>NC_053453.1:34668981-37178581 GCF_015227805.2 Hirundo rustica
CCATTCTCCAGATGGTTTATTTAGGATGGAAGCCATCTCAGAGTCAAATGCATAGTGACATTAAATCCCAGTGGATTTTAAGTCCTCCTGACCTCTACACTCATTGCTGCTTGACAGCATCAATCAACAAGACACCATCACTCTTCCCAGTTTTTCTATTAACCACAAGTCCCTTGTATCAGAGTGCCTTACACAAAAACAAAAGGCAGCGTTTACAGTCTGGTACTCTCTATCCAGACCTGGAATTAGTAGGGATGAATGGGAGGATTGTAAAGTTCTTTCCTGTAACACTCAACTACATTAGTATCTCTCATCTGCTCTTTCTCCATCGCTTCTCCTCTCTAAATCCTTCTTGGAACCTTGCTTTTTCAAGCAGAACACCTATTGGGAGTGGCTGTTTGAGTGAAAAACAAAGACAAACTTAGTCAGAAATTAATCTTTGTATTCATTGATTTTGTTACAAAAGAAGATGAACAGTTGCATCTAAGCTGGTTTTAGCTGTATTCTGAGCATTTCCATCTGCTCATTATGTTTATAAGACTACATGAAGGAAATTGGGTTAAATTCATTACCAGAAAAGTATAGAAAATTTGGGGGAACAATAACAAAGAAGGGTTAGTGCACAGATGTGATTTATTTATGTAGAAAAATTGATAGCTAAACTCAGGAGCCCAGCTGAAGGCAAATAATTGGAAGGGCTCTCAAAGGACCCTCTGGAAACAGGCTCAGACCTTAGACTGTGAAAGTGCTTACTCATTTTTATTTCGTTCTTTTTCAAGAAAAGCTCCAGATAAAAATTAAAAGGGAAAGTGGCTACAAATGTTTTCCAGATCTGAGTATCATGGAAGGCTTTATAGAGCTAATGGGAGCAGTGGCCTTTGGTGGCAAACAGCCACAAAGTAGAACTGTACACAGGTAAATGACTTCTCTTGGGAAGATTTAGTGGCTACCTCTGAACCAGAAAAGAAACCAGGATCTGTTCTTTGGTCCTGATTCTGAACTGTGAGAAGGGGAAGAAAAACTCTGAGGGCTTGGGCATCATCTGAAATGGTGTTTGTTGACACAGGGCAATACGTGCCAGAGTGCCTCAGCTGCAGACAGTGTAGATGGTGGCACACCTCCACCTCAGGCCCTGTTCTGGCCCGGGTTAGTTTGCAAATGTAGATGGAAATTGGGCCCAGAATCCCACCCCAACAGTCACACAGTATGATACTGTTGGCAGCAGGGTGACCTTCAGGAAAATTAAAGAAACCATCCATCCAGAAAATACTAGTCTTCAGTCAAATCCTGAGGGAAACTTACACCCCACTTTCTTACACGACCCGCCCCCCCCCCCCCCCCCCCCCATTTAGTCCTCTGTGTTATCAGAAAAATATTCTCAAAAAGCAAAGATGAGCAACTACACAACAATACTTAAAACATATTTACTAATATCCCTTTTTTGAGAGTCTCAAAAGACAGAGAATTTTCCTTTTCTAAGACTTCTTTCTATTTAATTTTGAGTTTATTAACCTGATCTTTGCGGTGTGGTTCACCAGGAATGTAGAGATTACACCATTACAGACCAACATAGCTCTGTAAGTTATAAAGAACAAGGTGTTGCAGAAATGCAGACTTATGTAGTTCATTTCTCCTCCAAACCATGAAAGGATGCTGGGGACGGGGCTGAGGGAGGGCAGCCAGGGAGAAGTGAACCAAAATATTATCATCTGGGGTTTGGCGCCTTTTTTTTTTTTTTTTTTGGTTTGATTTTGGATTTGGTTTGGTGGTGGTTGTTTCTGTTTTCCATAATCTTTTCATTAATGGAACACACTGGGATAAACATAGGAGATTTGTTCTATAAGCTGCCAAGATGCAGGCTGTTGCAGAAAAAGTACTTCCAAGTATTACCCACTACAAAACATGGTTAAGGAAGGTTTTGTGTTTCTGGCAAATCAGATAACAGTACAGGATTTCTCTCCTGGGATATACAAACCCACAAGTATGACACGAAGCCAGGTGAATGAACATCATATATTCAAGCAAAATCTTTGTACACATACATCTAATTATAAAAACAGTAACTTGGGTGGGTTTTTTTGTCTGTAACAGCAACCATTTTATCCAGATTTTTTTTCCCCTTGGGTTTGCTTTTTCCTCCCTCAGACACAGAAAATAACTTGTAAAACATTTTTAAAAATGCTCTGCAACAGTATGGTTAAGTTAAAGTGACCCTGATCCCACATCTCAATGAGGTCACAATTTTGTAAGAGGAAATACATGCCAGATGCTGCAAACATTCCGTGGGCTTGGGAAGAAAGGAGAATGAAAAAGTTGTTTCGGTTTTCTTCTGAAGCTTTTAATAAGGAACAGTCCTGTGTCAGAACTTTGAATTAAATGCAAAGAATCTGCTTTGACTCCTAAAGCCCTGACAATGCCAAGCATGTTTTCTGAGCAGAGTTCAACATTAGTGCTAATATGCTGGTTAACACTGGCAGAGGTCCAAGTTAAATCACTGCACCTGTCCTCACCAGGGTGCTCTATCTTACACCTATCAAGGGTTCAGAAAGCCCCTCTTCTAGACTATAATTAAGCATGCTGCAATATGACGCTCTTATAACAACTCTCACTTAAAAGAAAAAATAATGTTTACACGTCTCTAGTTCTACCAGTTTGATTTGTAATGAAGACTGTAAGACACATATATCTCATTCACGGCATGTATGACATTTTCTGAAATTTACTGTCTAGGGAAAAAGCAATGTCGGTTGAATTACCCATTTTGCCTCATCTATAGAAATATCACCCAGCTGTGAAGAGATTTCACATGAGAAACTCTGGTAAGTAAAAGTGCTAATTAATCTGCAGTCATTTTACAGCCCCTTTTCACTAGCCACCACCCTCTGAAAGCTTCCATATGTGGACACCTGTTTATGGGATCCCTAGATCTCAAAAATTCCCATGCTCCACTATTACGTCATGCTGGTTGTAGCTGACAACTTGTGGACCTTGTATTCCAGGAGGCTCATGGCTAGCAGTAAGGACAGCTTACTGCTCTTTGGGTCCAGCATTTTGATATAACATCTCAAAAGGCAGCTAGGCTGCATTGCTGTTGTCCATAATTTCACTTCCTGAAATGTATTTCTGTGGACACGATTGCTCTATGGCAGACAACCTGAAAGACCACATGGTAAAACGGAAATCTTTCCATCTCAAGAGGAACGACACTTTAACCCTTTCTCTGCTACTCCTGCCTCCTGCTCTACTAGATACACCACCCAATTTCATCCTATGAGGCCTTCCAGTTGATGCTCCCAGATGGCAAACTCAGACTTACTGTTGGATGCGGCAGACAGGAGTGTCTTGAATCCCAGCACAGATCAGGAAGCAGTGAATATGCAGGCATATTTGAGACTCCGGAATCCCCCCTACTCCCAGTCCTAGTCAGATTTGAAGATTAAGTGCTAGTCATCCTGTGAAAGAGGGTGTCTGGTGTGGGGAAACACTAAAAAATGTAGCAAGTCTTACTCGAATGTGGAGGCTGGCATAAACATAACCCTTCCGTGTAAAAATGGTACCTGTCTGAATGTTCTGAAAAATTGCTTTCAGAGTAGGATTTCACACACCTATTTGAAAGAGGGAGACTTATATGGGCATACTTCTTATTAAATGAAAACTTGCTACTGTGGGACAAGACACAAAAGCAGTAAGAGAGCAAAATTATCTTTCCCTGCTCATCATGACTTTGCTTTTCAGGGACTTGCATTTATTTTCACGGAATGCAACAATATTCGGTTCAAATTTATAAACAGATTTTTTTCTCCACAGACAAGAGTAACACTAACGTCTTTGGTGTCATGACAGATTATACTTAAAGAATCATGAATTTTCATGACAGTGATATCATGGTGCATTGGAAGGTAAAATCAAAGGGCTATTAAAGCATGTACATTTTTGGATTTTCTTTTTTGTATTTGAAGAGAGACATGATGGAGAATAAGCTAGTCCCCAAAGGCTATCTAAGATTTCCAAGTATTTTTCAAAGTATGATCTGAAACCTTTGTGACAGGAAAAGAACTGAAATCTTGAAATCAGAGAATAAAGTGTAACAAATACTCTGGAAAAGAGATATGATAAAATAAAATGCAATTTTTTTAAAAAAAGGCAAATTTGGAAATGGAGTGACTACAGCAAAATGTACTGAGATGAAATGAGGTGCAGTGAAAGTTGAGTATGTATATGCTGCTCACAGCTTCGCAGAAGCTGGGCAAATTATTTACTGCATTCTATTTAGTGGAGTATTGGGGGCACTTCTATGTTGCACTTCGGTCTCTTGTGGTGCAAAACCACCCTGTTATTTTATCTCAATAAGCCTTGCACCAGCACCTGCTGCTTTTGCATCTCCTTTTAATCTGCTTGCCAGTACTCTGAAGCAGCAGCAAGACATCCACAGTGGCCTCCAGTGTACTGTGTGACAGTATAAAGCAAAACAAAGAAGAAATTGGAAGAAAATAGTTAAAAAAATAAAGACAGAGCAAATCAAAACACAGGAGTCAGCAATTTATTTTTAAAATAAATCTTATAAAACTTAATTCATTGATGAAAACATATGCTTGCTAGTGGTGTGAACATGCAAAAATACAATTGTGAAATTTTGCTGGAAAAACAGAGCTATGTAACAACATAGCAAATATTAACCTGCTAACTACCAACCAATGAAAATCAGTTTAAAACAGGTTGTAGAAATACTTGCTTTCATGACTGAATAGCAGGATTTCTGGGGGCCTTCAGTAAGAGATCAATACTAAGTATGAGAAGGCCTGGTATTTCATCAATGACATTGATGAAAGTTTCATAAAGTTTCAGAAAAGGCAAGGATTTGTGTGAAGACTAAGCAGCAACCGCCAGGGTTAAAGTGTAGGGAAGGAAGGGTGATTTTCAATGACGGCCTTCCAGAGAACAGTCTGCCAGTTATACACAACATCAAACTACCCTGGGAGCAGCTGGGTGGAACACAATCCGATATATTGGAAGTGTGATCTTATGATCTGATGGTTTTGTGATAGGTTTTGTGTAAAGAGAGAAAATTATGTGACAAAGTATTAAAAAAAAAAAAAATAAAAAATGGACCCATCGTTCCCGGCTGTCGCGACCCTCCCGTGCTGCACCTGGCAGCCGTCCCGGGCCCGCCGTCCCGCCTCTCTGCGGGGAGGGAAGATTCGGGCGGGAGCGGCATGGCGGAGTTCGGCGGGGAGCGGGGCGCACCCCTGCAGCTGTCGGGGCACCTGCGGCCGCCGCTCCGGAAGGCGGCGAGCGACGAGGAGGAGAGCGACGGGGATTTCGAGGAGGAGCCGCTCTTGGCGGAGGATGCGCTGCTGGAGGCCGCCGGGCAAGAGCTGTCGGCCGCGCTGCCGCTGCGTCGCTCCGGTGAGGGCCGGGCCGTGCCGTGCCGGGCCGGGCCGGGCCGGGCCGTGCCGGGCGGGCTGCGGGGCCGTGCCGTGCCGGGCGGGCTGCGGTGCCGTGCCGGGCCGGGCGGGCTGCGGTGCCGTGCCGGGCCGGGCGGGCTGCGGTGCCGTGCCGGGCCGGGCGGGCTGCGGTGCCATGCCGTGCCGTGCCGTGCCCCTACGGGCCTCGGGGCTCGGCGCAGGTGGAGCGAGCGGGGGCCCGGGCTGCGGGAATGGCGGCGGGGGAGGCGGTGCTGGGCCGCGGCCCGCCCGTGCGCCGCGCTTTCCGCCTGGGAAAGGCCCCAGCCCGGCCCTTCCCCGCTGGCTGAGCTGGAGCGAGGGGACGGGGAACGGAGCTAGGGGGTGAGCCGGTAGTGGCAGGGCAGCGTGATCTGTGCTTTTCTACGAGCACAGGATTGCAACAGTAAGAAAACGAGGTTTTCTCTTTCAAGTCAAGTTTACACGAAAAAAAGCGCAGTTCTTTCTTTCATGACATATGAAGGTGTTGATACTTGATGTTAATGATTTCCATGTTTCTCTTTAGACTTAGAAGAGTAGGTGAAGTTGGAGCAACCTCTACTTAAAAAAGTATTTTATCTGCAAGTTAAAATGGCTAGACTGGTCTAAATAATCAGGGAGAAATAAATAAGTTATTACAGACTAAAGAGCTGTCCTGGTGAGGAAGATGCCCTGCTAAACATAGGTGCCCACTTTGTTCTGGTCATAGCAATTGATCCCCAGTTGTCGGTCAGGGAATGGTGTGTTATTCTTTTGAAGGCAAAGAGGAGGTGAAACAGGTCATACAGAATGTTAAGAATTTATTATGTTAATTCCTTATTATTATGGTGGTTTCACCAATGGGAAATAATCGGTATACAAACGTATCTGAAGATTATGCAGGCATTGCGATAGAATACTTTGTGATAAAACTGTTCAAAATTCAGTTGTCAATTTGAGTTGGAATAAATAGTAAACTAGAATATTAAACCATGTGTATTTAATTAGCATAATAAATTCATAGGCAAGATTTATTCCTCATGCTTAGAGAAGGAGTTTTAGTGCTTGTTTCTGAGTTTGGTTTCACTTTTGTTTTTAAATACTAGTGGAGAGACTGGCGTTGAGACATTAAATTTGAAGAATTAGGGATTTTTAGGAAAGTTAAGAGAATAAGTTGCTGTAATAGCTGAAGTAGATAGGTAAGCTTTGTTCACGGTTAACAGAAGCCGGATCTTAGATAAGATATCCCGGATTTAGTAACTCATTGCTTGTCAGCTTTATGTTTATGTAGCTGTGCTTGTAATGAAAAACAAAATGTGGTAAATAGGACATAAGATAGCTGCAGATTTCCTGCTTAAAGGACCCATTGAACACAGGAAACTGTAAGTTCTACCAAGGATTCATTTGTCATGAATGCATTGAAAAGGTAGAAAGGTCAGGACGAGGAAGACTCATCTTACTTCCTCATTTTGGGTGACCCCTCCCCAGAAGAGACCCCCAACTCATTTGAAGAAACAAAGTATGCATGCTTAATAGCCTTTTTGCCAATTAGCATACGAAGCAAGGAATGAGAATATGCATTTGTATTTTGGGTATTCAACACTTTGGTAAATAAAAGGCTTTGTAATTACCTGTGAATTTTGCAGTGCAAATTAGGGAAATATCCCGTGTGCTGCCCGGCCATAATAAACATACACTTTCTAACTTTAAACTGTTAGAGAGTTTTTGTCCGTCACAGTTGGGTATCGATATTAGATCAATACCCATATTTCTTTAATAAGTCAGCATCAGGAGTTTATGAAAACCCCTGCTTTACTTTTACTACTGTAACTTACAGAAAAGACAAAAAAAAGAAAAGCATTGAACCAACAAAACTCTTTTAATCAACACAAATTTTTAATTTTTATGACTGTCAATTAACACTGGATTTGTTTTTCTTTTTAATGATTCAGTTATTATACAGGAATACCACACCGAAAAGGAGTATGAAGTAGTTGGACGTTTTCCATTAGTTGACCCTTGGTGGAAAGTTAAAGTTAAAGCTAAAAGAATGGGGTCGAAGTACTTTGTGCAAGGGTATCCATCGTATTTTCTGCAGACTGATGTAGAAGAAAACAATCGACAAATATTTTCACTCTTTCTTAAGGAATGTGGTGTTCCTGAAGATTGGAAAGAAGAATTTTTTGCTTGGCTTCCTATGGAGTCTGTGCTGAGTTTTAGCAATCTTGAAGAAAAACTAAAACAGTTCCAAGTTTCACAGCTACAGCCAAGGAAGATCCAAAGAGATACCAAGGATTATAACATCTTCTATTATGTTTCAGAATCTTGTAGGTATATCCTGTGCTGTTTTAATTGTTTTTAAGCTAAGGAGTTCAGTCTCATATACTGCAATCAAACTAACATGTATTAATTTGAAATGTATATTCAAATGATTCTTTTATTTTAAAATATTTCAGGACAGTAGGACAATTGATCAGTTAAAGATAGGCATACAGAAGGACTTTGAAGAATTCTGTAGGCTAAGCAGAATTGTCTCTGCTAGGGATACTCCATCTCTGGAAGTGCTTAAGGCTGGGTTGGATGGGGCTCTGAGCAGCTTGGTCTAGTGGAAGGTGTCCATGCCAGTGGCAGGGGTTTGGAACTAGCTGATCTTTAAGGTCACTTCCAATCAAACCATTTTATGCTTCTGTGATTCCACGATGCAAAGAGACTGGTGCTTCCTGTAGTTTATTCACCTATAGCAAGGCTTATTGAAAAATGGGTTCAGCACTACTTAAGCATGGTGGCGATGGCTTTTTAGGGCTGGCACGTGTTCAAAAGTAGTATAGGTGCTTCTCTGTAGTACAGGAATCAGTGAAGGAGTTCAGCCTGACCAGCTGCACTGAATAGATTATATAGGTGTGTTTGAATCCCACTGTCAGCAGATTGGTATGGCTGGGAGCAGACTGTGGAAGCACTGGAGTGTCTCCACATGGAGATAGTTCAGACTTCTAAGGATGCTGGTTTGGGCAATGTTGGTGTGATTACATGAGTGTGACTACCTGAGTGTTAGAGATTGGATCAGGGGTGTGCTTTTGAAGCAGACACCCCCTTGTTCCCACTGTAATGCAGTCTCTGAGAGTACTAACTGTATCCCTGCAGGATGAAACCCAATTTTTTCCTAAGGCAATTCAGGGAAAACGGAGTTTAAAAAATTTGAAAAGGATTGCAAACAGTAAGAAGACGAGAGAAATTTGTAATGTCTTGGGTATAGGGGAGGCAGAAGGATAAACCCGAGTCAGTATAAATTGCTTTGCGACAATCTTTGTTTATCACATAACACTTCCTATGTTTATGGTGCATGCAGTTGCAGGAAAGGTGGTGTTGGCAGCTCTGGCTTTTCCGAAGATACTGGAGTTCTTGCCGATTCTTCTGCCACGCCACTTCTGCTCTCTGTTACATAAGATGTGTTGGCAAAGAAAGGCTGATACAGATGGTGAGGAAGTAGCTGACAACATGGTAAAAAAATTGGATGAGATGCTAAAGGATGAGCCGTGGAAACTTGGATTCAACAGGGTAAGTAATGTTACGTATCGTAAAAATAATAGTGTTCGCTGCATTTGGGGTGCATTAGACTACAGTGCTGTTTTAGTTGGGTTCACTTGATTAAATGGGCCTTTGTAGGGGCTAAGCATACTTCCTTTGGAAATGGATAATCTACTGGACTTGGTTTTAGCAAAGGGTTTTGTTTTTCCAGTTGGTCTAAAATAAATTAATCTCAGAAGATTTTTGAAAGTGGTTTTGTTAAAACCATTTGTTTAGTATTTTCTACAAAGGACAGAAAATTAAATGCTTGAGGTAATTTGGCCAAAAGTTAGACAGCTGATTTAAAATCTTTAACTGTTCTTTTCAATTTTATACCAGTAAATGAGACTTTCTGTTTCTAATATGCAGAACAATATCTGCGCTTTCATAGTAAGGTTGATAAGTTTCTCTGTAAGAGCTCATCTGGTCCAGTAGTTTGTTCTTTTTAGTGAAATTTGCCGTGATTGCTTACCCTCCTGTTTTCCTTTGCTGTGCTTGCTGTGAGCTTTGCTGCTGCATCTCACCTTAGCAATCCCATACCTGACAGAGCTGCAGCTTTAGTTGCTCGCAAATGTGGTTGGTTTTCCCTCTCCTTTAGGCCCCAGTGCTTTACTGATGGATGTTCTGACTTGTGTTTAAGAGCTCTGGCTTCAGAGATTCAGCAGAGTAGCCAATATATTACGGTGTTCCACATAATGTCTTTTAAAAAGATTTTCCTCATGTCCAGCTTGACTGTTCCTTGATAAAATATGGAGTTGTTGCTCTCTTGCTTCAAGGACCTGCATTCTCACTGCAGTTTTTTATTCCTTTAACACCCTCTTTAGCCTTTTCTCTTAAGACTGAGCAAGTGCGATTATTTTTCTTGCTCTCAGTAGTTTGCACATCTCAATCTTTCACTATTTTGTGGTAGTGTCTGTACAGGTGGTGTATTTCTTTAAGTAATATGTTCAGAATTGGGTACAGTACTCTGGCTAATGGCTTTCCTGTGTTCTGTTTCTACAGTTTGTGTACCTTTACATGAAAATGTGTTTTGCGGTGTGCACAAGTTCTCCCTAATACCCAATTTCTGTGTAATGTTTTTTATTGTTAAAGTTTCTATTTCATACAGAAGGGTGATTAAGAGGAATTATCATTCCATCTTACTTTCAAGTATTTTGCTTTCATGTAGCTTGAAATGCATAACTTCATACATTATGAAAAATATGTACATTTTTGCAAACTTCCACCCTCTGAATTGCGATTTGTATTTACTAGGAAAACTGTTATTCAGCAAGAGGCTAACATCTTCTGAAATAAATCTGTATTTGCTTTTACTCTTTTGGGGGAGAAGATGTTGTACAAGGAGTTGAACCTTCCTTACTGTGAGGCAACGTGGGCTGCCTTCTGTCAGTGTGAACATCTCCTCCAGAAGATTCCTGACTTGCAGAAGAATGCATTAATTTTGTACGATCAGCTCAAGACACGCTGTAGACAAATGGGACACACGTATGAGGATCAAGATGAATTAGCTCGTTTTGTATCCAAACACATGTCCATTGAGCATGTGTGGCAATCTCTTGAATTTTTGAAAGATCAGAATATAGTGATTAGGGAAAAAACGCTGGTGTTTCTGCCTCATCTTTACAAATCTGAAAAAGATATTGCAATGTGTGTAGGTGACCTCCTGTCAAACCACCCATGGAAACTGGATGTGGATGTGAAAAAGATACTTAGTGTTTCTGAGGCACCAAGAGAAACAGTAGATAACAAAATTAGTGTTACCCAGGCACATGAAGTGGAGGAAAATAATCTAGACAATCATAATGGTGAAAATCACTTTCCTGGAGAGAAGGTGGCCTCTATGTCTGGTATCCAAAGTAAAGCAGAGGTAGATAAAGATCAGGCGATTGCTGTAGAAAAAATTTGTTCTAATCCTGTCACAATCATAAGTGGAAAAGGAGGCTGTGGGAAGAGTACAATAGTTAGCTCCCTTTTTCGTCATTTGAAGCAGCTGGAAAAAGAAGTGGAAGCTGCTTCTAAGGACTTTGAAGAAGACTTGGATGCGTCTGAGGAATGGAATACTTTTGATCACCACTGGGAATCAGAGAATATGCACTTGAAAAAATGTTTGAATGTACTGTTCACTGCACCTACAGGGAGGGCAACAAGTCTTTTGAGAGAAAAAACACAGCTTCCGGCATATACAATGCATCAGGTAAAGTTTGTTTGGGGTTTTTTTTGGTGGTGGTTGTTGTTGTGGGGGTTTTTTTGTTCGTTTGTTTGTTTTGTTGTTTTTTAATTAGGTTCTGAAACACCTTTTGGCACTGTCCATTCTTGTTTTGGAAAAAAAAAAAAAAGCTGTTTATTGAACTTCCCTTAAATGTGTAGCTTATTATTGTTAATGCTTTGGTACAGCTTATCGATATCTGAAAGTCATCACTGAGTTTTGGGGAATCATAAACCAGTCATTTAACATACATTATTTGCTAACTGTGGTTTCTTTACTATTTATATACATCTGAACCTTGTGCTTCTCTAGGGCATCTGGTTTTTTTCAGCTTTTCCATTTTGCATTTTGTTTTAATGAAGACAAAAAAAATTTCTAGGTGGTAGAGCTATTTTCTAGGATCCTGTTGCCTAGCAATCATAGCAGCACATACATGAAAAAGTCAGTAGCCTGGGGTTGAATAATGAGAGAAATTTCAGTTGCGCAGTGTTTTCTTAATTAATGTTAGGTATTGTGGAATTTTTTTAGAAAATTAGAAAGCAAACTCTTTGTTAATAAACTTGGGCCACGTCTCTCTTGTTCTAGGTAGCAAAAGGTGTCAGGAAGACATTGGAGTTGTGGAATAACCCATATAAATAGGAGTTATAATAACATAAAAAGTAGTGTTGGCTTTTTTTATCTTTGGGGACTGGATAGTTATTCCAATTGCATGCAATTTTGGGTATTATTAATGACAGCAAGTTGTAGTAGAAGGTTCTCTGTTACTGAGCAACATAATGGCTGACCTTGTGTCTTGAACAGTTCCTGCAGGAAAAAAAAGACTGTGCTTTTATGTAAGTCAGTGTTGCTAATCTCAGCTAAAAATATATTCACTGAGGAGGAAAATAAGACTGAATGGTTGAGTCTCCTGGGTCTTCACAGGTGTAAGTTCAGAATTTCAGATAATAGCTCTAAGTACATTAGATGATACCACACTGTCTACTTTTATAACACAGTTTACAGTTGATGAGTGTCAGAGCTTGCTTTATTTTTATTTGCTTCTAGATTATCTATAGTTTTAAATCGTGGAGGCGGAGTGACCAAGCGCAGCCATGGAAGTTTTCTGCAGTTACGGTTCTCATTGTGGATGAGGGAAGTTTGGTGTCTGTACACATTCTTAGTTTAGTTTTAAAACTCTTGTGTGAGCATGCTCAGCTTGCTAAACTTATTATTTTAGGTAAGTGAAACAGCAAATTTAACATTATGCAATGTTTAATAATGCACAAATTACGGTATAAGTATCAGAGCTCCCATTGAGTCTCTTAAAAACCCCAGAATGTTACATTGGTCTGTACTTGGATAATTCTGCTATTTCTTAAGGTCAGGTGAGATAGACAATTTTCCAAATGTCAGTATGAAAGTATCGGTGTCTCCATTATCTGTTTAGCAGTGTTTTGTCTTATTCTGGCTTCCATGTGGTAGGTTATTACATCTTTCAACTGGAAAACTTTTCTGATTTCCTTAAATCTGAAGGAGCTATTGCTAGCATATGAATCGTATTTTAGAAGGAAATTTTCATGCCATTCATAATGCTGGGGTCATCTTGTCTTAGTTTAAAAAGTAAAGCAAAGAAATGTAAAGTCAAATTTTCATGCTTTTTGAGAGGTTTCCTTTTTGACATGCCATTTATGGCATTTGTTTTTATATATGTAGCTCTCAAATTGTGTTTGAATAAGATGTGATCACTGTCAGTGCTCATCAAGCAGAGGAATTTGCATTTGCTAGTAAAGCATTACTGAGTGAGTAGTATAAAAAAACTTAAACTACACTACAACCTTACTCCCAAACTTTCTTAGATTCTTGAAAGTTTTATTTCATGTGAGTTGTATTAAGGATGGATGTTACTATGTAGAGCCTTGAGTATTTATTCATTCCAGTGTTCGTTTTTTTAAGACAATTTTCAACAGATTATATGTTATTCCTTCTCACAAAAACTAACATGTATTCTGTTTAGGTGACACTAGACAGCTACCAAGCATAGACCCAGGGAACATGTTAGCTGATATCTTTGAGGGTCTGAAATCAAGAGGCTTTTCTGTGGAACTGAGAACTAACCACAGGGCTGAATCACAACTAATTGTAGATAATGCGTCAAGGTAGGATATCCTGATGTGTGTGTGAAGAATTCTTGCCTGGCCTTTTACCTGGAAATAGCAGTGCATCCAGATTTGACTCTGTAGTACTGCTTCTGTTAGTTTTCTTAGTCCAAATCTGTAACATTGCTTTTAAAAACAAACAAACCCCAGAAACAACAGCAACGAAACCATACAGAATTTTTCAGAAGTATATATTGGACAAAAAAAAGTGTGTGCTTGAATGCTCTTCAGTTTTATGGGATGTATTTCACTATTATGCTATCAGATACTCTCTGTTGTTTTCAAATGAGTTGTAAATGCACAACTGACTTTGTGCCTTCTGAAGTGGCTTACAATTGCTCCTCTAAAGAGGAAGTTTTAAAGACATTGCTGATAAGTGTGACAATTAAAAGACTGAATTGCTTGGAGAGTTTAGATGTCAAGGGCCATTACATCACCATTTCTTTCTATTTTTTTTCTGTATTGATACTAAAGAGTATAAATATTTCCAGTACTTGCATTACTTCTGTTTTGGAAATAATCCTGTTTCTTGTCAGTGCTTGATTTATTTTTTAAACCTCTAAGAACAAAATCTAGGTTTTGATGTTAATTAAATCTGAGAATATTCTGATCATTTGCAAGATTTCCAGAACTACTAAGTGTTCTACAAACATTCTTACTTATTTTTAAAAAAACACTTTCTGTTTTACTCCATTTTACACCCATGGGAGGAACTGTATGGGTAATACTAAGTATCTGCTGCAGTGATGAAGGGTTTAGGGAATAACCTACCAATTTTTTCAATGTGAAATTGAATTGTGAGGAAGGAGTTTTTAGGGCATGTAGTGTAGATAATAAAACATTTCTGAGTGATGAACTTCAGGCTGATGCAGATGATGATATGCTGGGAATTCTTTAACTGAAAATAACTTTTCGTTTTCCCTCCAATTCTTTGGTCCAGAATCTCTCAACGGCAGTTTCCTGAATTTGATGAGGTGCTGAAAGTTTCTGCTTGGAATGAGGAAATGACGATGCCAATCCCGGAGAAGAAATTCATTTTTATTACTTTGCCTGCTGGCGGGAATTGTGAGAGTATGTGTGTATAGTCAGTTTGTGATCTTGATTTTCCCTTTGGTAAAGCATAGACTATTGTGTGGAACAAAAATTTTGGGAAGATTTTAGTCTGGCTTTGCTTGTGGTCTAAATTTAAATGCTACATTCAGTGTTTGTCTTTTGCCTTCTGTAAGTGCACACAGCAAGACCTGTAAATGAAAAGAATGGGCTGTAGAGCTCCAGGTACCAGTTAGACTTTGAAATGGGGGACAGCTTCTGCCACTGTAATTGAATGTGGTTGTCTTTTTATATTGTAGCTGGAGCTGTCAAACCTTAAGAGATTTTCAGAATTGATGCGGAGGTGAATCATTTGAGTAAAAAGCGACTGTAGCAGTATGGTGTGCTGGACAGGAATGTGCTCCCAGCTGTAGAATTGGGTTAGGAAAATTTAAGAAGGGATGCCAGTATCTCTTTTAAAATGTTTTGGGGTCAGTGATAGAGCCATTGTTTACTGGGGGTTTTTGACATTTATTGGGTATAAATGGATTGAGTGGCCTCTCTTTTATATGCATCAAAAACTTCAAGGGGAATGTGGAAAAAAAAAGTAGTACAAACATTATCACCTTATTTTACTGTAGCAAAATACTCAGCAAACAGAATACTAAAAGTAGATTTCTTCTGTGAAATCCAAATGTATAGATCTGTGGCTTGAAAATATTTGATCTTTACCTCTTCAGTGATCTGTATCAAAAACTTATTTTGCATGAAATTGCTCCATGCAGCTGTTGTTTAACACAGAAATAAGAATTTCTTTCCGTATCACTCTTGTTTCTCAGATTTTAATAGTGCATGATGTTTAACTGCATTCTTGGGTGTTTTGTGGTATATTTCTGTTACTTTGGGGGTGTGTCATTTTGTGGGGGAGTTTTTTTGGGGGGGCTGTTTCTTTTTTGTTTTGTTTTAAACAAATTGAGATGTCATTAAAGCGAGAGATAAGCAAAGGCAATTTCGTATTGAATTATATTTTTCTTTTTGAAACTCTGAATATTTTTATGTCTTTTATATCTTTTAAAACAGATTTACAAACTGCAATAAAGATTTTACTTAAAAAAGGGCCAGGATTGGAGGATGCCCAACAATCACAATTCATTGCTTTCAGAAGGTAATGGAGTGTGCAGGCAGATGTTGAAAAAATCCTTGCTAGCGGCCACATTCTAAAAATAGCTGAGTGTGTGGAGTTGGAGAGACTAGTGGATGTAGCATAAAACTACTTGATACTTGGAATACTCATCACTTAAGAAGGGGAGGATGTAGGCCTCTAACACACTTTGAAGAAAGATTGGAAGTTAGTAATCACAGGAGCATGAATAGTATGCATGGCTTGGCGGAAACACTGAAGGGATAAAAGGGATAATGTGCACTAGTACCATAGTCCGTAATCTTGAGTTCTGCAGAAAAGGGTACTTAGGAAAAAGCTCCTCCACCTTTAATTGTGAAGAACCCTTTTTCAGTAAGTAAAAAACACCCATTATTTACAGGTTCCCAGTGAGCTAATAAGTGGTTTGTGAATGCTGAGTAACTGATAGCAAATTTTTCTCCAGTCTGCATTCAGGTACAATACTGTTATTTAGTGATTTTTGTGTATGATTCTTCTAGAATATATAGGTACTTAAGCTGCATTTAAAAGTTAAAATTCTTAAAGCAGCAAATAAATCTTGTTGCTATTTTTAATATATCCACAGACAGAAAATAATCTATCAAGGTTTTAGTTTTTCTTTAGTTTTCTTCTTTATCTTAAAACCAGATCTGGCTTATCTAGGTGTACAGTGCAGAAACTTTCTGTGGTATTTAGACAAAACTGTTCCTTTACTGCTCTGTCTTCTAAACTCTGAGAAAGTAATTGTTCTTAATACGTGGTGCAAGATCAACAGAGAGAAAAGGGGCATCTTCCACTATTTATAAATTAATGCTAATGTGACATTGCTTGTAATTGTATGTTTTGTATATCATTATTTTTTTCATGTTCTTGTTTTGTATGATTTAGGCAAGATTGTGATCTGATAAATGAACTTTGTTGCCAACACTATTCAAATCATTTAACCAGGTGAGCCAGGTGTTTCGCATTTTTCCTAGGACCAATCTAATCTTGTTATTGAAAGTGTTACAGCCAGGCCAGCACTGTAAAATAAGATTAAAAAACTTCAATGTTTCATCTAGATCTGATTGTTATAAATCATTCATATAATGAACTTTATTTGGTGGGTTCTTTAATCTCATTTTGAACAGTGGTAAACTGCTTTCCATTTAAATGCACTGTGTGAATTCTGAGATTTTAAGTTATTATTGAATATTCAAAATTCGTATAAAAGCAACATGAAAAAACCCTCAAGGTTTTTTGGGTTTTTGGTTTTTTTTGCTACTATATGATTTCTAAATAGGTTCTGAAATATTTTTGTGCTACTCTGTGTTACTGTTTTTTGCCAAGTGGTTTTACAAAAGTTCAAGACATAAATGTGTTACTTTAACTACTTTGAATATTATTAAAGTTTTTGATCTGGGTCAAATAAAGAGAAAAAATACTGAGAGATGGTAAAAACACACTTTGTAAATATATTTTCCCCTTTTTCTTTCTCTGACCTAGAGACCATAAGAACCAACTTTTATTTCAAATCGGGGACAAGATTGCCAGCACACGCAACGTGTATCTCAAGGATCTCTTGGCACCCTCTGGTGTCAGAGCGGGTCCTAATGGCCAGGAATGCAGGAGTGGAGAAATCGCACTCACTGCACAGGGTGATGAGGAGGGCAAACGACTCTGCAATGGTGATACATTTTTCATAAGAGCAGTAAGTCCTTGCTGCAAGAACTTGGCACAAAGAAAACCTGGTGGGAAGTGATTCAGCGACTGCTGAATCCTCAGAACAAAACAATTCACACTTTTAAATTTTAGTCTGTAATACATACTTAGTTCTGCTAAAGAGTTGTGTAAAAGACATGAAAGAGGCAAGGTGTGATAGGGAATTCAAAAAACCTCAATACTGGGCTTTTTTGTATGATGTATTTTAGTTGGTGTGATTTAATTCAGTGTAAATACATTCTGTAAATACTCAAACGTGTTGTAATTGAAATAGATTTAACATAGTCTGAAGTAAAGAGTTATGTTAACATTAAACATTTAACATAGTCTGAAGTAAAGAGTAATGTTAACAGCTAAGTTTTCCCTGGCAGAAAACCAAGCTGGCTTAAAAACAGCAACGAAAAACTGGTTTTATTTGCTGGGTTCAGTGAGTTGAGCAGTGAAATTAGGGTAGCCCCTGAACAGTGAAAACTCTTTTCCTTGAGGGTGGTCAGTGAGTTGGTTGACTGCTGTTGTAATTTCAGGGAAAGCTAGAATAGGGAAGTACAGACGTTGCTCCAGCTGCTGATCCAGGCTCACTGCTGAATGTTGTGCTATTCCTTTAGGATGCAGAAATTGATAAGCAGCGCTGGCTGACCATCAGGAGCACGTATGGCTCCACGTACACGGTGAACTACAAGGCACTGAGGAAGCTGTGTCACATAAAGCATGCCTGGGCCAGAACTATTCACACATTCCAGGTAAAAACACAGCAGCTGTGAGCTGAGCTAATGCACTGTATTCACTCATGAAAGAATCAGAAACTTTTCTTGAAACTAGAATTTCTTGAATGCAGGAGAGAAAATAAGTTCTTGAGAGTGTCCCCAGTTGCCTCCAACTTCCTCATTCTTGTTTTTTTTTAAACTGTTTTCTGGTGATCAGCCTTTGAACCAGCATTCTCCCACATTTCAGGGCTCTGAGGAGAGGACCGTCGTGTACGTGGTTGGCAATGTTGGCCGGCAGCACTGGCAGCACGTGTACACAGCTGTGACAAGGGGACGCTGCCGTGTCTATGTCGTGGCTGAGGAGTTGCACCTCAGGAGAGCAGTCAAGAACAAGGAGATAACCAGAAAAACACGTTTGCAGAGATTTTTGAGAGAGGCAATTGCAGAAACAAACAACTGTCCCAAACAAACATCGTCTCCCCTGGTGAAGTGCTGGCAAAGTCAAGAGCTGGAGACTCAGTCTGTTTCTGTTACTCAAGGTGCTCCTGACCCACCTGAACTTCAGAGTGACCTCATGATACAGGAAGTGTCTTCAGTTCTCAGTGAAGAGCAGAAGGGCAGTTTGCAGCAAAGTCCGTGTAAAAGACAAATTGCTGCATCTGAGGATGCTACAAAAATACCCCCTGTAAGTGTCTCCTTACTGAAAAAGTTTGAAACAAAATTTTACACTCTCTTTCACCACCGCAAGTCACCTGTTTTATTTATTAATTTATTTAATAATTTTTAAGTTGACCAGTAGTTGGTGAAGCAAATATGGCAGATATCTTTGCAGAGTAATATATGGCTAATACAGAAAAATTAATGTCAATAGTAGTAAACTTACACGGTTTTATTTTCAGAGTGATCTCTTGGCCAGTTTGGCCTGTATCAGCTTATGGTTTGTGCACAAGTGTCAGTTTTTAGGTGACATGCTGTGAGAGATTATATAAAATTTAATAATTCAAATGTATTTTTATAAAGTCAAACCTGCTAACAGCTGCTTCTTTTTTTCATTACATCTAATTTCCGAGTTTATGAAGAAAGAGCCTTTTTTGAAAAAGCTAATATAGTTTAGATCTTTTTCAAACTTGGGTAACATTTTTGTTTTGTTTTGACAGACAACAGTAGAAGAATCCCCACTTGGATCTTCCAGACTTAAGAATCTAACTTTGGGACAGCAAATTCCTAGGAAACTTTTCAAAAGCTAACAGACAATTATTAATTTGTCTTGGTATGAACCTTTACTGAACCTGTTCAAGGTTTTTGGGATGGAGAAGCTGAATATGCCTTTCAAAGGCTTTCTTGGTTTTGCATGTTCTATGAAGAACAGCTTGTTTTACGCTGAACCTCTTACATTTTCAGTGATCCATTTTTAGTAGAGTCATTGGTGTACTGGTAAATTCAATGGTGTAACTGTCATCAAAAATCACATAGTTCTATGTTTTGCTGAAGAATGGACTTACAGGTCTTTGAGGATCCAGATGTTCCCTTAAAAAATGCCGAAGGATGCATTTTGATTTAAAGACTCCTAGCTGTCCATAGCAAGGTTTATCCATCTCCAAATGGTGCAGTATGTAGTACTGATGTGCCAAAACGATTGTTTCCTTGAGTAAAAAAAGTTTACAAAGGGGTCTAAGTTTTTCTGATGTGGCAGATTTGCAGCCATGAAGCTTTGATGGATTACAGATTTTAATCTTGTTAGAGACATAACAAGAAAGTTACAATCAGTGACATAGAAAACTTTTTCTATGACGTAGAACTTGCCACTGCTGCTTTAGCTAATAGAGCTATGCTGGTGATGATCTTGGTAAGAAAAGCAAAACTCCAAATCAGAGTTCAAATAACGTTCCACTTTCAACTTTCTCATGTGTACTATCAGACTTGCTGCGCTGCAGTTTTGAGATTAATAAATTGAATGTTAAATCAAACATCAGACACATTGTACTAAAATGTGGACAACTTGCTTAGCTATAACAATTGTTTCTTTTCACATAGGGTAGGAAAAAGTATACCACAAATACAAAAATGGGGGTTTTTTTCCTTAAAACTATGCAAAAACACTGTGGGAAAAATATAAAGTTGAAAAACTCTACCTCATTTTTAACATCGTTAAATCACTGTTTATTTTAATTTATACAGTTTTTCCATACAAATATTTGCAACAGTTTGAATTTCAAAAAACATAACATAGACGATAAATACCATGCTATTAAAGTATTAAATTTGTACAAAAATACTTTACAGTTTAATACTTATTTGTTACAAATAAAAATACATATTTAAGTGACTCATGAACCTTGCAGGTTTTGTTTGTTTTTGTTGGGTGGTTTTGTGTGGTGTTTTTTTTTTTGTTGTTGTTGTTGTTGTTGTTGTTGTGTTTTGTTTTTTTGTTTTGTTTTTTTTGTTTTGTTTTGTTTTTTTGTTTTGTTTTGTTTTGTTTTACATGATTCAGCCTTGAAGGTCATTCTAACCTTTTCTGGCAGTGCTGAAATAGAAATCAGAGATACCTGTGTGTGCAGGGCAGGTGAGTTTGTTCATGTATTGGGAACAGCAACAGGGATACATTAAACAGTTTAAATTGACCAGAAACAACTCTGTAAGGTGACTGCTTAGATATGAAGACTCTACAAATGTACAAATCCAGTATCTTTATATTCACCAATAATTAACAATAATTACCAATAACAACTTGAATACCAGAATAAACCAACGCAGCTGCTGGTGAGCATATAAAGCAACCGGCAGTATTTTATTGCTTGGGGGAAGAGAGGAAAGGAGACAATTTGTGTGATGTGTTTGTAAAATATATTTACAATTTTAAATTCTAAAAATGTGTTGCAGAGGGTAATGTTTATCATAAAGAAGGCTGAAAACAAAGAATATTAAATAGGACCTTTCTTCCTTCAAGAAACTGATTGACTTAAAAAGCTCATGTGTGACAGTACAAGTTTACAGGTTTATGGATAATTAAGGAGCTTTTATATCAATCTCTACTGACATAATTTTAAAAAAGCCATTTTCTTTTAAAAAAACCCTTTCGAATTTGTTTGAACTCATTTCAGTTTCACTCTTTTCAGTAATCCCACATCAGACGTTTTACCCCACTAAAAAAGTCTCTGCTTAAAAATCCCCACAGGTTGCAAGACATACCATTAAATATTTCATTGCATAGGGAATAACATGTTCTAATAAAGTTTGCTGAAGTGGGGAGCCATGTTCAATGCAAAATGCAGCTTTCCTGCAAGCATTTTGTTATAGCATCTAAACCCTGCTTTGTCTAATGAGTGCACCCTTCTCGCCTGCGAATAAAGGTTTCCAAAATCAGAGATGTAGCAATTTCCCAGGAAAGCTCAGTGCAGCAAACGACTCTGCCTTGTCCATCAGACAGCAGCACCTTCCCAATAAAAGGATTTTTAAAAACTGTGGAACCTGGACACTACTGTTTGTTAGCAGAGGTTAACTGTGTGTTTTTCCCTCAAACAGCTGTTGCTGCTGCTGAAGGGAGAACATTTAGATCGTGTTTAAAATCTCCCCAGTTTCTTATTTAGGGGAAAAAAAAGGCCCTTATGTATTTTTTTTTTACTGTTACTAAGCCTAGATTGTTTAGAATGGAATGACTTGACTTAATGAAGAATGAAACTATTTCCAAAGTAACTGTGGATTAATACAAGCCTTGAGACAGACCAACTGACCTTCTGTGCTTTTCAGTGCTGTACAGCATCTGAGCCTCAATCTCAGAGAAATCTTGAATGGATTTAGCACCATAATTGTCTTTTGTTACCGAGTGTCCCGCTCCAGTAGTTTCTGCTATAAGGTATTTGTAGGATCCCGTGTCTCCATACTAACACCGGTGTGCCCGCTCTGCTGAAGGAAGGCAGCATTGGGGTCCCTCCACTCCCCGCTTCCTGAAGAGTGTTCTGAGCTTCCTTTCTGAGATGCCAGTGGGTTTCTGCTAATGACCAGTTCCAGCTTATTGCCAGATTCTGCGATGAGGGGCACAACCAAACAGCAGTCAAAGTCTCTGGTGCGAACATGGTTTACCTGATTGATAAGAAGATTGGTTTTGTTACCGTTTTAGGAAAAAAAATGAGATCACACGAGAAAGAAATTTATACTTGAGACCGTGGAACTTGATTTAACTGTTCCAAGTAGAGAATTGCTCAGTATAAGACTAGCTGTGATGTCTGGTCTGAAAACATGAGTTCTCTACTCTTAAACAGAATGTAGCTGAAGTGGGAATATTTACACTGGTGCTGGCTATTGCCAGCTTTCACAATGCTCACTCCATTAATGACATTTAACAGCACCATCAGTTTTTCTGACTTTCATCATTTAAATGCAGTATTTAGTCAATTCAAATGCAGTAGAACACATCTGAAATTTCAGTTCAGGTCTTCTCTGGGTTTAGCTAATATATATAAAATTATATAAAGTATTTTATTAGGCTAGTAGACAAATAATTTGTCTTTTTCATCAGAGTCCAACTTGGCACTGTGATAAGTGTGGCGCTGAGTGAGTATTACATTAGTCCAACTATGTCAATCAATAGTTGGATTAAACACAGAAATAATTCTCAAGTCTATATCAAGAAAGGCAAAAAAGAAAAATCTGTCGGGAAATGCTGCGGGAAATTCCAGCTTCTTAGAGAGCAGTTTTATGTCTCCTTTGGAGTTATAAAATACCTAGCATTCTGAAAGAATTTGTTTCTATAAACCTGACTGTTGCTGTGTATTATTTGGTTTTATATTGTATTTCATTTTTATATTGGGTTTTGTAATGGTTTCTTCTGTACTCCCCTGTTCCCCTGGAAAATGTGTCATCCCGAGGTTTGTCCCTGCCCCTTTTCCCTTCCTATTCTCCCACACTGTTCCCTTCCGGGAATGTAATCCAACCCTATTCCACTCCCACTTTATCCCTGATTGGGTAGTGGCTTGTCCCCATGTTTAGCCCCTTCCCCTGGATATAAACCAGAAAAGCACGTGGAAATCTCTCTTGGCTGGGGGACAGGAACAGGGCTCCTGACCCAGGCAGGGGCAGGGCCACAGAAGAAAGACTGACTAAAGCCCTGATTTCCCCTGGATCAAGTGCAAACCCTTCCTTTGTCATTGACGGGGACCTGCTCTCTCTAAAGGAAAACGTTCACAGCTACTCCTGGGATTTTTTGGGCTCTGAGGAAAAAAAATCCTTCCAACTGTGGTTTGTCTCTGAAGCTCGCCGAGGTAAAAACGGAGCCAGAGAGCTCCGAGAGAGAGACTAGCCACACCTGACTGCATAGGAAAACCCAGCTTTAGCGCCACTGCGTAAAAGTCCAAAGCTCCATTAAGTGCTGCCTTGTCTTGCCCAGAAAAGAAATGTAAGAAATCTACACAGCACAGCCTGTGGTGCAGAGCAGTTACGGTCGTTTGTCCTTCCTGGTCCCCATACACACATCCCTTCCCAGTAGAAATACAAACAAACAGTGGTGCTCATTATTTAAAATATAATAAGCAATGGAGACTACGGGGCTGTTCCAAGTAACAAAACTGCAAAACTGCAGTTTTCTACAATCACATCTCCAAAGACACATAGGCAAATGCCCCCTAGTGTGGTTATAAACCTTTTTACAAAGTAATCTCTTTGTCATGTCCCTTCACGCTAAACCTCCACAATGCCAGAAACATTACCTGTAAAAGTCTGTCATATGGTTTTAAACCTCCCAGATCACCAGGGCCAGATGGTCGAATGTTTTTAACATACACTCCTTTTTCCAATAAACCATCTGAGACACTGAACCCAAAGTCTTCTCCATCAGAGTCCTTGTACAAAGTTACCTGTAGAGGAGAGGTGATGTGATGAGAAAGAAAAAACCTTTGTACTCATTTCTACAAGCATGAGGCAGGTTTTCTTCCTAGAATGGTTTTGGTGACTTTTTGTTTTCACATTGGAGAGATCACTTACCCACTATTTGGTACTTACAGTATTAAAGTTGTCCCCATTTTGACGTTTTGCTAATATTCTCAAAAGCCACCTTATTCTTCTGTAAATAAACAGCCCTTTTCACTTCTGCTTGTCAGCTGGAAATTTTTGGCATTTAGCCCACCTTTTCTGGTGTCAGTTATTGATTAGTGTTTCATTTCTCTGTTCTCTAGCTGCCAGGATCTGAGTACAAGATAAGGCTTACTTTTGCTTCAAGTATCAAGACCTGGCCTCAATCAAACAACTGGTGTTGCATCTTGCAATCAAGGGAATAAAGACCGCTGTCAGTTAAGGATCTAGACTGCCTGGTTCTGGCCAAGCAGTGGTCCACCCTGTAAAGCCCAACCTCAGAAGTGCTCAGTATAGGAGTTACAATGCAATCTTTCAAGGAAGTACAAGTAAGGCTCCTTCTGAAAGAGCTTGCAGGCAGTGTTCTTACAGTTACATAACCATGAGGTAGTCATTCAAAAGCAGGAAATAGAAGATAATAAAACTTAGGAGGTAATAAAAGTCAGAAGAAGGTTTTTCAAGTGTTCAGAAGACAAGTCCTCACGGATAGTTTTGTGAATTCAGCTATTTGACGGATGAAGATAGACTTTTTTGTGGGTAAGTGGCATACTTAGGTTTTTATTTTTTCTTGGTCCTCCCTCACATCAGGGGTTCTGACCTACTCAAGTAAATTGTGTGAGTGGTGTGCCACCATGCACAGATACAGTTGCACAGTCAAACCTGTGTTTTCAGTGCTGTAGCATGTATGTATCACCTTGAATTCAAAATGCACTGGCTTTATCATACCTTGGCTGATAAAAATTATATTTACTGTTCCAAAACTGTATAATGGCTTGGTACAAATAGCGTTCCATTTGTTGCATTCTTGTGTGCGCACCAGCCACTGAATTCCTTCCTGATGTTTCTGAATTGCGGAATCATTTGAATTGAAGGGGACTTTGGGAAGTCTCTAGTTCAGTGTCCTGCTCACAGCAGGCTGAGGACTTGGTCAGTATTTCACAGAAGGATGCCAAGGCACAGCAGTGCTGGGGCACAGCACTGGTTGATGGCTACTTTCAGAAAGCTGCTGAGTACCTGTCTTAATTGCCAGTGTGAAAAGATATGCCTGAACAGACCAGGCTATCTCAAAACAGGAGTAAAGAATTTGGAGTTTGGTTTTCTTTCCTGCTCTCTGCATTTTTCTTGACTTGGATTTAGGGGCATATCAGCCCTGCTTTCACCAGAATGAAATCACACTAGTAAGTTTAGTAGCTGTCCTGGGTAGCAGTTGAGAGATGTTGGATACAAGGGCAGCAGCTGCAGCAGTAGCACCATTTTCTCTGTAGATGGGGATGGTGCATTGCAGGGCTGCTGTGAAAACATCAGTGTCTTGTGCCGTGAGGAGCACAAACACCCCCACATGGTGTTAGTCCCTTACTTTACCCCAGCTCATCCTCTTCCCCTGTTTTTCTCTCCCTGAACAGCACTGCAAAGCAGAAAGTCACAACTAAAGTCCCCTTAACTAAGCTAAAGCCTTTCTTCTTGCCAGTGACTTTGTTGGGTATGAGCTGTCATTTCATACTGCAGGGACTGTAGCGTTTAAGACTCTTGTTGTCTTTTTGCCCCATCCTCCCCCAAGATGACTTCTTGCTGAACCTGTCATATGTCCTCCATCCCTGCATGAACTTTAGGAGTCAATGGGCATTTCAGCTACTGAAAAACCTATCTGCAAATTCACAGTAATTCATAATAGAATGATTTTAATTTGTATCAACAGATGCTCTATCAGCAGGACTCTGGGGAAATTCTAGTAATTTGTTATGAACAGAGGCCTTTGTTTGTGATATCATAGCATGTTTAACACGGCTTTGATGAAAAGCGTGTTTGAAGCCGCTACAACACTGCTGTAAGACCACCATTCTGCAAGACTAAAAAAAAAAAAAAAAATTTATATATATATATATATATAAATTAAAAAGCAGGGAGATATATTTTACTGACAGATTCATGTGCACTTCCTGGCAGAAATTAAAAATAACTAGCTCTTTACCAAGACCCTTTTAGACCAAATTCTCTTCTAGCAAAGTAACCATGCCTAAGAGAAGACAACTTGAAATAATCTGTCCTGTTCTAGCACGATTTTAAAAAGGAACTTCCCTTTTCCACTTCTTTTCCCCTTCTTCAGGCACTGGAGTCAAATGGAGCTGGATCCAGCCCCAGATGAACCGCAAAAGCAGATGAAACAAGGGACTCTGAAGTCATCTAGACCATATTCTTGTCCTAAGACAAGATCAACTGCACCTAAGCCCTTTCAGAGATACATTTATCTGTCCCGCTTTTTCAAATCTCCAGTGATTGAAACTCCACAGTTTATTAAAGTAATCCCTTGCAGTCCTTCTGAGGTTTCCCTTGGGTATAAACTAAATCACGCTTGTTGAGGCTTAAGCCTACTGCCATCCACAGGGAACAAGATCACTTTATTCTTTCTCTGCAGTGATGTGAAATAAGGCTTGTTTTTCTCTGGACCCTGTCCACACGGTCAACATCTTCCTTTAAGTTTCAGATCCCAAACTGGACACTATTACAGTCAAGACCTTCTCAAAGCCAAACTGGAGTGGAGAATAACTCACCAATGGGATGGTGGTCCCATTCCTATGTTCTGTGATAGTGTTGCTTTTTTTCCTGTTTTTAGTGAGCGATCTATCAGCAAACAGAACACATACAATTTCAGCTCTGGACATCTATAGGAAGAGCCATTACACATTAGCTCACCTTGACTTGTACCTTGTCTGTAATAATGCGCATGCTACTTCATGCCCACCTTGTGAGACAAAAAATGGAGCATTTCAAATGATAAAGGGCACGAAAGAGGGGTTTTGCTCTAGAGGGTCAGTGGGAAGTTACCACAATGGAGCGGGCAAGGCAGGGGACAAGGAGGGGCACAGACCTTGCGAATGATCATCCCAAGTCTTTTATCAATCACAACTTACACATTTCAAAGTATTTTCTGATGTTTGTGTTTCTTCAGATCTACAGATCCTAGATTTTTGCAAACCGCTTCCCTTACAGCTATCTCCTCTTGATTTTTCCTGTGTTTAACAGGAGCTTGGAACTTAAAGAAACAGATGCTTGCTTCAGGGATGAGGTAGCAATTTAACTTTGTTGCGTGTTTGACAGCTGTCACGTTTTTCAGATGGAAGTCACCTGCAGACAACTTTCTTTTGCATTAGAGGTTATAATTTTGGGGCTAATTCTTCCTAGGGCAACAAGTATTCTTCAAAGATAAAAGCTCTGCTATCTGAAATACTCAATTTCTATTTAATAATGGGTATGGACAAAGCCCTACCACAGGCTCCTCGTCTTGACTTGCAGCAGCCCTCGCTGAAGGGAACAAAACTGCAGAGAATTCATGCAACACCTAAATCATGCTGGTTTATCTGTACTGCTGATCACAACTCTTTAGAAGGTCTTATCTCAATAGCAAAATCTCCATTTAAGTGATTTGTTAGACTTTTAAATTTACATCAGGAGCATAAGGGAAAAAGAAAGTGGATTTGGAATTCTGATTCATATTTCATAAGCAATTAAATAGTTACAAATTAAAACCACAAGCTTATACATTTTGAGTCTGTGCCTATGCCTCTTCTCCCTCTGAAATCTATGGAAAAATGCTTAATTTAAATTCATACATCTTGCACAGATCAGCTATTGAGATATTCTAACTGCCTGTAATTTTAGGTTAATGACTACTTGCAATAATAATATTGAAAAATTATCTGATCCTAGTGCATATTTTTGCTCTCAGAGGAGTGTGCTCTATGATACTTCTAAAAAATGGTCCGCTATGATTTTTAGAAAAATATTAATCTATATTATTACCTAAGTAGATAAAATCATTAAAGGCATTCATTAAATTTGGGTCCTGATATAGCAATACGCTATCCAGCTAAATTAAATGTTATTAAACCATCTAGAACAAATGTTTGAAGAGATTTGTAGGACACTTATCTCAATCCTAGTTTCCTCAGGACAAAGACAGTTCAAGTGCACAACTGGTGAATGCAATGCAGAAATAAAAAGCAGTGAAGAATTCGGGTTACCTTGCTACAAAGTGAATTCTGACCCGTGGGCACACGGGCCTGTCTCAGCACTGACACAGAACAAGGGTGCCCGCCCTGCCCTGCCCGAGGAACTGGGAAAGCTCAGCAGCACGTGGTCAAGTACGTGCTTGAGAATCTGCCGACGGAGGTCTTGAAGAAGCGATGTCTTAGCATGTATCCCAAAAGTGCCCATACCATCACAGTTTTCCAAATCTTCCTATCTTTTAGTGGCCCAGCTAATTAAGAAATTTGCCTGCAGAGGGCAGAAGACATTGCCAGCAAGAGGATACATGAAAAATACTTCAACCAAGGTATTTCCCTAACAGTGAAGTCACTCCCGTGGCACTGCAGCTCTTTTGGAAAACTCTGATTGAACAAGGTGTCCAAAGGAACAGGTTATTAGCATTAAACTAGGTCTAATACAAAAATGAACATGAATACATGAGAGAAAACTAGCAGGCACACTGCTACACAAGAACCAGCAGGAAAACTAACAAGTAAAAACTTGCTCAGATAAAAAGCAGTCCATGCTGCCTGGGCTAACCTGCATGTGTCATAGGGGCATAACCTCACTTTGGGGACTCAGATTGTACGATCCAGTCGCTAGTTTCTATTTTTCTTGAATGACTGTAAAGATGTGGAAATCCTCGGCACCGGTTCAACGTTTAGATTTTTAGCGAGGAAATTGCTCTTTTCTGGGTGACAGAACTGACAGTAAAAGCAAACTCAGCGTCACTTCAGCAGACAGGGGAAAACTGGGTATATTGTCTGAACGAAACCTGGAAATTACTCAAAGGGGAGGTCAAAGCAATGTTAAAAATAGTCAGCTGAAGCAAGAGAATGCTCATGGAGAGGTTATTTGAACTGCTCAGGACTCTAATAGCTAGTTACTATCACAGAATACCACTGACTCATTAACAAAAATCTGATTACTTCTTTCCAGGTAATGATTTATTTTAACATGAAAGGCTGGCTTTGTAATTCAGAACTGTGCTTTTGTTGAATGTGAGCACAGTGTGAAATGCCTACTGGCATACTTTGGTTTTATATTTCACATTTATTCACCACTCAGAAAAACTGAGCACAGTACCTAACTCCACTGATCACATAAAGCTGGAAATAGGAATAGCCTAAAACTATCACAACATATTCTTATTGATCATATACACAGGCAATGAATTAATTTACCATATATGAGATCAATTCTCTCCTACCTTCTATAAACATTCATTTAGCCCACGCTCAGCAAGTCCTCACCTTGCTGAACTCAGCTGAACTACAGACTAAACTCAGGCAAATCCACAGGGATTAGAAACCAACCCAATCTCCAGAATGACCAGGTGACATATTAATGAAATTTCCCTGTGTTCTGCCTCCTTTCTGGAAAGATCTCAGACCTTTAAGAGGAAGATGGGTGCAGGAAATGGGATGCTCATTCCCATCAGGGAGAACAGCATTATAATGTCCCTCAGAGTTTTGGAAACTGGTTGCTTTCATGGCCTGACTGGACTTGAGACCTAAAAGGGTCAGGTGTTAGCTGTGCATATCCAAAGATACTTTATCCAGTACTTGCTTGGAGTTCAGTGCCACCTCCGTATCACCGAGTGATTTCAACCATCTTGAGCAGTGAAAAATTGCATAGTCTGAAGATTATTCATCCTTTTTAGAGCAAAGGAATTATAAAAAGAAAAGAAGCAATACCTAATTTGAAAAAAATGTTCTATATTATGTACATTGACTCTCTTGTATTTGATTCAAAATGAGTGTTAATTTAAAAAAGGACCTATGGGAGCCCCAAACCCTCCTGAGTAATTTCCTGAAGAAATGTATTTTCTAGAAATTAAACTTTGCTTTCTTAATGAACACATTTTGCAGAGAAGAGTTATTGGTCCTGTCAATTCACATTACCAGTGGATGCTCCTTTCAAAAGAGCAGTGCCCTTTGAGGATTTATTGTAAAATGAAATAGTAGACAAGGATGCATCTTATTCATTTGTTTTCCCCCACAAGGATCTATCATTAATGTGTTTGTAAGAACTAATATGCCTGGCCCCCAAATTACTTCTGTGGAGTCATTATAAAAAGTGCTTACTGTGTTGCCATATAATTAGAGTTCCTGTGCTGAATATATTATTTCAAAGCTGTCAGAAGAAAAATTACAGACCTTGTGTAACTCCACAGGAGTTGGTGACATGATTTCTTTCATTTCTTGCTTAAATTTTCTCAGAACCATGGACTTTCTCCCCACATCTGAAGGCAATGTGTTGCTACGAGTAGCTTGACTGTAATGTGGCCTTACAGAGCTTCTTTCCTGGAAGCTGGCTTGTCTTCCCAGCTGGTTACGAGGTTGTGGGTTTTCATGATTCAAACTCATTGTACTTCCTGACATGATCGTGGCCTAGAGCATTAATGAACAGGTTAATTTGTAACAGAGAACGTGGGTTAAGTAAGTGGTTAATTCATAGCAGTAGGAAAAACACCTCTATTCTTTGTTAGAACACAGTCACTCAGGGCACAGCAAAAGGCAAGAGGATAGATGTTCAATCTGCTTGCAAGTCACTATAAAATGAAGGACCACAACGAAACACAATAACAATATATGCACCTCTTGGGCAAAAGTTTTCAGATGGCATTTCAAACTATAATACTGAGCACCAGAATGGCTGTACTTGTAAGCCAGTCCCCTGGCAGACTGAAGAGTATGTAGTGTAATTACTTATTTTAAAAATATTTTACACATAAATAAAACAACATCTAAGTTGTGGCATAATTGCGTTTGTTGGAATTGGAACTGCAGGAAGGCATTTACAATTCAGACAGTGTGTGCAAGGTAAAAAAATGTGAGTCAGCAGAATATGTAGGTAGCTCTAGAGCCAGCATGGGCAGAGTGCCTGGGTACTACCCCAAGCTCAGGGAAAACTCAGCGCAGATGAGCTCCTGGAAAGAAACTTTGCATGACATGCACACTGCAAGAGTGACTGCCTCAGCTCAGCACTAATACTGGCCCTGGTCTCACTGCTGGTTTTAATCTCAGGAAAAGACAGCCTTTTGTTTTAGATGCAAGAATACATGGAGGATGAAATCACGAAAGATGATGATGGGAATCACCTCGTCCACTGGATGGAACAGACTGAACTTGAAAAGCATCCATGCACAGCAAGGAGCGGTCTCCCTTGGGAAAGATTTTCTGCTCTCAGGACTGGGAGGCACATGCACTTTGGCACAGCCACTGAGGGGACAGGGTGTGCTGAATTTCCTATTTTTTATCTTTTCTGATGGACAACTGGAAAGGGAAACTTAAAGACAATAACCTGAACTCTGACTGGGACTGGATGCAGAAAGCCTGCTTGAACGGGAAAATTAAAAAGTAAGGTCAAAACAGACAAATAAATGTCTGCTTATAACTCTGGTGAGCATGTCCGTCACCTTTCCTTCTCACAGCTCCAGCACTACTTTCACTATGAGATAATGGATTGTAGCCATAACACTATTTTGTGCTCAGTAATGACTGATATTACTGCGTGATGGAGCAAAAGCAGCCAGAGGACTTGGCAAACAACAGCCTTCTTTGCTCTTTGGCTGAAGACCTTGAAATGAAAAATGATAAGGAGTCCTTGACTACGTCATGGCACTTCATAAAGTACAGGCATGGCCAGTCTCAGCATCCTGTCACGCTGAATGAGTCTGGCTTTCTTTGCAGAGCTGGGGGTTGTGCAATGAGGCAGTGCTGTAAACAGTACATCTGCAGTTCTGAATTTCACTTTTGTGAAAGGCTGAGGAAAATTCAGTCTGTTGAAGTAACAATTCCGGTCAGCACGGATGACCTATTTTCCTTTTGGAATTATCTATTTCCATATCCTTTTATTATGTTCTGAATGCTGAAAACTGCAAGAGAAGCCTGCAGTACTGAACCATATCTAACTACGAAATTAAACTAGTATAACATTTTCTCCTACATTTCTCCGGTTTTTAATAACAAATATATGAGAATCATATTTTGTTACCCATACATGCAATACAAAAGCCATAAATCTGAGGAAGTAAATTAATCTGAACTGGAAAACTTTCACCCAGTTACACCATTCACATTCCTCCTGGCTGCTAAAGGACTTTATATAACATAAGAATGAAAATGAAATTCTGCCAGTTTTGCAGCTCCAGGAATTTAAAAGAACATAAAAGAAAATATTTTGGGAACTTTCATTCTGTAGCTTTAATTGGCTAGTGGTAATTGTTCTGATCAGATAACCTAGCGAAAAGGTGATTAAAAAATTAAAGGCTCCCAAGTTACTCTGTCTCTGTTTTCTTCCCCCAATGCCCTCAGCACAATCTAACGCAAAGCATGGTTAGATTTGTTATGAACTTAAGGATGAAATACGGAAATTTGTTACATGGTGAAGAAATTGCTGTATAATGAACATTTCTCACATTGGCAGCTTCTCTTTCTTCTAGAGTGGGGTGATTATAGGTAAACATTTTGAAAAGCTGATTTTCTTTTATGTTCGTCTTAATCAAATTAAGTTGCAATTTAAAAAACAACCTAGACCATGCTAAGAAAAGCTGCATGAAGCATCTGTCAGAGAATGGAATGCATTGCTGCACAAAGTTTATGCTCACTTAGAAGTTTTGTGCCATTTGCTGCCTGTGCAGACAGCATCGATGGTTATGCACAGCAGAAGCTGCAAGTCAAAAGCACTGGGGTGAACATGTTTATAGAATTTTGATTGCATTGCACAAAAGAAAACAGCTCTGGTTAGGGACAGGGGAGGCAGCTGCACAAGCAAAAATATAAAGGTAAAGGGTAGGTACCAAGAGAGTCATGTTTCTCAAACACAGACGCCTGCCAGCCTTGTCCTGTGGAGAGGGGTTAAAGCTTTTAAATTAATTGGTGTGATTAGTGCAACTTAAAAGAAAAAAGGAAAAAATAAAATGAATGTAAACCAAACCAAAACCATTATATTTCTCTATAATTGGAAAGAAAGGTTAAGATTGTTCTACCTCTAGTTCCCTCAGAATTCCTGACTGGCCACAGGTCTCTAAATCCTCCAGAGCCTGAGACCAGAAATTTTCCTCCTGGTCAGCCTCGGTGTTATCATGGGTACCTGTGAAGCTAGATTTACAATGAGAAGTTAAAAAAATGTGGACTTTTCCCCCCCCTCTAAAAATATATATTACACACGTGCCTTGCCACAGACTGCAACTTGAATGACAGAACGTTATGCAGGAGAGTGGGGAAGAGTCGCTGATCAGGAGAGGCCGGATGGACATGCAGAGCACATGACAGACAAGCCTTCTCATAACCTGGCAGTCACTAGCAGCTGGCAGGATCTGAGCAGCGAGTTGTTCAGTAAGGAGATAAATGGGTTCCAAGAACAATTCAATATACATTTTTTACTGGATTGAAACTGGGACCTCCCTGTGAAAATTAATGAATCAACCAGTAGCTGTATGCGGAGCTGCTCCGTGCAACAGATATTTGCAACAAAACCTTTCAACCTCACAGACTTCTCCCAGGCAATATGGAAAAGGGTCCTCTTTTTTTGCAAACAACGTTTTGCAAAAGAGGCTTGGTGGTGCTTTTTACCTGATTCCTTCAGCCTCAGCTGCATTTATCAATTTATGCCCACCTGATTGCCACAATATAAACTGCTCCAATCATTTCATACATAATCACGGAGAAACTTTCAGGGATGCCATTGTCTTGCATGGATACTTAGGTCTCTCGTGTTTCATAAATTCACCAAAGCCTTATTAAAAGCACTCTTGAGCAGATGCTGGTGACAGTGATGCTTAGGGAAGTTGCTCAGTAAGTGAGGTCTGATAAAAAACACAGCTCTGGGCTGCAGTGACACAGCCCAAAGCAACACCTTTACAGTGTATGTGTGTATACAGGGAGGGAAGCAGGAGATTTTTCTATCTTAGCAAGGGGAAGCAGCTCAGTAAAGGTCCACACAAGCATCAGAGCTGCTGCATGGGAGAGGGCTGATTATGTGAAAGGCACAGGGGAAGAAGGATAAGGAAGGAAAGTGACAATTCGCCCTTTTGGTGGCAGCAAGCTGTTACTTTGGAGCAGCTGCCCATGGACTGCAGCTAGTGGTGCTTAACAGCACATAAACAGAGCAAACAATATTATGGAAGCATCTGAGGCCTTGCTTGACAAACAATTTACTGAGAATAGCGTGAATGTAATTCTGTTTACAGAATAGCTTTTAAATAGGAGAATTGCCCAGCACAAGGGAGGACAGCTTGAATGCTTCACACACATGACACTCTGCCTCAGAGATGCTTTCTTACAGCTACAATCGGTCAAGCAGACAATGGTCAGCCATTTCAATCTCTTATTGCAATGATTCTCCACCTAGCGTCAGTGTCTCTTCTAAGATATTGCAATAGATACAGCAATGGCAAAAATACCTACTCAGTCACAGATGCAATTCCTCCCAGGCAAGACAAGAAAGTATTTAAAACATGATTTTAGAAAGATCCTTGACTTCTGAAATGAGCTTTTTCAATAAATCTATGTAGTTCTTTCAATAGCCAATGTGGAATGTAGACTAATTTATCCATTACAATATCTCTTGCTATATATTGCATATTAATGATATCAAATGGAACTTAAGCTAATGAACGGGATAATTTGAGGCAATTGTCTGCGACAGCAAAACCTGGATTTCCTAGAACTGGAGGTCCATTTCTTCTCTGACTTCTGTGAAATATAAAATCATTATGCCTCTATGTCTGGACTTCTTAGTTGAAGCAACTTCTTTTTGAGCTCTCCTCTTTTGCTTTTTGTCTGAGTCTTGTCTCCTCGTGTGTGAAATCTCAACTTTTGCATCTTCATTACAGCCACATGAGTAATTTGCAGCTGAGCTACTACACCAAAAAACCAAAAGAGGTACCAAAATAATTTATCTAGGTGTCTTTTTTATCTAAAACCTAAGGGATTGATTTTAAGTAATATGAAATATTATTTTACCTATAATGAACATATTTGGTTTTCTGATGCTTATTTAAAGAGACATCAGAAATTCAGACACACAAAAAGTCGGAAGGACAGGCTGTAGGACAGATAATGAAGACATGGGTGTCTATGATTTGGTTCTTTCTGCCACATGAGAGATAAAATCTTTGTGTTTTTTAGTTTTTTTCATCAGGAGCTTCTTGGATCTGGCAGATCTGTAAGCATTGATGTTTTAATGTGTTAAACATTTTTTCTGGAACAGGAACTATGACAGACTTGTCCTACCTGCTAGTGATAGGTAGACACCAGGCTAGAGAGTGGCTTAGCCTCTCCGGTTTCATTTGCTTGCCTACTGAAATTTCCTTGTCAATCAACAGCAAGTTAATGTGTTTTCTGCTTTTACCCTGTTTTTCCCATTTCAACTGCTTTTCCTTTCTTCCCTTTTCTTCTGACACCCCCCGCCCCTCACCTCTGTCTCAGCCCAGGTGGATCTCACTTCTGTGCACTTTTTGGTTTCCTACCTGGACATATTCCACTCTTCCAGCTGTGCCCCACCTTTCCTTTGCCCTCCAGAGGCACCTTTCCACATCTTTCCCTCTTTCTTCACACTCCTGATGCTCTCTCCACCTGATCTTTCTACAGATGTTTGCTTTAAATGGTTTTCTTGATTCTCTCCCAATGTCTCAGTCTCCTTCTGTTGCCACATATTCTTGGAAGCTGTGCTACACAAAATAAAGGTAAGGAAAAATTACTTTCTAGAGCTAGAGAAGGAGAAAAGTTATTCAGCTAGAACTATAAGAGAAGAGGTGCTTTTCTGGGTGTTCCTGTAACAGGCTTGAAGAACAGACATAGCCTTCTCAAATACTCCAGTACTTGGGACAGCAACACCATCAGATGTGGCACCATCCATTTTACAGATACAGCATTAAAGTAATCATTATTTCAATTTGTACTGTATCTCTCAGGTGTAAGCCACATTGATGAGACTCTTTAATGTGCATACTTTTTGCTGAACAGTGCTTTAAAATGGCAATAGAACACATGCTTTTAATTTAGAAGATTCTGTGTTTTACAATCCAGCTCCCCGATTCACTGCTCATCAACTTTTTCAGCCCATTACTTACATAGCTGCAAAACAATAGGTGTTTTGGAATCCATGGCTGCATCTCATTTGAGAAACAAAATATGGGCTGTAACTGTAGATAAAGACCCTTTTAAACTAAAAATATTAGGCTACCAAGAATGGGCAGTATGAAGAAAACAATCTAATTTCCTTTTTTAAACACTGTCCACTACTACCCTATCAAAACTGCCAGTGTGCTTCTGCAAGTAGGGGCCAAAGGAGCTGGATAGGGACTGAGAATTCACACTTGCTCATATCTTAGCTGTCACCTCGCCAGGCTTGTCTCAGACAAAATGCCACAAAGCCATGGGCTGTATCAGATGGTTTGTCATTCAGATTCTGAAAGCAGCATCTAAACTTTGCCTTGATTTGTATTTCAAAGGTTACAGACTGGACCTCATGGATTTCCTCACCCAGTATGTTTATACAGGCACCAGGAAGGGGTTTTTTTAGTACTAAACTTGCGTTTTTCACAGGCTGGGATTTCAGGCTCACTGTGCTGGCACACCATGAAGGACATGCATGTCTGCAGGTCCTGAGGGTGGGTGCAAAGAGCACAGAAATCTCTTTTACTGTGATGCCTGTCTTCCCATATCTGAGGATGGCAGATTCAATTTCATTGGCAGAAATTACCCAAGTCTCTGCAGTGGATCCACTAAGAAATCCAAAAGAAAAGGAAACTCAGGATAGAAGATAAGAGATTTTTGGGTTTTTCACTATGTCCAGGAATTGTGAAGTAAAATTTTTTTCCTCGTTTCTTTAGTCTGCAGAGAAATTAACTGAAAATGAGGTTTACTTCTCAGGAGAGAAGGAATAAATGCATGGCAAAATGCCAGTAGTTTAGACAAGACATTTGTGCCTGGATCACTTTTTACTCCGACTGAATCACTCCTACTGAATGTGAAAGTCTCAAGCATTTATGCATGAAGACTAATTCGTGCTTCTCTGCCCAAATCAAAATGATTTTCATAGAAGACAAACTATTAACTCATCAGTTGTCTTTAGCCACATTATCTCTAGGTTTATTTTTGTGGAGTGGAAAACAGATCAGTTTTTTTCTGAAACTTGCCCAGGGAAATGCCCTAATTTTTTTGTTTGTTTATTCTTAAGGGATAAATGCTGTGTTTTATTGGCTGAAGTAACTTGAAATAAATATATGTCTTGGTTTTGGCATCATAATCCTCCATAAAGACCACTAATCCACTCCAATAAGTTTAACGAAGTATACTGTATCTCATATTTAAAGTAAGAGCTGCTACAGCTTCATTAGAAAAACATAATTTCATTCAAGACAGAAAGCGTTCATTCCTGAGGCACTGCTGCAGCTGCAGAGCAGAGCACAGAAACTCGTAGGGGAACTCACGTGCTTGCTGCAGGTCGATCCCACTCGTCGTCACTCAGCCCTGTATCGTGGAACGGGTGGTTCCGTGGTTTGCCTGGAGGGGACAGACTGGCCTGCTTGGGACTCCTCCATTCATAGGCATTGAAGTTGTATCCTGAAGCCTGATAGGTGTGTCCTAAAAAGGTGAATTACTAATTTACAACAATGCATGTGCTGAAATGACAGGGAAGCACACCTCTGAAGCTGGGTTCTCAAAAACTGTGGAATTTGTCATCGTTACCTTATTTTTTTCTGTAGCCAGATTACTTGACCTAGATTATGTCTGGAATTAGGTGTGCTCTAGAGTTTGTCTTGTGAAAGTCTACTGAAAGCAAAATCTTAAATATGTGTAACACTGTTCTCCTACTTTTATGTCTCAGCTGCTTCTATATTTACTTTTAAATACTGCCACAATTTACAAATTCCAATTTGACATCTTAGATTGGACAGTAGTGAATAAATCACATGTTATGGATGTGTTAAATATCTGTTAACATGGTCACATGCAACATGCCCAAAACTAAAGCAGTGTTATTAAGAAAACTGCTTCAGAAGTATTGAAAAAAGTTTCCAAAGATGCATTAAAAAATCCCATGTCTCCTTTTCATGTCCCCTTTTGCTAGGACTCTGAGAGCTCAGGAAAGGCCTGTCTCACAATGGGCACACATTCCCAGGACCAATATACACCGTCTCTGTCACCCATTTCTAAGTGTCTCAAGGCTGTGTAAGTGGTGTCAGATGGCTTTTGTATCTGCAGAGTATATTTCTGGGTGCTTTTATCATACCAGCAAAGCATGTAATTCTTTAACTGAAACAGGTGTAATTTGAATTCCAAGCAGGAAGCCGTTTCCAAGTGATGTATCAAGAAGAACACATGGATCAATGGGTCACAAGCTGATGCTGATCTACTAAGCAAAATCCAGTATGGTAGAACTGATATACATAATATATACACATTATATATATGTGTGTGTGTGCATGTATGTATGTACACATACACATACACGTATATGTACATACATGTATATGTAATATACTTCACCTTGATATATTACTTTTTAAGGTCTATAGTTGGTGTTTTTTGATGTGCACATTGGACTAGGAAGTACTATTTTGTTGATGACTATTATCACTGCTGCCACCCCTCTAAAGAGGGTAATTTGCTTCCATAAATCAGTCTAGACCTGTCTCCCTCACATGCTGTGTAACTACAGAGCTGTGAGCATTTTCCAGCAAACTGGCAGATATTAACATAGTCCCAGATTCTAGGAGAGGTATTGGTTGGGAAGATGTGATTGCTGTGTGGTGAAGGCTCTGGATTAGTAAGGCAGACACGTAAGACAAAGGTACAAAATGGGGTATTAATTCAAGGAGAGAAAAGATAGCTCACCAGCATTAAACTGGTAATTAACAGGATAAAGCATTATCTGCTATTCCAGAAACATTCCCCCAACTCCTCAGCTTGCTTAGTCTGTGCTTATTGCCAAGAAAGGTTTGGAGAAAAGCCAAACTCAGCTTGATGGGTCAAGTCAGAATGAACTTTAATAGAAATGAGGGCCACCACGATACCAAGGGATAAAGGCACAAATCTGTTTGCACTCAGGCTGTTTCTGTGGTGCCATGTATCTGGCCAAGTCTGGGCTGATTTTTTCAAGAGAGTTAAAAAAAAAATCCGCTTTGAGATACTGGTTCAGCTTTGGCACAGCATCCGAATCATCAGGACTTTGGAAAGCATTCTGGGCTTCAATCCTTTCCACAGCTGAACAATTTGCTCCAAATATCTTCATCCAGAAAATGAGAATTACCATTCTGGCACTTTTTCAGCAATACTTCTCATTAGAACTTAAAAATATCAGAAAATTCTAATATAACTTATTTTGATAAACTGACCAACACAGTTAAGGAAAGGGGACAAATTTATCCAAATTCTAACTCCAGTGAAAAAATTATTTGAGGTAAGGATCTATCTGTCCAAATACCTGCCAGGCAATGGGAATACATGCATAAAACACTGAAGTTATGTGTAAGTTATTTTTCTTGGTATCCTTTACTGCCTAAATAAACATGTGTTACTTGAAATTGTTTGAAAATCCTATATAAAATAATAGTCAGAGAGAGGTGAAAAAAATTATCATTATGGAAAAGCATGCCTTTAAACAGAATGATTGTTTTTGACAGCTGAGAGTTAGATGTTAATACTGGTGGAATGAGGAAGAAACAAAAGATTTACAAATCATAGGCAATGACTAATGTTGCCCTTCAGCAGTTTATAATAAATCTGTTGTCATTCAAAAATTAATGCATATGGGCATCAAACTCATGAACATCTCCAGAGCGTTCTGTGCCTTGCATTGATCTGTACTTGAAGGATAAACTCATTTAGTTGTGGATGAGCTATGGACCAAGCTGTTCAGGTGTCAGTAAAGCTAACAAAAGCCTGTTAATGTATTGATAAATGCTTTGTAGCACATCACATCCTCATGAACGAATGAATCTGAGGCCAGCTAAGTGCAAGAAATCATGCTGCCTGCCAAGGTGTGTGGTCATAATGAGACAGCAGCACATTACGAAGTACAGGGTTAAAAGTTAGTACAGATAAAAAGTTCTGCTTAGGGCAAAGGAAGGTCAACCATGAAGGCAATAATTCCTGCTTTAAATGTTGATTGTATTTTTGACAGTACCTTGATTTCCAAAGCTGGTATCAATACCAGAGCCATCCCATGACTCTACTGCGCTGTCAACACTTGGGACTGTAGTGGAATAGATGTCCGAGAGCTTGCCAGATTTCTGTGCAGCAGAGCTTTCATCTTCAGCATCACTCAGTTCACTCACGTGACCCACAGGCACAGAAAATTTCTTGGGACTGGTAGCTGAATGGGATTATATAAAAAAAGGTGTTGATCCTTGCTTTACTGCAGTTCTGAGAATTTGGTTTTCACTCCTGACACAAAGCTCTTCCATGGATGGCCTAAATGCTTGTTAATCTGCAATAACACATGGATGGTACCCTTGGCCACACTCACCATCTGTTTGCTTCTTGATTTTCAAGGTGACAGTTTCTCCTGCCATCTGTAATAAATGAATGGCTTCACTCAAAGGTTTTCCTTTCAGACTGCTACTATTTATTGCTAGGATTCTGTCTCCTATGTGAATTGCCCCAGTCCTACAATATGAGAGAGAAGTAAAACATTGAGAAGAGAGTGTAAAAGGCAACAAAGGCAATTTCTTTGCATTTTGGAAAATGGAAGTCTCACCTCCCTTTCTTCCTTTTATTTTGCTTTTATTGCTGTGTCACAGAGTAATTCTTTTGTTAGAGACACTTAAAGCAAGTCACCTTTGTTGTAGTGACAATAGCAGAGCTGAGGCATGATGTGGATTTCTGTGTTACTGTGACAGTTGAGTTAATCACCTGTGGATGATATTCACTGCAGCCCACCTGCTCAAGAGCAATCTCAGACAGCTTAATAACTCCTAAAATGAGTCAAGTTTCTAGAACTCTCACAACATAAAAAAAAAAGCAGTGTGAGCAAGCTACCAGCTATTTTTCCTGGTCTTCAGGAGGGGTCAATCAAGAAAAAATAAAGTATTTTTGTGTGAATGGTTCTGGCTGTGCACAGAATCATGTTTTGTGTGCTATAAGTTCTTTCTGAAACCACTACCAAAGGTACAAGTTTCAATGACTCAACCAGCCTGGGAAATAACAGAAATCCTTACCGTTTTCATTATTCTATATCTATCCCTCACCATGAGGAGCATTTCTGCTCCTCTGATAATGCTTCCTCTGGTGTATGTAAGTTCACATACAGATGCAGTGGCAGGTAAGTGGATGATGAGTTCAGATAAACTTGGACACATGAAGTGCTTTATATTGTGCTATACAAGCCTACTGGTTTTAAAAGGCTGTGAAAATGTTGCTGTGATTGAGCAGTTTGATTGATTAGGTTTTCCTTGGTGATCTAGACCACAGTCCTCTGCCTTGTATAGTATGTACATCGTGCTCATGCTCCTGGAGCTTGATCAAAAAACAACAGCAAAAAGATTATAAACTCAGATTTGGAGAATTATAAAGAAATAAATTGCTAACCCATGAAAATTAGGGGTTTTAGGTAAACAGAACGACCTCTATCTTGACAAAGAGAATATTAAAAAATAATTTTCTTTCCAACTTACCTTTCAGCTAATCCTCCTTTTGTAAGGCTAGAAATGATTATGGGATCAAAGGGCTCTTCAGTACCAGAGATTGTAATTCCAAGAGGCCCACCATAGCGCTTGAGCTCAACAGTATAAATAATTGCTCCAGAGCTCTCCTGTTCATCTGCAATAAATGCCAAGGGGTTGCAATTGGTTTCTTATGAAAGAAGGAATGAAAAAAATAGCATATTCAGTCTAGTGACTGGTAATCAAACATTATCAAAGGATCACATTTTAGATACAATTTTTAATCACATTCCACTGGATTATTTAAAAAAAATCATTTACCTATTATGCAATTCTTATTGCCAAAACCTGGACACAAGTCAACAGAAAAATTCCCTTCATTCTGTTAAGACAAAATTTTACCCTCTGTAAAATCTTTAGATTGCCTTTTCTATTAAATTATAACTTAAGGCTATTTTGCTACAGAATCACAGACTGAAGTTGAAAAGGCTCTCTGGATGCCACCTGGTCCAACCTCCTTGGACAAGCAGGGCAAACTAAAGCTGGTTCCTCGGGGCTGTGTCCAGCTGGCTCTTGAATATCTCCATGGGTAGAAACTCCACAACCTCTCTGTACAATGTGTGCCAGTGTTTGGTCACTCTCAAAGTAAAGAAGTGTTTCCTGACACTCTAACAGAACTTCGTGTGTTTCAGTTTGTGTTCATTGCCTCCTGCCACTGGGCACCACTGAGGAGAGCCTGGCTCTGTCTGCTTTACAGCCTCCCTTCAGATATTTATACACCCTAGTAAGATTCCCCCTTTGAGCCTTCTCTTCTCCAGGCTGAGTGGTCCAATCTCCCCCAGCCTCTTCTCAGAGAAGAGATGCTGTGCCCTCTTCATTGAATTGACTGGACCCAGCACTCCAGAAATCTCTCTGCAGTGCTGAGCAGGGGAGAAAGATCACCTCCTTTGACCTGCTGGCCAAGCTCTGCCTCTTGCAGACCAGGAGGCTGTTGACCTTATTTGCCGCAGCATCACATTATTAGAGAAAAGGCAAGTTACTACTGTGTATAAATACTGACACTCATCTGTTCCTTGAACTGAATTGAAGGTATTTAAAATCAACGGTCATTTGAACATCTTAAACCCAAACTTTCCTAAAAGAATTCTGGGAAAAGTCAAAAGTCATTACAAAATGAGCAGCTGTATTTGTAAAACAGTCCACGTTTCTGATGGACATGTTTTGACCTTTGTGTAACAGAATCAAAAATATCTTCTGAATTATCAACTAAACTGAATAGTAAGTCCATTAGATATTATTTCATGATATCGCCTGAAGTAATTTGTATTATTTTGAAATTTTATCTCACCAAACAATTATCAGAACTGGAAAAGAATCCATCACTGAGTAAATTTAAATACAAGGTAGTTCCTTAAACAATACTCAAATAGCTATTGCAGCAACAAGAAATGTGCTTGTATTTATACAATGCTCTTTACCTATTATTAAAAAAAACAAAACCCAACCACAGCAAGAGAGCAATCAACTGCAGTATCTTTGAGTTGTGAAGCAATATTTTATAATTTAAAATGTCAGAATTCTCCTCAAATCAAAATGCTTTCTAGCTCATGTTCTGATATTGGTATTCAGTCAGGATGACTAGTCTGGTGGGCAAATATTCCTAGATCTGTGGGTAATGACATTTTGAGCAGTTCACTGAATGTGGAAAATGTCTAGGATGCACATTCCATAAATGTTACTAAAACTAACTAAAACAACTTAGAAAATTCAAATGTTACCATTTCTGCTCCTGTAAATAGAAAAGCTTAAAAAGGGAAAAAAACAAACCTACATCACTAGCAAAGGCTCAAAGAGTTGCCTTCTTCTAGTACTGAACATGGTACTTCAGGCAGAGCTGGAGGAACACTGATATCTTTGAAGCTTTGTTTCTTCCCGATTTCCAGAAAATTTAGATCTTCAGACCCCTGCCCCCATCCCTGCCATTTCCTCCTTGCTATCTGTGTACAGAAAATGCTACACACAGAGAATCAAAGGAGAGAAGAATTAGTGGGGTTTATTCAGCAAAGGGGTTTTCGTGCCTACTTGGGGCATTGCCATCAGTGTTTGCAACTGAAGGGTGGAAAGTAACATGCCAAGCTAACTGAAAATGTAATAGCCAATGCTTGCCAAGGGTTGACACAATGCTAATATTTCTCTGCTAGAAACAAAGTGAATAAGAAGTTGCTGCTCATCAGCAGCTCTTCCACATGAGAGTTGGAAGTCTATAGATATCTGTGAATGACTGGAAAGAAGACTGGTCCATTATGTCTGTTTTCTGGTTAGCTGTAGGTCAGAAAATTATTGGCAGAATGTTATGCTGAGCAGAATGTTGAAGCTATCCAACAGAGCATACATGTGGCCTGAATACACCAGGAAGGCCAGTTCTGCCATGAAAGCAAAGAACGGTGATATTCAAGAAAGGGAGGTAGCCATTAGGTTAATCAGGATTTAAAACTGTTCTCAGTTTGGGAAGCTGGCAAGAAGAAAAGGAAAGAGAAAAATTTCTGGAAACACACCTTCATCTGGGGATAAGATATAATTCAAATACTATGGTTATGGGTCTGATGTTTTTGAGATTTTTCCATCTTTCTTTTCTTGTGATGCAATTGTGGGAAATTCTTGGGAACTACATTTAATGAAAGTAGATCCTCTGTGCTGCAGTGCCTCTGCTCTGCCCACTGGCCTCTTGCTCATCAGAACAACATCTGACCAATACAGTGACAAGGGCAGCAGGATCTGGGGAGCACCTGACATGCATCATCCTGCTGTGGCCTCAGCTGCACGGTGGCTCAGAGGAACACAGCTCTGAGACCCCTATTCCCTGCCTCACCTTCCTCAAAAAAACATGCAGTGAAAAATAAAAAGTTTAAATCTCAATTTTATTCTGTTTCTGCTTCTATTACTTTACAAAACATTCTGGAATGCTTCATGCCTACTCATCAACTAGCATCAGGCATTTATTTTCTCAGGGAATTTATTATTTTCCTCTGTTGAGTTTGAGCAGCACATTTCTTCCTTTGTGAGAAAAAAAAAATCATAAGTAAATCACTGGCAAATACACAAAGAATTTTTTTAACTGAGATACACTTTTGCTACTCTTATGCCAGTTTCCTAAATATTTTTTCTTTAACATTTCATGAGACACTCACTCATTTTAAATTTCAAAGTACCTGAAATCTGCTATAAATACTTTCATTTATGCTTTGACACTTAGTCAACTCTTACAAGAACAATTTGTATAAAGAATTTTTTTTCAGTAGGTTTCTGAGTAGCTGTCCAGTTACATTTGAATCTGTTCACTTACACCAGTCATGTCTGGATAAAACACTGTAGTTATGTGAGATCTTTATATGGATTTATCTTTTAATTACAAAACAAGCAATATGAGTGTGTAAAAGATAACCATGGTATAAGAATCTCACTGAGACTAAAATCTGTACCAGATACCATAGTGTGCAATACCTAAGAGAGCAAGATCTTATTTTCTATGGGTGGAGACTGAAACCCACACTTCAATTACTGCAACAATTTGCTCAAGCTAATAAATGCAGCTGCCTTTGCTTTGTATTATAATACCGAAAAGATACTTTGTTTGCTTTCAAATCAATTAGGAGGGAGGAAGAAAAAGGAAAAGAATCTTCTAATGCAATTCTAAACACCACTTCAACAGCTGCACTTAATTTCAAATAATAAAGTATGGCAGGTTGTGCCTTATTGCTGGGAGATTGAACAGAGCTGAAGAGAAGTGAATCTCCAGTTTGTAATATAAACAACAGCAGTAACAGTAGTTATAACTGTCTTACTTCCTCTGCACTACACTGTGTAACAGAACTCACTTTATTATCTCCATGTAGAAATTCTGCTCTTATGGAATCCACAGTGGGGAAGACATGAGACTATAAAGAGGTGTAGGTGTAGAAAATTATGGCAGATCCATTATTCCACTGGGCTGATCAGACATGGCTCCTCCATCAGATATCCAGCACAGTGTGTAAAGTATTACTTACCTTTGAGCATGTGAACAGCTGTACCAAGGTCAAAGGTTTATGGACAAAGCACTCACTACACCACTTTGCTGGAGAACTGAAACCTCCGTGCTTTGCTAACTGTGATTCCAATCTTAAAAGCAGAGAAAGTCCCAATACTCTAGTAAGAAAGAGATCAACTTTATATAGCTGCACCTGAGGGCCAATTGTCTTTTCAGCGAACTGAAGACCTAATTTTGCAGTGCTACTGCAAGCAACATAGCCAGTAAGAAAATTAAACTCTTTATATACCATAAAAATTCTTTCTAAAGTTCTTTTCAGGTGATGTTTTCTGATTGTCATTAACATAAACCAGACATGTTTAGAAAAAACATTTCACTAAAAATTAAAACAATTCCTCTGTGCTCTAGAAATCCTGAAAATACACATGGATCTGCAATAGTCATTGCTAATACCGGAATTATCTTCATCTTTGCGGATCTTTAACTTTACAAGGTCCTCACAGTGCTGAAGGATCTGGACAGCATCTTCCATGGAGCAGTTGTCAAGTCGAATATTATCTATTGCCAGCAACTTATCACCCAGCTCGAGCGTCCCAGTTCTGCAAACAAGCAAACAAGCTTACGTGAAACTCAAGTAACATTAAAAGAAAGGTATCCTAAAAGGTCTAAACATGATTATAGAAACAAGACGGATTTTTAGGACAATTATTTCTTAATATGCCTTCTATTTTCTAACTTTTCACAAAAGTTTTTATTAAAAAAAAAAAAAAAAAAAAAGGCGCACAGTCTCTTACAAGCTTCCTTTGTTTAACTTCAATTTGGCTGGTTACACACATAAACAGATTTTTATTGGGAGCTCTAATGTCTTACCTGTGAGCAACACTTCCTTTCTTGATATCAGAAATAACCAGAGGGTCCCCTGGTTTTCTACTTGACGGAGCTGTAAAAAAAGAATATATACAGACATTTGATTTTGTTTCTAGATATGCAGATAGATTAATTTTGACCATAAACCAATATTTCATACACATTCTTTACTTGTATTATATTCCTCCCCTACCCCTAAATTATCTGAACTTCATGTACAAACAAACAGCAGCAGTATATTGGCAAGATTAGATACTCCTCAAAAATTAGAAAATTTCAGAATTGCAGTGACTGCAAAGTACAAAGTGAACTTAGCCTGGTATGTCTGAATTCTGGGTTAGACCAAGACTGAACCATGTGAAGTCATCACAGTACAGCTCCAGTGATCTATCATAAAAATGCTGTGTAGCTGTAACACATAAGGAAGACTTTCTGTCATTACAATCTTTTGGTGCAACTGCTAATGATGATTCTTTGCCAGAATAAATCCTGTTATACTATGTCCCTGAACAAGAGAGCTGCTCACAAAATATCTAGAGTGGGCTAGTCCACATTCTTTCCATCCACTTCTGTCTCATCCAGTGCTTAAGGCAGAGGTATGAAGGTAATGTGTCCTGGGGGAGAAGGAGGAATCCACTTCCCAATAAATGAGATGCTGCGGACTGTGGCCACACCCCGCACTGGGCTGATACACTATTACCATGTTTGCACAGGTGTAGCTTACATCAGACCGATGTTTGCCCCACTGTAACTCACTGCTTCCTCTGCAGCAACCTGTGCCTCTTTCAGTGAATAACCTTGCCCTCCTGTACCGCTGCTGGACCTTAAGAATTGTGGACTTTTCCCAACTTTGTACTGTGGATGCCTACTAGAAGCACTGCAATTCCAGTCAGTTTAGTACAACTCCCACCACTCCTCTCCTTGCACACTTATCTCTTTTTGGAAGAATCTGACATTAACGGCCAATTTTTCTATCCGTCCCTCATGGTTTAAAATACGCTCTGCTCTTCAAGGCCAGGCATTGCAATTCTTTACCAACTTGTGCAGAAGTATTTGACAAGTTTCCCTTGGCTAGGAAATTCACTCTGCAATTTTGCTTGACCTTTAATTGCCTAGGAAGCAGTTAAATATACCAGAGGAAGACAACAGTGACCACTATCTACTTCCAGAGGACTGTTTCTTGAAGTGACTTCACCAAATGCATTGTTTTGGAGGGTTCATCCATTTGCTGAAAGAAGGCTGCACTGAAAATCTGATATGGCAAGGCAAGCAGTCAGCTTAGAATTTAAGGGTGATGAAGACACATTGCTAGACAACTGTGTGGCACATGCTGTCTACCTTTGGGAAGAACATCACCTACAGCTGCTCTGTCAGGAGGTGCTCCACGTGGTGAACATGGACTGACTTCTGGGACTGTTAACAAAGAGTGTGCTGATACTGAAACATTGCCATGTGGTATAATGCTCTCAGATCTCCTGAAAGCATTAATTAGTTTTGCACATTTAGGGTTCTTCAACTGTCCGGCACCATTTCTGCTCTGTGTACAGAGCCCTCTGCATTCTTTCACAGAAGGTGTGCTTCCATTAGGCTCCCACGCCTGAACTGGCAATCACCCAAAAAGCTGCCCATATTGGAGGATCACCTACAAAATCCTGATGTCAGTTACTTTAGCAGCTCATGAATCTTCCCTTTGATGCAAAATGACAGATCTTCACCTACAGCAACCACATGGTAAATTAATAATGACATTTCCAACACAATATGCTAACAGGTCTTGTTAACCTTAGCTGCCCTGGCTGAGACAGCCTTGGAATGTCCAAAGGAACTGTTTAAGAACTGCTGAAGAGCCATATTTCAAATGCAATGTCTTGAATGTCCAGAAGACAGACATACAAAGATTTTTAGGATTTTTTAGAAATTTGTCTAAAACAGCATGCTTTCAGGTAATGCTTATGTTGCAATTTAGAGAACAGTAATTAACTTTTTGCAAGATACGTAATTTTCATAGCTTGCTTCTCATACTTTCATGTCATGGCTAAAACATATTACAATTCTATAATTTACTCGAATCCTTTGGAATTGTTTCACCAAGTAGCATCTTGTTAAAATTTTAGAGTATCACTTCAGTGATTTTTTAATTCTATGTTTTTACCCTCTCGGTTGCCTTACACTGAGGTTATATGCTACCCATGGCAGACTAGGGTTTGAGCCTTGAAATACTTTTTATGAAACTGTCTTACAAAATTACCAGAACTTAAGAAAACAGTCCATTATTGTTGTAAAAAGAAGAGAGGAGGAACCAAAATGAGGGAAAGAGCACAGCTCAAAGAGCAGAGCCACAGAGTACAAAGTATGTGGATGCAAAGAGTATGATGCTCTACACAGAGTTATCACAGTTTCAAACTGAGGAAGTGTGAACCAGCAGTATTTTACAAGTTCTCCTGGGCTATTATTTGGTCTGGAGAATGAAAGCCTTTTTGTAGGCACCAAACGCAGCTCTGTGTGAAATGAATCCCACTATACTTTGTTTTGTTATTGTTCAAAGCTCATGGCACACTTTCTACAAGTTATTCAAGTTGTGTTGCAGAGATAAAGTCATTAATTTCCTCTTGAACTTTTGTACCTTTTTGCACATTACCATAGCCTAGGACTGCCTCCCAAACACTGGTGAACAGATGCAGCAAGAAGATTGAGTACCATTACCCTGATTTTACAGATAAGGAAAGGAAACATAGGGAAATCTGGTGAAAGTGTGACAGTTTTCAGTGAGCAGCTTGAGATATCCATGTCTTTATATCTCACAATAGTTTGTAGAATATAATAGCTTCTATGTCTGAAATACAACTACTGGCATTTTCAGCAACAGCTGCAGACAAGTAGCACTTCTGTGAGCACAACTCCATGATCTCAATGTTTCTGCACAAAATCAAGGAGCCATCTGTAGAAAATATCCACCCCCCAATCCCAGAATGACTTGTCTCAGCACAAGTCTTTTGCAGAGAAAAGAAAAACCACCCTAATTCCTCCAGGGTAGCATTAAACCACCTTGATCATGAGATCACCTCCTTTGTCTTTCTGCAATCCTCAATCTCATTCATTATGAGCCTCCATCCCCTTTGTTACATTCCACTGTTTCATCTCTCCCCAGAGAGCAGAGAAACTGGGGTTCCAGGGGGAAAGCAGTATTTGACCAGTTAATATATCCACATCAATTAATGCAAGCTTGAAGTGACACTGTACAGCTTCAAGTCTCCACTTCAGAATGATTTCTGGTTTTAAGAGGTCATTTAAAAATGAAACACCTTACCACTCACCCATGTCCAGCCGTCTTGGTCAAGTTCCAGCTGCCCTTAATCCTGATCACATCCCAGTCTCTCCCCTCATCTGCTGCCTCTCTGTTACAGCTTTCCACTTGTTTCCTCTCCTTCTGCCATTCTGCTTGTTCAATGAAGATCTCATCTTTTCTCCTCCCTGTTCCAGCTGTTAGTCTACCTAATGTTCAGCTTTTCTAGAGACCTTAGAGTCTATGAATAACTACAAGTGGACCGAAGAGTGCATAAAGTTGCACAGGTTCTAAATTTAGTGTTGCAGCTAAACAGCTGCTCTTAAGCAAGCTCTTTGTTCTCTCTTTAAATTACTCTATGATCCTAGGTCTCCATCCCAGGTGTAGTAGTTTCACGTTCATTAAGTTTTGGTCTTAGTACTTACTTTTTCTGTGGGAGAGAGACTAGGAGAAAAACAAAGCAGGCTCAACCTTAAAAATAACAATTAGGTTTATTACTATACACTAAAAGAATAGAAAAAAGGAAGTTCGAAAAAAACTAAAACAGAATGAAACTTCAAAAACACTCTTCCCTCCCCTTACAAACTGTTCACTTTCTTATAAAACAACATAAAGAGACAAAACCTGTAATTTTCAGTCAGTTTCATTATCTGACAATAGTCTTTCATCAATTCGTTAGGAGAAGAGTATCTCTTAGAGTCATGGATCTCACTGACAACTTAGAACAGTTCTCTTGTGGGTTTTAACTGTTACAAAAACAACCACTCAGAGAAACCTGCCTTTGTGACCCTCCCAGGAGCAGTTTACTAAGCTGCTTATGGGTCATGGGTCTTAGACTTTTGCATACTGGGGTGTCACTTTTTAAAGATTAATAACTCTAAAGCAAAGGATTTTTCATTTCAAGAGATATCTTCTCACTTCTTCACTGGTCCAGGGGCCTTTTCATCTTTATCTCTGTTCAAGCATCTTATAGGATATTACTTAGTCCATCACAAACACCTTTGCTCAAATCTACACACAAATTAAAACAATAATCTCCCCAAATGCATACCTTTCCCATGATTTAAAGGAATGATCTAAATATGAAGTTCATTTCCATGGCTCAAGTAAGAATAGAACAACCAACTCTTCAACCCTCTGTACTAATAGTCTTTTCACTCTCGCTCTACTGACTTCATGCTCTTGTTCTTTATGTTCACTCTGTCCTTTCTTACTCTCTCAGAGAAGGGCTAAGCTCTGGAAGCTTCATGTTTGCCAGGAAAGAGTTAAATCTGCCCGGAGTCTTTGTCTCTCTCTCTGTAGCTCATGGTGTTAGATGTTCAAGGCTGCACTGGTGAGGGAGGAAGAACTCACAGAAACATCAGAGCACCTGGGCAGTCCAGAATCACAAAAAAAACCAGGCAGGATCATAAATGCCTTCTCAGCCCACCTCTCAGTGTAAATCGGGGTGGCCTCAGCCCGAATGGTGCCCATAGCTCTTATCAGGGGCTCGGCAGAGATCTCTCCCTTCTCCAGGGAAGTTTAGAGAGAGGAGCTGTTGTAAAGCAGCAACCTCTCCTTCCCCTCCCCACCTGGGAGCCGATGGAATCTGGCCAGGCCTCGGGCCAGATCCTCCCCAAAAGGGGGGAGCAGCAGGCCCAGCTCGATGTTACCGGTCTCTCTCTGGCCAAAGGAAAGAAGAAAAAGGACCCACCTACAGGAAATTAAGGGGTTTTATATGGTACTTCCCAAAGTCATAGCCAACAATTTTCAGTGGTCAGAACAGATGCCAATATTCCAGCTAACCCTCTGATAGGTCCCTGTCCTTTCTAAAGCAATTCCCAGGTCCTGACCTGGAGAATTATTCTACGTTCTTTTATAACTAAAAAACCAAACTGTACAAACCTATGACACCAGGTCTCCACCCTATTCTACTACACTTTCCCAGCTACTTGAAAGTTCAAGAAAGTGTTGTCAGTGCTGTGTATCAGCTGTTCACTAAGTTTTAAAAAGCCCTCAAACAACGCTCCTTTCTTATTTCACTGCTAACTCAAACAAATGCACCAGCCCCCCAAAGTGACTTCAGCAGATTTTGGGGTGGACCTCTCACCCACCACGCAAACAAAACTCACTACGCTCAGTCTGGCTTCAAACATTGGAGGTTGATCAAGCTCTGAACAAACGGAACAAGCAAAGGAAAATGCTCATGTGATGGAAAAATACTTTTTATACAAAGTTAGTCCATTTATGGACTAATGCTTTACAGCTACAAAATTGGTTTGCAGCTACTGCATTTTTAAGAATAGTGTGATTAATAAATGAATGAATGATCTTTTTAAAATTACACTGATGTAGCTCTTTTGTCCATTAGGTATTCGTTCATGTGGAGCAGCTGAGAATTCCATTGATATTATTCTGTCTTGAAAAGAATTACTTGAAATGGTTGAAAATTAAGTAGAGCTTGCCAGGTGAAATCACATAATATACAGAAGCATGCTTTAGAAAATAAATTCTCATAGTCAATGCATCTGTAGATATTTACAAAGCTTGTTTCTGATGAAATACAAATACAATAAAGCAGACTACAGTATAGCTGCTAGTCAAAGTGACTCAGAAAAACTGATGATAGTTTGGGTGAGATTCTGATATTCTTACCAGCTTTGCAGCTTCTTATTCCTTGAGCAGTCCCATTAGCTTCAGAGAGATTATTTATGAAGCAAGGTGCTGCAGTTCATTGCCAGTAAGGATATCAGAATCTTACATAAGAAAGAAAGAAAGAAAGAAGAAGGAAAAAAAAAAAAAAAAAAAAAAGAGCAAACTGTTAACTACAATTACCAGAATCCACTAGTAAGTCATTTTACCGGACATCATTCAATGTATTTCCCAAAAAAAGTAATTAGTCTCTGATAAAGTATCCAGTTGCCTCAAAAACCCTTAAAAAAGGTTTTTGTCTTTAAAAAGAAAAATCTGTATTCATTACACAGTCTAAAATCAATGTCAAATAAATTGAAACAGCTTTGAGTACTACTAGCAGTACTTGTAAGTGTTCCTTCTTCTAGGGAATGATTCTGTCATAAAAGCAAAATCACATGCACAGGAACACTTCTGTGCTTTGTTTGGATGATATGGTTTTAAGAACTGAGACCTTCTATTTGCTCTTATCAGGTAACTTGGTGTGAAAGCATTAAATATATAATCACGTGTAGTTGAAAACATGAAATAAGGCCTTTATTGAGTGTAAGTATCTGTCATTGGTAAAGTTACACAGATACTGCAGAGATAAGGGATGAATGATAGGACTGCAATGCAGGCAGAAGTGGTCAAGACCAGTATACTGGGAGGTAACTGACATGAACCATCCAAAACTCAGAGCCCTGGATTAACATTAACAATGATGCTCATTAAGCTTTCTTCTGTCCTGCTTTTAAGGTGTTATGCTGTCTAAGGGGTTTTAATTTTTCCTCTTATTTTTCTCTTGCATTAATAAATCTGAAACTAAGGAAGGTCTCTTCTCCTATTATAACTCTTCTTTTTTCAAAGACCATGAATTAGCTTAATTGTCTTTAGTGTTGTGTGTCACCTCAGACATGCCTTCACTAAAGCAGCTGGTTGTAACTCCATGCAACACTCTTGGTGTTCATTACCAGGGAAACAAAATCCAGGAGAAGAGAAATAAATTCCTCTTCTAGGATCTCTGACTCCTAGCAGCCAACCTAGAAGAACTCCTGGACTTAAAAATAGACATATGTCTATGTCACATGTCAGCCCAAAGTGAAGTTGCATTTCCCGTCTGGCAAAAAATGTATTTTGTCTGTCAGATTAGGCGATTTCCTGACTTTCTCCTACAAATCCCAAACTAAATGGTGGATATGGAAAGTAAGAAAGGTGTTTCTCTGTAATGTTTTAATAGCACTTTCTCATTCACCATTAACTCCACTAATTTGAGAAGGAAGAGGATGAAACAGTTCTCTAGCACTTTTAAGAGTTCAAGCCCACAAGTGAATAAATCTCAACACCTCCATTCCCCCCTGCTTAAGACATACCAACTCTGGCAAGTTTCCCTTAGTATTTGTTTTCTGAAAGAGATCATAAAGCTTTCTGAAAATATCAGCAATAAATGGCATGCTAATAAATATCAGTAATAAATGGCGTGTTAAAGTGTCCAGACAGAAATTTGACAAAATGAATATAAAACGCTTATATTCTTCAAATCATACTGCCTTATTTAGGAGTTAATTAGGTAAAATGGAGCAAAACACTGAAAAGCAAAGCATGAAATGCAGCAATTCAAGATTTCTACCAATTATTAATATAAACCCTTTAAAACCATGTAAATAATTAATCCTAGATAAATTTCATATGCATTAAATTCTATTAATGAGATTATTATATATAACAGATAATTTCATTTAAATATTAAAGATACTGCAGTATAGTCACAAGAGCAGAGCTAAGACCAACCACATGTTATTCTGATTATATAAAGCACTAATTTTTGGAATTAAATTCCAGATCAGTAAGACATGCAAAGTTTGGAAGAGGAGTGCTAAATACTAAATTTCAAGAACACTAATTTTCCATTAAAAGTTTATTCCTACAGACAAAAAAAAAAAGTAGATGCCTGCATTCCAAAATACAACACAAATCAAATTACTAGGAAGATTGTATTTTTTCAATAACTTTACAAATCTTTATCAATCCTAAGAATAAAATTTAAACAGAACAGCCTCGCTCCAGGCTTTCTCATTTCTCAATATTTTCATTTGCACAGACACATGTAGACCAATGATTTTGCTTCAAGCGTCACATCACATCTTACAGAGTCTAACAGTTACTCATTCAAGTGTGCAACACAAGCAAACAGGCCTGCAGTGTCTCTCATTTGTTCCTCAGGTGTAACCCTTAGTGCTGAGATCCCTGCTGTACTTTTGATTAACCATATTCCACTGTGCTGGTAAAAGCATCGAGAATACAAGTCAAAGCACAATCTTCCCCCAAGACACATGAATAACTCTAAAGAAAGACTAATAGCCTAAGAAAGGCCACAGCCATGAAAGAATGTTAATTCGGATGACACCAGATTCTGCAGTGTCAAGCCCATTAACTTTGATATGGATTGTTTTTCCTTCCATCAAGAGCTGAACTCAGTACGCCGGAGTTTACCAGGTCAAAATCCAGTTCTAACACATTGTTTTACTGCCTCCTCACAAAACAAGTGCAGAAACACTTTTCATTTCAAACCACAGCAACAAATATTTTTGAGAAACAGACTGATGCAGGCCCTTGTGACCTTCTTCAGCAATCTCCGCACTCCCTAGTGAAAGGGGATTTTGCTGTGACCCACACATTCAGGACTGCCCACAAGTTCTAGAGACGGAGGATGTATCTGGGTTCTGAAGCAGAAAATAACCCTACATATGTGGATCTTCATGTCTGTGAAACTTATGTTCAGTGGGGTTCTGTTCAAGAGCCTGTGAGAGACCATGACAGACTCTGCTTTAAACTTCACAGCTATGGAAATATTTTGCATGGACTTAATTCTACTGATTTTTTTAAAATAAATAATTTTAATAGGAGTTAAATATGTACTTTGCATGAAGGAATAAGTCAAACATTAGATTTTGCAAACTTCTGGCTTTGTTAGCTACTTGAAGGGGAGTATAAATATGCTATAGAACGGTATTTCAAAACAGAAAAAGCAGTAAAAGAAGCTAGAAAAAAGGAAAAAGCTTATACCAAAAGAAACGTGAGTCCGCAGCTACAAGATCTACTACCTCCAGATTATCCCATAAATGTGGTCTGAAAAATAAGCACTTTTACTTACAACTTATGGTGATGCCAAGTTCCACATTATGCTTCTTTGGTAGTTTCACATGAAATGTTCCACTGCTTGGTATAACTGATTCTATTACAAAAACATTTAAAATGTTAGATAATTTATAAGGCGCAGCAATTTCACGAGCACGGAACTATACATGTAAGCTGATTAAATCACATCAGAGTCACAAGGCAGGGATGAAACACGAGTGCTAAAATGAAGGAGGCATGATTTATAACTCTACTGGTAATTTTCACAGTAACTCAATTTTTTTTAAGGTTTAACTGAATTTGTGGAGATTGCATGGGCCAGCAGCCAGCTGAGACTGCAGGTTTTTAGCTCGTATGCAAGTTCTGCGAGCACACGTGAAAATTTGACTGCTGGCAGACAGCTTTTAATTAAAAGAACAGGGGATTGAGTCGTAAGGATTTCTGACCTTTGCTGCTGGAGGACTAACACTTATTTTTAACTGTCCACTAAGGTAACTGCCATGAGTTTAACATCTAGTGGGAAGAAAAGGAATCCAGTGGTGCACGCACGTAACGTGTACTTGTTCGATATACACAGTTAGTAATTTCATGGGTATATTCTGTATGCTTAAACACATTACAAAATAAAGGAATGCCATTAGTAATAATACTCACCAGAAAAGTTATTGTTATTGTTATTGTTCTGGCCTTTATTAATTCAGTTTCTATTATTTTATTTAGAGATATGGCAAGTGAAACACCCCAAGAGGTTTTTTTGTTTGTTTATCCACCCTTTTAAATACTTTTCTGTCTTGCAAAACATTTCATTATTTGGCCTGTAGAGGATTTGTTTCTGTTTAGCAGAACATTTCTATCTCAGGCCAGAAAAATGTCTGGAAATAACTCAGAGGCGAGACAGTCACCAGATCTTACTACAGGACCTGTCATTTCGATTTGCTTTCTGAAGTAGACTGCAGAGCTGTGTGAAATGAGAAAGCTGTACAGAAAACCATGTTTCAAATAAGTCACCTGAAAACTGAATTGTGTAGATGAGAGAAGAAAACCTCAGATGCCTGACACTTGCAATGTACTTAGGATTTATTCCTTCATTTTTTCTGCAAGACAGAATAACAGGACATTCATACCTGCAACATCAAATTCTATTTCCAAAGTGACCTTGTTGGTGATAGAGGAGTCTCTGAGCAGTTGATTGGCCTCATCAAATGTGCTGTCTTCTGTTGGGATACCATTTATTGACACTATTCTGTCTCCTATTTGCAGCACCCCACACCTTGGTACAAAAGGATATAAAACAATCACCAGATGTGCATGTTCTAGAACCAGCAGTATCATAGAATTACAGAATCATTTAGGTTGGGAAAATGCTTTAATATCACTGAGCCATTAACCCAGCACTGACAAGTCCTTTCTGTGTGGAATTGCCACATTTACAGGTCTTTTAAATACCTCCAGGGACTGAGCCTAAACTACTGTCCTGGGCAGGCTGTTCCAGTCCTTGACAACCTTTTTCACTGAAGAAATGTCTCCTAATATCCAATCTAAACCTGCCCTGGCAAAACTTGAGGCCATTTCCTCTTGTCCTGTTGTGTGTTATCTGGGAGAAGAGACCAATGCCCACCAGGCTACATCCTGTTGTCAGATAGTTGTGGGGAGCTATAAGGTTGCCCTCCAGCCTCCTTGTCTCCAGATGAAACACCCCCAGCTCCCTCAGCTGCTCCTTGTTAAGAGTTGTTCTCCAGCCCCTTCGCCAGCTCCACTGCCCTTCTGTGGGCACACTCCAGCACCTCAATGTCTTTCATATAAAGAGGGGCCCAGCACTGAACACAGGACTTGAGGTGTGGCCTCAGCAGTGCCAAGTACAGGGACACGATCACTGCTCTAGTCTGGCTGGCCACAAATCTATGATACAAGCTGTCTGATCAAACACATTCAACCAGACCTTGAAGGATAATTGTGGCATAGCAGCTCAACAATGTACCTAGGCACAGAAGCTGCTGCCCCTTTGCACCATGACACTATCAAGCACTAACAGTACGGGTCATACTCTCTAGGTGCTGGGACCCAAGAATAGGGGTCTTCATGCTTCCACCCCACCCATGGGCATCATCTGTGCCTCACCCTGGGTTGCAGGTGAAATGGCAACTGGTGCTTGTCTCTGCAACTGCTATCATTCTCATGACATGATTAAATACATATATAAGCATAAAAATGTAATTGAAATAATCAGTAAGTCAAAATTCTGGAATTCCCTAAGACTGATTCTGGACCGAAACTGAACAGAGCTTTCACCCTGGCATGCTCAATTATCACTATTTTGACTTCTCTGATTTTTCTGATATTTGTTGTTGCTGTTGTTTTTGTTGTTGTTTTTGTTTTGCATGAATATAACTTCCAGTCTCCTTCTGGAGGACTCTGTATCGTCAGAACACTGGTGCCTGTCATTCTTTCATAGCTGATCAAGTGCATGAAACACCATTGTCAGAACAGAAAGTATATTACTTGCCTCACTCCACTGAGCAAGGCCCTGCAATTCATCACAAACTGAAAGAAAGCACCAAGCCCAACGTACCCGAGGAACGCTCCCCAAATGTATTTAGCAGTCAATTAAAGAGCCTCACCTTTCCGCCGGACTGTCCGCCTCAATATAGGAAATGAGAGGTGGAGAAGACAAGGTCTCAGTAGCGAACACGCTACCCTGGAGCTGTATCCCAAACCCTACTATGGGGTCAGCTGTCAGCACTACTTCTGTGGTTTCTGTGTGCACGACCTGCCCAGCCAAACCAACAGTGCTAGAGGCTAAAGACACTATAAAACAGAGCAGACCAGGAGGAAAGACATTCATATACAGCACAAGTTCCATTGCTTTTTGAGAAAATTGATCTTTACACTAAATCTAGTCAATGAAATGTCTCTTTTAAAGTCAATTTCGGCTAAAGTGTATAAATTATATTTACACAGTTATGGCCTATAAGATAATAGAAAACAGCTGGTTGTATGCTGGAATGCAAAAATATAGTTCTTGTTCTGGTAAAATAAATGTGTTTGATATCCCCACCCCAAAAATCTCAGGACATCCTTGAATTCTGTTTGCATTAGGTTTGAGGCATGGATGAGCAGAACTTTAACAGGAAATAAGGCAATTGGAGGCACAAGCCCAGCTGTTATTCAGGCAGATTCCTCTATGGACATCTCACAGCAATGCATTGATGTTAGCAACAAAACACATGGACCAGGCTTGCTTGCAAGAAGTAAGGATGCCTTCTTCTTGTACATGTTTGCTATGAGTCAGCAATTTGTTAGGCTAACTGGGTAATATAAGGAAGCTGAACAAGCCACTCTGTTTTGGCAATCAGTGTATCTCAAGGGATTGTGAGAAAAAAAGTTCTTTGGGGTCTCTCAAAGCCACTGGGGGACCGTTCTATGAGAAACTCAGGCAGCTACTTCTGTTCTCCTGCTTTACTCACACTTTTTCCAGAAGGCTGCAGTACAGAACAAATCAAGACAAAAACAACACTGAGATTCAACACAATTATCTATGAAAGGAGACTGCACCTTTGCTTCCTTGATCTCTATCGAAATGTCTATTGTATCACTGTTTGAATTTCCGCAGCAGCAAACTATTGCTTTTCATTATGTCATACACAGAAAGCTGGAGTTTTTCAACTCCTGTTCAGTAATGATAATCCCTCCAAGGCCAAGGATTTGGAATTGTTTTGTGTTATCAATCTATGTCATTAGCTCTCCACCTCTAATTTCCTTCCAAACCCTTTTCTGCTTGCAGCAGCTGCTAAGAATTAGGTAAAATTTCATGGTTCATTTCAGAGAGGGTTTACATGTGCATTTTTTTTTCTCTCAGATGCAGGAAAAAAGAATTGACATAGATAATATTAGAACAACTGTACAAAGATGTCAGAGGTTATGTAAGTATTTTCCCATGCTCAGGGGCTGCAAGCATCAGACTTTTGCTCTATATCAGTTAGTATAAAACTGATTGATGTGGCACAGTTGGTAATGACAGTTCTTTGCAAAATTTTCACTTGCCAAAAACCTCACAAGTTTCTGATTTCTCCCAGCAAAGCTTCTTCCCTCTCTAAAACCATCTTTTCCAAATTACTGTGAATTCTTCTTGTTTTAAGTTTCCTTTGTAAGAATTGAGAATTATTTCAGATATTCAACAGCTTCCTTCTTACTGTTTATCTGCACTCAATAAGACATGCTTATACACAAATGCAAATACTAAAAATCTGTTCTTAGAAACTTCCATCACCTTTAGCATTTACTGCATGTGAGAAATAGCCCTCACTCTCCAGCCCTCACTGCTGCAAAGGCTAAAATGTAATGAAACAAAAAAATTACTATAATACCTAAGACACCTTCTAGAAACATCTTAATTTAGGGCATCCAGTCTCAGAAAAGTTCCATTTTCCCTTTCTTAAAGGTCATATAACAATTACTCGTTAATTTCATGTCTATTTCCCATCACTTATGTCTCTATTCCTGCCATACAGCAGGTATCTAGCTGACTCTGTAACATAATAATAACTTTTCTCATTCTTTTTACAATGCCCTACCAGGAACCTAAATGTCTCATACAATTTATTTCAACTTTTAGGACAGTAAAAGTTTTAATTCACATTGGTAAAATAGGTCACTATCTGTGGGATTTAAAACTCACTCTGATAAACATTTTGATGATGTTGACACTTGAGTATGACAATTAGGAACCCCTTTCCACTCCAAAAGAAAATGAAAGAGAAACAGGAACAAAACAAAACAAAACAAATATATCCCAGAGATGAAAATATCCTTTCCTAATCATATAACAATGCCTATCTCCTAAGACTCTGTAAAATGTCACAGGTACCCAAACCCATGACTTAGAGCATCTTGGGGTTTGTAACTCAACAGTAACTGTAGCAAGGAACACTGACATTTTTTTGGCTCCTTGATGGGTTAGAATTTTTACAGGCCAGGAAGCAGTGCTGTTGATTTAAAAAGGTGACATGGATGTGTTTGTAGTTCCAGTGAACATCGGTTGCTATTGCTAGGGGTACATTCCAGCATACTTGTATAGTCCTTGTCTAACTCTTAGCAGCATTCCTGGGGGCTGGTTTGCATATGCTCTGCAGTTATGTAAATAATGATCTTGAATTTGAAGATTATGGACTTGTCACTTTTATGCCTGCAATTATATGAGAAGCAGAAAAAGATGTGTTTCAAGGTGCATATATGGATTATTATGCCTCCAGTCTCCCACTCTAACCCATAAGAAATCGAAACACGTTCGCAATTCCTCCTGATAGCTGTTGAGAAAAGAGCACCCATGCATATCTAAAACCCTCTCAAATTTCTACCAGATATGCAACCCTAGTAATGTAAATTGATATAAATTATGTCTCGCTTCCAACTACTAATAGGAACATATTACAAAATACTTCAGGATTTAAACTGTAACGAAATAATAATCTAAGTGTTTCCACAATGAATCCCACACCTTAAACAAACAAACAAATGCAGAGGAAGAATAAAAACTGAAAACAAGTGGCATAACAAAAGCTTGTGGCAGCAGGGCATGCCCTCAATTTTTACAGCCACATATTCAGAAAGGTCTGCATAACTAATGCAATGATTGTTAAATCATGACCATGAAAGTCTTGCTACCCCTTGTGCCATCACACTTCATTTTCATGAATTATGCCACCATCACATTATGTTGTGCAAGTATTCCTAAATAATTGACAATATAAGTTTTATAGCAACCTACATATTTTTATTCCCCAGTCACATTCTAAAAGATTTATTAAGATTTACCTAAATGTAACTCTCAAATGATCCAACTGCATTAAATAAAAAGAAATCCCACTAAAATGAAGAGTGTGCTACTCCTTTTCCATGAAAAGCACAGCAGTCAATCTACCTGGTTCTCATGAGTCTCCCATAATGGGAGGGGCTTTCCAAGGCTTGTCGATGGATAGCCGAAAGGTACAGGACAGGACATTCTCTATCCTGGTCCACTGAGGACATTCAGAGCAGAGTGGGTCTCTTAAGTTGGCCGCTACTGCTGTCACAAGTATGGCTATAAGTCCACTAACAGAGTAAGGAACTCTGCATGGGCTGACAAGCAAACTCACAAAAAGGGCAAACAAGTCTGGCTGGCCAGCCAATTCCAAAGCCAGTTCTGGTTTGGGGTTGTTGATGCAGTCAACTGGTTGTAATGAGGCACTGAGCACCCAGTGATGGGGCCAGTTTCATGTATTTTGAATTGCTCTATATCAAGACCTCACAATGTGAATGTGCAATAAACTACCGCACAACTAAGCCTTGTCCTAACTTCTCCTATCTAGAGATTTGTTTGCTCATAGTAACTTGTCACCCCCAGGGCCTTCTGACTTCAAGAATATTTTAGGCGGGCTGCAGTGCTTATGTGACTGTCACACTTAAATGCCACATCACTGGCCTTGTTTTGAGTCTTTGCAAGATAACACAGACAAGCCCTCCTTGAAGGAAAAATATCTGAAAAATTTAACAACACAAGTTACAGCTGTGTCCAAGATCCATAACAGGATTAGCTTTGAGGATTTCATCCTTTGTTGTACAAAAGTTAGTTTTGCTAAAACATAGCAAAACCGATAAACCATTTTTTTCATTGATTTTACTATTCAAATTGATTACTACTAGTGTAACACTATTACTGTTCCTCATGTGCAGACAAGAACATGCTGGACCTGTACTGGTATCATAGCATGACAGACACAGTATTCCCCCATGACCCAAAAGAATGCATTAGAAGCTAACACGTCAATAGATGAGCTGTGAGAAATGGCTGATTGGATTAAAAACAAAAAATGCACTTACAGGCAAATGTTATGTAAAAATATGTGCCTTACAGAATAAATAAGAACAAGCAAGCAACAAAAACTGCAAGAAAGCAAAACCTCAGTTCCTCTCTCACGTTTTCTCACAATTCCATAGTGACTGGCCTTAGAAGCTGCTGGTTTGCTCTGGTTTTACTGTGACCATGGGGAATCTTTAAAACACAGCAGCAGTGCTGTAATGTGCAGCAGCTCAGTTCTTTCAGAGTGGACTTCTGAGCATCGTTATCTAGAGCAAATGATTTACAGAGCAGTTCTCACCTCCCCGCTCTGGAGGAACTGAGCTGCTGTGGATTGCACAAAGATGGACAAGCCAAAAGAGAAGCGGCACTTACGTGGAGTCTAGGAAAAAATGCACTGACAAAGCTACACTCTTTCCAGCCCAGTGAATGCTTAGCAATATGCAAAGTGGAACAGCCTGAATAGATCTCCTCTGGCTTGGGAAATGACTGACTCATAGGCAATCTATGCTTTATATCCCAGAGAGTGGACAAATAAGGCTACTTAGTCTTCGCTGTAACTTGTCTCCCTCACCAAAATGACTCTACAGGTCATGGTGTAGATGTAAACATTAGAACTAGCTAGGAGGTGCCATGGCAAGCTCTGCCTTCCCTAATGTGACAGCTGGTTGAGCTTACCAGCAATCTATTTTTGACTATTCAGCTGTGAATTCTATTCCCTAATGGACAGTGGAAGAGTTGAAAAGGGAATTTGAAAATCACTTCAGTAACAGTGTAACAAACTCTTCCAGCACTGTCTGAAGAAAACATTCCTTTATAAATTTCAGATGAGACAGTTATGCTGCATAACATCTACTCATCTCATTTTAGCATTGGACAAATATCTTCACCCTTATGTTTCCCTACATCCACCAGAAACTCCCTCTTCCATCTAGAATATATGTATACTAATTAAGGTACTGTGCAACTTTTTTCTGCATCTTCCCCCTCCTCCACCCATTCATTCATTGCACATTTTTGAGTAAATGCTGTTACCACCTACAGGAGCTTTTGAAGTCCTTCTTTTTCATCCTCCGCCTCATCATTGTCCCACGTGGGCTGGTGGAGTAGAGGCTGCGAGGTAAGGTCCCCATGTTCAGGGAACTCAGGCTGTATGCACTCATGGAGGTAGGAGAGAAGGATGAAGACACCAGAGCTGCTGTAAGAAATCAAACACTTGGCATACAGCATTCAGTCTTCACAGAAGAGTGCGGCACATGCCTGTAACTCATCAATGAATCAAACATTGTATGTACAGGCTGTGTATGATGCATAGGAATGGTTTGTGCTTTTCCAGTAACAAAGACATTAAACCATACAGGTGACCCCAGGAAGCCACCATTTCATGACAACACTTGCTGGAAGCTAACCAAGATAATGTAGACACAAAAGGTATATTCATAGTATACAACTTACTTTAAGCAAAGCATGTTAAATTAAAATTTTCAACACATATCTCCAAACTAATGCACATCAGTATACCTAGATACAATGATTTTAGAAATGCATTTTTGTAGTAGGTAATTTCTGACAAAGATTTGTAAGCAATGCTCTTCATTCAAAAATCATGCTTTATGTATACTTCTCCAATCCAACGGTCTACTCATACATAGAAGAAGAGCTGATTCATTCCGAATTTTCAAGGCTTTTCCTGTCTACAAAGGCTGCTTTTTTACAGAAAGGAGAAGGTGTAAAATGTCAGAAATAACCTTGGCATGGCTATGAAAAAGTGTAGCATCTGAAAAACTGAAAAGGTTTAAGAGCCTGAAATGGGAAAAGTACAAGTGAAAGAAGAAGGAGGGAGGAGGAGGAAGAAGAAGAGAAGAAAGTATGTGAGCAGGAAAAAGCATGAAACATTACGAAGGCTTTTTTGAGGAGCCGCTTTCTGGAATTTCAAGGCTGGTATCCTGCAATGGTCAGGGTGGTAGGTGTTATAATGGTGGTAGGTGAGCAGGCTGCTGTGGCTGTTGGCACACGAATCCCAGGTAAGTTGCCTGTTGCTTCTTTCAACTTTCACTGCCCGCATGAAGGGATGATGGAAAATCAGAAAAGAAAAGGACCAGAGAAGAGGTAAAAGTAACTGAATTGCACAAACAAAACAAAAAAAACCCCACAAACCAGAAGCGAAAGAAAGAAAATAAATAGAAAATAAAATAAAATAAAATAAAATAAAATAAAATAAAATAAAATAAAATAAAATAAAATAAAATAAAAAATAACCTGGTCTTGGCTTTTTATCAGGGACTTCTAACTTGAAGAGCAGAAATAATATTTTTTTCCCAGAAAATAATGCTTCTGATTGAGCTTTTTTGTATTTATTTGAAAAATGATGATTGCTGGATCAATTTCTAATCTCCTTCTGGCTTAGGGGCTAAGACTGCACACTTTCTCAGAAAATACTAAGATACTACATATGACCACTAACTGAAGGTTAATAACTCTCTGCTTGCATTAATCTATTTTAAAAAGACCAACTAGATACTTTACATGGCACTGCCTAGAATGAAGATGCTTCCCTGCCATTTCAATTTACTATATTGACATTTTAATTTTGCCACAATCTATTGCTGGCATTACGCTATTCTGTGCAGTAAATGACTTCCCAATGCCAGTAGCAGGAAAACTCTATCCTGAAACCTGGTTAATAAAGAAAAGAGGTCTTATTGATTAGCTGGATATGCAATTTTATGTTTTTGCTTTGTGTTTTGTTTTTCTCATTTGATCCTCCAAACTTTAAAATGATCCTTCACTGAATGAAATTTGAGACAGTATTTGATTATTTAATTGCAGGTTCTATGTATGTGGAATCTGGGAAGTACTGGAAGTAAAGACCAGTATTTACTAAGAGAATGGGAAGCATTTCAGTTGTCAAATCCTAAAGGAAGGGGATTGAAGTCTCCCTTGATTAATTACAGTATATTCATCATTAAATTCAGCATGTCTGTATCCTTGCTGAACCATAAAGGCACAGTTCAAACTGGAAAGTATTCACTGAATTTTTTGTCTTGAAACACCAAGGGATTCACTCATACTATAGAATCATGGAATGGTTTGGATTTGGAGAGACCCTAAAGACCATTTGTTCAAACCCTGCTGCCATGGGAAGGGACACCTTTCACTAGACCAGGTTGCTCAGAGTCCCATCCAACTGGGCCTTCAACACTTCCAGGGATGAGGCAGCAAAAACTTCTCTGGGCAACCTGTCCCAGTGCCTCACCATCCTTGCAGAGAAGATTTGTTCCTAATATCTAATCTAAACCTGTTTCTATAAAAACAGAGTTTCCTGTCTTTGTCCCGTGAGCTGTACGATCTGTGTCCCTCTGCTACCTGCTGTACCTATAATAGCTGCAGACTTGTCTGTCCCCATGCTGGCCTTCAACAGGAGCCCAAAACCTTGAGCTCACCATGTCCCTGCAGCCTGGTGGAGTGGTGGAGACCCTGCAGGGTCTGGAACTGCCTGACCCGGCCCAGTGTCTTCAGTCAGATTGCCCTGGAGTTGCACCCCTCCCTGAGAACACACTCTGTGCCCTGGCATGTACTTGAATCAAAAGAACTATATTTTTGCCCCAATATTAGATATCAAAAGTAAGGGAGGGGTGCAATGTCAGCATCAGGCTGGGTCTGCCCCCCTGGGGCTCCTCACCCACTGGCACCACCGCTCTCAGGGATTTCAGAAAATCTCATGTTAACCAGAAAAGTCCCAGAAACACCAGAAACAGCATGATATGGCCTTATATCATAGAGACTTTTTTTCAGATGAAACCATCTTTTCAATTACGTGCACAGGACAGCAAGATTTCTTAACATTAACTATGCTGAAAAAAATTAAAATCTGGTAAGAACAATGTGGCCAGGTGGATTTTCATTATTTTCAAGCTGCTGTGAGCCTTGTTTAATTAAAAAGACTGCTTCCAACAGGAAATTATCTGGTAGTCCTTGAGATTTTTTTCTTAATGTTTTATTTTCATGCCAAGAGTAGAGATAAAAATGTCCTACAAAGTGGGAAAGTACACAAATTCAGTTTGCTCAGCTTGCAGAAGGATAGTCCCAATTCAACAAAAGTTCTGTAAAAGAAAATCCTTTTGTGTGTAACCACAGTAATTTAGTGGTAATTTCAGCTATTTCAGTACAGGGTTGTGTACAGTAAACATAAAACTAATGGGGCAGCAAGAGAAATGAATGTCAGCAGCACAGTATAAAGGGGAAAAAAAAAAACCCACACGAAAAAGAATCCTATCTTTTATAGAGCTCTTCACTTTATTTTAGGGCTAAAATTTTAGTTTATTTTATATACTGACTTTCCTGTCCGTTTTAAATTCCTAACATACTCCCGCAAGACCAATAACTGAGCTCAGCAGATACAGCCCTAATGACTCAGCTAATTCCAGACATATCAAGGGAGATTTTCACTCTCTGCAGCCTCTAGGTCATACCACACCTGATGAAAGGCTGTTTCTATGAGAATACTTGCTTCCATAAAACTTGCTACATCTTGAATTGGTCATGCTATTGTGGTAGCACCACCTGGTGAGGGGCTGGAAAGGCCTGTAAGCATCCTAGTTATCCCGCCTTACTGAAAAAAAGCAACTTTACTCCTTCAGGGATATTTTCCCCTAAAAGATGCTCTTATATATTATATTTAGCACTTTGATATGATTTTGTAACAGACACTTCTTAACTCTGGCATAGCAAAAGCATTGCTTTTCCTAAGCATTTACACTGATTACTAGAACATTAACAGCATCAATTTATTATAAATGTTGGTTAACAAACCAACTGCTTCAAATAATACAATCATCTACACAAATCATTTGCCCCAGCATTTGTCTTCCCAAAAGAAACAGTCTTCAAAATTCTTTAACCATCCGGAAATTAATTGCATAACATCTTTGCTTCAAAAAAGAGAAAGATCTGTTGGCAATGTACTATCGTAACTGAAAGGAATGGAAGTACATCGCAAATTTGGCCTCCATCTCATGCTGCTTGTGCAGTATCACCCTTTGCTCCTTGTGGCTCTAACCAGCTTAAGTAGAAAAGGGAAAGAGCCGAATAAAGGGATAACGGGTAACTGCAAAGGCTGCTTTTTGTTCACCCTGGTCTAGGAGAAAATAATGTCTCCTCTGTCACTACTTCAATATTCCCAACACTGAGAAACTGTCTAGAATACCACTTTTCAAGGGATGATCTGGATGTTGCATGGATGTTGTTGAGGGTTAGGTTTGCTCCTTTTTGTCTTAAAGAATTTTTCCCCATAAGTTGCTAAGAGACTTACTACTGGTGCTTAAATGGTGCTTGACCAACACAAAAGACATGGCAAAGTCAGGAGGGGGAAGATCACACGAGTTTTGGGGCAGGAAAAGGCCAGGGCTGTGGGAGCTGGGGGCTCTTCTTGCTCTGGGCATTGGAGGGGACGGCCAGGCTGCTGCTTGCTGCGGGAGGAGTCCACTGTCAACAGAAAGTCCGGTCCTGGGAATTCTACCATCATCTGCTCGTGTGCCCAGGAATTCTGAGCCCCTTCGCCCGCCCTGCTGGAGCTGGGCCAGCCCTGCCCGGCCATCGCGGCTTCTCCATCGCTGCTCTTTGTGCTCCGCTGTAGCCCCGCACCCCCTGCCTGCCGGGACACCCCCCTGCCTGCCGGGACACCCCCCTGCCTGCCGGGACACCCCTCTGCCTGCCGGGACACCCCCTGCCTGCCGGGACACCCCTCTGCCTGCCGGGACACCCCCTGCCTGCCGGGACACCCCTCTGCCTGCCGGGACACCCCCTGCCTGCCGGGACACCCCCCTTTGCCTGCCGGGACACCCCTCTGCCTGCCGGGACACCCCCCTGCCTGCCGGGACACCCCTCTGCCTGCCGGGACACCCCCCTGCCTGCCGGGACACCCCTCTGCCTGCCGGGACACCCCTCTGCCTGCCGGGACACCCCTCTGCCTGCCGGGACACCCCCCTGCCTGCCGGGACACCCCCCTGCCTGCCGGGACACCCCTCTGCCTGCCGGGACACCCTGCAGCCCCTCTGCCTGCCGGGACACCCCCCTGCCTGCCGGGACACCCCCCTGCCTGCCGGGACACCCCCCTGCCTGCCGGGACACCCCTCTGCCTGCCGGGACATCCCCTGCCTGCCGGGACACCCCCTGCCTGCCGGGACACCCCTCTGCCTGCCGGGACACCCCCCTGCCTGCCGGGACACCCCCCCTGCCTGCCGGGACACCCCTCTGCCTGCCGGGACACCCCTCTGCCTGCCGGGACACCCCCCTGCCTGCCGGGACACCCCTCTGCCTGCCGGGACACCCCCTGCCTGCCGGGACATCCCCCTGCCTGCCGGGACACCCCCCTGCCTGCCGGGACACCCCTCTGCCTGCCGGGACACCCCCCTGCCTGCCGGGACATCCTGCTGCTCCAGCCACCAGCCCGGGAGCTTCCACCGCTCCAGCTTGGTGCTCTCGGGGTCCCAAGGGATCAGAATGCACCGGGCTTGTGAAACAAAGCCCCTCGAGGTTCCTGGTTCTATTTATTATTAATACTGTAGTTGTTGTTGTTGTTTGCCTTGTTATATTTACTAATAAAGAATGGTTATTCCTTTCCCCATAGCCCTGCCTGAAAAGCCCCTTTAATTTTCTAAATTATAATAACTTGGAGGGAGGGGATTGGAATTCCCCATTCCTAGAGAGGCCCTGCCCCTCCCTAGCAGATATCTGTCTTCCAAACCAAGACAGATGTCCCAGAACATTTACCTTCACTGACATTTCGAGACCTCAGAAATCTTGGTCTAAATGAGGCAGAAGCACAGTACCACAGGCTCAGAAAAATGATACCACTGGTTCCTGCCGCAACACAAGTACCTATTTTCTGTGTATTTGATAACCCTTGTTACTGTTTTGATGGCTATCAAGATGTGCTGTTTTAGACTGAATTCATGGATTGATGTGAATTAAGCTTTCTCATGATTAGTTAGAAGACAAGATAGGCAGCCTCCATCTTCAAATACTAAGACATTTTATATACATTTGATTTGAGAATGGAAAGCCATTCTATTCAAGCATGTTGGTATGAAATAAGTATCACAATGAAAAGGTCTGCAATCTAGGGAACAGTTTCCAAACAGTTTTCATAAGCACTGACAGTGAACCCATGAAGCAATCTCAGAAGCACTTTAAAAGATGACAGCAATAAATAATAATGCCATTAACAAGATAAAATACGGGAGTGGTTTACGTATTTTAGGGGAGAACAGATGTTATTAATGAAGTGACCATAACTATCAAGTCAATATGCTGAAAATAAGTTGGCTGTGGTACTGCTTCCCCACTCTAAGAAACAATGTAGAGATTAATTTATTGAAGTATCTCATAGCACCCCCAACAACTGCAACAGCAGAGTAAACAGGTGTCCTTATGTACATTTACAAGTTTGTAGAGGTATTTCTTAGCAAAACATTTCTCCCTCTGGCCGTAGGAATCTCAGAGGGTTCATTAAGACCAAAAAGCCACAGAGGTGCTCAGAAACTGCAGAAGCATAACCTGGGGAGTTGAAACAACATTTACAGACATAACTGTAGTGATGGCTCTGACCATTCAGCATGGCAGGCAAAATAAAAGAAAGAGGTATTAGGTGCTACCAAATGATCCTCTTACCGTGCTCTGGGCCTTTCAGCGCTAGCCGTGTCTGGTGGTGGGGAAGGATCTCCAGTTTGACATTATCCGCCGCATTAGCCAAAAACTGCGTTGCTTCCGCCAGCGTACAGTACTCCATGCTGGTGCCATCGATGGACAGAATATGGTCTCCTACATGTAATGCACCACATCTATATAAAAGGGGAAAAACTCGGTATCATTAGGTATGTTCTTTGCTTGCAAAATGAGTTCTGCCTTCACACTGGTCATGACAACTATGAACGTGTTCTTTTATTTTCGAGAGACAGTTGTATTTTGTAGGCACTGTCACTGGTCAGACTTTATCTCTATTAGTACAAACCTTAAAAACAATTCAGTTAATACAGTATATGCCAAGACATCACTCACAGAACTGCAATGGGGTAGCTGACTCTAAAAATATGTGTGAATGGCAGCAGGATAAAATGAGAAGAGCTTAAGGAGACTCGAATAACTTGGTCACATACCCCTCACACAAGCACCCAGTTCATCATTTTTTGAGTTATAATTCAAACATTTATTAGTACAAAAGCTGTAAATGATGATGAAATTATGCAGTAGTCAAACAAATAATGAAACCAGGGCTAGCATGGTGACTCTAGGATTGGGGTGGGGGCTATCTGCTAAATCTCGCTGCACTCAAGAGACTGGCTACTGGATGAGTTGAGAAATGCAAACACAGCAGTCAGCATCCCGACGTACCAGTCAAGTGGACAGCTCCTTTAATTGGTTACTCCCTGCGAAATGGGAAAAAACAGAGGGAGAAAATTAAAGCATCCTGCACCATTGAACTGGAGAACACCCCTGGATCAATGGCCGTCACTCTCAAAGATTCTACTGTAGGGAAAAGCCCACAGAGGAGCTGTAGACTCACTGCTACAAGTGGGTGCTACCAAAAGCACCGTTGCCAAAGAGGAGTTACAAGGTAGGGTGACTGGGGACATGCAGGAGGAACTTGCTGCTGAAACGTAATATTTTAAAAAATTTAGATAGAAATATGAATATAGAAATATATTGTATATGTACAAGCACACACATACACACACACACAGGCACCCCCGAAAAGATCCCACAACTCTGTTCCAGGGGTTCAGACCACTGGGGAAAAATATCTAGCTATAATTTTAATGGTTTAAATGGTTTTATTTAAGGGTTTAAATGAAGTGGAAATATTACAGCAAAACAATTTAGAAATACAGAAGCCAGTCTTCCTTATACCTCACTTGAATTCTAAAATACCAGTAATGAATCCAGACATAAAGAGTTCCATTTCACTGCGCCACAAGAATGAATGATATATTCTAAAAGAACACTTCAAGGTTGCAAAGCCTCAAAATTTACTTCCCTTGACAGCTGTTCCATATGGTGGGCTTACTTCAAGAATTCCAGTGGGTTATGTTTTTGTTTTTATTTTTTTTAATACTAATCTCTGCCACAGCGTTACATTTACTAGCCAGGGCAGACCTCTAAACTCCTGAGTTGCATAGTGCAAGCAGCCACTCACATACTACATGGGGGCTGGCTTATGTCACTGAATACTACATGAATGAGCTAAAGTAGATGGCGTCCTGGAAGTCTTAGACTCAGCAGTCTGGAACAGGGATCTGACAAAGTGCTAATTTTAAGACATGCAACCTTGAGAGGACCTGGTTCAGTTGATTTTCTCAGAAAAGGGAAGAGCTCCTTTAAAACCAGACCAAACAGAAAAGGAACTAAAATGGATGCATGGACGGCAGTGTCAGTCCTCTGTCACACTCACCTGTCTGCAATACTTGCAGATTTGATTTTGTCTATGACAATGACCTGTTTGTTGCAGCACATCGAGGTAGTTAGTGCAACCCCAAGAGCAGCGCCAGGAGTTTTGGCAACTTCAACTAGTAGTGGCCCAGAAGCTGTTGCTACTGAATCTGTTAAAATTAGACAACAAAAGGTCAGTATTATACCAATGTGGTATTTATGCCATTTTCATGTTTTCCCCACATAAAATCTCCGTGGCTATTCTATTTCTCTAACCAGATAACATGCCACTTCAAGAAATACTGGAATAGCATCATATAAGGTGTCAATAATCAGCTCTTGACGTTGAAAATGAAAAAAGCAAGAGGAAATCTGTGAATCGGGGATGTCTGAAAGTTTCAGAATCTGTCAGAATCAGAAATGGACCAGATGAGGGAAACAGGTGGTGTTAGTGAATCATTCTCTTGAAAAACTGAAACATTACCTGGAATTTAAACAGACATGTTGGAAAACTAGAATTAATTAAAAAATAGAAAATTATCAGACAAAAATGAATAACTGAATAGGTAAGAGAAGGAAGCTAAATTAATTTTCACAAAAGAAGATGAAGGTCTGTAGACAACAGCTATAATAATCAAATAAAGATAGAAGATAAAGATAAAGATAAAGATAAAGATAAAGATAAAGATAAAGATAAAGATAAAGATAAAGAAATCATTCAAAATAAAAAAAAAGGACAATATGCTGAAGTACCTAGAAGTAGTAGAAGTTAAAGCAAAATACATGTGAGGAGGTTCAGAAGATTCTTTCAACATCTTGTCACTGGATAAAATACTGCCTTACAACAGGACATAGATAATTAATGATCAACACTGAATACAGAAAACAGGAAAGTAAGTTGGAGCAACAGTCATGGTCAATCACTGTGGAGAGAAACTACCCAGGAGAACAAGAGCCAGACACAACAAAGCAAAAAGTAAGCAGGCTTCTTCCTAAATGCCAAAACAAAGCAGGGTAAAGTAAGTTCTGGAGACTGGCTGAGAGCTCGTACTAACCAATATCCATTGATCAATAACTCATCTCAGTGCAGTAAGATACAGTAAGAGAAGATGTCCTTTAAGGATAAAAAGACTGAGACAAGTGCTATCAGAAGCCTTTGGAGGTGCTTACAATCAGAATAAGAGAAAAACTGAGTTAACAAAGACTTATGCTGGATCAAAGTTACCAAATGTCCTGCCAATAAACAGGAGAGATTGGTATTTACAACACACTGGAACCAGCTGTGAGGATACAAAGGCAATATTTAATTGTGATGTGTCTCAGAAGACACTAGGATTGAAGCTGTACAAGAACTGCAGCTGAGCTTCCAAGTATGGGGAAGAGAACAGATAAAAGATACTCCACTCAGTCTTAAATCTAAAAAAAATAATCAAAAAATGTAATACTGGCACAGAAAAGACACTGAAACTATATTAGCATACAAAACTAACAATCCATGTGTCTTGGTTTGAAAGACAGGTATCTGCTAGGGAGAGGCAGGGCCTCTCTAGGAATGGGGAATTCCAACCCCTTCCCTCCAAGTTATTGTAATTTAGAAGATTAGAAAGGCTTTTCAGTCAGAGCTATGGGGAAAGGAATAACAGTTTTTTACTAGTAAATATAACAGGACAAACAAACAACAACAACTACAGCAATAACAATAATAAACAGAACCAAGAACCCCGAGGGGCTTTGTCTCACAAGTCCTGGGCAGTCTGATCTCTTGGGACCCCAAGAGCACCAAACCGAAACAGTGGAAACTCTGGGGCTGATGGCTGGAAACGGTGGGCTGTCCCCAGCAGGCAGGGGGGGTGTCCTGGCAGGCAAAGTGAGCAGTGCTGAAGAAGCCGTGGCAGCTGGACCCGAGCTGACCCAAAATCCAGCAGGGCAGGTGAGAAGCTCCGAATTCCTGAGCGCTCTGGCAGATGATAGAATTCCCAGGACCGGACACTCCATCAAGAGTGGACTCTACGCAGCTAGCAGTCACCCAACCATCTTCTCCAGTGCTGAGAGCAGGAAGGAGGCACCCGCAGCTCCCGGAGCCCCTGAGCCTTTCCCTCCCCACCCCAGACTTAAGTGATCTTCCCTCACTCTCGCCACTTCTTTTGTGTGGGTCAAGTACCCTTTAAGCATCAGTATTTAGTCTCTTAGCAACTTATGGGGCGGAAAATTTTATAGGGAAAGAAAAAAACCCCAAAACTGAACCTAACCCCCAACACCATGTAATGATACAAGAAATTGAATGAGTGGTGAACATTCAGTGAAGGTGCTCTTCCCCATTAGAGTGTAATGTAGGTAAACTGCATATTGAAATGGAGTGAAAAAATGTTGGATGGAATAACATACAATACCAGAAAAGTGTCAGTTAATTATTATAGAACTCCTTTCCCCCTGCAACTTGAAACAATTTTTATATTCTTGCTGATCTTCTTTTTTTCTCAAGTTTGAAATCTGAGGGTTTGAAGGCAAGATTCAGCAATTTTGAAAGTGGTCGTTAAATCTGAATGAACAATTTCTATACACAACAAGGGCTGAGTTTTTAGAAGCTCAACCTTCACAGGCACTACCAAAATAAGCTGCTCTGCAAACCTGAACTGATCTTTAAATTCTGAGCCAAAAGAATAGAGTCCACCCAGTAGCATTTCTGCCTGGAGTTTCAAGCACTAAGTAGCTTTAAAGCTGCATGAACTGCCCTCAGCAGCTACCTGTCTTTCTCTTACTAACTACAGAAGGAGTTTATTAAAATGAAATTCCTGCCTTAGATGCTTGGTTAAAGGTCTAAGTAAGGCAGGATGCATGCAGTACCTTGCGAACAGCCAAATAAGCATGTGCAGCAGAGCAGAATTTAAGCATTCCCTATTCCCATTCCTGCACTGAGAAACAATTATTTTCATCTTCATATTGACTCCAGAGGTTTCTGGAGCCACAAAGTTTCACATTTATAAATATATGGGAAGAAGACTCAAACAATGTTTGACATCAGTACCTTTACAAAGGTTTTAACTCACATTGATCCAGAAAATGGCAAAGCCCAACTTGCACAAGTTCTTTCTGCAATGGTTGCCTCGAGGAGAGGAAATGGAAGGCAAATATCTGTTGAGAATGTGTAAATCTCTCAAGGTGCTGGTTCCAGTTGCTTGGGAAACTGCATAAGCACAAGCAGCTTATGCCTGAGTATTATTTCCCAGGTGCCTGTTGACATGCACTGGGAATACAAATCAAGGCAGACAGGATGAATAAATAAGATAACTACATTAGAGGAACCAGAAGAGAAGAAATGGAGTGTGTCTAACAGTGGAAAAGAAGCACAAGGAAGAGAAATCAAAAGGCAATAATCAAGCACACATTCTCTGACAGAGAAGAATTAGTTTTTTCATATTCAAGTAAAGGATGGATATGATAAATGAATCATACAGGTATAAATTATTCATGTGTGAAAATGTTTCAGTCATTAAGATATTTAGACCATGACTGAAGCACTTACACACTATGTTGATTTATTGACTGTGTAATTACATGAGATACACTGATGAATATTTGCATGAAAGACACTCTAGATTTTTGATTTTGTTAATATTTTTTCTCACTTTAGAGTATTGCATCTCAATCACTACAAGTGTCCTGATTAAAACCTCCCAGAGGAAGCAGTATTGCTTTCTGCATGCTAATACATTTCTTCAGCTAGGTAGCTGCACACCTTTTTTATTTGTCAGCTTAAATCACTGGCAACAAGCAGTTTTACTTTGGATAGAATTTTATGATATTTAAATATACTATATTTAGTATAGTATAAAGAGTATATAATACAGAATTTAGAATATTTTTGGATGAAATAAGCAGTGTTACCAACCTCCTTTGCCTCAAAAGATAATCATAAATCATTTTAAAAGTTGAAAAATATATTTTTAACCTGATAAAGACATCACATGTGTTTCTTTATATCCTCAAAAATCTATATATCTGTTAATCCTTAGTGATCCTCGTGGCATGTGAAATCTAGGTCAACAACTGGTGGGTAGTGGAGGACAAAAAACACTAGAATTCCCACAGTGGGGAAACCAAAAAGCGAGCTGCTTGTATTAGGCAGCAGAGGTTCTACATGTGAAACAGTACCTTTAAATGCCCTAGAAAGGGAAAAGTTATAGCTTGCAATCAATAATGACACCAAACCCACAGGAAACCAAACTTTTTTAGTCTATGATGCTTTTTTTTCCCCTTTTCCAAAGCCTTCCTGCACTTAAAACTGGGAAGTAATGCTACAGAGCTTGTTTCTGTAGGAACACTGAGCTCTGTTGCTACTACCTGTCCTCTGCAGCTTCTCACTTCTCTAACCGCAAGGTTTGGGGTGCTCTTTTATTTTTCTCAAAGTCATGGCAACACAAGGTACAAATCAGTTTTTTGAGCAGCTAAAAGAGCTTGAGGCAGAGGAAGGATGTAAAAATAGATTTTGACTCTAAAGAGCCAGCTGGACCAATTGAAACACACAGCTTCAGAAGACTGCTATTGCCTCTCCTGGATGCTGCTGTACTTTATAGTGACAATGTGACAAACAAGAGGATATCTTATTATCGCACACTAATTTTCCAAGCTTCTTCCCCAACTAGGTGTTCACAATCTAACAAGTTTTTTTTAAAAAAAACTGTATATACCAGGTCCCGTAGGCTTCTTTGTTGTGATTCTCTGACAGTAGTCAAAAAAAATCTAGCAAGGTCCTGGTTCAGACCAGAAGAAAATGCATAGGTCCTCAAACCTTGTAGTTCTTGCAATGCAAAGTTCTAACACTTTTGTAGCAGCGCATTCACAGATCTAAATATGTCACACTTATGTTAAAAACAGAAGACAGTATTTCACAGAAATAGGTTTTCTTGATCAAAGAAATGTGCTCTTCTACTCTTCACACCTTTTTTAGTTCCCTTCACACAAAATCTTTGCAGACTATAGATAGCAAGTATGGTTGGACAGCTGGACTTGCTGATTTTAGAGGTCTTTTCCAACCATAACAATTCTATGATTCTAAGTAAAGCAATCTCTCTCTCAGGTAGGAGTTCCCTTTTCTCCATGCAGTTCTTATCAGTACACCTGAAACTGTATTTTCTTTCTCCTTTTCTGCAACCCTAATTTTTATACCCAGTGCCTGCATGCCTCAGGTTCAAACTAGTGGATCACAGAAGTATATCTTAGTGAAATTAAGGCAGATTGCTAAGAACTGGAAAAAACCCTAAAATCTCTGACACTCTTGCTTCTAAGAGCAAAAAATTGGAACATTTACAGAAACGTCATGATTGAAGAAATCAGTTTCAATCCCCCATCACTCTCAAATGCCTTAGACTATATTCTTGCTTTCCTCTGCTCCCTCTGTTCTTTTTTCAATTCACAAAAATCAATGATCCTTTTCCAGTACCCACTCAGCAATCATATATGTGACAGCTCTGATGTATAAGGGACAATCACTGACTGTTCCCCAAAGAACTTGTTGAGTAAACTCTCATAGACAGACACACACAAATCCTTCAATGCAGAAATATGCAAGCCTTTCCTTGAACTTGCTTTCTTTAACAAAACCCAGCAGAATGTAGGGGGAAGTATTTGTGTGCATTTGTGTACACAAGCCACTGTGAGTTCCAAGAAGAGTCCAATAGAAAACACTCCATTGCAGTCAGTTCTTACTACAGAAAGGTTGAGACACCCAAACAAGCCACTGTCAGCACTCAGCACACAAGCAGAAGGTATTTGAAAGCAGCAGTGATGAGTCTGATGTGTAAGGCACAGAATAAGCAGCCAAATCTGTGCCTTTATCTGGCATTTGTCTCAGTTGAGAATAACATACCGTGTTGATTGCCCAGAGAAGTTACGGAATGTTTTGAAGAAAACCAAGTGCTTGGCTTTCCCCCTCCGCCCCCATCTTACTTGGAAGAAAAAGTAGGAGAAGCTCTTTTATACAAATGTATCTATTAGAGAAACTGTGGATGACACATCCTTGGCAGTGTTCAAGACCAGGTTGGATGGGGCTCTGAGCAACCTTGTCTAGTGGAAGGTGCCTCTGCCCATGGCACAAGGGGTGGAACTGGATGATCTTTAAGGTCCTTTCCAACTTAAATCATTCTATGATTGACAGAATAATCAATGGTGAGGAAAGCACAGGAGATGCGGTTGTGCCAGTCCACTCAGAATCAGCATGCTAGGGACTAACCCCCCTGTTTTCTGTTTAAAGAAACAAGAGCTGAAATATTACAAGCTTTTTGCTTTTTGTAACAGAAATGGGTCAAAATACCACAGGCTTATCACCATGAGTTTTGAGTATTTGTCATTGCTTAGGGAAGCTAGATAGCTGAAATGAAAAAAATCAAAGCTAATACATATCTTACAGAGCACTTGAAATCCACAGCTAGTTGTACAAACTTGAGACCAGATAACCAACCTAAAGAACAGGCAAGACTTCTAACAGGATTGATGAATTTAATTTCTAAGATGTGTGGTTTACTCAGGGACTGTGTGCATTCACATCCACTTTTCTTCATTCACCCACAGACTATTAATTATTGTCAGACAGTGTCTTAAACTACACTTGCTGAATCTTGTCATTCTCTATGTGGTTTTTGTATTCTTAAGGACTATTTCTTTTACGTGAATACCAGCCCAAACCCCTCCCCCCCCTCTTTTTTTGGTGTCCATTAAAACATGTTCTCTGTAAAACTGACACACCTAAAGTTGTCCCAACTCCTCAAAGTCCAGTGCAAGACTGCATTCCTAGCTGTGACAGTGAGATTCACAGTCCTCTATCATGCAGTGGCTCTTCTATTTCCCTTCTCATGTTTCCATGAGACTGCTATATGCCGGGGGCTCCTTTTCCCTGGAGTTTAAATTCCCCGGCATTCAGGTGGTTTTAGAGTTCTGGCCCTCTGCAAAGCTCTGTGCCAAACGCAGGAAAAGACGGAGTCTTCAAGGTTACATGCTTCGTTTATTAGTTCTTATCTTACAATTTTCTCAGTGTCCAAAAGATGTTTGCCGTGCTCGGACATCTGGTGACTCCTCCTGTCTCTGGGCTGTCCTTATCTTTTATACTAATTTCTACGTATTCTTTATTTACTATTTATTACCAATGTCTATCACTATTACTAAAAAGGTCATCTTTACTCTGACCCAATCCTCACTAACTACTTTGTGCTAACGTCACTGCAGAAATAGAGTGAGGGAACAAGAAGGAAGAAGAAGGAGACAATGCCCCAGATTCTCCATCTTGCCCCATTCACTTCAATGCCAAAAATCCCAAACCCACTGTTTTTTCACCCTGTGACATACTAAACTACTATTTTTCACACTCTTGTGGCCTGCAATGCTTCCTGCAGTGCAAGAAGCCTCTCCCATGGACTGAAATTAAATCCAGTGTCTCTCTGAGCCCTGGGCTCTGGGCTGGGGTCCCAGACCACCCTGCCCAGGTCTCTGACCCTCCAGGGCAACCAAAGGAATGCCCTGGACTCCAACAGCTATAGAGATAGGCAGTCAACTTACATGTCCGTCTTTTCCATTATCTCCTGCAAAACAAGAGCCACAACCAGAAATGTGTGTGCAAGGCAAAGATCTGCTGCAAGTAGGGAAGAGTTTCTCTACTTTTCTCCTTCCTTTCTGCTTCAATTCACTTACACCTTCCTTCTCTTTTTCCCCAGGTTTCATCAAATCACTGATAAAAAGAGCTGACAAAACCGCACTTTTGTCCTTGTTCTTCACCTACATCATAAAACACTTAGGCTATTTTGCTAACGTTCTAAATTTCTTTTGTAGGGGGATTTTCATTTACTGATTTGTTTTACAGCTATTGGATGACTAGCCAAGTCTCTTATAGAGAGCTGAGTGATGGTTATTTAAAAACTGATTTTTTTGGGAGGAGGTGGGGGCATGGAAGGTAGCTTATTAATGTTATACCCTTTCCTGTTACTGCAAAGATGATCTCTATTTTGCAAAGAAAGGTATAATTATATATTTTTAAAGATGATCTAATCAAGAAATTGAGATTGGGATCATGGGTCAATGGTTTCAAGAGGGAATGCAGCAGCAAGGAAGAGGTGCAGGAATAAGACTTCTGCAGTGTTTAAAGGGCACAGGAACAACATTCAAGATGCCCTATAGCTGGGTAGCACCATTATCACTCATTCAGAGTAATATTATTTGATTCCTCATACATTTGTGGCTAAAGGTCATAAATGAACCACACACAGAGCATGATTCACGGTATTGGCTTTGTTATTCTGTTCTACTAATATTGCATAATGTTTGCACCTTGGCTTTGTTCATGCTTCATTTAGCAGAGTAACCTTTTTACTCATCTCAGATCTTACAGGCAAAATAAAAATGACAGCTAGCAAGCCCTAAAAAGAATTTCCGGAAAGCTAAGAAAGCTGTGAACCTGTTGGAGAAGGTCCAGTGGAGGGCCACGAAGCAGCTCAGAGCGCTGGAGTACCTCTCCTGTGAGGATGGGCTGAGAGAGCTGGGGTTGCTCAGCCTGGGGAAGAGAAGGCTCTAGGAAGATCTCATTGCTGCCTTTCAGTACTTGAAGAAAGCTTATAAAAAAGATGGAGAGTGACTTCTTACATGGGTAGATAGTGATAGGACAAGGCAGAACTGTTTTAAACTGAAAGAGGGGAAGTTTAGCTGTTAAGAGGAAACTCTTTGCCAGAAGGTGGTAAAGCACAGGAACAGTTTGCCTGGAGAAGCTGTGAATGCCCCATTCCTGCGGGCGTTCAAGGCCAAGCTTGATTGGGCCTTAGGCAACATGATCTAGTGGGTGGCATCCCTGCCCATGGCAGAGGGGTTGGAACTAGATGATATTTAAGGTCTCTTCCAACCCAAACTATTCTATGATTCTATAAAATAGAGTAAGCTGACAATGTATTACAAGTATTATTTGTAGAGAAAGGATAGCAGTTTTTAATAACAGAACTACTATTTAAAAATTAAATATTGTTCTTGTTCAAAGTATCAGTCTCCAAGGCCCAACTTACAATCTTTCATAAAATATATGTGCTCCTTGTGTTCTCTTGATTTTGGGGTATTGTGTGTTTCAGCAGGCTGAAGAATGAGCAACAGCTTTTCTAATTTTACCTGGCCAAACTAGAATTAGAGAGGCAAAACCAGTACCAAAAATAGATAAATAAAATAGTGTATTTTCCATTATTGCAAGTAAAAGGACAACACTGGAACTGCTGGTCTACTGAAAGAAAGATCATAGAGTTCACAGGAAAAAAAACCCATAAAATTGCTGCCAAGGAAAAAAGCCACCAATGGCATTTTATACCCTCTCCCCCTTTAGAATAATCAAATTTCAAAGATGATAAATAGGAATAATTCCAAGAGGATGCCAGCAGAATGAGTGATAGCAAAATCAGAGAGACCTCTCAACCTCAGAATGGAAAATGGAGACATTATTCTCTAAACAAATGTGACACCTATTATTCCCTCTATACACAAGCAATTTAATATTCTTGTCAACTGACCGGCACAGTCTTTTCATTTTTTTCCTGTTGCCTAATTCCTGTAGCTCATTTATATACCTCTAATTTAGTCAAGTTCTTAAAATCAAAAGCTTAGTAGCTGCATTTACCTAATTTCATACTTTGAAACCTTAGCCCCACCATCATTCTCAGCTAAGAAATGTCACTAACTAGTTGAAGAAACATCTCTGCCTTCAAAATGCTCCCACAGTGTGGATGTGGATATATTCAAAATCAGCTTGGGACTTTCTCAGACTTTCTCTCATGTTCAGACCATAACAATCTGCCAAAACAATTTCAGCTCAAAAGACCTTCCCCGATTCTCAGAATGCTGCTTCCTCCTATTAACTGTTTCAAGCTCACATTTTTCATTTTACTAGGCCCCTTCCCTGCTCAAAAGCTGTACAAAATCCCAATCTCTTAATTTATCTCCATTTTTCTTTTCAGGTGCCTTGTTAATGTAAAACACGATCTGTCTATTGCACAATTTACAACACAAAAGCAACTTGGTAGATGATGCCTGTGCAGAAAATCCTGGATCTGCATCTTTGAGTGCATTTTAAATAAGCCCAGGCTCTGCAACTTTCTGCCTTTGTTACCTTGGGAAAGAATATCACATAGAAAATTCAGGTGGCACTTAAAGTACTATTAGAGAACTCAAATCTCTATCCCTGATGGCAGCACATAGTTTCCAAACTCGGGAGCCTGTAAGTAGGCCTTATGGTTAGTTTGGAAACCTGAGCCTCAAATAGCACCTTTCCATTGAAGGATGGTTCCTGAAAACTGCCCTTTAACACTATATAGCATTAGATTGATTGCAAAATGTTTGCAGAAGTCAGCAGCAATGCAATTCTGCTTACATTTCATTCCAGGAATGGAACTTACAAATAATTATTTTAAAAAAACCATCTTCCAAAATGAGACAGACGCCCAAAATAGTGCAAATATGTCCTCTGCTGAGGCCCTGCAATACAAAACACTAATTTTTCTATTGCACAAAGCACAGGTGAAATCAAAGAACCATTCAATCACAGACTAGTTTGGTCTGGGAGGGACTTCAGAAACTATTTAGTCCCAAGCGCCTGTCATAAGCAGGGACACTCTCCACTAGACCAGGTGGCTGCAAGTGCAGTCCAACTTGGTCTTGCATACTTCCCATGACGGGACATCCAAAACTTCTCTGGGCCTGATAAACAGATACATATGTCCAAAAGAACTTCCCATACTTACTTTCTCCTCCAAGTAGGACAGAAAATAAAATGCACAAGAGCTTTGATATCTTTAAAACTCTATCTCTAGCATGATTCTGAGTCTGACTAACCACAACAAATAGAATAAATAAGGGAACATAATCTGCACCTCAGCCTGCAAACTAAGACACAGCTGGTGTGTTGAATTTTACATCAGCCAACCTCAAAAGCGTATCAGTAAGTACACACTACAGATAATATAAGGAGCTGCAGTACCCATCAATTATGCCTATTTGACACAATGCCCCTAAGTTCCAGCTAACGGGAAGGATAATAATGGGATTGGATTAACTTCAAAAGCCTACAGAGCACAAAGCCCCTCACTGCTGTCACTTCAGAGATGGGAACAAGTACCATGGACACCCAAGTGCCCAAACTGTGCACTGAGCTGACAGTGCCCATCCGTCCAAGTCTCTACCAGGACAAGATATCTCAGATAATGCCAAAAGCTTCAGAGCAAAGGTGTGCCATGGATAGTTTGGACACCTGGATAAGAGAACAGTTAAGGCAAATAAGGACGCTAACTCACTAACAACGCTGTGTTAGTGAGATACCTCAGCTGCCCCCTGTCTCTGCCGCAGTGGTGGGAGCTGAAGCCCTGGAAGCAGCAGAGCCACGTAAGCAAGATGCTGAGCCTGTGACAGCCACTCCTGCTTGTCAACAGGAGGACTGACCCAAGTACAGCCCCATTCCCACATGGCTGAGATGCTTGGCGTACGTGAGCTGCATGACTGGACCTTGCTCAGGGCTCCTCTGTACTGAAACACACCAACTTATATATTCATGGTTCCTTATTATCTACATGGGTTAGTGACCGCTGCACACAAGATAATTGCAGTCTCTGCCTTGGAAAGCTGACCTTGGGTGTGCTTCTGCTAACATTGACACCAACTGACCTGGTTTAGTTGAACAGGCGGGAGCTTCAGACTAGTCTAAAACACTCCTCTGCAAAGCCTATCAGGTAACTGTGAACCAGAAGAAAAGAAAAATTATACTGTACATTGCTGTTCATAACAGATAACAAGGACTTCTAATTCTAAAATATGTACTATGAGTACTACAGTTTTCACCCAAAACTTTGGTCTCTTCAGTAATCTATGCTCTAGCACAGCCATCTTAAAAATAATTGATGTATTGGCACCGCCACATTATAAAAGGCTGAGAAGGGATGCCATGCAGAAGGGATATCATGCAGAAGATATACCACGCAGAAGCTCAAGGCTGAGATCTGATCTGGAGATTTTTGCACTGAGGACCAGAGTGAGAGTTTTTCTGCTCTCAGGGATTGCACAAACTTTGGTAAAATGAGTCAGAAAACAAGTTTATTAACTGCTCTCTCTTGCCGCTTTGATACTGCCTCAGCAGCAGTTCAGCAAAAACATCTCAAAGAAATAGAGAAAGTAGTTTAGGTAAATTGCCCTTAAATCCAACACAGAAGCCATGGTTCTAAACATAAATTCTTCCATCCCTCATTGCAAAAATAATCTAGGATTGCCTATATATTTCCACCTTTTCCCCTTTCCTTCTCCTTCTTGTTCCAAAGAATACATGAACAGTACTACTGGGAGTATTCACACATTTAAAGTAAAAGAAAGCTTCTATATCCCCTGTTCTCTGCAACAAACATTTCCAGCAAAACCAATTCCCCACATTTCTGCTCCCAAAATCCCAACTAAGCAATAACATCTAGAAACTCAAGTGGCCCATAACTGTTATAGTCATAGCAAAGAGAAGGGCACTCTATCATCTGCTACCTCAGCAGACAGCCTGCCAGCTTGCTGCCAGGGTCACCTTTGGCAAGGTTCCCATGTGGCTCCTCCTTTGCTGCAGGACAAGACATTTACCTCCTGCCAAAGCAGCTCCTGCTGCCAGGCTCAGAGGGGCTCCAGGTTCTCTCATGCCTCTCTCTGGTGACTTTTTTCTTTTTGAAGACATTCCATTGCTCATATTTATAATTAAGCAATTACTGAATTTATGTAAAGGAGAAACTGTGAAAAGCCTTTTTCAACTGCGTTTCTTTTCAGTCTGTTTCTCTGGGTTTTGTTGTTCTTTTTCTTTTACCAGTGAAATCCACCCAAATTTACCTACAGTCTTTGTAAAGACCTTGAAAAATTAGAGGTCACAGTGTTCAGAAGAAGGCTACTCCAAAAACACTGCTGAGCTGACCATAACAGAAAAACTATGCTTATGCAAGGTGTAAAAAACCCAAATGAGAAGTTGATTAAAATCTGCAGAACATCATTATAAATCATCATAAAAATACATGTACACCAATAAAGATCAGAAGCGTCTGTTTACAAACAGAATGACATTAAAAGGAAAATATTACAGTCACCATGTGGGCACAAAGCACTTCAAACTTAATGATCCCCAGAATGAATATTGCCTGGATGTACTTATTTTTACCTCCGCTCTTTAATTAAGTAAGCATATATACTTCCTTCTTCAAGAGCCTCATGTGGAAGGTAGACAGTGAATATTTAATGAGTAGGAACACTCTTCCTTTTTCCAAGCTCATGCCTTAATTACTAAACAGTATTTTCAATCTTCTCTGAGCATATGTGGTGGAGGAGAGCTATTGTATGCTGCAGCCTCTGTGTATTCCCTACAACACGTTTATTAATGATTTTCTCTTATAACCACACTTTAGAGCAAAAGCATGGTGTTTTTCCCACTGTAGAGTTAAAAAAACTAGGATCAAAGAAATGAAGGTTGAAAGCATCCATTTGTCTGGAGAAGATGTTTTAAGACACCTGTGTTGGGGCCCACTGCACCAAAATGCAGAACTCTGTAGGGCAGACCTGAAGTAGCTACATCTGAGCCTAAACTCTCTCTACAACCACCCAAGAAAACTGGCATTTGACAAATGTGTTCTACCTGCCCCAGTTTAGGCATCTGCATCAAGATGAGATGAACTTTTTTTAGAACATTTCTCTCACATGACTGTTTCTCAGATCATTTAGTACTATGCAGCAGGTGACTGGAAGGTAAAATGTATGCAATCATTCCAATTAAAATTTGTAACTTAACATACACACCAAGGCATCTGAGTAAGGCTGCAAGGGCATCTGAAATTCTTGCATTTCTAGTCCCTGAAGAGCTGAACTGAAAGGAACTTTGCAAAGACAAGGAAAATCTTCCCACACATACACAAAATATCTTGGGTTTATCTTTAAAAATCTGTTGGTTTATCTTAAAAAAAACTGAGTCAGTTTACGAAAGCAGCAGAAAAGCCATTCCTCCAACATCTAAGGGAGATGTTAAAGAAGCACAGAAAGGGCACATCCTTTCTTGTTCACTTTCCCTTTGCAGGTGATTTCTACTTTAAACACAGCAGCTGATGCTTCTCCCACACTCCATATCCAAGTAAAGAATTACAGGATGTACTGAGAAGATCAGCAGCATCAATGCCCTGCTATGATTGATAAAATCAAATGTTGACGTTTGAAATTTGATCTGTTATGTGAAAGCCAAAAACTAAACAAAATGAAATGCACGGAGGCTGTTCATCCAACATTTTCTTTGGCATGTTCAAAGGTAGAGACTTTTGCTGTGATCTAGATCCAAAGGGAGATGATCTCTAAAACTTAGCACAGAGCTGGCTATTTCACGTGTGTACACCCTGTTCCCATGCTAATGCTGCAGTACCAGAAGAGAAATATCTTAGCAAAAGGGTGAAGAGAAAATGGGTCTGACATGTTCCTTCTTCATGAGTAGAAAGGAGAAGACAGAGTGGTAACTGGGTGTAATTAAACATTCTAAACAGCACAATTTTAAAGTAATCTGCATCACTCAAGTCTTTGCATTACAGGTCCTTCCTACACTTCAAATTTAAGTTGGCCATGGAATTCCCAACCTTATGCTGGCAAGAAAATAAAACATTGATTTAGTGGTGTAAACAGTGCTTAAATTAGAAAACTTTTATGCTGGCAGAAGACATATTTGTTGGCATAAACCGCTTGTCCATTTGGTGAGAATGGAGGAGGAAGACAAAGAAACGCAGGTCTGCTGTTTATTTCCCTTTAAGCAAAGATCTTCAAACATAGCAAACATAGGACATGACCTTTTATCTTTGCCTTTGGGGCCTATTTTAAATCCCAGCTAAAATCAGTTAAAGAAAGTCTTCTGACTGAGTCAAACATTTGTTCATTGTACAGATGAGCGATACCATTGGAAGTATAACAAGATCATGTTGTAAGATGTGGCACTGTGCAATTATCTTGAGGAACTATGTTGATTTCAAGATAAACCTCTTCACCTTAAATGCTGATGTTCCCTACTACCTACATTTCCAACTCACAGACTCTGAGCAGTACACATCTCCCAAGTGCTGAGTACGAGACAGTGCAATCTCACAGGATCAGCTTCAGATCTCATTCACACAGGTTTTGCACTGGAACACCATTAACTGAGGTCATATTTAGGCAAAATATCTAAAAATACTCATACTTTGAAATCCATCCCTTTTCAGCATAAATGTTCTGTGAAATTATTAATGAACCCTTCACCTTACTGTAAAGGAATATAAATCTGCATCCCATTTCAACCTCTTAGATTATGTCTGGTGCAGGTGTTCCAGCAAATGACCTGAGGGACTCTTGGGCTTTTTGTCCCTTGACCTAACCCGTCAGGCACAGTCTGGATGTCTCAAACCCATGAAAAAAAGTCAAGAGGATGGAGTGGTTCAGTTCCAGGTTTTTTAAAATGCCTCCCCGCAGGGGAAGTCTTGGGAGATATTTAGTGCTTTCCTCTCCCTGGAATGCAGGCAGGACTGGTGCCTTTCTGCTGTTATTTCCTTAAAGATGGGCCCTTTTAAAGACAGGTTCTGGGGTTCCAGCACAAATTCTCTCTAAGATAAAGAAAATCAGATCTGTCTTATTCCTTAGTTTCTCAGACGACTGCAACAGCACTAACACAAATCTGGGGCTGTATTTTTTTTTTTTTTTTAATTGGATCCAATCACAGTTTCTCTTGCTTTGAATTGCATGGCACATACAAAAGATCTTTCAATCTCCACAAAAACTTAATTATCACTGTTTCTGTAATGCACCTCTGCACTCTGAATTTAAGTACTGCAGCTACCTGCTTAATTGTTTCTTCAGACAAGCATAAGCCAGGATACGTCATTGTCCTGTTGTTATCATAGTCTCTGTTGACCAGCATGCTAAGTTAACAGAGAAGCCAACTGACTGACCCACTTCCAGCTGACCAGAGGTACGAACATGTGGTGGAGATGCCAACTCTCTTTCCTGCTGTATTTCATGGTGTATCTGGAGAGCCCTCATGTGAAGTGTAAAGATTTGATCAATCCTTTATTTCCCATCTTTTATTGTCTGTGAGGGTTATTTGCTCCTTTGCTCTGCTTTCTTGAAGCCTGCATGGTGGACAGGAGAGATTACTACAAGAATCTTCTCCTTCCATCATTTGTCTTCAATTACTTATAAAAAGAAGCAAAATAGAATATTTTTAACAGGTAAAGACTGGTTCCATTTGAGGATCTAGGCCCTTGAATTAGCATCTAAAATACTGAGACCATGTGCTTTGTAAAGAGATACAGATTAGCAAGGGTCTCATTTAGTGAATGCCCATCATGAATACATTTGATATTTCAAATTGATTTCTTATAATTGAAGACTATTTAGATTAACTGCATACAAATACAGGTTTCACCTTCCTGCCATGTCTTTGAGGACAAATTTTTTCCGTTATTCTCAGAACTCAGTAAGTAAAACAGAATATTTTCATACATGAAGTGGAATTCCTCCCCTTTCCTAGTTGTTTATGACAATTAAATTGTACTTTTAGTTTTCTGTTTCAGGGACATCTCATTTCATCTTAACAGTTTTTTTTCTCCCACACAAAGCAATGTTTATTGAGCTGCTTTTAATGAGGTCATAGTTTCAAAAGCACTTGAGATAAATTTTAATTAGACCTGTTAGAGTAATTTGTAACTTATATGGTTCAGCTAAACTCCTTTTATTTCTCTTTAGGGATGGTCAAGAAGTTTGTAAAGAAAGAAATACCTGTAAGATTTATGAAATCCTTGTAAAACATGACAACTCCTCCCTTCTGCAATCACTTACTAGCAAGATGGCTATTAAACTGCAGCAACAAATCACAACCAGACAGAGAAAAGATACCAGGCAAATACACTTGGGAATCATGGAAATCATACTTTTCTGATTAAAACATCTTGTTTTTAATTGCTTGTAACTTACAACTTGGCCACAGTACAAATATTTGGTGTTATTTTTTCTTACAATGGTTACCTTTCTCAGACAGTACTTTTTTCTCTCCCCTTAGGTTTTTTAGCTGAAACTGGTCATTAGTAAAAGCCATAGTTTGCCCCACCTACCCTGCCCCTCCCCCTGAAAATTCTATAGGCTTTATATGGAAAATTCTTGTTCCCTATGTGTCTTCTCTACCTGACAGATCTGGCACTGGGAATCAAGACCTAAGAGAAGGGAAGAGAAGGACTTCTTGGGCAAGAAGGGGGAAACTGAGGTGAGTGGGTAATTGATCTGTAAAGAAGCTGCAAAACAAGAAACTTGGGACTGCTTTGCTAAGAGACAGGGACAAGAGAAAGGGCTGAAGAAGGACAAGTATGTAAACTGCAAAAGGCCTTTAAAAGAGGGAGATCAGAAGTGTGAGAGAAATGTGTTGGAAAATTACCCTAGCCTTACTGGGCAGAAAGATAGCAGAAAAAAATATGTTGTAAGGAGAGGGAATAGCATGTTGGGGATTTAGGACCTTCTAGAAAAGATGACTCAAACTAGGTCAGTAGAGAAAGGAAAAACCAAGCATCTACTGGGAAAAAGACAGTAATGCAGCTCAGAACCAGGACAAGAACAATGAACAGGGAAAAGAAGCATCATGCCTCCATGAAATAGACAGGAAGAAGCCATTGGATCCAGAACCCTTGCAGCTGTTCTCTGCTTTCAGCCAACACCTTCAAAACCCTGTGGTCATGTGTGTGTATCAAGACTTTTCTGGTCTCCAGGAATCAATCACATGTGCACTGTGCTGGACAGCTAGTCTGATAGCCCTGCTAACAGAGAGCAGGCTGGTGGGCTTTGTGGCTCTCACTCTTTTGAGGAATTATTCCAGTACGGATGTCAGAAGCTTGAAGTTTTTCTAACAGGTTAATGGTACATAAAAATGTGTCAACGCTGTTAAGGATATAAGTTTACACAGGAACCGGTAAACAACAGAGAGCTGCTTGTGCAACCCAGAGTACCATTCACTGGAAGGAAAAATCTGTTTTCTTACAAGACCCTGTTCCACACCTCTTTCACTGCTCAGCAGTCCTCACAATGAAACAAATGTCCTACCCATAGGTGAAAGCATACATTTTGAGGAGCTAGCAGTGAATGAATTGGGTAGGAGGTGTGTAAGGCATAATGAGGGAACTGCAAGAAAAAGAAGGTTATGTAACATGGAGGAAACACCTGACTGCTGCTTTTAAGTATCAGATTATATCACAATTTCTGTAAAGACTGAAAGGGACAAACAGCACTGGTCACCAATTGCAAGCAATTAAATTTCACTATCACAGCCAGCAGCTGTATCTCTTGATCATACAAAAAACTGATCAATCAAGAACTGGTTTTTGAATTTCAGTTTGAATTTGAATCCAGCCAAAAAACCTGCATTTTTTTAACCATAATGCCTATTTACCTTAGGTTTCCATGCTACCCCATTTATCTTAAGATGTGTTTAAAAAGGTATTTGTATCTCCTTTAAAGAAAATAAGTAGAGGAGATGAAAGCAGGTAAGGAAGCAGGAACTTACAACAAACTGATCAGTATCGATCATCTTACAGGCTCATGATGAGACTACGTGAAGCCTGCACATCATATTTAGTAGCAGCATGAGAGACAATGGGTTAAAAGGAATAACCCATTCTTCCTAATGTAAAAGAGCAGTCCCAAAAGCCAGAAAATTTGATATCAGAAAAAAATCACAAGCCTCAGGCTTCTCATGCCAAGGGTAAATCATATCCCACACTAGATGAAATCACAGGATCGTAGAATGGTTTGGGTTGGAAAGGACTTTAAAGATCATCTAGTTCCAGCCCATCTGCCATGAGCAGGGATTCCTCTTCCTCTAGATCAGGTTGCTCGGAGCCCTCTCCAACTTGGTCTTGGACACTTTTCAGGAATGGGGCAGCCACTTCTCTGGGCTACCTGTTCCAGTGCCTCCCAACCCCTAAGTGAAGGGTTTTTTCCTTACCTCTAACACAAACCTACTTTCTTTCAGTTTGAACCCACTCCCCCTTGTCCTGTCACTACAAGCCCTTGTAAAAAGCCTCTTTCCATTTTTCTTGTGTGCTTCCTTCAGGTACTGGAAAGTCACAATTAGGTGACCCAAACCTTTCTCCTTCTCAGGCTGAACAAACTCAACTCTCTCAGCTTTCCCTCACAGGAGAGGTGCTCCATCCCTGTGATCATCTTGGTGGCCTTCTCTGAAACAGGTCGATGTGCTTCCTGTGCTGGGGACTCCAGAGCTGGTTGCAGCATTCCAGGTGGGGTGTCACCAGAGCAGAGCAGAGGGGCAGAATCCCCTCCCTGGCCCTGCTGGCCACGCTGCTTTGGGTGCAGCCCAGGACACGTTTGGCTCTCTGTGCTGTGAGTGCCCATGGCTGGGTCATGTCCAGCCTCTCCTCCACCAGCACCCCAAATCCTTCTCAGCAGAGCTGCTCTGATCTGTTCATCCCCAGCCTGTGTTGATACCAGGGTTTGCCCCGACCAGGTGAAGCACCTTGCACTTGGCCTTGTTAAACCTCACGAGATTTCCTCAGGCCCCTTTCTTGAGCTTGTCCAGGTCCCTCTGGATGGCATCCCATCCTTCAGTAGTGTCAGCTGCACCACTCAGCTCAGTGTCATCTGCAAATATACCAAGGGTGCACTTGATTCTTTCATCTGTGTCATTAATGAAGATATTAAATAACACTGATCATCTGAGGGACACCGCTTGTCACTGACGTGCATTGGGACTTCGAGCCATTAGCCACTATCCTCTGGATGTGCTGTCCGATCAATTCCTTATCCATCTAACAACAGTCCATCCACTGAATCCACTTCTCTCCAGTTTAGAGCAAAAGATGTTGTGGAAGACCCTATCAAAAGCTTTACAGAAGTCCAGTGACATGACATCTGTAGCCCTTCCCCTGTCCACTGATACATTTACTCCATCATAGAAGCCCAATAGTTCGGTCAGGCAGGACTTGCCCTAGGTGAAGCTGTGCTGGCTGTCTTGAACCACCTCCCTGTACCTTAGCACAGCTTGCTAGCACTACAAAGAGAAAAGTTATTTATTGCATATATCCATGGCTGACTGTCAGTTTATACTGGTGCCCCTGATGCAGGCATCTGGCACCAAGAGCAGAACATGCTGTGTCTTTGATAAACAAGTAAACAGCACAGTAAGATGAGACTAACGTGCCATAGCACATAGATTTAAGTATCTGCTCAGTGAATGTGAATCACTCATTAGCCCCCACAAGATACAAAAGAATCCCATGTGTTTTACCTACTGACACATCTGTGAGTGGGTATTTGTGGAACTGTTAGAGTTATGTCTGTGTCACCCACTGTAAGAAAGATCCACTACATATGGAATGACCTTGAGACTCAGAGGTTTTCTCCTTGAGATCTGTATATTGCCTGAAGCACTCAAACTGTGGTAGGATTAGAGCCTCAGGAAAAAAAACACCAGGAAATTAATAACTTTGCATTTAGACAAGGATCTGGGCAGTGCCTTCAATAAGCCTGTGGTCACACACTGGAGACAGAAATAAAATTCAAAATTAATAGCTGCATAAAAAGGTTATTATCTCTCCTGTGACTATACTCCATGCACACCTTTCTGGACAGTGGCTGAGCAGGCAGTCTCACTTCTGACATTTCCCAAGTGGAACACTCAACATTTTGACTTTTAGCATTGTCTTGTAACATAACTTGTGTATGTGTTTGTGCAGCAGTATTTAAAGTAATGTTTCAACTAATACAGCTATTATGAAATTTGCTTTACACATGAATTTTCATTCTATCTGTCTCTGAAGCAACATAAGACAAGAAAGCTTCTTCAAAGTTTTAAGCAAATAATTCTTACTTAGAATTTCAAGGGATCTAAATCTATCACCCTGTGATAGCCAGGAGACCTGCAGTTGCAGTCAAATGCTAGAGTATGCTACCTATCTGTTCTGTCAAAACCCTACATGAGACAAAGGAAATGTAAATTTCAAGTTTGTAAAGCAACAGAAGAAAAAGGCAGTGTGGAATCCTACAAGGTTCCTGACTTTACTTCAACTTTCAAGGTCTTGCAACTCTTGTAAGGCTTATGAAGATCTTAAGTCAGTCCTTGGACTCTCTGGGACTCCTATTCCTCTGGGCTTGTAAAATCTCTAGCTTTTAAGGGTCTCTACAGCTCTGAGTGATATTGCTTTATGAAACTTAAGGGTCAGCTCATAAGTTCTTTTTTCTCCTCTATTCCCCACCTTCCACAAATTACTGAAAATCTACACTATACCACAGATTATCTCACCTGATCTTTAAACTGTGCAAATTTTCTCTCCCTGCTGCTCTTCTTGTCAGGCAGAATTGCTAAAAGCTGAGGCAGATTTCTTTAATATACTTTCATAGGATCATTACAGCATTAATTCATTCATTAGCTTATTTGAATGGGTGAACTTAAAGAGGCAAAAGCCTTGGATGAGGCTGGCAAAAAGATTTACTAGCAGATGTCTAGAAAGTTCTCAGTGTTAAGCATTGAGTTTGGAAAATAGAGGGCATTGCTCGTTAAAATCGAGTGATTCTGTGTCAGGGTGACTCTGGTAGATTTGCAACAGAAAACAAGCTGACTATTTCTGTTTTGCAAATAACGCTTACAGGGCGCCACACTCCAGCAAATCTATTCTGGCTCAAATAAGAGCAAGAACTGTTAAAGAAGCCAGAGAAACATATGGAATTTGAAAGTGCAATATGTTCCTTCACCCCTGAACACCACAGAGTGGTTTGAATTAACAAACCATTGAAGAGATAAGAGAGAAAGACGTTGTGTCTCACAAGTGCAAATAACTAAAAAAAGCTTCCTTTTGTGCCCAAGTTCTGGCAAAAACTATCAGTTTTGTTAAACTACAGTATCCTTGATTCAAAGATTGCCCCAGCACAAGCATCCAAGACATAAAAAAGCAGGTTGCTCAAAAGATCAGCAGCAGCCATTTATGAACTAGAGTTACATAAAAATGGCCAGAATTTAAACTCAAGGTAGTCATTACCTTTGAACTTGTCTGATTGCTCCCTTTCAGAGAAAATATGGGAGGTTACCCAAGCACAGGCAACCCCAGTTATAGAGACAACACAGAGCCCAGAGGCACCATGGCAGGTCTTTGAAAACCTGAAGGGAAACTGCATCTCCTAAGCTTCAACGTACTGATAAACTTCTGTTTCTTGTTTTAGACAGAGGCACTAAGAATCTCCATTTGTAGCTTGTTATTAGTGCTGCATTCTAGCAGTTAATTATGATACTTCATCTGACCACTGCCTAACAGTGAGAATTTCTGTCTTCCCCATAACCTAACTTTATAGCTTGGAATTAGTATTTTCTATCTGATTGCCACAGGAGAGGATTCAGGTTGCAAAATTATTTTGATGGTGGCAGCAAGTCACTGCTAGCTACCATTTTACCTCTACTTCTCCCCTTCCTCAAAATGAGGGCGCAGGTGTAATCATAGGGCATACAGAGCTGTACTACACAGACCTCTCCCACCACTAGAATGAAAACAGGGGATCCATATGACCAGAAAGCCTGGACACTTAAGGTGTAAGGATTACAGAGAAAAGCAATAAAGTCCACAAAGATCATGTTATTTCTATATAGCTTTGCGTCGAGCGAGTCACCATATCCATGTCCTTCACAAACACTGAAGTGCAGCATTACTAAAGCATTACAAAACTAAAAAAAACCAGGCAGTTTCCTCTAAAATCAACAAGAAAAGTAAGCAATCACAGTACTTCAAGACTGGAGAATGTGTTTTGGAAAACAAAGACATTTGGAAGACGGAAGCTTCCACAACTTCAAAAGTAACTTTTGTCACGCTACAAAATACTTTCTCAGAAATTAGTTTTCCAATTTTCTTCAGGGATTATCTTGGTATTTTCAAACTCCTACTATGTCAAAGTGTCTTTGAAACTACACAGCAGTACACTCCACACACCAACCTGGAAATATTTTCAGCTGTTTATTCTCTTCAAAGAAGCTGAATTGACAGGTTTATTTCTTAGGACCCAGCTGAGCAGGAAACTTCAGGATGTACTTAAGCAAGCACAGGCGTAACCCCAGAGAGTTCAACAGGAATAGCCACATCTCTTACATTATATGCACACTTGATTACCCTGCACAGAACCCCTTGATGCTTTCTTTACTCCATTTTATCTAGGGTCCCAAAACAATACAATGTACAAGCTTCCCAAGTGACTTCTTGAAGACTTCAGCTGGAAGAACTGAACTTTGAGAAATACAGCACTTTTGAAACAGCTTATGCTTACAGGAGTAAGAAAAGTCAGTTACACAGTACAGGAGTGTAGTTGAAAAATAGTTCAGGATTATTTTCTTCATCTAGTAAAACCATTTCAAATCAAGTTCCAATTTCATGCTATCATAATGTGTTTTATGGCTCTTTCCAGTTCTGGCCACATGCAATGCTACTTTACAGGATACTACCATCAACTAACAGAAGAGAAGGTATTAAAGCAAATAGTACTACAATTATTTCTCTAGGAGTAATATATTCTACTGACAGCTTATTCCAGGAGGACCCTACAGAATACACAAGACTTCTGTGGAAGTCTAGCTTTTGCATTGTTTCTGCCCTCTCCAAGCAGTCTAACCTACTAGTCTATTTTCAAGCCTCAGTTATTGGGAAGTCACCTTACCCAATACTCTTCCTTTTTTTTTAGACTATTTTCAAATTCACATCAACCCTTAGATAGCATTACAAACAGTTTATGGGTAATATATGAGTTGGGAAAAAGAGCAACATTTCTGTAATTCTTAAATTTCTCTTCATGACTCACGTTCTCTCTTTCATGTTACTCTCAACTTTGATTTTCCTGCTCTTGAGCAGAAGTAAGAGAATATTCAAATCAGCAAAGATTTCCTGGGCCAGGATTCAATGGATTAGGATGAATGATTTTCAGCCTTTGCACCATGGCCATAACACAACTGCACAAGAGAGCTTCCCAGCAAAATCTTTTGTTCATATCACTGCTAAAATGCTATGGAGGGCATGCAAGTTGGAAAAAATTCAAAACCTACTGGAGGCTAGGTAATAGCTAAAAAAATCATGATGCATTAGCAAGACAGTGTGCTGGTCTCCTCCTTATTTCTTCTTGCAGACTCTGCTGGACCACCATTCCATACACTTCCCAGTGTTTGATTTCCCTTTCTTTCTTTCTTTCTGACTCCACAAGTCTCTGGTTCTTCTACCTCCTTTAATTTCCATTGGATAACACATTAATTGACAGGAAGACAGCAATGATAAAACCAGATTTGGTGCTGAGAACAAAAGAGAGTTTATTCAGAGAGAAAATTACATGAAGAGACTGATTGATAGGTGCTGCCTTTAGAGTTACAAGCCTGAAATTTCCAACTAAGTTCTGTGTCCTCCTGTACTGAGCTCTATCCAGATAGCACTGAAAAGAAGGTTCCTGCCATGAACAAGCTGCAATTTAGGACGCAACAGAGTATTTCATCATGTGGTCTCCTCCATACACAAACCTGCAAAGATTTCCAAAAGATCCTCAGTGAAATGGAGGCTGATCTCCTAGTGGAGTATACAAGAACAATGGGGAAGGGAGTTCTCTCTGAAGTGAAAGTTTGCTGGGAACTTTGTCTAAAGCCAGGGGTTCATTTTAGAAAAACTGGAGTAGAAAGAATATTGATTTAACTGTGATGATAGACAGGGTTTGGTCATCCATCGTCTTCCAAAGAAAAAGAAGGAACAAATGAAAACACCTAAATTCTAGTTCTCAGAAGCTAGAGTTCATCTGAGCTGTCTCCACCTTTCTGGACATGGATCATCCATCCATCAGGCCTGCCAGACACTACACAAACCTGCCACTTCAGTTCTTGACAGTTAAGTAAACAGAGACATCTATTGTAATAAAAAAAGAGAAATCTGTGTCTCAGAGAAGAATAAAGAGGGTTGTTCCAGAATAAGCAAATATCTGACATTATTCTTTTCAGTATTAATCTTTTCCAAGGCTTTGAAGTTTGACAGTGCTATTTCACAAATCCCTAGGAGGCTGCTTTACTGCTAGGCTAGCAACCTGACTGTGGAATTGAGCAGAAAAAGAAGTGAAAAATCCCCAAGCAGACAAGAAATATTTCAGTCTGACTGGTGAATGAATCTTGCTGCTATAAATTTTCTGTATCTTAAAAAAAATGGAGGGGATATGACAATTTCCAAAACAAATGGAAACAAGTCAATTCCAAATCTCTTGTTAAATATCATCTGGTCTACTTGACTTCTCAAAAAAACCCTTCCATATTTTCAGTGAGTTCAATCAAAGTTTGTATAATATCTAAGCTCATTTCTCAAGCCATGATTTGCCACCTCTGTACTTCTTAACAAATTTTCTTTTCCCTATTCTTTTCTTTGCGGCAGTCTTGTGACTTTTTAATTATGTCTCGTCCAACTAGCAGCACTGGCAAAAGCCAAAAGAATTCTTGGTAGATCAAGTATTCCCCTCTTTCATGTGACACAGAAATACTTACACTTCATTAACCTTTATTATAAACTGGTCACTGGAAAAGTTACTTTGCTAGAATCCACACTACGGTTTCTGCCTACAAACCACGGACTGTCAGAATGCTAAATTACAGTAAAATACTGCTCACCTCCTTATGAACCCAAGATTAATGATACGATGCAGAAGGGAATAAGCAGTGCTGCTAAGAGCATAACAGGTCACAATCACTTCTAAAATAGCTCATGGAGAACAGGCAGTGAAACATCACAGAAAGCTCCCAGTACTACAGCCCACTTCCTATGCCACAACCTACCCATCACCGAGACATCATATTCAACCAGCAGAGTCGCCTCCTGTCCGCATTGTTTGAGAATACTCATGGCTTCAGCATGTGTTGTTCCCAACAGTCGGATCCCATCAACACTCAGCAGCCTGTCCCCAGGTTTGATTGTGCCCTCTCTGAAGGTAGAATAAAGGAATGATCTTTGTTAGTGCAAGATAGATTGATTTGGAGATAATACCATTTTTATGCAAAGCAATTCTCTTGCACTCTCCCTGACATCCATCCCTCTTGCCTTAACACTTAGCATTTACTTTGACAGTGAGAATGATCAGAGGGTGCAGTGGAAAGGAAATTGCTTTAATTGGAAAGTCAGTGACTGGAAAACAGCTTACCACACAGTGAAATAATCAAGTCACGTTAAATTGCAACTAAGTATAGCTTCTGCTCAACATATGCTTTCTTTCTGACTTGTCCACACAACCCTTTTTTCATACATACATAAACACATCCTCCTCCAGTATTTTCTTAAAAATGAACACGAGGTGCAAACACATGGGTGCTGAAACAGATTGCAAAATATGAATGTCCATTTATTGATTTTCTTTAAAAATATCTTTTGCTTGCATAATGCCATTTTTCCTTCCTTCCTACCTGGAAGTAATTCAACTCTAAATCTAAAATGCGGTCTCCTAGGTATATCTCATAACCTATTCAGAATTATAATAAAAAATGAAATACTAACACTGTCAGCTTAAGAATCATGGAGAAAAACAAGAAAACCAGGGGATGAAGGAGAGAAAAAAGTGAGGGAACAAAAGAAACATCCTCTTGAAACATTTTCTTCTCAGTTAATGTTTCCAAGGTCAAAAATGTCAGCATAGGCTACAGATACCTGCTTTAAAAAAACTGCACTTTGAGTTTCTTTAATAGTTTAAGGACACAAATGCCATTTTTGAAAATACAGTTTGTACATAAAAATAAAATTAATATTCTTTCTTTATATATATCCAAAATGGTATTATATACAAATATGGCCAAAACATAAATCTGTACTCAGAGGTTTTCTAGGTAAAGTTATGTGTGACCTCACATTCAGATATGCGATATCTGCATATCAGAATAATACAACGCTCAAACTTGTCACAGTATTATTCTGAACTGCAAGAGAAAAAGATTGTGGTGTTAGAATACAAGAAGCATAATTAAGAGCTACATCAGTTGTCTGAAGAATGAAAAAAGAAGTGCTCTGACCTCTTACAGGAATTTATTCTAATTACCTTAGGTGCAAGATTCTAAATTAAAGTTCACACACACCATAACGCACTGAGCCCCTGTGGTTGCCCATTGCTATTGCTGTGGTTGTTATTATTTCTGTTACAACAATTAAAGACAAACCTATGAATTTCAAAGGACTGTGTTTAAATGCATCTATTTCTCTCAAAATCTTAACTTCCGTCCCAAATAATTCACCTTTCTCCATTTCTCTTTCACATGAACTTCAGAGAAAGATGAATTGTACCTGTCAGCAGGCCCTCCAGGTCTGACACATGTTATTACAACAGGACGAGATTTATTTCTGTCATCGTGTGCTCCACCTAGAAAGGAAGAAGTCAGAGGAAGTACACCTTCATTTTATGCTTTTTATGAAAGCTCATTTTCAGAAGGCAAGCCTACATCTTGTAGCATGCACCTTCATAGATGGGCTAAAAAGATCAAAAAATGGCCAAGCCATTAATGTGACCCTCCACTGAATTTTACCTAAATAAAATCAGCTTACTCTATATATAGATTAATTTTAAAAACATTTCTATGGAGGGATTCTTACTAAATGCATATTTTTTTCTTAGAACCTTTACTCTGAAAATGTGATCTCAGTGTGAACACATTGTTCTGCAATGTTTGCTGCATAGAGAAAAAAAAAATCTTTATGTATATTCAGAATAATGAGCAACCACTAAGAAATTTATATATTAAATAAAAAACACATTTTCTCTGAAGAAAGTAGTAATTCATTATTGGGGTATATTTTCTCTGAAGAAAGTAATAATTCATTATTGGGGTATACTAATTAGCAGCTGCATCTCTTCTTCTGTTCTCCAAGTCAGTGTTAATATTTTAGTTGTACAATCAGACTATGAGCAGTAATAATCAAATTTCATGCCTAATATATACAAGTACTACATGTAAATTTTTTTCTTACAACTATCTTCCTGGTGGTTTCAGTGGTAGTAGAATCTGGTCTTTTGTGACCAGAGTTTGTCATGTTTCCTCGACATAGCTGACTACTTAAGGTTCTTCCATAAACAAAAATTAAAGCAGCTCATAAAAGCAATACATGGGAGTATGGAAAATGTAATATATCGATTTTTATGAAGTGTAAGCCACAAATCTTGACATAATTCTGAGTGCTTCAAAAACTTATCACCTTTTTTTTAAACAAGAAAATAGAGTTCAAACTCAACAATAACTCACCTCTTATTACAAATCCAAAAGTGTTCCCCTCTTTATGTAAAGTAACTTCCACAGTTCTAAAGATGAGACCTGATCCTTGTACAGCTAAAAGAGAAACAATCCAAACCTTAATGGTTATTACTTTTTTAATTATACACACAGATTTGCACTTTTTCTAATTTTAGATAGATATTGAGTCATAAAATTGGAAAGACTCAATTACAGAACAGTCAGACTGAAGACCTGTAATTAAAAGAACTCATCCCCCTTTTGAGAGAATTTTGGGCTAGATATTTTGCAGAGTGAAAATGGTTAGGAAAAAAGACACAGATACATATAACAGGTGAGAAATTTGAGTCTTACTGTTTAAATTATGCCATAATTTTGCTTTTCTTATAGTTACAGAAGAGTGGTAGAAAATATGGAAATACACAGTGAGACAAAAATGACAGTAAATTCTTCAGAGTACCTATTGAGCTTGTTTAGCTATGAAAACATTTACTTTTGTTGCTTAGAGAGAAGACGCACAAAATTTTGGGGGTGTTTCTCTGATCTCAGGTTACTAGATTATGATGCATAATGCATTTCATTATCATCAGGATTTTTTTTTCTTTTTCAAAATGTAGCATGCTCCCTCATAACTGGTGAGTTAGTAAAGAAGTCCTTTGGCTTCTAGATGAGTCAGTATTTTCTCTGAAAGTACTAAAGAACTGGTGTACAGCTGGATTAGGAAGTAAGAAGCCTAATGCACAGACCAATGCATTTGGGTGTGATAATCCACTTTACAGAATTTGAAACCACTGCTATTAAGAGACCAGAAGACAGTTTGCTATTAGCTTTTACAGGAAACACTTTGGCAGGGTCTAAACTCTCTTTTCCAATGGGAAAAGGACTCTGTGCAAGATCGCATGCACTCACACCTCCCACCCTGCAGTCAAATACTGCAAACAGTACAAACACACATAAAATTTAAAATCAAAACCAAACCAAGTCAGCTCTATGAAGTACATGCTCCGTGAGCAGCAGAACTAATGAAAACTTGTGTCATTTAATGTTGCTGCCTGCAATAACCTGAGTTTCCCTGTCAGGCTACCCTTAGGGGGCAATGGATGCCACAGGCTACCCTGTGTGTGCTGCCAGTCATGAAAGGCACCAGGAAGAGCAAAGGGCCCTCAGCGCTCTCTGCCCCTTCCTCTCTCTCCGAGGACTCCCCTGCTCGCAACTCACTCAAATGTCTATTTCCAGGAGATGTACTGTACTGTATGTAATGTAATTTTGTGAGTTTTTCAGTCCCTATTCAAAAAGTTACTGCACGGAACCAGGAAAACCACACCGTGAAAGGACATAAACCTCATTTCCTTCGGAAAACAGGTGAAAGATGGCCCTCCAGAGCACTGCTTTGTGCTGTAGTAATGCCTGCTACAGCTTGAAGGTCACGACTATGTTACTGAATCCATGTGGTCGTTTTCAGTTAGAAATGCTTTACTGACTAAAAAAATGAATTATGAGGAGAAAACAACTGTTGCCTTCATTCCTATTGACAGAAGGTGGCCTTGTGTATAGCTCATGACGAATCCACACCTCCCCATTTGTTTGGTGTCGCCTGTAACCTCCACTGGGGAGAGGTGAAACCCGCAGTTCAGCAGTGAGGAATGGCAGCAGCGTACTTCCACATGGGAACAGCAACTCATGTGGCTGTCCTTGCACCCAGCCTCAGCCTGCTGTGGGAAAAAAACTCCTTAACCCTTGCCAACAGCAAAAGGCAGGTGTGAGACAGGCACTGCTCACAGTTTCAAACACTGAGGTGGCTCGTGCTGAAAACGGCAGCTGGGTGCTTCTGCTGTGAACATTTCAGAAATGGAAGGAAGTACTTGGGAGTGGGATTACCAGTGTTCAGCCAAATTTAATCCATCATTATTAAATGATTGATATTTCCTGGCTCTGGAACTATGACAGTCCTCTCTCTGAGGGAGCAAGCATAAGAACAACAGTTAAATTTCATTATGTGTAGGGCCGGGAAGGAAGTGCCAGGACTTCTCCACATGACTTACTGGAAAACTTACATGTTTAAATAAAACAGCTTGCTTGCTAGTAGGTCATGGGAACAACTAGACCACTAATTATCTCCAACTTTATTATCTATGCTTGTATGAAGAGGCTGGAAATTCCAAGGACTTAAAGAAAAAGTTACAAACGCTGCTGTAATTTAGTGCACCAAAATCCAGTCTCAGTGAACAAGAGTGGCACATATGTTAAAAGAGGATGAAAACCAAAGGAAGCCCAGTTGAATAAATGCAAACCAAATAATGCTGGTAAAACAACTACATCTGCAGCAAAGTAACTCTGAACTCAGCTGATTAATTCAGATACTGTGCTTCAGAACGTGAAGTTCCCTCACCACAAGCAAACACTAATCAACAGAGGACATTCAAAAAATTTTAATGTCCTTGTTAGAAGGTCCTAAAAAACCCCAAATGCACAATTAGAATAACCCTCCAGCTGCTAGAAAGCAGTGGGAAAGTTCATCAGCTTCTGAGCACCAAGGACACCGATGGATTTTTTTACATTCTATTGCAAGCAAACTCTTTATTTAAGGAGACAAGAGCTTCCTGGTTGGCACCTGAGATTCTTCTGACCAGACATCAGGAAACCTCATCATCTGCCCTCCAGTAAACAGTATGAATGAGCACACACTCTTTCAAGGGTGTGCTTGGTGTAGCCCCTTGATGGCAGTCAGCTACCTGACACTCCCTCACTTTAGGTCCCAGGTGTTTAACTCACTCTTTCTGTGGCTTTTACTTCATGCCTGATAGACTCCATTCACACTGATTTTGTCCTACAGACACACCATTACAGACACAAGCACATAAAGACAGAACAAAGGAGAGGCAAGGAAAACATGCAGTAGTAATCTGTAACTTTGGTGTGAGTATAAACTTGTATTTTGAAGAAAATCCTGCTCAGTGAAAGCCCTTGTTTCAGTCACACATTTCTTGCAAGTTCATGTATCCTTATGGCCTACTCCACTGTGTCTTCTGGTCTAGAAAGAAAATCTTGCCTAAATGTGGTGTCAGAAAAGACTAGAAAAGTCCCAAAGGATGTTGTTTACTTAAGAGAGAGGGATGGTGCTGCAAGTAGAGAGAAGAAAGGAAAAAAGCAGAGGCAGAACTAGCAAATACTCACTGGTCTCATCTCAGAGGATCTTATTGGAAAAAGAAGGATTTGCTTGCCCTGGAATCTACTTAATCTAATTTCCAGTATTCAAAACTGCAATTAAAAAAAAAAAAAAAAAAAAAAAAATCCCCAAACAAAACCCAACCAAAATTCCAAAACCAAACAACCAAAACCCAACCCTCACCCCCAGAAAATCACAAAACAACAAAAAGCAGAGATTAATAACTCTGCCCTGTTGTTGGTGAGGCTTCTGCTTCTAAAACATCTGAGAGCATCCCTCTGTACTGCCAGTTCTTTTGTACTGCTTCAATACTCTGTGATAAGCCACAGGAAAAATAAAATTAGGAATAGAAAATTAAAAAACAACCACTACTAAAATGACTATTACCAACCATGCCCATTTCACTGTTGACTACATCTGCTATTCTGCACACGTTTTCAGTTTGCTCTGCAAATACTTACAGACTGGAGGCAGCTCATACTCCACTTCTAGCACCACCCTTTCACCAACATTCTTGAGCAGGCTGATGATCTCATCATGGCGAAATTTGGTCAGGTTGATTCCATTCACAGATTTGATGTAGTCCCCGACATCCAGCTGGTCACTCCTAGGGAAAAGTACATATTCCTTTTGTGAAAGACAGATCTGATGAACCAAACTAAATCCTTTACATTACTGTTTAGTGATTGTAAGATTTTTTTTCCCATGAATCTAGACTAAAACAAGTTGATTTTTCTAACAGAAAGTGGCATTTTAAGATCTTAATCTACGCTAGCTTGTTAAATATTAAAATAAGAACATTGTTGCATTATTCATTCCTGAGGTACAAAACCAGCTGTACAATAAAGGACTTGGATGATTTGTCTGGTTTGGGCATAGAATCTGGGAAGTCATCTTCTTCATGTCCCCATTCTTGTTTCTCTCTTTGGGAAATGTTAAAAAAAAATTCTTTTTTTGGACATTGGCTGCCTTCACAGCTAACAGCATATCAGCAGGAGATGGGCCAAGGCCAAAAGCATATGTTCTACTCAATTACTTGGGATGATTTAGCTCAACCCTTATCTTTTGACTTGTCTCACTCGTGATTAAAAGGTTTTTTCTTTCCAGTGTAGTAGTAAGCAATGACTTACGACTTTAGAGTCTTTTTAATCTCAAAGCTATCTAATGAAGAGTTAAAAAATAATTAAATTATAGTAGCACTTTCATCCTTTTTTCCATTTTGTTTTTTTTTCTCTCAGTATGTTATGCTATTTCTCTCAAATTTTGTTAAAAGACAAAAAAAATAGAGAAATAAAACATATATAATTTAGAAGAAATATCATGAGTCTTATGACAACTTTCAAAGATCTCATTGGTATTTCTAGTTTTTATCAAAGTAGCCTTAAGCAAAAAGAAGGAGCAGCTGTTGCCATTTCCCTCTGAGGCTCTCCACTGTGATGGGCTGCCATTATAGATGCATCATTCACATATTTTTTAGGTGACCTTTCTGATACAGTACATATTTTGGAAGTAATCACATCTTATAATGCATTTTGTAGTTTGAGATGTGGTTACCTAGCAGCGATTCCTCCTTGACGAAGGTTAGATACTCTTGGTTTCCCATCCTTGTCGATACCACCCGATACTGTGAGCCCTAAGGTGGTGCCTTCTTTTTTCATTAATTCAACTATTGTTGAGCCCTTGAATTCCTCTGTTGAAAGAAAATTATTCACATTATTAAAATTTAAGTAGTAATACAGATGTTGCCTTTCTACTATGTCACCTTCTTCCCCCAAAAAATCGTTCTTTGTTAGTAGGAAATACCATGTACATCTGGAGATTTTTTATGTTAGAATTCACAAGTTCTGTCCACAAGTCTCTGCATATAGATAAATCTTGAGCCATACGTTCTGTAAAAGGTTATTAAAAATTATACCAGTGGGCTAGTATACTATACAGAGCCCACAAATATGAAGTCTGGGAACACTTACAGCTAAAGATAGTTGTTTCACATTTTAAAAAAGCTATCTTTGCTCGTTTTCTGCTCTCTACCTCTGACCTCTGTATTTTATAATTCACTCGAAGTGATTAAATAGAAGGGTAAACCACACAATGATATAACAGAACTATAATTTTAGGTTCAGACTCACTTTGAGGCCCCTAGCAGATGTCAGTGTTAACAGGAACAACTGAATATAACAAGAATCCAGACAGAGATACATCAGATCTTAACAGTTTTATTCCCTATTTTTACATAAATACAGCTCCACTGTAACTCTCTGCAATCTCTGCAGAACAGTTATAAAGTAAGTGAAGGGCTTTTATAGTGATTAAGTGTATATAAAATTTCCCTCACATGCTAAAACACCCTCTTTCTGCAGTTTCTCCATTCTTGGAAAATGGTAAGTTAGTTTCACAGAAAACAAAGGCAGGTCACATGCAACAAAAAGTCTCAAACTTTCAAAAAGAGATGTCCTTATTACACATGGGTGGACAAAGTAACCTACATATGCAGTTTCAGCAGGACTGTAACTGTTTGGAAAGCCACATGTCCATTGTTTCCAGTCAGGGAAGACCTAGTAAAACCACCAGCTGCCCAGGTATTCTGCAAAAATACATGGAATCCTCAAGATCCACTAAAATCCTGGAAGGATCATGCATCTCAGGATCATCCTTTTCAGTACTAATACAGAGCTTTTAAGTGAATTAATCAGATACAAACATCACATGTAAACAAACATTATGTCTGCACTGCACTAGCAAGTTTGCTGATGCAGCATGAGATTTAAAGATGAAAAGCCACCCAAAACCCAAGCAAGGTCCTTGTATACATTAAAATGTTCAATAGTAAGTGTAGAAGTAGCACTATACCAATAGCAACAAGGCTCTATCAAGATCATTCTACATGACTGAGGAGACGAGGTAACACATTTTCACCTTACAAAGAAGAACTGCTGCCCTGAACAAGGTGCCAAACCACCACCATTACCTCTCCATTTGAGGAAATGGTGGCAGATACAGGAAATCATTCAGAAGACTCCAGTCCTGGTGCACAGGCTTATAATCCTTGGTAGTACTTCTAATAGGACTAGCTGCTGAATCTTTTTGTGATGTGGCATCATTTTGCGCTTCTGCTCATTTCTAGGTGGTTGACAGGCTCTTCTATCTATTCCAGCTGCTAATGACCTCACTTCAGTTATTCACATTTTTACCATTATACAGCATGACTTACGTTCTTGGACAAGAATTTCTCTATGCTTATAAAGCTTCTACTACAACAAAATTCTGCAATGCATTCAGCAACACAGGTTCTCAGAAGCAGACAGTAGCATAGCTAACCAGTGCATTCTACAACTTGGCTGCCACCAAACCACCATTTGGTACCATCTGGAAGGTGCTGAGCTTCCATAATGTTTGCTCACATATGGCCTCTTTGACAGTTCAGAAAGAACAGATGTGATTACCTGCTTCTGAACATGTACACATGTTGCATAGGTGTACAGATGGTATGGACCAATTTTATAAAAACCCCTAAGTATTAATAATGAATACAAGAGTTAGTCACAGTACTGACTGCAACCAAAGATACTGTACATTGACACCCATGATGCAACCTCAGCTGCTCTGCCAGTGTGTGCCACATGTTTATTGAGGGTTTGCTCAACCATGAGATCTGGACTCAAACGGAAAATTTCCCTCTCTTCCCACCTCCCAAACTGAATCCTTCATTTGTAATTCTCAGTAGTACCATCTGGTGTTAAGAACCATCTAAGATTTTTTTTTGAACAAATACTTTGCCACAATGCATACACAGGACATAAACAATGCACTACACTGCAATGCCTAATCTTTTCCCATAGCATGATATTGTCACATGTTTTGATCTTTTACATAGGTTGTGAGTTTGCAATCCAGAGCTGGGCGATACTCCACTGACCGAAGCACATGTGGAACAGATGATCCAAGCAGTATTTTAATCAGGCTAACAATTATACAATTCCCTTCAACTACTGGCATGGAAAGCAATGACTGGCTCGTTCCTTCTCACCATCTAGTATGACAAATTTCTGTTTACCTCTGCCAACAATACAATGACTTCTAGGCACTGTTACTTGGTAGGCAGGAGGGAAAGATGCACCAGCACTGTAAGGGAGGGGTAGTGTGAAGTGCTTATTGCACACTGACACATAAGGTCATCTAGGTGTGCACAGCAGTTTCATCAGGTTTGCTGCTCTGAAGGATTTTGTAGCTTTTGTTGTACATAATCATATCAGGAAGAAATTAAACTACCTAAGCTGGTTTTGCTTTTAAGAGGCTGTTATCCCTGCAAGTACTCTGAACCAGGCCCATTTGATACCCTCATCATTCTGTTTTTCAGCTTCACTTTCTTAAATCGCACATGATTACTGTTCTCATAATGCTATAGATGACATGCTTACTCATCTGCATTGCTTTGGCATTATTATTACAGACTAATCCCACTGGAGTATTATTGAAATGCCCAATATCAGAACAACCCTAGGACTTCATTTCCAATCCAACACGCAACCCCATCTGTATGTGCTATTCCCCAACTAATGCAAGGTGAGTCTCTATTTCCCAGTAAAGACAACGCTATGTAACAATTTGAGAATAAAAAATCAAACTACTTCATGTATGACCTTACTCATAATTCATTACTTATGCCAACCAGCAAACTCCTAATTAGTTAGAAGTCTCTGAAGTCTGTTCTTTCCTACACGTACTCCCACACTGGTAATAATATTAACATAGTCAGCATCAGAAGGGAAAGCACAAAAGTTATTTCCAGACTTCTTATGAATTCACACTGGGACTTGCCTTCCCACAGCTACGGAGGGTCTTGGGACTGCCTCAGGATTTCCGTCGCTTCCTGCTGTTGCAGGGACCATCCCTGGTGTGTCCATGCTGCACCAGCCCATCTACAGCTTTCTTGGCATCCACTTACCTCTGGAATGGTGTGCAGGAATCCCGCTGAATCCTGGAGATGGCTCGGCAATGGTAGCACAAATATGCACACTTCTACACACAGGCAGACGTAAGATGAAAAATAAAGGTTTCTGCTCCAAAGAGCTTCCCTTAGATCTCCAGTTCTGTAAGCAGGAGCACACACACCAGCTGAATTCTAAAGAAAGCCTTACACTGCTGCTGTTTTCTAAATTGCTGGTCTGGATGATTCTCTCAGGCTTGCTGTTGCAATGTCATGACCGTGTGTACCTGACTTGCAGCCGGGTCTGCTGGTGCATTAACACTATGGTCTGCCTTGCAGCCTGGAGGACCACCGGGATACTCAACGTAGCACAAGAAAGCTTCAAAGATAAGCAGATGCTCAAATTCAAGACTGGGTAAATCTTACTGTGAGAGGATGAATACATGGAACAACTTGCAGGTAGGTAAAATTGAAGAAATACTAATGACTAATTTTTTTCTTTGAGAATAATAGCAACATAGTAAAGCTTCTAGTATTTTTTACATAAGCAGACTTCTTATCATTTTCTACTTTTTGGTGTATGTAAATAATATCTTTCAATGAATAAATAGCATGGAAAAGAAATTCTCATGAGACTTATGAACCTGGAATATATTGAATTCTTCAAAAAGGAAACAATACTAGATGACAGAAGAGATTTTTTCACAGAAAAATACTGGCAAGCTGAGAGAACTCTTGGACAAAAGTTTTATCATTTATTTGCTAAATTACTACCATTCTATATCTTAATGTACATATTAAAGTAAAACTCAAAAACATTTGCTTTCATTTGAGATATTGAGTCCCTTCTATGAAAATTTCATTTTAAAGCCCCAGAAAATGCCTAAAATCTACACAATCAGGTCAAGTGCTTGCTTCTATTCTCCACCTAGTGAATGAGTTTAAGTGCAGCTGGAACAGGGCATAAATGGAACTGAAAATAAAAGTAAAAAAAAGAAAACTTGCTGTTATTGACATTTTCCTACCAAAACTATATATAATTAATAAGTAAGTAATTGGTAAGTTTGCTGAAAATATAGTGAATGCTGTCCTTGAATGGATTTTCCCTTGTATGTCAGCAGAAATTCTGCAGAGAAAACATTTTGCTTTACATCCCAGCAGGCATCTCATGGCTTAATAAGAAATCATATAAAGATAAAGTCAATTCTTTGGGAACAGATAGCAGTTTTTTATAGTGGAGACATCCCATTTACTCAGTGTTTCAAGTCCTGTGGGTATGTGTATTTCTCTTAGTGTGACAAGAGGGATGTCAAGAGATGATGAACAGTCCATTCCATGTTGCCCTTTTCCTGACTGGCTGTCACTTACTTCTAAAACACCTACATTTCTACCAAAAACAAACAAAACCACATCAGTGAGGAGAGTCTGAAGACTTGACGCTGGTCACAACCTGCCCTGTGGCCTCCCTCCAGCCTGTGGAGGGACAATCCCCAAACCTGTCCTAGTTCAGAAGCCAGCAACCCACAGTGGAAGACAAACTGGTACGAGGTGCCGCAGAGTACATCTACAAGGCACGGCACACCGCAGTCACCAACAAGACTGTAAATGTAAAACACTGCCAGTACAGGCTGCCTTGGGTCAACAGCCAGGTTAATCTGTATAAATGTACAGGGGAAATTTTGTACCATTTTCAGTGGAAGCAAAGGATATAAGTAAGGCTGAGACACTTGCAAAAAACTGTAAAAAACAGATTCAGTTTACACTGACAGCTGTTCTGGTTGTGTACAGGGCATTAGATGATCTCCTTTATATATATATATATATATATTTTTTTTTTTTTTCCCCCAGCTGTTAAGAGCACCTCCAAGATGGCTTTCTGTTAAGAGCACCTCCAAGATGGCTTTGCCATTGCAAAAATATTACCTAAAATCCAAATACCTTCCACCAGTGCTTATAGACTAAAAAAAGTCTGCCTAGACTAGGCACGACACAGAAAAGGAAATGAGGGTATTTTATGATCCATCACAAGTAGTGATATACAGGACATTATCACGTAACTCACTGAAAACACCAGGCCTGCAGGACACAACAGCACAGTTCACACCTGGGTTCATCGGCTGCCTGTCTAAAACAAGCTTAGCTCTTGTGCTATTTGGTTTTGGGTACATTTTTCATATTCACAGAAACCTTGGTAGCCAACACTCTTTAAATCCCAACTGAGGCATTCAACAAAGGTGGTCTTCAATTTAACCACAAATGTAAGTGTTATATTTGAAATTCTGTTTCTAACTAAAATATCATAATTTAAAACAAATATCCAAAGCCTGAAAATCAAATAGCCACCAGAAAGACAGTTGCAAGCAAAAAAAAAAAAAAAAAAAAAGGCTCTTAATACTTAATGAGAGAATCTCACCAATTTCTAAACAGAAGAGTATTGGAAAAAACATATATGACACAATTATCAATGCATACTACAGTAACTCCAGTAATTACATTTCAGGAGTTAACAAGGACTGGAGTAAACCATTATTACCTTCCCAGGGCTTAACATCTGCATCCCACAACCCCAGTGCTTCTCCAGCAGAACAGCCATGCTACCAATGGCACATGCTCAAGGTACAACATCCTGTTCATGTCTGAATCCACTCCTTGTAGACAGGAGTAGTAGAGAATATTTGCCAGAAAATGAAAAAAAGTGTGGCATGGTGTAAAATCAGTTTTCACATTAAAGCAGCTTCACACAGAAACTACTAGAATGATCTCTGTATAGCTTACAAGGGATGGCTTCATATGAGGGTGCAAAAAGCTGAACTTAGAGCAAAAGGTGGTCCATGGCAGCAGCTATGTAAGAAGTAGAGAGGTTTCTCCAGGCTAACTGTGGCAGATATGCAGACTAAAGCAACAGATGGATGGCTACATATCTAGATGCTTTTTCAAGCCAGACAAGTGTTGGTGAGGGAACAACACGCTTTTTAGTCCTTTGGATAGTCCTGCTTGCAAAATTCCACAATGAAAGTGTTTTCAAGCATGTTTTCTGTTTTCTTGTATTCGCAATTGAATTGCACAATAGTGCCAGAAAACAAAACGAGAACAGATGTCGAGATACTCCAAATCCTCCCAAATTTTCCAAGTACTATCAGCCTAAAATTATTCACGACATTACTTTGACAGACATTGTATAAAGAGATCAGCTTATCTTAATACAGATGATGGCATCTGATTCTCCTAAGAGCTGAATCTATTAGGAATTTTTATCACTGAACACTTCTGAATTCTTTTCTCTGTCCTTTTTTTTTTTTTTTTTTCCTCTGCATCAAGGACTAGAAAAATCAGGCTAAACACAATCATTCCCTATATATAATGCCTGAGCAGAGAACTTCAACTGGAGGAAAAATGATTTAAAACAATTATAAAACATAAAATCATTTAGCTTCAGTAAAAATGAATACTTTAATACATTACTCTAAGAATATCCAGATGTAGTTAAATCACAACAACAAAACCTTTTCTTGTGTTACTATCTACAAAAAATATGTTTTTATCCCTGACATGCCACCTTGCAGTAGGGTTGGAATAAAGATGCAATGCAAACTACAACTTGCTCAATGACATAGTCTTGTGAAAGCATATTTATTCCTTAAGCTAGCTGGGAAGTTCTAATGTTTTCATCAATGGCTTTCTTTGAGAGTGTACACTATCCATTGATCACTTGACCTTATCTTCAGACAAGGACCAGTTCCACCTTGAGGCACTTGTTATGTTTCAGAAAGTTCAAGCATTTTTTTGCTTCCTCATTATCTACGATGGCAGTCAAACTCCTGAACATTTGCTGAGTTCAGAGCAGCTCACTAAATGATCAAGGTGGAGCTTTATGAAGCAAAGATATTAGAAGGTAAAATGAGCCCAGTGATGAACAGCTTGATGGTCTCAGCCTTCACCTCTCCAGCAGACATTGCAGGGCTTTCCAGAGCTCAAACTTCCTTGCTTCCACACCACATTATTGCTATCTTGGGTGGGGAACGGGTAGCAGAAGGTACTTTTGAGCTGAAGGTTATGCCCATAGGTATCTCAAATTTCTATCTCCCACATGAATCAAGTATCTCCTTTTGAAAATTTTGATCATGCAATAAGCAACAAAACCTTAAATTCAAAGAATGGCATGTGCATCAGCAGTGCTCCCCTGAACTCCTCTGCATGTCTCTGTTGACACTACTGATAAAGAAAGGACAGAGTCCCATGCCATTAGTATTTTCTACATTTCTGTCTGAATAAAATAAACGCTTTATTAACCCTCCTTTGCTAGTATAACCCCTGCTGTGAAGAACAGCACACAACTTGGACACTAATTAGTTTTATAAAACTTCTTCCCATAATTCTGAAGAATTCACCTCAAACTTCCTCTTAATTCCTTTAAAATGAGAAATTAACACAAAGAGCACTCTTGATAATTTGTGGTTTTTTGCACTGATGTGTCACTACTCACAAAAACACAGCCTGACTGTTGCAGTTTCTCTGCTTTCTACAGTTACCAAAATGGATCAGGCAGGATTGATTACAGGACTGATTGCATTTGTGCATTTCAAAGCAGGAAAGAACCACTGAAAACAACTCCTGTCCTAATCACCTGAGTGACACAAGCAGAGAAACTTGATATGGTAGTATTACCATACTTACAGATTACCTTTTAGAAAGACATCTAAAAGTGAGTCTTTGAAAACATCACATGATGAAGACTCTGCTACATGTGTAGATAATGTTGATCTGTAGACGAGTCTTCAAGACCAAGATCTCATTATAGTACCACTACTACATTCAGGATGTCCCTGCAATACAGAACTGTAACCTCTGTTCAAATCATCTCTTAATCTTCTTTTCCTTTTAGATTAAGAACTGTCTGAACTGCTTAGGTTTTTGCTATTTAAGATGTATTTTGCCACAATGTTTTAACATCCTGGTGCTACCTTGCTACCAGGTAAATTTTACCAACAGCATCATTAAACCACATTTCTCCATTTGAGCTGTCATTTATTTTTACTAACATACCTTGCATTGCCTGTCATGATCTACAGCTGTATATAATTTAACATTTTAGTTAACACAGGACAGTGGTTTTCCTTTTTATGACATGGAGCTAGATCACTAGGGTCATGGCAAAACTGAAGCAGTAAGGATAAGAAAAGGATATAGTAATTGTGTAGCTCTTTTTTAGAAAACCAATTGTTCATGTATTCAAATAGTGGGTAGTGAATTTTCAAATATCTGAAATTTGGAGGAATGGGCCTGCAGAACCTTTCCTAGTACTTGGATTAAGAAACAGATATATAAGTATTTAGGGGTCATACATGTAAATGTTTGTAGAACAAGTACAAATGAATGATATGTGCACCCCGTCTTTCTACTTGGTAGTACTGAAGGAGACTCAGCATGACAAAAGGGTTTATCAAAGTCTCTGTGTAGAAGATTAGGCTCTCCTTGAGAAAATGAGATATGGATGAGAAAAATGAGAAATATGGAAAATGTGAGTCAATGGTTCCTACACGTTTTACCTTTTGTCCTTTGTGCTCAGTGAGCACTGACATCTTTACAGTTTGCTTACTCTTCACCTTTGTGGAAAACCCCAACCCAGAAATCCTGATCTCTGGAAGATGGCAGTTCAAAATCGGGCTGGATGAATGCATTGCTACAAGTGGTTTAAAAGGTGATCTGTCAGTGACTTTTTGTATACCTCAATCTGATATAAAACTGAAGTTACAAGGACGGCTTAGGGGGCAATTTAATATGCAACCTGACAAATAGGATGAACTGATTTTTTACAAGGTTTCAATATTTTAAAAAAAAAAAAAAAAAAAAAAAAGAGAAAGAAGAAAAAAAAAAGCCTGTGACAAAAGGGCCATTAACTTACTCTATGTTCAAGATGAAGAAAAAAATACAGTTAAAGCCAATGGAAAAGAAGGGTTAAAGAACTGCAAAATAAGCTACTGGCTTATATTAAAATTTACTAAATTGAAGGAATAGTGTTGACTTTAGATGTCAATAAACATTTAAGATCCACAAGAATTTACTATTCCTGTAAATTAAGTGTGCCAACAGGGGGTAAAAAGGGGAAAAAGAGGAAAAAAAGAGAAGGAATAAGTCAGGCATTTCTTGGCTGCTAACCTGCGCTCTGGAACTCTCTAATCAATCTCTGCACTTATTCCCTGGAATTTAATGTATGCATAATGAACTAAGGGCAAAGAGGGATGAAGACAGATACCTTCATTTGCATGAACTAGCTTATTAGATAGTCAAGCTTACTGAACAAATCACTGCTGCAAAAGAGTAAAATACCCAGCTGCAAGAATCTACCTTTGTGGTTTCTTTTTCATCTGAACTGTCATCATATCCCATTAAATTAGCACAGAAACTGAGATGGCATCACATTAGCACAGTGACATTGCACATATTAGCCTGTGACACAATAGGAATGTTTCACAACTTCAGGTCACTTCAAGAAGGTATTTGCAGGTTTTTGCAAAAATCTGAATGTGACATCAACATAAGAGGCTTATTCCAGAGCAGCCTCATTATTATATATAGGAAAAAGACTTTCCTCTGTCAAACTTCAAAATATGACAGAAGTTTCACAGGAAAGTTTTTTTTTGTGTTTTTTTTTTTCTTTTTCTTTTTCTTTTTCTTTTCTTTTCTTTTGTTTTCTTTTCTTTTGTTTTCTTTTCTTTTCTTTTCTTTTCTTTTCTTTTCTTTTCTTTTATTTTCTTTTATTTTATTTTCTTTTCTTTTCTTTCAACATTTATCCTCCAGAAACCTTGGGTAAAAAGGAACAAAGATTACACCTACCTTCCTCTCCAAATACATTAAGACATGCTAACTGTATATTCTGGTTCACCTCGACTTCAAAAATACATCTTGTCTGTTGTGTCTATTCCAATGTCCTTCTCTTCTTTCAGTGACCAAGAGGTTAAAACAGACAGGAAAATGTTTATATGAACTGAAGAAATAGATAAAATCTTCAAATAGACTGAAACAGATAAAGATTCAGCTAAATAGTACTACCTGGAGGCTTTAATGACATCTTTCATTCCGAGCACAGTGCAGTGTACAGAATCTCAACAAAGGTGCAAATGAAGAAACTGCTAACACAACTCAAAACACGCCTGTTGAAAATACTTTTTTTAAAGTAAGATTGTCTGTGAAAAAGAGCTGTCTCTTAATAAAGGCTGTGCTTAAACAGAAGGAAACTGCAGCATGAGAGCACTTCTTCATGTTGCTGACTCCATGCAAACAATTCACAAGATGTGTTTGTCTATGTTTTTTCTCCTCTGCTTTTAAAAGATATACTGCCAGTATTTTTTAAGAAAACATTTAAATTCTAAATTATTTTAAGTTTACAAAAATCACTTAAGGAACCTAGCAGGCCTTTCTCAATACAGGGGCTTCAGCACAGAGATCTTCCGCTACCATTGAGAGCAAAATATGCTAATCAGACCCAGAGAAAAAGTTATGGAATTTTTACATTTCATATGGTTCCAGGTTGCTATAAAACTTTGCTAAGTTACGCAAACAAGTACACTCTGAAATTTTTTTCTTCTCCATGTAAATCAATATGTGGGGCTTTTGAAATGAAACAAACTTCTGCTCCCTGTGGTCTTACAAAATGTCTGTAAAAGAGTTTTTGCCCCAGTTTTGCTTTCCCTTCTAGATTTACCACAGGCTGTAACAGGTCTGCACATTCATCATATTTTCCTCAGTAAAGACCCAGAGCTTATGATGGCGATAAACAGCCTAATGTTAGTTGCTACAATCTCATAAGACTCTTTGGTATGGATTTGAGTTTATAATGCTTAATTTTAAGTAGATATGCATTAGAAAAATACAAGATGATGCCCTGACATCTTCTGATTCCCATGTTTTGACTACTGGTCAATGGTATTTTTATAGGGTAATAGATATATTAAAATTTGCAACGGATCAGCAAATAAAATGTTCTAGTCTCTACTCCAATTTTATACACAGAAAATTGGGACTACAGAATGTATTTACAACTTGTCAAAAATGCTCTGATTTCCCCAATACCCTTAACTCAGGCCATGAAAACCATGTCTTACCATACCTTATAATGATATCCAGTTATCATCCTCATTGGCAAGTACTTAAGCTAAGACTGACTTAAACAGCTTTCCTATTATTTTCTGTGGTATGTGATTAAGTCAAGCTTCATGACTGGATAGATGTTCCCATCCACTATATGCTCTCTATTGCACCATTACCTTTTGTTAGTGGTTAAGGAAAAAGCCCTTGGCTTTTAATGGCCTCATCAGAGTTATGTACCATCCTTATAATAAAACTGCACAAGTTCCTTAGTAGGTATCTGGGTTTGAGGCTACAAGTTTGTAATGACTTTCAAATATATTTGTTAAACTTTCCATTCCAGGAATAAATCTGAAATATTTCTGAAAGAGAACACTTTTAGTCCCTTGTGAATATGCTAAATACAAGTTATTTAGAAATTATTAAATGTACCGTAGCATTTTTATTCTTGCTAGATTTGGTCTGTTTTGTTGCAGTCTTGGTATAACGGTATATTATTTCCCTCCATGACCGCTATCATTTTTTACATCTCAGTTTCCTTTACAGAAGCAATATTTTGGGGTTCAACAGTCACATTGTGTTATCAGGTATGATCACTCATCAATCAGCAGTGATATCTAAAATTCAGCTCTAACACACCTCATTTTTCTATGGCATTGTGTCTTTAGTATCTCAAAGGTCAATGCTTATTTTCCAAATCATTTATCCAACAAGTATTCAGGGTCGTAGTGTCATCTAATATAGGAAGAAGGTCTTGGCAGAATCTTGTCTCACCGTTAATTATTAAGCTGGGCTCATTTTGCTTCACCAATAAAATCAATTATTATTGAAGCCTGACATTTGTTCCTGCTTGGATTGATATTCACAGTGTCCTTCTACCAATGTTTTCTGTGAATAAGAGCAATGAAATCTCCTGACTTTGGCCTTGTTGGTAGTTTCCCCATTAAAACACTCCTTGTTTAGTTTTCCTGAACTCTTTTCAGGTTGGTAATAAGGGAGACTTTACTGAAGAGCCTTCTTTATGTGTTAACTCTCATAACATAAGTGGATTCCCCAAACCACACAGACATAGTGTGACAGATATCTGCAATTTGGACAAGGACAATAAATCAAAAAAGATGACTATCTGCATTCTCCTAGCCTGTATATCGCCTACAAGTTAAAAAAGTACCTCACTCTATCAGTGTAAAAGATGTGAATGGGTGTGTGTACCTATATATAAAACCCCCCCCAACAGATGCCCAGTAAATTAATTACAAAATTAAGTTGCCAAAACATTATTTGGGAACCCTCCCAGGTGATCAAACCTCTCACTGGCCCAAATAATTAATACAAACCATGAATATATAAAGAAGACAGTTTAACACAGCAGTACTTAGTACACCTTTGTGTTAGTGAAGTAGTGACTGTCACTCAGATGCTTTTTCTCCTTCTTTTGACACAATTCCCCAAAATTATTAGTAACAAAAGAGAGGACAAGAAAGTAATGAAAGAGTTTTCACAATAGTTAAAGAAAAACACCTGGGAACAGAGACCCCTGAAGCACAACTTGATTACTTTAAGAAAAGGAAGATTTAATGGTGATTTCATAGTGATGTGACTATAAAGGATGAAGTGAATTTTGATGAAAAACAACTCTTTCTTACAAATGAGGTGAAGCTGAAGCTGCACATACTCAAACTAAAAATAAATGCAGTGAGTTTAACCACAAAAGGTTGTGATGGGTCTTGTATCACTGGCATCCATAAATAAATTAAATGTCCTTCTAAAACATAACTCAGATACAAGTTGAGATACAAATAAATTCCAGGAAGTTGTATGCTTAGTTTAGACAGTCACAAATACATCTTTTGGCTCCATAAATTCACAATAAATACAAATACATCAAAACTTGAACAGACAAAACCTTTGCTCTTACCATTGCACTTTTAAATAGCAAAGAAACAACAGCTAATCTGCATTGATGCTATAATAAACTTCTGTTCTTCCAGATCCTGCACAAACCAAACCACTTCTTTTATTCTACACTATGAGGCATGCCATCACACCTCTGTCTGCCCCATGTACCACAGATGTAATGAGGAAGACACTCAAGCACCAGAATCTTTTTCCTCTTTTGATTGTAAGAAATAATAGAAGCATGAAAACACTGTAAGGCAAACCAGCAAAGAAACAACCTTTTCTTCACCTATACAAAATACTTTGAGCCATTTCATATTGGCAAAATGGACAGAGAATTTTATAGCAACAAACAAACAATTAAGAGTTTGTGTATAAATCAAGGTGTAGCATGAGAATGAGCAGCTTTGATCCACTGCTACAGTTGAAAAGAAGAGGCAAACTACTATCCAGATCTGGGGCAGCATATTTTGGCGTTATGTTTGTAGATGGTATGTTATTTTCTTACTATTTTCATACTTTCTTACTGAGGAAACTGAAAGAGATGTTAAAATAAACCCCCGAACAGATGGAAATCATGCACTATGTTCTTTAAAGAGGTATTAGAAAATATATTAGGAACATTAAAAGTTTCAATTTAATTATCTATAACTGTAAGATAAAAAGAATTTATCAAGCAGGCAAATGATAAAAAAATTATCCCCAACTTCTCAGACAAGCAAACTTCCCAGACTTTAAAGGAACAAGCCTGGATTTTATTTGCTAGTCATATGCTTCTGCCTACAGGATTGTGCAACACAAGACTTTTGAAAGAAAGCAATGCCCTCCTGCGTCTGATCAACACTCCATCTAATCCTGCTCCATGTGGGAAAGCAAGAAAATGAGGCTTAGGGAGAGAATGAGAGCCAGCCTACTTTGCCCAGTCTGGTCCTGACATGGCTCCTTGACATCCAGTAGTGACACATTAGAGAGTACAATGCGCCTCAGCCTTTGTAATATTTACATATGAAGCTCTTGGCGATTAATTTATGCAGTCTCTTCTGAATCCACTGACACAGTCTGTATACAAAGATATACTGTCTGCTCTTCCTCTCTAGAGATACTGGATCCATGAGTATCTCAACAGAATGATGCAGAAATCATTTTTACTGTTGAATACACATTTTTCCTCCAATACTGGACTGATAGCAGTATAAAGAAGAACATTTAAATAGATTTCCACTCAGAGAAAAAGATACTTCCTGAAAAAATTTTAATACATTTCCTTACTTCTGAACTGGGGAACTGAGGAACCTGAACATTGCTTGTGGATCTTCTCACATACTATCCATTTTTCTGAAGATACCCCCAAGAAAGCCCAGCTGTGCTATCCCATGAAAATGAAGTCATTTTTCAAGAGGTCAATACTAAATTTTAGCTTCTCAGTTACCCAGAAGAACCTCTATTAGCTGTAATAGGCTGCTGTATTCCACAAGGGACAGTCAGTCTGGTTTCCCAAAGTTTTATAACTTCTTGTAGACAGCAGTGATTACTGGGATTGGTAAGTTTTATGTTCAGCCTGGAAAGATCGTGATCAGCTGCACAATCCCAGGGTTACAAATCTCCCTGTGTTTGGCACCTCCTTCCATGAACTTTTAAGAGCATATGGTTTTCCTCCCTCTTTCCAAGCTCACTCAGGTAGTCCAGTGTCTCTTTGAGAGGCTGTCTCCACGCTCTCAATTTCAAACCTAGTCTTAACCACCTTTCTTTTTTTCCTAGTTTCCCTCTCCTCGCACGTCCACTATACCATACTTCCTCCTCTAAGTGAAACCTTTAAAGGAGAATAAAATTTTCAACAGATATTGCCAACACTTTGATTAAAGTGAACAACACCAACCATCACAAGGGTATCGTCCCTTTGTGGAGCTTAGAGAACATGCCAGAACTGTGCAGGACAACAATTGTCCAAAACAATCAGGAGACCCACTGATGCTTCCCAGCCTATATTCAGTTTCCAAGCTCCCCTGAAAAATTCTGTGGTATCACCGTGACTGGAAGACAGGCCCTAGGGACTCGTGCTTCAACCTAACAAATGGCCAGAGGAGTACATGCACATTTACACACTGCAAGCACATTTGCTGAACACAGAACGATTTGCTTGGAGCTGCCCATCCCTGCCCCAAAATGTGTGTGTGCAACAGCTGAATTGCTGAGACGGTTTTTTAAATGATGTTATATGGTATATGATCCTACACTACATATAACTAAACTGATTTTTCTGGAAAAAATGCATCTGCAATAAATTAATATTTTTTTACTTTGAAAGGCTAAAGGTTGGCAAAACTAAATGCAATTAAATCCAAATACACATGAATGAAAGTATTTTGTACCATCAGCAACAAAGCCTGCTACTGGCTGTGTGAACAGTGAAAATCATTTCAAGTCAGTTAAATTTTCAGACCTTGTATCAGTTAGGTATTTGAAAAAGTGCATGTTCCTCAGGTACAGTATTGCCCTTAATACATTTTCTCCTTCATGGAAAAAGGATTCAAATGAGACTGTTTTCTATCCTAATCCTTTTCAATACTGAAAAACACCAGCATGTAGCAGACCCATAAAGAATATGTATAAATAAATCATCAGCAACCTCAATTAGGTGAGAACTCAGTGACCTTTGTTAATTTTCTACAAGAGACAAATTTCTTTCACGTTAATCTGTGTATGAAACATGAATGACATATGAAGTCCTTCCAACAAAGTTATTTCGATGAAAAGGAGGAAGGATGAGAAAGAAATCTTCAGTAATAAACATGTGAAAGCTAATTCAGAAATTTTCAGATCAGTGGAAAAGAAAAGACATATAGCTCTGCAGCTGCTTCACAGACCATTTGGTAAACCTCCAGCAGGTTAAACAAACACACAGGGAAGCCTGCAAATGATACAGCAACTATAGTCTCATCAAATATGAAAAACAGCAAATGACTTTGCAGATATAATAAACACCTCAAGAGCAGAAAAGCTTACCAGCCTGTGAGCTGCATTTCACAGGTCAGAACACTTGCCTCTGCTCAGAAATCACCCAAGATCATTACCATAATAACTGTGACTGCAGAGGTTACAGCTAATGGATTTCTAAATGCTTAAAATCTCTTCAGTGGCATTTTGTGCTGATTTTTAGAAGTACATAGTAAAAGTGTCTATGAGAAAAATGTAAATTGAGGGAAAAAAGTACTTGAATTTCCAAACCCAGCTTTTACTGATACACATTTTATTTTCAAGTTTTACCTTGCAATTAATTATTTTTTCTCACCATGAGAACTATGAAAAACGTCGGGGATGATTTTGACAGGTTTTCTCATGCAAATCATGCTCTTACTCTGCAAACCCAGTTAGCCAATGAAGACTATTTCACATTTTGGAGGGGGATGAAGGATTAGGTAACTGCTGCATCTGTGACATCACACTGCTTCTGAAATCTGAGGGAAGCTGAAGTTAAAGGCAAGGCAGGTTTCTTTTGACAAGGATGGAAAAAATGACTGAAGACTGCCCAAGTCAGGCAACATTGCTTGGGAAGGTGGCTGCACTGCAGCAGATGATGCAAGGGGGCCTGCTGATTTTAGGAGCACTATATCAGGAAACAATGGGATCTTTTAAATCTTCTGCAGTTTGACTCAGCAGAGGAGCCTGAAGGAATTGGACCAAGTTAACTGTGGCATGAGAACAGCTGCTTTTGAACACTCACTGTCTTGCCAATGCCATACTAATCACCAAGGAAAACAAAACTGGCTCTGGAGCTGTGTTTGCACATAGGTAAACACGTACCCGCAGGGATGCATCACCCGCCTGTCACGTCTGTCAGTCACTGGGAACCTGGCTCAGATGTTAAGAGCTGAGCTAACCAGGAATAACCTGGGAGCCATCTTCCCTCCTGAGAAGTGTCACTTAAGGGAACTTAGATCCCAGGATCACTTCAGAAGTCTAATTATTTTTTCAATCAGTGTGGACTTCTTTTATTTTTTTTTTAAAACCCTTTTATCTCTCTGTCTTACCTTCCAGATTTCTCACTTTTTACTGAGATTACCTTGCAACAGAAGATTAATGCATCTACTCATCCATCTACTCAACTATTATGATATGCAGTACAGAACTTTTCCTCATTTAAATTGAGGCACAGCACACACCATCTTAAATTCAGCTAATACAATTCGATGCTGGCAACTCAATGACATCATAACTGGATCACATGTTCTGCCTGTATTTTAGACTGGATTCTGGAATTTTTATATTCATACATATAGATACACACATATACATAGACATAGACATAGACATAGACATGTATATGTATTTTTATATATATATATAATATAAATTCAATTACTTTCTTATTTCTTCACAGCCTCTGCTTGCTCTCTGATAATAATATATTTTTATTTAAACAGACATCTCTAGATGTTACAAACCTCCAAGAATCATAGTGGAGAAAAAAGGGTCTTTAAAATTCTTCAGCTTCCACCTGACCTACATTTGAGTTCATCAGTGTGGGCAGTAGACAAACCCCTCAGGAAAGCCAGATTTGGTGCAGCCTGAGACAGAATATGAGCATTTGCTGAACAGTAGGCTGTGGGTCAGGGAGGGGAAAAAAAGGCATACCTCTGTGTTTTTGTAAAAAGATCCTCTATGTGTTCCAAGCCAAGGATCGGATGAAAACTGCCTTACTGCTTTCTAATGACATTTACATTGTGTATTTAAATATTTCAGAGCCTGAAAATTCCCCGGATATTAATTATTGGTTTTATTACAATAATTTAGTATTTCGTAACTTCTCTTAGGAATATTTTGTGTCCTAAGCAATTACTGAGGACACTACATCATACAGCAATTACTTTTTTAGTATCAGCTCTGTAAATATTATCTTTCCAAGGCATTTTAAGCTTCTTTGATTCACATGTGCTCCCTTCTAGCTAAGCAGTTCAAAATTCAGCCTACCCTAAAATTATGTTTGTTTAACATTTTATTTTTGCATTAAAATCCTGTTATCAAGCTCCCCCCAAACAAGGCTGCAAACCATCTAACAGCAATTCCAGATCTTGAGCCACTGCAGAGGATGTGCTCAGGGCTGTACATTCACTCTTGTTTTCCCTCCAGTTTGATGGCTACCCCTGTTTTGGAGATCAAACACTGTGCTGAAAATACAAAACCTGTATTACAGCATGCTTCAAAGAATCAGGTAGCGTGGAAAGAAAGTGCAGTATTTACACATGTACAAAGGAATTGAAAAATCTAGTCGCTTTAATTTCAGACTTCAAAGTATTGACAATTTTCCTTCAGAGCACAGTGACCTATTTTAACAACTGACCTGTTAGTACCACCTTGCAGCTGCATACAGAACTTGAAAATGACAAATAATATTAAAAAAAAAAAAAGGGTTAGAGAGAAAATGAGGCTCCTGTTGGTGGAGAAAACGTCAAAAGAATGCTTTATAACATCTAGGTTTGGTCTTTTCCTGCTTTTCTCTGCAAAGGTTGGCATGCACTCTCACCACAAATGCAGGGAATTCACCTGTTCAGCAGATCCATTATCTCTGTGGAGTAGAAGGTGGCTGGAATGATACTTGGGAAGGCTCCTGTGGGTCCCAGAGGCAGGCAGAGCTGGAGCACAAGGGTTACATGGGAGGTGAAACAACTGTGGATTGGACAACATGGTGAGGACCAGACCTCAAGGGCTTTCTGCTAGGTGTGTTGAGCAGGGCAGGAGGCAGGCAGCTGTGATATTCTTCTGTCCCACAGAACAGGAAAACTCCTCTCTTTGAGGAAATATTTCCACTACTCTTTGTTATTTGGTGCCCATTTCTTGAAGAATTTACTTAGAAAAGAGACAGCTCACAACTGCAATCATCTTAGCTAAACAAAATCTCTGCATTCACAGATGATGCAAATAGCTCTCCCAGTCTATAGTTCACACTATAGTTCTTCTGAGCTCTTGACTACTTCAGGCAACAAGACTTTACATAGCCAGAAGTCTGAGGCAATGCACATGTCTAGATCAGTAGACAAAAGTAGGAAGAAGTATGGATTTTTAATTTTTTTAAATTTAAGGCAAACTAGATTGGGCACAGATTCACTTTTCTCAAAAAAACAAAACAAAACTGAAACAGGGAGAAGCTGAAGCATTTCACCTCAAAAAACTGTGGGTTTTTTTACTATTTTTTTTTTGTAACAATAAGTTTTAGGACTCAAAAAATATGGGCTAAAAACAAAATAAAACTTTTGTTGCAGATTCTATGAAATATTTTAATCGGTTTTAAATTTATGGTGTCTTATTTTCACTTCACAAAGCAATAATTTTTATTCTTGTGTCAGGTCACTTCTTTCCCTCTATGCCCCCAGTTTTCAGTAAGTGAATTGAAAACAAAGAAATAGATAAATAAAGCGAACAGTTTGCACAGCATTACTGTTGACTGATTTACCCACATTGTTAAAACAGATAAGAGGGCATTGAATTTTAGTTTGGAAATCATGGGAACAGCTATTCAGCCTGTCCATATTCAGGACAGCACAGGAGCATGCTTATCTTGAAGTAAATCTTAAGGTCTCCTTGACTTCGAAGTGCCTCTTGAACAGTGCCATCAGTTCTTGACACTGTTATCAGTGCCACAGGGATAGCTGATGTCCTTTTTAAAACTCCTGCAGGAATAAGCAATCCCAGGAATGACACCTTTGGCTCACCTGCTGCTGACCTAACACCTGCCTTTAGCTGGAAACCTCCTGGACCCTCAGCAAATCAGGAAACCTCAGTCCAGGAACTCAATGGGAACTAAATCCATCTAAACCTAGGGATTCCAGAGGCTGGCTATCAAATACCTTAATTTTAAATTACATTTTTTTTACTGCATCTATGATTCTGAGAGAAGGGTCTTACCCATGACTTCTGAAACATATTGTTTTCATTTATGTGCCTTAACACTAGTACTGCAGTGACAGTTTCTTCAATGGGGCACAATATACTTGCTCCCTTGGCTTCTATAAGGACAGGGTAGCAATAAAGGGTTCATTATATACTGGTTGACAGTCTAAATTTAAATGTTTAGAGGGGGAAATCTGTTCGTTTCTGACTGCAAGCTGCTTCTCATGCTAGCATTACCTCAAGCCTTACTTTTAAGTTAAGAAATTCTGACTGTGAAGCTAAGTAACGTTCCAAACAATCATGTAACAAACTGTAACTAAACACCTACACAGACGCAAAATAAAGTCCAAGTTTCAAACTGCATGATATTAATGCATATAATTTGAATTAACTATTATTTCAGCAATTCTGTAAATCCCTTTGAAAGGATCTGTTGCTTGTTGATTTTGCACCATGTGAAGACATGGTAAATATGACATGTAGTCTCATCACATGAATAATGCATTCTGCATCTCAAATAAGCAAGTTCTGCTCCAGGGAGATGCTTAATCCATTCCTTCCTTCTGGGGATGAAAGGAATTAACTCAGTGCACTGATCTCACAGTATGTGCTCATTTGACTTTAATTATAAAATGATTATTTCAACATTTTTTTCCTGTAAAATAAACCAAGCCTGAGCTCCATGTAACCTCTACAGAATTACATTACTTCTCTGTGCACTCAGTCAGTGCTCATCAATACTGCTCTTTCAATACAGTTTCACATGGAAGGATAAAACCCACCTCTAGAGGTTTGCAGCTGGTATAGTAGTTTCAGGCCTCACAGCAACAAAAGCTCCCCTTTTTGATAGTTGTCAAAAGGATGGAGAGGTGAAATCCTTTAGAGCGAATTCAAGTGTCATGAGAAGGAACTTTCACCAGATGCAGGGAGACGCCAGGATCCCATTACCAAGCTGGAAGATTTACATCTCACATCCTGTGTATTTTCACTAGTACTTTTTTCACAGACTGTTCAAACCCGTGCAAAACTCTGCATACAATCAACGACCTTGCTAAAACCCAGAAATCTTCTCTTGGCTAATTCAATAGGCAGAGCTTTCCTTGGGAATAGAACATCTGCTGTCCATGTCTTAGGAATGACAGAGCATCAAGTGGAATAGACAGCTATACTGTCAAAGGTACTCCCATGCTTCAAGCTTGAAAAAACAGCAGTTCAGGAATGTGATGTGTTATCAGGCATACCAGCTGGGGGGATGGAAATGAATGTTTTCCATGTAGGATAAGATCTCCATGTGAGGATTACTGACAGTAACTCCAGCTGACATGTTCCCATCCAGGTCCAGCAGAATTTACTGGGTTCATTGCATCACACCTTCCAATTTTGAAGCTCTTTGGAGCTGACCTACATAACGTCAGAAGTGTGATCCTGCTCCCAAGCAAAAGGAGCTGTTCTGCTTCTGGTCTTGTACTAATTAATGCTACTAGTTAACAGTGAACTTCCTATTGCCAAACGAAGCTGGCTAGCTGGGATCCTTCTGCACCTCTGCCAAGACTAAGCCACAATGTGAATAAAATGCTCACACACAAACAAGAATAGAAGCTATTTCACATAGCTTCCTTGCAGCACCTCACAAGAGGTGCTATCTCACATACAAAACATGGTGTCAAGTAATATAAATGTTTATAGGTTATTTTCAGAAACTTCAGTCAACTCTTAAATGTTTAAGTTAATTCTCAAAATAATGCTTAGTTTTGCAAAGCCTTTTATGTATCTAAACCCACAACATCCATTGTGCTACAATGACAATTTGCTAGGGCATGAAGAATTTTAATTATAATTTTTTTAATTATCCAACCAGCTCAATCCCATTTATCCTTTGGGTTTCCTAAGGTCTAGAGATGGAACAAGGCATTAAGATAAATGTCATCACTATGTTAAAAGCTGAAGAATATACATAAGCTTAGATCAGCTGTTTTCAGAACATTTGAAATACAGCAAAGCTCATCTCACCAAACACTTGTATTATCTCTCTAAATAAACTGTAACTTATGCAGAGCACACAGTAAAAATTATGCAATGCTCTCAAAAACTCCAGAACGTGCAGCAAATTTGTAAAAAAATCAAAATAAACGGTCATTAGTCATGATGACTATTGTTCAACACTTGAAATTCCTAATCTTATCAGATGCTCTGGAGAAAAATTGACCCGGTACATTTTCATCAAACTTTCTCTTTAAAGAACACAAGCAAAAATCATCAGGAGTTCTCAAAATGTCATGTGAAACCACCAACTTCAGTCTGTTCTCAAAACTTAGCTTCAGTGTTTTATAAATACAGTAACCATACTAAAAATGATAACTACTAAGATCACAGCAAAAAAAAAAAATCAAAAGGTTGAATGCTTTCAAGGCCATTAGTATTACTGACTTATGAGCTACAGCATTACCTGAAAAGTACCCTACAGATGTCTTCATTCACTCTGAAGAACAATGAATATCGATTTGTATTGATTTGGATTTAAAAAAACCCAGTTGATGTTTGTATAATTAAATTTTCTTGGAAGAATAACTGCACATGGGATGTCTTTTCACAGTGGTTATGATCTTCATGATTTTATGATAAAAATAACAGTTTTTAAATCACTAGGATGTTTTCAAGAATGAACAAGAATGTTCATTATTATCAACACAAAATAAGCCAGCTTTCTCTCTCTCACGCGTAGAAACATGCACACAAAGCATCCACAAAATGTGCTTTGGCTGTTCACTATAGCTACTGGGATGAGATCAGAGCCTAGCAGTGGCAAAGGTCTGAGCTCCATCCCCCATCCATAGACTCTCTGTGGGCTGTGTGTCTGTTCAGTAGCAAAGCCACATAGCACAGGCAATATTAACCATTAGAAGGGGGGTGACATGACCTTACAGCTTCTGATTTCTATTGCAATGCATCTTCCCTTCGAGTCAGAGGTTACTGTGCTTGAGGTGAGAATGGCAACATCAGTAATTTCACCTGAGTGTAACCTTTGTCAGCACTCGTTTTCATTAAAAGGTCTCTAAAACACTACTCGAGGTGAAAATCCCTTTAGATTGCTGCATAATATGTATGTCAAACTTGTCTGAAGTAATTAAAAGAGACACAGAGTGAAAGATCACTTATTTTAACTAACCATTGATTTAATGGTCCAGCTTTGTGACACAAAAGACAAGGATGGACAACTGATTCTACATGTGGCAGAAAATCACATGAAGACAAGAACTCTGGCAGAATGTTTTTCTGTTAGACTTCTGAGCCTGGCTGATGAGTAGTGGAAAATATGAGCCAATCTCCCTCTGTTATTGAAACCAGAGATCAAAGAACAGATTTCAGAGGGCCTGAAAATATATGAGCCTCTGATGAAATGGTGGTTGTGCTCAGCTTCTCAAATCTGCTGCAAAAGACAAGAGATATGGGGATGTTCTTCACAGTAAAAGCTTGAGGCAACGTAACTGTGGAAACTCCTTACAGCTCTCTTGGAACTTTCCTTATCAAGTTGCTTGATGGCAACTGTAATACATTTGTAGTTTATCACTAGTTGAGTTTTAATTAGTATTGCCTTGCTGTTCAAAAACAAGTTAGGCGTTACAAAAGCGAAGCAAGTCTTACCTGGAATACTCTGTCTCCTCACAGACAGTGCTCCATCAGGTGCCTTTGCCTGGTTTGCAGATTTTGTGTAAGGACTCTCATCTAAACAGAAACAAGCAACACCTCCAGTTACTGTTAAATATAATGTTAAAAACAACTTTTTTTTTTTTTTTTTTTTAATCCAGATACCGTATTAGTTCTGCTATCTGGAACTAGCAGTGCAGATAACAAGAGATGCTGTGAGCCAGATGAGGATGGGTTTTTCTGAATGCTAACTCAATGTTCAGTGTCAGACTCGATGATAAAGGCTCTGAATAGGAGAGCTGAAAGGGATGTGCTAAAACTCAAATTGGAGGTAACACATATTGATGACAGGCCTGATATACAAAGGCTTTTTCAGGTTTAACATAATGATAGAAATTGCCCTTTTCTCATGTTTAGAAGCTTTGTGTGTCAAAGACTTGAATGACAGAGGCACTATCCCCGTTCAGGAGTAAAAGGCTTCCAGAAGCTTTTGAATATTCTGTCTGGGAAGATGCACTCCTTTTCCTTTAGGATCTGTCAGTGGGTAGTTCCTTTTCCTTTTGTAACAACTGATTAGGGAAAAAATCACAAAGCTGTTGCCAAACAGGCCAGGCACATTTGTGCCTCAAGAACAGCACTGTACCTGTGTCTAAATAGAAAACTATGTGGAACACCTACTGTTCAACTTCTGTGCATAAAAGACCACTAATGGTGGGATGAGCAGATGAGTCACCAATTAGAAGCAGCATTAGAAACAAAGTGAGTCACTTCTACGTAGAAGCAGCATTAGAAACAAAGTGAGTCACTTCTACGTCTCCCTTAAGAGCAGAACTCTGGTAAGGGAAAAAATCAGCTATACTGTAGCTTATGAGAACAACAAGCTCTAAGTGCAGGAAAGAAATGTGAATAAAAGAGAAGAAATAGTATATGCATTTTATTGTTTCAGTCAAAAGAAAAGAATCAGATGAGATAAGGCTTCTGCCTTGCTTTCCCTTTGAGTGCTCAAAGACTTTACAGTGTCACAAATCTTTCTGTTCTCATATTTTCCTTCAGATTGCAAATGACTGATGCATTTATAGCATGTGCACGAATATATGCTTAAACACTGATCAATGAGCAGAAGAATCAAAGACTACATTATCTGTAATAGCATCCTCAGATCAAACAGAACCATATAAACTTTTTCTGGAGAACCATCTTTTCAGCTGACACTCTTGACAGTATAATCCTTCTCTGCTGATTGCACTCTTTACATCTGGCAAGGTCTCAAACTCCTTTAGAAACTTGCATCAAAGACAGCAGTCCATTTTTATACCAGTGAGATAAGGGTTTGGTCAGCATAATTTAATTTAAAACCAGGTCTCAAAGAAGTGACTGAAAGAGCTGGTTATCCTTTAGAACCAGAACTTCTGTAATTAAGTCTGCTACTGTTAGGCAGTTGCAACAACAAAAAGCTTAAATTAATTAAAAAGAAAAAGAAAGGAAAAGGTACAATAACTATTTATAGCCATGAACCTTGATGAAAATACAGCAACTAGTGAAGAACATGTACTGGTAAAATAGCACAACAGCCAATATAATTGTGTTTTCTACAGTAAAATGAACTGCAATTGTTTTAGGACTACAACGTTGTAAGCCGAAGAGTAACAGGCTTGATTATATTACACGCTAGTACAAACACCGAGAAAATAAAGCTGCCAGCTACAGGAAACAGAGAAGCATGGAAAAAATATTAACATGGATCCAGGTACATAATTTAAGGAAAAGGTATATAAAGCCTTATCCTTCCATCTGAGGTAACTGGATAAGCTAATATTATGCATATGTAGAATATACACCCCCTCATTAAAGAAAAAATATAACAGTTAGATGGAACTAAAGCTTCTGAAAGAAGAAGCATTTATCTTTTTTCTTTCACAGAAGAGGCACCACTGAGATCAAAATAAACACAAGGCTTAAGACAAAGAAACTGAACATGTGGCTTATATCTCCCATCCATTACAACTTAGTTGCAGTTGCTGAACATGACAGCAGATAGTGTGACACATACATTTTTCTATTAAAAAGTGGGCAGGAAACATAATACAATTTCTCTGTAACTGATGGATAGTGACTACTTCTGGGCCCTATTTGATGACAGTATCCCCTACCTATGAAAAATCTATCAATTTACAGAACAAAACAGTCCTCTCCAAGTCAAATTTCTTACATACAAATTATTGTCATCAGACTGAGGGAGAGGAAAAAAGGAAAGAACAATTTTCACAACTAGACCTTTTCCACTGAACCTTTGTCATCAAGCAAATGAATTAACCATCTCCACTCTCATGCTGGAAGATTTTCCCCATATTGCACTGGACTAGGAATACCTGTGGTTATTCTGAATTCGGAACACAGGTAAAGTCTGCAAATCTTTCTGGTTAACAACACCAATGAGGGGTGAGGACTGCAAATTCAAATACTTATTAGGGTGCCTGAGCAAAAATGTTTTCTACATAATAACTGTCAGATGTGAAAGTAACTAAGACTGCACAGGTGAGTAAGCTAGTATTTTAATTTAAGCCTATGAACACTGAAAGCTTATCGGATCCTTATATGGGTTGGGTACTGTAGGCATGAAGTTGCATTACATTTCTTAATTAGTTCACAGATTCTCATGGCAAAACAAAGGGCCCAAAAAGTTTCTTCATAAACTTCTGAAACCCCATAAATGCAAAATATACCCTATCATTATTGGGAAAGAACAATGAGCCATTAGTGGACTGGTAAGCTGTTCTTAGAATTGGAAAGAATTTTCTTCCAATGCTCTTTTAACAGTAAAATCAGACTGAAACATATCTAGAAATAGGTATAAAAGACTCTAAGGAGCAAAGGAAAACAAACACAACCAACCCTACAAAGAGTTCTTATTGAGCCTTACTGAGAGGCTTAACTGAGACAGGAAAGCAAAATAAAGATCAGACAGATGCAGAAATACATGTCACCCCGAAGAAACTAGAAGAGACAAGGATGTCCTGGGAGCGCTAAAATTCATCGTACCCCAAAGGAAAAAAATCTGTCTGTACATACTAAGACAGTTGCATGAATAGCCACAAGAATTTATCATCAAATTAAAATTTCTTGATGCCTTCATTCACTCTATAGTTAGCAGGGATGGTCTTAAAAATGTGAAAATGTCTGAAGACAGTATTGCTTAGGGGGATTTGTAGGAGAGTTTTGTATTACCTGCACTGACAGACTTGGAGATGAAACTCAATTCAGCAAGCCAACACATAGAAAAAGCAATGGAGCAAAAGGATATGAAGCATTCCCCCTCCACAGTATCAGGAAAAACAATGATGTATTTTAAGTGGCCACACATGCAAAATAGAGGAGAAACAGGCTAGACTCAGAAACACAAATCTCACCTGTTTACACAGGTAGTAGCATATCATCAGCAGGGAGCGAGCCACAGTTCATGAAGAACTCACAGGCCAAACTGCATTGCCCCAAAGCACAGAAATGCCTTCACCTAGACACACAGCTGCAAACCCTGCCGCTCAGAACACTGGTTCTTGGTTCTTGTCTGCTTCTGAAGGAATTGCTCCACGGGTGGCCACACTGCCTACCAGCTCAGCTACACCCATCCCTTTGTGCAGCTGCTTTTGATAACACCACTGGCTTTTTTTCTTCTCGTAATCCCCTCTGGCTAAAAAATCAGACAACTCAGAGTAAACAATTTCAGCTAGTCAGTAGGTCATAAAAAGGTGTCAGCTATGCCAGCAGATCTCTTCACTCAGTGACTACAGGAACTCTTAGGCTGTTAAGAGGCAGGGGTCATTTCCACCAAATTCATACTTTGCCTGCCTCTTACAGTTGTAAATGTGCAATAGTGAAATGTACACTGTGTTAATTCACTCCTTCTTGGCAGAAGACAAGGGATAATCTCAAAGATGACACCTTGCAGATTATTAGGATTCTTAACCAGCAAAACAAAATTACCTTTTTGTCTTCTCTTTTCACTTCTCCTCATGAAACAGCCCCAAACACCAGTAACAGTAGCTGATACATCATCCTTTCAAAGCCCTACATACCATTAAAACTACAAAAATAATGATCAAGTGGACAGGCAAGTACTTCTACTGCTTACAGCTAGTACTGTAGGTTTATTGCCTTTTGCCCATGTGGTAGATAAACAGCTTTTTTTGCACTTTCCTCCTTATTTTTAACCTGATGGCATCTCTACCCTGCAATGGCATGATTCATTCTTTGGTTTAGGGACCATGCTGTGACCCATTTATATCATTTTGCATTGCTCTTACAGGTGTGGGGCATCTGTTCAAGACTAACAGCTCTAAAGACTGCAAGAAAGAACAGTAACGTAACCTTAGAAAGATTATACATGAGACAATGTGTACAGATATACATCTGAAGTGCCTGACACCGTGTCCACAAAATGACCATATGAAATCTTTGGATATTTGCTGTATTTAGTTTAATATCCTTTGAAGGATACCAGCTGGGGGCATATAAGAGGGAATAAAAGGAAGGCCAAAAGATACTTCCTCAAGAGTTAAGTCTAGACATTCAATGTTCCAGGCAGTTTATGACCACTGAATCATTCTTGTGTCCCCCTTGGGGGCTGTGAAAGCTATTGACACAAGAACATTGTTTACAGATGTGGTAATGGCTAAGGGCATTCCCTCCTTCAAGTCTTCCAAAGGGCTTAGAGGACATTTCCATCACTGCTGCTGCCACGCATGTCCATGCAATAACTGCTGAACCCAGTAAATGTGTCCAAATCCTGTGCAGCACCAGGTGGCCCCAGAAGGTGACTTAAGCACAGCTACAACCTGTTTGATATGAAGGGAAAGCTTCTTCCCACCGCACTGGGAACAGCTCCTGAACAGCTCTGTGGCTGTCACTTTAACCCTCCTACGAGGAGAGGAAATGTGAAGATGTTTCACTTGTTTAGCTCTGTGTCACCATTTGTACCTGCTTTTAGACTGCAAAACCATCATTAGAGGGAGCAGGGAAATAACGTGGCATCAAAATTTTACACGAGGAATTGCAAACACGGGAATTTTCTAATATTTAGGAGCTTGAAAGCTGCATTAAATTTTTTCAACAGTAGATGTGAAAGCATTATGAGGGAGAACAGAGAACATTTTTCAGTTCTTCATTGCCCATTCTTTGATGGCTTTACTTATGTCTCACCACAGAACAAGCTGTTCTCTGGACAAGGAAAAACTCAATGTAACAATTTTAGAGCATAACCATGTAGGTCCCAAGTAGACTTCACAACCCAAGCAAGTGAAATCTGAGGTGTTCCTCAAATGTTCCCCACTGTGAAGAATCTCCAACTAAGTCCCAAGACTCCTCAGAGAAGCACATCACATCTTCAGCTGGCTAACCTCCGGCTGTCTCAAGGTACAGGAGTAAGAACAACTTAATGTGTTGCAGCATGCACCTCACGAGTAGAGAATCACGTATCCATAAAGAGATAGAGACTAGAAACACCACAAATTGTCAAGAGGATTGGTTGCAACTGAGAGAACATCCCCAAGATTAGTCCATCAAAAAATAAAAGCACCAGAGTCCCAGTTGTTCTTCACACATTTCTAGATCTGTAATAGTCCATTCACTGAAATTTGTTGTTCCTTAACATTATAAAGAAGAGTATTTTTCACTAAAAACAACGAATTTTTATGAATCCTGCCAGCACAGCACAAAATACCATAGGTTCTCATTCTTCTTATATCTGAAACCTATCTTGAATTTTACCTTTAAATGACATAAAGCTCAACATTATCTAAAAGCATATTTTCTTTGTACAATATCATACCAGTGGTGGTAAATTCTCAGCTACAGCATTCGTCATTATATCCATCGCTTGCAGCTAGAGGCTTTTACAGATAAAAATATACATGTATCCATTGATGCCTGTGGTTTATACAAGCTCTGAAGTTCTGGAAGGCTTACAAAGAGTCTTGATAGAACTTTTAGGATCATTCCTGCAGCTGCTGACTCTCTTCTAAACTCAGACCATTCTGTTAAAGATCTTCCCTTCTGTGAGAAAGCTGAAACACTATTTGGAGCAGGAACTTAAAGCCCACTCTCACAATCACAGGGAGTACCCAAACTCCCAGCTACACAATTCTTCAGTCTTGCTAGCTGACTCTGACAAAATTAATGAAAAAATATCTCAGAGAATATATTTTTCCTGGGGAAGGAGAACATTTTTGTAAGATTTCCTTTTAAATAATGCAGACATCTAGAGAAAAATTAACATCCTGGAACATTCATGGTTAGTACAATGTCTCTACAGCTGTGTCAGAGCAAAAGGGCTATTCACTGTTGAAGAAAGAGACAAAATTATCTTAGCCTCTTCCAACAGATGTATAATGTACAGATTTTCAATGTACATGCTTCAAGAAACAACAGAATGTCAAAAATTTGCTTTGCCCATATGCTAACCCTTTTAGATGTGTTATGAGAGCTCCAACCATGAAAGCAAGCGCCTACTGGTGCAGAGGAATAATAATTTTTCAGGTTAATTTTAGAGCTATGGCTTCAGCCACTTCCAATGAGACTTGATTTTTGAAATGGCAATGCTGCTCTTCAAAGCGGTGCTTAGATTTATCTAAAATTTTTTAAGCATTGCATGTAAAGTAGTCATTAATGGACTAGGGTCCAAGTAGGACAAATACGAGTGTATTTAATCTTAATCCTTTCTTATCAAATTGTGTGCTTAGTGCTCTCGAGAGCAGTCTTTATTAAGAAAACACAGGGTTTCAAATGCTTCCATAAGTAACATTTCTTGGTGTGTGTGACATGGAAAAATTATGAGAAGAAAGAGTTAGAATAGCTCCTCTGGTAATTTTCTTTTCCACATTTAGCAGACATGTCTCTGGTTTTCTTAGAAATCTAATTTTAACAGTTACATTACCAATGAATAACTGTGTTGTCTCTCTAAAGTGAAAATATATTCAATTTTATTATACTTTATGTAAATTTAATTCTTTTTTTTTCTGAATTATATGGTTACTTATTACAGTAGCAGCTCTGTTTTAATCTAGAAGCAAGAGAAGTAGGGTACTGTAATTATGCATAACTGTGAATCCATTTTGTATTGATATTTACAATACCTCAGCAAGCTTGACTGTTTGAAAAATGATCTGAATATCCTCCAAGTTTGCTTTCGCAAAGTTAATTTTCTACGCCTGTGTTTAGGCACCTGAATGGAAATGCTTGGTTTCCTAAATTACTAAGTATGCTGATCTCCTCCCAAAGCTATTTTGCTCATGAAAATTCAGAACTTTTCAAGACTATTTAAAACATGCAGGATCTGCAGAAAGCTCAAAATGTGTCTCGAGAGATATTAGTGTATGGTGAAATTCACTTCAGTGGATTATCTAATAAAGAAGTAATCCTATTTAAATAATACCCCAACCACGAACTACTTCAAATCTGATAAATATGTCTTTTTGTTTATACAGCATCAAGCATTTAGCATGATTGCCATAAACCAGAATCATCAATGAATTGTTACATAATTTTGAAATTCAATTTGAGTTTCACTTTATTGTCTTGAGCTGCTGTTTATTGTTCATGGAAATAATACAGGCACCACATAAGTGATATGTGTGAGGCTTACCCAGAGCAGCTAGAAACTGAAGAGGCTGATGCATGAAAAAGCTTGAAGAAACCAGGGATGTAAACTATTTTCTTTTCTGCGACAGTCTTGGGATTTTTCTGCACATACAACTTCTGCAGAAAACTTCATCCTAGAAGACGGGGCTATAAACCTTTTCATTTAAAAGGAAATTCCTAAGTGACACAGATATGACGGATGGGAAGCATTTCCAGATATTCAAGCTTAATTTTTATTCTGAACACCCTGGTCCGTAGGAAGGTTTTGTTGTCCTTCTTGCACACGTGTAGCTCTGATGTACTGCTGCACTGTATGAAAGTGCCATACATTAGCTTTTGGGGGAAAAATATATATTATTGAAAACTGTTTTCTTTACAAAGTTCTAATAATTAATAAATTTAATTACTTAAACACTGGTAAATGCTAAATCAGCATCCCTCAAGAATATTTGAGCATTAATGCCACACTTCATGGAAAAACACTTTTATAAATAGCTATTAACTTTAAAAATGCATCAGTTACCTTAGTATTACTTTTAATTCTCTACCCTTGGTTAAGCTACTCATAACCAGATGGGCTGGGAAGACAGTGGTAGCTGACAGAGAGAAAAGGGGGCAAGCCATATCCCATGGCTCCTGGAAGCCACATCAACACACTCCTAACTGCTGTGGCTGCCCATCACTGCGGCCTCCTTTGGACAAAAGGCAATTGGCTTCCTGGCCAACAGCAATCCACTGTGTGTTAATCAAACACAATGTGTGGTATGATCTGTTATTACATTTGTGGTTAAAATGCAACAGCAGAAATATATACTGGTCACTGGAATTCTGCATGGCACCTCTACTGTACCAGCAGATCTTAATAGCGATGTCTTGGTGCATCAACTGCACCTGTGCTTTTTCAGCCCAATCTCAGCAGGGGCTTCCCCTACAGTCTGACTGTTTGAAAATTAGGAAGTGGAAGAGAGGAGGAGACAAACCGTCTTCTATGAGTGCAGAGCGCAACACAGGGCAGATCAGGAACACCTGCCCAGGTTGCTGGCATTACAGCCGGCAGGGACTGGGGGAAGAGAGGATGTCAACTAGGAACTTCTCTACTGCTGCCAGGGAAAGCAGAAGCCAGTTGCAGGTGTGCAGGAGGAAGCCAGTGATAAAGGTTAATAGCTGAGCCTGTGAGACTATCACTCAAGCAGCATAAAAAGTAACTGTTTAGAAAACAGGTGTTTAGTTTGCTTCACAGAAAATAGGAATAAGCTAAGTCATTATCTTCAAAGAAAAGAAGTTAGAAATGGTAATTTTTGTTCTTGAGGTTAGTTACTCTGCCTCAATTCCAGTGCCATATTAATGCTTTTTGCAGTAAATTATATAATGTTGTTTTTCAGCCTGTGTCTTTACGTGTCCCTAGTGATGACACTGCCTTCCTCTGGAAGCTGTTCCACAGGATGCATCAGGTCACACAGCTAGAAAACAGTTCCCTCCATCAGTCTGCAAATTTCTTTCCTTGCTTTAGCTGTCATTCTATTATTCCTAATAACATTCTTCCACTCCTCAGAAGACCTTATCAAGAATATCTCTCATGTATTCTGTTCATTCCAGAAACCACACAGATTACTGAGCCTACTGCTTTAGGTTCAGATCCTACCAGTTCTTCTTACCAGGCATGACTTAGCACAAACATTGGCTGAACTTGTCGCCAAAGCACAGTGTAGACACTGATTACGATATTCATTTGGTGGAGTATCCCATTTAACTTTAAAGAAAGAACTTACACAAGTTTAGTGTGGACAACATTAAGAGTAAAGCATACTTCTCCATTTTTGTAATGTATACATTCGCAGCATTACAGTTATTCTTTTTAATCCTGCTAACAAACTTTATTTGATTCTCAGAATCGTTCTGACCTGCCACTAGGAGCTGCATAAACATTATACCAATACCAGTGTATTTATACAGGCATGCCAGTGGGATTGTCCCTCTTATTTATAGTCCAAATGACGCACATTAGACCAAATTGGCATGGCTCAGGCTTAGTGAAAAACAGATCTTTCAGACTGCACTTCTTCCAAGAGTCAGGCCATAAACCTGGCACCCTCCTCATGGCCTTGTGAAATACTGTCCTACTTTCAGCCCCTGCCCTGGAAGAGTTTACTCAGTATACCCACAGAGACTGCACAATAATTTAGACTAACTTCACTTGTCAGCAAAAATGCATTGTTTTTGGAAGATGTGACAAGTTTGAACACAGTGCAGAGTAACATTTTTTAAAAATAAAGCGCTGTGCGCTTTTAGAAGTGGGAACAAAGCACAGTAACAACAGACATGTCAAGGTGACAAAACAATATATACATATTTGTCTTATTTAAAGCTCACATAAAGCCTAGGACACCTTCTGTGCTCCAGACAGCATCTATCCATGCATGTAGTTCTTTACAGCAAAGCTTTTAACCTGTCAAACAATCTTTATTTGCCAGTGTCTCCTGGGTCATATTTAATCTCAAAGCTTATTTAGGGCAAGCAGTTCACTGTCTGCATTATTCCTCAAATTCTGTAAAATGATAATTATTAGATCTGCTTGCCCACATCTTTGCCTACATGCAACTTAGTCCATGTGTGAATCAGCTTTTTGCAATCCTGTGGAAAATACAGCAATAAAGAAATAGATAAAAATTAATGTACGGCATACATAAAAAATTATACCTCCCATAACCTTCAAGAATGAAGACAAATAATTTTTAATCATTCTATGCACTAATCTCCCAAGCCTAGGATCCCTTCTCTTTCAGGAATTCATAGATGTACCTTCACAATGGCTTTGGCTCTGAATCTCCTGGAAACAACAACAGCCTTAACTTATTGCCAGCCACAACTGCAGGAAGAATAAATATGGATTTAGTTTGCTCATACTGTGAAAATTCTACTTAAAACTTTTTCCCCTCACACTACATCAATGGTGATGCAATTATTACATCTTTCTGTGTATTATCAGCACATTGCCAGAATTTTCAGATCTATCACGATATGTGTATGTATGTTTAATTTTAACAGTGGATTTACTAAATTCATAAAATAATTTCAAAATAGACAACAGAAAGCAAGCAAAAATAACAAGAAATATCACATATTAAAAATAAGTTAAATCAACCTGATGCAGCTAAAGGACTCATTCTGCATGATGTTCAAGGCAAAAGCTCAGATCTTGCAGACTGGTCATATAATGAAGGTCAAATAAGCCCTTGTTTTGGCAGACCAACAGCATGACGAATGCCAGAGTCCAGATCACTTTATCATACCTAGTCTTTACCTTATCCAGGTTTTTAAAATGAAAGACTGAGGGAAACCAAGCCGATTTTAAGAGACAGAGTAAAATATAACTATTAATAAGACATGGTGTATAAGACTTCAGACCCAATGAAGTGCCAAATATATTAACATCTGCACACTATTCAGGCTGTGTGTCCTAGGGTAACTTTATGATGCCTGTATCCCCAATCGTCTGTTCTGTTTGTGCTGTATATTGAGTCCTGTGCCTTTAAGACTGGTTCTAAGAGCAAGGAGAAGCGCGGAGTTTGTTTTGAGAAAACTGCCTGACTCCTCCACATTCTTCTGCTCCAGACAGCGTGTTCGGCGGAGGCTTGGAGAGACTGCAGGACAGAGATTTCTTTTGCTTTTAGTTAGTTTCAGCTAGCTAGGGCAGAGAAGTTCCCTGGACTGTTTTTTTCCTTTTTCTTAGAACTGTTTAAACCTGCTCTGGACTGAAAACCCAGGGGAGCACTGGGGGCTGCACCTGCGGCCCACCGGGGCCTGGACCTCGGCATTTTCCAGCAGCGCCGGAGGGACTGGGACTGAGGAGAGACACTGAGAGAGAGAGCCAAGCTACACCCACGGCAAGGACTTTCTCAATTTGCCATCTCACTTCAGAAGGAGAGGTTTTATTGTTTCATACTATTCATTCTTTATACTTGTATGCACTTCATTTGTTTAGTAAAATAGTTTTTTCCACTTTTCTCCAAAGAGGGTTTTGGGTTTTTTTTCCAGATCGGTTGGAGGGAGGGGCCACGTGGGTTTGCTTCCTTAGAGGGATCCTACACAGGGGTTTTCTCCCAAATTTGTCCCAAACCAGGACACTGTGGAATAAATCTGTACTAAAGCTCTGAAAAAAGAAAGTTAAGAAAAACAGGCCACATCATTATTTCACATTATTTCCTATTTTCTTCATGATCTGAAGTCTCTAAAAGGAGAGCCTGGTGCAGAATACAGTACACATTAATGTAAACTGCCATCGAGAAGGAAGGGAGGAACATTCCTAGGCATGCAAGGAGCAAGAGGCTTTCAATTACTTGCTGCAGCTTAGAAATCCAGGCGACAACAATATCTTACTGGCCATGCCAGGAAGCAGCCGTAGAACCAGCATCACCACCCCTATCAAGCAGAAAATACAACCACAGGCACAGCTGCAATATTATTGACCAAAGCAACAAGAGAACACAGAGGACAGTATCTGTACTAATAACCAGGGCACAATGTCTTACAGATTACAGCATAAGCGTGATCTTTAAGGTATTTCAAGAAATAACTGGTATTTTTAAAAAATGCAACTAATTCAAGCTGATTTCTATATTGCACAAAGCAAGTGGTTTGCTACACAGTCAGAGTTGAGTTGAACACACCCGTTTGGACTGTGAGAACAGCAGAGCAAGCCACTGTGACTCACAAGAATTGTTGATTAGGGCAGTAGCTTTTACCCTTTGTCTGTCAAGCTCTGCAGTATCACACACTACTGTGACACAGCTCTTGAAAGGCCCTTAAGAACAAATGATACTTTTACTGCAATCTAGTTCTTAAGGTGTACAACACGACTGTATATCTAAACAAAGAAAAATAAACCCATTAAGACTAACAGGCACCATCATCTGCCCTGAGAGCTTGAACAAAACAAGTTTCAGCCCTCCATAGCCAACACATTCTGACTTCCAGCTTTTACAGAAGCTCAAAGATATGCATTGGTTTTAGCTGGCTAGAAATGTAAATGCTTCTGAAAGCATTTCCAAAAAGGAGTTAGGACTGTTAACTCCTCAGATGGACAGTAGCAGCTGAGGGTGCTTTCAGCTTCTCTGATAACATTCCTTGAGAGGAAAGCATGGGGAAGAGAGGCAGACCCCTGGAGGAAGGGCATCTCTCTTCTGTGCGAGTGCATGAGCATGTGAGGGAGTGGGAGCACCAGCAGGGCAGGGTGTAGAGGATGAAAGAAAGTACAGGCTGGTAACTAGAATCAGTGGTGAACATGTTGTATATGAGCATCAGATAGAAGGAGGAGAAGCTGTGTTAGAGTTTACAATAAACAAATAAATAGAATCTGTTTGGTCCAAAATTCTTGGGGGTGGGGGGAGGGAAGGTGGTGTTGGGAGGAGGAGGGGACAATTGCTTGCCCTGAGTTAAATGTCTAGGCAGATGTACTTTAAAAATAACCTGGGTTCCCATCAATCACTCTGAAAAACAAACACATTAAAACCCACCTAAAGTGGTCTACCAGCAAAAACCCTATTTACAATACATAATACAGGAGTCAAATTATTCTTTGTGTGGCTTATAAAACATCTTGCTAACACTTTCCCCTTGTCTCTCACACTCCACAAAAAATCCATTACTATTCCTGTCTACTTGCCTTAAGAGAATAAATAATAATAAACTCATTGTCTATGAGGTTTATGGGTGTTCAAAGCTGCCAGTCACCTGCCATTTCCATGTAAAGTACAAACCCAAGCAGATTTGTCCTTGAGGGAGTTGTAGGGCAGCTGTGCTGGTGATATTGACCCTAGGCTTTCTGAACCCATTCTGTCTCAGAGTTTATAATAAAAATGCTGTTTTCTCTCTGTCAAAAGACACTTCCAGCAAACAGCTCTGTGAAAGCAGCTCCCATGCTTCAATATTTCTGTGTAAGGTCAGACCAGAGACAAGGGATGCTGAACAAAGCTGTGCTTTTGCATGTTCCACAGCAGCATTCCTTCTGCCTGCTTTTTGAGTCCACACTTTTTCCTTTTGAGGGATTTCAAAAAATACATTTTAACAGTGTATACAGAATAGAAGGAATAATAAACAAGATGAGGTCTGACAGAAAACATAATAGAAAATAAATAAATGCAATACCTAGGATGCTGTGTGTCAAGTAAGGGAGAGGGAGAGAAGAGCAAGACCAAACTATATCAGATTGCAGAAGAAAAGGAAAGGAAGTAACAATATGAGAGAAGATGAACTGGAAGAGACTAATCCCACTTCTCAATTCCTTCTTGATTGCCTCCCAAGCTCCTCTAACAAGTTATATTTCCTTTGCTATCTACACAGTACAACTGAAGCAGCCTGGTTTGAAGTCACACAGATGTTAAAAGCCCTTGGCTTGGAGTTCCTACTCCTAATAGCAAAAGGTCAATGGATAATTCACTGGAGAAGTTGAATTGGCAAGAAACACCAAGACACCAGTATTTACAGCAGGAACTAATACTTTGCTGCTTCCCTTCCCAAGCCGTGTCCTCTGCTCTAGGTTAATGTTCCTCCCAGTGAGATGCAAATGAACAAGGGAGATAGTGAGAACTGTATTTATTTTCTGTCACCATCACCAGCTCAAGAAACCTGAGTGGGAACTGAAAACAAGCTATTGAAGTTCAGGAAACAAAACTCTTAATACTTTTGCTACCATGCAGGAATTTTTGGTTCAGACATATTCTGTTTAGCAGAGAAACACACAGAACAATGGCAGTGCTGCTTCTGCCATTATATGGATGAAATAAAATTATAGAAGTGTCAATGACAACTTAAAGACAAAACAAAGTGAACAATAAGGTCTTGGCAGAGAAATTATTTCTTTAACCACCACACTTTCGTACCCATTTTTCTCTCTAGCATAATTTTTTCAGGGACTGGGTTAGCCTCAGAATTGCTCCCATTGCTTCCAGTATGAAAGTCTATTGAGACTTGCATGTAAAAAGTTAATTAGAAGTTGAATAAAATGACAACAGAGATCAAAGAATGTCTATTCCCCGAATTCATGCCAACATCCTTATATATGCAATGTTTCATACAAGTAATATAAGTTATTTCAAGTTGTTCTTTTCAATAAAGATTATGATAAAGAATAAAATGTTCGCATTATTCTTTTCTAATGGATTTATTAAAATTAAATCAGAAGTTAAAACAAGAAAGTTAAACCCAAAAGGATTACTCTTTCATTGATATTGCCAGGATATCTTCAGTTTAGTCAGACTGGGTTATACAGCAACAGTAAAAGCAATAATTTTCCTTAAGACCCTGATCTGAAAGAGTAGGTCAGTTTAAGGGATCATCTGTTCCTATTAAAGCCAAATGAAAAGGCAGTGAGATTTTAAAGTTAGCAAACCACTTTAGATTGAAACACAGGCTGGATGCTGTTCTGATTTGGGATGCTCTCCTGCTCTGGTTTTGCTGCTATTCAGGCACATGCAGGGCTTTTTGCTCTCTAAGTGCATTTAGAAAGTCAAGACATGTACATTTACACAAAATGTACAATAATACATTTTTCTGTGTGGTGATATTGTATTATGTTTTATAATGTAAGGAACAAGTAAGCAAAATCCATCACAAATCTATACGTCTTACTTTCTATGTGCATTTCTAAAATATGGCACTTAATATCACATTCCTAAATGCAGTTATAACAAAACAGGCCACTACTGTAGCAGCTTCCCGTTGAACACCCTGGCAAACTGCAGTGAGCATGACTGTCTGCAAATTTGATACACAATTTCTGTGCAAGAATAAAAAACTGGATATTGGAAGACACACATTCATCATTCTAGTCTCTTTTAAAGAAAAATATCATAATATTTATTCTCATAAAGCTTATATAAATAAATGTTTGCAACACAGTGATTTACAATACAAAACAACAGCAATTTCAGAAGAACAGCATGTTGATATAAAATGGCTATAAAAGGTTGTTCAGTATTTTTTTATAAACACAATCTGTTCTGAAATTCCCAGATGTGTGGGCTGCCATCCCTTTCTTCACAGATTTTTTTTTGTGTGTGTGTGCTCATACACACTTAAGATAGACAGAAGTTTGTTTAAGTGCATGAAAGTGCTGGAAGAGAAGAGGCTGCAATCCATTCATGCATACAAACACTGATGTACAAACACCAACACTATAGTGGCTTTCCCTTTAAAAAAAGCCCAGCTTTATTAGCTTAATTTCATTTCAATTCGCTAATTAGTATTTAAAGACGTTGCAATCATTCATGCATTATTTGCAACTAAACTCCAGTCTTATACACATTTTAGTCTTTTCCACTGTACAATGGAAACACTGGTTTTTATGTGAGCAGGTAAGTGATAAAGGAGTAGAGTGGATTTGTAAAGGTATGGGTGCTGATTTGACTGACCCAGTTCCCTTATGAAAACCTGCCTAATAAGAGAGAAAAGCTATTCTGAATTATATTTATAATTACAGCTCTCCTGGACAATCTTAGTGAATCATCATTTCTTCATGCTGGCATTTTAGCTTGCCAAAAAGTAACTCCAACGCCTGTAATTTGCTAGCTCCCCATACAACTTAGAATATTGCCAGTCCATCATAATTTTTTCTTCCCCTGCCAATTCAAGGCAGTACACTGGAAAACCTCATGACAACCCAGAGAGGACAGTACTTTATGCCTAACAGTGACACTGGCAAAGATCAAAGACGGAGAAGAAAACGTTAATTTAATTGATGGGTTCAGCAGGCAGATATTAGGCAGATGTCACACATTATGCATATATGTGCTCCTACTTCTATCACCTCCAGCCTTTTACCAAATAATTTAGGCCAATCATCCAAACCCATGAAGCACCATGGAGCAAGGCACAGCAGTCAACTCATCCGCAAGATGGGATGATTAGCACTTAGAATGCAACTCTGTGAACCTCTATCATTATTTTAATGACACTTTATGTGCTAATTTTAAATACAACAGCTGTTTCCCTCAAGTTCTTGCTACTGGATTTTGCTAAAGATCACCTTTAACATTACAACATAAATTCAGTGAGATCATATATAAACAGAAAACATTCATTACCACCTCAATGAACAGTAAGATTTGTGGGGTTTGAGATTTTACCTTTAAGACATTCTATATGAACTGGCTAAATTCAGAAAATAAATAGTGGTATTAGTTCTGGCAGAAAAGCCAAATATGCATAAAGATATGGCATTTAAATTATTAAAAAGTATATAGAGCTATTCTCACACTTAAAATCCACATTTTTTTCCCTAGGAAAGGACTATACAGTAGATTCCATTTGTGAGACACTACATTTAAAAACGATGCAATAAAGACCCTGGATAAAATACATCTTCACTTTAGTTGACCTCAGAAATGCCCCCTAAATAAAGTATCATCTGACCTGTCACTAGAGTTTTACAAAACAACAATTCTCTTCTTTCTTCAGGAGCATTGTGCAAGGAAACAAATTTCTTTCTGTAAAATATAATTTACATTTGATACTATCTACTATTTATCAAGTAATTTGAGTTTATCAAGAACTTATCAAGAGAAAGCTACTCTGAAGAAACTAAATCTTAAGGAGAGCTCTTCATGAAGTGCACTTTATGATCATTTCCAGCTCTTGCAAGAAAGTGGTCTGTTAATCTAGCTTCAATTCACCATGGCCCGATGGCCAGCACTGGCCTGGCTCCACTTGTCATGGAGCATTTCCCTGCTGTCACACATGGCTGCTGGAAGCAGTCAGCAAGAAGGAGAAATGATCCTGCAGGCAATTACATGTGTCCTCCTAGACGAGTTTCAAACAGCAGAGAGATTTTGAACTGAGCCCATGCAGAACAAAGCACAGCTATGTAGTGACCCATGTTTCATCTGGACTGCTATGTTTGATGCTGCTGGAGACTGTGTTTTGTTTTTTCAATGTGTGCAGCCACATAAAGGGATCAGGTTCATGGCTTATGGGGACTAGAACTGCAACTGCCACCCAGCAGCACTGTTTTTCCACCACAGTAGGTGACATCCTCCCCAGACCCAATGCAGGCATATTTTCTATTACAGTGCTCTGAAACATTCACTAAAATTGGCAGATATTTTCAAAGTTGCAACAGCAAGCTGACAAGCTGTAAGCAGATGATTTCTGCTGCTAAAACACTTTGAGGGGAAAAAAAAAAAAAGGCACACTAATATTACCACGGATAACTACAGCTCTGACTTCTCCCTGGTACCCTCAAATATGCTCCTCATTAGCCTGCCTTCTCCTTTGGTGTCTAGCTACCATCTCTACACAGGAATGAGAGCATGAAGGAGAGAGGGAGAGAGGGAGACTGCTCTGCTCTTGGTTTTGAACACTGCTCCCAGCTAACCATGCCAACCACTATTCACTCTAGACCAAAAAAGTCATAAAATCAAATTTTAGTAACTGCTGTAAAGTAAGGTTCAATAAGATATTGCCATCTCTGATCCTGCAGAGTGTCCTTATGCTTTTGAAAAAATTGTACACTGATATGGCCTAGAACTAAGGCTACTTTATTTTCAAGTACGAACAATAAATGTTCAAAATGTGTGCAGATGTGGCACTTGAGGACATAGTTTAGTGGTAAACAAGGTAGCGCTGGGCTACAGGCTCAATAATCTTAAGAGTATTTTCCAGTCTTAATGACTGTATGTTCTAATAAAGATTGTATTTGCAGATCTGTATAATTAAGTGAGCTATCCACCATCATTTTGTCCACTGCAACCTTCCCAGCAAGTGAGTCCAGCCTGAGCACAGACCCAGGAAACTGGTGCATGTATCAGCGTGTAAGCTGGCTACAAATTTAGAAATTTGACTGATAAGAGCTCACCTTTGACAACAAAACAACATACCATGAACCTCTCAGCTCTCTGCTGATGTGACCTTGCTAGGAGAGGCCATGAGCATCATACCAAGCACTATACTTGGTGCTGCTCGTTGGATCTACAACCGGGGGAGGATCTGAGCCAAAGCCTTCTGAATGTGGGACCAAGAGCTTGGGAAGCAAAAAAAGCAGAAGAAACATGATTGCACTGTGTTCAGACAAAAGGACTTCATTCCTCAGATCATTCTATCCTGATTTGAAGTAAAATGCAAACGTGAAGGTGCTAAAAGATGATTGGTGGCATTAAAGTCAATCTCCTATTTCCCCTACTACCTTTTTACAATAATCTTAAAGTTTAAAGCTTCTGCTTGCTTTGACACCAGGGCCCAAACAAATATTTCCATGATTAAGTGAAAAAGAGGTCTGTTTACTTGGAACAATAACAACAAAAACCATCAAATGAAACAAAACAAGAAAGCCAGAAAAAATGGCACCGACAGTCTCTTAAAAATGGTTACTGACAGTCTCTTCCCTCTTTTTTGGGCTTCCACTCATTATTTCTCTTGAGCAGCTGTCCGCACAACAAAAACCTTATCCCCCCCATCCCAAAGCACTGTCACTACAGATTTAATTTTTTTTACAATTGTAATACACCAGGCAAGGAGTAGTATAAAAGATAAAGGGAGATTTTTTTTTTTTTTTTTTTTTTGTAATGAAAACAAATGAATTAACTCCAATTGCATTCTCTGATGCAAAAAGCAACTGCTCAAGAGGAAATGGCCTCAAGTTGTGCCAGGGAGGTTTAGATGAGACATCAGGAAAAATTTCTTCATGGAGAGGGTTCTCATGGAAGTGACTGAGTCACCAGCACTGGAGGTATTTAAAAGACATTTAGATATGGCATGATATAGCAGTGGACTTTGGTGGTGCTGAGTTAACGTTTAGACTCGAGAATCTTACAGGTCTTTACCAACCTAAACGCCTCTGTGACTCTGAAGTCACTGTCACTGAGTGCATGGAAGTTGCCAGACCCAAAGTTAACTCAGATCCAGGAGGAAAGAGCACGCTTTCGAGAAGACACAGCTTGTTTTGCACTGAGCTGAGCAGCTCCATACCCTGCAGTGCACAGCCTGACCTCACTGCACTTGGGGGCTCGCACGCTCAGAGTGCGCCCAGCCCCGGTGCTGTCACCACCCTGAGCACTCCGGGGGCAGCAGCAGCACAGGCTGCAACTTACATTTCCCTCGTTCTCCCTCGCCCTGTTTACCTTTGCTGCCGTGCATCTGGTCGGGTTACCCTCAGCTCTGCCAGCCAAGGACGGTGTCTCCCAGAGCTCTCTCTAGGCCGTCCTCCCCTTGTCACCCTCCTGCCTGCAGCAGGAGAGCACACAGAGCGCTCACTGGCACCTCTCCCACCACGGCATGCCAGAGTTCCTGAAATGGGAAATTACAAAGGAAACACACCATTTGCTTGAGAGGAAAGCATGGCAGAGAAAGGATTTTTATTTTTGGTGGGGCTCCTCTTTAAGAGAGAAGACAAACCTCTCAAAGGCAACCTCACAGCTGCAGAATTTGTAATGATCAGGGAATTTCAGTAAAACTCCCTGCAGTTGGGAAATACTACCTAGTCACAAGCAATGCAGCCCTCCATGCGAGAGCTTATCCCTGCCGTGCAAAATGCTGTGCTACAGAAGCAAAGGCGGTTTGTGCAAACCAAAGCTCGTGAACTGACAGCTACGCTCCAGCCTGCCCATTCTGGGTACAGCCTGTACAAAACGCATTGGAAAACCATTTTGAGCAAAGATTTGTGCCTAGGATGAAATGACCGAAGCCGCTGAGGTCCACAGGACAATGGGCAATGACAGAGAGCCGGTGCCTGGCTGCTTTCCCCACCACTGCTCCCACAGGAAGCCACAGGCATGCCTGGAGAGGTCTGGGCACATGTGGTAACTCTGGAGTGATGAGATATGTCACTTCTCATAGATGGTTTTTCATCCCCTGCTTAGACAAGTGTCTGGCATCTGGATAAAAGCCAGCTGGTATGAGTCCAACTCGGATAAACTGGAACTGTTGGCCAGCACAGGGATGCACTGGGATAAATATCCGGATACAACATCTGTTCCCTATTGCACATCTACCCAAATCGCCACCGATCGTCAAACACGAGGCTTCCCTTTGTTCCCAGATTAACCCAGTAAACAGATGGGTTAGCAACCCCCAAAGACAGAAGGGTTTCTCTGTATGGGACATGCCCATCTTCTTATGGAAAAAGGCTGACAACCCAGGTGTCCTCCAACTCAGCAGAAAGGGAGTCAGCTTTATAAGAAATAGGTCAATCAGGCTGATAAAACTAATACCAAAAAGGAGAATGGCTGGAGAGGATGGCTAGAGAGAACAAATGAATATTCATCTAGCATTAAAAAAAATAAATCAAGGTTTGGGAAACTAATTTATTTGAAATTACGAAAGATGGGAAGCAGGAAGAAAAGATAATTACGTCTGCGTCAGAACTAGAAACCTGTGTTCTAGACAGGAGATATCAGAACAATTAATGTATAGGGAAAAATTCAAGCTGAAAATAATATAAGTACTGGGGTGAGAAGAAAAGCATAATTAGATAATTAAAATGCATAATTAAGACTTGTTGAAAAAGGAATATGACTGAGAACAGGTATGGGGGTATTATACCATGTAGAAGCTTTTCCTAGTTTACAAGTCACTAATATTTCATTGATATGAGAGAAAGCAGAAGTAGATGGTGATGCACAGAAACCACAAACTATCAGCTATACAGATTTACTATAAAAGCTTTGAGGTTTCAAGAAAAAAATCTGTGCCCACCAAAACGAAAACCCTACAAAAATCTCTGTGCAGTATTTTTAGGAAGAAGAACCACAGCTGTGAAAAAACAATGGATTATATAACTTATCATGACGATAACAGTGCATTTCTAATTCAACAATAATTTAGAATGATGTTCAACAATAGCAAGGTAGGCAGTCCACTATCAGCAGGTCTGGATGACTTTGATTCAACAGCTAAGCCAAAAAGCTCTTGGATTATTAATACTGATTTTCAGTAACATTTTTGCAATAATGTTCATTTTCCATTACTAAACATTTTTTAAAATTAAGATCAATATTTATCTATGGGCTGCTCCAATTTAAATAGGATTAATTACTTAATTCATGGAACTCAAAGACTTGTATTGCACAAGAATATACTACAGAATCACTGCAGATATTTTTCAAGTATTCAACTGGCATATTGAAGATAACCAGAGCAAGCAGTGATAAATAGGAAGATTAAGGGGCATCAGGCAGTTTGTTTCAGAGGTACACACTGTGTATACTTACAGTGATTAAAAGAGGTAACCAGTACTGCTGAACCACACTGCTGTCAAAGCCACCAACACATGATGGTACCATACAGGAATTCTCCTAGGCTCTAGAACAGACACAGAAGGGCTGAGAAAGTCACCTGAAGGAGAGGCAGGAGGCCAACAGGTCAGCTGCACCATGGAGTGCCACAAAGCAGCAGGGAGACACATCCAGGCCCTGCAGAGGGATGGACAGGCAGCAAGGGGACGTGGCAAAGGGAGGAGATGCCCCTGGCTGTGCCGCTGAGGGTGCGGTGTTTCGGCTGGGTTGCCACTGGCAGTGCTGATCAGCTGTGAGTCAATTGAGAGCACCAAGAAGCATCACCACAGATTGGAGACACCTGGACTGCCCTTGGCAAGGCTGGAGACAGTGTCCCTGGCACAGCCCAGCCCAAAGGAACAGGAGAGGCTCTGGTGCCTCTTCCTTAAACCCAGACCAGCACCAAAGGGACACTAGCAGCAGCATTCATACTCTCAGGCTGGACAGAGAAGAGCCAGTCTCCTACATGGCACCAGAGAAGCCGCATGTCAATCACGAGATTTGGCCAAAACAGTGTTTGGGGAGATATCATGAGTTTACCAGATACCTGCCTGAAAGGAACAGGCACATTAGTTTGGAAAAGCACAGACTGCATGGTCAGCCAGAAACACCCAATATCTTCCTAATATCCAGTTGAAATTAGACTGGATATTAGGAAAAACAAAAGAGTTGCAAACCATTGGCACAGGTTGTTCAGAGAAGCAATTGAGTCACCATCCCCAGATGTATTTAAAAGATGTGGAGGTGTGGCACTTTGGGTTATGTTTTAGTGGTAGACTTGGCAGCACTGTTGTAATGGCTGGACTCAGTAAGTATGTACTAAAGGCCTTTTCCAACCAAAATGATTCTGTGATGCTCTGATTCTATGAAGATGTTAAGGAGGTGCAAAAAGCACCGCAGATGGAACACTACAAAGCCCTTTCCCACTCTCCCCCCTCTTACCATCTCTTGAAATGTCTATAAAATTCCGGATTAATTGTGGGAGAAAACCCATCCTAAAGCAGTTCACATTTAAGGGTAGGACGCTTAAAAAACAGAAAGCCATTCCTGCACTGTCCTGGAAGCCCGACGTGTGATTAAGAAACCGGCACTGATTTCACCATCTATGGCATGCTTACCTCTGTCTAAGCAAACACAGGGATGCGCCAGCCTGCTGAGTGTGTGCGTAATCCTCACGCAATACATAAATGAATTGCCAGCGTCTTTCCCGAAGAACCAGCAAATAAGCAAGGCAGAGCCACAACCACAGATAAAATCCAAGAACAAAGCAGAGTGAGAGGCTGGAAGAAGCACATTTGACCTCTGAACACACGTGGGAATGGGTCCATAAGAAGCCACTGCTGGGAATACGCAGTCTTCCTGGGGAGAAGGGACAATCCATGGCCGTAGTCATTGGCAAACACAGAGTTATCCACTTCATTTAGCCTGCTTAAGCATAGAGGAGGGAGGATGTCTCCTCCTGCAGCCTGCAGAAACATGCAGGGCAAGGCAGCAGCTCCATCTTTTCCTGAGCTTGGAAATGACTAACAGTTTATGTGAACAGGGTTGCACAACCCACTGTGTGTGCAGGAGTAGGTTTATCTTCTGCTACAAAATTAACAACTGCTGGTACCGCTGTTCTTGGAGAGGCCACTGCACAATTGCACAACAATTCTGTCTTTTTTTTTTTTCCCCTGAATCTCTCAGCCATTTCAACTTCTAGCAAAATTGTCTGAAGTTGCCCAACTCCAGGCACATACAATAAAGATACTCGGAAAAGGCATGGACAAAAAAATCTTGTGCATTAAAGCCTGATGCAAAACTATTTCTGCTCCAAGAAATTTATTTCTGCAGATGGTAGGAGTTTCCTAGCGCTCTTAGTAACTTCTTAGCATGAAGTATTTACTACACTTCCCTTAACTGCAAAAAATAAACAATCCATATCAACTTCCAAGGATGCACTACCCTCTTGTCATAATGTAAACTCAATAATGAAGACCAGAAGTTTGAAACATGGGGTTTGCATCCTGGGACATGAGGTGGCAGACGAAAATCACAAACAGGTAAGAACATGAATAACACTGCCCACCAAGGTAACTCACCAGCATTGCCCAAACACAACTGGCACAGTCACTTGGCACATACTCAATTGATATGCATTGAAACAGCATTGTGTTTCCTAAATTAAGGATTTTCCCATGTTCTCAGTTGCAGAATACTCAACCTGACTGTAGTAGTGCACCCCCCACCTTAACAGGCGTTTCCATAAAAGGAAAGAGTTTAAGTTTCACCTCTGATCTTGTAAGGCAAAAGAACCAGAAACTTCGATGCTCTTCTCACCATAATTGGCCCAGTGCAAGGACAAAGGCACCTGTTGGATCCTTGAGCTGTACCTATTGGGCAGCATGCCAAAACCCCCTCCTAGATCATTAAATACTTAAAGGAGAGCAGGGAGTCTCTCCGGGCATTTTTGGGGTGTGATAGCAGGTGTTAGGATCCTCCCTGCACCTTGCACAGCTTTTATTCTTTTGTTTTGTATAGTTTGTTATTTTCATCTTAATTAAAACCTTTTGCTTTTCAAACACCTCTGATCATGCCATCTCACTATTTTTTATAAGCCATTTCTGAGGCTGCAGGCAACCCTCAGAGTGTGATGCACCTTTGTGAGACTAACAACATTCTGGCCTCACACAGAAATGCATCACCTGACAGGTGCAGGCACAAAAGATTATGTGAGACAACAGGAAAACAGAATAGGCAACAAAATATATCTGAAATGTACCAAACAGTAGCATCACTTGTCTGTTCCCTAGGGAGATCTAAACTGAGTTCTGTGCAAAGGCTGTTAAACAGATAATTACTTATTGGGAAGAAACATTCCACACAAGCTGACTAGGTACACAACAATCCCTACTTACCAGAAGAGAAACTGCATCCAATAATCAAATACTGGAATAAAACCTAGTAGTTTCAGCAGGAAGAGTGAAGGTGTTAAGCAAGGCAAACCCTCCCTGCCTTAGGCATAGAAGACCCAAGGACTCCATTGCAAGCCAGACAAGTTCCTGCGAAGCCAAGGAAGGAAGTATCTGCATCGGCACCTCTGCATCGAAAACTCACTCAGCAAGACAATGAAGTTACACTCACCGGCCACTGCACAGACCTGCATAAAGAAAGGGTCCCTCTTCTTTCACAGACTCTGATCAGAAGGGATACAATAGAAACGGATATTCAATATGATCATTTTAACATTCAAAATTACTATACAACTGAATGAATATGGACAGGTCTGCAGCACATCACAGCAATTACTCTGGCTTTCATTCTTGATGGGTATGGTCAATTCCCATCTTCCACAGGGCAATTAATCACAACAATTAATCTGGCTTTCATTCTTGATGGATGTGGTCAATTCCCACCTTCTACAGGACTGTGGAGACCAAGACACGTATGTGAACCCCCACAACTGCATTAACCTGGCTCAGCTGCCAGTCATGAATCAACAAAGGGATTGAATACACCACCTCAGAAGGCTGAGTCTATACCTTCTGAAAATACAAGACTCCAGTTCTTGGTTTACAACTCCCTCCAGGCAACTGGAGAAAGCAATATATCTGTTCTCATATGTGATTATTATAGAACATGTTTGTAAAGCTGCTAACATACACCAGTTGTCTGGCAAAGTGTGATATTCTAATAACGTACTCTGAGACAGTTGTCTGGAGATACTGTATATATTCTGAAACATAAATGACATCCATTTTACTGGAAACTTTCAAGTGATTTTTCATAAAAAATCCAGATTAGAACTGAACTGATTACAGTTTTAAACACAAAAAGTAAACAAAAAAGTTTTAAGAGGGGGGATGAGTTTAAATTTAAAGAAACAGATAATGCTGAAAAATAATACTGCAGTAAATTACTTTCTGGGTCAACCTGAAGTACTATTTGTGATCCAAAATGCAATGCTTCTTTTAATTTTAAAGTTATTTAATCCTTAGAAACATGTTTTCTTTAAGGAAAAAAATTACAATAAAAAGCTCTAAAATATTTTGAAAGGAAAGAGGACAGATCTAATTTTGAAAATGCTGAAATAAGACACTGCAGCATCTGGGGAAATCATCTTTCTTTTTCAGTCAAAATTACTGGCAGTAATCATCCTGAAAATGCACATATTTCTGATCTCTATATAATTCTTGCTTCTCAGCAAATTCATGGCTTGTCAAAAAAGACTTTTGTGAGCCTTATTCATAAAGATGGAGGCAATTATCACTTTCTCACCCTGTGTAAAAGTGAATGTGTTGCTAATGAAGCCGGTGGGAATTAGAGGAGATACAAAGGAGTTTGCACAACTTTCACAATTATTCTGGAGAATTGTAAATTATATTAGAGCATCACCTTCAGTAGTAGTAATATGACTGTATTACTCCCCAAAACTAAATGGAACAAGAAACTACACATGACATGGGAACTATCAAAGAGAAAATGCAACAAAACATCTTTCTTCACCAACAGACAAAAGGGCCATATCCTGCAATCCCATTACAAATCCGACAGCACAACATCCTAACTGATACTAACACAGATGACCTGGCAGGGTAAGCAGTGGTTTAGTTCTGTCATTTTATGTCTGTTTTCAAGCAATCTGACCTCATCCATTTAAATGCCATAGCTGGCTAAGTTGGTATTTTCCAATGTCTGCAGTTATACCCAGATGACTAATTTAAAATGACTGTTACTAATATGTGCACCAGAGGCACTGCTTTCTATAAATGTCAAGTATCAGTGATGTCCAATAAAACAAGCTACAAGCACTTAATTTTGTGTAATGTAGGTTGATTAGTACTCTCAAAGAGTATTTTATACCCAACAAGGAATTTGTCAACTCTGAAAGGCGCAAAAGTACTACTGTTACTTAGAAAACATATTTTCAGTTCTGTCGATTCATGATTGCTACAGCTGAAAGCTGATTTTTCAATGAAGATAAAATACATTCTATTTAATAAATACATTTATATACCACATATATAACCTTTTCTTTTCAGTGAGGTTGAGCTAATTACAATATTTTGGCATTTTTATTAGGCATTAGTCCTGTTTGGAAATGTACACATGGTAGATGGTTCTGCATGAACAACAGAAAGCCAGGTAACACATACTGGATTCTGAGACTCCCATGTTGACCCAGGTGCACTGGGAAAAAGCATCCCACTGCTGTTCAAATAATACTGAGATTATGCTAATGGTCGTTGCCTTTGTTCCATCTATTTGTGGATACTAAGAGGTCAAGGAAAGAATTTTGCACTCAGGAGTGCATGCTTTGTACTGGGGAACATGACTTAGTACTACTTTTATTTTCTGATACAAGACATTTGGGCTTGTCCTCTCTTGATATTGTGTACACATCAATAAAATATATCACAGTAAAAATCATAACTCATCTGTCCAAGACTTAAAAGAAATTAGTGTACAATGAGGTACAAAAAGCTTCAGGAAAACTAAGTTCTCTTTTCCATTGAAACATCTCACAATCTACCAGAACCACAAAATTACACAGATAATATTTCCAAATAAACTAGTTGAGGAGCTTAATAATTCAGCACTGTACTTAAACATACCAAGCCAATGAGACTTAAGCAAGCCTATAAAGTTCAGTTGTGTGCACTTAAATGCTATGCTGAGTTGGCGTGGGTTGTCTCAATCCAGTATCTAAATATTAACTTATTAATATATTACAGTGATAACTGTATTAATAACTAATTAATATATTACAGTGAAAATCTTGCAAAAACTTTCTACAGAAGTACTGCTATGCTTCATTATGCAAATATATCAGGAATGCCTTGCAGGGACTCTTAAATAGGCAAGGATACAATTTCCATTATACCCTATCCCAGACAGCTGAATGTTGGCAGATAAATTTCCACACAACATTTAAGATGAAGAAAAACAACAACAAACTTCAAACTTTTGAGAGATGCCGCTTCCATCTGCCATATTCTATAAAGACAAATGCCAGTGAAGACCACATTTGTTTTTATTGTACCACAGAATATGAAATATCAGGAATGAGATTCAAGACAGCTTGAAGGACAGTGTTGATACTGCATACCTACACAGAGACTTCATAACGGCCTTTAGGTCCCCAGATTCCCATAATGTAACCCTAAAAATCCTTGCTCTGTGCCACCAGCCTCTGAAGGCAGGCACCTCTCCTCAGAGAGAGCAAACCACAATTTCCATGTAAAGTGAAGTCTCATAATATCTGAAAAAAACAGTTTCTGTATCTTGTTTATTACAGGATGAAGCAGCTGCAAGCATTTGATCATAACTCAAAAATTTTATGCATCCCTCTCTCTAAATAAGTCTATCATATCCTTGAGTTTATTCTGAGGGAGTTTTCAGTGGGTTTGTTTGGGATTTTTTTTTTTTTTCCCCTGGAAATTTAATTAAATCAGACCTTAAATGATTTTAAGACGACCAATTGTCATTGACTGGATAAACTGCCTAATAAAGGAAATGGGACCCAGTGTTCAGGTGGCCTTGCAGAAGGATGCAAATTTGGTTTTACCTGCAATCTCTTTCATGTGGAATAGAGAAATATTCCTAGAAGGAGAAGTCAAAAAAACCCCGCCCCACGAAGGCCAGGTTCCTGTAAGATGGAGGGGTACAAGTTCTCTTCTGCTTTCTCTCATCTTCATCCAAAACTTTGTCAGTACAGATTCCATTACCCCGTGTACCATGACAAGAAGAGTACATATAATCACAACCATTGCAGTGGTGTGACTCGGGGGCTTCTTTTGTCATGTGCAGGTGGAAGGTATAGGTTTAAATTCTCCAGGATTAAAGAGTGGAACTTAAGACCCTACATACTGACAAAATGGAAAACTGCACAGGGGGCACACAGATTTTTAAAGAATAGAGTGGCTTCTTTCATTCTCTGTCTCTCTTGAGTTTGTTAAGAAAGGGTACATATGGGCATGTGCCTTCAGAAGAGAAATGCACATGGGGAGCTGGGTGAAAAACTCGATCTTTCTGTGGACTCAAGAGAACCCCCAGCTCACCACACTCTGAGCTGCCTGCTGGATAATTCAAGCTAAATGCAAGTGGTGTGCCAGCAACACACGAGCTCTTGCTGACATCTTTGTCTACAGCCGAGCTCTCACCTTGTGATGGCCAATTCTCTTGCACACTGCATAGGGAACATGGGCATCTAACAGGAGGTCTGTGAGTTCAGGGTCAAGCAGACTCAGCACCAAGGTGCAGATCTAGCCCAAAATGACAAAACTAACATTTTCAAAATGAATGTGGGTACCTATGCCTCTAAATCTCAGTGAAAAACCCGGCTAGCTTTCAGCCGCTAGCTTTCCCCCACTTCTTGTTGAGAGTATTTATTGTTTAAGCTAATTTTCCCGATCATTTGTCATACTTGATTGAGTAGTTCCTTAAGATACTTTTTAAAGAACCTGAACTTTTCTTGTTCAGAAATATTAGATGGAGAACTGCTAAACCAGCATCAGCTACATTTCTAAATCTTACACATGCTGTGGATTTCTATTATTACATTTATTAGTCCAAATTATTTTATATACAGGTAAAAGATGCCTCAAGTTACTCTCTCAAGTACATCCTTATTTTCATAACAGGCAAACACTTAAAGGCTGTTAAAATGAATTTATTAATTAAACATACTACAGAATACAGAAATAGTTTCAACACTGACATTTTATTGAGCACTGGAATTTCCAGAGTGCTGCACTAAAAAAGACTTAGAGACAAAGCACAGGCTTAAAGGCCTACTGCTTTTGCAAACAACTTTCCTCTCTGGAAACCAAACTTTATAGAAGTCCGAATCAACAGGAAAATTACAAAGATTCTTATACATGACTTGAAAATACAATAGATAATGAAATCACAACAGTGTTAAAGAAGCGGACAGGCCAAAGTCCAAAGTGCCTTTTTTTTTTTTTTTTTTTTTTTTTTTTTTTTTTTTTTAAGAAATCTGAGGTACAACACGTCCTAGCCTCCTAAAGTTCTGCAGAGGAAACACAAGTGTGAAATTGGAGCTCTTTTGAGAAGGTTTTGAAAACCTGAATTCATAAAACTTACACCAAAAATCCTACTATTTGTTTCAAAGGGTATTTATTTCAACAATGTTGGAAAAAGTAAAACCAGAATATTAGCAAGGTGAAGACTCGATGAAGTTGATGACTTGCAGAAGCCCCTAACTGCAAGCTAAATACTTCTGCCAAAGCTTGCTATGATCTATGAAAACGTTCTTTATTTTAACAATCTGAAGATGTCATAGTGCCTGAGCCACTGCAGTTGAACTGGGTATACATACTGAGATGTTGGATGGGGATTTCTAAGGGCTGAAAAATAAGACACTTGCCATATGTCAAACATTGGTCTAATGCTCAGCACGTGCTTCTGCAGCACCAACTGAGAGTATAATGGGTGTCACCAAATAAGTTTTTCAAGGTTCTTTCACTGCAGTTTGATTCTCTTGAGGCTGATTTTGCTTACAACAAATTTTGTATCTCTCAGAATGTGCAAAAAGACAAAGCATTATATATATGCATGGCATATGTGCTTTTCTGTATGCATATAAATCTATATGCATCCAAATGTCTCACCGACTAATACACTCTCACTGTCTTAATACCTGCATAAATACAGCACAAGCTTTTTAAACAAATACCAAAGATGGTCATAGTAATGTACACACATAATGCTGCAAAGCCACTAAAAAGACAAAAGCAGAATGTGCAATGAAGTGACACGCTGCTTCTTCCTGCCAGTAATTACATTTGCGTAAGAGCAACTCCAACCACTATCATTTATCGTTTCTGGGGATAGAAATCTATGGCTGTATGCTACATATTCTATCCAATTAGGAACCCTACTGCAGCATTAGAAATGTTTGTTTCGTATATAAACTATCCTTGAAAAATTTTCAAGTAATACAGAAAACATACAGCTGTATCTCTTGCAGTACTTCATAATTTACCAAGAACCATAAGTTTGAAAGGTAATAACAATGTAACTGGCTGCCAGCCTAATCTCCCCTAAAGACATGCATTTCACAGTTGTTAACACAGTTATCAGAGTCACACTACTACCAGACTTCTGACGAAATGAAGTGGGAATGACAGCAAAATGTTTTTCAGTGTTCATTTTAATGTGATTTTTTCCAACGAGTTCTACTATTTCTATTAAGCCACAAGCTGCAGCAGTATTTTCACTGGGGTGCAATTTTTCAAATACTTATGCAGATGCTTGGAGAATCAAATCCTACAAGACTAATTAATGTGCACAAAATTCAGATAAAATTATTCATATATAAATAACTTTTGAAAGAATTAACACATGCAAACATACTGGATGGCTCATGCTAATATACAAAAGATAATTAAAACATAGACTTATGAAGTAAAACTCATTAAGAACCAGCTATAAAACAGAATGTGATCTTGTTTGAAATCTTTCATCTCAATCTTTGAAAATTTTCCTCATCCCAAGGAATTTAGCTTCTTACCAAGGCTGTGAATAATTTAACCCCCAATTAGAACTTCACCTGAAATGCCTTGAATACAGCCCTCCTCTATCTGTGGCACAGTAAAAATCCCCATATTAAAATTGCTACCTAGTAAAATGTCAGAATTTTATACTTTATGGTTTAATAACTTCCTTCAAAATGAGTCCAATACTTAAACTGTGCCAAAGCACTACTTCTGTACGTACAGACACAATAATTATTTGTAATTTTTTTAAGTCCCTGCAAATTTGTGTGTCACAGAAATATAAAAGATCTTCCAGTGTTAACACCTGTGTTAAGCTCCAGCCTGGAAGAACAACTGAGCCACTTAGTACTTTACCTACTGTACTGTTCATTCAGAAGCTAAAGCTGAGTAGGGCATAAAATTGAGTTTTTCAAGGTTCCTTCATGGCTCTTGGGACTCATTCTGCCTTTAACAGCTTTTAAAACCCTCATGATGCTCAGAAACACTCAACAGTTTCTTTCATGGAAACCCGTATCAAACTGCCCTTGTAGCCAGCTTAATATATCTCCTTTATCCTTGGTGCCTACACCAAACAATTGTGGGAGGCCACGAAAAAGTCTCAAAGACATGGTGACTTGCCAGCTATCTTTCAGCCAAAATTCTATGATTCTCTCTCTACCTCACTACCTGTTTTTGAGGTAACAAAAGAAAGGTCACTCTAACCTCCACATAAAATACACAAGCATCCATTAATATGACATGCTTCCTGTTTTTCAGGCTTTATACTAATATGATTGGTGTTTCCCACTGTGTATAATTCCTTGTGGAATTCTATTTTTCAACACTGAAAACCAGAATTATTTCAGTGAAAAAGTGATGATTAATCATGATCAACTGCCAGAACAAATTTAACTTTGATTTTATGAAAAGATTTTCTATACAATCCAAGTAAAAATATACATTTTAATGTGCAGGTGAAGACAGCAATAGCATACTTAATGTACTTTTTTTTTTTTTCCACCGAGAAAGTAGATTCCCCAGCTTTAGAATATTTAACTACTTCTTCTTTCTATAAAGTTATTTACAACTCTACATGAAATACAGATATATTCGGCATTATTTTTCAAATGCTTTCATTTATGGGTACTTCTTTTCTATGAGTCCTATCAGTTTAGAGGATAACATTTAAGTGTTTCAATTGAGATGATGTATCTTTAGGAAGAACACATCATATCTATTTTCCCTCAGTATAGAATGCATCAGACCTTACAAAAAAGCTGAGCTTCCTTCAGAATAGGGGTGGGAAAGAGATTTGTGCCTTGGAAGAAGGAGTTTGCTGCACATTCTTAATACATTTCAGGAAAAAAGATGAATGGGCAAACTGAGAGAAGCCATTGTAGCACTACAACAACGTGATTGGTACAAAAGGCACAGAGAACTGCAGTACAACTCTGTCTATGCAGGTACCGCTGCCTATACCTATAGGAATGGTAAAACTACTAACATGGTGTAATTTATTGCAGTCCATCTTTCTTATCATCCTAATTTCCAGTTATATCCCTTTTCAAATCCACCCTTAACAAGATTATTAAGGCAATTCATTAGTTGTCATGGCTATACTTTCAACTCTTGGCTTAGGTATACTATATAACTTCACAATGCTAGGATGTAGGAGGAACCATGCACTCATCAGAGAGCTAGAACCAGCAAATAAATGAAATCCACAGTTTAAAGTTTTGAGGTGACACAAGAAAAGCTGCATATATCCCCCAGGAAATTAAAGCTATTATCAATTACTTGATTTCTTAATAGAATTGTCCACTTTTACCACAATTGGAACAAAAGCCCTGAAAGTCCATAGTCAATGATGCATTTAGGAAACTAAGATTACATTAGTACTTTGAAATGTTGCATGTTTGGAAATAGTTGAATTACTCTGGGTCTACCCTCTGCCTTAGAAAAGATGTAACTGGAAAGGTAATTCTCCTCATTAATATATGCCTCCATAGATAGAACTTAGACAGTTCTATACATAACATGAAATATTCAACATATGTGTGAAAATGACATTATTTCACACTGGGTGACGTGGATATTGAATGGTTATTTCTGATTACAGCAAGATTTTAATTTCCAAAACATTTAATTTATCTTTCACAAATACCTGGTGTAAAACAACAAGGATATCTAGTGAAAAGATGCAACTTGAAGGAGATCCAAACAAAATTCAATGGCAATTTCAACAGCGACATGTTTCCTAGTAGTTAAACCAAAAACTCCCAATCTGGAGATACTGATGTCTTCTCAGCTAACATCTGTCACTCCGAGTCCCTCTCCTTACAGCCGTTTCTGGAAAGCTCATTTGCTTTCTTACACTTGAATGTCAGGAGCCAGAGTCAAGGTCAGGGATTACATATCTTTCCTTGGCTCCTAAAATTTTAAGCAGGAAGTGTGGCCAGGCAACATGAGGCTCTGCTCATCCCCATCAGATTCATCCTCACAGAGTTTGTTTCCTGTGGTGGTCTAAATCCAGACAGCCCCACAGGCAGTGGAAGGGAATTAAAGCACTGAAACCTCACACTCAAGTCCTGAGGTGAAATCATAGCACCCTGGCTCAAAAGCCAACTACCACAAACCAGGATAACATTTCCAACCTTACCTTTAGAAGGCTTTTAAAAAAAAAAAAAAAAAAAAAAAAAAAAAAGACAAGTATCAAATGATTTTGCCACATCATGGTGTTGCATCACCATCTTGGTCTAATATCCCTAGACAGAGGATAAAAAGAGACTGGAAACTCACAGAGAGCCCATGGGAATTGCTGAGTATAAAGAGGGGACTTGGTTGGACCACAGCTGTTAATGATGCTTTCCTTGTATTTTATCCAAGACACACGACTTCACAGTTTGTGTATGCAAATAGGAGCCACTCCTGCTGCTGAAGTCAGGGTTGTTTTGAGAAAGGAGAAAGCAACTGCAGGAAAGACATGCAAATGCCATGTACACAGAACCTGTTAACATTTCATTTCTTTAATGTATAATCACAATTGCCTTAAGGCACAAATATCAGTCACTTTTACACAATTAAAATAGTATCTGATCATTTGAGTTATTTTCTGCACAGCAAACTAGGAGACAAAATTCTGGCATCTTATAAAAATCAGAGAAAACTCCTATTTTACATTAATTATTGTTAATTACATCACATTACTGTAGGGTTTGCCAAATCAGCTAAAGGACACATTTTACTCTGAAGAGGCTCCCTCAAGTACCAAAGGAATAGGCAATTAAAAAAAACCACAACAAACCAAAAATTCTTACAAAACTGAATAGAGGTGATCTCTGACACAGACAGGAAACAAGGAAACACAAATGTTTATTGCTAAGAACTTAAAATCCCAGCATCTCTCTGCCAAATACTGATGTGGAATATAGTTCAGCAGCGAGAGATGTTTGGCAAGCATAATACCACATGACCATGAGGAATTAAAAGTACTTCCAGATAAAACAGAATATTCTTGACCAATCTTGGAATGAAATATTGTCACCATCCTCTTAATTGTTCTTCACTCAAAATGAAATCTTATAATTATGTACATTCACAAAGTCTAACCTCCACAATTTTCTCACCTTTCTCTACTCAAGAGCGTTTTAAATTTTGTTTATAAATACATATACCAGTTTAAAAAAGAAAAAACAAAACAAAAAAAGTATTACAGGATACAACAATGAGTAAAACTATTTTAAGGGATCTGCAAAATCAAGTTTGAAAAGAGTATATAGTCAACTCAATAGAGCATCAAAAAGAGGCTCCCAAACTGACCAAAAGGTGAAGTTGCCAGTTTTTTATAATTGGAGAGTTTCAGGTATTACTTCAGCCAAAATCTTCATGACAACACAAGGATAACTATGTACAACTACAATGCATAAAGCAATGACTACCAATTCTCAATGGGAGCCCAAACTACTGCCTTGTGAAAACATTAACAATCCAAAATACAGCTACCTAGAAGTGCTGTAAGAAGTTATGAATAAAATTATATTAAATGGTATAACTGCAAAGGTTTGAATACTGACAGTTTTAAGAGTTCAGTCAGAAAGGCACTTGATTTGTAGAGTGTAGAAAATATATTTATATATCTATATAAATACATAGATATAAAAATATTACCCCAGCTAGGTAGCAGCAGTGTGAACCACCTGCATTTTGTCTGACAGCATCTTCCACTCCTGAGAATACTGGACTACAATGGTATTAAGATGGTTGCTTGAGAAATGGTTGAAACAAGCTATCATTTGGTGGAATATAAAGCCAGAAATTAAATTACAGCCAACATTTCTCAAACTGCTAATATTTTAAACAATTTTCTAAAATAGCCAAGTTGTACTACTGACAGATACTTTTCACACCAGTAAAACAGAGTTTTGAAGCACTTTAAGCCATTATTATAAAGAAGCTTTCTGATTTGATCAATGAACCTATGCAGCAACAACTTGTTAAAATATACACTATAAATGTATTATGCCTTAATAAATTACAGACAGATATAGCTGTGACCTTTAGCAACACGAAATGCTGGAGAACAGAGACATGTAAAAATGAAGACGTTTAAATCTTTAGGGAAAGGACCTTAGGATAAGGTCTTTAGGGGTCCAAGGATCACTTAAAGAATGAAGACTACTGATTGCTATATAAAAGCTGTGCATTTCTCCACCTAAGCCAATGTGATGACCCCTCATGTCTACACAGCACTGTTCCTGCAGCATTACAGCTGGAAGTAATCTAGGGACCCTCCAAAGAGTCCACCAATTACCACCCCTCAAAACTCCAAGCTGTGATTTCTTACCTATCTTGAGTATGACAGATTCGACAGAGTTGCAGAAATGCTGTCTCAACATTAAGAATGACAAAGCTGCTCAATCCCTCGTCTCTCTCCACTGCAGATAATGATATGGCTCTCCAGTCAACTCATAAATGAAGTTCAGCTCTATTTCAGGTGAGAATCACTGACTCAAAATCCCTTCCAAATCTCACCTGGCCCCTCCGTCCTCTGGAAAGGCCACTGCTCCTTCTCTTGTTTCAGTCAATCTAGATCAAGACTTCCATCAGTGGAAGTGGTGGGTGTTGGTCTCTTCTCCCAACAAGCAATAGGAAAAAAGGAAATGGGCTCAAGTTGTGCCAGGGGAAGCTTAACTTGGATATTATGAAAAGTTTCTTCACAGAAAAGGCTGTCAAGCACTGCTCCAGACTGCCCAGGGAAATGGTGGAGACACCATCCCTAGAGGTAATTAAAAGCCAAGCAGATGTGGCACTTGGGAGCATGGTTTAGTGGTGGACTTGGCAGGGCTAGGTTAATGGTTGGATTTGATGATCCTAGAGGTCCTTTCCCACCTAAATGATTCCAGGCAATCTTGCAGAAACTCACTCAGACATGTTTAGTCTTTGGTTTTCTTTACAATTCTGGATCCATAAACTTCAGTGATCTCCTTAGACACATACGTGAGGAAAAAACTCTTGCTTAAACTTCTAGCATTTGGCTTCTAGAATCAAACCAACTCTCCTGACATAGTTTTTCTTCTGCCAATGAAGGACATCAATTATGTTTATTTCTTGTTGTTTTATGTCGTGCTTGAGCATCTCTTGAAGAGGCCCATACACAGATGCTGCACTGACATCCTTAGCTACTTTTTACAATGCTGCTAGTACTGTTTCTTCACTGCACTTTGGAGCCAGTTTTGGTGTCTATACAGTTTAAGGAATTTTTTTTTTCTGTCTCTTCACCAAGATTATCTCTTCCAACAAATAATTCATTCTTACAACAAATACTTCATTTTTACGAATAGTGAGAGAATATACTTACTTCTCACAAATATCTCATGGCTTGGCCTGTCACTCCATCCCAAACTTCCCACCATGACTATTAGTGATTATTTGTACTGGCATATATACTTGTTAGTTGGACATGTTGACCCAGAAAAGTTTGGACTTCCTTTTAGATAAGAGATTTCATCCTACCAGGCTTTGCTTTCATCGATCTTTCTCAGAAGCCATATACCATCCCAAGTTTCCATCTCCAAGCACATATTCTGAGCTTTGAGCGTGGCAGTGCTCCTCAGCTTTTGTTCTCCTCAGAGCTACTTCTGAGCTTCACTAGCCAGGGCCAGCATAGGGGTGGAAAACCAAAGCCAGATGAACTTTTTATGGACGGATGTCTGTCATATTTAACCTCTTCTTTAACATAACAACTTTGGCATGGAATACTATGGTCATAAAAATGTTTAGAGACATTTAAGGGGCAGCTGAATTTGAAAACCAAATGCAGGAAAACAACTGACAATATAAGCATTGATTTACTTAGGACTTTAGTGTCATACTCACATGGACTACAGTTTTTTCTTGAAAAGCAATGTTTAAATCATGGAGATTTCTAATATAGTAAGATACTATTCCATGGGCAACAGATAAACAGGTTTCTGATTTCATCTAGAGGTACCTTGCTAATAATATCCCAGGGAAAAAAAAAATCAAAGCCTGAAACAAACCTAGGATTCCCCACCATGAAAAGAAAGAGCACCTGCAGTCACTAGATACATCTGCGTAAGCCATCAAAGCAAATCTGTCTATCAGAGATGCCCAATGCATTTGGGCGTGCCCCTATTTAGATAAAACCATCACAAGGAGGATAAGCACCACAGCACTGGTACACCTATTTTGGCAGACTGAGCAAAGTGGGGACACTCCACAGACTTCCCAAGCATCCTGCTCTATCTGTGCAGAGAGCTCATTACTAAGGCAGTGACTCCCATCCAATTACATCCTGCTTCATCATTTGCTCCCAAAGGAGTGGTCCAGGTTAGCCAGCAGCACCACTACTAGCACAGCCATGCTGCTAATCAAATACAAAGCATCTGTAATTATCTCATGCATAATACAACTATTTCTATGTATATTTATATTTACATTTTAAAATATACATATAAATACATATACATGTATCTAAAGCTTCACAATCATATCCTGGCCAGCTTTTCCTTACTAAAAAGATCTCTTTCTTCTTGCATCTGACACCTGGGGTTAGAGCACAATATGCATTCAGATTTTCAGCATTTGCACCTACAATTTTGGTTCTCCAAACTTCGTTGGAATAGCTACACAGAATGCTTTCAAAACCAAATCCCAACCAGTAAGATTAGAAACAGAGAAATAGGTTTGGATGTGCTCATTGGCATAGACACCACGAAAAGGAGAAGCTGAAGAGAAGGAGGCCAAGAACAAAACCTGAATATAATTCATTATTCAAGGAGGTGGTATTAGATGAGCAAATGCTTCAGCAATACGCCAAAGCCATTAGCAACTTCAAATCAGACAGACAGTCCCCATGGATTCACGTCACAAAACCTACATTTACAGGAAGACTATTCCCATTTGCAGGAAAGGCTTACCAAGAATAAAAACCTTTGTAATGAAAACCAGCAAAGAGAATAAATTACCATACATTCTTTGTATTTCAGCTCCTTGGATAATAATGTATGAGCTTCACGCTCTGTGCATGAGAACATTCCTGGATATCCCAATGACACCCTGATTGCAAACAAGGAGGAGGAAGATTTAATCCAAGCACATTCTCTCTGTTTCATTTACACAATCCATGTTTGCTGTTCTTCCTATTTAAGACAAAGTAAATCTTGAAACAGGAGGTCTGATTTTGCTCATCTTAACACTTAATTAAAAATTTTAAAACCTTAATAGTGCAGACATGTTTTCCCCTCCACATTTGCAGCGAAATAGGAGATCCATGTCATAACGTATGTAGCAGGTATGTCTTCCAGAAAGTCCTCTTAAGGAAGAAGGATTAGCTGTAATTTTTCAAGCTTTATGACGTTTATGGAGTGAACAGAATTTTATTCATCTTTTGTTACATGCTGTAAAGCATGTTTTACCTGTTTCATATTTATCATCCAAATTGGAAGAACAGCGGTTATCTCTTAGCTCCCATAACCTCAGGTCTCAAAGAATTATGAGTTTGGGACTGACTATTCAAATGTCCTGCAACACTCTTTCTCATGCTATTTTTTTACACTTTGGATTAATCTATTAAAAACTCTTCTTTACAGATACATCAAATGTCTGTCTTTTTGCTTGCAGATATACAACAACTGTAATGTGACTGGTTGCAGTGAACATGACTGTTGTAGATTTATCTCACTCTTCTAGGGAAATTAAAATTTAGAATTATTCCTTCCTACATTGTTCAGATCCTTTATTGCCGTTATTTGGGATTTGAAGTGTTAGCTATAACCTCTGGCTTCAGCAATAAGATAGCCACTGTATGTATGTGTCCACATATGTGTGTATATAAACACCTGTATATTTACACAAACACTTATATGCTCCATTTTTTATGATTTTCAAATGTTTTAGTATTTTCCATAACAGTGAAAATTAAATGCAGAGCAGAAGTTTGCTTTTCTTGATTTCATTCACAGACCCCTTGAAAATCCTAAGGCATCACATAGGCTGTGAATAGTCATGGGCCCCCCACTGAATTTTTCTGCTGTCACTGCCCATTACGCTGCCCATTAAGTTTTGTCAGAATTACATAGAGATTTTTTCATCTGAGATTGTAAATTGTTCATGATAGCTTTGCAAGAGTCACTTGGTGTTTTATCTTCAGCTTTGTAATCAACACTTACCAATCCTGAAGTTTGCTTCTAAACAGTAATTGCCTACTCTATCCTGCTATTCACCACAATTTCTAATATTCTCAAGTATTCCTCTGCCTCCATCTCTAAAGGCACAGGCTTCAGATATCACTGCATCTGATGTCTCAAAGATAAGCAGTGTAGATATACAACACATTAGATAGATCTTTTGCTCTCGGGTAAGAAACACAATGATTTTAGTTTAAATAACTGTTTTTCCTCTTTCTTTACATTCAACCACAACCACAGACATTAATGGAGTAAAATCAATAAAATTAAATCACATTAAGATTCTCAAGCTTGGGCTTATAGTGAAATCTCAACAAAATATCTGAACATGTAATTTTTGAACAGCTTAAGAAAACAAGTAGAAAACCAGATCAATAAAAAGAATCTGTAAATTCTTTCAGCTAACCATAAATCACTTCAATGTCTGAAAACATATTTCAAACAGGTTACTAAGCTCCATATCTTCTGGTATCTTTTGGTATGACAAAATGTCACTGTGAGACAAACTGGGGAACTTAAGAGGAACCACCATAAACACAAGCTCTTTCCAACATCATCCCTCTGCTCTTTTCTTTTTATGGATAGTAGAATTAGCTGTGAAAAGATCACAGGAAATGTCACTTACTTCATTACTCTATGACTAATTATGATTAAATAGATGGTGGGGGAGCTCATTACAGTAATTTTTTTGGCTCCTGCATAATTCCTGAGCACTACTTGAAGGACAGAAACTTATCACGCTGTGAATGAGCATCAGAGTGGATGCACAATGGTGCTGAATGCTACCTTCAGTGGGACACTACTTGGATCCTAATTTCTTTAAGGCAGCTGTCCATAGTACTTCATCAGTATGAAGACCATATTGATTAAAATTCTCTACTGAAGATGCCATCAAAGTAACTTCAAATTTTCCTATACACAGTTGGTAGATGTATTTAACTCATCTATTATAATATGCTACCTAGGGCATTACTTGAACTCCCAAAAAACTGAACAATTGCCTCAGCATGTTGGCCTAGAGCTCTCAAAATGCATTGCATGTACAGACACAGCATGCAAACCCCTTCAAAATGGTATGTAGTCCACATGGCCAATGCACATTCAAGAAGGTCCAATCTTCCCTACTGTCCAATGGCAGAAATCAGGAAAATGTTTGGAAGTCTTTTCCCTGTTCTGCTGAAAACCATGAAAAAGAATAGCCTGGATTCAGTACTACCATTGAGATCTCCTCTACCCAGTTACCTATTTGCAAAAGTAAAGGCACTTCTTTTGATAGTCAGGTAAAAAAAACCACCACCAGAATACACAGTACACTGTAGCAACGCAGCAGGTCTGCAATATGCATTGAAAGTCAAACTGACTCGTCTAGAACTGTTAATGAACATTTCAATCTGGAGATCTGAAATCCTGGAGACAGCTGAAAAGCTCAGTACTGGGTACACCACATCCCAGCCCAACCACTCCAAGTTCTCAGTCTGGATAAATTGTGAGGATGTGAATCCCATGAAAAATAAGGGCAGAGAGTATACTCACGTTTCTGCAGGGAATAAGAGATGAAGATTTTCTGTTACACTGCACAGAGGAGATCTCCACACCATGCTACTGCCACAGATGCAACAAAAGAGAAGTCAGCCTTACTCCCTGGGGCTACAGCTCCTACCTCAGTGCAGCTGTGAGCCAACACCAAGCAGCTGCTCTTCAATATTACATAGCATGTGCGCATAGGAAGTGGCCCTCAGACGGGCGTCTACTGGAACTGCTGCTGCTGCTTTGGTGGCCTTGCCTGAACCATCCTGACAAGGTCCATAACAGCAGCATTGGAGAGAAAACTATATTCTTCTACTAAGGGAGCTCAAGCGCTTCCTAAGGAACAACCTACCTTCCACTTGCGCATCAAGACAGGCTCCTGCTACCTTGGACGCTCTGGAACATTGAGTAAAAGTGGCTTTTGGGCACATTTATCACTGCATTACACAGCTCCAGAATGAAAACAGAGACAAGATGTAACTAGACAACCTTTTGGACTGCTAAACTTCCCAATGAAATCCCACACCAACACTGCACTTTCCTGCTTTGTTGTTGTTGTTGTAAGTAGTAAAGCAAAACCTAAACCAGAAGCCCCATTTTCTCTGTAACTTCTCATTCTTTGAGAAAACAGCTATTAAATAAAAAGTTTTTATGCCTATTTCTTTTTGAAGAATGTAATTTTTTTTTACTTTCAAGCTTTGTGGTGTTTGTTGGGGGTTTTTTGTTGTGTTTTGTTTTTTTTTTTTGTTTGTTTGTTTGGTTTGTTTTGTTTTGGTTTTGTTTTTTTTTGTCCAGTGAAAAAGAACTGTTCCTATTACATATTAGGTCAGGCTGTCAGGTTTTATCTCAATTCCTAACTCCTTTTAGCTCATTAAAACAAAATCTGCAGTAAGTTTATGCACTGGGTCAGCAAAATGGATTCCTGACCCACAGGTGCTATAAGAATATCATATTATCTTAGGGTCTACAGAAATTTCTGTGCATAAGCATGTCAGTAAAAGAAAAAAACATATAAACCCTGTCACTGGAAAGCTTAAAATACTCAAAGGTGCCCTTCTTTTAGACTGCTGGGGAGAAGGAAATGTTATATCAACTTAAGCATCCTAACACGGTAGGAAATTTCATCTTTGTTATTAATCACTGGCTTGTGATACAGCTGAGAACAACGTGCCCACATTATCTTTGCAAACCTGCGCTGGTCTCTAAGAGGTCACAACACATGCTGGATGCCCAGAAAAACAAAACTAAACAAAAAAACCCAACCAAAACTAAATGCCAGAAACCATTCCTTTTGCCAGACAGAGCTGTCAAATTCTAGTTCACTGAAAGTATAAATGTTTCCCTAAGAGCAGTGTGGATTTTTACTGTGCTTTATTGGTGACATTTAGCAATGCACTGTGGTAATGCAGTCACTGGAATAGCTGGTATTTCCTTGCTTAACATCTTTCTCTATTCACTGTTGAGAAGCTAAGGCAGAATAAGCAAGTTAGATGTGACACTATTTCCAGTAACACATTTTCCCCCACAAAACTATGTCTAGTGTTTGTCTTTTTGTAATCAGTCTTATCTAGAGCAATTTTTCTGCCCCAGTACACTTTCAGTGAAATCTCCTTTTCTAATAACAATGTAATTCCCAACAGCATTAATAAAAACTGTACATGAACAGTTCAAGGAATAAGATAGAGAGGTTGCAGTGGAGACTTATATAATAGTTTTCCTTTTTCTGTAATAACAATATTCTGGGCTGAAGCTTTAACTTTTGCCCAGAGTCTTAAAAGGTTCTTAAATATTGTAGGAGTGGTGCTTTAAAGCACCCAAAAGAAGAATGGAGGCATAAAGGACGAACATCTTTAGAAGTTCATACACTTACAAGATGCCAACAGGACTTGGCCTGCAGTTTCTGAAACAGCAGAAACTGTGTGGCCAGCAGCACCAGGGCAGTGATTGTCCCCCTGTACTCAGCACTCATGAGGCCACACCTTGAATCCGGTGTTTAGTTCTGGGCCCCTCATTACAGCACAGACCCGGAGGTGCAGGAGTGTGTCCAGAGAAGGGAACAGATCTGGTGAAGGGTCTGGAGCACAAGTCTAACGAGGAGCGTCCGAGGGAGCTGGGGGTGTTTAGCCTGGAGAAAAGAGGCTCAGGCCTCCTCGCTCTCTCCAGTTACCTGAAAGTACACAGATAGGAGCTGGTCTCTTCTCCCAAGTAAAAAGTGATGGGATGAGAGAAAATGACCACAAATTGTGCCGGGAGAGGCTTAGATTGGACGTTACAAAAAAGTCCTTCATGGAACAGGTTGTCAAGCACTGGAACAGGCTGCCCAGGGAAATGATATTTAAAGGATATGTAAGTGTGGCATTAGGGACACGTTTTAACAGTGGACTTGGCAGTGCTGGGTTAATGATCAGACTCAATTATCTTAGCGGTCTTTTTAAATCTAAATGATCCTAAACGATTCTATGAGAGTGAGGGAGTGACATGGTGTTTGTGGTAACACTATTGTAAAGCAGTTTTGATGCAGAAGGTTCTATGAATTTATCTTATTAATAAATTTATTTTTTTCCCCCTTGAGGGAAAAAAGAGCATGTTATGAATCATTCTTTTTGCTTGTAACTTTCTAAAACTTGGCCCTTTGGAATATTCTCCAGCCGGGGCAGTCCTCCCCTCGTGCCCCACTGAGCAACCATCTCCCCAGGGCAGCAGAACTGCAGGAAATACCAACACGGCAGAAGAAATGAGATTACCCTTTGTTGATTTACTGACAGCTGCTTGGAGAGGTGCTGTAACCTATGCTAACAGAGACAGCCTCATCTGCTAAGGGGCCATGCCTAGAGCAGCACCTTCCCATGGCAGAAGCACATCAGCAGCACCACAATATGAAATGCAGATGGGGCACTACTAAGCAGAGACATGCTGGGAGACGGATTAAACTGCAGAAATCGGCCTCAGAAGGCAGGTATGCTCTCACCCCTATTGCACAGTGTTTCTCAGATTTAGCAGACCTCCAGACTAAGATTATATAAAGCTCATGAGAGACTGAGTTCATTCTTCACACAAGGAACCAGAGCCCATTTCCACCTCGAGCCTTAGCTTGCAATATATTCCTGAAGTGTCTAGGTAGGTGCTACTACATAATTTAGACTTGAACTTTATATAGGATAAAAAATTTTCATAAAATGACAACTTTTAACTCCTACTGCTTTACTCTTGGCAGCTCAGGTTCCTGTTTTTCCTCACATCACATGTGCCTTTCCAGCAGCAAGAGGCTGTGCCTGCAGCACATGCCACGTCTGCTTCACGTCCAGCTTGTCTCACATCCTCTCCATTTCTCTTTTCCACATTGTCCCCTTTCCCTCTTGCAGTGCTGGGCTCCCAGTGGTGCTGCATTTCCCACTGCTCGTTCCCCCAGTTGCAGCTCAGCTCTCCTTCAGCTGCTACTGCAGCACCCCAGAGATGGGGTCCACAGGCACTGCCAGCTGACTGCAAAGCAAAAGCCTGCAGTATGTGCTACCTCCTCCCTCCTACCCCATGCCACCCCTCTCCTCTCCCTGCTTCCTCAGGCTTCACCTCCATCCACAGAATTCTAGAATTCTGTGGAATTAAGATACTTCAAAGTAATCAAAACTCCCATGGGCACCAGATAGGCACAGAGAGCAAATTTGGTTGCAAAGAAATAACCAGTGTTCTTATGCGAATGCAATGATGGCCATAGGTTTTTGTAGATTGGCAAAATTTGCTGTGTCTGTCCCACTGTACCTGATACAGGCTCTTGCCTAGTGCTTGGCTCCAGCCTTCTTCACACCTTCTGTGCCAGTCTGGGATGTTCACCCAGACTGGGTTCCTGGGCTATTTTTGAATATCTGTCTTCTACAACTAGAAGCAGCAATGACACCAAAGTCATGAAACATTTGCAATGCACTTACATCCTGCAGCAATGCTGATACTTGGAAGGATGTTTGTGCAACACTCTACTCGTGAGCAAGTCTGGGGTTTCATTACTTACAGCTCAACTATCTTGCCTGCATTCACCACTTACCACTAAATCATTTTTTTTAAATAACTTCACCTTTAATATTCAGAAAGCCTACAAACCAACACATGGTACTCTTCCCCCCCCAGAATACCCTTCAGAGGAGAGAAACATAGCTATCCCCATCACAACACTAGGGACAAGGCACAAAGTCCCAATCACCTGCTGAACTCTTGTGAAAAAAGTTTAGTAGGAACCAGCCAACAACTTCTATAACCCATCCTGCAAATCAACATATGCCATGTGTAACTGATATCAGAGCTACCACACTGGATACCAGCTAGTAATATCTGATAGATAAAAGATAGCTAATGGCCACTTACCATCCCTTTATATGACTGCAGTCTTCTCTTCACACCTTACAGGTGCTTGCATGCAATTACATCTGCTTACCTAAGCCAAAAAGTTTTTCTGCAGAAGTCCACTCATAAGCACATCCTCAGACCATAAGGGCTGCAGCAGTGCTCCTACTTTAAGTAGTACATGCTTGATTTGGAAAGTATTTTTATGTCTTTCTTTTCTGTCAAAGCATCACATAGATTGGTTAGTATGCTGCTGTGCTTCAGATCATCCTGAATAATTAATAAAGAGTTTGCCAGTTCTTGAATATATTAGTTGCGAAGAAATATTGCTTGAACTTGTGAACTGTGATCGGCTTGCTCTAGAAGAGAAAATCCCTTCTCCCTTCATTACTTCTTACAACAATAAGTTCAAAGAATTCTTCTGAACAAAAAGACAATATGGCGAACTAATAATACTCATTAAATATAATAAATCTGCCTCTTTTGTTCTTCACATACTCAGTGCTGGATAGCCTAAATACCAATTATAGAAGGAACATCTTAACAAAAATTCATCTCTCTCCCTCTTCTTGAGCAATCATAATGCAGACAGTTACAATTTCAAAGTAATCCTAAAACAATCCTGGCCAAAGGCATTCTGAAGTGCAAATAAAAAAGTCAAAACTGCTGAAAAATCTGGTCTCATGGTCTTCGCAAAATTCAGCAACCGTTCCTAGCCAGCAATGAACAAATAGGACAGGGCTGTCCCCAAGACTGGCATGGACCCACTGAGTGATGTAAGTCAGGTCGTGGCCACTCTGCCTTCATCTTCTTATCTGGCAAACAAGTCTTGCAATAAAATAATTTTTTTAAAAACAAAACAAAACAAAACAAAAAAATCCAAGTAGCACCAAGGAATGCTTTTGTTTTGTTTTGGTTGTTTTTTAAATTGTATTTAGTACGTTACAAGCACTAAGAGCAGCGTCAAAACTTCCCTCGCTGACAGATGTCCACAGGTCTCCCCTGTGGACTCTCCTGTTTTCTCATGAAGTACCCACTAATGGCTGAGGGAGGGCTGCAACTCTGGAGGTGGTCATAAAGTTCCCACATGCTAGCAGAAAATAAAGTTTCCAGATTTTGCTTCTACTCTTTATTCTTTCACTGCAGTTTGTTTACTAAATCAGAAGAAGCACAGAAGTCACTTTCAGATACAAAATGCAAAAAACGTGGAGATATGATAACTTGGATAAACAGGTACGAAAGTATGAGTATGAAAAACCCCAGTGTATTTCTGAAACCCCAACCAAATGCACAAATCCATAATGAGTGCCTATATATAGAACTTAGCAGACACTTAGGAATTTTGTGAACCTTCAAAACTAATTTTAGAAAGACAGGGAACCGACCTATGTTTAAAAGTCTCTAGAGATATTGTTACTTGTTATTTTTACTTCGCTGAAAGCAAGCTGTTGACTCCGTTCTAGTAGCTAAACTTGTATTTTTATAAACAATTTATTGTCAAAAAGAGACCACATAATCAGAATTATTCTAAAATCATTTTAAAGGCTGGTAACCAGGGATGAGTCTCTGAAACACTACCAAGTTTGTAATAAAATATTATATAGCCTCAATTTCAACTCTTTAACACCATTGTAATTCCATACTTAAAAAAAAAAAAATAAATCTGGGTTTGTTCTTGTTGTAGCTGCTTGTGGGCAAAACAAAGTATAAACTACATCCAGCTACATTCAGAATTCATCCTTTGATGCTTTAGGCCCCAACCTAATTTTTAGATGACTGATCATCTTATAAAATGGAGCGCAGCATCTTGCCTTTAAAGCTTGCTTTATCTTGCTGTATTGGAAACATACTGGGAGAATAAAAATATATGTCTGCAGAAAGGATCTGTATGCGCAGTAGGTGATAAATTATCCTGAAGATAGGCTATAAAGCTTTGATGGGTTGAGAGGCATTCCACTCAGCTCCTCACACTATGCCCTGTGTAACAACAGTTGACATCTTTATCAGAGTGCTCCTATTTTGTTTCCATTATAATAAAATCCAGAATAACTTCACTGATCTGTGTATGTGAAAAACTCCATTCCTGACTATAACAAAGAAACCCATTTCTGTACGTAACTTTATGCTACAGACACAGCTTCCTAAAAGTGCTGTTCCTTCAGCTAATAAAGGGAAAAAACCAAGCATGTCCATACATCAATTAACCACAGCCAAGGCTTTGTAATGCACTACTTGAAAGGCAATTTTAAAACTAAAAAGAGATTAATTTACCTGTAAACCTGACCAGCCTAAACATTTCAGAGCCACTTTCCACTATTGTATGCTATATATGTATATTGTTCACTGTTGCGCTTAACATACTAACTGTAAATTGTACCATTTTTATTTAGCATACACATGTAATGTAAGGGATTACCACAGGCTCTTTGGCATGCACAACATACTGCTCAATGCCCAAGGTCTTATATGAATAAATTGGGGTGGGGGGTGGGGGGGGACCCCTAGTGTTTCTCCATGCACAAAAAAATCTTCCTACAATACAAGCAGCTGTACGAAGTGCACATTTGTGGCCTTTCCTTATATTCACTTGGTCCAAGTGGAAGCTACCATTCTCTCTGAGCCCAGTACTTCTTATAGTGAAAACTATAAAACCAGCTACGACTTCAGATTCTTAACATAGCTTTTGGCTTACCTAGCTCTTTTGGGATAGAAAGGAGATAAAAAAATTCATACATAAAAATTACGAAACTCTCTTCTCAGTGCAAATTTTAGTACCTAATATGGTAAGAAGATACCATTTAACTACTTCCAACATTGCTTAAAATGTATAAACATACACATAGAGATTCAAATGCATAATAAAAGGAAATTGACCCAGCAATATTTCAGCTCAAAAGTAAAAGCATGAAAGATTTATTAATGAAAGAAACCAGGTAATTACAGCACAAACTCTCATCAGCAATAAACACTTCTAACATTTATTAAAAAAATGCATAATGAAAAAATAGCAAAGAAACAACACATTAGTGTAAAAACAACACATTGGTGTAAAAACAGATGTATTTTTGTTGTTCCTAACTAGATAGACTAGATCTAAATTCAAATCATGTCTCCACACCTATGAGAAAACAGTCTCACATAGCATTATTCTTGCAAATTGCATCATCAAATGACCTAATACTTTTCTTTCATGGTTGCTTGTTAATGGACACAAATACAAAGTTTCATCTGACCTTGGTTATGTGCAATTTTATTACTGAAAATGTACTGACCTCCAAAATAAAGACTCACAAAACTGAAGTGTAATACACATTAAGGGAGCTAATCTCATAGTCTTCTAAATTTCCTGCATGGATAATTATTGTGCACTTCTTGTTTGCCACATCTTTTGCTTCAGGAGGAGGCGATTGAAGACTTCTGTGCAGCAGCCACAGTAGCTCTCATACCCACAGAGGCAATACGGCACAAAAGGAGTGCAGGGGCAGGGGCAGGGGCAGGGGCAGGAGTGAAGCACGAGTGAGGGGCAGGGGCCTGGACTGGAAGATGCTTGAAGATCCTTTCCAACCCAAACCATTCTATGATTCTATAATTGTGCCTGCCTCTTATGAGTGGTGTAAGTTTGAAGGCAGAGGACAAAGAAGACTAATGCCCCCATCTAAAGATGACCCTGGAGGTGGGGTCAAGAGAGGTAAGGGTTTTCTGTTGCAGGCTCTGACACACAACTGCAGGACGGAGTGACTGACTGGGTTTTGGAGAGCATTCTCACTACTACATGATATTTTTGCCTTGAAATTAGCTCACACTTGAAGATTCTCCCATTAGTATTTTTTTCAATTAAAAAGTAAGTAGGTGCAACAATGCAAACAAACACAAAAAAGCTATCCTTTTTGCTTTGAAAGGTTAAGATGAAGTACAAGAAGAGACGAGTACAATTGCTGTAAAATAAAATATTGCCCGAACATCTCCCTGTTGGAAGGAATTACTTTTAGAGAGTCTCCAGTTGCACAGATGAGGCATTTCTGTCTACATTCCTATCTGAAAGAACAGAAAATGAAGTTACAAGCTTATTTTGTCAAGACATAAAAAATGACATAACATACATAGAGTAGATATTTCCACATTCTGATGTATAGTTAACCGCACACCTTTTATTAAACACATGACACTAATCTAGTGTGCAGCATACCTTTACCTTTTCACCACAGTAGGGTCTGAAAGACAGAAGAGAAATTATTTTGGGGAAATGCACAAAGCTACAGGATTAGTGCAGAAGAAAAAGACCCTGGCAGAGACAGGCTGAGGGCAATACTAAAGCAAGGAAAACTGCTTTTGGAGCAAAGGAACTCAATGAATGCGCAGAACCCCACGACTAGCAGGTTAGAAGGAAAGGAGATCTTCCAGCTGATACAGCAGCAGGAGATTGCCAGCTGTTGGCAAGAATCCTCTACACACTAATAATGTGAAGGTCCATCCCTGTCCTCAGCTAGGCTGTGTTGAGCAGTCCATAACTGTTGTCTGAGATGCAAATGCCAAGGCAAAAACCCCCAGAGAATTGGATAAAAAACCAAAGGTCTCACTCAAAACAATGAAAATTCAGGAACCTGTCAATTAGGACAGCAACGCCAGTCCAGTGTATGTACAGCTTAGAGACCCCACCTCTAGACTTTTTCTTTATCAACTAGAGACCAGCATAAGGCGCACTAATGCAAAAATTCAATAGTATCATGCCAGTTCCTATTGGGAGGGAGTGGGAGGAGCAAGGAGTCTCAATGGTAGTTTAAGATTATTTCAAAGGAGAAAAAACCCACTAGCCAGAGTTCTGTTGAATGATGGAAGCATGAAATAATTAAGATGGCTATGATGTATAAGATTATTGATTATTCACAGGGAAACTGTATTTAAGTGGAACAACTCTCATCAGTGAAAGACTAAATTAGTGCCCAGATCCGTCTGATGAAGACATCAGCAGACAAAAAGGTTGCTCTGCTCACACCAGAAAGAGAGAATACACTGACTTTCAACCTGATAAACGTGTAATAGAGCTATCAGAAGAGAAATTTTTTACACAAATGAGAAAAACAGGCATTACCCAGCACAGATCTGAAAGAGAAGCAAATCTACTGAGAGGATGATTAATAAATATTTAAGTTCCTATGTTTTGAACAACGTGGCCCCACTGAGCAATCTAAATAAAAGGAAAATGCTTATATAAGTTTGATTGCAGTATTCTTCCCTTTTCCTACTACTGATCTCATTGCATGCTACCTTTTCATGCTTCTGCAAAATTAAACAGTAATTGATTTAGAGCTATCCTGACTAATAATCAAAGATATCTGATTTTTCAAGCTAAGCTGATAAAAATAGTCTCATTCACATACAGATATATATCCAGCTGCACAGTAACGGCCATTAAATATTTCACAGCACCCAAGATAAAAAATAGAAGCTTCTTATTTGCAGACACATAACGCTATTACAACGCTGGAAGTTTCCATCAAAACATCGAGCTAAAATCCCAAATCAAACCTTTTTACACAGAGAAGGAAAAAAATTACCAAACATAACAGATTTTTTTTTAAATACCAAAAGTTATTTTCAGAAAATAAGATATGTTCATTCCTGAAGAGAGAAGGTGTCTTAGGCAGGTTTTCACATATCTGCTTTAACAATCACATACAACTCAGCCTGGTATTTTAAAGTTCTGAGCGGTAAAATGAGAGACTGCAAAGATTTACAGTAAGATAAAATGCATACTGCTCTAACAGGCAAATTAACTTCACAAGTCTGACATGCAAGTGCAGCCCGAAAAAACACACGCTGCTATTCCTACTTCATCACGTACAGCAGCCTTCGGCATCTAAAGCACAGGTAAAAATAGCTGGCGAAGGACATGAAAGAACAGAAATTCATCCTGGATACAGGTCCAGGACAGCAGTGTCAGTTGCTCCCAGTAAGGCAGAGCATGCACTGACCCAGGAGGGATGTCTCTGAGCAGTTAGCAGAAATACAAAACAATAACACCCCATAATAACTTCAGCACTTCACTTGGGAAAAAATCCTCCTTTTAGCAATAACAAAAAAGAGAGAGAGAGGGAGAGAGAGCGAAACCCGGCAATCTATCTTCCTAGCAGGACCACAGCCTGGGACATACAGGAATGTTAATTGAAAGAGCCCCTACACCCTCCTGTATCAGGAGTTCTTTGTTGCCTGACAGTACATTGGGAAGACGGTCATATTTAAAAGTAAAAACACCAGGCTGTGTCTCTGGAAGGATGCAACGGAGTCCCTGGATGAGTAAGAAGGAAAGCACATTACCTTTAGCAAGTCTCCTCAGGATCTGACAGCGGCATTTAAAAGAGACAGCTATCATTCTGGCTGCCTGCCTCCCCAGGCAAAGCACGCTCGGGGCTCTGCTTGGCTGAATGCAGCAGCAGCCTGTGAATTCCTCCTCCCGCACATACCAGGCAAAAGGTAGCCCCGGCGGGGAGTGACAAAGCTTAATTCCTCTTGGCTGATGCAGAGATCAGCTCCGTGTCATCCGGCAAAGCTGTGTCATTCACTACCACTGCCGACACCACCACCTGCATGAGGAATGAAGGGCTTGAAAAGCCATATTTCTTTACAAGCTAGAAAGCATCCTGCTGCACACACAGACGTGGGTATTGGAGGGACACATCCCCCAGCCTCTCGCATTCCCTGACCCTGCAGGGAGTGATGGTTGCTGTGCCAGGCAAAGGGCCCCACATTTCAACAAGACATGGTGATTTTTCTCCTCCTTCCTCACATCTATCCTTTCCCTTACTGTTTCCTCTGGATAAATAGGGCAGAAACACCACGAATCCTACTTCTGGGAGAGAAGAAGCCCATTTCAAATGGAAATATTCTAATCAAAGCACATTAAAGGTTTAATTCTACCGATCTATAAGGAAGAAAAAAGAAAAAGCCTGATTTGCTAACCAGAAAAGCTTTTTGACAATTGTAGACAAGTATATTACAGTCGATAAAGCACAGACCACAGGAGGAGGGAGAGAGTGGAGGGAATTGATGGACTGTGTGTGGGCAGGACCACCAAGCATTTGATCACACCAAAATAAAATGATGCTGAATAGAAAACACACAGCAAATCGAGTTTTCTGCCTTCACTAAAGGGAGAAGGGAGCAGATTTAAGAGCAGCTGAACTGGCCAAACATTGCACCATTTGTAAGATTTCTTCAGCTCACGAGGAGTTTTATGCCCTCTCGTGTCTATTCAAACAGCAAATTAACCTGCTTTTACAATCCATTCAGAAAACTATGAAGTAGAGCATACCACTTAAACTAGAGTTCCATACTTTATGGACAAAGCTCCATATCTATTCTAAAAACTAAGCAAGCAAACCACATTATTCCATGTAGTTTTTCACGTCAAATCTAGTCACAAACCCCAAGTCCCACACTAGATACTCTCCTTTAAGACAACAGATAATTATTATTTCTTTCTCAAGATTTATGCTTCCCTTGAGTGATATATTTAAAACTGTCTTCATATATCCTGCCCATTAACCTGCTTTGATTACAAAATCGCTTAGCTTATCTTCTGTCATCTTTTATCCATCACTGTATTTAATGTTATGGTCCAGTGTCATGGTGCACATCTTCCACCACAAGCTACAGAAAGCCAGGAGCAAGCACGGACAGCTTTCACACTCTGAGCTGTTTCTTTCTCTCTGACTGCTCTGTGTTTCCCATAGTCCAACTCCAACTACTATTACAGTGATTGTTTTTCTTATTTTTGTTTTATTGGTTAGAGCAACAGTCATCCAAGGGTAAGGTGAAAACACTCCATCAGCACCATTGCACATGCCTAGACAGACCTGGTAAAAATTGATTTTATTTCACTGTCGTTAAAACCAGATTGGGGTAATAGAGTCATCTGTTCACCAACCTTGTTATTGCTTCTTGTAGCTGCTCTTGTACCAGAGAGCCATAAAACCCAACCAGTGGAACAGCAGATGCACCTGAAGGCGTGAACTGATGGCTCCATCCTTGTAACCACAGACCTCTGGCCAAGGATGGACAGGGCACACAAGGAGGGGTGAAACCAGAGGATGAAGGTGGAGGTTTACATCAGTGTAATTCAGTAGTCCGGAAAGAAGACAGAAAATCTTGGGACTATTATGGAGAGGAAAGGGGAGAGGAGTTGTGTGTTCCTGTTCTCCCACAAAGTGACGCTCGCTCTCTCTCCCCCTCAACATGCTTTTAGATGAAAAAATTTGCCAGCACTCTTCCTTGCCACCTCCTGCTCAGGAAACAGGACTTCACACCAATAATACCAATAAATAGCACCCTATATCTGCTTTCTCTCTGCTCCCCTGGAAAAGCTGTTCCAGAAACCAAAGGCTATGGCTCAGCACACAGGGCCTGTTCACAGCTCTTCCATGTTTGAGATACCCAAGCGGCCTGAACTTGCTGCTCTCTTTCTGCAGACTGGCATCCAGAATCTTTATTAGTGCCTTTTCATCTGCCAGAGGCCTGTCCTTGATGCCATAAACCTTGCTGAACCCAGGCAGACCAGTTTAAACACTTACCCTTAATCATGGGCATCCAGAAGATACAGCAAGATAATAGTTTAGCTGCCCTAACATTTGTTCTTTGATTCTACCCAGTCAGCTGTAGGGTCAGCTTTGTCTGCTCCAGGCAGTAAGGTCTCCACTCCCACCTCTTTGGACATAGACCTTGCCACCACCTGCCAGCATCAGTGCCAGGTGATCCTGCAGTGCTCCTGCCATTCAAAAGATGATTTTGGTGAGCAGGTCTCAAATCAAGACTCCACTTTTGTGCAGTTTTAACACCATTGAAGACTTCTGCTGGGCAGAGAATGGCAAGAGGTTGTATCTACACCATGAGGAAGAACTGCTTGATACTTGCCTTTGTGATCTGACCTCACGACTTACCCTGGCTCAGCCCCTTTGGCAGAGGGTGCAAAACAGAGGACACTTACACAGCTAAGAGGCTTCAAAAGATAGACTTCAGACACTGGAGAAAAATCAAGCCTTTAGGCAGGGAAATGCTGAGTCCCAATGGGATTAGGCAGAAATGTGTAAAACTGTAATAACTGTACAGAAATTGTGATATATATGCAAAACATGCAGCAGACTTAGTCAGATAAAGCTTTACTAACAGTAAAATGATACATTCATTCCTTGATCCAAAAAATTTCTTGTATTGTTTACTACTTCTGAATTACTGGTGTGTATGTTAAACAGCCTCTGAAGCACTGCAATAGTCACTTCCAACCAAGTCAATAGGATAATTTTTTGCTTATGTCTCTTCAGACAATTTTTCTGTCCTTGCCAAGGGAGGTCACGTACAGATTTGAATTTGTCAAAAAGGTTTCAGAAGACAAATACCTACTTCAAATACAGCATGGAACATAATGATCTATTGTATATACTGCATATTTTTTCCTCATTTTTGCTAGGTCTAGAAAAGATCCAGTTATTGGAACAATTTCTAAAATATTCACTCATGAGAGACATGATTTTATCACCTTCTTTCAGGATAACAATCGTGAGAATTAACAGAACTGTTCTTGTCCAAAGTCCTACTCCCGAAATTAATTTTAACTACACCGCATGTGTTCATATACATATCTATATAAATAATTTTAATATTAATTAAAATATTGGTTTTTTAAAAATTAAGTATTTTGTGGTTTTCAAATGTTTTAACATTCAAAAAGACAGCCATCATTTTCTGAAGTGTCAGTCATTCAACTCTGCAGCTGGACTCAGCTGCTTTCAGGAGGAAAAATGGGGGAGGAGGTAAAAACAAAAAGGTACCTAATATAATATTAGGAGATCAATAACCCTCAGACATACTAAAAAATTATTTATAGTCTATATAACACAGGTTAAACTCTAGTAATTATATTTCTTTCTTATTAATTAACAGAGCTACATATTTAGTTACAATTTTCTGTGGACTCATCTGTAAAAATCTTTTTCATTGTGATCCTTTTGGGCAGCAGCATGAATTTGCATCACTTTTATTGCTGCACTCACTCCTTTTTTCAGGAGTCTGAAAGATTATGTATAAATCTAGAATATATATATATATAGCACACAAATATTTTATCAACTGAATTTTTATTCATAAGTACTCAGTAGAAGGTCACTAGATGAAAGAAGCTTATATTTTCATACGATAAGACAGGCAGTGTAATATATGTATCCTATTTAACACAAACTTCTGGTTAATCTTATCAGATCACAGATGAAATAAATTAATCAAAAAATGCTACTATCTATTACACTTCTCTGTAGGAAAAAAAAAAAAGTAATGAAATTTCTCTAAATTAAATTGAAGATTACAATCTTTATACAGTGCGACATTTAGTTACAATGAGGAAATTTCTGTGAAGAACCAGTATTTAACAAAGAATACAAATTCTCCAAAATATGAAATTGTCTTTGGGAGGAAAAAAAATGAGTTTGCAAAAAATGAACTGCTTATGCAGAAAACACACCCTTCTGTTTCACAGGAATATACACACCTGGAAGACACCCTAGGTAAAATTCCACTCATGCTGTATCAAACATTTCCTTTCACACAGTGACTGAACCACACCTTAAAACCAGTTACACACCACCCCCTCTTTCACTTGTCAGGGATTTGTCCACATGAGCTGCTATAATTGGTTTGGGATGTCACACGCTCCTGTTCCTCTTTACAGCCTAAGTTTGTGTGTGACCACACTGAGGCAGATGCACCACATGGAACTCATTTGGTCACAGCGAAGTCTGCCACAGACCCAGACCTTTAAAGAAAGCCAACCCACGGGGTTCAGTGAGAACAGCGATGTAGTCAAACAACAGTATCAGTAAAACAGGAGGGCAATGAGAAAGACATGCAGCTTCGTGTTTCAGGAAGACACAGTGATACCTGCTGGATCTACCTGCATAAGAAAATTGAAATGAAATATTATGAAATCTGAACGCATAAGGATTTTGTACAAGTCAGTATTTTGTTTCATCATTTTGTTTCATCATTTACCACATTAGTCAAATGGAAAGTCAGACTTTTAAGGAATAAAGAAACTAAATTTAGCACTGAAAATAAAAAAATTGCTATATGGACACTTCTGTTTTGCAAACAAAAACATTTCCACTATACTATTTGATACAACCTTATATCAATACCAGGAATCTCTATCTGAACAAAATTTTTCATCCCAAAGAGAAGAGCCGTATTCCTATTCAGCAGCAGGCTCAGTCCGTCCAGCATTTTGCAATGAATACTGCTCTATTAAGAAGATTCCCCTTTACTACAGGGAAAAGGAATAAAAAGGCAAGTGAGATAAAGACACCCTGTTATTCCCCAGTGCTCAGATTATCAAAACAGACAACTTGTCAGCTTTGCATAATTTGGAGGATCTCGTAAATTTACATTTTTATTAAATCAACTACAGCAGCTATTTTCTAGCTTTATTAACCACCTCTGCAACACTGATGGGTAATTTCACACAGACATTGCAGCAGAATGCTGTACAGGTCATTAGGAGTCATAAAAGCTGCTCTGGCTTTAGAAGATCCTCACTGGAGAACATGTCATGTACGAGATGCAGCATGTTGAAAAGCAAGGACATGCATGTGTTGAAAGTGGTTAACAGACGACAAGAATACAACTGTTAAAGATCTAAGTTGATGCCAAAATACTGTTGCATGGCACTGAATCCTGATTTTAAAGAGTTAAGATTTTAGCTAAGGGTTAGAAGTAATTTATATTGATCAAGATGTAAGTTAGATTAGTAAATGGTAGGTTAATGATTATTAGATGCCCAAGCTAGAGCTGTTATATTATGAGCTTGTTTATAGAAAAAGTGGAGTAAGTGAACCATCAAAAGAACAGATTGAAACCAGTAAGAACAATGGCTAGCACCTGGACTTGGTATCAATCAATCACGAAGCAGGAGACCTTGGATCATGCCAGAGGGTCACAGGGACCTGATGAAGACTCTCCTGACTTCATCCTCTGAGACCGCTGACCCAATTCAAGACCACCGACCCAATTCAAGAGAAGAACTGCGCACACGTGAAGGACTGATAGCCTCATTTTAATACAGAGCGGGGATGGGAGGTGCTGGGGTTATGCATATGTATTGTATGTAAGAGCTTGGAGAATAAATAGAGAGCAAAGAGCCTTGTTCGGGGCGGCCACGCCTTTTGGAGATGACTCCCGTGCCGCCCGCCAGTGAATAAACATACCACTTTCTACCTTTAATTAGTTAGAGGGACTATATTGGTTTTCAATGACTCAGTACCATACAAGTATTTTAGATTCATTGCCTAGGAAGAGATTAGGAAAAATAATTTAGCTGTTAAAAAACTCCAAAATCTTCATTTATTGGCTCCAAGCAATGTTAACCTTTTTGAATCAGTAGGTATTAAATAAGTGGTGATAAAATCAGTCAGTATTGCCACATCCTGGGATGATTTTCTGTTGAAATGTTTTACAACACAGCAGATTCGCATTTTAATTTACTTTGTAAGGTCTGATTTAACAATAGATTTTTTTAAAATTTATAATGCAGTATTAAAGAAGAAAATACATACATCCTTTCTACATGACAATACCTATCCCCTGCACATCACCCTTTAGCACAACCTAAGGAACAGCATTGCCTATATTACCCTTCACAAAAATCCCACACCACAGCTTTACAAAAAAATATTTATCTTACCAGTCTGATTCAGTTGCTGGTAAAAATTAAACCTGTCCTTTTCAGTGAAATTGTGTTGATAGACAAAGGTTAAGAGGTGTTACTTACTAGAGAAAGATCTTAAAAAACCCTTCGAGTACAACTCTGACTTTTCACTCTTAACTTCATTTCAGCTACTGGAAAACACACTGGTCAGCTTTTTCCACCCTTTCTTTGCCACAAAAAATTGTTTAAAAATAATTACGGACTTAAAAGATTTGGAGAATATGAAGGTGCTGCATACACTATGAAAATTAGAAACATTAGCAACACAAGTACATTGTAGTCTCTCAAAAGTAACTTCAAGCATAGTCACAGGTAATTGAGATTTGTTTCAGAAACAAGTAATCATCATCATCATCATCTTTGCATGGTTTAGGTTGGCACAGGCCTTAAAGATCATCTAGTTTCAATCTCCCTGCCACCCACCAGATCAGGTTGCTCAAAGTCCCTTCAACCTCCAAGGATGAGGCAACAAAGACTTCTCTGGGCATCCTGTTCCAGCGTCTCACCACTCTCACCATAACAGATTTCTTCCTAACATCTAACCTTAATCCCTCCTCTTTTAGCTTAAAAATGTTCCCCCTTATCCCATCACTATCTGTCCATGTAAAAAAATTAACATCGCTCTTTTTTTAAGCTCCCTTTAATTACTTCAAGGTACTCTAGGGTCTCCCTGAAGCGTTCTCCAGATTTCTCAGCCTATCTTCACAGAAGAGGTGCTCCAGACCTTGGACTATCTTTATGGGCCTCTGGACTTGATCCAGCAGGTCCATAATGTCACTTCTTACATTGAGGGCCTCAGAGCTGGGTGCAGTAGAATCTCCATGCAGAGTCTCACCAGAGCAGAGCAGAGCAGAGCAGAGCAGAGCAGAGCAGAGCAGAGCAGAGGGGCAGAATCCCCTCGCTTGCCCTGCTGGCCACTCTGCTTTGGATGCAGCCCAGGATGTGATTGCCCTTCTGTGCTGCGAGCTCACATTGCTGGGTCATGTTGAGCTTCTCATCAACCAGCACACACAAGTTCTTCTCAACAGGGCTGCTCTCAGTCCTTTCTCTACCCAGCCTGTACTTGTGCTCAGGATTGCCTCAACCCATGTGCGCCTTGCATCAAGTCTCTTCACAAAATCAAGAGCTTACGAATCAAGTATTGCTGAATTTCTAGTATGTATACATGTCTGTACTCTTTCTTTAGTTTGGTTTACAATGACGAAAGAGAGTGCTCACTCTCTGGACCATTACTAATTATTACTAATTATTACTAATAATTACTAAAAATTTGTCCTTTTATATTCTGAACTGACAGTTAGTAAAGAACCTGAAATCTGTCAAAATATAATGAAATAAACCAAATCCAAAGCAGTCTGTCTGCCCTCTCAGCAGAAGCAGCAGTGAAAGTACTAGGTACTGTGCTTTCCAGGATGCTTGTAGGTCTCATGGAGAGAAACAGCAAGTAACGACCCCGTTCATCGAACACAATCAGCCTAGCATGGGCTCCTGCCAGCAACATGCATATAATTACAGGCTTTGGGATTTAATGTAATCTCAAAACTAAAGGATGGCTCTGTCTTACAAGTAGCTTCCACATGCTGCACTACATGGTTAAAGACTCCTGTAATTACAATTTCTGTAAGGCTTTGTACTTTGTAGAGGTTTTTTTAATTAATTAAAATGATGACCTTCCAACTGCTACATCAGTCTCTAACAAAACAAAGCTAAGCATTCCCTCAAAATTACCATACTGGAAGTGGAGACACTCTCTAACACTTAGCAGAAAACAGCTGCTTCTATTCTCATTAAAAAAAAAAGATTCTACTAAAACCACTTGAACAAAAGTGGAATAACTGTACCTTTCTCTAACTATACTGCTTTGTTCCCATATTCTTATCAACCTATTAAGCAGCCGTGAAATTGGAATATCACACTAGAAAATAAAGTGTGTATTTGGAGGTATGAGTCTAGAATACAATATAAAGTCACTTAATCTACTACAAGAGATTTTTTTTAGGAATTAACTCTGCAAGTTTTTATGTGCAAGTCTTTATATTCAAGATACAGTCAAAAAGGATGGAATATTATAGCTCTAGAGATGCAGCAAAAAAAAAAAAAAAAAAAAAAAAAAGGATGGCACAAGCAGTTTTGACTGGCAATAGCTTCAAGCCTTTTCAAGATGAAGGGAAATGCTGATTCACTGATAAAATTGTATTCTCACCCTGTGGAAGCCGCAGGAAGACATGGCAGCAGCAGCTGCTTTACCAGAACAGAAAGGATTTCTATACTGAAATTGGGTGCACACTGAATGCTTGCCTGCAGTTTGAGCAGCCGCCAGTCAACTGGCACCAACCACTGCACTTTCCCAGGCCACACAGACTATTCCATCCCAGAAGCAGAACTGGTACTGGCAGTACTAGGCAGTGTATCCCAGAACATGACGACTATAAAAACAACTGAGGAGATCATTTCAGGGTAAGCCAATGACTTGCAATGGCAGCAACAGGCTTACTGCAATCATTGCTTGTATAAATGGGGGCAGACTGAGAACAAGAATAGCAAAGATCACTACCTGCCTTGTGTAGAGACACCTATAGTAGAACCTGATATTCAGCTCTGCCATGTATGATAGGATTTGCTCACTCTAGATTTGTTTGAAAAGGCTGATAAACTGGGCAGGGTGCAGAGAAGAGCACCAAGAGTGATTTGACCAACAAAAAAGCCTTGTGCAGTGCCAGACTCAGAAAGTGTAATAGCAGATTGGGAGAGTTAGGACAGTGACTTGATTAGACTGCCTAAGAGCTGTCATGGGATGGATACATTAAATGTTCAAGAACTTCTACATCACTTGACAGACAAATGTTAAAAATCAAACTGATCACTCGCTGATTGGAAGATTCACTGACAGATAAAACTACCAATACAGAAGAGCCCACTTGCCTTTCTGGAATATGCATTTTTGCAAAACATCAGTAATTGGACCTGCCGTAACAGTAACAGGCTGGATGTCACAACCTGCTTACACATCTTACATGTCCTCTCTTGTCTTAAAAAGCTAATGAAGCAAGATACGAAATTTTGATGGCCTCCTACTCTCTGTAACTACTGCTTGGACTATGAGAAATGGACACCATTAAACAATGGACTGCAAGGGTTTTCAGGCTATTTTCATCCTTAAAACGCTCATCAGGTTTGCACATGAAATGTTGTACAAATAAAATGGTATTAAAAGATAAGACTAGCTATACATAGATAACCATAATGTTTTATCAAATATATAATTAACACATATAAAATCCTTTTCATAGTCAGAATCCTCAATGTGTTATAAAAAGTGTCCCATTACACACCACAGTTACTCCACGTTGTAAAATCACTGACATTTCAAAAGCAGGGAAACCTTTTTGTGCACCATCCTCAGCCACACACTCCCTCTCCCTTTCGCTGTAAAAGAAGGGACAGGATCCACAGCAACAGGCAGAAAATACATGAGCAAAGTAACACAAAGCATGTTATTTACATCAAGAAAATTCACACATGTTATACATATACAGCATGTATAACTCATAGGAAATTATCACCAGGCTTTCCTCCCAAATCACCAAAACACACAAAGGCAAGGTTCCTAGACACAGGATTGAAATATCTGTAATGTAAGTCTCAAGAGTGAAAGGTTGATAGCCTCAAGCTTGTTTTAGTGTTATTCCTCCATGGATCATTAATGCTTCAGTGGTGTCCCACTGCTATTCATCACACTTTTAGCTTGGCCAGATAACATTAACATTGAAAATCTGTATACAATATTTATCAGTTTTGTTTCCCCTCCTCTACTTTTTTTTTTTTTTTTTTTTTTCCTAAATCATATAAATCCTACAATCTCCTAAGGCAAATGTGGTATTGTATACAGAAATGATCAATAAAAAACTTGGGACAACTAGATGCAAGGGCAAAACAGTGTGTTCCAGAACAGACCAACATAAAACTAAAATATGCCAATCAGCAAAACAAATGTTATCCCTGCAAAATTAAAAGGGTAACTGGAAAAAAAGCACTGGTCTTCCTGTATTATTGTGGATGTAGCACTTATAAATTGTCAACTAGTAATAAATCGCTGCTTTAATTAGTTTTCTAATACTCCAACATTTTTATACAAAAACCCTCTCACACAGTTCTTTTGCACTGTCAGGTGTGAAATTAGGGCTTATCAACAAACACCAAATTTCAAGTCCTGTATAACATCTTCATTAGCCAACTAACATTAGCCAAGTAACTTTGAACCTGCGTATTTCTTTAAAAGCACAAACAACCTCATCTTGAATTCCTGATGACTTCAAAGGTCTCAGTCTGGCTTTAGGGTCTTGAGAAGAGTTCCAGCTTGGACTCAATGTCTCAGCCAGATGCTCACACATGGGCTGTACCAGCCACAGCACACCCCTGCCATTAACACTGCTTTGAAACCTGAATACCTTGCTTCTTTATGTCACACAGTCAAAAATCCTTTTTATGAGCATGTTTCACATGATTCAATAAGTATCAGTAAAAATTTCTTAACAGTAATTTTATTTTTCTGCTTACTCTTCTGTAACCACTGTGACCTTTCAAATCTTCTCTTAGAATTTTTCCCTCTCCAGAGATATCTGGGTTCTTCTAATAATCATTGTATACAAATATTCTATACACACAAATTTTTAACTTTTGCAACAAGTCAGGCATGAAATCCATCTGCTGCTTTTTACTGATCCTAGTAATTATAAACCAATCAGCCTGACCTCAGTACCTGGCAAGATAATGGAACAGTTTATATTGATGTCATCACACAGAATTTACAGAATGGCCAGGGTATCAGACCAAGCCAGCACGCGTTTAGGAGAGGTAGGTCATGTTTGACCAACCTGATCTCCTTTTATGACCAGGTGACTCACCTGGTGGATGCAGGATGTTGTCTATTTGGCTGTGGATGTTGTCTATTTGGATTTCAGCAAGGCCTTTGATACTGTCTCCTACAGCATACTCCTAAATAAGCTGGCAGCTCGTGGCTTGGACAGGAACACTCTTCACTGGGTTAGGAACTGGCTGGATGGCCGGGCCCAGAGAGTGATGGTGAACGGTGCTGCAACCAGCTGGCAGCCAGGCACCAGTGGTGTCCCTCAGGGGTCTGTGCTGGGGCCAGTTCTGTTCAGTATTTTTATTGATGACATGGATGAGGGTATTGAGTCTTTCATTAGTAAATTTGCAGATGACACTGAGCTGGCAGCGTGTGTCAGTCTGCTGGAAGATAGGATGGCTCTGCAGAGAGATCTGCCCATCTGGATGGATGGGCAGAGTCTAACAAGATGAAGTTTAGTAAGTCCAAGTGCTGAGTCCTGCACTTTGGCCACAATAACCCCCAGCAGTGTTACAGGCTGGCGACACTGTGGCTGGACAGTGCCCAGGAGGAAAGGGACCTGGGGGTGCTGGTGCCAGCAGCTGAACATGAGCCGGCAGTGTGCCCAGGTGGCCAAGAGGGCCAATGGCATCCTGGTCTGGATCAGGAATGGTGTGGCCAGCAGGAGCAGGGAGGTCATTCTTCCCGTGTACTCGGCACTGGTGAGACCATACCTTGAGGGCTGTGTCCAGTTCTGGACCCCTCTGTCACTAGAGGACACAAATAAATGCTCACAGATCTGACTCTACGAGATGAAGGCTGAAGAAGAATTTTATTATTTACAAAGACTTTCCTTTTATAGGTTTTGAAGAATGACTAGGTATTGGAGAACAAGGTTACTACCTCTTCGTCCCACTGGCCAGGCAAGAAGTCTACCAGTTGACTCCCATCAGAAAGGATGGGAAATTCAGTTACAGAGCTGTAAACATCTCACAAAAGCTCACATTATATGGTAACACCCCTCAGTTTAGGAAGGACATTGAGATGCTTGAGCGTGTCCAGAGGAGGGAACGAGGCTGGTGAGGGGCTTGGAACAAAAACCCTGGAAGGAATGGCTGAGGGAGCTGGGGTTGTTTAGCCTGGAGAAAAGGAGACTCAGAGGCAACCTTATCACTCTCTACAACTTCCTGAAGGGTGGTTGCAGACAGCTGAGGGTTGGTCTCTTTCTCCAGGCAGCAACTGACAGAACGACAGGACACAGTCTCAGGCTGCATCAAGGGAAATACAGGTTGGACATTAGGAAAATGTTTTTCACGGAAAGAGTGATAAGGTAATGAATAGTCTGCCCGGGGAGGTGGTGGAGTCACCATCCCTGGACGTGTTTAAAAAAAGACTGGATGTGGCACTTGATACCATGATCTAGTTGAGGTGTTAGGACATGGGTTGGACTTGATGATCTTGAAGGTCTCTTCCAACCTACACTTTCTGTGATTCTGTGACAGGGAACACTTTCTGTTCACTCCTGCGTTTCAATATGAGAAGCAGCAATAATTACATTTAACAGCCTTGGTGCAGTCCAACAGACACCTGAGTAAGTAAAGTTCAGCTATTTTCCTACGCCTGTGACATGACCCCTCTTAGTACAGCATTAGTTACTCCCTTTTGCAAGTATTGCTGCTATTACTGATTAGCAAACCTAACTGCTATTTCTCCACATGTGCTGGACACTCTAAACACTGCTGCTTTCCCAGATTTTCATTCAGAATACATCATCATATCTTGGATTATTTCCCCACAGACACATTTACTTGCCAAGTCATACAAAACTCTTCTGCATATTACATGTTCCTAGCTGTTTTAAAGACTAAAGACATCTCCATTCTTTTTACTATGTAGGTCTCCTGATCTAATTTCATCTGCTAATTTTATCAACAGTTAACGAGAGCTTTAAATCACTACTGCTGTCTTTATCTTTGAGTCAGCTCCTGGGGGTGTTCCTCAAACAATTCATTTTGAAGTATTTTCCCTTTTTAGATCACGAGCATTTAAAATATACCAAATGTTTTAAAAGATGCAAAAATATTCTGCAGAGATGCATCAAGGAATAGTATTTCTTCCATTAATTTTGTATTATATCCCAAACTGCGACAGAGTTCATTATTTACAAATCTATACTGCTTATCAACTATGTTCACATTACCTTCAAGACCTGAAATCCTTCTTCTTCTTTAATGTTTATTCAATATTTATTTCGTTACTGAAATTTAACAGACACCAGCACTAAATCAAGGACAAGATCATGGCCAAAACGTCTTTATTTCTTCTTTCTCCAAAACTTGTCAATTTTTCCCCTCTCCTCTATTTAAGTGCACATATTACTGTTTTTCATGGCATGACACTAGCTTTCCAGTCAAACAGAATGTCAACCTCTACGTGGGTGAGCACAAACAGGTTCCACCTACAGATTCCAAAGATCAGTGTGTTCACAGCCAGACGAAGAAAGTGGCAAACAATGGGCACTAGAATTTCTTTATACTTGTTCATGTGCCCAGGGTTTATGAAAACTGGCTCATACAGCAATTGTTGTAAAGCACTTATTTTTTCCCCCAGCCCACTTTCTCCTGATGTACTTAATATTTTCCCCAACATACATTTTGGTTTGCATCACGCAGGCTGCTGCACTTCAACAATGAAAATATATTTGGTATCAGAAAGAGATTGCTGTGTACAGATTCCCTCTATGAACTTACTTGGAAAGAGCTACATAAACTTAATTGATCAAAAGGGAGTCACAAAATGATGAAATATTTTGCAGAGGCATATGCTAATGGAACTGCAGCAACTTCCAAGGCCTGCTGCCTTACTGGAAAGGTCCATAAAACTGTTGAGGTGATGGAAATACTCCCAAGCTGCTGCCTGGAATGCAGAAACGAGATGGTAACTGTGCATTTTATTTATTTATTTTAAAGTAAGGCAAGGAGAAAGGGGCCTGGACATTTTAACAGGAAATTAGAAAGCTAGCTGATATAAATTCACCACCTATCAAAGTTTTAACAGCCCAAGTTCCCCTCCTCCTGTTCCCCATTCCCAATCTCTCGTCTGCATCTGAATGCTCTCAGTGCTGCTAATGGATAAAAATGGAAACAAATGTATGCAACAAATCACAGTGTGCTCCTGTGCCAGCTTCCCCCTTCTGATTCATCAGATTTCCATACTGCTGCTACATATTAAAATCAATGTTCTGCCTCTTCATTATTGTCATTATTTCTCTTTCACTTCAGAAGTTTCCTTTCCTTCAGACTGCTGCCTGACCAGCTTGTCAGGAGATACTTAAATCAATATTTTGTGCATATGCATGTTTGTGCTGTGCATCTGGATGCCAACTCATTACCATCTGAATTCCCATCATTTCTGCCAAGGCACAAAAACGTAGGGGTAAAAATCATGTCAAATGACAGAAGATTACAACCATCTATCTCCATCATTTAAAAATATGAAGCAACTGCAGATTTCGCCATCGGCTCGTTTCATACCTGGTAGGAAAATCTAAATAAAGACTGAATGCAGCACTTGCTGTGATGCATGAAAACGCAATGCAGCTCAAGTAGAAGGCATTAAAGATTCATCCTCTACTTGGCCACAACTGAGGCTTCAAGCTGCTTATGTGAACTTTGCCTGCTGTACCTGGGGCTCACCTTCCACGTCATGGAGGAGAACCCTAATGGTGCAGCCGGTTAGCAAAGAAACCAGAAATTCAGAGTCAGGTGAATGGTGAAGTTCCTCTTTGCGGGGCAGAAGCACTACTGGGAGAAAATGCAACCAAAAGACCGACGTTCACACAGCAACTGCTATTGCTGGTTGAGCTCCAGGAGAGAGAGCTCTGCTGGTGCTGTGGTCCAGCAACAAGGATGCTGGCTCCCATAGTAAAACCAAACACTGGGGGAAAATGGGTGAGGCTGCAGGAAGTCAACATACACATTCTCAGTGTAATATAAAGAAAAAGAGTATAAATATATGTATAAAAATAATAAATCTATACTTGCTTTCATTTGGATATGCAAACCCTTCAAAAGAGGAAGCATCTTCCTTAAGTTGGTCAAAACACAGGGGTCCACTGCACTCCCTCATGTAACAACATGTCTATGCCTTGATTTTTTTTTTAAATTAGAGGCACAGCATACTCCTGAAAGATGTGTTTCATTTATGTCAAATCACATCTTATTAACATGAAGATAAGCCTACAGCCACTGTCATTTACATGAGGCTTCAGTAAAGATGCTGGTTTTTTCCAAAACAAGTGTAACAGAAAGCCTCACCTAAAAATAATAATCCACATTTACACACTACGCACTCAGAGAGGCAGCACATTTTCCACTAACATGCTCATTTCAGGCTGTGCATTTTAAGTTTGTAAATCTATGAAAGGTGAGGACCAAGGGCTCTTCACTTGGGCAGTCTCCAAGTGACACAGTTGTAACAGCCTTTTGCTGGATGCATGATGCTGCGCTTCCCACTGGCCTCCTTCCAAGCATTTTAAATTGACAGATTTGAGATGTGCCTGCATCTGAGGTGCAGACAAATCTTTTTCCTGCCTTTTGTGCAAAGTTGGTGCAGGTATTCGAAAGACTAGTTGCAATCCTGAACATATTAAATTTACTACCAGATGTTATCACCAAAAACAATGAGGAAAATTAAGTAGTTTTCATAAATTTTGAAGTACTTCATTTATATTCATTTTGTGTGTTCTTTCCTAGTCCATTTTCCCCTTCTCTGATAAGCATATATAAATTTCAACTGTAAAATACAAACCCATTTAAATAAAGCCTGGGAAAAAACCCTATATTGACAATATACTTTTAAGGTCTGAGAAGAAGTAAACTCATGTTCCTCTTCACTTGCTTTCATAGAACTACTGGCCCTAATCTTTGATGTAACATCTGGAAGCGTACATGTATAAACATATTCCCTGGTATTTTCCCTTAAAGGGCTGAGTTTCTGAACTACAGCTATAATGCAAAAAGCTTCAGCACTGATATGATCAGAGACACAACAGATGTCTCATCCAGAATTTGGGGTTGTGAATCCAGTCCTTGGCAGGATTAAGTCCCTAAAGGCCCTTGTTCCCTTTTAGCTCTTTAATCCAAAGAAGAATTGGAAGAGGGGTGGAACCAATTTGAAATGCCTACACTGTCTGGAGTTCAACCCCACAGAAAGCTGCAAACCAGGAGAAGACTACCCATACCCTCTGAGAAGAAAAATAAGAGAAAATGGTAAAGGTTTGTCTTCTTACCAGTGCCATTAATATTCAGTTTATTCCACCTGAAACATTGTTTTAAGGGACTGAATCGCTTAGAAGATTGACTTTGATTTTGGGAGGCTTTCATTTGTAAGCTGTCAGTTTGGATCCAGCTGAGGGAGGTACTGATAGATGGTTTCTAATATCTAAGAGTTGCTTAGTGGCATATGACAAATGACAAAGAAGTTGCAGAGTGAGTTATATAGTGAGTCAGCAGTCCTTTCCCAGAAGGTTCAATACTAATTAAGAGGCAACTTGACACCCTTTACGTAAGGCTGCTTGGAAACACATGCCCAGATACTAAAAACAAATCACAAGCAACTAAATACCTTAAAGCTTCAGCATGGAAATAAATAACAGCCCTACAGTTCTATCACAGCACATCCCTCAATACCCCCATCATGGTTTTATTTGAACAGTACACTTAGTATGGTTATATGATGGCTGACTAGCAAAAAGCTACTTTTCGTTCACTCAAAAAACCTGCCAGCATTGTAATGTTTGGCTTTTATATAAAGCCATACTTTGGAGAATAGGCTCTTTCTCGGTCCTCCAAATCCACTAAGTGCAGTCATACATCAGTCAGGATGAAGGATGAGGACCTGCAGAAAGGTACTCAGTTATGGCTGGTGTGCAGCTCACCTCCACTTGGCTCCCCAGACAACACAGTTCCTGGTGGGAGCAGCCCTGTCTTTGGCTCTGGAAGGAAACTCTGCCATTAGCAATGGATTTGAATGATCAGTTCTATCACATTGCCTGCTCTCTGTTTAATTCTCTGTCAAGATCAACAAGCTCATTCCAGTTTGGTTTCACAGACAGAGACTGACAAAACACTAAGTGGTGAGTGTGAGACACCCACAATCCACCCTCAAGTCTCTTGCAGATAATTTTCTCCTAGTTTTAATCCACGCCAGTTCTGCTCCAGCTGCAGTAAACTTGCCTCAAGTGCTTCAAGTACCGCAAAACTCACCACTGGGGGCACCATTTTCTGACCCTACTTTTTATCAAACACAGAAGTTCCATGAAAATAATCATGTAAAACTTGTGCTGTGCATTTACCAGCACACAGAAAATTGCATTTCAGGGATGGGGCACACCTAATTGTAAGGAAATTACTTACAGCAAAAGGGCACTATCAACCAGTTTAATAAAAGACAGCCTCAATTAAAAGTTACAAGAACAATGCAAGGGAGAATACAATGTGATGCACATTACAAAATCTCAGCACAGAGTGGCGTTAGACACAGGAAGTCATCCGAAGAAGAAGCTAATGAATCATTTTCTTAACAAGGAAAGGTCATGTCTTTGATCAGGGGGATCTAGAAATTATAATTAAGCAGAAGACCCGCATCATATACTCTTCCCAAAAGGCTACTGCATTTTAGAAAACTGCTCTAGTTTGGTTTTGTTGTTTGTCAGGGGTTTTAATAATATGAAAAGGTGTTTGGGACTTGCTTGTTCTTGGTTTTACTTTTACAACCAGTGTTCTTTTTGTTCCACTCTTCATATATACATTATTATATTATACATATATTATGTAAACTATCTCCCTGGCATGGGTGACAAAATATACAAATCTGTCTTTGCTTTCTTTCTCCACCTGCTTCTGGACCATGTGGTGTTTCATTTGTGAGTGGAGAGAACATATGACTTAAGTCAATATGAACCAACTCAGTAAAACCAAGTAAGAAACTCAGCAAGACTCAGTTAGAAACTTTAAACCAAACCAAACAAACAAACAAACAAACAAACAAAATAAGTAACTCTCTCACTACTTTTTAAACTTGGTCACAAATATTTTTCTTTTTCCTAAAATTGAAAACATACTTTGGTTTGGTGTTTTGTACCATGTCTCTATTGGACAGCTGTAAGAGTTCACATCAGGAGAAAAAGCAATTCAGTGGATTGTTACGTTTGTCACCATATAAATCCTCTTCATAGCATTTTTTCCCAGGTTGATTTTCAAGGTTAAGAGCTGTTTCCCATAATCCTCTGCTATGTTAGATTATTAAACAGGTATCATAAAAGAAGGCTTTGATTTTGTGAGAGATCAAAAATAAGTTTCCCTTCATACCTTTATGCTCCAGAATATATACTCAGCATTAGAGCACTGGTGAACCTGCTGCAAATCCCTGACAATGCAGAAGCTTCCTTTGCTCTACGTAGGGTGCAAGAAACAAGCTTTCAGGGAAGGCAGTTGCATTTTATTTTGTGCTTTACAAACAGCTTTTGGGGAACATCTATTCATTTCACATTTAGTCAAGTGCTCTTTTTTCAGCATCTTTTTGGATGCTGCTTAAATGAAACTTTCCTACTCCTCCTCTTCACTTTGAAGCTTGTTGAAGCAACACCAGCAGAAAATGCACCTGGACATTTCTGAACCGAGCATTTGATGCAAAGACAAAACTGAAACCCCAAGTTTGCTCCATGTTTGAAAAAGGAAGCAGACAAGGCTGGAATTGTTTTAAATCATCTCTAACTATGAACTGACGTCAAAAACTGCCTCAGAGGGGGCTCTGCCACTGTCACACATTGCAGTTTCCTGCTTCAGACTGATTCCTTACACTGGTTCAAATGCCTGTAACGAGATCGTGCGTTACCCCCTCAGGCCTGGGACACAGCGTGCCCTGTGACTGCACTACAGTATTTCAAGTGACACATGCCATCAAATGCCAGCGCAGTAACTGGCAGTGACCGAGTGACCAGCACACAAAACTCCACTGGTTTGGATTATGTAATGATAAATGGGAATATTTTCTGATAATGCCAAAGCAGCAATTTGGGGTTGTTTTTGAAATGAGACAGTTTAAACAGTTTCCAAACACCTCAGGAAAACCCACCAGGACCATCAAAAAAAGACAAAGTCACAGATGTGTAACAACTGCAACCTTTCAGCTGTAAAGAAGACCATGCTCCTCTCTCAATCAGATGGTGGAGTGTAGATGATGGTAACTATGGATTTAAAGCCAGATCTGCCCAGCAGATGTGGAACAACAGTCTCCTGCCACTGGTCAATTAGAAAAAAATATTCCACTTTCAAAGCAAGAGATGCTCAGTCTAGGTGTTAGGAATCAGTAAGATGTGACAGAAGGCCCTGAGTCCCAGGAATTAAATTTTTTTTTGCTTTGGTCAAAGCACTTCCTAATGCCCTGAGGCACTGAGCAGCCACTATCTCAAATCTGTCCTTCCCTTACAGACAGTCTGGAAACACAACGACGGCATCACTGGGTGCAGCAGCTCTTCATCTGCCAGGGAATGCTCCCCTGTAATCAGTCCTTTGTAGCTGCTTCCTTACTTCTTACCTTTTCCTCCTACTAGAGCTTCAGAACCATGGGGATGGAGCTGCCTCCAGCCCTCTGACGCCAAGGCTTAAAAATATTTTCTGTGAACAGAACTGAGTAACAAAGAAAGAAAGAAAGACCTTATTTTTCTAAATCCTTAGATAACATCAAAAGTACAGTACAGATGGTGAAAACAGTCATCTTGTCTGATGTGTCTGCAACCAGGTGATAACTATTTTAACTTTCATCTCTCTTATTTAAAAGTAAAATGATGCATTTATTCACCTTTTTTGATCCATAAGCACAAATCCCTATCAAGACTTTCTTAAGAAAAAAGACTGAAGCATACAGAAATTTGAGTATGTCTGCACACACAGTGGAGCACACACCACCCCAAGCACCCCTGCACACAGATGTGGAGTCCCAGATCAGCATCCATCGACTCCCTCTGCTGGCAAGAGCTGCCACTTTCTTCTTCCAAAAAATACCTATATTTTTGCTGGCAAGGCACAACGTGAACATTGCAGTCCATTGTGCCAAATGTGCTGGTGGTCGGCTGCTTTGCAGGGCACATCTGCAAAGCAACTTGCACAAAGAATCTAAGCAGCTTCCTAGCAAATTCCAGATAAGCATGAAATAAGTGTCCAGTATTAACTGTAATTATAGTTTGTACAGCCATCTTCATAGATATGAAACTGGGTTCTGTTTGCCTTTCACTCCACACAAACTTTCAGATTTCATTATTATAGCAGGCTTAAAATAAGTAATGCAAGATTCATGAAACAAATCTTCTGTTTCATTTAAAATATTTATGAAATTCTCTAAAAAAGAAAATCACTGCTTGCATTTTACTCTGAAATTTGAAATGCAAGACGCTGGATATGCATGAGGGAGCCCAACAGACTGCAAACTGTGCCAGCCCTACTATCCACACGCCTTCACCCTCCCTTGGACCTAAGGGACCTCGTAGGGGTGACCAGCCTGCTACATTTTTGGCTCAATTAATTACAGAGACAAGCCCATTATTTACTCTGCCTCTCATTTCAAACCTATGAACTGTTGATCTCTTGGATTATTTTTGCCTGATATCACACTTCATGGAAATGCTGTATTCTGCTAAAGTAACACATTACTTATATAAATATGAGAATTTAACAAACTCATTATAGACAAGTTTAGAAATTAATGTCATTAAGATGGTAAGAGAAATAGATTTTATGGCTCTTTTCAGTAAGTTGCTTTAAAGCTCTCTCTCTGTTTCTCAAAATATCATTCTAAAAAATTTATTCTGTGTGACGAAGTAATCATACGGTAGACAAAACTCCACAAGGCCCTACACACAGAAATTTTGTTTTACATTGTTTATATAACATCCTTCATACCTAAGCATACAAACACCTATCTGTACACTAGGTGATTTGTACACATCATAAAAATGGGATACAGATGCAAATATTATCAATTTCTTCAAATCGTAAGTAAGCCTGACATTACTACCACCATTTAAATAATCATTTAAAAAAAAAATCTTTTTTTTTGCTTTACTACTTTAGTTCCAGATACACAGTTCGTTTTTTATTTAAACTGCCTGAATACCACATGCTTCTTCAGAAAAGCCTCCACCAGAAAAATCAGAAAATAACTGGAGCCAAAAAATTCCTGTTATCCCAGAAGGCTTCATATATAAAATAAAAAGTGGGACTACTCGTATGATGATCCTTTAGGCAACACAGCCCACATGCACCACCATTAAGAACTTCTACGGGCACAGACCCGCCTTTTTTTTTTTTTTTTCCCCTTTTTTTTTGAGAGAGAAGAGAGTGTCATAACCAAAAGATGGTTCTCTTCACAGAAAGATTGGTTTAATAATTCATCACGTGATTAGCAAATGGTAACAAAACAGGTCACCCTAAAAGCTGGGATGTTAAAAAATTCTGCAAAGAAGCTCTTCTGTCGAGAGGGAATTCCTAAGATTCCCGCCAAGGGAAAAATGCGAGTTTTGCAGTGACAGGTTGCATGCTGAAGGGAGAAGCAAAATACATTTCCCGAATTGCACAGGCAGAGGGCAGCAGGCTCCAGCCAGCAGCGCTGTCTCGGGGCTTCTGCTGTTTAATTTGCCATCCTCCTCTCACCAAGAGCATCATCTTCGTGTAATCGTGACTGAAACCACAAGATACTTAAGTCATTTAGAAACGAAGCTGACTAAATACATGTTCACTGCATCAAAAACGTGCTTTTTATTACACGTGGCACCTCTGTGTGGCATAAAGGAAGTTAGGTTGTGGTCTTAGTAAATGTTAATCTTCTTACGTTAATAAAAACTCTGCTCTAAAGTGTTACTGAAGCTTTGCAAAAGGTACACACAGCAACGATGAAAACTAAAGTATGGGGAAAACAGAACATGCATTATAAATGACAATTTGTCTCCTCAAGCTCAGCCATCTCTTAAAGCCAACAAAAAATAGCGCCAAAGTGATTCTTATTAGTGGAATGAAAGAAGTCTGAAGAATCTAATCTTAAACAGATCATTTTTTAAATTGGCTCTATGAGGCTGTCTGCAAGAATTCAACATTTGCATATAATGATAATGCATATTAGACAGTAATTACCATGGACTTTTCTTTAATTATAACTGATAACGCAAATAAATCCTATGTTCCCAACTGAAGAATGTAATTAAGTCTGAGTAGTGCAGGGAGAAAGGGAAGAGGCAAAATGATTGATTTTAAAATCAGGAGAATGGCACACTATACGTAAATTCCTTTCCTCTTCCCACTCACATCAAAGAGCATCAAAACATCCATCTTCTCTAGAGAAAATGAAACTATCAACTCTATGCCTTGCCCTGTTTACTAATGATACAAAATGTTTTCTTACACAGTTTTATCCAGGATTTACAAACTCTTCTTCACAAAGAGGAACTTTTTTTCTTTTCAAACAATAGCAGAGTGAAATCTCTGACAAATGTGAGTAACCCAAGCAAAGGAAGGATTGTTAATGAATACGGAAAAGCAACCTGAGGACTGGAAATGAAGACAAGGGAGACTGACAGTGGAGGTGAGAGCATCTGAGATCCCAAAAACAGTCTAAGTCTAGTTTAAGGAAGTAATTTACTAAGTATTAACTATCCCAAGTTTCATTATTAGAACCAATCATTTAAAAATGTCTAGCCTTGGAAGCAACATCAGTGACTACAATCGAGTCTAAGTCCAAAAGTAACTTTAGCAGGCACTGACATAAAATGTTGGATTGACAATACAGCCCACAAACACCTCAAGGCAATCCCTGGGATGTAGGCAGCTTGGCCACAAGGACTTGAAAGAAATGCATTTATCTTTTCAAAGAGTCAGCAGCAAGAAACTCTGCCATTAAAATGGAAAAAAAAAAAAAAAAAAAAAAAGTTGTGCAAAGGCAGCATGAAGTGAACTTTCAACATTTCAGGCCACGCCATTCCCTGTGGGACTGACTAAAGCTGACAATCCATCAGCTTGACCTTCCCTGCACAAGCACTCCCTGCGAATTGCAGTTTGAAAGTTCAAGCTTTACATTTCATATCAGCTGGTACAAGAACAGCCCCAGCAGGAAAAGTTCACCATCTCCACTGAGGCTTTGTTCTGCTGGGCTCGTGGCCACAACCTCTTCCAAGGATCTAGAGAAAGCCAAAGGTGACCACAGCAAAGTCACTCACCTTCAAAGCATACCAACCTGGAGAAGCCGAGAGGAGCAGACTGGTTGTCTTGTAGAAGGGAGATTTCTAAGGGAAGAATTTGCATGGAAGTCTAAACTTTGAGATTAGAAGACAGCAGTCCTAAACTTAAAATTCCTTCAGCAGAGCCTCTGCCTGATGTGGCTCTTTCGGCATCAAAGAATCATTAGACATCCTGCAGCACAATGTATTTTCTCTGCACAGTGGACAACTCTGATCTCTGTCAGCTTCAGCTCAGCTATGCCTGAACTATGATGCTGAGGGACAGACCCTTCTCAGTTAAGTATCTGAGAGTATGGCTTAACTCCAGCCAGCAGCTCAGCACCACACACCCAACTCCTCACTTCCCCTTCTCCTCCCCTCCACAGTGGGAAGGGGAAGATTCAAAAGAGTAAAAGTGAGAGAACTCATGAGTTGAAGTAAAGAAAATTCAATAGACCAGAACAGAAAAAAAAAAAAATTAATAATGACAGTAATTATAAAAGAACTAAAATACACAAAATGAGTGATGCACGAAGCAGGTGCTCACCACTCACCAAGTGATGTCCAGCCAGTCACTGAGCAGCAACCCCTGACCAGCTTTGCCCCCCGCTGATATACTCAGCATGATGTTGTATGGTCTGGAATATCGCTTTGGCCAGTTGGGATCACCAACTGTGCTCTCTTGCAACTTCTGGTGCCCCTCCAGCCTTCTTGCTGGCAGGGGATGATAGGCTGCAAAGTCCTTGACCTACTGTAAATACCACTCAGCAACAACAAAACCATCAGTGTGATATCAACATTAAACTCATACTTAATCCAAAACACAACACTGAATAGCTACTAGGAAGAAAATTAACTTTGTCCCATCCAAAACCAGGACAGGGAAAAAGACCTGTATTCAGGCAATTAGCGCATATGAAAATAGGACTGCAGCTTTGCACATGATAATTTGAAGAAATCTGATCTGCAAGTGAAAAAGATAATTCTGCATAACACCACAGTTGGGTATTTTTGTTATTTGCTTGTTGGAGATTTCTTTTAAGAAAAACATCTGCATTAGCATTAGCTATAATAAACTACCGTGGGTAAACTGTGATCATCTCAGGGGCAGCTTCAGCAGCAGAATGTACGAGTAAAATGAGACTCAATGTAAGCTTGTACTCAGAATCGGACTATAAAATGGCACCAAGAGATGGAACCATTATTTACTGTTTCTCTGGTTTTATCTCAAATATAATAATTTTCCTTTGTTTTCCAGGTGCAGGCATCATGCTTACCCTTCTTTCCTGCCCTAAGCAGCTTACCACAAGACTCTTAAGTGCACACGAAGTGACACTCAACTCCTATGCAATTGAAGGCCTTGCACAGCTCTCCCTGGCTCTGATGGAGTAAACAACTACTACTGTCACCATGTAGAACTTGGTGTCTCATCAACATTTCCAAAAAGCTCCCAAGAAAGCAACCTCTTTTCTGACTGAAAACAAAGGGACCTCTAAAGTCTTGCAGGCAGAGCTGCTGTATAAAGGAGAATCACCTGCTTCTTCCATTCTGTATGTGGCCAAATGCCACCTGCCTGAAAAGGCCAGAAAGGTACCAGCTGGAAAACATCTCCCTGCTCCCATGTCCCCCTCCTCACTGACTCTGTCAAGCACCTGAAATGAACTGTCAGTCACCACCCAGAAAGCAGCACCAAACAAGTTTGGTTCTGTGGTCCCCCACAGACCACAGAAACTCCCGTGGGACTTCCTTCATATCATTAACTCACGCAACAACAGGCTGTACAGCTGCAGCCTGCCACCAACCTGGAGATTAAGGGAAAGGGTTATGAAAGAAAAGTGGATTCTTAGAGCAAACAATAAAAATAGCCTTCTCTGTGGTTTTCCCTCGCCTCTCATATACGTTACACACAGTTAAAGGAGAGCTCTCTGCTTCCGCTCCCTCTTCCTCAGTATCAGATTTCTTACTGCTGTGTATTCTGTGTGCATCAGCAGCATCAAGTTTTGAACCAAACCCCAATGCACTGTAAGGTGAAAGGAATAAAACATTCACTCTTGTACTCTGTTACAGAATATAACTGTTTGTAATTACTTTGTAGTCATCTCAGGACTACAGAATACGCCAGAGGTATTTCATACACAGAAAGGCGTGTTTGGTTTTTTGGTTTGTTTTTTTTTTGTTTGTTTGTTTGTTTTTGTTTTGTTTTTTGGGGGGTTTTTTGTTTTTGTTTTGTTTGTTTGTTTGTTTTTGTTTGGGGTTTTTTGGGTTTTTTTTGTTTGTTTTTGTTGGGGTTTTTTTGTTTGTTTGTTTGTTTTTGTTTTGTTTTGTTTCTTTTTAACAGAATGAGAACTTCTGCAAATAGAGCAAATACTGAAGTCATAGACTTTATACTGAATACCCTGGGAAAATCTGCATGTTATATGGTACACAAACTCTCACTCCATCTTTCTAAAACATTAGTCATTCCAGCTCTTTCTTGCTAGATGCATTTGTAGCTTTTTTCCCCCTGCACATTCTTCACTTTATTAATAATTACTGTAATGCATCATAATGCCATACAGAAATTTCAACAGGAGAGACTACACTGTAACTATTGTTCCAGTCTCAGAAAAAAAAGATCTTCTGAGACACGAGACCCAAAGAATTAAATCCCCTAAGAGGCTGCCATAACCCATAGCCAATTAATATCCTCAAAGGGCCAACAATTACCAGGTGACAGTATTCCATGCATCTCACAGCAGAACTGAAGTGCAGAAAGCTGCTGAGCTTGCAGTGCTGCTCTGCAAGGTGGGGTTTGGAAGGAGATGTCACGTGGACACTTTCCACCAGACATCATCAGTCTCTACAGCAAGAGAGATGATCTGACAGACTGAGCAGTGGTAAAGGTGGCAGTCTGCTGACCTCATCTTCATAGCTGTGGCCCATTGCTCTGGGAGATGATGCCAAAGTCTTTCAGAGCAAACCACAGACTGTAAAGGAAGGAACGAACACTCAACCATGAACGTGCATCAGGGGCAACATGAGAGCATAGAAAACTGCTCAGTGACCAAGTTGTTCAAAAGAACATGAATGAAATGGTAATTTTGGGGAATCTGAGTTGGAATTTTCCCTATGAGAAGGGAGAAAAATACCTAAGAGTAGTTTGAATGAAGTAGGTGTCTGAAGAGAGTATAACTGGCAAGGCAATGACCTGGACTGTCTCCTTCACAAGAAGAGGAAAAAGCAGCATGGCATCAATTTGTGGGATAATCTGGAAGACAAACTCACCCCTAATTAGAGGTTGTTTAAATAGTAAGGTTATGTGCAGTGCTATTAATTCCAGCAGGGAATTAACAGCAGGAATAGGGCAGAATTAAGAATTCAAACTCTTTTTGCTAAGAAAACAGTCAAACCCCAAAGCTCCTTAAAGTTTTTCCATGAATTGTACACCTCTTTGAAGTATTTTTCATTTTGCTCAACTTAATAGTCACCAATTTCAGATGGTGATCCTGCTTCTTATTTTATCTAGTCCAGTGGATCTGAAAATGCTGTATTATTCTTGGAATAATGGAATGTTTGGTAAATTGACAAGCCCAGAAAAACAGAATTGCTAAATTCAAGTAAAAAAAGTCTTAGTTCTTCCTCCCTGTCTCAAATCACATTTCCTAAAACAATCCTCCCTCCCACTCCATGTTCAGTTTGCCTATCCCTTCTCTAATGTGATACCAAAATACAGCAGACACCATCCACAACAGCTTCACAAGAGACACACAGTCTTTATAAAACTTAGCAAGACTCTTGCTCTTTGCAATGGCACCACACCACTGAGCTGCTAATTTGTCACCCACTAAAAATGAACACTGATTCTGCTCTGCAGCACAGCTGCTTAAAATCTTATTTCCTGTTTTCCATTTGATTTTTCCTTCCCAGCTGTGGCTTCCACTGAATACCATCTCACTTATTTCAGACCCTTTTCCTAATTTATCCAGAATATTTTGAAGTCTGACCTGTCTTCAAAAATTCATAACCCCTTTCACTTGAGCACCATGCACAATTTTCATAAGTATTTTCAAATTCATTACGCAAATCATAAAAGGAATGCTGAAGAGAACAGGGCACATGACAAAGCCCTTGAGAACGTGAATTCCCACCACTTGGACTATCAGGCCATTGAAAACCAAACCTTTGCTGCAGTTTTTCAACCACTGCAGAAGTCACTTTAGAGATACCTCATTTAAATTACTTCCCTGGTTTGCATAGTACAATGTCAAGTGAAATAGTGTCAAAAGCCTTACTAAAGTCAGAATAGATCACATTTAATACTTCTTTCTTAGACTTTCTGCCTGTTCGTCTGTCAACACTGGAAGTTGAACTAGCTCAACATAATTTGTTCTTGACAAATCCATTTGGGTATTCCCTTGCTACTTGCTAAGTACTTGCAAATTATTTAATAATTAATTCCATTTTTTTTGCAATACCTATTTTATAGTTACCAATAACTTCTCTTACTGTATTAGAGAAAGCATCCATCTCTGTCCCTCCCTAGTCCTCTAAAGTGCATTTCTCTCCTTTCATGGCTTCTTAAGAACCCAAATGACTCAAAGATATTTTTAGCTGATTTTTAAGTATTCTAAAGTAAACTCCAACAGACACTCCTGATTTGAAACAACCAAAACCTTTACTCTCCTCTTCTACATTCTTTCCCACACTTTTGGTTTCCTTCCGAGACAGCCCTAAGCACTGACCACATTAGCTTCTCCCTTCCGTTTCTCTCCTTCCTGCCCCAGTATCCCCTTTTCCTGAAGTAAAAAGCTTTTCATTGGAGACTGGTTGTGTCTTACCATAACCTCTAATTTTCTTGAAAAAAAAAAACAAACCAACATTACAGCTGGGCATGGCTGCTGACGCACTCTATCTTGCTAAATTTTGAAGACGTTTTGTGGCAATTCCACAAAGACACATCGATAAAGTAGGAAGGCTTAGAGATGCTCCTTTTCCATGGAGGTGGCTGGAGCCAGCCAATCTAGAAGAGGAGCAATTGCTCCCTGTGAAAGAGTAGTGATGACAATACCCCTTCCCATGGGGAATGGGGAGGGGATGGGCAGCCTTAAGTTCTGAATCAGCTCATCATCCACATCCCTGACAAAGCACTTCCGCGGATATCTGTGTGCTTCTGGAATGGCCTCCAGGGCTGCATCCGGGCCCTGGATGCACAAACTCAGGATGGAGGTGACAAAAGAAACAACACCAATGTTTTAGAAGCAATGTCACAGGCTGAATGCTATCTTTGTTTTTAAATCAGCATCGAGATCATGTGAAAACTAACTTGCATTGCTTTTGGGTGGATGCTAGTGAGAGTCAGGAAAATGTAGCAACTGGAGCTACAGCTGTGTGAAATTGGTGCACATGACTGGAGAAGTGACCCAGCAGCATGTACACATACTCCCTGTGCTGCCAGCATCACATTGCTGTGGTGAACCTCATTCTGCAAATAATTTCAAGATGTAGAAAACCAAATGTCAGTCTAACATTGCTGGCCATTGATTTTCATAAAAGCCAGCTGAAATAGGAAATTGCATATTTTTTCAGTTCATTCATTCATGGGACATATGAATTCTCAGACTGCTGAACAAAGGAGAGATGCAGCTTACTCTCAAGTGGGAGAGGATGAGAGATTGAAATAAAATAAAAAATGTATATTCAATTATATATGCCCCAGTGGAGCCACATTTTAATGCCCAACATACAAGGCTCTTTATCATTTGAACTAAGCCACAATTTTAACTCTTCAGCAGTTGCAGAAAGCTGTTTCACCAAGGTGCATTTCTGAAGAGATTGGAGGAACTGCTGCCTATTGCCTGAAGTGGCAATGAAGCAGGAGAGGAGCAAAATGTGAAAAAGCTTCGTTTACATAAAACATTCCTATAAGGGGACCACCTGCTGTTTATGCCTGGCAAAGAGCAAAAAAGCTGTGCTGCAGGTGCAGCAAGACAACACTGATTTGTAACAAACCTGCAGGAGCCACTGGAAAGCCACAGCACAGCAATGCGAGCTTTAGCAGCTCTTCGGACACAAGACAAAGCAAAGCAAGAGGTGATGACCTACACACCAGCTCAAGAGCAATTAGCCTGGGAACTGCAGCACATTCACCATTATACTGAAGTGCACTGGAAAATGCTCATACAAAATAGAATGCTGCAGTGCTTGTTAAGTACTCTCAGACTGGGAGGAAAAGTGGGGAAAAAAAGAGGAAGAGGAGGGAAGAACAAAACTGATATGAATGGGAAATAATTATTCAACGCTAAGATCCTAAGACATAATGCAACAAAGTGTCTCATGTTTTTGAAGCATATTCTCATTATCACACTCTATGCTCTATCAGCATTTTCATTTTTATCTCTTTCCAGGCATTTATAACCAAACTCTACAAATATGTTTGCGGTGAAAACCTCACAAGCCTCAGCCTGAAAGAAGCTTTTAATTATTGTCAAATAATTTATTTGTCTGAACAAAACAGTAATAATAAAAAAACTGTAAAATTCAGAGCTCCTAGCCTGTACTCTTTCTGGTCAAGGCCTTAAATTTAATTGTAGCACACTGCTGCAACCAATTTAACTTTTTCTTTTTGTAATTAAACATTTTTGGTGCTTTATTACTTTCCTCCTATCTCCTCCCTGCACATTTCCTTTCTTTTCATGCCACATCTTTTCCTCTCTGAATTCAGCAAGTATTTCTCGTTTTGTTTCTTTTCAGTTCTCTCCATCAGGTTCACTTACCTCCAAAACACAATTCAAATCATCCCATCTCACACTGCACAGACCTGTTTCCTAAATCTATCCTGTGCCTCTCTCATTCGCAATGATGAAACCAAAACCAAGACACAGAGACAAAATAAGCCTTCTAGTATCGACAGCAAGAAGGATATACCCTGTCGTCGAAAAGGAACTGCTCCCCTCCATCTTTCTTGACATATGAAGATGATGGAGGAGAAAAGCATTGCATAAATTGCAATAGCCCTGTCACTGTGCCCAGCATGCCTCAAGCACAAGGGCATTTCTTAATTTTTTGAAAAGGTAAGATGGGGAAAGGGTAAGTTAACAATTTTATCTGATTTGAGACATCCTGACTCACTTGGTCATAAAATGTTACTGTAGCAAAACTGAAGCACTACATCTCAAGCCAGAAAGGCTTTTGAAGCCTTTAGACAGTCAAGTCCCTCAAGTGTTTCTCCTACTTCTTACCTCAGTAGTGCCCTTAAACTCCTCCACCTATTCATGGCTTTAGACACTACCGTATTATAACATAACCAAAAATTACTAATGCAGACATTGGACCTACTGAGTGAGTTGGCACTACTTTTCTTTGAGGATGTTTCACTTTTAATATTAATTTTAAAAATTTGGCAGTGTTAGGATCTAGGACTTGGAACTGGAAAGACAACTCTTACAGCATCCCTGTAAGAATGACACAAGAGATTGGTCAGAGGTTCATTTTGGGGAGCTAACTTGAAAGTCTATGCCTACCTTAAAAAACCGTAACAGTTGAGTATTTCATTTTTAAGCACTAAGGATCATAAAAAAAAATCTTCTACTTAAACTACACTCTCTCCTCCCCCAAACAACAACAACGAACACTCCACCACATAAAAAACCCCAAGAAAATATAATTCTTAGGAGTAATGTTCCAGAACACCTCAGATATCTGTCATACTGCTGACAGTCAGAGCACACAGTCTATTTACTTCCTTGTAAGCTTGGTGGAGAACTAGCGTGGCTCACAGTGCATCACGTTGAAACTATTGCCACACATCATAAACAAAATCTTATCTTACTGGAAGGCTTTAGAACAAACAGTATTTCTCCTTCAGTCACACATTTGCTGAAATACGTGGACTCTGGATAAACTTCTACTTCTGAGATAAGCCTGTATTTATTGTCATTCAGCTCCAAATCTGATGCACAGCAGCTTTCAGGTGACTCTAGGGATGGTGCAACCTAAAATGACAGGTTGTTGCTAACAGCACACACAAATTGTTCTTAGGTCTTAATTTACAATTCTTTTACTAATGCAGTGCCCCCACTGCAAAAGATACTGAGTTTCTGATGCACCAATCAAATACCCCTGACTGCTCCTGCCATTGTGGCCTCTGGAGACCACATTCTGACTCCACAATGTTTGCCCCACACTTGTCTCTGATTAATACAGCTTTTACATCCTTTCTGCATTTCTCCTCTCTCTCAATATATACCATTCCTATACTAGCTAGCCCATATTTGTCTCATCCTCCTCTCTCTTATTCCTGAATTTTGTTTTAATTGTCTGTTACTTCTATATGTTAAAGGCAAATGAGTAAGATTCTCCAGCTGACACAGAACTGAGCTTCATCCCTGCATCCTCTACAGCTGTGTAACCCTTTTCAAATCCCTTAGGCAGAGCTCCAAGGGATAATTATATAGTATGTCTAGAAAAATCACACACACTAGACAGCTGCACTTCTGGGAGGCCCTGCCCACAACCCCACAATGTGCTCACCAACTGGTAAAAGAAGGCTCTGGTGGCATACACCCAGCCTGACTCTCACACCCCAGAGCACCCTGAGCACTGCCAAACCATTGCTCAGAAACAAGAGTTGAGATTCACACCACGGTCAGTTCTGGGAAACCATAAGTAAAAGTAAAGGCTGTACTCCTACACCATTTCAAATCATTGATCATTTGTATTGCTAAGAGTTAAAAAGCCAAATTATGTTTCCAAACATAATTTGAAACAGTGAGTGTAGTAAGCCCCAAAGAGCCTACAGTGCTGGGCAGGGTAGAGATGGGCAGAAGGGACAAGGAGCCAATCCAACAACTCCAGTCCAAGCCTGTCCACACCAAACACATCAGAAAGCTCACTAACAACCAAACCACCACATCACAGGTGCTGAAATACAATGAGGTTTTATATCACATTTTTACTGTTTTTTGGTAAGACATAGGTAAATAATTTAAGCATTTGTTGAGACAAATAATAAAATTTAAAAAATACTCCAGAGGTCTGGATAGAATACATTTCTATCTGCAAATTTTTTCAGCTTTCTGCACCTCTGTAAAAGTGTACCTTTTGTTGTCTTCTTATGTTTTCTCATTAATTTAACTGTGTAGTGCTTATTAGACAGCAAATACTTCTTTAAAATGCATTTAATCTTTTCATACATTTGAGCATAATTAACTCACCAAATATCCATTTCTTTAAGCTCTATTTTTTACTTTTTTTTTTCTCTATGGCTTACCAGCTTACTTTTGCAGAAAGAGATGAAAACTTAATGAAAGCTTTATTTACAACGATCATATTTTTTACTCTGAAAAACTGAAATTACATTTAGAATTTGCAGTTATAATGAAAAAAGCCCCAACCAGATGGTTTGAGAAAGGAACTGATTAATTCCACTGTAAAATACAACTCCGAGATACAGAAGATCTCCAACAGTGTCTGCAATGAAAACCTTAATTTTTAGGTTTGAAAATCACAATAATATGCCTAGTTAATTTTTCCAATTTGATAGAGAAATAAAACCCAGCAAAGTTGTATTTTTTGAACAGACTGACACGATATTAAAGAAATAAATTTAAGCATTTCATCAAAATGGCAACCAGTGTATCTGGAAAAGAGGGTGCATTTTGAATAAAGCAAGTACATTACAAGGGGCTGCAAGAGGGAGCTGGGACTGTTCAACCTCAAAAAGAGACAACTGAGAGGGGACCTCATCAATGTCTATCAGTATCTGAAGGCAGGGTGTCAAGAGGAGGGAGCCGGGCTCTCCTTGGTGGCACCCTGCAATAGGTACAAGAGGCAGTAGGCAGAAACTGAAGCACAGGAAGTTCCACTTGAACATGAGGAAGAACTTTACTGTGAGCGACCACATGCTGGAATAGATGGCTCAGAGGCTGTGGAGTCCCCCTGACGGGAGAAGTGTCTGGGTGCAATCCTGTGCAACGTGCTCTACGATGACCCTGCTTGAGCAGCGAGATTGGACCAGATGACTCACTGCATCCTCTCCAACCTTGCCCATTCTGTGATTCTGTGAAAAAAACCATGTTACGTGAAGAGTAAACAAGAAAGACTTGTTTATCTTTTTTTGACTGCTGTGAAAAGGGATCAAAATTAGGAATATGTAGTATCATAAATCTAGGTAAAGTCTCCAAGCATAGAATTGGGAAAAATTCATAGAAATTTTAAGTCTCAAAACATGTATAACCCACAAACTTGAATTAAATGTTTTGTAAACAATACTAGACATAAGAATTAAAGGAAACCAAAACAAGCCATCCTGTATAACAATCCAGTTAAGGGAGTGAGGGAGGAAGGGGGACAGGGCAGTATACAGTAATGACAGAAATCAAAATTTGGTGAATTATTACACTAGACAAAATATACAATTGTATTAATGTTACAGGGTAGTCATACATATAAAAAATGTATGCAATACCTAGTCTACACTTATGCTATTGGCACTGAAGCAATAACTGTTTTCAAACTAAAACTCTTTAAAATTGAAAGAAAGGGACAAAACATGAAAACATAGGAAAACACTTCTTTATGAAACATAAAGAAGTAATCACAAAATGTATGCCAAACTTTTGTCCTGGTATTAAAGATTATCTACTATTACTAAAACCAGTACAACAAAACCTTCTAATTGGCAAGCACAAGCAATGCAAAAAGAAAGGTCTGGAAAAGCTTGTGCTGTCTGTAGAACAAAGGAAAACTATGAACTGGGAGTATCATGGAAACTGAAGAAATGTGTAGGGTAAAACATGCTAAATTTTCTGTTTAGTTTTTAAAGTTATTTTCCAAAATAGAGACATTTCCAAATACTTTTGCTTGACAAGCCAGACTTGAATGAAGCTATTCTCTGGACACAGTGATGTCCAATGACAACTTTTCCATGCAACATCAGTCAAGAACTAGAACTCCCAAGCCAATGGCTGTTGGGTGATCCAAACCAAGGGAATTCATTCAAATGGAAATGACTATGTATTGAATAATTAATTAACACAACAGTAAAAATAATTACAAATGCATTCTAGCATAGCAAAACACCAAACAGTATGAAAAATAAGCTGCAAGGACAAGCATAGGCTTAGTGCAACGAGCACAACACTCCATGTGATTATAGAAACAAATTATTTCAAAACTGAATTTAGTGTCTACATAACAAAATGAAGCATGTTATTCTCCTGTTTTTTCTTGAAGAAATAAATAACATAAACACTATTCCAAGAATTCTGAAACATTCAAACTTGAAATGAACTATGACATTTTTACATTTATATCACATTGAATATTAAAACCAACAAGTAGGGACAGTAAAGTATAATTCATATTTCAAACAGCAGACTAGGAAAGGAACAGTGATAAAACAAAACCTGCAGAAGTCTTTAATATTATCCAGTCTTCATTGTATTTTTGAAGCTTCAGTGAAACCATCGGTGCAAAGCTGTATATAACCAAAAATCCCAAATTGTATTCAATTTTGCAAGCTAAATTTCTTTTGTTCCCCTCTGAAAGCTTTTTAAAATTAGTTTATTTGTTAAGGACAGTTATTCTTCGTTAAAATGAGGGTTTTAAATACTTTATCATTTGTCTTAACATGTTGCTAAGTTGAAAATTATTAAAGTTGCTTAGATTAAATGACTTTCTACTGTGCTGAAAAACAACAGAATAAAATGCCTTATTACTGTGGGCTTTTTACAACTGCTTCAGGAAAATAAGCTTTGTGTTATAGCCATGCTTAGCTTTGCTTTATGCACAACAGACCTCTGGGATTGCTCTTGGTAATGGTTTAACCCCAGACAGCAGCCAAGAACACTTGGGGAACTCACTGACAAAGGATGCTGTTGTTGCTTAATGTTTTTCAAGAGGAAAATGGATGACAATATAAAACAAAGATATGTTGATCATTATTAACTACAAAGCCACATCTTCAAAGTTCCAAAACCAGAAGAAATAATTGAGGTTATGAAAGGAGAATTGTCTATGCTTGCATACTGATTTTGGCTACTCCATAGGCAGCTGCTTAGAGGTGGAAACAGGACAGTAAGACACTACGGCTGTTCTTATGGACACATGCCCCAGTCTTCCAGATATAATCTGGAATTCTTCCAGAGTTCATTGTCTCTTCCCTGCCTTCCATATTGTTTCTTGGGAAATGGTCCAGCACCCTAGAGACATGGTGCCTCCTAAGAGGAGGTATTTCTCCTCCCCAGACTGCTGAAGGGTGATGGTGACCTTCAACTCAAGCACAGATGCAAGCCATGACAGCCACATACCTCCATGTCCTGATACAGCAGTCAAAGCACACTGCAAACCTTCGCTCAAGAGGCACTGCCCATCACCCTGGTCTGTATCTCCTCACGGGAGCTCAGAGTCCCAGCAGGGAAACTGCTGCCATACTCATCTTCAAAGCTCTTCAGCTTTCTGCATAGTGTAAACCCAACCAAGGCCAAACTGAGCTCTCTGCCCAGAGCCTGGAACACTCCTCTTGAACGAGCTTTCTGTCACCCCCAATTTTTCACACCTCCTATCCCACTCAACCTGGGTCCTCAAACAAGAAACCTACCCAGGCAGGCAATACTGGATGTTCCAAAAACCTGCTGGATCGCTCCCCATGCCACTACTAATTCTAACTGTGTTTGGCTTTGTCAAACTCTACCTTTGTAGTATTTGATACTGTAGGCTGGATATTGCCTTGTGAACCAGGTTCAGTCCACAGACCAACTCTGGCTATTTACAGCTTGCACAACTGAAGGCTTGTGCATATGAAGGCATCACCTACCACATAAAAGTTTATCTTATCAGCAACAATCTCTTTATTGTCTTCCAAGAGAAAGCTGGGGGAAATGTGCCCTTCAGCAGAAGCAATACATAAGAGGTGCAGCAGAGCCAACAACTTAGTCAGCAAGGACAGAGGGGCAGAGACAGCCTATTCATTTTAAACAATGGAAGAAATAGGGCACAGGAGAATACTGTGCCAAGGAAAGGTTTAACTTTATTATCAGTTCACATCAAAATAATTTTATTCTTCAAAAGTGGGTGAAAAACGCTGTCCGAATTGTTCTGGGTGACTAAAACTAGGGTGTTTAATCTAATTGCGAAAGTCCAAGCGACCTGAATTTCAATGACACAGAGATCAGTTATCACTGTAGTAGGCTGGAAAGCTGAGCACCAGATTTTACAGCAATGAGAAATATTGCTTTGGAGAAAATATTTATTTTAAAGGGACATGTTTCCTATTACCATGATCAAGAATTGGTTCACAAATGGCATCAGTCAGACTGCTGTCTAACTGAAAATCTCTCAGCTGTGGAGATCTCAAGCTGCCTGAGTGGCTTTATAAGAATTTGCTCATCAGTTTTTCCAAAAAAATGAAAGATTTTATAAAGATTGATAGTTGGTACAAATATAACTAATTATAGATAAGGTCACAGGCAGCCTTCAACAGCAGTTCTACAAGATGTATCCTCATGAAAGCATGCAGTGATAGCTGGAAATTCAGCCCTCACCACAAAACCAGTCATCCATGAACTGTACAAGTACAGCTGAAAACTTCAGACTGTACAACTCCATCAGAACAGTGCAACAGTGGTTCTTTGTCATCCTTCTTTTGTTTTTTATCTATCTGTGCCACAGGCTATATTAAGGATCTCTCTAGGGCAGGAATTGTCTTTTAATTGCAAACACAAGGCTTATCATTGCGGGTCCCTTGTCTTGCTCAGAGCTACATGTTCCTCTAACACATACTAGAAATAGGAGAGACAACAGGAGAGCCTGTGACCAGGCCTTCCCACACAAATACCCTACTATTGACATCAGTCTAAGGTGACAAATCGAGCATGTCCAGGACCACTGCACTGCACATCCATCCTACATGGAGGTACATCAACCAAGCTGTGCACAACATGGGTATCCAACTACTCTCCAAGCAGTGGACCAGCTGCATGGGACCTCTCCCTGAAGAACTTGCAGAAATTCCTTGAAAGTTTATCTTGCAAGCCCTCTCACCTTCTTCTTCCTAAGGGGAGACTAATTTTTGGACTTATTTTACCTGTTTCTTATTGTAATGGTCTTAATTTAATGAAACCAGGCGGAAATACCAATTAATGTAGAGGTTTTAGGGAGGGAGGAATTAGGAGAAAAAGCAAAACAGGTTTAAGCTTAAAAATAAACAAATATAGTTTTATTAACACACTAGAAGAATGAAAAAAAGTTAAACTAAAAAAGGAAATCAAACTAAAACGGAATGAAACTCTAAAACACTCTTTTCTCCCCCTACAAACTATTAACTTTCTTATTAAACAATATAGAAAGACACAACTTGTGACTTTTAGTCAGTTTCACTATTTAGGCATAATCACTCATTACTTTATGAGAAGAGTCTCTCTAAGGTTCTCATGAAGACGCTTGCCACAAGACAAAATAGTCTAGTGGCTCTTAAATGTTATACATCTGCTACCGCCTGGAGTTTTTGCAAACTGTGATATTCTATTAGCAAGGCCTCTCAGTGTATCTGGGGTACTATTTACGAATACTTCTTCTAGTCTAAAATCACCTTTGTCTCAAAGGCTGAGACCTATTTTTAACCCAGGAGTGGGGGCTTTAAAGTTCTCAATTAAATCCCAATTGCATCAGTCCTCAATTTTGGTTAGAATTAGCATTCTCCCCAACAACACTAAGATGCTACAAAGAACAGTCCATTTCTCCATAGTTTACCCCAGAGAAGTCCAGTTAAAAATGTCCACTTCTTTAATTCTATTCCAATATTATTAGTTCTTTCACTTCTAATCCACTGACTTCATTCAGTGAATCCACTGACTTCATTCAGTGAATCCACTGACTTCATTCATTCCACATACCCTCTGTTTTCTTTTCTCTTTCTCTCAAGGAAGAGTTGTGTTTTAAAAGTTCCATATTGCTAGGAAAGGGTTAAATCCGCCCGGGCCTGCAAGGGCCATGTGCAGGCCCCTGGCTGCAGGAGCTGAAGAAAATGCAAAGCTGTGCTGATGGAAGAAGCTGGTAGATGTCCTTTTTTCCACCCCTCGGTCTCATCCAGGGCAGCTCAGCTTGAAGTTGTTTTGGAGCTGCAGGCTTTCTGTCTCTGCTGCTAGCGGTGATTAAGCTGGGCCATGTTTTGGCCCCTTCTGCCGTGGTCCGAGCACGTGGCCAGCACTGCCGAGCTGCAGCCGCCCCTCTCCCCTGACGGCAGCTGGGGACAGGGGCTCAGCCGGCCCCAGACCCTCCCTGTGTGGGCAGCAGGGCCTGACCCGGGCCCACCCGTCACCCATGATGTTACCCCATGGCTGATTCAGAAGCAAGAGAGCGATCTGCTGAAGATAAGAGTTTTGAATGTCCTTTCCGAAGTCGCACTGGTACCCTTATTAGTCAAACTAGCTGCCAGTATCTTGGCTAGCTTTCTGATAGGTCCCTGTCCTCCCCCCTAAAACTATTCCACAGTCCTGGCAGGGAAAAACATTTCACACTTCTCTATAACCAGAAAACAAAACTGTGCCAACCCATGATACTTATTTACTACCCAAAATGACTGTCTAATGTATTGCTTTACTTGCATTTACATGACAGTGTACCCATACATTTCACCTTTCGGAAGGAAAAACTCTCGGTATAATCCCTACTTCTGGCAATACGTTCAGAACCAGAATGCTTGTACACATTGAGAACAACAGCAAGTAACTAGTGTCTGCTATGATCTTTGACAACAGCAGCATTGTTCCTATTAAAAGATAGAAAAAACACAGACTAGTGGTCCTGTGAGCTATTCATCCTGTATGAAAAACACATGGAATGATCCTTAAGGCAATTGCTTAAAACAGCAAAAATACCAAAAGTTGTATTTTCATTTAGAGGATATAACATTCTTTTCTGCATTGTAGCTCATAATATGCAATTCTCCATGCAGCACAGAGACTTACTGTTCTTGTTTGCAGGTGGCCATCAAGAGTATTTTGCAGGGGAAAGTTTTAATGGATTCATTCTATACAATGGCAAAAGTACCTTCTCTCACACGCTGCAAAGCTATCAAGTAGGTATTTTTAGGAACTATTGCTATTCCACTAACTGCTTATGCCTTCAAGAGATCCAGTTATTGTTCCAATAAAGCAAAACACTAATGATAAAAGGTAAGTAAAAGTAGTAATGACTCAAATAAATGTTGTCAAGCAAAGACACCAATAATTGAGGTTATGCAGTAACACAGAGATACACCTACTGGTGTGACAACCCTGAAGTCAATAGGGCTTTGCCAAAATGAGTATCACCCTGTATCTTCACTCCTAAGAAATCACAACATAAAGAGGTGTTTATCACTATTTTAAAGCAGTCACATAAATTCAGAACTGCAGACACATTAAAGAGTGCTGCGCAGTTTAACACACGGATGAACAAGTAATTAGACTTATTTGTTTCCAGATTAAATGCCTGTAAAAGAAAAGGCTTTTGTTCAGTCTGAGAGAAGGGGGAAAAAACACAACAGTATTCTCATATTTGCACTTTATGCTGCAAAAAATCAAAGGACAATGAGATTATGTTTTAATCTTCAATACAGTCATGCCTGCAGGATTTTGGGAACCTTACTAGAAAATAACAAAATGCAGTGCATCCAAACAAGAATTTTCAGGAGTCTCCTAAACTCTGGGAAAACATACACATGACTTAAATTTTCAGGTTCTTCAGTGAGAAGAATATAATCCCATTCTAAAGAGGTATATATCACATTCTAACCACAACATCTCCCCCTTGCCAGGTCATGTGAATATACTGATGAATAAAGCAAGGGATACCCCAATTCCTTGGCTTCTTTTATTAAAGGAGAGAAAAAAATGACCTGAGACTGTGTATAAGCTAGAACCAACCCAGCACCACCACTTTGTCCCTACCCACAGACTTTCAGCTATCCACACCAATGGAACACACTGCCCTCAATGGTGGTTCAGTCATGGACTCTGAAATATCCTTTTTTAAATTTCAATAAGCAACAGGTAACATTTCCAGCAACATCATGAAGAGAGAGATTTTTTTTCTTTCTCACAAAATAATTATCCATAACACACACTCAGTTAGTTATATGTGAAGATGGAGACTTTATAAACTCCAAGTATTATAACAGAGGCAATAAGGGGAAAGGAATGATACCAGGCGGACTATAAATAAAGGCAACCCCCCTAATTTTAATCTTTCACTTTTTAATATTGATACACTTACTTTATACAGCCTCTGTGCATATATTTCAGTATCTTCCTCAAATACAGTATTTAATCGAAACAGGAGGAAGAAAAAGAACATGAGCAGAAAGAGAAGTGGAGATATTCAGGTTGAACTTCCATCCTCCATTTACATTTCATATCATGGGTTTTGTCATCCTAATAGTACAGTCAGGTGTGCAAGACTGAATATCGTGTTTCCATAGAAAATCCCAAAAAAGATTCTGAGACAGGACAAAGTTCTTCATACATAAACTATATATGTGTAAGTGTAGGAAGAAAATAAGTGTAATGGGCGGGGGGGGGGGGGGGGGGGGAGAGGAACCCCCCCAAAAAAACACAGGAAATCAAGATGACAATAGAAGAAAATAGTACACCTACACCACTGCACTAGCCAGGATGTGCCACAGCGCAGTGGACCTGAAGTTTCCTCAGCAGTCTGACAAGACTCATTAGCATCTCGTAATAAAGCAAAGAGTATCAGAAGCTCTGGAAAAACACCATTTGAATGATTTCAAATGAGTGAGTCATTTTGTCAGCTCACATTTTGAAGGTAATGAGGCTATTTCAGTCCAGCTAAAAGTGAATAAATCTCTAACTGCCCCCAACAATCCTTCATGTTTCCAGAATAAACTGTGAAAGAGATTTAAATGTTCCTGTCAAAAATATAAAGCTTCTATGGCTGCAGCCTTTCTAGAGACGTTTAATTAAGTATATTTCAATTGCACAACTTGACACAGAAGTGATTTTGCCTGCCTGCCCACCAGTGAGGAAAGCACATCACAGCCTGGTAAGGGAAAAGGCAAGATGAGAGGAGCTGCTTCCCCCGCACTGAGTGTTACTTGGTTCTCCCTAGATCCCTATGCTATACTTTTCCTTTGTATTATGAGGACAACTTCAGAAAGCCCAACAACATAATAAAGCTAGGGAAAGACAACCCCACTATTACCACAGCAGAAAATAAAACACAGATTAATGTCACTAAGGCATATGTCAGAAGAGATAATAATGATGTGTACAGATGAATCTTCTCATCAGGAGCAAAGAATGTAAGCACCACCGAAAACTGAATAATAATTACATACAAATCAAAAATTATACTGCCAGCTGCTAAGCACACATTATTCTCCCAGATTACCAAAGGGTTTGTTTTTCACTTTTTCCCTTAAAACTTGCTATATCTTCCTTTTCTATTCAAGTGACAGAAATTACAAAGTACAGAAGCAAGTGCTTGCAATCCCTAGGAAGGCAAATACTAGCATTATCAGATAGCTTGCTGCTTACAATTCTAACTACCCATTGTGCCACGATGAAGGTGCAGATGTGCAATGAAGGCTTTTTTCTTGTTTCAGAAAATGGCTTTTCTAAGTGAAAACAGAAACTGGTTATAAATGGTGATAAACGCCCAGTTTCCACTTTCTGAAGCATTTACTAACAATGTGCCACACACTTTTCATGTCCCTCTCTTACTTCTTAAGATCTGTGTTTGCATTTCTGCATGCTCTAACCATTGATGTTACACTAAGATTTAAACACAGAGCAGTCACATTCAATAAATACATACCAGTCATGCCCTCCTAATCTCACCCAATGAGAGTCTGGCATATAAAATCATACTTTGGTTATATTTCTCTGATTACATTCCCTGCCATTTTTATAATCATTATTTCATCTATCTTCCAAAGACAGAATACAAGATCCATTGCCACAATCACACATGTCTTGAACTAATAATTTGTTTTACTGTTCTTTTTTAAGTTGAGTTCATATCCTGAAGATATAACTGAAGACAAGTACCAGAGAGCTTCTAATAATTTTTACTAAAGGCACGTAATTAAAAATATTCCATCAAGAGGACAAGACCTAACATAATACGTAAAAAAATCAAGAAAAGTTAACTTTTACTGACATTACAATCTATCCAGAAATTTATTATCTGCATCCTGTCTGTCAGCTGGATGAGACAAGATTTTATTACTGAAGTAACACAATAAGAGTTTGCATTAAGATGCTAGAAAAAGGCACACCATTTATGACATGGACTAGAGGATTGCTTTTTTCCTTTACATCTCCTATTAGAAATCACTACAATCATTTTATTAGTCTGTAGGTATGGAGGTACATTAATCTTTCCTCTTTACATTTTATTGCATGTGACCTATGAATTATCTTCTCTGTCTCATAAAGATTACAACCTTCCCATCTGTATTATTACACCATTCTAATTCTAAAGTACATATATGTTATTTAATAGAAAGGACTGTATTAAATAAGAATAATCACCACAAATAAAAGCTAAGTAATAATTGGGGTAGCAAGTACATGTGTAAAGTTTATTAGACAGGCAAACTAAAAATAGCACTTCTGGAGGAACACTACTATGCCTTTTTTGCCAGCAATACACAGAGGCACAAGACACTTTCATTTACTTCCCTCACAAGAGTGCTGAAATTTAAATTCTTCCTGACAGTACTTAGGATGTAATCATGCCTTTTTTGACAAACTGCTAAAATCATGACAGCGTTCTTGGCAGAAATTGGCACAACAGCAAAATGAAAAAGAATCAACTCATTTTCTGCTGAACATTTATTTTCAGTTGTTCTGTAAAACCAAGATCAATTTGTTACTTAAAATGATTAATAACTTCCTTGTCCTTGACAAGGCACTCTGTAAATTGTTAAAGGCAGAGCAGTACATACAATACTATTAAGGTGTCTACTTACTGTGTATTTGTTAATATTTTATTGTGGCAATCTGTTTTACACACATGTGACATTTTTCTTATTTTCAACTGGAATTTCTCCTATTTGTTCCTGTTGACCTTTGACCTGTTACCCTTGGTGCCTGATGGCACCGCTGAGAAGAGCCATCCTCTTTACTCACTCTCATCACATGCTTTGATAAGGCCCCCCGAGCTTTCTCTTATCCAGGTGAAACAACCCCAGCTCTTACCTTCCCCTCCTCAACGTCAGGTGCTCCAAGCCCATAATCATCTTCAAGGCCCTTCCCTGGACCTGCTCCAGTCTGCCCATGTCTCCCTCACACTGGGGAGCCTGGGACTGGATCCGGCACTCCAGGTGTGTCTCACCAGGATGGGCAGAGGGGAAGGATCACCCCCCTCTCCCAGCTGGCATGGCTGTGCCTGACGCAGCCCAGGAGACTGTTGGCTTTCTTGGCCACCAGGGCACATTGCTGCCTCCTGCTCAGCTTGGTGTCCATCAGCACTCACAGGCACTTTTCTATCAAGCTGCTTTCCAGCTGGTCAGACCCCCAGAACAGTACATGGGGTTACTCCTCCTCACATGCAGGACTTTGCATATCCCTCTGCTGAACTTCATGAGATTCCTGTGTGCCCATTTTTCCAGCCTGTCAAGGTCCCTTTGAATTGAGCACAACTATGTGTCGTATCCATCACCCCTCCCAATATTGTGTCACCAGAAAACATGCTGAGGGTGCACTCTGTCCCATCATCCAGGTCATTAAAGACGTGCTGGTCCCAGTATCAGACTGTGGGGTATGCCACCTATAGCTTACCTCCAGCTGGACTTGGTGGTGCCAAGTCTCTAAGCTTCACAGTTCAATTCTCTAAGCTTCACAGTTCAATCATTTTTCAGCCCAACTCACAGACCACTTACTTAGTCCATATTTCAATAGTTTGTGAGGATGATACACAGGACAGTGTTAAAAGCCAAGATAAGGAACATCCACTGTTCTCTGTTCATCCATTCAGCTGTCATCTCATTGTAGAAAACTATCAAGGCTGGTCAGGGATGATTTTGCCTACCAGAACTCATGCAGACTGCTCCAAATCACGTTCCTGCCCATAAGATACTTGGAAATGCTTCCCAGGATTATTTGCTCCATCACATTCCCACAGACTGATGCGAAGTTAACCAGCCTGTGCCTCCCTGGATCCTCCTCATGAGCTCTTTGCAGACTTTCTATCACAGAAGCATGCTCTCCTGAGGTCCAGGGTTGGGACCCTGCTACTTGTCTCGTTCCTTCATTGCAGAATCTTGAATTCTTCCTTACTATGGAAACGGCAGGCAAGACTGCTCAACCTTCACATGCCTGCCCAGTTCTTTCTCATTGGTAAGTGTGAGGTCAAGGAAAGCACCTCTGCTCATCAGCTTATTGATCACATGTGTTAAGAAGTTATTATCATCAGTGCACTCCACAAACCTTCTGGATTACTTGTGCACTGCTGTGTTATTTTTCCAATAGTTATCAAGGTATCTAAAGGGCCCCTGAGACCCAGGACCAGCCTCCTGCAAATGCGAGGCTTCTTCCAGCTGTGTGAAGGCATCCTGCACTGTTTCTTCCTGTTGGGCAGTCTGTAGCAAACACACATTGCAATGCCACCTACACTGGTCTGTGAGCTTTCCCTTACCCATAAGCTTTCAGCTGTCTGATCCATGCATCCCTGCTGTTCTCTCACATGGAAAGCTGAGCAGCCCCTCCTCACCTTCCCTGAATATCATAATTTGTAACTGCCTAAGCAATTCCTCTTGAGATAAATTCATCCCAAAAGTGTTTAATCTGGAGTTCTTACTGAATGAGCAATCCTTAAGGATTGCTGGTAAATCTTCGGTATTCATAATCAAATCATATCTAATACCTATAATGGGCTGCAAGAGCTCTTCAGCGCTAGGTGGGGAAAAGGTAAGTTTAACCAAAGGCAGGTGTAGCTTGCCTTCCTTCTCAGGAAAGAAAACAATGCAACAAGTGTTTTGGGGAAAGTAGGTCTAGTACCTGAACCAACAGGTGTTCTAATGATTTCCTGTTCCTCCTTATGTGAAAGTCAGGAAAGCAGATTTTAATTTGTGTCACAAATAAGACATTCTTAACATGAAGGAGGATATTACCTGTTTCCACTCATCTTGGAGTAACAATATGTTACAAGTGACCTCCTGACCTCCTGTATACCAAATCATACTTTTATTTCTCTACCCGCCTCAGTTTTCAATATTTAATAACCTTACCCTTTTAAGTAATGTGTTTAGGTCTTACAGGCAATACACTACAATAGGACACTGTCGATGGACAACTGGTCTTGAGGGAACGAGGAAAAAAGATTGGTTTGCTCTGCATTTCAAACAGACCATTTCTGTGTTAGGGGGCCGTTCAATTTCTGACATTGGCTTCTCTTAACCTATTTCCAAGACATGTTCTTGGTGCAGCATTTGTGAAAAGTTAGTGAACTGACATGCCTGGCAGAATCCGAACAAGGGCCTCTCTCCACTTGCAGCTTTTGGCTCAAATGTCCCAAAAGAATAAGGCAGATAATACAACATACACACATTTTGCTTTCCTGGAGAAGGCTTTCAGACAGAGACACTTACAAACAAGTTTGGGCCCTTTCTCACCAAAATATTCAAAACACTCTGATCCTCTTCACTGTTGAGGAGGACAGAAATTGATCATAGTTTTAGGGCTGGCCCTGATATGACACTTGAAACACTGCAGATTTCAGTATAATTTGCCACAATTCATCATATGTCAACTGGCTACACATATTTCTTCAGTATAATTCATCCTCCACCGTGTCCAACAACTAGAAACAGCATATATGCAGGACATTGCCAGAGCAGAAGTCCACAGTGCTCCATTTTTGCAGGCATGTTTCTGAACACAGGCAAATGATATTTTGACTAAAAATGGACTTGCTGCAACTGGATAAAAGCTTACATCCTTTCATACTTCAGCCCTCTCAGTCACAATAATAATTTCATGCAGTCTCTGACAAACACTTTAAATGCCAAATCACACAAACTATCCCCTGAAGTTTACATATAATCTTACCTTCCTTTTAGGCTTGGATTTAGCTAAGACTTCTAGGATACCTTAAGGAATTTTTCTTGAGTAGAATAACTTAAGAGGTGAAATTCCACTGAGTTGCAAAATCTTTGTCTTTGAATTTAATGTGCATGGACAGCAAATCTGCAGGAGTTTCTCTCAACAATAGTAGGCTCATTACTGGCACTGTATTTCTGAGCATCACATAGGAAGATGACAGGGAAAGCACATGCTCACATACTGTATCCTGGAACACACACAGCATCTATTAGACTCTCGTTTGGGGATCTTCTATTCCAAAATCTGCTGATTTCAAGCACATACCACACCACCATTTGGCTAACCAAGTATTTCATGGCTCAAACAGCTTGGTCCCACATATAGAGTATGAAGATCATTTCAACAGGCTAGGTGAGTGCTCTGTTTAAGAAGCTCACCTATGCTAACTGTGCAAGACTCAACTGGGCAAAGGATCCATCCCCGTTTCCTGCAGCCACACTGGGAGCTACATGCATAGCAAGTTTCCTTCAAAGATATATCCAGAAAATCCTTTGACATTTGTGTATCACAATACCATTTGTTCTGATTCTCAGTGTCAACTCAAAATGTCAAGATTTCTTTTGATTTGCAGTACACCGTTATTTGATTTTTTTCTTGCAACACCTTGTCAAAGCACTGGCTCATAACACTTCTCAAAAGTAAAAGTTACCACCATTTCAGCTGATAATTTTCCCACCTTTTCCCCTTACAGACTCACCTTTAATGTTAGCAGAGCTGAGTGCAAAGCTTAGGGACCCTTCCTCTACCTGAAGATAACTAGAGTGATCTCTTTTATGGGTGCTGCTGTCAAAACCAGCCTAAAGGAAACAACTGCAACTCATTAGGGAGTACTTTGCAGTCCACAAGAACTACTGGGATGCACTTTCTGCAGCACCCAGCTATTCACTGTCTTGAAGGGTGGTCGTGGTCATTCAGCTGTTCCTCACAGGTTGACAGGTAGGTAGGATGTTAGTTAATGACGGGAAACACACTGAAAAGTAGGTCAAATACAACAAAACTGAGGGGAAGAAGGATGTTCAAGAGGGAATTCCATTCTTATAAGCATACGCAAATGAGGGTGTTAGCAGCTGTGGCATCCAAAGACTACAGTGTGAGGTAAAGAAAACGAGAAAGTAATCTTCTGGCTGTAGCCATGGAGGAATTTATCTGTTAGTCTCCACTATCTGCATTTCCATTTTACAAGCAATCACACAACTTCAGTGCTACTGTTCCTATCCTCGTTATTAAAAGCATGTGTGTTTTATCAAGAACTGGCCTCCAAAACAGACTTCATTCTGTGACCTGAAGAACAACTCACTGACTGCTATGAGCCCAGCTCTGGGATACACAACTGAGGTGAATATTGAGAGCAAAGACAAAAACATAGTTTCTAATCTTTATGGGGACTACTTGAAAAACAATTTTAGTTGTCCAGAGATCTGAAAGTTAGTTTCATATTTACATACCTACATTGTATGTATATATATATATACACCCATCCACTCTGCTTACTTGGGGGGACAGGCACAGATTCCTTCCCCATAAAAGCAGTTTTGGGAAGCAGCTACGTTTCCAGAAACACACAGCACAAGGGAACAACCACTTCTGGAAGCCTCTTGGTCCGATTTGGACCATTTCTAAAACTGCTATTCAGCAGGGCTAGAATGAAATCAGGTAAACATTTAGGAAGATCTTCAAGGAGATGAGGACAAAAAGGGTGTCTGTCAGTTTCCTACACAAAGTAGAGAAGGAGAGTGGGATGGGAATTTACTTAGGTTTATAGATTTTCTGCAGTTTGACCTGGAAAATGCAGAACATGACCCACGGAGCTGGGGCACCTCCCATGTGCTGTGGGGAGGAAGCTCTTCTGAGAGCACCAGTTAATACAATGCTCTCCTGTAGCTTAATCAGCTCTGGTGACTCATCTCCCCTCTCAGTTCCTTTATCTGAAATTTGGGAAACAGGGACAAACGTGACTGAAAGGAAAAATGCTCTGAGGAAATGAAATTAATCCCAGAGGACTTCCTGACATAAGAGTCTTTCAAGGCAGTCTGACATGTTCTCAGGGCAAAACTACTGTCACGCCTGGCAGTCAAGCCTCAAGCAATGCCTTGGTGATGCTTCACGCTCCGGTGGAACGCATGGCTGCGCTTCTCGGGGCCTGGGCACGCAGCTGGCACTGTTTCAGCTCTGCCTGCTCCCTCTCCTCACAGAGAGGAAGGGGACATGCTGCCTTATGATGCATTTATATTTCTTACATATTTTACATACCTGTGTGTTGATAATATCTAGATATATGCAATTTATACAATTACATATGTAAGAAGGAAAACTAACAAGAAAGGGTCAGACTTCAGGAGAAACCCAGGGTACAGGCACATGAATGAGAGCAAAAAGACCCAAGTTCACCCTGCTCTGCTCTATTTGCCGTAGTGGATGGAACTTCCTTTTTATGTCACAATATTTTGAATTCTCTCCTAATTTTATAGCAAAGGTTGATAAAAACAATGACAACTAAGGAAGTGGTTATAAAAGAAAACAATATAAAGTAAATGTTATGAGTGAAAATAGAAAAAGAAAACAATGATCTTCAGTATTTTAATCCCTGTTGTACTACTCTGACAATCTTGTACAAAGATGAAAATGTTTACAAACATGGACGTTCTTGCTAAATTTCAGCTGAGCAACAGAAAAAGATTTTGAGCATCTTTGCATGATGGGAAACTCTAGCAGAGCAAGGATTAAAAAAATTCCATTTTTCCTGCAATTTCCATTTTAGGTTTTTAAACAGGCACATTGCAACATTTAATTGCTTCCTTTTTTAATGTACTGTGTTACATCCAGAATTGTGACATTTTCTAGTAAATTTAGAAAAACATTTCCCATAGCTAAAAAATGCTTTCAAAGCCTCCAGTGACAGTACAGTTTCAGTGATAAAACAGTACAGTTTTGTAGCACACTACTGCCTCTACTGCACTCTATTAATTCTTGCCCACTGACATTACAATTACCCCCTGCATTGTTCTCATTTTAATAAACCTCAACAGAGTTTGTTTTTAATTAGAGATATATATGCTACCTCCAAACTCCTGGTTTTTTTACTCTTTTATTAGATATTTTTACTTAAATTAGTGTTCAAGAAGCACTGAAAATTCCCATTCCATCTAGCAAGATCTCCTCATTGCCATCAAAAGCCTTGATGTCCATGAACCTGCTTACAGTGTCCATCACTATGACTCAGCATATCTAAGAGCTGAACACGAAGACCATGGAGAATACAAGGGAAAGAACTGTTACTTCATTGCATTCAAATAGAAATCCCAATCTTTTGCTTTGCTTTGGAGGTGTTTCTCTTTAGCGTTAAGAGTTGCTGGTTTCTCCTTATTTTTTGGGCCCTAAAACATTCCTCCACGATGGGTTTACTGTTGCAGTCCTGCCAAGCACTCCAGCAGCCCAGTGATACTGACCCTACGGCTCAGCAGCACTATACATCCAACCAGGTGCTCTGCCCCAGCTGCCCCCTTCCCCAGGGGCCTCTTGGGCAAAGCCTGTTGGCTTGCCAGCAGCAGCCCAGCTGTGGTCCATACACATCTACCAGCTGGTGATGAACACACATCGAATGGAAGAGCAGCCACCAGTTCCCCTGGAAGGGGGAAGTGATGGGAGCTCAGTGTTACAGAAAGGAAAAAAAACACCTCTGTATTTGAATTACATCTAATAAAAAATACAAAGTAATCTCTAACTTTATTCATTTTAATCAGCAACTTTTTGAAGCTCTGAGAAAACAATGTTGTGAATAAAACTCATGGTGTGACAGGATGCTGGCAGCTGTATAGAAAAAGGAAATCTTTCATTACTTTAGTATGTTGATTACCTGGATTAACTATGATCTTTGCAGAAACAAATACCATATCGCTTACTTACTTCAAAGGCCTCTTATTCAGGCCATGTTTCCCTCAACATTTATGTTTTAAATATTTTTTGTACACTACTACTATAAGGTTATGGGCAATGATGTTTCTAAAGAACCATGCAGATTCTGCAAGATAAAAGTGTAGCTCTGAAATAATCACAGCCCCCCCAAATCCTACTACCTTATAATGTGCCTTTTCAAGGTTATTGTCTTTTTTGATGCTGGACTTCTCATAATTCTGGACTTCTGGACTGCTGATAATTTTGATCACTTAGAAGTACAGCCTCTCTTTTTTCCCCCCAAGACTTTTTAAGATGTGCAATTCAACTGTCATCTCTCACAAAAGAAGCTATGGGAAATAACAAAAGAATACAGCCTGGCAGCTTACCTTGAGTGACTCGAGTCCTCATGAAACCACTGCTGTCTACTGACTGGATGCTCTAGTAGCACTCCTCAGACCATTACGACCTGGATCCTCTCAACACAGCACCCCTGCTGCCCAGAGCACCTTCCCTCAAGCACCACTTGAGTCACAAGCTTTTGAAAAGCTCACTACCAAACATTATGTTCCAGAGTAGTTTCTGACCTGTCTACCCCATAATTATATGGCAACTGCATTACACAAGAAGAAAGCTTTTGATGCCATAGGTATTGAAACTAATGAAGATGGAGTTGAATGCCTATGGGTAAGAATTAAGGGGAAAGCCAACAAGGCTGACATCCTACTGGGAGTCTGTTACCGTCCATCCAACCAGGAGGAAGAGGTGGGCAACTTATTCTATAAGCAGCTGGAGAATGTTTCAGGATCATCAGCCCTTGTTCTCGTGGGCAACTTCAACCTGCCAGACATCTGCTGGGAACTTAATACAGCAAAAAAGAGGCAGTCCAGGAAATTTTATAGTGCATGGAGGACAACTTTTTGTTGCAGCTGGTGGGTGAGCCCTCCAGGCGAAGGACTATGTTAGATCTGTTGTTTGCAAATACAGATGGGCTGGTGGGAGATGTGGTGGTTGCAGGCTGACTGGGGCACAGTGATCATGAAATTATAGAGTTCTTGATATTTGGTGAAGTCAGGAGGAACACCAATAAGACTCTTACATTGGACTTCCAGAGAGCAGACTTTGGCCTATTTAGGAGACTTATTCAGAGAGTTCCTTGGGAAGCAGCCCCTAAAAACAAAGGAGTTCAGGAAAGCTGGTCATGCTTCAAAACAGAGATTTTGAGGGCATAGGAACAGACTGTTCCTGTGTGCCGAAAGATGAGTCAACGAGGTGAGCATCCAGCCTGGATGGGCAAGGAGGTTCTGGAGGAACTTAGGAATAAAAGGAGATTCTGGTCTCCCACAAAGTATTTAAGGGGGCTGCTAGAGCATGTAGGAAAAAAATTAGGGAGGCCAAAGCTCAGTTTAAACTTAAAATGGCAATTTCTGTAAAGGATAATAAAAAATGTTTCTACAAATATATGAATGGTAAAAGGAAAGGTAAGGCCAATCTTTGTTCTCTGTTGGATGAGGAAGGGAACACAGTAACTGCAGATGAGGAGAAGGCAGAAGCGCTTAATGCCTTCTTTGTCTCAGTTTTTAGTGGAAAGACAACCCAAGACAGCTGTTCTCTTGGGTTGGTAGATGGTGTCAGGGAGCAGAATGGTCCCCCCATTATCCAAGAGGAGGCAGAGAACTGCTGAGATGCTTGGATACTCATTTACCAACAGTCCTGGCTCACTGGTGAGGTTCCAGATGACTGGAAGCTGGCCAATGTGACACCCATTCATAAAAGGGTAGGAGGGAGGATCCTAGTAATTATAGACCAATCAGCCTGACCTCAGTACCTGGCAAGATAATGGAACAGTTTATATTGAGTGTCATCACACAGAATTTACAGGATGGCCAGGGTCTCAGCCCCAGCCAGCACAAATTTAGGAGAGGTAGGTCATGTTTGACCAACCCGATCTCCTTTTACGACCAGGTGACTCACCTGGTGGATGCAGGATGTTGTCTATTTGGCTGTGGATGTTGTCTATTTGGATTTCAGCAAGGCCTTTGACACTGTCTCCCACAGCATACTCCTAAATAAGCTGGCAGCCCATGGCTTGGACAGGAGCACTCTTCGCTGGGTTAGGAACTGGCTGGATGGCCGGGCCCAGAGAGTGGCAGTGAATGGTGCTGCATCCAGCTGGCAGCCAGGCACCAGTGGTGTCCCTCACGGGTCTGTGCTGGGGCCAGTTCTGTTCAGTATTTTTATTGATGACATGGATGAGGGTATTGAGTTTTTCATTAGTAAATTTGCAGATGACACTGAGCTGGCAGCATGAGTCGGTCTGTTGGAAGATAGGATGGCTCTGCAGAGAGATCTGGAATGGTTGGATTGATGGGCAGAGTCTAACAAGATGAAGTTTAGTAAGTCCAAGTGCTGAGTCCTGCACTTTGGCCACAATAACCCCCAGCAGTGTTATAGGCTGGGGACACTGTGCCTGGACAGTGCCCAGGAGGAAAGGGACCTGGGGGTGCTGGTGCCAGCAGCTGAACATGAGCCAGCAGTGTGCCCAGGTGGCCAAGAGGGTCAATGGCATCCTGGCCTGGATCAGGAATGGTGTGGCCAGCAGGAGCAGGGAGGTCATTCTTCCCGTGTACTCGGCACTGGTCAGGCCACACCTTGAGCGCTGTGTCCAGTTCTGGGCCCCTCAGTTTAGGAAGGACGTTGAGACGCTTGAGCACATCCAAGAGGCAACGAGGCTGGTGAGGGCTTGGAAAACAAGCCATATGAAGAATGACTAAGGTAGCTGGGGTTGTTTAGCCTGGAGAAAAAGAGACTCAGAGGTGACCTTATCACTCTCTACAACTTCCTGAAGGGTGGTTGCAGACAGCTGAGGGTTGGTCTCTTTCTCCAGACAGCAACTGACAGAACGACAGGACACAGTCTCAGGCTGCATCAAGGGAAATACAGGTTGGACATTAGGAAAATGTTTTTCACGGAAAGAGTGATAAGGTACTGAATAGTCTGCCCGGGGAGGTGGTGGAGTCACCATCCCTGGACGTGTTTAAAAAAAGATTGGACATGGCACTTGATGCCATGATCTAGTTGAGGTGTTAGGACATGGGTTGGACTTGATGATCTTGAAGGTCTCTTTCAACCTATACATTCTGTGATTCTGTGAAGTATTCACTACTAATGTGACTTCTTTATCATAACGCATCAAGCATGTGCCTCCCTCAAAAACAGGATTATTATGAAGAAGCTGGAGTGATTCAATGCTGCTCTAGAGGGGACACTGTTCTGCATGTAATGGGTTTTCAGGAACTGAGTGATTTCTTCCTTCCCAGCAGGCTGGAAGGCTTTTCCTGAACTCTTTCTCAAGTGTGTGCATGTATATAGCCACACACAGAGTAATCCACTGCAGTACAGGACTACCAACAACAGCACACAACTGCAGATATATCTCTGCTAGTACAAAAATTTGATGCTTTTCCATGACCACAATAATGGAAAAACATGATACATGTTGCAATTTCAGATTATTTATATCACCTATAGCTGCTATTGGAAATTTCTTGTATTACCACATCTGATGCCTCGAACAATCCACACACACTTGCACGGTTGTGTAAAATGAAAGATTCTATCACTTTAATCCCCCTTCATAGGATGAGCACACCTTGAATGACAACATGAATGGGTAAATGTGCAACTAGACGCAAGAAATACAAAGAAACCAGCAAGGCAAATTCTGTGAGCCAATCTCCCTGTGCTAAACTCACCTCCTCACCTCTCTGCAACCCTGGCATCTTCCTTGCAACATCTGCTATTCCAGTAGAGCAGCACAGGGAAGCCATGGGGGAGTGACAGTGGGAGTTAAAGAGCCTTCCCGGTATCTTTAGGTTCAATTCTGAAAAGGAACCTCTAAGCAAGATGTGGGTGGGGGTTAATCCTTCAAAAGCATTCCTTATATCCACTTGTAACAAAGTCCATGGTGAAGAATTTGCCATAAGAATGTTCAAGGGGTACTGTGCCCTCCAGGGCACTAGTATTACTACTATTATAGATCTCCCTGTGTTAATCATTAAGGGCCTGGAAACTCACGTTGAGAGAGAGGTATGACAGCAACACATGGATATATTCACTGACATTTAATACAGTCACTTTGATTAATTATTAAATCTCTAAAATGAACTTGGTGCTTGAAATGACATTTCAAAGGGTCCAATATTCCCATTAGCAAATTAACTTTACTCTCAACAGTTGGCATTAGTTGCTTGGAAACAATTATTTTAGACATCACTTAATCCATACATCCCCAGTCTGGTTTCCCCACACCCCTGCTCAACAGATTTACATAATTTTGGTATTCCCTAAATAGCCTGACATTCAATTTTCAAAAATAGTATCTTTGCAGTCAGTGAACCTACATTTAATTTGATTCAGTATGCCCAGCCATTTTCAAAGTCAAAAGCATGAAAATTGCTCAGAAAGACAATTCAAATTTTATGTATTTTATATACATATAAATACATTATTAAGTATTTCTCATACAGACAGAATTTTTACTTGGGAACAAATACATGTGGAAAATAAAATACTCATGCTAGGAAATCAGTACAGGAAAAAGTTGTACATCAAAACACCAAATACATCTAAGGTGAAAGTTTAATAATTGTCAAGTACTTTTGTTTCTCTTAATTCAATAGGAAAAAAAAAAGTCTGGAAAAAAAAATCCTACACACAGTCAGTATCTAGCCAGTATTAATTAGACAAGCAAAACCTCACTGCTTTGGGCATTTTATGACTGTAAGCAAAGAGGAAATACATCTTACTGAAAAGAAGAATTAACTGGTTTTTTGTTTTCTTCCTTACTGTTTTGAGAAAGACTTTATTTTTCCTATAAATGCTTTGCAGGAAAGTACCAGTTAGGTGAGTACGTTGGGACCTTTTTTTGGCCCAAAAAAATCTAAAACCAGGAGGTGCTGCATCAGTGGTGTCCACCTTCGAAGAGAGCTTTCAGGAGAGGTGACAAGGGACAATTTGGGCTGGGATGCAGCCTTCAGCCTACACTGCATCAACAACACCAGGAAGCCTCACAAGCCCAAGTAACCTGAACAACAGATCAGCTAAACGCCAGCACTCTGTGAACCTGGGCTTCCAGCAGCTTGTAAAGCTAGGAAAAAACACAGCCCCTTAATAGGCAAACAGAGGAGGTGGCTGAGACATGTGAAGGAATCTCTGGCCTTCTGCTGAACACTGTTCCTGTCTGACACACCGATGCTCTAGACATGGTATTTCATTTAAAACATTCCTCAGTCTGGCTTGAGAGTGTATGTGGGCCAGTCAGATTGGTTTTTGTAGAAATAAATCTCATTCACTCACATTTTTTGAGACTGGTTTCAAATTAAATAAAGTGAGGAAGTGAAAACAGGTCTTCAGTACTTTACAATAGTGGTGGTCCCATAGGTGGCTTAGTAAAAAGAACTTTTACAACACCGAAACACTGATGCAATATTTTTAGGCAGCTTTAGTCTTAGAATACTTGAAAAAAAAGTTGTAGACAGGCAGACATTTTAAGACAATTCTGTAACTCTGCATCTCTGAATGGCTCCTAGAGTTAAAGGTTATCCAAAAGTCACAAACCCTTTTCCCAGAGTAGACTCACAATCTTGAGACTGACACACACTGTTCTGGGCAGAAAAAAATATACCGGGGGTGGGTGGGGGGGAGCCCATCTACTTGTTTCCATTTTCACACTTAATAAAATCCTATTCAGACAAAACTGTTCTTGGCCTTCACAATGTCGCCACCATGTCAAGATAAACTGAAGCTCACATAATAATCACACGCTATTTTGTCTTCAGTGGGACTGTATACAATGGACCGAAGGAGAAGATGGACTGAGGCCAGACTTGGTGCTAGAGGTATGTCTAGGAAAAAAGTACTTTTGCCCGCTATGGAGAAGAGATTAGCATGGGCAGTGTTAAATTACATATCAGAATGTTTCTCCACTGACATTGTGAAGCATTGGAACAAGCTGCCCACGTGGTGAAATCACCATTCTTGGAAGTTTTTGGAAAATCATCTGGATGTCACCCTTGGGGACGTGATTTAGTGGTGAGCTTGGCAGCGTTAGGTTAACAGTTTGACTCGATTATCTCAGAAGTCTTTTCTGACCTTAATGGTCCTATGAAGTGGACATGGACACTGTCCTGTCCCTGGCACCTCCTCATCCAGTACTTCTGCTCCCACTTCAAACTGAACTATATAGACCACCAGTAAAGTACAAAGAAAGAAGAAAGAAAGAAAGAAAGAGAGAGAAAAAAAAAAAAAAAAAAATCCCCCACAATTTTCTCCTACATTTCAATCGTTCTTCAAGAAATGACAGGGCAAGATTTACTTCACAATTTATCAGTAATTAAAAAATATTAGTGAAAGAAACTGCTGGTGTCCTCATATGCCAAGTGCTGTCCATCAGATCCTGAGCAGCATAGAATTATCAACCCCAGGGGACACCAAGGCAGCCTGTAGACAAACCTGGGAGGGAGGCATCCCCAACACATGCAATACAGAAAAATGTCTTCATGCCAAATAAATATTTACTTCCTTCTATCCTGTGGCAAAATACAGAACCAAGAAAATAATTTACAGATAAAAACCCAAATATGTTTGAAGTGGTTTTGAAGATGTTTGAACTCTTGAGGATACAAAAACTTTGCCTGTTAGGGAGATTGCTCATTTTTCCCCCTTCACAATTCAAACAGGCTCCCTGAGTAGAAATGCAGGCTTATCTACACTTAAGGAGCAGCATAAGGGGATTTTGTACATGCTGCTCTTGCAATAAGTGCAGAAAAGCAAAAAAGTCATTCAGAAATTAAAAGTCATGATTCCTGAAACACACACATATATACACACACAGATATCTGAGTTGAAATATCTGAGTTAGATACCTGAATGGAAATTTCAGCACAAAGGGTTTTTCCCCTAATAGTTGCTTTCCCAGGAGAAGCTCAGGAGTGCCAAGGTTGTTCCCCCCTGCCCCATGGTCACCAACAGGACTCTCATACAGCAAGAGTGGTCACTCAGCTCTGCATTAGACTTAAGTCTAACTGCAGACAGAGACTAAAGCTTCGTACCTTTGATCTCCTGCTTGCAGCCCTAAGTTCCAGACGTAAATGATTTATTCTACAGTGATTGCACCTCGGAAGTTTGCTTTGCTGCAAGTTCTTCAGGTCCTTCTTTTCAGACATCTGAAGAAACAACACTGAGCTGCACTAAGCAAAGAAATCAATATAAACACACAGCTCATCTTTTGACACTTCCAATCTTTGATACCCTACCAAAGAACCTCAAGCTGTCACTTAACCAATCCATGTACATTTTCTACGTGCACATACAGACATGCTTAGCTCTTGTCTGAAAACCAGTCTACAACTACAGCATCCCCACTGGCCTCCCTACCAAGGGAGCAGATATTCAGTTGGATTCTACAACAGCAATTGTCTTTCATACAGTAAAAAGCATCAGTCATATCTTCTATAAAACTCCATATAAACCCATTTTCCACTCTGAGTAAAAATGAAATAAATAAAAAAATCACTGTACTTGGCAGGCAATTGAACACATTTAATATTTACTACAATACATCTATCTACTTCAGGTTTTGCTCTAGTGGAACAGCATTCAAGGGACAGCATCAAATAAGTCTCACTTTTTTTCTTGTTTTTCCTTCTTTTTCCACCTTCTGCCCTCCAGCAAGCATTATACAGTTTAAAATGTTAATATTATTATAGGTTACAATTTTAAATTCTAAGTGAAGGCTCATGTATAAAAGATATTGGCAAGAATACCTGGCTTTTCCAAAGAAAAGAAATCAGCAATAAAGTGTATTAATCAATGATTATTGAATTCTGTGCTCCAGGCTAGTGGTTCCTGTCAACACTGGTCCTTCAGAACCACGTTTTCCTCTTCAACTTTAATGAACAAGGTTGAAATAATGCGCTAAAACAAAATAATGTAGAACTAATCAACTGTCTTTATTTTTGAAGTCTAAGCAATTTCCTTGAGAATCAAAATTAAATAGAACCACCATGCTTACAAATTCTGTTAGAGGAAATAATATAGAGATACTGATCTCTCAGTTTAAGATGTTTTATCTCTCCCAGAAATAGGTACAGAGTATAGAAACACAATACAGACAACAAACACTGGGAAGAAACCACCAGAAGCTCTATTTTGTTCTACCCACACACACCATTTTCTTTCAGGTTCCCAACTACAGACTTACACCGAACCTGTACCAATGGGACTACTCACGCTAATGGACTTACATGCCTGGCATTTGCAGGACCAAGTCTTTGTCTGGCCTACAGCAAGGCACAGCTGAGACAATACAAAACCTCAAAAAAACCTCCCACTGCCAGCTCTGCAAATCTGCTTGATAAAATAAACACCAAGCAGAAAAAATTACTGCAAACAGATTTTTGAGAGCTTTGTTTTCCATGCAGCGGCTATAAACAAACAAATAAATCTCCCTGTGCATTTTAAGACGCATAGAAAAACACTTTAAAACCCAAGACCAGAACCTCTGACTAGAACAGCTGAATTTGCAGACGCAAAGGCTATTTGAACTTCACTTCCTCTGCTTCTTTCGCAAACAGCTTCCAATGCACATTTTTTTGACCTAGCCTTAGGTTAAGGCATCCCCAGTGGCCTTGGGTCAAGCCTAAAGGCAGGACATATTCATCCTGAGCTCTAGACTATGCTGTCACATTTAAGAACTGATCATCCCCCTGGCTTGCTGAGCAGCACACACTAGTCTGTTTAAATAAATAAGTAAACAGAAAGAGCAGCTGGCAGCCAGAATACAAGTAACTTATGCTTTTTAAAAGTAAACCATGTACTGTAGACCACGAACAGGCATTTTCCATTTTGCCGTAGTAAGACACACACCTCTGAATACACCCTTTCCTGTCTGAATATGACTAGAAAGCCTTCCTTTGCCTGAGGGTTTAAATGACTGCAGATGGGATGAGCTGGCTTTCTCCCCTTTGCAGCCATGGTTTGATTTTATGACAAAACTGCAAGAAAAATCTTCATTAGACTGCAAATTCAGGAGGTACTGTGTGCCATTAACTTTATTTTGCAAGTACTTTAAAGGACTTCAGGATACATGAGGAGAAAAAGCTTCCATGTATCTAATTCAGAAAATACATAAAATTTCTACTTTGGGGGAAAAGAAAAAAGCAGGAAAACAGGGTCACTGAATTGCCCAGGGCCCAGCTGAAGAATTAAAGAACTTTATGCCTGTATATGCATACATATATATGTGCCCTTGTATATGCATCAGCAGAGAAAAAGGGGATTGGGGGAGGATTGGGAAAAAAAAAAAAAAAACACCAAAAAAACCCACAAACACCAAAACAAAAACAAAACAAACAAACAAACAAAAAACCCACAAAAAACTCACCCCCCCAAAAAAACCTAAAACAAAACAAAAACAAAACCAAGCAAACAAAACCAAAAACAAAACAAAAAAACCCCCACCCACCAAGCTGCCACAGTAGTACACAGTGGGCTATATATAATGCCAAAAATGTATGTTCTCTCATTTAGATACTATCACCTTACCCTTCTCTCCATACTATGGTCCTTGTTACTACATTAGACTTGACTTGTAAACTAGACAAATTTTCCAGATTCCAGAAGCTGAATTTAGAAGCCTACGGACAGATAAACCATTCAGCGATCTTCTGGGAAGCACTGATCATTTTCTAACAGTACAATAATCAAATGAAAACCTAAGGAAAATTTATCTCTTGAACTATTACAGATTTTTACATACTGCTTGTTTCTCCGAGTCTTTTCAGCTTAATTAAGCAGTGGATTTAAAAAATACAACTTGTGACCAAGAAAATATTACCAGTAATTCCACGAACAATTTTAACTATTTAGAGAAGCAGTTAAAATGAGCAGAAGCAATCATAAGTGTTCATTAATCACCTTCTGTAGGTTACTCAAAATCAAGATACATTTTTCTCCTTATTTGTACATGTCCCTGCATCACTCGGTGGTAATTTACATAAAACTAAGGCATAAAACTGCTTTAAAACCATCCATTAATTAATCATATAAGACGTATTTACCAAGTCATCAAGACTTAAAAGACATTTTATCACAAAGTAAGAACTCACTCACCAAGCATTTTCCTTACCTAAAAATCCACTGACATTTTACTAGTGCATGGAATGCCAACATAATAAAGCTGTGTAAGAATTAATTCCAATCACTTGCTTTCGCAGAACTTTAAAAATTGGCTTAATTGCAATTTTGTGAGAAAGACAGAAGATTTGAGTATTTTCCATATATTCATCCAAGGGAGCAGTGTATTACCTTGGCCTACTCCTCTACTCACACTGATGTAACCTCCTTAATAATTATGCCATGAGCAACATTTTTGTAAGAGACTAAAACCAACAGCTAATAAACTTCTTTCACTGCCTAAAAGGAAGAAACAACCAACTGTGAAACAATAAAACCTATTGTGGACATGTGGCTGTAAAAAGCTCAATTATCTGTACAAGACAAAGGACCACAAACTCCAGTCTGTAGCTAGAACAGCTTTCAACAGTTTTGCTCAGTCCGTGGAAACAATTTGCATGACACAATCTGCCCTATAAAATCCAGCCTTTCATACTGTTGTAAGAGCTTGAGTTCAAAGGAGTAGTGAAGGAAAAAAAAGATACCAAAAACCCCAAAATAAACTAGAAAGGAGCACTATGTTCTATCCACCCAAGAACAAAACACAAACACTGAATTGCAGCACACAAATCACGTACCAGTTACAAAACAAAACTGCTCAGTGGATTCTCCATGCCTTGTGATATGCTCAGAGTGGCAGCATTTTAAATGAATAGTTGTGCTCTTCCACAGACAAACCTCTTCCTCTCTGTTCTCTTGTAGCACAGGGTATTCCCTGCCTGAAGAAGCCAGCTAAGATACACATGACAATTGGGAGAGCAGCTGATTGTTTCAAAACCTACCATATTCATAAATCCACTTCTATTTTTGTGAGATTTTTAGTGTAAACCAACAAAAACACAGGTAAATTGTAACTAACCTAAGTTTCAGAAGACTTCACTCTTTTTTCCTGCCAGGGTATGGCAGAAGTGAATTCCAACAGATTTAGAAATGCTGGGGATGCCTGTGTAACTCCTCTGCAAATCTGTGAAGCCCAGGTGAAATATGGGTCAAGCCACAGAGGGAGCATTTGAGAGACTACCAAAATGTCATTAAGTTCATGGGATTTCAGAGTTCCACCACGACGCTGTACTCTGTTTAATTACTGATGGACAGCTATAACCACCAGCCTGAACAGCTTTGGTTTCTTCACTTCAGAAGTCATTCTGGGCTCCTTTCAGCAGTGAAAGGGAGCGTAGCATTTTCATGACAAGCCACGTGACATTCTAATACCACGCAATGGAAAACCCGCATTCCTGCCTTCCAAACTGTAAATGCCACCAGACGTATTTAGATTTACTGACAACTGACCTGAGCACTGCTGCTGCTGCTGGCAGTGCTCTGCCATAGATCCAGGCTCTCTCCCAGTTTTCCTTCACAAGCATTTTTCTCTTTTTCCCTAAACTGGGCTGTCAGATGCAACATCTCCATCAGACAGTATGGCAAACATCCCTCTTGATTTCCAAGAATGGAGCAGTAATACTCGGAAATACAGCTGACACCGCAGCCTGCAGCTACTGCTGTGACTCATCCCTTGATGACCACATAACTTAACTGGGCTCCTAAAAATGGGGTGCAGGTAGGAGGCCATCAGGGCTTTAAAATATTTCCTACTCCAACCTACAGAGAGCAAGGGCAAAAAAGCATGTATCTCTCTGCATTTAATACATTTGCATACCATTCATTTTTTTATTGCATTTACTTGTAGTACATTGTGAATACTTTCTTTACTCTTTTAATAGAGATGCTACCAGCTGACAGAATACTGACAGAGTGAATTGTTAAGTGAGGAGTTTTACCCTTCTGGGAGAGGGACAATGTTATCAAAATAAAATAGACTTGAGCAGACACAGAGCTTGTTAAACGCACCCAAAGGAAGCATTTGCAAACAGAATTGAAAACTATTTAGTGAGTTAATACTTCACAGTGTATCTGTGTACTTTTGATTTCACTTCCTTTTTTACAGTTTCATTCAAACAGTATTTCCCCCAGAGCTGTCTTAAATATCTCTTTTCTTCTTTCTGCTTTCCAAAGTTTGGGTCTTCCCATGGTAATCTTTCCAGAGATGGGTCACCTCAAGTGTCTCTTATCATCTCTTCAAAGTTCCCAGAGACAGCCAAAAAATAAACCTGGTTCCTCTCTCCTCTGTCCCACAGTGTTCCCTCACAGTGTCAGCACAGGGACTGTTACTACAGAATGCGCTGAAGTGATACATGTGTGATCAGATCCTATGGCCACTCATCAAAATTTACTTCTGCATCTTAACTTCAAGGAGATTTTGGTGCATTTACAGCAAATATTACATGCATAACATGCTGTTATGAAATTTCCATGGCATGCTAAACCCCAAGGAACTATTGGCTCCATGTTCTCTACTGCATGCATGTGCACACAGACACAAACCATTAAAAAAGCAAACTGCAAGTTACAGATCTAAGAATTCCTCAACTTGGCCTCCTTTTGCACATGCATTACAACACAATCTTTAACTACCCGATCTACTTCTTGCATGAGACTTCATTTCATTTAATACACAAAAGAAACGAATTATTTTAACTACTTGATAAATTATTTAAGACCGTTCTCTCCCCTCACTGCTCAAAGTGTAATTCCATACCTTAATTCCTACCCACCCAATTCAAGCCCTTCTCTCCGGACAGACACTCATTTCTCCCTAAGTTCTTCCGTGGTGGTCATCACTGTAGCATTTGCAAGCTTAGCAAACACTAATTTATTTCCACAGCATATCTGTAAAGGAGAGGCACCATTAACCCCGTCTCACAGGCAGAGAATCAGAGTACAGGGAGATTATCATCAAAGGTATACAAGAGTTGAAAGGCTGCAGCCTGAGATGCCTTATGGCTGGATTTTCAGACTACTGAGGCTTGTGTAATTTTTGTGTATAGAAACCAAACCTCCCTTGGCTACAGCAACTGGTGTCAGACATCTGCAAATTCACACTCTCAAGTGAGGAAAACAAGAGATGAGCCCTGACAGGATTTGGTGCAGCCTGTATCACACCAACACTACAGCAAAAGTCATTAAAGAGTCCTTCATTAAGGACTCTTTAATGAGAGGCCAAATGAAGGTCCTAGAGACACCCTTAGTTCTGCTGCCTTTTAAATATGGACTATGTGTCCTCAGAATACTGATTTGTTTATCATTTCTTGGGTTTCAGAAGGAAACTAGAAAACCCTCTAGACAAAATCAGTAGCATTAAGGTGCCTGGGTCATCAGCAGTGTGATCATCGTGGAGCCTTGTACCCAGCCACAGCACAACCCCCTGTGCCTTTCTGCTGGAAAGCATTAAACAAAATTGCCCAATAACTTCTGTACATATGATGAGTATCACAATCTCTGTCTTACAGAAAGAGTAATTATGGTAAACAGGTGTGCTTATACTCATGATTGTGATTAATGACAGCTCCTGTCATGCCCTGTTAACAAAACAGAGCAATCATTCAATAAACATTTAAAATCTCATCAGCAGGGGACTTACATTGTTTCTTTCTTTGCTCCAATAATTGTTTCAAGTTTTCCATTGGAACCAAAAGTTGATACTAAAACTGACACCTCAGTAGTTGCTTCTGCCTCTCTCTTTAATCTTAGTTCATAAAACCTGATACTTCATTCACTTCACAATATCCAAGGGGAAAAAAATAATCACATCACTACATGTTCATGATGTAAACTGACAAAGCCATGATAAAAATCAAGGACTCACACATCAGTTCAGGAAGTAGGAAGCCCAGGTGTCTCTGAATTTCTTTGTCTGAATGTGAACATCATATATTCCAGACAACTAAAATATAAAGAGTGCCAGATTCTCTAAACACCAAAGTACAACCTTATACCTGCAGCCATCATAAGAAGAGGAAGACCTAGAATGAGTAAATTTCTTGAGCAAGGACAATCAGGATGTTTAGTTATTCAGTAAAGAATAGGGCTGGAAAGTAAATGAAAGAAAAGTAGCACAGAAATTGTATGCTCGTAATTGCTAGCAGGGAAAAGTGTTTCCACTTCATGCAAAGAATTATATAACTCAGGTCTCATTATTTCAGTGCCTTCAAATAAATAAGCTGTTTTCCCTCAAGTAATTCCAAAGCTATGCTTTACTTTTTCATGCTCTGTGCTGCCCTAGGAGGCTAAGAGCCACTTGTAGAAGAGCCACAAAGGGTCATTTAAAAAAGCAATCCTATTACTAACAAACTTAAAACTGGCTGTTGCCACCACAGTTTTAAGGAAAAAACAAAATTAGGCTTTTGTGGCCTGTTTTACAAATAATGAAAATGTTTCGCCAAAACCAGCACACACCCGCTTGGCAAGAAGAGATGCATTGCTCCAGTCCCACAAGGAACCCCAAAGCCTTGGGTTTACGTGCCACACTAACAGACCATGGTGCTGGGCATCATGCTATTGCAGCACAAGTAACAACTCCAATTTATCTTATTTTAATTATATAAACAGCACAACGCAGCAAAAGCCACTATTCAAACAGACTAAACATCTACAAACACAAGCCTCATCCCAAGACTTACATGTTTTAACTAATATAAAACAGAAAAGGAGTAAAGTAAGATTTTAATATATGCATATTTCTTATGGGCTTAAAAACGTAAATAATTTCATGGGAGGCTGAAGAGCTGCTAACAGACTTCTTTTTATTACCTACTCCTACTAGCTTGCTTTTCTATAAAATGAGGATAGTATGTAATTCTTCTCCTCCACTTGGGTTCCACTGGAAAGAACACTTCCACTAGCAACCATGATGAGGAAGATGGGATCATCTCCAAAGAAGATTCCTCATACCTTACCAGAAGTCAAGTGATTCTCTGCAGGAGGATGGTTGTCATGAAATATAAAACTGCACTAGATGCAATGACCAATTGTTTAAAAAAAAAAAAAAAAACCAAAAAACCTAACAGGTTTTTTAACAATTTTAACACCTATGTGCATTGAAGATGAAAAAGCTAGAGAAACAGTATGTGGGTAGACCTCTATCTAAGAATTGCCTGAATTTTATTCAAAATGGAAAATATTGCAATTGTCACATTAGAAGACTTAGCAGTGGAAGAAGAGACAACATCACTTGCTACAGCTTTTGTTTCATTCAGAAACCCCTGAATGGGGACATTGACACCACCTGTCCCAGCAATAAAGCTCAAATACAGCAGTTTCCTTTATCACTGTTCCTGCCTTGCAAACTGACAAGGGATGGTAGCCCTGTGACGACAGAGTCTGCCGGAACATGGGCACTGCACTCATGATGAACTGGAGGCATTGAGGCTATCCAGATCTCAGTAAAAAAGTGGGTTACAGAAAACAGAAATACTCAAGAACTGTAGTCCATTAATCTCCAGATTCCAACAACTATAAAACAGTTACTAAGACAAAGGAAATTGGAAGTTTTAATAATTTTTTAAATATTATTTTCCTTGTGTTTTCGAAGTCTGCCATATTCTCTGCTCAGGTTAACAAGCCTTTTTTTCTTGTAGGCTTCAACAAATACTTTAGTTTCTATGGAAGCTGGGATTTTACTGTACTGACATGACAAGATCTGCGATAGGTGAAGAACAACCCCCACACACATGCGCATTCAATTAAACTAAAAACTAGCAACACAATCATTGTGAAATGAAAAGCAGTTGTCCGGCGTACCTCACCCTCAGGATCAAGTAACATCTCTGCAACCTGAGCAAGAGATACTCAATTCCCTTGTCACCACACGACTCATAAAATCATTAACTCTTCTGCAACCCAAATCAAATCTGTGAGACTGCTGCAAAGAAGAACTATTAGTACCAATTTACAAACTGTAGAAAATCTCGACAACAATGATGTTGCTACTGACCACAGCATTTGGAAACCACAGGCATGTCACTCCTCTTGGTGCTTTGTCTTATGCATTTAATACAGCTTTAAAACCACCTTGGGTATGAAATGCAAAGACATTTATTCCTAACGTTTTGGCAGCTGTGATGCAGGAGTTTCTCCAGGTTAGTGGGTGTTTACTAGCAGAATTCCTCAAACACTGCTTTTTGTGACCATTACTTAATACTGTCATTGCATCTACATAGAAAGTAAAATCTTTATGCCAACAGATTATGCTGTGAACCATGCTAAGAAGAACATCATAAGAAGAACCACCAATGAGAAAAGAAAAAAAAAAGATCTCTCAGGAGATGGATGACAGAAGTAACATAAACAAGGCAAAATTTAACAAGATGTGTTCACCCTCTGGACCCGCAGGTTTCATGAAACCTGTGAAGTTCCAAAATGAGCTGGAAGAAACCCAAATCTTTCCAAGTATTTTGAAAAATAAAGACTTAGTGTGGAAATTAATTTTAGGGTGTGGGAAGAAGTGCTTGTTTTGGTCAGAGGCCCAAACCCAAGTTGGGCTGGGTCCCAAAACTACACACTCACTGAAGACTAGGCTGAAAGTCAAAGGTCTTGGCACAACACCCTGACTTCAGTAATAGGATCTATGTCATTTCTGGCAGCATTCCAGGAAGTTCTCCTACACAGGATTCCTGATGGCTTGCAAACAGTCTTTGTAATAATATAACAAGAGCGTTTTTCATGCAAAGGCTCATTGAAAGGAACAGGTTGAATGGCAGTGCCTTAATGATGCTCAAGTATGATGCTTTTTACAGTGTTTTATACAATAAGCACCAACTTGTCTGAGTAGGTTGGGTAGCAATTTCATCTCCCATTATGTTCACACTGCAAAGTCTCATTGAAATGAGCATGATGCCTGCACTACTAATGCCAATATAGGCTTGCGTACCAAAATTATTACTTTCATTTTACTAGCATTACATAGCACAGACACTTCAGAAAGATAGGAGAGCTGATGTTGCACGTCAAAATAAGGTTATCCATTACTGAACACAAGTGGATGAAATGTCCAAGAAAAAATACATCTGCCTCAGGAGCTGGGGTGTCTTTTATTTTTATCCAGGGAGCTTTAGGCAGCATTGCACGTTCCCTTCATCCACCTGTGTCTCCCAATATCACAGCTAATATGGTCTTCCATGGCAAAGCTTCGGAGGAGTAAAGACGGTATACCATACAGTGGGAGTGACAATATTCCAATATCCAGGCACAGCTGGGCTGAGGACAAACTAAAGTCCTTTTTTCCTGTGATTCCCAGAGGCTTATTCTGTTTTTAACTGTGTTGTTTTTGTTCAATCCTGCAGTTATTCTAATGCAGTTTCTGCATTTTTCCATTAATTCTGCCTCCCCGTACAATACTCTCAGCCATACTAAAAATGGGGGAAGAGCGAGAGAGTAACAAGCTCATAAAATGATTGTCTCAGACAATCTTCAAATGTACTGGCTAATTGGATACATAACTCATAAATGATGACGGAAAAGGGATGCCGAACAACATAGAGAAAGCAAACGAAATCTAAAAAAGCTCCAGCTCCATTAAGTTGAATGAACAATAAGAATTTGATTTCATTAGCTTTGATATTCTAAAAATTGTAACAATAAATACAATCTTTCCTGCAAACACACATTCTTCTAAGCAAATGACTGCAGAAGAAATGGCTATTAAAAGCTCTGCAATTACTCTAAATTTGTACTGTAAACAGTGTAACACCAGACCATAATTAAATTAAATACAAAACATTTAATTGTCCCAAATACATGAAATTCAATTTGAAGAGAGCATTTTTAGTAGCACCAGCAGCATGTTTTCAGATTTTGCACATTGCTTTAAGAAAATACCACATCTATCCAACCAAAACCAAAACACATGAAGCACATGGAAAGACCAGACAAAAGCACTTGAGGAGGAATTGTGCTTGAGATGGTATCTCTATAAAGACTTCATGGCTCAAATCTCCTGTGAATGTTTGGTTTAAGTAACTGTGAGAAGTACCTAACTCCTTGTGCATCCAGCTCCATAGGGCTGTGTGCTATTTTGAGTCCAAATCAATCTGAGTACTTGAACACTGCTGTAAGCATCACTTCAAAATCTGACACACATTTCACCCAGTCTGAAATACTTATGACCTCCATCAGCTGAAGTGTATACTATTCTTTTATTTTCTAAGTAAAGTAAAAGGAAAAAACTATTAGATATTTGGCTCAATCTTAGTGCCATATATTAAGAATTAATAATTTATTAATTGTCATTGAAGAAATCCTTACTACATTTGACAGCTTTTGGAGGAGCTTTGCTTTCTTCTTTAAAGGACCTTCAACAACAACAATCAGCTAGGGAAATATTTTGACATACAGCTTTGAAATGTTCTTTTGATTTACATATTAGACCAAGAAAAAGTTACGTGCTTTCACAAACATATATAATTTTCAAATTTTTCAGTGCATAAGAGTTAAAATTTTTAGTTCTTGTGTAGTAGATTTTGCGTAGCAGAGTTCATGTCACTATGTTACCCATTATGACTGCATTTTCCCCCTAGCAGGTCATTTTTTGCAAGAACTTCCTCTTAAAAACACAGTTAAATTATACAATTCAGTATCATCAGCATAAATTTTCTTAAAAATGGAAAGTAAACAAAATTGTATCAAGAAGAAGCCCAGTAAACAACCAAGCACCCTTCATTAATTGTCATTTGCATGGCGCACTGAAAGAAAGCCAGTAAGAACAACTCTTTCATTACCTTATTTTCAGCAAGATAGCAGTTCTCTGGTGTTGGAAGGCACAACTACATTCATCATTCTATCTTAGAACAAATTATGATTTATTTCAGCAAAGTGGAAATGAAGCAAAAAAGTTATTGACAGTCACTCACATAGTATAGAACAACAAAAAAGTGCATCAAACTTCAGCAGCTCAACAAGGCACAGCTTCACTGCAAAGGTCCCAAACCAGTGGCCAAAACAGCAGAAACAGGCAATTTCTGCTCATGGCTGGTTCTACTGCCACCACCTTGCCCTGACAGTGCCACACAAGACCCCAGGGCAGGGGCTGAGTGTAGCATCTCTCTTTCCCACCTTCTTTGTGGGCATCTCTGGGCGCATCCTCTCCTCCAGAAGACCATGGTAGACTGACAGATTTAAAGCCTGACAGGCACAGCAGACAAACTGTAAGAAGGCTGCAGGGTCCAGCACACTGTTCACACAGGGATTTCTGAGTGGGTGGTTTATCTTAGTTTTGGCAGAGCTGCTGAGTGCCATCACATGAGTGCCAGCAAATAAATCCCCACTTAATTCTCAGGAGTGGTCCCGGACCTGCAGCGAGGAACAAGCCCACTCAATTTACTCACTACTGAAGAGATCAGGTCACAGCAGAGGTTTAGTAAACTGACTCTACCTCAATACCAAACATTAATCATCAACTTAAACTTCCAAATGAGTGTTCCCTGCCTCTGCACTGCTTTAAAAATATCCACACAGCTTTCCAAAGGCACTCTGCAAGGGCTGCTGCCACCCTACTGGCTTCTCAACAGTGTTTCAACAAAAGGTTTCCAGCAGTCAGACTGAATTAACTGCATCTGAAATCTCACCAGGGTCTGCAGTCAGACCCTCTTTACTTTGAGAGCTTCTGTGCCACTTCAGATGCTTTGTATTGTTCATCGGCAGCAGAGCCAGAAAGAGCTCTCAAAGGAACTGACTTTTAATACACACATGAGGCTCAGGCTCTACAAGGGAGGAATATTGCTCGCATTTTTGGAGTTTAAACATCTTAAAACCATAACATTTGTCACAGCCAAAGGAAAATGAGGTTATGCAAAATACTCACTTCGAAAATGTTCTGAAGCATAATAGTAGACATCCTCATAGCCCTCGTGGTAATCCTCCTCTGGCCGGTACTTTTTGCCCTTTCTTCTTCTCGATCTTCTTATCTGCTTGACAAAGCCCAAGAAGCGCTCCATCTCCTTCCTCACTCACAGCCCAGCCGGCAGCCCCCTTCGCCCTCTGCTTCACAAAGAGCTGTCCCAGCATGAATCAACCGCAAGCACCGGAGCAGAGCTGCAGCTCCCAACAGCCGCTCCGCTACCATTAAACAACCCCTCCCTTATCTCAGCTGTGACTGGGAAGCATATTGTTTTCCTTTTTTCAAAAAAAAAAAAAAAAGGGACACACACAGAGACACACACTATCAAATCTACTGACTGGAATATTTCAACCTGAAAATAAATAAAGGAGGAAAGCATTGAAGCAAAAGGAGAATTTCAGCATTTCAAGCTGTTATTAAGCAGCAGAGGACAAAGTTGAAGAGACCTGCTTTCCAGCAAGGGGAAGCTCAGCACTGAGAGATCCCCATCCTATGTCTCCATCATTTGAAGAGGGGCTGGGAGGCGGGGATAGATGTTAGTCAATGGACTGAACCATATCTCAAGGCAAAACAGATTTCCATTCACCAGTTAAATGCTGCCCTCATATCTACCCAGGCACAGGCTCAGGAGCACATTTGATTTCATTTGTTGTAAGCACAGGAAACACGCCGATCCATTTCTGGCATCTTGTACACTGGATGAATAAATAGCAAAGTGGTTTAATCCGTACACACAGCCCACTCACCGGCAAGTGTGAGCCGAATGTGTTAATTGGAGCAGCAGGGAGAAAGCTCGGCAGCTGTTAAAAAATGACACATATACCCACTGGGCATTAGTGTATTCTAATCACTGCTAGATCTAAAGATTAAAAGGCACTCCAGACAGGTCTCCTACAGAGCTGGCCAGGGTATACAGCAATAGGCAAACAAAGGAAGCGACATCACAAGCACATTATGACAATACTCATTTCAAATCCCAGCAGAGTTCAAAAAACTTTAAAATTAAGGTACGGCAGATTATCCTTTGCACAGGGTGAGAGAAGCAAAAAGCCTGAAAAGGCACTGGCTCTCTTCTCTTGCTGCGTGCCTGAAACCCATATGCATTCCCTGAGATAAGGCTGGAATTTCATCCGTGTTTCTGATGAAGTTTCCCTCCCACACAAAAACAAAAGCAGTGACTGCTCGAATCCTATCACATTGACATCTGTCAGGGGGTTTTTATTGTAATCACATTCCTGCAAGCCCAGGGAAGTCTCTAGGCCAGCAGGACCTTTCCTGTCTGTCGACACAAGTCAGGGATAAAGCCGTCACCTCAGTCAAACTATGTGCTGAACTCGGTCACTTGCATCCAGGCTCCCAAGAAATATCATTTTGCCCTTAGAAGCATAAGGAAGTCAAAAAGTCTTCCTGTAAAACAGATTTTATAGGTTCATCATCTGGAAAAGGGAGAGCACACAGAGCAGGGATTACTTTCTGGTGATGCAGACATTTTAGTGAGTCATTTTGCAAAGAGTAAACCAGGGCACTGTTTTCAAAAGCATAAAAGAAGTAAAGCAAAAGCCAGGATTGCAACTTAACAATTCTGTTTCAAAAGAAGTATGCAGAGAGCGATCAATATTAAATAGGGATTGAAGCATGTGAAAGTTATAAGTAAAGGTCAACTAGACCTGATACCTGAAGATCCTAAAACACACACACACTGAAAGATGGAACTGGAATTCTTTTGGGCTTGTTCCAGCTTTCCAGGTATTTTAAAACAGTATTGTCACAAACCCACACTCATTTTATCCATAAAAGCTCAAAAACCCCTGGATGTTCCTGCCAAGCTCCCCACAGGAATACAGACTCATCCTCCTTGACCTCACCAGCCCTGCTTTCCCACTGTGAAAATGCAGCCGCTGTTGCTAGCTGATGAACACCCCCAGGGCACTCCCAGAACTATTTATAGTGAAACTTCTATAAGGAGGTTGTGTTTCATTACAAGTCTGTTTTTATCACACAGCTTTCAACTTTCGAATGGTAAAGACCTTAGGAATATCACAGGCATATTACCAAAATTACACAAGCCAATAAAACTTCACCTATGGAGTTTACGAAGGGACCACTGTACGTTTCGAAGGTTTCAACTCGCATCTTTTATGTGCTCTGCTACCAAGCACATAAAACATCACTGCCATGAAACACGAAAACCAAAGATGCAGCCTCCAGCAGAGGCAGCACCCTCTCTTTTCAGAGAGGGAAATGTTCGTTTGTTGCCCTTGTTTAGGACTCTCCCTGGCAGATGTGGAAAAGGTATTTGTCGGTGTCAAAAACAGTCAAGGTAGAAGTCTTGCAGTCATCACTGCTCCATGAAGTTAAATTATTAAGTTCAATTAAGAAATGCTCAATTAAAAAGCTTTTTAAAAAGGAGAAAATGTAAAACTTTCTGACTTTTAAACTGTCTTCTAAATGAAAGCTGGAAAGTGGAATCAAGCAGACACACTTGGCTTTTATTAAGTAAATACAACCTTTTTCAGTGCCTCTGTCGCTCAACATGCTGCAGCAGAATAGGCTTCCCAAGTCCTCAGCACACCCCAGGGAGACTTTGGTCCTTTTCGTAACAAGACAAATAGAGCAAATAAGCAGATAAGGGAGCAACCAAACAACCTGAAGTAGCAACACAAGCAGCAGGTGCAGGACATCAACAGCCTGACCACTTTCAAGAAAGAAGGGATGTAGGACTGGGCAAATTTTGAGCATTGGAAAGCACATTTTTACCTTGTGCAACGGACATCCCCTTCTCTATCATGCTAATGAGGTGCATCACAAAGCTATATGGCTGCTATAGCAAAGCAGAAAAAAAATGCTTAAAAAACACAGAGCAAGCTAAGCTTTTGATTGGATTTTCTCTGACCTAAAATACTGTGGTGTTTGGGGCAATTTAAAAAGAAGGAAATACCTTACCTGAGGACATCGTTGTTATATATTAATATGAGTCAAAGCATTAAGTGCTTTACTATACTAGTAAGACCTCTGAACAAAACTTTTGTTTCATATGCATTACATACCACTGCTACTGTTTGCTGAAAATACTGGAGACATTCATTAGCTACTCCTCATGCCATACCTGTAAATATTTAATCATAGTCCTACTTTCAAAGGTATACACAGAGAACTCAGCTTCATAAACACAGTAGTTAGAAAAAAACTCAAATAAGCAGCTTAACTACTGCTGTCCCAATTTTTAGGATTCGCCCCTCTGCAGCTTCTTGTGAAGAACTAATGTCTTAATGACCACGAATATAGTTCTTCCAACCTTCTGCTTGAAAAGAAATAAAGAAGCAGAAATAGAGACATACAGCAGTTTCAGAAACGCACATTGACTGTACAGGACGAGCAGAGAAAGAAACAAACACTGGCTTTCAAATTGTTAAAATGCAAAACATCAGAAATGACAATGATTTGCATCCTTAATGACAAAGAGAATAGGATAATTATATCCAAAGGGCATAAAATTAAATGTTGGTTTATATTTTGAAGCTGTCTCTGAATTAGGAGAATCAACTGACTGATGTTTTAATGCCACAGCAGAAAGTTGCAATGTAAATATGTCTGAAGCTCTTTGGTTCATCCCTTCAGCCTACTCGAATCAAAGCAAGCATTCTATTACCATTTCCAAGGGGACTCCTTAGGAGAAGCAAGGATTGTCATGCTGTCTCCAGCAAGATTGGCGTAACAAAAATTTTGCCATGTGGCACCAATTAAATAATATTTGCATACTCCATTCTGATAATTAATTTGTTTAAGTTAAGGAGAAGCTCCATCAAACTGGATCAGTCTCTGGTCAGTGACTTACTGGAAAAGACTTCATAGAAATAATAAAACACACATAAATAAGACAGTCCTTTTTGAAAAGTTAAGTTGAAGCGTAAATGCTTGTGCAGCCATGGATAGTTTTCTAGAAGACAGACGTCAGAATTTAAGCTTTAACTTGTCTTTACACCCTACCCAGAGCAAAGATTAGGTTTCTCATCATGTAAAATATCTGCATTTAACATTTTACTTGCACAAAATTAGCTATACCGTTATCAAGGTAAACTTTCAAAAGTGACATACTTATTTTCTACAGCTCTTTTTCCAGTATTTGGGAAAAGCAGCAGAAAAAACGTCTTGTTATCCAAGGATAAGCCACTAAGGTAGTAAATATTTAACAATATTCCCATTTGAGTGGACTTGCAAGCACGATGTTTTGAAACCAGAGCCTGTATATGAAGGAAGACTCTGTAATGTGTTGCATCATAAATACAGAATGGAATGGGCACCAAATATTAACAGTTTGGGGCAGTTATTTTGCACCCTGTTAATCAGTATGCTTCAGTGGTTATGAGAAGAATAGTTTAGACAGATGAACCCTCCTACCCTCCTGTATCTCCCTCTGCTTCTCTGGGCAGTCCCTGAAAGTCTTCTGCTGGGGGAAGGAATGCCCCCCACTGGGAGGCAACTAGGTAAGACAGCACACGATGGCAGCTGTAGAGATCTACCTGCTTCAGGTTACTCTTGTGAAAAAATCCCACAGAATTATACATGGACGATACAAAAATTAAGATTAATATAAACAGCTCTTGGAAGCTGGCTGAATAGAGGAAAGAGCTGTTTTCCCACCTCCCTCAAACTCCTAAGCATAAAGGTACAGCAAACTTCAAAGGGAAGAACCAATCATTTCTTCACTGGTTCTCCTTCAGCTGAGGGATGTCCCTGATAATCTGCTGTCACTGTTTTTGAAAATCAGCAAAAATTAACAAAGGAACTATTCCCCTTATTTATCTTACATACAGTATCCTCTTGCCTGACTTTCCAGCTTTTCAAGCAATGTTTGTTCCCATGCAATAATTGCTCGTGTCAAGGCTGCAATTTTCCACTCTTTGCCCTAAGTATCTTGGTGCAAAATGTGAGCTTATCAATTTGAAAATTATAAAATGCCTGTAATCAATAATCAGTTACACTCTGTAAGAACATACAGGCCATATATGCAGAAGCTGCGTACAAAGCCACTATTGCGTGTGAGAAGTACCTAGCAGCAGCCCACCACTTCCTGAGGTACCAGCGCCTCACCCAAAACCCCTCTGTCAAGCCAGAGTCTGAACATAAGTTTTGTTCTCTTCCTAAAGACATCTGAAAAGAGCATTGAAGGCATGGGACATACTAAATATTACATTGCATATCTCTCCCATTTGACAGTTTATATACACGCAGCAGGATAACCAGTGCACTATTTCTAGAATGCTGCTGCAGGACAACTGGATGGTGATAAAATACTGCTGATCCACTACTGCTATTTTTAAGATCTGATACTTGTTATACGCTGTTAAATTATCAGTTTGCTCTAATTTTAATGCATTACATTCAGTTTCACAAGTCATACATTCTTGTTATTCACTGCTCACACAGAATCATAGACCATTTTTGTCTTCTGTTCCTAAATTAATGCAAGACGTGAGAGTTGGAGTTCAGCTTTTGTGTCACCTAGTTGTAAATTAAATTAACTCCCAGATATTTCTTTCTTTTCCCTCTTTTTCCCTTTTTTTTTTGCAAGTGAACACACACCCATTTTCAATACTTTGAAATAAATAAAATAAAGAGCTTGAGTTCTTTATTCCATTTTATCATATATGTTATTTTGTATTAACATCCCCAGTGGTTTTGCTTTTTGAAAAATTTTCTCACATAAAAGTATGCTCATAAATCTGAATGCCAGCATAGGGATGAGGTAAAATAGAACACAAAGGACAGAGGAAGAGGCTACGTTCATTTAGAGGGAACTGGGGGACGGTCTGTGTGTACAATACAAGAATCCTGCCCCTCATATATGCAGAATGCCGAGAAATCTTTGTGGCGCTGTTTTGAAAGGGTCACTTGTCAAGTTGAATTTCATGCAGAATGTATGCTTCAGGGGAAAAGACACTTTTTTTCCTCCCTTTCAATTCAACTAAAGCTGTTTGCATACATTCTATTTTTTTCTTGTCTCTCTAGCCTATTTGGCTTTAAGTAAGTGACTAATTAGAATATACAAATACGCATTAACAAATACTAACTTTACCACCACCAAGGAAATACTGCTCAGGTAAAATTAAGTACAAAACAAGTTTGAATTTATTTAATGTTTTGTGACACCAGTAATTATTCTACAAGAAAAGCTAAGAAGAGAACTATTCCAACCACATGTAAAACCCCTTCAGGGTTAAAGCTGTAGACCGAAATTTTAAAATACTCCAACTAGAATGCAGTTCTTTGGAAAGTCTGATTTAAAGTTGTTTTCCTATTTCTAAAGAAACATAGGAAGTAGCTAGAGGGAACACTACCAAGATTTTGCATCATGTGTCTGTTTTATGCACAAAGGATATCTCAAATCAACTATGAAATACAGATAGAGAAGTGGTTTAGAATATGGATATGATTCTTACTCCTCCCTGAGTAAAAAAATATTGTATTTCCCTAATTTTCTATTCTTCAACAGCTGCACACTTCCACTCTAACAATAATTAAAATGCACATACAGCACTACAAAGAATGAATAATTAATTTATGGTATTACAGCTGGGCAGAATAAAAAGACCTAGCTAATACATTAAATGAAGTTCTTAAAACAAAAGCATCAAAATATTTTTTAGGCTGCAGACCACAGGAGCTATAGCGTGCCATCAAACAAGATGGCAGAAGGTGGGATTTCACAGTTAATTGACAGTAGAAGACCTCCTTGAATACGCTGTGTGAGATTTAAGGTAAGTCACGGGAGAATCAATCATTCAACATCTCTCCACATGTAAGAGTTCATGCAAGAGACTTTGCTATGTTCCCCCTCTTCTCTTACCAATATTTAGTTGCGTAGAGCAGTAAAAATCTTGTTATGTTTCATTATTGAAAACATCCACCAGTGTTATATTTGACTTTTTTTTTTGATGAACCAATTATTGCAACAAGAAACTTTGCTAATTTGTTTCATAAACTGAAAGAGCAGTTAAAAGTAATAAAAGATGGGCAACAGGAAAGAATTCTGTAGGGAAAAACATGAAAAATCTGGAGGCAACTATGAAATTGAAGCAATGGAGAAGCACCTCTGGGAAAAAAACCACAGGTATACAGAAAGTTGAGCTGCATACTGCGCTCCATGTTTTATTGGGGTCAAGATGTAGTAGATAAATAGAAAGATTTTATTGCAGGTGAGCTCTGATAAGAAGAAAATTCTGCTTAAGTGTCAAGAAAAGACTGCTACAGTGAAACTCCTCATGATCACATGAATTTACAAAAAAAAAGACTTTGTAAATATATATGCAAATTAAACCATCCATCTGGAGTCCACTGCCCTAGAGGCACAGGCCAACATGATGGCAATGAAGAATCCAGTTGTTCATATGGATTAACCCTTCTTCTCTCTCAATACCCTCCACATCCTGCTTTAAGCAATTCCTGTTGTCTTTACACAATCTGAAACTGCAAAGCATACAAGGTGAAAAGAACAGTAAAAATACTTGAAAGGCAAAAAGGACAACTTCACATGTAACTTCACAGTAATGAGGCCCAAGTACATATCCACAGCACTGAAAGATCCAGGTTTCCATCCACCAGCTCTCAATAGCAAGGCCCATTGAACATTAGTGTGGTACTTCATCTCTCTCACGCCAAACAGCAGTCTGGGAAATGGGAGCTGCTGACACCTCTTTATGTATGAGGCTTTACTTCTCTTCCCATTCCAAGGGCACCAAACAACTTTTGCTGCTCAGTTTGTAGTTTGTTTCCTAGTTCAAGTCTGCCATTTTCCATCCAGAGTAACAGAAAAAGGAAAAATTAAAAGGAAACAAAAAAAAGAGAGAAAATCTGCTCAATGCTGCTTCTAAGATGTTAACAAAGGAAATACAGACAAAGCAAATGCACAAACTTCAAAACTGTCTGCTCTGCCCTCCATGAGAACCGCATTCCTGTGTTTGACTGTTAAGAGGCAAACCAAAAGGGAAAAAAAAAAAAAAAAAATCACATCCCAGGCTTCTGAATCTCATTTACTTCTGCTATATGGTTTGACATTTTCTGCTGTAAATTCACTCTTACAATAACAACTTTGCCATATAAAATTGTGGGACTAAATATAATCACTTGTTCAGTGTTGCACTCTTTACAGGGTAATAATAAAGGCTATAACAAATAATTCTGATTTTACTCGTAAAAACTATGAGATCCTTGACCTCAGCATACATTTCAGAAGCAACAGAATAATTGAGGTTTCTTCTCCTTGAAAGCTGATAGTTCCTGAACAAAAGGTTACTTGGAATTTACATTCTGTGACACTCAGCAGAGACAAAATAGCCTGATTTTTCAAACTTCTCTTTAGTGATGCTTCGTACACCAAGACTTACTTCATTTCTCTCCCGTGGCACTCTTCATCAATGGTAAATACAGAGGCTTTTCAAGCTGTTCTCAAGAAGTCATCCCTAACACATCCACTTTACAATGCTTGCTAACAATCATTTTCATCCTCACACTCTGCCCTGTGCTCTTCAGTAAGATCCCTACCTTCAGGCTTTGCCTCCTGTCTTGATATACAGATTATAATGTGGGAATTCACAACTCCAGGAGATTTTGTACCATATGATGTATTTGGTCACATGAGCAAAAATCATATGCATATCAAGAAATACATAGCACTCCTCTTTGTTAATTATTAGTCACAGAAAATTAATATACTGCTCAAAGAGCAAATTCCTCATTTCCTAACACATACATGAAGTGGCAGAGCCTGTAATTAATCACCTCAAGATTCAAGAGACCAAGATACTCAGAGACCGCTGTTTTCACCAACACTAACAAAATGATAAAAGAAAATACTGAGGAAATTTTACACCAGACCAGTTAAATCATTATCAGTTAGTGTGCAAAACTGACACAGCTAAAACTTCACTATCCCGAAGAATTTCGTAACTATTGCAGATATCCCAAGAAACCTTTTCACTCTTAGATGTTCAGAATACATCTATAGCTCTAAAAGATGCAAATTCTGACAGTATATGTATTTTACAAACTGACTTGTAATTATTGATATTTGGATTACCCAACCATTAACATTTTGCTCAGAAGCACTAAAGCAATTCTGTAGACATGCTCATGCATTCTCCCTGGTTTTATACCATTTTGTGCAGAGTATCACATGGTATTGACTGATAATTAAGTTTAATAAACTATTCTGCAATTCTTTCTCTTTGGAAAAAAATCCCCTTAGATGTGAGTTCAATCCCTTAAAAAAGCGTGCCTCGCGTATTTACAATTGACCATCCTAATCTCTACTCTTGGAGTTGTCTTTCCTGCAAATTACTTCAGGCACTACTTACTCAGGTGTAGATGACACAATTTTTGTACTGCTTGATACAGGATGTGAATACAGAAATCTTTTACGAGCTTAACCTCACTCACTAAGTCCCACTAAGTTGCACATGATGCCTGGTGATATCAAGGACTATGATAATGAGTAGCTCCTGCATCAGGTGCTCCCAGCTGCGCTGGTATTGCCACATCCTAACTTCAGATGCAGTCATGCCATGAGTTTTGCTTTGCTTAAAAAACATTAAAAAAAAAAAAAGAATTAACATCACACTTACTTAAAGAAGAAAAGTTTACAAAGTGAACTTTTCTGCTGGGCCTAAAGATCACATCCTGGAAACCAAGAATGATAGCTTGACATTTCACTTTCCAAGAAGTCTAAACAACCACAATAAATTTACAAATGTAGACATGCTGCACTGTTAAATTTCATTTCACGCTTAGTAAGCAAACATTATCAAACTGTAAGTACTGTCATCCTCTCTCTTTTTAGTTAGAAATCTTGTAGCCAATAAAGGTGTGACCTTGAAATATTCCACAGATGAATGAAGCCACTTAATTTGCTAGTCCTTTGTTACACATTTTGCAGAATTGCAAAGTTAGTTCATATTAACTCCAATTTCACTTTACAAACAAGTTATTTACAATAACTTTACAAACTGCATTAAGAGTCACTAAAAGTCCATTAATGAACCATGTGTCTGAACTGTCATGAAAAATTCAGTTTTGAAATTAAAAATGCTGAGACAACACAGAAGCTATTTTTTTTAATATATGTAGTACTCCTAGAATTATTTTTACTGCCAAAACATAAAACGTAAACCTATATGCTATTTTTCTGATACACTGTCCAAACCAAAAGTTTTCTGTTTATGAAGCCAGTGAAAATATATGGCCCTGTGTGAAAGGACGATAAAACGTTACAGAACACACATAAATTCAGCAGGATTATTCATGTGTGCTGAATCTACTCTGATGTTTATTTTAAACGGAAAACTAAAGGAAAAAGTCCAATGCTGTTTTCTTAAGGGATAGCTATTTTTTCTGATACTCCTACTGCATTTGATATACTACACCAGTGTCACTATGCCAAACAACCAAATATATACAATATACCTTTTTTAATGATTTAGTTACCTAAAAATCCTTTACAAGACATAATGATTCATTAATACTTCAAATCTTATTGAATACATAAAATCTTTTTTTTTTCAGTCTAATTACCAAATAAGAAGACTAATTGAATAAGAATTGCAAAACTAAGCAACTAAGCAAAAAATAAGCATTTTGCATCTCTAAGAAAAAAGAAAAAGCAAACAGAAGTTAATTTGAAGTACTGCTTGGTTGCTTCTAAGTATGTTTTTTGGTGGGTTTTTTTTTTTTTTTTCCTCGAATTATTCCCTTCTGAAAGATCCACCATCTCCACCTCACCAAGAATCCCAGTAAATGATTCCCCACAGGGATAGAGCTACTTTGAAATCAGAAGGACTCTGCAAAGAATAAAATCAGGCTGCACACTAAGCCTCCATCTAAATTTACATGACTTGGTTTTGGATTTAAAATGGAAAACATCTCAACCAGATTCTCTCCTGGCCACTATGTTAATTTTTTTTTTTTACTTTGGTTACTCCTACTTTTAAAAACACCTCTGAATACTGGCATCTACTGAGGCCAGCAGGAAAAACTTCCAGTCTGAAGTCGATGCCCTATCCCTGCAAGTGTTCAAGACTGGATAAGACTCTGAGAAACCTTATCTAGGGGAAGGCATTTCTGCCCATGGTGGGGGGTTGGAAATAGATAATCTTTAAGGTCCTTTCCAACTCAAACCATTCAGTGATTTTATGACTTAGAAGAAGGGATTTTTGTCAGATTCTGATTTCAAGCTTTAGTAGTTACTTTATGACAACAAAAGGTAGCATGAAGGGGCAGGTGGGGAATTGTCAGAGTCGAGGGCATCCCTTTGGTCACCCTGGAAGGTCAGAGACCTGGGCAAAGAAGTCCGAGACCTGGACAGGGGGGTCTGAGACCCTGGCAGGGAATGACCCTGTCTTTTGCAGCTTGATGACATCCTTGACGTCATCATCGTTTACTCTTGAGTCCAAAAGCTAAGACCTGGATGGTATCTGTGAAACCAAAGCCTGCAAGAGTTGGAGGAAAAAATCCAACCTGCACACCTGGCTTTAAGATAAGCCTTTTTACACAGCGTATTTGCATTCAAACTGATGCCTGCTACAGTGCGTTTTTGGTGGGTTGGGGTTTTTTTGGGTTGTCGGGTTTTTGCCTTCTTTTTTCGTTGGTTTCTTGGTTTTTGGTGTGGAGGTTTTTTTTGTTGTTTGTTTGGTTTTTTGTGTTTTTTTGTTTTGTTTTTGTTTTGTTTTTTGCAAAATGAACATAGGAATGGAAGAATTTCTGTCACTAATTTTGGAAAAAGTCCAACTGTCTGTTTTAGGAAGGCTATTCTATGCTCCTTAAAAGCACGTACACCAGTTGGGTTAAAATCAAGTACATACTAATGGGAACACATGATTGATTTATGAATATTTATGTCCTTTATTTTACCTAGTATTCAATAACCTCTTGAGGGAAAGATAAAAAAATAGGAATCACATTAAAGCTCATCAAGCAACGGTTTAAAGTCAATTTAATGAGATGGGTTTCATCTGTCAATGCAGTCAATCTTCCCAGAAACCCCTCTGATGCCACTTCCAAGAGGTGAAAGGGAAAATGTGACATTGAATATTAGGTTAGCAGCATTGTTTCTGAAAACTACATTGTTGAAGGAATTGTGTACCTATTAATATATCATAAGCTGCTTTAAAACTAGCTGCTGGACAAAAGTAAATGAGAATTTCCACTTGTAGTTCAAGCACAAATTTAAAGCAGACAAGATTTAAGAGACAATCTTGAAAATGTAATTTAAAGACATTCTTCAAATCAAAAGACAAAATGCAAATAAAATCAGACCCTTCCCTACTAATTCTTTGAATTTATCCTTCTCTTTATTTTTCCTCTTTCACATTATGTACAGTATTTTGAAGCTCTATTGTTAAGCTGATCAAGTTGAGAATCTTTCAATCTTTGTGCAATGAGAAGCTAACTTAGAGAGCAGGCTAACACTCCCCAAAAAATCCATATTTCTAAACAGAGTGAGGAGAAAAACACAAGAAAACCAAAATACAAGCCCATTTACAAAATACAAGGTGAAAAAACATTCCATATTTCTGTGAGACATCAGTTCATGACTGAGGTAGTAGGACTGCCCTCTCACTCTGGGTAGAGCACCACTGACTTTGAACCAAGCTGACTTTGAGCCAACCACTTCCAAGAAGACCTCATTGCTGCCTTTCAGGATTAAAGGGGGCCCGTAAGGCAGATGCAGAGAGACTTTTTACCAGAGCCTGTTGCAACAGGACAAAGAGCAATGGTTTTAAACTAAAAGAGGGTCAGTTTAGATATTTGGAAGAAGTTTTTTACAATGCTCATGGTAAAGCATTGGCAGAGGTTGCCCGAAGAGGTGGTGGATACCCCCTCCCTGGAATCATTAAAGGTCCACTGGACAGGCCGCTGAGCAATGTTATCTAGTTGAAGATGTTCCTGCCCACGGTGGAAGTGGGGACAAGGTGGACTAGATGGCCTTTAAGTTCCCTTTCAAACCAAATTATTCTATGATCACAGTGATTCATAGAATTACAAAGAGTATCAGCACCTTGAAACAACAAAATAATGCATATGAGTTAACCACTGGCTCATCCCACCAGCATCTTTCCATTTCTCATCCATACTCTTCTGCCCCTGCAATGGCAGTCTGAGCTCAAAGGGCCAAATACCACAATACCGCAAACTCCAGGAGTTACACATGAACTGACAATTATTCACCAAATGAAAACAAGGATTTTTTTACACTCTCCGCAAATTAGTAGATAGTGAATGTGCCAGCAGATAAAGGCACAGCACTCGAAACAGTAGTAAACTGGCATCATGGAGTTGCAGGGGGTGGTTTAGAAATGGGCTTATGTTAATGTCTGTGTACATTTACTTAAAAATTTATGCCAAACAGTGTTTAAATTATGCAAATAGCCTTACCGCAAGTGAAGAAATGCAATATTCAAACCACATGAAGACCTTCTTTCAAACTCATGTGTATTTATTTTTAACGGGCACATCAACATCCATTAAGCACAAAGAGAATTAATTTCTTCTTCCCAGTCACAATTATGGTCAATATGAGTCAGACTCTTCCAGTAGTTTCAAAGTGGATTTAAAATAAAGGATCAGTCATCCGTGATTATTTAAAGAGCCCACGGCACTTTCATGGAAGCCATGTGACTACTGGACAAAATCTGCCGGTAATTCCACTACATTTTCACAAGGTAGATTTTCCTCAGTATTGCAACTGGAGATGTGGTAGCTGGGCTTGTTCTAATTCTAGAGTCTCAAATACACTAGTTGTCATCTTTGAGAATTTGTGGAGATACAAGACTAGAAAAGGTCAACTTCAGTTTTAAAGCAGAGGGAGGGAGAGGAAGATCTTTATATAATTTGTATTAAACTTTCACCCAAGAAAATACTGGGATTAAAAAATTAAACAGAACATTTAAACAATAAATCAAGAAACAACGCCTGGAAAAAAAAAACAACAGCCAACGTGGATCTCATGATTAAATAATGTCAAATTAGCAGCAAGACAGCAAACCATGTAGACAGAGCACAACAGATGTCATATGTGCGAACTAAACATTCTCACAAGTATGCAATATATGTCACTCTCTCAAAGAAAGTTCGCCTGTGTCAGGGTGAATACAAAACTGACTGGAAAGCTATACTGAATCCAAACAGGAAAGAAATAATTTGGAAGATGTGGATCCACTGCTACTTAAGATTTTACTTTCTATATATTATGCATATGCAATCCTTTATGTGCAATTTCCACTTCTATCTATGTAGGTCACGAATAAATCCCAAGACATCACCAATCTTAGACCACATGCAAGCACTCTGGATGAGCATATTAGAATAGAAAATAAACAGATTGAAGTAATCATCTGAAAGAAATGAGATGTCTTCAATAAGGAGAAATGCAAGATATTACAATTAGCAGGAATATGCAACTATATAACCTGGGGATGAAGAACAAGTGATTAGCTAGGTATTACCCTGAAAAGCATCTGGTTACCACAATCATTCAGTAGTTAAACCCAGCTCCACAACAACCACTATGGTAAACTACTCAATCATACATATATATTTAACAGCATTCTAGCACACAGAGTTATTTCCTACACTGGTAAGGTCTGAACTGGATGCTTCTGCACACATTTAAGATGTCAGAGGTTTTTTTAAAATAAAGTGTGCATAGATTAAAGATCTGTAAAATTTAATCAGAGTAAGAAATAAAAGAGAAGTAGAGAGGACTGAAGTGGAAACAGAATACACAGAAACATCAAAGACCATGAAAAAGAAAGAAAATTTATTTTCCATTTTCTACACAGATGTCTGGAAGATTCGGGTGAAACATAAAATAAAACATTCAGCAGATAAGGGCAGGGGGACGATCTGACAGAAACCCCAAGAAATTCAACTAAAGCAAATGCCAAGACCTGCAGCACAGGCACCAACTGGAAAGAAAAGTAGCTGTACTGAAAAGGACTGGGGGGTCCCGGCTGACAACATGTTGCACTTCAGGCTGCAGTGCATCCTTGTAGAAATAAAGACCAACTCCATACTGGGCTGAATCAGTAACAGCACAGACAGCAGGTAAAGTGGTGTGGGTCCTTCACCACAATTCAGCACTTTGTCTCTTCTGGAGCACTCCAGCAAAGACACTTTCTAAAGCCAGCCCAGTGGAGGGCTATGGCAGTGATGAAGGGCTGGAGCATGCAGTGTAAGGAGAGAGGCTGAGGGGCTTGACTCTGTTTAGTTTCTAACCTTTAGATTAGAAAAAAGATGAAGGGAAATCTAAGTGTTGTTTTTAAAATTCTGGAGATAAGCGAGCCAGGCTCTCCTCAGAGATTCACAGTGGAAAGACAAAAGACAACAGACATAAGTTACGGAACGTGAAACTCAAATTATTCTAATTAGATAGAAGGGAGGAAAAAAACCATGGAGGTGTGATAAAAGTTTAGACCATGTTCCTCAGAGAAGATTTACCATCTTTAAAGTTACTCAAAATTCAGCTGAATATGAGCCCTAAGCAACTTGACCCAGCTTCAAAGGTGGCCCTGCCTTGAACAGCAGAATGGACCAGGAAACCTCCAGAAGCTCCTTCCTTCCTAAGTTTTATTATTCTTCTACAGTGTCTGTGAAGAATGACAAAGATAGTGCCTTGGGCTAGGAGACCAACTATAGAATCTCCAGAGGTACATTCCAGCTATTTTTTCCTGCAGTTCTGAAGACTGAAAGGCACTAAAAAATATTCAAACAGAACATGAGTTTTCTCCCTTTTGTATGAACAGTGTTTCATTCATTTTAGCTAATGGCTTATAAATATAAACAAATATTGTGTATTACATGCTTAGAAATTTTATAGCAATAACATTCAGAAAGTATTCTTAGATACCAAACTGTATGGAAAACAAGACAAAAAAAACTATAGGGGAGAATGTTACAGTAGGCAGCATATAAAATAACATTTTCAAATACTGCCTTTTCCCATCTGCAATTCCCAAAGAGGCACTCAGGCACTTTGCTGACAGAGAAAACTGGAACCTTCTCTGAGTGCTGGGCTGACAGTCTCTAGTGGGAGAGGAATACATGGTGCACAATCACTTTAAAAAGCCATTTTTAACTTTCAAGGCCTTTAAGGCACAAAAGACAAAGGGAAGTTGGTTATATCACATCACCAGGGAATTTACCTGGATAATCCAAAAATATTCAAGGCAGGAACAAAGATCCTTCAGCTGACTACCTATAAGCTTTCTAAAACTAATTTTACACTGGAAGGATGATCATACAGCCCTATTTTCCATATCTCACAGAGTTTAGAGAGCAGTGATGATGTATGCAGTCCACTGAGGAGAACTGAACCTTAAGCTGATACCTTCTGACAAAAGAACTGAAGATATTATAAAATCAAAATTCTCTAATTTCCTCTCTCAATCCTGGAGATCATTTTGAATGTGCAAATACAAAATAAAAACGCTTTATTAAAACTTTATACCAACACAAATTTCCTTTAAGGCGTAGACATAATCCTTTGTCCTCGCTATAAAAAAGCTGTTGATAAATGAAAGAGCTTGGTTGGAACTGCTTACATTAATCCACTAGTGCCAGGAGAGACCACAGTAAAAGCAATTACTTAATGTGACTGATTTTATCAGCTTAAAAGAACAAATACTGCTTGCATTATCAAGATCTATAGTTTTTTACAAATATTGTGTAAGGAAAAAACATGATTACCACTTGAAATATTGGCCAGCAGACTATTTTTTCATAACTCTTTTAAAAGGCAAGATTGCCCTTCCTCCAATTAAAGCTGTAAAAATATTTCAACATTATAGTTCAAAGTATAGTCCAGACAGTTCCCAAACTCTGTAAGGAAGTTCTTTAGATGCATCTCACAGGCTGGCAAAAAAAAAATCTTCTTTTCATATAGGCAGAAAACAACAGAATGCTCACTTTCTGAGAAGCCTGAAATCTTGACCTGCATGTAAACATCTATTTTTATAACTATATATACATATTTCCTTTCAGAGTAATTCTTAGTATTTTTGGTGATTCAGCTACATAAAGCATGCATATATACATATCACCCGCAGAGAATAAAGGCAGATCTTTACACTTGAAAATGTGTAGGTATAACATGAAATAAATTAACAATTCTGCTACAATTTAAAGTTAACAAGGTAGATATGCCTTTATCTTCCAGAACCTATATACATACATGTAAAGACATGCACACACAGACGTTTTACTGAAATATGAAATTTAGATTTTAAAAGCTTAAGATTTACTAAGATTTTGATAGCTACATACTTATCTGAGATTAGCTCTTCTTACTTCTACCACGGTAAAAAATCTGAGTTTGTAAAACATGCTGTTACCCAGGAAACAAGAAAAAATGCATGTGCAATAGGAATAAAAATTCAAAAACCTTGGATGAAACTATAAATACTAGAAGTGAGTCATTTTTCTCTCACCACCCTACATCCAAGCTAATGATTTCATCATTACTATAATCAATGTATGCAACACCTCAGTAATAATTTAATGGCAGAAAATAAAGAAAGGGTTAACCCTCCTAAAGAACAAGAAAACTGGAATAACAAATTTTATAATTTAATATTCTGCACTTTTTCAGCAATCATTGCTGGAAGCTTTATCCTTCAAAAATCAACTGGCATCCTCTTAGAAAAATTTTAAACTAATGGCACAAGAGAACAACATAGCTCGCAGGAGTTAACAGAAAATTATATTATTCCCAACGTGCCAGATTGAGAAAAGCACCAAGATGTTGGACAGAGGGTCCCTCCAGTATGAATGGTTACCTACAAGAAAAGAAATTTCTGCTTCAGCTTACAAGGGCAACCTACTGTTTGCAGGTGCAAAGTTCCAGGGATAGGATTTTTATGGTACTGTGTATCCTCTGGGAAAAGCAGAAATTGTCACAACATTTTATGCGCTATCTAAACATGACATTCAGGTACTGACAGAACAAGGCACACAGTCAGACAGCAGTCTTTGTCAATAATGATACTTCTCACATAAATGCTGTTTGATTGGGTGGGGAGCTTTTGAATATTTCATGCACTTATAAATGTACGCATTTGACAAAAAAAAAAACCCTCCTTTTTTTACATTCTAATTAAATTAGTTTGCTTACCAGCTTGTTGCAAATGGGTAATACCAACGACTTGCTTAATTTTTAAAGTATATTCCTTAGCAAACAAGAAACTCAAGATAATTGCAGCTGGAAAAACTGGTGTAATCTGATCTCATAAAATACTGTATTTAAGAGACATGCTAGAGAGGATCCTGATACACTGACTTAGGAAAGGGATTAGGTTAATACCATTTCTCTTCTGAACACTGCATTTAACACACTTCAATTATGTATCTTTGTTAATATATGAGTTCTCATGCTAAACTTGTTACTAGACCAGGAGTGATATAAAAACAGTAGTTGGATTAAATTAAGAGCTGTAAAACTTAGGTGGATTACTTAGAGCTAGAAAATTTCAAGAAGCTGCACAGAATACTAACAAGACATTCTAAGGGTAAAACCAGAAGTGTCACCTGGCAGAAGTGTTTCTGGCAAGCGCTGCATTGCAGAGGTAGGAAACACATCAGAGGGTTTGTTGTCCTCATTTCTCAAAAATAAGAATCTTGATCCAGCAGTTTTTATATTCTGCAGTGATATTCTAACAACTTCAAACCCTTGCAAGTTCAAAATCACTGAAAGGTATATTTTAAACAACCCAGAACATGTTGACTCCTTTTACATGGAAAATAATAAAAGCCCTTGAATAACATCAAAATAAATGCCTAGCTATTTGGTGTATTCAAAAGGCAAGAAAAATTAAAAGTCACCCAAGAGGCTAGAAAAAATAAAGCACTTAAAGTCACTCTATTAGTTACAAACACACTCAAACATAAACAGCAACTGCTTGTGTTGGAAAATGTGTTTTTTGTGTTTGAAAATGTGTTGAATTTAGAAAAATTATTTGAATTACCATGGTCTCTAGTTGTCTTTCTAATCATCATTCCAGTAATTCTGTGTAACTTTTCATATACAAAATCTCTCTGTGCTGCTTAATGCTGCTTATCTCGCTTGTCTTTTGTTTGACTTAGAGACGACTTCTGCACTCTTGCCTTTTTTCTTTCTCCTCTTTATCTTTTACTTATCCTCCAAAAATCTTTCTTCCCTTCCAAAATCAGTTTTAATCCTGTAGTTGCCCATCCTGTTTTCAATAGCTGCTTTTCTTTCCCATGGAGAGGTTAAATATCCCAGCAGAAACCTGAAGGAATGCAGAAGAGCTGGTGAATATCTTACTTTGCTTCTATAGAAGAAAGACAAAGGTTCTTTCAGACAAATGGTGTTCCAGCAACCTCCTCCAGCTCCTGTTCTTCCTGCCTGCTCCCTTTTCATGCACAATTCCCCCATCTTTTTATTGTGTCGTTGACTCCCTATACTCTCCATTGCCTCTGATTACTGCTTTCTACCATGTCTCACATGTGTATTTTCCCCTAACACAATACTCAGATTTTAAAACACACACACACACACATCTGTGTACTGACATATAACTTTCTAACAAGAAAAAGCCTCCTTCTTTCCTCATTACTTTATTTTTTTTTTTTTCATGTATTTTTTTCCTCAAGAAGACTCATGGTAGATAATACACAAGAAGCACAAACTAAGATTCCTCCTCTTATGAGCTAGTTAAATTTACACACCCCAATTCTAGTATCTCTGCAAATATTCCAGATATTGCAACAACTGTGACCATTAAGGGAACATTGCTTCTGAAACAGTAATTTTCTGTTTTCTATTTTTTTCTGAAACAGCTGCTTGGAGCCCAAGAAAACTGCATCTTTGGCTCAAAGTCTTCTGATCCCTTTCATGATGCAGAGTGACAGACAGCTGTGCTTTTATTTTCAAGTTGAAGGTTAGGCGTGCTAATAAAAACCCAGCAGGGGCTGGGAGATGCTGCTGAGCACCCCATCTCTCCTTGGCACAAGACAGCAGCTCCCGACTCCTGCTGAACCAAGCCCAGTGACTCCAGAGATGCTCCTGTCGCCAGTGTCAAGGTCAGGGCAAGCAGCCCCAGCTCTCCCCTCCCTCTCCCCATACAGGCTCTACAGCTCCTGTTCCACCACCTCTACACTGCTCCTTATGCTGACCTGGGAGAGCTGTACAGGACATCAAGCCATGAACCAAGTCAGGGAGCAGATCTAAGTTAAAAATAAGCTTTCCTAGGAGGGTCTAGTACCCACGCTGTAGGCAGCTGTCTGCTCTTCATGTGTTTCTTATAGAAATTCCAAAATGATGGCACAGCTGTAGCTTTAATGCAGCCATCTGCCACTTGAAAAGACATTCTCTATCATTAGACTGTACTTATTTTGGAAGGAACATTGAAACCTACAATATTAAATTGATTTTCCCTTATTTTTCTCTGACAGCTGACGTGTGATTCAATCTACTCTTTGTAAGAAGGGTCCATTTCCACATCCTCTTGAGCAGACTTTTTCTTCCTAAAGCTCCATCAAAGCTGCCCAATGCAGATCTCTCAAGTCATTTTCACTGTTGTCTTTGAAGCAGATTAATTTTCTTTTCTTCCCCAACTCCTGCTCTATAGGAACAGCTTCAGGTAAAACCAGGAGGGCATTCACACAAATGAAGAAAGCACCATCACAAGCGATGCTCATCACAATAAGCAAACAGGGCAGGCTCCACCATCTGTGCTGAGCTACACCATGGGCAGCAGGGCAGCACTTGTCGGTGTCAGACTGAGCTCCAGAGAAGGACTGGATTCATCATCACAGGAACCTCTGTCAGACTAGCTCTGTCTGAGCTTCCTCAGAGAAGGACGGACTGTTTAATAATAATCTTCAGGCATCTGTCATTTTTGGACATATCTCAGAGAAACAACTTCTTTCCAACTTGAGGTATTGCTGAGACAGGTACTTGGAAGGTTTTTTAATTATTTGGCTTCGACCAGGATCTGAATGACAAACACCTAAACCACATCTGAATATGGAGTTTCTATCAGTGAGCCTCTCTCCTTCCTGAGTGTTCACATTTTGGTCCTGTTTTTCATGTCTGATACATGTCATGAGAAGACTTCTAACCCCTGCTATCTTAGGAAAAGGACAATGATGCTCTGTTGAGCTGTTACTACACCTGATAATCAGCTACAGGACTTTCTAGAGGAGGACAGAGGATGGAGACACTCAGAAGCTGGGGACTAGCAGACCTGTGATGACACTGTCTACATGAAATATAGGGCTGTGCTACCAGCACTGGGAAAAAAAAAAAAAAATCTGTATTTCCATCTTGCAGAGATTCTTCCTGTTCCTTCAGCTTTCCACTGAACACCCTCCTTTGACAAGACCTCTCTAACAGTACAGTGCATGAGGCACAAGTGAACACAAGCAAAGGTCAGTGAAGGACCTTACTTCTTTCATCTTAAAACTGCCAGTTAAAACCATATCCTATGAGCAAAAAGTGTGTGACAAAACAGTCTAAATAAATATCAACCAAGTCAGTACATGAGATTTTTTTTCTATTAGGAATTTGAATATTTTATACATCTCTAAAGAAAATATTCCAACTTTTTTAAAAAAAAAAATCATAAAATTGCAATGTGAGAAGTCCAAGTTTTGGAGTCCAAGGTCCAAGGTTCTTGGCTAAGTATTCCCAAAGACAGAGCGCTCCCTTCCAGGGGGTCAAGATCCTGCAACCATTTCAAGAAAAAACGGTAACAATGAGAAACACTAACCCACGGCTTGGTTAGCACTGGGTAACAAATTTTCCTCACTCACAGAAATGTTAAAGCAAGGTGTGAATAAAGCTAAAAATACCATTTGAGCAGAGCAACAATATCAGAGAAACTGTAACATGAAATCATGAAATCATGAAACAACTTCAGCGTCTGCCTTGGAGACACTTGCTCACTTGCCAAGTCTGTCAAAAAGAACTAACTTGTCAGCGAAAAAAAGGGTATAGTATATGAAAAAATATTTGTTTGAAAGTTATACTGCAATTTTTCATCCTTCCACAGACTATTTCAAGCTTTCAGGCATGATTTGCTGTTTTTCATCTTGTTAACGGTAATGCTGTCACATGGACACATTTATCCTGTCCTTGATGCTTATGTAACAACACCCCCAAAAGAGAAGAGATTAAAAAAAGGAATACTTTGCAACTTTCTTGATGGGTAAGAAAAGGATTATATTAAAAGCATCTTGAATTTTGGGATAGAAGTTTCAGGTTAAGGATCTGTTAAGAATACAGAAATCCATCTGAAGCAAAAGCTAAAGAAACAATGACCTCAAGAACAGAATTACTGTCCAGGTTTCAGAACCAGGGGCCATCATGATTGCTCCCCAGCCAGCAAGGCCATAAACAACCCAAGAGGTCAAGACAAAATATTTGATTATGAGCTATTCAGGACTGATTTAGGAAAAAGAATGTACAGAAGCAAAATGCTCTGCTAGGTTAAATATTTGGATTTGGTTTGCACTGAAGGAATCTTCTGATGGCGTTATTTGGGTAACTTTTCAATCAGCATGTGAGCAGCATGGGATTGACACCATACACCTGCAGATACAAATAACCACAGAGAAGAATCAATTTTGACTCTTCTGACCTCAAAAACGGGCATTGATAAAGAAGACTGGAGTATATGGCCTACTGCAGAAATGCCTTCAGCGATTAAACTAACTTGAAAAAGTATATTAAACTGTCATGCAAAGGAGACAGAAGGTTCATCCTCAGAAGTCAAACAGTCATCTTATCAATTAAGATGCAAATCAATCAGAACTTACATAAAATGGTTTTACACATAGCTTCCAGTGGGAAAGGCTCATCAAGCTGGCTCAAGCTAAAGCCACACACTGTGAAGTGCAGCATGTGTACCAACAAAAAGAGGAACATGCAAACCCACATTATTGTCCACCGTTTGAAGCATTTTCTGCTGAATAGAAGGAATTGTAAACCAAAATTTTACTTTTGCTGGTTGACAATCCTGTCCAGGAATACTCAGTTTAATTTAACGCAGAACTAACCAGTCACCATTAAACACAGCACCTGCCACCCACAACCAAGCCTAAACAACACACCGCCCTCTGTCCACCTCCCCCGGCCAGCACGATCAACAGGCACTGCCAACCTACACATCGGTACCTCCACAAACATCAATATAACGAGTCAAGCAGAAAACATGGAGCAATGAAACTTCTACTGCTTTTGATTTTTTTTTTTTTTTTTTCTTTTCAGACTATTAATTAAGAACTGAAGAAGGGAAGCAGCCTTACAAATCTCATTAGAATTACCAGGGGAATAAAGTCAATGCAACATGAGAGCATTTACTCATGTGGGGCTCCTGCAGAACAGCTGCTCACACAGGACAGGTCTTCTCACAGGTCTCACAGACAGCAAGCCCACTTGAGGTAGTGAAGGAGCCAGAGCAGTGCTGCTCCAATGCCACCATCTGCCAGCCAGAAGGTGACCACATCTTCGTCGCTTTCTGATGTTTATGATTTGAAAACATAAAACAACAAAGTTCTGATAAATCCTTTGAGTTTAAATATGGTACAAAGAGAAACTAGAACAGTTCAAGAAACAGGGGTAAAAGGACAAGATACCCCTAACTGCATGGAATAATCTGCTCTAGCAAGGTAATAGGAGATAATATTATAGTCTTATATATTAATATTATTACTGTAATATTAGTATTAATGTTGTCACTTGGTATTATTTTCATTTAATATTGTTGTCTTCAGAGATGACACCCAAACCAGTTACCAATTACATAGTCCCACAACATGTTTTCAATAATGTCACCTTCATTCTTTCATAGATATCAAGGATGTAGGTAGTGATGATGACCTCCAGAACCAAGTGAAAAACACTTGCAGCCAAAACTGATCCAAGAAACTTGTGCTTTAAACCAAAAAAAGTTGACTTACAGGTAGAAATCCATTTTTTAGAAGATTGAGCAAGTGGACCATGCTGCAGATTTACTAAAATGGGAAATTACAGCTTTACTGGTCACAACTAACTTCCAAAGGTTTAGTTATAATTCATTAAACATAAACAAACTGAAAATCTGATGTTATTTCTTTTTGGTATAAACACAACAGCTTTAGACTCCAAATGTACACATGTAAATACATGTTTTCCTGTAAATATGGAGAAAAATTCCAGTAATGCCATAAAATAGCACCAACACAGCTGAAGAAAAGGCTTTTCCACTGCTGAATTAACACCTCCCTTCTTTCTGCCTGGACACTTGCCCCCTGAGCCTTCCCTGGTTTGGCAAAGGTGGTCCCCTAGTTCACTAGGCTTCAGAGTGGCATTTTTACCAGCTATGTCTCAAGTGTTTTGTTTGCCAGTTTGACTTAGAGACAATCCTCGGCAGCACGTGAATTTTCAAAACAAGATGCCAACAGAAATATAAGGAAAACCTCAGAGATCAAGTCAAACCCAGGGTCAGAGCCCAGCTGAGGTCTTCAGGAATGCCAAAAAGGTGGTAAACTAGGCTGGGATGACACACATGGACCTGTAAGCAGCAAGGACTACAATTAAAATTACAGCCTAGCCTGCGTCACATTAATTGCACTCTGTGCAAAACCGTAACATGGTGAGTATTTGCTCCCTATTCCTTTCACTCCATTCACCCCTGAGACCTAGCTGTGTTGTCTGGTGTGCCTCCTGAATGGTAAAATGTGATGCTTGTGGCAAACCTGACACAAGTATTTGTAGCTGATTGCCAATTCCCATTTTGTCAGTGCTGAGAAATCACTTGTCCAGCAGCCAAAGGAGCCACACAGCGTCACCATGGCCCCACCAGGACAGTAAGCAGTGGACGAGGCAGGGAGCTGTGCAAGTTAACTTTTTCATTAGCTTCTCTGTGACAGGAATTGTTATTCAGAGCATTTCTGGTGGGCTGCCACTGCCTTGCATAATACCATTCAGCAGTTCATACTCTCTTTGCCTCTGTTTTGCACTTGCCAAAAGCCCTCAGCCAGGATCGCATAAAGGACTTTAAGTGCAGCATCAAGGAAAGTCACAGCATCTGGCTCAAATATAATAAATAGAAGTCCTGTCACTGCAAAAGGCCTTTGCAAGCAGACAGGAGCTTGTGTCTGGTTGGTTGCCAGTGCCCTTCTGGACTCGGGCACTTTCTTCACTTATATCATCAGCAGAGTATGGAAAAAAATATAACGGAGAGTAAAGACAGGAGAGGAAGTATTAAGTCTACACCCAGAGGTTGGCTCAGGGACTGGGGCAAGTGAACCACGCAGGGAGGGGAGTAAGTGCATTTGGGAGAGCACAGGAACTGCCCAAAATATGTTAAAGGATGCAACTGATATGAGGGCAGAACATATACATAAGAGCTGCAGGAAGAAACCAAACGCTGGGAACAACAGGTTGAAGGTTTTCCTAAGCGAATTTCATCACAACACACTAACAGATAAAGCCTCTCAGGCACTACTGCAAAGCCCTAAGAAGCAATTGAGTTTGCTGAGTTGACCAATACCAATAATGCCTTATTTTTCACTCTCCAAGGTTATTTATGTCATCTCCATTAAATTTCATAGATTAGAAATCAGTAATCCCTCATTCTGTTTTTAAGCTTCCCAGGGAAAAAAAAAAAAAGAAAAGGGTGAGAGGAGAAAAAAAGTATTGCTGTTTTGTTCACTGGTTTAAGTGGCAATTTTTTTTGTGGGGAATGAAGAAAAAGAAAACATGATACAAAAAAAATTGTGATCTCTAGAAAAGACTCACCTATTCACAACTAAATTATTTACTTATTAGTGTATACTTCCAAGCCACCACACCCAGAAAGTAAACAGTTGCTTCTGTTGACCCAAAGTTGACTAAAGTATATAGCTATTGCCCACTTCCTATGACACCAAAGCTGCAACTACAGCTCTAAGTCACACAGAAAAGGTGCTCTTAATCTCTTTGATGCAGAGGAATGATGGCTAAGATGCATTAAATATCCTGTTTTTCGAGAAATCTGTGAGCATCCCACTGGGAAGAGAGCTCTGTGGCATCATCTTCTGCTAAGCTGGGGAAAAATATTGATACCAAAGCAGTTTATCCACATCTATACATACTCAGAAATCTTCCAGTTAATACATTTGGGAGACACATATAAAAGACAAACTAGTACATGATCAGAACTGAAAATTATTTCAGAACGATACTTGGCAGCAGGAATACCAACCAGTGCCCCGTGTTTTAATGAAACTTTGCAAACAAGTAATGGTAAGGCATCTGTGAAGCAACAGCCAATACAGATGTATCTCCCCATGAAAGCCAAGGGGATCAGCAGCAGAACTGAGCCTCCAGAACCTACCGCCTTCCGATAATTAAAGCTGAATTCATTATACAGCTTGGCTAGCAGGATTCTCAGAGGACTGGTGGCAGCCTTTTCCCTGCAGACAGAGAGAAGCCTACTGAAGTGCATCCCAGGACACTCTCTCCTATGCTATCCAGCAAAGGATTACAGGACATATGCTTAACAAAGACTTAGACCTGTGGGATGGGGATCGAAGGTGGAGGACGTGATACAGAGGCAGCATGACATTAGGTTATCAGTTTGTCAAAAATCTGATTTTTGGGTTATGTCCAGTTTCTGCAGGACTCCTCAAACAGGGAAGCCCCCAGAAATGGATCATGTGCCCCTGCTCCCTGAAGCATGCCTTCTGTTTCATGAGGGAATGTAGAGACTACGTACAAACAAAGGTATACTGGTATTAGAGGCTGACAAATTGCTGCTGCAGGTAGTGACGTTATGGAGTTTTAAGGGAACCCAATTACATCACTTTCATTGCTCACTGCATGGCATAAGGTCAAGCACACACACACACGTCTATTTCTCTCACAGGCCCTGCTGTGTTCTCTCACAGGCCCTGCTGTTCTCTTCCCTCACAGAGAATTTAAGTGAGGAATCAAAGAGCTTTTTCTCTATCCCTGTGGCAGTAATACCCCAGCTGATGTCTCACCCACCACCTTAAACACATAATATTTATATTTAATAGCTATATACATAATATCTAGTTCAATGGCTTCTAGAATCGCCTCAAAAAAGATGTTTTATTTGAATACCACTGAATTCTGTGAACAGAAGAAAATTCAATGGCTACATAAGGGCTTATAAATCTAACTTTTTTCTGAATAGCCTGATCTGTGGTAATAAGCAGGGACTCAAAGTCCTTAGCTTGCCTGCAGGTGTACTCAACACCTTCAGTCTGTCTGCTGAGCCTAATGGGAATAAGTAGAGACAAAAGAATCTGCTTGCAGGTGTGAGTTTGCAAAAGCAACAAATGACAGACAGAGATGTGCCAGGATCCCAGTGCACAGCTGATCAACATCTGTTGATCAAAGCCTAATTCCAAATCCTCTTTTCTCCCAGAGCAGCACCTGGGACAGGCAACAATCCTGTACATGAACTCCACAGCACACAAGGAGCTAAGAAGGTCAAGGGCTGACAGCTCAGAGCATATGGTGGATGCAGATCATTGCAGACATATTGAGTCCTACTGTAGTGATGGAATAAATGGTGTAACTCCAAAACATGAGTGTTATGCAGGAAATCAAAGTGAATTATCTGAATAATTCTGTCTAGAGACATAAACAGCTGCTGCAAACTAGCATCAACTGCAGCAAAATTAGCTAGAGACATAAACAGCTGCTGCAAACTAGCATCAACTGCAGTTTTTTCTCCAAAGCAGCTTACTTCCCATCCATTTACCATGAAAGACTGATTATTTCCATTCCAGCAAGAACTACATAATTTGAAATGTATTTTTTGAAAAGTACACTTTTGATAACAGCATCCAGAAATTTTTTAGGAAAACCTGGGTGCACAAGACTATGCAAACTTTATGGCATGGTCCTTAGGTGTACAAGACATCAAAATAAAATGCTAAACAGCACAGCTTTCAGGGACTTTGACTGGGATCCTAGTATTCTCGCCCCAAGGTATTTATAGCTTCAGGACACATTTTCTTGACGTTGTATTCTTTTTTGGAAATACTTTTCATACCCTTGTTTTATTTTGCTTTCAAGACCAACTGCTGAACTGACATAATTACGAAGTCTGATTAATAAAATTATTATCTTATGCTATAACGATCTTTCAAAAACCGTCTTGGTCTTGAGATGAAAAGCATTTAGAAGATGTGACTTACTGTTCTTAATTTAACCTTCATTCATCAGCTACTTTTTTTTCTTCCAATCTTAAGAAATTGTTTCTAAGTTTAGAATCAATGTCTATGTGTGAAATAATGAGAAAAAAACCATCACCTGACAGCTATAACTGCTAATAAAATATAAAAGAACATCAAAAGCTTACTTATTAAAGACAATGCTCTGGGGCCGGCATGTTTTGCCCCCATTCTAAACAACCATTATAAATTAAAGTATTATTAAATTCTGAGTTTTGTCACTGTTGTTTTCCCTTTCCTGCAAAGTTACTGCTTTTTGGAATTCTGAAAGATTTCTCTCAAGGAGAAAAAAAGTGAAAACATGTTTTTCTGAAGAAATTGTCTTACAGAAACCTTTTTGAAAAATAAATAGATTTTGATTATCTTTAACTGAACCCTAGATGAACGGTTTCTTCAACTACAAGAATGGCCTCATGAAAATTCCAAGCACATTCAAGCACAGAGGTTGGGACTAGGCATGGCACTTCGAAAAACATAAATGCAATTATTTTTCTAGTCACATTTCAAAAACAGTCCTCACATTTCAAAAACAGTTCTTCGTATAATTTTGGGGCTGATTAGAAATAAACTCTCTTTTCTCCCAATTACATTTTCCAGGCAGAATGCTAGCTTGACTATAAAATTCACACTTGCCACACTCTGTCACAGCACAGCAAAAGGACTTCTGCTTGTTCCCAGGATCTCGGAAGATAAGTGGATATAACAAGAAGAAGCAGCAGCAAGACCAGATTATTAATTCTTACTAGGAGGCAATAGGATTCAAGAAACTTAAGTTACAGAAAGGGATGCCATTCCAATTTAGGCTTAGCCTCACAACCACAGCGATTATCTTCACTTCAGATAGGACCAATTTAGCTAAAACCTGTATTTAACTCCTGTTAACCTAACATTAAGCAGGGACTGATTGAAAAAAAGAGGATAATTCTAGCTATGAATTGTTCCAAGCCTTGGTTCTGAGGAACATTGGTCTCAAGAGGCATTTCTTATTAATGGACTCCTATGACTGACATTTTTTTTGTCATGGAAGAGAAGCAATAAAACGTGTAGGTTATAGATTCAGATAAGAACATTCCTGCTTTCCTAGTTTAAGGGGCTTATTTCTTATTAAGTAATTATTTAATCACAAAACAAATGTTTTAAAATCTTCCTCATTTTTCAGATATTGTTAATTTAAGGTAAGGAGATGATTTCTGGAACACACACACTAAAAAAAATCAGTCCAATCCATATAAGGACCATTAAGTCTCTCAACCTAGTCTGAATGAAGGGTACTCTTCAACTTACTGAAAAGGCTTTTGCACTCGTCCATAAGCCATGAATCATTCCAGCAGCTGCAACAACACGATGGCTCTGCCTCACAGGATCCGAGCACTGCGGCCCGGCCCCTGTGCAAAGCCCGCGACCAAGATGGAAATGGAGACACCCAGATGGGCAAGACCTTGCCTCATTCCGTCAGTGCTGCAGACACAACCAGACAGCAGCGCCTGCTCACAGCCCACCCCTTCACTGGCACCATGGACCTCCACCACACCAGCCCAAAGGGATGCTCTGAATTCATAAGGCCTAACTTGAAATTTAACCAACCAAACTGCAGTGGAGTTCAGCAGTTCCCCCGTCAAAAATCCAGGCAGGAATGATCCTTTGTCAGGCGGACACTAGAGTTCATCCAGGATCTCTTCTACGTGAGGCAAATCCTCTGCAGGCTGGTAAACAGGGAAACCAAATCTGTAAACACCTCTCTTGGATAGAAGTTAGGACCTTACTTGGCAAATGTTACCATCTTATTTATTTAACAGCCTCATTTCTTCTGTTATTAACAATAACAGATGGACAGGATGAGGTTTTTTGCTTTGTTGGAAGCAAATTTTTCTTCTTCTTTTTTTTTTTTTTTCCCTATGGGCCGTGTAGGGTGACACACAGAAGAGCTTTTCGTCAAGAAAAGTAGCACTACATGCACCACACACTCAGAACTGCCAGTACAGTGACTCTTTTAAAAGATACTCCATACATTACCTCTTAGAAAAATGGTTTACCCCAGGGACATATACACATCTTTGAGAAGCTGGAGATTTCTGAGCATCTGCAGGGACAGCTGGCATGATGGTAACAGCAGCTGTCACACTTGAATTATGAAATTGTGCATCGCCCAAGGAAAGGATCAATGTCATGCAAATCTCACAAACCTGAACTCCAGTCACAAAGCAAATTAAGGTGGGAGAGATAACTGTTCTGATTATATAAGCCAGACTTGTTTGAATCACTCCATAATTTCAAATAATGCATTATATACTATGTGTTGCAATACATAGCACATCTCTAAGGCTCCCATCTGAACAGTCATTTTATTTTGAAGTGACTACTAAAATTTTATTAAAATCTTTGGGAGTAAAGAACAGCACTGGGGAAGCAAGAAGGCTGTGGAGTTTTAAAATCAAACTTCAATACAACATTTATTTTTTGACTCAGATCAAGCAGGATATGTCAGTTCCTCAGTGAGGTTTTCCTGCTTGAGAAAATTATGCCTTGGTTCACAGTCGATTAGTTATGTGACTGACCTGATTTATTATGTATCACTGCTACTTCAAAAGAGGAGCAGCCTGAACAAAGAAGCAAAAGATACATCAGTATTAATGACTTGCCTCTATTAAAATGGCTAGCAGAAATAATTACATTTACTGGTTTTTAACTTGCTATTCAATATTTACTGCTTTGTGTGAAAGAAAAGAATTTTAATGAAATCCATGTAATTAATATAAGTAACGGCTGAGGTTGTCTGCTCACACATGGCACACAGGAGCAGAAGGCTTGTAAGAAAGCCTTCTCCACAAGACTCAGCTCTGCTTTTGAGAGATTCCCATAAACCCAGGGAGCCCTTGAGACACCCAAGAGTTCATAGCCAATGCTCAAAACAGGGTAACACCTCATAGCTGGGTCTGGCCCTTTTTACAGCATAGCTACATCAGACTTCGAAGGAATTAAAAAATCACACTATTTCGTTCCTCAGGAAAATAGGTTGGGAGGTCTAGAAGAAAACAGCCCAAGGAGTGACAGTTGACAGGTCCTTTTTTTTTTTTTTTTTAAACATCCATTTTTATTCTCTTTTTCTTTTCCCCAAGTAATTTCCACAGGCCAAAGATCACACACAGTGCTAAGTTCTCCATGTCAGTAAGTTACCAGCTCCCTCGAGCTCAGGACAGGCAGACCTTACTGAGGGTAGGGTTTATGGGCACCATCAGTAGAAATGCGCATTTTTAAAAAATGCTGAAAAATCTACTATATTTTTCATGTACATAACCATACACTGAAGATCATCTACTTAAATAATCTAGGACATTCAAAGACAAAATCAATACTACTTTACATCCCACAAGTCAATTTCAATACTATCAGAGGACAAAAATATCATCCTGTACTTTCCTCTATACAGTCTGAACACTAGTAATAAAGACAACATAACTAGAAACTGATCACAGAATAAAGATTTGCTTCTCCTCAGTCAGAACTCCCCCGCATTTAAATGAGAAAAAAAAAAAGTCAAAATAATTTCTCAAACCTGCATAACTTAATGACTTTCCTGCACGTTTTCTCCCCTGCCCATATTTGTAAGACATGGAAAAGAATTGAAACAACTATTTCTGTAAAATTATTTACTTATTGCAAAATGCTGAGTGCTACAAGGAAATACATACTAAAATGGACAAATGAGTACAAAACCCATCTCATTTCAGTTCATGATGGTTTATTTAATCATCAATAAAATGTGACCTTTAGATGAATATATATTAATTCGTTACTTTAAAAAGTGAACTAGTTCATAATTTTAAATCTGAAGGTACTGTAAATGAAGACAAGTTCACTATTAAAATACTGCACACTGGCAGTGCTAGCAGTACATTTACATTCTCTTCTCTAGAGAATTATGTCCCCCTTGCAAAAGGGAATCACCTTCAGTTATTGCTACAAATCCAGCATGGACAAGAATGCTGAGCTAGCAAAATGTTATTTAACTACTGCCATGACAAATTTGCAAGCAGCAGAAATCAAAGAAACATATTCAGAAGAGCCCTCAATAATCGATGCAATGAGCAGCAAACCAATAAAGCATTTTAGCGTCCTTTCTCAGGATCATGCTGTTGATTAATTTACTAATAGATTTACACATAAGTAGTTACGCATGAATATCGCTGTCAATTTTTAATGGAGGGTTCTCAGAAGTGCTTCATGATTAACACTGCACTCCAGTTAAACAAGAAAAGCCATTAAACTTACTGTAAATACATCTTGATTTAATCTCTTTGAAGCACACTAGCATGCATAAAAGAAAACTTTCTTAAGCAGTAATTGTCCAGGCTTAGGGGACATATGTGGGCCACGCCATGATTGTTGACAACAAAATGTCATTCTTGCATTCACGTCATTCTTGGTCATATTTCCATTTCAAATTTCTGCTTTCTGAAGGCAGCAAAGCAAATGGATCTTTAAGTATATTTTCAAGCTCCTATATAATTAAATGTACAAGAATCAAACACCTTCCACTGACTTAAAGTTCTGCTTATAATGCTAAGTTGGTATGCTAAGAAATATGAAATGTGAATTGCTACTTTAAAGATGATTAAGAACTACGGCCATCTAGGACATGATGAAACACGCTAAGTAGTATACTATTACAGTCCTCTACAGAAAATTATTTCTAAATTAGCTATAACTATGAGGCACGATCCTGACCAACCAAAAGGACATGGAATGGTAAATTTACCAGCATGCAGACTGGCTCACTATTTCTGCTTCAGGTCTATTGGTTCTGAAAAGGCGGATGCCTCCTCTTTTATTTCAGTTTTACTCCCTAAGACCAGCTCTGTTCATGACTTGACCCTAAGTTCACTTAGGAAGCAAAAGAACCAGGCTGCAGCTGAATAACACCACCAAGCAAATAACACCACCAAGCATCACTAGGAGTGGGTCACTGGCTGCAGCTCAATGTTTGGAGAGATGGTGTCCACTTTCAGAAGGGACCAACAAGGCATCAAGCTGAAATCATCCTAAGGTTTCTAACCTTTTTTTTTTTTTTTTTTTTTTCCCCTGTATGGGATGCACATAATACTGACCCAGCTTTCCAAATTTTGAGGCATGAATGACAACTTGTACCCACTAAGCCTTCTAGATCCTTCACAAGGAATCCAGTGCTATGGAGCACAAAATGCTGTCAGCTGAACTCGCTACAAGAGGTAGTCAGGGCTACACTTAGTCAAGGGGCAAATTCCAATGAGATGACAGAAAAACGGTGACATAGTGATTTTTTACTATCTCCACTGAAAAGCTATCAGGTTTATAAAGCCTTTTCAATATGCACATATAAGTGGTGGAAACACAGAACAGCCTATTTGAGGGTTGCAATTCCTTTCACGTATCATACACATCTGAACAGAGCAACGAAGTTCTTACAGGTGCCAGAGGTACGGGAAGAAGAGGAGCAAAGGGAAGATAGCAGCACCTACACAGAATGCTCTCCCTCCTCGTAGCTGCTTTGTTTCTCAATTGTTGATAAAACTCATGCTGCAAATTCCTACCCAGTTGAAGAATCTCTTGGAGAAATTCTCTTCTAAAAACTTCTACTAAACTACTTGATCTGCTGTCCTGTAGCAGAAGAAGCCTCTGGGTTGCCTAGCTTTAGTTTCAGTGTTTCTCAGTAACACCTAAGCGCTTAGGTATTTAGCAGCAAAGCTTCACTAAAATATGAAAAATCATTATAAACAGCAGTGACCACCATTAGTAAAGAATCATGAAAGCTTTACTTGACATCTTACACAAGTTCACATAATTCTGCTCTAAAACATACAGGCCTTCTGATTTCTATCACTGTTTACACGAAAATACAAATTCCGTACATAGGGACAAAACCCTAAATGAACACGTTTATTCTACCCAAACCTCTCATTCTACAGTTACAGTGCAGTGCCATCTGCTGTACATTTGTTTATGTACAATTCTTCCAACCACCACTATGACAAAGAAAACCTCATGATGGTTATTTAAAACCTTTGAGCATCAGCAGTCCTACAACATGCAATTTTGTCACTAGCATTTTAAACCAAAATAAGACTGAGGACTGCATATTCCGTTCTGCAAGTATACAAAAGGCTACACAGATGTATGCTAACATAAGGGTGGCTGCTGAATAAAGAAATCAAATGAGACCATAGGGAACGACTGCTTTTATTCCTCCCAGAAAAAAACACCAATTTTTATGGTCACAGCTGGGGTTTACATGAATCTTCTTCAATTAAATATTAATACACATTTTAACTGCATTCCCTCATTAACAACCAGTGATGCTACAGACTGCAAAGAAACCGCCAATTTTCAGAGTTCACTTTGCTCCAGCTTACAGTGTCTGTCATAAACATCTGATTTATTTTTTTTTAATATATTTTAGGATAATAGAAGAAGGAAAAAAGCATACTCCTGGAGATGGACAATGAAATGTTCCCAGCAAATCTCTGGGTTAATGTATCAGCATAATTACTTCATCAGAGTTTGCACTAAAATAAATAAATAGAGATGCACTTGTCTTATCTGTAGATATTCTTACTCCATCCATATTAATTGAATCTCAAGGTCTCCCTTCCTTATCCATTAAGAATCTCCTTTCCTCAGAGACCATACACAGACCTGCTTTTCAAGCGGCTAAGACTTCACTTTGACCAGCAGAACAGATATATTTGCTCTGCCTTTGCCACTAAATGGTAACGTGAGCTGCCAATACAGGAAACCCTCCCCCCCCGTAATTAGCACTTACTCCCCCCAGCACACATTAACAATATATGAGGTCTCATAGCACTTCAACCTCTCTCCTCATGACTTACTACTGTGCGACAGGCAGGAAACCCAGGTGTCTCTGGCAGTGCCTCAGCAGAGCCCCAGGGAGCTCCTTGCATTCACAAGGAGGGATGCACGCACAGTACCTGGAGGTGTTCAGCACCCTGCAGGCGCGAGGCGCTGCTGCTGTGCTGCTGCACCACTGAGACATTTTGGAAACGCTGGTCCATACTTCTCTTCCTCTAATATATCCTTACTCATGCAACTGAGTACCACAACAGTGTGTTCCCATTTTAAACCAGACATATAAACCCAACCTCAGGAGCATCTATTCTCCCGAAAACTAACTCGGGACTACAAGCGTAACATCTTTCATTAAACAATAAAAAATTCAATCTACCGCTTTATACTTTTTCAGTTTATTACATTAAATGAAACATGCTGCAGGCATGGACACTTCTGGAGGTTATCCAAGGAGGATGTATCTTCAATATGACTTACCACTTCATCATGAGCAAACTTCTTATCAGATGAGGTGACTGTCAAGTTTTCATTTTCACAGTCATAAAAATACTGGAGAACATTGTGCTAAGAAACAGGAAAATAAACTTCAAATAGCAAAGAAATTAATTTTACGCTCTGATTTTTCAAATGCTTAGGTTTAACAACACTGCAACTGAACTCTCATGACTACCTCAATTAATGGCAAGTGCATCTAGTCTCAGTTTTAGGAGAAGGAGGAAGCTGGAGTTCTGCAGTCTCTAGAGCAATAGCAGAAGGTCTAGAAAAAAACCCAGATTTTGAGGTGATGAAAGACGCTGCTGTCATATTAAATGTATGCGATTTACCCACTGTGGTATTTCATCAATTACAAAATGAACATGCAGAGAACTAACTATAGAAGGTACAAATATTTCTCTGGAGTCACACCAGCCCTGCCAACCATGAAATGTATGCTGCTAAATTACTGATGCTGCTTGCAAATTAATCTACTCTACTGAGAGACTTTGAGCAGCAAAACATTCTGAATAGCTAATTTGCATGTTAAACAAGGAAAATAGATAAACCTAAGTTATTCCGATGAAAAAATACAAGGTCTTGAAAGTCTAGCTGTACATGGTCTTAACAACAAGCAAAGGCTTCCATGCCTCTTTCCAGCCAGCATCCACGGAATTTACATGGACAAATGCCAGCCACGACAGGAACCTAAATCCCAGTTCTGAAGACAGCCAGCAGAAACAACTAACTCTCCACAAAACGCAGCGTACTTCCTTTGATCTAAAATAAAAGGTAAATAAAAAATATAAAGAGAAAGGATACTTTAACAGTTATGTCCTGATATCTCCTTTGGGCTTCAGAAGCATAAACTGCAAATTAAACTGATTTTTGTAAAATAAATGTCTAAATCACTACATTGCAGTCCATTTGAGAAGACAGATTTTCAAGTAGTATGTTGAAGAAGTATTGCTGTTTTCATCCAGAAGACAAAACTTCTGCTAATTAAAGCCTTGTTTTAATCACAATAATGATCATGATGTCCTGTTTCTATTGTTCTGATTTGTGTAATACAGCTACAGATACATAAATCACAGGTGACTCTCGAAGCTCTGATTTCCCCCTGCATTTCACTGGCTGCCAGCAGAGCCCACGAGCACCAGACACAGACTGTAGACCAAAAATTGTTGTACACAATGTAGCTCAGCTGTAGCTACCCCTACTTTCAGCCAAAGTCAGCTTCTGAGAGTTCCAAAGGTGAAAGTAACAAAGACTGATTCTTTAACAGCACAGCTCATGTATGCTTCCATTAGCTTTTCTGTCTTCCCACTGATTTTTGCAGGAACATAAAAATAAGCATAGTTGGTCTGGCAAGATTATTTGAACACTAGTAGAGCTTGAGCACAATCAAGTCATCCTGACTCCCAAGCTCTTGAAAAAGGCAGATTATTTCAATCAATAACTTGACATTTCAAAATCTCTCTGAAACTGTGAAAATTATATAGTATGGCAGTTGTAAGACAGATTCTCTGTAAAACAGATTCGCCTCAAAGCAACACATTTCTTCAGCAATCTGAACTCATGGCTTGTACATAATAATTAACCAATGGTGTCCTCAAAAAATTTTACTTCTTGAACTCTAGCAATAGAGGAATCTGCCAATGAATACTGCTGACAGTCTGTTTAGGAAGTTTGATTCTCAGATCCTTTGCACAGCAGGTTAATCCCACACCTCAATCATTCACCCAGTGAACAGACTAATAACAAATGTAAAACTCTCAAGCAGTTTCCAAAGGCACCTTATGTGATAACTGTTTCCACTCAGGCACGACTGCGCAACACCCACAAAAGCTCTTCAGTTTCCACAGTGTAACAGCAGCTGAATTATGATTTTTTTTTAGGTTCTCATGTGAAGCTTCACTGATCGTTTTTTGGGGAGGAAAAAAAAAAAAAAAAAAAAAAAAGAATATTCATAAGATTTGCTTTTTATTCTATACTTCTCCTTTTCCCATTCTTTCCCATATGATCTGTTTCTCCCTACTGAAATTAAGGGAGTCACCACAGTGCAGGCAAATAATACTCTTCAGATCATTAGCAACTGCAGCAGGAAAAACCGAGAAAAGTTTATCGTAAAAAAAAGCCAAAAAGAGTGTCTGTATTGTGCAGAAAAAAAACTTTGGGGGACAACAGAGCACTTTCACTCAAATTCTCTCAGCATTAGCTGAGGTGCTCCTTGATTCTCTACCCTTAATGGCCCTGTGTTTTGAGGATCTTTAAAAATGGTCAAAGCAGAAGATGTGTGATTCTTCACTGTACACAATATTATTTGCTGAAATCTGTTGGCTTGAAAGAGGACTGCTGAAGAAAAATACACAAATGGACAAATTCCCTTGATCTAACTTAAGAAATCAGATGAAACGGGCTGGCTGGTTTTGAGTTCAGCATTTTTCATTTGATTTGGGAGGTTTTGTTGGGATTTTTGGTTGGTTGTTTTTCCTTCAGTTTGGGGCATTTTTCTGAAGAGAAAATTTTCCAGCTCTCTAATTTAATTTCAGTCCACCAAGTTGATTATTCTTTTACCAATGTACTTAAATGACAACTGATCAAGTCTTTTTTTGGGGGGTCAAAAATCAGCATGAACTTTGGGGGAATTATCTAGTCAACATTCACAAAATGCAATTATAACAAGAGTAACTTTTCAGAGTAGCACAGTGAAACAAAGCATGAATTTGACGATCATGGCTTGTCTTTTAGCCCTAGCCTTCAGAAATAAAACCCTCTTGGGACATTGGTGCTGTGTCTCCTTGAACTGTAGATGGCCCTGGGGACCAAGTCTGCCCATCCACCCTTCAAGGCAAGAATATAAACCTGCAAAGGACAGTTGTGATGCACCCACAGGGCCTGACAGAGGTCTGGGACTGAACTACAGGGCACCTGTAAGGTCTTCACATAAAACTGATTCATTCTGGCTTTCACTAAGATGGAATAAAATTCACTCTTCAGAAAACCTGTTCAGCATTGTCAAAAACTGTTTTGTCTCAAAAATGTAACTTTTTTTTTCTTTTCCATAAAACTTACTAAACCAGAGTCTATGAAATAATAGATTTCTATAAATCAGGTTTATCAGTAATTCACTGGTAATGACACCCTGCATGCTAAGTAGTAATCTGGCTTTATTAACATTTATTTTTATTTAACAGGGTTACTTAAATTTTATTGATGAGTGAAAGAAAAAAACAGTAATATGTACTTATAAGCATGCAAAGTAAAACCTTACCATTTGAAATGGACACTGCAAATTTTTACTTTCATGAGTGATAGTTAAACACACTTTATTTACTCTAATTCACTTCCAAAAGGCTACTGTTTTAAATGTGAGAGCATGTTTTAAGACAGCACATAATCCACTGAGATTATTTAAAATAGCATATAATCCACACTATATCTTTTTTCCTTAGGAAAACTTCCTTTCACATACAAATTGAAGAATTGTAAGTCTAATGAAATAACAGGTTCACTTCACCACTAGAGGAAACAGTTACTCTAAACAGAGTACCCGAGAGCAAAAGCAAAGCTGCAATATTATGCATTAAGTACAGAAGTATTCCTGGCTTAGATAGCTTAGAGTTTTAAAAGAAGTTGCCTGGTTGTACATTAATACTACATATAGCAATTACATGAAAGCTTCGTAACTATTTCTTCATTTTGTCAGACTGAAATGAGGAGTGTACAGCCCTCTGGGGTAACAGCAGTGTCATAGATTTGTACCTGCCTATCTCTAACTGTTTCTGATACATATTTCGTACTAACAGACCAGAGCTGGTCCAAAACCAAACAGTCTTTTAGTAGAGGATCCTCCCACACATTTCTTCTAGTTTTCATTTGGGCAACAGCCGAAAATCTTCCCGTCTTGTAAATTATATAATTTTGTCAAAAATGTCTTTTTAATGATTAAAAATTTCATTATTATTTTGCCCAGCCTCAAAGACTATCGCTGTAAGCTGTAACAACATCAGAATTATGAGTTTACATTTGGAAGACTTACAGCATTTTTTTTGCTCACCTTCCAAAACACTAAGATTTACAGTGAGAAGTTAATTTCTTTTCTTTATAAACCTTACAAAAATATCTCCAAGAAAAATGTACGCACATACATAATCCTATCATACCTGGTTTGTTTTAGTTTTACTGATGGTTTTATATAATCAGACAATCAGGAGGCTGACAGTTTCTATTTTCAGTCCTGTCAGACTCCAGTGTGAAAAAAGGCATTTGAATTACTGATAACCCAGTAGTGTCTTCTGACAAGCTGAATCTTAGTTCCCCAAAGATCATTCTTGATTTTCCCAGTACAGTTACTAGAAAACATCATTGCTTTGAAATGTGATGGCAGCCTACCCTCTGCTATTGAATGAGACAGAAAGTGGAATGCACAGAATAAACTATGTAAGTTTGACACAGAATGGTGCAAGCTGCTGTAGTGGTTTCACATTCCCTAAATTCTGGTCGCCAAATTTAAGGTAGTGGTCTTAGTGTTCATTCTCTTTTTGTGGGAGAAGATCAGGAGAAAGCAAAGCAGGCTTAAGCTTAAAAATAAACAAGTAGTTTTATTAACACACACTAAAAGAATGGAAAAGTTGAAAAGAAAAACCAAAACAAAACAGGATGAAACTTCAAAACACTCTTCCCTCCCCTTACAAACTGTTAACTTTCCTACAAAACAACATAGAGAGACAAAACCTGTGATTTTCAGTCAGTTTCACCATTTAAACATAATCTTTCACCACCGTCTGGAATCAGCGGAGGAGGGAAGGGGAAGGGGGAAGAGAACTCTGCTCCCCCTCGGTGACAGTCGGGGCGGCCTTGGCCCAAGCGGGCCCACAGCTGTTACCGGGGGCCCGGTGGAGATCCGTCCCTGCTCCGGAGAAGTTTGAGAGCAGTCAATGTAAAGCTGCAGCCTCTCCTCCCCCGCCGGCATCGATGGAGCCTGGATGGAGCCCGGCCAGGTGTCGGGGCCAGCTCTGCCCCAAAGTGGGGGTGAGGGGGAAGCAGCAGGCCCCACTCGGTGTTACCTGTTCAGCTGACCAGGAGGAAAAGGGCCTGACTTGAACAAAATCAGGGTTTATATGGGTACTTCCCAAAGTCACATTCAGCATTCTCAGTGGTCAAAACATGCCAATATCCCAAACTAGCCTTCTGTTAGGTCCCTGTCCTTTCTAAAACAATTCCAACGTCCTGACCGGGAAAAACACTCCACATTCCTCCCTAACTAAAAACTAAACTGTGCCAACCCGTGACAGCTGCGTTGTGTGAGCACGCTTTCATCCTGAAGGAACGCTGTAACGGGAGTTGTGAAATGAGGGGACAGCTTGAGCAAGGCAGCAGTGCTGCACAGAGCAACCTGCAAGTCCACGCAGAGGACAGCTTTGTCCTTCACTCATCCCAGCACGGGGAACCAAGAGCTGGTTGTTTTCTAAGAAAAATTAAAATTCCTGTTTCATCATTTTTGCCCACTGCACAGTCAGCTGTTACCTCCTATTCTCCGCAACTGGAATGTTTTCACTCTGATTGATAGAGCAGCACTCTGTCAACCAATTTTTGAGCCGAAACTGAATGGATGGCATTGTGATACACATTATCAACACAACTAACTTAGCTGTAAGACTAAATTCCATGTAAATTATTAGAACTCCTACTACTTCAATGAAAACTCTTAAATATTATGGCTGCACAAATGCAGTTCAGTTTGCAATTACACTGTATCATCCAGAACTGCTTACCCTGACTTCCACATTACACTTTGAATTTGCCAAAACCATCTCAAACCATGTAACTGGCTGTGGAAGATAATCTGCATAAGGTGACAAGGTGTCTAAAGCTGTGAAGTCTCTAGGCACCCATGAGCTTATTGTATTATTTGATTTCTTAACCTAGGAGACCAGAGGAAAATATTTTTCTCATAAATAAATATATTTTTTCACTATATATAATGGGAAAAGGGTGGAAAAGAGAGAGACTATCAAACCACCAAAGTCACCCTGATTACAGACATCCATTTCAAGCTAATTTTCTCAGACTGGCTGAGAGTCACACAAAGCCAAACGGCCAATAGACTGAAAGTCCAACTAGATTGCATTTGAAAAGTGACTTTTCCTATTCTCCACAAGTTTTGGAAAAGGGATTGGCCCATTCTTATTTTTTGTGGGTGTGCACAGTTCTCTGCTTTTCCATCAATGCTAAAGACAATGCAAGTGCCTGCCTGACTTCTGAACCAAGGCCCATCGTCCATACACATTCTGATTCCTTGTCACATTGTGAAAGCATCACAATTAGATGTTTGCTAACACTCTGCTTTTCCAGGGCATGCTTGTCAGCAGATGCAAGTACAGCAAACACTAAAATGGGAGAATACCTTCCAAAGTAAACAACATGCCAGAGTTTTTTGGGGATTTTTTTTTTTTTTTGGTCTAAAATGAAAAATTGTGACAATTTTAATACAACCATTAATATGAACGCACCGCAGATGCATTAGTCTGTTCTGTTCAGTAGTTAGCTCTGATAACTGATGGGTTGATTCTGCAAAAATGTTAAAACCAACTGCCAAGGACCTTCACATCCTGCTTTACCAGAATAAAGACAGATCATAATTATTTTCAAAAAGCATTGCTTCACCCTCCAGAGCAAAGTTTCCAGAAAGACACGCAAGATGCTGTGGGATAAGGCTGCTTCTTCAGCAAGAAATTCATTACACTGGACTCTCTGAAGCCTGCTTAAAAGCCAAATAAAAGAAACAGCACCCCTGCCATTTAATGGTAGAGGAGTTTAATAGAGGACTGGACTAGATCCACATACTGTGGAGGTATAACACTTTAAGAGCCTCTCTCCAATAGGAGCAAATATGCAGCATTGCAGAGTATGTCTAGGCTTCCAAAGCAGCACATAAGATGAGCCTGGAGACCCACTAAGTCAACAAGTGCCAGGTGAGCTGGGTACTCTGCCCACACGCAGGACAGTGAGACACAGAAACTGCTCCCATCCCTGGGGTTAGGGTCCCTCTGCAGCCTTCAGTCCAACATCCACATGCACATGCACATGGGCTACAGGACTTTGCATCTTTCCTGATTTCAGGTGCCCTAGTCTCTTTTGCAGGCTTGGACTGATATTTTTATTTTTTAGTCTGTTTGGATTTCTTAAAAAAATCTTAAAAATTTAAATACATTTTATTAAACTTTATTACATTTAAATACAGGTTATACATTGCTGAAACCCCTGTTTCAGCAGTCCAGCATTCCAGAAGAGGGTTGTGACCACCAGGGGAGGGATGGAAGGAAGGTGGGAAGATGGGACTGGAAGCAAAAGAGGCAAGACATTAGTCTTACACTTTGAAAAATACCGAATTTATGGAGTCACAAAAAGAAAACACGAAGCAGTTTGTATCTTAGCGACAGGAGCACTCTGCTGAAAGAGGGGATACTTGAGACAGTTCCTGATACTATTTACACATTTCACCTAACTGCCACTTAAAACCAAAAAATGAAGCCCAGGCTTCCGGAAGTAGAGAATTTTCTACTCCAGAGGAATTCTCTAAAACACTGGATTGGAGAGCTATGCTCTTCCACATATATGTTTTCTCCTGCCCTATAAGTAAGCTTTTCCTGTACGGCTTCCCTAACAGGAGATAAGAATGACCCTGTTACAATTGAGCCTTATGGCAAAATCTCTTTTTTGAGTCCCTCATACTGACAAAGGTACTGAATCAAAGTCCATTCCTTCAAAACAAGCATTCCAACTGCTACACTGTATAAATACCTTACCTAATCTGATCTTTAAAAAAATAAGGCCCCACCAACACCTAAGGTTTCAATGAAAAGAGGTACAGCTGTCATGTTTCATGCTGAGACTGTCACACACTGAGAAAATGAACCCAACTATCTCAAGCCCCTCAAAAGACGAGCACAGGGCCAACCATCACACAGCTCAGCTTGGTCACATAAGTACTGTGATTTTGATTAAATCCTCTGTAATCAAAGCAGGTGACAAATCAGATTAATTTCTACATTTTCACTGAATTTCATATAGAAAAACAAGATAAATATCAAGCAGCACATTGACACTTGCTTCCCTTTCCACTTCAGCATTTAACTTCCTACCTCAGAATTACCAGATTTTCAAGCTTGAAATAAAATATAAAATATGTCTTAGAAATTATGATCATTAAAGAGCTGGAGAAAACATCAATTATAGTAAGTCATTCCTTACCACTAGAGTTTCAGAAACCTGTAATTTTTGCTGATGTTTTTGAAAAACACTCAATCGCAATCACCTGTTTGCCATCATGCATAAAATACCAACTGCAAGCTAAAAGTTAAGCATGAGCCAGATGTCTGACATACATCAATTTTACAGTTTGTTGCACAAATCATTTGCCTAAATTTATGTGCTTAAGGAAAAAAACTTATGAATTTATTACAAAAGAAACATCTGTCCTGACTTTTATTATTATTCTGACACTAGAACTGCTATTTGCATTTTTAAAGTAAGTAGGTATCACTGCTCTTCTAGACTAAAAAGAGAGTTTACCTTAGGAACTCTCCGTGTTGGACTTTCTATATTGACTGCAGAAAAGTAACCACAACAGGTCCATTTCATCCCTTCCCCCCTCCTCAACACCAGAGAACGCATATTTCACTAGCCGTGTGTTTTATGATAAATAAAAGCCAACCAACCACCAATAAAACATTAACACCTATTAATAATTCTGAAGAATACTAAAACTGTGTGTTAGTCTGTGCATAATATCATTAATGTTTTATTTTTTAAATCATAATTCCCTGAAAACCTCTTCCCATCCCCCAAAAAAACAGCCAAGTATCATCAACATTTCCACAGTAATCGGGGGATTATGTCAAATTTACTTATCTCGGTACAAACTTCAGTTAGTGCAGATATAATTGTTCTTGAGTTATCTCAAGACCTGAGTTTTCCTTGTTCGGTCTCTCTGGACAACACTTTTGTTTTCTCTTTGTGCTGGCTCCAAGTGTCAAAAATTAAATTTATTAATTTTTAAAAAACAGAAATGTGTTTACTGGGTCAGTTTATTCTTTTGACTCAATATATTTTTTCCTGAAGTCACACAGATTGTATTGAATTTTAATGAAGAAAAAATCCTATGAAGCACTTTCATAATTCTATAATATTCTTTTAACAGATGTATTAACCTGATTGCCACAAAGCCATGATATCCTAACATCCCTATAGGTTGTCAGTGACAAAACCTTTGATTCTGTATGTGTCACCTATGAAACAAGAATTGTGATGCAATGCTGAAAGTCTCATCATGTCTTATGGTTTTTCTGCCTTATCTATTATGAGGATGCCCTGACGCTGAATTTATTTCATTAGAAACAGACAGAAACAAAATATGGTTGTTATTTTCTTCATGCCCACATTCTAGCCAATCACCACTGTCATATTCAGTACTGCACTTCAATCAAACAATTATTAAATCAGCTGTAAAAGAACATGTTCTTTTCAAACAAGTATCACCACACAATATCTTTCCACTAATCTATCATATTATGCCTTCTACTGAAGGCATTTAAAAATGTATATAACTCCACAGCTGGGTCTTAGAAACCTGTTAACCTTTGCAGTCCTGTAGTACAACATAACCGGTTTCAGAGCTAGCTGCTGACACATTATTGGTTTTGACAAAGTCATGAAAGCTTGTATTAAGCTTCTATTAAAACTTATAGTTTATGACAGATTTGTCAGATTTAATTTATTTCTAGTTTAGCTGCATCAAATTATCCCAATTTGAGACTTTATGATATGATTTCTACCAAGGGAAAACATATTATCTGGTAACAAATGTTGTAAAGTACTGTGATTCACTTTAGAGAAAAAGTCATCCAATAGAATTAACTATCAGAGGCAAACATGCATCTATACTTTATTCACTTGGAATGCCTTTCTCCACTTAAAAAATAAACACCTAGCCACATGTTCTGCATATATTTTAGACATTATGAAGTCAAGCACATTAATTTCCTTCTGTATTTGTAAGTGTGTGATACTTAGATTTCCTCAGGTCAGAGATCTCATCTCCCATCAATTCTGTTTTACTTGCACTGGTACTAATGAGTATGAAACACAGAACACAAGACCCTTCATAAAAAATTGCCCAAGAAGAAAACAATACAGCAAAACAAAAATGGTGTAACCCAGTATTAAATGAGATTCACAGGACTTTCTTACATCCTCTGTCTGAAGGATGTCCATCTTCTTCTTAGCACAGATCTGAGATCAAATGCCTCACCTCCCCAGACACAGATGACACTGTCTCAACTATTTTAGGAAAATGCATGAGAGAGAATAACACAGATAACAAAACATCTATATTCTATTTTCAAATACAGTGGTTTCAAAAACAGAGGGTCTCTCTGGGCAGCAGAGCAGCAGGAGCCACCACAGGACCCAGTGGCATATGGAGGAGAAGTCCCTGTGCTCAGGTGGCACCAACAGGGCCAGGTAGCAGTGGCTTTCTGAAGGGCAGAACGTCTGCTCAAAGAAAGGAAGCCCAAGAGCTTACGTCTTCTAAAGTAAAACTCTTTCAGCAAAGCACAAAAAGCAGCAGGAGGGGAATGTGACCCACAGCTGACCCAGAGACACAGGGCACCAGCCAGAGATGAGGTGCAGGATGGTGCACAAAGTGCAGAAAGTGAGGACAGCCACAGGCTAGGCCTGGAGATGTAGTTTTGCAGAGGTATCAGTTCTGGTTTATTCCACCTTTTTTGTTCTCACACATCACAATGCACACAAGTCTGCCAAAACGCTTAACTCAGGATTTTATGTCTACACCACTGTACTGGGTTTGCATTGCCAGGTTTTGCTAGTGGCAGGGGACTACAGGGCTGGTGACTTCTGTGAGAAGCTGCCAGAAGCTTCCCCCATGCCTGACAGACCCAATGCTGGCCAAGGCCAAGCATGCCAATCAGAGATGGTAGTAATGATCCGGAATAAAATATTTAAGAAGAAAAAAAAGGTTGTTGCACAGGTGTAATTGCACTCAGAGAAGAGAGGAGTGAAAGTATGTGAGAAGAACAGCTCTGCAGACAGCAAGGTCAGAGGAGAAGGAGGGGCAAGAGGCGCTCCAGGTGGTAGAGCTGATTTCCCTGCTGGCCATGGTTCAGCCTGTGGTGATGCAGCTGGGCCCCTGCAGCCCAGGGAGGAGTGTGAGGATGCAGAGATCGACCTTCAGCACACGGAGGAGACCCACGCTGGAGCAAGCAGATTCCTGAGAGAAGCCTGTGAGCCTGTGGGAGGCCCACACTGGAGCAGGCTCCTGGCAGGGAGTTGCAGACTGGTGGAGAGAGGAGCCCATACCAGAGAAGTGTCCTGGTAGAACTTGTGATCCTATGGGAGGCTTTTCTGAAGAACTGCTCTCTATGGGGGACCAACTTCAGAGCAGTTCATGAAGAACTGTAGCCTGTGGAAACGACTCACATTTCAGAATTTGATGGAGAACTGTCTTTTGTGGGAGAGACCCCACTCTGGAGCAGGGGAAGGACCCCTCCCCCCTGAACAGCGGCAGAAACAACCTGTGCTGAACTGACCATGGCCCCCATTCCCTTCTACCTGTGCTGCTGGGGGGGAGGAGGTAGAACCCAGGAAGGATGGAGCAGTTGGGGGAAGGTGTTTCTAAGATTTGTTTTACTTCTCATTTTTCTGCTTTGATTTGATTGGCAAAAAATTAATTTCCAAGTTAAGTTTGTTTTGCCCAAGACAGTAATTGCTAAGTGATCTCTTCCCATCCTTATCTCAACTCATGAGCCTTTTGTTATATTTTCTATCCTCTGTCCACTTGCAGCAACAGTGGAACTCTGGTGGATATCTGGCATCCTACCAGAGTCAAATCACCACAGCCAGTAACTGTCCATTTATCTTTGGAATAAAATTTTCAGCACCACACAAACACCGTGTCAATTACCCTCTTTAATAATATCACAGAACTACTATTTACATATAAGCCTATGAAATTATCTTTCTTGGTTTTTTTGTTTTTTTCTTTTGAGTGGAAAGGCATTGGGGTTTTTTGGTATTTCACCATTTCAAAGAGAAAGCAAAATACACCTATGCCACATACTCGCTCTGGTGCATCACCTAAAGGCTCCCAGGGACTTACAGATACTTTACTTGTAACAGTATGAACGACCAAGCCAAAGACTAAAAGGACCATTTTGGATGGTACACGGATATTTTTGATCATAGCATCCAAGACTTCCCTCCCTGCAATCCTCAGAGAAAGCCCTATAGTTCTTGCCGACCCAGCATGACAACAATTTAAATGCATATTTACCCCTTGCATATGTGTGTATTGCAGTAAATTATTATTAGCAAGGTTCACTGCTTCTGATATTCTGATATGCCCAAATTAATTATATGGTCTCCCCATCTACTTACTAACTGTTCAGTTAGCACACACCACCTCTGATTATGGTAATGAATTCAACTTACACAAAGCAAAAAAAGGTAAATATGAAAGATTAGGCAGTTGCACTCATCTTATTAAAAGGAAGAAAGAAAAATCCCACTGTAAGTAAGGTTTTCAACATGTGAATCTGACTATTTCCTGCATTTTCTCAGTCTGTTTACGTTAATCTTTACTCCTGTACAGAATTATGAACCATGGTAAGGCCATCTCATGCTTTCAGACCATTAAGACAAAAACTGAACAAAGTCCTCCACAAAGCAAGACTTAACAGGCCAGCACAGGCCTGCCTCAACAACACCAGCATGTATGGATTTTTCTGTAAAATTTAGGTGATAATTAAAAAAGTGGCATTGGACACTATGCACTACGCAGCAGGAGGAAGAGCAGTCAAGTTGGGCACACTTCCTATATGTGAAAATTTAACACATTAAATGGCAAAAGAATGTCACTGAGTTCAAAAAGGATCCAAGAAGATATAAAGGGAAAAGAGGCAAGGTTTTTGAGGCAAAGACTAACAAAAGGTCATAAAACAAAGGTTCCTGAAAAACTGGGGTACAAATATTTAGCCCTTTACAACTTCCCACTCCTTACTTTTATATGTACACCTGGCAGGGTGGCATAGTTTACATTCAAAAAAGTGTTTGTGCAGATTAGACTTTAAGAGGACAAGAAAACCAAATGAAAAACCAAAGCAAACATAAAAAACACAACGAAAACCAACCAACTAACCCAAACCCCCAAACCAATAAAAGACACACAGAGGGAGGAAATGGTAAGCTTAGGCAAATGCCTGGAAGACGACTAGATGTCTGTTAGCTGTAACAAATTCCTAGGTACCCACCAAAGCATGGATAATGGCTTGCCATGCAGATGCAGAAGCTGTAGTTCCTTTTCCCACGTTTCTAGTTTTTCCAAACAGTTACAGTTTCAGTTACAGATCAAACTGTTATCTTGGCAGAACCAAAGGAAAATTTCAGATGTTTACACTTATTTAAAGAAAGCTGCTGAGCTGCAGGTCAGCAATGCAACTAATAGGGAGGAAACTGGCCTTCCCCAAGGGCAGCTGATGCACAGCCGCAGGGATCAGTGTGGGGTGAAGCATCAGCAGCTTTGCCAGCCACAGCAAGAGAAATGCCTGACTCCATGTGTGAGCCTGTGAGAGCAGCAGTAAGCACAACACAAGAGCCGGGAATATGTTGTCCCAAGATGTCATAAAAACAAGCAGTGACTTTGTGAAATAGATGCTTATTTTCATCCATTTTAAATTTACAGGAAAGCACTTTCTTTTAATTCAAAATCATCTTGAACACAGCTCAAGTTCTGCCTAATGGAAAATTAGATTGTCTAAGAGAAAACTAAGCTTTCTAACACTAAATTAACGCAACAAAAATACCAAACAAAACATTGTCTCTACTATAAACACCAAATGGTGTCATTGCATTCTCATGCTTGACCAGAGACACAGCCCTAAAGAACTGAATAAACTCAGACTCCACTATGTTGTAATAGCTAATTAAGTTTAACGCATTTTCATTTCTGTTCAGCTTAATTGCTCAAAGGGAACATCCAGAGGAAAGCCATTCTATGAAAATTCTGAATATTTTTATTGTTGTCTATACTTTTTGTTACCTTTGATTCTACGACTAATTCTTAAATCTGATAGCAAATCAGCAAAATGCTAACAATATTACCTTCTTTTTTTTTTTTCCAAAGAGAACATCAGACAGGATATTAAAACACATTTCATTCCTGAATATGTAATTATATTTAATATATGACATGCAGAAATAATACTAATAAAAAAGCATCAAAGCAGAATTCAATGGTAATTTATGTCGTGCTGCAGAATGCTCTCACACTCTCCCATCCCTCTTCTCTGGGTACGTGGTACCCAATGAGAAAACAAGCATTGCTTATTATTCCCAGTGCACTGTGAACCACCATCAGCTCATTTGAATGCAATATTGAGAAGCTTCACTTCTCCTTGAAATTATGTCACTTCAAAAAAGCTTTTTAAAAGTAGTTCTGCTACCAGGCAATCAAACCAAACACTGAGATCCATGGATGTATCTCCAACCCAAGTGACCTGAAAGACAACACGGGGTAGGCTTTTGTTTCAACACTAACAGTTCTTAAACTCCTTTAAAATTTCCCAAATTTCTTTACCGAATTATGTTGCAGTTTTACAAAAACAATTAAATTTTATTTTTGAGCTACTGGAGACTACAAAAAAGAAGTTTTAAAGAAAATTTCTTATGCTTCTATGCATTTAAACTCAATATCAACAATTTCAAAATCATGCATGGCTTTGTCTGAGACCACAGCTGGTGGAAACAATGAAAACAGGAATTTTGCTGGTGAACTACTCAAAACACCTGGATTAATTTTCTCAGACAGCTCTAGCAATTCTGCAAGTGTTTCCTCTGCACAATAAACACTCTCTAGGAGAGATGCAGAAGCCCACGCATGCTTTTCAGGGACCAGGGTACGTGCTTTACAGGAAGCCAAAGTGCAGTGGCCCCAGCAAGAGGCTACAAAATTCCATCCTTGCTTGAGAGGGGTAGCCAAATACACAGTCCCAAAGCCCAGTCAAATGATAAACCAGAGTTTTCTGCAACCCAAAAGGAAAATGAAGTTTGAAACAGGTCAAATATCTCTAAAATGTCTTAACCACAAATATGTTAAAATTAGGTAACAATTGCAATAATGTGCACAAACAAGTGTGTTATCCAAAGAGATTGGCAAGAAATACTAAACAGAGCCACCAAACCCACACCTCACTTCAATATATTGTCTCTGATGAGATTGTGAGGAGAGTTTTTCTCATGAAAAAGAAGAGAAATGCTCAAGGGGCAGATACGGACAGACAGTAAACAAGAGAGATGGGTAGCAACTTTATGTTTTGCTGACCTGAAGTTTTGCAGAGGAGGGCTTGTCCACTCAAACGAGCAAAGCGGATGTGAGGATCATACACTGCTGCCCACCAGGCTCTGAGCCCCCATCCCGGCCGTGGGTGCAGCCAGCCCTGTGCACTGCACAGCATCCCTGCCGGCTGCAGCTCCAGGCAGCCCCAGGGACAGAGTACACAGCCTACAGAAGTGTCAGGGGGCCGCTGTTCCAGATCAGTGCTGCAGACCTGCTCAGTGGCAAAGCAGCTTCCTCCCCGTGTTGTTATGGCATGGACAGGAACAGCTTCGCTGCTGCAGAGCCAATCGCTTTAAAAGACAGGAATAGTTCCCAAATGACACAGGACATTGTCCTTAGGCAAACTAGGAGCATTTTTCCCATGTTCTCATTCCAGCACCATCCTTTCAATAAGCAGCTTGGCTTTTGCCAATGTTTAAAAAGTCATGGCCTAAATACCTACATGCAGCTGCTACAGCATCAACTGTTCCAGCTCTGCCTCTCAAATGCTGCTGCCCTAGGTGTTAATAGCCTTTGCCCACAATACAATGATGCATATGCAGAAAACCTAATGCAACTAGCTAACATCACTATCACACTTCCACTTCACACCATACCCTACGTGCACCAGCATTCTTACAGGCCAATAAATGCTAAGATTGATACTCCAATACTGCTAGGCTGACTTTACTCAACCAGAAGATAGAGCATATCTGGTGTAAAATACTTTTTTTCCTTGTATTTGTCCTCTGTAGCCCATAAACACATTTTGTTCCACTTCAACTACAGTTTCTATTTGGCTGTTACTGTAAGTTTCCAGAAGCTGACTTCACATCTCAAGAGATGAAAACTGCTTTACCCTCAAGGAAGAAAGCAATAACAAGTGAGGCTGACTTGCCCAACAGGCATATAAGGTCAAAATAAAGTGTCATATACTAACAGCAGTCTCTATCCAAAAAGCAAGGCTTTGTCGGCACCTTGTCCACACTATCAAAGGAAACACAGACCAAAAGTACCTCGGGGCGCATACAATCCAAAATACGTCAATGTTACAGCTACAAGAAACAACCTAGTACGAATGGAGCGTGATCTGCAACCTATGATGTGTATCACCACAAGAACACTGTTACCCTGGGGCAAGTCCATTCATCTATTACATCACAGCCAATGGACCACAAGGCTACAGGAAGAACCCACCAAGGGAAGCAACACCCAAACAGAAAGGAGCAAACCAGCAACAGGAGCTTGGAAATTAAATCATGACATATCAATCTGCATCCTGCAACTCTTACTCTGCATGGCAGTGGGACTGGAACTAGATGATCTTTGAGGTACCTCCCAATCCTTAACATTCTATGATTCTATGATATGCAGATACAAACCACAAAAATTTGGTTTCTTGGTTGTTTTGGGGGAGGTTGGGAGGTGTGTCTCCCTATCACAGAATAAAAGGTAAGATGACAGCTGTATAGAAAATAAACAATCTATATTTGCCCTTGTACGAAAGCAAAAAGCCTAATTCTTGTGATTACTGAACCGGGCAAATCAGGACGCTGAGGTTATTGTAGAGGATAAATAGACATGAAATCTAATTTTTTTTTGTCTGTCTGTTTTCACAAAACAACTTCTACTGGGGAAGCATGTCCATTGTGGCTGACTACTTTTAGTTCATGAAAGGAAGGTTATGTCATTTTCTATCAGACTATCAGATGGAGAACAGAAATGTTACAGGAAGACTTTCTCTCCTTCTGCAGCTTCAGTTACAGAGATCTTCAAGGCTTCCACCCCAGCCTACTTCTGAAGCTTTCAAAATTCTGCTATCAGATATGTCATCTGTTATTCTGAGTTTTAGCCTTCTGATATGTTTACATTTCTTGTAGTGGAGTTTCTCACACTTGTAACATAAACAAAGTGGTTGTTTTCACATTCCTCTCTGATGAGGGACAATTGATGGATTTCTAGCCTGGCCAGTAGGAATGGAGAGGCAGCAACCACGTTCTCCAATCCCCAGTCATTGTCCAGAATCTGTATAAATGAGGTCAAGCAAATAAACTGCCCTTCTTTTTGCCCTGACGACTTGAGTGTGAGTGATCATTTCTTTTCGTGTCCTCTAGCGACAGTCATCTGCATCCAGCATTAGGATTTACATCTGATCATAAAGTACAGACAAAGCTCTCAAATACACACTAGCTACAGAAATATGTTTAAAGGTTACCTATTTTTTTTATCCTCATAAACAAAGTCATTCCCACCAGTAGTGTCAGGTAACTGTCAATTCTAGACCAGCAACGAAACTATTAAGAAGGATGAAATCACACCTACTTAGGAAGCAAAATTCTCATGTTAGGGAAAATTTTTCACCCATGAGTTAGGATCTCAAAGTGCTATGAAGTTTTCCTGTCACTGTGGCATAAATTGAATTACTCCATTTAAGAACTTCATGTAAAAAACTTCTTTTAAATTATCTATATGGTTTCTGAAGGAAGTCAGATTATTTTATCACATTATCTGCCCATGGACTCTCTAAGCCTGTTGGCTGATTCTAGTTAAATTCTACGAGGATCAAAAACCCTTCAAAATAATTATGCTCCTATAAATTTAACAACAATCAGCTGCTGGGATGTGTCAGTACCTGCAGCCCCCACAGAGCAATGGAGGAGCTGCAGCACAACATGCTAAGTGCTGGTAGCATCTGATTGCCATCCTGTCACTGGCTGCTGCAACTGCCAGCCCTCATAAAAGAGACAGGTTTTAGGATGCAGCTGGGAGAAGAGTTTTTGCCCTGTTCTGGACAGGAGTTTGGCAAGGAAAGAAAGGGGCCAGAACAGTTAATGTGCTGACAATTAACAAATTCAAGCTTCATTAGTTTTTATGCTCAGCAGCTCAACTGCTATACTTCATGACTGCTATTTGCATTTCAGAATTACAGAATGGGTCAGACTGGAAGGAATCACAGTGGGTCATCTGGTCCAACCTCCCTGCTCAAGCAGTGTCATCCCAAAACACATTGCACAGGATTGTGTCCAGACAGTTCTTGATATCTCCAGCGAGAGAAACTCCACAACCTCTCTGGGCAACGTGTTCCAGTGCACAGTTACCAGCACAGCAAACAAGTTCTTCTTCATGTTCAGGTAGAACTTCCTGTGCATCAGTTTCTGCTCACTGCCTCTTGTTCTATTGCTGGGTACCACTGAGCAGAGCCTGGATCCATCCTCCTGACAACCTCCCATCAGATACTTGTGAACATGGACTAGATCCTCTCTCAGTCATGTCAGAACAAAAACAGGCCCAGCTCCCTCTGCCCTTCCTGTAAGAGAGATACTCTCATTCATTGGCTTTTTCATTCAGGAGCCCATTAGCCATGACAAAACAGTATCACTGAAACAGGAGGTCAGTAAGTCCCACCACGCAGGTTCTGATATGCTTAAAATCTCATCCTGTGCTGAATAATGGAGTGATGAGATTGACACAAGACTTTTTTCCTCCAGTGTTTCCAGCAGCTGGCAGAATAGAGCACACTGGAAATCTGCCAGAAGCAAAGCCAGGGTTTATTTGAAGGTGTTAAGATATACATATATGAAAGACGAGAAGAAGAGCAAGATGAAACTTGGGCAGTGGAGAAAGGAGGGGAACCCCCTTTAAAATATGTAACATAGAACAGCCATGTTAAATCTGCAGGTTAACATTTCTGGGTGCACAAAGGAATTTCATCTACAATGCTCAGAAACAATGAATATAAAAACTGAATAAAAGATGTAAAGACACACAGTAACTATGTATTCATTTTTCTGGGGGGGAAAAAACCCCCACATTTTTACACAGTGTTTACTCCTGTAGTTCAGAAACAGCTTCCGTATTTCAATCAGCAAACACAGTCTATCAAGTAAAAACAAATTTTTGAAACTTTTTAAAACGATACAGAAGTGTCCAAGATCATCATTGCTTCTGGAGAAGGGTCTATGATACCACAACTATTGGTCCTACAGTACTGAGACAGTAAAAGGGACAAGCCTTGTGCCCAGGACAGCACCAAGGAGAGACAGTTATCCCATTTAATCTGAACCACAAAAACATTTCCAACCAGGCTTGTCGTACTGCAGCCTATTTATCATCATCTTATCCAGATATGTCAAGAGACTTTCCCATAATTTTAGAAGATTTCATTACCATGAAACTGTAAGAAAACAAAGGCATTCCAGCACCTGGAGAACAGTACCCAGCTCCACGTGGACCAGCAAAATCTGCTCCTCAAAGATACAAACTGAGGATGAAAGAAATCAGACTAAAAGGCTATCAGACTTAGTAGTAGTAGTAGAAATAGGTGATATATCAGAAGCTGAGAACTGGAGGAAAAAAAATAAAAATAAAATAAAACAATAAAAAGCAATAATTAAAGAAAAATAAAATATCAAGAAGCACTTTCTGAGAGCCCAGACTGATGGTACTGCTAAGGTTTGCAGGAAATCAAATGTTTTGAGGAAATCATGGCAATATAGATTCGACTATACAAGTCAGTTTTCTCAATCTGTTACTTCTTTGCTGTGCATGCTGCGAGATCTGAAAGCAAATATATTTATTTATTTAAGAGAAATGGTATGGGTTTGCCTAACTCACATGTTCCACAGGAAAAAAGAAGGTAAGTACTGAACCCTGCTGAAGTCAGCCAGAATAACAGCACTAGAGAACAAGCACAAGGCTTCTCTGATCTGCTAGAACCACACCAGAAGTGTGGGGAAAGCCGTCAGGTTTTCCACTGGAGGCATTGGTACCAGAGAAGTAGAGGGGCAGCAGCCTTTCCTTCCCACTGGGCTCAGAGTAGCAGGATCTGTAATGCACTCTCCTCTGGTGGTGATTTATGAGATTTTAGTAACAGTCCCCACAAAATCACCACTTCACTTCAACCTAATTGCAGAATCAGGACAAAAGAGCTCCGTGGGCTCTTGAAACTGAACTACTAGAGAAAGCACCTCCAGTAAAACTGTTTTTCTTTCTTTTTTTTAAGCCAAGGTTTGTGATCAATTGCACATTACATCAACAGCACATTTGTCAAATAAACAAGAAAAACTGTACACATAGTACTACTGCAACTGGGACAAAATATGAGACGGTTCTTCTAGTACGTATTTTTCATTTAAAAAACCCAGAGGATATCCAGATCTGTAACAGGACACAAGTTTAACCAAATAATGAACTTGCAAAATACTCAATTCATTTTAATTCTTTTTGTTTTTCTTTACAGGAGTTTCCCATAAAAAGATGCATGTATAGCCTTGTTTTCTGAAGTGGCAAATTTTACCAAAGAAAGCTTCAAGAATACCAGTAGGTGGCACTTGGAAAAGAAAGCAAAAACTAAAGCTGAAACATTAGTTTATGCACAAAAAAACCCTTTAATTTTTTTTCATTTGACATACAGATGTTTTTATTTTAAAAACAAACCTTTAAATAGCCTTTAAAGAAAAAAAGGTTTCTATTTTAATGTTTACTACAAAATGAAGGATTACAGTTACTAATTCTAACTCTAAATGAGACTTGATATTGCTAGTTTATGTAAACAGATATCCAAAGACAAATACTCCATCCTCCAAAAGATGGAAACTATATAACAAGAAGGAGTGAAACATACCAGGTAATTATACTGGTTAGTAATTATCCTGGATCACCTTTAAAAGACAGAGAGGAAAGTGTGTGATAGCGGCAGGAGGCTGGGATGAGTGCAAAGAAGCTGCTCTTGCAGGTGCCTGGCCTGAGAGGGACTTGAGACAGGCTTTATAAACAGAGGGCAAGACAAGAGACACCACTGGCAGCTTCTCCTTGAGGAAGAAAGCTATTGAATTCTGCCTGTCTTTTAAGTATCATACACATCACTGCTCATCTTTCTAAAGTTTCCATAATTTAAATTATAGTATTTTTAAGAGACTGAGTAATTTTCTGGTCTCTATTTTTTTTTTCAGCAAAAAATCCTAACAATCTTGGGGGGAAGAATGTTGTGTTTTATTCAAGAAAAACTGGAGATGAAACACCTATAAAAAAAACACATTAGCTTCCCAGTACTATGTAAAAAGCAGAAGCTACTTTGCAAGTAAATCAAACATAAACTCAAAAGAGAAAGCACATACTATAGTGAAATACCATGTTATATTTAATTTAGACTGCATTTATTATTTTTAAGTGAACAATGAATCAACAGTAACATTTAAAAAGCTGTTTTCATCAGCGCATTCAAGAGGAGAAGCAGTCTAAGTTTCAGGTAACTACCTCACTCTCAAGGAATTCTAAGTTATTTAATCAATAACTCTGTAAATAGCAAATTAAATCCATCAGGTATAGTTTGATGAGGCGAGTATTGACTCAAAAGTTTTTAAGAAAGCCGATTATTTCTCACATTCAATTAGAAACAGCAACACCATATACATAGATCACATGACAAATGTGCTGGAAAACCTAGCCCTGTAATTAAGCAGAAGACTAATTATTTATAAAAAGCATTTGCTCATTTACTAGATACAATCTAAAGTTCATGGTCCATGAAGCATGATAGCATTCAATTGAATATGCAGGCAATAAAATTTCAAGTCCTGCCTGAATTCCAACTGACACAGGGCCACCTCAATATTAAAAAATATAAAAATGCAAACAGGTAATTCAACTGCAGAGACAGTAATGAAAGATTTGCCATTCCAAGTAAAACTTGGAATTCCTACTTCTTACACTTGACTCTATCTTAAAAGTGCAATAATTTGCAGAGTTAGACTGTGACTAAGAATAATTTCAATCCATAAGGCAAATCGTTGATAGGCACTGTACTCAGCAATTACCCATTCCTGCCCTCCTTGTGCTCCATACTAACCATGCTGGCTGGCTGCAGGTGACCTGCTACCATGCACCATGCTGAAGAGCCAAGGTTTTAATTCCCATGGCATTGCTGCACCCCTGCAGGAAAATATCCATGCCCTCTGCCCCTCCAGGGAGGGGATTTGCAGCACAGCCAGGACTGAGATACAAGGCCATAGGACAGGGTTTACAAAAACAACAGCCTTGGGGGAATGGCAGCAGACGGGCTGCAGGGGATTTTTTTTTTCCTCTGGGGTTCAGGATGAAATGGGGTAAAGGCATGGGGGAGCTACAATGAGCAGGAAGATCAAGGGGGATTGATAATATATATAGAGCACAGAAAAAAAAAAGGGGGGCTTCCCAGGATGCCAGAAGAAACAGAGCTGGCTCTCCTCAGGAATGCTTCCTCCTTTTGGGACAATCAAACTTCCCCTTAACTCCATAGCAAAAGTTTTGTTTTCCTTATAAAGCAACAAGATTGCACGTCTGCAGTTGGTGCTTAGAGGCAGAGCTCGGTTAAAGCTGTGTGATGCCATAGGCAAACTGTTCTGCATCCCTCAGAGGACATCCTGCACTGCAGACCATGATTCAGAGAATTAATGGCCCTTTTAGCTTCTCTACTTGACAAGAGAGGCACTGAGCTGCAACAGTCCTGTAAGGCTGCAGCATACTGCCCCTCCCAGCACAACCCCAGAGCACGGCTGGGAAAAATGGAGGCCACAGCTTTTGCTATGAAGATACCAAACAAGCCCCTCATGCTCGGTCCTAGGTTTCCACATTCTGAGATAAACAGCAAATCTGTTCTTCAAAATTTAAATCTTTAAGGATACTTATATTCAAAATTAAATTTCTCTTTAAATCCCTGCAGCCATGCAGACAACTTCTGAGCAACTAAACTTAATCTGGTTTTCACATTCAAGTTTTAGAATGTCCAGTCCAGGTTATAATTTTAAACCTGAAAACTCTTCACATCATGAATTACAAGAACCTTTTACCATTTCTGGCAAATTCAGGTCTCCCTAAAAATTTCTGCATCCTAAGAGCTCAGGGTTGTAACATTTTAGAGATGAGCTTTTACCGTAGTTAGAAACACCCCCTGACCACTGCCTGAGAACAGTCTCTCTCCTTGGCTCAGCAGCTTCCTGGCAACATTCTGAGGCGATGCTTCTGCAGCACACCTCGGCCAATACGGACTGCCGCAGCCATGTCCCTCAGGACAGGGCTCTTCCTCCCTGACAGAAAATCACAGGGGAAGGGAAAGAAGAGATTTCCCTCTTCTGAAGAAAGGATTATTGTGCAGAGAAAAAAAAGGTTAAAATATTTCAAAGCTTTTATTTTTCTAATAAAGACAAACTAAGAATTCAGTAAAACACTGTCCCTACTGCATGCAGAATGCGGTAGGGTGTTCATTTAGTTTTTTATCTCCCACCAGCAGAGTCATGAAAGACAGTTTTGGGCTGGAAACAAGGCTGCTCCTGGTCCTGCAGAGTTGCCATGACCGCAAGAGGAGAAAAGCTGCAGGGGACCAAGGGAGAAATTCCCCCTGAGGGTCTAAGAGCATGATGGAAACTCAGATCCCTCCTTCTGTCCCACACAGTGTCCACTGTATTAAGCATTAGTAACCATGGAGGCAGCTTGGGAAGAAATGTAGGGATGCTGGGATGACCCAAGCTGCACCCAAACTGACATATTCCTACAGTCAAAACAGGTGCAACAGGGAGGAAACTACTACAACATTAAGATCTGTCTTGGACATTTCAGAGTCAAAAATATCATACAGTTGTTACAGGCTACCTTTTATTGTAACTGGAAATAGTACAAAAGTTTTCAGGACTTAATGCCACATAAAAGTACTGATTTCGCCTTATGAATCGTTCTATCTGACAACACAGTAAGTGCCATAAAGCAGGATATAGTACCCGTGATAAAATGTTTGGGGTTTATATAGATATACATAAAGCAAGGAAAAATATCTCAAGGGAAATTTGCACCAAATCGTAAACCACAAGAGGGACATGGAGATTAAAATTCTGGAGGCATTGTATATTAAATGAGCAGTCTACTACTCAAAAAAAAAAAAAAAAATCAATTGAAGCAAACTCAGTACTTCTACAATTATTATAGCACAATAACTGTCATTTTGAAGGATGAAGGTTGGTTATTTCAAAGGTTTCTATACAGCACTTCCCTGCCTACTTGAAATGTGGTGTTTTTAAACTGAAGTATCAGCCAGCCAAATAAATGTATCAGACACCTTCGAGCAATGCACTTAAATGAGAGAATATTCATAAAGGATTTAGAAAGACATCTCAATTCACTGACCTAAATATTACAAAGCAAATCACCAGAATGTCTTCTACACGCAACTGTGTTGGAAAATTTCAATTACTTCTTATCTTATAATTAAACTACTGGCTTAATACTTTGTATTTCTATGGTACCTTTCACCCAGGGAGCTTAACGTGCTTTACAAACATTATCAGCTTTTACAGTTAGCTGGCTTTTGTGATGAGACACTATATTGCAGACTTCCAGTTTGAAGTTTTATGTTAATTACATACAAGAAAAAGAGGGATCTTGAGTCATACCAGGTAACAAAGTTCATCCAAATAAACTGAGTTACTGTGAATTTATTAATGAGGTAGTCAATTCAGAAAAGCAAGGAAGAGGAGCGCACCACAAAACATTATCTTCTTTGGATACTTTGCTGCATCAGTGCTGCCATTTTTTAAGTAGTAATTCTACAGATATGAATTATTTTAAAATCTTTTAAAAATTCCATACTAAATAAAGCTGAAAAATTGACATGTTACTATGTTTGCATAAATCATTCCTTCACTTTGTAAGATACGAAGACATGGATGGCTTTGGGGAATGACAAATTTCATGAGTGAACTATTAGATGGATTAGAAATTGGTTGGAGAGTCACATCCAGAGGATAATGGTCAATGGCTCAGAGTGTCACCTGGCAAGTGGTGCTCCTCAGGGGTCCATATTGGGACCAGTGTTATTTAATGTCTTCATTAATGGCACAGACAAAGGCATTGAGTGCACCCTCGGCATATTTGCAGATGACACTGAGCTGAGTGGCGCAGCTGACACTACTGAAGGATGGGATGCCATTGAGGGGGACCTGGACAAGCTCAAGAAATGGGCCTGTGGGAATCTCACGAATTTAACAAGACCAAGTACAAGGTGCTGCACGTGGGTTGGCCAGCAGAGCCAGGGAGGGGATTCTGCCCCTCTGCTCTGGTGACACCCCACCTGGAATGCTGCATCCAGCTCTGGGATCCCCAGCACAGGAAGGACATGAACCCATTGGGCTAAGTCCAGAGGAGGCCACCAAGATGATCAGAGGGATGCAGCACCTCTCCTGTGACGGAAACCTGAGACCTGAGTTAAGTTTGTTCAGCTTGAAAAAGAGAAGGTTTTGGGGTGACCTAATTGTGGCCTTCCAGTACCTGAAAGGAGCCAACAAGAAAGACAGAGAAAGAAAAATTTCAAGAGTGTGTAGTGACAGGACAAGGAAGAATGGTATGAACCTGAAAACGATTAGATTAAGTATTAGGAAGACATTCTTCAGTGTGAGGGTGGTGAGGCACAGGAACAGGTAGCCCAGAGAAGTTGTGGATGCCCAATTCCTAGAAGGGTCCAGGTCAGAGAGGGCTTGGAGCAACCTGTTCCAGCAGAAGCTGTCGCTGCCCACGGCAGGTGGGCTGGAACGGGAAGATCTTCAAGGTCCCTTCCAAACCAAGCCATTCCATGATTCTATGATTTCAACATTACAAAACCAAAACTTCTTTACTGAGTATACTGAATCAGTTTTTTAAGGTTTCATTGCTCGAATAGCACTGTTAAAATCCACGTGTTCCAAGATACAAATCACCCTTAAATCATTTTGCCTAAAAGCGCTTAAAATGTTAAGAAACTTTGCTGCACCACAGCAACCCACAGAACTCTTTAAAACAACCTGCAGCAATAGGTACCACTACTTGTGCTCAGGCCATGAAGGATAGAACATGAACGTAGAATTCAAAGCTCAGCACTATTAAGAACATAAAATATTTAAACAAACATTTTAAAGTAATAAAAAATATATACATACAACTCACTGCTGCAGAATGAAGCATCCTTACAGGACAAAATGAAAATAGTTAATAAAATGACAGACTCAGAAAAAAGCAGAGAATGAATGGTGAAGTACCAACTGCAGATTTTTCTACAATGGTACATACAACCTCAATGTCCACATGAGGTATTGAGTCCTGTGTCCTGATTAAAAGAGGTGAAAAAAAATCTTTAGTGTCCAGCAGGCCACATATTCTACAGACACCACATATTTTACTGAAAAACTACTTAGCAATTGTTTACAGAGCTTTCAATGTTTTATTGAGACCATTTATCTTCTCTTTCCACCCAGAAAGCACAGCACTTCATTCTGCTATATGTTCAACACTTGCCAGTTTTCATGAGAAAATTACAGCTAATAGCTTTTTAAAACCTTTTAGACTGTTCTAAAACAGCTTTTCTGAATACAAAAGCTGCAGTATTTCATATCCAAAATTTAGACTCTTTCAAGTACAGTCAAATACTGCATCCCAGCAGAAAAAAAAATATTACCCACCTTTCCTGAGATAAAATTATATTCTTTTGCCATTTAAGACCACAAGATACAAGACCCCCCACAAAAAACAACCACCCCCCCCACAAAAACAAAACAAAAACAAAAAAACAAACCAAACAAACACACACACACCCCCCCCAAGAAAAAAAACAACAACAAAAAAACCACCACCACAGTACAAGGCCTATCCAAGAAAAAAAATCCTAGTGGAGGAATTGATTGTGGGAAAAGATTTCACAACCTGTGGTGAAGAATATTCCCCTTTCAGATTGACATTACAAAGATAATACAAAGGAATGAAGGCACAGAGAGACAGAAAACAAGCAGCATTCAAAGCTGCATGACAAATAAGTATACAGCATGTAATTCTTCAAGTCAATATACAGATCTTTTTCTGCTTCGCTTTTATTCCTTCCCATCTGCATCTCACTGTTACTAAACTGCATCATGGCACTTCTCCTGTACCTGATAAAGAATGTACACAAGAATGCTGAAAGTACTGTAGTGATTTTTTTGGACACATCCACAGTACAACAGCTACTGCCCCAAAAGGCAATCAATTCCCAGAACACCCCTGCATCATCCACTCATTCCATTTACAAGACCTGAAAAGATGAGATACTTCCTCATACCAACAAAACATTTCACTTTTTGTAATCCATTTTTTTGAAGAATTAGTCAGTTTTAATAATGCTGAGGTTAATATTATGCTTTTGAATAACAGCAGGTTAAAAAATCAGGTGTTCACAGTCTACCTGTGTCTTGGTTTGGAAGACAGGTATCTGCTAGGGAGGGACAGGGCCTCTCTAGGAATGGGGAATTTCAATCCCTTCCCTTCAAGTTATTATAATTTAGAAAATTAAAGGGGCTTTTCAGGCAGAAGTATTGGGGAAAGGAATAACAGTTCTTTACTAGTAAATATAGCAAGGCAAACAAACAACAACAACTACAGCATTAATAATAAACAGAACCAGGAACCTCGAGGGGCTTTGTTCCACAAGCCCAGTGCAGTCTGATCTCTTGGGACCCCGAGAGCACCAAGCTGGAGCGGTGGAAGCTCCCGGGCTGGTGGCTGGAGCAGCAGGATGTCCCGGCAGGCAGGGGGGTGTCCCGGCAGGCAGGGGGGTGTCCCGGCAGGCAGAGGGGTGTCCCGGCAGGCAGAGGGGTGTCCCGGCAGGCAGGGGGGTGTCCCAGCAGGCAGGGGGGTGACCCGGCAGGCAGGGGGGTGACCCGGCAGGCAGGGGGGTGACCCGGCAGGCAGGGGGGTGTCCCGGCAGGCAGGGGGGTGACCCGGCAGGCAGGGGGGTGACCCGGCAGGCAGGGGGGTGACCCGGCAGGCAGGGGGTGTCCCGGCAGGCAGGGGGGTGTCCCGGCAGGCAGGGGGGTGTCCCGGCAGGCAGGGGATGTCCCGGCAGGCAGGGGGTGTCCCGGCAGGCAGAGGGGTGTCCCGGCAGGCAGAGGGGTGTCCCGGCAGGCAGAGGGGTGTCCCGGCAGGCAGAGGGGTGTCCCGGCAGGCAGGGGGTGCGGGGCTACAGCGGAGCACAAAGAGCAGCGATGGAGAAGCCGCGATGGCCGGGCAGGGCTGGCCCAGCTCCAGCAGGGCGGGCGAAGGGGCTCAGAATTCCTGGGCACACGGGCAGATGATGGTAGAATTCCCAGGACCGGACTTTCTGTTGACAGTGGACTCCCCCCGCAGCAAGCAGCAGCCTGGCCGTCCCCTCCAATGCCCAGAGCAAGAAGAGCCCCAAGCTCCCCCAGCCCTGGCCTTTTCCTGCCCCAAAACTCGTGTGATCTTCCCCCTCCTTTGCGTTGGTCAAGCACTATCTAAGCACCAGTACTTAGTCTCTTAGCAACTTATGGGGAAAAATTCTCTAAGACAAAAAAAAAAAAAAAAAGAACAAACCTAACCCCCAACAACCTGAAACTTTGTGACTACAGAACCTCTTCTTATGATCTACAAACCTGTTACATGAACCAATTATCATGTGCGTACGCTGAACTAATTCAAGAGGAACTATGCTGGAAAACACAGGTATGAAGGCAGATAAGACCAGTGTTTCCACCAGCCGCCACAAAGCAGTCCCCACCTGGTGTAAGGGAACCAAAAAAGAACAACAGATTTGACAGAGTCTGTTAGGGAAAACAGAAAAAAAGAACAAGCACGATTGCCAGCCTTCTCACTTTGACATGCTTTGTCCCTATGGCTAAAGATCACAGCACCCTTCGAAAGAGCAAAGCAAATCAAAGCAAGTTTTTCTGCATCACCATGCTCACTCCGCATGGCAAGTCCTTGGGAGGGCAGCACCCACGGTGCTGAGCCCTAAGGGCTGCTAGGTGGGCAGAGCTCAGGCAGAGGACCCAGCTCCACACATCCACTGCCTCTGCCTCAGGAAAGATGTCACCAGGCAGGAGGGTGGGCAATGATGTGCTCAAAGCAAGAGAAGGGGCAGCCATGTAGCACAGCAGGCAGACTGTGCTATTTTGAACTGTTTAATGTCTGCGGACTTCTATTTCTTATGCTACTGTAACTGAAGGTTAGGCTTTTTTTTTTTTCTTGAGGTTAGGTCAAACACATCATCAAAAAGCTTCAAGTAGTTTACATTAAATCCCTTAAATTGCAATGCTGCAAATGATGAGGTTATATGTGGCCTGAAGCAATCATTTAAAAAAATTTCTCTTTCAGGTCGAGTGGAAATATATGACTCGTTAATCCAGGGCAAAATCAGTTATGGCCTGAAGATGAAACTTCCCTTTTGTCTGAATAAAGCTGACATTTCTGTTCCACACTAGAGATTCAACAAACAAAAGTTAATTAATTTAGGACAGCAGTTCTTTTAATGCTTTTGGCAACATCTTAAACTAGTGAATACAAACTCAAGTATTTATGATGTTCTGAAGCCTCAGAAGAGTGTGGCAGCTGTGCAATTCAGGACACTAAAAGTAATGCCAATAGCTGGGTCATGGTCTGTACAGTATTCAGATTGTTACACCATCACTTATTTGCCAAATGTCATTTGCATCTACATATTTCTTCTTTTCCAGATAAGTGATTCATACTGCAGTTTGCTTCCTTAAATTGCAACTGCTGGAAGGATTAGTTAAATTTTTAACTGATGCTCATTTGTTACTTGTGAATTATACCAGTATGTTTATAACCTCAAATCACCAAATGCATTTCATATGCACACATATTAAGAAAGAGAGAGAATACAGTAGAAAGACAGTAATGTGTCATAACATTTACCAGTCGTTTGCCAGAATCAGCTCCTGATGAGATGAGTGGACTAATTTCCCAAGAGACAGATCATATTGCACTCTGCATGGCTCCAGGCTTACTGCCCTGAGAGTAAAGCACAGCTCCTCCACCAAGCCTGGAGATGTGAAACAACACCTCAAGCTCTAAGCTGGCCTGTAACAAGTGTTTGTGTTCAGTAAAAGTGGTAAGCACCGCTGTAGCTAATTCTATGCAAAATATTTCTTAAATGAGATGCATGAAATTTAGCATATAGTTGTCTTTTACATTCCAGTAACAGCTTCAGCTCTTAGTTAAAGGTAGTCCAATTTATTTTTTCCAATAATAGCATCAGATGAAAGTCTGGGGTTACAATTCAGTCATGTTCCAGCATACCAAATACTTGGGCTCCATCCTCTGCCCTCCTATGAGCTCCCAATCTGAAGTTACACAGTGTTAAAGTCACCCTTAGCTTCAAGGCTAGAATAGAGCTGCTTCTTCCCTACTCTGACCTGTTCTGTACTACCAATTCCTAAGCACAGGCTCTTGTATACGAGGCACTTCATAGCACAGAAAGAGCTTGGCATTGCTCAGAGCTTCCAAGCAGTAATTGCTAGCACGTTTCTCACCAGAAACACAAGGAGACAGACCATCGGAACCATTCACCACCCCCCGCATTCACAGGCTCCACACTACCCACAAAAACAGCTGCAAGGTGATAGAAGCTGCCCAGGCCCATGAAGTCACTTACGAGAAGAGCCTGTAGGGAATCTGCTTCCAGGTCTGCAAAACACGTCCACTTACAAAATCTCATTTGATTCAAAAATTCTCCTTTACCTCTATTTACAACAAGCTTCCAACCTTCCATATTTTAGAACAGAGCTCCAAAGGAACTGTAGACAAGTACGTGATATTTCAAAGAAGCTAAGCTGAAGCAAACAAGTTTGGTTCTGAATGCTCCATAATGGCAGAAAGAAATACTGGTGCTTATAAAAGCAAAAAATAGCAATTCTGAGGGAATTCTGAGGGAGTGGTGATCATAGATGGAGAAGTCTTCATATCTGAAGTTTTCCACTTGCCAAACACAACACAGCACATACAGTAGCACCAGGGCATGCTATTCCTTTTCAGCCTAATGCACGCTGGAACTTTAGTAACCAAACTAGAGAGGGTACAAAGTTTACGTCTGTTAAAATGGCAGCTACTCGGTCACCCTACCAGAACCAGTACGCTAACTTTAATCAGCAATTATTTCCAAAGCCCCAGGCAGAACGTTATAGAATTCCTATACCAGAAAACGTGAATGTCCCAGCTCAAAGCATACATTTCCCACCCCATCTCCAATGACAAAAACTCCAGACAGGAAAAGATCACTATAGCCTGGGGCTAGGAAAAAGGAAGAATCTCCTCAATGAATGTTATTTGTGCAAAGGACTTTAACCCAGCCAAGCCTTTGCTGACAGCCACTGCATAAACACATTAGCCCATGAGGTGATTCACTGCCTGCTGCAGTTCTCACAGCACAGTGTGAAGGACTTCAGAAAAGTCTGACTAGAAGCTGCAGACACTACAGAAATACAAAAATCTTGACAAACAATATCCTTAAAGCTGAAGAAAATAAAGTCAAATGACTAGAGATATGGAATGATCAAGAGAGGCATATTTAATTATAGATTCAATTGAAAACAACAGTTCTGCAAAGAATTCAGGAAAAAGATCAGAACTAGGTATGCTCATACAGGAGACAATGATAACACAAAGCCTAATTTTTTTAAAAAAATTACATTGTAGAAACTGTCAAAAAAAAAAAAAATATTTACTGTGGTAAAGGAACCAGGGAAGAATACATGATTTTTTTATTTGTACAGCTACTGCGTTTATTATAATAATTTTCTTAAAAAAAAAAAAAAAAAAAGCAATGCCTTTTCATCATTAGTGTACTAAGCCTGGAATTTTTTTTCCCTAAGTAAAACATGAGCAAATATTACTTTAAAAAAAAAATCATACATACATACATATTTAACCAAGACTTAAAACAAAATTTTATAACAGGGCACTTCAGACTTGTTCAAAAACCAGAGTGGGTCACTGTGTAATATTGCCCTGAGGTGCATTTCCTGCAAATAGGAAAGAATACAGATGGAATAAGATACTTAGTTCTGCTGGATCATGGGGGGAAGTCCTTAAGACCTGAAAAGTGAAAGAAGCACTGAATTTATAAGGCAAAGTTAGAAAAGCTGAATATATTTCACCTGCTTAACAAAGGTGCATAGGAACCTTGTCACATTAAAGGATGATGGGACTAATTCAGAAAATTACAAGGGCTGGGGAAATTATTATGAATGACAGAATGAAACTGTTGAGTACATAAATTCTGACAAAAAAGCTACTTGATTATGAAATAATTTCCAAGAGAAATTGACAGAAGCAACATTGCCAACGACAAGCCTAACACTACACCAGACAACTTGAAAATAAAGATAACTTCTTTGTTTGCTAGATAGAAACAGTACCTTATTGATTCTTGCATAGATAATTTTTCAAAATCAGAAAAGATGATGATCTGCTGTTAGAGGGAAGCCATCAGTACTCTGGAAGAGCTGCATTAAGATCTATACTACTCAGTATATTCTTAATACAACTAGGGGGGAAAAAGGTGAATACTAAAGTGCAAGATTTGTTGACAATATTTAAATTATACAGGAAATAAAAATATGGGTGGATTGCAAAAAAAAAAGTTTCAAAGTTATGTTTAAAAAAGGCCGCACACTTGGAAAAAAGTCAATCTTCGTGTCACAGATAAAGTAATGGGCTATAATCCTACTCAATTTAGAAGTATAATTCTGGGATTATAATCTTATTTCATCTACACAAATAAGACATCTCCAGACTACACCCAGGCCCATCCAAATCCCATCTCAACAAATGTAAAAGAACAGTGGAAGAGAAGCAGGCAGGACCTCAAAGCAAGACTCCAGCTGAGTAACACCCTGTCTGACCGAGGAGAATCTCAGCCACGGTGTCCAGCCATGGAACCCAACAAGATGAGTTGCAGGAAGCAGCTGCCCCTCATCAGCTTTCCAACTAAGGAATGCTTCAGTCTTGGGGTAGGGCAGTTTGGGATTGCATAAGGTTTATGAGCATGAGTGCTAACAAAGACCAAGTGGAGGGCAGAAGTGGCTGGGAGCAAGGGGTCATAGCGGGTTTCCGAGGGCCACCTGTGAGGCTGAGAACACCTTTATGTCTCCAGAGACAAGAGCACCCGGGGTGGTGGCTGTGGGACCAGGGAGCTCCTATGTCCAGGTGCCAGCAACCGGGGACACCAGGACAGGCCTCTGAGCAGGCCCAGCATCTCAGCTCAGCGGCTGGCAGGCTCCTCCAATGTGCGTACACACCTACCCTCCCAGCGCTCCCTCCTGCTCAAACACAACTGTCTCAGTGCTCTCTCCGCCTGCCTTATCCCTGGCATACACACAGAGTGCTCATCCATGCCTACTGGGAATCCATTTCGGCCTCAACACTGGTTGGCCCTGAGGCATGAGGCAGCAGCTGCCTTGCTCCTCTAGGGCTGTTCGGCCCAGCATGATGCATTTTCCTCCAAGACAAAATAGATGCTTTCAGGCAACCATCAGCCAAAGGCTTAGTAGTCACAACAAAACAGAAGGTTATTAAAAGCTAAGCAGAGGAGAGAATAAAATAGACACAAGCTTAACACGGCCACTGTGGGCCTGAACCTTGAAAGCTGCCTCCAGTTCTGGTCCTCTCTTCAGACAATCAATGGCTGAGCAGCTAATCCCCCACTGCCTGGAAAGGGGATGAAGTAGCCGGGATATAACAGTGGCTAATAAAATTCACAGGCAGCACAGCCTGGGTGAAGAGTTGTACCTCTTTGGCCCGAGAGCTAGGGATCAACAGTAGCATGCTCACAACGAACACACCAAAGTAGTATTCACACAACTCTGATCTAAGTCATGGGACTTTGCCACAAGAGACTGTGGCAACAGTCCCTACAGCTTTAAGGAGGGGCCCAACACATTTACAAAAGAGAAATGCAGTAACAGTCAATATCCACATGGAAATCACCCCTATGTCAGGAAAATATCCTGAGTCACTACCATTGAAGGGAGGGAGAAGACAGATGGTGGGGTCATTACCTTGTTGCTGCAACCTTACCAAGCTTTTCATTTTTGGCCACTGTCAGAAAGTATATGGGGTTAGACAGACTTTGGGTCTGACTCAATATGAGTAATCCCTACATTCTGTTCTTATTTTGATTTTCTAAAAAATTAAAAATAGTAATGACACAGAGGACATCTCCACAAAGTGCTGATACTTTTCTTATGATGTAGACAGATCAGTCTGAAGCTTCTTCCCTTTTTTTTCAGTGTGAAGTTTCTATCTTAACCTGGATCGTTTTATAGATCAAGGTTAGAGAAGGAACCTACAGGATAACTGCTACAACAGAGAAAACCAACATCCTTCACTGGGGAAATGGAAAGAGACAGCTGGACAAATGAGAAATGAAACAAGAAGACCATTTTAGATAGATCTGCTATTGATAGAGGAGCAGCAGCGCAGTCAAAGCACCCCTTGCCCTGCTAAACAGATACAGCTGATACAAGTGAAGCAAGGTTAAGGTACAAATGGCAAGGGAATCTTCCCACACCCCCACATACATAGCACAAGCACCAGCTCCTATAACCCTTTAGTAGCAATCTGACATGTAATAACTTAGATTTTTTCAGTGAGGGACTTGTAACCTCAGGCCACCTATAATCGTTGCAGCTCAGAGTCTACTGGATAACAAAACTTAATACTATAAACCTGTGAATGAATACCACCTGACTTGGACAGTGAAGCCAAAAAACATGATTCATTAATTCCACCAAAACACCTGCCTTGTCTGATGTAATCCCTGTGTGACAGAAGAGGTCCAATTCATACTTCCTCACACCACACTTTGGGATGTACACATATTCTCGAAGCAACATATCCACCTTAGAGAAACACAATGACACAAACTGTATCTATTTCAAAAAATATTTAAAACTCCAGTCATGCACCATTATGTCATTAACAAAGCAGAGAAGGAAGAGCTGGGGTTTCAGTCTATTCATTTTGAAGCAGTTCTCAGTTTAGGTAAAAAGCACAGTACAAACTACAAACAATTATCTAAAATGTTACAATTACACAGAGCCACCTCAGGCAAAGCTTTCGGAAGCAGCAGAGACGATTTTCCCACACTGGAGACAGCAACACAGTCATCGTGATAGCACTTTGTTACTGTTATTTAAAAGGACAGTCTAGACCGAAGACACAGCATCAGCAACTTCAAACTCAAGTTCAATGAAGTCAGGCAATTCAAATGCCTGCAAGTAAATAAGCAATAAAGGAATGGGGACAAAAAAGTGAAACAGCAAACATGCACTCACCAAACTCATTGCCAATAATGGTGGTATTTCAAAGTGCAAATCTACAAGACAATGGCCACTGATTGACAACAGCTTTCAATGAACAGACATCCTGTCTGGTCAAGCATGAGCTCTAGGGAGTGAGAAGACAACAAACATACATAATAAGAGATCATTAATCCATTACCACTACCAAAAAATAAAGGCAAAATAGAATGAAAATATTTTTAAATGAAGGATATTATTTATAAAACTTTTACTGAATATGATTTATTTATTTATTTATTTTCAAAGAAAGTGCAACAAAATGTTGTGTTGTAATTCCCAACTGAAGAAAAACCCTCTGATATAAACTTAAGCTCACCCTGCTTAGAGGACAGCTAGGAAGAATTAATTTCCCTAAGAGGCCTGCCCAGATCCTCCACAGCTTCATATAAATAGAATTCTTTATACGTACAAACTTGGAATCCACCTCTGTAACGAATCATCTTCCAACGTTCTCCCATGCAAACACAGAAAACCAGAATTACTATGCACCATTAGCAGAGACACAGAAACCCAAAATGTGAGAAACAGTAACCTGCAGTCCTGCAATGACAGACAGGATTTCAGAATGATGGAGTAGCACATAAGGACCTCAACACTGCTGCTGGTTTGTACACTTGCAATATTATCCTAATCTCCACCAGCACTTTACTCTCAGATGGTTAGTAATAGCAGGTCTTCTGTAAAAGCTTAAACAAAAGATGCAAGAGCAGCAGATTTTTTTTTTTTTTTTTTTTTGCAGTTGGTTGCAGACAACAAAGTATTTACTTCATCCAAACTAGCACTGAAGATACTCATTGCTTTACAACATATACAAGGGAAGGACTGGAGAAAAAAGACCATGTAGTACCTCAAAACAGAGCACAGAAAGCCCTGGAAATGCAACTAGTTAGTAACGAGATGCAGCTAATAACTGTCATTGAAAGCACTTGGCACAGCACCATTCCTTTAAGACACACATCCATGATGTTCACATCACCCGAAAATGCAAACATAGCTTGCTGAAACTGAATTTCCAATTGAATTTTGTTTCCAGCTTGAAAAAAAAGCAGCTGGTATGTGGCAGGGAAGGATGATTTTTCAGTAACTTCTGTATGCACTTAGACATTATTTCTGGGTGGATGGCTGGGTTTAATTAAAAATAAAAACATAAAAAATAAAAAACATACAAAGTGACCAAGTACTGACAAGAAGTGGGAAATGTACCCATGGTGTTAAAACATCAAAACATTTCATTTGGAGTCTCTAGCATTAAATGTGATGATAGAGAAAGCTAGGAATTGATGAACCATTCTAACATTGAAATCAGATGGCTACTAGCTGATTTCAGAATAAGTAAGAATAAATCTTACCAATGTGTAGCACTAGGTATTGTTTTAATAATCCTTGTTTTCAGATGGGACTCCTGATAAATCCTATGTGCAAAGCAGAATGGTATCCCCTCCCAGAGGTATCACTCACACCTCCTCTTTCCAAACAAGATACATATTGCACTCTCAAGCCAAATAGAAAGCATGCAACAGCAACGTGATTTTCATGACCACAACTAAAATTCAATTTACCCAATCAGTATACAAATTAAAACACAAAGTAATGGTCTATTAATTAGACATGTTCCTGCCTCTTATTTCTACAAAATATTCTATATGAAGTTTTGCCACAATGATAGCTGTTGAAGCTAGTCAAGTAGAAGCGTGACTCAAAATAAACCCACTAGCACAATTATGTCTAAAAACTTGCTATACTTTTCAAGTGACAGGCAGACTATCTTTATTTACTTAAAATAGAAGCTACCAGAACAGACATTTTATGCAAGAAAGAATTAGTGAGATATTTCTGTTGAGTGTTGTCTTTACTAGCAAAATGAAAATTACAGAAACTAAAGTTGGTTAAAAACATGCACTTCATTAAAGCTATTTTTCCTGAAGGAAGGGAGAAGAATCAAAAATTTGAGTTTTTGAAGCATATCTTAGTAGAAGCTGAGACTGGCTACACTGTCAGTGCATGGTGGTGAACGCAAGCCCACCTGAAGAACAGATAAAAGTATTTGGAAGAATAGAAAGAAATAGATAGAAGGAGAATAGAAGAAAGCCTGCCCAAAGAAGAGATCTGAATGTTTGAATCTGTCATTTAGCCAGTACAAGAAACAACCTAATACAGCCAAGTGGGCTCTGTAAAGTTGCACAAGCAGGACAGTGCCAGTCCAAGAGCGCAGCAATCCAGCTGCAGCCTATAAATGCAAACCCAAGTCTAGCTGAGTTTGCAGCTTGTCTAGTCTCAAACAACCAGCAGTAAGCAAGGCTGACAGCCAAAGCTAAAGCCAGCAGCCAGCTCTCATATAAAAATACTGTGTATGGTCTAAATTAGCTGCATTCCTGAGCAGCCCCTTCCCCCAGGATTGTAACAGTGCTCAATATTAACAAGTAGAAGCACTTACAATACTCCTGAGAAAATTTAAGACAGACAAGGTCTACAATGCTTGCTATGTAAGCAAATAATACATGCTTAAATCATTTTTAAAACGTTAGGAAATTATGACAATCTGTCCTGAGTCCTTAACACACTATACCTGTTAATTAAAGAAGTTATTAAATACATAACATAGCTGATGTCAGCCAGCTCATGTTTCCCTAAGTGCTTGATTTTCTAAATATTTATAACTATACATTTCAGAAATGCTAAAACAGTTTGGTTTGTTCAGCAGCAGAGTCTTTTTATATTTTTTTTTTCATCTAATGATTTAAAGTATTTCTTCCAAAATCAAGCAGGAGTTGTATAACAATACTTTCTTTTGTACCTTTCCCACTTTCTGAATGCTGGTTTTGAAAGAATTCTATTCACCAAATAATGCATTGCACAAAACAATGCAATAACCAAGCAAAACAAATGAGCCACCGTATACAGCCTTTAAAATCCAAAACATGACTTTAACAAGGAAGTTTTTCTGAAGACTCATAGGCACTGTGCAATTTGTCCTCTATGAGGTCAGACTGCCTAATCATCCTACATAACTACAGCACAAGTAAAGGGCACCCTGGGATGTTATGTTTTGTAGTATTATAAAACACTTTCAAATAATAGGTAGGATGAAAAGACTACAGAGAAACAAAACAGATGTTTTCATTACCCCAAGTTTCACTCATTATCAAGCCCTTCTTTGTTTCCATTTCTCAGCAGATGCTTGAGTTACTAGAGAACCTGAAGGATCATTTCCCGAAAAAGCACTCTGAAACAATTGCATCAGGTCAACATATACTAGCTTCAAATGCAATTCATAGTATATCGTCAAGCACACTACCAGAACCTATGCAATACGTTCTGTAAGTTCTAATGATGATGTAAAAAGAAATTCTATTCTGCAAGTTCTACTAATGATGATGTAAAAAGAAATATCCTATTTGTTCATTTATTTCCTGAGAAATTATACACCAACTTCAGCTCAGCTCTCCCTCTGGGAGCCAGGACTGATGTAATAAGCATCAGCTCCTCAGGTAACAGGAGAAGCCAGTCCACTCTCAGTCAGCCTAAAACCTTTCCAATTTTAAGACATATATATATATATTTATTCTAGCCGATATCAGTGCCAATGATTGAAGTCGACGCAGCTTTTATATGTCTCTTGCTTGGCTGAATTTCAACCAGTGAGATGAAATTTCTCATGCTGTGTTCAGATTTAAATGAAAAATTCCTTCTATTTTTATGTTTAATAGACATTCTGAGAAAAGATGAAGCCTTTATATAACATTAACGTTCTTTTTTGACAACATTTCTTTTGAAAGCTTCAGATACTTCCTTTTCAGCTCAGGGCACTTGGAGCCTGGCAGACAAGGCTCTCTACTAGAGATTGCACAGACTTTCCAGAGAAATCCTACAAAATCACAGAAGGGGTGAGACTGGAAGGGACCACCATGGGTACCTGGTCCAACTTCTCTGCTCAAGCAGGGTCATGCTAGAGCCTGGCTTGCACAGCAATGGCTGACAGACAGGCCTCACTTAGATCTTAAATTGCACACATCTGCTAAAGCTCCTATGGAGTTTTAAAGTTAGTGTTTTAGCAGAGTCTGTTCATTTGGGGAAATTTGTCCATGGACCCACCATTCATAGGCAAATCTGTCGAGGGAATCCAAGCCTGGAATAGGCCACCCATCCCCATGAGCATGAGACTACAGAGAGAAAATGTCTGCAGCAGCAGCAGCAGATAATGGATCAGAAGCCAAAAGGGACACAGGGAAACCCACTCTGTCCATGACAGAACTGGCGCCATAACAAAACCCAAGCATACAAATTGTAGCACAGTGCTCAAGAGCATTGCAGGAGCAGAAGATCACTGAACAAGGAGTCCTCCTGCAACACTGCCTTCAAGGTAACCCTTCATTTCCCCCCCAAAAAATCCCAGTACCTCAGTTTCAAGACAGACCTTGTCCTATCCAGTCTTTTTCCTCCTTTTCCCAAAGCCTGAAAACACGTGCCTGCAAGGATTCCCTGTACTCTGCCAAGTCTGAATGAACCTGCAACTGAGGCAAGGGGAGCAGTGAAGAAAACCTTTACCTAATGCAGAAGGCAAATTCAAACATCAGATAAGAACACTGGAGGAGCATGTCAGCAGCAGCCAAAAAATTAGCCCATCATTTTGATATACAGGAATATATAACTGACACGTCCACAGTAATTAAGGAATGTTTGTAACACATGCACTCAGTGCAGTCTGACTACTGCCTTTTTCTAAGGCAATCTTGACTTCACTCCCTTTGTAAAATTTTGCATAATAAATGCAACACAATAGTCTGAATTCACCTTTTTTTTTAAAAAAGAGCACCTAAATTTAAAAACATCTTGGAAAAGAAAAAAAAAAAAGACCAAAATTGAAACAGGGAAGTCATCTTCCTCCTAGAGACCTGTGATAAAGGCAGATTCTGCCTTTGTAAACACAAAGTACAACTGACAGTGGGATGACAGCTGTAGTACGTAACACAATCAACTGTACCAGCAGCAGCACAACCATGAATTTGCTTCCCCACCGATGAAGTCCCCTCCTTGAATTCTACATACTCCTCTATGCCCCTTTCACCATTATGAACACTCTTCCACACTCAAAGCTCCTTTCCACATCCCTTTTAAGGGCACGTCCCTACTAGGGCAGGCTAGTGCATGTCGTGACGAGCTCAGACATATGTGCTGACTGCCAGGCCACATGTGCCAGGTATCAGCTCAGCAAATGAAACATATAATTTTAATGACTACCTTAAAGATGTATTAATTTGCACATCTCTGCTCTATTTAGCCTCCACTATGTATGAAATTTGATGATGCCTCTCTAATATTTCCACCTCTCTCCCAAAGGTTGGTTATATATTAAACTGAAGGTTTTAAAAATTTTAGTCTCTGTTGAGCCAGTATCAAGATTCAGCCTCTTGTGCTGATGCACGTTCACTGCCAGCAGATACTGCTACATGTTGAGACCAAGCCAGGAAATCTGTCCTGCTCTGTTCACACCATCTGAACACGTCCAAGAATGGAAATGCACCACCAAGAAAACACACATTTACAAAGCAGCAATTTGTGAAGCCCACTTGAACACCACCAGTACTGCCGAAATACAGGCCAGTCAGGTACACCGTGGCCTTCAGGCTAGGAGCCCTGAAAAACCCATGCAGAATCTACTGCTGCTTGGAGCATAGCTGATATCCCATCATTACGCCTGAGAACTTCCACTTTATCTATTTATTTCCTAGGACAAATCTCCCCCTTCATGTGGTTGGTATAAGAGTATCATTTATGGGCAAAGTTTCTCCTCCATTACTTTGGGGAAATGAATGTGAAATGGGGTTTTCTTCCTCAGACCTGTAAGGTTTCACATATTGTCTGTTTTATTCAGAAGCTTCTGTTCTATTTTAATTACGTCCTCCCAAAGCAGAGTGCATATTAGAATGAGGTTCCTTTGCAGGTCCGATGGGGAAATATTTACCAGAAGTGTTCTTTATCAGTGCCTGCTCATTCTGGATGTCAGGAATTTTAATTAGAGCTTTGGCCTTTATCAGAAAGTATTTTTTTGCACTAGATAACTCTTTAACCTTGTAAGGTTAAAAGTAAGAACACCTGGATTTGTTCATGATGGTCTTTTAATATTGTTGAATTCCTCTTCTTGGAAGAGAGAGGCTGAATTATATTCCTTCCCATGTAGGAAGAAAGACCAAACAGAAGAATTCATACCAGATGACCTCATTCTTTATGATATCCCTTCAATACAGTGAAAATCAGGTTCTGATAACTGCAGGAACTACTTTCTCCTGCAATGCTTTCATTATTAGTACTGCCTATTATTACTGTTGCTACTTACTCACAGCATAGTACTGCTGTAGGTATCAGTTTCTTTGCCAAATCTTAACTGCACTGAAATCTGTGCTAATTAATTGCCTCTGGGTGATTATTGCTCCTATTGTTCTTGCTTCAACCAACTGGGTCAGAGAGTTGGGAGGATTTTATCATACTCGAAATAAGTGAATATACTTGAAATCTTATTTTCCAAAATAGCAAGTGCCTTTTCTTTAGAATATCCTCCCATTTACACACTTTAGGCTAAGAATTTCAAATTTGTAGCACAAAAAATTACCTGAATTTAGCTACAGTACAAAATCAATCACAAAACAAGGTACTTAAGACTTGTTCACCAGAAAGAATTTATCATGTTAATTTCTCAGATTTCTGCTGCATGCCCATAAGAAAGAATTAGCCGCGATCTCATTAAGCATACTATCTTCCGAGCCTACAAGGACAAAACGGAACTTTTTCTCCAAGGATTACTGCCAGAAGCATTACAATCATACAGAATGCATGTGCTAGAACATACAAAATACAGGGGCTCTTAAGACCACAATACTACCAGCAGCTTGACAGCAAACATGAAGAGTATCGGACAACTTGGGGAAGTTGGAAGCAAGATAGGGAAAAACATATTAGCCACATATGTATGGAAGATCACAAACACAATTTGTAAAACTTAGATTAAGGAACCAGGAGCTCTAGAGCTATTCTACTTATAGACAATATATTAGACATATAACTCACGGCAGAAACCGATCTTGACTGCAAGCCAGAGTCAGTGACTTAAGCAAGGAAAGTGTGAGGTTTAACTAAGTTTTAGCATCACAGGAAGTTGAGAACAGGGATATCTAAGATTTAGGTAAAACAACAGAACTTGACTAAGTTCAGAACTGGACAGCAATAAACATTTTTAATGAGGCCTGGACAGCCAGGCTGGGAGGCAACTGCTGACTGTGCCTGCCCATACACAATCCCACTGAGTGTGGGGGAGCATGTGTGTGCCTGAGGCATGCTGCAATTGTTTCAAGGACCACTATATAGCGATTCATGGGCCAGCAATAATTCATGAACCATAGGCTGAATAACACCAGACAAAACTACCTTTACAGTCTCGGTTTAGCATTTTGCCTCTTGAGTCTGTGGAGCAGTTTGCCCATATATTATTGCTGTACTGGGGGGCAAAAATGTCGTAAATTATGCCCAGGTTACCAACATTCATCTTATTCAGCTTGTCTTCACCCTTAGTACAGTGCAACTTATTTATAATGCAGGTCTAAAGAGGCAACTCAAGAAAGACCTGCAGAAACAAGGATAGAAATGGCACAAAATGGGAGAAAAGAAAGAACAGAGAAAGAAAAAAGAATAGGTGAGATGCGAGAGGGGAAGCAGTTCAGAGACCCCTTGCTATTAGGGATCTGGAAGAAGAAAGCAAGGAAAAAGACCCAGAATGACAAATCACATGCACAGACTCTCAAGTGGAAAAAGCTTTCCCACACCTCAAGTAAATCAACAGTTGAAACCATTAAGTTTTGTCGGTATTCCCTGAAATTGCTCTTCTTGCTGGGTGTAAACTACAGCAATCAGTGCCCATCAAGTTGCTAAAACAGAGTGTACTGCCCAGTATTGCTGGGTGTGCTTGCTCACACTACAAAGGAGGCCAGAGACAAAGCCAGATGCAGAGTAAAATCAAAAAATAGACAAGCTAGTACATTGATTTATTATTTATTTTCATGAATAATTACTCACAAAAAATCCTAAAGTTATAATACCATGGCTGCCACAGTCCTCACACACTGCCGCTCCAAAGCAATCCGCAAAGCAGGAACGCTGCCAGAGCAGCTCAGCTCTGCCCGCTGCTCAACACACGCGGTCTCAGGAGCAGTTAACCTCCAATTAAAGACAAGAGACAAAAGTGGCTCTGCAAGAGCCATGCTCACTTCCGCTCCACCACTCACAACACGTGCAGATGGGCTGGCAGCGTGAGGAAGTCAGTCCAAGGCACATCAAGTCATCTACTCTACCTCCAGAAAGACAACCACAGGCAATCCCAAGCAGGCAATCCCAGCTATTCCAGCTATATGGTCATTGATATTTGGTCATCTTCCTAGAAGTTACCTCTTTCATCATCAGTATGTACACTTTTCAGATATGATCAGATGATCATTTTCTTCATTACATTCTCTCTAACGTGCCACTGAACTTAATGCTTCCGAGTTCAAACAGTAAAGTTCACATTTTACCAGTCATATTGACTTTATTTTTTATTGATCCTAACAATGACAATTAAATTTTTTTCCAATTACTGATTTGTCCAAACATAAATGCTTCAAGGAAAAAAAAAAGAAACAACATAACCTCAACATACAGAACACTTCATTAAAAATCCAGACATACATGAATTCTGGTAATTCCCATGCTGAGCTGCTGGATACACAGCTTTAGGATATTCCCACTTGCAGAGAGCCTAGCGACAGAGGGCTCCAGAGCTCCTGCTTTACAGTTTGAAATGCTCTGGGCTTTCAGAGCTTTGCTATTCCCAGACGCAGAGTTCAGAAACCCACAGCTCAAGTTGTAAGAGGAGCTGGAATCTATTCCAGCTAAACAGCAAGGAATCTGGAACCATGAGCTATCAATCAGAGGGCCCAGGTTTTCCAAGCTCTCCTATACACAGGCAGAAATGTATATCCTCTTCTCCCACTCATCTCCTAAAGTCAAGTTAACTGATTGATATGTAAATTAAAACTATATATATTCATCATGCAGAAAGCAAATTCAAACATTTAGCCCAAACAATCAGAAAAAACTTATATCAGCAAAGTACATATAAGCAGGTATATACAACTCAGTTAAAAAAAAAAAAAAAAAAAAAGATATGATCAACCGTATCACTGGTTTAACTGAGTTCAAAGAAATGTTCATGCAAGAGTTCTGACTTTTCCTAACTCCATGACTCCTGCTAGATTTTTTCCCATCAATTCACGTGGACCAGGAAGGGCTAAGAATGTGTTTAAACTAGGATGATAAGATCTTTGAAAAAGGAAACAAAACAGAAAAACACTAACAACCAGCATGAAAGAGGGATAACTGATAAGATTAATAATTCTTGAATAATCAGTTAAGACTTTTAATGATAATGAAGAGATGAGCAGTCTATGAGCAATGTCATGGTATCTGAGGAAAATGAGTAAAAGGGTAACCCAATAGCAGAGGACCAATAGACAATCAAGTGATGAGCTCCCCTCAAAGCACAACAGTGACTCTAAAAGCAGGGAGAAGGATGGATTTGTGGATTTTCGAGGCTGTAGTACAGGAACATCCACATCGGGGCCTTGGTGCTGGGCTCCAGTCTTCCAGATACAAAAAAGACAGTGACCAATGAGACAGGCGTGAAGGAGAGACAAGCAATGTGCAGGCCAGCTGCAGCAGGCTCTACCACAAAGAACACGGACAGCAGTGACGAGGACAGGGACACAACGATCATGAAAAACAGTGTTCCTGTTTGAACATTATTTCCCCACCCCTTCTCTCTCTGTTAAAACAAAAATCAGCCAAAATCGAAAAAAAATGCATTGCAATAGCTGAGGGTTGTTAAAGGAAACAAGCAATGAAATATTATGAAACCATACAAAAATACCAAAATACAATAACTTGAAGACAGCAAGGCTAATAGAGGAAATGGAAAATTAAAATATTAGATAAACTAGGGGCTTAGGCAAGGTTATGTGGATTACTTGAAAACAATTTCTTGGTTTTCCTTTTAATAAATAGCTCATTTTAATGTAACTACATAAATTATTAAACAACATTTTTGCTTATATTCATTAAACACTTTACCATAAAAGAAATAAAAACATTTGCAGAATGACATAAGACGTAATTAAAACAGTTTCAAACAATTTCACCCCATTATTTGTTTGCTCATTCCTTAGTTTATATATACTAATTTGACTTCTAATGAATAAAAATTAGAAATGCTTTTTCAAGCAAACCATATTCTGAATCTCAAATTATGCTTACACAGTGTATGCAAAGAAGGAGATGAAGGAACCACTAGACCTTTAAGTTGTTCTCTCATAAAAGTGACATTTTGTTAGTATTTCCTTGAATGGGTAAATATTAGTTCACATCTTTCAAGACCATAGCATAGTCCCTACTTACTGAACAACATTTTGTGATTTTTACTTTTTTCTTTTTTAATAAAACATCTTATGAAGAAGCAGTAACCAATCTGGCATTCTCATTACTGCTAATTTAATAAGGTTTCCATAGCAACATAGTCTACCTGTTTGCCTATAGGTGTTTATAGGTATTTTTCAGGCACCTGTACTTTGCCTTGAAGATTCAAATTCTTCCCATAACTGCCTAATTCATTGCAACCTTGAAATATCACAAAAAGGATGAATTAGATAAAACTGCATTCCAAACTCAGTTCCAGAAAGATGCAAAACATGATGCTGATAGCTGAATGCAGAACCTAATGCAAAAACTATTCACAGCTCTCTACCATACCAGATGATGTTCACAGCTTAGAGGAAGCCAAAGGGTGGTCATGGGGAAAGAGAACAGTACCTGCTCAGTCAGACAGAAAACAAATGGCAAGTGCTGTGTTACACAGTATGGGGGAAGCAGCTGAGGTATCTAAGTCCATCACCATTGAAAACACAACTCTAGAAGCTCAGTAAAGCAGAAGCAAAACCTAAAGGTGTCTGAGACCAAAGCCGTCTCGAGCATAGCCCAAATTACTGGGGCATCAGGAGGAAGAATGAAGATTAATAGCTAAATCAAATCTCTTAGAGATGAACTTAGAAACACACAATCATTCAGGTTGGAAAAAAACCCTTCAGACAATCAAGTCCAACCATAAACCTAGCACTGCCAACTCTAACTTGGTACAATTCTTTTGTACATACTTCAGCACCTTGGTGTTCACCTCTTAGTACCGGCAGAGTAGATTTTTCACAAGATTAAATGTAAAACCTTGGTTTTACACATGAAGGAAAAAATTGCTTCCTCTCTTCTGTGTAACTGGGCTCAAATTATCAGCTCCCAAACTGCAATGGCAGATCATAAACTTGCCCCTGGAAGATCAAACAAGCAAAAGTACTTTTATTCTTGTCCACCTTTTATGTGGCACCTCATTTCAAGGGGAAAGGTGACATTTTCATTATGAGAATAAAGCCCCACTCTCCCCCGATTAAATATTTATGTTCAAATTATGTTTCCTTAAGAGGTTTTCTCAAGGAAATCTTTAATAAACACACTGTGATGCACCAGCAGAACAGGAATCTAGCATACACAAATAAAAATCCATTAGGTTTAATGACTTATACAACATAGCAGTACTCAAGTCTATTTAAAGACATATGAGTATTGTATGTTAACAGAGAATTTATTTAATTTTTCAATTGACTGGAAAGCCGTAGAGCACTAGGAGAGTTTTACGGCAATGTCATACTGCACAATAATATTGGGTTTATTCAGCTTTTTTATTATTATTCAGCTTACTCCACGGATGATCCACTTGACATCGGATCATGCTTTTAAGGGCGAGCATGTGGATTTACAATTTCTCCTACATATTGAAATCACACAAGTAAGTGCAGCTTTTTGTCTGGGGGGAAAAAAAAAAAGGGGGGGCGGCCCTTTTTTCTTCTCTTTGCATTTTCTAACCAACTATTAAAGAGAAATCTTTACAATTCCTTCATACAGGAAAGACTAGAGACTCCAGTGTTTCACGGACTGAAGAACAAGATATGAGAGTTCCAACTGCAAAGCAGATCTTTACCATGACCTTGCAACAACCACACATCTGCTCCTTTTTTTCTTTCCTCACAAAATAATACCTACCTTGCTTTAAAGAAGGAAGACTTAAAGTTTTAAACCACTGCTGAAGATGAAAAACTAATGAACTCAAAGTCCTCTTTTCTAATCAACAAAGCAGAAGACACTTAGACTTGTCTGGGAGCATTTATAAGTTTCCTTGGAAATTCTAATGTTTCTATTATTACCTAATTTTCATTAACACCTCCCGGGTGTCGAAGCATTTTCAAAGTACTGACATCAGCAGTTCACAAAAGCAGAAAGACTGGAATACAAAATCAAAGTAGGAAGGAATATCCAGAAGTACATGTATTTTAAACTACCTGGAAATTAAGGAAGAAGGCACAAAAATATCATCACTAGCTTTCCTCCTTTCAACACCAATCCACAACTACAGCCCCAGAGTGTTTAATCTCCCTTCCTCAACAGGTGATCCTGTCATTCCATCCAATGCCATACTCCAATTTTCAAAAAAAAAAAAAAAACCTAAGCCAAATTTGTAGCTTTCCCAACTGGCAACAGCATAGGTATGCTACTTTCAAGAAATCCAACAGAAAATTATCACAGATTTCAACCAAGATGCTATCCTATTTTGTACAGCTTCTCACTTCTGCTTTCAGTGCTATTACAGTCAAATATGCAGTAGGGAAAAGTTTGTGAGTTTTAGAATCCACATGAAAGAAAAATTTGAAAAAATGTGAAAAACTCAACCCTCTCAATATTTCCACTCTGACAAAGACTGTTCCTTCTACTATGATATAGAATTATTAGCCTCTTTGTGATAATAATTCAGGTAACTCTGAAAATACAGTGGGATCTCAAACCTGTTTGGGTAAATGGTACATGTTATTTCTGGTGATAAAACTGCCATCTCTGAGTACACATTTTTTGCACATTACTTGCATTCACAATGCAACATCTTTCAATGACCACAAAAGAAGTTTTTCCACCAGAAAAAAAGAATGTCAAACACCCTGCAGTTAAACACATTTAAGTTCTCTTCAAACAAGGAATATGAGGAATAAGCAGAGAAATACCACCAAATAGAAACATATTTTACATGTTCTCTGGGGAAAACAACCCAACAATATTTTAATAAAAACACTGGGAGAAAATTTACAGTATTTAAAATCCTTTATACTGGCTTTCTCTTCCCCCCGCCAAAAACCAGATATTAGCACTTATCATGAGAATGATCTTTAATTAAAGAAAATAAATGGTTTCTTTTTAGAATTCCCTTTGATCCACTTAAGCAAAGCTGTTATAGGTATAAATTTAAGCACACTGACTTCAGAAGGATTATTCATTCTTAATATCAGCATCAAAAGAAGCCTGGCCAGCAGGTCAAGGGAGGTGATTCTCCTCCTCTGCTCTCCTTGGATCCCACCTGGAATACTGTGTACAGTTCTGGTGCCTTTGACATTAGACAGGAACTGATAGAACAAGTCCAGAGGGCCACAACGTTGGTAAGGGGACTAGAGCCCCTCTCCTCTGAAGCCAGGCTGGGAGAGTTGGGACTCTTCAGCCTGGAGAAGCTTGTATGGAGAGCCCAGAGCAGCCTTCCAGTACCTAGATGGGGTCTACAAGGAAGCCAGAGAGGGATTCTCTCTCCATCAGGAACTGCTGTGACAAGACAAGTGGGAATGGCTTCAAACTGAAAGAGAGTAGGCTTCAATTAGATATTAGGAAGAAGTTCTTTGCTGAAAGGGTAGTGAGGCAATGGAGTAGGTTGCCCAGAGAAGCTGTGGCTGCCCTACCCTGGCACTGCCCAAGACCAGGTTGCAAAGGGCTCTGAGCAACCTGGTCTAGTAGGAGGTGTCCCTGCCCATGGCACAGGGGTTCAAACAAGCTGACCTTTAAGGTGCCTTCCAACCCAAATCATTCTATGATTCTCTCCATGCACTTAAGCAGCAAAGGTTTCAGTGACCTTGACCCTTGACTTAGAGAACTTTTTCAGATAAGCACCAAATGAACTAGGACCAGATGCATCATCCATTCATTCTGCTAGAGTCTAGCTGACACTACTATCATGTTCTGATCCAGAAAAACATGCATATTTTTAAATACTTTGTTGGATTAGGGACTCCATGCAGGACAGTTTGCTGGCTCACACCTTTAATGTGCACCTTATGCTGACAGACAGATCTTTTGGACACATTGTCAATTCATGACAAGTTTTTTTCTTTCAATCTTTAGTGTGCTGTCGATTATTAACTGGAATCCACATGCCAATATGGTAATTTTTGTGTTTGAACTTAAACACACAGATTCATTACATTAGGCTAAAAATTGTCTATTTAAAAAATACTGTCACAAACAATGACTTCAGAAAAATCATAGGAAATTACCTTAATTTCTGTTCCCTGTGTATTGTACTTTATTAGCATGGCATACGACAAAAGGCATATTCTTAAATATCATGAAAATGTTTATCTTTAACCTTACAAACCCTTAAACGTGTGTAACTACAACCCTGAGTATCTCATTTATGTAGGAAACACTCTATAACTGATCATCAGCTTTCCAAAAAAACATAATGTATTCACATAACTACATAAAATCCCCATTTTGTCAATTAGAACACTGAGAAGTTTCATACAAATGAACTGAATTTTCATTTCAATAACTAAAAATAAAACCATATAAATTAAAAAACACATTTTATGTAATTATTTCAGGCAACTACCACTAAAGAAATAATAAGCAACACTTGAAACAAGTCAAAGGCTACTTTTCTTCAAAGTAGCGGCCTAAACACCAGACAGTTGTTTAGTTTCAATGAACAAGCCAATCAAGTTATTTCTAATTTTTGTGCTGACTTCTTTCTTTGCAGTTAAAGAGGAACTAAATATGCCTAGCTATAAAAAGGGGTCAGAAAAAAAAAAATACCACCAGCCCTGGTAAGATCGGAAAAATAAAAAGGAGTGATGGAGAAGGAGGAAAAGGACAAGCGTCAAAACTAGCTGGATGTTTACTCTAAGGTGGCTAAGACTAGTTTTTCACTTGACAGGGGACTCCATAACTCACCTACCAGAATGCTTCCTATATTTACACCTGAGTAAGACACAAAATTCTTAGAGGCTGTGTTTTTTAAAATTACTTCAATCACTTTACAAAAAAGAAACGTATGTATAGGAACATAGCTTAAGGCACTGCTTGCCTACTACCCTGATCTTTGATAAAAGCAGAAAATAGAATAGAGCCAGCAGCTGAATCCTTCTCTGGTTTGAAAAATATATCTTAAATGGCAGAGGGCAAGTTATTTGAAAATTAAGGCCCTTTTCATATTAAAGTATTCTGAAAAGCAAGAAACAGTTCATACTAAACATTTAAACAAACAGTGAATGTATCAGAAATGTATCTAAAGAGAATAAGGAACTACCACAATATAGTATTTCTGATTTTTTTGTTTGTTTTTTAAACAAATGCATACATTTAGGTACAAATGCATGCCTAAATCTGTGGCTGTGTGAAAGAAACACATTAGGCAGACAAGAAACGTCAAAAACTTTAGGATTAGTGCACTCAAGAAAGACACAGGAAATAAGAGAGACCATAAGAAAAGCCCATGTTAATAAATCATTTTTGTCAGTGACAAAATGACAGGAAAGCTTGGGAATACTAAAGCCCTACCCTATAATATTCAAATCAAGATAATATGAAACTTAAGTCACAAGATGTGTTCTCTCAATATGTAAAGATGAATACACAAAAAACATCAGCCATGGTTTAACACTTTGTGCTTGAGGCCCAAGGTTTTTGCTACTACTAACATGCCTGAACTGAGTTATCCACTCACAAAAGATCCTGAATTACCCTTATGTATCATCCATTTCATTCGTTCTCTCCCCTCTCCATAGAGCTTCCCATACCCCAGCTGAAAGTATTTGATCAACTGCTTCACTTTCGACATGCAAATCCTACAGGTTTATCTGGTTCCTGCACATTTTGCAAACAATCCTAGTATGAGATGAAGTTAAAAGAACTACAAATTGTAATTTCAAAACACATTTCTGGAAGAGAGGAGACATTTCTTCAGTTCTTCAAATCATGATGCATATAGGCTCTTTAACAACACAATTAATTTAAAGCCCACATCTTGGGTGTATCGTTTGGTTTGGGAAAGCTTAACATTAAGACAAAAAAAAAAAAAGTCTAAGTAAATTACAGGTATATTTCTCACAAATTTGGAAGCTTTATAAAATATATAAGGTGTTTTGAAAAGGCTCAGGCTCAAAATTTCTCACTGCATTCAATAACATTGGGGCATTTACAAATATGATCCAGAAAATGTAAAAATACAGAAGACTAAAACTGGCAGATACACATGAAGGAAGCAATGTATTTTCGGCAAGTCTTCCCTGACTTTTCTGAAGAGAGCCTGGACTAAGAAACAGATTCCACTAACAGGTACAAGGGCTCAGTATTTACTGTCACAAGTGAATTAACCTTCAGAATCCATCAAAATGGCATTTATTTACCAGGCAGTGAATTTTACTCCCCAGACTATTTGCTCTGTGACTACCACTCTACTTCCGGCTCAGCTGTTTTGTAAATAATCCGCTCCTAACATACAAACAACTAAATACTTCACTGAAAATGCCACTGAGATTAAACTTTTGTCAGTAGTAAAACAATGTGTTTATTCTACAGCTGCCTCCTCTCCAACTCAGGTTTCAACCCTGCTGCGAGGAGCATGTGTGCAAGTGACAAAATCCTGCCCGTTACCAATGCTTTAAAGAGATTTCAAGAAAGCTGGGAGCCTGATACAATTCACTTCTTGGAACCATCCTGGCTTTGCTCAGATGCCAAAAAAACTTCTCAGGTGAGAGGAAGCACCTGTCAGCACCAGGTTGCTCCTCACCTTTAGGAAAGGGAAGCCGGTAGTCAAGGTAAAAGACAGAAGCAGGGGAAGCTGTTCTTTGCAATAGAAATACAAAGGCCTTAGGATCTGGTTCACAGAAACCATAATCCAAATTTTAAAAGAATATAATTCATATACTCTACAAGTCTGCTCCAACAACAATTTCCTATAACCTTGTTTCTTCCTGCTTATGCAGAACGCATTCATCACACAGATATTTTTGACTGCTGAATTTGGTGTCATGTCAGCTGTTATTATAGGCCTCCAAAAGTGGCAGCTATTGTCCTTATGTTTTTGCCTACAAAAATTGTTCTAATTAATACTGTCCCACTGTAGAAGCTGCTAAGGAGACAAACAAGAGCTGGACTGCAGAACAGCAGTCTCCATGTCAGGCAATTGTAGAAAAGCTGGCATTACTTCTGTGTCGCTAACTGATAGCCACAGAAACAAAAGTTCTGGTTCACTTACACACCAGTCACCAATATGTTCTTCTTTATTTTGTTGATTAAATGGAAATGCACTGGTTTTATTTTGCACACTGCAGCGTGGAACAGAGAGACCACGTCTCACTGCACATTCACCTAATGCTTAAGGAAGAAAATGCTACCTATGTATGCAAAAAAAAAAAAGTTATTTTAAATTCTCCTACCTTCCTAGGAAATACAGTTACTGAGAAGACACATTCTGGCAATACTCTACAACATTCAAAACACTATCTCTTAATAAGGAAACATTTGTATTCAGTTACACAACATGAAATTACTAGCCCACAAAACAGTGGTGTTAAAACTTCAGTCTCACCCCACTGGTAAAACAAAAACAAAACAAAACAATTTGGTAAGTTTCATGGACAGTTACTTTTAACTGTCATCATTACATCTCTATATTTCAGGGAATTATTTCTCTTATTTTGAGAGAAGATTTAAACTTGCATGAGGAAACTGTAGAACTCCCTGTACGTCTGTGGGATTCCAGTGCGTAAAGAAGATGGTAAAACTATTAAAATATTCTCTGCAGTTTTCCTTCACATTAGCAGAATCTTCTCAGTGGTGATTTTTACTAATAACAAGAAATTTAGGCACAAAAAAAAGACAGATTGAGTCAGTCATGCCAGGCATTCTCAATTCCTGTGGTGATTTTCAAAGAGAAAAGACAACAAAAATCCTTGTGAAATATGTATCAGTATCAAAACTTGCAAGCCACCCCAGGCTTACCTGTCTTTTCTATTCATATGCTCTCATTAATCTATTTCAACAATAAGCAGAGAACACTGCTTCTAATCTGTGATGCAGAATCAGCGACACATAGAACTTGCACTGATGATGACTTTGAAAAAAACCCAGACATTAGACCATCAAATATCATTCAGAACCATAAAAAATCTGGCCACCTCATACCAGAGGACACGCCAGAAGAGTTTGGGAGTTTGTGTTCCCCAGCTACACACCACAGTGTGTGCCTGCAGAAAGAGGAACAGGGAAATAACAAACAAACCAACCAGTAGGGTAATACAGCAATCAAGATTACTTGTATCTGACACAAATGTTATTATTTTACCCTGAATTTTGCCGGGTCTCACATCATCTTGCCCAAATGAAACACTGAGCAGGTGATCACCCTGTCCCTATCCGCACAGGATGCTGACACATCTCATTAGTCTGTTTTTCAGTAAGTCAGGATGGATGGTACTCCTGACATTTCAATGTGCATAAATTCAAAACACTTAGGTAAAACATTCAAATGCATCCAAATTTCACAGCCACAACCACAAGACCCTTACAGATACCTGCTGACTCAGTGTATTTTTTTTCAAAAGCATTACCATGACTAAAAAGGACTCAGATACAAGCAGTGGGGAGAAGGTGCAGCATCAAGCCTTACCTCCTGCAACCACTGGAGAGCAACATGGTCTTCGCAGCTCTTCAGGCAGAACCTTGAGCTGTGGCAGCTCAGATAATCTTGAATAATAGAAAAACAACCCATAGTAGGGATATAATTATGCACCGAGATTCAAGAGAAGTTGTCCACATGTAAATTGCTGAAGGATCTAACACTGAAGCTTCGGTATTTCCAGTTATGTGTGTCTAATGTTTCGGTGTGCAAGAAGCTCTGATCAAAAACTTGTTCACAATTTATACCCTTCATAGCTCCCAGATACCCACAAAAGAGCAAGCATGCCTGTCAGTGGCAAATATTGTTACTGCTTCAAATTCTTCATGTTGCTCTTCTTTGAGGCAAGCTGGAATGTTTGCTGCCATCACTCACTGCTGACAAATCTAAATGCATTTCTGACAAACATGAACAAAAATCTGCTTTTGCCTCTGCAAAAAATAGAAATCATTTATTTGCACTTATCTCACACTTTCTTTCTACAAGAGAGGTCTGGTTTTGACCCAGACACAGGAGACGATCATCTCTCAGCTATCAGTGAAAACTATACCTTCATGAAGATCCCATATGATTTAACAAATTCTTTTAATACCATAGGTCATAAAATGCAGTTAACTTGGCTATGCAGATCACAAGAGATGTAGATAATTTTTGCCCCTCTGTTCCTTTCATGCTAAAAGGGCACTAGGGAGCAATTGTTGCCTGTTTTCCAACCTTTTGTTAGAATTTCCCCCATCCCAGCTGGTTTTAAGAGAAAGAATGAAAAAACTGAGACAGCCTGCCTGTGCCTTTTGCATGCTGCTGAAAACCAGCTCTGGAGTGTCAACTCATTCCAACTGGCAAATGGTCTTCACCAACACCCAGTTTAGCAAATGGAGAAAGACCAATGTCCAAGACACAGTTCAATAAAGACTGAGGTGAAAAGAGGCAGAAGTCCCAACAAGAACAAAATATATAGTTTGTAATTAGTATTTTGATAGTTTGTAATTAGTATTTTGTTATTAATCTATCTCCTAGTATTAGTGTTTTCCGATCTGAGGCTTAGTGATCATTTCAGATGCTACTGGAGGAGGGGAACAAAGCTAGTTAAGCCAGTCTCTTGTGACAGCAGATGAGAAACTGGCATTTCCTTTCACTTCTGTCCTTATCACTTCTTCACCTTAAATGTAAACAACTACAATGCATTTTGCATAGCACAACTGACCAAATGCCCCAACTGCTCACATATTAGATACCTGCACATATTAGATACCTACACTAAGTCTCGGCAATGCCTTCCCGGGGGTAAAAGATGATACTCCATGCATCTCTCTCCAGACATTCATCCCCAAGACCCAACCCCGATTCTTAGGGCTGCCACTGTGAGCACCTCCTCTCATCACAAAAGTTTTCTGCCATTCAGGTTATACTTTAACTTTTCAGGAGGCACATGACACACATGAGAAAACAGATAAAGACAGACAGAAAGCCTCTACAAGGTTTCTAATTCTAGGTCTGCAGCTCTCTTCAGTTTCCAAGAACCCATGTAAGCTCAGGAAGAAAAAGATTCCTCTTGCCTTACTAGGTAGAAGATTGAAACACAAAGAACAGACACCCTCAGCCTTCAGTTGAAAATAAGCTGATTTTTAACACATACCTGGCAAGAGCATGATGCATATCCACTGTGAAGTGGCCTCATTTGATCAGATGCAAATTGCTAACCCACAATAAAATGATTAAATTCAGTAACATATCTTTCGCTTATCAGAGAAACTGATTCTCTTCCAGCTTAAGATGAGCAGACAAGCTCACACAGCAGTAACCTCAGGGATAGATGCTTGTTGTCAGCACATCTTCCATGAGAACATGCTAGTTTTGTATTTGAGGCAGGATTCACATAATACCTGCACACTTTTTTATCCTTGAGTCCTGGGTTTAAAACATTTCCTAATGTTTCCTTTAAAATGTTTCTTTGAAGTTCACCAGATTTCCCTGACTATCCAGTGTGAACATGGATAGAAAAGCAATGAATAAAAATACAGTATTTCCTTCTTCCCTGACCTAACTGGTCTTTTTATCACAAGAAAAACAACTGTGGCAATAATACTACATAAAAAATAAAATCAAGGCCAAAGCATACTTAGATGCTTTAATTTCTAAAATTAACATGCATATACGTGAAGGGATCTCAAACAGTCCCACAGTGAGCACACAAGATGTACAAACAGTATTTTCTGTACTCCTGGCAAACTTGATCAGCTATGAAGTTGAAACAGGAGTCCCACAAAACACCTTCATTTAATTTGATTGAAAGGAATACTGCACAAAATTAATTCCAGTAACATTTTTCTTCTTAAAGAATTTACGAAGATGTCACCCCAGAAAGTGTTTTAGATGGTTTACAACAAGATCTATGTCTTAGGCAGAAAACTGGGAAGGAGGGAAGTGCGCCCTGAATTTTAAAGACACATCTTCACATGTCATTTTTGAAATGACAGGGTATACTGCATCAGGTATATGTTACAAATCTTTTACTTAACACAGAGCACAATTTCTTTCCTCTAAAGGAGAGGACTTCTTATGATAATTGTGGCAATGGAAGCCAGAAGCAGCACAGCCACTGCAGAGTACTGTTCGATTACAGATCAAGCAGCAGAATACCAGGAGCTGTGCTGCAGTACACACAGAAAAGCAGCTCTCCGTATTTTAGTCACGGAAAACCAGCATGATATGAGGGGGTTTTAAGTTCATGTAAGTATCCCACAAAATTTCCACACTCAAGACAGCTAAAAATACTTGCTGAAATATCAGTGATTGCCACCCCTCAGAAGAGAATCTTCTCCACCACAAAGTACTCTCACAAATGCAAACATACGCTCTGATGCTTGAAACATTATCCCAGGTTATTCTCCTTTACTCAGAGCATCAGTTGTTGCCAAGGTGAGCCAACAGCATTGACCACGTCTCTGCTACTTCATTTCAGCAAGACTGACCAATTTCCATTAGCAAAACTCTGACTTTATCGAGTTTTTGGATAACCTCCATTTCAGCGCATGACTTGTAGGGACAACGATCACAGGCTGCGCTAAGGACTTTTTGCAGTAGATACTCAATATAGAAGGGGCGCTCTGAAGCAAGGAAGGGGCAAACAAGGATACCAGTACACTAAAATAATGCCACTTGGAGTAAACTCAGTAGGTCTGCACAAGGTAATCACTGCTTGCAATATCCTAAGAGCTCCTCACATCACAACGACGCAGCTCCTCAGATAGTTTTGAAGTTGATTCCTTGCACTAGAACATGCCTTGGCATGCACTGCAGTGTGGCAGCACTGCCATCCAGTTCCTGACACCCCAGATGAACTCAGCATCAAGGGAAATACAACAGCCTCGAAGTGCTCCCCAAAGCAATGCTGCATTGATTTGGAGTGAGAAAAGAGTATGGGTACTCAGCGAACCTTCCACGCTGCAGTGCCTTGAGGATACAGCCCCCACATCCTCTCTCACAAACCCACCCACCTCTCAAGCCTCACATCCTAGTGCCCACGGCTTCGTTCCTTCCATGGCTGAGGACCTAAGGACCCGATCAGCTCCCTACAGGTGCATGCAGAAGACGCAGAGCTCTCAAGAAAGCCTGTAACATTTGAGGGGGAAAAGCCTGGTACAAACCACTCAAAGTTCATCACGGGGATATCTTTGCCTTCCCAGTTTTCCCAGCACCTCCAGAGCTGACTTATTCCAGTTGAAATCTGCTGCTACAACTAGACTTGAAATTAAAGCTCCACGGTACCTGTTTATTATGACAGAGAAGGGGGGTATGGACTGTGGATGTAATAAAGCCAGCAGGGGAGGCTTCCTTGAAAGGGAAAGCCAGCAGGAGGCATGAGGATAAACTGGCATTACTTACCTGCTCACTTATTTTCTGAGATCTTGTTTGGTTTGTGGTTGTAGGGTACTTTTCTGGTTTGGGTGGGTTGTTTTATCCCTTTTCATTTTGTAGTTTGTTTTACAAGTGATCACCACCAAAAAACTTCAGCACCAAATTAACTTAGCAGGTCTGTGTTGTTGTACAAGAAAATTACTACCAGACAGTCCTACTGATGTTCATAGGGTTCATAGGGTTGAATAAAGACTAGCTCCTCTCACAGGAACAAAATGCTGATTAAAACAATCTGATCAAAGAAAATACACAAGCATTTAAATGTTTCTTATCTTATATTCTGTATGAGTATTCTTATCCTATATACACAAGCATTTGGGATGGATAAATGGATACTTTATATCCTATATAAAGGCATACTTGCGTATGTGACATAAATACCATTTATATTATTAAATATTTCACATCCAGTATTACTCCATATCTAAATCACAAAAAGCTATCAGGTACACTGTTAGTTTAAAATAACAGTACTTACATTCACAAAAGTCTTCTAATAGCACAATGTACATAAAACATTCTGCAGACTAACTGAACAGAAATATTTTCTAGAAACAGAAGAGGGGGATGTTAGCATAACTGGCTCTGAACCAGAATTTAACTGTATTTGTAATTGCCTTTTACTCAATGCCATACTAAACTCCTACATTAGCTAAAGATGCACCTTCATTTCATTACTGCACTGGCCGTTTTTCTGCCTAGCTTGAAAGCTTTATATTTCATTTATTCTTCATACTCAAAAACTATTAAATTCAATACAGATTAAATATTTTGACCATTTAATATTTTTCCAAGTCCAAATCAGGAAAATTCCAGTGACCAGAATCCTGATAAATTACTATCTAAACTTAAGCATTATACAATGCAACATATTTCAGAAGGCAATAATTTACTTTAGTCACAGTAGAGATTTTTTTTTATTTACACAATTTAAATACAATAAAGAGAAGCACCACTGGTAAGACTATTAACATATAAATCTATTTGGTTTCATAATGAAGATGAAAGAGGCTAAGCAGAAATAGTAATAAACAAGAACTGTTAACAAATCAGTATTCTAACTGACATTAAACCCATCAGAGCAAAACCACCACCACTGTTTACTCTGAATAAAGACGAGTCCGCACGTTACAGCTCATGACACAACCTTTATGCAGAATGAAATGAGAAAATCTTTCCACTTTCTGACACAGCCAGATTAGACCCTTTCTAAAGTTCCCTCATCTGTAAACACATCAGATATATTTTGACAACTGTCATCCATCCTATTTCTGTGATTCCTCTGCTACACAGATTTGTGATATAAAGAAATATGACCCCAGATTTTATTAATGATGTATTTACCAAGAGTAAATACTCAAAAGCTCACTTTTCACAGCTGAAATACCTTGCGCTCATTTCAGCAACTGTTTCCATGATGTCATACATTCATGATGAACTTCCCATTAGGGATAGGATTTACTAGTCAGAATAAGGGCAGCAGTTCTGCAAAAGACCTCCACCTTCAATGCAAGGGAACAAGACTTCTTCCACACAGCAAACAGAACCTCCTCCTTTTTAATATTCGGCGAATTGTTGGTCCTAGCAGAAGAGCCAGCTATCCAACACAGCAGCAACCAAACCCTAATGTCCTGCCTCAGGACTCCACACGCTACCACGGAACTAACCTGTAAGTCAAAGACATAACTGGACGGACATACCTGAGAGTAAACCGAGTCCCAGCCTTTTTGTCTTTGACTCACAGGCTGAAAACGGAGCAAAGGACACAACACCCACCCGCGACAGAAGCCCCCTCTGAGAAAGGGGCAAAGATACATTTTTATTATAACAAATAGACTGTTTATTCTTAAAAGTGACCAGAAACCATCTCGCTTCCGACATCACGGACGCGTACGGCGGGATTCGGGGACCCGAGGCCATCCCGGGAGCGCTGCCGGGACTCGGGGCAGCTCCTGCGGGCACTGCTCGCCGCCGACAACGATCGCTGCCGGTTCACCGGCGCCCACCGAGAGGGACGGGACGGGTCCAGCAGCGGCCCGGGGCAGAGCCACACGCCGGGAAGTTTCGCGAAGTCACTTCGGAGCTACCTTCCCACCCCCCCGGCTCACGCCTCCCCCGCTGTAAAAGCCCGGCCCGGGGCAGCGCGGGAGGCAGCACCGCGGAGAAAAGTAAAAGTTGCCGTGGAGGCCGGCCCGGTGCGTCCCCTGGCCCGGCCCGGCGCCGGTGCCGCCCCGCACAGCCCCCGCCGCTGCCGCGGCGGCAGAGCAAGATGGAAGGCGCGGGGCCAGCCGCCCGTCCCACGGCGGGGCGGCTGCAGCCGTGCCCGGGCACGGGCTCCGGAGGGGGCACCCGGCGGCGCCGCAGACCCCGGCCCGCCCGCCCGCCTTCCCTCGCGGCGGGCGGCTGGCGCCCCCGGGGCTCCACGCTCACCTCGCTCCGGCTCGGCTTGCAGGCAGATGGGGATGTTCTTCTTCCAGCCCGGCATGGCTCCGCGCTCTCCGCTCAGCGTTGCTGCGGCGGCGACGGGGGGCGGCTCATGGCAGGGCGAGGCGGCGGCGACCCGCGCTCAGGGGGAAGTCGGCTCCGGCGGGCAGCGGCGGAGGGGCGGCGGCCGCGCGGTGGGAGGGAGAGAGAGGGCGGGGGAGGGGAGGCGGCGGAGCTCCGCCAGCCGGGGGACGGAGGGGGGCAGGCGGGGAAGGAAGGCGCGGGCTCGCCCCGGTTCAGCCGGGGACCGGAGGGGGTGGGCGGGGGGATTGTGGGAGGCAGAGGAGGCGCGGAGCGGCGCCCGGCCCCGGCCCTGGCGCCGCCGGCAGGTGGCCCGAGCCCGCGGCCGCACAATGGAGAGCGCGGGGCGGCCCCGCTCGGGCACGGCGGGGCCAGGTGGGGCGGGCGGGGCGCGCCGCCTCTCGCCCGCCAGGTGCGGGCCGGGCCCCGAGCGGCCGCGGGGAGCGGGGAGCGGGCTCCGGGCGCGGCTGTGGCCGTGGCCGCCGCGCTCGTGTGCGCGGCCGCGGGGGGCGAAACTCCGCGGCGGTGCAAGGGTCTGAGTTTCTGACCGTCCCTCCGGTCCCCCGCCTCGCAGCACTGACAAGGGCTCGTCCCTTGCCCTCCGCAATTCCTGACCGGCCGGTTTCCCTGCACCCAGGTGTGCGAACGCTGGGCTATAAGGAGTTAAAACAGAGGCAAGCTCCCACGGAGAGCAGGGACAGCGCCCGATCAAATAAACCAGAATTTGCACCATAAAGAGTCCAGGACCCGGTTGTGACAGGTCAAATTTCTGTCACTATTACAGGCAGTTCCTTACGACCTTTTGACTAAAAGGCCTTAAATCTCACCACTAAAATGATTTCTGACACAGCCATGTCCTAACAGGAGACTAATGCTGTGATGATTAAATATTCCTTTTATTTTTTGCAGAAAAGAAATTCAAAGTGGCATGACTGAATGTCATTTGAAAATAATTATAGCAATATAGATGAAGCTTTTTAATTTTCAGAGGCACTTCTAGGGGTGCACTTCTATAAGAACGTCATCCTGCCTAACAATTATGTTGTGATTATTTTTATATTGTTTGTAATATCCTCACCTTTATAGAAATTATGTAATTTTATGTAATCAAGCCCTTTATTCCGAGGAAAATTTGAAGGGTTTAATTTCAGCTGTAAATATCATTACAGTTTCCTGACACAGCATTCTTCTGTGTAGACTTTGTGCCAGCATGTCAAGCAGAATGTGTCTTGGTACTCATGAAAACCTCTTGTTTAAAACCCCATTGATGAAAGCTGCAGCTCCTGGCTTTTCCTTGATTGCAGTTGGGCTGCAGTCCTGTCATCAGTAATTCTGCAGGATCACTGAGCAGTACCAGTGATCCAAACAGAGTAGGCATATCCTGGATTTCGGTTGAATTAAGAGTATGGGATGAAGAGTTCCTTTTGTTGACAACACTCTTGCAGCCTGTGAGAGGACAAGTGATACCTGACCTAGAACAAAACCCAACAATGTGCTGTTAACAAACCAAAAACATTTTACCAAGTTACAAGTGTCAGACTGGATTTATGTCAGCTTTGAATCATGTGACTATTGATATTTTTGTTGCATTATCGGGGACACTGAATTTGGATTTCTTGTGTCTTTTCTTTTAGAAGAGACATATTTATGCTAATATTCTCCTTCTTTTCATAGTCTTTTTACTTAAATAATGTTGGGGGGTGCTATTGGTATTTCTAAAGAAAAATGTGAGTGTGCATGTGAATTTCTAAGCATTATATAATAAAGATTTCCAGCTAGATTCTTTGCTCACAGGGAAAAACTTCCGCACAATGTCTTTGGGGTGTTCAGGCAGAGAAAATGGAGAGAGAAAAAAACTCTGCATCCATTCAGCCCAGGAGGCACCAACACAAGGAGCAGGTGCAGAAAACTGTCCCAAGAGTTCCTGGAGAATATACAGCCAGGAACAGGTTTAAAGGCAATAAAGTGTATAGATATATAACTGCTTTAAAAAGAAAATTACTCTGGCATTTACCTCTGCCATTTCTTAAAAGACACCTGGACTTTCAAGTGCCATGGAATGAAATAAAACTTCAGATGACTGTGTTATCCATGTCTCAAATCTTACATACTACCTTTGATGTCCACCTTCTACTCCTAACGTTTCCATTATGAATGATAAAAATACAAACACTGAGCCTTGACATTGTAATTCTGATCCTCCAGTTGATTTTGTTTGCCAGCACTAGAGTTCTGCAAAATTGCAGGTCAGAGGAATAAAGAAGTAGATTGCCCTACCCTTCAGTCCACAATAAAGCCATTTTCTAGCCATTTTTCGTAGTGTCATCACTTCGAATGTGAGTAGGAATTCCTAGGGACTGGATGTAGGATTTTTCAGGATTCTTCAGGGGTCATAAAATCCCAGCTGCTGGTTTGGATTTGCTCCAGAAATGTGTTTCAAAATGAGGGATAAGTCCTACTTTTTCTAAATATCACTGGCTTCTCAGGAACAAATATACTACATATTAAATAGCTAACAATAGTTGCATCATTAAATGGAACATGTATGCTTCTCTCTGTCTTATGCAGTACTTTACAAATACATCCTTTAAGGCGATGACACTCTATAATTCCGCATTTCTTCGCCACAGGAGAAGCTTACATGGGTGCCTGGCTCAAGTTAATTTAATTGCTTTCTCTAACTCACATGAGCTGTTTTACGCTGAATAACTGTTTCTGCATATCCCAATACTACTAATAGAAGAAAGCAGCCACCTAATTTAGACATGCATTTTATGATGAATATATCACACAGGTGATAAACTTCCTGACGGTTCTTTTCTGTCTACAATTTTTTCCCCAGAGAAGTTTAAATTAATCAATTCTTGATTTTCAAGGAAGCACCCTTTCTTTTTACTTGATGCGCAGCATGCAGGTCATCTGAAGCATGTACAACCTAGAATTAATCAAAAGCAAAAGAAGTATCATATTCCCAAGGAAAGGTTTTATTCTGTGAGCATTCTAAAGAAGATATTAATTTTCTTTAATTTCCCGTCCTTATGCATTTCCTAAAAGTTAGGTAGGAGAAATATGAAGACGATCAGGCAGAGTGTTCAGTTGCTGAAGCACTACAATGTTTCTCAGTAACAGGAAACTTGCACCATAAATTACCTCTGAACTAGAAGAGATGCCTCAACTTTTAGGTCTTCTAAACTTTTACGTTTGTTTTTTTTTTTTTTCCCCTAAGTAACTGTCATGTTTGCATACTCATTTTTGACTACAAGGAGCTTTAGAAGGTGTGAAGGAGAATCTCTTTGGCAAATAAAAGTCAAAAATTACCTAAAATCATTTTTATAATATTAAGATATTACAACTTCTATAGGTTTCTGGATCAGAACTTCCATATCGTTCTGATAAAAATACCCAAACATACCACATTGTTGTTGACGGCTCTGTAGTATTTGGCTGTGCCATCTGGGGAGAAGGGTAGGTTCTGATTCTTTTAGGTGGACTGGTCACCAATGCCAGCCTGAGGTTCTGTTATTATATTCTTAGTTACATAAATGTGTGCAAGTCACATTAAAATGTGATGTGATTTCATTAAAAAAACTGATACCAATCCTGCCAGAACTGAGCACTAGGCAGACCAGAGATGAACTACATACAGCATCTTCTCTGCCCACTGCTCTTCTATTTTCTCTTTCTGTATTTTCCTTTTATTAAAAAAGTGTCTGATCTTGAAAGCTATTGTCACATTGTTGAACATTGGGTCAAAAAGTTCACAGATGAGGCATAAGGAGTATACCAACAACTGAATTTCTTTTTAGACATAGTTTTGGACTTTTCTTAACAAATGTTAAGAACAAATATTTGGACGTCCTGCCACAGAGTGGTAGCCAGTCATTGTCAGCCTCAGTGGGGAATATCCACCTTAAGCCAGTGCAGGAGACATGGTCCCTTTGGCTTGCTCTGTTTATGGTCCCATGAATCTCTTGCATTGCCATAGTGGGGGATTTCAGCAGAAGAGGAGGATGTCTGAACCTGCCTGTGGGAGTGGACCCATCAGGAAGTTAAAACTCAAGATACTTGGTCTGTCAGTTCCAAAAATATTTAGGACTCAGACAAAACGTGAGTACAATTAGTTTAGGGAAGTTGGCCACAGCCTTCAAATGAGCAAAAGGGGAAGGTGGGAGTTTTATGAAGGGTGTTTTTGTGTTCAGGAACCTGCAATCCACCTGCTGCCCATGTTATGTACCTGCGTGACTTTGGATTTAGCTGTCTTGTGTTTTAAGGAGGCAGGAAGATTTTCTTTATTTCCCTTAAAAGAAAATATTTTTCAGGTTTTATCTCAGATCTTTGAACTACAGCAAACAAGCTCAGAGTTAGCAGATTAGATTCTTGATCATGACAGCATCCTTGTGCCAAACACACACAAATCCCACTAGACAGCAGACCTGGGACTACCTACTTGCATTTTCCTCTTTCTGTAACCTGCTCCAAGACAAGGAGACACCATTTCCCTGTGTGCTCAGGCTTTAAGCTCTGAAGAGATATAGGTACCCAAGATCAAAATTTTGGGGATTGTGCGCTGCTAAAATAAAATACTCTGATTAGTGCTTATAGCTGTTTTGTTTGCACAAAAATGAGTTGTGTAAATCAGCTGCCAAGGGCTACACAATTACCAATGTAATGAAAAAAGAAAATTATACAAATATTTAATACCCTGACTTATTGGTGCCTTTTTGTGCTGATACTGAATTATAAATAAAATAGAGCATTAACTGATCACTACTCTCAGTACAGTCCTACTCAGGAGCACCAAGCTCCATGACACCCATCACTCAGGGCTCTGCCACCTGCCTGGAGGAAGGCTCCACAATTCTGCTTAATTTCTGTGGTCAGCATAGGGAAGGCTTTCATTTTAATGCTTGGCTCTCAACTTGGTCAAGAAGACTTTTACAGGAAAGAGATAAACCCTGCAGCAGAAAAGGAATGTAGTTTCGGGAACAACTCAGGGTGCCAAAAGCTCAGGATCAGCCTGCAGAAAAGAATGGGCCATGGAGCATCCTGGGATGAGGAATGCTTAGGGAAAAGACTGCAGAAAACCTGGAGGAAACAAATCCAGGTCCTGTTAACTGCCATTCATGATGTTTCTACTGCAGACATTATGGACAATGATTTCTGATTTCATTGTGACTAATGAGATTGTTATTGTCAAGGAAACTGCCTGTAGTAAAATGGGATTTTGCTTCAGATTTGAGAACAGTTCACATGTTACCTTTTTCTCCCTCAGTCTTTCATGATTGAAGGCAGATTTCATGGAGGGACAGGGAAAATGAGAGAGAGAGAACAGACAAATAACTGGCAATCTTTCCTTAAAAAAGTTAAGAATGACAGGAAACCTGTGTGGTAAACTTAGAAAGCTATTTTTCCTTGTCCTGGTTCTCCCTGTTCTCAGCATGCTGCCTGGGTGAGGGCACAGGGGTCTAGAGGGTGCCAGTTTTACCTTCAGCTCTTCTATGCTCCTTGTTCAGCAGCCTGTCAGGGTTCACCTTGGTGTCTCTCCAGAAGACACAGTACTAGAGAACAGCCCATTCAAAACAATCTCTATTTGGCCCCTCAAATTCCCAGGGTACTTAAGCTTTCTTCATGTGCCTTTCCTGCATATTTCATTTTGATGCTAGTCTGTGTTGAATTCTGATGAACGTATTTACTTACTTTTTCTGGCAAGCAACCTGCAACCATGAATACTATTAATGACACTCAGCGCACTTTGGGAAGTCCATTATCAGAAAGCCAGCTGCTATTTCAGGCACATTAGTAATACCCATTATCCACACACAGGCCATAAGATTGATTGTCTCATGAATCCTCACTAGCCCAGGAGTAATGATAGCCCAGTGCTGACCCAGTCATGAACTTAGAGCTATGGAGGTAACCACCTCTATCGTGCAACTGTTTCCACTTCAGGGCAGAACTGTCCCGTTTCTGGTGGCCTAGGGCAAGCTCATGAAATCTATCTGCCTCCAGGGATGGAAAATCTGGAGACACTGCTTGTCACTCTTGTGCTCCACACTGATACGATCCTACCCCTCCTGAATCCACCTTATGACTGAAGAGTAAATCTGTTCAGGATCCGGCATTTCACAGAACATCTGCCTATTGTACAAACACTTGGCAGCATAAAGGGAAGCTGGAATGAACTGCAGCAAGGTGGAAGGAAGGAAAACAGCCAGTGTGCAATCTCAAGAGTGCCTCAAGTAAGGACTAAGTTAAAACCATTGTCATTTTACAGAAAAGATAGGCTTACTGTTACTCAGTAACGTTAGAAATACCTGCAAGTTTTGAGACGCTATGGGCCCCATCATCCCTAGCACCAAATCTTCACAACTGTAGGGTGAGGGAGGAGTAGCCCCCAAAAGCGATGAGCAGAATCTGCACTGCGGATGTGAGAGACTTGATGTTGTGCCAGAAGCAGATGAATTGGAACGTGAAAGTACATAGCAGTGTAGATGTGCTCCAACTGCCTTTCAAGACTGGGACCTCAGCTGCCTAGATGTGTTTACAATTTCCAAGTTTTACCCTAAATCTTAAAGAAAAGGCTTTTGTTTTCCATCTGCTTTGACAAACAGCCATAAAGCTGATGCTCAGCTAGTGTGCCTATCAGAAAAATATTGGTCATGCTTTTTCATTTTTTGAAATGTAGATTAAATTTTGTCTTTTAAGGAAATTCAGTATCATTAATGCAAATTTATGTGAATAACTCTATTATCTGTATCTCCTACAATACACGGAACATTGAGCTGATCAGAAGAAAGCTTTTTTAAAGGTACTTGAGATAATGTAATGATCTTAAAGAATGTGTTTGTAAGCCTTGCACCAGAAAAGGAAGAAAACCTCCAATTATAATTTCCAGCAGGAAAAAAACTGTTACAGAAATTGTTTAAAACATTGGAAAAACAGTAAGATTAGAGAGGCATAATAAGTATTTTATCATGAATTTTCTACAAAGAAGAGAGTGTTTAGTATCAATTCCTAGTCCTATTCAATGCTAACAGCCCTGATTCAGAGGAGGATGCACATATGACAAACTGTAACTTTAATAATAGAGTTACTTCCACTAACAGAGCGAAAGGAGCTTTCCTGGATCAAGCAATCCAGCAGGTTTTGTGCAAATCAATACACACAGTGGCACATATAGATTCCTACTCTCACTTTAAAACAAATAGTGGAAGGTGTGGTATAGAATAAACTGGTATGAAATATCTGTGTGTCTTTTATGTATGTTCCTCCTGTAGCAAGGTGTAGTTTCTTGGCAATAAGCACAATCCAGTTATAAATGGTTTTGTTCTCCATCAGTCATTAGTACATATCTTGCCTTAACCATCCTGCATAAAGCAGGATGCACTTTAGAGCTAAAACTAGCAGCATGTTCCAACTTTACAGTCAAGTCTCAATACTACTAGGTAGTAGAGTAGTAGGGTTTTCTCAGAAAGTTTAAAAAAAGGTCTGAAAATTCCCTTTTTTTTGTTAAGTCATTGCCCCTTTTTATATCTGTACATCGTCCTGTTCCCTTATAAATATATTCAAGTTGAATAAATATTTATAATTATCACTTGGTAATCAGAATTTGAGTAGAACATTTCATTTTTTAATAAAATACCCATTAAGGTTCTGTGTATTGCTTATATAGGCAAAAGACTTGCATTCACTTTTTAAATTAAATTTGTTTTACTGATTTACTTGCTGATCAGACTACTCTAAAAAGGAATTTAGGATTTCTGCATCACAATTAAGTTTCTTCTTATTTTGACCAAAGTAAGCAATCATCCAAATGCTCAGGAAGTACCTGTTGTTGAATCCACTATATTTTACCTCCAGCACTCTTCAAATATACTAGAAATAATGACAGTAGTGACAATAAATTGTGGTACATTTGTTAAGAGTTACATTTAAGAATCTTAAACGTCCTTTTCTGTAGCCCTGTCTTGGGCAATAAAATGTTCTGCTGTTAATATCAAGAATTTGTACATTCAATTATTCAATCCACTTTACACTCATGCAAACATAATAAAGTTAACTGGACTAGAAAAAATTGGACCATTGATTGCCCCTGTTATGATACGATTATTTTTAGCTTACTTCTAGATTTTTAAATATGCACTGGGAATACTAATTTTGCTACTTACCCTCTACTTGTCATCTCCCTTCCAAAAAACCTACAACACATACTGTCCATACTTTATATTTGCTTTTATCTTATAGTTTTAGGTGCCTCTTCATAATTAATAGCAATCAATACAGTAGTTTCCATTTGCACAGAGAGTCCAAAGAAGATCACAAATGATTGGTATAGCTCTTTATAGTTAATAAAAGTTTTAAATACTGAGTTTTACATTTAAGAGGAATAAATCAAAACTGTAATTTTTTTCTTAAATGAAGGATAGGAAAACAAATTTAGAACTAAAAGCAGCTGTTGCCATGACACAGTCTAAATATTTAGGGGGAAAATACCATGAAAATTAAAATAGCAGCATGTTTTTCAGAATCGTGAACTGTTGGGGCACAAACTTAATAATTTCTTTTAATGGAGACCAAGTCCTGGAAGTTCCCTCTGCAAAAGACCAGGAGAATGTTTCCCAGCCTGCTGCTGAACAGAGTGTTCTATGCTGGAGACCTTATTAAGAGTTGGACTAGAAGATTAAGAAATGTGAGATAATGATAATTGAGTAACAGATGTCTGTCAGAGAAAATGGCACCTCTATGGCAGACAATGCAAATATGTCACTTTTAACCTTCTTTCATGTAATATAATAAGCAGATTGATATAAAATATTTTAATAAAATATTTTAATTTTTACTGTGATAAAGCCTGAGGTTAGTGATATTATGCTACTTGGAAAAGAGCTTTTTATTTTTCAGCCCATTATTGCTTTGTCTCCTACAAATTTCCTGTACAAAAAAAAAAACCTTTTCTCAAAACCTTTGTAACAATGGAGACTGACAAAAAAAAAAAAAAAAAAAAAAAAAAAAAAAAAAAGGCCTTTGATGCCCATTTTTGACACACAGAACATATTACAGACACCAAGACAGTGTGATGGCAAGGTCTCAACAGCAAAGCAAAGCACTTGAAACAATACACAAACAATGGGATCTGCTCTCCTGTAATGTAATAAAGTGTCTCATTATATAAAATCTAATAGAGCCAGCTTTGAAATTGCAACTAACATTTTGTGTAGATCAACAAATTAGCTATTAGTAAATCAAATGCAATGCTTCAATCTACTCTAGTGGCTTAAAATGGATATTTACACTGAAGTTTTCTGGGGCATAATATCCCAGTTTAGCTTTACCAAAACCATAGCCTCTGAGGCCTCTGAAAGAATTCCTGTATTACACTTCCCCATACATGGGTTCCTAGTGAATGAATGATCTAAGGGAGCATTTCTCCCAGCCCTTCACCCACCACTGTCTCCGTTCTTAAGCCCTGTCCTGCAGGTCCCAGCAGGCAGAGGTGCAGGCTGGGGCACAGCGCTGCCACTCCTGATTCACCTCCTGGGGCTGCCACAGCCTGTAGCTGATGGGGTCATTGATTCACACCCAACCGTTATCTAAAGCTGGCTTGGCAAGATCTGGAATATCTTCTAAGACACCTCCCAGGGCTCATAGGTAGTACATGCCATTTACTTGGACAGCAGTCTTTTAGTTCAAACTACGTTGAGTGCAGACCTGTGCTTGTGTTCATGTAAACACACATAAAACATGATATTGCCATGCTTTCTGCTCTAAAACAAAATTCACAGGGGCAGCAAGAAGCAGCCACCATGTAGATCATCCTGGTCTGCTTACAGATCCTGGTGACCTTCTTGTTCTTCCCAATCCAGCAAGACTCAGATGCTTCTTCGGGGTCTGAACAGGGAAGACTTGAAGCTCCCTCACATCTCTGAGGTAAAAAAAAAAAAAAAAAAAAAAAAAAAAAAGCCAGAGTCAGTGGAAGTTATCATTAACAGAGGGAAACAACAGTAATGTTCCTACTATAGAAGGTCAAGCACCTCCATGCAACTGCTGCCTGTGTCAGCCCCCACTGAACTGGGCACATGCTGAGGATACCAAACCTAGCCAGGGCTGAGGTAAATGTAGCACCCTGGAGTAACAGCTAACACCAGGACCAGATGACAGTAATTAGTAGAATAGATTCGTTTCATACAGGATCAAAACCTACAGAAAAGTATGCACTGAGCATAAGGGAATTACTGTGTTCCCACTGCCTTTCCCCATCATACCTCTACCAGTGATATTTGGACATTGGTTTTGAAGTTTGAACATCTCTGTCCAACTCTTGCGCAGCACGTACTGTACAAAGACACGTATGGAGCATTTGTGGCCAGTGAGTAAATAATCACTGCTGAAATTTAAATATAGAATATTCCAAAGAAAATTGCTGGCCATGTTTGAAAGCAGACCACACAAGCTCACTGTAAATTTTCAGAGGCTTTGCCAAGCTGAAGTTCTTGGATTTGTTTTACCATAACTGAAAGAGTGAATTTTTAAGGTGCTGCTGTAAAAGCACTAGTGACAACTGCTAGTTCACACAGGAACTGTAATTGCATGGAAGGAAAAAAGTAAAGGAAAAAAGTAAAGGAAAAAAGTAAGTCAAGCATCATAAAGGAAGTTCAGTATGGTAAGGGTTTGGAGTACCCATTTTATTCCATCTACTTTTCTACATGAATTATTTTTCTTTGTGGTAGTCTATACCAGTTGTGGATTTTGCTTTCGAATAAAAGGCAGCTGGCAAAAAGTAAATGCCTGTTTTGTAAATGTGTAATTCCAATTGTTCTCATACAGTGACCAACTTTGTTTCAAGATATGATGGATGACACTTGTTTTACTTTGCTCACACCAGTGGCCTCTCCTTATAATGTAGTGCACAAGGATGGCAAGGAAGGCTTCTGCTCACCATGTCCTGCCATCAGTGCACTGGCATCAGTGTATGCTGCTCCCTTTGCACCATAAATTACCTTTTCCTAAAGGCAATGAAATACTCACTGGAGTGGAGGCTTCAAGAGCACATCAAGAGAGAGGATGTAGGGGAGCCAGCAAGGACTAAGCCTGCAGACCCACCAAAACTTTGTGGGCTTGGGAAGCAAGGGATCCATGCCTTGGAGGTTACTAAAGCAAAGACTTCTAGGGTCCAGTAGAGATTTTAAAGGTTTCCTTACAGGGTGTTTTTGCCAGACCAAAAGCAAGCCTGAAGAAAAAATCTCACATTTCAAGAAGGTATTTCACAGGGAAACTATTTACAAACCCCTGCACCAACATTGTGTCTTATCCAACAGCTTGATATTTGAAAAAATGTTTACAGCTTCTGCTCCAACAAAACACTACATTTAAAAGCCAAAGCCCATTTTCATGCATTTGGGTGTTTGCTTTCAAGAGAAAATTAAGACAGACCCACCTTGGACTTCTGACCACTTTGGAGTCCTATTACACTGCAAAGGAAACTCAGGTACCCAGAAATCCTGTAAAACTATTGAAATATATAATGAAATAAAATAAAATTTAAAATAATACGCAAAACATCTTGGAAAACTGTTGTTGCTGGAATTTTAGTTCTGAAGGTTTGATTTCCATACTGTAGTAAAGTTTCTTTCAGAGTATTTCAACCCCAGGCCAAACTTGCAAAGTCTGGTTTCTGAGAAAGAAAAACAAGTTCCATTAAAGTTTTAATGAATGATGAATTATAAACCCAAAATGATTACAACTGTTTGTGGATAGGTATATAATGTCATTGAACAGCTTGAAGGCAATAAGAATGGTAATTTGTCTATGTCACTGCATGAATATACAGGATTCTTCTCCACAGACTGCTGAAATACCAAGAGTATATAATCACATCAGGAAAAATAATTTTTTCTCGCATGCTCTACATGAACTGTTGAGATATTTTCCTCCCTGCCAGAAAATGTTAGGGAGACAGAGCAAATATAGAACATTCATTGGGAAATTATTTTGCATTTTGCAAAATGGCAGGAAAGATATTTCTTCTGCATTGCTTGAACAATAGGAAACATCCACTAGAAAATCTTGAAAATTAATAGTCAGTGCATTTCATAAATGTCAAAACAAGCATATTTTACATATTAGACCGCTTCTACAAATATAATTTAATTATACAAAAGATAGATAAATGAATACATTCCCTGTAACTGTATGCACACATGAGTTTTCTTTAAAAAAAGAAAATACTTCCTTTTAAATATAAGTTATTTTAAATATATCCACCTTCTCCTTAATGAACAATTGACTGCATGTCATGAGTATCGAGTTTAGATGTTTCAGAGCCTGCTATATTCATGCATGAGCTTGTCCTGCAAAAGTTGAACATATAAAGTACTTTCATAGAGAAAATTGAGGTGATTTCATATGGAAAAGAGATTTTATGTCTTTTAACAGGATAGGCAAAAGTATGCGGATTAATAAGAGTTGCCTCTCAATATGTATGGTAGCTCACTTTGAAACTAAGAGAGAAGGGGCTATTGTAGATTGCTACAGTTCAGTGTATTGTACAGCACTAAAGAGTTCAAGGGTGTTTAGGAGTGCAATTCTGCCCTTACGCTTTTTCTCATCCTCCCTTCTCCCATCCTTCTCTCCAAGGAGGCACTTCCCCAGCCCTGTCCACCTCTGTCCTGTTCTGCCTCTCCTGCTGCAGGGAGCAGTGTTCTTGTTGCTAACAGTCCTCAGCTGCCTGAGGGCAGGCAAAGGCACCTCACAAGCTGAGAAGGAGGCAGAGAAACCTGGGAGAGGCTACTTTAATCTTCCCTCTCCTGCTACACAAAACCTTCCCTTCTCCATGGGCTTAGCTCTGACGCTCAGGACAACGTTGGTGCACTGGACACACTGGTGAGGGCTTTATTCAGCCTGACTGGGTGAAGCAGGCAGCAAGCACACAGGTGTTCACCATGCCCAGGAGGTGTGTTTCATTCTCTTCATAGTCTGCCAGAAGAAATTGAAGCCCCCCCAAAAGCCTTCTTGTAGACCTCCGTGTGGGAGATGAGCAACATAAAATTCCATAAATTCCAGTACATCAAAGAAATATTAGCACTGGGGCTCTGCGGTTTTTTGTTTTGGAAAGAATTTGACTAGATTCAATATGTCCTGGATTTGTCAAAGCCTGACTTCTGTTCCTTGCTCTTGTGTAGATGTAAATTAAGAACAGTGTAAATCAAACACAATCTAAATTAAATAGAAAGCTGCGGAATTAAAGTTTGCAGATAGGGAATTATGCAATTGGGATTATAAAAAAAAATGAATCTGTAAGGAAAAGGAGTGTGGATTTGAGATTTATTTTCTTTTAAAACAGGAAGGTTAACTGCTGTTTAGTTATTCTTAAACCATAGGTTGTTCTATGATGGCTTCACTTCCAGACAGCTTGACTGGGGTTCTCAACTGATCCACACTGAGACTATGGGAATGCTTTTGAATTAACAACTCCATCATGGCATCTGAATACTGAATTACTGATTTTAGTACTCAGAATGAATGAAAATACGACTGAAATTTGGGGTAAAAATATGTCAAGGAGCACTTAATAAATACCTCTTAAATTTTTTTACATTACTAAACATACCACATGGTATTTTTAAAATTTGACTTATTTTAAAGTTGTTTATGGTGTCTTTTTGTTTCTCAATTACAATTTGCAATTCCAGATACAGCGATAACTTTGTAAGTAAGGCATGCCCTTAATTCATGTACACTGTTAGTGGATAGTTCTCTGAATAGAGAAGTATGAATTTGCCTCTGAGGTTGCTTCTTTCAGAAGCTGTATCACATCTGATACCAGCAACAGGATTTGCCACTCCTAAGGTAGAAAATGAATGCTCAGAATATGCCGATCTCTCTTGGCTGAGAGCCACACTTTCAATTTATCAGGCAGGATTTTCAGTAATGGGTTAACCCTTATAGAAAGCTAATGTTCACTCTTGCTTTTGCTGGAATACATTTAAGATAAAATATTTATATCTCTCCATTGTAATAAGCATAAAAAAGGCAGGATTGTTCAAAATAATGGTCTAAAAGAAGAATAAAAATGAGAGCCCAAAGTAGGCTAATAAAATCCTTCTCAAACATGCAGATATCCCAGAGGGGGAAAAAAAAAAAAAAATTTTTTTTTTTTTTTTTTTTTTAGATCTGATATTGATATGGAGGAAGATTTGGTATCACTGGTCAGCAACAATCTAGAAAATGTTAAAATGTTGACAAGTACCAAGTGACTCATGAGGCTCTGCATAAATTTAAAAAGGTAGATCATGTTTAGTAAAATAGATTTTGTAAGGAGGAGGCACAGAAATGTTAGTGTCTATGTGCTCATGTGCACGTGTGGAGATTCACATATATATACAGACACGCACATATGCACACACACAAATTATATATATATGTATGTATATATATGCACACACAGAGAGCTTAAAAGATGAAGTGACTTTTAGCCTAATTTTCCTGGTAAAGGTATTCAGGAGAACTCTTGACATTTTCATATGTAATCACTTGGAGGAACAGGACAGACTCTCAGGGTATGAGGCTGCACTCAGGGAATGCTCATTGGAGAGTGATAAAAAAGTCTGAAGATCCCAAATACTCACAACGGCCACGTCATCATGATTCCCTGCCTTTAAAAGGCAAAATGTGTGATGGCCTCCATTACCCAGGTGTAAAATTAGTTGATACGGATTGCACATGTGCCCAGAGCAGTTTCTTTTATGAACTTTGACTAAGAACAGGAGTTTCTTTAGTAATGTAAATCTGGCAAAAAATCTTCAACATGAATAAAATTATCTGCACTCCTACCCTGCCCTGTGATGGGCACCACTTCCAACAAAGGGGTATCCACAGTTTCTCTGGGCAACCTCTTCTAGCGTCTCATCACACAAACCAAAGTCTCAATAAATTTAGTCTTCAGTTCCCTTTCCATTCAGGCCTAAGCCTGTAGGATAAATGCAAGTGGAAAAGGGGATGGTCTTACCCTGGACAAAGCTGCACCTTCCTCACAAAGTTACACCTGTATGAGAGAGAAAGCCTGCTCCCACATATGGGTCATCATTGCAGATCATTGCTTCTGCAGTTTAGGGACTCACACCACTGTCCAAGCTTCGATGGTGACTCTTCTCTGCAAGAAGCAGCCCCATAATCAGGATATCCCAGTGGCACACTACAGTGCAAGTAAATAGCAGGGACAGGATTTCTTTCAATTTCTACCATTCTCAGTTTCTGCCATGATGTACAACCACAGTTTCTCTGGGCAACCTGCTCCCATGCCTTACCACCACAAATTAGGGTCGCAACTTATTATTCGGGCTTAATGTGCCTTGCACCATTAATGGTTTCCAATTTGCCACATGTCCAAAAGCAGGAAGTTCTTCCGACCTTTTCTCCCTTGAGCTTTTGTTAGGTCAAAAGAGAGAAGCCAGTAAAAGCAAAGCAAACACTACACAGCAGGTAGACAGGCAGACAAAACAGGTAGTTGGAGAGCTATATGTAGCTCAGGCAAGATCCACTCTTTCTAAACTCTTAGTCACTTCTTCAAAACGCGTTTTGACCTTCTAACTGAATAGGTGCAACAATATGACTAATATAAAATCTAAACCCTTATTGAAAAATAAAGCTGTACAATGCCCAAGTCAGTAGTTGCACTAAGTGGAAATGCTGGAAAAAGTTCCTCTAAGCCCCTTTAGCAGCATCATCAAAACACAAGCTTTAACCTAAAGAGCAGCCATATGTTAACCAACACTTCCCTGCCTCCTTCAAAATCAAAAAGAGATCTGGAAGAATAAGCAAGAGTGGGATTTTGTGGCCTTCTTTTTGATGCTGGTTAGGTGTAGAATGGTTTTGTCCTCTAACTGGGAAGATAAGAATGAATCAGTGAGAGAGAGAATAGTGGAAATGCAGTAGCATGTTTAATATAAGGTAAAATAATTAAGTTAATAGCAATTACTGTGTATGCCTCAAGCTGTGATCTAATCAGCTGTCGCAACCTAAGCAAGATTGGGCTGCACTGGTACTTAAGGGAGAAATCCCATATGCTATCAAAAATACAGCTGATGATTCAATAGCTGCTAAGTCTCTCTTCTGATTCACTTAGGAAAACATCACACCAAGGGTTTAGAAGAAACTTTATATTTACTATCAATTAGAAAAATAGCATTAATATTAGAAAGGATATTTGTTTTCTTCTTGTCTACTACACTGCTTTTATAGTGTAGTAGTTTTATAGAAATATAGGATATATCTTCAAATTTCTACAGCATTTTAGAGGTACTAAATAGCAGTTGTATTTTATGTCAGAAGTGGTTTCTAGTTTAGGGCTGGACAAAGTGATTCTCAATTAAATGCCATGAGCTTTACACATGCTTAATACGCTTAAATAGTACTACTTAAAATTTATAAGACTCCTCTGAGGCAGCAGCAAGGTCTTATTCAGAGTTCATACAACCAGGATGAAAATCTCCTAAGCAGACACTGAACAGCTGGGCTGTGCAACAATAAATCACATGTAAAATCTGTATTCTTTTGGCAGGCAAATGAGCTGCATGGGAATGAGTTTCACCCTCAGATTCTAATGCCCTTTGGGAACCAGCTCAATAAAGTTTTAATGTTAACATATACTTTTAATACTATTAGAACAATACGAATGACCAGTTAGTGAAATAACTGTCATTAGAGATACCCAGACATTATGGAAGAATATTTTGTGGGAACACAGACTACAAGTTTTGGGTCTTCTGTGGAGCATAATGCGCCGTTACTCTGGAGAAGAGGTAATAATTCATTTTACATACTGGAGATAATGTGCTGAAGGGGAAATAAATGGACCACATCAGTTAAGTCTGCTACACAATGTAAGGAATTCTAAAAACCACGTCTTTGCTGAGAGACAAAGCCCTCGTGGAATAAGTGCTACATCAGTTAACAACAGAAGATGAAATCTGGATGTAATGAAGAAATTTTATTTAAAACACTAATGAAATACATTATATAGTTTAATGTGAATGTGAGTTAAGTCTCTTGTGTATCCAGATATTAGAGTGGTGGCAAATATCTGCGGCTAAGAATGACTTAAGCAACCACCAAATATGTAAAATTTGTAGTCTGGTGCTAGAGCAGTCTATCTTGATTGCTTGAATCTACCAAGTCTGTCTTGAATATATGTATTATTAGAGTCCCTCTAAGATGAACTGAAGAGGGACAGCTCTTATTTGAAATTTTTTACCTGTTTATTCTTAGACATGAAGGCCAAATTTCTGGTGTATAATGAAGTATTTGAGTTAGAGTCGACCTGAGCCAGCAGGTCCCCATGCCACAGCCTGGCACTATACAGAGCCAGCACTTCAAGGCTCAGAGAAGTTCAGATGTGTTTGCAGAGAATAAATGCTCGGGCCTGTGCCATGCCAATGCAGCTACACATTTCCAGATCTGAACAGCTTCTGTGTGTTTCTGCACAATAGAGTCTTGTATTCCTCAACACATTAACTCCAGGAAAGCCAGGCTGGTGTCATTACAGCCAGAAATCTTAGTTTTGTTACAACATGAGCCCTGTTGCTATTTCTTACCAATTTCTCTGACAGTGAGTTGTGTGAGAGAGAAAAAAATATATTGTCAAATGTGTTTTTTTAAGGTATCCAATACGTACTTTCCAATGCATTTTAATTTAGGGTATAGTCTTCTAAAGATATTGGGCAGTAGAGTTTAGTATTACATTTGTGTTTTTTCTAACCATCAGACAAGTTAGGCAGTACTGTGCTTTCTATTATAAGATTCACTGAAGAATAATAGTCCAGTCTTTGGATCCTGCAATCTATACTTGGTACAGGGTCTGAGGAGTCATATGGCAAAAAAACCCAACAGTCAAAAGTAGCTTATCAGTTCAAATAAATATTTAGGACCAACTTGCCTTAGGGACGGTTCTAACTTGCAGTGGCTAACAGTGCCCTGTCGGTGTACATTTGCCCATAGCCTATCTATGCTCAGCTGCCTTAAGGCCTGATTGTATTCCAGTGCATGCACTCAGGGTGCTCTAAACCTGCATGTTCCACAAGCTCCTTGATTGCATATTTCCAGTCTTCTTGGGGAACGCAGTGCCTTGTTGTGAAACCTACACCAGGAGCTCTCCAGAACCTGGTGGTGTAATCCTGGTCTGGTACAAAGCAATAAAAGTGAGGGCCTAGCAATAAGTCTTGTGGAGAAATTCAGCTCCAGATTATGAAACCTAAAGACAGATGCTTATTTGCGATTGTCCACATGCAAGCCATGTGTTTAAGCTGACATGACAAATGAATGGAGTCAGACATTTGTGAGAGGGAAATTCAACTCCTTTCAGAGCAGAGGACCAGGAAGCTGCTACAGACAGGCAGTCAGTGCTGAGACACACTAGCACTTCCCTCCTGACCCTCCCCTGCTGCTCTGGGAGGACATGGACTTCCTGGAGGTGCTGCCTCGTGCCTGCCTTCATGTGTGAATGCCTCAGTTACAGCTCAGCTAGCACACAATAATTCGGTGTGAGCATCTCGTTTGAGTCCCCCAGCATGGGCCAGCTGCGATGTTCTGCAGGCTCCCACATTGTCTAGATCTCCACTGCTTGTAACAAGCTCTTCAAACCCACATGTCAACATCCATGTATAGACATGAACAATTAGGCTTATTAATTAATGTATAATATCCCCAGTGGCTTCTGCATAAAAACGATTAAGTGCACAAAAACGGCAGCAGTTATTTATGAAACTCTTGAAGTCCCTGATACAGGAAAGGTGCTTGGTCTCTCTGAACTAAACAAACGTGGCAGCTATTTCCCCAGCAGGGTTCAGCTGCTGAGTTGTTTTAAATCCAGAAGACACTGGCAAATAAACACTTATTTTTGTATCTCTCTCTTCACCCAGAAGATGTGGTGCAGCCAGGTCCTTAAAATAGAGCAGAGCTGGAAAGGATTTGGGGCAGCTGGAGAAACTGTCGGTGACAAGATGGCCGTACAAGCAAATGCCTTAAAGCTGAAATTCGTATGAGCTATACGAATATATATATTCGTATAATATGAGCTATATTATACGAATATATTCGTATAAATTGAGCTATAAATGAAAGAGATTCACAGGAAGCGTGAGCATTGTCAGCATGTTTCTTCCTCTTCCCTGTCCTTTGAAGCCAGCCAATATTGAAGAAAGCAGCCAGAGCAGAAAAGGAAGAAGTCTATATTTATAAGCCTAATAAGCGAAGGTAAGACTTTGGGACTTAAGAGAATGATGGGAAAAAATCAGGGCAAACGCCATTCTCAGCAACTTCACAGCATCACTTCTTTTAGAAACTGGAAGATTCATCTTTCTGCTAGGTGTGGAAATAGAGACATCAGCAAAACACAGAGCTTTACAATCATGTGGATATCATGGCCACCATCCTTTTCTCCATCTATTGGAAAGCAGCTATTTTATCCTGGTAATATATTCAGAGATGATATTACTTTTTCTCACATCAGTCTCTGAAGAGATAAGAGAGTTCATTTCCATGTGGTACAGAGAATTCCACAAAGGCCTAAAAATGATGAGTTGATATTTTTTTCCTTTCTAAGTACTGAAGTTCATAAAATGAACTATCAGTCTTCTGCAAATTTGGGTGAGGTTTTGCTGGAACATAAATGCAACAGAAGAGTGAGTGTACAAAATGGAATTTTTGGATCCAGCCTAAATACAGAATGATAACTTTCATTTTTAAGTAGTAGTACTTCTCCTTTAAATAAATATTGCCACTTCATTCCTTTAAACTAATAGGAATTTCCTAATAAAAACACATATAAGTAAACTGATCGTATAGGCAAAAAAGAGACAAAATAATATGTATGAATTTGTCAATATTATTAACTTTGGTAACCTTGAGATACAATGTGGAAAATCTACAGGCAACAATTCCATCTTGGATAAATTTAATAGCAGGTAACAGTCATTCAGATTAGAATTTACAGAGAGCAAGGATGCAATATCTACTAAGGAAGAAGTTAAGAGGGTTTTTTAAGTAGTCAGTAGTTCAAAAACCTTAATCCATAAATTCAGACTGTATAAACACATCTTTGATTTCCTGAAATTGAATTCTGTATGAAAAGGCAAGCTGGATTTATATAATGCCACACTTTCAGAAGGCAGGAAATGTGGAAATGACAGGTAACTACATCTAATTAAACTTTATTAGGATGCACATAGACAAAGGATTGAATGTTATATTTGTTTAGATTACTTAATTTTCAGTGAAGATGCTTAAAACAAATTATTATTTATTTTGCCACTAAAAATTCTCTCTATACTCACAAAAACAAAAAAAACCCACTAATTTTTCAATTACTACAATTAATTAAAATGCTTCAGAAAAATTTATGTTTTGTTTTAATATATATTTTAAAGGACTTTTTTTGTTGTTTCAGAGGGGCCTGGAATCCACAGGATTTAAGATATTTTGCAATAAAATGTGAAAAGTTAAGCAAAGGGTAGCACAGTCTGGGCTTCTTGGTCATTTGCACACTTTTTGAAGGAAAGGATAATGTGTAAACTAGGCAAGTGTGTTAAAAATATTTTCCAAAAGTCAAGTTGTGTAGTACACAATGAATTTAAAGCACAGTTTCAGTAGCATTTTCAGTAACTGATAATACATTCCATATGAAGGGAGAATACTTTCTTTTTTATAAGACATTTTCCATTTGATTACCATTCAGCTCTGATCAGTTGAAGACAACTTGGAAATTGTCCCATGTCCTTACTGTACCACCTCAAGGATATATTTTATATTTAGCTTTTTGAGGGCTTGCTGTTGCGTTTGTTTGTTTGTGTGGGGTTTTTTTGGTGTTTTTTGTTTGTTTGATTGATTGATTGGTTTTGGTTTTGGTTTTGGTTTGGTTTTTGGGTTTTGGTTTTTTGTGGGTTTTTTCCCCCCTTTTTTTTTTGGTTTTGTTTTTTTTTGGGGGGTGGAGGTTTTTTGTGTTTGTTTGTTTGTTTTGTTTGTTTGTTTTGGTTTTTGTTTGTTTGTTTGTTTGTTTTTTCTTTGCCATTATGTTCTTCCAAAAGTAATTTTCTTATTGGCTTCTTACTGATAAGGAATAACTTAGTTCAGATGAAATAAAATTATTTTTAAAAGGAAAAAGTAAAAAAATTATTCCCAGGGCAGGTCACTTCTACTACACATTTCTGTTATTTGTTGAGTGTTCCAACTGTTAATAATTTGTAGGCAATCTCATGCAAAATTATTTACCAGTAAAACACACTGACCTAGTGGGTCACTGATAAGAAACACACTGGGTCCTGTCCACTTCACACAGCTATTCACACAACAGCAAAGTGAGCATAATTGCTGTCATTCCAAAAGGCAGTTATTCTTAATGGATATTAGCTGCTGATAAAAATCACAATTTAGAGCTTAAACTACCTGCCAAAATAGATGTCTACTGATGCTGATGCTATTCCTGATTATCATAGAGTGAGGAAATGCAATATTCAGCTTCCATCACTTGATTGACCCACCAGAGAAAATCTTACTGAGTCAGGATTCACCTTATCAACTAAATGATCAGACAGCAAATTGAGCCAACAGCCTGATCAGTTATTCTGCAATCTTAAGAGATTGCAGTTGAGAAGAGGCTTTGTTTATTGCATCTGTAAGTAATATATAAACTATATCACTGGCCTCGAGAGGAAAGGAGTTTTTCAAGATCTCTGGGTGAGGTTCTTTCAGAGATAAACACATTCAGATATCAAATGACCAGGAGGAAAGAAAACATAAAAAAGCATGAAATCTGTTCAAGGAGAAACAAAGTACAGTACTCCTGTAATCACTATTTGTCATAAAAGCTGACAGGGACCCCTTTTTTGTTTCTCTAAGATGATAATCTCACAGAGGAAAAAGAAAAGCAATGGTCACCAGCAAACAAATAATATCCTCATAAAGAGAAAATATCACACAGATATAAGAAGTTAATGAAACATCCACTGTCCATTTGGAGTCCTTATTTTTCTGTACTTTTGTGCTCTGAGAAAACATGGATAGCCTGGAACACAGGCAGTGGTATATGGAGAACCCTCACCTTGAACTCTGCTTCCAACACCAGCCACTATTCACTAGTGGACAAGGACCCCTTGACCCCCTTGACCCATACAGGATGAGTTGAGTGCTCTCAGCCCAGCACCCAGCGAGAAACCCAAGTACCACGTGTTTGATGCTGGTCATAAACCCCAGAAGGACTTCTGGCTATGAAGCCAAGAATTTGTTATGGTGTGACAAAAGTATTTTCTGCCTGCTTTTCAGATTAGTTTTGAGACAAGGCAGCATATGGAAGCTTACGTGGTTGCGGCAGCCTCTGCCTGCTCTGTGAATCTCTGCCAACTGACTGAGATTACATGTCTATCACCAGCTCTAAAATTCACATAACACCAAATGTATATTGTCTATTTCACCTACTGCAGAGCTGGAGCCTCCAGCTTCCGGGAGATCAAACTTCACCAGCCTTCCCTTTCCCATGCAGAATAAACAGCCTTTTTTTTCCTGACATCACTTTCAAATGCTGTGACTATATCCAGCTGCTGCATTTCATTAAGGCATCATCTTTGATGTATTACTAATACATCAATTCAATGAAATATTAAGACAAAATGACCTCAAGTTGGCTACCATAAGCCAGGCACAGTGAGAAGTAGGAACTGGAAGTGCTCAGACTATTTGCAGTGGCTCCATCTGGAGATGTGGTGAGTTACATATCTCAAAATAAAAGACTCTCCATTCAACCTCAGTTATCAAGATAAAAGGATATACTGTTTAAAGCAAGAGCGAGTATCAAAGTGACAAAATGATCTCTAAAAGAAAGATGTAGTCTCAGTCTTTCATATTACCTTAAATGAAAAAATTTGAGCTCTCTAGTCAGCAAGTCTTTTTTATTAATACATGTGGTCATTCTGATTTTCCCCTCACTGCTTTTCAGAAATACCTTAATGAGTACAAGAGCCCTCCATACTTGTAACCACCTATTTATCACCTGTCCTTCAGCACTGTCTAAAGATCCAGCAAGAGATCAAGAACAACTCTGGCAAAAGTCGCTATAGACAAGAGCAGTAAAATATAATTCCCTTGCCTAATATCTGCCATCAGGGATAAACAGGGATGTCACAAAAGAAATAATCTAGTTACGTCCTTTCAATTGTACTAGTATTTTCAATACGCTCTTGGTATTGTTCGTCTCCTTTTCTGTATTTATTTCTGTTAAATAAATAAGAAAAAACTTAGTATTGCATTCCCTCGCTGTTTCTCATGCACTGCCTTTTCATTCCAGATAATTATCTCTGGCTCAGGAAGAAATATTTCTTCAGGCCAAGTTTAGGGATAATGGTTGCATGCTATGTGCAATCTTTAGAAAAAGCTATATGTCATTATGTGCATTAAGGCCGTCTCGAGCTGGGCCCTTACGAGTTAATGGTCGGCAGCACTGAGCACAGGAGTACTGCTCAAGGTCTGTTGTGTAAGGGAAAGACTTACAGAGAGCAGGGGCTTGCCAGGCACTCTGATTCCTGACAGCACGCTGCAGAGGGACCAGTGTCCTCATAGGCAAAGTCTTCTGACAGCGTGGACGTTTTCCTGGCTTTGGAAAGAGAAAAGGCCATGTAATTAATAGAGAAAGAAATAGCAATGCCTCATCAGTCAGCAGTACTGCAATGCTTCAGATTTCGCAGCTGACGAGGCAAGTTCCCTCCCCGGCGTCCTCAGGCCCAAGTGCCCTCTGGTAGCACCCTGACCTGGCAGGAGCTACAGTTCAGACATGTTGCTAAACTACCACTGTCCTAATTTCTTATAAAAATAGAAGAAAAAAAGGAAAATACACTACAGTATAATATGCAAAGAAAAAAAAATCTTTCAGGGGAAAGGAGGGAAGGGCAGGGATGCAGCAGTTGGCAGGTGCACCCCAGTGCCTGGCTGCTCCTTGCATTTTGCCTGTCTGCACAGAAACTGTCCCTATCCCAGTCTGAGAGGATAAATACTCACTGGTCTCTGGCTTCTCTGAACATGACCAAAAGCTCCTGCACTTCACAAATTCTGTATGCTTTAGGATGATATCCAGTGTAGGATCTGAGCTTTAAAGCAGTTGGAAAATCCTTTATAAATCTCAGCACAGGATTTTTTTCTTTTTGGCCTGCAGGCATTTCTAACAGTAGAACATCACTTTCCTGCCAAGACAAATTCTACCTCTTGCTTTTATTTTCCCATGCCACTTCCTGTGCCAATCAGCCTTTCAATTCTTCTGCAAATCCTGCTAGAAAAGCACTTCAGCTTCTCTTTTCAGCACTGATTTCTTCTTCAGTACAGTATCCTACTGTACATAGATTATAGCCTTCCTCTTAAATTGTTACCCTTGGTTGCCTGTTGATAAAGATGGCACATACTGCTAAAAAATAGGTGCTGCTAAAGAATGGCAGAAGAACATTTCCCTAAAGTGTTTCTGTTTCTGTGTATTGCTTTCATATGGCTCATCATGTGGACAAGCTCACAGATTATTCCTTTGCACATTCCACTACATGATATTGTACTTTCCCTTTTCTCCTTATTTCATAAGGAATCAGTACAGTGGAGGTTCAAATGCGTGTTTGAACAGGGTAATGCACAAAAGGAGAAGGAACTGTATCCTTAAAGGATCTGGTTGTGGCCCCTTTAATTCTGTGACTATAAATGCTTCTTGCAATCAGCTGAGGCTTCAGTGAAGAGCAGCTCACAGATATTTTTCCACCAGGACTGAGTACACCACCAGTATCATGTTTCAATAGAACAGCTGGTGCTTAAAAGGATGGTAATTACAATTTTATTCAAAAAATCAGAACTGGTGGAGCTAAGATCATTGATTCAGATGGACGACCTTGAAAGGCAGATTGCAATGAACTTGTTGAACTTCTGAAAAAGTAAAAAAAAAAAAAAAAAAAAATAAAAATAGATCTCTCTACAACATTTCTGGTACTTTTTGGTAATATGCTACAATCTTCAATTTCCCCCCGAATACTGTCATTATGAAAATTGACTGGGAAAAAAAGTAGTCTGAAAAGCCTCATTATTTTACTATTCCTTCCAAGGGTAGGGATGACGTTCTAAAAGCTCCACATCCCTGTAATTAAATGCTCTGCAAAATTTTAGGTTTGAAACAGTAGATCATGCTGATGGTGTGTTTTATAGAAATAAAAAGACAAAAAGAGCTGTATTGGTTGGGGAAATGGACAGCCAGTCCTCAACTCAGACACTGGCCATAAGCAGCTGCACAAGGAAGAATATGAAATTATACCAAGCCTACAGTATTATTTCCTCTGAACATTTCCCATTCTCCATGTGCTTGGGGTTCACACCCAAAACATCAGTGCATTTCCCTTTGGTGACCCTGGCCAGTGTGCGAAAACTACATTGACATCCACAGCGTCTGCAGCATCCTGCAGCAAAGTTGTACAGCTTTGCTATGAGTTGTGTGAAACACAGCATCCCTGGTTAATTCAGGCTGGAAGGGACCTGAAGATGGCTGTAGTTCAGCCTCCTGCACAAAAGAGTCTGCTATGAGGTCAGATTAAGTTGTTCAGGGCTTTATCCAGCTAGGCATTGAAAACCTCCATGGGTAGAAACTGTACAACCAATATTGTTTTTATTTATTGGAACCAATATGTTCCAGTATTTTCTTAGTCTCATTGGGAAAATATTTTTCTTTATACCCAGTTATATCTGCCATTCAGCTCTTGTTTTGGGGTGACTGTGTATTTCTAATTGTCTGTTAGGTGCAGGAGGGGAGGGCAAGCACGGTTTGTTTTTCACGATCGGTTTTGACTGTGTGTGTTTTTGCTGGAGCATTTGCTAAGGGCTCAGGCTTACTGTCTGATTTAGCTGCTAACTCAGGCTCAGGTTTTAGTTTAGTTGCTGGCTTCATAACTGGGGTGTTGGCTGCAGCTTGAGTGACTGGGGTAGCTCATGGCCATTGTCCTTTGTCTTGCTGCCATGCACTGCCAGGAACACCCTGGTTCCAGCTTCTCAGTAAGGCAGGGCTACAGCTTGACAGGTGCTAGTTAGTACTAGCTAGTAGGTACTGCTGTCAGCTTCCCCCAGAGCCATCCCTTTCCCAGACTGAAGAGTCCCCAGCGCCTCAGGATCTCCTTTAAGGGCAAGTGGCCCAGATTTGACCATCAAGGGCAGCACTTCACTGAATTCACTCCAGTTTATTGATGTCCTTATTGTACTGTAGGGCCCAATACTGGATGCAGAATTCCAGCTGTGCTTTAGTGAGTGCTGAGAGAAGAGCAATAATATCTCTGCCATGTTGCACCTACTGGCACAGCTGGGCACACTCCCAGCCATCCCCACTACACATGGCATGATGATGACTCATGTTTGATCCTGCTGTCAGTCATGAGTCCCAGCCCTTTCCCACAGAGCTGTTCCCCAGGTGCTCAGTCCCCCATGATCATCCAGCTGTTAACAGAGGGCCCTCCACATCCAAAATTTACACAGCAGCGTAAGGCTACTCACTGTTTTCTTCTCTGTTCCAAATAATTCCTTGGGTTTTGTTGGCTTGATTTGAGTATTTTTATTAATATTTGCCTAAACCCACATATATTATAGCAAAGTGTATATTGGATTCATGCTGTTTGTACTTCTAGAGTTAAAGCAGATAAACCTCTTTGTAAGTCTTTTTGATATTCTTTAGTAACCATAGCTGCCAGTTCTGAGTACACTTACAGAGGTGACACTCTGCTTTTTGTCATAGTGATCAGCTTCATGATGCTGCTGAATTCATCCAATGCCTCTGCAATGTACCTTCCCTTACTTTCTGTTTGGATTGCAGAGAGATGTTGCTAGTATAAATGACATGAAGCTTCTTCATGTTCTGGAATTTAAGTATTTGCAGACTAGCAAGACGTCACTTGCCATCTACTTGCTTAACATACAGCATCTCAAAGGGCTGCCAAAATATGTACAAACATTGTAAAAAAGAAATCCAGAGGAAACATTATTTCATTTAAGGCAGTTTTTCATGGTCGTGCTCCAAATAATTACAATGGGGAGCAGAAACAAATGAAACCAGAGGAGTCAGTCATATCCCATAAATTCTAACTACTGTGAAACAGCCAACGGGCTTCTGCTCACCGCATCCCACTGTGTGGCTCTAACCCTTTAGAACCATAATGCACGTCAAATAACAACAGTCCAGGAATAAACTTTTGTCTTGCACTTAATTTTCAGAAAAAGGAATAAATGTTACAAGGGAGAAAGGGCATTCTCTCATCATAAACTCTTAATCCAAATGATCTGATTTGGGAGACTACATTAACGGCGCCATGGCATTTTCGTTTCAGCCCTCGGTGTGCATGTTGACACAGTTACATAGGTGTTGAGACATGGAATTTTCTGCACTCTTTCTGCTGTATGCCATTTCCAGAAGTCCAATCTCTAGCAATGCCCAGTGGCTTGAGTTGCAGCAGTGTTGTACATGATGAGTAATTACTGAGCTCTACCGCGGTTCCACCTCCTGTCCCCTCTTGAAATGCATACGGGCAAGTTTTAGCAAATTGCTGCAATTAGTCTGTGCATCAAGAAAGCGCTGTTCCAACAGGGACCATCAATGAATGGACCTTGTCAGGTTTTATTGATACCTCATTTATGTGAATGCAAACACGCATACATACATATCTACATCCATGCATGCATTTTAACAAGTTGTATAACTTTTCTTCGAAGCTGTTGGTGCTGGAAGGCTAGACAACCATTCCATGCTGCCCATCAAGCCACTACACGGTTATCATGCTAATCAAAGCCCTTTTTGAAATGCTGTTTAACTTCATTACCATCACAAAAGAGCAGCTAAAGGACATCTAAGGCGGGAGGAGGGAAGCGGAGAGGGGATTCGAGGGGATGTGAACGCTCTGAGACACTATAATCTGTTTGAACAGCCATGTTTATTGGAAACAGGAGGGGAAATTGTTTAGCATAAGCTGGTATCAATCACTGAATGGATTCTGTTCCCTGTTATTAATGCGCAGGCAGCCAGGCAGGGAAGAATGGGTTCTGTGCAAAGACAGTCATCTCCCCACTAAAGAGGAAAAGGACTGGTACACACACCACACCCCTCCCGAGTAGGTGGGATCCTGCAATCTACCATCAAGACTGTTTTTTTTTTTTTTCCCCAGACTAGGACAGAGGAGTTATAACAATTCAATGCCTGAATGATCCTTTGTTATTTTGAAAAGTTTTGTGCCTTTTTTTTGTATGTGCAGATGGAATTGTTTTTTTTTTATGGGTGAGGATCTCCTCCATAAAGAATCCTCCATCCAGGAGAGCAGGAGACTCTATTACAATATAGTTAAGTAATACTGCCTGGCCAACTGCTTACTTGCATCTTTGTAAGTGTAAATGTTTTAATGTCTTACTGCATGGTTGTCTCTTATCTTATTAAAGAAACACACCCTTTGTCTTAAAAACAATATTGTCTTAATAGTTTGCTGGATTTATCTGTTTTGATTTAGGGTTAAGCAAAGTAAAAGTGAACATTGATTTCAAAGGAATTAAACCAAGTGCAGTTATTCTGCAATAGATCATAGATGTGGAGGCTAGAAACTTGTGGTGCTTTAAAACTGCTGGCAAGTACAATGTAGGCAATAACCTCAAAGACTTGGATGCAACAAGTATATCCAGACCAAAGCTTTCCCAGGCTCCCTGATTTTGGCTTGAAAGGTCATTAAGGAGCCACTGTTGCGTAAATTCATGATAGATGCTGAAGCATGCTTTTCATTACACTTACACTTCAACTGTAAAGCAAACAAGAGTTTCCTGTTATTTCAGTTAGATCGAAGAAGTAGTTACGCAAATAAATCTAAAAAATAACACAGCCTCAAAACTGATCCTCTCTGCTTTCCTATAAAGATCATCAGTGTGCATTTTCATAATGAATCAAAATGCATGCTCAGGGTTGGATGCTTGAAATACCAAGCGGATATGCTTTCTTCTGCCAAGTTCTGAAATATTCCAAATCATACCTGCCAGGCTGCAGTCATATCAGATCTCATAAGCTAAACAGGTTTTGATTAGGTCAATACTTGGTTGGAAACACATAGCAGGTGAATCAAGAAGGAAACATTCACCAGTAGATAGCAGACTCCCTCTTGTACGAGCCTTAAATTATCATTTGAGAGGGTGCTATGCCAACCACAAGTCTCCAGGTCAACATAGAGAGCTAAGATCTACGTGACTGTACTGGGTTCATGTGGCAAGGTTTTGGTAGCCGAGAGGCTACAGGGGTGACTTCTGTGAGAAGCTGCCACCATGTTCAACAGACAATGCCAGAAAGTTCCAGGATGGACCCTCCACTAGTCAAGAATGAGCCCATCAGTGACAGTGGCAATTGCCTCTGGGATAACAGATTTAGGAAGAGGAAAAAAAACCCTGCACAGATGCAGCTGGAAGAGAGGAGCGAGAATATGTGAGAGCAAACGCTCTGCAGACACCAAGGTTAGTGCAGTAGGGGCAGGAGGTGCTCCCGATGCTGGAGCAGAGATTCCTCTGCAATTCGTAGTGCAGGTTATGGTGAGACAAGCTGTCCCCTGGCAGCCCATGGAGCTCCATAGGGATGCAGAGATCCACCTGCAGAGATCCAGGTGCAGAGATCCACCCATGGAGGACTCCATGCCAGAGCAGGGGGATGCTGGAAGGAGGCTGTGACCCTTTGGGAAGCCCATACTGGAGCAGGGTCCTGGCAGGACCTGTGGCCCCACAGACAGAGGCTTGCTGGCAGATCTTGTAATCCTATGGGAGACCAGTGCTAGAGCGGTCTGCTTGTGAAGGACAGCACTCCACGGAAGGGACCCCTGCTCGAGCTGTTTGTGAAGAACTGCAGCCTGTGGGAAGGCCTCACACTGGGGAAACTTGTGGAAGACTGCTCACGTGGGAAGGACTCACAGTGGAGAAGGGGAAGAGTGTAAAGTGTCCTACCCCTGAGAAGGAAGCAGCAGCAGAGACAATGTTGTGAACTGACCACAGCCCCTGTCCTCTTTTCCACTGTGCTACTTCAGGGGAGGAATAGAAAATGTGTGAGTAAACTTGAGCCTGGGAAAAAGGGAGGGGCTGGGGTGGAAGGTATTTTAAGATTAGGTTTTATTTATCATTATCCTACTTGAATTTGATTGGTAACAATTTAGACTGATGTCTTCAAGTTTAGTTTGTATTGCCTGTCACAGTAACTGGTGAGTGATCTCTTCCTGTTCTTATCTCAACCAGAGAGACTTTCTCTCCCCTGCCCAGCTGAGAAGAGGCATGACAGAGTGGCTTTGGTGGGCATCTAGCATCCAGCCAGGAACAACCCATTACAAATGCTTTTTAGAGGTGCAGGGGCATTAAAAGTGACATGACTATACTCTGCTATCTGCCCATCTTAAAGGGATCTATGAACTTGGGTCCTTATCTCAGCTTTTTCTTTCTTAGTATTACTTAAAAAACTGGAGCCAAATTCCTTTGAGATGATGAATCACAAATGTAATGACTTTTCTATGCAGTTTCTAATGGGATGGTTGACCATAAAAAGTGACAATTAAAAGCAAGGTTTACACAGGAGAAGTGATCTTGGATAACTGCAGTATAAATTGGAGTGCAGTGTAACTTTAGGAAAAAGAGCAACAGACTAAAGCATGCAAATACTAGAAAGAAATCAAGCCTCAAAGTCTAAGGGGAAGGGGTGTCTTCTCTTTCCCAGACATTCTCCTTCTTTTTGGTTGTCCAGAACTATTTTCAAATCTTTTCTCTGACATGTGTCAGAAGAACCAGAGAAAGCTGATGATTACTCCTGTAAAACTGGTAATGCCTGTGTATATTCTTGACCATACATAAATGGACTGAAGCACTTCAAGCTCAAAAGGCTGCCGAAATGGCATGACATTTTGGTTCCTACTTAGTTCATGATCAGAGAGGTGTTCAAATCCTTGCCCTCAAAGTCTCATTCAGAATGAGCTTTTCTTATTAATCATCAAATCTTTTCCTTTTTTCAGATATGAACTGATTAATAAGGGTTCTGCTTTTGCTGGCCTAGTGATTGTGCTTGAAATGGCATTGTTATTTTTGGAACACAGAATCTATGCTCCTGCGGACAGAAAAATAAAGTTTCTATTAAAATATGTATAGAAAACAAGGAGAGAAAACCTCTGTAGATTTCAATCACTCAGACAGGGTTTCTTTGACTAAGAAATTTCATTTATGCTGACTTGTGACACTTGGGCACTGTGACACTGTTCTAATGAGAACAGGAGGCAACAAATGGACAGGGCCCTCAACACACACAGCACTGAACAATGAAATGAAGTTTGGATCTTAGGAAACACCTGATACACTGCAGGATATTTCAGTCACTGTCGACTTACAGGTTTGATTTTATCCTTAATGCAAAGATAGACTGAAGAAATAGAGAGCACCCCAGGTGGAACCTCCATTGGAACAATATCACTGATGAAGTTTCATTTGATGCAGTTGCTATCACTTTCAGTCATCTCTGAATGGTAAACAGTTCCAATTATAAATTCTTTGCCACTAAATTGTCTGCTGCTAATTGCTCTTTTGCATGTAATTATCAGTCAGGATTTAATAAGTATGGAAATACTATTACATGCCAAAAAGTAAAAATAAAATGAGAAATAGCAGACTTAAAGAATGTCTGGCAGACAAACTCTTTAATTAATCCCGGAACAACTATTGGCTGGTGTCTCTCTCAGTGAACATCTCTGGCAGAGAGATAATGGGGTTTTATAATCCTTCAAGAAAAACAAGTAATACATTTGATTCTAAGCTAGAGAGGTTTTGGCCTTCACCTCCAGTTTATACATTTGAAAAGAACATAGATATGGGTGAGAATAAGACTGAATACATCAAAGGAAACATAGGAAATCTAAACATAACTTCAGAATAGCAACTTCTGTCCACCAGTTCCAAAGAGAGAGAGGCAAAACCCAGGAGGGGGTTTGAACTGTCACTAAGCTTGCAGGAGAAGCTCTAGCTTCTGCTTTCTTCACGTGATTTATGTTTTAAACAGCCATGTGGCTTTTGGTGCAGGTAAAATATGGGAGATGTGGATGAAAATTTTAAATTGTACACTCAAGGATTTTCATTGTTTCTAATTAGGAAAAAAAGATCAAGATGACCAAATAACTTTGCAGTGATACCTTCTGCCTATTGTCAAATGGTGGTGGAAGTTGTAATATCCTACCAATGATAACAGTCATTAGATAATATTAATCTGAATATAATGAGACTCAGCAGATAAAGAGACTGTACACAGACATACAGTCCCAAATCTAGATCCCACATAGTTAACAGCTAAACTACTATTTGCCACTGTGAAAGAAAAATCACAGTTCATGCATTACTGTAAACTATCAAAGAAAATGAAGTGGAAGAAAGATTTGGTATTTTCACTACATTTCTCTAAATGGAAAACAACTAGATTTAGGGTTGTTAAGCAGGTTAATGACCTGTACAAGACTAAAGAATAAATTACTACTGAGAGAGAATGAGTAGAATGCAAATCTGAATTGTATTTTCCTCTGTGGGGAAAAAAAAATATATGTATATGTATATGTATATGTATATGTATATGTATATGTATATTTCTCGCTCTAACTTCCTTAGTTGCTGCTGGTTATTTTTCTAGCTGTCATTTAATAGTTCTATGTAGATGCCTTGGTTTTGAAAGACAGTTGTCTGCCAGGGAAAACTAGAGCCTCCCTTGGAATGGAGAATGTAAACCCCCTTCCCTCCAAATTATTATAATTTTGCAATTAGGGGCTTTCAGGCAAAGATATGGGAATAGGAGTAACAGTTCTTTACTAGGAATATTAAAAATAAAAAGGAAAATACAAATGTAGTAGTACAAAAAAAAAACAAGCAAGGAACCAAACAAAGATCCTGAAAAAACCCTGACAGTCAGGGATATGACCTGGCACCTTGGTGTCCTCCTGGAGTAACAGATGTGGTTCTGTGGAGTAGAGATGGTCCTGTAGAAAGTTCTGTGGTGACGAGATGGGTCTGGTCTTCCTCTGGGAATCCAGTGGAAAACCAAGATACCTTGTGTCCTTCACTCCCAGTTTTTATCTAGCTGGGAACAGCTGGCTCCTCCCCCACTGTGTGGAGCATCTCACAATGGGATGGTGGAATGTGTCATGTCATTGGTGGGCCCTAATGGCCCATTATGAGAAGATAATCCCTGGAGGATGGAGGGGTGGTGAAAGAGATAAGAAACACTGCCCCACATGGATTTAATGGCTGGGCCATTATCAGAAGGCATCCTCCTCCTTCCCCCTGGAGGGGCAAGAGAAGGACAAAACATTCCAGAAAAAAACAGCTTTCAAGAGATGAAATAGAATACACATTTCTAGATTACATAATCCAACACAGTAGACCTGAAAATGCCTTTCATGAAGAATTTTGAAACAAAATTGACCAAGTATGGCTAAGCATAAGGCTGGTACTAGAAGATGTAGGTGGGAAGCATTACAAGATTTCTTTTGCCGTTCCTGGCTCAATTCCTCAATGTAAATCTGTTGCCCAAAGGGGAACAACCTACAGAACTAGTGAGAATTTTGTTCCTCCTGACTGCTTCAGTCTTCTTTCTCTGAGGATTAAGAGAGCAACAATTCAGCATGAGACATTTTGTATGCGATTAATACTAGTTTACCAGGAACTCTGACCAATTCACTGAGAGCAGATGTGGCAACAGAATTCACTGTCTTCACCTATTTCAGGATTTGAATTGCCACCCTGGATACAAAAGAGAACAACTGTGAGCACACCAAGCCTCCCAGATCTTCATACTTGGTTGTATTATTAGCAGCAGAAAAAGACATCACACTTCAATACTTTGCATTTGGCTAAATAAACTCTGAAGACATTTTGGTACACTTATGTTAGCAAAATTTTTTTGACAGTTCTTTAGGCGTAGGTTTGCTTACTATGATTAGAGAGAATTATCTCCGTCTGGGAGCTGTTGTTTTAATTCATGTATGAAATGAAAGTGAATCTTCCAGACTTCTTTCTTTTTGTGGGTTCATAATAAATTTCTCTGGAATATCATTACTGGAACTCTAAAATGGAGATAAAACCACCAGGTTGGATTTGATGTCTATTTTCCCTGAAAGATTTATGCATTTCATGTGTGACTGATTTTGTGATAAGGTAACTCTCTGGAGGGCATAGCTTTAGTTTTCTGATAATTTTTTTTTGCTTTCTAAACTAGAACAAGAAAAGAAGAAACCCTGCCTGATTGGATTGCCTCAGCAGCATATTTCTTTAGGACTTTTGCATCAGAGCAAATTAGATCATTCTGCACTGATGTGATATATAATTCCCATATCTTCTGTGCCATCAACTCCTTGGGTTTGGTTTGAAGGGAAAAGAATTAAGCTGTAGCATTTGAATGAAACTGTTTTTATTAATGGCATCACAAGGGTTTTTTATAGCCAAGAGAAAATCTACCACAACTGCTACACAGTGTGACTCAATCTTAAATATCAGGAACCTTAATTCTGTCAGCATCAATTGGACCTGAACCACGTCCACTGCTTTGTTTTTACTTTTATGTAGCCCTATTAGCAAAAAGAAACTATTTCTTTTTTGTGATTCAATGCACACTGGTTTCATTATTTCCTGTAATTCTTCCTCATGTTTAACTCAATGTATATCAAATAATCTTGCAGTATTTCCTTTCTGAATGTGTTTTGGTGCATCAGTTGAGCACAGCTATGCCAAACACTGGATCTGCTGCTTGAAAACGTTCATTGATGGCAAGTAATGAGAGGTAATAACAGCTGAAACAATAACTGCCCATAGAAATTTGACTTTATCTATTGTTGAATTTGTTAATCTTTGGTGAAAAATGTAATATGAACTTTAACGGAATATCATTCTCACTGCAACTTCCATCATCATATTTTAGGTTGTGATTACCACATTTTTCTCCCTCGACTGTAAAATGATTCTTTGGATAAAAGGGGCTGATTGCTCCATTAGTTCTTGATATCATTCAGCACTTAGGACAACATGCATTTCTTTCGCACTTCATTTGCATTCCTTAATCACTGCTAATACCCTGGATAACCTTATACCACTTGATAACCCAGCCAGAGAATATTTTTTCCCGAATCCCTATTTTGCTCTAATTCCTAGAAATATAGTCTTGTTCTTTAGGCATTTATATTGAGCATAAATTATGATGACTCTTAAAATGAGATGTGGCCAATGATAAATACATTTTAAACCTCTTACACTAGTTTGTCCTGTGAACTGTTGGTAAACAAAGTAAATAGGCATGAGACAGATTTCAGTTGGAAGTAACTATGAACGTATACTGACAATACAAGATCTAAGAGCATATAAAATGGAATTACTAGCTTCCATTTTTTATCATCACCTGATTATTTTTACATTGAAATTTTAGTCCCTGATGGGAAAAAGGATGAAAACATGGGGTTTACTTGACTCTATAGGCCATAAACTGTATGTACCAGAAGAGACAGCTTTGAGCTTCTCTTGTCAAAAGAGAAAGTAACATTTAGGGGCCAACACAGAGGGAGTGAGCAATTCATACCAGTTTGTTAAAAACAGTGTTGTATTTTCAGCCATTACTCCTCTGCTTCTTTGTCAAGTGCTCTGACAATTCAGCTTTTTTTTTTTTTTGTATTAAAAACAGTGAATGTAGATAACTCTAGTTTACTCACCTTGATTGTTACTGAGCTTGTGTACATAAAGAAGTTATTCTGGAACAACTGTACAAAGACCTGTACAAAGAAAAAGAACTATAGCTGTCATCAAATAACTTTTCCGGAGGAATATTATTTTACATTCGGAGTAACCACATTAATAAGCTTTCTGCAAAAATTCTAAAAGACTGTATGTTGGGAACATCTCCATATATAAAGCTTATTTTTTAAGAAGCAGACACTGGTCTTACTTTCTTATTGCTCTTATGCCATATTCTGCACACATAAAGAAGGATGCTGAATTGGTGCTTGGCATAGAGATTATTTCAACGACAATATCATTCAAAGGTGTGAGGATGAAACCGAGGAAAGTATTTACCAGAGATGACAGTGAAAGGATCAAGTATTTAATAATGGAAATCTATAACTTTTCGGGTTACCTGAGAGGTTTTTGGATGAGTATAGAATTACTTATGCAACTGAAGTAATAACAATAGAGATATATTACTGTAGAGAAATCCAGGAAGAAATTATGTCCTTTTTCTTTTATTTTCTGCTATAAAACTTAGAGCCTTACTGTTTTCACTATCTCAAAAATATTTTATGATGAAGATCTACAGTAAAGCTCAAAATAAAGAGCAAGATTTCCTAATTCCGTAGCCCTAGCTGCACAAATAAATAAAAAAAGAATCATTTGTTAACATATTTGACCCCAAATGGCAGTTTCTTTTCAACAGATGCAATCTAATCTTGGAACAGCAGGTGCAAAAGTTATCTTGAGGCAGAAACCTCAAACAGGACAATTTTACAGGAGATGTTTTAGTTGGTGGGAAATGCAGAAATAATTGTGACGTAGCTCTTTTTCCTTCTGTCTTCCCACTGTGGGTCATAAATGACCCAGTGCTTTATCTTGAAAGTGATAGATAGATAGATAGATAGATAGATAGATAGATAGATAGATACATACATACATACATACATACATACATACATACATAGGTAGATAGACTTCTACCCCCACCCCCACATTAGAACTTGGTTCAGCATAATATTTCCTCCTTTGGTCAGTGTTTAGCAATTGATGTGAAAATGGATTTTCATCCCAGTTGTTTCTAATCACTCAAAGGAATATATTTGTTCTGAGTTACCTATCTGGACCCAGGTGGTTACTAATGAAAGAGCATCAAGTAGATTTAATGCTGCCTTCGATTACTTCCCACAGTTCTGGAAATGTTTTTGCTATCTCAGACTTCACTTGGTTTTGCAAATGTGTCAGTGTTTTATCATGCTTGATGCTGAAAATGGGATTCATGTTGTAAAGAGCTAACTTGAGCTAAGAACTTTGACAAGCAGGGGACTCATTAAGGAAATTACAAAATCTATTTTTTTTCCTGACATCTGAAACACATGAACTAAATACAGGAACAAAAGAAGAACCTGAGCCTCAGACCTTATGTAGTGATAAAGATTTTTGCCCTGCTTGATACACCTGCAATACACAGTAACATCTTTTTTCCCAACACAGTATGTAAGCAGATGTGAAGCCATAAGATGCCACTCTGGTTTAAAATTCAGTAATGCGCATAAGTGCTTTGCTGTATTTAAACCAGCCTTGAATCAACCAAGATGGCTCACACAAGCCAACCATGTTCCATGAGTCACTGAAGCCTTAAATACCATGGACCACTGCCAACCTCCTCTGACTGCCTTGCAGGGGCACTACTGCACCACCAGATGAATCATCTCAAGGAAATATAATTTTGGAGTTGGCTCTTTGAAACAAAAAGCTCTTTGCATCAGTTGTGGACAAATAGTTCTGAACAGAAAAAAAACCTTAATCCTGTAAGAACTCTTCTTCTAGTAATGACTTGCTCACGAACATTAACTAAAATGGGATCTTTGAACTGAAATAAAATATTTGTATTTACAAGCTGACCTTGAAGCATGTACAAACTATTTCTTCAGGATAGTATCATAGCTTCTCAGCTAGACGCTTCAGACTATACACTGCTGAGGAGTAATGAAAATTCTCTTTCAGCCTCAGCTGCTCATGCTATGTAAATTTAATGTAATACAAATCTCACACTGTTCTCAGCCTTTGATTGGTTCTCAGAATGACCCTGTTAACACCACGTAAAAAAGTAGAGCGGACAAGAATGAAAGCAACATCTGTCAAGGACCTGAGAACAATGAGCTTATGTGGTTTATTAGTAGAATAAACTTTTCCATGGTCCTTGGCAGCATCAGTTTCAAGAGAGAGTTGAGGGACACTAGATCCCCTTGTCTGACAGTAGTTCTCCCTGGGCAGCACTCTTTGATGACCTCCCAATGGAAGATAAGGCTGCAAAACTGCTTCTTACTTCCATCCATGACCATCACAGCTGCAGAGGGTGTCACTAGCCCCACAGCAGGGCAAAGTCACTGCAAAATGCCATCTGTTGTGTATAATTTGGGTTTGTATTGTATTTCATTTTTTTATATTGGGTTTTGTAATGGTTTCTTCTCTACTCCCCTGTTCCCCTGGGAAATGCGTCATCCCAAAGTTTGTCCCCGCTCCTTTTCCCGGCCCATTCTCCCACACGGGAATGTAATCCAACTCTGTTCCACTCACACCTTATCCCTGATTGGGTAGTGGCTTGTCCCTGCCTCTCGCCCCTTCCCCTCGATAAAAGCCAGGAAAGGAACCGGAAATTTCTCTCGGCTGTGGGACAGGGACCAGGCTCCTGACCCAGGTGGGGGCAGGACCACAGGAGAAAGACTGAATAAAGCCCTGATTTCCCTTGGATCAAGTGCAGACCTTCCTTTGCCATTGATGGGTGCCTGCTCTCTCTGAAGGAAAACAGCCGCACTGGGATTTTTGGGGCCCTGAGGAAAAATCCTTCCAACTGTGGTTTGTCTCTCAAGCTCGCCGAGGTAAAAACGGAGCTGGGGCTCTGAGAGAGAGAGACTGCCACAGCCATCAGAGCAGCTTTTTCACACTGACTACATGCTGGCATAAACGATGACATCAGGTAAGGGAAAACAAAGAAAGAAGCTTATTTATTTCTATTGTTACAGAAAGCACTGCCTCCAGAAACACTATAGGAATGGACTTCAAGGACATTCTTACGGATCATTGGGAGACAAAATCATCTTTATCTTGCAGTATGTGAGCAGACAATTGTCTCTCTGCATCTCAGCCTTCCAAATGACATTGCTTCTACAATATATTTGTTCCAATCTCTCTGAAGCACTGGCTAATAATGCAAAAATCTTAGAAAAATTACTAATGTTGGCCTCTACAAGATAATAACAGAACAAAGCCCAGATCTACTACCATTATATCTGAATACAGAGGTAAAATTAAATCCTTACACTCCCAGTACCACAAAAGTGGTAAAAAAATAAAAATCATATAAGTTACCTTCAGTGTGAGAGGCAGGAGATGTTTTTAACCTAAGTAATATGACTCAATTTCCAATGAATGAAAAGACTAAGAAGTTTTGGAGAACTATTTTTGTTTTGGAAATGACATTCCTCTGCATCAGACTGTATCATGTGGGTTGACTTTTGTGATAGAAGTTACTAAAAAATACCAGATCTCTAAGTGAGACTTACTGGCATCATTAACCCCCCAAGAGATAACAAAATGTTGAAAGGCATTTCTTAAGACTGTTTTGAAATTCAAACATGTTGTTTAAATTTGTTTGTTAAAATCTGATACGTGTTTTTTTTCTTCCTGGCATGTAACGATTTCAAATGTATTATAACTAATTGTTTTTGTTTGGCAGCCTCCTATTGCTTGAATAATGCACATGAGATACGTGAGATTCTTGACTTGTATTCTTGCTTCTTTTGATACTTTGTTTCATATTTGCCTTTCAGATACATAAATTCACAAATAAGCCACCAATACTTGGTGGGCCTCAATTTAATACATATTTATTATGAAGATAAATTTTACAAACCCAGAGGGTTTAAAAATTCAAATGGTGGCTCTGACATGTTCAAACTTATGCCACAGCATAGATCTCCTGAACTTAGGCTGTACCTTACTATCATAATACATGGTTACTAATCCTAGAATTATATGAATAGGCTAATAATAGATCATTTAAACAACTTTCACACTGCCGACTCTGAGTTAACTAATTTTAGCAAACAAACATGTGGTTAACAATTTATACAAATGAACAAAATCATCTTGAAAGATTCTAAGCCCCACAGTTCAACAGGTTATGCTGGGACTTTTCTGCAATATAAATTAGTTCTTGTTTCTGTTCAAATGGTAGTTGACTACCACAAAGACCTTCGGTGCTGAGCTGAAGAGACCAGTTGTTGGTCATCCCTAATTTGGTGCCCTCACCTTCATGCAAGGCTACCAGAAAATGGAAAGACCTCAGAGACCCCAGCCCCTTCAGCAGTCCTGCCTCATGAGAAAAGTAGAAAAAAGGTCTTGGCATGAATGAGCAATAAGTTAGCTAAGTTTAGGTACAACTTTAACATGGACAAGAAGTTACAGAGCTTTCTCACATATTAGCAGATTCAAAAGTTCTGGGGGTTGGATCTTGACTTCTCACCTTTGGAAGGTTTCAGTTCAAAGTACTTCAAGATTTTGAAGGGAGAAATGGTGGTTCTGTTGGTGCAAACAAAGTGAAAGCAATCTTACTGCAGCTTTCTAGTTTGTTCCTGTGCATCATACTGCTACCCTTGTTCCCTTCGCAAAACAAAGTAACAAGAGGAAAATAAACAGACAGGCTCTAATCAGTACTTGAACTTAGTACTCCTCTGACAAGATTTTATGCATAATAAACACTTCTGTCAAAAATACATCCCAAAAAAAACCCTAAAAAAAAAAAATCAAAGAACTTTTGAGCTGATTGAACATAGAGTTCTCAGACCAAGACAAGTCTCTAAGATGAGTAAGCGTGTTCTTGTACAGGAGGACCTGAGTGCTACAGGTATTCCATGTCAGATCTAAAAACTGCAGATAGGGATGCCTGAAGTGTGTCCTGAAGAGCATATGGAAGCAGGGGGATATTTTTAGGTTCTGCTCTGAGAATGTGGATGACAGTGTACACTGAGTAATCACTATGAATTTATTTCTGAAATACCAAATTTAAAAGAAAAGCACACATCATATATTAAGAGCCATTCAGATTCAGCATATGAGTTAAAGACTAATAAAGCCCTTCAGCAGAACATTCACAGAGTAGAAAATACTCAAAATATTGTCTTGGTTTTGAAAGACAGTTGTCTGCCAAGGAAACGTAGAGCCTCCCTTGGACTGGAGAATGTAAACCCCCTTCCCTCCAAATTATCATAATTTTGCAATTAGGGGCTTTCAGGCAAAGATATGGAAATAGGAGTAACAGTTCTTTACTAGGAATATTGAAAATAAAAAGGAAAATACAAATGTAGTAGTACAAAAAAACAAGCAAGGAAGCAAACAAGGATCCTGAAAAAACCCTGACAGAGTCAGGGATATGACCTGGCACCCTGTTGGTCAGGGTGCTGGAAGCAGTCCAAATAAGTCCTCCTGGAGTAACAGATGTGGTTCTGTGGAGTAGAGATGGTCCTGTAGAAAATCCAGTGGTGGTGAGATGGGTCCGGTCTTCCTCCAGGAATCCAGTGGAAAAGCAGGATACCTTGTGTCCTTCAGTCCCAGTTTTGATCTAACTGGGAACAGCTGGCTCCTCCCCCACTGTGTGGAGCATCTCACAATGGGTGATGGAATGTGTCATGTCATTGGTGGCCCTAATGGCCCATTATCAGAAGATGTCCCCCTGGAGGATGGAGGGGTGGTGAAAGAGATAAGAAACACTGCCCTGCCTGGTTTTAATGTCTGGGCCATTATCAGAAGGCATCCTCCTCCTTCCCCCTGGAGGGGCAAGAGAAGGATAAAACATCTCCCAAAAAACAGCTTTCAAGAGATGAAATAGAATACACATTTCTAGGTTACACAATCCAAGACAAATATGAGTCAGATTGTGGCAGCCAACAGGGACATATCATGACAGGCAGTGGACTGTGTTTCTTGCTCAAGTGATGGTAAGCTGACAACAGGCATCACCTGCTCCAAGAGTACTCTGTGAGTCACTTTACCTTGGACAATCCTGCAAATGAATAAATTTTGCTCCAAGAAATCAGACTCTGCAAAGTTACACTCCATTCCCTCAATTCATTAATTCCAGTTTAATTTTAGCCCTCTCTGTTCCCATTGATGCATGGCAGAATAATTGTGTTTGTATTTTTTTCAACTTTGCAGTTACTGAGGCTCATAAATGCAGGAGATAGCTCATTCTGCGGCCTCAAGTGAAGCATTTCTAAGGCAAGAATCAAAAGAATTCAGTTGTTGTGTCAGGAAACTAAACAGATTAGCCTTTATGTCCACTTTGACAAACACTGACTCGTAATTAACCAATGTACCAACACTGAAATCTCTAAACTACTGGTATGGTCAAGGCTTTCCAGAAATGTGGGATCTAGAATAAAGAAAATCTATAGTACAGCCACCTCTGGTTCTAATAAGCCTAAATAGTGCAAACACTTAATTTATATTTTTACAACTTCTGAAATACAGAGAATATTGTTCAATAACAAAAGTTCCAATTAAACAAGTGCTTTAAGTTTATTGAAGACAAGTGTCTCAAGTACAAGCATTGCTGAGATCATTATATGAAGAAATCTGGGAATGCTGGCATAAAAGGAAACATAATTGGCTCTGAAGGGATTATAAATTTCAAGTTGTGCTAAGGCATGAAAATGCAAATGGTCTAGCAAAAAGTAAAACAACCTGGACTGATTTTTAAGAGAGTTATTGAGGGAGAAAAAACCCTTTTGCTCTGTAAACCAAGTTCATTTGGCATGAAAATAATACAATGATAAAAATCTTTGAATCTAAATTTCTGGGCCATATTTCAAATCAGATTTCATTTGAAAGACTGATTTTTTGTATTTTTTGGGGGTTGTGGTATGTATTTGAAAATGACCATGGATGCTGCAAAAAGCTGTGCAGTGTTGAGCAATAAGAAGTGGAATTTCTTTCAGCATTATTGTAGAGTTTTAAATTTTTTTAACCTTTTAATTAAAACACTGTTCTATTTTTTTCCTTTAAGATATTATGTTTCCTGAAACCTAATCTTATGATGAGGGTGCTATTGGAACTCTGTTCTTCTAGAGAGACAATTTGAGCTCATGTGACAGTTGTTTCAGTCCATTACTTACCCAGATGAATACATTCTTTTCAGCACTATGTTCCTATCTTTCTCTTTTTGAAGCTGATGGAATCAGATACTCAAACACTTTGTTTTGCTTTGCTTTGCTTTTCGGAAGTGGATTATCTGGGTTAGGAAGGCAGTAGATATTGTTTATTTTTCATGTTAAGTATGTCGAAATATCTCCTAAATGAAGCCAACAGTACCTTCAATTGTCTAGAAATGAAACAATTTCAAGTGAAAATCAGCAGAACAGCACCATTTGGAAAGATGTTTTGGGACTGTTACTTATTTACTTACTTCCTCAACAAATTTTCTGTTTTAGGAAGAAAGAAAACCTTGACTAAAACTTTTGCTTATGAGGTTAAAGGCAGCCAATGATTTATTTAGTTCTAAATGTGTCCTACTTTGGAAATTGCTAAAATTTGCTATGAAATGCCACCTAACTTGAAAAAAAATGAAAACAGAAAATAAGAAGGGAAAAAAAGACCTACCTTTGTCAGAGTATAGTTAGGATTAAGATTCCAAAGTCAAGATTAAAGTTCTTCAGTTAACTCACCTTCATGTCTTGGAACATGACAGTTTATACAATGCAATACACTAATAACCTTAATGCCTTGGAACACACATTTCCCTATGAGACCAATCCGGTGTAGGTTATGCTGCTTTTTAAAACTGTTTACCTTAAGTTAAATATTGCCATACCATTGTTTTTATTTCTTTCATATTTAAATCTAGATCACTTCTTTGAAACCATCTGTGGTTTGTTAATAAAATCAGTCAATAAATTTGTAATTCTCTTTTCCCAGGCATCTTTGTGGAAACTCAGAGTTCATATGTTCAAAGTCAGCCATGTATCTAAGTGATAAACCACAACTGTAAGGTTCTCTGGTTCAATATCTGCTTGCAGCAGTGAGCAGCTTTTGAATTAGAGAAGCAATTTTCCTTTTATTCCCCCAAACCAGCTGTAAAAAACGATAACCAGCTTTTAACTTGTCATCGAAAAGGATTCCTTTTAAGCTGTGCAGTATAACTCTTTCCATACTGTGATTGAGACTGAGATGCAGCACATTACCAATATCCTCTGTCCATCAGCGGCCTCACAGCTCCCTTGTGGAGGGAGAAACTGCAAAATGGGGAGGGTTCAAATTCTAGGGCTTCAAATGCATCTCCAACTCCCTCTTCTTCAACATTTGGGGAATGTATTTGCAAGTGTAAAGCAAGATAAAATCCTTTCAGGTTCCAGCATTTAATTAAGCTTTCAGCTATCTTTGTGAATGAACTGAAGAGCATCTAATATGCATGTCTACAGGGAACAGAACAGGAGTACCACTCCTTCTGTGAAGTTCTTTGCTATCAGCTGGAAAAAATCTCAACTCAATTAGTCTCTGTCTGTGTTTACCTTCCTTTGGAACATTACATCTCCTTAAGCAGAATCCCAATCATAATAAATGTACTTGAACAAAAAAATACTTTCTTCCTCTGTGATGGCCTGTGTTTCTGGTAGTAATTGAGTTTGAGCAGTGGCAGGATAAGGCGCCTGTGGTATGGGGACTAGCAAGGGAAGGATGATGTCAGAGAATTCAAGAAAAATTTTAAAGGTGTTCAAGGTTGTCTAGCAGACCAGAGCAGAATTGTTCTGATTTTTTTTTTCTTTTTCTCTCATACACTCTCTTATTATAAGTAGATGCATGTAGGATTCCCAAAGAGGGAAATAACTTGGTTAAGTGTCCAATTGAAAATGGTAAGGATTTAAAAAAGTAAATCCCGACAGTGGTTCACAGGGACCACTGACAATGCTTTACTCTTCGAGAGCAATCAACAAAACAACCCTAACTGCCATGAAGGATTTTCTTTTGTCGGGCTGGTTTTAGCTTTCTTCTGCAGTTTAATGCATCATGGCAACCATGTGGACAGAATGGTTTTGGAACAGACGATCTTTCACTACCTCGTTACCACCTAATCCCCATTTAGTACCGATGTCGTGAATGTAAATAAAGACCAAATTAGAACGTTATTTTCCTGCACTATGTGACAACTGTGGGGCACTAATGTCCCAGAAACAAGTTGTAAGATGCTCAAAAGTCACAGTCACCAGAACGTTTTAGAGTAGTGCTAACCTTGCCATGGTAAAATACAAATCAATATGGCAAATGTCAGACATTTGTACTTCAACTTTTCATGCCTCAGTACTTCGAAGAGGAGCTAAACAGTTTTCCTGTGTAAAATATCATCACAAAACATTTTCAGCTGTCACAACCAAGTCAAGATTGAGTCTATCTTCATTTGTTTTGTTCCAGCTGGCTTCATTAAATATCCAACACAGGCATTCGAGCAAAATGAAGTAAAGAATTTCCCTCTCTAGAAGGTAACAACTAAATTAGGCATTGCAAATTCAAAGGAATGAATGGCCTGTTTGAAAATCAGTCAGCACTTTGCCAGCTCTACTTTTGAGCGCTTCCCCCCACTGGAGTTCCTCCACCCACACTGATGTTCCCCATTCTCCTCAGGACACTTTCACTCCTGACTACTCTACCCTCATTGCTCCAGCCCTACACCACGCCTGACTGCAGTACCAGTAGCACAACATCACGCTGCCTACCTCTTCCTTTCGCTGTCCCTCATCTTGCTGTGCATTTCTAACCTCCCACTCAGCTGCTCTGCGGAAGGACACCAGTACATACTAAGCTCTCTGTCCAGCACAGCCACCAGAAAATTAACAGCGTGAGCATCTTCCCAGACAGCTGTCTGTACACTGGGGGTGGGTGACGGGCCATGGTGGTGACACAGTTTACCAACTGAGTAAAGAGCACATTTTCCATTAGCTCCTGTGCAAGGCTGGCTGCAGTAATAAATACCTCAAGAACTTTTTTTAATAGTTCAAGTCTTTATTTTCAATAACGGGATCAAAAGCTACTTCTTCTGTAGTTCTGCTGTACACACACGTAACTGAGGATTAAGGCTATTTATTTATGTCCTTGAACTTTATTATTGTGAAAAACGCCAATCACTTGTTTTAAAATTTTGAAAGTTTAATAGTAAATAAAATGGTTATGAAAATAGAATTAGAGTAAAAAAATTGAACAATTAGGGTTAGGACAATATGAGACAATAAAAACAAAGTTACAGACGTCTGGGTGCCTTCCCAAGCAAAAAGCTCTGAAGAAGGACCCCTGTTAACAAAGGATTTTCTCTTAAAAGCAATAGCCTGTTGAATATTCATACATGATGCATAAATTCTATTCAAACAAAGAATTTTCTTTGGTTAATGTCACCTTTCTTCCTTTAATCTTTATGACGTCTTCAGGGCTGAGCAAGGCAGGAGAAGTTGGTCTCTTCTGATAAGGAAGTAGTAAATTCTTTTTCTCTGAAAGATTAACGTTTTCCTGTGGTTGGTATATAAAAACTACATTTTAACTACAAAACTACATTTACTATACTATCAAAATATTAATACAACATTACTAATCAATACAACATAATACATAAATATCTTGCATAGAGCCATATAATATGCACTTTTCACAACATGAACCTTGAGGAAGATGTAGTGTACAACTATTTCCCTAGTTCTCCTAATGCTCTGCATCATCTGTGCACAGACAAATAATAAATTAGGCCCAGAAAAGTAATGAGACTGATCTGAACAGTAATGGTGTATGCAAAACCGCCCCATTCTCTGAAACGTCCTTTGGCTTCCGAGGCCTATGAAAGCACTAATGTTCAAATTGCTTTCAGTAAACCACGACCAATGGAAGCGTGCCTTTATTTACCAAGAAAATTATTTTTCACAGCACATTATTTCTCACAGTACTTTCAGCTTTCATCTGACATTTTTCTGAGCGTGCTCAGCTACGACGGGAGCCACTGTACAGCTCTGAGGGGGCCTGGAACAGGAACTGTGGCTCCTGTAACATTAGGGCATGTCGCGGGCTTGTAATGGCCACACAGAGCACTGTGAAGCACCCCCAGCCCTGCAGGACGCTTTCGACGCGGACAGCACCCAGCCTGCCGCGGTTCGCTTCCAGCTCCGCTCCAGCCCGCTCTCCCTCAGGCACACCCGCGTCCCGACCGCCACCTCCGCGCCACAATGAGGCTCTGCATCCCAGCGGCCACCGCGGCGCGGGACACCCGCCACACTCCAAACTACACCTCCCGGCGAGCATCGCAAATGTCCCCGGCTGGGCGCGAGCGCGGTGCACGCTGGGACACGCAGTCCTGGCTGGCCTCACCGAAACCCTCCCCCCTTCCCGCCACTCTCCTGCGGCGCCTGAACTTCCCGCGCACGCTCTGCGCCACGTACGCTCTGACGTCACATGGTGTCACAGGGCTGTACGCGCCTCCCGCCCGCCCGCGGACCCAATCAACAGCGCCGGCCTTCGACCCGGCGCCGAGCGCGAGCGGCCGCGCGCGCCTCCCCGCCCCTCCCGCCGCGTCCGCCGCAGCTGCCGCCCCCGCCCCGCCGCCCCCGGCCCGGCCCGGCCCGGCCCGGCCCCTGCAGCCGCGGGCGAAGTGGAGCCGGCGAGGCCGGGAAGACGCCGCCGCCGCCCTCTGCTCTCCTCCTGTCCCTTCCCCCCGCGCCCCGGCCGGGTCCGTCAACATGGCGAGCGCCTCGTACCACATCTCCAACCTGCTGGAGAAAATGACATCCAGCGACAAGGACTTCAGGTGGGATCCGCCGCCGCCGCCCCTCCGCGCCTTCCGCCGGCCCCGCGCCCGCGCTGCCCCTGCGGCCGTCTGGGCGCCGACCCCAGGCCTGGTGCCGCGGCGGCCCGGGCGGGGGCAGGTGCCCGGCGGCGGGGCCGGTGCCGCGGGCCCGGGCTGGGCGCGAATCCGCTGGTGCTACCCCGGGAAAAACTTCCCGTGAGGGGAGCCCCCCCCTCCTCGCTGCCCGTGAAGGATGGGGCGCGGCGGTGCGGGCGCCGCCGCGGCCTCCACGCAAAGATTTCCAGCAGCCAGAAGTCGAGCGGCCGCCAGGTTTGCTGACTCGCGTGGGGACAGGCGAGGGTGGAGGTCTGAATTCTTGACCTCGCAGATGCTCAGAAGCCGAAGGGACGAAGCCCTGAGCAACCAGCTGTCGCTGACGCTGCCTTGAGCAGCAGAGGTCGGGTGAGGTGACCTCCCTCGTCTCTTCCCAACTTCAAAATCATGGATCCTATTATGATTCTACAAAGAGAAGCAGGAAGGGACAGCCAGCACGGCAGACTCAAGAGGGTGCAGTGGAGGGCCACGATGATAAAGAGACTGGAACATCCTGCTTATGAGGAGAGACTGAGGGAGCTGGGTGTGTTTAGAGAGGAGAGGGGTCTTCATTAATGCGTGTAGTTATATCAAAGGTTCGTGCCAAGAGGATGGTGCCAGACTCTTTTCAGTGGTGCCCAGAGATAGGACTCAGTGAGGAAGAACTTTGTTGCGCTGAGGGTGGCAGAGCACTGGAACAGGCTGCCCGGGGAGGTCATGGAGTCTCCTCCTCTGGAGACTTTCAAACCCCACCTGGATGTGTTCCTGTGTCACCTGCTCTAGGTGACCCTGTCTTCATAGAGGGGTTGGATGAGATGATCTGCAGAGTTCCCTTCCAACTCAGATGATTCTGTGATCCTAAGCTCACATCCTTCTGATGCTGCAGATTTTAGTCAGTAGGGTTTTGTGCTCCTCATGTAGTTTGGTACTGCCCCTGTGCATCCAGAGAGAGAAATACAGTTAAGTCTTGTCTAGGGACAAGACTGGAACTTAATTTTAAGTTCAAGATCTGTCACAGGAGCACTACTTTTCATTGGATCATTTGCTTACTTTGTAATAAATTAATAGAAGATAAAATGTAAATTATCAGAAAAAGACATAATACAAGTAAACTGTTAAAAATCAGCAGAGATGATACACTTACACAGTACCTCTGGCAAAGCATTAGGTTACAAAGAACGACACTGTTTTGGTATTTAGTGCAACCAGAAATTCAAGTTTGAAGGCTTTAACTTGTCAATGAGAGTATGTCAATGCAGATATACATATAGGGAAAAGGCATAAAAGTCGTGCACTTGTGTTTTGTTGCTTTGCTGCAGCATCACAGCGCTTAGTTTATTACTACAGTAGATGTCATCCAAACAAGTCTCTTCTTAATATTTTAAAATCTAAAGGAAAACAGAGGTAGTGATATTTAGAGCTGGGTTTTGAATAATCTTGTTAGGTTTTGACAAAGTGTTTTAGCACTGGACACAAATTTCATACGGGGTTTTTGTCAGTTTCTTTCTAATTTTAATAGTATTATATTCCCTGGAGAGTTCAGACTAGAAATTTTGTAAATAAAAAAAAATACTAATTAGTCTAAAAATAGACAAACTAAAATCTCTCGATTTCTTTAAATTGTTTTGAAACAAGACTGAAATTTTTTTTCTTTAAATGTTACAAGATTTTTTTACTGTTTTCATCCTAATTTGTATCTGTGATTAAGTAAAATTTCCATTTTGTGCTTACGGGGAGGATGACTTACAGTAAGTTCCAGTGGATTTGTACTAAATACTGATTTTTATGAGTTAAAAACTTTCTGTGTAGAAGGGGTGGGTTATACCTGTCCAGTGCAATTGTAGCAAACACTTTTTTCCTCCCAGTTGCGTGTAATTAAAACTTCCTGTGTAGTTCATTTAGTAGACCACACTTCAAAATTATCTATTCTAGTAGCTTTGTAGAACTTTGAAATTCTAAAATATTAAAAAAAAAAAAACTTAACATAGGTTAAAACCTAACTTTACAAACCATAAAAAAGAAGTTACGGAGCAACATTTTATGAAACTTTATGTGTATTGTGTATTTGCATAATGGATAAAATAGTATTTAGTTCTAGTAATTGTAAGTGCATTTATTCTTAGATCACGTCTGTTTGAATAGGGACAGGGTAGTTATCTTGTTGATATCAGGGAGCAGAGTGTAAAACAACCATTCAAGTAAGCAGTTTACTGTAAAATGTAATCCTCCTATTTTTGGATAAACTGACCTGTCTGATGCAGAGCTGGAATATGTATTTCTTGGAAGATGTACATACTTGCAGTTGTACACACGGAAACTTGGGCTAAAGTGCTAAAATGGGCAGTTAGGTAAGGTAGCAGTTTACAGTCTGGCTGTGGGAAAAGGAGTGTTCCCACTGCAGCAGGAGAGTGACTGCTCTGAGTGCTGGGGGTTAGAAGCTGCTGACAACGCTGCCTGCTTTGTGCCACATTGAGTTTGATATGCAGGCAGGAGGAGCTGTGACTAAAAGTCACATTGAAACTACTTAAAACTATGTTTCTAAATACCAGCTACTTTACTCTGAAACTGCCTGTTCTCCCCACTCCATTATGGCGTTTGGGTTGGTTTGCATGTTTCAGTTGAGGAGTCTGCCTGGAGAACTCTGTTGTAGTTGAGTGCAGAGGCTGCTGGTGCACCGAGGATGTGCATGCTCTGCTTAGTTTAGGAACTGACAAGTAGGTGATGAGTGGACATGAAGTTCTAAGGCTAGGAAACAGGAGCTGTTTACCAAGGAAGTGAGGGGAGGCTATTCAGTTTTTAAGAAAACTAGGTAAATACGGCAGTAACTTGGAAACAGTTTTTGAGTGTTATCGTACTGTGTAATTTCATGTATGTCCTTACTTTAGGTCCTATCTGTTACCTTTACTTACCAAGTAGCCTTTTTCTTTACTGTGCTTAAAAACTGATGCTTTGCATCCCGGGCCTGTTTTTGTGCACATCTGGCTCCTGTCAGACTGCAGGCCTGCTTCAGTGGGACTGTTGAAGTGAGTGAAAAAGGGATGAGGTCTTGTCTTAGAAACACCTTGAGACCATTAGACTAGAATTATTAAAAGATAGGACGAAGTCCATTATGTGAGGTTGAGGGCCATTATGTGAGGTTAGGCATCTGGCATTTGTGATGCATATTAAGATTATGCAGTCTTGTCTTTCGTTTTCGGTAAAAAGTAGTATCTGACACAGTCAAGCTGCAGAGATAACCTTCCAAGCATGACCTGAGCTAAAGTGATGTCTGCTTGAGGCTGATGTGCCTGAAGTCCAGATGTCACCCTTAACTGGTGAGCTACAAAGGCTTCTTTGGAGTTTTGAATGGGGGTTGGTGTCAGTACCAAAGCCCATGGGATCTGTAATTGAGTAATACATCTGTATTGCTGCTTCTGAGGAGAGAGGGTGCTTACAAAAGAAAAATGGATTGTGAAACAGACTTCAGAAGGAAAGGAAGCAGAAGGCATAAAGGCAATATTTTTGGAAAGTAATTTTTCAGTATGTTCTATTGGTGCATATGACTGTTATTAAATAGTAAATTAATTGATATGAAAGATTATTTTATTTGCTTGATATCTCAGGAATTAATTTTGTTCTTTATTGTGGCACCCTGTATTGTGGGCTGGATAAATGATCAGCTGTTTTCTGGGCTGTAAACAAGCTAGCCTGTACAAGGCAAGAAAATGAAAAACACATGGAACATTAAGTTAACTTTTATTTCTCCCTTTGTTAATTAAAGTTTGGTTTTTGTGAATTTTATGGGAGGATGTTTGAGAAGCTATATTTTTCTTATTGCTCAAAACTTGTTTTAAAATAAACTCAGAGCAGAGGTGAAAGTTTAAAAAACCCCAAAGTTTAAAAAGCTTGTTTTTTACATCAGCATAGTTTATGAAAGGACAGTTTAAAATCTGTGAAAGTGTCGGTTTTCTTTCTGGAGATAATGTGGAATATCATGTGAATGCTGGATGTAAAATATGTAGCTGTTCTCATAAGAGAAAGATGATGACAACTTAAAGTTATTATCATTTTCAAATACTGTTTTTCTTCCTTTCTGTTTTATAAATGCTACTTGCATCACAAAAAAAGACAACAATTATTCAATGTTAAATGTGATTTGTTTGATAACAAATTATGGAAACTGAGAATCTTGAATCCTGAGCACTGTGAATAACCCATATCCCTTTAGCAATGATTATCTCACATCTTTTGTCAGGTTTATGGCTACCAATGACTTGATGACAGAACTGCAGAAAGATTCTATCAAGCTGGATGATGACAGTGAAAGAAAGGTGGTGAAGATGATTTTGAAATTACTGGAAGATAAAAATGGTGAGGTGCAAAACTTAGCTGTCAAATGGTAAGTATTCTTTTTCTGTGATGTAAAGAATTGTCTAATGACTGAACAATATAAAACACTTTTGAAAACTCAAATGACCACTGCTACACAAAATAATTTTGAAATTGATGTCCACAAAGGAGCCCTCGTTCTTGTAGACTACCTGCCTTAATTGTTGTAACATAAAAACCTATGTTTTGTTGACATGGAGATGAATATTTGGGGTGTCAGGCACCAAATGGCATATGCAGTCCTTGGTGAATGGATGTGAGTAACACACTTGTTCTTTGGTGATAATTCTTGATTGCTAAATAGATACAAAAAGCTTATAATTCAGTGGTAGTTGTCACATTGATACTTGATGGTGGGACCCTAGGTCATATGTGGGGAAAGAATTGTAGTATTGGAGTAGTTTTCAAGCAGAGATGAAAACATGAAATGGTAAAGATATGGCCTCTGTTATCAAATGTGTAACTTCACTAGCATTTAGAATACTGCACTAATGGTTTTACAAGCTTTACAGGAACTGTAAATGTTGTATGGGTTCAGGGTGCTTTTAGTTGCCTTTCAGAGACTTCTGTTGCTTCACTGCCCTCTGTTCCTCACTTTATTGAGCTTCACATATGGTGTGACTTTTCCAGAACGCTCTTTAAAGAGGTGCTACATTTCTTATGACTTTTTGTTCTTGGCCTTCTGGCTTTTTGTGTGCCTCATAAGAGGCATGTGGTGTTCCTGAGAGTGTTTCTTGTTTGTGAGCTCAGGTTTGGTGGGGTTTTTTTTGTTTTTGTTTGCTTGGGGTTTGTTTGTTTGTTTGTGTTTTTTTGTTTTTTTCCCTCCATACTCCATATACACTACTTATATTCCATGAGGTATGGATTGAAGTAAACTTCGTACACAAGAGCTTGAGAAGTTTCACATTGTGACTAGCCAAGTTTGTTTCAGGTTGTTACTCTTTCCAGTTTGCCCTGTCACACTAGCAAAGCAGAAAAGGCTCGTGTGTACCTCTGCTTATGTACTTGGAAGCAGTGCTTGTTTCAGCTTCCACAGTGTTTTAAGTGATGGTAACCAAAACCTTGCACAGACAAACTAATGTAGGAATGTCAAGTTGCAAGCCAGATATTAACAATGTTAGGTGTATTAGCATTATAATTGTCACTGCTTTTTTGCTACTGTCACCAGGGATGCAGTGTTGTTGAAATGTGTCTTATCCACCTCCTTTTCATAACAAAACAAAATACCCTGTTTCTTTTTAATTTAAACTGCTGGAATGTCTGAGTTCCTCATGGTTTCATGGCTTTGAAACAGATTGCTTGTACTCAATCAGAAGAGCATATTGTTGTGAAACTTGGCCCAGGCTTAGAATTGTCTTTGTGTGCCATAGCATTTTGTGGAAAAGTTACATTACATTACATGCATGCAATACTAATTTCTAATGTACATCCTAAAGATGTCCTGAAGTTTAGATTAATGCACATAGACAAATATATCACAATCTTTAATGGCAGTGTTAGAAATTAGGATCTAAAGTACAAATAATGCTTACTAAAACTTATTAAAAAAAGATTGCAAAGGGAAGAGAATGAGAAAATAGATGACTTCCTGTGTATGTGCACATCCTGTTCTTATTAACAGTTCAGTTTTTAAAGTTTACTTTGATATATTGATAAGATGCTTGGATTTAACTAATGTGACTGAATCTCTTTCAAGTTTGGAGTGTTTTTCAGAAATCCAAATAATGTTAAGAAACAGTGTTAAATTTACTTTAGTAGGACAAGAAACATCATGGAAAAGTTTGCAGGTGAATTGTGAACATCCACGTAGAAGGTGGACGTGTACATTCTGGAACGCATCAAGTTGTGGGTTTTTGGTCTTGGTTTTTGTTTGTGTCCCAATCACTTGCAGCTATGCTTTGAATGCAAAAAAACCCCCCACCACTCTTTTAGAGTATTCTCTTCTTAAAGCAGCTTGTACTCACAATACAGTTCTGACAGTTTTAAGCCTATTGCTGTGGCTGCTTCCTGTTCGCTGTTCTCGTACTCCTTGTTCCTTTTCTCATACTGCTTCTTACCTGGTTTTGTTACAGACTGGTTTAAGGACTTAGTTTTCTTCTGGCTTAGTGCTTTCCTCTTGCAATTTACCTGTTGGTAGAAGCATTGGTGGGGGTGAGGGATGGGAGAGGCTGAACACTAGTAAGCTGTAGGTTTTTTAAGTCAATTCAGGCTGGTCTGAAGTCTTCCATCGATTACAGCACTGGGTATAAGCCTTATTCATTGGGAAGTTAATTTCAGCCAGTATATTTTTCTTGGCTTTTTTATTTTAAATATTTTGTACTCTTGTGTATTTCTGTTAAGGATTGTTAAGGATTTCTTGGCACTTCCAGCTGAGGAAAGCATAAACTGTGTTTAGATCTCTCTTAATTTAAATGCTGTGGTGAACTTTAGGGACCATCAGCAGTAGCTTTCATCAGACCCTTGATGACCCACTAAAGTATCAATTCCCTCTCTCACAGAAAGAGGATTTAAGACAACCCAATGTGCTTTTCAACCTGCGTTTGAGATAGATTTTTTCCTTGAGGAAGGGAGAAAAGTGTTGCAGCTTGTTAGGGGAACTTCCTCTACAGGTGGATCAACGGAAATGCTCTGAATAAAACCCTTGCATAAGAGTCACTCTTTGAAGATTTGATTCTTGAGGTCACTGAACAGAGCAGATTTGACACAACTTGGAGCAACCGTAAAGCAGTATTTATTTTTAGGCAAGTGTAGCAACAAGTGAGCAGTGTTCCTGGTTTTGCCTTATCCTCTGCTTGCTTCCACACTTGAGTAAAAAGAGTTCTATTGGTTAAAATGCCAATGAACGTTTTTCTTACTATCTCTACAAAGCGCACTGGTGATTTTGTTCTTGCTCCTTTCAATTACATTATCCTGGTTTGGGGCAGGATGAACCATGTAAAAGCAAAGCAGAAGTCAGTTTTTGGGTTCATGGGCATTTGGGTAGCTACCTTGCAAAATGATTGTCCAGTTCATATCTGAATAAAAATGAAAATTAATTACCTGCATTAGTATTCTTGAAGTAAAAGTTGACCTGCTCTAATCTTTGACCCTACAGAAGGGAACTGAATTTTATTTGTTAAGCTTTGTACTGCAGGCAGTAGATTAAACCTATGTCAGTAACAGCAGGTTGTTCACTTTATTTTTCTTAATTGCATGTAAAATATTAAATGTATTTTTGCTGTCTCCTTATTTTTAAGAAATTGTTTATGTTATATCTAATAGTCATAGGCTGTTTTACTGTCAGCCTGTGTGGACAAAGCTATTCTTACAGCATATCCTTAGTTTATAGCTGTAAGTGTAGTCCAGCACGGTATCCTGTGCATGTGAAGGCAACAGTAGTTACACTGCCTTTGGCTTTATTAAGATTATGTGCATCTGGTGTAGTCAAGCAGCTTGGTTTCTTGAAGTGTAAGTATTGTGTTGGTATTGCTTGTTCCTCATTGCTGATAATCTTGGTAATGCTCTGTTGGCCCAAATTGCACATTGTTTCATGTGTTCAGTGTTGCAGATTAAGGATGAACTATTTCTCATTTTGAACACTTTGATATTCTGCCATTTAAACCTGCACATAGAAATTTTTCTTGGCTCACCCTGTGAAAAGTTTACTGGAAGTAGTAAGTCAAACGTACCTAAATCTATCTTGATGAAAAAAAAGGTGGGATTAAAGTAAGCACTTCCAGTGATTCCTCTCTTGTGATACTGCAGTTTCTCTGCATTTATCAGAGTGACTTCTCTGGGCAGAGTTCAATATAGGGGAGCTCTGCCTGACACTGTGAGTCTGAGTCATTAGTGTGAACAGGATGATGCATGTATTGGCTGCTGTGTGGCTGATCCAGTTCAGCAGCTTTGAAGCATTTTGTATGCTTTGGTAATATACTACTGCACATCATGCTATACTAGTGATTTGAATAATGTTCTGGGTTTTTTTGAATTTGTGAATTTTAATTCTTCCTTGTAAATAAATGTGCTGTTAAAATATGCCAGTTGGAGATTATAATTGATTATATGTTGGTGTCCAGCTTCCTAATATGGAGCTATGCAATGAACACCTTTATTTCTAAATGTGTGTAACTTAAAGGAGACAGTGTGTTGCTTTTTATTTCCATAGGCAACTGAATGAGTTTTTTACTTTGAGAGAACCTAGACAAAAATTATTGTCTAGTGAAAGGGAAAAGATCGAAGAGCACTTGAAACTATCCATAATGGCCTTCAAGTGTGCAAAACACATACTTAAGTGCCAAAACTTTGCAGTCAGAACTGATTTGATACAAGAAGGTTATAGTTTATTGTCGATTTCTCATAAGATTGGGTTGTAATCTGGGACTAATAATAAAGGCTGTAAGTGATATTTACTGATTTTGAAGGCCAGAAAAACTTGAGGGTAGTCTTTTATAAAATTTACTTCACAATTGTTATGTCTGCTTTGCTGAACTAATAGGTTGAATAAATCAGACTGAAGATGCTGATTCAGGTAAAATATGGCTTAATACTTTCCAGAAACTGTAATTTATAGTGTGTGTTAATATCATTCCAGTAGTTTGGTCATCTTTAGAACATAAACAAAACAGTATTTCCCATTCTTAGCCGGGATGAATCTGATTGACTGGCCTGTGCTGTGATTATTTTAAGTACTCATGGGTTTCATTTGAAAAATAAGCATATTTAAATCAAAAGAATTCAGTAGTTCATCAGTTCAGGTTTAAAACAAGGGGGTTTTAACCTCGAATACTGTAGTCTGTTGACTGAAATTCACAGGGAATTTAATTTCTCTGGACTACTGTGGAGTCATTGTACCTTGGAATTCTGTGGTATGGTTTCTGTTTGAGTTGATTTGTGCTTGTGTTGCTTGCAAAACAATTTACTATCCACCAAGAGTAGATGCATGCAAAAGTGCTGTAAGTAGCCACTGACTGACAGTGGTGTGTATTTGAAGAGAAACTCTATATATAGATGTGTCAATGAATCACGGTGAAGGGAAAGCTTGGCTGAAGAATCAAGTCAAGTTGTGAAGAAAGCTGTGAGCTTTTTCAGCAACTGGAGAAAATGTTTCAACTGCAGCCGGGGATAGCTTGATGGATTTGTGTGTCAGAGATAATTATTGTAATAATCTGTGTTTGCAGATGTTTGTATACAGATTTATCAGGAGTTTTTCAGTTGGAGGCAAAAAGTCTTTACCAATATTAGTGTTCAGAAATTACTTTAATAATGCATTATTAACTTAACATAATTGAAGCAGTTAAATTACCAGATTAGATTGTGGATATAGTCCTCTAAACCCTTCCTTACACTCAGGGTTTAGTGGCTGTAGAGATAGTTGAATCTAAAGAGATTCAGTACAGTGCTCTTTCCCTGAATTAAAGGGCAGTGTCAGGTTAGGGCATGAGTTCTGACTGCTTTTAAGGAAGGGAGCTCTGTCAGAGCTGTTCATTTCTGCAGGATCTGCTGAAGCAAGTGAGAAACGTCTTCATTTCTGTGCACTTAAAGGGCTTCTTTTTATGCCTTTGATCAGATACCAGTCAGTATCTTAACTAACAGTTCTCTTGAAATTATCTGTATGCTGTATCTTCTAAAAATGTAACTCCAAAGTTGTTCTCATGTAATTATTTTAAGGTTATCTGTAAATCTCCATTAAATACTCTGCAAATAGATTAAATTGCAATCTTTCTGAATTTGTGGCATTGATGTGATCATAAAGCATCAGTTTTAGATATCTGTGCCCTAGTTTGACGAATGTCAAATTAGTTCCAAGTTCTGTGCATTAACAAAACTGTGTTAGTTGTAAGTGATATTTCAGTGCCTGTTTTTGCCAAATATGTTTTGCCTTTGCTACCTCTCCGCCCACCCTTCTCCTGCCCCCCCACCCCCCAATGTATTTTCAGCAGGTTTTACCACATGAGTAGGGTGGATAAGAAGAGAAAGAAACCAAGCAGGTTATGGTTTGTGAAGGAAGGCATGGGAAGTACTAGGTGTGATTGCCTTGGGAATTGCATATTCCTGGTTGTTAGTCTAAGTGTTGTGCCTCAAGTGCAAACGCTGTTCTGAGTTCATGGAAGGTGTTGTGTGGCCATCAAAAGAGAATCTCCAGGTTTGCCTAACATGGTGACAGACCACTGATGCCAAAACTTTGAATCTTACTCTGGTTACTATCATGCAGTAAGTCACACATAGTGCTTGAGTGCAGGGGCTTGCTTGTCCATGTCCTTCCCCTGTTTGCATGTCTTGCTTTCTGCCTTTTGCTTCTGCTGGGCATTTTTTACAATTTCATAATAATTAGGTCTTGCCCCTGTGAATTCTTGGACGTGGGAAAAAGAGTAGCAGCATTGGGGTACCTACAACAGGTTTGGGGATTTAAGATGTATTTTGGGTTTGTCTTACTGCATAGAGGCGTGATTGAATCCAAATGCTGTATAGAATAAAGATGTAGTAATTAAGAATATTGTTTACTTGTCTGTGAATTACTCAGGCACTGATGGTCAAACATGTAAACTGATGGCTCTGGCTAGGTTAATTTTTGTTATAAATCTTCTGAACTGAGAAGCAAGAGGGACTCTGGTTTTGAGACCGAAGCAGAAGAGACATACAGAATGAATTTCCAGCTGCAAATAAAAAACATGTACTAAATGGTACTAGGTTTGGTACTAGATTTATGGCGGCAAGTTATCAGCCCATCCAGATGAAGGTTTCCTGTTTTTAAAATTCTGCTTTCTGTTGCTACCAAAACCAACCTTAAGTTTATTACTTGAATGCAAAATACTGAAATAATATTGTTGCAAATTTAATACTCTCCTCTTGTTTATACAGCCTGGGACCTCTGGTGAGTAAAGTGAAGGAGTATCAAGTGGAGACCATTGTAGATACCCTCTGTACAAACATGCTTTCAGATAAAGAACAATTACGTGACATTTCAAGCATTGGTCTTAAAACTGTGATTGGAGAACTTCCCCCAGCTTCCAGTGGTAAGGCATTTTGTACTAAAGACTTTAAGTAGTTGTATAGTTTACTAATTCAAAAAAATAAAGAAGTTCAGGGTTTTAGGGAAGAGGATTCAGTTAATTTAACATTGAAACTAGTTTCAGTTAGGGTAGAAACATGCTACAAATACCCTTTCAGTTTCTCATTCTCTGACTATATTGCCAAATTTTACTAGTTTAACAACTTTTTTTTTACTGAAGGATACGTTAATGAGGAAAACAAACTCAGCTAATATGAACTTCAGTATAATAAGTTGTAAAAGCTTCTGTTTTAATAGTTGCTTGGTGGAGCACATCTAGGCTGTACTAATAGCTAAATCTCATCTTGGGCTTTGATTGATAATACACTTTAAAATTGATTATAACTCTTGTATTTTTCTTTAGCCATCTGATTTCTTGTCTCACTCTACAGGAATTGTTTTGGGGAGGACCTTGTGTTTCTGGCAGTTGCCTGTTAAATTAGTGAAAGTCTTACCTGGAGGTTTAAATGAAGGATCTTTCCTCTAAAAGAGACACTAATGTTGAACAGCTCATCAGTTAATAGCATTACTTTTTTACTCAAGTGCTTTTCTGATATCATAGTGTAAGATGTGAATGAGAATAGAGAGTGATTAAGAAGGCTTTGGAAATTACATTTTTAGAGACTGAGATCTCTTGAAATAAAAAAAAATGCTCTGATTTTAATATCCTTTTTAAAAATTGACTTGTAATCTTGCTTCTATCAAGCAGCAGTGAGTTGCATAAGCTTTACATAAATAAATAATTTTAAGTAAATTGTTTTAAGCTTTTACTCTTTTGCCTACACAAAACAGAAGGAGATTTTTGGGTGGAGGTAAAGCTCAAACAAAAATGTAGCAAAGTCTTTCAATATAATTAATATTCCTAGTATGAAAATAAACAACATGTTATGTCTTGCTCCCCACTCAAACACAGGTTGTTGTCTCTTTTTCTTAGCCTTCATGGTAACACATAGACTGTCCGTCCACTTGTTATGTTTTAATTTTAGTTGTAGTTAAGAATGAGCCATAATGTTTATAGACTAGATTTACCATCAGTTGGAATGGTATTAGTTTCACAAAGAAATTTGCAAAATGTGACTAGAAGAATTTCATGCAGGTGAAGATGAGTACTAACCACTGGGCAGTCATTAACATTCCTTCTCATAATTACTTGAAACAGTGTTAGACAATTGGAGGAAGGGGGAACTATGAAGTAGTTGTTATAAAGACATTTTTACTTGTATTTTAAAATACTTTTGATAGAAGTTTTCCCCCCCTTTATCAAATGTTTCAACGGTATTTCAGGTACTTAATTTTTAAGTAGCTTCTTGTGCAAAATAATTTTATTTTGCCTTTTTTTTTTTTTTGCCGTTAGAAGTGGCTCTATCTACTTCTGTGCTTTTCTTTACCGTATAGTTTATACCTTCATTTTTACCTACAGTCCTTTCATTTATTGCTCTAGACTTGTGGCTTTCACTTTCTATTGCTTGCCCTTCCAAAAGCAGTGTTCTTCAGTTGTGTATACCTTCTGGGACAAGAAGCCCTCCTGCTTAGTATGTTTGTACGTAGATAGTATTTTAGCTCTAATGCAAAGCATATGTGGCATTAGCAAACAGAGTAGCCATTTAAGCTTGTTTTGTTGGGTGGAAAAACCTTCTTTATGTAGATTGGGTTGCTTTCCATAGTAACAAATGTCATCTCTGGTTTTAAAAGCTGAATTTTTTTAATATTACGGAAATGCTGAGGTTTTGTTGTACTTCCAGGTTCTGCATTAGCAGCTAATGTTTGCAAAAAGATCACAGGACGTCTCACTAGCGCTATAGCCAAGCAGGAAGATGTGTCTGTTCAACTGGAGGCACTGGATATCATGGCTGATATGCTAAGCAGGTAAACATTCCTCCTTTAATATGCTGGTGAATGCTCATAAATACTCCTTAAAACTTGAACTTCAGTTTTCCAAATGTTAAAATACAATTATTCAGTCATATGAAATAATATGGTAATATTAAGTATAGATGAAACTTTATTTAGAAAAAATAAGTGAATGTATTGAAGATAATTGTATGATACATCAATTATTATTTAGTCTTCTGAGAACTGTAGTTTTAAGGTTATTTTAATGTTTATTGCTTTGAGAGTATATTTTAAACTCATTTCTTCTTTTGAAAAGTTCCCAAACCTGAAATTTAAATATTTGATTGGAATCTTTGTGATGTTGGGGGACTATTTGAAGGATTGTTTTACAGTATATGAACAAAGTTATCTAGATTCAATTGGTTTTGAGCGTGTGTTTTCAATTGGTTTTGAGTGTGTGTTTTGTCTGTTTTAAGGCAAGGAGGACTGCTTGTTAACTTCCATCCTTCAATTCTGACCTGTCTGCTCCCCCAGCTGACCAGCCCAAGACTTGCTGTGAGGAAAAGAACTATCATTGCTCTTGGTCACCTGGTTATGAGTTGTGGCAATATGGTTTTTGTTGACCTCATTGAACATCTGTTGACAGAGCTGTCTAAAAATGATTCCATGTCAACAACTAGGACCTATATACAGTGTATTGCTGCTATCAGTAGGCAAGCAGGTCACAGAATAGGTAAGAAAAATATATAAGTTATCTCTTATGTCAGTTTTTCAGTGAGAGTAATTACTTAGCTAATTTTTTTCTCTTACCAGGTGAATATCTTGAGAAAATAATTCCTTTGGTTGTAAAGTTTTGTAATGTAGATGATGATGAACTGCGAGAGTACTGCATTCAAGCCTTTGAATCTTTTGTTAGGAGGTAAGTCATTCATGAGTACCTATTTCAGGCTTAAGATCTAATAGTGTGTCATTTGGTTGTAAGCTGTCAAGCAACAGCTTGCTTCATTCAGAATACTCTTGCAAGCTTTGAGCTGGAACAGTTCCTATAACTCTATCTTATAACTTTTAAGCAGCATGTTATGTCTGTACTCTACAAACTTTCTACTTGTGCAAACAAGAGGTGGGAAGTATTCTAATAATACATGTGTCCAATAGTAGTGATAAAAAATTGGTACCCAAAAGCGTATCTGAGTCCTTTGCAACCTTCCAATCTAACAGATCCTGTTACAAAGTGGCATTGCCCTTTCTGACCTTCCCTTCAAATTTCTGTAGTTCAGATGCATGCCCTGATGTTGTCTTGGCTATTCTCCAAAGTACAGTGTGCAACATGAAATCTTTCAGGAATGTTTTAGTCCTTCAAAGTAAATTGACATTAATTGTATTTTTATATTACACAGGTGTCCTAAAGAAGTTTATCCTCATGTATCAACTATTATAAACATTTGTCTTAAATATCTTACTTATGATCCTAATTACAATTATGATGACGAAGATGAAGATGAGAATGCTATGGATGCTGATGGCGGTGATGATGATGATCAAGGTATGTTCTCTTTTTGGTTTTGGGGAGAGGATGAGCTTTTGATCCTGCACCCATCTGTGAAAACTGATATGGGTAGGAATACTCCTGAGTACCAGCATTTGAATGACTTGTGAACTTTGATTCAAATTTTGTACTTCTTTTAAACATGGCTAATGAACTCACTGCTTGGAATAAAAATATGGGATGTTGTTTCTGGAGATCAGTGATTCTGAGAGTGAACATAAAATACAAGACAAGTATTTCAAAATACAAAGGTGGAAAAAGGCAGAAGCTTATAACTAAAGTGAGAACATCAATTAATGAATTGAAAAATATATACAGCATGGGAAAGGCTTCTCACTACTTTCCACTGTAATATATTGGTACCTAATGCATAAAATCAGAATAGATTGAAAAAGACTCAGTATTTTTCGGTAGGATAAAAGTGTTTCAGACTGAAAGGCATAAGATGTTTTATTGCTGATATGGTGGCAAGCATTGCCAGGTGTAAACTTTGTGAAAACTTGGACAGACAAGTAATCTGAGCTGAGGGCATAAAATTCTCATTACTTTAGAAAGGAGTGAGCTGTATAGTTGTTGCTTAATACCTGAAAAATCTATATTGTTTATTTTCTACCTTTTTGTTATTTGGGGGGATGCTGTATAGTTTGATTTGTATCGTTTGATTTAGAAAGAAGCAGACAGAATAATTTGTTGAATCTTGATCAGCTAGTATTCACTGTTCCTTTGTTACTTATGACATGAATAAAGAAGAATATGCTTTAAATCAGTAGTCAGGCTGGAAATATGATGGGGAGCTCCTTTTCCTATTTGCAGTTTAAATTATTATGTGTAGAAGACTAGTGTGAAAAAATTGGCTGAGAATTACAAGTTAGGCTGTGTAGAAGGCTTTTTATATGTATGGTTTTTAACATAATTTTGAACGCATTTCTTCATGTATCTTATGCAAAGAACCCAACTGTGTTCTTTTTAATTGTTTAAAATAAAACTTTATGCTTTGCATGTGTAGACTTGAACATATGCATAATTTATTTTTTCAAGGGAGTGATGATGAATATAGTGATGATGATGACATGAGCTGGAAAGTGAGGCGTGCAGCTGCTAAATGTCTGGATGCTGTGGTTAGCACACGACACGAAATGCTTCCGGAGTTCTACAAAACCGTATCTCCTGCATTAATAGCCAGATTCAAAGAACGTGAAGAGAATGTTAAAGCAGATGTTTTTCACGCATATCTTTCTCTTTTAAAACAAACTCGACCTGTGCAAAGTTGGCTTTGTGATCCTGATGCAATGGAACAAGGAGAGACACCTTTGACAATGCTTCAGAGTCAGGTTATTTGTGAATATTTTTGTTATCTTTGTGTCTTGAGAAGACAAGTTGAAATTGCACCCTGTTCATAAGGATAGTTCATTCAATGTGCTTTGTCATGCTTTCTTCATACACAGGTCACAGTTTATTCCTGTAGTACTAACACAGAGAGCAAGCCGGGTAAACTGGCCCAAAAAATTGCAACAGTCTTAGAAACTGAAATTGACACATACAAATATGCTTATTTAATTTCAGTTGCTTACTCACCTGTAAAAGTTGCCTGTTCTATGTCTTTTAGCCAAATTGCCAAAGCAAAAGTTACTTTGTGCATTCTGTATCTGGACATAAGCACCAACAATCAAGACAAAACTTTATCTGCTGCAACATATTTTATTTGCAGAATGAAAAGGATAATGCTGAAAAACTTCTTCTAAGTGAATTATTTAGATGACTTTTCAATTGTTGCTTTCTCCAGTTTTATTAATGCAAATCACCTTTCAGAACTAAATTACTTCTTTAAAGCATTTTCTATCTTTATTTCCCTGTGTTTCTACAACTTCTCTAGTTCTGTAGAGAAATCAGGGGGTTAGGATGCACGTATTTCTTTATACCTCCCCAGTGATCAATAATGAAAGAAATGTCAGATATTGAATCAGTTAAGAGATGTGTGATGATTACAGGTTCCCAACATAGTTAAAGCATTGCACAAACAGATGAAGGAGAAAAGTGTGAAGACTCGTCAGTGCTGCTTCAACATGCTGACTGAGCTAGTAAATGTGTTACCTGGAGCCCTAACACAACACGTTCCTGTACTTGTTCCAGGTATGAGAAACACAGCATTAACTGAAATACTTATTAATAAATGGTATGGGAAATTCTGAAACATCAAAATATTTAAGTCCTAACTGTGCATTTTGCAAAAGCTTTGAAGTGTGGCTTCTGATGAAAGAAAATGGCAAAATAATCAGCTATTATGTGTATCCATATAAATATTTGTCATGTATTTCCATTAATCTTGAAAAGAAGATTGAAGTTTTTTTCTTCTTTATAAAAAAAAGACGTTAATTTGATTCTTAATTACAAAATCAAACTGCCTTCTCTTCCATCCGAACGGAGGAATATATCTTTTTTCCGTAGTTGAGCTTTTAAAACTTAAAATGTTGAAACTTGAAGTAATGGTGAGAAGTAAGGTTGGAGATGTTAAAGGTTCAGAATTTCTTTATAATTAAAATATGTCATAAACCATTAAGTAGCCCATGTCTTTTGATAAAGGAAGCTTAAAAGCTAATTGCTTGGATAAATGAAAGGGGTTTGGAAGCAGAAAGATGGGGAGTTTGAAGGCATAAATTCAGTATAGCTACCTTCCATTGGAAATTTTGAAGTGTTCTAGCAGATTCTATAAATACGTACTCTAAAAATACATTTTTTTGTTTCTTCCAGGAATAATTTTTTCACTGAATGACAAATCAAGTTCCTCTAATCTGAAGATAGATGCTTTATCCTGTTTGTATGTGATCCTCTGCAATCATTCTCCCCAAGTCTTTCATCCTCATGTTCAAGCATTGGTACCTCCAGTTGTAGCTTGTGTTGGTGACCCATTTTACAAGATAACATCAGAGGCACTCTTGGTTACCCAGCAGCTTGTGAAGGTTATTCGTCCTTTAGACCAGCCTACTTCCTTTGATGCTACACCTTACATCAAAGATTTGTTTACTTGTACAATCAAGAGATTGAAGGCTGCTGACATTGATCAGGAGGTGAAAGAAAGGGCAATATCTTGCATGGGTCAAATAATTTGTAGCCTTGGTGACAGTCTAGGCACAGACCTGCCTAGTACACTTCAGATCTTTCTAGAGAGACTGAAGAATGAGATCACTCGGTTAACTACAGTGAAGGCCATGACATTGATTGCTGGTTCTCCTTTGAAGATAGATTTGAGACCAATCCTTGGGGAAGGAGTTCCTATTCTTGCTTCTTTTTTGAGAAAGAACCAGCGAGCTTTGAAGCTGGGCACTCTTTCTGCGCTAGATATTTTAATTAAGAATTACAGTGACAGCTTGACAGCTGCCATGATTGATGCAGTCTTGGATGAGCTTCCACCTCTGATTAGTGAAAGTGATATGCACGTATCACAGATGGCCATCAGTTTTCTGACAACGCTGGCTAAAGTATATCCTTCCTCTCTGTCAAAGATTAGTGGCTCCATTCTCAATGAACTTATTGGGCTGGTAAGATCACCCCTACTTCAGGGTGGAGCACTTAGTGCCATGCTAGAATTTTTCCAAGCTTTGGTTGTGACTGGTACAAATAATTTAGGCTATATGGATTTACTGCGCATGTTAACAGGTCCGGTGTACTCGCAGAGCACAGCACTTACTCACAAGCAGTCTTACTATTCCATTGCCAAATGTGTTGCTGCCCTTACTCGAGCCTGCCCTAAGGAAGGACCGGCTGTCGTAGGTCAGTTCATTCAAGATGTTAAGAACTCGAGGTCCACAGATTCCATTCGTCTTTTGGCTTTGCTTTCTCTTGGGGAAGTTGGGCATCACATTGACTTGAGCGGACAAATTGAGCTGAAGTCTGTAATACTGGAAGCGTTCTCTTCTCCTAGTGAAGAAGTCAAATCAGCAGCATCATACGCCTTAGGCAGTATTAGTGTTGGAAATCTTCCTGAGTACCTGCCATTTGTCCTACAAGAAATAACCAGTCAACCTAAGAGGCAATACCTTCTTTTGCATTCCTTGAAAGAAATAATTAGCTCTGCGTCAGTGATTGGTCTCAAACCATATGTTGAGAACATCTGGGCCTTACTCCTGAAACACTGTGAATGTGCAGAAGAGGGTACAAGGAATGTTGTTGCTGAATGCTTGGGCAAGCTTACATTGATAGATCCAGAGACTCTGCTTCCACGACTCAAGGGATATTTGGCATCAGGTGAGAAGTAGTAATGCATGTATGTATTGGAGCAGATGGCTTTATGATACGTGTTAATAAATTGATCTAGTTTTTCAAATTATTTGCTTAAAAAATGTTATATCTTGAAGTTTTGCTCCCCTCCCCCAACAATGGAAGGTTAAGGTTTTCTGCTTTTACTAGAATTTGTTAGTCATACACAACAAGAATTACTTGTGTTCTGCTTTCAGACTTTATCTTTCCATTAGCAATGTTATGTTTAAGGAAGAGCTATAAACTTGAAGGGGAAGGAGCAGGGACAACTAAGGGACACATTAACAAGCCAATTGCAACCTTTTGACCTCTTGGAGTAAATTATTATGCTCCTAATTTTCAGATAAGGATTCTGATATTTTTAAGAGTTAGGAGAGATCTTTGCGTATAATTTAATAATCAGTCTCATATCAAGAACCATATTCATGTGTTTTCTTCACGTGCTTCTGCTGTAAAGGGGAGGATCGTTTTGTAGGCCTATGCGTGATCATAAGTAATCTGTTTTAATAGACTTATTGCTCAAATTTCCCATAGGAGATAACATTACATGCTTATTACAATGCTACGTCTTTTTTCCCCTGTTTCAAATGTTCTATCTGTAGGTTTATTTGAGTTACGTATTACATTGCTAGTAATAAATAGCTTTTCTTGTTTGCTGTTCTTAAGGGTATTAGAAGCGTAAGAGGAATGAGTGGCATTGAGCATGATTTAGAGTCCATTGTAGTTCTGTTTTAATCCTGCATGTTCACACTTTTGTTTCATATTAGGGTCCTCATATGCTCGAAGTTCAGTGGTTACTGCTGTTAAGTTCACAATTTCTGATCATCCACAACCCATAGACCCACTCTTGAAGAACTGCATAGGTAAGTACTCAACTTGTACTGACAGCTTCTATGTTTTCAGGCAGGAGAATTACATTTAATATTTGGTTTTTGTGTTACCAGAAGAAAATATTTTGAAGATACTAGAATTAGCTGCTAATAATAACTGTTGAAAAAGTTACAAGATATTTCCATAGTAGCCAGTTATTTCTATTAGCACTAATTTATTTGAATTCTGAGCAGTAAAAATTGTGTCATTAAAAATTCTATGTATTCACTTTGTGATGGGCAATACAAGAAGCTAATGTTTTTAGTAGGATGAGACCCAAAAGCTGATTTCCTTTCCCCAATTTCTGCCAAATTATGTCAGTTTGGTGTAGTAAGATGTACTATATTTAGTGTGTAAGATGTACTGTATTTACAAGAAGTGTGGTCTTGAAAATATTTTATATTCAGTCACTTAAAACATGTATGCTTGTGTGAATTAGTCTGAGTATTACCAGGTTTTGAATTGTAAATATAGATTGTTATGATTCTGTAATGCTTGTGGTCTGAAAGCATTTGGAATTGTGTGTATTTTTATACAGGGATAAGGTAACCAGAGCTTTCTGTGTAATATCAGTGTGACAAAGACTTTTGCAATGCTGTGGCTTTTTTTCTTTTTTCATTTGTAGAACAAAGTTTTGTACATTTTTTTTTAATATGTTACGAATGTTTTATACTTGATTACAGGTATAAAGATCTGTAAAAAAATAGTCTATGCTTCTTAACCTAATAGGAGAGGAAAATTTATGCTTAAAAGCATAAAGTTTTGTGAAGAGCAAGGTTACTGTGTGTTATTTATCACTGTGGTTTTTTGTGTTGGTTTTTTTTTTTTTTGGAAGTAATATATTCAAGAATTATAGGTGTTTTCCCCCTCCCACTGAAGCTGCCTTGCCCCTTGGTTTCTGGAAATCTTTATTGATTATTCAATCAAAAAGCTATCAGTATCTAGTACTTCAAAAAATTATGGTCATTTTGAGTTTTGTTACCCAGCTTTTTGGTGGATGTAAGAGACTTTGTTTTTACACCTTGTTGGTTTTCTCCTTAGGAAATGTTCATTCCTCATGGAAGTTGCTAGTACAACTTCACAAACATTGAGGATATATTCATGCAGTCGTTTATTTTAACAAGCCTGTATTAAAGAAGTATAGAAAAATCTAATTTAAAAATGCCCAAAGGTAGGGTAGGATGGGATGGGATAGGTGGTGCTACATTAATATATACTGAGTTGGCCTATTTTATAGTAATTTAGGTATTCTCAGTATATGCCAATTTGGGGGTTAAAAATCAGCATGTCGATAGTTTCCTTAAGAGGTGTTTTCAAGTTCCTGAACTGCAGAAATTGAAAAGGATTTTCTAATGCATATTTGAGAGAATTTTAATAAATAGAGAAAAGGAAATATTAAATGTACTTTACATTAATTTGCATGCTACATCTTCAGGAAAAAAAATTACATGTCATTGTAATGGCCGTTTATTTTGATGGTGTTTCTCCTGCTACTGTTTCATTATATGAAATACTATATATCAGTTATATTAATACTTTTCATGTGATTATAATTAATCCTTTATTTGTGTAATCATGCTGAAACAGCAGGTGTCTTTTTGAAAGTTTAAAACTAAGCAAAGATATTTTTAAAGTTGCAAATGAAAAAGATCCTCATAGGTTGCTTTCTTCCTGTATGTGATTGCAGGTGATTTTCTGAAAACTCTGGAGGACCCAGATCTCAATGTCAGGAGAGTGGCCCTAGTGACATTTAATTCAGCTGCCCACAATAAACCATCTTTGATAAGGGACCTCTTAGATACTGTGCTTCCTCATCTTTACAATGAAACAAAAGTCAGAAAGGAGTTAATCAGAGAGGTAAGTTAACTGAGAAAAACAATGCTAAATATGTAAGTAGATTATTTTTTAAAAGAAGTGTATTACTTAACTTTTTTTTTTTTTTTTTTGCCACTGACAGGTGGAAATGGGACCATTTAAGCATACAGTTGATGATGGATTGGACATAAGGAAAGCAGCTTTCGAGTGCATGTATACTCTATTGGATAGCTGTTTGGATAGACTAGATATATTTGAATTCTTAAACCATGTTGAAGATGGTCTAAAGGATCACTATGATATTAAGGTTAGCTGTAATTTTTCTCTGTGAAAGCAGGGACTTTGTTAAAATATTTCAAATCGTGAATAGACTGAAATGGTAAAAGTCTTACTTCATATGCTTAAGTACTTCACTACATTTGCCATTTTCATTAAAGTGTGACTGTTCAAAAGGTTGCACAGCATGGTGGGAAATGTATCTCCATATATGTGCCAGGCATAACTGTTGTTGGATTGGGTTTTTTCCTCACCCTAGATGCTGACCTTCTTAATGTTGGTGAGACTGTCTACCCTTTGTCCGAGCGCGGTGCTGCAGAGACTGGACAGGCTCGTCGAACCTTTGCGTGCTACATGTACAACTAAGGTATTTCAGCTTATTTGAGTTCATTATTTTGTGTTTTCTTATAGGAATATAAATGAACTTGTGTTTAAAGAATACCTCTGTACTGCTGCAGCATTTTCTGAGTTATAGTTGATCAGCTGCAGTAGGCAGGATAATTAGATTAGAAATGAATGCATCTTTGTGCAAGTGTTAAATTTATTTAAATTACCAATGGAGAGGTAGATTTGTAAGCTTCTTTTTAAAAATCCTTTGTTTCTTTGATGCGTTTTCTTTTGTTCCTTAAAAATTTAGCTGTCACTTGGGCAACTTGTAAATCTCACTTCATTATAAATAGTGAAACTGGAGTACTGAGAGTTTTCCTGACTTCTCATGGTGTTGTTTCAGACAAACATTTGGCTGATGAAGGCAGTGTAAAGTAGTCCTGGTTTTGTTAGACTTTTTGTCTAGACTTCTGTTAAGACTTTTTGTCATTTACCCCCTCTTCATTTATATTACAGGATTATTGAATCTTTGTAGTTAGTCTCCTTCCTTTTCCGCTCTGGTCTCGATTCACCTGCATGCTCGGACAGTCATTTATTGCCTGATTTACCTTGATTTTCCATTACTCTAGTCTGCTATATTCCACATAATGAAAATTGACTGCCTTTAATTATAATTTATGTTTAAAATATCTGAAATATCTGTGAGAATAACAACAGAAGGTTAAGCAGTTATTCTAATGAAGGTCAACTTCTTTAAAAAGTTCTGTGCTCTGGAAGCTGGGAGTGCTGTGATAATAGCAGTTTAAAGTCATTTACTGACCTTACTAGCTAAAGGTTGGCTGCTGTAGTTGCTTTGATTTGGTGATTGACTTGGCAGCTTACAGCTTTTTTTTGCTTACCTTGCAATGTTGAAGCTTCAGTCTATTTGTAAACTGCTGGTAAAAGTTCTGCTAAAAAGATATTTGGGGGTATTTTTTGGTTTTTTGGTTTTTTTTAGAGCTTAGATCATTTTGTGAGGAAATACGTTTTTTTTAATGTACAGTTTTTAAGTGGTACAGAGGCAGGGTTGAATAAAGTTTCAAACATATTTTAATTTTTCCCATAGGTGAAGGCGAACTCAGTGAAACAGGAGTTTGAAAAGCAAGATGAACTAAAACGATCTGCTATGAGAGCTGTAGCAGCACTTCTAACCATTCCAGAAGCAGAGAAGAGTCCATTAATGAGTGAATTTCAGTCACAGATAAGCTCTAACCCTGAGCTGGCAGCCATCTTTGAAAGTATCCAAAAAGATTCATCATCCACTAACTTGGAATCAATGGACACTAGTTAGATGGTTGTCTAATGGGGACCATTATGTTGAACCATATGATGCACTGAATTGACAGGTTATGAGTAAGAAACAGAAAAAGTATCTAATCTACACATTGTTCCACTTTATTTACCTTTATGGAGGCAGTTGGCTTTTCCCATAATTGCTTTTATAGCATTTATTCCAGAAATGCATTTCCATAGTCCAGAGTTTAACCACTCTTGTTTTAGTGGATTTGGCCTCATTTGGGAATTAAAAAGTTGACTCGTGGTGTATGGAAATAAATTCCGACATCCATTTGCCCTGTAATGTCTAGGATTAAAATGTCGAAATTTTGTGACCATGATTTTTTTTCTTTTATTCATTCTTTCTACTTGTAAACAAAAAATGGGGGGAGGTGGAAATCAAGTGTCCAGGTGCACCATATTTTTTGTATAACTTTTTATTCTTTTTTGTTTTGGCTTCATAAATTGGTTCGCTGGCAGATCAATTATGTGTAAGATTTATTATATTAAAAAGAGAGTTTGGGCACAGTTCAAAAAGAGCAGACATAAATGTCATTTTTACAGATGTGGGGATTAGAAAACCAGTATCCCTGTTGTGCACACTAATTTTGCATGAGCAAGTTTACAAATATATATTGTCTGTAAAACAGCATGTGCAGTTTATTCGTAATGCAAGTTAAAATAAGTTCTACTGTATCAGTGCAGTTTTCAGGTATTTTGACATACAGGCCATTCATACAGGAAGGGATGAATGAAAGTTTGTCTTAACCTGGCTTTTTAAAATGCCAGTAATATGACCCTGCAGATGTTCTTACAGTAAACATAACAATTTCTGCAGTTTTCATGGGTTTTTATTCCCAAAGACTGAATCCACTGGAACTGAGGTGGACAAACCATAAGATTGGAAGGAAACAAGATGGAGGTAAAATGAGCAGGGAAAACAATAGCTGCTCAGTGGTTCCTGAACTTTGCTTTTGTTTTAAAAGTATGAAAGAAGTTTCTTCAGTGGATTCTATCTCCTATTCTTCATCTGACAGCTTTTGTTAAGGCACTAATACATGGTGTTGCCTAGACAAGTGTTGCCAGGGGCTCATTTTGTTCTGACACAAGGTACCACCAGTAGGCTGCAATGCTGCAAGTGTTGTACAGGAAACAGGGAATGGCCAAAAGGCTGGAGAGAGATAGACAGCAAATAGAAGAAAACATTCTTCTGTGGATACACTGAGGTAATTTGGAAAAGGACCAGAAGTGGAATCCCACAATGAACTGGATTTGGGAGTTTAATAACAAAAGATGGGGGACCACTGCTTCATTACTTATTTAATGGAACTGCTTAGTTGTCTTTTTTTTTTTTCCCAAGTCAGATATGAATTTAAATTTTTTTTAGTTAACTGGTATTTTTTAGCTAGTTTGATATTTTGGAAACCTGTTACATGGGTACGTGGCATAAGCTGCTACGATGATGAAAAATCATTCATTTTTATGACCTCAGAGTTTACTGTGAGCATTGGGGCTTGGGGGCAAAATCTTCACCTTAAATGCTTGCAGCTTGGGAAAAGCAGAGGAGATATTGGTACATTTTATAATAGACGGACCTGAACAAAGAAGTCTATGAACTCATTCAATCGTAACAATTCTAATGCTGTAGAAATTTTTGAAAATGTAGCTTTATCTGTCTCCAAAATCTTCATACTAATGTAACAATTGTCTTCTAGAAGTAGAAATAAATGAGATTAAACGTACCAACTTATCTAAATGTCATGAAAAGGAGTGGGATGACTAGAGAGAAACCATACAGTAGAAAAAGCACTGTGAATTAGGTATATGTTATCTTACTGTATTCATCTACTCTAATTGCAGCAATATACAGGCCTCCTAATTAAGAATCTGTTGTGCTATTTAGTTGTCAGACTAATCTTTGAACTTCTGCATTAAGTTTTCAGAGTATATTAAGATGTTTTATAGATCTAAAGTTAGATGTGAGAATGGTATGATAACCATGAACTGTGAGGCTAAGATAGGAAAAGGGAGTAGGTGCCAACGGTAAGTGAACAGAATATTCGTAGCTGAGAGATCTGTGTGTGCTTATGTGCTACCATAACAAGCATCTGATGTGGTGCAGGCAGATCATCTTCACTTTGTTTTACAGTACATTACAGCGGAGCAAACTTAAGGACAGAAGGGAAGGTTGTGCTATATTATGTAGTGAATGCTTTCTTGCAGAAGAGTAATCTTCACTTTGACAACTGACAAAGCAGGTGGGAACCTAAGAGCTAAGTCTTCCCTGTAGATTGCAGAATTCTGAGTGTGGTTGTCTCAACATAGCAGGTAGTTATTTTGGTGATGTGGGAAGACAAACTCATAAAGATTGTAACTGTACCATAATTACTGGGGTAATTTATTCATGTTACAAAATCTAACCATGTTATGTGTTGAAATTCCCCTCACTTTCACTGGATCACATTGGAAGTTTTCTTGGTTTTCCCTCTGTATATCCAAGTATTTGTATAAATCTGGCATGTTTATGCTTTTAGATCAATTACATTAATGTAATTCTGTTAAAGATGGTGTCAGGAATACCTGTAGCTGTTTTTTAAATGCTAAATATTTGAAACTGAAGTAGGAAATTTCTCTCACTAAAACAAACCCAGCATTCTGAAAGGCTGCTCTTAGGATGCTTGGTAAAATTAGAACTTTCTGTAGTATTTTTCATCACTTTGCACACAGACAATTGAGACAAATTAACAAGGTTGTGCATACTATAAAAATGGTTGGCCAGTCCTTGCATTGTAGATTCTTGGGTTAAAATATTTTTGTATCTCAAAAATGCTTCATGCTCTGTTTTTCAGTGAAAGAACTTGCCATCCTTACAAGACAGTTTTTTCCTAAAATTGAAACCTATGAGTACTTCAAGAACGCTGCACTTCAGTCATGTAAATTTATTTTTTATATAATTTTCCTTCCAAGTATGGCGTCTAATATAGCAGTTGACAAAATAAAGAGAGCTGTACTACTACCAGTTGTATTTTTATGAGGTGTACAAAGCAGCACATAGGCATGTAAACAGCATTGCTTCCCTCAGATGAAGGATTATTTAAAAATTTTATCAACTCAGATATGAATTAAAAATCCATTTCTGCTCCTTTTGTATTTGCCTTAACAGATGTTCTCAATAGTGAGGCTCAGAACACGTTCACCCTGCTCTGGTGGACTTAGTAGTAGGGATTTAGCAACTGATCCCATATTTACTGGTACTTTTCCTCTGTTGCCTCCACTTTAAAAAGCGAAGTAACATGTGGCCTTGGATGCGTGTGTGTGTATTTTTATTTTGTGAGTCCTGATCATTCTGACTGAAATCATACTTGTTTCTGCCAAATATCAAACGGCTAAGCCTGCAGCCTCTGGGTGTTATTTCCCTTGTTGCTCTAAACTTCAGATAAAATGTCTATTTTGTTGTTGCTGTTCTTAAAATTAATTCTGAAAACATGAAAAATACTAGTCAGTTTATTACTTTCCCTCTCCTCCACCTTTGATTCCTCCTTGCTATGAAATGGGAAGATTTGAGCACTGCACTACTGAAAATGAGCAGGGAGAAATTCTGGCAGCAAGTGTTGCTCCCTGCCCTGGAAGAGCTCTTGGGTATAGTTATAACTCTCACATTAAAATCCACCTTTTTCATCAGTACCCATTTATAAGTTTTATTGTATCTGAGTTTGGGGAGGGAGTTCTTAAGAATAATGAAGTAAATTAATCTTCCATAAGCAGTGTTGGTGAAATGGGGAAGCTTTCTGCAAATGAGGCTTTTGTGAGAATCAGGCAATTTTGTCTAGGTATGGATTTGACTTCTTTAGGTTAGTTTCCACCCCATGAGGCTTTAATATTTCCACATAATCTTAGATGAGGAGCAAACTTCCTTCAGAAAGGACATCCAGCCCCCAAACAAAGTGTTTCTGCTGATGTTCACCTGTGTGTTGTGGTTTAGAACATGACACTAAGCCACAGAAGAAATAAAGGCATGTTTCTGAGAACAATATGGACACTGGTTGAAAGATAGTTAACTAAAATGTTGTGCTGAGAAAGAGACAAAACCAAAGTGAGATTATTTTAATTTAAAATAATTTTCTTTGTGTTCTGCCTTTGATAGTTTTGAAGAGCGGGGAATACAGAAGGGAAAGAAAAAAGTCACTGGCAAGTGACTGTGATCCCAGAACATAAAGGGGTAATTTCTATTCCTTGCTCCTTCTTCTTAAAATGACTATTTTGATAAAAGCATGTAGTAATTTTGAAAATACTTTTATTCTGAAGGAGTTTTGGTTTTGTTATATTTTTATTATTTTTTTTCTTTCATTATGCAGAAATTATTTCCCTTCATAGGTGGATTTCTCCCTCTTGACAATTATGAGTCAATTTAACAAAGCTGCTGAAGGCTTTAAGAAATCAGGTTTGTCACTTGGTTCAGTGCAGTAGATATTCCTATAGAAAAAATTTAGAATTCACTCTTTTCCACCGCTCTTTATTAATAGATTAAAAAGCCCTTTCTCTATGACTGTTTCCATTCAATATCCAGCCTTTCTTTTCAACTGAACAAATACTGGACTCCTAATCATCTAATTACTGTTACTTTGGATGCTGCCCTTCCTGAGGATTCTTAATGTAATCTCAAGTCGAAGACTTTTTCTTCAGTCTTTACTAAGGTTATTTGCTAGAAGACTCAGGCTTGTCTCCTGTATTAATGACATTTCCATTGTGCAAGAGAATGTTTTCATTTATTGCATGCAGTATCCATTTTACAGAGGGATTTCATGCCGAGATGCCATGCTTACACGTAACTGAATGCTATTTTTGGGGGAGTTCTCAAGCATTCCCCTCTGCAGTGAAAATACCTAATGTTATCTTGGGACAAAACAAAATGATATGTTTCACAGAATTCCATGGAAAGTGGCTTTGTGGAAATTTTTCTATTGCCCCTCAGTTTCAGAATGCTCACACTGTATCAAATGATCTAAAGCTCTAGCCCAGCTTGCCTGTAAGAAAGTGTTTTGAATTGTAACAGCAAAATTCTGCCTACTGATGGGATGTATGGTAGGAACTACTTTGATTCTTCTCTCTCCACAGCTGGCAACTTTGAAGTATCAGCCACATTTGGCAGAAGGGAAAAAAGAAGAATTTGGATTTCCCATCATCAACTCCTTTTCAAACAACATTACCATATTTTTTTCCAAATGTAGAAATGATCAAATGAGTCTTTTTAAAGAGGAATATACTAAACTAAAGTTACTGAGTTCTACAGAGTTCTTGTTTCTCCTTACTAACACTGTAGTTTGAAAACCCATGATGCTGGTTTGAAATGTGACTTGTTTGCAAGACCCATCTCATCATCAAAATGGAAGTGAGGAACAGTAGATGCTGATAGGCAGCGATGGTTGATTTTAATACCTTGTCAGGAAGCAGCCAAAATGAAATACTAAACCCTGTGCTGCTTTTGCTTTTGGTACTAGTTTGGGCATATAAAGTGGGTTGAGTTCTACTCTAACAAAATGGTAGAATGTGTATCTCCAGGTAGCCATTATAAAGATGAAAAAGTTGTTTGACATAGAAGATTATACACTGTTCTGACACTGACCTTACCTTAGTTGTAGGTAATTTTCTAGGGAGATGACATTATTTTTGCAGTTCTTTACTCCAAACTTTTTAAAATAAGAGGAAAAATCCCACAATTGTGTGATTTTGTAGTGGTGTTGATATTTGATTTCCAAATATGAATTGAGTGACTTTCAACCTTGTGCAAAGTCATTCTGTGGTTGTACAAAAAAAAAAAAAAGGTTATTTATACACAGAGAAAATGTTTTTAGTGGTTTGAACACATATATTCAAGTAAAAACAAATTGAATTCATCAAGGGCCATGTAAAGAGAAACATTTTTATGAAATGATAAAAATTTCTGATTATCTATGAATTACTTATTTCAGGTTGTTAGGTGGCTGAACATGGCTGGTTCAGGAAACTTAAAATGAGGATGAAGGCAGGCTATCACATACAAAGGTGCATTCTAGTGCTGTTTGGCAAATGTTTCATACTTGTTGGACTATTTTTCTTAATACTAGTGTCACTAGACATTTATTGCTCCAAGACTGCATAGATTAGCTATCAAGACAACATTTGACATGTTAACCAAGTTGTTTTTGTCAAAGGGATTGGAAAAAGTGCAGAAGCAGTTTGGCAACAGGCTGGGATTCCTTTGTTATGTGTCAGCCCATGGGAGGGTGGGAAAATAAAAGGTCCATTGGCAGGGTCAGGTACTTCTATAGATGGAGGTCAAGAAGAGCAGTGCAGAGTATATGGGCATTCTTCAGTCAAAGTATTCTTTGTTTGCTGTCCTGAAGTGCATACCAGGAGCAAACATTCTAATATGACTGGCCAAATAAACCTGGTAATATTTTGCATGTCTGTAGGATCAGACCTCCCAGCTGAGAGAACAAGTGTCTCCTTGAAACTCACAGAAGAGAATCAGACCTGTTTGAAAGGTTGCCCTTTCAATATGGATGTCATTTCATATGCTTTTAGCTGCATCATATAGGAAAGGTACATTATGTACTGCAGAAAGAGAACTTGGGAGCTTATTTCACAGTGTGCTTCTGAGCCTGTGTGCAGTGAGGGCCCATAGGTATAGGTGTGTAATGTGAATGCTGAGCAGAATATGCTTTTGTGAAACAGGGACAATGTGGTGCAGAAAAAGTCTGTCATGTCATCATTCAGTTCATATTTCAATGGGTCATTAAGAGGAAATGTGGAAGCTTTGTTTTGCTTGAGGTAGCAGAATAATGCTCATTTGCAGGTCTGTCCAGTTTGTTGCAAGGATGCAATACTCTGCTTTTTCCGTGTATTTTTATTTGTAATTTTAGTAACTGCACAATTACTTTTCAAGAGAAGGTTTGTCCTAAAAATTAGCTTCATGGATCTTTGTTTCGAGAATCTGCCTCAATGTAATTAAAAAAAAATTCCTCTGGCAGCAATTAGTAGCTGAAACTAAGATTTAATATTTTTAATAATTCCAATAAATTAAATCTATTTCCAAGGAGGAACCTTAAAATGCTGCTATGGTATCTAGTGGAGTAAAGCAAACCACCATAATGCACAGTTTCCAGGATCAGCTGAAAGATTCTGCAAGAATCAAAGTCAGATTTTCTTCCTACCTCCCACATTTCAGAAGTATTGAAGAGAAAGTCGGAGAGCATTTAGTCTATGTTCATCTCCTTCATTCGAGTTTTAACATGGTCTATTGAAAAAAAAAAAATATTTGAAATCAAGAATGCTTATGCTGCTTTTTTAAAATAAAAAATACACTTATTTAGACTTAGCAACCTGTTTCAGTTAGCTTCAAAGGAGAGCACTCTTCTATTTTCAGAAAGGGACCTGCCAGTGTTATAAAGTACAGCTAATACTTGGAAGACATCAAGGAGCAATCGCTCTGGATAGTACTTTGAGAAGGCACAAAATATAATACAGGATTTAAGTAATTATTTGCAGAGTTAGCCTTAAAAGTCACAGTGTTTTTTCTGAGCTTCTGTACTGTTTTCTTAGTTCCAGCTAAGAACTTAGAAATGTTCCAACACATGCACTTTAGGATTGTAAACAGATTATGTCTCTTATTGTCAATGTTTGTTTGCTTTATGTCACTACAAAACCCAGTCTTGTTTGCCTTGTTTACATCTTGCATACTTTTCTGTAGTTTTGTTCAGATTTCAGCCTATAGCAATAAAAACACATTCATTTCTGACACGAGCAGATGTTAGAGAAACACAGAAGTCCTAGGAAATGTCTGAGGTCTGCATGCAGAATAGTACGTTTGACTACAAAGATGTCATATGTAATGCAGTTCCTTTTGAAGACCAGCTATTTCTTTGACAAAGTAGTGGAAATAGGTTTATTGAAAGTACAGCATCTGAGAACAACATCAGAAGCTTCTTTGATAAATCTTTTCTTACAGCTGCTTGATTGTGTGGCTAAAGAAGAGCTATTCACTGTGAGTCTGTCTGCACAGCTCATCAGTGGCCTTTGCCAAAGGAGGATCCAGCTGTTTCTGCCTGCTTGTACCAGTAAATACACTATCCAGTGCTGGTGAATACAGCACAGTGCTGTTGGTTATTTTTGTGCTCAAAGGCAAGAGGACGTGTTGTGTATAGGGTATTCCTGTAGCCCCAAGTTACCCTTTTGACCGGGGCTTTTGAATAAATTTTAATGCACTGGGAGTTTTCTGCAGGGAGCCATGATGCCCAAGCCTATGATGTTACATTGCTTAGATCATAAAAATCACTATAATTTTTCCTTTTTGCATTTTTCATAAAGAGCCTTAAATATCAAGCCCCGAAGCCTTTTAATGAAAGAAAAGTGGTTTAAGTAGCTGAAGTATTTTTTGTTTCTTCTATCAGTTGTAGAGTTGGATGTGCACAGTGTGTACAGTCCCACTCAATGGGTTAATACACAAATAATGTTGCTACTGGAAACAGCTATTATTTCTTCTTGATAATGCCAGTAGTAACCCCAGGATGATAAAGTATATACTTTATGCCCCATAACAAAGTTTTCAGAACGCTCCATGAATATAGCAAAGTGCCTAGGACTATTAGTATCACATATAGCAGCAAGATTAAAACCTGCTTGCTAGTAATTCTTAATTAATGTGTTCTGTTTGTTCAAGTGGCTCTCCAACACTTTAAAATCTCCACTAAGTTATCTGTGCATGTGTCTGCACATTTATCTGCGAATGGGTGAGTCTGTCTGGGTTTTCCATCTTTCGGTGTTTTAATTTTTTGAAGTTACTGTTCCCCCTGGATGATCAGAATTGCATTTCTAGAAGTTAAATCAATCATCTGATTAAAAGGACAATTCTTTGATATTTTTCCAATGCTAGGTGCTAAACCATATGGTAGTATTTTATTTTTTGAAAAAGCTAAAATTGACTCTGACAATGGCTGTTTTTATGTGAAAGTAGTTTTATTGCTAATAGTTTCTCAGTGTTTTTGTAAAGCAGTGAAACACAAATATTAAGAAAAAACCCTGTTGGTGGTATTTTGATTTCATCATGGGGTGTTATGTTAGCCTTTTGGACCTTGGGTTTTAATACCCTCTGACCAAAAGTTATATGTACCTCTTGGACCACAAACCCTTTTTTTTTTTTTTTTTTTTTTTTTTTCCCGGAATCAGTGAATGGCCAGATCTGTTTGAGCAGACTTGTGATCTCCCAGTACTGATTCTATAATAATAAATCTTGTGTTGCCTCTTAAAAGTGGGCCATCACTTTTTTGTTTCGCTCATCCAGTTGCTTCAGGTTGCTGCAGTGTCACTGCAGAATCCATTGTATAAGCTGTTTCCCGTGGGCACGGTGAATTGGAAAATTTTAGGAGCAGTGGCAACAAGTTGTTTTCTTCCAGGAGATGGCGCTGTAACCTCATTAACAAGCACCAAAAAAAAAAGGGAGGGGAAAACCAGCGGGATTCCTTCACAGATAAGAAATTGCAGAGATTTGAAGAACGGATTTGAAATTGATCTAGTGAATTTTACTTTCCTTGACAAGCTACTGAAGCTTTTGTTAAGACTGGCTTGCTTCAAAGTTCTATTTCAATCCTTTCCAGCTATTTCCTTCTGTAGTGTAAATTTTGTCAAAGTTTGTGCAGGTGGGTGGCCACCAGGCAATGCTCCTGTAGCCAGATGTTTGCTGGTGGTCCAGTCTGGAAGGCTGGGTACTGCTGCGAGTAGTGCAGTAAATTCCTGGGCCCCACCAGCTGAGTTACATGGCTGAAAAAGAAGATTTTGTAGCATGGTTCCATATTTTCTTTCTACCTTGCTAATGATTTCCCTTCTTGCAGGCTTTCAGCAGTCAGCTGTAATGAAATGGTGGCTCTTAACATGAGAGACCTCACAAAACTAGGTTTTGGATTCTGGTGAGCAGATGGATGTGTCAGTAGTGATTACCTTCCTCTGAATGAGGGCATTCACTTCTTTAGAGGTAAAATTTTGGTGTTTTGGCAACAGCACACCGATTTACTTTGCAGGGCTGGAGTTTACACAAGAGAGGATGGGTACATTTTTAATGTATATTTCTAATCTAAGTTGCTCTGCCAACTGAAAACTTTTTTTTTTTTTTTTTTTTTAATGGTCAGATACTGTTTTACGATTTGACCATAAACTAAACAAAATATGCAACAAGACCCCAATTCCAATGGTCATATTCTCAGGTGCTGTAGAACTGGGGTTTCTGTTCTGGAAAAGCTAACCAAAGGGAGGAAAACGAGTAATCTAGGATCTAGATTTCAATAAACCACAACTTGTACCATAATTTTAAGAGAAGCTGGGGTAGGTAACTGCTCAGCAGTTGTCTCTGGAGATGTCTGTGCAAGCCCAACAGCAGCTTCAGGAGCTCACAAACACTTTTGAGGTGTTTTTGGCAGACCTGCACTTCATGCTTCAAGTACTGAAATAAATCCTGCTGTATCAGATGCTTGTAGGGATGGGATTCTACAAAAGTCAAAACATAAAATTATTTTATTTGAAATCCACAAGTGTAAATACATTGTGTGCATGTGTGGATAAAATAAAAAGCCCCAAAAATCTGATAGTTCCTATATAGCTCTGTATTTGGTGTTGAACATTGAAAAGGAAGTGATTAGTGTTTTGAATGATCTATCCATACTGCAGTAACTGAGCAGAAATAACTGGAGATGGAGGCTTGCTTTCTGCTCCAGGCAGCTGTAGAGGCAGAAAGAAAGCTGTCAAGTCCAGTGTGAGCACAAACACTGACCAAAACACATCCTTTCAGATGTTCTTCTCAGCCACTGCTATGTGAGATAGCAGAATTTGGATGTCTGGCTGAGCTTGTTTTATCTTGCTTGTAACTAGTTTTGTATTTTCAGTCTTGCAGAGGGTTTTATTTGTTTGCTTTTAATTTCCGCCTATATTCTGGTCCTCAAGCCCTCAGAGCACAGCTTTTCTCTTAGGTGCCCACAGCTACACACCAGCACCAGATCAAATGAAAATCCTGGATGCCTTTATTGCCTCACTGAGGAGTATGTTTTGTCCAAGGATAGTACAACATCTATCATCACACTGTATTAGTGTTGTAAATGAGTTTTGGATAGGATCTTGTTAATGAGGAAAAAAGGCAGAACAGTAAGTATTGAACTCATTAGTAGGGGAAAACTGCAAAGACATGACTGCGGACTGACTTCTCACTGCCTGCTCCCAGCTGGGGTCTTGAGAGCATTTTGCCCCTTTCCATTACAGTTCCACTGTTAGTTTCCCAATTTCTTGAGGGAGTTTATTCCTTCTCAGTCAGGGAGATCTTGAGAGAGAAGATTTCGTGCCAAAAAGGACTAGTTTGGTGAGTTGAAGTAGATTCTGACTTTCTAACTCATCCAGCTCTCCTTGCTATTTTGCACTGTTTGCAATTAAGCTCAATGAGCCTGTGTTCTTCAGTGGCTTCATCCATGATGTTCGGAGCATACAATATGCCCACTAGCCTCCTGTTCAGTTCAATACTATTTGTTCACAGCTGTTCCTCTGCAGAGGGATTCCTTTGCTCAGCAGGATCTAAATTTGTCACTCATGCTGACTCAAGTCTCTTTGAGCCCAGAACTGTTGCTGCTATTCCTTTACAATGTTCTCAGCAAAAGTACACGGTGTCTTGGCTTCTGTGGCATATCAACAGAGTTGTCTCATCTGATCTGTGTCTCTGATCTACCTTGTTTTTCCAAATTTCACCTAAATCTAGAGTTTCATTCGCTGAGTGGTTTCTCCTGACAAGTACAATGCAGGGAGCAACTTCAACTTCTGTCTCTGAAAAACAGCTTCAGAATGAAACTGAAACAAAATTTGTGAAGATTTTGAAGATGATACAGTTTAGAATTTGTTTATTCTCATGTGTATGGAAACTGGGCTATGTGTGCTTGCTTGGGGTCTAAATGTAATAAAACTCAGTGCTAATCTGCCCAAACATTATAGCTGAAAAACTGCTGAAGGAAACCGCAGCTTGTGTACAAGTTTTAGAGTTAGATGTGTTTCCTGATGGAAAAAAGGAAAGGAAAATTAGCTTTTGCATACATTTCAAAACTCAAGTTATAAATACAGTCTTAAGTTGACCTACCACCTGGATGTGCTAATGCTCCAACTGTTTAAGCTGCCATTAGGACTTGCTGTTTTTGCCAGAACCTAGTTTCAACTACAAGTTTTGCCTTACAGGAATAGCCTGGATTTAAGGCATCAAGATTATAATAAATTTACTAAGGTGGTGACAATTCTTTTTGTACGAACAGCTTGTCAAGGATGACTCTTACAGTGCCCTCAGAGTAAAAAATACCAACTGAAATTTTATCTTAGTTAAAACAAAATTAAAGTCAATTTGACAGAACTGTCTTTTTCTCATTTATAGAGTGATGCTCTAAATATCATCCCAATGTCAGAAGATGAGGGAGGCAAGGGGTGCCCCCACTGCTCCCCAACACACCTTAAGTGGAAAGGAAAACTGCAACGTTCTGAGGCTTGAGAAATTTCAAAAATGAAAAACATATTTTTAAAGCATACATTACTTGACTCTTCACCGCTTATTATGGAGCAGTTTTGTGCTAATTGGCATGTGTGTGCTGTTTCTGGAAGAACCAAAGCATATAAAGTTGCAGAGAATGTCATAAAACTGACATGCTTGAATGCTCTCAGCTATCAAGAACTGAATGGGTAATTTTAGATGTACAAGCAAGCAATGAGGAGCTTTTTTTCAGGCTTCAAATGTACCCTTATCTGTGGAGATCCAATATGATATGGCAAATATTGGAGTAATGATAAATTGTCCATTTAAAAGAAGCACTCTATCTAGCTGACAAAGCAAAACCTCTCTTGCTAAGTTCATGTAATATTAAAAGTCAATGAGACAAAAACATTTGAGATTTATTTTTTTTCTCGTGACTGAAATTCAGTGTGAAACAGTTTGGTGCCACTGGTTTAGACCACTACAATAGAATGCAATTCAGCTGAATGGAACAAACACAAGGGCTGGTTTGGTTGTACATTTACAGGCTGTCAGCTCCTTTTACTCAGAAACGCGACCATTGCTCTAACAATAGGAAAAGTGAGTGTTTAGCAGTTGCCATGGGAGGCAGGGCTTGTGTTTCCAGCTTCAGGAACAGGTTTGCTTCCATAATGGCAAAGGGATTACATCGCATCATTCTGGCCAAGATGGGCCATTATATGCAGTTTTTACAGCTCTGCTGCCTGAATTGTAGTTTCCTAGATGTGAATGCTCACCTTGAACTTTCAGATCCAGTTCCTTCATGATATTTATTCTAGAGAACAACTGAGAGCATAATAAATCTGCTCTGAGTTACCTTGTGCACGATACAGTTAATTTCTCTTGGTATGAAAAAACCACTCATTTTTGTAATTTTCTAAGTTTCAAATTATATTGACAAGCATTAATATATTTATTTTGGTTTAACTTTGGTGTGTTTTTAAACAAATTACATCTCAGTGTGTCCACAGAGGCCATGAAAACACGAAATGCATATTAATGGTAACAAAAGGACATAGCATCCTCTGTGATTGTCATGTCAGTTAACTTCTGAGAATATTTTCATATGATCTCACAACTTCTAAAGCATTTGCTTTAGCTTCAGAGTAGTTATAAGAATTGCCCAAGTTAGAGAGAAAAATACTGTTCTTTTTTCTGTCCCTGCAGAGGTTATCTGGCTAGCTCTTACAATCTGGTGTGCTTTATCAGCTGTAGAGCACTGGCTTGACAACAAAGATTTTCTTTCCAGAATGAGGAAGGTTCCTGAATTTGGGAAAGAGTTACTATCAGAAGAGAGGCAGCTGAAGAAGAAACAGAGAGATGGTGTGAAGCTGCTGTGAGGCCTCAGATAGTTGCTTTTAGGGGTTTAATAAATACAGGTGTAGAGTTGTGGTAAATAAATTCATATATAGGGCTGGGAAGAGCTGTGAGATGGGACATTCCCTGATCCATCCAGACCACAAACGGACCATGAAACACCAGAAGAAGAAGCTACCCTGTACCAGAGGTATAGAATTCTTTGGGAATAGAACACCAGGAATAACTCTCGGGACCTCTCTGGGCAATATGTTCCAGTGTTTGACAACTCTCATTAAAAAACAAAACCAAAAACTCAACCAACAAAAAACTGCAGACCTTTTCTACTTTGTTTCATCTATGCTTCAACTCATACCTATTGCCCCCTAGACATCACCGAGAAGAGCCTGACGTTCTTTATTTGTTTCCTCCCATTCAAGTAATTATACACATGGGTGAGATCCCTCACAGAGCTTTCTCTTATCCAGGTGGAACAGCCTCAGCTCTTACCTTCCCCACCAATGTAGAGACCAGTGCACCTCCTAAACCAGAGCACCTGGGGCTCCCTTGGAGGAATGTCCCTTAATTGGGACAAGCCCCTTCATGATATGAGGAGAAGACACTGCCTCCTCCCAGAGTTCTTTGATTGTTATTCAAAGGTACCCCAGTTCCACTCTCCCAGTTGGCCCCCTGGCCTCCCTGCCCCTTTCTCCCTAATATGTCCTTATCCTCGAATGTTCTGCCTTCCCTGAGGCCCCATTGGCCCTGATTTGGTGCAATCCCCCACCCACATTCCACCCCTGTTCCCCCATTGGTTCTCCTTGTATGTTGCCCCACCTCTGCACCACTTTCTCCCTCACCCATTGGCTCCTGATCCCAACCCTGCCCCATGTATAAGCAAGTCCCTCAGTCAGGTCCTTTTTTTCCTCTCCGGACCCTTTCATGTGAAGGTGGAATAAAACCTCTCTTTGGAACTCTATACAAAGATCCTTCCCTTTCTTACTGCCGAGGGACTTGTTACAGCTATTGTGGTGTGAGTTGAGTGATTATGTGTTGGTGTGCCTGTGACTCCTGGCAGCTCTCCATTTGGGGATACTTCCAGAAGGTTGCAGCACCTTTTTGCTTCCACCCACCACAGCACCCCAATGTCAGGTGCTCCAAGCCCATAATCATCTTCAAGGCCCTTCCCTGGACCTGCTCCAGTCTGCCCATGTCTCCCTCACACTGGGGAGCCCGGGACTGGATCCGGCACTCCAGGTGTGTCTCACCAGGATGGGCAGAGGGGAAGGATCACCCCCCTCTCCCAGCTGGCATGGCTGTGCCTGACGCAGCCCAGGAGACTGTTGGCTTTCTTGGCCACCAGGGCACATTGCTGCCTCCTGCTCAGCTTGGTGTCCATCAGCACCCTTGGGCACTTTTCTGACAATGTATCCCTTTATGTGACTAGGAGTGAGAATGCCCTGCCCTGTCCAGAATTAAATTCCGTGCAAGTAATGGCAAAACTGAAAGAATCACGTTCTATGCCAAAATCAAAGATAACAATTTTTTCTTTAATGTAAATGGAAATATTGATTAGTGGAGATACTGCTACACTTTTCTTGCTAGGTTTTTTCTCTGCTCTTGCACACTCACGTCAGAAAATTGTTGTTTTAAAATCCAGAGAGCTGCTTGATAGGAATTTATCATAGTGCACATGTAAGTGAATAATGAGTGCTGGACTCAGCCTCTCATTTAGTTGTCACTGACAAGAGGTAATATTATATATTCCAAGTCAGGACCTTGCAGCTGATTTGATGTCAGCCCTTAAAGAAAGAAGGAATGGACTGTAGTTCCTTGTCAAAAAAACCCCACTTGCGGAGACAAAAATTATTTTAAACTAATTAAGTAATGTTGAGAGGTGCAAGAGAAAATATGAGAAATAGCCCTTTCCTACCCATGCCCAAGTGAGCAAAGGAGAATGGCCACCAGCCAGCTGTAGGTGCTAACGAAAGAAATGCCAGGTATTTCCCAGTGTTGCCAATGGCTGACATATGTTACCATGGGGTCACTTACCACATTTAATTATATGAGTTGGGTTTTTTTTTTTAAATAGAAACATATTTTCTGTTTCTTCTTACATGAAAAAAAGAAAAAAAGAATGATGGTATGAATTAAATTAAAATGTATCCTATGTTTATTTGGACAAAGATGCTGTGAATACTGGAAGAGATGTGATATTTTTCTGTCTTAGTGTTTTTTCTGGAAAATGCAAAAAATCCAGAGTAATCACTGAAAGTTCTAGATAGTGAGCAGGAGTGAAAATGAAATGTAACTTTTAATTATTTTCTGTGGGTTCAAATATTTGCATGCATCATAATAATGTTAATGTCTCCACAGCATTTCACATTCCTATTAATTTCCAAAAAAGAGATTGCAGGCACTAGTGAGAGAATCAACTTCGTCTTGTGGAGCTCAAGTCTGGTTTTGTCCTTTCTTTGATTTAACTTTCACTACTCTAAACTGTAGATTAGTCTGAGGTAAGTTTCCCTCAAGGTGCCTCATTAGAGCTGTTCTGTTTTGTTTAAATGCTCCTGTTTAGGTAACAAACACCAAATAAAATGTACCTCCTCGAAGATGCTGGCTCAGGCATGCCAGACTCCTGAAGCAGAACGTGTGTGTGGGGAGGGCTTTCCACACTCCGGCAGTGCTCCTGATGGCCACCAGCAGCTTCACTACACCCTTAAACGTTGATATTGCTCCGCTGCAGACTTCAGGACGGTGTGGATGAATGTAGACGAGAGATTTCTGAAGCTGGGTTTTAGAAGATGAGGTTTATTGTAAAGGATGTGAGGCCTTGCTTTGAGTTGCCAGGCGCAGCTCGTGGCAAGGCCTAGGGAGTGGGGGAAGGGAAATGTATGGAGGGGGGAAGGGAGAGGAAATTCCAAGAGGAACTCCTCGGGGAAAAGTGCCAGGCAAAAGAGGACCAGCCCAGCTCTCAGCCCCCTGATAAGGGGGCTTCAAGTGGGCTGGAACAGGACTTGGGTCAATGGGGTTACAGATACCTGATACTTCAGGGGAGGGTTACAGGTGTGGGATGAGCCTTACATTGGGGGTGAGACAGAACATTCCATTTGACCTGGGTCTGGCTGCAGGTAACCTTCAGATGGTCACATAACTGTTTTCCCAGACATCCAGTAGCTAGGACATCTCAAACATCAAAACTTGCTTTCAATTCTATCTCACCTACAGGTTTCACATTCTCAGAATCTAAACAGCCATATTTATAGGGCTTCCTGGCTTCATCCTCCCCGGCACCTAAACTTCATTAATTGCACTTGAAGAAATAGCTGGCCCACAGGTTAACATGAATGCTCCAGGAATACTGTGGTCATTGCTGGCTCTTTGCAGGAAGAAATTATTGCACCATTTCCACACTCTTGGTGCCTGTCTTAGGCCAGAAGGTTGTTCCTTTCACAGTTAGGCTTTGAGGACTATGTCACGTTATATTTGAAAATTGTCTTCTTGCCAGCCAGGCACAGAGGAAACATCACTTGCATGTGAGGCTGACAATAGTTAAAGAAAAGTTTAGGCTGATCCAAGCTGGTATCACTTCCACCACAAAATGGGGGAAGTTCTTACAACAGCCACTCTTATGAATGTCTTACTCTCAATGTTTAGTTACACACAAGTTATTGGTGTTCCTCCTGCTGAGTTTAAGCCTATTACAATTACTGGGATTGGGATAAGGGTTTCATTATTTCACCTTGCTTCTCCAATCCTTCATAATGGAGCAATTAATTTTAAGATGTGCATTTTGCAGAAAGAATGAAGAACTGGTACCATGAAGGTATCACCGGAGAATACAACTTTTATATCTGGTGAAAGAGCATGAAAATGGCCTATAATTTACAGCTTCTTGAGGTGCTGGATCAAGTCAAAAGCTATTGTTAATATTAATTCAAGTGTTGTCAAAGCCATGGGGATTCTGTACTGCAGTAGACAAAACAGGATAGTAGAATATAATCAAAGATTTCTATTCTGGTATAAATGGCAGCAGCAGTACACAATGATTCATGTTGCAACCCACACTTTTAGAGTAACAGAGTCAAAATTAATCCTGGATGTTTTATTATGAGATTTTGATTAATAACTTTGGTACATTAGGAACAGAGATAATAGATCTGATACTACCATGAATGAAGAAAAACTCATTTAGGTATATTATTGCACTTATATAGTTGCAGTGTGCTTCAAGTGAAAGTGCTTTTTTCAAAAGTGTAGATTTTGTATTTTATGAAAAAGTGGTTGAATTATTTCCATTGAACTTTCTGTTAGATCAGTCACTTCTTCACATTTAGAGGAAGAGCTATAAAGATCATTATACTTCAATGAAATCAACCTTGGCTGGTTCAAAATAACAGTGGTTGAGAACTATCATAACAAAAAACCCCATAAACATAATTTTCACAACTTCCACTTGTTGAGTTTTATATATTTCTTGTCACACACTGCTACGGTCTCTGCTGTACCCTGTGCTTTTGTTTAGAAGAATCACAGATATATTTAGGTTGGAAAAGACCGCTAAGATCCCAAGTCCAGCTTTTAACGTATTACTGCCGTGTTCACCACTAAACAATGTCTCTAACTGACACACCCACGTGCCTTTTGGACATCTCCTGGGATGGAGAATCCCTGGGCAACCTGTTCCAGTATTTGGCCACTCTGTCAGTGAAGAATTTTTTCCTAATATCCCACTTAAAACTCCCCTGGTGCAACAGGGAGGCCATTTCTTCTTACAGAATTTGTAAATGTGATGGCGAACTCAGTCTGAGAATGGAATACTTAAAAGACTGTAAATCTTTCTATTTCTTGGTTCTCTTTGTAGCTGCAATTCTGAAAGAATTTTTTATCCAGTTTCATTAAAGATTTTGTAGCAAGCTAAGTGTCTTGGAAAATCCATGTCTCCCAGTGGTAAACTGGTTAACTGGCTGGCTAACTGTGCATTTTTCCTTAGAAGCTATAACCCTGCCTAGCTAATTCCTTCAGAAGCACTGATGCACCAGGAACATGTATTTCAAGAGCTGAGTTCTGCTGCCCCATCTCGGCAATGGAAAAGATTTTATGAATCAACATCACTCTGAATTTTAAGAACACTTTGACAGAGCAGGTAGCTTTTTACTGCTATACAAAAAGCTATCGGTTTTGTACAAACATAATGCTATTTTTCTGTAGCATTAGGTGAAAAAATGTAAAGGGATAAAGGAAAACTTTGAAAAGGAAAGTCACTGAGAAGAAAAGGTTGGGAAAACCATGATACCTTCTAACAAAGCCTGCAAGCGGTCATTCTGCAGTAATATTTTGCTGCTGTACATGAACACAGTTGAAGTATCCTGGCAAAGGTTTTTTCAAAATCACCGTGAGCATTGTGTCAGACTACTACCTACTGACAATTTTATGTACGTTTTACTCGTGCAGCGGCCCACCCTCACCGCTGCTGTGTGCCAGACACCCGCTGAGAGGCACCACCTTGGGCCATGTACAAAAGCTGCAGTTTGCCCCTGGTGATTTGCAGAGCCTGGTGGGATCACCCTCAGCTCTCCCTGTTCGTGTGCGGGCTGCCTGTGTGGCCTGGGCACTTGGAAGGTTTCACAAGCACTAAGTGCCGAGCTCCTTGCCTGCAGCCCCCCACAAGTCTGAGGCTCCTGTGGGGTGCTCCTTTGCCAGCTGGACTGTTCTGAGCTATTTCCCACCTGTCCTCAGCCCCAGCTGGCACGGGACCGCTCTTGGAGTGTCCCTGGATCCGGTCGTTCTTGCTTTGAAGTAACGATGCTTTTTACCATGGACTTCAGACAGCTGGGAGTGAAGCCCTGTTCTAATTTGCATTTAATCAAGAGTATTTTTCTCTTTTCCTTTTCCAGCTTTGCTTTGCATGTTGTTTTTCCTTATTTGTGTATATTAAAAATATGCAATAAAAAGGGTCTGTTAGTGTTCAGCACTCTAAAAATCAGAGCTTTGTTGTTTCCTGGAAGCAATTTCTGAACTTTCTCTGCCTGACAGTGCCAGTAGATTTTCCAGAGCCAATAATCACAAAATGTCAGCATTGTTAAATGGGGACAATAAATTTTCAAACAGTTCCATAAAATTATTTTACCAGACATTAAAAAGGTCAGGCATGAACTAAATAAATTCCCATCTCACAGCTATATGCCTCTTTCATTAGAGAATAAGTTATCATTAAGATAAACAGTCAAGCAGTTATTATCCTGGTTTTTTTATGGCCCTATATTTTGCTAATTAAGTAATTAGGCTGTCCTTCAAAGATAAGAAGGCTCAGTAAAATTACGTTATTTCCTTTTTGCCAAAAAGAGTGTGAAGAAAACAAATTTTAGAGAGAATCTTGAATCAAATCTAGGCTATGTGGTTTGGTATCTCCTTTCTGCGATTTCCTGGAGCTCTCTGGGACCAGCCAAGCAGACGGCAAAAGGTCTAAGTAATGAAATGAAAAGCAAAGCAAACCCCTCATCCCCTTTCTGCTTGGTGTGTAGAGTTTCTCTTATGCATCAGCAGCTTAACCAGCTTTGCACTTTGCTCTCTCAGAGCTGGAGTCAGTGAGAGCACGCTTTGAATGTGGTCTGCAGATTCATTCCTATGGCAAGCTGGAAATCTGGGCTTGGACCAGGAGTTTCCCTGCCCTCACTGGAGGGCTGAGCCTTTGCCAGCCTTTTGCTAAGGACTCAGATGTCCTAGGGTGATTGCTGGTCTGGTTTGCTTGGTGGGAAATTGGCTGTGCTCTTTGTTCACAGATTCACAGAATAGTTGGAGTTGGAAGGGACCCGCAAGGATCAAGTCCAGCTCTTAAGTGAATGGCCCAAATGGGGGTCAAACCCACAACTTTAGGGTTATCAGCACCATGCTCTGACCTACTGGGTGTTCTTGCACACTGAGAGGCTTCAGCTGGGGACTTCCCTTGCCATGTGAGCCTCAACTTGTATTTCAATTATGAGTGAAAACAATGAACCCTTCTGTTAAAAAACAATTGATCACCTGCTGTATTTCACCTCTGGTTTAAGCATCGCTGGAGGACTTGTCAGTTCACCACAGAGATAGCAGAAAATTGGAAAGTGGGTTAACTCCAGAACATTGCCTGCCAGCAGGGTGAGCTCCATGCATGGTAAATCCATGTAGGGAATCTGACTATTTGATAATGTGGGGGGGGGGGAGGAAGGAGCTCAAGTACTCAGACACATCTGTGTGAACAGGTCTGATCTCATGTTCACTGCAAACCTCTACAGACCCCAGGTACTGATTTAAGTGGCACTTTTAATAGACAAACGTACTAAATGATTCTGTATCCTTGGATCTCAGGGACTGTAATTTTGAATAGAGCAAGTTTTTCTGCTTGGGAAGTCCAGAAAAAATAGAGGTCTTGCTGTACCTTAGCAAAACTTTTACTAACTTGAACCATCCATCTAAATTAACTTATGAGGGGAGAGGGATACTGTCATATTTTACCCATAATCTCTGTAATCACTTTCTGTAGAATTAAAAGTCTTTCATGGGAAAGAGGGGTCAATGGAGGAGAGGTCTTGGAGGAACAACATGGTCCTGCCACCACTATCTCCTCTCCTGGGGATCACTAGTGCATTGCAGGGACTGAATTTTAGGAGTATAAAGGAAGAGGTGAACAGAATGTAAGTTTGGATGAGGAAAAAATGAAAAAATGTAGGCATAGAAAGACTTGGGAAAACAAGGGTAAGAGAGAGTCAGGAAGAAAGGAAAAGATGGACTGAAGGAAAAGATTTGCAATTGGAAGGAAGGGACAGATAAATTGTAGGATACATTGAAAATTAAAGAAATCCCTCCTAGAGCAGGAGGCCCCATGCACACTAGCTGGCTCTGCTTTGTGGGTGGCAGTGGAACATCCCAAATGGTTTGCGTCTGAAATCTTTGACACCCGGGCTGGTTCTAGGGAAACTGGGTCCTGCAGCACACAGGGAAAGAAGTTTGTCATTGCAAAGGCTTAGCTGTGAACTGCTCAGACTACCAAGATTACCTCCTATCAAGTCTTGTGGAGCAGCAAGGAAAAGATGAAGAAAGGCAATTATTTTTCATGGATTACAGGGTTTCTGTCTGCCCCACAGGCACTCCTGCTGAGGCCACATGAAGATTTACACCACAGTCATAACAAATTATATTTTCCAGTATTCTTCCATATGCAACAACAACAAAAAAATACTATGTATAATATCTTACCAGAAAAAACAGAAACTTTTTATGGACATGCTGTAGGTATCTATTAAAACATAACGTTTTTATCTGTCATCCTGATTTGATTTGTGTAGAGCATCTCATCACCTTGTAGGTTGAGGAATATTCCAAGGCTGATTTTTCCAAAGGAAGAATTCCTATGAAATGAAAAAAACCAACCAGATGCAGTCTGCAAACTCAACATGCAGATGGTTGTGTTTGTTGAGACATAAACTTTAGAGAATTAAGGATTTTAGAGGGGTTCAGACTTTAGTTAGAGATAAGCTTTGCTGAAATTAACTAAAGTAGGTAGGCTTTGCTGAAATTAAAAGTTAGTAATTAACTAAGAGAAACTGGATATGGGATCACTCTTCCGTAATAGAATAACTGATTACTTGTCAACTTTATGTTTGGTTAGCTGTGTTTATAATGAAGAATACAGAAACTGATAAATAGCTTTTAGGAACATGAGACAATTGTAGGCCTCCTCTGCCCAGAAACCCATTGAACAGTCATGAAGACAGGAAATAGGTGTCCTACCAAGGGTTCATTTATCACATTTGCATTGAAAAGGTGGAAAGGTCAGAAAGAGGAAGACTTCTTAACTTCCTCATTTTGGGGACCCCTCCCCATTTCAAAGGACCACCGACCCATTTCAAAGGACAAACTACGCATGCTTAATAGCTTTTTAGCTAATTACCGCATGAAGCTGGGAATGGGATGTACCAGAGTTATGAATACGCATTTGTGTTTTGGATATTCAATGCTTTTGTAAATAAAAGGACTCTGTGGTCACCTGTAAATTGTGGTGTGTATTTGGGAGCTATCCCGCATGCTGCCCGGCGCCATAATAAACATACACTTTCTAACTTATAACTGTTAGTGAGGTTTTGTCCATCACGGTTGGGGTATCGATACTAGATCAATACCCACATTTCTTTATTAAGTCAATGTAAATATATTTGCTTTAGAAGAGAAAGTTGAGATTAGGAATCAAATCTTTCTCAAGTATTCATGTGGGGCATGAATTTGAATAGCGAGAACTGATAGAGCAGAAAGTTTCTCAGAACTGGTAGCTCAATGAGAGAAAGAAAAACAGTTTGTCAACATTTTTATTGGCCAGAATAACTTGTTATTTGATTAACTGATTAATCACCATGTTTGCTTGGGATGAAATAGCCCCTGCTGATATGTGATGGGAAGGTGACGCTTTAGTGCTACAGGAGCTATTTTGCCCAGATGCTCTGGGTGACATTCACATGAGGCATCTCTAAGGACCAGCCAGTGTGGCTCTGGGCAAGCTGGTGCACAGGGACACACTGTCCTTGCTGGTTTGTTTAATCTGGGCTTTGTGCCAAGCAGTGCCCCGGAGCTGGAGTTGTTTCTGTCCTAGCATGCCTGGTTCAGCCACATGAGCCAGCTGCTGCTCTGATGGCGACCACCAGCTCTGGGGACATACCAGCAAGTCTACCTGCCTGCCCAGCCTTGCTGAGCCAGTGGCATCAGGGGAGCCCATCAAAGGTGGTTTTCTTACCACTGGTTTGGAAAGTAGCTATAATTTAAAAAACTGATTCATCTGAGTCAGGCCAAACTGCCTCAGACACCTCACAGAAACCTGTCTTGGAAGAATTATGCAGTGCCCTGTTGACTCAGCCCTTCCATCAGGTGTGTTTGGATGTGAGCATCAGCCCTGCTGTTCAGCACGGACAGGAGCTTGGCTCATGTCCTGCCCAAGTGCTGCAGCTCGCAAATCGCTGCTCATAAATAGCTTTTCAAAGACAGCCACCTCACTCTATAAGGAAGATTTATTTGTGGAAAATGTTTCAAAGTGTGATTCTGTAGCATCTGGCATAAATTGCCCATACAGAGTAACTGGACAGTTGGATGATCAATTAATGCTGGCTGCTCTCCATCCTATTGTTTCGAAGGTGTCAGGTAATGGATGGTTCATGTGCTCTATGCATTATATAAATAATTTAGTTTTCATCTAGGAAAACATGTCTTGTCCACGAAGCAGAGAATTACTGGCTGTGTGGCTCAGAGATGCCTCTAAACCATTTCAGTCAAGTGTAATGAATTAGGATTCAGTGAAAGAATTTATTTTCTTCATCATTGCTGTTATTTGATTCAGCTACGGCAAAGATCTGTGTGAAATTCTATTGCCAGTACAAATATTACAGCATAAATTTTAGAGTAAGACGAAAAGAAATTATGTGATGTACTGCTGTAGGAAGGCTTCATGGTATATTTGCTTACATTGTTTCAAAGAAATAGTAATTTCATAGTGCCTTTGCTCAGATAACCAAAGTTTTATGTTTTTAAGCTATTACTATCAGCCAAATGACCTAAAGAGGGACTTTTCCCTAAAAGAGAGCACTGAAAATACCTCCCAATGCTTGATCACATTTGAAGTCAATGTTGAAATTCTGCTGAGTTACAGAACAGCACGATTTTTCCCCAGATGTTTCTGTTCTTTGCTGAAGCATGTGGCTACACTTCTGAAAGCAGTTAAATTACTATTGCAAAGAGGTTGCCACCCCTTGGGATGCTTAGTTTGCCTTAACTATGGTTTCTTTGGGATGTATTTGATGATGTGACTGTAACTGGAGAGTCTTTAGATTAACGGCTTGTCAAGAAAAGCTGATTTCCCTCAGTTTTCCGTTGTTCGCTTTTACTTTGATTAAGAACCCTTTTTGTATAGGTCAGCAATTAAAAAACCTCTTCTTTTTAATTACTGGATCAAAGCATCCATGTTACCATCCCAGACTTCTTTGTTAAAAGGCATAACCTTTATTTTTATGAGCAGTGTATCAAGAAGACATAGCCATTTCTTACTCTAAAACACCTTAACCACCCCCAGAGCTACACTATTTAATTCCTCTGTGTATCTACAGCATGTAGTAGAGGGGGCTGTTATACCCATAAATGAATTGCATTATCCATGGGGGATGTTAAAAAGGTAATGAAAAGTTAATGTGGTATTTGATTCTTTTTTATATACTCATTAAAATGATTTATAACTGTGATGTTTATCTAAACCCACAATTAGAATATTAGATTAAGTGTTTACTTTTGATGTGGTACATGTAATTTTGTAGGAAGCCATAATACCACTTCAGCTTGGTGCATAGGGAATTGAGTGAACAACTTAAGTTGTTTCTCAGTTAATTACTGTTCTCATTTGCCTCACCCCCCTCTCTGAAATTGTCTCTTAATTAGAAGGGCCTAGTACAGGATTGTGCTGATGCTTAGCCATCTTACAAATTTGAATTGGTGGTGTTTCCATAGGAAATAAAGTCTACTGAGTGTGTCAAGTGCAGACCGGTGATTAGAAACCGAGCAAAACGACAGCAAGTCTGTGTTCCCGGGGGAGATTGTTTGTGCTTCGTGTGAAATGAGCTGATGGAGGAAGCCCAGGCCCTCAGCAGGGAGGTTTCTGTTCCCCTAGGACGGGCTGGGAACGTACTGACACCCCACAGGCCTCCTGGGCACAGGACCCCTGGCCCCACGCGCTCTGCTGAGCAGTGGTGTTTTCACTAGTAGAAAATAGCCTGCTTTTGAAGTCTGACAGCTTCTTTCCAAATCTGGGGCCCCAGGTGCCTGGTTCAGCGAGTTGGTGAATCACAGGAGGGACCGGCCTGTGGTGCATGAGACGTTGGGTGGTAGATCTCGGGACAGTGTGGCACTGCCCTACAAACAAGCAGATGTGTGGTGAGACCCGCAGCTCATGTGGGAGGCTTGAAGGCTCTGAGGGGTAGCAAGAGGGGAAAGTGTGGGGGAAAGCCATGGGCATGGCAGCAGCCATCTCCGTGTCATCCTGGAGGCCCTGGAGGCAGGGGCTCACCCTCCTGCCGGGCACAGCCATGGACACAGGGGCCTTAAGGGAGCCAACAGCACGAACAGATCCTAATTTTGGGATCTGGCTCAGGTTGCCTCCTCGGCTTTGCAGTAGAGCATGGTGTGGGTGAGGTGTTGCCCTCTCTGCAGGGTGGATGGCCACATCTCTGTGAGTGGTGGAAGATGGAGGTGCCCTATCCCAGCTCTTTGACAGAAACAAGTCAGGGCTGTTTTCTCCAGCAGCTCGAAGAAAGTATCACACACAGGGTAGTGTTTTATACAACTTTTGTATCATTTGGTGTTACAAGCTCCCAGACACGGGGAAGAGAAGGCACTGTGCCGTTCCTTAGGAAAGCAAAAGCTGAATTCACAGAGAAAAATACCTAACAAATAACAGACTAATACCTAGGCGCCATGAGTTCTGTCAGCCAGCAGGACCAGCAGCAGCTGCCTGGGGCTGCTCCCAGGGGCCTCTGCACCAGCGGAGCTCATAACCTCTAGCATCTTCTTCTACTCCCCTGGCTCCCACTCACCCCTCCAAAGGTGATCGCACATGGGACAAAACCACACTAAAATCTCTATACATAGATGTCGAAATTGCTCCTAAGCAGGCAGCAGCTCTGCCCCGTTTCTGGGTGGTTTTGAGTAATTTAATTTCATTTTACTCTCCTGCCCGCTCTGTGTCTATGCAGAAACAACCAAAACTTGTGGCTTCTTTCTTAGTGAAAACAAAATCAGATGTAAAGAGAGTATCTAATTTCCAGCACATCTTCTGCCTACACAGTCCAGAAATCAGTGACCACCTCTGATTACTGTGGGAAGCTGTGCAACAAACTGGACCTGTGATGGGTGGGCTGGAATTACTATGAACTGCAAAAAAAAAAAAAAAACCCAAAAAAAAAGCTGACTGTCCTGAATGTTTCTTAAGCCACTAATCTAGCCCCAGCAGTGGTAAAAAGCCTATTCTGTGTATGACAATATGAGCAGCTGGGCATGCACCCTCTGTCGAAGCAGAGGGCAGCAGGCAGTTCCTGTCCTGTAGCCTGTGCAACAGCAAGCCATACAGAGGGCTGGGGAGATGCAGGCATGTGAAGTGGATCATAGGACAGTGACATAGGCAAGGTTATTTCCCCATTTTTTTTCTGGGAGGAAAAAATTTTCTGTAGGTAGACAAAGAGGTGGCAAGAAAACTGAGGGAAATGGAAAGGAGCAAGTTGGAGGCCAGGAATGAAGTGGAGCTATGATAAAGAGGTGACTAGGGAAGGATAAAGCAAATTCTGGACTGAAGAAAATCCTTCACCTGGAGGAATGCCCCTTGACTTTCACCTGTTGGTTTTAAATGATCACTTGAGGACTGTGAGTGGCACACCAGTGGTGTTCAGCAGTGTGGCAAGGGTATAAAAATACCTCTGCCTTAAAGTAGGGAGTTTTGCCTTGGCAGTGATGAGTTTCAGTTAAGACTTCATTCTCACATGCATTTAGCTCTCTCCTTCTGTTTAGCCTCTAACTTAGGATCAACGAAGATCAAACATATCAGCAGCAGCCTTCCCAAAGCTGATAGCAGCACAAAGACAAGCACCAGTGTCCCTCACATGTGGCCATAAGCAGCAAGTCTTCCCTAGGGTGAATTCAGTTGCAATAACAGCTTGTGTTCTTCACCCATATTACAAGGATGCCCAGCAGCCCTGCCAGCATTTGTGTCAGCATTTTCTTTGTAAACTCAGTTTTCTTTCTTGACTGACAAAGTGCCAAATACATGTGCTGTTGCCTCTCAGCTGAACAGAAAGATGTGAGAAACAGTGTTTTTCCGCTCCTAGTAACTGAAGAGAAGTGTTGGCTGAGTTTCAGAAAAGTAGATCAGATGCTGAAGTTTGTGTCACTGAAGGTATTTTGGAGTGTATGACTTCTGAGTTAATCCTTTTTCCCATACTGGAAAAGCTGAATTTCAGTTTGGATGTGACCAGACTCATGGGCATGAATTGGCCCACGCTGAAAACAAACCAATCATCGTGGCTCATCATGGACATGGTATTTGTTGCTTTTGTGTCTGTGGACTGATTCTTCATTGCTCTAGTTTAATTTCATGCTGTTTCAATTGCATGAAGATGTGCTCAAGTAGCACAACCCGCTTCTCTTCCTTCCCACTGAGTGGCCTGAAATAAGGGCTCCTCTGCTGGTTCCCAGCTCCCAGCAAGATGGATCACAGCACAGCCAAGGGGGAGGATAGTTCAGCCTTGCTGTGTCCTTTTCTTGCACCTTGAACTGAAAAAACGTTGGCTGATTCTCAGGAAAATATCTTCCTACCCCATCCCATTTCCTGACTGGGCATCATGGCACTAGGATTGGACTCTAGTTTGCATTTGCCTCTTTCCTGTGTCTCCCTCATCAGGTTAAATGCCACAGCATCAGCTGTGTATCTTCCTTCAAGGGCTTCATGGAGCTTTTTGGGCTACTATCTGTTCTTCATTCCCCACCTCATTTGACCAAAAGTGGTTTTTGTTTTTGCCAAATACTGTTACTATGCAACATAACAGCAAATAGCTGGGTGTGATGTTGGATAGGGTTTATTGCAATGGCTTTAACGATAATAAAAAACATGTGCTTAATGTTATTTTTAGACTTGGGTATGTTAAGAGGTCAAAGAGTTTTAAGCTAAATACAGCTTTCTATAAACACACAGCTCTCAAGCACCTTAATACTGAGATCTGTATGTCTCCCCAGGTTCAAGCTTGCTTACACAATGGAAAAGTCAGATTCCAGCAGAAATGAAGAAGGTCCTTCACATTCCCTTGCTGATTTTGTATTTCTTCATGTAACACCTTTTTGGTAAGAGAATCATTGTGGTGGCTAATGGGTCTGGTGGACCAGTGAGTTGAGCTTCTGGGAGGTAGGGATCACTGTGGTTCAGGCTAAGACTTGCAGCTGGCCTCACCCATCCATGCAGGGGCCACTCTGTACTGGTGCTCATATTGCACTTCTGAGAAATCCCCTTTATCTCTTTACCTTGTCTTCTGCAGGGAACATGATGGGTATTGCATGTCCCTTCCCCTCCCACCCCATTTTTTTTCCTCTATCTCCTCTCCTTTTCATGGTGTGTGTGCAGATCTGCAAGTTCACACACATTTCCTAACCTACACTTCGTGTTTAGCAGTTGTACCCCTTCAAGTCAAGCAGCACTCTCATCTTTTTCTAGCAGACAGCAATCTGTTTGACCTTGAAACTTTGGACTTAAGCTCAAGTTTCATTAATCCTAATGAACCAAGACTTTGCACTTGGGTTCAAAGATCCAGTGCTAGCAGGTGTGTAAGAATATAGAAGCAGCTTAGGTAGCGTCAGAAGGGGTGGCTTGAGAGGTGACCCATAGCAATCTTCTATTTTCTCTGCCCTTTCACAGAGATAAAACCTCCAAGACCAACACTGGAGGAATTTTCTTAGTTTCTTTTCCAAACAGCAATTGATTTTTAAATCTGTTGTTGTTAATGAACTTTTAAACAGTGCCTTCATAAATACTTAAACTACCATGAAGAGAGAGAGTTTTTAATCTGGAGTTGTGCTAATTTCTAGCTGGCATCTCTTGACTTCTCTGCAAATCTGTTGCTTGTCTCTCAGGACCATTCTGCCCTCCACTGTAAGCATCAAAGGCAGCTGCTCTTATTGCAGGTCTTTTGTCACTGACCGGAGAAAATTTTCCCAGTAATCCTGTTGGAGGCAGCAAACAAAAAAGAAATGGCTAAAACGCAGACACGCATTAAAGGAGAGCCCCAGCACTTCAGTCACAAGCAGAGCTATTTGTAAAATGCATGCAAATTTTTCTAGTCTGTGGCGGCAGGAAGGTGACCTGGCACAGGAGGTCACAATGCTTTAACCATGCTGTATTCACCTCCTGCCCAGCCCCAGCTCTATCTGCTGTCCACAGCGTGGCTCCCATGCAATGGCTTTTGTTATCCTCATTTCTGCATCTGCCTGGAACCCTCGGTGATTTTAACTTAATGAAATCATTCCCCGTGTTTCAGAAGGAACTTGGCTTTTCCTAGTATCCCACGCTGCTGGCACACGCCTGAGGGTAGGCGTTACAACTTGTCATTCATCGTGAATGCAAAAAGAGAATATCTATGCCACTAAGGGGACACTGCTCACATTTAAAATCTTAGATGCTTCCCTAGCATAGCTCAACTCCCCAGTGTACTGGCGTCCATGAAGTTATGCTGGCAGAGACGCCAGCCCTCTGCATGTCACACTTGTATCTTTGGCATTTTAATGGCCTCTCGGGATCCCACAAGGGTGGTGGTGGAAAAGAAAGGTTACGAGGGAAGTACTGCAGTCTGAACTACAGAGGAGAATGAAAGAAGGCAGCATGTCAGAGGATTGCCACAAAATTATATATATATTTTGGGTAAAATTCACAGAAGTCAGTGGTTTTTACTCACCACGGGATTCCAGTAAGAGGCAGTCAGGTACACAGCGCTGACCAGAGATGGTTTTTTGAATTCTGCCAATGATTCAATTATTTTTCCCTCAGAGGACTGTATGGGGGCTCCATCACCAGTAAGCCCCTCACTGCACCTCACAAAACCCCCAATGTTGCTGGTGATGATGCAGTCTTTATGCGCACTGTGAGGATGTTTTAGGTGGTGCATAGCAATATTTTTCACTGGTGATCACGAGACCAAATTCATCCCTTCATACATCACTTCATCCCAGAGGCGGTCCACTGGGAAATGAAGATGAGAATCAGCAGTCTAATCTTGAAAAAGCAGCTCTTTTTGCCAAGAGCCACAGGATAGGAGGTAAATGAAGGCAGGATGTGAACCATTGCTGACCGCCTTCGTTTTCCTGGCTGCTAGGAGAAAAATCTGTCTGTCTTTATTTCCTTCTTTTTCCTTGACCTTGGCTGATCAGTGGGGGCAGGTTTTGAGCACTGCCTGTTTGCCACCAGCTCCTCTCCTCCCTGACAGCTGGGTGTCCGGCGCTGCTGGCACTGGCAGCTGTGGGGATAAGTGAAAAGAACTGCAGTCAGATTTCTGGCCTCCACTGCAGCTCTATATGAACAACAATTTCTTTCAAAACCTTCTTTAAATACATTAATCCAAACAAGGTTCATACCAGAAGAGCAGATCCTGGACATAGTGTACGTAATTCTGAATCACCAAAACTCAACTGAGAGGTCTCCAAGTAACCCAATATCAGCCTATCCCTGCTTTGAGTGGAAAGTTGGACTTGATGACCTCTGCAGAGTTCCTTCAAGCCTATTTTTTCCTTTGAGGCTTCAATCATTTCTGTATGGCTCAGTCCAAGTAGCACCACCAAGCTTCCACAGATGCTGTGCTGGGCTTTGGTGGCAAACAACAGCAGAATACTTTGGAGCTGACCTCAGAATTGCATTTGGACATAATAATTCATGCAGAACTAGCAAACTGTGGGATATGCTGTACTTTTTCAAAGACAAGAGTCTGGTACAGGTGTTTGTGACCAAAACTGCTTCAGATCTAAAGCTAAAGCCCTAGGATCTTTCTCTGGCTCTTGCTTCTGCCCCTTCTGTTTTTTAATAGCACTGATATCCAGGAAGAATTATAATTCCTATAAATAGCATAGGTTTCTTCTACTCCTGTGCCCTTTCAATTAGTCAAACAACATTTCAAGTTCAGCAGCACCAGCAGATTTTGCAGCATAGATCCTGGCCTGTTAGGTTTCAGCACAGCTCTTTTATGACCAAGCACCCTTTGCTACAGATCTATGGCAGGCCAGTGTGTTTGGAGAATGGGCCTGGCTCAATGCTCTGGCAGGCAGAGCCAGGAATAAGGACAGATCTGCTGATTCAGGATCCTACAAACATAGCTGATCTCATTGCAGTGAAAATAGGTCACTAATCACACATGGCCCACATCCAAAAACTAGCCAGGAAAATTGAATATCTGCTGGCTGAAAACTCTGTTTTACTTGAATGCACAAAAAGAAAGCAGTCTGCTTTAATTTGTTTAAAACAGCAACCAGATTATGTGACCAGGACACAAAGACCGTGATCTCCCTTCACTGTTATTTTTCAAGCAAGCAATTCATTTATTGTTCTAGCCCATCCTTCACTTCCGTTCTCACACATAAAAATAATGTGTAGTTCACACTTCTGTTTTTAACCTCAGTTACAGCAAGAAGGTCTGATTCCTAAAGAAAAAATTAGCATTAGCCTACATGTTGATGACACTGATTTCTTTTATAGGCTTCTGTCTAATAAAACAAGTATGTTAATATTGCCATAATTAGATCTTTGTAAGTAAAAATAACATGACGATTCCTGTTTCAGGGTTGGTGGGTTGTTTGGGTTTTTTTGTTTGGGTTTTTTAATAAGACAAAACCCTTCTTTTTAGATCATTCTGAATTTTCTTTCTAAGCTGGTTGCCCATGCTGACATCCTGAATAATTTAATGGGAGAGCACTTAGACTGCAGCAGGGCTGAGAGTTACTGATGTGGAATAAGTGTACCCTGATGTTACACAATGTGCATGGAGGGAGGGAAAGTCCAATCAATATAAATGAATCCCTTTTTCCATTGAATAAATGCTGTCTCCCTCAGTCACCAACTGGGGACAATATGGATGCTTTATAGAGATAAATTCTACTAAAATGTTAGATCTGTCTCTCTCTAACAGATCAGATCAGGCCCATTTCCTTTGCTGATCATCAGCTGGTAAGTGGGAGTGGTCTTCATCTTCAACTGGGGACTGAGTGGTGACATGCTCATGCGAAAACGTGAGTAATTGTTGCTAGAGTGGTCAGAAATAATTGCTTGTACAATTAACCTGAAGACCCAAAAGAGGCTGGTAAAAAAAATTGCACATGCAAGTTTGTAGAAACTTTTTCAGCACATATGCTCTTTAATATTCTCAAGCTACATTAAAGGAAAGGTAATACTTGAGAGCGGGTAATTCAGGAACAGGGACTAGCTCTCAGGAGCCCTGGAATTGCCTGTGTCGTGCTACAGGCAGTAGTTGTAAGGTCATTTTTGTGCTCCTTCAACTGGTCCTTCTCGTGCTCTGGAGGACAATTGCTCCTTGGTCCTCACGATCTCCGTAATTGCTGCTACCGGCCCCATTCCTTGTGTGCTGCCCAGGGTTCAGGTGCTTCCCTCAGAGACAGCCACACCATGCTAACCTCCCAGGGAGGTGTTTCCCATCTGGAGAGGTCCCATGCTTGGCCACACACCCCGACAAACAGATTCAGAGCAGTCCCTGCCAGGGAAGAAGGGAGAGCAGAGTAAAGTGGCGTGCCTTTCCAGCAGCTCAGGGTTCAGTAGTTCAAGTCCTGCCTTCTTTCTCACTCACCCCATGGCCAGTGATCTCTAGTTGCAAGTAACAGGAAAGAGTTTGTGGAGCGCATACAGCCACATCAGATTATGAGACGTGGTGCTTCTAACCTTGAGAGGATTTGTAGAGGCTGAAGCTGTGGCTGTATTGTCTCCATTGGGAAAGCCAGTCACTGCCATGCATCAGTGACATTTCTGTGCAGTACTTAATGCTGAAGCTAACGCAGGAACAGACTGTCATCACCAGACTGAGCTTAGCTTCTATTTACAAATAAGAGGTTGTGTGACTGTGGGAGTCCCTCTGATGGCAGATGATTCTGGTAGTCCCTTAAGGCTGGTATCACCGATTCAACCAGCAGAGACAGTTTTTGATGGATGTTGTGTGCCTGTCTGGCTCTTGCTAGAATCTCACACTAAGTGAAAACCACTGATTACTTACAGGGTACACAACTGTAAGTGTAACTTTTGTAACTGTAAGCATATTTTGAACTCACTGATTTAACAAGCTGTAGATGGAAATCATAAAATAATTGACAGTGAGGCAAATGACTGAGCAATTCAGATGAAGAACTGAAATCAGACCTGAGACTGATTTCAAATGTCTTCATCTGTCAAGTCATATTCCCAAGTTAGATCCTTACCTGACACAAATTATACCTTTCTGCCTTACATCATGTGAAGCATACCTAAGGTAACATGTAATACCTGTGACCTCTTGTCAGGAGTGGCCATGCTGCATCAATAACGGGATTTTCATCAAAGGAAAGTTCACAGTCCCTTAGGAGGGTCTGCAGGCCCTCTAGGAGCTGGGCAGTATGGCCTTAGGTTAATTAATGTGTATTTTCTTTGGCATGTGCATACAAAAGGACATATTTAGGCCTCCCATTTATTTGCTTAGGCAGGCAAGTTTTAAGAGGGAGCAGTGGAGGAATGAACACCAGAAATGTTTGAGCCCAGTGCAAGGTCGAAAGAAGTTGCCTTTAGGATGTGTCTCCTGAGCAGCTGAAGAAAGTTAAATAAGGCAGCTGGAAACAGCAAGACCTGAGCAAAATAACCCCAGTGGTTATCCTGTGGGGCATATCAGAGCAAACCTCAAATGACACCCTGTAAATAAAACTCCAGCACTGACTGCCAAATACATGTACATCAAAAGTCAAGCCCTTGTCCATGGACTCGCATAACACAGTCTCAGTGGAGTTTATCTTTTCTGCCCTCTTTTAACCCAAAACAAAGTTGTTGCACAAGACTGTGAATCAGTTCTAACACACCCCCTGTGCTGGGTTGTCAGCCAGTTACTGGCAGCTCTCACTGAATTTTTTTTCTCTGCAATATGCACATATTTCTGCACAAGAACATTCAAAAGCATTTCCAATTCCAACTTAAACCCACAAATCTGGGAAAATTCTAAATTAAGCTCAATGACCATAACAGTTGTCTTATGACATGAACTGGTTAAAGAAATTAATCCTTTTTATGAACCTTTGATGAAGGAACTTCCGTTACAAGAGGGATGTGCTGGATTTCATGCTTTGAGCATTCCATCTCACTTCTTAATATTGCTGTAAGAAGGAACAGCTTGTTTTGTTATCCAAAATAAAATAATAAATGTTCTGCCTGATACTGTATCAGCATGTACTTCTGTAATACCTGTTCTCCAAGAACCTTGAAATGCCTTATAAATCCTGTCTTGACTCCACTGCCATGATTTTGAGGTAGATAAATGTTGTTATTTACCTGTTAGCATGGAGAAGGGCCATTCTAGAGAGTACCCTGTCCAAAACCATGAATAGTTGTGCTGGGAAGGGAGCTGGGCTCATTCTCACTTTTCTGAGTTAGACCTTGTACCTGGGAGCTCAAAATAGGTTATTTATAAGCTGCAAATGGAAACACTATAGTTTATCTTGTGACAGATATTTGGGGCTTTCAAAAAGGATTAGGAGGATGGGGTCCAGTACCAGGATACATCTCAGGGATTTTTCTACAGTTTCTTTTGTAGCTTTGAACAAGGTAGTTTGCTGCCTAAAAGACATAAATAAACATAAACGTGTATTAGAACATAAATAATATTTTCCAGTTCAACAGATCCTGGAAAGATTTCCTCTAACATAATATGATGTCAGCTGGGCTGGCAAGGACAAATTCACTAGTGGTTCCCAGGTTTTGGAAGCAGTGATGCTGGGATATATCTGTGTGCAGAGAGGAAAACACCTCACTACATTTTTTTATATATTTCCTCAGTCTCCAAACAGATGATGGTTTCTTTGTGGCACAGCTTTCTGCTTCAGACTGCCAAAAAATGTCCTTCATTGCAAGCCTGCAGTTTTGCCACAGAATATCCCTGTTTTCATAAGAGACAGAGAATTTGATCAAAATTATCCACCTGCTTTGTTTGCACACATACTGCTTTCCACTACAGGAGAACCAGCTGAAGATATGGACTGGCTGTAAAATCATTTGGTCTTATCAAAACAAGCAGCTTTTCCACTGCGATATTAGAAAAGTGGTTAAATGAAAACATTCACTGTGTTGTCTTTTTGAACTTCTAACTGGGTTTCACTACCCTTGACACTGGTAGATGGACAACTAAAACAATTGTGAGGGCTCCTCGTGCTGCTGGCTTGTGGATGGGGCACTGGCTTGCAGCAGGCAGCCGTACCAGCTGCATTGTACCACGTTCTTTGCTGCTCTGGGTCACTGCAGGAACTGCAAACACAGGAGAATGTTACTGAAGAGTTGGCCTTTGGACTGAGTCTGGTACAGTCATCTGTGTTTTGCACCTTCAAGAGAAATAAATTTTAGAGGTATAGGTTTTGGGGGGGGGTTGGTTTGTGTTTTGGTTTTGGTTTTTTTTTGTGTGTGTGTTTTGGTTTTAGTTTTGGGTTTTATTCAAATTAAAGAAAAAAAGGGAAAAGCATGCAAACAAACACATGAAACAGGAATATGGGAACATTATTTGTGCTGGTGAAATCTAGCTTATGTGCAATGACTGACATGCATGATGGTAAACAGGCAGGTTCCCCCACCCCCAGCCCATCTTTCCCCTCTAGAAGCTGACATTGCTAGAAAGAGATGCCGAAGCAGCTGACACCAAAATGACAAGTGGATATGTAATGTCACACCACTGGGGAGCAGAGGGCAGAGGCAGCCCAGCTGGGAAGACCAGTGGAGTGGTGCAAGCCCAGCTCTGCCTCACTGGATGTCTGCAGGACCACGATCTGTCTGGCCAAGAATAGCGATGCCCAAACTGCTCCTTGCTGTGCTTTCATAACAGCTCATGACAAGTCAGTTTTTGCAAAGGGAATTTTGACTATGGTTAGTCCAAAAGGAGGAGGGGTGATGCTGGGGGACTGAAAATGACAACTGTATTGGTAGTGCTGGTGATCACCAAGGGAATATCAGCCTGCGAGCAACAAGCAATTTCTGCCTCTGCAGATTTCACCCCTGGTGCCCCCTCCTCTCCCCTGGGCAGGGGCCTTGGGCTGTCTGGCCTGTCACCCTTCATTGCCCAACCAGTCAGCCTAAAGTGACTGTAGGGTGGTTATGCATGTTCCCAAAGGCACCATGCAGCCGTCCCTCCAGTCTGTGCCACGGGAGACACAGCCTGGGTCTGACCTGGGGCAGGCAGGAAGCTGCTGTTGGCAACAGGAGCCAAAGGCAGGGTTTTGTCCTGAACCTAAGAGAGTCTGTTCTAAGAAAAGAACAATGATGTCCCTGGTCACTTTTGACAGATAGCTGAGACTGGAAAAGAACTAGGAGCATGACCATAATCCATTGGAAGTATTCAAATAAACAGAAAAACTCAAATTTTATGAATTTTCCTTGCTTCACTTTTCACTGTATTTACTAAATCATACTGTAGTAATGAAATGCCAGTAAGCAACATCAGGATCTTCAGAAAGGTCCTTCCATTCTCAAGCTGGCTATTTCAGTAGTGGTTGATGAAATGATGCTCAAATGGGTTACTCTAGTTGGCCATTGCCAAGAGCACAGTATTTTCATGTTGAACTTACAGAAGGAAATACTTTATCATGGTGGAAAAGTTGCTGTCAAAGCCAGTGTCTGTTTGGGAGGAGTGGGGTGGAGGTTACACACATAGCAAAATGCGAACACAGTTTAGCAGTGCACACTTCTAGCTAGGATGACAAAGACTTTCACTGTGCTATCCTCTCTGAGGGGATTAAATGTCAAGCTGTAAAGCCTTTTGACTTTGCTTACAGCTTAAAACATGATTATTTCTTTTATGTGTGGTGGAACAACTACCATGAGCAATTTATCCTTCATAAAAAGGTATTCCACGACCTTGTGATTAGAGTGCTTCTCAAAGAAACTGGAGTTTGAATCCCTGCTTCAGATCAAGAGGAGTGTGGGACTTGAATGTGGCCACCCAGTACTTCTGTTCACATTGCCATCACCTGCCATCACCTGCCATTCATCTGAAGTCCATTGCTGTCTCCTTTTTTTCCAGCTCTGACTTCTGTTCAGGAGAGCATTCACAGCTAAAGGTCCTTAATAGTTTTAAGTGTCTAGCTGCCCAGAGGAAGCACGGCATTTGTTTTTAGGTGGCTGACTTTTGGTGTTGCCAGGTGCTGCAAGGAGGAGCAGGGGTTCTATGCAATGTGCCAGCAGTGAGACTAGAAATCGGAGTTTCCATCCTCCTCCTAGGAGCATAACTTTTAAAGCCATCTTTGAAGCCTTTGCTTAGAAACTGTCTGAAATGAATGCTGGGATGTGTCTTCACTTCAGCAGGAGTCATGGCTTATATGTGTTTATATTTCACACAGGTCTGGATAGCAGGGTCCCAAAGGTTAAAATCTGTTGCTGATATCCAATAAAAGGAAAGGTGAAGCCTCTGTAGGGATGCAGAGAAGATGGCTTCACTAGCAAAGGCAGCAGATAGATCAGTATAAACATGTTGGTGTTCACATTTGCCAAGTAAGGGTTGTGGTAATGAGCACTTGTATGGAAGAAGAAAATGTTTTATCTCAGTGGATGGACAGGGAGAGCCACCTCTTGGCTTTGCCGTCGGTTTGACCTGTGCCTGTCAACACAGTTCACCCCAAAACTGAAGCTCAGATGCCCAGACCAGGTTGGGAGCCTGGTGTTATGGAGAAAGACACCCCACGGCATCTCACATGGAGACTTTGCATGGGCAGCCACCGCCTCACAACATAAAAATTTTGTGCAAGACTTTGCTCCTAGAAACCCTTTTGTAGTTCTCGGCTTAAACAGTTACCTCAGTAAGACCTCTGTGTGGCCATAAATGCTATTTGTGCTCCACAGTGGCAGTAAATATTTGCTTTTGGCTTGGTTTAGTGTGGCTGAGGCACACAGAAGAAATCACAGAGAAAATAACAGGTTAGTGTGTGACAAGCAAATTGTGCTTAAGCAATAAGGCAAAACAGATCAATTGTGGACCAAAATGTCATGGTGAATGTGCAGCACAGGCAGAGGTACTGGAGTAATGGGGTGGGTTTTATAAACCCCTCATTTATTTGGTAATTGACCTTCCAATAATTTAAAGGCAGGCTGAAATACCATTGCAGTTTTCCTTTCTTTTTTCCTACATTTTTAAAATCTTGTATTATCTAGAAATAGATATGACAGCAGGTTTTTCAAATGGTAATTTCACAGTAAAAACTTAATCTGAGCGCTTACCTACTTGATGAAACATCTACAAACTGCTAACCTTTTGCTCTCTGCAGCCACTTGAGTACAGGCAGATAAAACCAGAGAGCCTGTATTTTGTAACCTTAAGTTTCCACGGTGTTTTATTTTTCTGTCTGCCACCTGAATTCTCCCAGGCTTGCTTTGTGCTAAAAAAGTAAGCAATTAATTCACTTAAAAGCTTGAGTGAAATATCTTTAACTATATGTATGGAGGTGGGTTCTTTCACAGAAATATTTTAAATATTTCAAAATGTACCATTTTAAGATCAAGTGATGAATGAGCTTTTTAACTTGCAGTGAAATGCCCAGGACTGAGCTGCCACAGGCATTCGAGATACCAGAAGCAGCAACCCTCAGAGGCCACTGGACTGCCAGGGTTTTCATAACCCACCAAACCTCTGTTGGAACTCATCCCCTGTCCCTACTGATGTGAATCAAAGACAATGTGGAGGATATAATTCAAATAGCTGCGATCTGAGAGGATGAGAAAAACCGGGAGCTAGTGCATGGTGTTCTGGGGAGATGGCAAAATTGGTAAGACATTGAAAAATAACCTCTGATTGCCCAGAGAGCTTTCCTTGCCTGCACTCACCAGCAAGGAAGGAACAAGCAACAACTGTCACTGCTGCAGTGCAGGCAGCCCTGGGAACGGGTAAGCTGGAGAATTAAAATCAGACAATTTCTCAAAAAGGTGCCCAGCCTGACTGCACGGCCTCATATGTCAGCAATTTGGATTTTTATCAGGGCTGTTTTTCTGCACAGAGAGGCTGGGTTCCCTCCTCATCTGCTTCCCATAAATAAAAAAAACACTGAATGAAGATCTTGGAAAGAAGAGCTGCCAGTGTTTAAGCACAAGGACCGGCTGGTTTTCCCCATTTGTGCTTTTTCAGTATCATAAAAAAAAGGGGGAGAAAGGTGGTTTGGGCAATTCTTGAGTGCACAGCTCCTAAGGCAGCCAAATTTTCAGTCTGGAGGTGCAGTGTTCCGTCTCATCTCTCATTCCTCACCTAGAGGTAACTCACATGTGCAACAATTCAGATGACTGATGGATTGGAAGGAGGATGAAAAGCAACAGAAATGTCAGAATGCTTAAATTCTCTTCCTTACCAGGATTTGCAGTCAGTACAGTTCCCTTCCTCCATAACAGCATCCCATTGGTGACCTGGTCCCACAGATCAGTGTTCATCAAATTTCAGTGCTCATTACATGATTAAGTTCTTACTTTGTTTCTCCATCTAAAATTACCTCTAAGTTTTCTTATAAAAACACACAATTTGAAGGCGCTGTTCAAGCATGGAAAATAAGAACCCTTTGCATTCAAGGGGAAAGCAGACTAATCAAATGCAATAAAAAAGAAATTTATTCCTATTTTTTTACAAAGGGGTTACTGATGGTTGGTTTTAGAGCTGTTCCACAGAATTTTCAAATTAAAAAAAAATTAAAAACATAATAAAATATAATTTTTGGGTTTCTGTTAACCTCTAAATTTTGGACTATTTTTTGTTGATTGGAGAATATAATCTGAAATAATGTACTTTTTATAGCTATAGTTTTGATTTCCTTTTATTTCAAAGTATTTGTAAATGTCAGATTGAAATGTTCTGGCCTGATATGTTTCCACAGTGAACATTACTCAATACCTTATTTTCCTTTGCTTTTCAGAAGAAATTTATTCCGAATCAGTATTTTTGGGTATCGCGGTTGTGAGCAAGACTTGAAAACATTGTCAGAAAGGTTTTGCCTGTCCTTTTCCTATTCCTTTGAGCAATATAGCCATGCCTGCAAGAGCTGACAGCATCAAAACTTGCAGGCAGGTGCTGTGTTTGTACTGGCCTCTTACTGCTCGTGGCTGCCCAGGCTCCCAGAGGGTTCATGGCCTGGCTGGGGGAGCACACAAAGTCAAGGCTCTTGATGTTTTTAAAAACAACATGAAAGTCAGCAAGCCACATATCTTAACTGCTACCTGTTGATTTAGAGCTTGTTTTCTTATCAGGGGCTAGGAGACACCTGGGTTATCTCCAGTACGAAAAAAGCCACTTTTGGGTAGAAGAGAGAAACTGAGCGAAGGTCAACTATTGCCATAACAGGAGGTAAACTGATTATTTGGATTTTGAGAGTGAATTTACCTTTAAAGGAAAAAAAAAAAAATAAAAGCAGAATAGATACCTTAAAAACAAAACAAAACAAGAAACAAAACGAGATTTTTTACTGCCTCTATTGGCCATAAAAAAACCAAACAGATGGATTAAGGTTCCAGGCTATGTTAAATAATTGTGTTTGTGAGGCAATAGGTGAAATTCTGCTGAAATCACTTACTCAGAAAAATAAGTGCCCTGTCAGGCTTTATTTTAGTGGTCAGTTACCCTAGCACAGAAAGTATAAAGCTTAAGAAGTGAGTCTTACCCTGAACACCTGAAGCAGCTCTCAGCAACAAGGGGAGTGAACCTGGAGCGCTGCCAAGGGACTGTGGCAGCCTGGCAGCTGCCCAAAGGAAGGAGAAGGCTGGTACAGACAGCTTTGCTGCCAGGGCAGAGCTATTGCTGAGACATCACTGAGCCATGACAATAAATGATGATGTTCTCAACTGACTGCTGGAAAGTGTTCTGAGAAAGGAGCCTCTGACTGTAAATCCTGCCTTGACATTGGAGTGTTTTAACCAAAACCAGCTAAGTCTATGTTTCACATGAATTATGGACATGACAAAGCCCAGGCCCACCACCCAATCTCCCGGACTGATGGGAACCAGAACAGTTCCCATGTACCTGGACTGCACCAGAAAGGTTTCAGTGGTGTCACCTGCCAGCGCTCTGCAAGTCAGAGAAAAGAGGAAAAAATGCGTGTTCTCAGACATGGTTGTTGTCCCCTGCAGATGGGAGGATACAGAACTTCTGCCTGTGTTTTCTTGCCTGTCCTGGGGCTGGGCAAGCCTGGTGCTGACCCGACCGCTCGGCTCCTGCCCTGCCTGGTACCTATGCCCTCAGGCCCAAGCCTGGGGGTCTTCATGCCTCAATCAAGTGAGAAACACTGACTGCCTCCTGCAGCCTGGATTTTAAATCAGGAGAACCCTGCACAAACGAGGCAGTTGTACAAATATATCTTGGTTTTGAGAGAAATGGTGCACACTGATGGCAGCCTGTCTGGGCTCAGGTGAGTGGCGTGTACCCACATGCTATGACTTATTTTAACTTCTGATGGGTAGCAATCTCTCATTGCAACACTCAGAGGAGTTTTTATTCCCTTATTTTACCTTTTATGAGTGTATCTCAAATAGCAAACCCCATGCTTGCTGCTACTGACCACACAAAATGTTCAGAGCATGGGCAGTGTTTAGCATCCCTCTTAGCAGCCTGTGAGCCTGCTAGAGGTACACAGCACAGAGTCTGGATTCTCTTGGAAACCAGTCAGTGCTTGTCCATTAGTATACCAAGGCAGTGTGGGATTAATTAGCATTTGAACTGAGTGTATTTGTAGTTTACTTCAAATCCAGCAGTACTTTTTTCATAGGATTTTTGAGCTAAGAAGAAAAGACGCCCCAAACGCACAGCATTATATTGATTTGGTTCATCTTCTGGGAGGAGGACAGCTGGACAACTTATTTCACAGCATGTTTGTACATTGCTATTCATGACCACAGTCAAATGAAAAATATTTAGATATTCGATTTTTTCTTTGTTTACTAATTCAAAGCGAACAGTTGGAATTGTCACATAAAGGCTTATGTTTTTATTTCATGTTAAAGTAGTGCATCTGCAGCACCATGAAGGGAGCCCAGCCAAGCAGCACCTCATAGGGAGGTAGTTCCATGGGGAGGCCCACACTGCAGAGCAGGGTTGGTAACACACATCTTGCAGCACGTGGTGCTGGGAACCCAGTGTCAAAGCTGAGCACAGCACTCTGGCCCTGATCTGATGGATTAGCATTTGCTGGTTTAAGTCTCTGCCATACGGCTAGTGCCACCCTCTGCTGAACAAACAAACTAAAATTACTAGATGAAAAGTATTGAGACACCATTCTTCAGCAGTGTCTGTGTACTAAAGTGACACCAGGGAGGCTATCTCTCTATCTGCTGCTTGTCATCTTGTTAATGAAATAACTCAAGGAGAAAAATAAAGGAAGAGATCAGTGCAATCCCAGAGCTAGTGATTAATACACACAGATAATTCTGTGGTCTCATAGGAAATCTGTCTTTACTTAGTTTAAGATTTGGAAGTAGGTAAAAAGAAAAATATTGAATCTGTAGAAAACGCCCAAATGGTGAGGTAAATCTGTCTTCTGATTACTAGCAGCTTCTGCAAATGTTAACACAGTTTTTGTTTATATATTGCATTCCTGGCAAGGCACACCTGATATTAGCAATAGAGACCCCCTTTTTCCTTTGGGTCAAGCCACCCAGTTTCATGTTCCTTATTCTTCTTGCAGATGTACTTAGCTGAAAGCTTTGGAAATTTTCATATGGCAATTAAAAAATCCTTCTTTTTATTATTTTAGCTACTCTTGCTGTATATTGTGGCCTCGCTCCAAGAAACTTTGTTTTATAGCAGTGTATCCTGAACAGCATTTCACTATCAGCTGAGGCAATTAAGCAATAACTAAATTAATACTTCATCCAACCTGCCTTATGGACTTGGCAACTTTTGCTTTCATCATTATCGTCCAGGCCTGCTACTATTAAATAGACCTCATGTCAAGGCCTCTGGTGCTTTACTAATACTTTCCTTCTAATCTGGAAAGGCTAATCTTGTTTCTCATGCTGGGTCAAAGACAGCTTCTGTTCTCAAATGTCAAGAAGCCAGCTTAGCACACCTTCGGCTTTGAACTGCAGGACAGGAAATGAATGACTGCTCTTCTGGGCAGGAAGCCTGACAAATCATTGTCTCTTTTTCGGTCAGAAGTGTCCCCAGGATGTTAAAGTAGTTCTCTTTACATAAGTGTCATCCTCTTACCCTGAGCTCAAGTATTTACCAAATGTTCATTAAATGCTTGTTCTACCTTGAGTTTCTCAAATTTAGCATCGGTTTTTATTGTTCTGGAGTTGTGTGGCAGACAGTTTCTGGCATCCTGTACTATTCTTCCATTACCTGTATTACAGATACAAGAAGGGATTTTGCAGTTTGTGGTCTCCCAGATGAAAACCTGAGGACAGCAGTATTAAACATTGAGAGAAATCTGTGATTCACCCAAAATGCAAAAGGACAGTCTGATCAAAGGACAATCAGAAATACATGATTATTCACTTTCTGTGCCATGAGGGGCTTCTTGAGCAGGGTGGGCTTTGCACTGCAGTAGTCATGAACACCCTCCTGTAATTTTCATTCTTTAAGAATTAAAGACACAGATTAATCACCTCCAAATTGCCATTGGATTTGGGCAGCGGGTCCCTGGTGGTTTTTTTTTTTTAATCCTAGCCAAATTATGGTCCATTTGTTCCTTATATTCCTGCAGTATTTCCAAACTACTGTCAAAGTCTGGGCCCTATTGTGATAAGTATCATGTAAAAAGGGAATAAAAAACAAGTATGTGCCCCTGGGTCATCCACAGTTAATTCTAAGAGTAATCTGGTGCAGACATTGTGAGACACGCCTGACTTGTTTTTTAATGAAAAACTGTTTCTTTTTCATTCAGACCAGGGAAAACATACACATTTCAAGCCATTTCTCACTGCACCTAAATGGTAGGTTGTATTTGATAAGTCATATGCTGTAGCAATGCAGTGGAAACAACATGCTGCTTTTGTCACCTTAGAAATGGCATGAGCAGCATCTAGTAATCCTTCCATGTCCAGATATTCCAGTTATTCCAAAAGCCCATACTCAATTTCTGTACACAGCTCTCTTGGATATTACACTCTTTCATCAAAATGGCATTTTGCCCATATGCCCATATTTAAGAAACTGTGACAGGTGGATACAGACAAACAAGAGAGGATGCCTTCACAACTGTGTGTAGGCTGTTTTCTGTAAAGGATTGACCCATTCCATCAGCTGTGGGAGGAGAGCAAAGCTGAGGCAAAATGGAGAGGTGTGAATATGTGTTTTGAGCGCAAAGTGCCTCCTCTCCAAACCTTTTCCTGCTGATACCTGAGCTCATCTGGAGTCCAGGACAGGACCCTCCTGCTACCACATCTGGCCCATGTCCTGCCAGCCCCAGCCCTGCACCCCTTCCAGCACTGCATCACTTTATAGATGAGCAGGGGCCTGAGTCAATGTCTTCTATGGTACTTTGACTATTCATACAGATCTTCATGCTTCTTATTTCATCCTTTTATTAGCAGAGACTTCTTTCTGGGTCTCATCTGCAGGACACCTATTGGTCTCTGTTGGCTGAGGTTGCAGGTCACCTCCCATCTTAGAATACTGGGGCTGCAACCACGGTTGCACCTCCTCAGGCAGTCCCTTCATGCCATTGTGGTGACACTGGCAGGACTGGGCAACCCCTATTTCTTACATTTTCAAGTTCTCCAGCACTTGTTCTATTCCTTCCCCCCTCTACTACTATGTGCTCAACAGGACACACATCCAGTTCTTGGACTGTGATGCTGTATTCCCCTTGTTTTTCGTGATGGGGACCTAGTTCAATGGCACCTCTTGTAAGCAAGGGTGTTGCAAAGGAGGAGAAGAGCATGGGACATGTCCTAGGCAGACGGTGCCTGCCTAAGATGTGTCACAAAGCAACATTTCCGTGGCTAGCTTTCCAAATGGCAGATCTGTTACCTTGATATCCACAATTTAAGTGCACAGTGGGAGAGAAGAGCCCTTCATGTATTAGCATATGTCAGTAAGGTGAACTCTGGGATTGCTCTTCCAAACCCAAGGAAAAATTGTGGCTTTTGCAGCCCACATCCAAACAGTTTCACTTGTCTCTTCGCAACGCCCCAGAGAGGGTTTGCTGCCTCTCTCCCAAGTATCCCATACAGTTAGATACAGATCTGAGACAACACAATGCACACGTCTTCCCAAAGCATTTTACTGGCCCTGGCCACACATGAAACATCCATCTCTAGACAGAGAGTAGAAGACAAAAATCACCAAATGTCACAGAAAGGGAAGCAGCAATTCCAGCTTATTTTTAGCATGAAGATGTCAGAGGATTTGCATACCCCAGCAGGACACACAGAAATCCGGTGTCCCAACTCACATCCAAAACACACAGACACACAGACAAACACAGACACAGACACACACACAGTGATGGAAGACACCAGGTTAACCACTCTGAAGCAGTACCTAGGTACAGGTTTGATTTATGAAATTGGGCAGACAAATCTACACCAGATCTCTCCTTTTCCTGAGAATCAAGAGATGACTGCAGGCTCTCCAGTGCCAAGTGTCACCTCTCTATCATACAGCCTTCCCAAATCCTAGTAGTTTCATGTCTTGATACTTGTGCAGATTTGGGTTTTGCTTGATGTTGCTTGAATCTTGATCACCATTGAGTCCTTTGGCAGGTGCTAACCCTGCCCTCCTCCCAGTGAGCACTGCAAGTGCTTCCTCCCGCACACTGTCTGGTTATCACTGGCAGGAGCCAACAGATGCCCCAGGTGAGTCACCTGGCTACTGCAGTGCTGTTTGTCTGGGCTCACCCCGCTGAAGTGGCACTAGTTATCTCGCTGGCGTGACGCAAGGAGACCTTACGCACTAAGTATAGGGAAGAGAACTGATTACATTGCAGGAATGATTAAAGGAGCCCTCTCAGATATCCACCTACCCACAGGTACGGGCACCTGCTGCGGCTGTGTATACTTGTGGTGCATCAGCAATGTGTGATGAACAATTTAGGGTGTGTGGGATCCTCCCACGGCTACGGTCAGCAAATAAAAGCCAAACAGAGCCCTGCCTTCTCTTGTGGGGATTCCTCCTTGTTTCTGTTCATCCAGGTACAGTGTCCTTAGTGAAATGCTCTGGAAAGTCTCCAGACTTTGTAACGCCTTTGTCAGGAGCTGGTATTACAATGCGTTAGGTCACACCAATGTGGCAGATACAGTCTACAGCACTGCATCACACTGTGAGGCTTCCCCCAGCCTCTGCTCTCCCTGCCCCTCCCAGGGAAGCCAGCAAGATGCCAGGCTGTCTGAGAAAACTTTTGCTTTCCTTAGTTGTTTCCTTTGGACCAGAATTTCACAGAACTAACCCCCATCCTCTCCCAGCCATAGCTGGGAAGACCATAAATACAAACAAGTTTCTTTTGCAAGTCTTTCATTATTCCGAAGCGTTTGATTTAAGCAGCATTAAAAATAACATCCCCAGTGCTAAGGATCTCTTTGCTTTCTGTTGTCAACAACATATTTTTAAATGAAACATTCCAGGGTTGGGGTTTTTTTTTTTTTTTTGGTTGGTGTGATCGCCTTGTTTCAGAGTTACTTAAGTAGGAAAATATTTCCCTTGGAAGGAATCCAAGCCCACAGAAGTCAGGCAGAGTCTTTCTGTTAACTTTAAATGCACTATGGACTAGATTGCTGTAAACCTCTAAAATAAATACATCGGTAAAATCCAAGGTTTAATGAGGCAAATATGGCAAGACCTGTGATGGTGAGCATCCCTGACATTAGTCACTTTTAGCAGCTCGGAAGGACAGCTCTCCGTACAGTGGGCATTTATGAAGTTAATTGATGGCTGGATATTTATAGCTTGGCAATGATCTTTTTAAGGATACAGGCACAGGCATGGGTTTTCCCTTGGGGAAGGGAGAGGGGGATGGAGCGGAAGCAGCGTTAACAGAAGTGGTGGGAATTTGCCATGGCTCTTCTCTCAGTGCTAGTTTTGGTATCCCCCTCTCCAGCTTCACTACCACAAATATTCGGTGTTTCTGCACAAAGCCACAGCAAGGCACTGCTGTAATTGTTGGTCTGTTTGTGCCCTGCATGCCAGCCTTCAGCCTCACACCCTGTGACCTTGTGGCTGGGACCACCCTGCAGCTGGGGAGGAAATTTAGCCCCTCAGCAGCCCAGGGCTGTGCTGGGGAGAGGGGAAGATTCAGCAGGAGTTACTGCCCCTAGGGTCACTTGGCTGAACTGTTCCTGCAGCTGCTGCTTCTCTTGTCTCAAGCAAAATGAAGACTTCCATTGCAGAAGAAAATTTTGCAAATTTGCCCAAATTCTGGGGGGCTGGAAGGCAGCCCCAGGACAGCACTGGGCTGGCAGTGGTGGGCAGAGGGGAATGCCACCAGCACTCACTTGCTGCCACCACACCTGCCCGGCCTGTGGGCTTCCCTCACCGGGCTGAGAAAAAGGCTGGGAGTTCAGCATCCCCTAGAGCTGCTAATGTGGAGTTGCTGTGCCTGGATTAATGACATCAACATCATGGCTCCTGCCTTTGAAAGGGCTTGTGCCCAGGCAGTACCATTAAGACACGATTTGGAGCCTGGTATCCTTCGTTTGCTGCTGCTAATTAGAAAAGCAGTTCCAGCCCAGAACACCCAAACACTATTAATGCAGATGGAAGCACAAGACTCCTAAGACATGGACAATATCCAGTAAACAATTTGGTAGTTGCATTTTTCCTACAACTCAGTCTCACTGGAGATTATAGAAAGCCAGAGAGATCCTCTGAAGGAAGACCAGCTATTAGCTCTGAAGAGCACTAGTGAATAGGATCAGCTTTGATCCTGTGCTGGAAACCAATCACCATTAAGATCTCTCCTTAAAAAAACCCTTATTTAATGTTTACATAAAAACACCACATAAAAATAGATTGAATATAGCCTCTGGAATCCAACTCAGTGTATTTGCCTTGGAGTATACATTTACCTCCTGAGAATTCATACAGTAATTAGATGAATGTGCTTAATTAATCACATTTCCTGTGCTGAAGAGGTTTGATGGAAAACATTTACTTCCATCACTTTATTAATGCATTACTGAGTGTTTTGCTTGTCATGTGTTCATCACCAGTCTTCTCTCCAATCAATCCTGACAAAGCAAAGTAAGCCAGTGCTCACAGTCGCTTTGCTGTAGCTTTGTGTACATGCCTTCATGCCTCTAGGTAATCACTGGATAATTGGGAGCCGAGTCTGTTTAATCTAAAATGAGATGTGCTAAATATAAACCATTTTCAGTGCCTGAGTGATACCGTTTTAATAGGCCTGGTATCCTTTACTGCTGTGGACATGTAATGCATTATTACCTTTATTTATGATGTGTGTTTGTCTCGGTTTGAAAAGACAGGTATCTGCTAGGGAGAGGCAGGCCTCTCTAGGAATGAGGAATTCAGATCCTTCCCTCCGTGTTATTATAATTTGGAAGATTAAAAAAAAAATTTCAGTCAGAGCTATGGGGAAAGGAATAACAGTCTTTTACTAGTAACTATAACAGGACAGACAAACAACAACAGCAATTATAATAATAATAAAACAGAACCAAGAACCCCGGGGGCAAACGGTGGAAGCTCCGGCGCTGATGGCTGGAAGCGGTGGGTTGTCCCCAGCAGGCAGGGGGTGTCCTGGCAGCTGAAGTGGGCAGTGCCGGAGAACCCGCAGCGGCTGGACCCGGGCTGACCCAAAATTCAGAAGGGCAGCGAAGAAACTCCGAATTCCTGGGCGCTCCAACAGATGATAGAATTCCCAGGACCAGACTCTGCCATTAACCGTGGAATCTGTGCAGGCACCCATCGCTCTACCATCCTCCTCCCGGAAAAAAAACCCGAGAGCCCCAGAGGAAAAAAAAAAAAAACAACAACCCCCACCCTCTGCTCCCAGGAGCTTTTTTCCTCCCCCAAAACTAAGTGATCAACTTCCTTTGTCCAGGTTGAGCACCCTCTAACTCTCAGTATTTAGTCTCCTAGCAACTTATGGGGGGAAAAAATTCCACAGGAAAACTTAACCCTCAACAGTGTTTATTGTCAATTTTAAAATAAAAATGTGATTTGCAGCATGGTTATTTTACCTACAAAGTAATTGTTGATCATTAATATATTTTTCACATACCACAGCTGAATTAAAGCATGGGGATTCAAAATCAGAGGTGTGAAGATAAGATCTTAACCCTTTCCAGAGGTGCTTTTTTTTTGGCCTTAGCTATGACATTAATGAAGCTCCATTTTCTGTGAGCCAGCATCCAGTGTGGGGACACAGATAGCTGAAAGGGAACTTCCAGCTGTTTCTGAGGGTCAGGAGGAGACTTGGCAGAAACCCCACTGCAGAGCAGGGATGGGAGCAGAACTACTGAATGAGGTAGCAGAGCAGGGGAGAGACCTGGAAGCAAGCCCCAGTGCTGGATCCCACCAGACAGGCTTGGCCAGGGATACCCAACCCTGTTCCCTCCCATCCAATGCCAGGAGCAAGCACAGATCTTCCTGGAGGGAAGCATAGATCATAGAATTACCAGGGTGAAGGGTCTGGAGGGGAAACCTTATGAGGAGGGGCTGATGACACTTGATTTGTTCAGCCTGGAAGGGGCTGAGGAGAGACCTCGTTGTGGTCTTCAACATTCCCCAGGTACAGATCTCTTCACTCTCATCATCAGTGACAGGACCTGGGGAAACATCATGAAGCTGATATAAGGGGAAGTTCAGATTTGGTATCAGTAAAAGGTTTTTCACCCAGAGGGTGGTTGGGCACTGGACCAGGCTCCCCAGGGAAGTGGTCACAGTGCCAAGCCTGACAGAGTTCAAGAAGCATTTGAACAAGGCTCTCAGGCACCTGGTGCCACTCTTGGAGTGTTCTGTGCAGGGCCAGGAGCTGGACTCAGTCCTGATGGGTCCCTTCTAACACAGCATTGTGTAACAGTTCTGTGATTCTATGATTCTGCCATGGGGACATCCTAATAAGGGCTTTTCTCTCTTGACCACCTAAAATATTAGGCATGCAGACAAATATCAATGAATGCAGTTTCCTTATTCTACCAACTATCCAGTCCCATGAAGTCAGTTATTGTAGAAATAAAGTAGCTGTCTTGAGCACTTCTGCTTACATAGTCATTAGGAATGGAAATGCTTATTTTCATACAAAATAAATTGCTTACTGGTGGGCAATCAGATTTTCCTCTTCTCTGCCTTATTGCAAGAATTTTATGTTACAACTCAGGCATTTTTATTGCTGATGCATTCACAAAGTTACTTACTGTGCATAGCAAGATATCCTTCATATATGAATGTGCATTTCCAGCAATTACACAGAACTGCTGCAGAGATAATTTTTAGGTATGGGAACATTTCTTTCTTCTTTTTTTTATTGTAAAAAAAAAAAAACCAAAAAACCCCAAACCAACAAACAAACGAAAAAACAAACCTGGATTTGGCTTCAAAATGTTTGGCAATAGTTTGACATTTTTAACAGAGTGCTTCTGTGTTCACAGTAAAGTTTCTTCCAAAAGTCCCAAGCTGCTGTTCAAAGGCAACCTGGACTCAAAGTTTACAGACAGACTTAGCATTGACTCCTTTATGTATGAGCTATCTTACTACCCTCTCTCCCTGGGACAGGCTGCCATTTGGTACGCAAACACCACAGAGAAGGGACTGGTTTGGTCTCTGGTCAAATAAAGAACCTGAGTTACCCTAGTTGAAGATTCACTTGAATAAATTTCCCTCCACATGAAAAACTCTGGACTCTGTCAGGGACAAGGGTAGCAAATGCCGGGGCAACTTGTAAACCGAGAAGGGGAGGTTCATAGGAAATAAGAAATGTGGAAAACAACACTGCAAATATTAGCTTGGGAAAAGCCTGTAATCATCTTGGTTGCCATTAGTAAATAAGATAGGGAGGAACTGTGGGCTTCTTGAGGTCCTCATGGAAGAAAGCACTGAAGCATATGCTCTGAGCTATACAGGTATCTACATGCTTACTATATCCAAGGAGTAGGTGTCCCTGAACACCTCAAAGTTGCTAATTACACTTAAAATCCTGGCAGGAGTCCCCCATCTGATATCAGCGTGGCTGTGCATGCACTTGCTTTCTTCACATCTGAGGACGTTCTTTTGCAGAAGTCATGAGAGCTGCCAGGGCCAGGGCTGCTGCCAAGCACAAGCAGGAGCAGCTGCCGGCACCTTGGCCCTCTGCAGCCCACCTGCCTGCAGGGGTGTGGGAGGGGGCTGCCCCCACCAGCCATTCAGACCGCAGCTTATCCTGCTGACCCACCATCAAGGGCGCCAATTAGTGCCAACAGGAGCTCATTGAGAGCTGAGCCGGCCTTGCTGCTCTGCGATTGCTGGGAAATGAAAACAGCCCGTTCCTGCAGTCTTGTTGGTTTTGGGTTTTTTTATTCCCTCTCTTTTCTTCTATTATTGTATAGTAACTACAATTAAATCTTTCCTGGCACAGCATTTCATTTGAGAGCTCTTTCCCTGTATGACTGTTCTGCATCCCTGTGTGAACTACTTGATGTTTCATTACACAAATAGACTTCATTTGCAGAAACAGTTCCCTGCTGGGAAAAATCAAATGCTTGAATTACAGGTATTCTGCAGGGGGGAAGCTGTCCTCAGATAGTGAGATCGGGAGTCAAGACCTGTTCGCAGCTGCTGGGCTGGAGCAGTTATGCCAAAAGAAGGATTTATTTTTAAAACACTGTTTAAAGAAAAAGGCTTCTGGGTCTAAGGGGGAAAATAATCATTGCTCAAGATGTGCTGGAGACATAGAAAGCCAAGGCCACTTATTGTGCTGGAGCCACTTGTGGGAAGATCTTGAATGACAGTCACTGAAGTAAGGCATGATTTTACCTCCTCAAGTTCATGACCCACCTTTCCTGCCTGTGCTTAAAATATCACTAGAACTACCTAGGCTGAGTGGATTTTGGTTGACAGCAAAAGGGGCAGGGGCTTTTTGGCATGTCCCATTGGACATGGTCTTGAGCTGGCACCAAGCTGAGAGGAACAAACTAACAGCAAGAGAGCTTAGAGGATTGTTAATGAATCTCACCCTGCCTCCTATCTTCCATTCTTCTCCCAGTTTTGTGCTACAAGGACACCTGGGATTACATTTTCACCTGGTATGGGACTCACATAACCAAAGTCACACACTTACACTGGGCTACTTATCCAAATGGACTCAATGGTTAGAGCAGGCACACAGATATCCATGGAGCTCCCGTTATTCTAAGGCAGGTCTAATCCATGTCAGATGAATTGTATTCATGAATTGAATAGAATGGATTAGACCTGCCTTAGAATAGCAGGAGTCCCATGGATACCTTAGTAGTGGAATGTGCCTACTTCTCCCCATTGATTTTGAAGGGGGCCTGGAGCTATGGGCTCAGACACCATCTGCCATGTCCTAGTTTTAGTCAGAGAAATCCACAGAGCAGTCCTTAGCCTGTATGTCCTATCAAAATATCTACACTTGCTGCTGATGCAACATACATATTTATGCTTGCACTGAGATTGTCCTTGGGATTTTGTGAATCTCAGGTAACAGCAACATTATGTATCAAAGTCATAGCTTGCTTTCCTACATAAAATATGAGTCTAGGAAGCAAAATAATGTTAAACCTCTATCTTCTGGTATTAAACCCCAGCAAGTACATAATCCTATTTTTCCAATAGTAATGCAAGAAATTTTCCTTAATGCTTAATACAAAAAGATCTAGCCCATCAGCCCAAACAGGCTGTGTGTGCTCTCATGTGGTGGGGTCAGAGAGCATTAATACTCTGACACTTTCACAAGCATCATAATTATCTGTTCAATCCCATCCCATTCAGCCGAGACTGAAGAGGTTTTCCATGGGCTGGATTCTCAGTAAGCAGCCTGCTCGTGGCTTCTTGCTTCCCACTCTTGCCAAGGCACTTGCACGCTCAGAGAAATGCTTGAAGCAGACCTGCATGGGAGCAGAGTCAGGAAGCTGGGAAAATGACAAGTAATTCCTCTGTGTAGGAAAGGACCGTGGGCTAACAGGCTGGATTTTGACAGCATTGGAGCGGATTAGTTGTCCTGGGCTAAGCCCCTGCATGGCAGCTGACTACCAGCTGTGGAGGCTGGTGCTATTTATACCTGCATCCCATTTGCACTGGGGAGACGCCACGTGCCAGTGGTGACAGACGGGAGCCTCTCCTCTACAGGCCGGCTGCTCTGAGAAGCAAACCACTTTAAATCAGGGAAAAAAGAGCAGAGGAACAAGTGAGAAACCTTGTGCTTTCACAATGCAGCACCCACACATGTTGAACAAGCAGAACAACAACCTGGGGACCCTACCTGAGGGTTTGGCCAGATCCTTGGAGGCACTGGACGAGCCCATGCATTCTGTGGGCTGGAACACCGCGGGCATCACACCGGGATGGGAGCCCCACCCAGAGCAGTGCCGATGAATCTAACACTGCCTGCTGTCCTGTGCTGCTGCCTTGGGGCAGTGGCCAAACACCTGTGAGAGGTGACAAAGGGACAGTGTGGAGGTTATGTAGTTACTTGTGTCCTGACGTTTTTCTGCATCTGGGAAGAAGTTTCTCTTTCAGGGGGGCAGCCTCTTTCCCCAAGATGTATGGAAAGGCATGGAGTTCTTCTGATTGGGCTGGAGGGACTGGATCCATTTTACACCCTCAAGAGATTTGCCTTTTGGGTACCTAAAGAAATAAATTACTGCATTTTGGATAAACGAAATGCATTTGTCCCTCCACAAGAATAATGAAAAAAACTCAACAATTTCTTTTTTTGGCTCAAGTTGAGATGAATACAAAATTTCTTTATTTTTCTTTTGTGCCATCTGGACACCAAAAACTGCTGTTTGTGAAGCTCAGCAACAGTCCCAGGCCAGTGGAGGTGAGCCTACAGCTCTGCCCATGCACTGTGACAACCACGTCATGCTGTCTAGCGTGGTTCCTGCCCCACGCTGGGCCTTGTGCTCTGTGTAGGGTGTGTGTGTGCGCACACACGAGTGTGTGTGGGGTCAGATCTCCGATAATGATGCCTCAGGGCTTCCAGCCGGCATCCAGCCTAGCCAGACCCCACGGGCACAGCGTCTCTTGGCAGCTCTGCCTGGTTAATTATGTTTTTAGCCTGGTTCCCTAAAGAAATCAATCTTCTGTGAGGATGCTGGTTGTGTAGGGATTCAGCAGTGAGCTGCAGTCCAACGCAATAGTAATTTTGTAACTTTCTTGCCAGTTTAAGTCTAATTTAAGGGTGGGCGGAGGTCTGAGGACTTGGTTTAAGTTTTAGGAAAGATGAAAGGGAGGGGTGATACTGCTTTTTTTGTCCCAAGCATTAGCAAAGCTCTGGTATGCGGTGGGCTGCAGCACTGCTCGTCCACCTCAAGATGCCAGACCTGAAAAAGGATGGACATCTCTGTGGTCCCCATCCTTCATGGGACCATTGATCTAATAATGCCACCTGGCCTTCAGAGGGGATGGCCACAGGGAAAGGGAAGAGAAATAGTCTTTTTAAAGCCATGGGTAATATTGGGGACACAAGCCAGGTACCCCTTTTCCTTGCTTCTCAGCCACTTGCAGTATTTCTCAGAAGCAAATGGATGTGCCACCCACCCCAGATTAACAATATGTTGCTATTTCTGTCTTTCTGGCACCCAATCATCAGCTCACCAGTTCCGTACATGCAGGTACAAACATCTTCAGCACTAAAATTTCCAACCGTTCATCAACTTATGAAGCTGGAGCAACCGAAGCTTCTGGAAGGCTTCTGGCAGGTGAGGAGGGTTTATATGAAGCAGTGTCTTCATGGATGTCTTAATTTTGGTTCTAGCATTTTTTGCATCTTTATTCACGAGGTTGATGGATGTTTGAGAGGAAGGTGTGTCCAAGGCCTGTGTGGTGTGCAGCTGGGAGACCTTTGAGCTGGTGGCAGAGCACAAAGTCAGTCATAAGCCTGCTAGAGGTTTGTACTCATCCTGACCTTGGAAAAGAGACAGTGAGTCCAGCCAACCAACAGAAGGGAATATTACCATGGAAGACAAAAAGGTAAAGGAAAAACTCCAACATTTAAATAACTGCCTGGGCACGTGATGCAAATGAGAGGACAAAATGAACTAACTGGATGATGTGAAAGTGAACTAATTTTGTGCACTCTCATGCCTTGCCTGTGTTTGTTTAGCTGCTGTTTTCTCACTCTTTCTCACTGTGTCCATGAACTGAGAAGCTTATTTTTAGGATGGGCTTTTACAAGGTGTTCAGAAAAGGAACCGGGACCCGGATTGCTGTGTGGGTGAGGATGTGATGTGGAGCCTGGAGAAGTCGCTGCAGGGGTCTGGCCCCAGGCACTGAAGCAGGTACACTGAAATCTGGATGCAGCTACAGCATCTCCCAGAAGGCAGCACGGGCTCTGCAGTGGGAGGCAGAGGCGCCCTTGACTCCACAGCCCAGCCGCTGTCCCCCGTGCCCAAGCTGCCCTCCAGCACCATTCCCAGCCTCAGGTGCTCGCTCCTCTGCTCATCCAGCTCAAAACACCATCTGCGCCCACCCAAGCTGGCAGCCTGTGCACCTGTTTCGGTGAGATGCTGCAGCCTGTCCTGGCTGTGACTGGGAGTAATGTGAGAGGAAAAGCGGCGCTTGCAGCGCACGGCAAAGCCCAGCCCAACAGCCACACAGAGGCAGAGGCAGAAATATTTTGGCAAGTGTAATAGATGCCTTGGATATCGCTTTCAGACAACTGTTGCCATCCCAGATTTCTCCATGGCTGCAAACTAGTTATTGCCAGCAGATCAGGGAATTCTTCTGCACATACGTGTGAGCCATTAGGAGACACGGATTTTATCACAGAGATATTCAATTGCTGAGATATTGAGCTGGAGAATTATTTTTCACAATCCCAGCAGAAGAAGCCTATTGTAGGTGTAAGATGGGTGCTTTGGTGCACTGTTTGTTGAACAGCCAATTGCTGTTCTAAACCTAATCCTAAGAAATAAGCCATGTATTAGAGATAAAGCTGGAATTAGCAGGGCATATGGGACCTAATATTCATAGGATTACATGTAAAATATTAAGGTTTGATCCTGCTGACCTTTCTTGCATCAGCAGTCTCACTGATACTTCTTATAATCATGTATATAGGCCTATTTTTTTGACAAATAATAGCTGTAATAAAAAATCACAGATAAAGCTGCAAGGACATGCTGAAGTCTTTAAAAGATGACTGGTGACTTTAGCTGTCTGGTTATGGGTGCTTCTTTTAACTTCCCTTGAAAAGTCAAAATTCAAGACATCAATTATTACTAAAAAAATTACCTCTTGATCTTTGGGGAACAGACCTTGAAGTCTAAAAAGGAAATACAGACTACCTTTCTCTACTGCATCACCTTCAGAAAGGTGGCAATGCTGAAGAAGAACAAATCTAGTTTAACTGATACTCAAACCATAACAAAATGTAGATATGACATTACTAGTATTTAGATAGGTGTGATAACATTAAAAGCCTTGATATATTTGGAGGGAAGACAAACTGGAACATCTCTATGATTAAAATGTGTGTCTCTTGACGAGAAATTAGGTAACTTATCATTCAGTAATGCTATCAGTGGGGCATGAGGGAAGATACAAACTTTCTATTAAACTTTCTGCTAAACTTTCTACTAAAAATACAGGGTAAGTTATTTATTCCAGAATCAGCTCACTCTTATGTACAGGTCTTTGAGAAGTTAAAAGCATGCTTGCACTTACCTTTTCTCTGCTTTCTCATGTTGCTCTGTTCTGCATGTCAGGCAGAAATACCAGGATTAGACCCTTGTCACTGAATCAGCGATAAAGACCATTAATTCAATCTGTCATCACTGGATGCCCATTCCCAGCTGATCTGATTTATTTCCAGTGGATTAGCCTCGATACATCAGATGCTAAAATAACCCAGTAACCTATGACCAAGAATGGTATAGGGAGGGGAGACATTGCATGCAACCTTCTGCATCTCTCTCGTCCTTAAAATACTGGGCCATGGCAGGCACATATTGATCCCATACATGATAACAGCTGTTAGCCAGACAACAGATCCATTGTCTGCATTGCTGATGGCCCTCTAAGGACAATAATCACACTGGCCATCAAGGCAGACCTTTGCTCTGAGGACCCTGTCTTGACCCTGTCTGAGGACCCTGTCTCATTAAGGGTCCATAATTCTGACTTAATGCTAGAAGAAGCCAGAGTCTCTGAGCAGTGTGAAATCTCTGGAGCTGCCCTCAGACATCTGCTATAGGTTTTCAGCACTAAGATTTTACCTAATGCAGCTGAGCCTCCCCATGCTTTGGTAGGTGGAGTGAGGAGGAAGCTGAGTGTCAGTTAGAGATGCTGAGGAGCTCTTTATATCCACTGTAGAGCTGCTGTAGCTCCATGCAAGTCCCAAATAGCATGAGCCAACATGTGTGCTTTCATCATCCTGAAAAATTAGACCTTTTCCATTTACGTATCAGGAATATTCTAAGCTGCAGTGAGGGTCTTACATCTGTGTCAACCTCTTATGGCAGGCTACTGGCACCAGTCAGCTGCCACCATTGCACTGCTCCTCCCCACTGCTCTGGAAGGGGCTGTTCTGGGCTCACATGCAAACACATGTTCTGCTGTTATGGTGAAATACTGCTTCCGAGTATGAAATAATATTGCAGAGTACCGCTGTGTTTGCTGCTTCTGCTTATGTGTCTTCCCTCAGCTCAGCCCACACCACCCACAGCCCCCCATGCCACGTTGGAAGCTAGAAAGAGACCCATGGTGGCCCTGGGATCTCCACTGCCCTCTCACAGGAAGGGGCCTCTCATGGGGGCCTGGGTCAGGAGGAAAGGTCTGAGGAGCAGTCACAGTGTGCCAGACATGTGGGCTGCACTGGGGACATCCAGGTTGTATTGATCTAACAGAATCCCACAGAATTCTGAAAATCCTAAATACAGGAGAGACATCAGGGCCTTGGCCAGCCTCAGTCTCCAGCTGCACATACTTTGCTTGCAGTCATAAGCTACAAAGTGCATGTACAAGCCAGAAAGCCCCTGTAACATCAGATAAGCTCCCAGGTTGGGAGTAACCTTTCCATAAACAGAGAGAAACAGCTCAATGAGAACCTGCAAGTTTAGCCCCATGAACAGCTTAGTGCAACAGTGATAGAACAAGCACCTTGAACATGTTGGGTTCCTGGCAATACCAACTGGGGCCAGAATGTCTGGGACCTCCAAGATCCACCTTCATGAACACCTTGCTGCTGCAACTGTTCTATTGACAGAGCAGGTGTCATGGTGTGGATGCCCTGTGCCACTTTGCTTGTCCAGGAAAAGTTACCCAGTCCCTTGCCACCCTGTAAGACGCTTCATGTCACAGTGTGTTGCCATAGGGAGAAGATGGGACCTGGTCCACAGTTCTGGACCCCATGGACAGGCTGGGAGTGCCCTGTCTGGGAGCTATCTGAGCAGAGGCATTACATGTCTGAGCTCAGTATTACAGCATGACTGAGGCAGAAATACCTACTATTCGTCTTTCAGAGAATTTGCATAAAGCCAGATGTAAAGGAAGGGGAAATGCAAATAAACCTATCAAGTCCTCTTCCTTCAGGGATTCCCACTTCCTAAATGCAGTGGGATACTGATTGATGGTCTGGGCTCTTTTTGAGCTAGAGGAGAATACTGATCTCTGGGGCTTTCCATAAGAAATGCAGTACAGCTGGGCCAATTTTCTTTTAAAGGGACATGAGAGTGCCAGGACTGCTGCACACAAAAGATAACTTCTGCAGGCTCCGTTGAGCATAAAAGAAAGCAGCTACAATGCCTCTTAGGAAGAAAGGGAAAATATTTTGCTATGGATTTTTAATGCAGTTTATCACAGTAAAGAGGTACACTGAAATATTAAGGTATTTCATTTGCCATACAAAGAGTTAAACCCATTACCAAAAGATGTCTTCACATAAGAATCTGCTTATCAGATTGTTTTCCAAGGTGAGAAGATAGCAGAATACATTTTTCCTGGTTATGCTCCCTTCATAAATCAAATCAATGAAATACTACTGACTCTGAAGGGTATTTAAATATAGTTTTGCCCACAGATGTAGGAGCAGAACTTTGGCAGAAGAACGAGTGACAGATTTAATTAGCATTCCGATTCAAGGAAATAAATGGAATTGTCTGTCACAAAATGGTGTTTGTATCAAGAGGTTTTATTGCAATATTTGTGCTCAAGACCAAATGACTTACTGTTGCTGAAAAGTGATATCAGCAGCTTATTTTCTTCCATTTTTTTATATTATCTTGTAGGCAGCTTAAACAAATGAGTGATGTCAGAACATGGTCCTAGGACATGCAAGTAGTTTATATGTATGGTAGCATGTGTGCCCTCATCCGTGCATCAATCCTGCTGTGACTGATACCAGTTCTCAGGTGCATACTGGGGGAAAAATAAGTCAAATAATTAATTCCTCCCAGAGTGACTTGAACAGGAAAATGACATCTTTCTTCAGAGCTATTGTTTAAGCATCTATAAGAAGGCATATGTGGCCTGCCTCCCCAATAATCCTCTCATCTCCTGCATTAAATATAGCAGCAAAGTTAGTTCAGAGGCTATAGCATTTTGAGTACTTTTAAAACATCCTTTTCTCTAAGTACCAGCTCCATTTTTTCAAAGGCTACCATGCAGTGGGGGGCTAACAACATCCATCAGGCAGATCCAGTGGCACTGATGGGTTATTAATTTTGCATATGGTGGGTCTCAGTGTCAAGTGACACACATGTAGCTTCAAATGCAAATTTAAAATTCCAAACCTAATTTTGGTAAGCTGCAGAATAAAAATGGGGACAGCCTGGCTTTTCACACTGACATTTCAAGTCCTTGTATCCAAAAGCTTCCCTGGTAGGAGTGCTCAGGTAAGGAATTGGTTCATGGGGTATGCTACTATCACTCAGGAGTTCCAGTTCCACCTAAACTCCCCAGCAAGCTGCCATACAGTCCTGACTGGACATAAAGAAATATCCCCAGCCAGACTCCCCAGAGTGTGGCTCTGACTTTGGGGCTGGCACTGGAATGACATTGTCAGAAAGGCAAAGGATCACCAAGGACACGGACCTTGCAAATCTATACCCTACACACTCTCCTCTAGTATCAGTACTGGTTTGAATCGCTGGAAAGTGGAATTCTCATCCAAGAAACTGTAAAAGTGTTACAGTGATAAATAGAGCTGTTTGATTAGCTTCCTAGTAATAGATGAATGCATGCATTTGGTATTATATGTATATAAATACTGAACATGTGCAACATGCAAAACTCTATATGCTATCAATAATCAGTTTACTTAGAGCTACCAGTGTGCACAATGGTGTATAAAGAGCAACTCAGAGCATTTAGATTCACTTTTGATTGGCACTGTAAGCATGTGGCATGACTATCAAGACTGGTTCACAGTCATTGAATAGAAGAAGCAGGCATTTCTGGGGTCCCTTTCATCTTGCCCTAAAACAGACCCCAAAAGTAGGGCATGCAAACTGCACCCCAGAAGTGCCTCTCTCTTCTTTGACTGCAAAGGGAACGTAGGGTGACTGCAGTAAAGAGGTCAATGCCTAAGTTAAAGGTTTAAAAATAGAGGTGCTAAATTCCCCCCATGCGGTTCAGATAAGGGAGACAAAGTGAAACAGGTCAGAAAACGTTTGATGCGTTCAGTCTGGTCAGTTACTTTTTAATATCACTGAGTCTGATTTCTAGTCACTGTGATTTCACAGACCTGTCAGTAAAGGGATGATTAGGGTCCTAAATATGGAAGAAACTTTAATTAGCTATTGATACAGCAGGGCTTAGATCTGTGGAGATCAGAGTCCCTTTGTGCCAGAGTCTGTGCTAGGAAGTGATGGGAAACAACACCAGTTCCAGCCCGTTTGTAGGCTGAACAATCAGGAGCAGAGAAGGGAAGAAATGCAGAGAAGTTGCTCCCTCACTACTTTTGAGTGAAACACTGCACTGATGAATGCAGTGAGAAGGGGTAGAGGTTTGAAAGAAATACCAAGAAATATCAAGATTTTTCTGCCAGCCCTGCCATGTACCTGGCAAATCCCAGGAAGGACCTGACCTCTGGGAAGTGACTTGCTTAATGCTTCCAGGGGCAAGAGCAGTGTAAAAAGCCTTCTTAACCATGTTAAGAGAAGGCACTAGAGGCAATGTGGCCACATACTGTGGAAGAGAATGAGATGGATGTGAGCAGGAGATGTGGCAAGAGCAGGGCCTGACAGACAGTATTGAGCAACAAAAAGGCCAGAGTGAGGAAGGTTTCTGGGGCTGAACTAGTGCCATGAGGACCAGGTATGACAGCAGAGAGAAACCGCTTACAGAAAACACAGGGACTCAGTGAACTTGATGCACACACCTCTGGGTACATAAAGGAATTAACAGGTCTGGTGTGATCAGAACAACGTGAAACAAAAGCAGTTTTAGTACCAGCACTTTGGCCTGGGCTGGAGAAGGGTGAAGGGAGAGTGTTACAGAGGAACAAAGCAAGGGCATGTGGTGGAGTGAGAGGCTGCATTTTCAAGCAAGTTCTGGGCATGATACTGTGGGCTCTGAAAGCCAGAAGGAAAGCAATTACACGCACACTGGTGGAGAAGCCTCTACACTTCTGACAGCATTTCCTAATGTCCTAGGAAGGCTTCAGTTCAAAGCTGAAGTGGAGCGGGAAGGTGTTTGGCTGCAGTGTCATGTGGCTGCAGTCTCCATCCTGCTCTCAGAGCTGTCACTACCCCTGGCATCCCTGACTTACCCACCACCACCAGGAGGGACCAACACTCATCCTTGTCACCCCCGGACTGTACTCCTGCTGAGGCTGTGGAGTGCTGTTCAAAATCCAGCATCTGCTTGGAAATAAAAATAAACAGAATAATGTCAGCAGAGCAAGCTCCAGGGCACACACATAGGTATGAGACTTGTCCAGGAAAAGTGCACAGAAAGACCCTTTGGTAGAGTGGGGTATTTGGTGTTGGTATCCCACATACTGAGCCTACAGTGTAATCACTAGCATCACAATAAAACAGAGGTATTAACAGTGTTTTATTAATGGGACTATTACTTAGTGTGGCTTTTTAAATGGCTGAAAGGAAGATTAAATACATGGGATCTGTTTGGAACAGGTAATTATTTTTTAAGTCTTGTTTTGGTGAAAATCTATCATTCAATCCAATTTGTAATTTCTTATTCTGATTTTTTTCATTCAGTTGTAGGGAAAAAAACCAAACCAACACTCCTATTATTATCACAGTCCTCAATTCTACCCTCCATATGCCTCAGAAAAAATATAGCTTAAGAGCTTGTTTGATCCCTTTCAAATCCCCAACACTTGCTGTCTGCAATAGGGTCTTCTGGATATATATGAAGTGACTAATTGTCTTTCATTTATTTTGCAAGGATGCCTCTATTGTTACATGAAGTTGCCATCTGTCCATCTTGGAGGCGAGAGTCCTAGAAGATTTTAATCCTCAAGGATTACACAGCTTCAGGTGCCTCTTTAAAGGACAAAGATTGGCCTACTTTCCTCCCTGTGGTATGCAGAGGCTTCTCCATCAAGTGAAAGGCTCACCCTGAATGGCTAGATCACAATTCACCTCCTCTGAGAAGGGGCTTTGTGAAAGACACATTCATTCAGTCAGATGGCCAAATTTAGAATATCTGACAAATTTAGTTTTAGGTCAGCTGCTTCCTTTTTTTTTTTGTTTAGTTTCTTCTACCTCACCTCAAATCCTTTTTCTTAAAAAATAAAACAGATTGATGATCATGCAATTTTTTTCTTTTAAAACGAGAATTTGAAACGCTTCATTTCAAAGATGTCTAAGTAAGGTATTTCAGCTTACTAGAAATTTCCCTCCTTTTTTAAAAGTCAAGAGCAATTAGCTTAACTGGAACCATACTCATGAGTAATATCCATTCCAACTGAAAGAGCGTTTTTCAAATGTTACACATACATATGCACACACAAAGTCAAGCAAGTCCCCAAAGGTGTTGCTTATATAAGACATATTTCTCTCTCTTCACTTCTTCATGGATGACTGCACTGTGGGATTTTTTTTTTTTTTTTTGCAAATGGGATAATAATTAGCAGTAGCCTTCATCTGAGTGCTTCATGACCTTTGCAGCAGAACTAGAATAAGCAGGGATGTGGTTAGGAGTGACTGCTGAACACACCTTCTGTTTGTATTTTACAGGCATCGGTGCAGACCCTGGGCTCTGACTAAAGTCTGAAGATTAAAATATGTTGAGCTGGTTGGCACAGCCTCCCAGCTCTCCAGGTTCAAGCAACCTAGTTATAGCCAACATCAGCACTGCCTACCCTGCAGAATAAACTCCAGTATAAAAAACAAAAGGAAAGTTCCTCACAGAAGTGATCATGAGGTATCCAAGGCCATCCACAGGACACCAGCTTAAATCTGGCCAAAAACGTGGCATGGTCTGACAGCTGTCCCTGACAGCAAGGGGATTAGCTGTGTCAGCCTGGATGGCTGATGGGCCCAGCCCCGTGGCACCACTGACCTGGCTGGACCCTGATATCTCACCCTGTCCAGTGCCATCCAAAGCATCCTGGCATGGCCAGGCAGTGGGGTGCCCCAGAGCTCTGTCCCCCATCCCTCATCTCAGCCTGGCCAAATGCAGATGCTGAAAGGTACGTGCGTGAAGTGGTGGGGAAAAAAGCAGAATAAAGCACTGGCAAAAGAACCCTTCATCAGAAAGATAAGGCAGACAAGGGACTGTAGGAAAATTTTATTATTGCCTAGTGACAAATTATTATTGCCCAAGCATTAATCCTGAAAAAGAACATTGCTACACTTTCACCTTGGTGAAGCAGCACATGCTGTAATTTATGAAAGCACAATCAGTACATTCTAATACAGGAACAAAAAGGTTGACTGAATTTGCTGATAAATTTTCAACTGACAGTGTAGAAATGAGAAAATTCACAAAATTCTGGCTGACTTAAATAAGTCAGCTCAACTACAGCCTTTAAAATGGACTTTGCTGAAGTCTGCCCTATAAATCAAGATCCAAATCACCCATATGCTTCTGCCAGAGCAGAATGGAAGGTCGAGAAGCAGAAAGCAGCACCTTCTGTGCCATTATAAGCTGAACTGGAACAGCAAAGCCTGGCTGTCATCTCACTGCTGTACCATGCCAGCCCGTGGGCACCAGCATGGCCATCCATGGCAGAGGGAAGCTGCTGCTGTGCCGAGGAATAGAGACAGAGCTGCCCTAAGCTGTGCCACAGGGAAGAGATGATCAAGCTGCTTTAAATCCAGCCTAATCAAAAACTGTGCTTCAATAGAGGGCTGGAAGGTAGAGCACATACATAGAGTGCTCAGAGCAGGTAGATGGAGGAGGGCTGCTGATTCCTTCTCCAGCACTGCCTGCTCCAGACATCTCACTCCTCTGTGCCTCAATTTACTCATCTGAATGTAAGAATGCTTAGTTCCCTCTAAGGGTTACTGGCAGAAGGATTTCATATTTACACAGTGTTGAGGAAAGTGTTACAAAACACTTTTCAGTGAGCAGCTGGAATGGCATCTATTTCAGATCTGCTTATTTTCTCTCTTAGCCTTCTGGAGAGTTATAAAACAATCTAGCATTACCCATCACACCTGGCAATGTTAAGCCAATTCTGGGGGGTTTTTTTGTTTGTTTGTGATGTTTTTTTTTTTTTGTTTTTTTTTTTAATTTTTTTTTTTTTTTTTTTTTTTTTTTTTATTTCCAGGTTGATCACAGAGTTTACAGGGACCCAAGGTAGAACAGGGCTCCAGGCTCTCTGGAATTACAGAGTTCAGACAGGTTTTGAGCCAGGGAGAAAGATCAAGCTCCAGCTCACAAAATGACAAGCCGGTGCAGGGCTTTGAGCTCCTTCCAGAGCACAAGTCCTAATGTAATCGTTTACGTTGCTTTTACTTCCAACCCACCCGCTCACTGTTGTATAAGATCACTAGGAGGAACAGCACCCCAGATCTGGCATCCTAAACAAATTCAAAAGCACAGCTTCAACCTTAAAAGGTTTGATGGTTGTGTATGATTTCTTGTGGTTTAGCTATGCTCTTATTATAGAGACGTTTACTTGGTTCCCTGCAGAGAATATGACCAAGTTTTAATCTGAGATACTCAGCAAATGTGACAGTGCTAAACTTAAGGGATTTCAGCCAAGAATAAAACCAGATTCAAGCATGGCAGGAGGAAAGAGAGAATGAAGGGAAGAAAGAACAAATTTATTGCCACAGCTGATCACATATGCTGTCTCAGAGGAAATGCTATGAAAGACATGCAACATCATTTGCACTAATTAGAAGAACAGTGTCATTTCAGTGGATAAATATCTTAGATTTCAACATTTGCACTGCAGAGGTCATCAGCAAAAGGCCCAAAGAGAGGAGCATAGCACGAGTGGAAGCAGCTGTTCACACTCTGGTTTTCCCTGTAGATAATATAAATGACACTGGTAAGCTGAGCACCCTCCAGAGAAACCTTTCAAATACAATTCAAAAGGCAGAAGGAGAGAGAAGAGGATGAACTCCTGACAAAGAGGAAGTTCAGACATGAAAGTTTACTGTGGGAAAACATAAGGGCCAGAAGGGGTTACTGAGGCTGGTGTTTGGCAGGTTGTTTCCAGCAATGGAAAATTAACATATTCCTTGGCATCTCCTACCTCTCTACAAGCTATTATTTTTGCCTGCTGCTGATCAGAACAGTCTGGTTCAGGTTTTCCTCTTGGCACAGCCTGTTCCATGTTTTCAATTTCCCTCCTGTAAAGCACTTCTATTCAGCTTCCTCAGCACTACTCACCTAAATGCCAGTTACTAACCCCTTTTTTGAATTATCTGTTTGGCAATTGACAGGGCTATACCAGTAAAATGAGCTTCTCCCTGCCAAAGACAGCAACTGCTAACTCAAGACTGTTGTCATCTTTAAGTGGGAATTCCACCAGGCTACAGAGGAATCTTTGCTGGTCTCTGTAGATTACTCTTTCTTCTGTTATTTTCTGCCGGAAGACCAATATGTAAAGACTAATTTTAAATGGATTACTTGTTTTACAATCCGATTTCCAATTGAAATTAGTAGAATAGAAGTTACGTGGCTTTCAGCTGGAATTTTCTGAAGGAAACATAACCACTTCAACTCTAGAGACTGTTTCTAGCTGATCCTGTGGAGTAGATTTGGAGTAGATTTGATTTTACAAAGATTTGCCAAGCGAAATAAAGGATAGACGCCAAAGACCAAGATGTTGCCATACATGTTTCTTGGTTACTTTTTTTGCCCAGAGTTCCAGCCTCAAAATGAACCTGCTGCTCCTTAAAAAACAATATGCTGAAGTTGGAGGTGAGGGGCAAAGTAGTCCATAATGGGTGAGGGAAATAGGTATCAGACTAAACAAATTGCTGAATCAAGCCCCTACAGCTGTCTTGGCTCTATTCTTCACAAGAGCCAATTGTTGTTCATTAGCTCTCTTGGCCTCTCTTAGAAAGACCTAAAAAAAGAAGCTGATGCTGAAGGTGCATGATGAGAACAGGGAGCTTCTGCCCAGGGCTCCCTGCCTGACTGGAGCTGCCCTGTCCTGCCAGCAGCACTCGCATAGCAGGCAGGGAGTGCTTTATAAAGCAGTGTTTGCTGAGCATCCATGGAGCATACTTGTGCATCCAAAAAAAGATCAGTGCTTATATGAGAACATGCTCCCTTCTCCAGCTGTTACTCTACACTGAATCCCTCTACCTTATTCACCACAACACAAACACCAGAAAGCTGCCCTAAAAGCAGTGTTCTGCATGGCATGGGGCTGCCAGCTACTTCAGCTTTAGACATTGCGAAAGCAAAAAAGCCAGAGAAGTTGTACTGGCTGTAACTGGGAACTAAATCTCGGAAATAGGGCCATGAAATAGTCTTGGGTATCTGTTTTGGTAGTTAGAGTTTCCCCAAAGGAGCAAGGCACCTTACTCCTTGGACAGAGGAAGTTTTGTTTGTTTAACCAGCACTAGGGTTGATCACAAATATTTCTAAATCATGAAAAACCAGATAAAATAATACTGGAAGTATGAGGAATAACCATGTGATCCTTAGCAGGTGTTTTCTCATCAGTTCTTAAGGAGAACAAATTATGGCATTTGCATAATCTAATCCAACACTAAATGATCCTTAAGATGAGAGAGTTTTGGATATATAGTGCAATTTCTTCCTTTTGCAGATTAAGTCTATTTCTTTGACTATTCTTTTCTTTTGAATTGTACATATGGAGATCAGGTAATTCTTCTTCTGTTCGCTGCAACTGATGGGAAAATCTTCTGTTCTCTAAATAAAAAAAGTAAAAATTCTGAACAGATGTTGTCTGTGTGCCTTTTTACCTCCCACAAATTGTGAAGAAAAAAATATCAATTAATATCTTTATTTGTAGACACAGGTCTGCTTTACAAATGGAGTGAGTCAAGCACATGTTGCTTGCCTCAGCTGACAGCAGCTTGAAAAGTGACAGAAAACTGACCACTTTTCATCATGTGAAATTAGGTTGTTTGGACTAGGTTACATCAGATTTGCTCGGATCCATCTCGGCTGTTACTCGCCATTTTATGTTCTTTGAGATGGTTACAAAGACTCTGACTGTTCATTTTTTCCAGCCAGACAATTCGGCCGCTTGCCTTCCCCTTTGATGAGGTGTTAGCCTAGCCCCCTTTCAGTCTCATGGATGCTCGCTGCTCTGCCACAATTCTACAGGAACAATTGAAAGCAGCTTTAAGGCTGTCTCAGCCAACTCCTTCACTATTTTGGGGCAGAATTCACCAGGCAAAGACAACCTGAGCACATGTAGTTTATCCAATTACTTTCTAACCTGTCATTTTCCTATTCCAATTTGAGTTGCTGTTGCTTTTTTCCCCCCCAGTGTTGGTGTTCGTTGTGTCAGTCAGTTAAACATGCATTTCTTTTAATTTTACTTACATTTTGTCATCTTCAGCATACTGCCAAAACATCAGCAGTGTAATCCCACAGTCTAACACCCAGGCCTCTAATGTGAGCAGTAGTTCAAGTTGTTCATTGTTGAGACCTGAAATATAATCATGCATCAGTCATTTGAACTATGAGCCTCTGACAGGGCTCCTGAAGCTAAACTTAACACCAGAGGTTCCTTGATTTTGTGCACACCTATAACAGACTTCAAGAGCTCACAGAGTGCAATATGGCTAGATGGAAAGTTCAGAGAAGGTCATACTGGCAGCTTCTATCTGAAGCAGCTTGTCAGGGTCCAACAATCAAGCCCATCTAAGTTTTGCCATATTTAAGCCCTGAGAAAATCCAAATTTACAGTTATCATAAATCATCCCTTTGCTTCTTCACTGACAGTCTGTGTGCACTAGTGATCTTCCCCAGGGCAAGGGCCTGCAGCAGAGGACACACGTTGTTTTCCTGTCCACGGTACAAGGCATGCCTGCACCTCCTGTCTTGTGGCTGTGGGTTGTCTTTGCCCCTCGAGTTCTTCAGGCCATAAAGATTCCTGGAAAGATTGTTGTAAGAGTTCTTACCGCAATTTTCCTTCATGAGCTTACATTATTGGCACTTTCATATTGCTCAAACCTGCAAGAAGATGAATCCCAAATAGCACCCAGATATCACCGCTGTCTCTCTCCATTCACAGTGTTCTTGATTATCATTAGTACTGCTTTATCTGACTGACTTGCATTATAAGAGTACACCTTATAATAAACAGGGTCCCCTCCTCCCATCAGAGTGCTAAAACTATCTGTGAGAATATATCTTTTTCTCCCTCCCTCGGGGCTTTTAAATGAACTTGAAGCAGGTGAGCATGTAACAAAGGTGGAGCTGTTAGAGAAAGGAGAACTGATTATATGTGTTAACTGGTATTAAGTGTGGCTCCTAATTGTTTGAAAACCTTAAACACCTTGACAGGAAGGTCACCTGAACTAACCCTGATACTCATTATCAGATTTTCTTTAATTACTTGCAACAATGGATTGGCTATAAAAAAGAGAGACTAGAAGCCTTCTGGTTGGGGATCTTGGTGTGATGGTACAAAGCCACAAGAGGCTTTTACCAGGGAAAGTCAGACAAAAGGGCACGCATGCCTTGCAGCACATTTAAAATAGAGATGACAGATGTATAAGGCAAAACATGCTGATGAACAAGAGTAGGCAAGGAGAGAGGAGTACAGCTGTGGAGCATCCCAATGGCACGGTCAAGGTGCACTATTTAATCTAAGCCTGGAGTGCAGTGGTCAAACACACAGCTTTCCATCCCCCACACAAGCTGCTTTGGAGAGCAAGTATACAGTTGCCTCGTACCCTGGGGTCGCCTTCTTGTTCTAAGAGGGCAGAACTATGTCCCAATTAAGAAGCTGCAATCTTATAGACTCTCATTGCCAAAAGGGAGTGTCTCTGCTGATGACAGGGCTGCTTTGGAGGTAACAGGAATGAGAGAGTTTATTCACTGGGATTTTTTTGAAGATGCATGAAACCATCAGTTATGACGTGGTCATATCTGCAAGCTCTAGGTTATAGCCAGGAGAGCTAAATATATATATATATATATTTAAATATATGTTTACTTCTTCTGGCTTTGTTAGCTAAGGATTCCTAGTAGATGGGGTTCTAATAAACTGTTTTGGGCAAGTCCTAGTCTGCCTTGGGATTCTGGCCAACAAAAAGAGATACTGATCATGATATCAATTGTTTCTATACAGGGGATTTTACACAGAAACCCTGACATTAATGGATTAAGATCCAGTAGGCATGAACCTCAAGCCTGTGCAGTTGAGAAAAGTACAAGCAGGTTTTTTTGTTTGTTTGTTTATTTTGGTTTCTTTTTTCCTTAGTGTAGTCATTCCTTTTGAGCTCAGGCTTCTAACATTAAGCCATTTCTTGCTTCTGAAATAGCAGATAATTTTTTTGGCAGCATTCCTGCAATCCAAGGAAAGGAAAAACTTATTGCCAGTATTCTGGCTGAATTAAAATGAGATTGGCACAAAAGTTCGGTTGAAATAACCTATGCAGATAACTTTATCTGGCAGCAAATAAGGCACTGTTTATAGCCACATTAAGAAGCGTGAGAATGCAGGGGTGGAGCTCCTCAGTGGATTTTGCAGAGAAAGCAAGGAGCGAAAGAGGAGACTTGCCTCTTGCCAGCCTCAGGCAAAGAGTCACGCTTGTGAGGGAACAGCCTAGAGGACAAAGCTGCTGAGAAACACCCAGCCTCCTGCACAAAGAAATGTGTTCCTCCTTCTTTCCCACAGCACAGCAATGCCTGTGAAAAATTACAGCATGTTGGCCATGGCACAACAATTTTAAAGCCGCATTTAACACACTTGTAATGTATTCAGCTGAGGGGTTTTTTTCCTGCCTAGTGGTGAGGGTTCTGAAAAGCCTAGGACCTCAGAAGCTGTCTGCACTAATTCTTCTTTAAAGTTATATTTTTAGAAATAACTTATTTTTAAAACATACTTTGCCAGCACAAGTAGGGTTTGGAGCCTCTCTGGTCTACCCACAGATATGAAAAGCCAAGCCCTGCCTCAAAAAATGCAAGGACTGAGGGAAATAGAGGACATGAAAAGGGTTTGGAAAAATTTGCTACAGCCAAGCCTATATGATGCAAACATACATACTCACATGCAAAGGTGTAATTTTTCTCCGAAACAGATTGTAACCAGGAGATAAAACTGGTGTGCCATGCCTTTATTTCCCAAAAGCCTGTTTACATGCCCTCTGGGAGAACCAGGGTGTCACTTTCTTCCATGTGAGAATGTAGACATGTATGTGTGCCTATGAACACATGGTAAAAAATAATATGCAAACATTTATATGTGTAAGTGTGTGCCTATGTACCTATTTATAGGTAAGCAGGTGTTTTCAGTCCCTTGAGCCGCAGGTGAATGACGGGTTGTGATGCCTGAGGGCATCGGTGATTTTCAAAGGCAGGAGGAGCCTGGCAAAGCCGGCTGCTGAAGGAGCTGGCAAAGGGGCAGCAGCAGCTGCTGGGGACAGGAGTAGGAAGCTGCAGGCAGAGCTGTGCAAATTCCTCACTTTTATTCCTATCTGGGCAGGGACAAGTGGAAAACCACTTTTTTTTTTTTTTTTTTTTTTTTTTTTTTTTTTTTTTTTTTCTTTTCTTTTCTTTTCTTTTCTTTTTTTTTTTTTTGCCTGAAGGAGAAACTGCTGGACTTGGTGTCTTCTTGACTATGCCACTATAGCAACAAAAAAAAAAAAGAGGTAAAATTAAGCATGGGCAAAGAGGTTTTCTCTGATGGAATGCAAGGACATGGAAACTCACAGCCAGGGTCATACTGAGGGGATGATGGGGTTGGCAAGATGTAGAAGGAAGATGATATTACCAGGCATGGTTTATATGAGTCAGAGGAGAATAATAGAGGTATTAAATTGCAGAAAAATGAGGATAATGAACCCATGCTAGTGGAGAATGTAGTTTAGGTGCCCATTTCTCCCTCCTCCCTGATCTACTTTATCAAAAGGATCAAGATAGTCCTATAGGGAGGAGTGAAAGAATGGGTCCAAAACCATACTGCAGCAATAATATGGATGGCTGGGATAAACAAAAAGAAAAAAAAAATTGAGGGGCGAAAAAAATGCACAAAGGAACAGACCTTATGAAAGAAGAATGAAGGTGTCAGAAGAGCAGAGGGAATGTGGAGAGGTAACATAAGAGAAAGAGAAAGATACTTTGCAGAAATGAAATTATAAATTTCTGTGACTGGCAAACAGTGTCTGAAAGAAGACAGAAACCCCAAAAGCTGTAGCAAGAGTGTCATCAAGGCACTTAAGTGAGTACTACTGGTCTGTCTGGGATCAATTGAAAAGTAAAAGACAATAAGCAGATTGCTAAGAGTAGTCGGGATGTCTTGATGGGTGCTGAAGCTTCTAAAGCCAGATATTTTGATGGCAGTGACACCAGAGATACAGAGGAACCTGTATTTTTTGCTGCTTATTTCTAGATGCACCTCACTCACATGATAAAAAATAGAACTGATTTTAATCACTGAGAAAAATTCTCTTCAGTTCTAATCTTATAAAATATCCGGGACTTAAAATTGAAATCACTAGTCCATATGAGAAGGCCAGATCAAATGGCTAACCTTCAGCACTCAAGGATAAAAAAAATTATGGTTGACATGATTATCAGGTTTATGCCTTATTATGTTTACAGTTTCACTTTTAAACGTTCTTTTTAAAATTTAAAACTACATTATTATATTTACATGTTTATGTTTAAAACAATTTCACACAAAGTCATTCAAAGAATTTTGCAAGTCCGAGATCTTAAACTGACATTCAACTCCAGAAAGAGCAAAACCAGAGAATTACGAATGTGATTCTCTTCTCAGATGGCTAGCAAGAAAAGTACCTGTAAATCCAGTGGAATTGTGCCAATGTAAAATAGATGTGAGTGAAAGGTGAGTAGGTTCTGGTTGTCCACAGAGAATGATTGTAAACAAGGTGTCAACACATTTCCTCCTGATGCTGATATGAAGGCCTTGTTAACACCGCGTGATGACACTTGAATTGTCGTGGAGCTGCGTCACTCGTTTTCAGCAGAGGACAGATATGTCAAGATTTTAGACAGGATGAAAGTAGAGCTATATCTGCTTATAATCATGCATGACCAGCTGCTCTGAAGCAGTAACAGCTCTATGTGTGGAAGCAGTGCATGGAAGTGATGAATGTGTATAGCAGTCCACAATCGGAGTACGTTTAAATACTGATCCCAGGCTAAACAGCCTGGAGAATTGTAAGTCTTTTACAAAATTGATGTTGTACCATGGAAATGGCTGATATTGTCTTGCTTATGTATATAGAACAATTATCAAGCATTTACTGTACTACAACAATAGGACTGGAAGGGTTAGTTTAAATAAAGTTAAATGTCCCAGATAGCTTGTCCCAGAAAACCTACTTCAGACTTTAGATGCAATATGCCTAGCCTGAAAAATGCAGATGAGAAAGAAAACAGACTTCAAAAAACTTTGTCAGACACTTCATGTGTGAAAACAGAAAGTTAAAGTTTTAACAAATGATTTCTGGTTAGTGAACACAGGTCTAATTTACAAACTGGCAGCTTTACTGAAGAAAATGCCTCCAGTTAAATATATATTGTGATATGAAACTCCCCAGCCAGCTTCCTGAAAACCTTTCATTAGTTCAAAAAATGTACGATTTTTATCTGTATGCTAAGAACTACTTTATGCTACAAAATGAATAGCTAAATTAGTTTTAATCTTTGATATTTAATTCTGTGAGGAACTGCTACCTTTCAGCAAGACATTTCTCTATGTCATCCATATAGTAATAGAAGCAGTGTCATTTTCTAGTGTTACAACCTCCCTCCAAGCAACAGCAGAGCTATATTTGGAAACATTTTTGATTTGCAGATTCTATTTTATATGGTCACCCATGAAGCTCAAGAAGAAGGTACTCCTTTCCTAAACAAAATTACACCAACCTTTTCCTCGAAACTACTGTTTGGAATTTTCTGATTCATTATATTTGCAGAGCCAGACACTTATAAATAAACTTTTTTAAATGAGAAAAAAACCATAGGTACTGGTAAGGTCATCTAGAGGTGTCTGTATCTCTTTCTTGATAAGAGAAGGGGTAAAAAGGGTTAATTTATACTGGGAACCAAACTTTAAGATGGCTAATGCTAGCAGACAAACTCCAGCTCTCTTGTTTCTGTATCAGGAAGAAACAGGATATATTCCATGCAAAAGTTTACATTGTTGCTCAACAAAACAGAAGCAATCAAAATAAAATTATTTCCTGAAGAAGATTCTGGAGAGAACATGGTTTTCAATCGATGGTACTCACAATAACCTGTAACTGTGACATTCCCAGAAAGTGGCTGCATAAAGTCACAAAGCTGAATTTTGCCTATACCCAACTTTTTATGCTAAATACTGCCAAATATTTTTGCTTTATACAACCAGTTTCAAATATTACTCAACCAGTGACATACACACTACTACCAAGCTCCAGTCAGTCATGCTGGTTCTTCCAGGAGTGCCACTTTGTGCTGATTGACCTTGACAGACTTTGGCACCATAATGAATCATTGAAAACCAATATAATCACAAAAAAGACCCTCTAACTAATTAAAGTTAGAAAGTGGTATGTTTATTCACCGGTGGGTGGCACGGGAGTCATCTCTGAAAGGCGTGGCCGCCCCGAACAAGACTCTTTGCTCTCTATTTATTTTCCAAGATCTTACATACAATACATATGCATAACCCCAGCACCTCCCATCCCCGCTCTGTATTAAAATGAGGCTATCAGTCCTTCACGTGTGCGCAGTTCTTCTCTTGAATTGGGTCGGTGGTCTCGAATTGGGTCAGTGTCTCAAAGGATGAAGTCAGGAGAGTCTTCATCAGGTCTCTGTGACCCTCTGGCACGATCCAAGCTCCCCTGCTTTGTGATTGATTGATACCAAGTCCAGGTGCTGGCCATTGTTCTTAGTGGTTTCAATCTGTTCTTTTGATGGTTCACTTACTCCACTTTTTCTATAAACAAGATCAAAATATAACAGTTAGCTCTAGCTTGGGCATCTAATAATCATTAACCTACCATTTACTAATCTAACTTACATCTTGATCAATATAAATTGCTTCTAAACCTTAGCTAAAATCTTAATTCTTTAAAGTCATGTTTCAAGAAGTCCCAAGGAAAAAGAAATTCCATAGTCAACACTTGGAGAAAAAACCTGAGATTTGATAGACATGGCCTGAAGCTGAACCATAATTGTTGTATACGTACCTGTGATAGCTTAATCAGGCAGATTTTATTTTCCTAAGGTGAGCTTCTAGATGTGAAACAAAATTAATTACACATAAAATGGAAGCGATCTCCTTGGTAGTCACTGCTATCAATAGCATGCCCTAATGATCTTCTTCATTTAGAAACATAATATTCTGATGTCTCATCTTCAGACCACACTTCATCTACTTCTTTCACTGATTATTAACAAGTGTGCTGGGCCAAAGCCCCAAAGACTAACTCAATGATAAGCAGAAGTCTTCCAACCCATCCCCAACAGACAAAATGACAGAAGCAGAGAACACGCTTTTGAACACCAACCCTCAGAGCCCGTGACCACGTGAGTTTCTGTGTCCATCCGACAGACTGCTTCCAGGGCCTCCTGAGGGCTCAACAGCCCTGCTCCATGCCCCTCCAAGCCTGGCTAGACCAGGCCAAGCTCAAACAGAAACAGACCATTTAAGAAAAAGTTTCAAACTCCCTCGCAAGACCTCTGGATCTTTTTCTCATGCAACCAGTGCCCTCTTGGTGTGTTAGCATGCATTCTGCTCCACTCCTGCTCTCAGCCTTTCTCCAAAGTGTGAGAAGCTCTGGCAGGACATCAAATGTGATGGTGCCTTTCTGGATCTGGGGGTTTGCTGATGCCTGACTTATGGACAGGAAGAGGAGAAGCCTGAGCAATCAGGAGACTATGGTTTCTCTTTATTTCCCAGTAAATGCCTGAATAGCCAATACCACATTATTAATTTGTAACTGTCTGATCTGAAATGCTTTGTAATACACACATTTGTTCCTCTCCTTCACATATCTTATTTCAATTCTTATTTCCCAGTACACCTCTGGATATTTGCAAGCCTAACTCTCATTGATATTAATCTCTCCCCTGGCAGCGAAGACACGTCTCAATAAGGTCCTAAATAATGATTATAGCCTCTGTGAGTTCTTTCTCACTGCCATGGTTGTGTGAAGTCACATGAAGTGGTCTCGGTGTGCTTTGTTTGGTCCCATTCCTGCCCACAAACACTAGCAAGCAATCATGGTGTGTTAATACGTTTTTCAACTGTTAAGCATTTGGTTTGAAATTTCATCCTTCTTTTATTCTGCATTAAAAAAGCTTCTGGAAACATGGAGGATAGACCCTCTCTATTTTTGTTGCTTCTACTGCTCCTGCTGCTGTCTTTGATTGTTTAGTTTGTGAGCACCTGCAGAAAATGTTTTTCTTGTATTCTAGTACTTTTGTTTACCTAAAACTACCTCAGTATTACATAATGATTTTATAGAAGCAGTGAAAAACAAAAATATAATACTTAACATAGTTCTTAAAGGCTCCTCTTGATTTATGTTTTGATGTTGGAAAGATGCTTGTGTTGTTTATGTGTTCTTTGGAAAGATTTAATTTCCTCTCACTGGCTGGAATTTTTTTGAATGTACATTATCCAATTACATAATTATATCGTGCATATCACATACTTTACACCTTTACACTCAACATATTTTTGGTCTGACTGTGCTATATGAAATATAAATATAAAATAGCTATTAAACAAATAACTTCATTCTGTGAAAACAAGGATTTTACTTCCCTTGCTTGAGAGTTTTTCAATGTAGTGCCTCAAACCTCCAATGTTGCTGTTGTTGGACAGAACAAATTGCAATAGAATTACACCTGGGAAAAGGGAGGCACAGAGTGGAATCAACTGGTTCTAAGTTGCAGAGAAAACACCCTGTACACATGCCGAATAAAATAAGCACTTTTGCCACAACTCTACCCAAATAAAATAATCTTTCCAGCTCTGTGATGCTGCACGTAAAGGCAAGATAAATTAGCTTTGGTATCAGGATGAAATTAGCTACAGCATCATATATTACTTTTGAAATCAAATTATGGGTTACAAAAATAAATGAGGTTATGCTCACAACTAAATGGCTAAGAGCTCTTTGAGGCAAGATTTTTGTCACTTCTTACTTTCCAAGTTACATATTTATTTTCTGCTTTGGATGGTGAAATAATCTAGCAGGCAGACAAAAATATGAGTTTTTTGGCTTGTGCTTTTTGCATTCTTAGCTTAAGTAATTTTTCTCAAGAATCAAAACAACCTGATTTTTGCAATCAATAGAAAAAATGTTACATCGCTCTACAGAGTAGCAACCAGAACACAAATTACTGTCAGCAAGCAAAATCTGACCTGTGCAGTCAGGAGTGAGGACTGTTAATGTTCATTCTGAAAAAAAATAAACATATCTTGTAGTATTTTATTATTTGGTCTTGAAATATTTATTATTTTTATTGAATGTATACATAACAAATCTTACTTTGTCTACTTATCTCACAAAAATGATATGCATACAAATGTAAGAGAAGCCTTTGATAATCTAAGCAAAAAGTTGAATTTTGGTAATACAGGGCACTAGAATCAGACACAAAGTGCTTCAGACAAGAACTAATTGCTGGAAGTTAAAGCTAGACAAATTCAGATCAGAAATAAAGTCAAAGTATTGTAACAATGGGGACAGCCACTGAAGTCACACAGGGCTTATGAAAAATTCTCTATCACTGGGAATATGATTGATTTTTTTTTTTTTTTAAATATATCCTCTATTTCCAATACTGATGTGGTCTAAAGAAGGACTTCTCTATTGAGTCCTAGGGCATGCATTACACAGGAGTTCAGACCCGGTGATCATCATAGAGCCATCTGAACTCAAAATCTATGAAACTGCGTCTTGAAACAGCTTTGAAATCCATGTGCTGATGGGCATTTGTCCCAGGTAGATGCTGAGAGTTCTGGATTAATTTACATTTTGACCCATTTCATAGATTTAGTGCTTCTGCTGGAGAATACTCTCTTGACCGACTTTTGCAGCTGCCTCCATTTCTGACAATAGGCACATTTTCTTATATCCTTTTCTCTTGCTCACCATTCAGATGTTGTTGTACAAGGTGAACTTTGAAGAGATGGTCTAGATGCAGAAGCTGTCTAACAAGAAAAATGCCTGTGGGCTGAAAATAGAATGGTTGATCTAGATCTGGCTGATAGATTGATTACAGGGAGGATATCTCAGTTGATTTTCAAACACAGAACAAAGAGAAGACTCTGATAAAAGAGCATTGATTAGGAAAGCTTGCTAACTGTAACAGAGAGGAGATCAAAGTCACCAGGTAGCATGGTCTTGACTAATTCCTGTCTACAGCTGTAACTGCTCCCACTTCACCATCTTGTTAGATGTGTGGGGTTTGTATCTTTTTGACAGATGGGCTAGAAAGACAAAACCTACAGGAGGATCTAAATTACCAAACAGAGCTGTCAACTTTTTGTGTCACTTGTGTGTGACTGGAGATTCCTGGAGATCCAAGTAGTTTGTTTCCTTCACACCAAAAGTGAGAATGAGTCTTACTGACCCCTTCTCACAGCTCGTTGTGTTTAGGGTATTAATCCATTCTCCCACAAAGTAGTACTTTTTCTGACAAACTTGTTTGAGCCTGCCAGATTCTTTCATATTGCATACATAAACATACCCAATATGTTGTGAACAAATCTTCAGGAACTGATGAAGGTTCCTTGGTATTACTAAATGGAATAGGAAACTTTAGCTGTGGTCTGCAGTCTATTTATTCGTGGAGCTATCCATCTTCCCAGAGCTCTGCTCCACCTATTCCTTGAGTCCACACCTCCTTATCCATGCTGTGCACTCACTTGATACCGACAGGCCATGTCAAATACTGAATTCCCTGGTTTCTCTCTCAATCTCAACACATTTTTCTTCCTTACCACATGCTTCCCCTCCTGGCTTTCAGCACTGGCAGCAAGAGCATCAAAGTAAGCAAGGCCTCAAAAATAAGAAGATGGGGCAATCGTAGCCTGAGGGGGCAAAGTCATAGACAGCTAAGAGTGGGAGGAAAGGTTAGGGCTTGTCATGGATGTGCAAACATCCTCTCTCCACAGCCCTGTTGAGGAGAGAGCCCAATGCAGGCTTACAGCATTCATGTTATTCTTACCCAAGGGCTCTGCTGAAATTAACGTCAGTCTCAAAGAAAACATGCAACCCTTAAAGACACAAAGCTAAATTTTTTGCAAGCTCTGACTATATGCACTATGAACCAATGATTAAGAAGCATCAAACCACTGATTTGAAACAGGTTTTAAAGATGCAGACTGTAGAAATGTAGTTCTGTTGATCTGGTCCGATATCACTGGGGACAGCACAGCAAAGTCGTGTTTCCTACATAGACCTGGATGGAGAGCACATCTATCTAAAACTACCAGAACCATGCTGGTATTGAACCATTCCCATTCAGGGCACAGAGAATTCCATCTTTGCTGTGATATCTGGTACATATAAGTCAGTGTCATAACAGGTCATTCTTCTGCTAGGAAAAAAGCAATGCCAGGATGTTCTATGTATTCCTTCAGGATCTGTATCAAAATAGAAATTACCTTCAAAATAACTTCAGGAGAAGAAAATGGCAGTTTTGACTTCTTATGAGTCATATGGGAAAGAAGCACTCTGCTTCTTTCTCTCAACTGAAGATGACAGTAGTCTGGTTGTTTTTCAAGTTTCTACATTAAGGTTTGCTTATATCTAGGTGAAAAAAAGAAAAAAAATCCCAAATGCAACCAACCTTTGTATGACATGTCTGGCCCAAGCTGACAAGCATACTGCATGGGTGATTTATATTTAGAACAAGACCCAGAGGTGTCTAAAGCAATCTACTTTCAAAAGCAGAAATTGTCATATTCTAAATCTGCTCTTAAAGAAAACTGGACCTCAGTGTTATCTTCTGGATAAAATATACAACACTCAGAAGAAAGGGCAATGTTTGAGAAAAAACATGTGAAGTCCAGAGTTCAGTGAGGCATCTGATGTCCCAATGCGTTAAGCTTTTATATGAGTGGTCAAAGCAATTTTGTTTTAGTCCGTGAGTTGTATGAACAGCATTTATACAACTAATAGACATTCTTCCACGAGTTACTAGTAAGTGCATTGATTGTAGATGGCTTAGCTTTTTGGGAATTAGGTTTGCCTTCTTCCATTTGATGCAGAGGTGCTATGCTGGGTGCTGTTTTCTAAGCTGATGTCTTCCTCACAGCTGCTGAAGCCACAATATGTCCCTAGGGCATGTCCTCTGCCTGAGCTCCTGTCTTTTGCAGCTACTGTCATTTCAAAACTTCACATCACAGTGCTTGGGGAACATGGGAAATGAAGATGCCTCCTTCTGTGAGATCTGCTTGCTTGAGGTTAACTGTTTTTGTTTTTTTGTTTTTTGGGTTTTTTTTCCCCCCCAAGCAAAGGTTTCCTGCGGATATGTTCAAAGAACATCATGTTTCATGGCTGAGATATTCTGTTGATCCTCAGTTACTCTCTCATGTAGATCAAGGAGGATTTTGCTCCACAGTGGCAAAGGGTTCAAATTTTTAGGATAGGTGAAAATAAATATAGGAAGTTTCTTCTCTCTGTACTAATCTGCAAAACTTCTAAACAATTAGCTTCTAAACTAATAGCAAAACTTCTAAACATTTATGTCTTTCTCTGCAAAGACCATGAACTTGTCAGGTGTCCTATCTGATACTGACGGCCACTATGAATGGCCTTTCTGTCAAACATGTTCCTCTCTACTGCCATTAACTCCCTCAAAGAGAGCAGGGAAGGTCATTATATTCAACTGGTGTTGTTTCAGCACATCTAATGGTATGACAGTTGAATATTTACTCAGAAACCTTATTTCTCAAGGGATCAATGCATTTTGATCACTTAACCTTCTTTCAATTTAAAAAATAAATATGCATATATATGAAGCAGTGTGCATAACTCTTTGTACTTTAACTTTCAGTGTGAAAAGAGAAAGCTTTTCTGAAATGAATGCCATGGGAAAACCCTAGGAAATGCATGAATTTTGCATTCTTACAGGAGTTGGGAAAAGGTGTGGATCTGTGTGGAGTTTCTATTTTATGTCTTGGAGGTAGCAAACATAACTTTGGCTAAAAGCCAAAAGAGGAAAATTATTTTTAAAAGTACATTATAAAAATAATCATCTATCCTTGGGAAGTTTGTGCTCCCCTTCTATCAGCTCCTGTGCCTCTGGTCCTCTGGGTTTGCGTCCTGTGGTTTTGGCAGTTTGCCAACAAAGACTTCCCTCTCTAATATGAAAAATAGAAAGAAAAAGTTAGCTGCACATATCAATACTGAATTACTTCATTAAAAAGCCAGAGAGGAGCACTGGCTACAAAAAAAAATGTTTTCACCTTTATTTTGGCAGAAGATATATATTATCTCTCTGTTCAGTGGCACTCCCTAGGTAGTGAATATGTCTTAGTTAGACATGTGTTTTAACCTCACATCACATGGCCTGTGTTACATCTCAGAAATAGACCATTTAGTACATATTCTTGAAACTGCAAGTTTAGGTAAGTTATCAGTCTAGCACTCCATTAAAACTTCCAGAAGGAGAAGACATCTTTTTGCTGTCTGAATGAATTTTTATGTACACAGAGGTTTAGGAACTAATTTCTTTGACTATGCTATTTTGAAGTGTCATTAGGTTTAGAAGCTCTGAATTGTTGTCAATTTGCAATACGTGTTTCTTGGGAATATGGAGTCCTTCATGCTATCCCGCTTATCTCAGAGTGACAAGAAGCTTGGTGTACCTTACTGAGCAGAGGAACTGAAATGCAAGGTGAAAATCTTATCCAGAGGGTTAACTGGGAAGATGTCATTGCAACAATGAACAGGGTAATACTCATTTTATAGTCCTTCATACCAACAAAAAGCATAGCAATGGAAGCAGAGAACTTGAGCATGTGAGAAGAACTCAATCCTACAATTGCAGACTGGATAAATCTATTGAGTTGGGTGGGAGGGAAGGAAGGACCCAGAGAAAAATGCACTATAGACTAAAACAAAATACAGACTTAGCAAAAATTGACTGACCTGAAGAGCTTTCAGGAAATCAGTTAATTAGAAAATTTAAGTATATATATATATATATATATATATATATATATATATATATATATATATATATATATATATATATATATTTTTTTTTTTTTTTTTTTTTTTTTTTTTAAATTTACCTCTCAGGGCCCCAATTCCCTTGCCATCAAGCTGCTGCTAGCTGGGTTCCCGTTCCCCTGTGCTTCATTGTGCTGCAGCAGCTTTCATGGGTAAATACCCCAGGCACAAATTCTGCAGTTCAAGGGGTAGGAACAGCACAGAGTCTTCAGGAAAGAAACTGAAGAGGCAGGTTAATTATAATTCAGGAACCACCCCCCTGAAACTTTTTGCTCAGCACTCTTAATACCACTGACACTGTCTAGTCATTCTCTCAGTTTCAGCCCTCCTTTTCCTTAGCTGATGCCCTGTGAACAGCAGGACTCCAATCTTCACCCACTAATTCCTGGAAGGGAACAGCCCTGTAATGGCATCACTTCTTGGGAGACAGACAGCTGCAGCCCATCTGCAGCCTCCTCACTGACAGAAAGACAATACTAGGAGAGCAAAGAAAGACCAGAAGGAGATGAAACGTTGAATTAAAAGAGGAGAGCACAAGTGGAAACAGCACTGAATGGAGAGACAGAAAAAGGCAAAGGTCACACTACCAGGAAGCTAATGTCAGAAAATAAAAGATGATTGTGTTTTGCTGCTTTCCTTCATCCTCTTTTCTTTTTATATGTGACTTTTCATAATCTTTTTCATGTTATATTTCCTACCCTTGTTTTCTTCCTTTCTTGCCTCTTGGCTTTTTACTCTCTGTTTTTCAGTGTGTTTTAAGTCTACAGAAATAGATCATTAGCCTTTACAAACTGAAGTTAAACACTATTTGAAAATACCCACCTGATTCAAAATACTCACCCAAACTTTGCATATTGCATGACAGGACTGGGGAGACAGAATACTACTGTGCTTTATGCAACATTAAAAACATACTTCTAAAAGTCTAACCTCACAGCAGTATTCTTTCTCATCTTTAATTTTTCTTTGAAACACTTTCTCTCTCTGACCCAGTGAGTCATGAATTCCTGTTTCCAGATTCAGCAGCTTGTAGTTTGTTGCACACCTTCAGAGGCTGAAGGTCCAATGCGCTGCACTTTGCCAAATGAGTGGCTTTGCCATTATTTTACCATACAGAAGAGGACTCTGTGATGACAGTGACTCTTCTCCTCTAAAGAATCTTCAGGTGTTTTTGAACTGGCCAGCTTGTGCAGGGGGAAATCTCCTGGGTATTTGTGTCACCTATGGTTTCTGTCTCTGCTTTGACACCCCAGCATACTTTGCCAGAATAGGCATCAGCACCTATAGTTTCTGCCATGTGTGATTTCCTTTTATGAGCTACTTATTAGGCCTAGCCCCACATGTTAATGTTGTCCATTTCATACACAACTAAATCTGTCTATAGGGAGTTACCTGTAGGTAGCAACCTCTGCCTTTCTGCAAATTAAAATTAATACCTCAACTAAGCAAAAAATGTGTTCTATAATTTAAAGCTGGGATCCTAATTAAAGGTGGAACTGTGTGTGAATGGTCTTCTTGAATTCACTGGGATTCATTTTATTAATAAAATAGCACACATACTGAAGTGTCCCCTTGGGCCTCTTTTCTCTTTTTCTCTATCTGTAGAATGCCTGCTGGAGTTTTCCTTTGTTTACCTATTTTTCCAAATTATACAATGATTTTAAGTTTCAATTTTCTGAATTTCTTGTGAACTATTTGTGTATTAATATGCACATTTATTCCTTTGGAAGGAGATTACAAATTATGATAGCAAATTAAAGCCTATGTTTTATTTTCACATCACATATTTTCTGTTCTTTTCCCACCCTACACACCTGAATACACACATCCTCCAAGCATTCACACAGCAGTGCAAATGAGAGGCTGGACAGCCTAGGGTACATTCACACCAAAGAAACGCTAGTAAGGTACTGAAGGGAACACTGAAAAGATCCCTCTTAACTTTCCTTCCACACTATAAATACATGCCTGCACATCCCTCCTTGTTACTCAAATATCAGCCTGACCATGCTCGCTTGAAATTCTTTTTTACACTTCTGCAATCAATGGAGAAGGGTAAGGAGGCTCATTACGGAAGAAAAAGTACCATATATGTCACACATACTATTCTTAGGAAACATGGCCAGGGGCTTCTTTTATGTACATTTAAGAAGCAGAGTCTGTGTTTCCCATGGTTAGCCCATGTAGGGTTTACACCCTGCAAAAGAGGGAGCTGAAGAACACTTCACAGCTGTCTGATACCTTCAGTTCTTACTCAGTTTAATTTTCTTATTCAGTTTAATTCAGCACATCAAGCTAGTTCTTTTTTTGTTGCCCTAAAAAACCTTGATTATATTTTAATGAGAAAGTGCTTTCCCAGCATGTAGCCTTAATTTCGCTTTTCAGCAGGTGGCTCATGGTTTAGCTCAAAAGTCACGATGTAAATCCTGACAGTGGATTATACTAGTTAATAATATAACACTCAGACCCTGGGACTTAATGACTGATTTTCCTTTTATTATAAATAAATTCTGCCCAGAGAAAACCTGGGTGAGGAAAATAACTTGGTCGGAGTTCCTTCTGGATTCTGAGTTCCTCTGACCCATTATCTTTTAATTATGCCTCCGTTTTGTGCTTTCATAGGCAGTGATTTTAATAATCTTAATGAGCTTTATTACAAGTGAGTGAGATATGTAATTTCTCAATTTCAGTACACCCTACGAGATATTGGGCTCCCTGACTCAGGGAAGCTGAAACTTCTCAGCACCTGAGAGAATTAAATTTCAGCTTCTATGAAACACTGCTGTGGAGAGTAGCTGAGTCCCATAAACCCTTTAAAGTTAAGTCTATTTCATTTCACATGTGGAATTGGATGAGCAAAGGTCACCAGTGTTTCAACAGCTGGGACTAACCCCATGTGTGAACAGCTGGTTTTGAAACAGAGTAGCCTACACAATGAGTGCAAGAAAGATTACACCGAGCTTCTGTATTGATTTTCAAGTTGGTTATATTCAGAAATCACATAAGGTTTAACAAGTTTGTGGCTTTTCTCTGAAATGGTTTGGTAGAAATCCTATGTATCATCTGCAAACTAAATTTGCAGTAACAGTTGTTTTATAGGATCTTCTTAGCAAAGACTAACAGTCAAGTGACAAGACAGCCAGTAGTTTAAATTTATGTCTCTGCAATTATCACATCTTCCTTATTTGTGTAGCAGGGGGAACAGAGAAGCTTCACGACATGGTAGGAAGGGTTCACAGAAGAAGAGCCAAAGACACATACATAATTTCCCTCCTGTCTTCTTTGAGAGGTTCACTTTTCTACTGAGTACATGAAGAAGGGTGTGCATCAGCAGAAAAAATTCAACCAGCATTAGGCTTTTTCCCTGAGATTGGTTTTATACTAATGCTACTCCAATGACTCTATCAGAATTGCTTCTGCTGTATGAGATGGGGAAACAGGAATATTTCTCCTCCCATTAGATATGCTGGGAGTATACACAAAGGAATAAGTCTAATGTTCTAATGATATTAATTCTATAATTAAGAAGTTATATAGGATATATATAATACAGAAATTTAGATACATTGTCATAGTCTGGTGAAAAGGAATAGCATTTTACTTAATATGCAGTTTGACAGCACTGAAATACAAATATATTGTGAGATAATCTCCCACAAAATAGCTGTAATAGCAGAAGAGTAAAAATTATTTGTATGCTTGCAGATTTACAGGATCTCAGAGTTTCTTTTCAGGGTGTACTCACTGACCACTAAAACATCCTTTGTTGTGTCTTAGTACTGTCATAGAAATTGTGAATTATGTGTTCTTAAAGAGAAGTTCTTAAACCGTTGAACACAGAATGAAGTTTAACCTCAACAGAACACACACTGGAATGAAGGCCAACAAACATCTGAACCAGGCAAGCCAGTTTAGCTTCATATACTCTCATGTCAGAATGAATATGTACTAGCAAGTTGACTTGTGGCAGTAACTCTGCACTCTTGCTCTGAATACATAAGCTTACTTCTTATAATTGCATTGAAATGCAATTTTATTCTACGTTGAAGATGCTCTGCTGGGAATTTTTTGTTTCTGGGAACGACAGAGAGAGCGTGGAGTTGCAAACCTTACATGTGTGCCACACAGTGAAGTGCATGTTTGAGAGCTAGTTGAGTCCTGACTGGTGTGCTTTCCATCTGCAGCGCTAGTATTTGTAGGTTGCTGTATTTTAAAATGCCTACGCTACTCTCAGAATGATCTACTAAAAGACAACACTGTAGTATATGCAGCCCTGCTCATGCCTAAATTAACAAATTTACGAGATCCTGGTTCTGATTGTGTTCAGGCCATCCCGAAGCAACCACTTACTGGGTTTAAGGTTTTACTTTTAAAATACATATTACTGGCTGAGACAACAGGCTTGCACTCATGTTTAATAAATGGTGAGACATATTTTAAGTGTTTTAATGTCTCCAGCTCAGCATCTAAGGTCTGCTTCACAGGAACATTTTAAAAGATGTTGAGAAATAGTAAAGGTCCTCCTTCATCCAAATTCTTAAGACGGGATGATTAAAAGGTAGCAGAAAACCCTATTTCTACTTTCTGTGTTCTAGGCTTGTCTGACCTCTACTTTCCACAGAATCCCAGAATCATTTAGGTTGGAAAAGACCCTTAAGTTAATCAAATTCAAAAGCTAACCTAACACTACCAAGTCTATCACTAAGTCATGTCACTAAGTGCCATGTCCTTCAACCCCCTGATGTTTGAGGAGCCTTGCATTTCCTTTACCTAGTGGCGCTTTATCTACAGCCAAAATAGTTTACTGAGCCTGGTGAGAATGGACAAAGCATAGCAAGGTGCTGAGCAATGATAGCACCTGTCACTGTGGGAGTCCCACAGTGTCATCACTGCAGCTTTGGACATGCATGGTTTCTCAGGAATTCCCTGGCGCCTGACCACATAAGCATTTGCTAATACCACAGTGGCAGAGATGCTTTGTGACTGACCAGCCAGCCTTGCTTGCCCTACAACTACATACCAAAGCCCCATTTAATTAAACCCTAACCCATCCACTTCGGAAAGGTAAGTGGACTGGCACAGGAGATTTCACAGGGTTGCTAAGGAGGTACAGTGCTCTAACAGGGCAAGTAGATATGAGCTGGGTCCCCAGGCAGCCTGACAAAACAGATCTCAGCAACCCCTCACACTCTGCTTAGAATTAATATCTGTCTTGGTCACAAGGGCCCCAAGTGAATGGCTCAAGACACACAGCATGCTCTGTGTCTCTCCACACTGTACTAGAATAATATCTTTAATAATGCATTTTAATGTACTGTGTGGGCAGGAACACTTTTAGACAATGTTTTACAGATAGCAGGCTTTATTCTAGAATGTTCTGGTTCTGTTGGGCTTTTATTTATTTATTTATTTATTTATTTATTTACTTACTTACTTACTTACTTACTTACTTACTTACGTATTTATTTCAACTTTATCATTTAATTGTTGTGATTTTGCCACCTTTTTTTTTTTTCACAAATAGTTGTTAGTTTTTGTACCAGAACACTTTGTGCAGTTTATCATGGGAGGATGATATCTGTTACAGACCAACCTCTTCAAGAAAGCTGTGGCAGGAGCCTTCTGATTGTCCTCACTTCTAACTGCCCCTTCCCCTTCTTCCTTAGGTGCCCACTATGGTGCAGAACCAGTTACTGCCTTTGTCCCACTGAGCTGGCACTTTCCAGTCAACAGGCCTCTTTGGATACCCATCTGGAAAGTTTTCAGATATCTCTCTTAAAAACAACTGCTTTGATGACACTACCTTACAAGTCCCTTGCAAGTACCAGTTGGGCCTGCTGGAGTGGGTCCAGAGGAAGGCCTCAAAAACTGGAGGAATGGAGCACCTCCACTGTGCAGATAGGCTGAGACAGGCAGGGTTGTTCAGCCTGGAGAAGAAAAGGCTTCAGGGAAACCTTATTGTGGCCTTTTGACACTTATGGGGGACTTATAAGAATGATGGGGACAACCTTTTTGGTAGGACCTGTTGCATCAGGACAAAGGGTACAGGTTTTATACTCAGAGGGGGTAGATTTAGACCAGATATGAGGAAGAAATCTTTTACAAGGGTGATGAAACACTGGCACAGTTGGTGCCACTAGAGAGGTGAGGATGTTCCATCCCTGAAAACATTCAAGGTCAGGCTGGATGGGGCTCTGAGCAACCTGATCTAGTTGAAACTGTCCCTGCTCATTGGAGGAGGTTGGACTAGATGCCTTTATAAGTCCCTTCCAACCTAAACTATTCTATGATTCTAAGTAGTTTGTCCCTCATGAATACTCAGTGGATTTGTTTGCAAGAAAGGGAAGACTAATCTTCTATCTTTACAAGTTAGTTCACACCTTTGGGTAATAAAAGATGAGTGAGCAAGAAAAAGGATCAATAAAATCCTGACTCATTTTACTCTCTAATTTCTGAGCACCGTGCACTTTCTCCTGTCAGGTGCCTAACTCTTATTTTTGTCCTGGGAGCTGAAGCCTGTTGATCTCATCCTATGTAGCACTGATCTGGAAAGTGCCGATATGCTCAGTATAGCCAGTATCACAAAGAAGAAAGTTTTGTGGACACTCAACAGGAAATAGTTCAGATTTCTGAGTGCAAGACTCAAAATGAAAGAATTAACCTTTGCTTTGTCTTTGAGTATTTAGGTTTTCATTTCTTATTCTCTTTGTATATCTGCCTCTATGATTTTAAAGAGGGTTGTTAAAAGCATTGTGATTTGCAGCCAAGGTATTTTAGGATTCCAATAGCATGTTCCTCCTCTTTACCAATCTAAATTCTGCATGAAAGGAGCTTTTAAATTGAAGTTTCTTGCATTTCATTCAGAAGCAACCAAGGCGGGCTTGCCCTTATGTTGAGTTGCAATTCAGACTCCATCAGGTACTATCCTTGACAGCAAATATCAGAATGGGTTGCAGATGGAGAAAGAGACAGAGAAAGAAAGGCATCCATGCAGGCCCAAGGCCACTCACAGGATTCAAGACTAATGCTTACAGCGCTCACAGTCTTAGAGAATAGCTGGACAGGTACCAATGTAATGTGTTCCCACTGAGTTAATTTAAATACTGTTTACTAAGTGATAGACTAGCTCCATTTTTTACATAGTCTTCATAGCAGTCCAAGAGTGTTTGAATAAACTGTGGAAAGCATACAGCGGATGGTGTACTCAACTGGAAAGGGGCTGAAACAGGACACTTAGCAGGCTTTGTCTTATCTCAGTGTTTAGGTGCAAGTAACCTCTGAACACGCATGAAACCATCTGTGACGCTGACAGTCAGAAAAGACACATCATTCAAGATGAAGATCTCCTGCAAGCCCTACAAAAAGATAATTGGCATCAGTTCCAGTTTTTTAAATCTAGCCTGAGCATGAACAAGCTTCCCCTCCTCCCCTCCCCTCCCTGGACTGCCTAGAAAAGTATCTTTTCATTTTCTGTCTGCCGTGCCTGAAACATTTAAGGTATCTCAGAAGACTAATGTTATCAGAGTGTTTGATATGCAGAGATACCTTTGATGTGCACGCACTGCTTGTGAAAACGATGAGAAAATACAGAAAGTAATCAAAAAACACCATTTGTACACCTGGCAGCCAATGGGAAGGGATACTGGGAGTGCCTGGGGACATCTGGGGACATAATGAGGAAGACAAAGCTTTCTTTCAGCTACAGTGAAGGGAAAAGATTAGGTGGGTGTGAACACCCACCCAGGAGAAGGTATGACTGTTTTCTCTACGTGGCAGGAGGGGTTAGAGAAATTGTTTATTTCTTTGTATTACTCTAGGAAATGTCTTTGCTTAGGCATGTATCTGTGGCACTGAAAGAGGCAAAGGCATGGATTTTTTTTTTTTTTTTTTTTCCGTTGAAGGGGACGAAGGGAGATCGGTCTATACATCTACGAGCTGTTTCAAAAAGAAAAACCTGCGAGGTCTGTAGGAACTTCAAAAGGGGATGCGCATAGGTAGGACAGTTCACTTCAACGCTGTTCCAAGCGGGGCAAATGTTTAGTCTTCTATTTTTGGCAGTAATGACGTTAGAGCTGACAAACCGGGAATTCAAAGCATTGTACTCCACACAGCACGTCGTGCAGTTTGCAAAACAAGGCCAATAACGCCCCACGCACTCTCATTCTAGGCTGGGGCACTTACGCCTCCAGGGCAATCCCGAAAGCTTATTTTCCTTTTTTTTTTTTTTTTTTTTTTTTTTTTTTTTTTTTTTTTTTTTTTAATTTTCACTAAAACACTACGCGTTCCAAGTCACTTATCCTTCGTCCCACGGGGCCACCTTTGTCTTTCCGGTCTGACAGAGTGGTCCCCGCCGCCTGAGGAGCTGGCCATGCCCGGCCCCTCTGCCCCCACACACGGCTCCCACACACGCCGATTCCCCGCGGGAGCGGCAGCACGCGGGCGCTGCCAGGCCGGGGGCCGGCCGGGCGGCCGGAGCTCGTCCCCGCCGCCGCGCCCGAGCCCGTCCCGCCCGGCCCGGGGCCAACATGGCCGTGCCGCCGCGGTGCGCACGGCCGGGCGCGCCCCGGGCCCGCGCGGCGGGGCCGTTGTGCGGGCGGGGCGCGCGGGCGGCGCGGCCGTTGTGCGGGTGGGCGGGCGTGCGGCGCCCGGGGGGAGCCGCGGGCCGCGCCGCCTCCGCGGCGGAGGAGCGGTAGGGAACTGGAGGGAGCGGCGGGGAGGGACGGAAGGAGGGCACGCGGCCGACGGGGCGGGGACTGCCGATCCTGTGCGCTGTTTGTCCCCGCTCCGCCGCGGGAGGAGGAGGGTCCCGTCCGGCCGCCTGCTGCTGCCCCCTCCTCCGTGCGAGGGGACCGGGGCGACCGGGGCGGAGGCGGGGGAGGTGATGAGCTTGGGCCGGGGGCTGCGGCGGCGGCGCGGCTGCTGCTGCGGCGGCAGGCGACGGCGAGCCGTTGGAGGGTCTGTCCGGCCGGCCCGGGGCCAGGGGGATGCAGCGCAGGACGTGTCTGGGTCTGGGTGTAGCTGATCGGAGAAGAGAGGCAGGCGTCGCCCGGAGAGGCCGAGGAGCAGCGGAGGAGAGCCACCCTGACATGCCTTTTCCTCTCCCTCCTCTCCAGCGGCCATGTTAACCAGAAAACCCTCGGCTAGCGCCGCCGCTGGTGCTGCTTACCCAGCCGGTAAGGAGAGCGAGCGAGGGCCGCCGCGATCGCCACCGCTGGGCCGGGCTGCGGAGGCCCGGCGGAGGGGGACGGAGGCGGGGGGTGCTCGGGGGCCCCCGCGGCTGCCGCCGCAGAGGTGCCGTGTGTGTCGAACAATGATCCGCCCTCCCCCCGCGGCAGCCGAGCCCCGGGGACCGTCGGGGGCTGCGCGCTGGGCTCCGGCGAGCCGCTGTTGTGCGGGATGGCGAGTTCGCCTCGGGGGAGCGGGGCGGGGCGGGCGGGGGGCCGAGAGAGATCACGCAGGGAAACGGCCCGAGGAGAACTGGGGATCGCCGCGAGTACCGGAGCCGGCTGCGTTTGACAAGGGGCAGCGGTGCTCGCCGCCGCTTCCCGTGGCAGACTTGTGAACTCCTGGCGGGTCCCCGGCGGCGCCGGGATTTCGCCGGGCCAGACGGCTCGGGGGGAGGCGGGGGCTCGGGCAGCCGTCCAGCCCCGAGACGTGCGCGGAGCAGAGCCGGCTCGTTCTCCCGGTTTAGGCGCCTGCCGGTGGCGGGTTAATCTCGGATGAAGGGTTTTAAGTCGGGCGAGCGCGGCCCGCCCGCGCTATTAGCCGGATCGGTGCGTGTGTGCGCCGCGGCGGTGATTAGCTTTTAATGGCTTCTGCCCGAAGCAAGACGGGCGGCGGTGCCGGCCGAGCGCTGGAGCCGCCGCCGCCCCGGCGGGCTCGCTGCCCGAGGGGCTGCCGCTGCCCGCCGCGCTCACCCCTCTGCTCTCCGCAGGCAGGGCAGGGGACAGCGGCCGCCCGCTGCCGTCTTCCCCGGGCACCGGAGCCGGGGTCTCCCGGGCAGGAGCTGGGACCGGCCCGCCGTCGCCCCTCGCATTGCCGCCGCTCAGGGCCAACAACGCTTCCCACACGGTGAGCCCGGGCAAGGGAGGGTGTGGACGGGGAGCGGGAAGGGGCGTCTGGCCCCGGGGACTCGCGGCGCCGCTCGCCGGGTGTCCCCAGTGGCGGGACCGAGGCGCGTGGTGCTGGAGAAACGTGCGGTTGATTGCTGCAGGCTCCGATGAAATGTGCATGCTTGTTGTGAGGCCGGGACCCTATAACTGCACACATGGCTTTCTCCCTCACCAGATCCCCCCTCCCCTCTTCAGTCTGGTTTTGTGTCTCATTTTCAGTGACAAGTTCGGTCTTTCACACTCGCATAGAGGAGATGTTTTGGTGAATGCATTTTTTGAGATGAGGTTAGTCACTGTGATTAAAGTGTTTTATGAACTGTGGTGAAAAATGAAGGCTGCTCTCCCCTTCTCATGTCTGATTAGCTCAGGCCGATCGCAGTCTTCCCTAGAAACAGCTATCGCAGTGCTCAGGGACAATGATTGGATGAATCTGCCTTTTTTGCTGCAGTAGTTTAACTGTAAAGAAATAACAGCTGATGGCATGAAAAGGACGTTATTTTCCGATTCTGTGATATCTCACGTTATCTCCCACTCCTTGTTAATCTACTAGGAATGAAACTTCCCAAGTATGGCGCTATATATGGATAAGAGGAGGTATCTCTGTCCTGGAGGCATGACAGAGTAGAGAGAGGGGTCTACATACTGTCATGTTAACAGTAAATATCTGAAATTTTTATTGCATACTTTTCCTTTTAAATTCTGAGGTATTTCGTACTGACCCTGAAAGGCATTGATAGCATACTTTTCATAGAATTAATGAGTTCTTCGTGGATGCTCTCATACTGTCTTTGTAAACATATGGCAGAGCTTTAAATGGTAATGTGATTATGTGCTAGTGGAAGGTGAAACTGTGCATTTAGATATTGGTGTTTCAGTGACTTTCCATGCAACATCAGGGGTAAAACATCTTACTCAAATCCATTTATAGCAAGAATTGTCTTAAATTTAAAAAAAAACCCCAATATCTATATAGGGTATTCTCAAAAGGAATGAGGAGTATTCTGCCAATTCAAGGTGGAGCCACATACTTGAGATCAACTTCATTGTCTATTTATGTAGTTAGAGTATATGTCTGAATTGTTTGTTAGTATAAAAGGCCAATTTTTTTCACATTTGTATATCAGCAGCAGCTTAGGGGCTTTTAAAAATAAAATCATAAAAGAAGGAACATAGTACAAACAGTCGAGGCACCAGTCATACAAGTGCATTTACAGTAGGGCCACAAATATCAGGGGCTCACATGTAACAGAGCCTAGACTTAATTTATGATTTGTGAAAGCATGGTGGTCCAGCTGTTTATCTGTGACCACTTACTAAGTTTGGAAGTACAGAATTTTGGTATTTTTATACAAAGATTTTGTGTATGTGTATTATATGTAGTGTCTGTGCATGCATATATATATATATATGCAAAGATGCATCTATATATATGCAAAGATGCATATATATGTATACATATGCAAAGATGCATATATATGCATATGTGTATACACATATATGTGTAAAGATATGTGTGTGTATATATATGTAAAGTCTTTATAAAAGCATTCAAGGGGTGTTTAAGTGTTACATTTCTGTGTTTCAAGTATCTTTACAAGTATACGATTGTGTATGTGTGCATATGTTTATATGTAGCATATATATTTGTACTTACGGAAGCACCTAGGAATGATGGAGTATTATATGGCTGTGCATCATGTCCCTCTGTATTCTGACTGTTCCAAAGTCTGTCTTACCTTTGTGATAAAGAGCCTACTCTTCAGTGTTTATTTAGCCTTGGGTGCTATTACAGAAATGCCTCATGCTGCCTTTGTAGGTGGTTATTTTGTGGTTGGCTAACATAACTTTTTGTGGTAAGGATCAGACATGATACCAGAATGCTGGATTTTAACCTGAAAAAAAAAGGGAGGCAGTATCTGTTCTGCAAACTTAGGCCTGCTGGCCTCAGCTGACACTGACAGATTGAAAACATTGGTTTTGCATTCCACCACTTCTTCCAATCAGACCTTTTAAAATGGGTCCTTTCAGTTTTCTTAAATTATTTTCCTACTTTGTGGCCATTTGTTTATCCTGTTTTCATCTCTGTTGTATCCATGTGGCTTCTGTAATAGCTAAAACCAGAGTATTTCTGTTTGTGTTTCAAATTTTCAGAAGGCATGGTGTGGGTGAACTGCTGGTGTTCCGTATAAGTGTGAATAGTATGTATAGTAGTTGTGAGAGAAGCTGAGGTTGAAGTTATGTTTTGTTTTAGCTAAAGGGTTTTTCCTTTAATGCAGACAGGGAAGAAATCAACTACCTGTCATATTTCTTGCCTGTGTGATCCAGCCTCTGCTGAAAATGTGGTCTCCTACTGTCAAGTGAAATTTCATTGTTTGGTAGATTATAAATAGCATGGGTAGAAGGGGAGAAGATGATGTTTTACACAAGCTTCATAAAATGAGACAGAGGTTTTGGTGACAGTCTTTGCAAGCACAGCAGCCTTTGTTGCTAAGCAGGCAGAGTTGTGTGTTGTACTAGGGAAATGTTTTGTTTTGTTTTGATTTGTTTTGTTTTAATGTGCCTTCATCCTAGGCTGATTTGTGTATGCTTCCATCCCTGGCTGTCTTTTTTGCGTCATGCTGGAAAACATGAACCTATTTCCAGCCCCTTGTCCTCATCATTTTCCTTTCCAAAGTCATTGCTTTCTCTTTGGAAGCCGTAAGTTCTTGCCTTGATGATTGGAACCATTTCCTGTTCACTCTCTCCTGTTTCATTGTCGTGCTCTTACATCCAGTTGACATGCTGCAGTAGAGATTATCTTGCCTTCCTGCTGCTCTGCTTGTGTAAATCCCAGCCTGTGAGGCCCTCTTCCAGACCCATCTCTGTCTTCTGCCTAGCTCTATCTCTGTCCTTTCTTACTTGGCATGTATTCCCACATTCTGCACCGTTCCTGTTTCTCTTGCAGTATAGCAGTGTTAATGTTTTTATCCTCCTGTCTAGTACTGTTCAAGCCCTGTCTAAGATTTCTGTACAACAAGCCTATTTTCTTTTGCCACCAGTGTTGAATGTTTATCTGTTACACTTTTGTATTAGTCGTTGTATTAATCTTGATTTTTTAAAATCTAATTTCTTTTAAATTGACTTACATTATAATGGAACAGGGTTTCCTGGACTCAGTTAATGCAAAGATCTGGTAGGTCACATGCTGCAATTTTTTTCTGTGGTCATCTGCTTTAAAGCAGGTAAGACCAAAGCAAATACCTTGTTACTGTGGTGCTTTCATGTATAAATGGCCACGGAAATGCTGTCACATGTGAATGGAAATAACTGTGCTGTCATGACCTGGATTTTACTATATCTAGTTTTCTTTGGATGTTTCTTCCTCTATTTAAAATTTGTATCTAGGGGGAATATGAGGCTATCTTAACTTTCAAGGGCTGTGGGGGTCAGCTGTGTTATTTGGGTTCCAGCAAATGGTGACTGTGGTGCTGTGGGGACTGTAGTACTTTTGGGCATATCTCTCATGTTTGTATAGTTCACTTACCCAAGGGGTTCAATTTACTGTGCCTCGACTGTCCTTTTGAGTTTCATTATGTGTAGTAAATGCAGGGGGTATTTAAATGCAGAAGTATTCAAGCTCACTGCTCCCCAAAGAATTTAAAATATTAAGAATCAGTATCACTCTAGTTTGTGAAAATATTTGCTGTATAAAGTTAACTTTTCAAAGAATAAGTTTATATGGACCAGATACAACAACAGCAAAAATCTGAATCATTTGTTCCTTCTACCACTCTCATTAAGGCACAAGCTCAACAAAGGCTTAGTCTTTTTTGGTGTATAAAACCCATATTCATGATAAAACCATTAGGGATAATCCAGTATTATTATCATTGTACTAATTAGCAAGTAATTTTAGTTCTGAATGGAGGAGTGTTGCTGAATTACTTTATCAAGGAAAAATAAGGCCTTTTGTATATTGCTCAGGCTTTTGCTTTGTAGTCAATAAAATAGGCAGTGAAAGATGCTACACCTGATACCATATGTCTCTTGTGTGTTTGATGCAGTAGGGCTGAAACTGGCACACCCAGAAATGCTGCAGAGAAAGGGGTATATAGTGTAACAATTATTCTTTAACTAAGTTACTACTTTAGAACACTGTTTCTACCTTTGTCCTCATCTGTGCAAAGTAATGGCAGATAATGACATTCCTGTGCAGTATTTCAGCAGGCCATCATGATTGTTCTATTATTTAGATTCACTTTACAAACCCTTTTAGATTTTGATCGACAGCAAAATCTTTTTTCTGTAAATTTGCTCAAAATAAAATGATAATATATAGCTGAATCATGTGTCTGACTTGGATAGTTTTACAGGGTGCTAATAATCACCCAAAATGACTTACAAAGATGACATGTGATACAATTACATAATATCTTGATGCATTTGGAGGATAAAGTTGGGAAGAGGTATATGCTCCTGTGGGGTTCAGTCCCATAAGTGGTCTTGTAAAAGGTCTTGAAACAGATCAGTGCATTGGGTGAGTGTACTGCAAAGGAATTGTAAATGGGTTTGCCACCTCGTTAATAGGCTGGATTCATTTTTATGCTTCTTCCTGGTTGTTACAGGTCTGTAGCCTAAGTATAGTAAGTTACTGTTCTACTTCTGTTCCTAAATCCATTCATGAAGGCAAAACAAACGAAAAGAAAGCCAATTACTACCCTCAAATTAAAGTTTTGGGTTTTTTTATTTATTTATTAATCATTGTTTAGGGTATAGTTTTGTTTTGCTTGGTGTATCTACTTCAAAGATTAGGTGAAAGTTTTTAGCATGGTGATCCACTTCCATAAAATGAACATACTAAAGTAAAAATAAAATCTTAATGGTGATTTTGAAGTTATGAGAAACTACTAAGAAAGAAAAGAAACACTGCATGGTAACATTTGCTGTTACATAATTGATGGTGTCAGAAGATGAGTTCAAACACACCAGTTATTTCCATGTATTTATAGATTTAGAACAGTAGATTTTTGTATATGTGTGGTACAAAAATGTGTAGATCTTGGAAGTTGTGGATGGGTTTGAGCAAAGACAGTACAATATATAATCTGTAAGCTTCATAAGTGCATGCAGTGATCAGTTGTGTAGGTTGTTGGTTCTGCAGAAGCAAAATGGAGACATGTTATAAACCTCTCAGGCTTGTGGTTTCAGTTGAAAGGCTGATGGAGCTTCTGCGTACTAAGAACAGTTTGGTACTGGACTAAGAAGCCTGTAGTCTTTTGTAGCTTGCCAAGCCCAAGTTGTGGTTCAGAAACTTACGGTGTTGCTGCTGAAGCCTGTGGAGCTTGTGAGCAGCACAAGCCTGAACTTGACAGCAATCTCAGACACCCAAGCAGCCAGAAGGAGATAGGCAGAGCAAAGGACTGGTACAAATCCAACCCTCATCCAAGTTGGAAATAGATGAGGAAAGTCCATTTTGCATATGGATGTGTGGTTGTGTTGTGTCTGATACTCCTAAAACCCCTGTTGGGCTTTTTTGAAAGAGTGGGCTCTCTTCTTCTGCACAGCTTTTGGAATACAGCCTGTGATAATGTGGTGTTTTCTACAAAGAAAACCAGTGATACTGTCTGCATCTGCATTTGCATTCGCAAGCAGCAGCTGACTGAAACTGGCAAAACCAGTCATTTAGGATTTGGGTTGAAGTTGGAATAATGCTGGTGATTTCGTTCTGCTGCTTGAAAAAAAGGAAAACAAAGCCAACCTGTCAGCAGCAAGAGAAACCATGAATCTGCAGGAAACAGAGCTACCTGGTTTACACTTTAGAATATGTTCACAAACATACTTTTAGAAAAAAGAACTTTTTAGTCCCTATTGAGAGAGAATATATATATGGGTTTTTTTCCAAGCCCTGAAGAACTTCTCAGTGCATATATTGAAGCAAGCAGTGCTTAGGAAAGATGGCAGACAGTTAGCTATGAAAACAGGTGACTTGAGGAAAAAAAAGAAATCAAGGTGTGACCCTGTGGCAATGAGTACTTTGGTTAAAAAGTTCTTAAAGATTACTTTTGTAGTGATATTCTTTCTTCCTCATTGTCTACATTAGTATTGTCTGCTCCCAGTTTGTGTAGATATGTTCTGCTTTTGTTCAATTAGTGTTGGAGATAAATTTTTGTACCTAGAATTTCCTAGCTTGAGTCTTTGGAATTGTATGTTTACTCTGCTCTTTCATTATGCCTTTTTTGCACAGTTATGCAGTGCTGAACCTATGACACATCTTACTGACTAGATCTGGTTCTTCTGAAATGGATGATTTAGCAGCTCTTGGGGCAATTTTTTTTTTTTTTCCCTCCTTGCAGTAACTGCTGTTTATATAGAGGATCAGGGAACCTTAAGGAAACTGCTATTGCAGTGTGCCTCAAACTTGACCTGAAGGAATTGCCTGTAGGCATGATAAGTCCTCTTAATGTTTTAATTTCTGGTGCTTTTGAGACATCAAACTAGGAACGGAGTTTTTGGTGATTTCCTATATATCTTCATTGTGCTTAAGGGTTACAAACATCTTGGCTCTTAATTGTGATTGTGTGGTAGTGCTTTCTATGGGATTGATCAAATTTGATAGTGTGAGCCTAAATTTCTCTGCAAACATACACAGTCAAACTGCAATGATGAATGAACCAGTTATTGAACATCAGTCAAAGTGGAATCAGAAGAGCAGTCAGCTTGGCAGAAGCAGTCCCTGAGAGCCCTTGTTCCTATATTATGTGAGTTTCAGAGCTGTAAATTTCAAAATACTGTCCAAAGGTGAGGCTGGTCTCCAGCTGGCAAGTCTTTGGGAACAAGTTACAGAACTTACAAAAATATTCTTCTGCCGTATCAGAATGATGCCTTAACAGAAGCACAAAGTATGCTCGAGCCTGTCTTGCATGTCTGGGTTTTCTCATTAGAAAGTGCTTCTGCTGTTGCAGCACAGATTTCATTGCCTCATATCACAGCACACAACTGTCATTTTCTGATTTCATTTCAGCAACCTTAAGTGAACAGGGAATGTGTTATCCTTAGCTGCCTAGAAAAGAAAAATGTGGTTCAGATGAAAAGTGCTCTCAACCCTGGCTTGATCATCTGTCTTGACAATATCAGTGAACTTTTTGTTAGTAGTTTGACATAAATATTAAGACTGGTGAATCAGCTGGAGAGACAGCAGGGGAATTCTTCCCATATTTGTGTAAGACCAGGCAGAAGACAAACGCATTAGCCTCTACTAGAGAGCAAATGAGGAATTCTAAGATAGCTATTTTAGTGGCAGGTATGCTTGTAAATTTCTTGTTTCTTCTTAAAAATAACAGGTTTGGATCAATAGTTGTTTTCACACCCCAGTACTTTGCTGTTTGTTTGCTTGAAAATGCTGAATGCTGCTGTTTATTCCCATGTATGCACTGTCAAGAGCAAATCTGATTTTTAAAATCTATTAATGATTTTTTTCCATTCCTTTAAAATAAAGTTACTGTATGTTCCTCAAAGCAAAGATTTGCTCTCAAGTCTACATAAGGCCCTAAATCTCATTTTGGTTAAAAGTTATTGTTAGACTGGTTTGGGAAAATGCTAAAGGATATGCTTATTCTTCATTGATTGGAATGTTTTGCTGAATTGTGACTGTCTCAATTGCAAGCAGTAAGTTACATTCTTGAACTTCAGAAATGTGTGGGTTCTTTTCCTCTTTGTGCATGTCACAGCACATTCCTTATTTCTTAAAAATGTATCTGGAACTTTTGATATACAGCAAATTTAGGAACAAGTTAAAATTTTGATTTCTGAGAACAGGGGCCGAGAGCATAAGCCATGTAAGTTCTAGCAGGCACATACAATAATGTATGTTAGACATACTTTACAGATAACATAACATTATAGTATGTTATCTTCGGCATCTGTAAGACTGCTGCTATTTCTTATAAAGTCTGATGTTTTCTCAAGCATGCATCTTGATGTTACAGGTCTGCTGCCTTGAAGATTCCTTGCAGATGCTGTTAGCTTCTCATGGTAGCACATTTGTGATTGCCTTGTTGCAGACATTTTGGAGAGCCATGAAAATATTGAGAAACAAGAGTCAGGAAATGAATAGCATCCAGCAGTATCACAGTATACATGCTGTATTTTTTAGATTCTCTGTAAACAATTGACATCTAAGAAGACACTTTGTTTTGTGGTGATTTAGGCAGAATAGAGGGTTGCAGAGTGAATGTTTAAGCATGAAGTTCATGTCTTTCTTTTTAACTGGGTATATATTTATTTTCAATTTTAGGTTGGAGGCAGTAAGCACACAATGAATGAGCACCTGCATGTTGGTAACCATGGACAAATCCAGGTTCAGCAGCTCTTTGAAGACAATAGTAACAAGAGAACGGTTCTGACAACGCAGCCAAATGGACTTACAACGTTAGGCAAACCTGGATTGCCAGTGGTTCAGGACAGACAGTCAGAGAGTGCCCACAGGCGACAAGGGAGCTCCAGCTCTTTAAAATCTACAGATGGAACAGGGAAGGTGAAAGCCTCTGTTATCACACCAGAGCAAGCAATGAAGCAATACATGCAAAAATTAACAGCTTTTGAGCATCATGAGATTTTTAGCTACCCTGAAATATACTTCTTGGGTCCAAATGCAAAGAAGCGTCAAGGTGTGATTGGTGGTTCAAACAACTGTGGGTATGATGATGACCAAGGGTCGTACATACAAGTACCCCATGATCATATTGCATACAGGTATGAAGTCCTGAAAGTGATAGGGAAAGGAAGCTTTGGGCAGGTGGTGAAGGCCTACGATCACAAGATGCATCAGCATGTGGCACTAAAAATGGTGAGAAATGAAAAACGTTTCCACCGCCAAGCTGCGGAAGAAATTAAGATCCTGGAACATCTCCGGAAACAAGATAAGGATAACAACATGAATGTTATTCACATGTTGGAAAACTTCACATTCCGCAGCCATATCTGCATGACATTTGAGTTGCTGAGCATGAACCTCTATGAATTAATAAAGAAAAACAAGTTTCAGGGCTTTAGCCTACCTTTGGTTCGGAAGTTTGCCCACTCAATTTTACAGTGCTTGGATGCTTTGCACAAAAACAGAATCATTCACTGTGACCTTAAACCTGAGAACATTCTGTTGAAACAACAGGGTAGAAGTGGTATTAAAGTGATTGATTTTGGCTCAAGTTGTTACGAGCATCAGCGTGTCTACACTTACATTCAGTCACGGTTTTATCGTGCACCTGAAGTCATCCTTGGTGCTCGTTATGGGATGCCCATAGATATGTGGAGCTTGGGCTGTATCCTAGCAGAGCTTCTGACCGGTTATCCACTTTTACCTGGAGAAGATGAAGGAGACCAGCTGGCTTGTATGATTGAACTGTTGGGCATGCCTTCTCCAAAACTCTTAGATGCATCCAAGCGAGCAAAAAACTTTGTGAGCTCTAAGGGTTATCCCCGCTATTGCAGCATCACAACCTTGTCTGATGGCTCTGTAATACTTAATGGTGGACGCTCTCGGAGGGGAAAACTGCGTGGCCCCCCAGAGAGCAGAGAGTGGGGTAACGCATTAAAGGGATGTGATGATCCCCTCTTCCTTGACTTCTTAAAACAGTGTTTAGAATGGGATCCTGCTGTCCGTATGACACCCAGCCAGGCTTTGCGGCATCCCTGGCTAAGGAGACGGTTGCCAAAACCTCCAACTGGGGAAAAGGCCTCAGCAAAGAGAATTACAGAGAGTACTGGTGCTATAACTTCAATTTCCAAGTTACCTCCAACTTCAAGCTCAGCTTCAAAACTGAGGACTAATTTGGCGCAGATGACAGATGCCAATGGGAATATTCAGCAAAGAACAGTGTTGCCAAAACTTGTTAGCTGAGTTTGAAAACCCCAATGCTGTTAATATGAGAGATACAATGTGGCTGAGCCTTATTTGTATGAAAAATTAGCTCAGATATGCATTTTTATTTGCTCAATAAATCTAATTCATTTGTATCTTTCAGCACTCATTTTAAATGTAATTTAAAATGTTAATTTTGTTTTTATAAAAATACGGGGACAATGCTTTAAGTTTTTCTACTTATTTTTTAAAATGTTTGTCTTCTACAGTACAATTAGCCTTACTGTAACTAGTGTGACACAGTAATAAACATCAGTGGCAGGCCACTGGTTACAACGTGACTGTCATTCATTGCAGTGTGGTATCGAAGGTATCAACCTTTCTTTTCCATGGTTCATACTAGTTTTAGCCTGGGGTAAATTTGAAAGACTACCTTTTGGATTTTATGGATTTGGTCTGGATTCTGTGAACGCTCACATCTATGACTGACTGGACACTAGGGGTAATACTCAAAGAATACAGTTAAGCACTTGTAATCTTGTAGTTTAAGATGGAGCCATAGCATGTTCTATTGTCATCTTTTATGTGGTAGCCCAGAGGAAGTCATACTGTTACCTCCTGTGGAATGCTTTCTCTATTTAAAAGTAATGGGCTTTGATTAAAATGATAATTTATATGTAATGCAAAAAATAACACCGGGGCTAAAATTACTCTCTTACCTTGCATGCCATGTGGTAGAGTGAGAGGAATGGGTAGTCTTGATAAGCATGGAAATGGCAATATGTCTGTTTCTCTGAATTTGAAGTGGCTGATTAGTTGGTAAAGCAAAATGTTCTGAACTTCATTTCAGGTCTGTAACATTGAGCATTCACACAGGTTCTCCTTTTTTTCTTTTAGGGTGTTTTTTTGGTTTTTTTTTCCCCATCTCTTCTCATCTGTTTTTTTCTAGTGTGCAGCTTGATCTCCCAAAATCACATAGGCAGAAGTGCTCATTCTGTCAGTGTTCTACTGTAACTTCCAGACTGTTAAACTGCATGGATTTCAAGGTTGCTTTTATCTCCTCTGACCATGTTTGAGCGACTGTGATTTCTGTGGTACATTTACACTTCAGATCAAATCTGCATGTAGGGGCAAACACAATGTTATTACATTGCTTCCTGTAGAGGAGTACTTCACCTTAGCTTAACTGTTGAAGGAAAGATCCTCACTGGAAAGCTTTTCAGTTGGAAGACACCATCCTAGATAGTGTCTAATAAGGGAAAATTATCAAAGGAAAGCTAAGCTCTTGGAATTTGATTTAATCTTTGGCATTTATAGATGAAAATTAACTTTGAAAGAACAAATAGAGATGTGTGGATTTGTTCACGTGTCTGTGTGCTAATGCTTGGTTTTTCTTTTTTACTTTTAACTGCATTCATGGAAGAAAGATGGTCTACTAAAGAACAGTATCTAGACCTATGAGAGAGGTATTCACATGTTGTAGCATGTTTTCAACAGGAACAGTTTTTTGAAATCTGAGATCAGTATTTTAATCTTTACAATGGCTGTGGTCTACATTAGATGTATGAAAAGGGAATTTTAAACAAAGTAGAACAATCCAGAAGGGTTTATGAATGTTAGAACAAGATATATTAGAACGGATTGCATTAAACCTCAGTAACTTACAAACAACATTTATATGCACAGTTTTTACTGAGTTACTTGTACAAACTATGAAAATTACTTAAAGCATGGTCCCCTGAGAGGCCAAGAAAGTTTCCGGTTAAGTTCTCCTTCATATTTGTTAATTTACCACTTACAGCTTAATTTTTGTTTGTTGGCTTATTTTATTTGTAATTTAATGTAAGACTGGGGGAGGGATAGAAAAAAAAAATAAGACAGAATTCTCAGGAAACACATCGCTGAACTTCTTGCCAAAAAGTCAACGCCTAAAGAAGCTCGAAAATAATTTCTGAGTAGAGGATGTATTTATTGATTGATAAATGTAAAAATTAGACTGTCAATCAACCATTTTTCTTATTTTTTAAAATAAAAAGATAATTTCCTGCCTCTAGTCAAATTAAATTATTTAGTGTTAACTGTTCACACCTTTTTACAATATGTATAAGTGCAATATGTAAACATACATGAAATCATGTTAAAAATTAAATATAATAATACTTCTAAAAAAAGTGGAGTTTAGAATATGAATATCCAGTAAATTATGGTCAGTAAATTCTAAGTCTGGAAAAGAGATATATTAATTTTAATGTAAAATTAACTAACTCTCATGACTGTGGGAATACAATACTATGTATTTTTCTACAGTACCAGAGAATCTTTATTTCCTCCACCACCTGCTTGGCTTTACCACTCCTTTCTACCTAACTCTTCCTGCAGAAGTAGGGATGTTGATGTTAAGGATAAAAGAAGAATCATCTCCCGTGATATTTTTTAAGCAGACATTGATACATGTTCCTGCCTTTTGTGGCAACTTAAGGTGAAAACATTCTTGATGTTCATGGCTCATTAATGGGCTACAACCATTAAGTTTTCTTTTTCATGTAACCAGTTCTTAATGCCAATAATGCATTTATGATCCACCTTCATAAATGCTACCGGAAACTTAAAGGCCAAAATATAGTGTGAAGAACTATTTTTTTAACCCAGATACAGTGGAACTTGCTCTATACTAAAGGAGCAGCTACATCAAGGTTTTTAAGTGATGTAGCTGCATTTTATTGTAGCTTATTTATCCCTGTAAAAAAAGGGGGGAGGGCAGGGAGGGGGGAAGGACATTGCCTCTTGCTTTGGTGTGATTTTATTCTAAGGGCTCTGATAATTAGGCTGATAGAAGTTGGCTTGGAAACAGTGCTTAGTCTCACATGTTACCATTGTCTGGGGATGTCTGAGCTATTTTCAGATTTAGTAACAGCACAGTGTTGTCTTTGGTTGCAGTCTCACTTGGCTCAGTTTCTTGCACCACTGTTGTGTTCATTACCACTTAAGTGTTGGAACAAGAGAGTGATGCAAGATGTGTAGATGAAGGATAGTGGATGGATTGTGCCCTTGGTGTTAACAATGTGCCTTTTGTTACAAATGCATCTTGGCCTCTTTAACCCTTGGAATACTGCTTAGTAGGGATGAAATCTATTTTTAAGTGCTATACCTGTCTTAAAACATCCTGTAGATGATTGAGGCCTTAATAGAAACAATAAGGCAATCACAGTGCTAGGGTGGAGAGGACACTGTTCTTGTAGTACCGTCTCATTAAGGGGTTAAAGATGGCCCTTTCTCATTGGTTGTACTTTAACATCAGATTGATTTTTTTTTAGAATATTCTTTTCTTATAGTGACACTAGACTAGAAATCAACTGTATTTGTAAAAATTTACCTCAAACTCTTCAGTTTTATAGTGTGATTTAATCCCAGGGCATTTGGTATGAACCAAAGTGCATTCCTTTTATATGTGCCTGGCTCTTATAAAAGTGACCAGGGATTTTTACAATTTGGGTGCAAGGCACTTAAGCCACTTTTAATTTGTTGGGTGGTTTGGAGTTATAAATGACTTCATGGGAATGTTGAAAACTTAAAAGACATAAGTAGCATCGGGCAATATTGAAATCTTTAAGAAAGGGTGTGCATTATTTAATGCTCTCCATTTGTTAATTTTTTTTCCATCAGTAATATTTGTGATAAATACGAAAAGAACTCTTTTTACAGTCAGCAAAGATTAGAATATTGCCCAGTGTAATGCTATGGTAGCATTCAAATAAAATAACATTTGTGAATTATTGTTTCTAGGGGCTTGTACATCTCTGCTATAAATTGTAATTACTCAATTCAACTGCTACAATGGCGTCTAAGCAGTAGCTTGGGTTTTTATTGGGCAATGACTTAGACACGTGACTGTAATATGCTGCAACTGTGTGTACTGAAAACATGTGAAAAATGATTGAATGTGGACTGTGTATATATTTATGTATAATTTTCTGTGAGATGCTGCTGTTGCCACTTAACATTAAAGATGTTGAAGTGGGTTTTAATCCTAGTGGCCAGTTTTATGATACTGTATGTATTGTACAGCTGATGACAGGAGTTGAGACTGTTCTAGTGAATATTTGTTACATTTTATTGTTGTGGCCAGAGATCATTTCAGAATAAAATTTTATGTCCTACTTTAATTCTCTCCACTGTACTTCGGGTTTTTTTGTAGTCGTAAAGAGGCCTTGGAATGCTGACATTTCTTAAATGTGGAAAGGCCATCTCTTAGCCTGCTCAGTCAGTGGTGGCAGTGCCTTTGTCCCTAAGCTTGCTTGCTGGTATCTGTATATAGCAATTATCCATTGCTGGAGGATGACTCTTCTACTACTTTATGTGTCTTGACAGCCTTAAATATTGCCCAAAGGCTACTTTTCTAAAGTTCTTCTCAGGACTTAGAAAGTAATATAGTTGGTATTTTTATTTGTATATTTATTTGAGAGAAAAGATCTTTGGCAGGAATTTTGTGGACATGGCTGTTCTAACTTTTTTTAGCTGCTTTTGAAAGATTTTTAAAAATAACAAGTCTGATTTTATAAGAAATTGAGACAGGTACAGTGTGTATTCTTCTTATTAAATCTGCTTTAAAAAGACCTAGATTTCTGCATGAATATTTGTGTCAGACTGAGTTTTCAGAGCTTGTCAGACTTTGTGAAGTCCCAGGAGAGCGAGAACATACTAAACAGGCCAGACTGAGCTAAGTTTTGTTCACAGAGACACCCAGAGTAATTTCACCGTTCAGCACAGAACTTGTCTTGTAAGTGATTGGCCACATTCTTTACTTGACAATGTCCATGTGCACCCAGAGCAGTTTCTCTGAAAAGCTTCTGGTTCGGGTGAGCCCAGGCTGAAATCAAGGGATTTTAACTGGACTTTTTTAGTGTTTCCCATTCAGCATAGTTGGGAGATTTTAGAGTACACACCCTATGAATATTAAATATAAGTAAATACAGTTTACAGCCCCAAAGAGCAGTGAGCCAAAAATTACATCTTTGTGGCCTATCTGTGATTGTCTTCGTCTGAGGACAAAGGCCTTTTTTTTGGTTTTAGTTAGTTAAACTTTGTTATGGAAAAATACTCCAGCTATCTGATCCTCTTGCCAACTTTTGCACTCTTTTGTCACCTTTGTGTTTTCATTTGAAGAAGGGTCAGTGCCATCTTACTTCATTTCAGTCACCTAGAAGTTGGTTTTTGGCCTGTTTGCCAAAGTCTTTTGCTGAGACTTGCAGTAGCTGGTGGGGAATTTGTGTTGGCCTCTGCCAGCGCTTCCTTCTTAATCTTTAAGAGCTCTGATCCCTCTTTAAAATGGGACCCTTGGAATCCCACCCTGAATGACAGTCTGTAGTTGCTGTTATCTCCACAGTGCTTCCTTTTGTGAAAAATCTGTCTCCCTTTGGATATCAGCTGTGTATCTCTTTTTTTTTTTACAGAAAATTCAGTAAAGAATGCAAGAAGTGTAATGATCATCAGGTGCTGTGTTGTTCACTTACAGATGCTTTTGCTCCTCTTCAGAATCCCGCTTCTTGTCCCACTTTTTAAAGATCTGCTTATTGAAAGATCCAGCAGGGATTTTTATTCTTACTCAAAACTTAAGAAATGAAAAAGGTACTATGGAATGCGTCTGTATAGGGCTGCCTATGGTCAGGAGTTGGTATGAAGAGGGGAAAAAAGGCACCTGTAAGACAAACAGGGCCAAGATTTGGGTAAGCATGATCCTTCCGGGGTTCATTGGAGGTTTAAGAACTTCGGCAGTATCAGGTTGAGAATGGGAAAGTCTTATGTTTAAATGGTTCTCAGTGTCTTAAACAGTTGATGAACTATTAATTCAGTGGAAAAACATTCTTTTGAAGGCCTGTCATTTAAACTCTATACTAATAATTAAAGGATAGCATTAAAGAATCTTCTGTAGCTAGAATTTAATAAACATTATTATGCATTTCTTTTCAAAGTGTGATTTATAGTGCTGTAATGCTGCTAGCATAATCTTATATTTTATATTTCATTGTTCCTGAGAGGAAGAATATTCCTTGTCTTTTATTGAGTGTGTGGTACTAGACATCTCCCAGCCATCAGATATGCTATATCAGAGTTAAAGTGGCATTTGTAGAATTGGTTTCTGTTCCTTTGCAGAAATCCTCTGCCCCTCTTGGAACTGGGGTTTGGTTTCTCTGTGCCATTTTCCCTCTTTGATTTTGTCTGCTGTTTGCTTGCTTGTTCATTTGTTTGTTTTTAAAGAAGTGCTTTCCAGCCTCTAGCTGTGGTGAGACTTGGATCTCTGCCAACTATTGAACACATTGGGATAGGTAATACTGCAAAAACAATGTTTCTTTAGCTTTTTTCCCCAACAATAAACAGAAAGTCTTGCTCAGTACCAAACTCCTAAGACAGGGAAAGCACATTTGCCTCCAGCTTTGGGTCCACACCAGCTGTTAACCTTGTTTAACTTCTGCATGAAGTGGCTTGTGTCCATCATTTTGAGGGGGAAAATAAGACTACTGTGGAAGGTCTTGACATCTTTTTTGACAAAATCTGGGATAGAGATGGAGCTAGGGAAGGTTTTGTTGAGAAATTCTTGTACTGGAAGCTCTGCATAACACCATGGGAATTGACAAATACAGTGTTCTTGCTAACAAGAGGGGGAACTGTTTCCTCTCTTTTGCAGACTGTTTTCATTTCTTTACTGTGGTTTGGTTATCTGCAAGCAGCTATGCATGCCTTCGGTACCTAGAGACACTGTCTGGAGCAGCTGCAAACAGTTGAAATATTATTTTATCAGTAACCTGGGCACTGGGAAATCCAGAGATTCTCATTCAGAGGTGAGACCATCTGACTCGACATCATAACACCCATTTAAGACTGTCTAAATGCAAAGCATTGCTGTAAATTGTTAAGCTGTGATTGAACATAGTATGGGAGAGAAACGTCCAAGAAGCAGAAAAGCAATTGACATTTTTTTTTATAAAGACTTTTGGGCAGGTTTCAGCTATCATACTGATTCATTTAAGACTACCTCTTTAATTTAATAAAAGTGGTCTGAATAAAGACATAATAATAATATTTGTATTTCAGATTCAAAGTGACAATAAAAGTTCCACATTTAATTTTTTCCCCCCAGTTGTGGGTTCTTGCAGACACTACAAATATACTTTACTCAAGCCATCTAGGTATAGACATCTACTCTGATATCAGCTCCTGATGGATCAGCAGGAACCAAAATTAAGGGATGTGTGTGTGTGTGTGTATACAACGTATACATATAGGTGTGCATGCATGTACACATATATGACTCTGAAAAACAAACCCAAAAATTCTGCAGGCATTCTTTGTAGTGCTTTACAAAAAAAGACATGTAGCTTTGTTTTCCCTTTGCCTCTTTGACGTTTCAGTGTAAGTCCAACATGTTTGCATTGCACAGACATCAAAGCCATTTCTTACTGCTGTGCTCATTTCACCATGGGGGTGCACACACTTCAGCTTTCCTGCTGAAGGCAGAGGGTGCTCAGTGAGCAGCAGTCAGGTGTCACCCCCATGACAGCTGGTCCTGTCACATTTTCTGAAGTGGGCCTTCACCAATGACAGGGCTGTTTTGTAGCTTACCCTGAATTATTACTGAAATAATTCCTTTGTGGCTAAAGCCTGAGTCCATGTGCTTAGACTTGGGTTTGTAAACTTCAGATGAAAAAGAAATCCTGAGTCAGAGTTTGTACAGTCCACAGCTGGAATTAAAAATGGGTTTCTAAGCATCCTAGTACTTGTCTCATCCAACTGTGGCACTTACGGCCTTTAAGATTTGAAAGTCTTTCCCGAAGGTCTGTGCAGACTTTGCCCAGGATGGCCCTCGACTGATGGCCCTGTCTATGCTGCTCACAGATGGCATTGCTTTTGGCTACCCTGGGAGGCTGGCGCTCCTCCAGCACTTCTGGATTCCTCAAGGTACAAAGAACACAGACAAAACTACTGAGAAGTGTTGCTGAGGAGAAACCAAACATTCGTGTCTCAAGGGCTGTGCACACTGCAGGAGGGACAGCCTGGGTGTCAGTCCTGTGTGCTGTTCTTGCCCACCGGACCTGCTCCACCACAGACACCTCCCAGTCATGCCAGCGCCCATCTCTGTGCCCTGTTGGGGTGGACCAGCAGGTCTCATTCCTCCTGAGCTAGCCCATCACTGCCTGCAGTTCCGTGTGCAGATTTCTTGCCAAAGGCAGTGAGCGGCTGGTCTGGTGCTTCCAAGGTGAAGTTGCTGCCAGAGGGTACCCAGCAGGGTGCTGCAGCCCACCACTGTGGGCTCAGCTGTGCACCTGTAAAGGGCCCTGACGCCCATGGGGTGCTCCTGTCCCTAACGGTGTGTGGAGGCAGGGACATTTTCCCTGTCCTTTGGTGCAGAGCAGAGCCAAAGTGTGATGCTTAGGTGAGTGCCCTCGTGGTGCAGGAGGAGGAGGAGAAAAGTTCTCCCTACCCTGGGACTGGTAGCATCAGGCCGAGCAGCTTAGCACCTGTCAGGGTGGGATGTGAGGAAGCTGTAACACACTGTTCCATTGGCACCGGCGGGAATGTTGCAAATCGCAAGCATTTGCAGATGGCCTGTCTTAATTAGCTTTGACAAGTACCTAAGTTACTTTAAGCTACACCACAAACAGGATCCTGAAGCTTTCATTTTTGCCCCTTTTAAATAAAGCTTTTTCCTTCCTCCTGCTACAGCATTTCCATGTTTTGTCCATATAAGGCTCTTGAGAAGAAATAAGATCTTTATGTAGCTTAGGAGCTATATTTTGATTGACTAAACGATTTATAATTAGGAGGTAACTCCTGCCAGCGCTCTTCATATGTTGATTGAGAATTGCCTGCAGCGAGTCAATGCCAGCAGAGCTGACAGAAAAGCACACTGGTGCCTTCTTGAAGCAAATGCCTTGCAACCCCAAATGTCCTCCTTTCTCACAGTGACTCAGACAAATTATATTTATGGACAATGACTACAGGAGTTACAGGTTTTTGCTCCAGAGGCCATTAGCAGAATACTTACCCATGCAGTTATTGATGGTCTGTTATGTGGGAGTAGTGGTGGCAGCCTTGTTAGAGCCCCTGAATGAACTCTGTGTGAAAAGCTGAAGGCGAGTGTACCTCTACCTTTGAAGGATGCAAAGCAGAAGCCTTTCCTCATCTGGTAGAAGACACTTGATCTGGTTGCCAAAAAGGTGGTTCTGGAGTGAGGTCACTTGGGCAAGATTAGAAACAGAAAAAATGGCTGCTATGGGCCTTTGAGGAGATACAAATGGGTTTTTTTTCTTTCTCCTCTGATGAAATTATGGCATAACAGGCCACCAGGAAGGTGCTGGACACATAATCCATCTCAGCTGCAACAGATGATCAATATAGGACTCTATGTTCCCAGTGTTTTGGTTTTCTCTTGGGTGAGGTGGATCAGTGTCTGCTGAGGTAGATCTTGGCTGAGGTGCATCTGTGAGGTGTCTGCTGGGCAGACAAATTCCCTTTTTGGACAAAACTGAGGAAGTCCTTTCAAGCTACCCTGTCTGTAGGTGGGCAGGCTGGAGAGACAGAGAGCATGGTGGTTGCAAAAAGGTGCAGTAAGTAATAAACAAGGGATCACTTTTCTTCCTCTTGGTGATTTCCTCCAACTCTCCATTGCATTGGACTTTGGTATCCAAACACAATCATCTGCTTGAGCCATGAGTGCCCTATGTATAAAAAAACCCAGAAACAAGTCACATAACGACAGGAGATTAAAAATAGAAGTTACCTGTGGAGTACTATTTCATTTCCCTCATGGATCTCAGCTTTCAGAGTTTTATATTTGTATATTTCTTTTCTATCTTCCAACCAAGGCAAGCAGAACTTTACTGGGAGCATAGGGCCTACAGGACATCCACTATCACAGCAGATATAATTTAATAAATCCTTTATCTAAATGTACTGTTTACTACAAAAGTAGATCTCTTACTAGCACCTACTGCTTCTGTTGAAAGACAGCTATAAAACACTGTTTCTCTAATGGTTATAAATGTGCTTTTAGCTTAAAATAGTTGTCGATTTTTTTTTCATGCTATTTGTTCTTGTGCCAACATTGTCTTATGGCTTGAATGATTCTTCTGCCATGCTGGTATTTGGACATATATTTATAAAATGTAATCGTATCCCCCTCAGCCTTTCCTTTGCTAGGCTACTGCTGTTAAGCTATATTTATCTCGTCAGTAAAACTAACTCCCTGTGCTTGTCCTAATAGATGTCTGCACCTGCTCTAGCTTCAGTTCAGTTTTCTTAGAGCCGTGGTTGGCATCCTGCTAGCAGTCCCACCAGGGGTATGCACAGTATGAAAAAGACTCCTCCCTGCCCACTGCCATGCTTCACCCAGAGCATCGCAGGATTTTTCTTCTCTGTGTCATGCCAGCAGCTCCATTCAAGGCATTCTTAAGCTATTTGGCTGCTCCCCTGCCTTTCCTTCCCTGTGCTGTGTACAGACGATGAGATGCAAGTTACAGTAAAAATTTCTCTTGGCTCGTATGTATCTACTTGGCTTTGTTCGATCAGATTTCCATTGCCTTATTGTGAGAAATTAAACCTCATGATTTTCATGAGTACATGTAATTTGAGCAGCTGGAACTTTTAGGAAAACATTAGAAATTATGTGACTGTAAGGAAAAAATAATCATACTCAGCATTCATTTTTCAGAGATACATTTCAGATGTGATGCAGTTGGCTCTAATCAACATTGGCGCATCAAGGTGTTGCCATTACACCAGAAAAACTTATGTTGCCAAGTCTCATGACTTCATCTGGTGTTTTTCCTCAAATCCTCTCTCCTAGAATTGTTATTACAAGTTAAATTTTTTAACTTTTAGTGAAATACCTTTCTAGTTTCAGAAAGAAGTATGTTGTAAACCCCAAATCCCGAGAACAATTCCTCTGAACTTAGAAGGGACAGATTACAAAAAGAAGGTTTAAGTCCTAGACTACTGAATTTGCAGGGCATGTAGCAATAGTGCTAAGGTCTTCAGAGCATTTAGCGTCTTCAGTGCTACCAGAGGATATGAAATAGTATGTTTTGACCTAAAAATCCTGGTTTTCTACACATTTAGTTGAGAGTTGCTTCATGGAGAGACATCAGGTCAGAAGTGGTGGGACTTGCTGAGCCATACCTGGCTATCTTGCATTGAAATGTCTTATGTTGAGGGCTCAGGTACACTCTTCTACTCTAAAAAGACACAAAGAATGAAAATTATAAGAATAAAGCAGCCATAGAAAGCAGGAAATATTTAAAATTGCTGGGATGAGTTTAGGGCCTGTGAGGAACTGATAATGAGACTGAACTTTGCAATGCACGCTCCTATCATGTGTCATGAGAAAGCCCCAAATGGGCTGGCCCCTGCCCCTGCCAATTCCCACTCCTGTGTTACTTATGAAAGGGTTGCAGCTGGTGAGAAGGGTTGGTTATGCCAAGTTTCAGGCTTGAGTAGGATTCACAAATGAGTTTAAGACAAGATTTGAAGGCTTGTCTTCACAGGTGGTATGTTTAGAAGGTATTGCCCCTCACTGCTGTCCAATGTTCATCCCAAATGTAGGGATGTTTCTAAAAAAAGCAAAGACACTTTGGTGGCCAGGAGGAAGCTTCAGTGTAGGTGTTCACTCCCTCACTCTTTCATCTGTTTAACAGTGAACTAAGAATGGAGTTTTCTTGCAAAGAAAGGCTTCTGCTTTGTTTTTTTCTGCTCTTTCCTTCAATAAAAAACTTCCCGGACAAACAAAGAGAATGCAGTGAATGGAAGTACAAGACAGTGTTATGGATGACCGAATTAAAGTTGGAAAAAAAACCCAAAACATTTTTCAAGCACATTTTGAATATTTATTTTGAAATATTATCAAAAGGAATTTTGAAATATTATCAAAAGGAATTTTTAAATCCAAGGTTTTCTTTCGGTTTTATTCCTGCACTTTACAATTTTTTTCATTCCTTTTCAGCACTTGCAGCTTTTTTTTTTTTTTTTGTGCTGCAGAAACCTGGAGAGTGAAGAATGCAGATTAAAAGTGAAAGACGAAAACAGATTAAAAGTGAAAGAAGTCAGAGGAAGTCAGTTTAAACATAAAACTAAAAACACTGCAAAAATTTTGTGTAGAGCTTTCATTCTCAGACACACAGAAAATCTGCTGTGAAAAAATCAGTTAAACAAATGAAGCATATCTTCATTTGGATTTTCTGTATAGAGAGGTTTTATCTGACTAAAACTCAAATCCTACTAAGATTTTATTGTCTGTTTAGCTTAATACCCATAAACATTTCTTATTGCCTGGGTGGATTAGAAATCATGTTCAAAGGGCTTCTATAAAACTTCTAATTGCTCTGAAATGTCACAGTAAGGACCTTAAGCCCAAAAGAATTCCCTTTGTGTGGTGACAGGAAAACATGACAATATTATGGTCTGGCTTCATGAATGACAGAGGAGATGACAACCAAGGCCCACTGCTGAATAAGTCAGTATTCACACTCAAAGGTTTGCTTTATTTTTCAAGTAGGGTTCAGGGAGCTTGTAGGTGTGTTCGCTTCCCAAAGATACTGTTTCGATTAAATCAGTTTAGGAAAATAAAGGTGTTTCCACTTGACAATGAGCATAGCCAGGTGTAACTAAATTCTGGTCCAAAGCTAGAATAAACTTTGGTTTTTGCATTATTTGTCCACTTAATATCTATTTTTTTCTTTTTTTTTCTTTTTTTTTTTCTTTTTTTTTCTTTTTTCTTTTTTTTCTTTTTTGCTTCCTTTCATACCAAGGTTATTAGGAAAAAAAATCAGTTTGACTTTAGCCTTCAAAATGGGCAAGGGCCAGGCTCATAAAGTAACCTGTTCTAGGAGCCAGCTGGTTTGTGTACATTGGGTGATGCAAAAAGCCAGGGTGGAGGAGGAACATGGGTTGGTTACTGGCAGCTGCTGTCCAGCTGATGTAATTCGGTAATAGCCAGTGACAGGCGGAAACTATAGAAGATACAAATGATAATTCTTTGGGGAGCTCCAGAGGTAAATAATTCATCAAAATGAATTTTATAGTAGGGGTCAAAAGAAATTGAAGACAGCCTGAGTGTTAACTCTCTGAGGGAGAAATTGACAGATTGTTTTTGTACAAACTATGCAGGGGGGAAATACAGGCAAATTAAATGTAAATGGAGAATACAACATTGTTCCTATTACCTGGAACCAAAGTAAGAGAGACACAGGAAACTTAAAAAAAAGAAGTGTGTTGTTAAAGAAGTGTCAGTAACTGAAATTGGTTCTGGATAACAGTGCCGGAGAGGTGCTGGGTAACAGCAAGGAGAGTGAGTTGTCACAGGTCCATACTGTTGTACAATGTATGTATCATATAATCACATCAGAAGAATATCTTCTTAGTAATCAGCTCAGTTGCCCACAGTTAGGAGCTGATTCACCTCCCCAGAGTATTTCACGTGTCTGAGTCAGGACACACCTGTCTGTGAGGGAAGGACAGAAGTGCCGATACGGGATACGTTCCGGCTCCCACAGGTGCCTGGGACTGACCCACGGGGTGACTGAAAGCATTCCCTGCTGCCTGGGCTAAGTCACCCTGCATCACCTGGTGCCACTCTGCAGCTGATCTCAGAGGCTGGTTTTCCAGGAGCAGGAAAGCCATCATGCCCCATGCAGCTCAGGGTTCCCAAAGGAAAAACAGTGGTGCTTCAACTAAGCAAATTCAATGTCTATGTCTCTGGGACTCCTTTTAAAATCATTTCTTGGTGAAGCTCTTCTTGGTGAAGCACAAGGTGACTATTTTTTCCACATATCAGGCTGTAATTCTGCAACTGTTTGTGTTTGGGGTTTAGGTTTGCCTTACTTTGTGAACGCTGACTAGTCAAATAACTTCATCCAGACCAGCCTTGGTATTTGAATAAACACGGGCTTAGGAATGAGTTGTAATAAGACTGTGAAAATGGCATGTTGCTTATGTACAGTACAAAATTTTCTACCTGGTCTTATATTTTCAAAAATGATCTCTAATTTTGTGTATCCAAATTTAGTCTCCCAGAGGCTGACTTTCAGAGGTCTTTCGAGCCCCCAGTCTTGAGCATGTATACTTCATAGTCCCCAGAATAGCTTCTCCAGGCCAATCTGCTTCATTGCAGCCCATGTTTTGCGCTATTCTGAATTCATATTTTTTCATTGCCTGAGAACTGCTGTCTGTGACATGCAGAATGCTTTCCACACTGTAAGTTTTGTGTTCCCTAAATCTGTGAAAATTTCTTTTCTGGAAACTTTATAATTGTCTTAGATCAAAGGTTTCCTTCTTATCCAGACCCAGAAAAAAAACCCAAATACTTTTATTTTCCTTCATAATCACATGTAGACTGCAACTATGAGAGTAAAAGGAGAGACACTTTAACTACTCCAATTATTTGGCCGAGTAACTCAGAGAAAATCTCTTTTCAGCAGTATGGGGGAGGGGAATCAGAAAATAAACCACTTAAAATGTTTTATTTTTCTGTATGCTAACTTTGTCAAAGGCAGGAAGTCTGCTGCTTTTTTTTTTTTTTTCCCTTGCACCATTTCACAGGGAGGCATTTCTCTTTTCTGATCCGCTAACAAGTTAAAATGTAATTGTCTCTCTCATGTGCAGAAATTTTGCTGTGATTTAGGGAAAAAGGATGTGCATGTGATAATGTACCAGTTTCCAAAAATAAACAAAAGAGTACTATGGTGAATTGTGCTGATCGCAGGATTAGTGCTCTGTCTTATTATTGGATTCATGCTGGGTGCAGGTAGCATTAAAAGAGGCTGGAAAACCACAAGGGACTTTGTAGGGTTTTTTTTTTCTTCTCTAAGACAAAAAAGCCAGCCTCTCCTGTCAGTTATATGCAATTGCCAGAACCAGATGAGAAGCAATGACATGACAAATAAACGCCTGCAGCACGTGATAGGACCAGCCTGTGGCTAAAAGCTGGTGTCCAGGCTGTTTCTATAGTGAGAGCAACCAAGCCACCGTTTTTACTCTGAATTCTTCAATATCACTCCATTTAATCCACTAGGTAAAGTGAGCATCACTTCCCTGGCAATATAGCCTAGAAAATAAAGGAGGAGGAAAAGCTGCTGCACCATTTTTCAGAAAGCAAGAAGCAGCTGAGGCTTGTGCAAGTGATGTCAGCTGCTGACGAAGAGGAGCAAGTTTTCTTGACTGAGCAACCAGCAGAGTGCAAGAAGCAGAGTGCTACATGAAGTTGCTTGCTGGGAACCTACCAGTGAGCTTTTCTCAAGGCTTTTTGTGCAATAAACCCAGCACTGATGATACATTGCAGATGTATATGCAGACAAAGAATAGAAAGTTTCAGCCCGTGTACCATGAGGGATCACAGTGCCAGCTTTTGCCTATCTCCTGTGGTGCCCAGCGGTGTCTGTTGCTGTCTGTCCCACTAATTCACATTCCCTTTTGAAGAACAGGGGATGAGGGTTAGGGCAGTCCTGGTGGAACACAGGATGGTGGCAGGATCCTGCATTGTATGAGGCAGGGGTCAAGGTCCCCCCTAGCTGCTCCATTCCATAAGACTGCCTACAACCTACACTGCTCTCCTGCTCCTCAGCTTGGCTAGGGAGCACTCAGGCAAGCAGGCACTGAAAGATCTCTCTCTGGAGAATTAGACTGCTTGTAAATAACACAAAGAAAAACAAGCAGAAATAAGCCAGGAGCATGAGGGCCTCAGTGTGAGACTCTCTAGAGTGAGAAATGTCATGCAGAAGGATGCTCCTGTGGTCAGTGTGATGCAGGTGTCCTCCAACCAGGGGCTCCCAACGCATGTGCAGGGAATCTTGGAGGACATGGACTATGTACAGTCCACAGGAAAAATCCCCAGATGCTTACAATGCAAGTAAAGGATTCCCAGCAGCCACAGATTACTGCTGGACCATGACTCTTGCTAACAGGGAGAATTCCACTACAAAATTATAATAGAGGAAACAAAGATTTTTCTCCTTTTCCCTCTCCATACCTGGATACTCTCTCCTTTCCTTTACTTGTAGGTGGAAAATAAAATGCTGCTCTTCCTTTTCAGGGCCAGACATGTAGATATGTACTGGCACTTCCTATCTGAAGCATAGGATTAATCTTATGTTTCTATCTAGGTCTCCCTTGCTCTCAGCTCTCTGGCTTTTGGTGTCAGCACAGCAGGTTCCAGTGTCCTCATCAAAGCTACTGGAGCATTACCCACACAGAATGCCTTTGAAGTGAGGCACTTCAGTCCGAGTCCCAGTACGAGAGCGCCTATCACAAACTTGATACTCCTGATGAATAAATCCCTCACGGCTCTCTGCTCTTGCTGCTGGGCAGTAAAACAAAGGGATGGCACAAATCCTTTCCCTCTGTGTGGTTTAAATAAGCTGTTCACTTGCTGATGTTATCTGGACATTACTGGAGAGCAATTTTGCTAGTCTCATTCTCCAGACAGAGATATTTGTTCACTAAGTTGGTGCTAAATAGGGGTGTTCGTTTTGATTCTTCTGCACTGAGACCACAACAGCCAATCTACAGTATTAAGTGCTTCAATCATTTTGATGGGTGTGGTTTTCTCCACATATTTGTCAAGTTTTTAAAAAAATTTAGTTTCCATTATTTCCTCTGGAAAACAAGATTAGCCTGTAGCAAATTTTTATAGCTAGACTTTGCTTTAAGAACGGGATGTCTGCTCACTTAGATATGAATACATTGCCAATGTGACACGCTGATATGTATTATGATGCAATCTCAAGAATTGCTCTCCATAAAGCTGTCTAACCTTGTACTCTCCATATTGATCCTGGGAGTGACAAATTCCATCTGAGGAAGGCAGCACTTTGAGATATTAAAGTGTAATTTATGGATTCATCTACTGAGGTTCCAGAAAGGATTTCCTTAAATGTTATGGAGCATATCCGATGCAAGTCACCTGTGATTTGGAACAATATAGTAAAATATCATAAATTCCTAGTTCCCTTTGTAATCATTTAATGAAGGTAGAATGTCCTTTGTTAAATGGGCCCTTTCATTCTCTAGGTGAATCAGGTGCAACTATAATTAAACTTTCGTTTAGAATTGGAACTAAATTAAAATCATATAAATAACAGGATCTTCAGGATTGTTATTGCTAATTAATAAGGTAACCACTCTTGCTGGAATAGATTTTTGACGATGAATTAATAACTCCCAATTTGTATGACATACTTATCTAAGACTATATATGATATTTCAGCTGTTAAACAGAAGACTCCCTTAAGGAAGGCTCTAATAAAATACTCTAAATATTGAGTAGTTTTAACTGTGCTGCAGATTCTCTCAGTACATTCTGCTGCTCCTGAAGGCTGCTACAATAAAAATCCACATTGCAATGTGGTGCAGCATTTTATTTGGAACGGTGTTCTCGGAGTGCCTTGAAGAAACTGGGTTCTTGAAGTGTCAGGCAGAGTGCTAGCACACTGGCTTGTGTGGCATGCATACACACGCACCCCCTGCAATGGCGTAATTTCATTACATATTTCTTCCCTTCAAGGCTGGTTTGATATGTAGTTGAGAGGCTTTGCATGTCATTCTGCAAAGCAGTCGATACCTAGAGTTTAGGGCTTGGATTGTGTTTCAGAGTAATAAAAACATTACTCTTGTGTCTTATATTGAACTATTTGTAAGCATTTATCTCTTAAATCAGACTCCTCCACAGATATCGTGCTCAGCATGTGCTTGTTTTCAATGTGAAAAGAAAGTGCATGGGAAGCTTTAAATGGGTAGCATCCAATTAGTCTTACCTACTTCTTCAACTCTGCAGTACTGCCACCAGCATTGGAGTCATGGTGTTCACAGCCCCAGGGTGACAGACAGCACGAGAGCTTGCACAGGATCCACTTGCTCCACTTGTACCCCTCCAAGCCCAAGCATTTCTCTTCAGCTTCCCAGAGTCCTTCCAAACCCAACTGGGTGACCTGGTTGCAGGTGACTCCAAGTGACTTTGGCTTCTCTAAAGTAAATATAAGATGTAAAACAACAGTAGAAGTAATGATTGTTAGGACATAGCAGTAGACAGTGAATATAATCCTCTCTCACTTAGGAGAGGATAAGAAAAAGGAAAGCAACACTATGGAAGATGTTAACCACTTTTTAAAGATACTGTGATGGTAAGGCTAGTACCAAAAATCATATGGAATGTAATTCTCTAATGGCAAGAAGCAATTTGGGAGACCTTTCTATCATTCTGATATCTAGTTGCTCATTGCTGTCATATGTAAAATGCAGCACAATTATTTCCATAACTTGTACAGTCTATGGAAAAAACACTTTTGCAACCTGCCTTTACATTTTTGCATAAGAAGTGCTTTAAAATATTAGACAGCCAGCACCAATAAAGCAATAACCCTCTCTGATTTATTGAAATGTATAGCAGTATAGAAAATTATGCCAGAATATATCTGACAGACTTGTTTTTAACCAAACTTAAGCCTTCTTATACATGGATACACTGTAGACTAGTACAACATGAATCAGTAGCAATGAGATAATTGCACACAGCATCTTTTGTTTATTATACTCCTTAATTGCAGAAGAAAAGAAAATTCTCTCACCCTTTGAGCACTGCAATCATTTCAGCAACTGAGCTGGATCTTTTGAGGGTGGTGTGAGCAATAAAACACTGTTGTGATTTGCTTTTAACAGCTCTGATCAAGGTCCCAGTCAGCCTTCTGCCACAGATCTGCTGGAATGGATCTTGTCATCCAGGGACTGTTCATACTGTGTTTTGTAATTAAGGCATTTAGTAACTGTAATTCTGGGAGTCCCGTATATAATTTTATATATGCATTGTTTTAATACTTGCCATGCTGGTTTGGCATCACTTGTGGTGCATCTCGCAGGCTGTGATTTGCCCTTGCACTGTACAGACAAACAAGGGGACAATCGGTCTGGATGGATTCTGACAACAGCCATGTCTGTGCAAAAGATCCATGTAAAAGTGCCAAAATTCGCTCTATCTGGCACAATCTCTCAACCTTCCAGGAAAAAATAGCTTTCTAGGACCTTCTTGTTATGCAACTGTTTGGACTGCGTAAGTGCTCTCCAACGCTGTGACTTGCAAGAGATGCTTTCCTGTAGTCAAGTCCCAATATCCCCAAGCTACTTTAGGCCTGGGTAATTTTATCATGACCCTTCAAGAAATTATAGAAGAATGACAATAATTTATGTTGGATGGACCTTGGGAGACTGTCTGTGCCAATCCCCTGTTTGGACCTTGTTCAACTTAGATCACATTGCTCATTTATTTTGTTGGGTTTTGAACATCTTCAGGGTTGAAGGCTCTACAGCCCCTCTGGATATCCAGTCTAGTATTTGTTTATCCTGTGGTGATTTTTTTCCCCTAGTGTCTAGTTAGTTATTTCTTTTGTTGCAACATATGTCCACTGTTTGGACAAATATGCTGGATGTAAGACTTTCATGCAACGGGACACCAGGCTCCACCTGCTGTGTCTGTACTGTTGGAGTTGGAAGTTCTTTAACTTAGGGTTACTTGGACTATTTGAAATCAGCTGTTGTTCTCAGTCTAATAATGTCACCTGTGTCACAGAGCTACCAAGGTCATTTGAACTGGTTTTCAACTTTTCTAGCAGACTGAATGAAGAAAAGGGCTGAAAAGACAGATAAAACCATCCCTTTCGTGCCCAGTGAGCTCTTTCCAGAACGGCTTAAGGGATACTTGCCAGCAGCTACTGGTGCTTTGCTGATGTCTGCCCTAAGTCTCGCTAAGGAGGGGGGTGCCTTTTGCCAGGGCAGTCATTGCAGCGCTTCCTGTGAACGCCAGAAGATATCTCTCTGCACTCACCAAGCTCCAGTGACTGCTGCCAAACTGTTGCTCACTCTCCCAGCCCATCTGTCTCTTGCATCAGGCCCGGTGCTAGCCCTAAGCTAGCTCAACGTTGGCTGTACACCCTCCGTCCCATCACACACCTCTGTGCAGGGAAGGGAACACAACAGCTGCAGTCCCAGTGTGAAGCCAATCTACCCACCAGCCCACCTTCTGCAAATTATGGGTATGCTCATCTGCTCTTCTGAGGAGTGTCAGGAAGAACATACCGTCAGATCTTGGCCCATTTTAACTATTGCACACACTTCATCTTGCAGGTCATTGTAGGGTGGACCTGCCTTCTTGATGCAGATGTTGTTTCAGTATTTTCACCTCAACCACCTGGACTCATGGGATCCCTACAGCTTCCCCTGTGACAACTACCAGTGCAGAGTCTGCAGTCCAGCTGTGTCCAGCTCTAGACACAATTTATTTATATTTTGCTATGACAGAGTTGGTTTGCATTTCTTTGGCCTTTAACTTCCTTGCTCTTTGTCTCGATAAGGGATACAAAACAGGAAACATCCTCATTATGATAGCATAGCGTTATAAAGTAAATAAAAATAAAATGTGTAGAAAATATTCAGGGGATATGAGAAAGCAGTGTGCCAAGAGCCACTGCAAGACACTAGGCATGGGGGGACATCGTTGCTGAGTAAATGTTCAGTGCCTATACAGCAAAGACAATATCCAGCAGAGATAACCTTTTTAACCAGAATAAATTGAAAGTTAGCAGAAAGATTTTCATCTGCTCATCTGTAAAGCCCTCAGCCAACAAGGCCTGATCCTGGGCATCTGCTTTGGGCAAGCTCTGACAGCACAGGTGTTTTTGTACTGAAGGCACAGGATGTCTCTCTGCTGCTGGGCCTTCTGCAAACTGAAGCGTGTCCCTTCTTTCCCAAAACTTCTCTGAAAGGTGGTGTTTATAGGTTGTCTGGAGACACTCTCCCACCTCTGGATCCTTTTAAAAACCTCTCTGGGCAGACATTTTTTGAGTCTAATACTGTTTGATTTGTGTTCATTGCTGAGGACTGAGACAGAGACAGAAATTGTCTGATTTCAGACATTCCTGTATCATAGATCTGTCTTTAAAGATCTGAGAAAGACTCTGCAGCTTCCTTGTCAACCTTAGATCCTCAAAAATGATCAGAACAATTTTTTTTTCAGTAAGAAGTACTTTTTTAGGGGCAGGGAATTTTCTCCTCTTACACACTGTGATGTTTTCTGCCAACAGAGAGAACATAATTGGAGACAGGCTTTCTCAAGTCTGATTTTGTAGATTTTTTTATTTTTATTTTTAGATCCTTTCTCTAATAGAGAAATTTATGGCAAATCTAGCTTGGTAGCTGCCAGAGTTTTCTTCTAATTTTTTACTTTAGCTAATGCTTTCCTATCTCTCGCCTTTCCCAGCCTCTGTGCCTAAAGTCCCAGGGCTGAGTCTGAAACACAATGGAGTCTGAAACAGAGACCAAACTCTATGTGTGATTCACCAGTAGAGATGGACAGTTCTCAGGGCAATGAGGGCACAAGAATATCTGAGGACTGTTTTCACCGAAATCCTTCACGTATTAGGGAAGGCAAGAAAAACACCATGGTTGCCCATGTCTTGGCTGGGGTTTTTAGCTAAGGCTTCCTGCATACCTCTGAAACACTGAAGAGCATTCTGGACATGTTGGCCGTGCTGCCAGACCTTGGCACCTACATAATTCCTCTGACTTCCAGCATACTTGGAACACACGCTAACTTCAAGGGTATTGGTGGGTTGAAAATCCAGCTGCACTTCTGAAGCTCAAACAGAGGCTCGGGAATCCAACTTCAGCTTTGATTTTTTTGGAAAAGTATGCCTTCAGTCAACAAAGTGATACAGGGCTTGGCCTGGCTTTCTTTCAAAAGCCAGGAGTGCATTATACAACTCATGCAGTCTCTGCTCTGATGTGAGCCTGCCTTCAGAAGGCTGCAGCTTTCTTGGATAAATGGAGCCCTATCTAATTAGTTATTTATATATCAACAGTCCCCACAGAGTGCTGAACACTGAAAGATTATATCAGAGGTGTAAGGAGGAAATTAAGTCTCATGCTTTGAAATGGAAGAAGGCAATAACAATTCTGGCAATAGCTTCTCATTATGTCCCTTCACATAGGCTCTCTTTGTGATCTTTCTTGACCCCTAGGCTGAGCTCTGGAAAGGAAGTGCAGTAGCCCCAACTCTGTATTTTTTCAGAGGCTGATATCTTCCAGCTTCTCACTGAATCCACTGGGCTCCCTCATCGTAGAAGTGCAGGCCAGCTAAGCCAAAGAGCCTCATCTCAGTTTGGAGCAGTCCTTCCCCAGGAAGGAGCCAGGGAGCGATGGATTGCAACCCTCTCACAGCGATCCACCTGATGCAGTCCAGACAGCTGTCTGCTGCAGATTTGATAGAGCTCATCAAAGACCTCCACAAGCTGCTCATTTTAGATGGCAGTCCAAAGGGCAAAGGCTCTCTGTCCTTTTTGCAATCCAGTCTGCCACTTAAGCATTTCCCCTTTTCTTTAAAGAACAAAATTAAATGGATTTTTTTTACCATTTTACAGACAAATGCTTTGATAATTAACTGCTCAGCGGCCAGTGGGATGAATACAGAATGTGGTAAATATCCTGACAGACAGATGAGCTTTTTAAAAAACAGGATTTAGTTTGTAATATGGAAGTGAATTTTTGATTGTTAGATTTGGCAGGGATGGATCTCTTCTGTGCTGAGTGGATACTGACATTAGATAGTCAAGCTGCATCACACATGGAGATTATTCATATTCAGTGAATAAATATGTTTGCAGTTCTCCAGCCCTGGAGTGAAATTGTTCCCTCTGGCTGAAGGAGGCTCCAGCTGCTGCACTGACACAATGAGCCAGAGGTGAGGTCAAGGTATTGTTTAGGGCCAGCCTGCTCCCCACAACAACAAAGTCTTCTCCAGGGACAAAAGTCTTTTCTCCATAAAAGATTCCTTAAAAAGTATTCAGAAAAAAGAATCAGTCTCTGCTCTCAAATGAGTGTATGTTCCCTCTGTATTTCCACAGAGATCTGCATATCACTGGATAGTAGCAAGGAAAGCAAGAAGCTGGATTTGTTTGTTAGAGCCGCGCAGCAATGTTGCAGGAAAACAAAAAGGTTTTGCATAAATGTGTCAGCAAACCTCTGCCAAAACACAGCCAGAAAGCTGGCAGCCTTTCTGCAAGGCTGCCTCATACCTCCTAGGATCTTGCATTTTGAAAGAAAGAGGAAATCAAATTGAATTTTTAAAAAACATCAAATGAAAAACCTCAGTGTGTACACCAATTGTAAATTAGTGTACATGCTGACACAAACCTACCTGGGACATGCTGATACCAGGATGTCCATAAAGCTTGCTCAAACTGATATCAAGTGCATCCTCTCGTACTGCTTCCACAGCATATCCTCAGATGAAAACTTTTGCCCTTCCTCTCGCTTCTTAGCTTTTGGAAGTTGATAGAGGCAAGTTCAATGCTCAGAGCACGCCTTCCCTTTCTTTCACTTGCTGGAAGACCTTCGCTAGTTATTCTTTCCATTTGAAAATGCTTGCTTTCATTCAGTGTTGTGTATCATGGGTCACTTCAGTCAGCCTCTACACTAAACCGTATTTATTGCATTCTGCCATATTGCAGTTGACTGTACCCTGCCATTCCTCATCTTTGTAACAACAATAAAGCCTTAAAATTAAATTTCATTTTGGTTAGAAAAATGTAATAAGCCCTTGAGCGAGCCTCCAAAAGGTCACAGTTGTTATAAATAAGTATTAAAATTGGTGTGATATAGGTGAATTCTGATGAGAAATCTTTATTAAAAACTAGTCTTAATTTTTAATAAGAGGATCTGTAAGCCTAAGCATTGAGGGTCTCTGTGTGTATGTATAGGAGCATATATGCTTGTCCTGAGCACATAGCGGTGTTCGTTGTGATTCCAAATTCACAATGAATTGTACATCCAGGTAGTAAGGTGATTGTAAAAGGCAGGGGGAGTTTTTTCAGAAGTCTCATTAGAAATGTACTGCTGGTAGTATTTTCATTCAATGGCACTTAGTTAAGCCAGTCATGGCAGAGGTCCCATGCAGCGTTACGTGTAGAAAGTCATAGTCTTGGTCTTCAAGGACATGTGATGAGCAAACCAAAAGGAAGCAGGAAGAGGGGCTTGTGGGAGTGGAAGCACCATCTTGCTGCATGATCATCCTTCCTCAGATTTCTTATTCTGGGTAGTTTGTGGGGAAAGCATGCTTTGAGGTGGGTGAGTGAAAGCAGCTTTCATGAATGATGAAAGAGATTTTTCTGACAGTAAGGGTAGAGGTAGAGAGGGCAAACATGGGCTTGTGGGAGAAGTGGAGATTCAGATGACCAAGGATGCTCCTGGTGATGGAATGACAGTAACCTTTAAATATGATCACAAGACAGGCATTGTATCCCAAGGGGGTTTGAGAGGTAGCACAAAAAAGTTTGATGTGGTCGAAGGTGAAATTAATCTAAAGTTCAGTGTAATGGGCCCCAAACTATTGAAACATTGTATTGTTTCAACCTAGAAGCTTTTGTTTCTAAGTAGCATTTATTTATTTTTGCTTACCTTTCAACTTACACAGTGAAGTTACCATCTCTCGGGCTCTCTGCTGGGTTGCAAGCAATAAATTTCTGCTTCTTACAGCAGATCCCATGCATTTCATGCAGGTCCCTCTGCTATATGGTGCTGGGCACGCTGGTGGCATTCCAGGGGTGAGCTGGCTGTTGTGGCTTGACAAGCTCCAAAAAATATTGCGCCTCCTTGTCCCCATTTGATTCATTGCACCAGCAATGTCTTATGCTCAGGTTTTATATTGTTATTTCCTTGTTCATTCCTATTCAGCTGCCTCAGATACCTCCCATTGAAACTGCTCCTTGTCATTCACATTTCTTCACTCAGCACAGTATTTAAAGGACAGCTTTGGTTATCTTCCTTTAGTGATACCCTTTCTACTCCTGCCATAGTTTAACTTGTGACACAGTTTGCACAGTATAATGATGGTTATCATTTGGGTGATTAAATCACTGTGTTTAAATACCCTGTTTGAGCTTGTTGCCATTGGAACAGACTGTGTGGTTGCTGACATTTTCACAATGGATCCTGTAAGTTTGACTAGTCCTCTTGCTTTTCTGATCTTCTCAGCCTGTGGACTGTGGATTATGTGTTCAAGACTTGGATTTTGTTGCAGGCAAAATAAAGACATAATTTTGTCTCTCACAGCCTTTCAGAAATGAGAAATGCTTTTCAAAAAGCTTTGCCTTGCAGAAGTTTATGGCATGGAATGATCAGCACACAAGCTATGGCACATGTGCAGTACATGCCATTACCTGCTCCATGTTTTAAATTAGAGAGCGGAAATCACTCTTGTAATCAGTCCCCGATAATGCTATTTGCTGTTGTTACGTGCTGAAGGAGGAGAGCATCTGCTGCTTCTTTTTAATCACTTGTTAATGAAGCAATCCTTCCTACCAAGGATATAAGTGAAGGACTGCTTGTATCCCAGCAAAAGAAAACTGCGCTGGGAGATATGTCTAAGGTTCGTGAGAGCTGTGAAATCCTTCTGGAGCTAGGTGGGGGATTGCAGCTCTATTGTAGCCCCTCCTTGGGGAAGGGACTGTCCTCCACCCTCTCACAATTCAGAGGAGCCTTCATTTGCTTTGCAGCCCTTCTTCTGCAGAGGGTTGTTGCTGAAATGGTGAGCACTGAACCCATCAGCACCTGGCTTCTGCAGCCTTTGGCTACCTTGCTGTTTGTTCTCATTAAGGAACCTTTGCATTTTGATTTTCCTGCTCTACTTCTGTCTCCCAGGAGAACCCTTTGACTTGTAGTAGTAATTTACTGGGACTCGGAGGCCACTTAGTTAAAATACCAAAGCTGATGCCTCCTTCTTTGTACTTTCAGTAGTAGCCCAGGAATCTGGCAAGGAGGAATGAACCATCCAGCTTCAATCTGCATGTTTTTTCTGGGAAAGGGCATTGCGAGCTATTCTCTTCAGAATGTGGCAGTTTCACTGTTTGCAAGTGAGCCTCTCCTTGGAGCATTGATAATTTTTTGGGATTTCACTTTAAAAACTAATGGAACAATGACAAGCTAGAACATCCAAATAATCTCTAAATTGGTGCAATTCACGCCAAGTATATCAGCACTAAGCCAAAAATCCAAAATCTTGGACAACAGAGCATTCAGCTAGTTGATGTATATTCATCAATTGCTATGGGAGTAGGGAGGAAACAATGAATAAATGGAAGAGAATTATTCTTTTCAGTTTATGTATACAAATATAAAAATGGGACTGGTTTTGTTTAATTGTTAAATTCCAGAGTTGTTTTGTTTTGGTGCTTTTTTTCCCCAAAATCATACTCTTAGTCAGGGCAAACAGTTGGAGAAACAATAGCTAATTTAATTTATGATATTTTGCAAGCACAGCTGTGGATGGGAAGGAAGGCACTGTTTAGGCATCAAAGATCTTCATGATCCTGCCTTGCTAGTTTTAAGCCATTTCAAAAAGCATGCTTGGTTACTAATCTTTGTGTGAGAAAATTCAAAGCTCCTCGAAAGCTGGAAAAGTTGAGTTCACAGCTCAAAGTCTGTTCCAACCTGGGGGCTGGCTCCCTGTGTGTTGTCCTCTCCATTGCTTAGCACGGCCTGTCTTTCACAACATTTAATCACAGGCTTGCAAGGCCATACAGAGAGTGGGCTACAAATAGCAACTTGCAGGGGAAGAGTCTCAAAGGTTTTCCCCTCCTTTCTGACAGCTGTCACTGAGCAGTGACACAAACTTTTTCTTTAGTGGTTGTTCATCTCCTGTAAGCTGTAAAATAAAACCACACAATTAAATGCCTTTATGAGTATTGTTTTACTACTAATCTTGGGTTAAGGGATAAAGGGACAAAAAATGAATACTGTGTGATTTGTTACCCATTAAAAGGGTGATTGGTGTCCCATCTCGCATTTATACTCTTAACTTGAAGTTTGCCATAAATCACTGAACGCGTGTGAACTCAGCGAAGTGCAGATACTGGCATAAAAGCCAGCCACCAAGCCAGCTATACCAGTGCATGCACAGAAGTGCTAGGGGCTTGTTCTCGATCCGTTCATGATTCTTTCATGGTTCTATGCAGTAAAGTGTGAGAGGAGGAAATGGGAGTGATTCCTGTTTCTGCAGCCTTTCTTTTTGGGATGTTGCAGGAGGATACTCCTCCATGGGTTTCCATGACAGTGGAACCGGAACTCAATCATCTTTAGAGAGACTTCCAATCCAAGCCATTCTATCACTGAATTCTGTGAAAGATCATGGGTCTAAACATTTCCCAATCCTGTCAGCTGTGGGTATGACACCCTTCAGAGGGGCATCAGAGAGAACAAAGGGAAGGGGAAAATGGGTTTGTGAAGGGGGTATCACCATTTCTGATACAGGCCATCAGGATTACCAGAGGAATGTGGAGACAGGAGAAGGAAAGGAAGGACATAGGTGGGCCAGGATGAGAAATCCTCAAATGCACTAGCCTGCAACAGAGTAGAAACAGTGGTAAAAAAAATAAGTGGAGAGCCAGTTTAGGTGCTGAGGATCAATCATGAGGGAAACACAAGTGTGAGTTTCCTGCTGAATTTTTTGCTACTTGGATATTACTGAAGTGACTTGCATGTTGCCACAAAAAGAGATGTTCACTTTCTAGGGAGCAAGAACTACCAGCTCAGTCATACTGAGGCTTTTACAACTGCGTGCTTTGGAAAGTGAGCACTACACCAGCTAAAAACTGCACCTTACTAAAGGCTGAGTGAAATAAATGCTGAAGTTAGTATTTAAGCCTGAAAATCCATATCAAGGTTGAAATCACTGAAGACATGATTGTGCTGTCTGCGGGTAGCTTGGTCTGAGCTTGCTTCACTTCAGAGCCTACCTTTTTTAACAAAAATAATGAACATGAACAACAAAAAGTAGTTGTGTTGTATGTGAGAAAGCTGACAAGAACTGAAAGGCTCGGGGGGGGGGAATAGCAGATTTTCTTTCAAACTATTTTCATTGTAAGGGGAGCCCTCTGGAAAAACAAAACAAAGCAAAACAAAAGCTACCAAACACTTCCCATTTTGGGATATTATTTTTTGACATTCTAGAAAGTATTTCTGCTAAAAAGATTCCCAGACCTATGTCCAAGTGTCCTTTCAGTCATATACAGGCTGTATAGAGGAACAGATCTGTTCTTTCTTGTTTTGTAATTGTGATTTCCTTTTAAATTGTTTTAAATCTGCTTTGTTTGTGTAGAGGACTACCTTTTCTTTCCACCCAGAGAATGGCAGCACGAGGCAAAGAAGCAGGAAAACAGAATACCGTATTCCACTGTAATGTATCCATTAGCAAGGGACAGGAGTCACACGTTTTGCCCTGAGATTTAAAAACCAAATTGAAAAGAAGCCAAGCCCTGAGCACTGTGGGTGACCTGACTTTTGCTTTATGGGCTCTCCGCAGTGCCAGCTGTGCCTCTGTGCTCAGAAGCATCCCCTCCCTGCTCAGTGGGCCCCTCTCGATGCACCGAATCGAGATGCACCCTCTCGATGCACCCTGCCCTTCTTCTGGCAGGGGATTTTTGGAGGGACACTGGGAGAAGATGGCTCTGGGCATAACAGGTATGCAGGTTTCCAGACCATGTGCAGGGAGAGATCATTTTAATTGTCGGGTACAACCCTGTAAGTAAAATAGGTTAACCCTGCTGGCAATGCTTCGTGCATGGAGGAAGCCAGGTAGGAGGAACCTCTCTCTGAGTTCCTGTATGTCCTTAGGTATTCAGAAGCTTCTCTTCACAGTTTTCCCTTTACTCTGATGCAAAAGCATCTAGACAGCCAAAAGATTTCAAAGACTGTCTGCACAAGACTCTATGTGTTCAAGTTCATTCTCACAAAGAAGAAAATAATACTTCAAAATTACTGCATGTTCAAATTGTCCTATAACAATATTCAAAAATGGAATTGTTTGGGAGCTTCTCCCTAGAGCTCTCTACCCTTGTGCTAGTGTTTGCTACTTACCAAACAAAGCACTGTTTTCTCCTGGGCTGTTGTTATCAGAAGGAAACCCAAACCTTAGAAGTTTGCGTTTAAACTGCTGTGGTGAGTGTGTGTGTCTGTGTGTGTGCATGTGCATCGTCAATACACGTTGCTGCATCTGAAATCTTGTGCTCCAAAACAGTTTGCTGAAAGGACAACCCTGCAAAAGCGGAGAGGAAAGGTTATTTCCCTGCATTATTTTAGGGAAACTAGGGTGTCCAAGAAGTTAAGGACTAGTCCAAGAAAATGGACTGGTTCAAAGCACTGTGTCGATGTGCTCACTTTACTGGGGTCTCAGCAATATCTATCAGCATCTTAAATGCTGTTTATGAAATCTGGAAGAGAATTGTACTTATAGAAGAATCCTTTTTGTATGTCTATATCCTCCTTCCCCAAAGACTTGTGTGACTCACTGGCTTGAGGAACCTGGGGTCCACATGAAGTCTGGGACTGAGTGGTTGGTGGGGGACCCATCATATGTCCTGGCTGAAGGTATGACACATGTTCCAGCTGGTTGTGTGACATTTTCAAGGATATTTGAATACTGTTATCCTTCACTGGCTATTCCTGGTTTTATACTATCTCATATCCACAGTCATAACACTTATCCATCTCTTAAATCGGTAATTGTATTTTCACCTTCATGGCATCTTGGCCTGGTTTGTGGCTTGTCTCTCTCACAGAGCTCCCAGCTCCGTTTTTGCTCCGGCTAGATTGAGAGACAAACTGCAGTTGGAAGGATTTTTCCTCAGAGTCCCAAAAGCCAGGAGGCAGCCGAGAACCTTTCCCTTGGCAGAGAGAGCGAGACCCTGTTGATGGCAAAGGAAAGGTCTGCACTTGATCCAGGGAGAAACCAAGGCTTTATTCAGTCTTTCTTCTGTGGTCATGCCCCAGCCTGGGTCAGGAGCCCCAAACCCAGACCCCAAATCAAGAGGTCTGACCATGTGCAGTTTCAGCTTATATCCAGGGAAGGGGCTAAACACGGGGACAAGCCACTACCCAGTCAGGGATAAGGTGGGAGTGGAACAGGGTTGGATTACATTCCACGAAGGGGGCTGGGGGAAGGGCAGGGACAAACTTTGGGATATTACATTTTCCATGGGAACAGGGGGGTACAGAACAAACCATTATAAAAACCAATATAAAAATGAAATACAATATGAAACCAAAAACACACAGCAACACTGGTCAAAATATAGTTTAAACCTTCTAGACCAGTACTCTACTTTTTCTTCTATTTGATCCTGGACTCTGGTTTACATTTAACTAAGTTTTAATTTAAGTTTGACCTTTTGCCATCTAGAAGATGCCTTCTGCAATACAGTTTTTCTACTCTACCTGTCACCTTGTAAGACAATCTTCATTGAATAAATATTTTTTTGTTGTTGTTCTGGCAGCTAGTGGATATAGTAGCAGTATAAGTTGTTTTCCCCCGTTTTTTTTGTGTAAAATGAACAGATTATGTAGTCTGTGGAGAACAATTTGAATAGGTTTATATCTAACAAACTGTAGTCTGTGGACATTTTTAATAGGTTTGTGAAAAGCATAAGAGGATATACATTTGAAATGGAACCAAATAAAGCTAAAACTTCTGGTTTAGGAAACAATTTACCTTTGCTGCTTAAAGAAACAATTTACCCTGGCTACCATGTACTTATACTAATTCATTTATTAAAACACAGGTTAAAAATAATGTTCTTAGAGCCTTAGTTGTCTTGAAATTTTTACTTATGGTAAGAGGTAATCATTATTGCTTCTAATAAATATCATACTTGTACCTTGGTATTGAAGAGCTCTATATCCATACAAGTTCTTTTCAGGGAGAAGAATCAAATAAATAATAAAAATCCCAAATTGCTTTATTTTTCATTCAGTTTCATCACTGGCATTTATACCAGTGCCTTAAGCTTATCTCAAAGTCACTTTTACTAAAGTCACTTTCAAGCCCACCCTAATAAATGTCAGTTGTGTTATTTACTCTCCTTCTGAAGCAAAAGTTAGTTGTTATGGTCATGAAAGTTGTATAGATCTGGGAGCATAAGCCAAAATTTTATATATTTATCATTTTTTGTATATATCAACACTTATGATAACCTTTACTTTTGAAGGGGACTTTTTAAAATCTGAAAATTAAATTTCACACAGAAAAGCTTGCCATGAGTAAGAAAAACATTTGTCCTTGTCTTTCTTTATTAGAAGGATCTTTGCAGCCACTGTTTTTTTCCTCTTCCAACTCTTTCTTTTTTCCGCTGCTGCACTATTACCAATGCACTGCAGCAATACTCTACAGATGACTGGAGAGTTTTGTTGTCGGGTATGAGTCCTCAGGGTGCACATTTCCAGGTTTTCCCCGCATTGCCAAGGACAGTGGTTTCTTTGCTTTTCCGGCAGCCCCAGCAGGAGCATGGTGTCGTGCTGGTTTCCTGGGCCTTTGCTTGTGCCAAGAGGGAGTGGAATCACCCGGGTTCACAGCCCCAGGCAGCAGCTGGGAGCAGGCCAGCTTGTGTCCTTGCCCTCCCTCTGAGCCAGCCCTCAGTTATGTACTGAACTGCCCTTCGAGTGCTGTTTGCACAAGGCTTTGCATGTGTTTGGTACCCGATTTGAGGAGCAGCCCTTAGCTCTGCAGAGGAAATCAGAGAGCCATTTGCAGAGCTCGCAGTGCTGAGCTGCCTTTCCAGCCTCTCAGCCAGGAAGAGCATCCTTGCTCCCCTGCCACGGCCAGCCCAGGTGGGCTTTCCTGGAGGAGTCCTTTGATATCTTGGTCGTAAAGAACATATTAAACCTGCTGAGAGGGAGGAGCTCTTTGCTTGTGGGGCTGAGGCAAGCTGGTTAAATCTCTAAGTTCATGTGTAACATACCAAGATGACAGGTTTTCACTGGGATTGGATTTAAGTAATGTATGTAGGCAAATCCAAACTTTTGCAGCAAGCTCCTGTTATAATTTTTGATGTCAAAGGTGACCGACTTGATTACAAAAGAGGAGCAACTTTAAATCACCTTTCCTATCCTCAAACAAACAGTAAGCAAATTCTCTGAGTCTCAGCTCCTTATACAAATAGCCGTGCATCTTTTCAGCCATACTTAACATCTGCCACCCGTGTTCCCTCTAATCACAGGAATGCAGAAAGGAGTACTTAGGGAAAAAAGAATACAGTTCTGCACTCCTTTTTATAAAAAAGCAGGATCCATTTGAAGACAGTGTGCTTCATGGTCCATGAGAGAGACAAACCTGATCTGCTGCTTTTTGCACAAAATAACATTATAATGTCACTCCAGTGTGGGAGGTGCCTTGTCCAGCCAGCTGCTGTGATAGGCTTCACCACCAGGAAGGCTTTGAATGAATGGCACTGTGGGTGTGGGGGAAGGGGACCTGCCTCAGCTCACTAATGAATGTCTTACAGTTTGGGCTGGAGTCCAGAGGGTGAAAGTCTGAGCAGGTCAGGTTGTTGCTTCCTGGTCTCCATGGCTGGATTTTCTCTTACAGAAATGAAGCCTGTTGGCCGGCGTGGGAACGAAAATGTGCACTGCTTGGTTGCCATGCTTTCCCTACCCTGGATCAATGTGTGGATGTCCCTGAGTCCTCTCATAAAAATGTCATACAGCTGTAAAATGAGCACATGCATATAAAATAGCCGGATGATTGTAGTGTTTTACTAGTGATAGTAAAAGAGGGAAGGGTTTCATTTTGTCACTATCTATAAAGACAGACCAGAATGGACCTGCTTAGGTCACCATTTCTGTTTAGCTAAGCGTAAATTGGCAGACTTCAACCCCTGGAATGTTTGTAAGTTGTTAACAGAGTGAAGATACAGCACTGAGCATGGACATGCAATCACAGGTCAGTTCCTCATACATGTACTTCATATACAACTCCCCAAACGACTCCATTCATGGACCTGAAGCCCGAAACTGGAGTAATCGGATATAAGGTTTTGAGTTTGTCAGCCTAGCCTCCCCCAGCTGAGCCTTGAAGTAAATACATTGGATTTCTGTACATTTGTGAATTCCAGAAGCGAGACTGCCAGCCGCCAGCTGTAAAGTGTAGGAAACTACTTATCCCTAAGATGGTAACAAGACAAACTGGCACCTTTTTTTTTTCCTTGCAGGATTATCTATCCTCAGCAATCACATCTCATACTTGAAAATTAAATTAACAGTTTTCCATGTCAACTGAGTTTTCATTGCCTAAATTCAGTGCTGATCACAAAGAACCAACAGAAGTGTGCACTCATAAACACCAGGCACCTTGGAAACAAAACAAAGGAACCTGATCTGCTTGTGCAGGATGTGAAACCAGATACTACGGGGAGGGCAGAGACATGGTAGAGTAACTAAAGTCACTAGAACACACCTATTCAAGGGTAGGCATTGCTCAGAAATGCAGGTATAATCAAAGTGACATTCATGGCTGTCAATGAACTTCAGGGATCTGAAAGTGGAAGGAGCAAGAGATGTTGTAATTAATAGAAAGTTCATTTTGGTACAAATAGTTTTGGGGAAGGAAGTAAAATCTGTGTTGGAATAGTGCTGAGAACTGGTTAAAGTACTTCCTTTCCTCTCTCAGCCATCACATAACTAAAACTGCAGCCTAAAGCCTCCTTAGCCACCATGCTATCTCCTCTTTTCTTGCTGCCACATGAATTTTCACCTGAACTCATCTTTCCAGGACTCTAACTGGATTTCTCCATGCCTTTCACTGGCCAGACTGAGCAACCTCTCATTATAGTCTGCAGATTATAAATAATGCATTGATAAGCTTCACTCTTTGTTTGCACAACGTTTGAGCCATCTGGCAGCATGTGCATTTCCTTTAGCTGGTGTAATTGTCCTCTTTGTTCAAAAAATATGCCTCTACCTTTATATTTCAAGAAGGCAAATCTTGGGAGGCAGCTCTAGAGAGAACAAGATGTCATCTCTGCCTGATATAAAACGTTTTCCATGTGAGAGCAGCAAACCCTGGCTCTTACTGGAGGACCTTAGTGCCATCTTCCCAGTGACCCTCCAAGCACCCATCCCTCTCCACCGCATTGCCAGCACTGCTGTGGGTCTCATCAGGAATGTCCATATGTGCCTCGTGCCCTGAGAGGGAGTGTCCTTCAAGGGCTGCACAGAAGAAGCTTGGCCACCACCTTGGGCAAGTTCCACAGCCTTCCTTGTGCTCCATGGTCCTCCAGGCAGCACAGAGCTGAGATGATGAGGATCACAGTATCTTGCCTCATGGATAAACTGAGGATTTTTATCCCAGGATTGATATGTTTTTTTATGGTTGTAAGAAGTCTCAGGTAATATGAAGGGGAATCATTAAAAAAAAAAAAAAAAAAAAAAATAAAATTTGAAAATCTTCCAGACTTGGAATAGCTGAGGGACTAAGTCATCCTAAACATATATCCCTGGGTGACTTTATAGCCAATGTGGCTCATTTGCCCTTACACTCTCTGTAAGTCTCTGATGTATATAAGTTATTTGCCAAGATCCACATCCATGTGGCAGGACCCTTTCTTACATCCAAGAATGACCAAGGCATGCTCTCTGTGGTAGTGTAAGAGAATCCATTCAAATATTTCTTTTTAAATTCAGATTATATTTCTGTAATTGAAGGTTCAGGGTTTAAAAGAGAAATGGACCAAATACACTATTCACATAGTATTAGAGAACATAAAATTTCTAGGAGGTAAGCCAGGAGGCCAGTAAGAAGAACCAAGGAGCACTCTATGTTTTGAAAAATAATAATGCGATTGCAAGTGTCTGTATGATGCAGGGCAAATGAGTGTGTTTAAAATGTCTACGTGTAATTGAATTGAGATGAATCACCATAATTTTCAAAGACAGTATGCCTCTGGTGTGGAAAAAGCCAGCCAGTATATTCAAATGCACAAATGTACAAGTTTGTTTATTCAGTTCTTCTCTCCACTAGGAACTCCTCTGCAGGATGGCCTTTTATGTCTCAGATGTAGAGATGAAATGGAATTAAAAGGTCAAAATATTCATCAGTCTCATAAACAACAGCCCAGTGCTCATCTTTCATGCAATGGCTTCATGGAGAGCTTCCTAGCCCAACCTTGATGTGGAGGCTGAAGAGCTTGGGAAGGTGGGTAAAACATCAGGTGCTTAGGTTGTGCCAAGCTGTGTGCTTCTCTGCCTATGCTGCAGCCAAGATCTGCTTTATGTTGGATACGGAGGTGTGAGGGGAACTGGGGGCTGTAGGTGAGTACCTTTGGGAGAACGAGATAACTTGAACACCTTGGTCTGTTGTGGGTGAGAACTGCAGATGTCTACAGAAGTATGCTTCAGCAACCCCCATCTTGACCTCTACTTAAAATATCTTGGTCAGTCTCTAATTGCTCTCTTGCCGCAGCACAAGGCTTCCTGCTCGAGAGAGACTATGAAACCAGAGCACTGCTCAGGACTCAGCTGCTTCTGTACTCCCCCAATCACATTAAGGATTTAGAGGTGTTACTGCTATCCAAGCAGGTCTTCTTGCTACAAATGATAGATTAAGTCAAAATGGCATTGCTAACTTTGCTTCATCTGCCAACAACTTTGAATTGAAGCTAGTCAGAGAGTTACAATTCCTCTACTGACAGAATCTGGCAAGGATTGATCATTAGTTCAGTTTTTGCCTTGTCAGTAAACTTAGAGGTATGTCCCACCAGACTCTGTCACAGCTCCTGCTGAGTGCTCACATGGCAGCTGTGATTTGGCTGCTGTGCCGTCAGTATGCTGGTGACATTCTGCTCCGTGACATTTTTTAAGCAGATCCAGATGGTATCATTTCCCTTTTTTTCCCTGAACCTGGCCAAGACAGATGTCTGGATGAGAATCAGCTGGGAGACAACTTGGCAAGAGGAGGTGTGAGGTGCAAGGTATGAGGAGATGGGCAAGATGAGCAACCCAAGTTGCATTTGCAAATTGTGACTGCACTGTCACAGCCCAACTGTGACCACCTTTGCCAATGACTTTGGCCATTTTTTAGTATTTACCAGAATCTGCTGGCTTTTGGATTCCCAGCTAATGAACATTCCAAGCAGTATTTTCCTACATGACATCTCAAGCAACAGGAGGGACCCAGATTTTTCTTTGTCTCATTTTTAGTATTGCAAGGTGCTGCCCTGGCTGCTGCATGTGGCAAGCCTGGTGAGGCTTCCTCTAGGTGAGAATCTAGGGGCCACCTGGCCATGATGAGGGCATCTGCAATATCTCATTTATTTCTGGCTGTTTCTGAAATCCATTCTACCTAGTCTACCCCACCAAATTTGTTATGGCATTTGGGCAGCTCCCAGTTACAATTTGAAGTGTTTACGAGCCTAAGTCTGGGACATGGAAATGATCATAGCAGACTTTTTACTTTTCTACAGAAACCTTGGATTTGGCACCACCACTTTACTTCTTCATTTTTGGTTGTTTAGGTTTGAGTATTTTTTTACCCCTGCTTGCCCTCCTTGTGTGGGTTTGTTTGTTTGTTTGTTTGTTTGTTTTTTCTTTTGTAATAAAATTGCCTAACTTTTCTAACTTTTGTTTTGGAGAAGAAAGAATGAAAAGAAATGGTTGGAAACTCAGAGTTTCCGTTTAAACATTCCAAAATGGGTTGAATTCATTATTGTGTTTGTGGAGATCTTATCTGAAGAACACAAACATTCAAAACCAAAGACAAACAGAAAATTAAGAAGAGTTCTCAAGAAAAGTTTCTTGAGATGACATGATGTATTATATGTACAATTTTGATAGATATACAGAATTAAGGTTTTCCTGAGAAAATAGGCATTTGAGTCAAAAGATTAATGATGTACAGCACAAGCCAGCTGAGATGGTGATTAACAAACACATCCAGTGTGTGGGGATGTTCATACTCTTGAGCTCTAAATTGCCTAAATGCATACCTGAAGTGTATTGAAGAAGATGAGATGATTATCCTTCCATTAATGAGCATTTTCAAAAGCCACTGGTAGAGTATTTAATTTCAGAGGAATACCTCCAATCTGTACTTTTTTTTCTGGTGGTCTACTACTGTTTAACTTATGAAGACAGGTATTTTAGATCACTCTTTTGATTTATTGTTGATGAACACTAGCTAGTAGGTTAGATCAATGTATGAAGAGGGGTTTGCTGCACTGGGGCTTAACAAGGAGGTGTAGGACAATCTATTTATTCAATTTACAGTGCAAGAAACACACAGAAGCTACAGGCTTGTTCTCACTATAAATAATTCGTAGTTGTCACTTTCAGTACTGAGGGAACCTGAGCTACAGGAACCTCTATTTGTTTGCAGCTTTAGCTTCCTTCATGCATCACTGAAAGTGGAAATGAAACACAGAAAAAAAAAAAAAAAAAAAATATATATATATATATATATATAAACTCTCCTACAGGCTTCAGTGGAGCTTTAACATATTGCAAGAATTTCATGCAGCGATTTTCCATCTGCCTTTACCTGCTGAGTTACAGGAGCTTATCCACCCACAGCAGCTACAAAGAAATGTTTTCAAAATGTAAAAGCTTCCCTGAGCATTCGACCTGCTACAGATGACCTTTATCCTAAGATTTTGGAATTTGGGATGTTTGGTCTCCTACCTTGCAATCTTACTAAATTATTTTGATTTTCTGTGCATTGCTTCCTCTCCCTCCCACCAGTAAAAAGCAAGGAGTGGTTTTCACGACCATTTAAGAATGAATGCAATGTACTATAAATTATACACTACTAAATGGCACATTTTGTGTCAAAGAAATTTTTCTTTCTTCTCTTCTGCACTTTTGTACTGGTTACACTGGTTGCACTTTGTTGCTGCTTTAAAGTTTCCTTCACCATGCCTTTTCCATAATGAATTCTGTTTCAACTGGCCTTTGTGCAACACTTATTTATAATGTATATTTCCTTATAGACGTCCAAAGAGCTGGAGGTGTCTAAATGAACACTTCGGTTGCATGCCCCCAGGGTGCTTTTATGGTTTGGAAAACCTCAGCCTGCAGCTCAAAGTCCCAAATGGTGCATTCTCAGAGCATCCTGGTGTTCACAGAATGATGGTGAAAGGAGCAGAAATGTTTAACAGGATAGAGATGCTTGAAACTCTGGAGCAAAAATAGCCATTGTGAGGTTGAGGGGCAGAAAAAGGCCTGTGCCATATTTGTAGCTTCTTTTCATGCAAACCTGCTGACATTCTGCAGGAAGGCAAATTCCTTCCATGTAGCTCTGCTGGTCGATTTTCAGGATCTGTGTTTTCAGGGACTCCTGCGAAACTCATACAATCATGCAGGAAAGGTTCTTAAATTAGTAATATTGGCAAGCAGTTGTAGATGAAATCAACTATTGCTCTCTGTAATACTCTCTTGGGGTCTATCCCCAAGGCCTCCACAGCACAATACCCTGTAGAGACGTACATGCCAGCACTGCATGTGAGCGTTATCTTGCTCATAAAACTAGGGTGGGGAGCGTGACTGAAATCACCCCTGTGTTGCTTTACATGTCCATTTATGAGCCGAAAACATATTCACAATGAATATTTTCTGCATTTGGTCCCTTCTTGCCCTAGCCAGATGTTTCTGTAACCTGGTTGGCTGCTGTGGGGGATGGAGGGGCCAAGTGGGAATTCTCGGTGCTGGTGTCAACTGGAGGTTGGCGTCACTCGCTGCTGCACAGCCGTGCTCTTTCGTGAGAAGGCAGCCGGCTTCGCTGACAGCTGATCTGGAGCCAAGACACCGAAAGGTTAAGTCACAGCTTCTCTGTGCCTGCTGCTGCTCGGTTTCCCATGGCATGGGGAGGGATGATCCTGTGGTCCCAGTTTACCCTCTTGAGTCCTTCCTGAGCATTCGCTTGGCTGCAGCGCTCTACCATATTAGGAGTGCATGGAGCAAAGCCCAGGAGCCTGGATCAGGAACTCTCCTGTCAATCTGAAGAGCTGCTGCTATATTTAGTAACAGACACATGGGAATAGCAGCTTAAATGTGGGAGAGGGCTGCTAGAATGCCAAAATGTGTTTGAATCCACTTGACTTGATGGAAACTCTCAGACTATGCTATCTTTAGAGGGTCTTGTACAGAAATCAGTTACATTTCTCTATTTTTTTTAATAAAAAGAAAAGCAATTTAGCTGCCATATACCTCCACCACAATAGTTCTGATGAACACCAATTACAGCAGAGAAAAATAAAGCCCTTGTTAAATGTTTATTTACCCTCTTGTTTCAGTTGCATGCAAACTAATCAGGAATAAGTGTATTGCATTTAAATGCAATTATGGCAGCCATTATAATATGAACAGCTTAGTGGTGGTGGTTATTTTTTCTTTTTCCTTATTTTCATGTAATCATGAAGATGAGCAAAAAATGCGCATTGTGTTTGGAATGCACAAATAGGAAAGTGAGATAGTACTGTTAGGAGCAGGAAGATTTTAATTTGCAATTAGTGCACTTTCCTCACTGTAAACAAATGACACCCCACCCCCACCCCCCGCCCCCCGCCTTACATCTAGTGACCACAGAAGAAGAGAGACCATCCTAAATTATTAAATTTATAAAGGATGTAGTGTGGTAGCAGTCTGATCCATTTGATGAACTACATTTTAACAGAAATGTACAGCTATTCTTCATCCAGAAAAGCAGGTCTCTAGGTTTTCAGCAAAGAGCAATGTTTTGTGGTTTTCCTTCCTTTGTCTACCTAGTCTGAATGCTGTCTTGTTAAAGTCAAGTGACTCCTCTGTGGTCTGATACTGAGTCAGTAGCTAAACATGGAACCAGGATTCCCCTGGTTCACACTCATCTACAAGTCACTTGTCTCCATAATCTCTAGAAAAAGCTTGTGAGACTAAACCACCATCAGGAAGGCTGAGGAAGGAAATTCAGTTAAATCCCCTGGCAGAAATGTATTTCCTCAGTGCATTTGGGGAAATGTAGAAGTTTGGCACAAAATGACCCATGAAGGGGTTGATTTTTTTTTTTTATTATTATTATTATTATTATTATTATTATTATTAATTGGTTAAAAAGGAGAGTGTTGGAGCTCTATGATCCTGCTATGGGTTTTGAATGCCTGAACCCATTGCCTTGGCTCTCTGCAGCACTGCAGTATTACACCCATTCTGCCACAGCTTCACTCCCCAGCCCTGTAGGCTGTGAGCATGGCAGAACCTGGAAAACCTGATGCAGCTCAATGCAGATATTATTCCTTGTTTTTCTTCTGGGTCTGGTCAGCTTCTCTCTACACATGAATATGAGTGGACACTCTTTCTCCAAAAACCCCCATCTGCCTTTGTTTAGCATTTGTCTAGTGCTATCTAGTTGCTCCAGGTGTGCAAGATACTTGGTGGATACATAGAGATTTATATGTTTTTGTATTTTGAAGGTATATACACACATCCACATATGTACTTGCTTTATAGCCACTAGTGATCTTTGATAAGATTTCCCTATTTTTATGTTTTCTTCATTCTCCATTAAAAAAAAGAAAACAAACAAAAACAAAACAAACAAACAAACAACACAACCCCCCCCCCCCACCAAACCTCTCAATGAGCATATGATTTGATATCAGTATAGTCTGAGCAGTATTTCCATGATGACACTGTGACCCAAGCCTGTGATGCCAAGAAGCACTCCTGCTCAGCCTCCTGCAGGCAGAAATGTACAGCCTGGGTTAGGTAATGCATGCAAACCTGCCTCTTCCTGAGGCATACAGAATTTCACTAATCTGGAAATGACTGGAAATTATGGTACTTCCCATCCATTCTTGGAAGTGCAATGATTAATTCCTGCGTCCAGAACCACCACAGAAGTTTCTGCTTTTTTATTGGACTCTCCTTGTCCCTCTCTTTATAACAGATGCTCCAGCTTTATGATGGAAAACTGTTTTTTTTTTCTAATGCAAATTCCTTTCTCTGGTTCCCTCCACTACTTAACTGACATTTGATATGCATACTGCTATATCAGCATGGAGTTTTTCTAAAAACCAGAAGGTAAATACAGCAAAACAATGAAGAGACACCACAGCTTCAAAGGGAGTTACCTCAATTGCTGGCCTTTGACTTAGCGTAAGTCAGTATCTAAGGAGTTTCATTAATGTTTCATTTTCCTTATGAGAAGTCATCCACTTTCTGTCTGAGCTGCTGCTGAGGAATACAGCAAAGAAAATGATGGCTTTTTTCCATTAATTAGGGGTTGTTTTTCAAATCACACAGCACTCTGTGAATAACCGGATGCATATTGTGTGTATAGATAAACAATCATTAGTACAGTTTGTAAATATGCAATATATACCCAGAGAGTGTCCTGAAATTTTTTGTACTGTTGCCAAACAAGTTTGCCTCTGTCTGGAATACAAACATCATCGAGTGGCACGTGGAATCTGGGGGTTCTGGATCGCCCTGCCTCAGAATAGAGGCTGTGATGCACTAAAGCACTCAGTAAACGCTGCCCTCTCCATCCACAGGTCTCCAACACGTGAGTCGTGGTAGGCAAACAGGTGTTTATCTTTGGCTTATGGTAATTTAGCAAGTATCAAATACAGTTGTTAACAGCCAGACCTCTGGAATGAATGCACGGCAGGGGTAGGAAGTGGGTGGATGAGAGGGTTAGTCATGCCACAAGCTTACATCTCGGGTCTTTGAGGTCCAGGAATAATTAGTTGCTCTCGCCCATGGGTGTGTGTCACAGAGATGCACGCTCTGGGGCAGGGTTCACAGCTGCTCAAGACCCAGCTCCCCACAACGGGGACTCACCCTTTGGAGTCAGCAGATCTGGGGAGATGCGAGTGAGCCGTCTCCGGCAGAACACAGTGCCACACAGAGGATTAGTGCTGCTATATTCGGTGCAGTGAAAGGCAGATACAGCTGTAGCCCCTTCTCTTCACCTCCTCTGTACTGCAGGTGATTTCAAAACAGTGTCAGAATGCAGCTGTTATGTGCTATAAGAACAAAGGCTTAAAATAACGTCAAAGCAAAGAGCAAGTCACTTTGTGAAGGAAATCACTATGGATAAGCATCTTTCTGTTTTCCTGTGACTGGGCCATTCTGCTTAGCTCACTGTTGGTGTCCCATATCTGTTGATTGCCTGTGACTGGAAACACAAACAGATGGAATGATGAACACTTCTAGCAATCTAGAAAGTCTAACCATCATGTTAAGCTGACTTTCAAACTAACTGTGTTGATCTACCTGAATGAACATAACAATCTACCTGACATAACAGAACTGAGGCACAACAATTTCCTGAGCAGGAAACCCCTTAAGTTGGCACAGGGTGATTTACTAGTTCAGGGGCCTTGATCAGTGGGGTATGCAAATTAGGGAGGGATGTTTCAGTGGTGTTAGAAAGGAAGGTCTCCTTCCTTTGTCACTGTTCAGCTGTCCTTTTCCTCAGAATACAGATTAAAAGATCAGAAATTGCACCGTTCAGAGGCATTGGTTTGTGGGCATTGTTCAAGGCATTGTTCTTCTCATCTCCATCTGTTTCTGTCTGAGGACCTGTATGGCTTCCATTGATATTATTCATAGTGATAAATGAGCAAATGCAATCACAACTTGCACTTCTCTCCCAAGGAAATAAAATCTAAAGTTTCTCCCTTTGTCTGATGACTGCCACTGGAAGAACTGTTGGAAAGGGCCATCCTGAGCAACCTCACTTACCACTTCAGGCAGAAATGCTTCTTAGCTCTGAGAGAATGGTTCATCTCTGATCGTTGTCCTCAATGACTTTTCTCAAAAGTCTTATGTTAGTCTTACTATGCTCAAAATGGCTTAGGATCCTTTAAACCAGCCTTCATTTTGTACATTTTATTGTATTTGTAACTGGGAAGATAGATAATGGAAATACTTGCCTGGAAATAAGAGCCTTTGAGATACTATTCTTGGACATTTATTTTAGAAAAACTGTGAGATCGAGAGAAAGTTATTATTTCCAGTGGGCTTCAGATACAGCTGTAAGTTTCATATTGGAAAACATGGAAGTTTCACCCTCTATGCCCAGAACTGATCTGAGCTGAAAGATACAATAAACACACCTTCTATCAGCAACTAAGAAGGCACTCAATGTTTATCATCCCTAGTTTCATTGATGAATGATGCTTCCGATAATCAGTCCCAGAGTCCATGAATAAAGTACAGCAAATAAAGCCAGCTGCTCTAGCAGGCATAAGAAGTCTTTAGGTCTAGATAAAACACTAAAATCATTTGGTTCTTTTTTCTTATGTAGGGTTCTCCATTCCTGAATTATCACCCTTCTCTAGGGTGGCAGGGAGGGATGTCTTCACCTTAGTCCCCCTCTACATCAGTCTCCCTCATGCCTGGATTGATATTGCACTTATGCAGTCATTGCTCCTGGCATTTAACCATGCCTTGGCACCCTGACAGAGTCCTCTTTGCTTGCAGTCCTATTCCAGCTGTTCAGGGTTTCTAGGCCATGCCTGAAGCCTGCAGTCCACATCCATCTCATTAGGCAGCCTGCAACTCCATTGTTTCTCCTACTGCATTTAAATTAACGCTGCTCACAAGTCTTGCATGTGAAAGTATGATAAACACTCAAAAGCTCTTCTGTGTTTGTCTTCTGTCAAATTAAATAATCTCTCTGACAGCCTCCCATTGGCTTTCCTTGAGAGCAATGATCCCCCCTGCCCCCCTTGCTGAACAGGGGTGTGCAGAGTGGCACAGGCACCTGCTCACAAAACCACCACAGCAGAAGTTTTCTCCAACTGCCAAAAAAACTGCCTCGGCCAGAACTTGGTCTGGCTCCAGGCTGGTTTTCATCTGTTCAGCCATGGGCTGCTTGCTTTGAGCAGCAACATGTTGAAAATTCAGATTGGTGTGGAAAATTCAGACTGGTGAGTATTAAGGTGGGATCTGCATTCCCAACCAAAATTAAGGGCTTTGAGAAACTAGTGATCTGTAAAAAAACCTGAGGTGATTTTGTGTCGTACACTTGAGTGGATGTGCACTGTTCAGTCTCAGAAATGACAAATGAGGCTAAAAATTTTGTTGTTTTCTGTGGAGGCTGCCTAAGTTTTCACTGGGAGTCTTCAATGCCCTACATGTTGAGATGGCAAATTTTAGGATTGAAAGCATAGAGGAATCATCCAGGGGGAAAGGTCTTTTTTTTTTGAGAGACATGTTTGATACCGAAATCCTGGGAACCAGAGTCATCTGTTTGCAGAAACCTTCTCTTCAGCACACAGCTAGATTTTTGCCTTCATAAATATTGTCCTTTCAGGACATATTTGCTAAATCATGTCCAGTTCACTATAATTTGCCAGCCTCATTTAATTTCATTAGTGCTGTGGCCCGTTCATATTGTTTAAAATGCATAGTGTTTCTTGGGAATGGCACATATGAAATTATGCCAACAGTTTAGAATAGCTTCACCTCAAGCATTCAGCATGGGTAAATTAAAAGGAATTTGAGAGAACTGCATTGTACTGACATGTTACATTTAGGTCAGTAATTAAGTAATGTGTGTGCACTAACACATGTAAGATAGTAAGAGAAATGGGTGCTAGCAAGCACCCTGGCTCCCAGGGTGGCCATGTAGGGCCAAATTCCTCACTGCACTGCTGCCTGCTTTGGCAGAGTTAGAGCACAGCTGCCCTTTTTTGGTTCCTATAGTGATGGCAGACATATATGCTTATACTGAGCACAGTGCCATACTGCAGCGTTGCACAGCTATCTACAGTTTGGGTGAAATCAGCAGTGCTATGTCTGTTGATCTGAGGTTTGATCTGGCCAGATACTCAACAGATGTTTCAGATTAACACAGGTGTGTGTATATACTTATTTTTTAATTTTTCCAGACTGTAACTGTACCCTGATCTTGCCCTCTCCCTAGCAGCATCAGAATGGTACTGACAAAGTATGTCCATTTTACCAATGCAAACCAAACAAAATTTATGAAAAAAGTGTGTGCAAAAAAGTGTATGCCAGCCAATAATTTTGATGGACTGTGGGCATTGCCCTTAGCTGCACAGAGAAGACTGGCTGTTCCAGGCTGTCCTTGTACAGTCAGGGCTGGAGCAAATCTCAGGCCACATGAGTGGCATTAACTGGTTCTTATCCCACTTCTGGGTACAGGGAATAAGCATTGTGGTGATCTGTTCCCTTCCTTGCACTTACAAATACAGCAGGGGATTGTGCTTGGCTTTAAAACCCTGCAAGTGCTTCCTTGTCCCTCCTGATGTGCAGATCACACCATCACTTCTGTGAGGTGAAATGCCTTCTGAGTCAGCAGCTTCTACTGAACCTGCTAATTGTTAAATATCTGTAATTACCTTTTAACCTCTCTCTCCCTCTTTTTCCCCCCATCCTTTAGTACATTGTTTGCTACTGTCCAACTAATCCAGGCACCTTACCACATGGGAGTCACTCAGTTTGCTCCTGGATCGAGCATCTCCCTGTATCTTGCATTAAATGGTTCAGGAGGGCAAGGCTTACCTTAACAGTCTGTATTCTTCCAGAAAGGGTGTGTTTTAGGTCAAAGGATAAGCATGTTATTGTAAAGACTGTTGAATAGTGATTAAAGCCATCGGGAAATTAATAATTTATTCAATGAAGTGGAAGGCTGTGCTGGATTCCCTGGCAACAGGCTGAGGCACTGTGTTGTGATGCAATTGCTCTCGCTCCCCTAAAGCCTAAGCACCAGCCAGGGCCATGGTGTGAGATCCTCCCAGGCTCCCATAGCCAGGGCAGGATGGGTTGCCTTTACAGAATGGGGGACCATCACAGAGGGAAATGACACAGCAGCTCCGGGCTGCTTTGCTGTTCTGAGAGTTTTTCTGCCTAGGAAACCCCTGGCTGAAACAGCATGATTCCCATTGCATAGCTGCATAAGCTGACATTCAGGGTAGGGGACTTCCCTTCCCCAAAATGCAGCTTAGCCTTAACTAATGTCATATTCCATGAACTTTCCATACCCTCCCTCCTTATTATTTAAATGCTCTGATTCTGTGAATTTCAGCTGGGGAGGTGCTGGTCACTGGGTTAAATTTTGCCATTTACCACTTATGCTCATCCCATTGTGTTCAGTAAGATATTGACAATATTGATCAAAAGGCCTCACTTAAATTTCAGTCATTTGTTGACACATGAAGTGTTTTGCGTGCCTTCTGTTGGTGATTTACAAAGCCATAAATGAAATAGAACTAAAGAGGGAACCATCACAAAAGCCTATTTCACGTCTCCTTCTCTCTGTCTGTCTCTCATGCTTTATTGGTATAATTATAGCTCATCTCCCCATGTTCCCTTAGCAACAGATGAGGAGGAGGATGGCTGCCTGTCCACACCACTGCCTCACTCAGAGGACATGGCAAGTGGTGCTGCTCCGCCTTCTGACCCAGGGTGGGATGCTGCCAGGAGGGGAGCTTCTGCAGGATGACCCACAGCCATAAGTACTCAGACATGCTGTTTTGAAGTACCAGACAGGTTTCTCAGATGATCTCTTGGAGATTTTATTTGAGTTTTATAAGAAATATGCACACAATGTTGCCAGGTCTTGCAAAATTTTGTGTATGACTATGTCCTTGACCAGAATGATTTGGTTTTCAAACTGCATCCTAGTAGAAGGGCCTGGCTTAGGTCAGCTGGAGAAGGGCCAGCAGCTTCCTGCACTTCTTCTCAACAGAAGGTGACAGCTGAGCTCAATTCTTGGGCCTCCTAGGCTACCCAAAGAAGACAATCCCATTTCCAGTTACTCAGACACCTCCTTCCTGGCAGGTGCTGGTCTGGGGCTGGAGCTTCTTACCTCTTCTGCATCCCTACCTGGCAGGTCTTCTGACTCCTGTCTTCCAGAGGCCACAAAGATGGAATTGTCTCACTGTCTTTGTAGAATAATAAATATAGTTTTCTACATCTTGATATGTAAGAGTGGATTAGGAATCTCAATGGCAGTACCCACCCGCATTTCTTTAAGTCGCATCTTCAGACGTGTGCTTCCCCAGAAGTCCTGGCAGAGCATGAGATGGGCCAGTTCTTTGGTACTGATAGCCAGAAAAATTGTGAAGCAACAAATAAGTGATTCAGTGCCATGTAAGATGTTCAAGAAAAAGGGCGACCAAAAAAGGCTAGCAGAGTTGGCAGACACCAGCCGTTTTACCACCTTCCTAAGCCCCCTGCCTGCATGCCTCTGTCCGTCTGTTGTCAGATTCATAGGAGGAGCTTGGTCACCACAGCAGTGCTGTCATATCTGCATCCACTCTTGAGATGTGAGGGTCAGGGAGAAAGCTGTTAGGCTCAGGAATAGAGAGCAGATGGGAACCATTGTGCCCCATAGCCTTATACCCTGTACAATACATAGGTATCATGGTGTGACACAAACAGACACAAAATCAGAAGTGTTCCTGTCCTAGGGGAAAAGCTTCCTACAGGGGACTGCCTTTCTTAAAACATCTCACACGTAACTGATACCATATCCCTGGGGCCAAGGCCCAGCATCTGCCTGTGGCTGAGTCCTGCTCAAACAGGAGAGGGGTCACCTAGGAGTCTGTGCCCCCAGTATGGCCATGGTCTGCATTGCCTGAGCGTCACATGGAAGCCAAGGGGAGAGGAACAGGACCTGTGTCCTGCAGGTCCCGTCATCTCCCACAGCCCTAGATGCTCCTGGCATGTGGGGTGGCTGACTAGAGCTGAAATCTCCGCAAGGCTGGGCTGAGGCTTGACCAATCCCCAGCCTGGTATCCCCTTGGCTAGAGGTCCTGTATCTATTTCCAGAACAGTTCTTCTTGTTTAGCAAGGAAGCACGATAGGAATAAAGGCCTAGATGTTCTCAGAAAACCCTACTTCAGGCATTGTCAGTCTCATTCTGTTAACTTTTGAAAGATAATGCCACTGGTATCAAAAACAGCCTTGTCAAATTAAATCAAACCTATTCCTCTCTGGAAATGAATCACCTCAGTTTAGACTGGAACAATTGTGTATACTGCCTGAGACTAATTTCATGTTCCCCTCTCAGATTTTAAGGCACTCATACAGCCAAAGCAAGCTGCAGCTGTCTGCTGTGTAATCCCATGCAAACTGCAGGCTCGGGCTCCGTTCCTGCCTGTGCAAGAGCTTGTTAAAGGTGCAAGAGTTCAAAACATGCAGAGCTGAAAGGACAAGACCAGACTTCAAACAGACAGATCTCCAACTAAACAAGTTTAAAATTATTCAGAAATGTGCTTTATCTTTTTCAGAAATGTCAGAATAGTTCTTTGTTTTTGCAGGATTGGGCATCAACCCTGCTTTTCCATAGTGTGGCAGCATGTGGGCTGTACTGGGGCATGCCTTTTCTGTTTGGTGTGTATCTCTGGGTGTCCAAAACAGCAAAGTCTCTCGTTCTTGGGAAGGTAACATAGTTATATGATTGTCTGAGGGCAGAGAAAGGTTTTCCAAACTTCTCCCATGGACAAAGTGACCTCACTACAAAATTTTATTATTTTCTACTGCAGACTATGCTGCAGTGCTACTCCATCCACATCTCTTCTCTGAGTCTACTCAGTGTCATTGCTGGCAGCTAAAACCAACATAAAATCACAGGGAGGGAGTAACCTTCACCTGCAAACCAGGGTGGAAAGGAAGGGGAAAGTTCAGTCAAGTCTTGTTTCTCTTTTACCCATTTAGGTGAAAATTGTTAACACTTGAATTCTGCTGAACTTTTCAGACACGAACAAACAAGCTCCAAGTACAGGTCCTGAAAACAGGACAGGGCTTAGAGATGTCCCTGGGGAACCTGGAGGTGATTGTTTTCAGGGAAGAGCGGTGCACATGGAAGATTATTTATTCTGTTTGACTACTTGCTCCTTTTGCTGGTTGGTTTGGAAACATGTTTCTCCTGGCTTCAAAGACTTGTGGGCAGAACTGAACCCTCTGTTTGTGAATCCACTGGAGTCAGACTAGGGACAAATATAGACCTGAAATAGACCAGCTCTGGCAGCCTGACAGAAACAGAAAACACCAGCTCTTTTCTATTAAAACTATTAAAAAAAAAATCTCTGGTGCCTGGTGCAAGTTGGCTCCTTCCATCCACCATGAGTGACAGCTGTGGGGTGGTCTTTGGAGAGGCAGAGCATGCCTTTCCCGTTTCCAGAAACAGAACCTGCCTTGGCTGACCCTGCCGGAGGGCTGCATTGATTTATAGGCCAAATGCTCAGAGAGACGGCATAAAAAGATACAGGATTGCCTCTGATAAGATGTGAGTCCATGTCTCTTTCTGGTTCAGCTCTTTCAAGAGAAATGTCAAGTGCGTTTGTTCATCTTCCTGCCTTCTCACCACCAGCCCAAGTCTCAACACCAATGTTGCTAGTGCTGAGTAACTGGATCCCACAGTCAACACAAACACCATCAAGCTTTCTTCCTCTGCAACAATCTCTCTCTTCCCCAGACAGTTTCAGAGACCTGATGGCTTTCACTGGCCAGCTTGCTGACTGACAGAAGAATCAGTCTGCAGTGCTTAGCCTTGGAGATGTGTTGAAATCAAAGGGTCTCCTAACGAGCTGGACCATTTGCCTTGATGTTAAATAGCCTCACACTCCCCTTTTTGTGTTCCACAGGCACAAAAAGACAGTCCTCATCCCTTTCTAGGCTGCATCAGCATTGATACAAACATTTTGTCTATGTTTTGGGAGATAAAATATATCCTAGGGTCTGCCACAATTCTTCCCACCTTTAGGTCTTCTGAGAGACTGGGACCACAGACTTATGAAGTACTTGAATGTGTCTTTTTAATTGATCTAAGTGGTAACAAAATTTACTTCAGGGGCTTAATCTGGGAGTAGTGTAAAATCCTACGGCAGCCCCTGCCCTAAAGTATATTAAGTAAATTGTAGTGAAATGTAGGTATTTCCATATCTGCAGAATTGTGTCAACCTTCGTAGAAGAACACTGATCTCTTAGACATCCCAAATACAGTGCAATGTTGCAAACTTCGGTTCTGCAATTGCAAGCCTCACACTGGCTCAAGTGGCTGACTGGTTAGGCTGAAAGATATTTTAGGGAAAGTGTCACCTTGACCCAGCTGGTTTTTAAACTCTTTTCTAAATATCCACAAACAACCAATCCTGGATATAACCTCTGGGTTTTGATGCACTTTGATCTTTTCTGCTGTTGCCTTCCTTATGCATGTTTAGCCAAAGTCACTGGCATATGCTGAATAAACTGTCTCAATGGGATTTTATGCAGCATCAGGCAGACCAAATTTGACTAAATAAAGCTCATGCTGCCCCACAGTTATCTCTGTCAATAGTGCTTGAAGCAACTCCTATTTTCAATATGGTAACTAGAAGTACCATGGCTTATCTTGCATTATAGGTCCAAATTGCAGACCACTGAAGGAGGCAGGAGAAAACCTGCCAGTGTGACACTCTTCAGCATGAGGAAGCCTGAATAAACCTGGAGAGCTGTAACTGAACCTCTTCCTGTAAAATACATCTCATTACAGAGGAAGTGGATCTGTAATAGTCTCCTTTGATCTCTGCCAATATATGTATTTACTTAGGCATTATGCAGGCAACAAAAGAAATGCATGTTGTTTTCTAACCCCCATCTGTACTTGTCAATGTCTGTAGACCTTCTAAAATCCACTTTCATTTTGCGTGGGGTCCCAGCCTATTCCTGTGTGTGAACCTTCCAGACTGCCTTCTCCCATTCGTTGTTATTTAATCAGGTGAAGAAATACCAGGAAAGAATCATCAGGACTGGCTTTTAAAATGGTTTCAAAGTGCCTCTTTGTTCCTATGACTGGATCTGGGACAGTGGTAGATGTGTCTCAAAAGTCTGCTAAAAATGAAAATGTGTATTGCATGTATCATAAATAGGTTGTGATTGTAAATAGCTGGCCTTCAGATGAAAAGGCCAGCTCTCTGGGCAGCTCAAGTCTCTGAGATGGCTAAAAAATAATTGGCTATATTAGTCAATGCAAAATAAAAGCTCCAATTTCTACCTTTGTACATTGCTTATACCAGAGGATCTACATGTTTATACTAAGGGTATTGGATTTGAGGTAGGGTTTGCCTCTTCTCAACATCTGCCCTGCTTCCCAGTTTACTGGCTGCTCCTACCCAGAGAACACTTGTTTGTGCAGTGCATGCTTGGGCAAAGGAAAACAAAGGTAGAATAATTTTTTCCTTGGCTGACTGTTGCCTTATTTTATTTTGATATTTTAATTTCAGTGATAGGCTGGAATCATACTTCTATCAAAAAAATATCTTAGTGGTAACCATACAAAGCCCCTAAGTTTTAAAATTACATATGCTTAAATCTGGGAGGGGAAGTGTCACCTTGCTAAATTTCACAGTCTTATATAAGGGATGGACGCACCTTAAAAAAGTCATCCTGATCTTTTTTATTCCCCCCTGAAATAAGCAAAGGTCCCTATTTTAACCACTCCTCTCAAAAACAGCCAGACTGTTCTCTATAGATGTTATAAAACAAGAGACTGTGTGGTTTGATACACAAACCTAAGTGGAAAACTTCAGCTAAAAACCCAGGTGAGGTTCATAAACTAGTAGCATCACATGGTCGAATGATACAGTAATGAGTTTTCAAGGGCAGGATCTAATGAAATAGTTAAGATTTCAGAAAAAAAATTGCTGGACTCTTGTTGGCATTAGGGGAATTAGTGTGGGGCAGAGTCCACAGCTAATTCCAGTCTTTTGTGAATCAAGGATTCCACCTTTTTTCTTGAAGTGATGGTACAATTAATATTCTGCTGATAGATTAATATTCTGTTGATAGACTGAATCTCTTCACAATCAAGCTTAAATTATCTGCAGAGACATGCACTGCACTTTTGTGTTGGTTATTAACTATACTTCTGTGTATACCTCTATGTGTTATACCTTCTTACTAGCAATGATATGCTGTAATTAACCTCTCTGGAGTCTTAATTTCGGAAGCAAAGTCAGTAATTTCAGCTCATCTCTTTTCCAGTGTACATACACACATGCAAACACATACACAAACAAAATGTTCAGCTGCCAGAACTGTGTGTCTGAGTTGACAACTGTTTTAAGAGCAGAACACAATAACCATTAAGCCCAGGAGCAAGATCAACAGGCATTTCTGAGCTGTTCTTTAAGTTCTCGCTCTGTAATTTATCTAGTAATTTTTAAAACGACAACAGTGTGTGTCTGTCTCACTAAGGTTATATGAGATTTCTCATGCTTACTGGGGTTTAAGTAGCTCTTTGTCCCATCAATGTGAATTTCTTCAGAGCAACTACGGAATCCTCATGTGCTCGGCATGAGCTGATGCACTGTGGATAATGCATTTCTCCCTACCAAATTGGTAGCTTTTCAATTCAGGCTGCCTGTGATGAAAGTCAAGCCACATCCTGTCTTTAAGCTTAATTTTCTCTTCAACCTTCTTTCTTAGCCTATACTTGTGAGAGATCAATTTTCCAACTGTCTTCTGGAAGATTGGAACTCTGTGATTAATATGCAAATTATTTTTGATTTTTTATTAGCTTTATGTGAATTATGTTTAACCTATTGGTTCTCCATATTTCCAAAAGTGTCATACTCATCCATTTCAAGGATATAGGGTATTTGCTGGCAGAATAATCAAATCCATACTTAGTGTAATAAGAGTAGGTGAAGGGAAGGATGTGATTATATGAGCAGGGTGAGCTAACATGCTTCTGTCTCATAGAAGTGTTCTCCTAGCTTTGGCAGTGCAATGCAAGGTTTTCATTTGCATTTCCCAAGCAGCCCTTGGGAAGTAACCCACTGTTGTTATTGCAGCTGTTCCATGGATAGTTCCAGTTGTTTCACTATTTTGTAATCTCTTCTCCAACAATCAAGGTACCCTAGGGAGATGAACACGGTAAGTCTGAATTTCTAGGGAAGAACATCAGGTAGATACCACCAGCTCATTTCTCCTTCACTCACCACCTCCCCTGCCTCTCATTTTAGCTAATCCTCTCTCCACCCAAACCATTTTTCTGGTTAGCAGAAAACGGATCGTGTAACACATGCTGTGTCTCTGTCATGAGTCCATGCTTGAGCTCCTTGCCCAGGAGCCACCCAGAAGATAGGAATGTCGCTTCTGCATGAGACCAAAGGGGACCTGACCCAAGACTGGGGATTTTCACAGCAGCAGATGCCAAGAGAGAGAAATAACTGCATCCAGTACAGGCATTTCCATCAGAGTTTGCCATTTAGGGCCCCTCTGGAGAAAAACTGCCACCCATGTGAATGTTTGATTCACCTACCCTTAAGCAAATGCTTAAAATAGGGCTAATGAATAGCTCCCTAAAATGTGACTTTTTCTGTCACTGGAGCGTGAAGGAGCCAGATTGAGAAGGTCAGCTGTTCACATCTTGATTATCTGTGTCTGAATATCAAGCAACCTAAGTCACAATCACACAATGTTTTAAGACAAAACCTTAGGTTTTCTTAGGGCTCAGTCATGACGGAGGGGATAAAGGAAGGAAAACCAGAATATTAGAATAAAAAGAGGAAATGCCTAAAAATTTCTGAAATTAGCACTGTTGCAATGGCTGTGCTGGTCATTCTACTTACATTCTCTGAAATCCTGTGTCTTAAATATTTAAGGATTAGGTTTTGGAGGCCTTTGATGCATACTGCTGTGTCTATGCACTGACAACCAACAGAAGTTCATTTTTATTGGTCGTGTTTTAGGGCTTATGGACTGCGTATATTTTATTCCAACAAGCTACTCTACAGAAACCTCTGGTTTATTAAACTATACAGAGTTTATTGTTAACCAATAAACAAATATAGCGTGAAAGGAATAAGGCTTTCCAATGATGATTCTCTATTCAAGGTATATTTTGGTATTCTGGTCTATGCATAGAGAATATATAATGGCCTATCCCTGTTTTAGACACTTGTTTCCATGATGAAAGGCAGAAGGGATAATGTCTGAAGCCTGATGTCTGGTTTGTACTAATTGAATTAAAAATAATGAGCTAAAATGCTGTTTTCTATCAGCTCTCCCTGAATGATCAGCCAGCATATGCATAACTGTCTAGGTACTGAAGTTTAAGAAATACACACACAATTAAAAAAAAAAAAAAGGGGGGGGGGGGGCATGCAGAATTGAAACTTCTTTATCCAAGTTCTTCTGGTTTTTTTAGCAAAATTTCATGTGACAATACATAGGATGGAATAATCAGGGATTTTAGTTCCAGGGGGTGAATTCTGAATTGCCACTTTTATATTACTAGCCTAAGCAGGAGAGGATAAGGTGCTTCTGTAACCAATAAGTAGTAGGTGGTGCAGAATTTATGTGGGAAAGCTTCTTCTAATTCTGGTTCTGGCATCGAAGGAAGTCTTTCATGAAAATGATGGGCAAAAACTTTGAAGGGTAGTTCTTGATTGTTCCTTGATAATATTTTTTCATATACAGAAGGACAAAACAAACTGAAAACCACCAGTCTCTGTGAGAGCCACTGCAACACTTATACCACCATGTGATTGCAACTAGTATGAAAAATAGGAATTTAATAAATTAATTTCATAGTACTTTCATATGAGCCTGCAGCGTGCCCTAGCAGCTGGTCAAGGGAGGGGATTGTCCTGCTCTGCTTTGCATTGGCACAGCCTCACCCTGAGTCCTGGGGGCAGTTTTGCGAGCCACAAGATCAAAAAGATATAAAGCTATTGGAGAGTGTCCAAAGGAGGGCCATGAAGATGGTGAAGGGCCTTGGGGAGAAGCTGTATGAGAAGCCACTGAGGTCACTTGGTCTGTTTGTCCTGGAGAAGAGGAGACTGAGGGGGGACCTGGTTGTGGTCTTCAGCATTCTCATGAGAGAATGCAGAGAGACAAGTACCGATCTCTTACTCTTCTGACTACGGACAGGATTCAAGGAAACATTATGAAGCTGAGTCAGGGGAGGTTTAGGATGAATATCAGTAACAGGTTTTTCACCCAGAGGACGGCTGGGCACTGGAACAGGCTCCCCAGGGGTGATCACGGCCCCAAGCCTGACAGAGGTCAAGAAGCATTTGGACAATGCTCTCAGGCACCTGGTGTGATGCATGTGTAGGGCCAGGGATTGGACTCAATGATCCTAATGGGTCTCCTCTAATTCAGCATGTTCTATGATTCTATGATTTTCATTTTCTGTCATTTTTTTTCCCTAGAATAATCTTGGATTATGAAAGGCAAGTACAACTTGGAAGACATGGTCTGTCTGGCTTCACTGCAGAAGTGCTTCGCAGCAGCCACCACTGAGTTGTGTTTGACGTGGTGAGCAAGAAACAGCAGCTTTGTTGTAATTCCACAAAGTAGATGTAGGGAAAGGTCTACAACATGTTACAGGCCAACCAACAAAGAAAGGAAGTCAGTCCTTGTAAGACAGTCCTATGGCCAAGGGTTTTTATATTAACTTGCTTCAAGACAGCAAAGCCAAGTATTTTCTCTTATGTTTAGTTTCCTGAATTAATGATCACCAGCGGGCTTTTGAAGGAGCATGAGTCAGTGGTTTCACTTGAGGGCACTAGATACACTCAAAGTAGAAATGAAGGCAAACTCTTTTAATATGCTTTGGGGATAAAGACAAACTATAAGGAAAAATCATGCTCATCCAGCTTTAAAATGAAGTATAAAGAAGAAATGTCAGCCTTTACACTGTTCAAGTTTATTCTGAATCTTTAATATTAGCCTGTTCTTTACAGTTGAAAAAATGCATGGACACATAAATCACAAATATATAAAAATGTGATTCTTGTATATATGTGTACACATGTATGTTAAAATTGGGAGTTGCAAATGCATTGGGCACTTTTGACATGTTAATTTATAAACAGTCCTCACTGAATGTACCAAGATTCCACCTAAAGTATTTGTCGTGTTTCCTTTGAATCAGCATAAAGAGGCCTGGAAATCTAAAAGAGTAAATGACCATTTGTCAGTAAATGACAACTCTCTTGTGATCGATGACAACTGGATGAAGTTAATGTAAGACCAAGGAACCATTAATTCAGATGGAAATTTTTTTAAAAGCTTCATGGAGACTGCAAGCTGTTTAATCAGGTGTTGCTCCTAAAATCTGTATGCACTTTTATCAAATAATCCTATTAGCATAACACATCTGGAATACATCTTTCAGGACTTTAAACTAATGCAATCAGAGGTAGAAACAGTATTTCATCCAGCTCAGATCTCTAAATCTGCTTGCTGTCTAGAAGATGTCACATAATATTTATAGTCTATGCCACACTAGTAAAAAGAGTAAGTTAGATCTTTTTATTGCTGAGTGGTGAACCTTTTCATTGTGATAAAACATTGAGCAAGCCATTAAAAAGGAAATAACGGCTTATAGAAATATTATGTACAGTAATGCTTTGCAGTGGCTGTAAAGCTATCCACCTCCCATTTATCAGTGAGTCTGGTAATTACTTATCAATAGCAATTGAGCTGCAAAGCTCTTCCTGGGGATGAATAAAAACCTGCAGAGACCCAGTGATGCACACAGACTATTTATTGTGGTCAGCCAATGGGTTTTCAGACTCAGGGCTCAGTATAGCCAACACTGTTTACAAGAAGGGAAAAGAGAGGTGGAGAAATTTGTTCCACATAGACAAGAGTTTTTAAGCTCCTGGCACTATTGAGTCAATGCTATTTAGGCCTCCATTTGGCAAGGACTTTAAAGTGCAAGTAAATTAATAGCTTCAGCTAGATGATGCTACTGGAAAGCCCCATAAACATCTGAGTATTAAGAGTCATCTTGGCAGAATTCCTTTACATTTTCTATATTTTCTAATTTATACTTTCTGTACATAAATGTAAGCAAGAGTTTTATGAAACCAAGACCTCTGCACCTGGATGTCCCCATGCACTAATTATTGCTAATTTGTCAGCCTAGTGAATTATTTTGTGGACACTCAACAAACACTTGAATTTACAGTCCTGTTCCAGCTTTTAGGAGAATCTAGGTAGCCTTTTTCTTCCTTTCATTGTAACATATTCTCTCTTTCCATATAAGCATACATAGTTTCATATGCTCTCCAATTACTTCAAAATTTCAGATGGGAAAGCCTGAGGGAAATTGCCCAGCAAAAATGAGTATATTTGTGACCCAGTTGTTTTGAAGATGATGGGCTTCTGTTGACAGTAGTTCCTGGGCATCATTATGAATCACACTTTCAAGTCACTGATGATTTCCTGGATAATTCTGACACAAATAAATTCCCTATTATAGTTAGCATATTTCTTTTCCCCACGACTAGGTCTGAAAGGTGAAAAAGGTGCCCATTGGGAAGTCACCACCATAAAAAATGTCCATCTATGAGAATTGCCATTTTTTTCTATTCTTCTTATGATCACTCCTGTGTGATACTAGTCCTAGTCATTCCTCGTTTTGGAATAATAAGCCTCTGATGAAACACAAGAGTCAGAATTGCTGAAACAAATACTTTTTTTTACTCTTTATGTTTCCCTGTGTGGCTGTGGACGGAGACTCTTCTGAGAAGAGCCAAAGCAGGGGAATGAAAAAACTGAGAGGAAAGGAGAGACCTGGGAACTAAGCAGTGCTGTGGAGGTCTCTCACGGTGACATCAAGACAGTGTGGGTATCTTCTCTTTCTAGCACAGATGGATTGTGTGTGTGTGTTGCTGGCACTGGCTCCATGTATGTAGCCTTATCATCTAGAGTTTGCAGTTCCACTAGTTCTTCAGAAAAGATGTGTGTTGGTTGCGTTGGTGCTTTCCTAAATAAACCCAGGCCAGGTACATGGCAGAGATTACAGCCCTGCCCTCCATGAGCAGCCCAGGAGCCCACGATGGGGAAAAAGTGGATAAGGGCAAGTAAACCACAGACACAGCCCAGGGAAGGTCAAAAATCACAAACAGGTAATAAACTGCTAAGTGTGTCATTATAATCACATACCCCTGATTTACACAGATACCATCTTTCCAGGGTTCTGGTTGCCAGGATACTCAGAAACTAGATTCATTGAAATTAAATAAAAAATCTAATTGGAAAAGGTGATTTTTTTATTTATTTTTAAAATATTTTAATTTACAATCATATGATTGCATTTGGTAACATTTATTACAAGTGACTAAGCAAAGTATATATAATGGTTTTTGTGCAAATACCCAACATATTCTCTGCCGTATATAAAATTTCACTCCATGTTTTTTACAGAAGGACTGGGAAAATCATAATATTTCTTTTGTTTGTTTCCCATGGCAAAAGAGTTCCTCTTTTCTCTCCATCTTTCTGTTGTAGGCAGAATCTCATTCCCCAGAGGAGGTAAAGCAAAGATACCATAATGAATAAGTTATAAATTCCACCTCAGGACATGTTCTACTTCTTGAAAAGGAGTTAAAATTAGAAGTGTTTCTTCAAATAAAAGTGTGTGTCACTTCATTTTAGAGGTCCTCAGAGTTTTTAACAGCTGCATTAGCTGTGGAAGTGCTGAAGCATAAAGTATCCTAAACACCTCTTCTGTGTGAGCTTGTGTGAGGAGAACCTGTAGGTACCTGTGGGTGTGTGGGGGGAAATAGTCAGCAGAAAACAGCAGGTCCTGGAGAGAAAAAAAGTGGGCTCAGGAGGGTATGAACATCCTGCACACTGGTGGTCCTGGTTAATCTTTGAGAGATGAGAAACTCAGGACACCCAGAGTTGCCTGACAGTGTCCAAGGCCACCCCACACTCAGGACAACACCATGAAGGTGCAAAGACCATATATATACCTGATGTGAGCAGGCAGCCCTGGAGGGGTTGCTCCAACACCCATCCATAAGCTGTGGCACATCAGGATGATTGCCCACTCCTCAGTGAAGTGTTGGGCCCCACTGCTTGGGCCCCAGCCTGGGGGGCATGAAAATTGAGTGTACTGCCTGAACAAGTGCCTGCTATTAAACGCAGTAGCTTGGATTCCATTAATGATAACAGTTTCATTGGTAAAAGCTGTTCTACAGCTATTAATTGGGATTTATCTCCCCTCACTTGATTCCTGGAGGGACAATAAAGGGGTATACAATACCTACGTGGTCCTTTACTGTGCTCTGATAAACTCCCTCAGCAGAATCCACGTCCCTCTCTTCACATCAGGAAGGAGCCCTGAAAAGGTCACACAGATAATTGTTGGCAGAGCTAAGATGAAAAGCAGTTTAGAGGAGATTTAGTAATATGTCTCCTTTCCCCACTGAAGATAGAAGGATGGGTTGAGATGAGAACTTAACTTTGAGATGAACAAAACCTATCTTTTCATTTTGGCAGCAAATTTATACCTTAACATGAGGCTTTCACAGGTGGAGATCCAACGCTGAACTCAAGCAAAAGTAAAGGTACTTATTGGCACTTAAAAATGTCCTGCTATGTACAAACAAATGACAAGAGAGATCCCCAGCTCCAGGGGATATACAGAATAAACAGACAAGAAGCATGATGATTGCAGGGAAACCATAGCTGGCGGGGAAGGATTTGCTCAGCATCACAAACATGGCAGGTCCTTTGCAGGGCAAGTGCTCTGGGGCCATGCCCAGTAAAAATGTGCTTCCCTGTTCTCTAGTTTTATGTCCAAAAAATCAGTTTATTAGGATTTCTTCTTCATTTCTATCTTGTCTTCATCTGACTTCTTTTAAACTAAACAAAAAAAAAACAAAAAAACAAACCAAACCAAACCAAACCAAACCAAACAAAAAAGCTTTATTTATTTATTTATTTATTTATTTTAAAGTAGTCCTGGACAATGGAGGCTGGAACCACTACTAGTCATGGACTGTAGTATAACACTTCAGGCGTCAGAATTGAAATCCTCAAAGTATCTGAGTAAGAGCAAAAAGTAATCCAGTCTTGTCTCCCTATCTTGGTGGGGGTTGTATAAAATATAATTCCTGATTCTTAAAAGGATAATTCTTCACAATTAATAATTGTGAAGAAAAGCATTCATGCACCAGGCTTCAATTTGTAATCAATGTGTTTTAATGGAAAAAGAGTTTACTGCTTTGGATTATATTCACTTGAAAGTACAATTGGACAGCTTCTGTGATGGCTTTCTCAAAGAGTGCAGTTGAGAACATGAATCATTCATGATTTATCATCTGCAATTGATGTCTTATTTATTCCCTCCTTTTAATTTAATTTACTTGTATATATGGGAGAGTAAATCACACTTCTGCTTAGGCAAAACATAATGTGAATGAAAACCTAATCAGAGAGATGGCAGCAGGCTAAAACTGTTCTGCTGGATTAAACACGAACAGGCAAGGTGTAAAAATGAAGAGGTGTGGTAGAAACCGTAACACCCATTGAAAATGGGTGGTAAGATTATTTTAGGTAACAGTAGTTCACAGCTCAGTTGGGCTGGGTGCTGAGCTGCCTTGATAAAAACTTGCTTAAGAAATATTCAGATAAAATCAAGGTCTTGATATCACTATCTTTAAGGATAACCAGAATTTACAAACTTGCTTAATGCTCTGTTTCTTCCTGTCTGGATTAACTGCCAGAAAACAAGAGGTTCAAAATATTTACTTTCTCTGTGGTGTCTGCAGCTCTCATTCTGCAGGAAACTCCATGAGGACAGTGGTTCTCAAGAAGTACTCCATGGGTTTTGGTACTTTCAGTTTTAACAGTTTGTTGCCCCTTCATGGGCACATATATCCCACTCCCAGTCCCCTAAGCTCCTCCAAAGTCCTGTAGTGGTTTCACATTCGCCAAATTCTGGTTGCTAAATTTAGTGTAGAGGTCCTAGTGCTTATTCTCTTTTTGTGGGAGAAAGATTAGGAGAAAAGCAAAGCAGGCTCAAGCTTAAATATGAACAAATAGTTTTATTAATACACACTAAAAGAATGGAAAAAGAAAGTTGGAAAAAAACTAAAACACAACAGAATGAAACTTCAAAAACTCTCCCCTCCCCCTACAAAGTGTTAACTTTCCTACAAAACAACATAAAGAGACAAAAGCTGTGATTTTCAGTCAGTTTCACCATTTGAAAATAGTCTTTTCCCAATCTTTCGGAGAGGAGTCTCTCTTAGAGTCATGGATCCCACTGACAACTTAGAACAGTTCTCTTGTGGGTTTTAACTGCCACAAAAACAGCTGCCCAGGGAAACCTGCTTTCATGACCCCTCCCATTAGCAGGTTCCCAAGCTGCTTATGTGTCATGGGTCTTAGACTCTTGCATATTGGGGTGTCACCTTTTAAAGATGAATAACTCCAAAGCAAAGGATTCTTCATCTCAAGGCACAGAGGTATCTTCTCACTTCTTCACTGGTGCAGAGGGCTTTTCATCTCTATTTCTGTTCAAGCATCTTATGGGATTAATTATCACTTAGTCCATCACAAACACCTTTGCTCAAATCCACACACAAATCTAAACAATCATCTCCCCAAATGCATATCTTTCCCACGATTTAAAGGGATAATCTACAGTTCATTTCCATGGCTCAAAAAGAAGTCCAGCCTAAAATGGAATGGCAAACTCCTAAGTCCCTTGTCCCAATAGTCCTTTCACCCTCGTTCCACTGACTTCATGCTGTTTCTTCTCTAAGTTCACTGTCCCATTTCTCTGTCAGGGAAGGCTTAGGCCTTGGAAGCTTCATGTTGCCAGGAAAGGGTTAAATCTGCCCAGAGTCTTTTTCTCTCTCGCTACACCTCATGGTGTTGGATTTTCAAGGCTGCGTTGGGGAGGGGCCGGGGGGCGGGGAAGAACTCACTCCAAAAAAAAACCAGGCAGGATTTTTTGCCCACTACTCAGTTTAAATCAGGGCAGGCTGATACAGTAGCTGGTACCAGGGCCCGGCCGGCAGAGCCTGCCCGGCCCCGTGCTGGCAGCAGACGGGCCCGAGGCACAGCCCGGCCAGGGCCGCTCCTCTGGGCCCGGCTCAGCCCAGCCCCGGCCAGGGCAGCGGGGCCCGGCCGACCCCTGGCTGCTGTATGATGTTACCTGTCTCTCCCCCCTGTCGCCAGGAGCCGATGGAATCCGGCTAGGCCTCGGGGCAGCTGCCCCCTCAAAGCAGGGAGGAGCAGTAAGCCCAACTCAAGGTTAACCTATTGAACTGACCAGCAGGCAAGACGCTGACCTGCAGCGAGTCACGGGCTTATATATGGGTACTGCCCAAAGTCGCGTTTGACATTCTCAGTGGTCAAAACAGATGTCAATATCCCAAACTCACCCTCTGATAGGTCCCTATCCTTTCTAAAGCAATTCCCAGGCCCTGACGGGGAAAAAACATTCAACATTCCTTCATAACTAAAAGCCTGTGCTAACCCATGACAAGTCCATTCTGCAGTTTGGTAATCACAGCCCTTTTTGGCATTGGCAAATTCAGCAATTCATGACAGAAGAGCCATTTCTCAGCCAGCTCCAGCTACTCTCACACTATTGTGTTGGTCCCCTACTCCAACCCTTGCACTTGAGCTATGCCCAGGACTTGCCCCTTCTTACCGTAACACAAATGCCAAAATGTTTGGTAATTGGGTGCCGGGAGAGAAGGGAAGATGGGGAGAGGGGATAATCAAAGACTAGCTGGCTGCTAGCTCCCATCTTTCCCCAAGCAGGTATTACCAGAAAGAGATTTATTACTACAAAGGGACTCAGATCTGCAAAAAAAAAAATGGCTTCTGATATGTAGCTAAAGAACAGACTTGTTTGCACTTATTTGGAATAGAAGTAATTTTTTCCTTGTATTTATAACTAGGTAGAATGTAGCTGCACCTGGTTTTTCCTTGTCTAGCTTGTGCTTTCATGTGGGCTTGTGTTACACAAAAAAATGATCCAGACATTTTCTGAATGTCAGCTTGTTCGTTTGAGTTTTAATTTCCCAACCAAGATAAGAAGCTTGAAAACTGATATCCCAGAGGGAAATTGGCTGAAATGCTGTAAACTACAAACTGTGCTAAAAGAAAGCCACCTACAGAGAAAGATATCAGCACTGAACATATGTTTAAAATTGACTTTTAAAATAGATGTAACTGAGGATTAACTACTATCACTGTACTGGCAACCCAGTGCCAGTGTGTGCAAAGAGAGCGTAAGGATTTTGATCAACTCGTTCATTCATGTCAAGTCTTTGTAGCTTATGCAAAAAACAAACCTCAACTCCTCTGTATGTCCCTAAGTGCCCCTGACATCTGACTATGATTTGATCAAAGCACCTCTTCTTCTGAGTGCACCTTCCTCTTCCTTTAAAAATGAAGAGTTTTAAAGCATCAGACCTCTAGCTTCTTTCATTGCCTTTTTAAAAGAAAAGTTTAACTTAAATATTAATGCTTCGGCTGAAGATGATTTATCTTCAGTGCTTTATTACTTAATAGACTCTCCATTCGCGAGGAAAAAATTTATTACAAGCAGAACCTACTCAATCAGCTGTTCAGGACTTTTGACACTCACTGGAAAACACCCACAAAATCACTGATTAGCCCTTTTGCATGAGCACTGACTATTCAGAGGGAGACAATTGGGTCAGGCATCCTGGCAAAAGAACATTCTTTGTTAGCAGCGTTTGCAAAGGAACGCAAAGGAAATAGCTGTGTGGCAAATTCAGCTCACAGAGAAGGAAAAACAAAAATGATATTTGGAGGAAATGCTGTTTGTGGTTATGTGGGTTTAACCCCCTCAGTCATCAGGACATCTAATGAGCCGAGGGCTTGTACTTGCAGAAGTTTTGCCAGTTCAGCTGTGCATGGCTGGAGTCACATTGAACACAGGGGAGAGCTTGGCATAAACCTTATATATCCCTCCAGACACCACCAATCCACTTGTATCATTGACTAAAACACTGCTGTAGCAAAAGATTCATGTTTAGTCGTGTGATCCATTTTAGGGAGGTAAGTTCCTTCAATGGCTCTCTGTTGTAACAAGGAAACCACCAGTTTGCTCCCTGTAGAGGATCAGAGGTACCTCTGATCACATAGAACCTTCGAAATATATGTGTATGGCTTTACTATCCTCATCTGGAGGCAAGTAGAAAAATCAATATGATTCCTTTACTTGTAATACTAAATTATTGCCCCCAAAAATGCACGATCAAGTGAGACATATGAGATACAGCATTTAGCAGTGAAGTGATCAAATTACCAGGACACCAGTCTGTGTCTGCACAGGCAGCATAACATCTCAATCCCAGTGATTAGTGTCTTTCACTACAAGTACAATATTTGGTGCCTAATGCATTCCTCTGCTTTTGTTATGCTTGCCAACATCGATAGTGACTCACAGTAAAACAAAGGTAACTTTTGACATCCTTCATGAACTCCCACTCATCAATTAGCGACCATAAAGCTTCGATGTTTCGATGTGGAAATCAGTGAGTTTGAATGCTGGCTTGTGTGGCTAATGCTTATCCTTCAGCACATAATCAGCTCAGTGCTAATGAGTTAGAAGGGCTCAGATACGGCCAATCAAGTTCAGGCAGTGGCTTATTCCAGAAGGCTTCTATTTTTGGTGCAGCTGAACCATACAAAGACTTAATAGGTTATTCTAGATGAGTCTTGTTATTGCATTTCACATATGCCATGGCTGGTGGTTGGGCAGGAGGACAGTAAGAAGAGTGAGCAACCTGGTCTAGAGGAAGATGTGTCTGCCCATGGCAGGGGGGCTGAAAGTAGCTTATCTTCTAAGTCCTTTCCAACTCAAACCATTCTATGAAGCTATGCCTCTCAGACTGTGTCAAAGTTGGCCACAATGATTTGGGAAACCTCCCTGTCTTTGAGGCTGAAGTAGTGGAGCAGCATTGCCATGCTGTGCCTCGGTATGGGCTGAATTGTCTGTACACTGTCAGGATGGCACATATGTCACTCTGAGCAGGGCTAATGGAGGGTAGGCAAACCATGCTGAGTGTTCTTCCAAGGGAGACCTGGCACAGCAAGTCAGGCAGAGAACAGGTAACAAATGTTCTCCTCATGTCCTCTGCAATGTAAGGAAGCGTAAAGAGTAAGAAATATGGGCTCAGGAGGTTAAGGAGTACCTTAAACTTGCAAGATAAGAGTTAAGAGATACAAGGGGAACAGGGTCAGAGTACATGTGTTTATAGCCAAATGAAAAGCCTGGTTCAACTACTGAACAAATGTTGGTTCAGGACAGCATCTATAAATGAGACAGAGAGATCCTTTGCCTCCAGAAGGAAACCTAATGTGTGCCTGCTGTTGCATAGGTGACAGTGTCCCAAGACCCCATATCCAGCAAACCTGGATATGTTTGAGAACACCAACAGTGAATCTCAGAATTGATCCAGCCAGCTTGGTGATGACTTCTGGTGTGGACACAGGGCTGACAGGGCTGCCTTGTATTGTCTGGCACACACCAAACAAGATCCTGCATGTTCACAGGATGGTTTTGCTCTGCAGCATCTGGGAGCAGGGCAGAGAGAGGTTTCTACACCTGTGGCATGGATGTAGAGTGTGCGTGCAAGAATAAGTGCTTAACAGTGGCCTAGCAGACACACTGTGCCTGTGGTGGCACGAGCCATGCTGGCAGAGGAGCACGGGTTACAGGTCAGTGTGTGTCTGTCTGTGTGAGGTCTCAAATGAGGAGTGTTGCCTCCTTGGGTTAGACAATCTTGCCATTTGGGCTCTCTTATCTGCTGGCTGTGTCTGAGAGGAAACACAAGTTTATACAGGAAACCATTGCCAAAATTCAGCTGCTTCCCTGCCAGGCATTTGGGAGTTGCCTTTACCCAGCCTGTAGGACTCTGTGCAGCCCGGCACTCTGTCGCGCTTGTGGCCCCGACAGTCAGTGCCATCATAAAGCCATAAAGGAGTCTGCATTTTTGTGCCCATCCTCTGGGAGTTTCTCATGTCTCCTGCCTTTCCCTGGAGGCTGAGTGGAGGAGGGCCATGGCACGGCACTGCTGGGGGAGAGTGAGCTGGCAGGGCACAGATCTGCAAAGTCACGCTCCCTGTGCACGCCTGTAGAAAGGCGTGTTGATCCCTCCACTGCATGCAGGACAGAACATGGCTGTTTTCCAGGACACCTCCCAAAAGCCAACATCTGGCTAGCATGACTGTAGCACAGTGCATGCCACCTGGGCCAATGGAGCTGCTCGCTGGAGTTGGCTATGAAAGCATGGAAAAGCAGCTGAGAGCCTGGCACAGCCCTCAAGCCTTAGAAATACATACAGGGCTGTGCCTGCTGAGGTGAAACTGCTGCCTATTCTCACACGAGGGAAATCTCATGGGTTCCCTCCACAGCGGGAACTGCACACAGTGGAATGTCTCCTTTCATGTCAGTGTAACCAGATGCCACCAATGTAGTTCCCTGTGGGGTCATGGTTTTGATCCCTGCCTCCAGGCTCCAGCTCTGCCATTTGGAAAGCAGTCTCCACATCAGCATCATGTCTCCTCACCCTCTCTTCTCTTGTTCCTTGCTCTACAGCAGCCTCTCTGCCAGGCAGCTTGAGCATGGCACATTGAGGCACATGGGCAGCCCAGGAAAATGAGCAGGCATGATAAAACCCTTTCTGCTTTTTGCCAAAAATATTTCTGTTGTGTCTCTGAATACTACCCCTTGGTGATTGTACTGCTTCACAAGATACCCTCCACTGCAGGATCAACAAGTGTTACATGAACAAGAAGAAAGCCTCCACTACTTTACAATGCCTCTCACTCAAATTGAAGGAAGATGCTGTCATCTCAAATGCTTTTGCATCCACCAGGAGATTTCTCTTTTCATGCTGACCTCCATTTGCAGAGTTGTTTTAATAAAAATTGAGCCACTGGCCATGTTTTCCACAGAAAGCAGGGTGTAAAGCCATGCATAATGAAACTGCTGAGGTTCTGCAGGATAGCATTTCATTTACACCCTTTATCCTGCTGTCTCTTTTCTTTCAATTGAATGAAGGAATCACTGGTTTCATTAGAAGTGCAGAAAGAAAATATTCCTGTCTTTTTTGCTAGATGCAGGAGAGTTTTGGCTTTTCTCTGGTCAAATACTACTGTGTAGCACAATCCTCTATTTTCATCTTCCCATGTCTTCTCCTGGTGAAGTCTGGCCCTTCACTTTTCGCCCTGGCTTTCATTAAGGTTCTTTCCAGCTTTGCAGCTCCTCCCCAGGCAGCTGCCAGCTGCCTCTTTTGCTGTTGTTGCTCTTCCTTATCCTTTTTGTCCAAATATCCATAATGAGTAGCTAAATTTTCTAAGAAGATATTTAAAAAGCTGGTCTTAATAGTACATTTTTATTTCACATACCCTTCACTCAGCTGCGCTTAAATCCAAAATATAAAGACATGCTTTACAGAACAGCTACAAGTAATTGGTGCTGTACAGATATTTTTGAATGAACCCATGCGAAAGTCATCTGGTTTCAAGTTTCAGAATAAAACTTATTAATTTTGGTTGAAACTGTGTTCAGTCATGAATTAGAAATTTGGGTATGCTTTTTTGTTTTATTTTGGAGTTGGGTGGGGTTTTTGTTTGCTTGTTTGTTTGGGGGTGGGGGTTTTTTTGTTTTTTTTGGTTTGTTTTTTTTTCTTGCAGGAACCTGACAAGGTTCAGCACTTTCACATAGTTTTGACATGAGATCAGGTTTGAAGCCAAAAGGTTCAGAGCAGTTGCACTTTGAGGTTTTGAAACTGTAAAAACAGTCTATACCAACTGGCAAGTAGATTTCTGGAGGTGTGAGGTGTGTAGAGTGAAACAAGAATGGTTTCAGCTGCACCCGAGTGCTGACAGCAGGCTGCACTGCAGTGCCCTGCTGCCTGCCAGCTGAGAGGGGGAGAGGTGTCTGGCACAGGGGTGCTGTGCTGGCAGGAGAGCAGGTGTCACCAAACTTCACACCTGTGGACTACACCAGTGAGCTGTTGCTCTGACATCTCAGGTGCCAGGCTGGGGTTAAATAACCCGAGCATCACCAGCATCTTGTTCTTGGAGCTCTTTTAGGAGCTGTACAGGAACAGCAAGGGTAGGCAGGCAGGGGTGAAGCCCTAGGACAGGCTAGGTTCTTCAGTCCCCTCCAGTGCTCCCATCTGGCTGCATGGGCCCCGAAGCAAAGTGTGTCTGAGCTAGTATTGTTCCTCTGCATCTCCTTTTCCTCATGCTGACACATCCCAGTGTACCTGTGGCACTTCGCTCTTGCTGGAGGACTAGGCATTGGGAACAGAGTTACTGGCAAAGGAGGTTTTTCTAGCTCTGAATACCAGCTAAGTGCTTGCTACCTGAACCTTTGCTCACTGCTGCTATCAAGTCTCTGGAAACCACTCTGCTGTGCAGTGAGCAGTGATCTGTGGCTCTACAGTTCCCTCCCCAGGGCATAGGAGAAAGAGGTTTTAGTTGTGACAGGTCCACTCTTCTCTTTTCCCTTGTATTGCTACTGCTCATCTTCAGCAAGACCAGGGCTAGGTGGGAAAGTGACTTTGTGTATGTGGGATCAGCTGTGTTTAATTTAGGGATGTAATTTTATCTGCCCCTGTCATTTCATTAGTTTATCAGAATATATTGTAGAATATATATTCTGATATAGAATCTATCAGAATAAATAAAGCTAGATTAATTGAACATGACAACCAGAAACACCTTGAAGGACAGGCCAAAAAGGGTTCCCACGTTGATCCTACTTCAGCATATCTTCAGCTGTGTGCTGTGACCACAGCTGTACCAACAGCTGCTGCTGGTTCTTCTCTTCCTCACCAACATCCTGCTCAAGAAAAGCAGAGGGAAAATGAAACCCTGAGGAACAAGAAGCAGCTCCTGCCTACCCTTCAAGTGGTAGCAAGACCAGGAGGAATCCATGGTTACTTGTTTTTGTGTTTAAGGAATGAAATTTAACCTGAAAATGTATCGGAAAGGGGCTGCTACCAAAGTGGTAAGGAAGAGTGAGGAGAAACCCATAGAAAATGAAAGAAAGGGAATGAAAATTCAGGAATAAGTGGATAAAAAAGCAGCAGTAGATAAACAAAATTTTACTTGCCATACAAGCAAAATTCCTTTCTTTATTTCACCTGTGCTCACTTCAGTCCAAGTGTAAGGTCTCTTGGAAGGTGATCTCTTTAACTGGCCTGTAAATTTCAGCAGTAGGAAAAAAAAGCAGAATAACATCTCTTGTTTGCAAGGAGAGATGTGAGAGATCAGTCCTGCAGCTGTAATACCTCTCCATCTGGTGGCAGGTCCAAGTTGAGGTGTGTTTGTAGATGGAATGGGCAAAAGGGCTGACACTTTCTGTGCATGAAATCTGAGTAAATACACTCTCCCTTTTTCAGTTTGAGAGGTTTCAAGGCCCCCCTGATGTAGTGCCTCTGCTGTGCAGTATCAGGAAGATGTTTATCTATTATAGTTTCGGGACATGTGCAAATGATGCGTTCAGCTCCAAGTTTCAAGCCTGAGCAGGACTGGAAGCGGTATGTGGTCCTGAACTGCTCACTGTCAGGCAGAGAAATCTGAGCTTTACTTTTGTTCATCACTAAATAGCAGCCCGAGAGGAAGCTGGGTTGGGCTGGGTTCCTCAAAGATGAGTGACTTTCATGTTGTACATAACAAACATTTTCAACAGCAAGGCCCTTGGGGTTGGACCGGTGCCACCTTCCATGAAAAGCCCCTGGAAAACTCACTGTGGCACAGGAGGGAAACACCAAATCTTCCTGATGTGGAGGCAAGAGGGAGAACACTCTTGGCAAAGCTGTTGCTTGTTTCAGGTAAGGAACTTGGTAAATAAATCCCTGAATAATTGCACCTCTGAAAAGGGATTGAGATGAAAACATGAGCTTCATCAAAAGAGAAACAAAATTTATTTGCATGTGAAGAAATACATCCAGCTTTACCACGACTAAGGTCTGAGCTGCCTGGCACATTGTTTGAAGCTCTGTTTCATATAGTAATCACAACTAGCATCCTAATGTATTTAAAATGCCTCTTTCACCTCCACAATGGAAATTTCTTTTTTGATCAACCTGACTCGCCCTGGAATAATTCAACCCAGGGCCCTTGTGTTGCTCTATCAGACATGCAACACACCCTTCAAGAGGCAAAACCTGCCTCTGCCTCCTACCTCCAAGAATGATTAAACAAAAATAACACAGCTTTTAAGAGGGAGGACTGAATCAAAGCAGCCCTTTGAAATATCTGCCAACTCAGAAGTCAGCTCTCCAATGAAATTACTCTAAAAGAGTGAGTGTGAGCAGGCAGTGTGATAGCTGGGGCAATTTCCAAGAGTGATGCTCATCAGGCATATAATGCTGTTGAAAGTAAAGCTGACAGGGTACTCACATACCTGTAGACCAAGGTTAAGGAGATTCAACCTGCCCCTCCCAAAAGTCCTGTCATACTTCCCCTCAGAATTTGTTTTCTAATGGATGTGTCTGATGCCATATTAATTTTGTAGATCTAGTGAAGTCAAAAATAAATGGAAAAAACTTGAAATTGAAATTAGAGCCAGGCGTAAAGTGTGTGATTCAATGTGATCCAGACATTATTAGTAGTAGTAATTCATTGCACTTCTTATTGTATGACATGGAAAAAAATCCTTCCTTTTATTTTTTTCCCCACTGAGTTTGTTATAAGACCTGCAGAGCTGCACTGCTATTAAAAGGCATTTCTAGTCACCAAAAAATAGCTATTGAGACCCTGGGATCACAGCCCTTCCTGGTCATCCAAGAGCACAGGCAGCAACAGCTGTGCCAAAACCAAAGGGCCTGTGGGTATCTGTGCACTGCCGTAGAGTTATTTGAAATCAGCTGCTTTCCTGTGCAGAAGGGCTCACACTGAGCATCAAGAGGAGCTTTGCTACTGGCACAGTCTGCTCAGGGTCCTTGGCTCAGTATCACTGCTGGACAGCACAGAACCACACTTCACATGTGACCCAGACTTCCAGTATTCCTTTCTCCTGTGATCCACACTCACACTGATCCCTCTAATGGAGGTAGGTAATGTCTGCACAAGTAAAATGAATAAACACATATTTCTAAATTGCATTTCTTTTTGTATTCATATTTCTGTATCCCTCTCTCCCTCATGTTCTTTTGGTGACATTTTGGTGAAGTTTATGGTTCTCTTGCTCCAGCTTTCCAAATGCATCCGATCAATTTTATAACTCTGCAGAGGGGTATCTAGTGTATCTGCTTGCCAGGCTAGAGCAGCGGCTTATAATCGGTTTATATTCGGCAAGCTGTGTTCTTTGGTGTCTGGCCAGAGGGTTTTACATCAGCTGCACACAGATTTTTGGAAGGCACCTGATGTGATTTTCTGCTGGAGAGCACCTGGGAACACAGAGTTCAACTCAGGAGAGAAATCACACTCACCAGGTTCAGTGTCCCCAGGCCAATTGTCTGACCAGGAATCTGCTTCATTTCTCAGCTGCTCACATGTGCAACAAGTTTGAGTTCAGTCTTAAAAATACCTCTCAATTTTCTCCCTCGAAGAAGAAAGTGGCTATATAAAAATAAGAATTTGAGTGGTAACACAAGGAGATTCTTCTGTTGTCACTTCCTTGGTCTGGTTGAGCTTTGTCTCGTGTTAAACAAGGGTAGAACAAAAGCCCTGTAGTTCAAAGCCTGATTTCAAGTCAGCAGAGAGACTTTGAGGTGCTCTAACACAGGTTTTAAATACTAGTTTTGTCCTCTGAATGAGTTTATATTGTGGGTATGCAAAACAATTCATGTCTGTAAGTTTTAAAATGTTTGAGGTGTGCTCTGGGTGCAATAATGCCCTGAGTTTAGAGCTGACAGTCTGCAAATACAGATGAGCTCCACAGATTAATATTGCTCACTGTTCTGAGGGCACATGAGGAGCTGTTTTTCTGGTTATGTACTTGACATGCTATTTAGGCCAGAAAATGGGTTTAGAGCTGCACAGTTTAGTTTTGCAAATGCAGATTGGGTCATTTGTATGTTTGATTGTTTGATTCATGCATACAACTATAGCAGCAATCCAGAGTAAGCCTGTTTGAAATGTGACCCTGGCAGTCAACTGGGCATTTCTAATCGAGCCTGACTCGGGAGCTACTTTCATACTCCAAAGGGATTACGCTGTCACAAATCACTGGATACCACTTCCAAATGGTGTAATTGCTGAATGACAGCTGGAGGAAATGTTGCCTGCTTCCTGATTTATAGGAAAAGTCATTTGTTTAAATGAGAATTAGCTCTTTATCATCTGGAAAAACCAAGTATTACATGGCAATGTAAATACGTCAGAGAAGTAGTGTGTCAACCTAAAGCAAGGCAGAAAATGCCAGAAATCTGAGGAACCTTGTGTGCATTTTCAGCTTTGTGCAGATTGTCCTGTGGGTCCTGGAACAAAACTGGTTTTCCATCTATAAAATGTCTATAAATTTATAATTATCACCTTCTGAGGTCTATTGGAAAGATTTATCCTTTAGTGCTTGCAAAATATTTCAAGATTCCCAATGGAATGTGTTCCATCACTGTAAAATATGCATTATTCATCCTGTTTTTAAAATGTAGTTTTACTTAAGGAGCAAGAGAACATCTTGCAAACAAAATGCAGCTAGAATGAACAAACTAATATTTGTGCTTTTCACAAGACCAAATACTTTAGCGAATTTTGTCTTTTGCTGGGTTTTTGACTTTTTAAAGGTCCAGTAATTTCCAATTCTCAGAAATCAGACTACCATCTACTATGGATGAGCTAACTACACTGGATATAGATCCAACAGTGTGGGTATTTGCCCGATCAATTTGGTATTTGACTTCTTGGGAAGCATGTTAGCCCAGATTAATACATTCAGCTGACTTAAAGCAGCTCTTTGCAGCACCAGTGGATGTATCTCTGCACAGTACCTCCACTGCACTCTGCAAACTGATTTTGCATGAAGTCAGCTCAGGTCAGGAAGGAAGATCAAATTCATTGCCACTCTGCCTTGGCTCTATGTATTCCAAGCTAGTTATTGCTGCCTTCTGCACATCGTTCTCGAGAAGAGCTGTCAGCCCAGGTGCAGTGCAGTGTGGTGGGGGGTACTCAATGTGGTTCTGCACCTCAATGAACAAGCCAGGCCAGAGCTCGCTCTGTTGGGGCTGTTATATGGAGACACTCCAGCACTGCTGCTGGAAGCAGTCTGTATCTGCCAGGGGTACTGTCTCCCCGCCATCCGTGCTGGGCCTTGGCTCCCTGGAGGCCGTGCTCACTCCTGTCTCCCTCTGTGGGAGATGTGCCATCCCCAGACTCTGGAGAGCGCAGAGCTGACAGCTGCTGAAAGCTGAGGCAGCACATTTGACACCAGCTCACACCACAACAGTTTGCAGCAAAGAGGGACTAGTGCAATGCCTCGAAGTCACAAGACCGTCAGTATGTTTTCACTGCTTCTAGAAGAAAGAAAGGGCAAGAAAGAGAAAAGCTGGTTGTTTACATTCTCATCAGTAATGGTTCACTACGCCAGAAAAGAGAGCAAAACTGTCATGTCACAGGCAGCTTTAAAATAATTTATAAATAAGTGGTCAGGAAATTTATCATGCTACAGGTCTTGCTTAACTTGGCAGCATTACAGGTTTACCTTTTCACACACACTTGTTTTTTAATGGTCTCACAGACAGGCAGTAGTGGCCCAGCGCTTGTCCTCCCAGCTGCCAGCCTTTGCTGATATTAGGGTGCTCTTCTGGACATGGGACCAGTACTGGAGGAAGAGACAGCTCCTTTCTCTCCTTGACATGTTTCCCTCCCAGCACCAAATCCTATTTTTCATCTAAAAGGCAGGCTACTCTTCCTACTAGAAATGCTTATAGTTCTAATTACAGGTAGGGTGCAAACTTGGAGGTAGATTCACTGGTAGATTTGGACTCCTTTGCAGTCCTTCAGCAGGTCAGCAGAGGGGTACACCAAGTTCATTTATCCAGGGGAGACAAGACAACACTCTGACCCTAATCTGTTGAATTATTATGTAGAGAATGTTGTCTGCTACTTTTCCTGGATCCCCTTCAGAGCCTCCCTGGGAGTATTTGGCAGGGAAGTTGCACAGAAAGGAGAAAGTCAGTCAAGAAGGATTAAGACAAGGAACAACAAGAAACGTCAAGTCCCAAAATTCAGCTTTCAAGAGAAATAGAAGTTAATAACAAAACAATCTGTAAGGTGGTTGGTGGCAAGAGGGCAGTTAGGAGAAAATTGGGTTAATCAACCAACAAGAAGATAGTCTTCAGCAGAATGGACCAAGAATGAAGCAAATAATTAAAATATCCATGAGTCTTTACTAATCTTGATTTGAGGGCAAATAAAACCCTCAGAAAAAAGAGGAAGTGCTTAGATTTACAAAGATTTGTGTAATTACCTTATTTGAGATTGTGTTGTCCTGCCAATGTTCACCTCCAGGCCCTCAGAGTGCTTGGAGGAGGCTGCATTTCCACAGCGCCTTAGTACAGCTTTGAAGATGCCCAGTGGCAGAATGTCTTGCATACTCATACGCACCTCTGCTCCCCCTACAGCGTTCCCTCAGGTATGATCTACAAACTGGAATGATAATGTACCTTGGGTTGAAATAATCCTTCAAAGATGAAGAGGGAGAGCATTATTTTCTAACTGACAAAATTACAGTACAATTTTACTTACACAGATGGGGATCAGGAGCAAGTGGTGGTTTCAGGACTAGGAAAAGTGCTGAAGAGAAAGGATGGAGAGAGATAAGGAAGGCATTAGGTGTGGTGGTGGTAGGAGGCAGAAATTTCTCACACCACTTTCTGTCAAACCTGACATGGCAAAGCACAGGGTGGTTTCGGAGGAATAAATGTTCTCCTTGAAAAGTTGTGGTGGACAGAATTGGTTGCTGAAACTGGAAAGCAGAAAAATTATTCTATTCACTTAGAATTCACAAAGAGAAAAGAAAATCTGCCAAAACAATATATCTACCATTCTAGATTTACCTTCTAGAGCAAAAGGAGAAAGAAACTACCTATAAGCACAAAGAAGTCAATGAATTTACATTTTGCAAGAATTAAACAACTCAAGTGACTGTATTTTTTCCCATACAGTATCAAAAGCCTGATGAAAAGGATAAAAGCAAAAGATGCCTGATAATATGAGTGCAGTAGGGGAGTTGACCCTGTATTTCCCATGGTATTTTAAAAAGCAGACCAGTATCATGTTCTTGGAGAAAGTGGAAGATTGCTGCTCGAATTTTTGAAAGCCACTCTCAAGAAATAATTGGCAAAGGTTTTATATCAAGCCAGAAAATCAGATCACATGAGGGCCCAGAGGTATGTCCATGGTCCAAGGCACATCAGTATTTTCTACTGTGTTTGAGAGGCTGTGAAAAGGTGAAGGTTACAAGTAGTTAGCTGCTGCAGGGGCAGAAGGAGCTGCAAGCAATTTGAAGGCAAGCCTTGGACTTTAATATAAGCATGACGAATGGCAGAAAGGGTCTGGAAAAGTAAGAACCAATCCTATGAGAAGTGCAAAGTCAGATGAGCATGTGTCAGCGATGTTTTATGCAGAGGTGAGTTGATTTGGGCCTTCAGAGATGTCCAGTTGAAGTACCAGCATCCTGCACAGGTTCTTCTTTTCAGTAAGAAGGTATTTTTGTATGGAAAAAAACCAAAGAAAATGGAAAAGCAGAATTTAGAGTTTGGTGCTTGCTTGAGCTGTGTCTGATCCTAGCAACTACAGTCAATCTCTTTGAGTACTATTGCCTAAATAGAGAAAAATTTAAGAGAAACAGTGAAGTGTATCTTGCACCATTTGAAAGTGACTTGTGTTTTGCCATGTAAATCCACACAAAATTTGGCCCAAAGCATTTCACATGGATTAACTCCAACTGTACTAGCAAACAGGCAATCCAAGTATAGAGAAAGAAAAACAAATAAAACAGTTTTGTTCAATATATTCCTTCTTATAAAACATGAAGGAATTAGGTAATTATTAAAGTAAGCTTATGTAAAGGGCAGTTCCCTGTCATGAACTTGGCTTTTCTGGATCAATTCAATACCACAAAAATAGATTGGACAAGTAAAGTCAGTGATAAAAAATTGACCAAGTTTTCTCCTCTTTTGCACCTGAAGTATATAAAGCACCACTTTCATTATTCATGGTGGACAGACAAACACTTGCACAACAGATTGTGGAGAAAAGAAGATTGTTCCAGGTGCTGTACAGACCCTTCCTTGGGATAATCCTGCCCCATACCTATTACAGCTGATGCAGAAGATAGAGACAAGCTGACAAGTATGAAAATGAGCCTGCATGAGGGCAAGGCCCAAAACATTGGCCAGGTCTCCAGACCTTTTGTGTATTGCTTCACCCACTGATGGATTTCTTTGGACTATTGGAGGTATAGGCTGTCATTGAATTCAATGTACACTTGGTATGTAGGTGCCTGCACCATTCAAATCTCTGCTAACTGATGCTACAAGTGACAACAACCATAGAAAGATCCATAAAATTATCATGTAGGAGTAAGGCATGTGCATTCACAAAAATAGGAGATGCAGCTCACACACCGTTGTCCCAGGCTTGCTGGTTCATCCACTCACTGGAGCTGTGCACAGGGACACCACAGGCCCCAATGGGGGCTCCGGGGCACCGAGTTCTTCTCAGGAACTGAACTCTCTCACAGACAGTTTCTGATACCCTGCGTTTTCCTAGCTTAATTCTAGCTTGTAGAATTAAATGCCATGTAACAAATTACATTGTCAAAGCAGACTGAGAAGAAATGAATCTTTCCAGCCTCATTCAGCTAGTACAGAATAAATAATGGGATATTTCTCAGTCCATTGCACAGGGAACAGACAATGCCAACTGATTCCTTCTCCCTAATTGAGAAGAAATGGACAGTTAATGCAGCTGGGAGGGAAATGGAAAGGTCTGGCATTTCCAGTGCTGCAGATGAAAGTCTTTGAAAACTCTTTTGCTTGGCAAAGTGTCAGAAAGCAGCTTTCTTCTTTTGATTGTAGCAAAAAGAGCATTTCTAAGCAGACCTTAAAAATTTTACAAGTTATGCTGGATGACTGCAGCAAAGAAGAGCAGCCTAGGTGTCAAAGCAAACCAGTTAATCACTGGGGTTAATCAGACCCCTGCAGTCATGAATATCCACAGGTTGCACATTACTCCTCTCATTCCAATGAGAATTGAGCACACCACTTGCAGAGGAATACTGGTAATTTGTATTTTTCTTCACCACTGACTGCAATAGAAAAGAAAATTACAGCCTGGCTACAAATGTCCATGAGACTGAAAGTGTTGGCTGCCTTGAGTGGACTGCTGATATTCTGTCTACTATATATATGTTTCTCTCCTGATCGCTATTAGCTATCAGTGCTTTCAAAATGGTCTTATTTCTTAGGGTCCAGTTAGAGCAGCCCTCTCGTTGCTCCCTTCTCCCAGTGATGTTGGGAGGTAGGAGCCAGGGGAGCCAGGAGAGCTACAGGTGCTGCTGCCCTGCTCCTTGCTGCTGTGTCATCACCTCTGGGAGAGATGTCTGGGAGGATGTCCAGGAGGAGAGCTGTCCAAACAGCATCTCATATAGGCCTGAGAATAGGCCTTCCACTTGTGCTGGACAGCCATTGCACAGCTCATTGAGGTTAGGACCATATATCACATCTTCTCCGTTGCTACTTTTATACCATGGATGCTGCAGAGTAAATGAATGGTGACGCAGGTTGAAACATCTGTCTTGCTGGACATGTGCTTTTGTAAGGGACATTACATTGCCAGGCAGTTATTTCACAGTTCTTCAGAATTAGAAAAATTTCTGCAATGGGAATGAGACCTACGATGCTTCACTTTCTCAGGGTCTACCAAGTTAGAAATGTAACAAGTCCAAAATATTACCTCTATGGTCCTGTAATTTCAAGAAATAAGAGGTAAGGACAATTTTTTTTTTTTTCCGGTGAACTGAATTATTAATGAAAACGAATAACTTTAGACTGTTAGAAGTTAGGAGTATTTTTAGCTACTGATAAGCACAAATGTCTGTGGAAAGGAGTATTAACAATGTACAGTGTGACTGTATTGGAGACAGAAATGTGAAATAAATCCTGTGCTGAAATTGTGCTGCTCAACAGAGTTCTCTAATGTGGTGTGCTCGGTGCCTGTGTTCTCACAGCTAGCAAAAACACTTTAAAAGCTGTTCATACTGGGAAGGAATGTGCATCTGTAATATCAGCCACTGGTGCACCCTGTCAATCATGTTCCTGGAGTTTGTCTTTGCTGAGCTGCAGCTTGCACAAAGCTGAAGATGGGAGGCTCCCGGTTCACCTCACGTTGCCAGAACTCAGACAGATCTGATCCTTGTATTAAAAATAACCTGTGGCTATCTCCAGCTTGTGCCTGCTATCTCTAGGGTCTTTTTTGGAAGGAGGACTTTGAGTGTGCCAGCAGGGCCGGAGCCAAAGCACACTATCAGTGTTTGCCATGGGAGCCATCTAAAGTCTGGCAGATGTTAGTTAGGGCTTTCAACATCTAGGAACACAAGCATGGCCATGGCAGCAACATCCCTGCAACCAGGGACCATGGATCTTATAAACCTAACCTCTCGGGTTTGACTGCTACACTCCTTGTACCTTTTCTGAAGGTGGGCACAGAAAGATGAATGTTAAGTAGGGCCCGTGGTTCATGAGCTCCACAGTGTGCATCTACCTGGTGTACAAGCCCACAATGGGCCACTGGGCACTGTGGAGTGTGGTGGTGCAGTGTCAGTACCAGGCACTCAACACAGGTGGAAATGTGCCCATGTGAAATAAATTCCTTGACTTTAATGCACACACTGGTAAATGATTCAGTTTTGCCTGTCTCTGGCAGAGGGGGATGACTGACCCATGTCAGCCTTTAATATCCTTATATTATGTCTTACTTATAGTGTAGTTGAAACCCAAAAATATATATTCACCCTTCCACTTCTCTCCCCAAATTTATGTTCTGACAGGTTCTGGGCTGTACACCCATTGCCTGTAACCATCTTTACTAAAGAAGGTCCTGCCTCAGGGGGCATTTCTGTGCTCTATGAGGCATGTACGGGTTGTAATGGAGGTGATGAGTAACGAGACTGCTTCTTGGCAGCTTCCACTGGCCAGGACCACCAGCTGAGCCTGGTGGTGCTCCAGTCCTCCTGGGCACCTCAGGGGAAACCTGATTGACTGGTTCTGCCAATATCACTGCTCTCTGGGAAAAAGCCCGTTTGACAAAAACGTTGTTTATTGTTTTATTCACAAAATCATACCTGCCTTGAAAGATATTCCCTGAAATAATTTGGTTTTTAAATGAAAAAGCATATTTTAAGAAAAAAAAAAAAAATTGAAGTTCCAACTATTTGCATGTTGTTGTGGCTTCTCATATTACAGCCAAATGTAAGACTTTGTATGCTATTTCTATATTATTTATTGATATCAGAATTACTACTGCATAATTCAATATTCTATTATAATGTAATAACTAAGTCTAACTATCTGAATAATTTACTGCTGACTTCAGTTATTTAAAAAATATTATAATCAGCTGCTGTTTTACATGGAATAAAACAACCTGCTTTACATAGCATAGTGTTTTCCAATACATAGAGACGACATGAAAATTCTCTGAAAATTTGACTAACAAAGTAAGAATGGCTTATTTGCATTTTTTTCTTTAAAATGTCATTCATCTATAATATGCATGAAACATCTAATATAGAATAGAAAATAAATTATTCCACTCAGAACTAACAAGGAATTATCCATAATGATTTTTTTTTAAGTTTCACACATTAATAAACCATCTCCAAGTTATTAAATATATTAAAAATTCATTAGAAAGTTAAAAGGCATATATATGTGTGTGTGTGCTTTTCAGAAGGAATACTTCAATTTGCTGGGGTGCAAACCCCAGCTTGTGGCAGCTGAGAGATTTCCAGTGTGTTTGCCCTATGGGTCTTCTCCAATGCCAAATAGGAGCAGTGCCCAAAATTTACTTACTTGCATTTCAAGCTGAACACCAATATAAACAGCTAAATTAGAGAGTGAGGAGGGCTTGGCAGGTACCCCCAAGGGATAGGGCTTTAAAGAAATTTGGGTAGACTCTAAGGTGTATTTTGATAATGAGCACAAAATGCAGATAAAAGCAAAATAGCAAGTGAATGCTGGACACCTGCACTTGGCAGAAAAAACAGACACAGGAAAAACACAAATGCAGTTCACACCAATCTTTGGAGTCTGTTCTCTTAAAAACCTACAGCTTATAAAAAATTATTGAGTCAGTTCTAGAAGGCAAAGTTTGGAAAGTGATTCTTATTCAAAAATAAGCTGTTTAATATTTGATTAGAAAAAAAAAAAAAAACAACAACACAGTGGCCATCTTTGAGAAGTTTGCTTCACTTACAGCCATAATTAAGGATGATATTATTTTGGCCTTGTATATGCAGGTGCAAGTGTGTGCTTGTTTATATGCCTTCAACATAGAGGTAGAAGGGAAAACACAGCTTACACACTTACAGTGCTTTAGGAGCACTATGTTTTGTGCACTAAACCCTGCGAAAATGTAAACATAAACAACATTGGTCATACTTAAGTAATATAATAAATGGAAAAGAAGAAACAAAGCTGGTCATGAAGTTGAGTTCAGAACACTCCACAGAACAGGTCACTTCAGGAAAGGTTTGAAGTGATGCTGGGCCAAACTTCATGCTCTTCAACCCATCTGGGGAGGAGGCTCTAGGAAACAGGCATGAAAAGCAAAGATAAATTATGTAGCAATCCTTTTTGTTATGTAGAAGAAAGGAGAAAAATATCAGCAAGCTCTCGTTATTTATGAGGTATTCAATGTTTTAAGGACAAGTATGAAGCTCAGAAAAATTAAAGATGAAGCCATCTTTTATCAAAACATGTTTTCAGATTCTGTGAAGCACCTGATCAATTAGTGATTTTGTGTGCTGATGCAGAAACATTCATAGTTTTGATCTAAAATTATAATAAACTCACATTTGATGGTTTGAAACAGGCTGAGTTCTCATGACCAAATAATTTTAAAAAAACCATATTGTGTACACCCCAGATTTAATCAAAAGGCTTCTAATTCAGGTGTGTTTTCTTCATCTAGTGTAATTTCCTCTGTCATATAATTCCCACTACTCCTTAGTAGTTATTAGAAATCTAACAAAAGGTGTATTGTGAAAAAAAATCAAAAATCTGCAAGGGAATAAGAGCCATAGGTTCATTTGTGAGTGGTCCTGGGATGACAGCTTGTTTGTCCTGCCTCATGTCTGCAAGTCACAAACACCAGTTCCACCTATGCAGAAACACAGAGCTTTTCTTGGGAGAATTTTCTACTCATCACTCTAGTTTTTCTTCCTATCTCCTTTCTGCTCTGCCTTCACACTAACTAAAGCCCATGGGAAAAGCATGTCAGCACAAAAAAAAGCTCCCCACATCTGCATGGCTGACTCCAGTAGTGACCAGCTATGTAAGGAAGCATGCCAGCAATGGGAGAGGAGAGGAGTACAGCCTCCCCTGTCATCACCTCTCTGTCACCAGTAGCTTCAGCCAGTCTTGTTGAGTTTATTGTGACCTTGATGAACTTCCTTCTTCGACTTCATCTAAACACTTTTAACATTGACATCATGTGGCAATTGCTCTGTGCTCAAAATTAAACTCAACAAGAGGACATGTTACTCACATTTCTTGGGAGAACAAGAGGAGGTGCCTGAATATTTTCCAGCTTCAAAAATAAATAAACAAAATCCCAGGCTATAGGGTGCTTATGTCCCAAGCAACTTTTCCAGGTGGAGAGGCAATTTGGAAGTAAAGCATCCATGAAAAGTTAGGTATCCCATGATGTAGGCATCTCAGCCATAAAAATACCATTGTGAGTGTATACTCTGCCATAGTCAGATGGATTTTTCTGAGTTTAAGCTCATTATTCTACCTTAGATGACACAGGAGATGTTGTTAGCTCTGCCTCTTAACAGGAAGTTCTTAATACACAGTAGCACAATGAAGTGAAGTGCAGGTCTCTTACAGCCTTTAATTAACCTGCTAACCACTGTGAACACTTTTGTATATTCCTTGTGATTATAAATTACACTGAAACCGAAAACAGAAAAATCAAATGAGTAACGTGAAAATTTTGCAGAGATATGAAGGGCAAAAGGGCTTATGAGGTCTTGTGGTGGTGCAAGAGTTGTTTTATTAAGTTATTAAGTTATTTTTGTAAGTTTTATAAGAAGTTTTTGTAATGGTTCATTCCACTGTGCCCCCATTTTCTGTAATGGTTTCCCCCCTATGAGATGGTTATATAACCAGTTGTTTTATGTCAATCACCCCCTTATTCCACCTGTCCCTGTCAATCCCCTCTCTCTCCTCTTGGTCACCCTGTCTGTCACTTCGGGACCCTTCCCTGGATTCTGGAAAGATCCAGGAGAGGCATCGAGTGATAGGCTGGTGCCCGGGGAATCCCCTCCTCCCCTCTTGTGATTCGTTCTTTGTTCAGAAGTTGACACCCCATGTTACACTCCCGTGTTCCCTGATTGGCTGACCCGTTGTCACCACCCCTGGATCCTCCCCCGTTTAAAGCCTCAAGGCTTTGATCTGTGCTCTCTCTGGGCAGCAAGGGTCAGAGGCAGAGCTCCTTGCTGGACTCCCCATAATAAACCACCTTTAACCCTGCTCAAAGAGAGTCGACCCTTTTTCCGCCGCCTTAGTCGTGATGCCATCAGGTCCATCCGCCAGTGTGGGGAACCAAAAACCCACCGGGAGGAGGTTACTCGCCCTGCCTGTAACCCCGACCGATGCTCCCTGTGGCAGTGCAGAACTGAGCTAGCCTGTGGTCAACGCCTGCTAGGTGTGAGGGACACTGCAACAAGGTCTAATTTATTTTGAGTAGTCTATGTTGCCTTAAAAATATCCTGAGCCAATGATTCAGCAGAGTTATCTGAGGAAACTAGGCACCAGAAGAAGAGGCGTCTTGTTCAGTATTTACAATTTATCTTTTGCCTGTCTCTGCTCTTCACGATATCCAGTCAAACAAATATAAAATGGATAGATGAAGTGAAATGGTAATTCAGAGAAACCATGCAAGAAGACCAGAAGAGGGTTTACAACAACAATATGGCTTTGATGTTTTTCCCAAAGTGAGGTTTCATGGTGGAGCAGGCACTCAAAGAGCCTCCTTTCTGCAGGCTTGACATGCAAGTTGGGATGTTTCAGTTTTACCTAGGCTGTAATCCCATCCTTTACATAGTGTCTAATCCAGAGAAAAGGTACCATCAGCTTCAGATAAAACATACCTTTAGCCAGAGTAACCACTGGTTTTGCATTGCTGCTTTTACTTTTACCATACTTTTCTCCCATTCAGCCACAGACTTTCGTGTCCCACTTCCATTTGGCCTAGGCCAGCAATGTTTCCTCTGCAGAGGAGCTTAGTGCAGTGTTGAACCTATGGGGTGTCAGGACATTCCTTCCAGCCCTACATGGCCTGGGAACTCTACCACCTTTAGCCCAAGGAAGTGGAGAGCTCTGTAACTGCATGTGGGACTGTGCAAGTGAAGGGTTTTGGTCAAGCTGCACAAGAGTTTGCAAAGAATGTTTCTTCGTAACTTTTCCCTGGAACCTGAGGCCAAAGAACTTCTGCTGGATTTCATCTCTGGATTTTGGGATTTAAAGAGATAGGCATGCTCTGAGGAAGAGCTAGCTCTATCAGATCACAGCAGAGGTTGAAATTTCGGCTGAAGCAGAGGTCTGCTCTCTCATATACATTTTAACCAGATCTTCCTTGGTAAGGTATCTTCTGTGGAACACTTTAATTAAATGGACTGTTACACAGAAGCAGGCTTATTTTAATGCAGACAGGTTCCTAGCGTTAATATAGAGACAAGTATGTCAGAGTGAGCAAGCCACTGGTCTAAATTCAGCTACAAGATTGGGTGAGTTGTCTGTAGGCAAGAGGTTAATGTCAGCACAGTTCTTAGGAAAGGCTGACTCTTAAAATATCATATCTGAATGTATGGTCTTCTCAAGATACAAAAATCTGTCAGGCCCTTTGCCAAGTGGAGTTGGGTTGCACATGCTGCAGCTTTGGTTCTGTGGTGCTCCAGCAGGATGGATGATCTACGCACATATACATTTCCAAATCCAGGACAGCCTTTTTATCTTTAGATGGCAGTGGGTGCCAATGAATTTTCCCCCAGAAATTGTACACCCCCTGGATGAACATGCTGTATTCCATAGGGGTCAAACATCTAGGAGGAAAATTCATGATTAATAAAAGCCACAGCTAGCTCTCCTGTCTCCTCTGCACAGCAGCCTACAAAGGTGTTCCAGCTAAGTGCTTGTTCTGCAAGAATCCAGATTCACAGCACTCTATGTGTAAGTTATTTTTACGTAATTTGAAGACTAAATTCCTGGTATCTTCAGGCAGTTGGCTGAGGTACCTGACACAGCAACAACACCTGCCTTGGGTGTCTCTGCAACAAGGCGAGAGCAGATCCACTCAGTGCTGATTAGGATCTTATTTGCAAATATCATCCCACTGACACAAGAAAAAAATGTGTGAATGTGTGTTTCTGTGGGTGTTCAGAGAGGTGGATGTAAGTGTATTCACATATTTACAGTTTTACAGGATAATTTGATCCTGTCTGAAAATGCAGACTAAGGTATTTAAAAGCAAAGAGAATAATCTGTTGAGAGGAGTACAGTATCCTGCTAAAAATGTTGTATGTCTGGTCTGGGAATTCTTACGTTCTAAGGAGGCTGTAAATGAATACTTAACCACTTTAGTGCTGTAATGACCCTCATGTAGTCTCGGGACATGCTGCACAGTATTCTTTAGCTGCCACTCCACTGAAAATAATGGGAGTGTGCATAACAGAGCCAGCCTGGAGCAAAGAATTGTCTCCAGGAACTAGCAGCCTGTCCTGCCTGATGTAATGTACTGAGGATTTCAAAACGATGTAATTCTGCTATCCTAGATGCAATAAATGTTATTTATGAATTCCAAATGAAAAGCACGTGTTGGCCGGGTCCCGCATTTTAATACCTGGAATAGTACTGCTGTTGCTATACAAACCATAAATCATTTTTGTAAGAAGGAGGGAAATATATACCAGTTAGTACATAAATCATTTTAGGGTAGTAATGTTGCATGACATAAAAAATATTACCTAATATAAAATTTTAACAAATAAAAGTGCAAAGTTTAGCTATTCCAATTCATTATATTTCTTATTGGAAACTATTTTGACAATCTCTGCACATTTGCTTTGCCCTTGTGAGCATTACTAATTTTAGCACGAATGATCATTCATCTAAGAATTCATGCCTGAAATGAAATGATTCACCATTTGTTACTCTCTTCCAATAAATGTTTGTTACCCAGTCACAGAAGGGAAAGCACAGAGTTCCTATGCAGCTCCTCACGCAGCACGAATACTGAGTAGTAGCAAGAAGCATTGAGCCAGTTCTGGAGATGAACTGAATCAGTCCAAGGTAGTATCAGATATATATCCCCCTTCTTTCCTCTCATGCTCCACCAGGAAAACAGTCGTTCCCAACCAAGCACAATTCAGTTCTTTCCAGGACCATCTCAGCTTTACTGCTGAGCTTACTGGAGCTGGTGGCAGGACAAGGTAGCAGGATAAACCTCTCCCTCCCCAGAGGGTGTGGAAGCACAGCCTGAGGGAGGCACTTCACTCTGTCCGGCTTGTTTGTGTGGCTCTGTACTTCCCCTGACTGGTTAGGTGCCATTGGTGCTGGCTTGTATCTTACTTCCAACAGCAAAGGAAAAACAGGAATTTCAAATGCAGAAAAATATGAAAACCAAATCAGAGCTTTGGATGAAGGTCCAGGTGGGCATGCTCAAGACTGAGTGTGTGACAGTCTGCACTAAAACAAAGCACCACAGCCAGGTCTTTGAGTTCCCCAGCATTGCTTCAGCACTGTTTTCCATCAAAGAGTACCTGGGCTGACACCTGTCTCCCCATTCTTTATGGCTCACTAAATCTGACAGTGACAGTGTCCCACTATCATGAGAGAAATCAGAAACCTAGATTCACAGCATACTGTGTGATGTATTGTATCACCCATTAGCTTCAACACTACAAGAACAAGTGCAAAGCAGAAGTCAGTCTGCAGCCATCAAGCTGGAGCAATTGGGAAAAGCGTGTTTATAAACTCATCTCAAATCAGTTGAGTTCCAATTCTGAGAGCATTTGGTATGAAGGTCATTTTCTCTACCTGATATACTGAGCTCACCTTTTTTTCCCTGGAATAAAATAATCTGTCTGGACCCTCTTATGCAAACTCTGCATGCATGTCCCCTACAGACCAGGGCTACTACAATGAAAAAAGAAGCCAAAAAATATGTAAAAAAATTTCACAGGGAACAAAAGGCTCTGGATTCTAAAGTCCCTAATTTTGGAGAAAAGCAATGTTTGGAGGAGAAATGAATTATTCGGGATTTAAGTGCAGTATTGGAATCATTGTTAATTCTGCTATCGCCCCCCCCCAAAAAAAACCACCTGCAATTAAAAGTCAGTGAAGAAAGGCAAGATATAGCTCATGCTGTGGATGACACTGTGGCAGCCTGGTCTCCTCATCTCGGCTGGAGCTTCCCATATCATGTGAATAGTGATACACTCAAATAAATGGCCTTGGTCACTGTGGTTCACAATAACTGGGTTGCTTTCAACACAGCCAGTTCTGCTCCTTTGGAGCTGTGTGTGGGGTGGTTACGAGTCCTCAAGTTCCTCTGGCTGCCCCATGAGGCTGCTGCATAAGTGCTCCCTTGTGGCTTTACTGCTAAGTAGGTGGGTGATGCTCAGGTATCACGCTCCTATATTGAGTAACCAGGTCCTGATTACTCTCCCTACTCCTGTGTTTTGCACCGGTATCATGTTTTCCCTTTCTTTCTGCTTCAACTCCATGAAGAGAGGGTCTGCAAAAACATTTCTCTTTTATATTAAGGTGAAGTGAATATCCCACGATTGGTCTTTAAGGCATGTTGCAAAGGGCAGAAAGCACCAAAAGACTGTGCTAACTAAATTTGTATAGTGTTGGGATTTGCTTTGTCAAAGATTTCCTAGGCTTGTAAGCCCATATGCTGATCAGTTCTGCTCAGACAATTTCTCTCCTTGATGCTTTCATCTTAGTTTTTTTGGTTCATGGTTGACTTACACATGCTTTGAATAATTTGGGGGCTAATCATTAGCCTTCCCTGCAAAAGGTGTATTTCTGCTAACTATCACCTCTCCTTTTTTTCAATACCATGCACTTCTAATTACATCTCCTGCCAAAGATGACCCAAGTTTTTGTGTCATGCCCCAGAGAAAGCAGTTCAGAGCACAGTGCATGGCACATAGTGCATTTTCACCACGGCATTAGTGCTGTTCATTTGCATTTGTAAATTTGACATCTGTCAGATTTTCTCTATGTTTCAATGTCTTACATAAGTAGGTCTTAGTGGGAACCATCTCAATCTAAAATTAAGATGAAAAGTAACAGGTTCAATCATTTGGAAACCACAACTCATTAAAGAGAGCAGAGCACTTGCATTACTTTTGGTCCATCTTTACAGCTTCCAGAAGGACATGTTTCATGGCCAGATGGTCAGGTTTTCCAGCTGTTGAAATGTTTTCGGAAGGACCATCATTCATGGTAAAACTGTGTGTCACTGGGGGTAGATGTTGACCTCTGCAGGAAGAGGGTGGTTTGGCTCTTCCCCACCAGAAGGCTGCTAGGAGGTGAACTCTGTGACGTCTCTCATTGAACCTCATCACTCAATCTAATGATCCTGCTCAAGTCCAGGCATTACATTGGTGTGCAGGACAGCAGAATCAGAGCCTAGCAAGGCTAGGATATTTTGAACCCTGACAAAACTGCAACTAATTTATATGTTGATCACTACCATGTCTTTAACATCCCCATTTACTAACAAATTGATTGTGACGCCCTGGCTGGCATCAAGAAGCACCTTACACCACAGAAGCATTGCCAGAACCCCTTGAATTTGAGCTGCAATGCCAAAACCCAGTCTAGCATGACAATATTCTCATCACAGCTTGTGAATGGAGGGAAAGTCAGTTTTGGGAGTTGCCTTTACTGCCTCAAAACAGGCATTCAGTGCCATGTGGAATCTCCAGGGGTAGAGAGAGGTTTCCTAGAAGTCCTGTGTCACATGTGCCAACCTCATGCTGTGTTCTGGGTGCTAGAAAGTGCCTTGAATTGCACTAGATACTTGTGTACAGGCAGCTGAACCTGCTTCTGGTGGGCAGCCATCTGAACCAGGCTGACTTTGTGCTGGTGGAAGGATTTGGATATATGAGCAGAGGTTTCTAGGTCTGCTGTACAAACCCCAGTCCCCACATGGCAGAGGGCACAGATCCTGAAGCTCCTCTCTCAGAGCCACTGGTCCTGTTGGGAGGTCAGTGCACCCTGTGTTTTCCAGATGATAACTCCTTCCTGCAACCAAATTATCCATCTCTGCTAGGTGAGAAGACAGCCTGGACATACAGTGCTCAGACAGACTCCTACACCCACAAGACAGACTCCTACACCCACAAGCAGGTTCCTTTATTTGGAGTTGAATTTCACTCCCAGTTTACCAGAGGTGAGTTCTATTTTGTGTTTCCAAACATTAGTGCCTTTGGTCAGCTTCTCAGATTGAACCAAATTAGCGTGGGACACAAGAGGCCCTGTGAAGATCTGTGCCTTTAGATACCTAGTTAGCCATTTAGTTAGCCATTTTAAAATAAATACATCAGTATATCATTGAAAATTGCAACCTTATGGGGGCAATGTACAAAATCTCATCTGCTTGATTATGAAATCATTATTTTATTGTTCTTTGTTATCTTTGTTTTTTCTCTGGAAGTAATAGGCATTTTTCTTGTTAGAAACAATCACAAACTAGATTTAGGCCAAAATAGCACACTGGTAATTGATTAAAATCAAAACTTTTTTTTTAACTCTTCTTTCATTCCACTGTAATATGAAATTGAAGAAAAGCATACAGCTCAATTAGATTAAGCTCCCACAATCAGCATAAAATGGCCTTAATGCATGCTGACACCAAAAAACCTGATTCCAGCCCCTTGTGCCCTTTTGTTCCTGCATCAGTGTCCCTTTAGCTGTGGGATGAGTTGAGTCAGGAAATTACGATCTGAAAAGGCGTTTTGCTGTATTTTATACCTGGTTAGTTTTCAACCAGATGTGGCTCAGCCAGGCTCTTCACAGGACTTAATGTTGGCAAATGAAAAACATTGGAACAAGTGAATAAAAATTAAGTCTTTTATGAAACCACAATCTGGAAAAGTATCTAACAGATTTTGAATTTATGGTCTAGGGAAATGAATGCATCTTGCAACACTTGGACTAGATAAAAACTATTAATAGCTTAAACTTTAACACCTTTGTTTTTTCTGCAAAGCAGCAGTGACTGATCAGCAATCACTCATGCATGCTGATCTTGCAAGCTTAACAGACTTTTTCCCACTGCTGAGTGAGTCCCAGATGGTTCATAGAGCTATTTGTCCTACATACTTATAAGGATCCATTATCTGGATAGCTGACTCGCGCAGCAAAAGATTTTCCAACCCAGAATATTTCCTCTCAGTGCTCTGTGTTATGGTTTTCAGGCATGCACGCAATATTTAAATTTATATATTTATTATTTATTATGGAATCATTCTTTGAAAAATACTCCAGTGCATAAAGAGAAAAGAGCACATTTAATACTGCAATCAGGACATAGTGAGGATTTGAAGATTGAGATCATTTCACTGCCACAGGGCCAGAAATTTTGCAGCTGAGATTGTCATAAACCAAACACCTGCCTAGTTTATTTCTGAGTGTTCATGCCAGTGATGCTGATCTTGTAGATCTAAAAAGCAGGCTGCAGACCTGATGAAAAAATACAGGAGTGTTTGATGGTTTGTAGGGCAGGGAGATGTTGCAGGAAAAGCTTATGTTTGGGCTGAGGAAAAAGTAGAGCTTTTTTATTTTGCAAGTAGTCCAGCAGCTTGTATAGCTGATAGCCTTATCTTACAGATTTTTTTTCTGGAAAGACCAGTGGAGTGGTAGGATGAGTTTTGCCAAGGCGGGAGCAGCTGCCTTCCTTAAGAAATACTTCTGCCAACTCACAAGTTGCCAGTTTTACCTCCCAACACAGTAGTGGGTAGAACCTGTAAGTGCACAGCAGGATGGCAGCAAGGCCAGAAATGTCCTCCTACAGCAAGTCAGCTCATCTCACCCCACATCCCCTCACCTCCTTCCCCCTAAGCTAGCAGGCAGGCCGAACTACCCTGCACTTGGCAGTGTTTCCTTGCAGACCTCTCTGCACTCCATGTGTGCAGAACAAAGGCAGGTGACTGTCAGCTGCCTCCACAGCTCTCCTACAAAGGCTTCCCATTCTCAAAATACACCTTATATTTGATTTTCTCATGCTGGTTCATGGAGAATTCGAAACCGGGGGGATCTGTAAAGGAAGGATAGCACATGTGACTGGATTCCTTTTCACCCAGGGTTATGTACATGGCTGTGTACAAGCCCAGCCAGAGCATTTCTGCCTGCCAGCACAGGACTGGATGGCCCCCTTGGCATGACACAGCCTCACAGGGAACAGCCCCAGTGCCAACTAACAGCAGCTTCACTTGTCTGCAACTGGCTCACACGTCTGACCTGGCTGGAGAAGGGCACAGATGTGGTTGTAAACAACACATCCATGGAGTGCAGAATCTGTGGTGAAAGCATCGTATTTATGCCCAACACATGCAGAGCACCTATAAGAAAGCATGTGTGTTATAGTAGCATAAAATGTTGTAAACACCCTCTACAGAGGATAAATAAACAAGATGGCATTGCTGATGTTAAGCCTGGTTGCTGTGTTGCCCTGCTCCTTGCAGAACTGTTTTCACCTCGGCAAAGGGGGCTCAGACATCATTTGGAAATGTAACACAGTCAGTTTTCACTGCCTGAATCACAGAAACCTCCATCAACCTGTGCAAACGTTTAGAAAGAGGCACCATGACCCCTCTTGATGTGCATAATTCACGGGCCCAGCTAACATAAGAATATAATAAGGAAAACATCACTGCAGCAGGTGCAGCAACTGCTTAACAACGGATTTTCATCTTCTTTGCTGAGCCCATTTACTATTTGCTGAACTTTGTACTGGCTCTCAGAGTCAGTATATAATACTGGCAAGTTTTCTGGTTTGTCATGCCTTGGAATTACACATTAGTCCTGAACTCCCTCCTCCTGAACTCCATTTAAACTCCCTATTAGCACAGTACTTCTGCTTAGACAGGTTTGGAGATTTTTAGAAAAAGATACAAAAACACAAAAGCAACAATAAAATTTCCTTTGCCATGGCTCCAACGGTTTCACAATCACTTGACACCTGCCTTCATAAATCAGCTTACAGTCCTGCCAAGATGAGTTCCTTTAAAATACCCTTTTATTACTTTACAGGGCACTTGCTTTTTGACATTGCGGACTCAAACCAAGCCTGTGTTCCTGGAACAGCTTGTACTCCATCCTCTCTTATACTTCCATAACACAGACTTGTTTTAAAAACACTATGCTGGTTCAGACTGCAGCTCCTGGGCAAACATGTAAAGGAGAAAAGGTGAGAAGCAGCTGAGCAAAAATGAAGGTAGCAGAAGGATACAGTCTAGTTCCTAGGGTGGAAGGGAGTCATCATGTCCAGAAATCCTAGGCTAAGAGGAGGTAGTAGTCCTTCAGAAAATACCTTATTGATAGGGTTGGTGTGCACAAAACACATCTGGAGTGAGATGTGTTTTGGCTAACAGGGCATGGATAGGGTCCCAGACCATCAGGTGCTTTCTTCAATCAGCACAAGAAGTTAGTTAGGAGCAGAACCGAGCCCCTTTGTGACACACTCAGATGGCTCACTGGAACCTGGTCCTGCTGGAGGAGGTCTACAGCCACTCAAAATGAATCTCTTTTATCAAACTCCTCATGCAGTGCTTGAGGCATACTGAAAAAAGACTAGTTCAACACATTCAAGAACACCAGCCCATGTCTACTGTTTGCAGAGAATTAATTCCCCTTGATTATCCTTTGATTTGACTTTTAAATACCCTGGTAAACAGCCTGCCTGTGAGGCACAATGGAGTCAACAGCAACTGTAGTTAACTTCAGGACATTTTTGGCCTTGCTGCTGTGGAGCAGGCTACTAGCAACAGCTTAGCTTGAGGTGGCAGTGTGCTTTTGACACGCGCAGATTTTGTATTTTTTCTTTTCTTAATTGAGGACCGGAAGACTAGAGTATCTACAATTAGTCATTTTCATGTGAGCTGGGTATCTATGGTCCCCATAATGGAGATCTTATCTGTACAGTCAGCCTGGCCATGACATTAGGATTCTAGTACTTGGCAGACCAAATTATTTCCTGGAATCCCTTGAGTGTATTCAAGGGAAGTTAAATAACCTTGGACATGGCCTGGTTGCTGATGATGCTGAGTGCCAAACTAGATGCCTCAGAATGTTATTTCAGGTCTCGATGTGCTGTGCTGGGAGGTCCTGTGTTGCATCTGCCACTTCCCTGTAGGTGTCTCAGATTTACTGTAGCCTCTCAAGCAACATGAGAAGTCACTGTGGAGGCAATTGAGCTCAGGTGTTGACATCTCCATGCAAACACTTCAGTGTAGGTACTCCAGTTCTGAGCTGAATCTTACATAAGGCAGCTGTGTGGCCGGTAACACAGCCAATCTTCTCAAGAAGGTTTTGCTGCACCTCCCCATACTGGTGTGTGGTGGGAGAGGCATCCCCACCTACACTCAGCCCGCAGCTCAGCGTTTTTACATCCTTTCTGCTCAATAGGGAAGTTCTTCCTTTTTTGTTCTGTTCCAGAATCTTGCCCGTGGAGTTCTGAGCCTTTCTGCCAGTCCAGGTGAGTGAGGTTTGCTGTAGACGACCCCAGACTAGCCTTGCATACTGGGCTGATTTGGACTTTAGTGGTGTTCATATCGATGATGCTATTAACTGTTGTGACCTTTGCTAGGAAATGGAAACATTTTTCCAGTAGCTGACAACCATCTCACTGCTGATACTGCACCTCTATGCTTTGACTGTTTTACCAAAAATGCTTGGGCCCCTACCACACTTCCCCGGTCGCCTCCCTTCCTCCTGCAGCTCTGCAGGAGTTGTGCTGACAGCATTTTCTGAAAATGTCTCCACCCAGCATCCCCCCCAAAGGGGGACTTTCCCAAGACAAAGAAGAAACCACAGTAGGAGGATCTGCTCAACGCTGGTCAGAAGGAAAGTATAATTCTTGGGCTCTCCTCTCACTCTACTTAGTCACACTGTTTCATTCAGTGAAATATTAGGAAAAAGGCATTGAAGTTAGAATATTTAAGAATAAAAAAAAAAGGTCAAGAATATAAGGAAATGGCAAATTTAGAGTAAAGAAGCTGTTGAGTAATTGCTGAAAGATTGTTGAAATCTGAAATATTACTGAACAATTGTTGAAAGATTTCAGCTAAACGCTAGGTAAAACTCTAGCACTGGGGAGTGGGTGTAAACATGAATGGGAACGGTGAGTTTGAGTCAAGTTAACATCTTTTTAATACATTTATAAAAGGGATGGATCAATGGACAACCATCAAATCTCCAGGTTTTTGCCAACCACCATGCAGCCTCACCATGATACATAACCTCTTTTTTTTCTGACAAACTTATTAAAAGCCACATGTAAACATGCTTCCAAGGATGTGCTGCCAGTGCCTCCTGTAGTTTCTCAGGCAACAAGTGGATTGTGGCTCGTGAGCCAGCAGTGCCAGCAAGCTCAGTCCCTGCAGACGGCTGGAAGTGAGGAAGTCTCAGCACTCACAACCACACTGGAACAAGCAACCAACAGTGCCAGTACAGGAGGTGAGCCCTGGGAAGAGTGAGGCTGTGGGGCAGCGTCACTCCTGCCTCTGCACTGCTGAGCCAGGCAGTGTCACTCTTCCTTCTGCACTGCTGAGCCAGGCAGTGCCCGGTGGCATGCCAAAACGCCCTGGCAGATGTTGCAGCAATGTGAGTCACAGCACCTGGCACTTGTACCCTCTACATGAAGCAACACAGGCAGGAATGCCTCCTCCACTGTCGCACACAAAACCCCTGTGTTAACGGCAGCTTCTTTTATTTTATTTCATCACAGTGCTTCTCAGAGTATTTTCTGTTCGGTTTTGTTTTCATTGATTTAAAATGCAGAAAAAGGAAAGCAAAGTAGACTTTGCTCATTAGCAGTCCAGACAAAGCAAGTTTTTTTAAAAAAACCAATTTAAATAACCAAGCTATGGCTTGTTCAGGATGAGCCCAAATATATAAAATATATAATTACTGTCATATATAATTGGTTTTTGTAACTTAAATAAAATCTAAGACAAAATAAAATTATTGCTAGCATTGTTTTTATCCAATTGACTGCCCAGAAGCCTGTAGTGCTTGAAGAGGATGTAAACACGTGAGCTGGATGGGAACTTTTCAATTAAATGTTTTGTGCCAAAAAATGCTGTTTCATTGAAACCAAAGCTATTGAAGGAAATATAACAGTAGTTTTACTAACTTTTGTTAGTAACGTTCAGAGTTGTATTTCTGATTAAGATGGAGAAAGAGACTGGTAATCACACTGATAATCGTGATGCACAAGACTGAGCATCACCTGAGTTTGATTCCCCTCACCAGGTGAATAAAGGCACCATTGCCTTAATAAACACTTTTTCTCTTTTCTCTGATTTTTTTTTTTTTCCTGAAGAATTTCAACACCTTTTGGTCATCAATGTTGAGTCATTGAAAACCAATATAATCACAAAAAAGACCCTCTAACTAACTAAAGTTAGAAAGTGCTATGTTTATTCACTGGCGGGCAGCTCTGGAGTCATCTCCGAAAGGCGTGGCCGCCCCGAACAAGGCTCTTTGCTCTCTATTTATTTTCTAAGATCTTACATACAATACATATGCATAACCCCAGCACCTCCCATCCCCGCTCTGTATTAAAATGAGGCTATCAGTCCTTCACACGTGCGCAGTTCTTCTCTTGAATTGGGTCGGTGGTCTCGAATTGGGTCAGTGTCTCAAAGGATGAAGTCAGGAGAGTCTTCATCAGGTCTCTGTGACCCTCTGGCACGATCCAAGGTCTCCTGCTTCATGACTGATTGATACCAAGTCCAGGTGCTGGCCATTGTTCTTAGTGGTTTCAATCTGTTCTTTTGATGGTTCACTTACTCCACTTTTTCTATAAACAAGCTCAAAATATAACAGTTAGCTCTAGCTTGGGCATCTAATAATCATTAACCTACCATTTACTAATCTAACTTACATCTTGATCAATATAAATTGCTTCTAAACCTTAGCTAAAATCTTAACTCTTTAAAATCATGATTCAATGTGACTAAAATAACTGTTAACATGTCAAAATGTTTTACAAGATAGAATTCATATTTCCAGCTAGTCCAACTAACAGCCAAATGTAAGAGTCTTCTTAGGACACCTGTTCAACTCCCATTCCATAAAACCTATAAGAGATTACAATAAAAGCATGCACTGAAGAAATTAACACAGAGAACATCAATATAGGTTCTTGAAACAGGTCTATTTGACTCAGAGTGGCTTAACATCATCATCCTTTGTTTTTGGAAATGCCTAAAACTGACCTTCATCAAGCAGTTACCCAATGGTGGTTTTGGGCAGAAAATACAAAATAATCTCTTCAGGGCAGTCAAGTAAGAGATATACCAGATTTGGGAGTCAGAAAGTATCCACCGTAGCACACAAGTTGTCAGCAAGCAAACTCAAGGGGCACTTGCTAATCCTAGGAAGAAAGCACCACTGATGGGAGCTTAGTGTTGAACATCCACTCACCAGAGCCTGGCGCCCTTAGCACTCAAAGTCATCCCATCACCACCACACTCATTTTAAAAGAGTTTGAGGATACACTTGACTGTGTGTCTTCCCTTATTAATTTTGTAGGTTGTATTCTCTCTTCCTAAGGAAATAAAATGAGAAAGCATGCACAACAAAAGCAGGGGGGTTAAGATACTGAAAACTTGTATAATTCTTAAGCCAGTTACTTACTTCATGATCTGACAAACCTCTTTTCCCAGAATGGGAATCCTCACATAGGAAGTGCTGTGACTGGGGTGATACGGATTTTGAAGACCGCTGGAAAACAAGTCTGGCTCTTACAAACACAGTGATATTTTTAGAAAATACAGCAGCTTTATCTATTATCAAACCATCAGAGCTTTGTTAAGTTTTAGCAAAGCTTCTCAGTTTACATTTACAAGGAAGTTGTGTTTTCTGCAACTGAGGAAGTTTGACCCAACACTCCTGCATTGGCTTAGGTCAGCTCTTGCCTTCGAAGAGCCAAATGGCATATCTCTGCAGAGCCCAAGTCATGGAGGATCTACTGACAAGAAATTAACCATCAATTTAATGCAAGATTGTCAGTGGAGGTAGGCAGGTAAGTAGAATGTGGTGATTGATGGTCACAATGGCTGGTGATAGACTGGGGAGACCCAGCACTGACATGTGACATCCAGCCATTATCCATCATAGCTCTGACTGCTGTCTTCTGATTACTCAGGCGCTGAATTATTGAGCAGACCTAATTCATGGCAAGCGGCCACTTGTGTTCCTGGGAAGGGCGAATATAATAAGAAACAAATGCCTCAGCTACAATTTTATACTGTCTCCAAGTCTCTCCTATTGTGCTTCCTTGCTGGGTAAGAAAAGGCAGAGGGGAGATTTACTGCATGGCACTGACAGGTACTCAGAGGCAGTAAGACTTCCTGTCATCAAAGAACCAGCACCTGTTAAGCCTGTGGAAAGGCAGCACCTTTGAAAATAAGGCATACTTAAAAATTTGACAGGATCAAACCTTCCATTATAGTCCACTCTTTATGTCCCAAACCACTCAGACAATAAACATGAACTTCTGGGACTGTAACTAAATGTACAATCATCTGCAAAAGCATGCTCCAGTCATATAATTTATTTGCATGTGCGTCATTGCAGAAACTGGCACATGGCCCATTTATGTTTATAGTTCAACTTCTCTGCCAGAGAGCCAGAATCTGTGATTTTCTGTCCAAAGGTGTTCCTGACATTTAAACATTCATTTTCACTACAAAATCAAAAAGTTAAGTTCAGGTTTTCAGGGTGTCCCCCACAGACACCCTGGTTTGACAGCAGCACAAGGTGGAGGAGGCTATGCTGGGAAATGGAGCTGCCTGGGGGACATGAAGCAGCAATTGCTTCCAGCTCCAAGCCACATGTCTGGCACTGCCACCATGCCAGGGACCCTGAGGAGGATGGAACTGCAAACTCAGAGCCATGGAGGAAAGAACAGCCATGCGGCACCATCCCATAGCCTGATTCCTGCCTTTGGGTTCTTTTCCAGTTAAATTAATCAAGCATGATCAGGAGTAAATGTGATCAGATAAGTGATTCATATTCACCTCATCTTTTAACAGAGGATGAGGTAAAACTTTCTTTATCAAATTTGTGTAAGTTAACTACCAATGGGGTGATACTGTCTCTGAGTCAGCACTGAAAGAAATATTTATCTCTATTATTTCTTGGTATAAAATTAACTCCATTGTGGTTCATTTTCATGAAAAGTGCCTATGAATTTGCTTTGCATAAGAAAGGAAGCAATAGCAAAACCTTCTACAGATTATGAAGTAATACTTTTGTATCAAAAATAGATTCTAGTGAAAAAACCCTTTCCTTCTATTCAACATGCTTCCAATTATCTTCAAAAATGAGATTCCTGAATGGTGCAAACTCTGCCCTCAATGATATTCATACAGTGCCATTAAAGTCAGTGAGATTACATGTGTTTGAATGATGGCAGAATACAGCCCTGTATGTTTATTGAATTTGTCAAGCACATTCCAAAGGAAAAAAAGTGTATAAATAAGTACAGCCTCTGTAAGTATTGGTATTTTTACTGAATGGTTGTATATGGTTTTAAATAAGTTCATACAAAAGCGGATTTCTGGCTTTTTCCTTCAAGTGGCTTTTCACACTTCATAAATTTGTGTAACCTGGCCTTATGTGCCAGGCCTCGACCTGGTAACTTCAGCTAAATACCTGAAGAAAATTCCTGTGAAATTTCAGTGATACAACTGTTGCATTAACTGTGTATACGTTTCTATTTTGGGAAGAAAAGCTTATTGTATTTTGATTAATTGTCTTTGGCAGACTAATCTAGGAGCATGAATAGATTCTATTACAGACTATTAACTCTATAACAGTCCTGGGGATGGGAGTGTTTCCAGGAGGCAAGTTTCCTTTTGATCCTACCAGACCTTCATGATACTGTTTGTATTAGCATTAACAGTGGTATTTTAAAAAATTCAATATTAATTGAATCCTCATTTCTTCATTATTTCCTATATACTGTGCTTTTCCTTGAGACCCATGACTCATGCCAACAAATGCCTAGGGAAATATCTTCACCTTGTAAGCTGCAAAATACATTCTACCATCTGGTTAATTTATGGCAGCAGTTTGGAGGTCTGCTGAGCCAGACACAGATAGCTGGCAATGGATGCATTGTTGTTAAATATGTGACAGTAATACCAAATTAATTTTTGTGACAAAATGCATGCAAATTGCAATAACTTACAATAAAGAAATTAAAAGAAATGGTGCTCTACGTATTTGCAGAAGTTATTTTCTGTGGTTGTTTTATATGCATTAATTGATTATTCCTAATTTTATTAAGTGATTGAAGCACAGATGGTACAAGTAGAGATGACTGACTATTGAATGTACCAGGACTGAAGTCCTTGGCTTGGAGTTGACCAGAGAGGTAGGATGACCCTGATAACAACTCCATTTAGCAGAAACACCTTCAAGGAGATGAGGCAGATTGTTGAAGTCACAGGTGTCATTTTGTCAGGCTGCTAACTCACACAAAAGACACAACCTATGCCAGGTCTGACAAAAAAATTAACATCACTTTAATTAGAATTTTCTATAGGAAACATTGCCTTTTGATGAAAAACTCCATTCAAAATGTTAAAAAGCCATTTGGTTTTTTAGCAACTGGTAACAACTGTTCCTCACCAAAAACTGCTGAAAATCTGGGGGCTTTATAGCATCACTGTTTCAAGGAGAAACAGCAATGTTCAAAAAAAGATCTTGGAAGATTTCTTTTAAATAAAGTTCCAGCTTATCTTCAGAAAATAATGCTCTTGCGGGAAATTTTTTGGTCTGCCCTTTGCAAAGAATAAATCTCACTGGAAGTTGTCAGAGTAAATCCCCCCAAGTAATTTATAGTAAACCCCTACCAAATATTTTTAGGAACTGGAAACCCCCAAAAAATCACTCTAAGTCATTCTCTAAATATTTGTAACGCTTTCTGCATGTCATCCTTTTGAAAGCCCTACCAAGAGCACCACAAAATTTTATAAGTTCTGCACATGTGGCAGCCCAAGCCTCAACAGTCCAAAACATAAAATGGTACCTTAAAACCAGCATGGGTATCAGTGTGGAGATGGGCTCTGTGGGATGCGGTTTTCTTCAGTGCTGGTTGTAGGAGACTGGGTGGTCTTCAAGATGGGTGTTGCTTTTTAATTTACAGAAATCCATAGTGCATCCTCAGAGGAGAGATATGTTTTCCTTCAAGAGCTACCACATCCACTTACTATAAATCACTGGTTTTCCAGCTGTTCCTCAGCACACACAATCCCTAAAATTTGCCTGAACACAGTATCTTCTGTGCACACTAGACACAGCCAGCCGAGGGGAGAAATCTCAAATAAAATGCTGCATATTCTGCAAACTAAGACTTTACAGCCCCCTGCCCTGTGCTACTGCAGCACTGGTGAGTCTGTGAGAAAAACAGCCTGAGTGCCTTAGGTGTTCAGACTCACGGACTTCCATGTCCAGTTCATCCTGTTCACATGCAAAATGTGGGTTTGTCCTCATAACTTGGGCTGCCTAGCCCACAGGCAATTTGCAGATGTTTGCATTCACCATAGATTTTACCCAAACCTGGGTGAGTGTGTGCTTCTTTATCTGCCCTGTGCAAGTGATGGCCTCTTGCTTACCTTCAGCAGCTCTGGCCAAATGTGTCTGAGAAGGTGTGAAATGGTTTGGGGTAATGACAATGACAAGAAAACCCAGGTCAGTCCCTCTGGCTGCTTGAGGTAAACACCATGGTTGCTTAAGAAGTGCCAGCATGACAGTCTGCAGACAGGGAAGACTTTTTAAATGGAATTAATAACAAAAAAATATTTATCATTCCCATTATTTATTGACTAAACATAAGCTGATCATGTCTATAGGGTAATTTTCAGTTCCTCAGATTAGAGATGTTTATAACTTTCATTGACTAAGGGTCACTTGGGTGCATTTTGCCTAGGATTTCCCTCCCTGACTCTTCATTCCTGATGTCCTCTTTTTTTAAAAGGGCTATTTTCCTCCTAATCTGTATCCAACAGTCAATTATGATCTTCTCACACAAAGCCTGGCTGCATTTGCTGGTAAGCTGAGAAAACAACACATTCCCATGCTCCCTGTAATAAATACGATTCACCAAAATCGATAAATCAAAATTTGGAATTTTATTGAGAGACAAAATGACAGTCTCGGACAGCCACAATTAAAAGGACAGCGTCGAGCCCGGGGTCGCCTCTGGGTGAACAATGATAACACACTCTGCCAGTCTGTTATCCCCAAGTTCACATTTTCGGTTTGCAGCAGTCTCTTTTTATACACTGGATCGCGGAGAGAGACTCGGGATTTCGACGGTCCTTCCTCTGAGGCATCTTCGTTAATCATGCAGGTTTCAGTTCTAAGAGTCTGAATGGATCAGCGGAGGAGGACAATGCTGTTAATGGTTGGGTCCAGGTGTGGTGTGGAGATGTTAATTTCTGACGGAGACGATCTAGATACTGATCTGATGTAATCATCTGGGTCTCCGGGCTATCATCTCCATTTTCCGTCGCCTTTTGTTCCCTTTCAACGATTCCCGGCAGCGGCATTTTCTCGTTCCCCTTTCTGGTAATTCCAATCATGTTTTCCTCGTGTCCCTCCCATGCCTTTTCAGGCTAGAGAAATTCCTGTATTTTGTTGAGCCACCTTCCCCTGGGTTAACTCACAACATGCTATTTTAAACAACACTTAACTTACAACATGCTAGTTTATACAGAACTTATACTTATATGGTTTGTATTACATTTTATATCCTATTAACACGAATTAACTTTAGGACATATATCACACTCCCCATTCAGGCAGTGTGCATAGAGTCTGTCTTGGTCCTTACACAAATCTCTTACAGAGGAATGTGGTTTATTTGCACTGAGCATCAGGTCTGGTGACAATTTCAAGCTCAGAGAAGCACAGAGAGGACTCAGAGAGGATAAATAACAGCCTGCAATGGGCCCAGGAATGGAGGGTGGAACTCTTTGCCCAAAGCCCCAAGTTCTCTCTTTGGACTTTAGGAACAATTACAGGCATGATAAAAAAGCACAGAACTTTTGTGCTTTCGACTGTGTTAACTTTCAACTATGGCTGTTGAAATTTAGGGAAGCCTCAATTACAGAGTGTTTTATTTTTGACATCATTGTAATTTTAAAATTAAAGACTGTTTTCCACCATTAAACATGTCAGCCATAGCTCCTGCTCTATTCCTAAATTCACTTTCCTAGGGAAACAAAGCTTACATCTATCCCATTGGTCAGTTTCTCATTTTTGGTCTCATAGTAATTTTAGCCCTCATAGTCAATTTTATCCAGATTTGAAGGGAAGGCAGGACCTTTTTGAAACAGAGGGGCTTGGAAGAGAAGAGAAACACTATTAGGCCCCACTACAGAGGAGTTGGGTATCAGGCCACCAGGCTTCAGTAGAAGTGCTGCTGGTGTGAAATAGCTCAGGGTATTTCTTACCCGCATCCAGCTTGCTTGGTAGGCACCTCACAGCCTGATAAGCATTTCAATCTTCTCCCAGTTCAGCCCTGTAATGTGATCAGTCATAAAAGTGGCCTGGTTAGAAGGGGAAAATTACTGAAGAGATCATCTGCTGAAAAGTATTGACAGAGAAAGGACAGCCAGCCTGGGACCGCTGAAAGAATGGGATGCCCTCTGAGGATGGGGCTTGTAAACTAGAAGCATCTTTGAAAAGTGCAGCCAGGGTGCCTAGAAACTGAAGACATCCTGAAATATTTTAAATAAGCAGAAAAAATGAGGGACTGTAAGACCAACTTATCACCCGAGAAAAACAGTCTGGGAAAACACAGTGGAAAACAGCCTGGGAAAACAAAATTGCTCTGAAAGAAGAGAAAACATCATAATGTATTGGCTGCTACAGGTGAAACCAGACATTAACAGCATCTATTGACAGCATGAAGTAGGATGTCCTACGCCCTCTTACGTTATTAAAAAATGTGTTTATTTTATCCAAAACTGAGCTCCTGTGTCACCCAGAGTTTTCTGGTTGAATCTCACACAAACTTTCTACAGGATCTTGAACTGTCACCATAGATGTCTTGCTGACCTCTGGCTGACCCCAAGAAGTGAGTATCTCTGTTATCCTTTCAGTTCAGTCTGTCATCCCCTCTTTTGGGGATAGCTGGGTGTGTAGTCCCCACCTCAGATTGGTTTGTCCCTCGCCTTTTGAGATTTCCTTCTGAAATATAATTTGCTTCATATTTATTATGTACTCATTGTTTTGCTAATGAGAAGTTGTGGTAATAAGTAAGAATATAGAACTACTTGGCTGTGCTTGTTATTGATTGTACTACTATACTAATTCATGCTATCATCGATTGACACCATACTACTGATTGAGGCTGTAATTGATTGATGCTAGTAATGTTAGCTTCATGTAAGCTTCAGACATACATAAATATATATATCAATTCATATTTGCTTTATTAATCATAGGTATATTGGTGATTTTTGTGGTATTTGTGGTAATCTGTAACTAAGCAGAAAGATTAAGACAACAAGGCCTCCATGTTCTCGAGTACCATGAAATCCTACAACCCTGTGGTCATGCTCTCTACACTAACCCTTAGGTCATGACACCTCATCAGGACCCATGTTCTCTCACCGCAGTCGCAGGAAGTGACTGTCCAGCAGGTGATGTTTTTCTAAAGACAAAAGAACACTGCACGGTGGGGCAGAGGGAAATTTCTATATTTTATTCTTTTTAAATAGGTTCCTTTTTAATGCGATCACAGTGGTGGATATAGATTAAAGCAAACTGTGTGATGTGCTGCAGGTGGTGGATCACTCTGAACTCCTCTGAACTGCACCTGCTTGGGACGAGCGCTGCTGGACACACAGTGGTTAGATTCCATTTGAGTGCTATAGAAATCAGAAAATTAATGACAACAATTACTTTTGCCCTAAACTTTCATTGCAGCTTCCTGACATTATGAGTGGCTGGGGAAGCTTTGCCCCTAAAAACCCAGAGCAGAGGCGCTGGATTGCTGTTCACAGGAAACCAGTATGCTCCATGCAGAAACACGTGAGCCAGGCTCTGCTCTCACTGCTTGCTTTTCAGATCACCTCTTGCAGCACTCCTATGGAAATGCCATAAGCCAGAGCAATCATGTGTGGGTTTCCTTCTCTGTGCTCTGTTCTTTTATGAATCTTGCTAGTTGGCAACAGTAGTGGGTAAATATTGAAGCCAATGACATGGCAAGAAAGTTGTTTCCCCCCAGTTTACTTTATTCATATGATTTTCACGGGAAATCAGAAATCATTATTGCATGATCACAGGCTCAAAGAGAGAAATGGCTGTGTGTGTAGGACAAAGCTGCCTGAAAGAAAAAATATTCTTAGTTTCTCTAACCTGGGAGCTTGATATTAAGAGTGAATTAGTGGCTGTCCAAGTTGGCCTAATTTTAGAAAGCTGCTAACATATAATGTTCCAGCGAAGAGCATTCTTGAATAAATTGTGGATAAATGAATCAGGTTTTCAAATGACTACACGTGTGAACTTGCTAACCTACATGAAACTGCCATAAGATGATCTGTAGTGGGATCATCAAAGCTAGATGCATCCTGATGTAAAACAAAGTGATGGAGTCCTGCGCTGTGAGAGGTCTTTTTGCCTAGGACAGCGTGATGGAGACGCAGTGGCTGCTGAAGAGCCAATGCCTCTGTCCTCTCTGGGCTTGTTCCCAGAAGGGCAGTGGAGGCTCAGCACTGGCACTGCGGCACAAGAGGATGAAAACCCAGTCCCTTTGTGGTATCACACTGAACATAACTCGATTTCACAGCACCTCCCAACCATGATCTATGTACAACTTTCAAGGATGCATCAAAGCAGAGTTAGTTGTGAGTGGGACAGAAGAGCAGCTTGGAGAGGCAGTGTCTGACTTTGGAGTGACTGCTGCAGCACATAATACCTTGGAAACCTCCAACAGGGACCTTGAATCTGATCAGAAAGGTCTGAACTCACGCTTCAACAGGAAGACAACTTCAGCAGGGAAGCATAGAGAGGAAAACTGCTTTGTGTTGTCATTTCCAGAGGCTGAAGAGAAGCTGCAAGGATCTATGCCAGGTTTTCACCTCAGCTCTCTCTTTCCTCTTCCCACCTTTTTTCCTTTCTGTTGTTTTCATCCACGTGGTTTGAAACAGCAATGTTGCTTTCTCTTACATTTTTTAATAGACTTGTATTTTTTAAACGACTTAGATATTTATATCAACATAAATTAAATCTATCTATATACATCAATGCATATCGATAGTCCAATAATGGCAGTATATGTATGTTGGATAAGATATGCATGGTAGATGCTATATATATGTTAAATATATAATATACTGATATATATTGCATATCAGGGTATATATTCTAGGTATATATACGTGTGTGTATTTACTTATACATATATATATGCTTAAATTTTTTAAAAGCCCACAGCTTTACTAGTTTTGCTTGGACAGCTTAAGAAAACAGATAATTCTTTCTACCGCTGGTTTAACTGGAATTTATTAACAGTGATTACTACTGGTAAGTTAAATAAGAGGCTGATTTAACTAGGCCAGGACTCCCATTAGATTTTCACTTGCATTTTCTACCCTGTTAAGCACCACAGCTGCAGTTAAATCAATTGGCACCATCTGTCAGGATGCTTATTTTCGGTTGCCTATCGGTAGAACCTAATCTCAGCTAATGTTTCAGCTCATGCTTTGACTTATCTGCCAGTGGCTGCATTTATCATTCCTAATTCCTTTATCAAAATGAAAGCATAAAACAAAAGATAAAGGGGGTCTCCAGCAACAGTACTTTTTTCTCCTAAACTAAGTATCAGCAGTGTAGCAAACCTGTGCTCTGTGAGATGCTCTCTACTCCCTGCGGAGCTGTGTGGAGCAGGAGTTGTCTGTGTACTCCCAGGGGTGCACAAGCTCTTCCCTCAGGGTATAGTGGTCAGCACAAGTCAGTGAGAAAAGATGAAGAACAGGAATAAAGTCTTCCACATGATGAAGTAAAACACATTTTACATCATCTGTTGGACAGCCAAAATATTATGCATGATTTATTTTTCCAGAGGTACTCAGGCCTGAAGTCAGAGGAGGTGAAAACACTTCACCAAATGAGGCCCAAAGGGCGTCATTACAGAGAAGGCATCTGTGTACACACTGAGCAAGGTGATGCACTGCAGTGAGCCCGGGAGCTACCACCCAGCACTAACCATCTTCCAGCCCCGTGCAAGAGAACCCGGCTTTGCTTCCAAGATGCCATGGGAGGGCTGCATCCCATTCAGCCCAGATTAAGTGTGTCCACAAATCCCTCAAAGCCTCAAATTAGCAGCACGTGCTTGTGCCCTCAGCTCCCTTCCAGCATGGAGACCTTGCCAGAAGGTGGTAATCCCTGTGGACCACCAACAGGACAGACCCCACCAGGATGTACTGTACTCTGCGCCAGAGTGCTAACAGGGCACTCTAAATCCACAACTGGCCTCCAGCATTGGAGATGCTGCAGTCCCTGAGAGCAGCTTTGCTTTGTGTCATGTTTGAAGAACCATTTGAAGATTGAGGCCACTCTTGGAGCTGTGTGGGAATCTTCTGCCGCCTTGTACTTGTCCCTCTCATGGATCTCCTCTCCTGCAGACCCCTCAGGGCAGAAAACAACCCCTTTTGCCTGCGCAAAGCAGCCAGCAGAGGGGCTTGGGGAACCCAAGATAGCCCTAAGGCCTCCTCTGACTGTTGTCATCAGGCAGATAACAACTTTGGAAATTGTACTCTTATGTTTCATCTGAATATCAAAACCAGATTGGACATACAGTGTTAGGAAAAGCCTTGAATGGATAGAAAAGGTCTGATTCTTGCTACCTTGCTGCCTGGTGATGCTTTGGTGAGCAGTCTGAAGGCACTTCCTGTTTTTTATACAGTTTTTCTGCATGTTTTGCAAAGAAAGTCTGGTTTTTACAAAATGAAAGGAAAACAGAACTGCTACTAACTCAAAATGCAAGTCCTCATTTTTATAGGCATCTTCTTGAGAAACAGACAAACACTGAATCAAACAGAAGGAAAAAAAAAAAACCTACAACTTCTCCATGGCCCTGAGAACAAATGCTAGAAATCACCAGTTCATGCTGAAGGTGAACAGAATTGATTTGCAACCAGAAGAAACTGCTTAGCTGTGCATGGAAGACTCAAGCCTGCTGTGCTAATTCAGGCAAATCTGCTGCTTAAACAAGCAGCCTGACACTTCAGATAAGGAATTTTTCCACTTTCTCAAGATCTCTGTACAAAATCAAATCAATGACTCCGTGCCCTGCTCGTGCCAACACATGCACATATGTGTGTAGGTCTCCGTGATGGAGCATTAAGTGAGCTTCCAGCCGCGGGAGAGCTGTGCAGCAGGCAGTCTGGCTTTTTAAAGGCACATGTCTGCAGTCATATTCACTGCACCCAGTTCAAACAGAGCCATGGGGCCTTTTGAACTGCCTGAAACATCAAAGTTAGCCATTTCACCATGCCTACAGGAATCCCTATAAGCTGGGTCATTCCGTATGATAAAGGCAACCCAGACACTGCCCTCAAAACCCATACCCAGTGCTAAAAAATTGGTCTCCCAGAATTTCAGAAACTGGGGGCAGGAGTAGAGTGGTTATTTTTCCTGATGAAAAGACCATGGGGAAAAGGTTCTATCCATGGGACCCTACATCGTTTCTGAAAGGTGAAGTGATCTGGACAGAGGTGGGGAGTGGGTGACAAAAATTGCAGATGACACTAAATTATTCAGGATACTTAAACCTGAGGCTGACTGTGGAGACCTGCAAAACTAATTCATGGTTTTGGGTGACAGGGCAATAAATGAAAAAGCTGATAAGTAATAAAAAAGGCTGATAAGCATTGAACAACATGCTTAGGACAAAAAAAAGAGATGTACGAAACGACAGGCCTTCATTTCAACTGCTCAGGAAAGTAGCTTTGTCATCGCTGTGGAAAGTTCTCTGAAAATATCCGTCAACACTCAGAAGCTAAAGGCAAATGGAATGGTAGGACTTGTTAAGAAAGTGTAGAGCACAAAATGAGGCTCATCATTTAACCTGTAAATAAGTCCACGGTGTATGTGTACCTCAAAATCTTTGTGCAGCTCTGGTTATGTCATCTCACACCAAAAAGAAAAATAAAAGGGATGATTGGAAACATCCTCAACAAAGGTAAGGAGTGGCTTCCTCTGATGGAGAGCTAAAGCCTCAGAGCTTCCTCCATCTGGAAAAGCAACAGCCACAACAGAAGCCTGTGGACATGCGGGGTGCAAAACAAGGGATAGGGTTTTTATCCCTGTTACTGGATTCTGCATGAGCCATGAGCATAAAGACACCACTCTGAGGTGAGACAACTTCATGGAGCTTTGATTCTGTATATGATTGCCAGGGTGCATCCCTGGCTTGGAGAGATCCTACGTCCCTGACTGCTGGAGGATAAATGTGATTTTTCTGTCCTTTCCCTATTTTTGACCTCTGTATTTTTGCAATGTATTTTGCTGATGGCCACTTCCACAAGCAAAATGCTCTCCAGGTGGACCCTTAAACTGTCTTTTCTTCCACTACACAATCTTGCATTGAGTGTGTCTGGACAGAGAAAGTTGTCAAGATATATAGAGGTAACCTAATAAAGTTTAAGAAGACTAAAGACAAATCTTGCTTGTGATCTCTTAACCTAAATGTAGCCACTGAAGATAATCCTGTTTTCTCAAGGATTCATCACACACCCATCTGATTTATTGGCCGTGATTTATTCATGATGTAAAAAGTGGTTGATATAGTCATTTTTTGCAAAACCATTACAGAAGACTCACTTTGATGCCTTCTTTCTGGCCACAATTCAAGTTTAAATAGAATATAAATTATTATATTGTGCCTCTAAGACTTTCTGTTCTGATTTTTTCTTTTTTTCTCCCACAGTCTTGAGGGGCAACAAGCCTGTAGCAGTGTGAATGAAGGTGTAGCAGTGCAGTCTTTGATGACTTTCATATGTAGTCTCATCAGGAGACTGTACTACTTGCCCTAAAATAAATTTTGTTGTTATACAGCCTCATTTAAAAGTTAATGGAAACCCATTTCTATCCTGATTAATGGTTATTGGTGTCTTTATCCAGAACTGAAGAACCATGAGACACCCTGGCACTTAAGGAGCGTGGAAGTCCTCCACTGCAGCACTTCAGACAGAATGGGCCCTGATGCATAAGGGTGCAAAAGCCAGGTTCATCAGCTCCTGATGGAACCTGCCAGTTTTTTGCTTAGCAGATGATCTGTATGCCTCTGACAGTGCCTGGGGTTAGCCGAATCTGGTCTTGAATAGGGTTTTTCATGGGAATTCTTGCTGATTGCACATATGATGGCAATTGACAGCAACAAAGCTACCTTTGGGTCATCATCACAGCCTGGTAAGAGCATCTGTCGATGCATAAGCTTGTCTACTTATTTAACCAGCTTGGTTTTGCTGTTGGGTTTTTTTTTATTTTTTTTTTTTTTTTTTTTTTTTTTGCTTATTTGAAATAATAGCATGGGTGCTCATAGGTTGTTCCTCTTTTATATTTGAAAGATATATTTTTTTTATTTCCCCCGATGTATTAGGGGAAAATTTTTAATCCTGCAGGTTTCAATAAAATATATAAATATAGTTGACAATAAAACAGTTCTGCTCATTTCACTTTTTATTAATAGTGTTAGTTTATCCCTATTGAAGTCCATATATTTCTAGCAGAGCAAGCAGCAAAGAGGTCATTATACTGGAAACAATGCCCATGTGAAAGTGGGCACTAAAAGCTGTACAATGTCCTCAACACATGCTCCCAGATAGGCTGTGGGCACCTATTTTTAAGAAAGATTGTTCATGGCTTTTTATTGTGTATAAAACCTGTGACTTTTGAAGTGGTTAACAAGTAGAAGATAACAGGTAGCGATGGGGTAAGCTCAGCTCGTAATTTGACACAGGTATTTATAGGAATAGAGCATCAATGCAGTGCAGTACTGGTAAGACTGAACTGCGGCCAGCAGGCGTTTCTCGCTTTAATCCTCTTGCTTTGGGCATACAAAGTTCACAGGTTCGTTCACCACAGCTTTTAGAAACCATCTCTCACACCTTCCTACCACTGTACCCATGTGTTATGTTTCAGTGCCCCTTTTCCACTCTAGGCACAAGTAGAAAACATGTTGGGTGCGTGTGGTAAGAGCTTACTCATAGGAAAATGCCGACAAGCCCGAGAAACACATGTAATGTTAAAAAATGGAAAGACAATGGAAGAGGCGTGAGCAACCCCACACGTCACTCCTCCTCTTCTCGTCATGGGAGAAGAAAAACGCTTCAGAGAAGATCATACGTCTCCGGAGGGCACGCTGCAGTGTGCAAAGGAACGGCTGTCTCAAGAAATATTTTCACTCTCTGTGCCCTTGAGCTGGTGGAAAGGCCGATGCAAATGCGATGGAGCCTGCGACAAGGGAAGGCAGAGGGGGCCAGAGAGGAGAGTGTGGTGGGAAATGTGTTCATCCCTCTGCCCACAAATCCAGGGAGGGAACTCCAACAGAAAAACCCCAGGGGCTGTGTTAGTCTCATCATACCCCCACCACAAAAAAGTTTTGCTAGAAACTCGATGCAGTGACTCACCCCTGGCGTGCACTTTGTCCGTGTGCCAGTGGGCGTCACAGGGAGCCAGCGGGTCGAACCGAACATTTTGTGCACCCAGGCGGAAAGTGGGGGGCTGAGGTGGTGTGGGAAGTCACCAGTCACATGACAGCAAGCAGGGCAGGGGAACCACCACCACACTGCTGCCTCCATGTCACCCTTCATGGCACGAGGAAGCCAACTGTCGCCCACCCCCCCATGGCATGGAGCAGTAGTCTGGCAGGACACTGGCATTCCCCACAGGCACAACTGATCCTTGGACACACTGCTGGCATGTGATCTGCCTGCCCTGTGTCAGGCAAAATTCCAGGGTCAGCCCCTGCCTGCATGTTTGGCTGAAGCTGCCTGCAGGCTAACATTCAGCCAATACCTCCACTGCACATGGCAGCTGCTCAGACATGGACTGCTGCAACGTCACCAGCTGCCTGATGGCAATCTCTGCTGTCCTTCAAAGGCACCAGTGCTCTAGGTATGTGCTGTAGAGGAAGCAAGGAGGGAAAAATTTTTTTGTGGAGGAAAAAGAGGACACTTGAACAGATGTGATGCTCCCGTGCATGGTGGATCTGTTGGCTTGTGCTGAAGGCAAGAGAAAGCACAAACCACAAGAGCAGCAGGTAAATGTTGAGTGGAAGAGCTCTGTGAAAGCACCCAGCACTGATGGGGGAGCAACATCCAGCACACTGGGACGCAGGTGGGAACAGCCCCTGGAGACCATCAATCCACCCCACCCCACCATCCTGGCCATACCCAGCCCCGGGCTTGTGTCAAGGCTCAGTTAAGGTAGGATTTAAGAGAGGACTGAGTAGTTCAGATGTTGGAGTAAATGTGAGCTGCCCTTTCTGAGCACCAAGGCTGGCACCAGTTCACACAAGCAGGTGCCCAGGATTGAAGGGCTTGTGCCCCGCCAGCAAAAACAGCAAAGAGCAGCAAAGGGTCACCAGCTCCCCCAATTTCCAGATGTCTCTCCAAATACATTAGATAGAGTTTTTCTGGAAACCAGAACATAAACTTGAATTGAAGCCAGGATGTTCTTTCTGTGCTTTTGGAAGAGGACTTCTCATTATTTTTATTCACTGAGCTGCCAAATGATGGGTGATTTTGTCATGAGATTTTTCATTTACTCAGCACTCCCGCCCCACTTATTTAACTGTACTTTGTGAATTTCTAGTTGACCCACAAAAGCACCTGTGCCCTTTGCAGGGCCATAATCTCTGGGAGCTCCTCTTGTGAGGTGACATCTGCCAGGGTAATTAGGGCAGGTCTGTGCTTGGCACAGGGCAGCCCTGCCTCACTGCAGGTCTGCTCAGGATAACGAACTCAGCTGAGCTCTTAAGAGACATGTTTTCCTACAAAGCCATCAAGAATTAATGGGGAAGAAATTAGCGTTTCCTAGCTCATTCTAGAGAAGGAAATGGTATTTTCTCATTTCATCAGTCACAAACGCTTTTCCAGTTGTAGGAATACAGTGCTAATATTGGCACAGAATAAAGCTGCCAGGAGTCTTGCAAACAGGTGTGTTAAGGGAAATGCTTGGACCTATGGACCTACTTCTATGTTTCCAGGATGCATTTACATCACAAGCGGCCTCTGATGGGGCTAGTTGGGAATTTTCTCTTGAATTCATTTCTGTCCAACTATGCAGCTTTGTTTTATAAGCTGTCAGAGAAATTAAAATAGAAGCACCGCCTGCTCCACTGCACACCCAGGGGCTGTTTCTGAGGTGGCATGGCTGACCTCTCCCAAGCTCTCTTCCCCATGACAGCGTGTCATCCCCAGGCTTTGCGGACAGGAAGCAGCTTGCTGTGCGTGGGCACTGTGTGTGGGCAGGAGAACATGGAACACCCCAGGGTCTGCGGGAAAGCCGACCCCACTGTTTAGGTCCCTAGCACAGAGTGGTGGCTGCCAGCCAAATCTGCCCCTCTTGCAGTGAGTTTGGGAGGCAGCAGGTGAGCCAAGGCCAGTGGCAGTCCAAAACCTGAGCAAACTGGGAGAGGGGCGGTTGCTTCTTGTCTTCCTTGCACTGATGTTGTTTCTGGTGGCCAGCTGCCCAGACGTCTTTTTGAATGAGAAATTCTTGTTTACTTTTTGTTTTTCCCCTGCTTCGGGAACCTCACAGGAATGAGATTTTGAGCTTTCACCAGTTTAGGTGGTTTGTTTTACAACATGCCTTGAAAACTTGGGAGGAAAACACATATAGCTATTTTAATCTTGCTTCAGTTCAGTTTTGCTGGGGATTTGGAGCAAAAGCAGGAGTCATTCACTTCACAGTAAGCTGCTGATGTGCCGAAATACCACAGAAAGGGTATCTACACCGATGAAAGCAGGAAATAACAGGAATTTCTGGAGCGAGATTTTTCTCATGACCATTCTGGGGCAGTTCTTCATATTCAAAAGCACGAAGTTCACACACAGTTTAAGTATTTCCTGAATGTTTTCTTGGAGTGAAACTCCACAGCATTTGTCATTTATTCACTGTTAGATCTTTATAGCTCAAGGGGTGTTGCCTGCCTCTTTCTCTTATGTTCTTTAGTTCTTCCCACCTTATGTCATTAACCTAGAACAGGATTCACATTTACAAGGGAATTGAGTCCCAAAACATTGGAGATTCAAGGGGCCAAGCACGTAGCAGATCTCCCAGGCTCATCTTAAGTACATTCCTCAGCACAGTTAGAATGCTCTGGTCCTGAGCAGGCCCTAAGGTAACAGCTGGTAGGAGGGATGGAAATATGCAGACTATGGGGTATGATATCAAGTCCTTGCTGTGTAGGTCTTTCCCACATTTTTCTCAGCACTTGTGATAATGAGTTTCCAGTGACTCCTGCAAATACCTTGTGTTAGGGGTTAAGTTTGGTTTGGGTTTGGTTTTTTTTTTTTTCTTTCCTTTCCCTATAGAATTTTTCCCCCCCCATAAGTTGCTAAGAGACTAAACACTGTTGCTTAAAGGGTACATGACCTACACAAAAGAAGTGTCAAGGGCAGTAGATTCCTTGTTTGGGGGAGGGAAAGGCTCAGGGGCTCCGGGAGGGTGCCCTCCTCCTGCTCTCAGTTTCGGAGAGGTCGGTCAGGCTGCTGGCTGCGCGAGGAGACCGCTGTTAACGGAGGGTGCAGTCCTGGGAATTCCATCATCTGCTGGAGCGCCCAGGAATTCGGAGCCCTTCGCCTGCCCTGCTGGAGCTGGGTCAGCTTTGTCCAGCCACCGCGGCTTCTTCAGCACTGCTCACTTTGCCTGCTGGGACACCCCTCTGCCTGCCGGGACAACCCACCACTCCAGCCATCAGCCCCGAGTTTCCACTGTTTCAGCTTAGTGGTCTCGGGGTCCCAAGAGATCAGACTGCCCTGGGCTTGTGAAACAAAGCCCCTTGGGGTTCTTGGTTCTGTTTACTATTATTGTTGTTGTTATTATTATTATTATTATTACTACTACTATTATTATTGCTGTTGTTGTTTGCTTGTCCTGTTATATTTACTAGTAAAGGACTGTTATTCCTTTCCCCATAGCTCTGACTGAATTTTTTTTTTTTTTTTTAATCTTCCGAATTATAATAACACGGAGGGAAGGGATTGGAATTCTCCATTCCTAAGGAGGCCTGCCTCTCCCTAGCAGATACCTGTCTTTTCAAACCAAGACACCTTGAGATGATATTGTCCAAGAAATGCAGAAAAGAGGCAGGAGAAATGTCAATTAAAAGAAAACCTGATGAGAAAAATACTGAGTGTGGTCAGCTAACTCCAGGTACCCCTGGAGTTGAAGTGTAGTGTTGTGCACAGCCATATTCCCAGAAGTTCATGCTCCCCTTCCCAGCCTGTAGCCCAGCAGGCTGATTGTTGGAACTCATCAGGAGGAGACAGCACTGAAATGCTTAAGGTTGCTGCTCCTTTCCATATTCCTTGCATCTAAGGGCATGAACTAGACAGTAACATTCACCTGGCTTTGGAGAAGTTGGGCTAAACTAAGCAGCCAAGCACACTATCTCCAGGCATGGAGACATGGAGACTTTCACAGGATTCTTTGCTTATTCTTGATGGCATCCAGCTGGATCTCCATTTGTAATAACCTGGTACTTCCCCTCAGAGAATTACTGTTACAGTTTCACTATTATTTTCCTGGGTGTGGTGCTCGCCTTGGGATCTGTGTTCTTAGATGTTTTGGTTAACATTATTTGTTCGTATAAAAATAAGGTCAGAAAAAATATTCTCCACTTTGCCATTGTAAAAAATCAGTTTTTCTTTGGCAAGTTCTGTTGTCTTGTGGTTTGCAGTACAGACTGAAAATTGAGCTTGTGGCTTGAATCAGCCTGGGGAGAGTTCTCATATAAAAGTAGTTTTTGCATTAAAGGGATCCTAGAAATACTTAAAGGTTGTGAAGTCCATCAGTCAGATGTCAGAAAAGGCCTGGGTTTAGGTTTTCTCTCAGCTCTATGCTCTCATAGTCTCTCCCTTCTTCTCTCTTCAGCACATTGCACATAGTGTCTTTAGTCACAGTATCACATACTATTTTTTTCCATTCCTCTGTGGAGCTGCTTAGGAAAATTTCCCACTGATCTGGTAGCTAATGCTACAAATTCATTTACACCTGGGTGTCTAAGAAACCACAGTAAGCAGGTAGGAATCATTCACAGTCTCTGTGTGTTGTTTCCATTCAGAGGACAAGAGGATTATGATTGGTATCTTTGATGTGTGTTGTCCAAAACACAGGAGGAGGCAATTTTTTCCAACCAGCACTTAACTGACAGCTGTCTCTTTGGGCTTTCCTCTGTGCCATCCCATCAGCTCCAGGGGTAGCATGTCATGCTATCTTTTCTCCGGCTTCTGAAGGGTTTTGCTTCCTCCTTCCCTTCCCAGGCAGTTATGGCCTTTCCCCATCATATTCAAGTGAGCGGCTTTACCTGCCTGCTTAGCTTTGGGAAGCAACTCTTCTTCTGTTTAGTTTCTGGGATCAGGTTTGCAGCAGTATCTTTCCCTTGCCATTTCTACAGGTTATTAGGACAGTGATCGTGCAATTAATAACATCTCTGCACACTGGACCTCTCTCTTCTGAGACTGCCTTTACAATGAACTGCTATGTATTTTCCTCATCCTTTCAAGTCTGCATTTTTTCTACAGTATTTGCAGCCTACATATCTGTCTGGTTCTTGTATGTTCAGTAAAATAGTCTGGGAAGATATTAATGGTATGAAGAGTGAAATATTGGCTAAGAAGATTTTGATCAAGCTTTGTGTTGTTCTCCTTTCCTCCTTCTCATGTTAAGATAAATTATTTCTGCCACAGGAAAAAAGCCTCAAAGAAAGCTCTGGGGACTGGAAGAGGAACCCAAACCAAACCAAACCAAACCAAACCAAACCAAACCAAACCAAACCAAATGGGGAAAAAAAAAAAAAAAAAAAAAAAAAAAAAAAAAAAAAAAAAAAAAAAGTGAAAACAAGAACAGAACATTGAGAGAACACCAAAAATAAAAATTATATATTTTATCACAAGAGGGCAGTGCATATTAACAAGAGAGGAAACAATCCACGTTTCACAGGAGTCTAATCCCTTTCTTTTAAAAATTTCCCAGAGTTCTGCTGTCAGTCCTTAAAAAAAAAAAAAAAAAAAAAAAAAAAAAAAAAAAAAAAAGGCAGAAAAGTCTTAGCATGCAATAGCAAACTATGTCTTGTAAAGATAAAGTTGTTGTACACTAGAACTGAAAGAATACACTCCTGGCTATCATGATTTTTTAAGAGAAATGAGAAAACGCTGGGTGGCACAAGAGCCACTGATCGCCACCCAGGTAGACAGTGATGTTACCTGGCGAACCATCATTTATTCTGCTCATATATCACTAGCAGAACAGCCACTCTCACATCAGATGTATTTATCATGGTAACAAAGAAAGAAAGATTTAATACAGTTAGTTGTGTTGCATTTAATGTTAGTTTTGCAACTCTGTCCCTTTGATCACTTTCTTAACTATGTAAATTTGAAATGTGCAACATCAGTTAGATTTTCCCAGAAATAGACATCGTCTTTTGTGCTACACTATCTCTTCATGTTTCAGGTGACTTGTGAGCCATCTGAGTGGTGCCTGGTCAGAAGTCACATTTCTTCTTTTGTGAGGAAATACACACAGTGTTTCTGGGGAGAGAAAAGCAAGTTTTCAAGGAACTACAGAAAACTGTAGAGCTTACCAGCATCTGTTTAAAGGGCCGACAAGCCTGATACTAACCCTTTACAGAGAGTTGCCTGTATTTGCCTAGGGGCAACAAACTTCTATAGTCAAGAACTCAATGCTCTAGTTGGGATCTACTGTGAAAAGTTGACACTATTTCTCACACACAGAGGGCACCATAAGAAGGCAAGCACCCAGTGCCACTGCCACCACCTCTGGGACCTGAGAACCTGCAGCTGTGCAGGATTCAATTAGAGCCCTCTGATCTTGTATTTTAGAGCTTTTCTATATTTGTCTGTGGAAGAGGATGGGTGCAGTACCAAGTGATGTACATAGTCCAGCATGAAAAATCCGTAGGCTTGCAATATATATACTAATTCCCTGTATGTTTATTCACAGGAAAACAGAAATACAAACCCAAGAGCAGATCCAAAGGCTTTCCTAAAGAGGACAGTGTCTCTGCTAAGAAAGGTTGTGTGAGTGAAATCTCAGAGGCCAACTCATATATATTCACCCATTAAGGGGCTGTTCTCTTACTTTACCTAATATAGTGCAGTTTAGCATCAGGACTTAAAAGGTAACTCTGTGTGCCACAGGACCATGCAGTGCTGCCAGCTTCTGGCTGATGAGTAGCATTGTCCTCTTTTGGGGAACAGCAGTCTTTGTCAGCTGTGTGCTGCAGTGTAGCCAGATAAAAGCTCCTCGTGGTTTCCACTGGGCTAAACCAGCTTTTACTGCACGCTGTTTTAAAAGTGACATTCCTGATAATGCCATTCACGTCTAAACCATATCTCAAGACATTTTCAGGTATTTACAGGCTCAGCATTGAATAATGCTTCTCTAAGGAACATTAAAATATATATATTTGCCATACAGAGAAAGGAAACCAGGTAGCAGCCAATAAAACTAAAACGATTAAATTTAGTGAATAAGGAAAGCTACGGAGGCATCTATAGCACAAAAAATGGATAAGTATTAATATGAAATCAGGCAATGTAGTTGATGGAATAGTAAAGAGTTTAGAAATTAGAAAGAGAAGGAAAATCTCAGCAAATTATTTCTGACATATTTCAATAGGAAAGAGATTGTGCACTTGACTATATGAATATGATGAAGCATTTTCCAGACCATAAATACCCATGGGAGTAAAAAGGAGTTGTCTGAGCAAACATCTGTACCACTGACAACATTTTTTGAGAAATATTGTAATACTCTAGTGAATTACAATTGGACGTGGGTAAAGTGTCAATATTATGCTGATACTGGAAAAAAGCAGAGAAGGACATATGAGATAACTAGCTGGTAACTTTTACCCAGCAAAATAATTGAAAAGCCCATAAGGAAGTCAACAAACATAGCCTTAAAAGTGAGAATGTGATTAATTCCTGACAGTTTATGGAGAACAGATCCTATTAAGCAAACCAAAGTTTTTTACTTAGTATCACTTGCTATTTAAAATTTTTAAAATAGCACAATAATATGCTAGTAAGGCTCACTGAGAGGAAAAAGAACTGACTTAAAATATGGTTGTCTGCAAGGAATTTTCTTCTAAAGGAGATGCAAAAGCAGTCCTATGCACAGGCTAGTATTCAGACTAAATAATCGAGGCAGCCATGAATAGACCCTTAATAATGGAGGCCTATTTAAGACAGATTCAATTTAATACAGTCTGTGTAAAAATTTACATCTAAATTAAAGAATTCAGACCTACAGAAAAATGACTGATTGTTGGAAAGGGATAACTAAAGCCAACCAAGTCCTCAGAGTGAAAGTTCAGCATACATTTCCAGTGTGATATTATAGAGAGAACATCAAATTACAGTCCTCAGATTTTTTAAACATAAAATTAGTAAGAAAATGAAAGGAAGTGCTTTTATTTCCAGATGAGGTGTTGATAAGAATTAATATGATGACTGCAATTTTGGTATTGGTAAAGTAAAAAGAATCATGACAAATACTCAAAATCTCAAACTAACATCTTTGAGTAAGAGAATCAAAATGCAAAATCTGCTTAGATTTTCAGAGTGAAATTGAGAAGTGACTCTATAAAGATTAGTAAGAAACTTGTCAGGGGGAAAAAAGGACAGAAGAAAATTAAGAGAGACAGACCAGTGGTTTATCTTGCTTTACAGCCTCTGAGTATAGGTTTCAATCTTCTGTGGTAGAATCTGTTCTTTTTCATTGCAGCTATTTTTTGTTCAGTTACGTGTCTACTCTTGGGTCTTTAGATTCCTGTATAATTAGTAGCTGAGTATCCATCCCAGAGTAAAATTTCCTCTCTTAGATATCTGCTGTAGGATAGGATGAATCACTACAGCAGGTTTCTCTACAATGTAGAACATTGTCATTTCATTGCGGATTCATTGTGGATTCAACATAAACTCATCTATTCTGTGGAAGGCCAACACTGCTTCTATGGTGAATCATGGAACATTCAGTAGCACTGGAGGACAGACACTGCATAGAGCAGGACTGTCTCCAAACTATGCCATGGGATTTGGAAAACTCCTATAAGGCAGCACAGCCAAAATGACTGACCAGCCCTCACGGGCAGAGCAGCCAGATATCATATATCTGTTTTCCACAGGGACACCCTGACACCATGGAGTGGACAATCTTTTCCATGTTTAGAAACCATAAGAGCATCTCTGAAAATGACTGGTGATTGTAGATGTCTCAGCCCTTGGGCAGGTGTAGAAAACCTGTCTTACTAAGAATGGCTGATGGAGCTGGATTTGTTTAGTCTCAAGAACAGGAGGTTCAGAGGGACCTCATCGCTCTCCACAACTCCCTGAAAGGAGTAGGGGTGGTTTCTTCTGCTGTGGCATGCCTGCAAGGAGAGGACCAGAGAAAATGGCCTTAAGCTGTGACAAGACAGATGCAGATTAGATACCAGAAAATAAATTTTCATTGTCTGAGTGGTCAGGGATTAGAACAGGCTATCCAGGGAGGTGGTGGATTCACCAACCCTGAAGCTGGATCTGGCTCTGGGTGATTGTTTTGTGGTTTAGGGGTTACAGTGGTAGTGCTGGGTGGATTCTTGGATCTGACAATCTTAAATGTCTCTTCCAAACCTGATGGTTCTATGATTCTTAACTCATTAACCTTTTGTAATATCTTTTCTCCCCTGTCCAGTTAAGTAGGGACATGGCTTTGCACTTGGCATCCAGCTGGGATCAAATCACTGCATTTCTCTGGCCAGGAAAGTTCTCCAATTGTATTACCAAGCATTCAGTCTTGGCAGACAGGCAGTTGATTGAATTATAGATTGGCTAAAAGTCAAACCAGTATGTTGTTCTTTTGAATTTTGTCTTTTTTTTTTTAATTTACTAATAATCAGTAATAAGGCAGGTGAGTGCCTACTCCTTTTGCTTGAATAGTCACCTAATTTACACAATTACTCTCACAAGTGGTGGTACCATGCTGTTCACAGAAACATGAGATGAAGAGCATGAACTAAATTTGGGCTTCCTTCCATCAGTGGTTTCCCATTTTTTATAAAGTGCTGCTAAGACCAAGGTTCTGTCTCAAATGACAGGGTGACAACTGTAGCGAAAAGATGTCTTTTATCATTCCAAAATGAAACTTTGTCTGTCTTCTTGCCTGTGAACCAGACCATTTTCCCCCTGTTGTTGGATTCAGCTGGAGCTCCAACCATCTTGTAACACAAAATCTGGCTTGTGGTGCTTTAGAGCTCCTCATGAGACCCTGGGAAAAGTATCTTTACTGATTCCCAGTCATCACTGAGGGCTACCTCAGTGACAGTGACCATAATTTCCAAGTGATAATCAGGTCAAGCCACATCTTTCTCAAAGACTGTACTAGAGCACAGGTGCCACCACAACAGCTGTGTTGTTCTGCTCCACAGCAAATCTCAGAAACTCTGTCTAAAGTGCCTGAAAGTTATGAAAAAAACATTTTTGATAAAACACTTACAGAGAAAATTAAATGAAACACATCTATACCACTTTAGTTAAAGGGGTTTGACATAATATTAGAACTTCCATCAAGAGATTAGTTTTCAAAAATCAAGCAAACAACTAAACAAACAAAACAGCCAAAAATGCCAGGGGGGTGAAGGTGCAATATATACTTTTTAAAAAAAAGCTGATACCCCTTTGCCCACACAGGCACCCATTTCCTAAACTGAAGTTGTAGAGATCCCATGTGTGGAGTGTCCAAGTGTTTGCTATTGCTATATATTTTCAATTTGAAATTATTCAGATAGCATCAAGATCAGGTGGAGGACAAAACACGGAGACAGATGGAAGAGAGATACTGTACTTACACAGGACATGGTTTGGTGAAGTGTGGTTATTTGTTTCTAAAAAAATAATACTTGACCTAGTTTAATTAAATGTGGGTTGTGCTTCAACATTTGAAAATTGGTTACTAAGAAATTGTATAACTTCAAAAAAACCACTATAAACCAATCATTTCTGTGGTCTGAGTCTCAAAGTAATAGAACAGATGAAGCCACTGAAACATATGTATTGTATTTCCTTAAAAGTAACAGTGCTGAAAATGCAGGTGGCTTAACACTGCAGTATAACCAGAATCTGTTATTTATATGTCACGCATATCAAGAGAGGGAATGTCTCTATAAAGCAGGTAGCATTTGAGCATGCTTTCATTCTTCATGGGTAAATTCTTCTTTCATATCTACTGTAGCTGGTAAAAGAATGTGGTGATTTTGATCTTTATTTTATGAAACTCAAATTTAAATTCATGTTTATGTACAGTATTAGCTTACACCTTTAGTTAATGAAGTCCTTTAGGAGGACATCCTAATACATGCAAGTGACTTCCACCTTGGGATCTACCTGTACTGGTCACAAGACATAACCCAATAATGAAAACCCAGCATCATTTGATCATTACCAGCGTGAGTCACGTGCTAACTAGGAATGGCTCTACACCTGTTGCTATGCTGGCAATTATTAGAAGTTGTAAGCAGCAACAGAGTATTTTGGTGGTCTTTATTAAGAGGAGTACTAAATGAGTCTCTTCATGAGCTCTTTCCCTCTAAGTAGTGACATGAAAAGTGAGTCTTGGCTCCCAGGACTGGAAGAGTATGGAAGGACATTGGGATGCTTCTGAACCTGTTAAAGCAACACCAGTTGACTGTTAACTACTGATCAACTCTCCTTGTCTCTGCATTGATTACTGAAGGAAAGCCAGATTTCGTAACACCTTCACTGTTTCTTTCTCTAAGTCACAGGACTCTTGTTTCAAACACAGATCATTGCAGACTTTGTAGACAACAGGGCCACACAATGCAGACAAGGCATCCATTTGGGAAAAATAAGTGAGGATAGCCAGGTAAGCATATGAACAACAATTGGGTCCACAGCCTGACAGGGTTGTTACTATCATTCAGATATTTTCCTCCGGGGATTTCCATTCCAGAGTAGAAGAAAGGGTGAAAAGCATATGTGTTGGCACAGCTATGGCAGACGCTGGAAACTTTTGTGAATATTTGGCAAGTGCATTTTTAAAAAAAATTACTGTACCTGAATCCATTTACCTGTGGACATTGACTCAACAACTTGCTACTGCTGGGCTGGCAGCAAGTTCTGCTTGTCTGCAGAGTCCTGATTTTTATTATTTCTTTTTGGAACAATCTTGTATTTAATAATGTTATCAAAACACAGCTGCTCTGATCAACTAAATGGATTAGCTGGATGCTAAGTGACATGTCTCTGAATTCTTATAGTACTTTCTACTATGCCTCATTTTTGGAGTCAGAGTTGATAAACTAATTTTTTTTCCAAAAGTTAGTAAGCCACAAGTGGCAATTGTATGCCCAGAATTTCATGCCATTTAACAAGGGCACAGGAAAAATAGCTGGACCATGCTGGAAAAAGTGAGCTATTGCTGGGATAGGTAGCCACACAATGAGAAGGAAAATTCCCTACTTGGCAGACATTTCAAAATAATTGACTTTATTTGGATTTTATGTAATAGAAAACTTGAAATTATAGCAATTTTAAGTGTTTTTGAGAAAATAAAACCAATATTTACTAGAAGTCCTAAACATATCTTATAAAAAATAATCAGGTCTTAAGGGCATATAATACTGTTAAGTATGTGGCTATGGAAAAACATCCAGGCCAAACTCACCATTCTTATGCTAGTCTGATGTAACTATATGAGGTAATTCTTGTGAATTAAACTTGCCTTGATATTTAAGCTCCATCATGGAGTTCTGGTCCGATTTTATCAAAGTTTGAGTATTAGCTCTTTGAAGGATGTTCAATGAAATGATAAATCTCAGAGAATTTGTTTTGTGGTGATAAGATTTGCTGCTCCAGAGGATAAGACCCTCTTCAGGTCTTCATCCTTTCCATCCCTCTCCTGAAATCTTTGAAGGGAGAATTTCCAAAAAAATAAAAAGGTCTACTTCTTTTTGTTCATGGTCAGGTCCACCCAAATAAGAGCAAGAAGAAATGGCAAGACCTTTTCAAACACGTCACACACCTACTCTGAAAACTTAAGGTTGTTGACTACTGCCTCATATTCATCAATTTCTCTAAATGCGTTCACATATCATTTAATTCTGAATCTTTAAATTTAGAAGATTCAGCGAGTTCCTTCCCTAGTCACTCTTTTATAACCATAGACTAACTCTATACCCTCCATCAAACCAATGAGTCTTCTTAACACTATCCATAGTTATTAAAAAGAGATCCTGCCATTAGAAGCAAGAATGTCAAATCCCTTATCTACCATAGCAAATGCAATTTGAAACCCCACTTTACATGTGGGTGGAATGAGAAACTTTTCTGTAAGTCTGCAGTACACTAATAAAGCTCAAGAGAAAAGCTCTTTTAAGGTGAAATGCAAAGGCAGTTTCAAGATAAGAATCTCCTTACTGAGATAAGACTGCCACAAAGTGCATGCTGGTATTAGATCAAAAGTAACTGCTTACTCATTTCTGGAAGTTTAATTCTAATCACAGACACATAAGACACTTTCCTGTGTGTCTCTCCACTAAAAGAATGGAGGGTGAGGTGTGTTTGTAATCAGCAGGTTTTGGAAGGTGTAAAACAGTATACATGTCTGAATAACCTGATGAGAACAGTTGTCTTTGGTCATATTAAATAAACTCTGGTTTGTAATCAATTAACTTCCCAGTGACACTCAAGCACCACTTGTTTTATTGTCCTCTCCAATTTTTAAGGTCTATTAACAAACCTAAAGCACTAGGATGTCTGCACTTGTGTGAGTTTCTGTATCTGTGCATGTTCCCATTTTCTTTTTAATCCCTACTAGGTGCATTTACTAGACTGCTATTTTAAAATTTTCATATGGTTTTTAGGAGCTCAAATAGAAATACTATTTGTCTCAAGATAGTAATGTTTTGCAAAGGTGTAAAGATGGTAACTCTGCAGTTGTAGCTTTGTTGTACAGAGCTCCTGGATGTGTAGAATCATCTAGGTGATAGATAACCCCTAAACCACTAAATCATTACCCAGAGCCGGATCCAGACACCCCCTGAAGCACCTTCAGGGGTGGTGACTCCACCACCTCCCTGTTCCAATCCCTGACCACTCAGACAGTGAAAATTTATTTTCTGATATCTAATCTGCATCTGTCTTGTCACAGCTTAAGGCCATTTTCTCTGGTCCTCTCCTTGCAGGCATGCCACAGCAGAAGAAACCACCCCTACTCCTTTCAGGGAGTTGTAGAGAGCGATGAGGTCCCCCTGAACCTCCTGTTCTTGAGACTAAACAAACCCAGCTCCATCAGCCTTTTGGAAAACTTCTGGAAAGTTTTCCAGACCTTTCACAAGCTTTGCTGCTCTTTGCTGGACTTGCTCTGCTCCTTTTCAAAGTGAGGGGTCCAGAACTGAGCACAGCACCTGAGGTGCAGCCTCACCAGTGTTGAGTACAGGGACGTGATCACCCAAGAACACTTGGCTTGTATCGAGCCAGCTGTCAACCAGCACCCTCAAGTTCTCTTTGTGCTTAACAGCTCTCAAGCCACTCCTTCCCCAGCCTGTAGTGCTACAGGTGGTTGCTGTGACCCAAGGGCAGGACCTGGCACTCGGCCTTATTGAGCCTCATGGAGTCGTCCCCAGCCCATTGATGGAGGGTCCGGGTCTCTCTGCAGAACCTTCCTACCCTCCAGCAGAATAACACTCCCACCAAACCTAGTGTCATCCACAACTTTTCTGAAGGTATACTCAATCTCCATGTCCAGATCATTAATGCAGATGTCAAACAGGACTGGACCATTCAATGAATGGCGTAATTCAAATGGGAAAAACTTTAAGATACTGAGTTCCCATTACAGATCTTGACACCCTTCCAGGACATGCAACACCTCAAGCTTCTCCTGTTATGAGGGAACATAGAAGGCATCTGCTCGCTCCTCACTACAAGGCCCAAAGCAAATAGTGCATCCCTCCTCTCTGCCCCCACAACCACCTCCTTCTGCTCCCCACATCTCTGGGTCATGGTGTTCCCCAAAACCAGCTTATTCACCCACCACCCCAACCTGCAGGAACAAAATTACTCCCTGCAGTGCTTGCTTTCCTTGAGTTCCTTCCAAGATACATCCACCCAGAGGACACCTGTTGAGGGTTTAATGCCACCGTGAAAGCCAGATCTAAAATCAGTACCCAGCAAGTGAGCTGGTGGCCACAAGGGTAGAGGCAGAGTGAGGGTAGGATGGATTCACCTCAGCCTTGCTAAAAAACACAGAAATAGCTGGGATAGGAATTCTGTGGTTTTGTTAAATTTCTTTTAGGAATATGCTTAGTGTACTGTGATGTTCGTACATGTGGCTCTTACTGCAGGTGTGTGTGTATATATGTTGTTTGGAGTTAGGTTTATGTTGTTCAGAGTTAGGCTTCTTCCTTTTTTTTTTTTTTTTTCTGATAGAATTTTTCCCCATAAGTTGCTAGGAGAGTTAGTACTGGTGCTTAAATGGTGCTTGACCAACACAAAAGATGTGGCCGAAAGTCAGGAGGGGGAAGATCACACGAGTTTTGGGGCAGGAAAAGGACAGAGAAGGACAGAGCCAGGGCGCAGCTTCGCTATTCTTGCTCTCAGCATCAGAGAGAGGACAGCCAGGCTGCTGCTTGCTGCGGGAGGAGTCCACTGTCAACAGAAAGTCCGGTCCTGGGAATTCTACCATCATCTGCTCGTGTGCCCAGGAATTCTGAGCCCCTTCGCCTGCCCTGCTGGAGCTGGGCCAGCCCTGCCCGGCCATCGCGGCTTCTCCATCGCTGCTCTTTGTGCTCCGCTGTAGCCCCGCACCCCCTGCCTGCCGGGACACCCCCTGCCTGCCGGGACACCCCCCTTTGCCTGCCGGGACACCCCCTGCCTGCCGGGACACCCCCCTGCCTGCCGGGACACCCCTCTGCCTGCCGGGACACCCCCTGCCTGCCGGGACACCCCCCTGCCTGCCGGGACACCCCCCTGCCTGCCGGGACACCCCTCTGCCTGCCAGGACACCCCCCTGCCTGCCGGGACACCCCCCTGCCTGCCGGGACACCCCCCTGCCTGCCGGGACATCCTGCTGCTCCAGCCACCAGCCCGGGAGCTTCCACCGCTCCAGCTTGGTGCTCTCGGGGTCCCAAGAGATCAGACTGCCCCGGGTTTGTGAAACAAAGCCCCTCGAGGTTCCTGGTTCTGTTTATTACTAGTACTGTAGTTGTTGTTTGTTTGCCTTGTTATATTTACTAGTAAAGAACTGTTATTCCTTTCCCCATAGCCCTGCCTGAAAAGCCCCTTTAATTTTCTAAATTAAATTTCTAAATTTGGAGGGAGGGGATTGGAATTCTCCACTCCTAGAGAGGCCCTGCCCCTCCCTGGTAGATACCTGTCTTTCAAACCGAGACATATGTGCATGTGTATGTACAAACACCACACATATTTATGGCAAGACTGCTTAACTGACAAGTTTTTGGGTTTTTTTTTTCACTTTGATTTTGTTGACAATAATGAAATTTGTATTTTTTATAAGTGTTTTGTCCTTTGACAACTTCTGTCAAAGACCAGGTGGAAACTGTTTAAGCAGGAGGTGTGGGTAGAATCCTTTCCAGCTGCTAGTAAGACTGTCAGAGGGCAAAAGTCTGAAATATTCCACATTGCCCTGAGAATTTAAGTCAAGAAGAAAAACAATTTCTTGTCAATTTCTACTGAGTTTATGAAGCTGAACTTGGCTGCTCCTTCTCATGTGAATTTGTCTTGAACAATATCAATCACCATGCAGAAGTTTTGGTTTTCACTCCTTTTCTCCTTTTTTACCTAGGTGCAACACATTTTTCTGGTGGTACTGCACCTGTATATGAGTAAGAGCCCACTCTTGATCACCTTGGCTGGTGTTGCTACACTTTTGTTTGCCAATGTATTAGTAATAAAACTGTGACCATCTGAGGCCAATAACTAGGTTAACCAGGACACTTTTCACCTGAGTGACTTCTGGGTTGTAAGTAAAAAGTAATTTTAACCTTTTTTTTCCCCCTTCTTACCTTCAAATACTTTTTTTGAGATATTTTCCCCTCCATCAGTGAGTCTGAGCAAGCTCGAGGAGATGATTAACTTCTGTCTGCCAAAATACCAGGTAATTAATAATTAGTTCTTCAGATTTGTTTAGCTCAGAGGCCCTTCCTCTAGAGCTACTGCAGTGTCAGAGGGACAGTAAGGCTTCCACCTCCTCCATCAGAGCATGCACAAGGCCATTTCTGACCAACTGACTCTCACAGCAGGTTCCATGCTTGGACGTCCTATTGCATGTGTGCAGTACTGTTCTACACTGATAGAATAGAATAGAATAGAATAGAATAGAATAGAATAGAATAATTTCAGTTGGAAAGTACCTACAGCAATCATGTAGTCCAATTACTCGAACAGTTCAGCAATGACCACACCAGACTGTTCGTCCCTGTGTCATGGGGTGGTGGTACATTCTGGGTGTGATGGGAAGAGAGACAAGGATAAATTCAATGGATCTGCAGTGGCACAGAACCCTCAGACAGCTCACTGCTGAGTAGAGGAGTTGTAAGAACTACAGGTTTGAGTCTGTCACCCCACACAAAATGTGGTACAGAAATTCGTCTCCCACTAGAAGATGTGGTTGGAGGACCCTAGTCCTCAGTCCTGCTTTTCAAGACGGAAATGTCAAGAAAGTTTTGAACATTAGCAAAGCAATCTTTTAATATATTAAAATACAGTTATAATGAATCCCATTCATTATATATGTCCAAATGAATGTCTAAAAACTCCCCGATGCATTTTTCTCGATGGCTGGATGGAAAATCAATATTTAGGTTTTAGTTAGCTGAAAGTTGATTTCAGCTGGGGAGCATTTGCTGAAGCAAAAGGTCACCTCTGAAAGATGTTTTATACCATAGAGAGAACATTAGCAAGATCTTAAAGCTAAAAATGCTGAATAAAATTTGCTCAACAGCAAATCCAACATTTTGCTTCCATACTGTGCTGTAATTTCTTTATTTCATCTAGCAGCAATCTCAGCTCTAAACAACATTTCACCCAGGGGGAATTAGCCATACATTTTTAATCAGGCAAAAGTGCTCCAGGATTGGCAGTATTTTGGTTTTTGTAAAGCACTTCTATTTTGAAAATATTATACATGAGCACCACATTTCTTTAGATAACTGAGTACACATGTTGCCTCATTAAACATTTCAGCAGTACTGTTCTGGATGCTAAACTCATCCTGTAACAGAAGGAAATACTGAAAAATATGCAAAAATGATTTTAAAGCAATCCATAAAACAACAAACCTTTAACAAAAAAAAAATTTAGTATTTATATTCTGAATAAAACAAGATGAAATTCTGGGCCGAGGAAGTAGTCACGACTTTTAAGCAAGCTTCTGCTCATACCCTCTAGCCATTTCATAGAGGTCAGGGGGATGATTGAAGCTCACACTAGAAAAAAAAAAGCCTCACTTGCAGCTTGTTGGGATATAGAAAACATTCCTCAACATTTCTGAAAAGTTTTACATTGAAGTACAATATTGCAGATTTTTAAGAAAGCAACTTATCTCTGATTTTATTAAGGTATGACTTGAATAAACCTTTATGTTCAGCCAATATTTCCAGTTATATGCAGCCATAGTTCTTGCTATAGAGAGACCATCATTTGCACTGCACTTATCTCCAGGTACTTTCTGATATCAGTAACCAGTTTCCAGATTGTTTTCCTCCTTCTTGGGGAACTACAGTTTTTTCCAATTTTCCTCACCAGAAAAAGGCTATCAAAAGGCATAGTCAACATAATATCTATGGCCTGTGTGATGGTATTATATTTTATATTGTAATATTTGTATTTATTTTATCATTTGTCATTTATTCATTAAAGTTATTTCTCATCCATGTTGCAACAGAGTTGAAGCGTCTTAAAATTATAATTTACTCAGCCAGGTAGTTTAAACCTAAATTCCCTCCCTACCTCTTCCACGCTTCTTTTTTTTTTTATCTAAAGTAGAAAGTCAGTTTGAGTGCCAAACACATTGGTGGCCATGAATTTCCAGTAAAGAAATATTATTAAACTCTCTTTACATTTTTACATTTAAAAATTCAGGGATAACATGGGCAAAAAATATGCTATGCTTAAGATAGAGCAGGTCATATTATCTAGTGTTTGCATGGCTGGACTCTCCCTAGTGGAAGATTTTTTTTTAATGGTTTATAACCCTGTTAGGCACTCGGGTCATTAATGCTAGGAGTCCAATCCAGGGTGATTATTTTTTCTTAGTTCACCAAAGACTATTTACTCACTTCCAAGGAAATGTCAGAGGGAAAAAACCACAGCTCTGTTGGTGTTAATAAAACCTGTTGATCTTTCTGTCAGCTTTTATGTTTTTCTGCCAAATGAAACCTAGTACTGGGTGCATTATGTGTTAGAATTTCTTACTTCTGCTGCTTTGAGAGCTAGAAGAACTATAGGACATGGTATAAACACTTCAAGAAACTGTGGTTTACAAATGGTCAAGAAAGTGCTGTTTCTTTCACTTTAGGAGACCTCCATTTTAGTAAATAAAAGCTCTGATGAGCCTTTCTCCTCACCAAGTGTTCTGCAACCTATTGGTCCTTCCAGCTCTAAGACAGCTATCCATACATCTCAGAGCTCTGCAGGAGGCAGGACTGAAGATGCACCATCCTCACAGAGCAGTTAAGCAGATTTCTCCTGGTTGCAGCTCAAAAGATAGCAGCAGGATTTTTCTTGTACAGTTGTTTCCAGATATTCCAAGATGGGACATAGTTCAAGAATAAAAGTTCTTCCAGCTGATACTCTGAGTTTGTTGGAAATAGACAAATAGGAACAAGCAGTCTTGGCAGAAGTGTTTCAAATTTTCAAGTTAAAATTATTTGAAGAAGTTATTCATTTTCTGCAAATTTGCAGAACACAGAGGAGATTCTAACAAGGCCTGTGAGATGTCCACTAGAAATCCACCAACTTCCCTGCCACCCACTGCTCCTATGCTGTCCTCTCATTCACAGACAGAGAGTGAGGATACCTGTAGGTTGTTCTGCCCTCCAGTCTTAGACAATGCAAGTGGCTCCATTTCAAGTGCTTTTCGCTCAAGGCTGGTCCTGTTTCTGATGAATTGCTCCTCAGATTTACATTGTGCTGGACACTCCAAATCTCATGATAAATTATGACTATAACCCATTTCTCTCTTTGTAGTTTTCTCACTACCAGGAAAATGGAGTAGACTCCAACGTGACAAGATCGTTGTCGCCAGTTCTGCAGCAGCCAACCAGGGCTGGATTCTGTTTTGGGGAGAGTGGCATGGGCAGCTCTGAAATGTGTTTTTCAAGTACTTCTATTTGGTCAATATTGTCCTGTGCATGGCTCTCTGTTCTGATCAATTAATTTTTATCTACTTTACAGAACAGTTGTGAGGATTTTTTAGTTTATTTTCATGTATGTGTCAGATGCCCTCAGTGCTGCAGCAGCAAATAAAAGAACTGGAAGCAGTACTCAGGTCTGGCAGTATCATTGTGTCAGGGGCAAGGAAGTGGACACCAATGGCTGCTCCTGGCATAAGCTTTGCACTGGGCCAGGAGGACCTGGCTAGACCCAGCCATGCTGGATCAGGGGCTTGGGGGATGGTTACTCATCCCACACATCATCTCACTGCTTGGGACTCACCAGGGAGGCTTCTGTCAATCCCCCGGGTGCCTCCCTTCTCCCTTGGATCTTGTGCTTGCCTACCATGCGGTGTGGGCCCATGGGTACCAAAGCCCCTAACCCTGCCCCACAGAAGCAATTGGAGGAGAAAGCTGCACAGACCAGCCTACAACTCAGCAGGGAGTTTTGGTGAAAAAGGGAAAAATATCAACCGAACAATCTCCCTTTCCTCTTATTCAGAATCAGGTGATAATGATTTGAGTCATATGAGTAATAATGAGTTTGAGTCATATGGGAAAGCACATCCACCACTTGCTTTCAAGTTTGCCACAGGTTTGGTATCTTCACTACCTAAATACTACTTACTGACAGGCATTATTTCTGACATCTATCCACCCACTAGTTCTACCAATAAACACCATGAAGGTTTACCATTTATCCTCTTCCTAGTCCAAACTTATTTTCCATGTTCAGGTTATACCTCACCTACAAAATAGTCCACCATTTTCAAAGGATTTAAGGACTCCTACATCAAAGAGAAGTATTTAAGAAATATTTTCCATTCTCCATGTTAAGGAAACTTCCCTGTCAAACCATCCAGAAGCCACTCTGGCAGTCACTGTCACACCATCTGAGCTGGGACAAAAGCCTCTCTGCAGCTACATCCCCCCACCCACTCATGCAGTCACACCTTACCAGCTTGACCACAGATTTCCCATAGCAGAGTCCCAGACGTCCAGATCCTTAAAATTATTTAATCATGGTGCAATAATGAAATAACAGGTTGTAATAGTTTTAATTTAATAAAGCTGGGTGGAAACACCAATTAATGTAGGGGTTTTAGTGTTAATATTTTTGTGGGAGGGAGAGATTAGGAAGAAAATAAACAAAGCAGGCTTAAACTTAAAAATTAACAAAAAGTAGTTTTATTAACACACACTGAAAGAATAGAAAAAAAAGAAAGCTGAAAAAAAAAAACCTAAAACAGAATGAAACTTCAAAAACATGCTTCTTTCCTCTTACAAACTATAAACTTTCTTATTGAACAACATAGAAAGACACAGCTTAGGGTTTTCAGTCAGTTTCACTACTTAGACATAACTACACATTACTTGGGAGAAGTCCTTCTAAGATCTTTTTATGAAGATGTTTGCTACAAGACAAAATAGTCTAATGCTCTCTGACACACATCTGCTGCCGCCCGGAGTTTTCGCAGACTGTGATGTTCTATCCGCAGAGCTGCTCAGTGTATCTGGGGTATTATTTACAAATACTTCTTCTGATCTAAAATTATCTTTGTCTCAAAGGGCTGAGACCTCCTTTTTGACCCAGGAGTGGGGTTTCAAAGTTCCCAAATAAATCTCCACTACCCCAGTCCTTAATTTTGATTAGGATAGCATTCTACCTAAATAATACTAAGATGCTGCAAAGAACAGTTCATTTCTTCATAATTTACCTTAGAAAAGTCTGGTCAAAAATGTCCACTTCCTCAATCCTATTCCAATATTATTAGTTCTTTCACTTCTCATCTAACTGACTTCATGCAGTGTCTGTTCCATGTACTTTCTGTTTTTTCTTTCTTCTTTGTCTTGAGGAAGAATTGTGCTTTAAAAGTTCTGTGTTGCTAAGGAAGGGTAAAATTTGCTTGGGCTTGCAAAGGCCACGTGCGTGTGCTGGGCTGCAGGGCTGAAGAGAAAAAAAAAACGCAAGGCCGTGCTGGTAGAAGAAACCGGCAAATGTCCTTTTTTCCACCCCTCGGTCTTATCCAGGGCAGTCCAGCTCGGAGCTATCACTAAGCTGCAAAGAAAGGCTTCACCCGCGCTGCTCCCATGCGAGCAGCAGCTCTCAGAGACTCGGCCGGGCCCGGCCCAGCCGCCCAGAAGCAGAAGGGCCTGACCTCAGCCTCTCCCGGGCTGCATGCGGGCAGCAGTTCTCAGAGGCCCAGCCGGGCCCGGCCCAGCCACCCAGCCGGCAATGGGGGGCTCAGCCTGGGCTCCCCCGCTCTCCATGCAGGCAGCAGCTTCTGAAAGCCCGGCCAGGCCCGGCCCAGCCGCCCAGAGGAGCAGCAGAGCCCGACCCGGGCCGGGCCCAGACCTGGCCCCAACCACAATGTTGCCTCATGGCAGATCACCGAAGCAAGAGAGTGGGCCCTCAGCAGCGGATTAGTTTTAAATGTTCCTTCCAAAGTCGCACTGACATTTCTCATTGGTCAACTTAGCTGCCAATATCCCAGCCTGCTTTCCGATAGGTCCTTGTCCTCCTTCAACCCACATTACGGTCAGGGCAGGGAAAAAACATTTTACATTTCTCTATATCTAGAAAACAAAATTGTGCCAACCCATGATACAGGTTGAGCTAGGTGCCTCCAAGGAGGGGCCCCAAACAGAGGAACTTCTGGGGTTTTTTCCCCCACAGTCTCAGGGAAGCAAAGTCTGAGGTCCTCAACTCCTGCTGTGCCTTTGAGTGTCCCATCCCCTGGCTGCACCACAGGTCCCCATGCCCTTTGTTCTGCAAAGGGTTGGCAGTTCGCAGCCTCTTGTCTCAGCTCGGGCTCCTGCTCCCAGAGCTCAGCCTGCTGCTGGCACTGCAGCTTCACACCGAGGTACCTGCACTGACTGTGTTCCTCAACATAGCATTATTCGTAATAGGAAGTATTGGTACATCATGTTACCTTCAGGCTATGCCCTGACTAGTGGCTCTCCTAAGCTAAAAGGAATTAGTGCAGGCTCCAGCAGCAGTCATCCTGCAGCTGGGCTGCAGCAGTGATTTTGTCATGCTTGACAACTTGCTATGGGAAAAGAGGAAATTCTTTTTATGTGTAAAGGTGGCATTTATTGTTAACATAATTGAAATCTTAACAATGTAATTGTTATAAATTAACTGGGCAGGAGATCGTTTTTACTCCTTTTAATGCCTTTATTATTCAGCTCTTTTCAAAGGGATGGCTCAGGGAAACGCCTACGCCACCGCTGCTCCCAATGGACACCGCTGAGGAGGAGGTCCACATCGACTTTGCCGCGCAGACGCAGAGTCGGGAGCCTTGCCTCGCGGGAGTCCGCTAGGTCTCGCTTTTAGTTTGTTTTGGCCTGGGGGTGTCTCCCAGTAGGTGCTTCTTAGGTCAGGGTGAGATTCGTCAGAAGGGGTTTACAAATGTTTGAAGGTCTTCCTCACCTGCTAATGCCTCTCATTTTGTTGGAGTTTGTGTCGGCTCGTTGTTATTAGGGGTTGTTGGTATTTACCACACTTCCAGTTGAGAGGTGCACCTTGGGAGTCCCCCTTATTTCCATACTGGGTGGTGCTAGATGGATGAAGCACATGTGGCGTTGATAGCTCAGCGGGCCAACCAGGGAGCAGCAGATGCTTCACTTGGAACAAGGTAAGGAGGAACTGGGAAAGAACTATGGAGTTTTGGAGCCTAACTTGGAATAAGGTAAGGGGAATGCACAACACTAGGTACAGAACTGGAGTCTGGGGTACAAGGAACAGATAACAAAGACAGATAACATTGGTACACAGAACTGGTAACAAAGAACATTAATACAGACAACTGTTTAACTTATTATAAACTCCTATTACACTGCACCCTTTTGATTTTATTCCTCACAGTAATCAGGGCAACAATATTCGCCGAGATGTAATTATTATGGGAAAAGAGAGAAAAAGTAAATAAATAATTCTGTTACAGAAGGAAAGATGCAATTAAAAACTACACACTTAAAATTCCTACACACACACATGCTGGCTATTACCTCTTTATTTGGTGTTGTGCTCAGCCTTCTATTGCCCCCCCCCCGGGTCCTAATATTGATTGTTGCACTCTGGGGAGTGGGGAGGGATATGGCAAGTTATCCATCACCCAGGTCTGCTACAGAGAGAAATACAATGCTGATGTCAATGGCTTCTCCCTCATGGTGTCATCTGCAGACTTGCTGGCACTGTTCTCAATGCCACTGTCATAAATAAAGATATTGAACAATGACCATCCCAAAATACTCTCCTGATCAAGACCACTTGTAGGTTTCCATTTGGACACTGAGCTATTGACTGCAACTCTTCAGATGCAATGATCCAGACAATTTCTTATGCATCAAATAGTTCAACCCTCAAACTCAAATATCTCCAGTTTAATAGCAAGAATGCTGTGTATTCTGACCATGCCAAGGGCTTTATAGAAGTCCATGTAGATTACATTAGTAGCTATTTCCTTATTCACTGACAACATGGTTTGCCCCTATGAAGCCACGTTGGCTGTGTTTAACTGTCCCCTTGTCACCTGTATGCCTTGACATGCCTTCCAGGAGTATCTGTTCCATGATGTTTCTGGGAACAGAGGCGAGGCTGACTCTCTGGTATTTCCCAGGATTGTTATTTTTACCCTTTCAAAAGCATGGGTGTGATGTTTCCCTTTTTTCACTGAACGTGAACTTTACCTGACTGCCATGACTTTTCAAATACAGTGCTAAACCTGCCAGTTCACTCGGGATTCTGGCATGTTATTTCTTCAAGTTCCCCAGATGGTCTCAAACATGATCTTCTCTTACAATGAGCAAGTCTTCATTTTCCCAGTTCATGCCTTGAGATTCAAAGGCTCAAGGTGTGTTGAAAACTGAGGCAAATAAAAACTAGTGACTCATGTTACCCCATGATCGGAAAAAAATACGGTTTAAGCAAGTGAAAATGAAGCTTCAGGCATATCAAGACAAATTCAGGTAAAGCAAGGCCTGAGATTTGGTAAACTCACTGCAAAGTCTGTGTCCCGTTTGTAAGAGTGGCAATACTGTATTAACAAGGCCGCAGAGCCACACTAAAATTGGTCTGTGTAACAGAGTCAGTCCAAAACTATTTCCCCACATAATCATGAATGTACTGAGAGCCTTATTGCTATCACTATTGCCTCAAAGGATCCAATTCTCATACATCTCACATTTCCACTCAGAAGCCAAATGAAGAATTCAGGGAGAGTCATTTAATAATAACAACAATAAAGGTGGTGATGGAGACAACAGGAATTATATAGGTGGTTTTATATTTTGCGGTTTCTGCAAAGAGGATTTCTACATCTTCTAACTGGGGGGCATTTTTGATCCAAAGCCTTTGAATTTAAGGTGAATAATTTTATTATGATGATGAGGCAGGAGCCAGTTTTGAGTGAAAGAGATGATGAATAAGCTGAAACAATGCAGTTTTCAAGGAAACACCTCAGTCAAACATGACTTGGTGCAGCCACAGAGATATAAATGACTTTGCTGGGCTTCTCAACAAAGAGAAGTACATAACCACAGGAAGCAAGCACCCCATTTCATGTTAAGAGTATATTCTTTCTGCTCCTGAGCAGCTCTACAAAGAAAGCATGCCCAAGGAAAACCAGAAAGTTTTCACACTTTTCAGTGGGTTTTATTTTACAGTAAAGAAGAAATAGGAAGTCCCAACCTAGCAGACTTGCCATGGAAAGCAAAGCCCCTGCTTTTTTATCCTCTGCTTGATTCAGCTTCTTGCTTATTTTTCCGCTATTGTTAGCCCAGAAGTGAAAGCATATGACAAAACACAAAATAGCAACATGGGAAAGCTGCAGAAGGAAATATTTTTAATCTCACAGTTTTGCACAAATGTTTGGTTTCTGAAGGATAACATGGTTGTTCATTTTAAATCTGTCTGTTCTTGGCCCTCTCTGCGCACCCAAGTTCTGAACCTGCAAGACACCACAATGGCTTTGAAACTGTTCCTTCAAAGCTTTTTCACACATGGCTAGATTAATTTGCCTCTGCTCTACTTGTCTTTAGCAGTTTGAATGCAGCTTTTAATGTGTTCTTCTTCCCTATGATGCCCTGTATAAAATCACATGAGAAAAATGTCCCCCAAAGCTTTGTGAAATTTTACAGAAGAAAATACATTACACCTGTCAAGCAGGAAGACATCTCTTCACTCATTTTCCTTCTGGAAAAACCATAGAGCTTAAAATGAAAGTGGGATAGTGCTTAAAATGAAAGCAGGAGGGATACTTTTCCAGCTTCCTCTTTTCTTCCCTAAAGAGGGAGCTAGAAAGCTGGATGGGGGGAGGTTTGTTTTGTTGGTTTTTTTTTTTTTTTATGTTAGGGTTTAGAAGTTCCTTTCAACTAACCTCATCATTAGCTGCAAACTGTTAATTCAACTACCTTGCTATTATTTCTTTAAAAGAAACCACTTGTATCCAGTGGTTTATTCAATCAAGTTTTAGGTTGTCAGGATAAAACCTGAGAAGCAAAATGCTAATACAAAAAACCTGATTAGAATTTTGATTCTTCTTCAGGCTTGGCTTAAATGCGGCATATGTGGTTTACTGTAGTTATTTTAATGTACATTTTAATGTATTTTACCTCTTACAAATATTAAATAGAAACAAGAGAAGCTTTCATATGTGCCACGCCAATGTTACAACAATAATATCTAAGGTTCTGCAATGACAAGCCTGTTTGCTCAATGATTCCCAGCCTCTGAGGTGTCAGCTTATTGCCAGAAACATGAAACCAATTGTGTCTTCTTGTCTTGAATATTACAGACTTTTCATATCATGCAGTTCTGAAGAAGGCATACTGAAATTGAAGAACGTGTTTGCCTTCTAAGATAGAGTGACTACATGAGTGGACAAGGGGAGGGTTACAGTTGTCATTTATCTGGACTTCTGTAAAGCCTTTGACACAGCTTCCCACAACATCCTCCTCTCTAAATTGGACTGTTGTTAGTTAGATAAGAAAGTGGTTGGATGGTTGCATCCAGTGGTCAGTTGCATCCAGTTTTCAACAGCTCAGAGTCCCAATGGGCATCAGTGACAAGTGGTGTCCCTCAGAGGACCAGTGTTATTTAATATCTTCATTAATGACATAGATGAAGGGATCAAGTGCACCCTCAGCAAACTGGCAGGTGACACTGAGCTGAGTGGTGCCGTTGACACACCTGAAGGATGGGATGACATCCAGAGGGACCTGGACAAGCTTGAGCAGTGGGCGCAGGGAATCTCATGAGGTTTAACAAGGCCAAGTGCAAGGTGGTTCACTTGGGTCGGGGCAAACCCTGGTATCAACACAGGCTGGGGATGAACAGATCAGAGCAGCTCTGCTGAGAAGGATTTGGGGTGCTGGTGGAGGAGAGGCTGGACATGACCCAGCCATGGGCACTCACAGCACAGAGAGCCAAACGTGTCCTGGGCTGCACCCAAAGCAGCGTGGCCAGCAGGGCCAGGGAGGGGATTCTGCCCCTCTGCTCTGCTCTGCTGACACCCCACCTGGAATGCTGCAACCAGCTCTGGGGTCCCCAGCACAGGAAGGACATCGACCTGTTGGACTGAGTTCAGAGGAGGCCACCAAGATGATCACAGGGATGGAGCACCTCTCCTGTCAGGGAACGGTGAGAGAGTTGGTTTGTTCAGCCTGAGAAGGAGAAAGGTTTGGGTCACCTAATTGTGGCTTTCCAGTATCTGAAAGGAGCCAACAAGAAAGATGAAGAGGGACTTCTTACAAGGGCTTGTAGTGACAGGACAAGGCATAGTGGCTTCAAACTGGAAAAGAACAGAATTATATTAGGAAAAAATTCTCTGCTGTGGATGTGGGGAGGTGCTGGAACAGGTTGCCCAGCCTAGTCATGGGTACTCCATCCCTGAAAGTGTCCAAGACTAGATTGGATAGAGCTTTGAGCAACCTGATCTAGTGAAATATGTCCCTGTCTGTGCCAAGGGACTGGAATCAACAGACTTGCTGCAAGGAAGGTTTTTCACTTAATTCAAAATTGAGCTTATAAAAGATAATATGAAGCAAATTTCTTTAACAGTATTATACATCTGTATCCTGGGAAATTAATTTTCTTCTGCTAGTCTGGTGGAGAGTCTGATTTTCATTAATATAAAAATGTGACTGAGGGAAAAAACTGAAGAAGGCTAATAAAAATATTACCAGTATTTGTTTTGATGGTGGTAACATCAGCAAGCCTGATGAACCGTTCTGTGATTCCCTCTATGCCTTTTGCCAATTATTTTATATTTTTCTCTTTCCATTTCTCCTGTTAAAGACAGAGGTAAATAATCCCTACCATGTCCTCTAAATTGCTGGGAAACCTGGCAAATCAAACTGCAGCATCTGAATGAGATGTTTTCATTTCCTTGAGCTTGTTTGTTAAAGAAAATCCTATATGTAAGGTACTGAAGATTTAATATCTGGTGAAGAAGAGTCAAAAGTCTGTGGAATTTTATTGTGGTTCACCTTGAAAGAATTGGCAGTAAAATCAACCACACTTCTAGGTTTCTTGAATAGGACAGTCAAACACTTCCTCTTTCAGGGATGAACTATGAACCTATTATGCTCTCTACAAGAATATTCACACCTTTCTCTAAAAAACGGTAGGTTTCAAATGCTTAGCTTTCCTGTTGAAATCACCTGATTTGTGCAAGAGTTGATCAAGCCTGTAGTCATCCACAATGACTTTTAGACAATTTCCTATTAGTCTGTTGCGGTTTTGCATGCTGCAAAATCAGCTGTGGAGTTTTGAAAGGTTTAAAGGATGAAGGAGTTGAGTGCCTGACAAAAGCATCATTAGCATAATTTAAAAAATTCTCTGCAAAGGCAATAAGGAAAATCATTGAAAAAGTATTATGAAACACCAGCAGTAATCTGAGAAATATACTTGAAGTCTTGATTTGTCTGGCAGGGTTTGTGCTGTTAAGATTTTATTTACATTTGGTTCACTACAATAGATATTTCTCTCATAGAAGTGATACTCTTACATGAAAACAACACATAGCCCAAAAGTGTATTGCTTTACTTGACTGGAGAGAAGCAATTTCTGAGTCCAGGCATAGAGTTTATGATCCTATGTCTGTGACACAAATAACACAACTTTTAAATTTAAACATAAGAAAACAGTTTCTTTTCCATTTTACTGTCTTAAAGTCCCTGTTGCATCTTCACTCTGACCATGATTCAAAGTTTATAGGAGTAAAGGGAATGCTATTCATTGAAATCTGGAGATACTGGATTGGTCCCTGGTACATTTAACAGAGTTATAATACTTTTATGTAATGTTCAGCAAACCTAAGTAGCTGTTATAGATGCCTCTTTGTGGTTAATTAGCACATATGCTTGCTGCCACAGAGATTACTGGAGACAAAGTCTTGGGGGGTTTTTTTCTGTCTTTGACAAACAAATTCCTGTACTGAAACTTGAAACTCTACTTGAAGATACTGGATGAGATTTTCCTTCTGTAGTCTACTTGCAGAAGCAGCCAAAGTATGCAGGAAGTTTCCTCCTGTGCTTGAAAAATTATTCCTCATTTGCAGCTGAACTACTTTGCCCCAGTGAAGTATAAATATTATATGTATATACACATTATATAACATGGTACAATGCACTATCATATACTAGTAAACAGCAAGGAACAAGCTCAGTTGCTGGTATGACTATTTGACCATTTGAAAAAGCAAAAGCAAAGTAAATGCATTCCAAATCTTTATGTGTATATGATCTATCTCAAAAGACTTTTGGGAGTTTTTAATTTTTACATTTAGGGGATTTTATATATTCACATTTAGATATCTTCAGATGTGTAGGAGACAGGAATGCTGAGCTCACTGGCAAAGGACAAGAAAACATCTCCCTTAGCATTTCTCATCCCCTTTGGCTGGCAAAGCCTCTTCCTGTGGTAGCTGTAGTTAGTCTCACATTTACACCATTTTTTGGTATGTTTTCCTGAGGAGTAACTTCAAATTAAGCAGTCTTACCAAGCTAGAAAAATTGTCACCTGCCCTTGCACTTTGTCTTGTGCGTCCTGACCTCCTGCAGGCCCTAATGTCTCAGTCTGTCGTATGCACCATGCACTGGCTCAGCTGATCAGATGTCAAGGCCTTAAAACCATCGTGTCATTCATCTTCATGTTTTGCCAAGGTCAAGCTTGCTGTTGTTCCTTAGCTTATTAAGGCTATGTTTTCCACAAAGCCAGTGGAAAAATGCTCCATCGCTTCAAAAAAAGTTGGTAAGCAGGTGATCTGGATGCCACCTGGAAGGGGGAAGATATGATTGTCAAGAAATCCTATTTTCCAGAAAGTGATGGGATGAATTACTGGTACCTTACAAGTAACCAAAATAGACTACTGGGATTTTCTAAGAGTTTAGATTCTCGTAGTCTGCAATGGGGCTGCATGAGGCCGCTGCTGGCACCTTGTGGTTGCCTTTAACTGAAGACTATGGTTGTTCGTCCCCAAATCCCTCATCTCCCTGCGTGCTGTGTCATCCAGATGGATCAGGTGTTCCGCCTGACCAGGAATCTGACATGAAATCTTTCACATTCCTTCCATCTGTGATTAGTTTGAAAGTCATTTGAAGGGACTTACATTCTGCAGGATAGTGACTGAATTCCCTGGTCTCCTCCTGTTGCACCTAGCCACACAGATTCCTGTCTGTTCAAAACTGGGTGTGGAAAGGCAGGGACAGGCTGGTCCCCAAATGCAGCTGCTTGGATCAGTCTTGCGACATCTGTTACCAGTTTGATTTGGGAGTGACTTAGATGGGTATTTCTGTGGTGTGGGTTTGTTGGGGTTTCTTTTACACTGCAAACTGAATTAATAATATTTGCCTTCATAAATATTGGTGTCGTGAAATTCCAGAATATTATTTATTGAGGTCCTGAAGACAAGACTGCTGAAGTAAGCAAACCAGCAATTTTTAAGGATGAGTTATAGGTGACTTGGCCCTATGAAGACAGATAACTTTAGACACAGAAGACGATGTGAGGAGGGGAAAAAACAGCCAAAAGAGACATCAGAGAGGCCAAGGGCAGTGTAATTAAGGCTGAAAGAGGGAATCACGAAGGCAGAGTCGTGGTGACTCATCCTCTGCCACCTGGAGGAGGACACCAGCCAGCTATGGCACTGGCAGTGTTTCCACAGCAGAGCAATGAGATCTTCAGCTTCAATGACAACCTGGGATGCTTGAAGCCTAAGCCTGTGCCAAAGAGCAAAGGGGAACTTTCTGTAATACTTGCACCCAATGTTAGTGTCTGAGCCTGAAGTTAGAAAATAGAGCTTTTCTAGCTCTAAGAGCACTGCTTCTGGTTTTTGTATGAGGTCTCACATGGAAAAAACACCTCTTTCCCCTGCCAGAAAGAAGGAATGCCCCGGGTTGAACTTTTTGCTTTCTGTGCCAGTAGTCCCACCAACCCTCAGAGAGGCATGCTTGTAGAGTAACAAAACAAACGCTTAATTTTTCTCTGCAGTTTTAACTTTTTGTACCATATGTCTTCTTCCTTGTGGGAATTTCATCAGAATGCTTGGTGTCCTTTGGAGGTATGGTGCACATTTTTTTCTGAGACTCACAGACTCACAAACCTGTGCTAACATCAGGCAATTTTGTTTCCTGTCATTTATTACCCTGTTAGTGCAAACGGGTTTTTTTCTAAAGCACATAACTTGTGGTCAGCTGCATCTGGTACTACTACACAATTACGGTAAATTTGCATTTTACCAGCTGAAATTTCCTGTAAGCTTTCTGTGGGCTATAAATATAAAATGAAACTAAGCAAACATCATCTGACAAATGAGAAATATATTTTATTTCATTTTATTTTATTGTTTTGTTTGTTATTTTTCATTACAGTATCTGGACTTACTGCTGTCCTACCACACCTTGTGACAGGCACGAAAAAAGCATACAGCAAAAAGTAATTTTTGAGATATTTGCAGACATTCTCCTGGGTCACAATAAACTCTGCACAGGCTCATGGGCTTGATACTCTGAACACGCTTATGGGTGGGGATGTTTCTAGTGAACAGTCAATTCTGAAGGAGCTTGCAAAAGGTCTGTTTTACTCTGTAGTGTTCTAAGCTGTGCATAAGAACAAGAACAACATCATTTCTTACTTGCAGTCTCACATTAATGTGTGAAGACATAATCCCCAAGGCCAATGAGGTTTGGTTTGTTTGAGTTAAACTGAAGTGATTGGTGCCATTAGGTATATGTAGTATAAGTTGTCAATAAGTATTAAATAGTATATGTAGCTGAAACTTTTTTCTGTAGGGCTTCAGCTGTGATTGGAGATTTCTGACTGAGATATATGCAATGAATAATGCTGGTGATGAAAATTATGGGTTTTCTCTTTTCAAAGAGAAAAAGGAAGGTGATTAGAAGTAGCAGCATCCATATTTGTTGGTTTTTCCTATGTAAAATTCTTTCCTATGTTCACATATTCACCATCCAGAAGAGAGGAGAATTCAGTTTGTTCAGCTTTTTATTCTTCATTGACTGCAAACACAAATAAATGTGCAATTTTTTTTCCTCAGCTGACAAGATGACACTGCCTTGACTCAGTCTGTGCCCAGGCCAGCTGATGTAAAGAGATAGATTTGAGGACTTGCCATTCAATTCTGAGTGGTTCTTTGTGCCAAGCTCTGTGGTATGTGATAATTCAATAATCACAGGTGTGAGCTTTTTGTTGGAACTGCAGAAGTCAGTATAGAAACAAGATGCACAGTGCTATATAGTCCCACATCTCAGCTGAACAATTTGCTTTTGTTTGGAGGAAATTGCTTCTGCAGTGCAGAGGTACCAGGGAACACTGTATGTTTTCTTAAAAGGGCTATGTGTTTTGGGCTAGGATAGCAGAAAGTCATGCAGCAAAGGCACTGGCAACATTTTGAACCAGCTGACAGAAGTGAAGAAAAATAAAAACTACTTTTTTCTTGAGTGTATATGCTCATGTTTTAGATATCTTTCCAATGTGACCTTTTGAATCTGTTTACACATCCTGCACACAGCCTGAGGCTGTGGGGGATGGACTAGATATGCAGAGCTGAGTGGTGTATAGCCATTGCACTCACACCATGCCACCCTCTCCCCAGATATGTGGCAGGGGCCAGGGGCCAACCCAGACCTGGAATCTGGTGGGGCTTCTGCACCCCCATTGGGACTAGTCTAGGATCTGTGACCACATGTGCTGGTTTTGGCTGAGGTAGAGTTAATTTTCTTCACAATGACTAGTATGTGAGTACATTTTGGATTTGTTCAATGACAAATGACTTCATCACCTCCCACAAGTTCCCAGCTGTTATGTATGACATCTCAGTGTCTCCTGGCCTGGGTTAGATCAGTCATCAAAGGGCTCTTTGCCATCCAGGGCAGCATATGGTGAGCAGCTGTGACAGGATGAAGAGGCTGCGAGACAGGCCAGCAGACTTTCTCCTTGATGTGTGGCACGGCAAGCCTTTCGCCTCCAGATGACCTGGAGTGTATTCCTTTTCATAGCCATTTTCTGCATACTGACTGTATGGAAAACCATAGAAGAAGCAGTTTCACTAGCTTGACTTCTGATAAGTCAGGAATTCGTGGCTGCATGTTGCTATAGTTGTATGTTACATGGAACAGATTCATAAAGGGGTATATGGAAAGGCGTGGCGTTAATTTGTGACATACTATTTTTTATTTAGTCACACAGATCTGGCAGTGCAGTTCCCATAGTATCTGACCTCCTCACACACAGGGGGAAAGCTTTCCAAGAAAGTGGATTTTTTCACAGCAGTGTCACAGAAACTGTACTCAACAAAGAGATTTTTTATAGCCTTATATAGCATAGCTGTTGGACTAAATCCACTAAGTCATCATTTGAATATCCATACACATATGGGCCTTTATGGATAGCCCAGACTCATATCAGACTGCAAGCAGGAGATTTTTGGATGCAGTTTCAAAATTCCTGACTGTGCTTTGTTCCAATAATAGTAATGGACAAGAGCTGTTCAAAGCTGTAAACTGGCTTGGGCAACGGTAGATCCACCTCCAAGGTCTATCTTGGCTGCAGGCTCTTTACTTTCCCATCACAAGGTGTTACTTCTCAGTGTATAACTACCTTGAAGAGCAGGCTTTTATTTTGATTTAGGAGGAGGGAGGAGGCATCTGACAAATTCACTGGGGAACATAAACTAAGTGAGAGTATTTTCAGAAGGTCATACTGTACGTGACAGCACAGCAGGGTGGTCTGGCCTCAGGAGGTGAAGTAGAAGGTGCCTCACAACTAAAGCAGAGTGGCAGAATGGTCTGTAAGCAGGGGTGATAGCTGTCCATTGGCCTCCAAAGCTGCTGGAGGCCACAGAACAGTTTATAGGAAGAATTCAGTGATCTCTTCTCCAGCACTTGGTACAGAATTGTAAAAATAACCTAGTGAAGGCTGGTGTGCGTGAGTGATTTGCATTGCATTTTATCAAGTCTCAAAGAGACATACAAATGCTTTTATACCACACCAAAAACTCCCACTAAATATAATTTAGTATTTGGTGTTGAATTGGAACAAACAGCTCTACAGTTTACATGTAGACCCACAATTTAGAAGAACTTGATCCGAGATCTAGCAGGGTCCTTGTGCCTTGGGCTAAATGTGCAATTTTAGATTGACCCTTATCTGGAATTAACAAGTGTGAAATCTGATTTCACCATTCTGAAATTCAATGACTTTATCCTTCCTGACTTAGCTTTCATTTTCATTCCCCTCAGCTGACGCTTTTAATACATTCTTAGACTCTCTTTATCTGATGTGTCTTTAGTCATACTTTTCATGTTTTTTTCATGCCATATCAGTTACGTTCATTGAGGGTTGATAAGCCTGGCCTCAATTCATCATGAAAAACCATGGAAGGAGATGATACTATCTACATATAAAAACACAGGTTTGAAAATGTCCACCTTTGCAAATGATAAATATGTCTTTTGCTTCTTATACTCCACTGGAGCAGATGTTCTCAGTCTTACCAGACTTCTCCCTGATCAGATGCATAGTCAGTATCCCAAACTCATACAACAGTGAACTGGCATTTTTTGTCTCAATATCTTGACTTTTCTGATACTTCCCTTTTCCTACCTGTATCCTCATCGCTTTAGGCTGAGGATCTTCTTTGCCCTCCTGACTTGGCTCTATGGTTTTCCTGAATGACCACCGCCAGCTTCAATTCAGTATTTTCAAACAAAATCATGCTTCCTCCTGGATCCAGGCTACTAACCTTTCCTCAAGCCTCCAAGTCAGGTAACTCTTTTTGTCACCTGTCTATGACTCATCACACCTCAGTTGTCACTGAGTCTTGTAAATTCTACAGAATATACAAAAACATTGCTACCAAACACAACACTATTTTAATCCATAATCCTAAAAGTTAACAGTTATGTGTTTATGATCTATTCATTTTCTTTCTTGTTCTGTTTCAGCACCTTTTTTCTGGCTTTCAGCAATGTAGTCTTCTCATTTATATTGGCTCAAGATATGTCAATCTAAGTATTTTCCGTGTGCCACATGAAAACTAGGTTCCCATTCCCACTGCATCACTCAGCAGATTTTCCTTTCTCCTTTGTGTCAAAATCTACCTGTATGCATTGGTATGGCCCTTTACCGCTCCTCTCATTTTCTGAGGGCTGTAGAGAAGTCTTCTATCCCAAGGCCATTTTTCTGCTGCTTCACACATTGAACTGCATCACAGCTATACATAATTTTTGTGAAAAATCAAGGCTGTTCTAGAACCTGATGGTGTTGAATTTCCATCACTATGGCAAAGAGGACAGGAGATTCCTCACTCACCTACACATCTGCTGACTTGGTATAAATTATCATTAAATACTGGTTTTACTTTTGGGATAAAAGTCATATAGAACCACGTGTCTTCTTCAAACTGGTCTTCTAAACTCTGCAGTGCCATATTTCAGTCAAAAGCTGGTGAAACAAATCTGTGCACAGAAATTGGTGAGACCTACTGGACCTTGCAGTATTTTTATATTTTCTTGACTTTTGTGGTAGAACCTCCCTACGTTAAGAGTTATGAGCACTTACTCGAGGCAGTTGTGCCCATAATATGAAGTCAGTGCTGGTCTGTTGTGAGTGGTTTGAGCTCACAGCCTACTGTACATGCAAGACTCAGGAGCAGCCTGTGGTTTTGCTAGACACTTTTGTAGCAGAAACACAGCTCTTGGAACTGTAGCCTCTGTAATGGGAAAATTGGTTAGCCTCATATGGCACACCCTGAACGTGTTTCTGAAGAGCATAGAACTGAGGAAATATGAGGCAATAAAAAGAGGTTTAAAAGCTTCGAGCTGGAAAGTCATGTGTCTGAAAGCACAGACCATGAGGCTAGGCCATTTGCTCAGGAATCCAAAAAGAAGTGAGCATTTTTAGCCAACAGAAATAACTAATCTAGTGAGTCTGGGCTGTTTTCTACAACTTTTATATCAGCAGGGAAGTGGAGAGATGAAATACAAACCTACCAAGGTTCTTGTTGTAGCTATGAGCTTCTTTTGCACATGATCTCACAGCCTTATTGCCTTCACTTTAAGATATCTACCTTACTGTCTATCTCAAGGAGAATATGGGTGTAATAATAAATATCTAATCCTAATGTGTAAGCAACTTGGAATGAAAGAAAGCAAGATAAAGGCTCCTTTTTTTTATTTTTATCCTTCACAAAAATCGTCGCAATCAAATATTGTGACACGGGCCTCCAGCTGGGAAACTCCAAATTCCACCTTCAACAAAAGTAAATGAGTTTTTTTCAGGTAAGCCCTGGCACAAAATTTAGAATTCATATATTGTAAATTAACAAATTTGAAAATTCTGCAAAAATAATTTAATTATTCCCACTGCTGCTGCAGTCCAGGCTGCTGTCTCTTGGAAATCCCATTTGCTCAGCAAATAGGCTTAATGGGACACTGCAGAGACCATTACTGAAGAATGTGAATATGAGTCATTCCCACCTCAAGTCACACATGTAATCACTGTTCCAGCCTAATGGCAAATGAGTAAAGAAGCCTAAAAAAACCAGAATTAATGAAATTACATGCTGAATTGCTTTATTAGTGTAAGATACCAAACGTGGGTAAATCACTGCGTGTAGGTTTCCACATGTGGAAAAATGTTATCTTCCTTGGAAACCTGGTGGAACCAGGACAGGAAGGCTTGACAAGCTGTTTGTAGTGTTTTAACAGACACTGTAAACCCAAACCCATTTAAATCCAACCACACTTGCCTTCTGATTCTTTAGGTGAGAAAACCATTTCCATGATGTTTTGTTGCCCTGCCTTTCTGCATCTGCAGTACACATGTGTCTGAGCAATATTTAATTGATAGGGGAGATATTTTAATGCATTGTTTTAAAATCTTATTTTTGAAAGATATGAACCATATTTTTTTTCTTGTAAAGCATTATCAATTATTAGGTGTTACAACTTCTCTCTATGGCCTTGTAATGCTTATAATCCTCTACATGACATTGGCCACTCCTTCACCCCGTTTTCTTTACTCTCATGGACAAGTAGCCACAAACTGTGTTTTGTTGCCCATATTTTTGATTACTCTTAACTATTGTTATGAGTCAGCCAGACAACTTGATTAATAGCACTGTGACTAATATAGTGCCTTTGTTTCTACAAATAGCTACACCAAAGAGCACCTAAATAAGATCGTTCCAGTGATACTTTAACGTGTTGCATTTGAAGTCTTTGCTCCTTTGCTGCAAACTTTGCTCACTGTTTAGCTTTGACTGCAACTAAGATCACAGCAGGATTCATCCCTCTTCTTAATAAAGGTTTGTTCATCCCAAAACATATACAGTTGGCTAGATCATCTCTACTTGCAAGGGGTCCAGCGAGAGCAGGTATGTGATGTTATATATTAGACATATGCAGGGAATCCAGGGCTGTCTTGAGCCCTACTTGCTGTGAGCTGTGTAGCAAATACCCTCCATTTCACAAGGTCTATGGTTTGGTTTTCTGTTGGTTTAGCCACCTGTGCAAGCTGAAAGCAGGCGGGGGTTGGAGCTGAACTGCATGTGGTGTTCCTGGCAGGTGCTTTGCCACTCTGCCCAGAGGTGAATTTCAGCCCACACAGCTCAGTAATTCTCAAATTTGTGCAACTGTAGGAAAGAAAATTTGGCTTGCCTTTGGCACTCTGAGACAGATGTGGTGATACAAAACCGGGCTATCAGATGGTGGTACTGCCTGGGGCCTTTTCTCCTGAATTTTGTTACAGACCTTTCCCTCACCACAGCCTTCTCAAGCACATGAAAGCTAGCATATCCTTTTCAACAATTTTGTTTAATGGTTTAACTCAAGTGTGTAGTCCAGCTGCTAAGTATAAATTAATAAATCCTGCTGCAGAATAGCTGGGTTTGGGGCAAGTTACACAAGTGTATGCACCTCTCAAAAAGATAAAATTTTGTGTCCCAGTTCTTTGGGGTGGCAAAGCAGGATGACAGTGAAAAGGAGATTCATCTTTCTTCTTGAGCTAGCCCTCAGTCACATATTTTTAAACTCAAGACCATTTATCCACTTTCACTCCTTCTTGGAGGTGAAAAACAGTAAGAGTGCTATTCTGATACGTCAGAATAGCAGAAGCTACTTTGATGCTAAATTTGTTTTACGTGTCTTTGCATATTATTGTGGCTGAAGAGGCACTGTACAGGAGGTATCTTCTAGATCAAACACAGACAAACTGAGAATAACTACCAGGAAGAAAACAATAATAGTAAAAAGGAACAAAACCCACAGACTTTCCTCTGAAAATTAAACCAATTAGCTACAGGTTAGAAATAGCCAGACAAGAGGTAAAAGTCCTAGGCTTAAATGGTAGACTCAGTATTTCTTGTGTTCATAAGAATCTCTCCAAATAATGGATACCGCAAAAGATGATAGGGACAGAGCATTACAATAGCAGCTCAACTGAATTAGCAACCAATATTTGATAGGAGCTCACAAGGTGCTAATAAATTTCATAAATCCAGGGTGCAACTGGGTTTGATAAAACAGAATAAAGAACAGAGAGAAGATTAGAAGGATCATAATAAATTCAAAGAATTATTTTTAGAAATGACTAAAGTATGTGGCTGAATAATTTGCTGTTAAGATATTGGGGGGCTGAAGGTGGACAAAGAGTGATTTGGATTTTTCTGAAAATAGACAGGTATTAATATGTATTCATGTTTGTATAAATACAAACACACATACACTCATCTGACAGAGATTTCCTTTGTGTTCAGATAGCATTATCTTGGTCACATGGCAAGGAAGCAGTAAGCCCTGAAAAGAGATCCATAGGAAATGATGAGTTTTGGCTCTATACACAGATTCAGGAAAGCTGGGCTATGGGAAAGGCCAAGCAGGGTAAAAAAAAATCAGGAAACTTTCCTGGGAGTGGGAGAAAATGAGTCACAGGTGAGCAGAGAGAAAAAATGACTGGTTAGAAAGAAAACAAAGCAAAGCAATGAAAATTTGAACCAGAAACAAGAGCGGAGGAAGAAGGTTGGGTCCAAAGCCTTGTTCATTTACCTATCTGAATTACTGAGCAAATGCTCAGCTGTAGATTGTTTACTGTGAATTTAAGATTGTAGATGATGCGAGGAAACACAGGCACCAGGAAGAGCAGAACTATCCACGTGGGAAGAGAGTCAGGGCAGGTGTGTTCACTGTACTGTTTTGTGCTTTCAGAAGCTTTTGCCCCTCAGAGAAATGCACACAAGCATGTCCTGGAAATGTTAGATCTTCCTGAAAAATAAATAAAAATAAGTCTATCCAGTATTAAATGTATTCTCTTGAAAATTCTGCTTCTGTATTGTCAGTCATTTTCTCACCATTTCAGAAAGTTTATCAGAAAAGCCCCTTTGGAGTAGAAAATGGCCTAGCAAAATTGCAGGAATTGATGATATGCATGGTCTAACAAAGCAAAAAATATGTGAAACCTGTGCTGTATGGATTAAAAGGGTGCCTAGGATTATTAAAAATTGTGGAAGGAGCACAACTTTTCTTTAACTTTAGTCAGTCAAGCCAGACAGCACTTCTCATACCCTCGAAGAGCACCTTTGGTTTGAGACAGAGCTTTCAGTGAGTTCCACAGGTAGTCAAACACCATTTCTGTAAAATGTGCATATTTAAGTTCGGGGGTTTTTATGTTTGGAGTTTTTTTGAAGGGCATGTGGAAGGCTTGTTGAAAAAAAACTTCTGTCACTGAACAGAAGATACTTAGCTGAAGGGACTTTAACTTTTCATCTGAGACTTTGCTTTTCTCTGTGCAGATACTTATTTTGCCCATCTCTGTGTAGCTTATTTTGATACAGGCACAAATGCATGAAAATTTCTTCTTTTAATTGCTGTTCTTTCCCTAAAATGTGCTCATGTAGCATTTGTGTGGTTGGTCTACGCATAATTTTAGAATTCATAAGAACTTTCTGAAATGAAGAGCTAGCTTACTAAGACCAGCTCAAGGTTTTAAAATGAATAGTGTTTTCCACTTACATCCATGTCATTAGCCACTTGTGATAAACACCATCTGAAAACCACATCAATGTTTTCACCCTCTAAGAAGCAAATGATTTTTACAAAGTCTGTGAAAAAAACCCCACCAGTTACTAGATAGGCAACATGATTTTCACCATCTGGACTTTTGGTCTCATTGCTTGTTTGTGTCAGATGAAAAATCACAACAATTTGTTCATTCATAGATCATTTTTATTAAACTGCTCTGTTAATGAACAAACTAAGAGAACAAGAACATGAATGACATAGGGCAGTTGACAGCATTTTAAGTATTCTCTAGAAATCTCTGAAAGCTACTGTATGCATTTTAAATTAATAATGTATGCTATTTTATGCAACTTGAGAGTTTTTTCATTAATCAATAAATTATGGCCTTTCCATAAATTCAGAGGCACTTTATTCTAAACATTTTTCTACTGTCCTAAATAAGAGAAAGGACTTCAGCATATTTATTTGTAATCAAAACCAGAACAGTTTATCTTTACAGTGAGTAATAAAATCTTTCCTTCATTGAGTAAAAGGTGTCACCTGAGTGTCAGAGTGGCCAAAAGAGAAACATTATTCAGGAACCAAAAGATGGTAAACTTGGACCATTCAAATTAGATAGAGCCCATGGTGTGTAGTGAGTTACTGATGATGTGAAGCAGCTCACATTTTTCATCATTTTCAAGACTGTATACCAGGTTCAGATGTGAGAAATTTTGAGACTATTTAGGGAAAATAGGAATATTCTCAGCAAATAATGTGAACGGTGCTGATTGGTTTTGATAGAAATTCATTAAAATGCAGGATCTATTTTAAACTATCAAGCTCTTCTATACTTTTTTATCTATTAGAGTCATTTGTTTGGTCATCCCACTCTAGTTATAAGGTTGTTTTATTTTTTAAAAAAGCACCTTACATTGGTATCCAGAATCCAGTTACCCAGTTCCAATGACTTTTAAATCAAAAGAAATCGTCCCATTGACTTTTATGAATTTTTATATCAATCAACCTGTAACAGAAACCTCGAGCAGCACCAACTACACAAGGAATTATACACCTCAAGCATACCACTGGCTTTTTACTAGAGGTAGTAAAGAACTGTACATGGTTATTTCAATAAATTGGGTAAGTCGGAGTTCTCTAGCATTTGTTTGGCCTGATAGCCAAATTTTCAATGTAGGTAAGTATTTCAAACTCAGTTTATTATCATGGTTTCTTGAAATTGTGTAATCATGTAGATCAAGTGGGGATAAAATATCTTATAAATTTCTGAGAAGAAATTTTAATGCTAGAGTACCATTATTTGCATAGTGTTTCTGTTCAGTAGTCCTTCTAAAGATGCAGTGAAAGTGGAAAGTCTAAATTTGTCCTTATAAGATCATAAATCATTGATGCCTTCAGTTTTTAAGGATGCAACCAGAAATCTGTGGAGGAGGATGCCAGATGATAATGCAGGAAGATATGAAAGTGGAATGAGGATGGATGGTTGTGCATGCCCCAGAGGGACAGTTGCCTGTTAGCAACACATTTGACCTTCAGGAACCTATCAGAAGGATGACTCTGGAGGGAGAATTTTCTTCTGTCTGGTGGCATTAGCCTTAGGATAAAATAAAATAATCAATTGTGAAATTGCTTTCCTCTGGTGTCATTGGCTTTGGGTTCATTGTATATAATGATACATTTTTCAATAATACTTTTATGCAGAAATGTTTATGCACAGAGATATATTTTATTACATCTTTTTGATAACATAGATTCCAATTTGTGGAGAAATACTGAGTGTCATTTGTTCCTGTTAAACTCACCACCCAGGGTTGATTTAGAGACCAAATTTACCTGACTGGCTTGCTTTCTGTTTTATAAGGTCAAGGTCATCTTTGACCAGGGATGTAGGGGGAAATCTCACAAATTATGTTTACCCGTGAGAGCAGTGAGTGCGGAGTGGTGCAGGAGGTTCCTTCCCACCTCGTGCGACAGGAATGGAGGCCTCTTTGATTCTAGTTTCCCTCCAGATAATGAGGCCGCCATACAACCACAGCTGGTTTGGCTATGGGGCAAGGAACTACTCTACTTTTTTCTGCAGGTAGATTTTTGGCATACACCTTCCTTATTGCTTGCCAGGAAGTCTCTGCTCACTGTGAGAGGGAACTGTGGAAATAAAAGAATGAAAGAGGAAGCTGAAAGACAAATGGCCTTATTTTGTTATCTTGCATGAAGACCAACATCTACGTAAGACACCCAGAAGTAATATTTTTGCTGTTGCAAGGCTGTTGTGCATCTTCTCACCTACTTCAGCAGCCTACATACATCCCATGCATTGCAAAAGTTGTTAACTCTGCCCCACACAAGACAACAAAGAGGTAAGAGGTTTTGTATGATTAGCTATTTTGGGGCTGAAAATCCCACACCCATCTGACAAGTTTGGATTTTCACACCTCCAGACCTTTTTAGACTTTTTTCTTATTTCTACTTCTGGCTTACAAAAAAAAAATAAATTAATCCCATGGTCACTCTTAGACCATTTGAGGAAGATGATGGCAAGGACAGATTTGAGCTGACAGCTCTCACCTGGGAGTCCTGCAGGATTCAAGGGTAAAACACCTGAACTACAGATTTTGGGGTGTGCAGGATCCAACCCACTCTTGAGTCTGCCCCAAACCAAGCATGCACAAAGCAGACTTCTTGGATATTAATTTTCCAATAGGCCTCAAGGGACTCCCAGGAAACTGTAAACCAGTAAAACTGGCATCCTTACTGCACAGTACCAAGACAGAGTGGGCCCATGGATAAATGTGGTGCAAAAGGAAATAGTAAACATTGTGACATTTGTGACATGATATACCACACTTATTGTTTATAGTAGAGTTCAGTGAGAGTATAGACAAGGGGAAGAACAAAATACAACTATGTCTTTGAGCTTCAAAAGAATTCCCTGGTGAGTCTCACTGTAAAGCTACCAAAGAAGTTGTGCTATTGCATGATAAGGAATTCCTCATATAAATATGCAATTGGTTAAAATATAAGAAAAAATGAGCAGGAATCATTGAATGCAGGTTTTTGCAGTTCCATGGGTTCAGTCATGAGGGCCTGTGACATTGTTCATGTGTTGGAGTAGGCTGCACAAGGAAGTGGTGGCATCACCACCTCTGTATGTGACCCAAAGGCATCTGAATTTGACACCTGGGAATACGATTTAGGGGTGAATACAATGGTATTGCATTAACAGTTGGACTCCGTGGTCCTAGAGGTTTTTTCCAACCTTAATAATACCATGATTTAAAGTGTAGCCATCTGAGAAACAGAGGGAGTTGGGAATTAAGCTTGCTGATGTACTAGGTTACTCATGTTAACTTAATCATTCATATTCCCAATTAAGTTTGGCAATATAGTAAGCTGTTAACATTCATAACTAAGTTTGCTGATGTACTAGGTTATGCAGGACACAGAGAGGAGGTCCAGCTGCAGAAAACTATTAAAGGACTGTAAAATAATGAGTGACAAGTTGATAAAATCGCAGATTAAAATCAGGACTGGTAGTATGCAGAAATAGAGAATAAGGACAGAATTAATGTGCTACGGAAGTGATGCATAAAACAAAGTGAGATTCTCAGACAGTTGTATTTCCTTTTGACTTTTTCCCCTTCTAATTTTAACTTCTAATTTTTAAATAGTAGATAATATCTTTTCACTCTCAAGCACACACATATATTAACACTCTCGGATTGTGTAGGTGGAAGAAATTACACTGACCTTCAGTCAAAAATGTTCAAAACTTCTGATAGGCTTTCTATAGAAAAATCTATGGTAGCGATTAAAATTAATTTTACCCTTACATATAGCTTAGCTGGAAGTACCCTCCTCACTTGGATATTGTGAGGCATAACACAGAAAAGGAGATCCAAGACTCCTGTGAATGTCAGAGAAGTGATGACACGTATTTATGTTAAAAGCGATTCACCTAATTTGTATAGTATACAATTATTTACTATACAAAATGGGATGGGATGGGATGGGATGGGATGGGATGGGATGGGATGGGATGGGATGGGATGGGATGGGATGGGATGGGATGGGATGGGATGGGATGGGATGGGATGGATAGAAAAAATAGCTTTGTAAGGGCTGATTTTTATGATATTCTTATCTAACACTATTATTGCAGTAACAGAACAAAATGAGGAATATTCCGCAGTTTATCTTAAGCACCCTGAAGAAATTGCACAGACTTACAATGGGCAGGGAAAAGTCAGGTCAATATGAGAAACTTATTTAGATTTCTTTCAATGGTTGCCTAAGAATCTCTACAATGTCTGGTGTGAGGAAGATACTTTAGAGGGGAAATAAAAAAAGAAGAAAAAAACCCCCAACTAATCAATTAAACAAACAAAAACCAAATCATGAAACTTCTGAAATGAGAATACACAAATGCATTTTGTCAGCAGTGACAGCTACTATTCCATCTCTGCACTGCTCATTCCTTTTCTGCTACCCCAACAACAGGATGAGAAGAACCCAGGAAATTGTGTGACTGAGGAAACCCTCCCCACAAAACACTTGCTGTTTTGAGCCAAATTTTATGTAATAACTTCAGAAATGCAGGGGATAGCACAGCACAGGGTTGGGTACACACCAAAATGTGAGTAAAGTATATTGGAATGGGAAATGTTTGGGCCTTTACTAAGTGTTGGACAGATGGGAGAAAACAAAATATATTTTAAATGTCTGGGCAGGACTGTCCTTTGTGAAAATTTAGAACAAAATAATAAACATGAAAACACACTTTTAGATTTTATTTATTTATGTCTTTATTTAATATTCAAATTTCAAAATATCTCAGTTGAAAAATACAAACTTTTTAATAATATTCCAGTGCAAAAATACAGTCCTTGAGACAAAAACTTCCATACTATTACCTCCAAATAAATAAAATTACAACAGACACATTTGAATGGTTCAGTTAAAAAAAAAAAAAAAAAAAAGCCCAGAAATGTTTAAAATCTGAGAGTTAACTTAAAGTCAGTGCAATAGAGTTAGTCACATTCTCTTGAAATATTAAGTAGACTGCCCTCCTGGTAACTTCAGGGCATAATAATAATAGTAACCAGCAATTAATCATCAGTCCTCTAGTTCAGAAATTTGCTTCAACATTTGCTTATCTTTAAGCATGTCTACTTGCTTGATTTGTATCTAGATATGTTTAGTAGTAAGCAGACATAAATATGTTTTCCTGAATAGAGTAACTTCCCCATACTGGTGCTTGTATCTCCATGCCAAATAGATAAGACTAATCTCATAACATCCCTCTCTTAAGACAGCACCAGATGGAAAGCTGGGTACCATTGTAATGTAATTTCAAGATTTCCATATGGAAACTGGGCAAACACTGCCTCAGTCCATATTTTCAGGTCAACAAACACATAACAAATAGACAGGATTTTAAGACAAAGTAATTTCTTATATAATATTAGGGAATATAAATATTTTGATTAGTATTTCCTTATAAATAGTTACTTAAGATACTTAAATATTAATAAATAAATGCATAAAAAATCAATAGAAAGATTGAAATAAAAAATTCTCGTCCCAACAAGATTTGCACAGTAGCTCAGTACAGAGGATTATAAGATGGCATTAGCATTTGCACAGCCTCTGAAACTGTCTTCTTTTTCTTTTGTGAGAACTTGAGGTGTCCCCCAGCTTTTGTAAGACGATGAACAGCTCATTCACAGCCTTGCGCTGAATTTTCAAGTCACTCATCTGTAATAAGCAAGAAACAGATGGAACAAAATCATGCCAAGAGCTATAAGGGTATACTGACCTCAACACACAGGCTACCCTGCTACCAGGGTAAAACAGAAGGACATCTGCAATTTTCAATTCCCTACTACCTAATGCCCAACAACAAAGAGCCACTATGTCACAGATTTTTGTTTTCCACTTTCTGTGCTACTTTGCAACCTGCCACAGACCAGCCATACTCTGTGAAACAGAGCTATCTCATAGCTGAAAGTACCTGACTCCACTGGGGCATCATCTGCAGACCTCTGAGGAGGTCGGTGGTTTGTGACTTTGGCATGAGCACCATGAGCCAAGCACTCCCAGAGCATTCCAAGTGCCACAGAGCATTCCATAGCCAGGCACAACTTTCCCAAACAATTTCTATGCCACAAACGGCTGTTGTCAGTGGCAGCTCTGGTGTACAGACTGTGGGACAGTGCTGTGAGCACCTCTGTGCCAAACTGAAGCAAGACTCAGCACTACCCCACACTGTAGACCTGCAGCAGCCCCTGCAGGTGGAAATATTTGGTTTTCCAGCATGAACTGAGCTACAGAGGGATTAGGATATAGGTTACTGAAGTGTTATTAGCTTAAATATCACTCAAATCACAACTGGAAAGTATAAAGTCACAAGATGCAGAGGCAAAGGAAGAGCCTTACCTGAAGTTTAGTCAGGTCCTTGAGATCTTCTATCTTCTTTGAGCCATCAGAAAGGCTTTCTTTCAGAGTATGAAGCTCCTCAGCTATGTTTCTGACATGAGCCTTTGACTTGTCAGTGTTTTCAAGCATTTTCAAGTACATGGAAATAATCTGACTCAGGATGATCCTTTTTTCATTTCTCTGTTGAAAAATACAATCAAAAAGAAAGGTGTGTGAGTGCCCATCAGCAGGGAAAGGAAGGAAGATAAAACTCAGCATACAGGGGCTCTTTGCCACTTGAAACAAAATGATAAAGATGTCGCAACACATCTCCCAGGCTTGGCTGTACCTCTGGGTCAGTTCATGGTGCAGTATAAAGCTTTTTTATGGGGATTTTTGTCTCATTTCTAAGCTACTGAAGAGAACTCTGCTCATGTTCATTCTATTGCAGTTAATTACACTGGTTTTGGGAGCTGCTTTGTACCAGAAAAGCACCTGAGATGCTTCATCGTATCTGGTTTTGACTCACCTCTGTCCAGCTTGACAGCCTCTCTGTAAAAATAGGTCCACCATCAGCTACATCAGAATGACTCGAGTTCTGCAAAAAACCCAAACATATCTATTACACAATTTTTATAAATTACAATATTTATCACAAGGTAAATTTGTGTTCTTTATTCAAAGGAGCATCAAAATTCAGATTTTTGCACATCTGGTCTACAGCTATCACAATGCTTTCACTTCTCTAATCACCAAGTCCCATTGCTTGGCTGTCTGGTATCAGAAATGGTATTACTTCTCTTTTCAACATCTTCTCCCACTATAACTCATCTGAATAGAGATGTTTAGCACATCCATTTTCCCAAATGCTCCCTGTAAGTTTTGCTATTGACAAATGAAGATAAAAGCTCATGAGCACAGCAACTGGCTAAAAATCATTAGGTCTGATCTTGGCATGTTTTCTAGTAAGTCAAAGTCCAGAAGTTTGTAATCTGTGACCCTAAATTCATACAGTCTCAGTAAAATCTCCTATGGAACAAGAATGAGCTGTTTTTAGTATAAAACTATAATTTGCAGAATTGGAGAACATCCCAGTAGCCCATAGTCAGGTATGGGGATATGCAAGATTCATAGGCTATTGAGAGGCTCACAGGCACAGAGTTTAACCATCAGATGTTGGCAACTGGTTCTAGGAAGCAAAGAGCAACACAACTCTCCTACCAAGGAAAGACAAACTGAATCATTTCCTCTTCTGTGTGTCTTTTTTTCCTTTTTGTGTATAACACTGACTATTTCCTTCTTTTGTCTGCTCAGTAGTTTAAACACAGTGAGTGAAAAGAGCAAATTTTCAGTCTGACAGGAATCTTCTAGGCTGATTGGTTCCCCACGCTAAGCACACCAAACTGATTTTTTTCTACTTCATTTAAGGCATAATGCCACTTTTACAGCCAGTTTCCTGCAAACACTGAAGTATCACACCAGTCTTTACCATTTCAGGGTGGTTCTCTGACTAGTGAACTTCAACTATCATTTGCACAAAATTATGACAAAATCATGGAAAAATCAGAGGTGAAAATAGAAGCAGATTGTTGCAGTTGTTTCCATGCATTTAGAGGGGGAAAAAAACCCAACAAAAACATTTTGAAAATAAAAGCTGTTAATTAAAAGATCTACTATACTGTAAATCTGATGTCTCTTACTAATCCCTGCTGAATTTAGCTGTATACTACTTTAATGCCTCCCAGATTAAGATTGGTGAATTAACATTACAGTTATCAAGTTACTAAAATTATATTCCACAAGAAAGAATATTGTGCCAGATTACATTCCCATGCCAGAGCATAGTCACATGTGTGGAAGTAAAATGACTGGAGCATGCAAAAGAATAAGAAGTAGAAATCACCTTTGAGCAACACACTACTACATCTTAAAACAACTTAAGCATCCAATGCATTTGTTAAAGCAAAGGTTCATCTGCAATATTTTTATATTGCTAACTCCTACTAAATCTCTCATTGACATTGCAAACATGAAATTTAAAAAGTCAGTAAATTTCATCTAGTCAGAACTGAACAAAGATTCATATATTCACCATAAATTGCATTAACATTTCTTGTTACAAAGTATTCCATGTAATGAAAGCTGAATTGAGCTAGAAAAAGCTATTGTGAAAGAAAGAACATCTTGAAAAAACCCACAAATTACTACAATAACTGTGACTATTGAAAAACTACATCAGGTTAATGAAAGAACTTAGTAAAACAAACAAACAAAAAGCCATATTCTTGTTAAAAAATGTATGATCAAAAAGCTAGTTCCATGATTACCCTCTATTGGTACATATTGAGTATGTCAATCAGTGCTCAAGTTTGGACTGTATGCAAAGCACAAGCAGCAGGAGCAAAGAAATGCAGTAGAAGACTATACTTACAAAATCAGCTTTCAGTTTGTCTATATCATTTTGAAGTTCAAGAAGATTCAATGTATTTTCAACATGTCCAAAAGAAATCATGATGACAGACAAAACAAACAAGCTGTAGGTTTGGAAAGCCATTTTCTTGGTGATAGTTTAGTTAAACTGCTCAGATAAGTTCTGGGAGAACAGGTCTATGAGCAGAGAACTTCAACTTCTAATAGTTAAATCTTCTATTAGAAGCAAGTAGGTGACTGAACTTCATCAGCCTGTCAGTGGTATTTATACCTGGTCTTGAAATTTTTTTATTTCGTCATCACCGGCTGTGTATATTTAGACAAGATAGTGTTAGATAAGAACCCTTCGTTTTTTGGCTAATCAAAGGAATCCCTCGAAAGCATCTTATTAAAGTACGGTCCTGGAAAAATTTTCAGTGGTTCATCAATGGGTAACATTTACGTGGCAGATTCTGAAGTTTCTTTGACACGTGGTTGGGGAAAAGGGGGAAATCGTCATACTGATCGAGGAGTATGCATTTTGGCTCAAACCTATTCTTACACACCATCTGAAAAGAAATCTTTTGTTGTGGTTAAAGGGTCAGTGCAAGAGTCAACTCATTTCTGGTATTCTTTTAAAGTAACCACTGGGTTTGCCGCGGCTTCTCTACAGACACTTAGAAGTTTAAACATTCTTTCTGCTGCTGCCCCTTTGTGAAACATTTTGCATCCTTTCCATGGTCTAAAGTGCACTTCTGCGGCTTTTGCATTCTTCACCTCCAGATTTAGAATGGGACAAACAAGGTTCCAGCATGAATACAATGATGTATCATATTAAATTCCTCTGTGGTTGTCTACTATCTGTGGGAGCAGAGTATTTAGTACTTAAGACACTCATTTCTGCTTGGCAATGATTAAAATTCCCCATCTGCCATTTCACTTGCACGAATGTGTGTAGCATGTGAAAACAGAAGGACAAGAATGAAAACAAGCCCCATGGAAGAAGACAGACAGGGTGGTCTCCGAGTGCATCCAGAGCCCTGGAACTACTGTGTTGAGGAGAGCTGGGGAAAATGTTTTCGTATAGGAACTAAACTCTGCTTTGGTGGATATAATGGGAAAAGAGCTTTTTCTAAAGAGTCTTATGAAGAAATCACATAATTTTAGACTGCAGTACATGAATGGAGGGTAGGTAGGAGCCTACAATGGAAAGAAAGAAAGAGCCCATAGGGAAAAGAAAAGAGAGAGAATCAGGAAGAGGGCACTTGTGGGCTCAGTTCACAGGGGCTGCAATGGAAGGTGTCTGTAGTTCATCAGAAACATGAAAATTAAAGTGGGTCCCAACAGTAAGATTAGAACTCTCCATTTCAGACACACATAATTCTCTGGATATTCCTTGGAAGAAACTCTACCCAGAAGCTCCTTCTATCTCAGCTAATGACCATTAATGCCATCCAATCTTTTTCATTTGCTGCTTGAAAGAGGACCTCCATCTGTGGAATAGACCTAGACTACTACTACCAGGGAAATTGTCTTTTTTCAGGGAGAAGAACCAAATTTCACCAACAACAGCAGGCCCAAAAGCTGCATGCAAGAACTCCTTGGGAACAGCAGCATAGACAGATTGGACTAATCTTACAACAAACATGGTACTGCACAACAATTAGTGCTGTAATCTGCTTGAGGTAGTAGCATGATGCAATGCACACCTTTGTTTTAGTTTAAGAAGTTAAAACTGATTAAGTAGTAATTTAATTGCTGGAAATGTTGCCATGAAGGTAAGGTAATAGCGCTATTCAAGGATGCTTCAAAGCACTGTAAACAAATGCAAAGTTAACATGCCCACCCTATGGCAGAGAGGTTGGACTAGATGATCTTCAGAAGTCCCTTCCAAATCAAACCATTTTTATTCTGTGATTCTGTGCCAAAAATTAGAATCATAGAATAATTTCATTTGAAAAAGACCCTTAAGGTCATTGAGTGCAACTTCTAACCTAGCACTACTGAGTCCACCACTAAACCACGTCCCCAAACACTACAGTCACATGCCTTTTAATTACCTCCAGGGATGGCGAAAAAATGGAGGTCCCACCAAAATTCAAAGTGGACTCAGAATTCAAAGTGAACTCACAAATGCCAGCACACTGAACAAACCTATTGATTGAAACATCTGGATTGCTTTGCAAAGCAAGCTGAAAGACATGGTATGGCTCAGCTAAATGTAGTCTTACACACAGGAAAATCAAGCACGTGTTACAAGATGGGGACACCTGCTGAGGTTCATTGACAGGCCATGAATCAACGGAGCAACTCTTTGGCAAAGTGTTGGAAAGGACATGTGAAGTGGGAGAGTGAAAATGATTCCTGTCACCTATGGTGCTCTTTATGCAGTCAGAAACATACGACTAGAAGAGGGACTGAGTCATGAAGCCCAGTTTTTGCATTACAGGTTCTAATCGCCACATTCAAATTATCACACGAACCATTGAATGTTCTGTATCAAATCATCAGCTGCACTGAAGTGTATTTTAATACAAAAATATAGCATCCCTTTTCCAAATCCCTTACATTTTAATAAATGGTGCTACATTAATGTTGACATACTAGTCTCATAATATTCTCTTCTGCTGATGCACAGTATCATGTCTCCAAATTATTTTGCAATTAGGCAACCGCCAAGAGCAGATGGTAAGAACATGAGGGTCCTGTGTCTTTTCCAGCCCTGTTTTGCTTCCCATTCTGCCCCAAAGTGATGAACCAGACCACCATTGTCCAGTGTATGTCTTGTGGCCCAAGGACTGTGAACAGTCAGGTTGTGAGGAAGACCCAGGTTCTGATGGTTTCCCTGCACTGCCTGTCCTGAGAACCAACATCATTACAAACGGTGCAGGAGGTATCCTGAAAATATCTGCACTTTCCAAGAGTCCCAAGGGCATGTAATTTTTTATTTGTGTTCTTTAGCAGATATCTGTGGAGTGCATGCTGAAGAGGACTGAATATTTAACACTAACACAAGCTCTTTGTCTGAACACTTGTCCTAATCTAGTTGAAAGAGATGCCAGGATAGGATTGAAAAATCTTGTACTGTACGGAATGGAAGTGGTCCTTCTGTGAGACTCCATAGTCACAGCTGGATTATCATCTGGTCCTAACACAGAAGTGAAACCAAGGCATTTTTTCATTTTACTGCCTGGAAGTCATCTGATTCTTCATGCAAAGCAGAGGTTTCACACCCTTCGGTTCATATAACACCTTACACCAAATACCCGAAGATGCCCTTGCAGAGTCATACCAAATTTCACTATGACCCCCGATTATAGTTTTTTCCCTTTCATTTTTTGTTTTATGCATATTCCTCAGAGTGCTGAGTGGTTTAGTGAACAACTGCCCATGGCAGTTCAGCAGATCTCTGCCTGATTTTCATTTCACTAAAATACAGCAGCTTTCTCTGTTATCATTGCTGCAGAAAAGCAGCCCATGGTTGGAAAACTCACTCTGAGTTGTTCTATCATGCCTCACCTCTCAGTCTCCCTTTCTAACAAAGCAAACAAAATAATTCCCTTGTTTCCTCCTCCACAGTGCTGGGGCAGTGGAGGGGGTGTTGACACTCTTGAGGGTGTTAAGTGATTAAACTTTGCCTACACGTTGTACCAGTGCTATGTAATTACCAAACACTGTTATTCGTGCTGTTTCGACCTGCGAAGTAGGTGTCTTGATACTCAGGCTTCATGACTAAGGGGACTTAAGGGGACTTACAAGAAAGTGAGAGAGGGACTTTTTACACGAGCATAGGACAGTAGGACAGGGGGAATGGCTTCAGACTGTCAGAGGGATGGGGATTATTTGGCATTAGGAAGAAATTCTTCACTGTGAAGGTGATGAGACACCAGAACATCACCCAGAAATGTTGTGGGTTCCCTATTCCTGGAAGTGTTCAAGGCCACGTTGGATGGGGCTCTGAGCAACCTGCCCTAGGGGAAGTTTCCCTGCCCATGTAGTTGGAACTACATGATCTTTAAAGTCTCTTCCAACCCAAACCTTTCTATGATCCCATGAATTTGCAACTAACCCTTACAAACATTGTAACATACTGTAACTGTCATTTTCCCGGGGGGGCGTGGGGGGGGGGGGGAACCAAAACAATAAACACAATATCTATCAAACCAAACAAAAATCAAAACCAAAAATCAAATAAAAAGAACCAACCCACCACGCTCCTACAGATAAAAATATGCTTCATCAGTGCTGCACATCATGGATGATGTAATTGGCTACTCCTTCTGACCACTGGATCTCTGTTAATCAGAGGATGTTACCAGGGGTTAGTAAGGATAATGTTGGCACAAATCATCTGCTTTGTTTCATAAGACAAAATTTCAGGGCAGAGGGAAGTTCTGAAATGTTCAAAATTAACTGTTTTTACATTTTTCTAAACAAAATTTCAGCATGTTCCAAGGACACTTTGGAGATTATATTGCATGAGAAAGTCGGAAAACTAGTTTGTACAATCTAAATTGTGACACAAGGAAGGCCCTTTGGCCTCCATTACACACTCCTGTCTGCATGCAAATGCAAACAAGAAAAAACATATTATTGACCCCTCTTTCCTCCCCAAAATTTCTCACACACATAAGCCATTAAGTCTTCTGAAGAAAGGGAAGGAAGAAGAAACTAATACTCGGTGGTGTTATACATCTAGACAGGAGTCAAAATAGATAATGAGCTGACAGGTACAACTTGAAGTGATTAGAGTGTAAGTTCAAAATTATTAAAATCTTGATACTTTGAACCATAGAAGACATCTGTTTCATACTCACCTTCAGTTTTTTAATTTGTTAAACACATGCAGGAGTTCCCCACCAAACACTAATGATTCCTTTCTGAATTAGCAACAGGAAATAATTACTCCTGATGGTGTGAGTACTCATCTATCCTGTATGTATGAGTTCAAGCTTTTTCTTTACCCAAGACGAGGGTAGCAGGAATAGCTGTTCCAGGCTAGTTTTTCTCAAACACTATAATGGACTTTATGGAAAGTCTTAACTGTACTAATATCAGCTGTATATTATCTAAATGCTCCAGTAATTATATAAATATTCAGGACACATGTTAAAATAATTCTCTGGAGATGATAACAAATATTTTCCTCAGAATATCTGTCTTCAATGATAACTGTTCATGTTCCTGTTTCTAAAATCAGCATAATTCTATCTTCCTCTTCTTTTCCTTGATAGACTGTTGAATTGGCATATATGAGGAATTCTGAGCCTAGAAAGAGAGACTTAAACCACATATTTTCTTATTGCTAATTCTGCATGAATTGCAATATGCAATGGAGACCAAAGTTTCCTTCTTGTTTCTTGTGCGATATTTCAAGCTGGTACAAAATGGTATTCCAGCTTTACAAAAAAACACAGTCTACATGTATGAATGATTTAGAAACTATAAGGTATCGATGAGAGCTAACCATGAGAAAGGCAGGTGAAGTTTCAAAATACTCTTTCTCTTGTATTAAAATATGGGAAAAAAAATTGACAATGTAGCAGAGAGTGATCGGCAAACGTGGTGTGCATTTTAACTCTGTATTTCCACTGTTTGGAGTTTTTCCACATATTCAAATTCTGATTGAAATCTATTGCCCATAATTTAGAATAAAATTCTAAATCTTATTCAGTTTTAGTTTAAGTCCATATCAATGGAAAAGCAGCAAATTGTTGGCACAGCAGCAGTCTGAATTGTGGCTGGTGTGATACCTCCTGTGCTACAGCCGTGGAGTATCTACAGTTTTTCAACATAAAATCTTCCATTTTCACCCTCTCTTCTTCTTTGTTCCAAGAGGAATAAAACACTCAAAAGTTTTCTGTTTTCAGCACCATAATATTCTTTGGAGGTACATCCCTTTATGAGCATAATATCATGAATCTTACAGTATTTGTTTCCACATTAAAGCTTCTTGTTTTATATGATTCCATGATCTTGGGATATATTTTGGAGTTTTGAGGTTGAGATTTTTTTCTGATCACTTTTTAATTAGTATGGTTGCAGGGCAAGGACAGAAAGTATGAACTTCTATTCTTTGCTTTAGAAAAACATTATTTAAAGACTATTGTTTCAAAGATTTTTCCTAATATTTTTGAAATACTTTTGCCTATGCTTTTTTACACACTAGCACCAACAGCATTCATATCATTGATTTTTAATGCTAACAGTGAAACATGATGACTTCAGATAAGGAATTTTTTGCCTTGGTGGATGTGAAGCATTCTACCAAATAAAGATATATTTTATTAAAATAGTTCTCCCTAAAGTGATCTTCCAAGGTTTTTAATTCCGCTGTTCCTTCTAGCTCAGGATATTCTATGATTTCTGTGATTCTCTAATAGCCCTGCTCTTCATAAGACCAGCATACTAGTATTATGATAACCTTTTCCACAAATATTTCCATTAGTTTCAAGGTAATACTTTAATTCACTTTGAGAGAGATAATTCATGGAGAAAATAATTCTGCTGTAATTTGGCCTGTGTTCTGTCTTTCTGATGCTTCCTGTAAATATAGAGCTATACGTCTACCGTTGCTGCACAGTACTGACAGAAAAAATATGTTTTGCACACAGTATCTTTCCTCAATTCCCAGTAAGTGAATTTATGTTTTTCTCTATACTTCAACTCTCCATACAGAGATGTCTGCTATTTTCTGTCTGTTAATCAGTTTCATTTTCATAGGATCAGATTCACCTTCAAAAGAAGCAAAAACTACTGGAACTTCTACATCCAAGCAACTGTGATAATAACCCAAGGCTCTTTCTCAGAAGGACTATGTCATCTTTAAAGAGAGAAGACCAAAGGATGCTAGTCTTGAACTAGCTATTGGTTTCTGTATGTGCTAGGTCCATCCATTCAGGGATCTCCATCAACCTCATCCAGGGCCAGCCTGCAACCACACAAAAAAAGCATAGACTCAACTGACAATTCATTGCAGATTGGTAACAGCCTAATACTTTTCATACCTTCTTGATACTGTATCAAAATGGGACTTTTCAGACTATCAACCTGTCAGTGAGCCAGTCCTGCTCACCTTCCTCTCATTATATTTACAGAATTTTCTTCCCATGTTGGGTGCTGTTTTCCTTCACCTTACACTGACTTTCTCTGCTGCTGGCTTTTATTTGCATTGGAGCTTTTTGATCTAATTTTTAATAAGGAATTCAAGTGCTGTTTGAGTTTTCATTGTACGGTTGTATTTGTTTTCATGGCGTAAGTACTTTATCTTACAGATATATTTATTTTTAGAAATTAATACTCACATTTAAATTTGGAAATACACAGTAGTGAAAACAATCCTGCTTTAATTTCTCATTGAATATTCTAAGTTGAAATGTCAGCATCTTGGGGAAAAATCTGATCATTTTCTTCTTATTCCTTACACAATTTATAATTGTTAGTTATCACGTATGTATATGGAAACACCAGTGTGTAGATGTGGGCAGATGCCAGAGTCAATGATTTATTTGAAGCATCAGTAAGAAAATATCCATTAAATGTTTCAAACCAACCTAGAGAGTGGACATTTTCTGTCATAATCATTTGGAAATCTCCACAGGATGTTTCTTAGAAGAAATCTACTGTGCGGTGCAATCTTTTCTTCTAAAACAATCCAGGAGACAGTTTGGTGGGGATTCCCCTAACCTACCAATCTCTTCAGTGCCATTCATAATTGTGTGACTAAGCAAGCCAGTCATCTTTACTCACAGAGGGGGGAAAAAAACCAAAAAAAACCAACAAACAACAACAACAAAAACACACACACACACACAAAAAAACCCCACCACCAAATCAGTACACAGATTTGGTCCTACCTGTTTCTGTCCAGCCTCCAGGATACATGTTAAGAATGCCACAAAGTCTGGCTCACAAACAATACATCCACAGATAACATTTTACTTAGAACTGGACTTCTTGAGAAGAGTTTGCTTGCAAAGATTTTTCATCTAGATTCAGAATTTAAAGTGCAAGGAGAAATAGACAAGACCTTAGCCTTTTAGTAGTTAAAAAATGATGAAGGCACTTCACACCCTAAGTACACTTCCTCTTCACCTTCACAGGAAGTAAGGCTGCCTATAGAAGAGCTACTGTGGGTCAAGCGTAGATGCACTTCACTTTAAAGCTGCTCATCTTCCTTTTTCAAAGGCCTGAACTAACAACTATGAAGTGCTCTGAATAAATATATACAAGTCCTCTTTAGGAAATTAAAAGATTGTTAGTAGTTAATTAGTAATACTAATAAATACTTCTAAAAACCCCAAACCCAAGAAACTGAATTTCTGTTGCTTTTTTGAAGAGTTTCTAATCCCAACCTAAAAACCCCCATGTTTTTAAAAAGACAATAAAAAAAACAAATATTGCTCTTTCTTTCCCCCCAAACTTTTTAAAAAGAACAAAATACAGTTTCAAGTAGCATACTTTAAAGTAATCAAAATGTAGGTACTCTGGCATGTTGACTTGTTAATCTTTTCCTAAGGAAATGAAACTTATGCAGTTTTGTTCCTTGTCAGTAACTTCTGAGTAGTCAGCAGTTTCTTCTGATTTTGAGAGATTCTTCAGTCTCACAGCTTGCGTGCCTCTCTCTCAGAGCCCCGGCTCTGTTTTTGCCTCGGCTAGCTTGAGAGAGAAACCACAGCTGGAAGGATTTTTTTCCTCAGGGTCCCAAAGATCTCAGAGAGGCTGGAACATTTTCCTTTAGAGAGAGCAGGCCCCCATCGATGGCAAAAGGAAAGTGTCTACCCTTGGTCCGGGGAGAATCACGGCTTTATTCAGTCTTTCTCCTGTGGTCCTGCCCCAGCAGGGTCAGAAGCCTGGTCCAGTCCCTGTCCCTGTCCCTGTTCCAAGCGCTAAGAGCCCCACGTGGTCTCCTGGCTTTTATCCAGGGGGAAGGGCTAGAGGCAGGGACAAGCCACTACCCAATGAGGGATAAGGTGGGAGTGGAACAAAGTTGGATTACATTCCAGTGTGGGCTAATGAGGGGAAAAGGAGCGGGAACAAATCTCTTGGTACATTTTCCATAGGAACAGGGGGCACAGAAGAAACCATTACAAAACCCAATATAAAATGAAATACAATATGAACCCAAATAATGCACAACAACAACAACTAATTTAACTCCTGCTACCTTCATTGAATTTGACAACTAAGCAACAGCAAGATTGGTCTACTAATGATGGACCACATGCTGGTATTTTAAAATGTCTATATGAGTTAGTTACCATAAGGAGGGGAATACCTTTCCTAGCACTGCTGTTTAGTTAATGTGAAATAATATTAATTTCATCAATTATTCAATAGTTATTAATGATAAAATATTAATTTTATTATGATCCCTATTAATATCTAGGAACATCTATATGGCAGCTATGAAAGACCTCCAAAACTTAGGAAAGAGAGTAGTGAAAGGAACCTGCCACCTAAGTTGATCGTTCTGTTTTGTAATAATGTGTACACGGCTCTGGGCTCTCACTTTATCCTTTGGCACACCCACCTATCTGTGTGCACATCTATGCAGCAAAATGGAAGGGGAAATTGTAGCACATTGCCATAATGGCTAGGGTGGGTTTATTTTAATCTAGCTAGTGTGGCTATCAGTGGCAGAGGAGCAGTGATACTCCAGACTCTAACTGTGGTGTTCTACCTCTGCCTCTGTGTGCACAAGCATAGTATAACAATCCTTTCACAGCTTTGCAACAGTCCACAAACAAGATGAGTATTAATTGCAGAGAGCTCAGAATTCAGGCACACCAACTCTGGTTTCCATCAGCACATTTGAACTGCTCTTCCCTTTCCATAAGGGTTTTCTTCTGGAAAACTATCAATCCTGATTCAATAGTGGTCAAAAAAAAAAAAAAAAAACAAAAAACCCAAAACAAAACAAAACAAAAAAAAAAAAACACCCACCAAAAAAAAAAAAAAAAAAAAAACAAACCACAACCACACCCAAAGACATTTTGGACCGACTTTTTTTTTTTTTTTTCCTGCCCATGTATGGCAAAATGGTATATCAGTAGCATATCTTCTATATTTGTGTACCAATTGTTCTATATATGGGAACTTAAAACTAATCTGATCACCACTCACTTCACTTTGGTTTGCAATTGGGAGCTCTCTGGGAGCCAGCAAAATTTAGTTCCTTTCAGATAAAATAAAACTGGAAAGGGTTTTCAGAAACTTCCTTGATGTTATCCAATTGTTAACAGGAACTCAGGCCACATGACCAGGCTAGAGTTTGTTCAAAATAAACTCATAGCAAGCACAGTGAGGAAGTGGGTCCTCAACACCAATTTTTGTAACCTAATAATGTGCTCTTATAGTATTGCTCCTTTTGCTACTACAGACGAAAATTATCTTGCCACAATTTCTGATCATACCTGAAATGTTTAAGCACTGAAGGGGATCAGTCTAAACAACAGGAAGCATGAAATAAAAACTTTATTTGTACTAGACCCTGAACCAGAATAATCAGATATAAGTAGACAGATAAGTGTATAGCAATAAATATTTGTGGAAGAAGCAACTAAATATTTGAAAGAAGTCATGGATCTTCTCATGTATAGGTACACATGGAAACACATTGAAAATCCTTCTAATTTATGGCATTGTAGCTTGAATTGCACTTAAAAAAGCCTGTGGTGGGATGCATCAGCTCTTCCTCAGCTTCCAAGGAAGTCTTTGTAGGAAAGGAGTGTTTAGGAGTGTCTAGGAGTCAGTAATAATATAGTGTTGCTTAGTTGAAGATGGAATGGATTCACTTTGGTTTTTCAGTCATCCCAAATCAGAAGGTTATGCTTTGCTGATGTTTATAGATTTAGAATGTGTGCGGGTCTTTTTGAGAGAATGTTAGTACTACTGCAAAAGGTATCATTACAGTAGATGCTCTCTCTCTGAATAAGAATGGATGTTGTCATCTGAGTTGTAACTTTTCAGTTAAACAATTCTATTTTTATTTCAAAAAGAAACCTTTTGTTTCTAACTAACATTTCCAAAAGAAACATTACTTAAAGGAGCTAATTAGTGGGCCAGAAGATAAACATGAAGCAAGACAGGGGTTTCTGCAAGTTGTGAGGGCAAAATTACTTAGAATCTGCCTCAAAAGTTAACAAAAAAAACCCAAAAAACAAAAAACAAAACAAAACAACAAACAAACAAACCACAACCACAGAAAGGACTGTAAGTCTGCGGTTGAGGACCTAGAGATACTGGTGGATGACTGAATGGAAGTGGATTTCACCCTTGCAGCTGCGAAGGCAAACGTTGTCCTGGGTATCATGGTTTAGCACAATTTCATTTTCTGGTTATAGAGAAATGTGAAATGTTTTTCCCTGCCATGACTGTAAAGTGGTTGGGGGGGGGGGGGGGGGGGAAGGACAGGGACCTATCAAAAAGCTAGCCAGTATATTGGCAGCTAAGCTGACCGATGGGAAATGTCGATGCGACTTTGGAGGGGACATTTAAAACTGATCTGCCGCTGATCGGCTCCCTCTCGTTCCGGAATTAGCCATGAAGTTACCTTGTAGGCGGCAGGCAGGCCCGGGTCAGGCCCCGCTGCCTCTTGGGGGCTGGGCCAGGCCCGGCCAAGCCTCTGAGCGCTGCTGCCCGCCTGGGAGCAGCCCGGGTGAAGCCCTTTTACAGCTCTGTGGTATCTCGGAGCTGGATCGCCCTGGTTGAGACCGAGGGGTGGAAAAAAAAGACATCCACCAGCTTCCTCCATCAGCACAGCTTTGCATTTTCTTCAGCCTCATGCAGCCCGGAGCCTGCACATGGCCCTTGCAGGCCCGTGCGGATTTAACCCTTTCCTAGCAACATGGAACTTTTAAAACACAATTCTTCCTTGAGAGAAAGAGAAAAGAAAACAGAGGGTACGTGGAACAGACACTGAATGAAGTCAGTTAGATTAGAAGTGAAAGAACTGGATTATAATAATATTGGAACAGGATTGAAGAAGTGGACATTTTCAACCGGACTTCTCTAAGGTAAACTATGTAGAAATTAACTGTTCTTTGTAGCATCTTGGTGCTGTTGGGTAGAATGCTATTCTAATCAAAATTGAGGACTGATGTGATTGAGATTTAATTGAGAACTTTAAAGCCCCCACTCCTGGGTTAAAAGCAGGTCTTAGCCTTTGAGACAAAGATGTTTTTAAACTAAAAGAAGTATTCGTAAATAGTACCCCAGATACACTGAGAAGCTTTGCTGATAGAACATCACAGTCTGCGAAAACTCCGGGCAGCAGCAGATGTGAGACATTAGGAGCACTGGACTATTTTGTCTTGTGGCAAACATTTCTGTAAAAAAACACCCAAAACCATAGAGAGACTCTTCTCCTAAGTAATGAGTGATTATGCCTAATAATTGAGAAACTGACTGAAAATCTCAAGTTGTGTCTTTCTATGTTGTTTAATAAGAAATTTAATAGTTTGTAAAAGGAGAGAAGTGTGTTTTTAAGTGTCATTCTGTTTTAGTTTAAGTTTCCTTTTTCTCAACATTTTTTCCATTCCTTTAGTGTGTGTTAATAAAACTATTTTTTGTTAATTTTTAAGCTTAAGCCTGCTTTGTTGGGTTTTTTTCCTCCTAATCTCTCCCTCCCATATAAAGAATAAATACTAAAACCCCTACATTAATTGATGTTTCTGCCTGATTTTATTAAATTAAGACCATTACACTGGGCTGCATCAGCAGAACTGCAGCCAGTGGGTCACAGGATATTCTCTCTCCCATTCTGCTTGGCACTTCTCAGTCCATACCCAGTATAGTACAACCAGTTTATGTTGTGTCCTCCACCACCCCCGGCTCAAGAGAGACACTGAAAAATGTAAGAATGTTCTGCCAATAGCCTCCAATGTGATGAGAGGGTTGAAGATCTCTACTTAGGAGGAAAGACAGAAGGAATTTGTTTTCTTTAGCCACAAGACAAGAGGGTTCAGAGGTACCTAACTGCAGTTTTCCACTACCCAAAAGGTAGTTACAAAGAAGGTGGAGGTACTGTTTCACACAAGGCATAGTGAGAGGATGCGGTACAACAGGCTCAAATTGCTTCAGCTTGAGAAACATTAAATATCAGAGTGAGTTGCCCAAAGTAGTAGAACCTACCTTCAAGTATTCAATACTGGGCTTGACAGGGTCTTATATAACTAAGCTACAGTGGCACTCACAAAAGAAGGTTGGAGGAAGAGAATGACTCCATGGTGCCACAGCTCATCACAGGAACCATCAAAGCAATGCTGCAATGGAAATGGAGGGTGTGAAGGTTAACCGGGTGAGGTCTTTCCAGAAGACTGAGGGGAGCAATGCCAGTGTACATTTGTGGATTAACCCTGTGCTATATAGATTAGTTCAAACTAGAAATGGTCCAGAAAACAAACTGAGAGCTCCTGCTTTATAAAAGACTAGAAAAATTTGGATTGTTCAGCTTTAGAAAAATAAAAGCTGAGAAGATCCAGTTGTTATTTGAACTACATTACAGTGCAAAAGCAGCAAATTCAGTTAAACATACAGGCTAACAGAATAAACTGTCATGAGTAAAAACATATAAACTGTCCATGAGTAAATTCAGGCCAGAAAATTAAAGACTTCTGGCAATCAGATTATGAAACTCTGCAACAGCTTTCCTAAAAAAAAAAAAACAGAGATGGGTCCATAGGTTAAACATTTCAGAGCAGCTCATTCCACACCTGTGCTCAGTATCTGGAGGATGTAAATTATGAAATGCTTAGAGATCCCATTTACAGTCCTAAAAGTGATCATTTATACTAGTTGGTCTGGTCAGTATGTCTTACTGCTGGTTCCAGCCTAACTGAATAACCTGGATTTAGCTCTGAAGAGTACGACTTTCCTGTGCTTTCTTCCATAACTGAGGAAACATGGAGTTTCTTACAAAGTCACTTCTGCAGATGAATTGTAACTGGCTGCTTTATCTTCCCTCTCATTGATGGGATTGAATGGATATCTTTAGTGTCTTGTACCAAAGGGGAGATTTTCTTATAATTCTTTAAATCTTTTGCAATAATCCAATGCTTCAAATAAAGGAAAAGCTGGAGCAGACTCAGAAAATCAATAGTGAAACCACATACAAAAGTTACATCCTTCTGCTTCCTCTCAGTAGTCCTCACACACAGATGAGTTGAGCACATATATTCCCTCTTTTGCCATACTACAACACATGCAGTTTGTAACAATTCTTAAATCTTTTTACACTCATGCGTGAAACCCTTATTATAGAGTTTAGTCTGGGGAAATACTCTTTAATAGACTGCCACTAGATTAGTATGGCCTCTTCCCTTCCTTCTGTAAAACCTCCCCAAAGAGTCACTTGTCTTTTCTCTGTATAGAGGAATAAGCACCAGGATCTTGCTTCAGATGGTCGGAAATCAGATTGTGTTGAATTTATCTATCAGCTAAGTAAAGTTTGTATCAGTCAGATATCTGCCACAATCACACTTTGGTATCAGCAGGCTTTTTTAGGGGCAGAGGTAATGGAAGCTTAGTTTTCTGGTCTCAAAGAGGCCAAACCACTGACTCAAATTGCAGCTCTGCATCTGATGCTGCAACCCCTTTTTGTACCCTGCTACAACCCTGTAATTTTGTCCAAAGTTTGAACTTCTCCTTCTGCACTGCAGTTGTGCTCCATCTTGGGATTCACATCTGTGACCCTCGCGGGTGTCGCTGTACGTGGAGCACTCTTTCCCCTACCGCAGGCAGAAAAACAGGTTGTCTTTTCCACTGACAGCCTGTGGTTTCTCATTCACAAAATTTTTTTTCCTCACATCTAAGAGGCTCGTTTGTAAATAGCTTTATCAAGTGACTAATTTAAGGAACCTGTGGTTTATCTCTGCAAGCTTTCTTCATCACTTGGAAATTGCTACTGGTTATTCCTTAGTCACTGTACAGAAACAGAGAAGACATGACAAAATTTGCCTAGGAAACGTCAGCGGGTTCTCCACACGTGGTTAGGGACAATGAGCTGGGCTGGCACAAACCACTTCGTCTTTCCTGCAGGGAGGGAACAATCAGAAAATAATTGATGATGCTTTATCAATGATCGACATAGGCTACAGGCTTCACCTACAGCAATAAAGCCACCAGAGTGTATTCTACTGTTAACAACCGCTCATTGAATCTTTAGAAGAAACAAGCAAATAAAAAGCCCCCCCTGCACCATGGAAACTTCAAGGAAGTTACTTCGTTCTCATCAGCTTGTTTGAAAGCACGGCCGAAGCAATTTGAATAAGCAGCAATGGCTGAAAGTGGAAGGAAAAGCATCCATTGGTTAATATTAACAAGTGATGTGCATCATTAACCCCAAACTCAATTATTATGTCAAGATAGTGTGAAAGCCTTTTTGAGGTTTTAAATAGAAGAAAATTAAGATTTTATTAAATATGAAGAAACGTAATTGCTTAAAGGAACTGTTGGAAAAGCAAAGGTTCACACCTTGATACCTTAGTATCTAATGTCTTCTGTAGATGCATATGCACCTTAATATCTATATATAACCTCATTCATAATTTCTGTGTAAGTTTCATTCTTTTCTCTGCAACTCCAGCTGCTAGAAACTTTACATCTAGCTTTCTTTAAGAAGTTTTTTTAAAGGTGCAAAATACCGCAAGATGCTAAAACACACAGATAAGACCCAAACACTCCAGGCTCCTCTGTTCCTCCATCATCACTCCTATTTTACACTCTTCTTCCTCAGGTTGCCTCTACATCTATACACCCTCTTCCACTAAACAGAGTTAAATTTAAATTTTCTCCGGTTTCTATCTCTGATGATTCAAATCAGGGAATGGTAAGCAGATAGCTGATATTACTTTAATATCCTAGCATAACATGTTCTTCTGCTCTTTTCCAGTTTGCTGAGGCAGAAAACTTACCAGAAGCCAACAAAACTCTAAAAAGGGCATCATAACCTGGGACGAGAAGGTGGGGCACTCTGAGGATATCCAGAGCCAGTGTCTAAGGAGCAGGGAGATCTGCATGTCCCTTTTATGGGCCACACACTAGAAACCTCCCTGGCAGTGCCCATTCTGTAAGGAGAGGAGCCAGATCAGCAGTGGGCTGTTTTTCATCCCCAGGGCTTTGGACCAAAAACCTCAGTATAAATTGAGAGGGGCCTTCAACCTTCAAAAATAATTAACCAGAAGTGAAACATCTGTGTCTTCTCATCTGCCTTAATTCTGTTTCAAAATTCAGTCAACTCTTTGCTCTCACAGGACTCAACAATTGCCTGCAATTTATCATTTACCTCACACAAACTTTTTGTGGCTAGGCAGTTCTCATAGGTTTCCTTTCAACTATGGAAACAAAGCCACTTCTTCTTCAGCTGTGGCTCCATTCAGCTCTCTAATACTTTAGCCAGCTAGAAATTATGCAATGGCCCTTCAAAGTCAACCTTCTGTCACTCCTATCAGAGATTTTTCAAGATCCAGCTGGATAAAGCCCTGAGCACCGTGGTTTGACCTCCTGGTGTGCCCTACCTTGAGCAGGAGGTCAGGCCAGAAGCCTGCAGAGTCCCTTGGCAGCCTCATTTACCCTGTGGACCCTGTAGCTTTATGATCATTGATGCCTTTCATCAACCTGCTCCATCCAAAGGACTAAAAAAAACATTATCCATAATGTTTTGCAATTCAAGCTTACTTCTGATGTATTTCACCAGTGTCTTTACTCCACAATAATCTCCACCCTCAATTGATGGTATTCCTATGCTTCCCTTTTCCCTCTGACAATCAATGCTCCTTCAGAGCAATAAACCTACTGGCTGCCTTTACGTTTCCAAATCACTCTTCCACTGAAGCAAACAGAATAGGAATGTCAATCTAAACACTGATTTTTCAGTGAAAACAGATTTGAAGAGAGACCATTCTCCACACGTGTTCTTGGAGAGTGAGTGTTCCACAGCTCAGCAGCTCCTAGCAGTATTTAGGAGTGGGTATCCCCAGGACACGCATTATTTGCAACATGAAGAAAGTTGGCTAAAGATGGGAGAAGCTGTAATGTGGCCACTGCAGCTCTACAGGGGCTGCCGTCTATTTCCCATTCCTGTAACAGCGCTGCCTTTCCAGGCACCCTTTCTCTTGGCAGCCTCACAGTTCCTAAGAAGAAGATGACTTGACTTGAGTATCTGGGCTCACTGGCTACTCGGAGCTATTTAGGGAGCATCTCATTAATCACTAGACCAAAATTCCAAGCATTTCACCTTTGCCCATACATCTTTGCATTGAAGAGTCTCCTATTGCAGTGTCTAGAAATCCGTATAGGTTGTGGGCAAAAAGAAACAGTGACCAAACAGCCTAATCCAACACAAGTTGCATCATTGTCCAAATACCATTCTTATTTCCACATTTCAGGAAACAGTCTTCTAATCTAAACTTCTAATCCTTCTAATGGTCTCCAAGGGAAACTGTCCCAGCATCTTCCAGGACTTGTTTAGATTGGAGATTAGGAAATATTCGTCTCTGAAAGTACTGTCAAGCTGCAACCAATAAAGTTTGTCAAGCACTGGAACAGGCTGCCCAGGGAAGTGGTTGAGTCACCATCCCTGCAGGTAGGTACAATATCTGTGGATTTGGCACTTGAGGACATGGTTTTATGGTGGACTTAGCAGTGCTGGGTTAATGGCTGGACTGGATGGTCTGAATGATCTTTTCCAACCTGAACAATTCTATCATGTTATGATTCCATGATTCTATCCTTACACTATAACACCACGGCTTCAGCTGAGATCAGGAATTTGCTGTAGATGGTTGGGCCTACAGCAGAAATTATTTATTAAATGATAACCTCTTCTCTGAAGATTTTGCACTTCAGAGAAAAAACACGTCAGGGAAACCAGAAAATTGTACATGATCTTGCACGTTATGGAAATGGTCTTCACTGACTGTTGCTGTACAATTTACATAGCACCAAAACTGCATGTGCAGCTTCTACTTTCCACTAGATCAGTGTTTTTCAAGAAGTGGTGATCTGTGAAAATTTTAATGCACAGCCACATATTTTTCATTCTTGCTTTTGCAGTAACAGTCATAAAATACCATTTTTTTTCCCAAGTAATAAGAGTCACTGCTTCAAAAAGACCAAAACACTGTGATAAGACAAGCCATGCTAAGCAACAGTGACAGTAATTAACATTACATAGGAAATCATTTACTTCTGAGGATATCTGTAAGCTCAATTAACTTGAACAAATAATTTATAGACTTTTTTCCATTTGTCAAAGAAGAACAGTACCGTAGAAAAAGAACTTGTGTATAGTCACATAAGAATTCTACAGTAAAACTAGAAACTGAATTCATAATGTTTGTTGCTATATGCCCATTGTTCTTACTCTGCATTTTTTATTTCAATTCTACATTTTTGGCAATTAAATTTAAATAATTCAATCTTTCTAACCCAACTGCATATCTATCTCAGTTTCCATCCAAGGGAACTGCTTATGAAATATGCACTAACACTTTATCCATCAGCCGAAGTCAGCAGTTGAGACTAACATGAGTCTTGTTTTCTAAGAGTGACACCTAGAGTCTCATCTGTAAAATTAAAATGCACTCCTTCACTTGTCCAGTTTTAAAAGGCAACAAGCTCTTGTCCATACTTATTACTTTGAATTGACAGTTGAATATATTTAATACCAATTATTTTGCTATGTTTTTGTGAAGACTCAAAGCAATATTTGTTGTTAGGTAACCTTCATATGGCATGTATCACTTACCACAACACTTTTGCATTGTGTAAAGTCCTTATTTTGCAGATGCTATATTTTGGGTTTCATCCAGGAGTGGTTAATTGGTTTGCAAACGTGATTTTCATTACTGAATGAAGGGATGCATCATTGCCAGAGGTGCTATCATTTTATAGACAAGGCAACTAAGAATTCGCAAAGTGTCCCAAGCCATACGGAAAATGAGGACTGAAATACACAAATTCTAAGCTTTTATGCCATAAATAGCTTGATTTCCTTGTCAGATAAATGGAGGCTGAGCCTTGCTGCAGCCTGACCTCAAACCCTGCTGCAGGAGGTCTGCTGGCTGCCCATACCCACTGCAGGCTGACGTCAGGGATGCAGTGTGGCAGGGAAGGTGCTACTTGCCCTTTTTAAAGGTCATCTCTCCCTGTCTTCATGTGTCACCCACTGACTGGATGTGCAAAATTTCCACAAGAGAAGTCTTTGGCGACCTGAATCACCTGAAACCGTTGCCCATGGATCTTTGCAATTAAATGTGGCAGTTTTTCTGTTTGCAGGTGTCCTTGGCTCCCTTCCAAGACAGAGAAGCATCAGTCCCTCCAACTCCCACAGCTACAGGACTCTCAGATCCCAGCTATTGAGCCCTACCAGTGGCAAGTACTAAAGAGTTATGTCTGATGAAGGCTGGAGAGGCAATTCCCATGGTCAATTTTCTATTCCGTACCACCAGATCTTGGAAAAAAAACACTGAATCTGAAAGCAAAGTTGAATTTCAAAAATTAATGGGTGAGCTGTGTGAAAAAATCCATGAAAAGGGACATTGTGTTAATTACAAGTTAAATTACATGCTCAAAAAAGACCATGACATCAAATTTTCCACTGCCCCTCCAATTAACCATTTTGTCTTCAACTGAAAAAAAAAGTACTTTTCATAACAACTCCATTGTACTAGACATTTGCCAGAGGAGGAACTAGCTTGGGCTCATCAGTGTCATCACACTAATGGTTTCAAATGGTCCTGACATAGTAGAACTATGAGATTTGAAGATTTGCAGTATCTCAGTCCCATGGAACTGCCAAACATACAGATTTGGAATACGTTCATGTCTTGGTTTGAAAAGACAGGTATCTGCTAGAGAGAGGCAGGCCTCTCTAGGAATGGGGAATTCCAGTCCCTTCCCGCCATGTTATTATAGTTTGGAAGATTAAAAAGAACTTTTCAGTCAGAGCTATGGGGAAAGGAATAACAGTCCTTTACTAGTAAATATAACAGGACAGACAAACAAAAACAGCAATAGTAATAATAATAAACAGAACCAAGAACCCCGAGGGGCTTTGTCTCACAAGTCCCGGGCAGTCTGATCTCTTGGGATCCCAAGAGCACCAAACCGAAATGGTGGAAACTCGGGACTGATGACTGGAAATGGTGGGGTGTCCCCAGCAGGCAGGGGGTTGTCCTGGCAGCTGAAGTGAGCAGTGCTGGAGAAGCCACGGCTGGACCCAGGCTGACCCAAAATCCGGCAGGGCAGGCACAAAACTCCGAATTCCTGGGTGCTCCAACAGATGATAGAATTCTCAGGACCAAACCCCTCAGTTAACCATGGAATCCACGCAGCTACCAGTCGCCCGACCGTCCTCCCCGGAAAAAACCGAGAGCCGAAAAGAACCACCACCCTCAGCTCCCGGGAGCCTTTCCCTCCCGCTAAACTAAGTGATCCACACCTTTTGTACGGGTTAAGCACCCTTTAACTATCAGTATTTAGTCTCCTAGCAACTTATGGGGGGGAAAAATTCCACAGGAAAACTTAACCCCCAACAGTCATCACCTAGATATTTTCTCCTGGTAAATCTTTAAAAATGTGAGAAAACTAGAAATCCATTTTCATTCTGAGCTACATGAAAGACATTTTGGAAATCACTATCATCCAATTCCATAAACTTCTCACAAATCATTTTACAATCCCAGTTAAAAATATCCATTTATTGTGTTTTCTGAGTGCCTGATCCCATGTAGATCATGTGACATCTAAAGGCCATGCATGAGTCCAAAAAAAGCTTTTACATTTACTGTGTATTTTTATTAGGGATCAATTATTACCTTAAATTGATAATAAAAATAAAGAGTATATCTTTTTTTATTATTTATATGTAGAATGGCTTGTGTATACAGTTATATATCTACCAACCAGAAGTCCCAAATGAAATATAGCTTAGGGGTGGGATTTTCCAAAGTGATCCTCGTTGCTTTGAGCTGTATCCACACAGGGTGGCACAAGCCATGGCAGGATCATGCCCACAGCACGTGGGACATTGTGTCTGATCCTCAGGGTAGCAGATTCTGTGTCCTGCTGGTGCGGCGTGTTTGGGGGCTGCCTGCAAGGCGTCCAGCAGGCAGGCAGGGTGGGAAGAAGAGCAGGCTGCTCTAACTGCTCCAGAGGCAGAACAGGCAAAGCTGCTGTACCAGGCTAGCTATGAAAGCTTATGAAAACCCTTCTCATGCCACTTGTGTTACAGAAGGTCTCTTTCTGTGGGAGGGAGTTACAGACACGTTCATCTGGCTCTCAGTTCATTTTTAGGCCTTTTGGGTATTGATCTGTTCTTCTCACAGAAGCAGCATGTTGTCCATCACCTCCTCATCCTTCATATGATGGTTTGTATGTAGGCCTGAATCCAGGGAAGGAGAATGTCCAGCTCATGGATAGCCTTGTAGATCCCCTGATCTCCAAGCTGTTGAGAAGATAAAGACATTAGAAAAGAGACTAGCTACAGCCCTTGAATGGCTCAGTGGGGAGCCAGCACCTCCTGTTCTTACCTTAATAAACATTCTCCTTAACTTTTTGACAGCAGAAGTTAACCTTGTGGATGGAGGACACGGAAGCTGAAGGATGGAAAAAAACCCAAAAGTGCTGATATAAAGACATAGTGGTAAGGAAGAGTCCAGCCCACAGTGTGGCACTGTAGGGCTACCAGTTAAAAGTGTAATCTCAACATCATTTCAGTATCTCCCAACCCTTCAAATGTGTACTTTTACCTGCGTGCTTCCTGCCAAGTTGAGTTCACGACACCCAAAATTGGTACTATGAGTTTTCTTATTGGTACTTATTATTGGTACTAAGTTTTCTTATTAAATGCTTTCTATTTATCTCAGGAATCTTTACGTAAGTTGCAGTTACAGCTTTCTTTATGTAAGTTGTAGTTACAGCTTTTGCTCATTGTATCCTAGCTCTAAGATTCAAGGTCTTTTAGCTCTGAACCCTCAGAACCTCTGAACCAGAGAGAAGGCAAGGCTAAGGGCCAAAGACCATTGCAAAGTAAAGGGAGCAAATTTGCACAGTTCTGCAAGCCCTTCAAATATGTTTATAAAGTTAATTTATGTTTTTCGCTGTTTCCCTGCCCAATTCTCCACTGTTTGACTAATTAAGTCTGGAGGGTTTAGTTGTCTCCCCACCACCTATCTCTGGCCACTCAGCACTGGCCACCCAAAGCTGTTCCAGCTGGTTTTTTTAGAGTCGCCAGACTAAGCTTTCTGAGCAACATGGCTTGCTGATCCTTAGCTACTTGGATTGTCAAAAGAGAAGATACATTCTTTCAGAGGGGAAAAAAAAAAAAAAAAAAAAGGAAAAATTTGATGTTTTTCAATACACGAACAAGGAGAATACATTTGAAAAGAAAAAAGGCAAAGGTCCTCATCTCAACTCATGGAGGGAAATAACTCCTCTGAAATGAATGGTTAGTCCTTTTCTATCCGCAGGCATTACTTTAAAAAGGAGCACAAATATTTTCAGGTTGCCTTTCATTCTTCCCAAAGTCACCTCACATGATGGAAGTGGGAAAAAAGCAAATCTTTAAAAGACAGCATAAATAAAAGTAAATTTTAAAAAATCTCCCAACTAGGGCAGTCCTTCCTAACTTGGACCTCTTTTTTTTTTCTTTTTCTCTCTCTCTCTTTTTTTTTTTTAAATGATCTCCATCTTGTATGATACAAATTTCCACAAAATATCATATCTGTGGTAGTAGAACTGACCTTAAATGAGTATATTGGCTTTAGAGGTGATACACATTACAAACTTTTATCTTCCTGCATATATTGCAAGTAACTAGATGAGCTAGCCAGCAAGTTAGAGTATTGAAAAAATTACTCTAACTTAGCTTGAGGTCTACAAGCTCTGCCTAAAATTCTAGAGATATATTAAAGGCTCTGCAGGGAATATATTGTCCTTCTTCACTCCATTCAAATATGAGTGGCACATTCACTTCCACAATGTACTTCTGATGTAGGAACATTAAGTCCTCAGAAGCAGCTTCACACTGTTGTCAGCAATGCTGACCAAGGCACTCAAGCAAGTACTGAGATCAGTGGTGCTGTAGGTGGATGTTTCAAGTTGCCAAAGAAAAATGTCTGCTCCTTTTACCTTGCAGTCATAGTCTAAATGAAAAGTCTGACTTCACCACAGAAAATCAATTTAGTGATTTTCAAACTTACATATTTCTAAAAAACTGAACTTGGGCCCCTAAAACATTGGGAAATATTATGCTTCCTTGTTTGGACAAAACCAAGAATTGGCAGGGTAATAATCATAATATTGTAGTAATAAAGCATTTGAAGTCGTTGGGAGGCAAATATTGTTAGGATTTTATGTTAGGATAGAGGCACACATGCCTCTATCTGGCTGAATTACAGCCCAAGTTTGTGAAAGAATATAAGGAGAATATGTCTATAAAGGTATCATTTTTTCCTTCAGTTGTATAGAGAACTTTAATCTTGAAAGGTAAAAAATTATTTATATAAGTCTGTTGTCATGGTGGAAATCCCTTCTGAAAAAAACCCTTATAGTTCAATTAGAAAATAACAACTAAATAACTTATGTACATGGGTGCTAATGAGTGCTAATTTATTGAGGAATAATATGATGAAAAAAATCTCAAGTTTAGTATTAGCAAAAGATACATTACTTTCACTCTATTCATAATTTTTGTTATTCTTTCACATGGCTTTGTATTGTATGGCTGGGTTTGAATTAATACAAACATTAAAAAAAAATTCATTTCCAGAAATGAAGTGTCTCCTAGAAAATCATGACAAGCCATCATTTCTCAAAGAGATGTTGTTTTTCTACTAGCAGGGATAGTCTTGTCCCTCTTACCAGCACTTTTTAAGACCCAAAAATGTAAGCTGTTATGTTTAGACTTCTGTCGGGTAAAACACTGGCACTAATTATGAAAAAGAATGCAGGAGCTCTGAGAAACCTGCAGCATTTTGTCTCCATATAGCACAGAAACAAATGTATTACTAAGCTATCTAGCAAGCTACAGTCACTGGGTATTCTGAATTCAGTCACAGTTGACAGCCTAAACTCCTCAGTGTGTACTGGCATTTGTATAGAATGTAATTGTTTTTCCAGACAAGGACATAATCTCTACAAAGCATATTATACCATCTGAAGTTATATTATCACATTCTGGAATTACAGGGTTATCTGGAATTTTGACAGACACAAATGATCACAGTAGTATGATCACACCAGACTGCTGTGAATTGTGCTGTAAATCACAACTGTTCAGCATGGTTTGAAATACAGAACCTGAAAGCTGGTGAAGTTTTCTCACATTAAGATTTGAATCTTTTTACATTACGCAAATATCCCAGTTGAGTTCTGACCTATAACTCTGCAAAGAGATCTCTGAAGCTGTTTGTTGGTTTTGCATAGCAAATATTTTTGCGCATGTAGAACAAAATGCTCTAAGAATGTCCTTTTCTTTCATGCTACCATGCAGTTCAGATTAGACAAAGTTTCATTTAATTTAATTCATTAATTCATTGACTTGCCATCCTGCTCTCACTTTTTAAAATCACAATAGACCTTTGCCTGGATATCCATGGCTATAATTCACCCTAGGTCAGGTTCCACTTTCTGGGACACTGTTATTTGTGAGGACTTCAGGTTTAGGGAAGAAAAAAAAAATATCCATAGGATATTTAGTTTTCAGACACACTCAGTAGCTATTTGTTTACCCACAAAAATTAGATGAGAAATGACCAACAAGTGATGGCATCATTTTAGCATCCTACCTGGTATGTTAGTAAGTATATTTGCGCAGGGGAAAGTGTGCTCTAACTTCTATCCTGTTTTTACTTAAAGATGCCTCTTCTCTGGGGCACCTGGAGACATCTTGCCAGTGGGCAGCACCATTCTCTGACAACCTGCTCTGACTGAGCACAGCTAATGCACAGGAACTGCTCCCATGTGCTTCATAATTGTAGTCCCTGCTAACCCATGAGACACCACCAGTTCTTTCAAAATTCAGTACAGAGAAGCAGAGATGACATGTGAGTAAAGATTACGTATCTGCAGAGGGTATGCTGTTGAAGAAGGAAAGTATTACCACTGTTACATCACAGAAACTTGAGGAGCCACATTTCTCCCTGTGATCACCCTGTTTCTTTGCAACTTTAGTGATGAGAGGGCAGCACAAGGTGACATCATCAGTAGAGAAGTGGCTTGGCTCCATGGGATCTCCACCACCTTGCCCACAAAACCACTCTGGGAGGGAATGAATGGTGTTAAACTTCCCTGAGCCCAGTGGAGAAGCCCTCATAAAGTTGGGTCCCCTGTGGCATGGGACACATCATGACTCTGAATCACCCTCTGCCTTTCCATCTGCTGAAAAACTGAGATGGACCCCTTCCCTAACTTTTCAGATGGACAAGGTTAGCTTAGCTCTCAGGAATATACTCACACAGGCATCCATGTTTGCTTGAAGGACCTGGAAGGCACTAATAAAGTACAACTTGTCACTTCCCACCTCAAGACGACTGAAGACATTTTTCATATAGAAGGAGAGGAGCTGATCTCGAACACTGCAGTTTGTCTGAAAACAAAACGAGTAATGACTTGCCAAATGAACATCTCACAAGTCAACTTTGGACTAAAATTTCAGCCTCATAAAAGCATGCATATTTAGAAAGTGTGCAACCAATGAAACCATTTTTGTGAATTTTAGTATCTGATTGACCTGCTTCCTTTTGTTTTAAACAGCTCAGTCTGCCTCTGGTTTCTGAAGAAAAGGCAGGAGAGTGCAGTGCTGGCAGGCACAGGACTATTTGTAAGACCAATCATGGACAGAAGCGACAGCAACAAAAGTACTTAACACATAAAGAGTAAATGGAAGATAAATTGGGGAGTTAAGTCAGACCGTCTTGGACAAATTGTAGGAGTCATTGTGGGTGTCATTTTTCCATTCCTCCACATAACTGTCCCATGCCATTTGATGTGCTGTAGGGTATCCAGCCCATCTCCAACAGCTGCTCCAGAAAAGACTAGTCATCCTGTCAACTCTGTGCCTTATCTGCCTGACCTGTGGGTTCTCTTGGACACCTAAAGGTATTTCACATGACTATGTGCCTATTTTTGGGCAATGGAATGAAGTGTCAGGTGTGAGATTCCTGTCAGGAGGGTGATGTAGCTGCAGATGACACCATTCAAATGTGGATATCTGTGTGTAGGTCCCACAGAGAAGTGAGGAGCCTTCATCCCCAAGGTAATCAGTGAAATCTAAGGGACATCAAAGGCCAATAGGTTTATACTGAAGGATAAACCAAATCAGTTGGCCCTGCATGATCTCTGCATGAAGAAAACTAAAGTATCTCACACACTTACAGTCACTTACAATTAGACACCCCAAGGTTTTTTTCTCACTCCCATGCTGAATTGCACTGGGAATTCCAATGTCCCTCTTCCAGTGCACCTGCAGAGGTCTAAGCTCAAAGCAGCTCCTCTCTCAACTCTCTCAACTCTCTCAACTCTCTGCAGCATCCTCAGGCTATCCATGGTACTGCACACCCTCAGGAGAAGGTGCCTCAGCTGCGGGACGGTGGCTGTGGCTCTGATCCTCCTCTGAGGGCTGGTGCCTGAAAGCATTCCTGGAAGGTTCACATGCAGCCAGGGCTCACAGGAGGAGCAAATGCTACCACAGGCACACTCCTCCCTGACCAACAAACACCTTCACCCCAACTTCCCTGGCAGGGCATGATTTCAGCAGCCTACAAAGAAGTGCCTCCAGGCAGGCTTTCCAAATCCACCTCTTTCTCCCCATACCATGAGCAACAGTCCCTTCATGTCCCAGGGGAATATCCCTTTCTTGCAACAGAAATAACACTCTTCCTCTAAGCAGAGAACTTCATTAAGCATGTGGCTTTCATAAATGTCTTTCCCAATTAAACACAAGTGATTTTTGCATCAGCTGTCATTACTTTTGATCACATATTCCTGTTTCTATTGACAAAAGAAAGTCAAAGTAAGAAAATGGAAAACTGGTAGTATAAATCTTACCATAAACAACATTTTTGTAGTCTTTTTAAGCAATCTTGTGGTCTTGATTAGATCCTTCTGTAAAATATAATATGATAATATTAATTAACCCACGCAGAGGAAGGGAGACAGTTTCAAGTCTGTTTTGTACAAAACTTAGTAACAATAATATTAATCTTCATCATCATCTTCAGTTGTTGGGTGAGGACTCCGTGAATCTGTGTTCCAATTCTAGCCTGGCTGCAAATTTCTTTCATGGGAAACTCATCCAGCCTCTCTATGCATCTTCTATGCATAATTTTTTCACACCTTTACAAAATAAGTAACTGCATTACCCTGTCTCTCAGGACTATAGAGTTCATTCAACTTATTAAAGTTTCCAGAAGCTCAGTAATTAAACTAGTAAAGAAGAACCTATAAATGAAATAAACTTTTTTCAATTAGTGGGATCAACTTACAGGAACAGATGATTTTAAACTAGTTGCCTTCATATACAGGTTCTCAGTCACCTGGGAGAGGAGTCCTTTTCGGCAGGTATGTTTTCCTGTAGGTGACTTTTTGCCTTCCACAGCAAAAAGACAAAGCAAAAATAAAAAATGCCCAGATCTGAAAATAGAACATCCTTTCATCTTCGCTCCTAAATCTTCAAGCATCTACAGTCACAGCAGCGTGTGTGATGCAGCCAGACTGGTTAGATGACAGAGGTTAACCTAATTTTGTTAACCCTCAAAGTAGCTTCTTCCCCGAGATGTTCACATAGATAACCTATTGCTCATGTGGTGGCTGATCGGTATTTTTGCTGTGCTTTTTTATACATCTTGCTCCACTTTCAACAAATTTGACCACAATCATCTGTGACGTTTTTCTAAACGATATCTCCATATTTACTGGCAACAGGGTCAAGGTTTCCAAGAAAGAAGAACTCCCCTATCATATGAGAAGTCTTCTCTCATTTAAGTGGTGGTCAAGTGAGGAAAAGGTAGTTGAGCGTTAGTTTAGTTTCGCAACAAAGTATGCCAAATGCATTTTGGATTTTTTAAAATTTTTCCACAAAACCATATGGCAGCACTTTTCTGAAAGGTAATGGCCCAGAAAGGAAAAAAACTTTCCTGATTTACCCTGAAAATCATTAGAAAATCTGTTATCTATAAGGAAGCTGGACTGCACAATGTTTAAAATTTCAGTTTTGGAGAAGAGTATTTTTCTGAGGATATGGCATCTAATAGCAAAGGTGTTTGCTGCCGATTTTAAATTCTGCAGACTTTGCCCCAGTAGGAACAGCAGGCTGCTTAGTAAAAGGGAGGGCTCCAGGGAGGGCTCTGTAGAAGGACCAGGGCATCCTTGGCTATCAAGTCACTTTGAAAGCCCACTGAGTGGTGGGCACTGGGAAATAACGTGCAAGACCCCAGCACATCCATCTCAGAGGTGGTAAAACAGTAGAATCAGATGATCACTGTTCTACCAAGGCGGTCAAACAGAGGCTGGGCAATCTCTGTCTCTGGCCTGTTTCCAAGACAACCAAATGCTGTGGGTTTCTCAGTCACCACTATAGAGAGGCAAGGATATCACTCCAAGAACAGACTTGGAAATCATGGAGTAACACCAGCCATGTGAGGCTGTTAAGCCGAGGATGGTTTTAAGTCAAACGTCAAGATCCTGGAACTGGCTGAGATGTGTGCAAGAACATGAAGAGAGCAGGTTTTGGTCTAGAACAAAATTTTCTTGATACCATTTTTGTTGGATGTAAAAGCAAGCCCTTGAAATATTCACAAAGGACAGAATTTTTTACTTGTTTAATGTTTCAAAAGCAACGTAAAAAACCTTAAACAGATTGGACAAAGTGGTTTAAACTGCAAGTGAAATGGCCCAAAGTGACCATGATCTGTTAGATCCAGTAGCAGAGCTGTTTGTCCCTCCATGGTGCCACCAGTGTGCCTGTGCCCCGGACATGTGTCAGCTCTAGGAGGGAGAAAGGTGAGACAAGCTGGATAATTAATTCACTCCAGCCTCAGTCCCACTGACCATTTACACAGACAAGCATGCATGCAGCCTACAGGCCAAACAGGGCTCTACAAGCATCCCATCTGTAACACCTCTGGGAAATGCATTTTTCCACAGAACCATCTACACATCACAGTGACTTCACCAGCACTGAAGTGCTGATGGGATCCGGGGACAAAAAGAACCAACAAGAGGAGGAGATCTTTAACTTTCAAAAGTGGATATGATGATGGCCTGAGGCTTTATGTGCATTTTAGTGCTCATATTAACTGTGGTCTGTATTTAAACACTCTAAATGCTGGTCAGGCTTGCCAGATGAGGTGCACTGAACCTCAGCACACGTCATGCGGACAGCAGATTATCCTCTTATTGCTAGTTTGTTCCTAGAAGATGATCTAGGGTGAAAGCAACATGTAGTCAGAATGCAAAACTGCCTTGGCTTGCTACTCCTTGGTCAACAGTTTCCTTCCAAATGGAATAAATGGGTCATGTAGGCAGTGTGTAGTGGCTTTTCATAAGAAAATCAGTAATGTTCAGCATCTCTGAAACTTCTAATGTTGCTGGAAAACCCTTGAGCCCACAAGTTTCATTTTGTCTCTTCTGTGAATTTCTATCACCCTACTTACAGGGCTGTAAGTGACACCTTTTCATTGGGCTCTAGACACCTCTGGATGTGAATCAGTAAATGTCTTACTGAATTGGCTAACTTTTCAACTGGGTGGTGTGAAAGGATGCAGATGGATGCAGGTGCAAGGTAGCCATACTTTAAAAAATAAATAAAAATAAAATAGGGCTTTCCTATCACTCCATCCATTAAAAAATGGTGGCTACCATTTAATAATCAATCCTATAAAATAAATTACACTTCCACAATTTTTGATATGGTGATTTGATTTCTGGTCCAAAAATAGCCAATATTCTTCAACTTTTTCATGTATTATTTGTTCAGAACAAAGATGATATTTTCTTTCTGGGTCTTGTGTAGCACTTTGTACACAGTATTTCAGTGCTGCTTCAGCACCCAGATATAACTGTGGTATAAATAATATAGAATACCAAAGAACCAATATTACTCAGTATTTTTAAATTTATAAGAAGCAGAAGAAAATACAAATTCAAGGACCAGCCCTTTTAGCAATGAAGACAGAAAATACTTGCAAACTTTGTATGGGCAGTGGAACTGATGTACCCAGAGATAGCCTGAGGACAATAACAAAGCACACCACAAAGAGTGCTGGCTTCCATTCCTTCTGGCTGGAATCCAGATAGGCTGGAATTCAACTCCTGCCCCAGAGAAAATGGGCTCTCTCTCTCTCTAATGGAAAATTTTAGATATACACTATCAGCTAATACTTCAGGAACAATACAATTCTGATAACACAAGTGAAGTTCGTCAGTGTGTAAAGCTTATGACCATAAGAATGAACAAGAAAGAAAATAACTAAGAAAAAAGCATAAGGAAAACCACCAGAGTAGTCAGCTTATTAGATAAGGAAATCTTGCCCAATTTACCCTGTGTAGAGACTAAGTTTCAAAGAAAGCTGTGTATGACCTATGTTCCATGTGAGTGCATGAAAACAACAGCCCGAGAAAGATCCTTTCTTCCCTGACTTATTATGAGCCACAGAATTGTCTTGACCTACATGAGCTTAGTAGGTAATATTAACATCAAATTCTCTTGATCTATGGAGAGCAAACACATACATGTACCACTGCTGCAAAGTTCTGTTAGACCATTTAAGGTAACAATCATATGTACTGGTTGTTTTGCAGTTTAAATTGCTTTTTGATCTCCATCCACAAAAACCCTTGTCTAGTTTCTTACTTATGAACCTTCTCACTTTTCATAATTTCTGTTTATTTCATTTCTTGTTAATATAACTAGAATTAAATGCCTTGTACTTCCTATGAACATCATTCATATTTGCTTAACTGCTGCCAATGTTACGCTTTCCCTATTCTACTCTTTATTTTGTTTCCTTATCCTGTTTGATTCACTTCCGTCTTCTGAAAAATAAGAGGTCTTCATGAAGAGGGGCAGTACTGATCCTCAGAAACATGATTTGATAAACAACAAGGAAGTTTAGCAAGATTTTATAAAAACTGAGAGTGACGGCACTGTTATGACATAAAGAATAAGATCCCCAAGTACCTCCCTTGGGGAGAGTAATTTAGAGAAGAGAAGCTCCTAGCATTCGATACTGAGTCTGCAATTTTCTAAAAATGGTTGTAATGAACACATAGGTAAGCCCTAAATACCCATCAGAGCTCAACTGTTTCTTATGACCTTCTATTAGTATAATGGGAACCCTTGGGGCTACTGTAGATTTTGTACAAATACAGAACTATTATGAGCCAATTTTTCAGACAAGGGTACCTAAATTACCCACACGATCTCAGCATATAGGCACCCAGTGATCCAATACCAGCAGCCTCAGTAGTCATAAATGTCAAGGGAGCAACAGAATAACAGAATAACACAAACAGATGGTACCAGCAGCTTCAGGTTACATATTATACACATATGTGTTACATATAACACACTGCTCTGGTTATGAAAATAAAAACCTGCATAAATGAAATAAGGACAGTGCAAAGAAAATGAAAATCATTGGATGTCCAGGACTGGATGTCAATCTGGTGCTTTTCCCATCCTTACACACAGGATCCCTACATTTGTTCACCTGCTTTTCATGGTGCCTGTCTGGGTGTCCCTCAACTGTCTGCCGAAAAGCATCAAAAATTTAGGTCAGAAGTGACCTCTGAAAGTCATCCTGTCCAAAATTCCTGTTCAAGAAGGGCAACCCACAGCTGCTTGTCTGGGGCTCTGTCTAGTTAGGTTTTGAGTATCTCTGAAGATGAGACTTCACAACCTCTCTTGTCAACCTGTGAGAAGTTTTGGACACAGAAGAAAACTTATGGTTTTTTTGTCTTATGTTCAGGTGGAATTTCAGGGATTTTAATTTGTTCCCATTTCCTCTTGTCCTGTCACTGGGCACCACTGCAAGGAGCCTGGCTCTCTGCTTCCTCTTTTCAGGCATCTGTACACATCGGTGAGATCTCCTTGACTCTTCCCCAAGCTGAACAGTCCCAACTCTCACTGCCTCTCCTCAGACAAAAGATGCTCTGGTCCCTCAGTTATCTCTGTGGTACTTTACCACCAGGTCCACAAATCCAATTCTCTCAGAATTTTTTCACTCTATGCCTTACACAAATCTCATAAAAATTTTAAGGTATTAAGTAAGGCAGAAATCAGGCTCAAACCCAGATGAAAAAGACAAAGTAAAACAAATCAACCCAAAACAAAACAAACAAACAAAAAATCCAAACACAATTCCATTTTCCCCAGGCATTTGTATTCCTTTGCTTTATGTATAGCAACTTCTGAGTAAGCTTCAAATGCAAATTGCTATAAAACATGCTCTGTGAGTCCTCTGTCATGCTCAGGACTGGTTCAAGTGGTGGATCTCCCTGTGCTACTGGCCTGCTTTGGTGTTTCAATTTGGTGACAGATGGCTGACAATCATCTGCCGAGCTAGTTTTACTTCAGAAATCTGATAGGAAGGTTCAGTACATTCAGTCTTTTCAGAGACAGTTTACAGACTATCCTCAGCATCCATTTTGAAACCACCAAGGTACTAGAACTAAAATTTTGCATTTGTGCACAGAAATAGACAACAACAACAAAAAAAGTTTTCTTAGCAGCAGCAGTTTTTATGGCCAACTATTAACTGCTTCAGTAGAATGCTTAGTGCTATTTAAGAAACTCAAGATATATCTCAAATGTTGAGTTATGTAGTTAAAAATTAATAACCACTTCCTGGCTGGACAAGGAGCTGAATTTGACATAAAACCTTTATGTATATAGCCTTTACTAGTCACATTCATATAGTCTTCAATTTAAGAAGAGAGATTGTGACAGAAAAAGGTATGAAATAGTGTTTGAGCATTGTTCCCATCAACCAGTCGAGTGATCTCATTTAGTAACAGTGATTCAATCCCCACACTCTTTTTAGAAAACATTTGTTTGCCACCACCAAACTCACATTAGGAAATCCCTGCACAGCAGTATTTCTGCAGAGTGGACAGATGTGCTCGGCAATAACAGCTCAGCCTTCCCACGTGGGAAGGTGGCTATTCCAAACTCCTCATTTCCTCTTGTGACATATAGGACTGTTCAAAAGTTGGTGACCTGCTTCCTCTTGTAATGTCATCATGGCATTAATAAAAGGTTGTACTAAAATTACAAAAGGAAAAAGCCTCATGGAAACATGGGTCTGGTTCTGGGGGAGGAGCATGTCCACAGCTGCTAGGCTGTGTGTCAGTTTGTATGGCACAACTCTTATCCTGGAAGGCTTGTCCTCCTTCTGCTTTTGTGCATAATTTTTTTCAGTTTTCTCTCTCCTCATGATCTTTTTAAACCTTCATTCTGGCTTCTTTTTTCAAAAAATTTTAAAGGTTCTCTTCCCCCTCTGCCCTCTTAAACCAGAATATTCCTGAGCGTCTTGGCAATGCCAGCACAGGCTGCCCATAGAGCTCTATAAGTTACACCACCTGGGAGCTGGGATGGAAAACTGGTGTTGAGCTTCTTAGATGATGTGCCCATGCTAATGGCAGGCAATAAATTGAACAATAATATGAAAAGTTGCCCTTTTTTTTTTTTTTTTTTTTTTTGGCAAGAGTCTTTTATTTGCTTGCAGTGTATTTCCATAGTTTCAGTAAAGAAGTAAAGTCATCCATTTGGTTTGGAGATAAAGTTTTTCTGTTTACTGAAAGCTGAATCCTAGCTTTAGCCAGGCAATTCTGAACAACAAAGAAAACCTCCTGCACAGGAGTATGTAAAAAACTTGACAGGTGATCTCTCAGGTCAACTCTCTCACAAATGAACTTTGTTCCAAAATCCTGGCCACTGTTGGTGTCTTGGTTTGAAAAGAGAGGTGTCTGCTAAGGAGAGGCAGGCCTCTCTACGAATGATGAATTTAAATCTTTCCCTCCGTGTTATTATAATTTAGAAGATTAAAAAAAGTTTTCAGTCAGAGCTATGAGGAAAGGAATAACAGTCCTTTACTAGTAACTATAACAGGACGGACAAACAACAACAGCAATTATAACAATAGTAAAACATAACCAAGAGCCCCGGGGGGCAAACGGTGGAAGCTCCGGCGCTGATGGCTGGAAGCGGTGGGTTGTCCTCGGCAGGCAGGGGGTGTCCTGGCAGGCAAAGTGGGCAGTGCCGGAGAACCCGCAGCGGCTGGACCCGGGCTGACCCAAAATCCAGCGGGGCAGCGAAGAAACTCCGAATTCCTGGGCGCTCCAACAGATGATGGAATTCCCAGGACCAGACTCCTCCGTTAACCGTGGATTCCAGGCAGCTACCAGTCGCCCGATCCGTGCTCCCCGGCAAACCGAGAGCAGTGTGCCCACCACCCTCAGCTTTCAGGGGGCTTTTTTTCCTCCCCCAAAACTAAGTGATCAACTCCCTTTTGTCCGGGTCAAGCACCCTTTAACTACTAGTATTTAGTCTCCTAGCAACTTATGGGGGGGAAAAAATTCTACAGGAAACTTAATCCTGAACAGTTGGACTCTTGGACTCTTCTGCAGGATATCTACCACCTTGACTCTCCAGTGCAGGACCAGAAAACAAAAGCTAGAGAAGCAACAGTGCAGCAAGCAACAAAATGATTTCCCAGAGAGTTTTTCTGTTTGGAGGTGCTGTTGTCCCTCCAGTGAACCTGTTGGCAATACATATGCTTCCCTTTGTTGTCTTCCTCTCAGAAGCATCCTCAATCCCTTCAGTCAGAGGCTGCTGCCAGGGAACCATCTCCCCAGCTCCCATTCAACAGCACCTCCATGGCTCCAGACTTTCCACTTCCCACTGTGCAGATTCCCTCTTTGTGAAGTGGTGCTTTTAATGAAACTCAGCAGTAAAGGCATTTTGGGGGAAATTTTAATTATTTAATTATCAGATATGGTCGCATCGGACACTTTTTTTGCTAGAAAGGATATAGGAGCCAAATAATGATTTACTTATGAGAAGTACCAAAGCATGTAATATCCTGTGGCACCGGTCATTAGAGAAGTACCTGATGGTGCTGTGAAATCTGAGTTTCTTTTGGCAGGATTTATAAAACAGAGACTGCATTGTAAAGACTCCTAAAAGTTATAGTAAAATAAACTATCACAGAAAGAAAGAAAGAAAGAAAGAAAGAAAGAAAGAAAGAAAGAAAGAAAGAAAGAAAGAAAGAAAGAAAGAAAGAAAGAAAGAAAGAAAGAAAAGAAAGAAAGAAAGAAAGAAAGAAAGAAAGAAAGAAAGAAAGAAAGAAAGAAAGAAAGAAAGAAAGAAAGAAAGAAAGAAAGAAAGAAAGAAAGAAAAGAAAGAAAGAAAGAAAGAAAGAAAGAAGAAAGAAAGAAAGAAAGAAAGAAAGAAAGAAAGAAAGAAAGAAAGAAAGAAAAGAAAGAAAGAAAGAAAGAAAGAAAGAAAGAAAGAAAGAAAGAAAGAAAGAAAGAAAGAAAGAAAGATGCAAAATATCCATTGAGATTTTTACTTTAGCTCAGGAAAATTTTGATGATTTTTTCTAATTAAATCAACAGAAAAACTTTTGTTTAGAAACTTAGGAAATTTATTTTGGAAACCTAAGAAAAAAGTAGAATACTGGTTACATTTAATTTCAGATAACTTACTTGTTTGGAGTTTTACTCTTTAGGCTACTTTTAACTTAATGTGTAGCACAATATGTACAACACTTTAAATTACAGAAATGTTTTAGCAGATACCTTCTTTAAGAGCTTCTTGAAAAATAAAACAGAAATATTCCATCTTTTATTATGTATAGATTTAGTAGAGCTTTCAGAGAATCCTTATGTGCAAAGTTACAGTTACAGACCTCAGCACTGATTTTGCAAACCCCCATACATCCAGTTCATATTGTAACTGTGACAGAAGTTTAAATCATCTAATATGCTTGTAGGAGTGAAGCAAAACTAATTAGTAAGTTCTTAGTATTCTCCATATGAAAATAGCTGCTTTAATTTTTTAAGCTTGCAGAGTTTGCAGTGAACAACAAATGGACACATCTGGGGCGGGGGGGTCGTGGGCGGAGGGGCGTGGGGGGTGTGTGTTGCAATTTAGTATCAGTGCTGGGCTTACCAATTTTTGAGTTTCGAGGAGAAAATCACTCTTATGTAGAAAATCAGAAAGACATTTTAAAAATCCAATTAAAAAGACCTCTCAAACTTAATAAAATCTTGAAACCTACCATTTGCTACAAACAATAAACTCCCAAAAAATCCTTTGCCATAATGTTTGTGATTATTTGTATTACTTAGGTCACCAGAAAGAGGTTAATTATATAGCTCATTGTGTGGGCTGGAAAAATCACATGGCAGCCTTGATTTGAATTACTTTTTTCTCCATCTCTAAAAATTTTCAGTATTTGTACCCATTTATGAAGAAGCTTTTATCATTTCCAAATACACATGGGTCTTGAAAGGTTTCCTCACATTTCCAGATTTAGGTTAGATTAACTGAAAGCAAATTTTTACACACGAGAATTCTTTTCTTGAGAAAAGGTATTTTTCTACCAGCTTTTGCTTTATTTAGCTCAGCAGCTCCATACAAACCACGTTTGTTGCCTTGATATTCTGCAAACATGATTTAAAATTCTCAGGCAAGCCCTTCAAAGTATTCCAGGTCTGAAAGGTTTGCCAAACCTCTGAAAATATAGAAGTTTATTTCTAGTAATCTGTCACTTTGGAAAAGCAAGCATTTGATTTATCATATGCTCCTGAAACCACATAGCAAAGAACAGGAGGTAATTTACCAATCTCTCTTATCTCAGTTCTGATAATGAGGTTATGGTACAAGCCTAAGCCTGCCAGCCAAAACTTCATACTTCAGGTCTAAGAAATTCTCTGGTTTACTCTTCAACAGTGTAGGAAAAAAAAATGAGTTGCACCTGTTTTCCTATTTTCAGAGAAGCCTCACATATTCACCTCCCCTAAAAATGTTCTCTAATATTTATTCATTTCCAGCATCACTGGGTTACAACAGAAAGTGAAGTCCATAACTGCAAGTACCAATGGAAAACAGTTAGGAAATGAAAACTGAAATCTAATGCAGTTACATTCTTACTGCTAAAAGGTTTCCAAAGTAAAATGGCACAGAAAAAGCTCCGTGATTCTGGTTCTTTCACCTGCCCTTAGCTTGACCCATGAGCAACATAATACCCTGAAGTCCATGCCTGGAATTTGTGAGGCCCAGCCAGAGATCCGAGGCTGGATGTCAGTCTGTGCTCATTACACGGGGCTGGTGGAGGGACCAAGCTCTCATCTGCCACCCTTGCTGCTGAAGGGCTAGAGACAGGCTCTGCCAGTGCCCGTGGGCAGCACCTCAGCTTTGCTGGTTGGTTTTCTGGCACCAAAGCTAGGGCAGATGACTCATATAAGGCTACTAGCAAAATGAGGAAAATATGTGGTGTTCTAGCAATTTGCAGGATCAGAGTCTCGGTCACGGATTTGTTTCGAGTTCCCAGAAACCCAAGTCATGTAAGAACTGAATCACTGGCAGATATTAAAATGAGAGCACAATGACAGCACTGAGCAGCTCCCTGTTTTGGAGGCTGCAACTCACACACCAAGTTAAACCAGGTATCTCATGTGCAAGTAACTGTCCTGCATTTTCTGAGCCACACATGGTTCCCATCAAGCCAAGATGCTTTCCTAAACTTAATCGAACCTCTATTTTTCCTCTACATAGAGGAGAAACAAACACAGCGTTGATGTTCACGTTGATGACAACAAACTAATCATGTTTTTGGCCAAACGCTGTTCTTGACAAACAAGCACTCTCTTTTTGAGTTGTCAAAATAAAAATAAGCCCCAGAGCTAATAACCCCCAAATCTGGTAATATCTACCTAAAATCTCAATCACACAATTTCCTTATTTGACAATAACATATGAAAAAGAGAGAATCTGAAATTTCTTCCCCTATTCAACACTGTCAGGACTCACATTATAAAGGATAACTATTAAAGGAGGAAACTGGTCAAACTAGAAACTTAAGAGATGTGCTTGGTAAGTATTAACCTAAGACAAGGTCTGGATATTTTTAGACCAACAATAAATACAAGGTCACTGAAAAGACAAGCAGCATCTAAACTTTATTTTGGAACCTCTGCTTCTCAAACAAGTGTTAATACACTACATTTGCATGAAAAAGCCTTTCATCAGAAAAGGACTTTCAATAGTCCAATTCACCACTTCCATTATCTGTGTTGAAATTTTTTTTTTTTGATAATATAACTAACTCTATAAATAAACAAACTACAAGTCTAATCTTACACACTTCGAAGTCAAGAGGACTTTTCTTTCTATTTTCTGTGGAACAGGACCAGATACAGGATGAACTGATCCTTTGGGGAGCTCTTACATCACAAGGCCTAATCAGAAAGTCAATCTTCATGATTGCACAGCTTTTAGACTTTAGCACAGATGTGTGATTGCCCCATTCTTTTCACATCTTAAGGAGCATCATCACCATTCTTTAAATGTGCAGTAGGAGTCAGAACATCTTTCTTTTGGAAAAAGCTGTAGAAAAAAGTGAACTTTAAATTAGTGCAATTTTGCAGGTTTTGGAAAACAACATCACTTTGCATTCAGTCATTTGAAACTGGGGCTACAGTTTCCAGGGGAAAGGCCTCACTGGTTGAAGAAAAAGCCATAAAACAATTTCAAGTAAGCTAGTTAAAGACATATTTACCAGTCTGGGTTTTTTTCAAAATATTTTTATCCATTCTGTCCTTAGCTGAAGAGAAAATGTTTTTAGTTTAAAAGGCTACCTTTTAAAAAAATTTTTTTTTGAATTTTTATAAGAAAAATAGCCAGAACCTGGAAATATTAAATGCTGTGCTTTAATCCTTCATACTGGAAAAATATTTACATTTGGGTCCCATGAACTAGTTTGCTGTGGATAAATGGTTCTTCTCAACATAATTTTTACTTTAATTTCTCCTTAGGAAGGAAAAATGTAGGAATCTTTTCTTTTCAAACCATTCATCATTGAATTCCAAATTAAACTACAGAAATTGACATATGTGAATTTGGCCAGGGATTTGTTAAAAGATTAACAGAGAGAGTGATTTCCTAGACTTGAGAAGAAATCTTTTCACATGCATTATTGTTTAGCTCTTTTGCTAGTGGTGAAGTTCATACAGTTAATCTGATCATGTCTGCAGGTCTGTGTTAACCATGAAAAAGGCGTTAAAAATGGGTATGTACTATGAATCATATGTAGCCCCAGAAGTGCCATCAGCCTTAACATAGTCTGTGTTTTGTTACTTCACCCAAATTTGACTTTCTAACAAACATCCTTGAGCAGCATAGAATCCTAGTCTGGATCCCCTGAGAGGTTGCATTTCTTTTCACCCTAAATATGTTATTTTATGTAACTTTTTTTTTTTTTTTTAATAGTGGCCTGCCAACAATACCCAGGGTCCCACAGAACTGCAAGGTTTTTCTTCTTTCTGTGTTCATTACTTTGTTCCTGGCAGTATCAAACATCAGCCTGACACTGAGTCTAATGTCCCTGCCAAACTCGCTTCACATTAGTAGGCCAGTTCTGCTCCCAGCTATGGTGACTTTACAAGCATCCTTACTGATGACTGTGACTGAAAATTTTGTCAGGCATTTACTGCTGTTCACTGCAGTTCATATCTTCTTCAGAGCAGCTAATTGTTTAACTAATTGTGCTTTAAAGCACAAGCTGACACAATCACATGCCACTGATTTATGAACAGGATAGCTTCAACATTTTGCATTTCCTAGAATATATTTCCAGCAGCAAATTGGAAATATCAACTCTGTATTATTCTAGGTCACTTGGGTAGTATATATTCATACATTGAATATGTAAATCTCTTAACTGAGTAACACTCCAGACAATGAATTTAAGACATGTTTCTTAAACTGTCACCAATACTTACTCAGCAGGATGTGGAAACTTCTGTTCGTGCCTGGGGTTCTTCTCTCTTCACAATATGACATTTCAGAGGCAGTTTGATAAATGTTTTATCATTATCTGTGTAGGAAAAAAACCCCACCTGTTCTGGTCACCTAATGTAAGAGAAGGGAGGAAGAGTCAATGAGACACAAATTTGACAGTAACATAGCCTCAGGAAGCAAAAATTTTGTCCTGCAGCCCCTACAGTGAAGGCATCCTCAAGGAAGAATGCGGAGCAGGTGCTTTCACTAAGGTTGGTAGTCGAGGATCTCTGGTAATAGCAAACAGTCCATGACTTGGAGGCAGAAAATGGAAAGGAAAATAGGGCAACAGAAAATTGAATTGCGTGAATAATGGAGTTTCTCTTTGGCGACCCAACCGAAAAATAATTCATTTTGGGTAGGCCCAAAGTACTTGTCTAACTCAAAATGAAACAGCTCATTTTGCTTTCAAATCTCTTTTCAACCTTTGAAAAAAATGCACATAAAACCAAAATACTAAGTATTTAGAAAATGTCAGAACAAAACATTTCAGCGAGATTTTCCTTTTTTGAGCTGGAACCATCAACTGAGTTAAAACACAGGTTGCCTGACTGAAACTACATTTTTATTTTCTTTTGTTTGTCCCAGACATTTCCTCCTGTTTAAGAGAAACCTACTCCGACTTCTAGTTCCTTTGTTTATTCAAAACTGAATCCACAAGTCACACATACCCTGCAAGAAAACCTGAGAAGGAAATTCTACAAAGTTTGCTGTGTGGCATTTCCAGGGCTCCAGCTCATGTGGTTTCTGTGGTAGAGTCTTCCAACTAGTGGTTTTTAGAGCTGGAGAAGTTAATAATCAGTTGACTTAATTTTTACGTTTTTGTGGACAAACAGGTTTTAATCTGGGTTTAGTCCCAGTGTGAGAGACTGATTTGACATTTCTGGGTAGGGAAACTCAATAAGGGCAATGTAGAAGAGATCTAAAGGAAGTAGAAGGAAATAAATGTTTATCCATTTGTGAAGTGATTTTATCAACAAGAAACAGCATGTATGTGTCTCATGGTCTGGTCTCTATCATTAAGGAATAAAAGTGGTTCTTTTAGGGTATAGTCACGTTATCCTGCCCAAAATCACAATCTTTATAAACCTCTGATGTAGACCAGAGAAATGACACCTGTATAATTGTCTTATCCGCCACTGACTATAAAGGGAGAGAGATGAGAGAGATGTAGTTTAAGGAAAGACTGTGTACGTCAAACGTCAGGGAAGTGACGTTAACTATTCATTTGGTGTTTAAATTCCCTTCCTTTGCTGACAGTTCTCACAAGTTTGAGGGATAAGAGAAAGGATACTGGCCAATAGCTCTTGACAACATCGTGCCTTATCCCAGAAGAAAGGAGATATATATCCAACTGAATATATAATAAAGGTTAAATCCCTGAAACTGTCATGTGGTACCAGATCCTGCCTGTCATTAATGGGTCACTCCTGCCTTGACTGTGAACAAGCATGTGAATCATACGTTGTGATATACGGATGAAAGTGTGAGGAAAAGTAAACCATGTTGAATGCATCTAGTTAGACAGGTAACAGGCATCCATCACCCAAATGGATCATAGGTCATATGCCAGTCTAATATGTGATTTCGGTTCACATAAACTGTGTTCAAAATTAAAGATGGATGTATGCTTTAAAATCCATCTTAAATTTGCTCTGGTTCTGGAGCAAAATATTTTAAATGTGGACAGGATTCTTGTCATCCTGATGAATAAGTGGTAAGGCCTTGCTCAAGAAGACTTCAGCAGTTGCTGGAATTTGCTATTACATATTTCTTCTGGCTTTCTAATTATTTGGATGCTTTTCACCCCTTCAACCTTGGTCCAGTCACCAGTTTCCCTGGCTTCACCAGACCAACTCTTCTGTCTTTGTCAAGAGACATTGCTGAAGGACCTGACGTTATAATGACAGATTAAACAGTGTTTCAGGAACTTGGGGGGTTTTTTCTGTCTTGGAGTTTTCTTGAGAATAGGCACCAAACATTCTCTTCTGAAGTACTTTGAGATCCCTGATGCTGCAGAACACCATTTATGCTCAGTATGCTATGGATAAGCAGTGGGAATGCAGAGTTTCTTTAGCTGCTGCTGCCTGTTTGCCTCAACGTCATCTGACCCATGGGGACAGTTTGGGACTTTTCAACTGCAGCTGTTCAAGGGGGGATCTTGTCTCTGTGTGTACCGAGGCAGAACCAGTGAACCAAACAAACGACTTTCAAGAGTGATACTATTTTTCCCACCATCCCCTACAGGAAAGGCTGACTGACATGCTCCCCGCTAAGCTCTAGCCTGTGAGAAGTTGAAATTGCAGGCTTATTCTGAAGAAGCACAGCCCCAGGCAGAGCTTGCATCCTTTCTGGGCACAAGAGTACAGTGACTAGTCCAGCAGCTCCACAGGCGCAATGTGGATCATCTTCCTTGTGTTTGAAGAAAAAACAAAATGGCAGTATTTGAGGTCCAAAATATTTATTATAATAAATTAAAGTCCAAGCATTTATAAAACATTCCATCTTCATATAAATATCACACAGCGGTGTTAATATCTGGTAAACCTTCATAAATACATTTCCATGGATATTTTTCAATTAATCTATATAAATAAAAGTGTTGTATAATTATTACCTTAAAATAAGTTACCATTAAATACAAATGACAAAAATTATTTCTGAAATAGTCTGAAATAACAACTTTTCAGGCAAAGGTCAGAAGAGAGCAACATATGCAAGAGAGATTTCCAACTAGGAGGTTCAAAACATCCTGGCTAAAACACCACATCAAAACATCACTGCCTTGATCAAAGCTGATTCATAGGTGTCAGATTTCAGTATATAGAAGACAGAAACGGTTACCTCATTCCTGTGAAGATGAGGAGGACAGAACAGTGCTTTTGTAAATAACTAATGCCCTATGTTGCAATCAAGAGGCATTGTCCTGGAGTTTTTGTTTTCAAAGAAGGCAGCAATATGCATCCTATCTCTGCCCACTTAGTTTGCAAGTTTTGACACAAGTGAAAGATGTACTGCATCTGGGGGGAATGGACATAGTTGCAGCTAATCAGTTTGAGTTATTGCAAGAGATCTGCAGAGACATCTCTTCAAGCCTGATCCAGAATTTTTTCAGTTTTTCTTCTTGTTACCTCCCTTCTTTGGGGCATCAGTACAGGAATTTTCCATGTAGTCAAACAGTAAATCCAGCTCTCCAATTGCTTTAGTCTTTCCATTTTCTGCCAACTAGAAAAGAGCAGAATACAAATCTTAGCAACTAGCTATTTTTCAGAAAATTGAAATTAGGATTGTCACAGAAACTTAATAAAAAATTTACTTTCCTAATTCTCTTACACAGTTCCATCCTTATAAGATATAAACTAGCTAATTCAAATCTAGACTAACATATAAGTTTCCTGCAACCTAACTTTTGAAGGTTTAAATTACCATAATATGTGCAGAGATCTAACAGGACAAGCAGGGAGGGTTGAAAGGGGAAATATCCTTAGTCCCCTATTTAATGCCCTTGAAGGCTTCCTGTCCTAAACAATCTTAAGTTTGTTTTATAATTACATCAGCCTTAATACAACTAAGAGACTGGGGTTTGAAACTGCTCTTTCTAAATGTTTGGGGGAAATGTACCTGTGCCATTTTGTTCTTCATTTGTTCCAGGTTCTTTTCAATGTGTTCTCTCCTTCCTGAGAATTGCTAAAAGAAAGGAAAAATCCAGACATAAGATGGACAGTTAATTGCAGTGAGATATATATATATTTTGTGTGTGTGTTCTTTTTTCTCTTTTTCACACCTTTCTATTAACTCTGACTTTCATATCTTTGATCTGAGGTTTCCTTTCATATCACTGTCTTTTGCCACTGCTTGTAGCATTCTGAGATTTAGGAGCAGCAATGAAAGTCGAAAGGAAAGAAACCAGTGTTACTCACACAACTGCTCAGCTCTGAGGTGAGGGATGCCAAGAACTGTGCCACCTCCTCAACATAAGGGTACTGGTTCTTGACTTCAGTGAGGAGAACATCTTTTACTACGAACTCCACAACCCTCTTCATCAGGTAGCAGCGGTTGTTTTCCTGTGTATGAAAGTAAGAGATCATGTTAAATCAAGGCAAGAAATCACTAAGTGCTGCAGAGGGATGCAAAGAGCAGATTCCTCAAGTAAGGCTTACCCTGATGTTAACAAAGAGCTGCTGCCCAATCAATCTGTTGTCCGTGTCCTTGTCTGAGGCACTGGCCTGAGAGGAAAAAAGGAAGTGTCAGCTGGTGATGGGAACCTTACTTAAAAATTAATAATAAACCCAGAAGTTTTTATCAGCAATGAAAGTACAGGCAAAATGAGGGAATGGACACCACAGTCTGTTACAGGTAGATAATCTTGGACATCGTGTCTGTTTCTCCCCTCAGCTGGGTGAGGTGCAAGGTCAGTGTTGCAGGAAAATAAATAAGCCAAAGTCTGAATTTGTGTCCCCCACTTAAAAGTCAGAAGTCATCGTGGTTAGGGTGACTAAACCACATGCTGCAGGTGGCCAACCTCACAGCGGCCCGCAGTGCTGCTGGGAGGTGCTCAATGGTGTGCACCCAGGGAGATCCACCCATGGCAAAAGCAGCCAAGAAACCTGCCCTAGCAGAGCACTGTAAGGTGCCTGAGCACCTGCTTGGCTGTGACTGGAGTCATGGACAGGCCCAGCTCCAAATGGAGTGAGCAAATTGTGAAATTCAATGTCATATTTCACAATTTACCTACTTTGGCAGCTTGAAGAGAAGAAGCTGTGCTGTTCCAGGGGCTGCCTTTCCCTTGGGGAGCAGCAGGAGGAGAGGCAGCAGCTACCCCTGGCTACACAGCCAGCAGGCAAGAGACCTGCTCCACACACCCAAACTCTGCTTTAACTGCAAATGCACGTTGTTGTTTTTGGTTTTGTTTTTGTTTTGGGGTTTTTTTCTGGAGAAAAGCAGGGGAAAGAGGGAGGAATGCCAAAGACCAGAAGTCACGGCACCAACAGAGGAGTAGGTCCTCAGGTCCCACCATGAAGAACACATGGACGACTGTACCGTTTTAGCCAAGGTGTAGGTGCGATTCCGGATGTAGGGCTGCTGGAAGTTGATCTTCCTGAGCCTGCAGGCATGATGGGCAGCGGAGGCCCCTTTCAGAGGCAGAGAGCTGGTGAGAAGAAAGGGGAGACAGCAACAGCAGCAGAAGAAAACCCATCCTGGGAAGCTCCTGGACAAGGTCTGTAGGGAGGCCATGGCTCAGGGTCTGAAATCGTCCGTCCCAGCAGGCTGCAGATACAGGACTCAGCACTGATGTGAAAGAAGGCAGCGTTACCACCAAGGAGAGCGGGTGAAGCAAAGTGAGAGCAGCACAAAGGCTGCAAGCCTTACCTTTGCTGTGATTCTTGATGTGCTCTGCAGGAGGTGAGCTGCACCTTATATAGGGCCACCAACATCTCTCTCAGCTGGTTTTTTTTTGGGTACTGGTGGTGAAATAAAAATGACATCAGCAAGTCTCTTACTTTCCAGTATCCTCTTCTGAGAACTACCTAACCACTTCAAAACCCACAAATACAACTTCAAGGCCATCATAATCTTTAGTTTCCAAAAAAAAAAAAAAACCCAACCCCACAACCACCCAAATATTAACGTGGGGCAAAGCAGGGGCTTTTACTAGGATAGGAATCCTGAATTCTTTTTGCATAAAAATATTTGAGAATTTTACAAGTTTGTGCCTCCTGTCCCAATTACAATGCACTTGATTAACAGTTTGATGGCAGAAAGCCATTAGATCTTCTGTGGTACAAGATTGATTTCACTGCTGCTGACTGGTGCGTACAAGTTATCAGAGATCACATCAAATCCAAAGCACTGACCACCTGTGGCTCCTACCCTGAAAATACCCTTTCCCACATAGTGACCCACTGGAGCCACTGGCCATCTGAACATCACAGTGCAATCCTCTCCGAGAGATCAGAAACTTTATAGGACCAACACTGCATTTATCACATGCCTGATTTCCAACTTCCCTTTCTCAAAAATATTTTCTGTATTTAAGGCTTTAATCAGGAATAATGACCAGAGCTGTGGTCATGTACTTATCCAGGTGATTTCCATGTTCCTAAGGCTCGTCTGCTATCATGAAGGCAGTGCTGCACCTTCAGTCTGAAATACCATGCTGTGTTCCAAATAGGAACATGCACTCTTTAGACAGTAATTTGCAACCCATCTGTAGACAGTAATGCATGAGAACACGGAACTGGTACAAACGTAAACTCCTGGTTTTCTAATACCCACAAGGTACACAGATGACAAACAGGGGAAAACAGATCTGGAAAACCAAGGCTTCAACTCTGCCTCTGAGAGTGGATATCTGAGAGCTCTGAGGGTGGGCATCCATCTGGCTGGGCTCCATTCTTTGTAGCTCAGGTTCTCAGGACAAGAGCCTTTATCAACCTAATCTCATGCTCTGAAATGGCCAGATCTTTTTCTTACACCTGAAATGAAGCTGTTAAAAGCTGAGTGGAATGGAGCTTATTCTTTAGCTTCCACTGATGCATCTGCAGCATAAATTTATCCCTCCATGTCTCAGTCCTTCTCTGGTTGCCCTTAGACACCTGCTACATCAGGTCTGGGCCCTGGAGCCATCATCACTGCCTCTACCCCTCTCAGGTACCCATTGCCATGACCTGCCTCCAACAGCATCTGGACTGAAGCTGACAGCAGAATGTGAGTCTGGACCCAGGATGGCAACAGTCTAGTTCACATCCAAATGTACCACAAGGCTATTCAAGAATACATTTCTAAACTCTTTTCCACATATATTTCAAGCCAATAGTTCCAGTGGGGGTACAGGTTAATAAGAAGATGAAAGGATGAGTTTTACTTCACCAAAAAACAGACTTGGTTAAAAACAGACTTTGGTTAAAAAACCAAACTGGGAGAATCCGGACAGGCTGCTTTGAAGTATTGACCCTCCCTGAAATACATTTCCACTAACTCCCTAACTCCTCCCCAGGTGTTAAACACAGTCTGATAACCAAAGTCTGCTTCCAACTGAGGTTTCTCCACCAGCTCATCCATCAGAACTGAAGTCCTATACCCAAAACAGGAGCTGTGGACAGGCATTCAGATCCCCTGTCCTCTTGTCCTTCTGGCACCACCAATCTTTCGGTCACTAACCCATCCCTTTGGTCACTAACTCATCATACACAGATCCAGCTTGTCTGACCTCTTTTTGTGGCTCCAATCCCATGGAAAGGGTGCATGACCTTAGTAGGTGCTGTGCCACGCCCATCACTTCAAAACACTGTGAGGAGCACCCCTCATCCCTTGTCCTGATGGTTATTTAAACAAAATCAGGCAGATTAATGTGGAATTAGATGCTGAATCTTTCTTCTTCCCCTTACTATGCCGTAATTACAGGACCTCTTCTGTCTTCCTGCTCTTTTATTTGAAACCATGCACTGGGACATACCTATTTTCATAAAAAACCTTAAGTTAGCCTCCCATCTGTATTGTTAGCCTTCTCAGCCATGCTGCTTTTTGGTTGTCCCACCATGTCCTCCTTCTGAAGCTGCTTCAGTTGTTTAGTTTACCTTGCTATTTTACAGACACTGAGATGCTGAAATGCTTATTTCAAGTTCATTAATCCATGTTTTGCAAATTCTGTTTTTATGACATTACTAAAGATTTTACATTATTTACCCTTTTGTTAGCAGCTGTGAGTTACAGCTATCTTTCATCCCTCTAGCTTACTCTGAGTATGGTTCTGCCCAAAAACAAAGAGCCAAGATGTTACCGGACACTAACACGAGCAGACTTTATGTTCATCAGATCATTCCTGGCCTCAGGACTCCTGGTCCTGGATGTACCACAGAGCTACAGTGTAGCCACAGTCAAGGCTTCAGTGATTCCTTGTAACACGTCAATAGAATTTCTTTGGAAGCGGAGATACGGCTCCCATTCCCAGGGTCTTGTACTTCTGTTATGAGATTGCATTGAACAAAGATTAGCCACGGTTACTGCCTCTTTTCACCGGCTCACCACACCCTGGATGGGAGATGCACATCCAGTTGTACAACCCATGTTAAGATGGGGCTAAATACCTATGCTAGTGCTGGATCTTACTCCAGTGTCCAGCTGAAGTCCAGAGAGAGACTTCTTTTTTTAATTCTTGTTTGAGGAGGAAATACATTAAACTTTTTAAAAACAAGGTCTTGAACCAGCACTGAAGGTGAACCTCAGGGAAATTGCTTGGTTAGATTCCCCTTCCCAAACGGGAACTGCACAGCAGGAGAGATCAGTGGAAGGAAAGCTGCCTTTCATTTAAAATGTGGTACTCTGGATGAAACCATCACTGGAGGGTCTTGCTATGTGGAGAAAGAGTACTGGACAAAATGCATCTGAATAATGAGGGGGAAGTAATTTCCCTTTCTTATTTCATGATTTTTTAATAGGTTTAATGATACTTTTAATGTTTAAGACTAGTAGCACTGTATAAAATACAAAATTCTTACAAGAAAATATAACTCCTCTGCTTTCATTTCAATTAAAAACTACCAAAGACCTTTAATCTTCTATAAAGTACTCTCTGTAATTTTTTTTCAAGTTAAATGAATCAAGGAAATTATTTTGAAATTGTTCCCAGGTCACTTTTTCTCTCTAGTACTCCTCCAACAGTTAAGTGTCTATCCTATCACTTAACTCACCTATAAAACTTTGAAGTCTAATTACATGGAACTTCCCTGATTCATTAAGAAACCATAGTGGTAAATATTCTCGGCAATGACTTCTTGACCCATTTTGAAGACAGAGGATTTTTTGAGGAGGACTGGAACTCTGCATCACATCTGCTTCTAAAGCCACAGACACTTCCTTCTGACTTTGAATGAGGTCACAGGTGAGTGAACACACACCAATACTGTACTTTGATGTCCAGCTGCTGTGTATCAGCAGCAACATACTAGCATGCAGGAATTTTATTGGGCTTTAGTACATTTTCAATCAGCCAGCATTATACTGCATTATTGGAAATGTCAGGACTGGCCTCTGGGCTGGAAATACTGTCAAGGGTTGGCATGTGAAAAAGTGAGCCTTTGTATGTTGTGTTGTGCTCTTGGATCCTTTATTTGGCAATGAGATTCTTCCCCCTTAAACATTTGTATGAATGGGCCATAGGTCATGTAACACCTAAAAATGAACACTCAATCTTAGGTTTCAGGTCACACTCATCTCCTCATTTTGCTCCAGCTCATTTGTGAAGCAGTCAGCAGTCAGGTCCATCTTATCTCAGTTCTTCTCTGCTTTTGTCCAGACTTTCAAACTTCCGAAGATTAAAGTAGACTATAAAATTTTTTCAGCTCAAGCTCCAGTAAAATCTTATTTTAGTCAGCTCTCTGGCCAGCAATGAAAACTTCAGCAATGCAAAATGATTCTTCTCTACAAAACTTGAAAATAAGCTTTTCTGTAATCCAGACCTTCTTTATGGAAACATCCTAGTACACAGGCAAGTGTCTTCTGGGCACAATCACTAGGAATGGCAGAAGGGATTCAATTTCTACAGAGGAAATAGTACCAATACAGACACTGGGAGAGGACATGTAACATTTGACCGTTACATTTTTGCTTGGTTTTCCTCTCTTTTTTTTTTGTTTTGTTTTTGTGCGTGTGTGTGATAGGTTTAATGTTATGTAAGAAATAGTAAGTCCTTGAAGAAGAAGGAATAGCATTAAAAAAATTGCTTAGCCTGGGAATATAAGGTGATTGAAAAAGACTCTGGAGACAGTAAAGGCACTGCTGACTCAGGGGTTTTGAAGACCATGTGCTATTTCCTACCTTCCCTGGCTGTAACATTTCTGTAACACAGAGTAACACATTTCCTCTGACAGTAACACTTTGGCTTTTATATCAGACATTTCATCAAAGATCTTTGTCTCTGACCTTCACTTGGTTTTGTTACATAATTTTTGGGTCTCCTAACTATGAGATGCCATATCTTAAAGCTGGTATTTCATATCATAAAAACATCCAAGAGGAAGGGAACTCATCACCTCAATTTTAAATTACATTCTGGGACAAAAAAAAAACAAACAAACAAACAAACAAACAAACAAAAAAAAAACCACCAACAAACAAAACCCACACCAAACCAAAAACAACCAAAACCAACAAAACAACCATCCACACACACACAGGAAAATTCACCAAAACCAAAATTCTTCTGTTTTAAATAACTTTATTCTCAGAAATATTTATATAGTGGAGATACAAAAGAAAGCAACCCAGAGATATATTGAGACAACACTGCTACCAAAATTCTTAATGTGTTAATACCATATTATTACTAGGACCATTGTGGTAGTAACTTCTACTGCAGTCCCAAAAGGATTAACTAATTAATTAATTAAAAAACAAACAAACAAAACCCAACCTGGGTCGATGTAACTGCAATAGATGCTAGTCCAGCGGTTTTGCTTCCTCAGAAAACTCCTGCAACATCAGTAAAACACAAACACAGAAGTTTTAATAAGACTCATCAATAGCAGTCAACACTCAGTTCACACAGAGTGAAAAAGGATAATTGAGACCATGTCAGTGCACACAGCCTCACAGCACCAAAGGCATCACTATTAACCCTCCCACCAGATGGCAACTCTTAATTCAGTGTGTAAAGTCACAAACATATTATAAGACTCTGTCACCTTATATAGTGACCTACATGTATCCAACCATGTCTTGTGAACAGCAGACCAGGTGAACCGAAACTCCTGAGCTTCCTGTTAATGTGTGGTGTGGTTGCACAGCCGTGACTCAGTAACATGATGAAGTGGAATTAATGAGATCGTGTAGCTCAAAGAAAATCACTCTAAATGGGAACAGAATTTTGCAAACTGGCTTATAATTCAAAATCCAGTAACAAACAGTTACTCAGGTTAAGAAATATCCCCAGCATCTTGGTTGACTAGCAGTTTTATCATGTAACAGAGTAATTATATGGACCCATTTTGAAGGGAAGCATTGTTATCTAAGGAGAAGTACTTGTGCCCAGATGCTGCCCATATACCAGCACTTCCACTGAGACCTTGAGCTCAGCATTTCCTGAGAGTGAGCCCCTGGCAGCTCAGCTATTCACTATAACAGAGCTATTAGAGAAGGTGACAGCTCTCGTGTCACTACCAGCAGCTTTCTTACTTGTCCTAGGATGTGTCCATCCCTAGGAAGCCAGCAGCCCCAGCCCTTCCCCAGACCAGGGTTATGCTATTGCCAATCTCCAAGGGGAGTTCTGTGAGTCGATGAGTTTCTTCTTGGAGTAGAATTATTGTCAAGAATGTGAGATTTATGGGGCCAGAAAAAATAGCTACAGCATAAGAATTATGATGCTGTTTTCCTGAGTCATCTGTTTTTAGCCGTGTGTCGTGTAAGATAAAATACACAAGCTGAAGCCAGCTTCCCACTGGAAACACAAATAAGCATTCCCCACGAGAGCACCATTGTGGGAATTCACAGGCCCACTCTACCTGGGGGAGCACTGAGCCTCAGCATGTTTCTCCAGTGCACACAGACAACTTTGCAGACCTGGGCACCCAGCTCTCCAGAATAGGGTGCATCTGCAGATTAAGTTTACGTGTCACAGCAACCCAGTAACCAGAAAGGGGCCTAGAAAGGGAGAAATCCAAAAATACATGCTTTCTCAATGCTGCCAGGCATTCCTGTTCTAATTCACATCCCAAAGTGGTGCTTTGGAGATATCCCAGCACATGACAGTATTACACAAGGACACCTTGAATTTTTAAAAAAAATTACACAGTCATGATTTAATCGCAGCCAGAACTAAGCCCCACTCACTCACTCACTTCCCACTGGGATGCGATGGGGAAGAAAATCAGAAGAGTAAAAGTTAAGAAAACCTGTGCATTGAGATAAAGATAGTTTAATAGGTAAAGCAAAATCCACAAACGAGCAAAGCAAAATGAGGAATTCATTCACCAGTTCCCATGGGCAGGCAGATGCTCAGCCCCAGGAAAGCAGGGCTCCATCATACATAGTGGTTACTTGGGAAGAAAAACACCATCACTCAGAATGTCTCCCCCCTTCCTTCCTCTTCCCCAGCTTTATATGCTGAGCATAACACCACATGGTGTGGGATGTCCCCTGGGTCAGTCGGTGTCAGCTGTCCTGGCTGTGTCCCATCCCAGCTCCTTCTGCACCCCCAGCACCATGTTAAGAGAGTAGGGTGAGGAGCAGAAAAGGTCCTGACCCTGTGCCCAGCAATAAAGAACACACCTCTGTATCATCAACATTATCTTCAGCACAATTTCAAAACAGAGGCCTGTACTACCTACTGTGGAAAAAAATAACTCTGTTCCAGCACACACACACGTATATACACATCCATACACAGACAGTATATGTGTATATCAGATTAAAACACAGTTAAAAGGAAAGTCTCTGAGGTCCACTTGAAACCTTCACAGGTTTACCTTAGGTACCTTGGCATAAGGTTACCTGGCATAAATGGAAGTCAGTCACACTTACAAAGCTGACATGCTTTACTAGAAAACATTATCACGACCTCTGAAGAAAGTGGGAAGTAAGAAGCTTGAGTTGTCCTTCGCCCCCTCCACTGAAGAACCACCTACATTAAGCAGGATCTGCTGCCCCAGCTGTACTACCCGACTCTCCCTTCCAAAGAGCAAGCTCTTTGCAAATGAGTGCTCTTGCTCTTACACTTTTAACAGAGCCCCATGAATGCAACAAGGGATCAGCTGCAAGCAGCTGTGAAAGATGTATGTAAACCAGGCCTCGCTTGCTTTCCCAAAGGACAGTCAGTCTTCACATCCATCTCGTGTAGTTCTCAGTCCTTCACCCTAACATGACACCACACAGGACCCACCAGCAAGCGGCATCCTTCAGTTTCCTAGGCAAAGCACATTTGACATGCCAAGTTCAGGCTCCCTCAGTCAGTCCACAGACTTCTCTAGGACACAGCATGTGAAAGAGAAACCTCACAAGGTCAGCTCACATCCCACCAGATGAACTGTAGGAAATACTAGTGTATTTAGGAAGTTCATTCACATTTCTACATGGAAATCCAGATGTCCTTCCTTGACACAATAGAACAATTGAATCAAAAAGCAAACTTGGATTTCCATGAAACTGGAATTCTTTGTTACCTACCATGCACTGACTGCTCTTCAGGTTTTGCTTTTGGTGTGATCACTACTATTGTGATTAACACTTTCCCACTGGGATCCAGTGCACAGAAAACCAAAGAAATGACTGCACATCTAAAAGTTAACTACAGCCCCAACATGCTATTCTCTCTTCCCCAGGCTCTGGTCTGCAAAGGTCTGCATAACTGCTAGAACCAGGACATTCATTTTAGGCCATTTACAATTAAAAGTACTGTTTGGCTTGTTTTCTTTATCACACAATTGTGTGCATCTAGGTAATGAAACCATTTTTCTTCAGACTAGAGTAAAAATTGGTCAACAAGGTCACACCAAAACTTCCACTTGAATCAAATGGTGATGGGGCTCTTTGCTGACAAATTTTACCACATGGTTAAGAATCGCTGTGACACCAGAACCTTAGGTGTCAGCTCAGCCCTGCAGAACAGGAAGATGGAATGAATCAATATAGCATCATGCAAATAAGCACACACTAAATTGTTCAAAGAAGCTGAGCTTCCTATCCCATCTTCAAGTACTACAGATTTGCTCACTGAGTATTATGGATTTGGAAATGCGTTTTTTTTTTTCACTGTTATCTGCCAGAACACAATGACACCAAAAGTCAGATAAGGAAAATATATTAGTACCCAGGCTCCAAGAATTTTTGAGTGAAGGAGAAAGCTGGCACCTGGTAGACAATTTCATTTCCTCTCACCTTACTGCAATACACACTGGGTTTTGGGCTGTGGCCCTTGGGTGCAGAAGGCACTCCAGCTACCTGCAAGACATTGGTGAAGCAAAACCTGTTTTCAGAAGGTTGTTACTCACCACACAGGAATCCATCAATAACTCAATAGATGTGGATCTATTAATCCAAAAAGGCTGAAAAATCCCTATACAACATACTCATAGTAATTAAAGTATCACTGGAAGACTACTTACTGAGTGGCTTTGTGACTTAATTGAGACTGTATATGCAAAGCCAGTTAGAGAATCAGAGTAAGATGAGCTGCAAAGGACCTCCAAGGATCACCAAGTCCAACTCCTGGCCCTGCACAGGACCATCCCCAAGAGTAACACCATGTGCTGAGAACATTGTCCAAACGCTTCGCAAAGGCTTGGTGCTGTGACCACTTCCCTGGGGAGCCTGTTCCAGTGCCCAACCACCCTCTGGGTGAAAAACCTTTTTTTAATATCCAACCTAAACCTCCCCTGACACAACCTTAGGCCATTCCCTCAGCTGTCAGTGGGCACCATATTGAAGAGATCAGTGTGCATCCCTCCTCTTCCCCCCACAAGAAAGTTGCAGATTGCAATGAGGTCTTCCCTCACCTCCCTTGACCAGCTGGTGACAGGTGGGGAACAGCAGCTGAAGACATTCAACATTTACTGACTGGGTCAGTTCTTAATGTGCTGGTTTTGTAAATCCTGACCTTAAGTTCACAAGGTTGTTTATTCCTGAGATACATCTCCTATTGGCAACCACCTTCCTCCTTGTCACCAAGACACACAAAGCAGTCACACGCAGGCAAGAGATTTCGCAAGGCAGAGGTCCTTCCGAACCAGCTCCCAGCTAAGAGAGCCGAGAGAAGAGAGCCCCTTTGTTTATTTTTTACTTTTTATACATTTCTGGGTCTAGCAGAAGATTGGCTTTTTGGGGTTTCCACCCCTCAGCCTCAGTGGCCAGACCAATTGTCAGTTACAATTGTTTTCAGGTTAGAAATATGCAAACAAAGGACAGAGAATGAAAAACAAAGGATTTGTTTATGTTACATCTGTGGGAAAGGTAGAAAACTGCTCTTAATATTGTACAATAACTAAAAAGATCTGACTCCATTTAAGAAAATCAAAAGGCTCGGAAAAACCAGGTAACACCTCCTTATTTATCTATTTGGTCTCTCCACTTTCAAGGCTTCTAAATCTTCCTTGACAGCAAACAATACATATTCAGTGCACAGCACACACTTGTAATTATTAATAAAGGGCGCACTTTTGAACATTTTTTCCACATTCAGCTTGCTTGAAAACACAACAGGAAATACATTTGAAGGCTGGTCTGAAATATTTAGAAAAATCAAAATCCCTCTTGAACAATAAAGAATAGCAGAGAACAGGCATGAAGAATTTAACATCTGCCTTGAAGACTACAGAACACGCTTCAGAAGCTACTAGCATTAACTCAAAGCCAAGTATTTTGTCTACACTTTAGTTTTAAAACTTCTGTCCAAAAGTAAATTCAATTCAAACATTTCAGGCAAATACTAAAAGTTGTTCAGATGGGAAATAATGTCCAGTGATGTGTGAGACACCATGAACTTCCATTCTAATATGTAAATTTGTGCGTACCCCTCTGCAACAAAAATGTCTCCCTCTTTTACCATACCTACTCTCTCCCTGGGAGAAATCAATATACATGTACCATATTGCACACATCTAACAAACTCAGAGCTACCTAAGGTGTACCAGACTCACCTGTACCAGAACAGACAACACTATAAGCAAAACTGGCACATATGGTGTTATAATATCTATGACTTACAGGCCTCAAAATCAGACCTGCACAAAAAGTCTAGACAGAGCTGTCGGCCAGGAAACCCAGGCAAACATAGAAAAACAAAGAAAGAGGACACAGTTAATAAAAGTCAATTAACAGGTATCACAGAGAAATAATGGATGATGAGAGCTCTCCGCCAGGAAAACAAGAACAAGTTGATATAATACTGTAGATAAATTAATGCATCCACATCACAGTAACATACCATCCTGAACAAAAATACTTCCCCTTTTAGCCATTAAGTTTTCCATTATAAAACTATCATTTTAGACAAAAAATGGAAGTTTTCATAAACCCCGCTGCGTATTTTCCCTTTTAGTAGAAATTGTATGACCAATTATAATTCACATATTAACTGCACACCACAGAACAATCCCAGAAGCCCTTGAGATAAAATAAAATAAAATACCTTGATTTGTTTCAAACAAATCCACTGGTAGGAAGCTACTGTAACATGCAATTTCTGGTGGAAAGGAACACCCTTTTCTAACATCATCAGTATTGGACAGTACTAATTCACTGACCCTTTAAATGTCTTGTTGGGGATTGACCCTTTGGTCAATGCAGCCCTTCCAGCCTGTGTAGCACCCATCTGCTTCGAGTCACCATTTAAAATATCTGTAGTCAGTTACGATTTCTAGTGTCAGCATATCTAGCTTCAATAAATTACTCTTTCTGAAGATCAGCTCTGAGGTAACATCTTGTCTTTCTTAAGTCCACAGATATTCCAGCTGAACAGGTGAAACAGAGAACTAAACAGAGAACTGCCAATGTAATAGGCGCTGCCAAATGATCCCACATAATTTAAATACAAACAAAGCAAACAACCGTTTTTATTTTCAGTAATATGCATACATAATTACATACAAAATCAAAATGCAATCAAGTGTGTACAAATTTCAAATTGTTCTTATATAAAATTTTCAAATTAAGTAATATTAAAACCTGAAGTCACACACAAAGAACTAAGCTGCTTGCTAGCCAGCTATTTCCTCCACTTCATTTTAACTTGTCTGCGTCTCTTGGAAAGATAAAATGAGGTGTCAGCATAAATCACTAACACTTTACACTGTGACAATCACAATGCTATCAGTATCCCCGAAACAGGAAACTAAGATAAGAGGTAATGAAAATATCAAAGTCAAGAAAAAAACCATTCTTTTGAATTTACTAAAAGAGATCACTAGTCCTAAATACCTGAGTTTGAAGTGGAGCTGGGGAACACCACTAGCTAAGGTGGCTGAATTAGCTTTTTCTAAAGAAGCTGAAATTGACACTAAACATAGGTCTTAAGTCTACAAGACAAGCATTCATATTAGTATAGCTGACAAACTGCAGTACTGTACACTCTGAACTCTGACAGTCATCCTGGCCAAAACCTGTGGACAATGAACAAACCATAATGCTTCGCTTTCCTTAAACTCCTGTTAGTTCTACAGTTAATGACACTCTATGTTAGTGTTATTAGGAAATTAGAATTTTTTTGGTAAAAGGTTAAAAGCAGTAAGTAGTAAAAGTAATTCTTTGTTACAGTGCTGTGTTATGCTGACAATTCATACAGTAACATAAACACATAAACCACAGCTGCCCTTGAGATAACTTGATAAAATAAAGCAACTGAGGTATTTGGTGAACGATGGTGTCGCCTCTGAATACTGTTCCAGGTCACACTGCATGACTGCAGCAGAATACCTTGAAAAATCAAACACAGGTACCATAAAAAAATAATTATCTCAGTGTCAAAAGGTGCAACTGTAAAAAACAGTAAAGCCTCACAAGGCCGTTTTAATATAGTGAATTAAGACCTAACTGTCAGATATAAAGAACATTAATTTTCAACATCATCAGTTTAAATATTTAATTTTCAAATGGGATGGCAAGTCCTAAAACTTGGGCCATAACAATGGTAAGTGAAAGGATGCTGTGTGAAACCTAGAATCTCAATGTTTTAAAATGTACATTACAAGCTATATAAAATACATCATTTTACAGAATAGTTTCTATACAACAGGAAGGAGAGACTATGCCTTGCTCCAGAAATCCTTCCTCTTCTGAGCTCGCTCCAGTATCTGAGATGCCAGAGAACTAGATGCTGCCGAGCGAGCAGAAATCTGAGACAACCTGTCATCTGTGGGAAAACAAGAAGGGAGAAAGTAAATAGGAAGATTATACATACATATTCAAACACAGCTGACATTTTTTGAATATTTTTATGCCCTCTTTCACAATGGATGCTAAAACAGTACCAAAACACACTTAAATTCAATTACTTTGCAACTGACATGCTGGAGAAGAACTTCACAAGAAAGCCTCTAATATGTTAGGTAAGTTTAAGAAAGTTACACGCCCATCTCTTGAAATCAAACTCCAGAATGAGACCACTGTGTTCACCTGGGAATTGCCCAATTCTCCAAGTCCTCCTGATCTTTACTCTCCTGTGTCAGAAGACCCCAGGAATTGTTCCTCTGCCACTGAAAACTATGTAGACTAGACTCTCGTAATAACATATTCTTGAAAGCAACCTACTGCTTCAAGCAAAGTAGACAACCTTAGAATAATATGACTAAAATATCAGAATCCACACTGCCAAAAGGAGTCCTTCTGTGTCAAATCCAGCCAATGTGCCAAAAGCTGCTAAAAGGAACATGTCCTCTGAAGAAAACCGAAGTTTACCACAAAGACAAGAAGCAGCAGGCTTTAGAAATATACTTTGAAGGGTCTTCCTTTTGAATACGGGGTCCATTTCACACACAGTGAAACCCCTAAAACTAATCAGTCTTGATGCTGCTTGCCTGACAAAGCATATTATAATTCTTTAACAGCATTATTAACATGTTGCTACAGGTCTGTCAAGGTGCTCTCTATGAAAAATGACATTAATTACACCCATTCTCCTGCAATGGATTAGAAAGAACTGTATCACTAGCTTCCAGACCCCTTACCAGCAAAAACAACAACAACAAATCCAAGAAAAAATTCCTCAGTCCAAACAGCACCAGTATTCTGTCAGTGTTTGAATTAACTTTTCAACAGAGTCTCTAAATTCTTAAAATACAGTGATCCTAAGAGCCTGTAAAAGGATCACACATATGTATAACAACTATATTCCCATGTATGAGAAACTGTGAACTGCATGTCTGCAAACAGACATGTCATTGGAATAACTCCCAGACTTGTACCTGAACAAATATGAACAAATATGGGCATAGAAAGTATCTGTGAGCTGGCACATTTCACCTGTTTCTGCAGGTTCATACATTATCATTCAGCTTACAGGGGAAAATAAAAAAGAAACAGCAGCTACAGCATTTAATCTGTGGGCAGCAATCTGTGTGAAGCAAGCTGCAGAGTACTACAAAATTTTGCATCTTTTATGCAGTTGCACAGAAGCTTGGCTGAGCCATCTGCACCACTCGTTTATCTTTCAGCCAACTGCAATGAGTAAAACAGAGAATGAGCCTGAACCTTGGTTAAAACCCAAGGAGCAAAGAAGCACCAAGGGGAAAAGAAACAAGCTTTTGGTTGTTCTGGGGTATAACTATAAATAAACTGCAATCAGATATAAACCTACTCTGCCCATACTCTGAGCTGAACCAAACACAGGTGATTGCAACTAGCACAGCACCAAACCAGGCTCAACCTCAGACACCATGCTAAGAAAAAGTGTATGGCAGATACAGTGCCTTTGGTTGACTCATGCTGCTGAAAGTTTATTTGTGTCTGCCCTCAAAAAGGCCAAGAAGATGCAGCTGTGCAATGGCTGCTCTCGTAGATTAACTTAAACATTAAAAAAAAGGCCAAACCAGCAACCAGAACAGCAGCATGCCATAAGCACCCCTAACACACTGGGCAGAGGACAGGTAGGAAAATTAAAGTCAGAGGGATCATTTTATGTTGCACATCTAGGACTAAAGTCTCACATGCAAAACCTTTATCTTAAAGTTTGTGGTACCTTTAAAGTTGCAACCAAAGTTGCTCCAGCTGCAATTTGGTCTGTGTTGCAGTTTCCTTTAGTTGCTATCTACACAAAGGCTTAAAAACATGTGGGCAGGAAACAATTTTAGGTATGGAACTAAGCAAGCTACAGTAACCATATCGAGAGCCACAGTGGTCTATTAATTTTCAGCCACATTTAATGGTTTATTCACATTACCCTATAATTTCATATTCATACTTCAGATTACTAGGTTGAACATGTTCAAATTATTTTGATGAAAATATGCTGTAGTTATTCAGGCAAACACATAAGCTAATATTACTTACGGCATTCAGAAACATCTCACATTCATGCAAGAGTTCAACTTTATTTACGTAACATACACAATATACAATAATACTTTGGGACAAGAAATACCTTCATCATTACGGTTTCTTTCCCGAAGGGGCAATTGGAAAGTTCTCACTTTTGGATTACCGAGATTCCCTACAACAAAAAGTCAAAAGGCACAGTTCTGAATCATTTCAAAATAGACTAAGGATACTATTTCATTTTAAAATATTTAAAAATGTTGTAACATTATTTCCAAAACAAGAGTCTCATAAATAGCACACATAAAAATTCTACCAGACTACTTTACCCTAAGATGAGGTAAAATAGCCTTGCCCCACTGTATTCTTCTCAAGACACAATTCTTTGGTCCATGCTAAAGTTACTTACTGAACTGTGCTCATGGTGCGGAACTAGAAACCACCACCAATTCTAATCTTTCTGAGGAAATTCTCTACATTTCACCTTCCCACCTAACCTGACAAGTGCTTGTTCTGTTCTAGAACAGAAATACTACTTTTTAGCTAACCTCTCTAATCAAAGGACCAAGAATTGTGAGACCTTAAGCGGCTACAGCAAGTCCTTCTGGAATGGAGACTAAGGTGACAAGGAGTCTTTATCAAATTTACATCCCCAGTACCCTTAAACATTGTTAAGAAACTTTTGAAATGCTTCAGTACAAATCCCTCCTCAGACAAGAAAAGGTTTTTCTCAACATCTAATAAACCTTCCAGAGATAGCTTTCTAATTTCCTTATCCTGCAGAAATAATTTTAAGGAGCTTACCTCTCAGAAATCCACAGCTCTTTCAAAATAATACTACATCATAAAGGTCCTGCTTACAGACAGCAGCTAGCAATTGCAGCGGTAAAAGCGTCACACCATCCAGTCGCAGCTTAAATATTAAAATTTAGAGCTGTTCATGCTAAACTAAATTCTTCTCATGGGTAGTATTTATTGAAATAATACAGCAAAATCAGACAACAAACTGATCATTCTAATACTGTGATATTAGTACAATCTGAAACTAAGGTGGGTGTTGTACACATTTCCTCAACAAGACTAACTAACCATACAGTTAAAAAGCTTTTGTGTATAAACAGCACATTCTTTGTAGATACTGTAAGGCAGCAAGCTCAGCACCTCTTGGCCTGAGCACTGCACAGGAGTCATTCACATCCTGCACCACTCGAACACAGACTTAATAAACAAAACCCACCATTATGCTGGAATTCTGGATCCTTAAGAGTCCCTTGAATACGATGAGAAGGACTCCAGCAAGGCACAGAGCATATTTTTGCTGACTTTGACTGCTCTTGATGGGCTGAAGCAAGAGGAACTTGCTCATCAGCAAGTATATTAGGAGGCCACTGATCCTGCCTAAGTGGCAGAGGATCCACAGTTTCCAGCCCAGCAGGTGCAGAGTTGAAGAGTGAAGTGGCTTCCATTTTCACATCAGGCTACAACATAATAGAAAGAAAAAAAAAGGATCAAAAAAGCACAAAACCATAACATCTCATACACAGATCCTCACATATGTAGAAAATGTTGACTTTACACTGTTACACTTCTCATGCAAGTACTAAAAGAAAAAGTGTTCCAAGCTTGTGAGTGTAAAGAAAATCTGTTCCTAATAAAAAGTGCTTAACATGGATTGAAAGTAATCTAATCAGGCCAAACCAAGAGCTTATTTTCTAAAATAGTGATTTTTTTAGATTATACAACAACAAAACAAATTTCTCAAGCAATTGTGTGTGCTCGTATTACAGAACTTACTACAGAGGTTGTATGCAGTTAAATGGTAGCTCTCTTTGTATAACACACTGCAAGCACAACTTGACAAAAAACTATCAAAATTTTGAGGATAACAACTCCTAAATGTTTCTATTTTTCTTTTAGTAATTACACAAACGGCAAAGTAAAAGCAGCACAAAAGTAAAGGAAATTAAAAGTGAAACTATTATGGCACATTAACCTATCTTTTACATAAGCACCAAACCTCTCCCTCTTGAATTTCTTCCAACTCAATCAATCTGGAGTTGTGCCCTATGTCAATGGCTACAATAACATTAAGGGGAAATCCTACTGGCAACCTTTTCATTTTTCTGTAAATGAGTCCCATGCCCTTAGTCTAAGAAGCCAAAGTGAAGCACATCTAATCTCACTCCAGTAGTCTCAACTCCTTTGTCTCACAACCCAAAAAACTATTTTTTCAGATATGCCTTTTTTAGTCACAGATACTGACAATTTTAAGACAGCAAATAACAATTCAAGAAAAAAATTTCTTAAATAAATTGTTCATTATTACTTAAAAAGCACATTCCTAAAATTCATAATCGTTTGTTTTCTGGCTCACCTGGAAGGACCTGTTTTTTGTAGAGTTTGTTGCTAATTTTTGCTTTCTCTGAGGTGAAGATGAAGACTTGAATTTAGGAGCAGACACTAGAACAGTATCTCCTATTGTATTGGAAAAGATGAAAAATGCCTTACATAACCTAATAAATTAATTCAATTATGCATTTTTTTTCTTTAGTTCTTGAAATACTGCTCATTTAGAAGTCTTTTTACCAACAGTTGGGGCAGTGCGATCATGATGAGTCCTTGGGGTTCCTGCAAGAGCTCTCAACCTCGGAGTAGGGTGCCTGCTGCTCCTCCTTGAGGATACAGAAGTATCTGACACAGCTGCAGAAGTGTTCAATACTAAGGCATTCTCACTGAAAAAAATGAGTAATGATTAAAGGATTAGCTAAGGAAGGACTCAGGAGTCTGGAACTCAAGCTTTCTCCAATACATTCCTACAATGAAGCCTAAGGCAAGACAGTTAAGGCCTTTGCACCCCTACAGCTGTAGCTAAAACATTTGCTTGCCAAGGGGAGTCCTGAATTCCAGCCCTTAAGCCTCAATTTCTGAATTTTGAACAGTCTCAAGCTATAAATCCAGGTTCCCCCTGTCTGAAAAACCCTGAGTATATCGCTGCACAATACAGAGGCTCAACAGGAGGACTGGAAAACTTTGAACCTGGAAAAACTCTGAACGTGGTTGCTGCCTTAGAGGTGGGAGTGTGGGTTTGACATCCTTCAGTCAATGTGGTGGAACTGAAGCCAAATATCCCAAATTTATGTAACCACTATAGCCCCATGGTTTTTAAATATACATCATAATATGATATAAATATATGTACCATACATTATATATGTACATATAATATACATCAGCACTACCACTTCAGTCTTCTGCCTCCAGGTGCATTTCAAAAGGAGGCAGCAGCATACCCACAATGTGCAGAAACCTGATTCTATCAGTACATGACAGAAACATCTAGGCAAAGCATTCCTCATGTCTAGCTCTCAAGAAGGTATAACGTAATCATTAAGCTGCTCTGCACCGCTGAGTCCAGCACACATCCCAGAGCACACAGAGCCCCACTGCAAGATGGCAGAAAATTGACAATGTCAATCGAAGACATCTATGAACTACATTATCTCTAGAATTAAACTGAAACTAAGAAAGGTTTCTAGATTATGGTTTTGAAAGCCAGCATTTAATACCTGTTGGAGTCTAACATCTCTTTTTTTTTTTTTTTGCCTGGGTTGAATACACAGTATTATCCCAAATGGAAACAATTACAGTTTCTTATCATTGATTAGTGCTGTAACATCAAAGATAAAATGCAATGAGGAATATAAAATGTGTAGCTGACATGGTTACAAGGGTCAAAGCTATACAGAATTAAATGTCTATCAAATGAAAATACTGTTCTACAGAAAAAAAAGTATGCAAAACTTGCACAGTGAAAAGACAGAGACTTCTGAAACTAGATACAATCTGGATCTCTCAAATGTCAAAACAGAAATTCATACACTGAGCTGATCTCCCATTATTTGTATATACCCTCCTCCACATTTTTCCCAGCTGTGTTTAGTAACATAATTACTGGTCATTACTGGGTATTAGTTATTTTTTTCTCCTAAGTCCTTTATCTTTGTCCATGATTTGTTTTTAGAAAAAACAAATGCCTAAGTACAATATTAGCATGTATCCTGTCCTATGAAATTCTATGCAGTCAACTTGAAGCAAATTGTGAGTTGTAATTTTCACTAAACTTGGCTGCCGTGTAATGAATAGTCTGTTCTAAGAGGCCCATACTGCATATACCATAGTTTTGGAAAAAAACATTAGAATCATTCATGAGTCTAAAAACTTCTGTCTTGCAAGTTAGAAATGCAGTATTTTTTATGTTAGATCCACTTTTGTCAACCAGCTCAGTGTTTTAAAGCTTCTCATTCCTTATCATACTGCTCAAAACAGAAGTACTACCACACCAATTTACACTCTCTTAAATACAAAAACTATTTAACCTATAAATTTCTGACCTGTTAGAGGAAATATACACACATTAGAGGAAATACACACACATCTATATACATATACCTATACCTATACATGTATGTATGTATGTATACACATTCAAAAAACATTCAGTTTTACCTTTCAATTTTCTTATCTTCTTTAGCATCCTTACTGTTCTCTTCTAATTGCTGGGCCATGACTGCAGCCTGCTCATCTGGCTTTTCATGCTCCTTCTCTTTTGTTGATTGTTTATTTTCCCTTTCTTCAGTACCTTCTTGCTCATCCCAAACTAAGCGTCTTTTGACTGGAACAGTTAAAGCATTTGACATGTCCTTCTTTGTGCTGTCCCTATGTGGTGGTTCTCTGGAGTCAGGCTGCTGTAGCACTTCAGGGTTTGGTGCAGCCTCTTTTTCAGAAACACTGGGTAAGAAAGAACACGGCATTTTGTATCACTGATTTACACGATATACGTGTCTGTATAGAACACATTCATCCAGTTCAATTCTTGCAAGAAGTACAGCTTACACATTAAAAAGTAGTACAGTTGACATGATGAATAGTTAAATTGCCACTGCAGTTTTATCAGATGCTTAAGTACATCCCATTTTCAAACTAGATTTTATGAAGACTCGTTCCATATTACCATTTTCAAAAATGCAGTGTAAATTAGGGCTGTATTTTTCATTTAAACAGCAAATTAGATTATGAGAAGTGCTCAAAAAACAACTGTTTCCATACAAACCTATATTCAGCATTTTGCTCGGGTTCAAAGCTGCAGAATAACAGGCAGGAATGACGATCTTACCTGGCAAGATCTAGTGCTCTGATGTTGTTGCTGATTCCTTCTTCTGAACTGGAAGTTGAGGACACATCCCAAAGACTGTTATTATCAGACAGGATCTGATTGAAATGGTATCGGGAGAAGTGTGTTCCCTCTACTCGTTGCCTGTAAGCCTTTGCTCTTTCTCGAAGCTCTCTCACCTACACATCAAGGTTTCATAAGTTTCACAGCTGTTTAAACTGCACTACTAGGCTACTATAAATGCTTGCATTAGCGACTGGCAGCTAGAAGAGAAAGGCGAGTTACTCATAACACAGGGCCAGCCAGAGCACAAACATTGCATGCCACAGTAAATACAAGAGGAAAGCAAAAATAATATATTCAGTAAGCATATATTCAGTAAGCGTGTTTGAGCCATGAAGCCAAAGCGAAATTGTCAATTATTCATTCCATGAGCACAAAACTTTATGCAGTAACTAAGTTTAGTGCTGGATTCTGGTTTTTCCATCAGTGCTCAGACACATTGCTCCAAACACTGGAAGCGAAACTTGGATGCAACCAACCTCCATATACCACATGGAATTTAGGGTGTTTTGAGATGCCTAAAGAGAAGAATACAGAGTTATTTTTAAATTTCTTCGTTTTCCTCTCAACACTCAAGAGTGATATTGTCATTATCACCTCTGTAACTTTACTTCAGTCTAAGTAAGAAATTAAATACTAAAAACCTGTCAACATAGCTCTATGCTGCCTCCTTGAGATTCAATAAAAAGCTCTCAAACAAGTACAGTCAGCACTGGCATTCCACCAGTTTTTTTGTGAAGCTTGAGGAAATTAATTTAGATTTCTAAACATCAACACTAAAAATACATTCTCCACTAATTTATGATAAATTCAAATCAACAGATCTACGTGTATGTGTAACACTGAATTTGTATGCTGCAAACACTGCAACTGTCTCTAGCTACATAAACATGAGTGAAAAGATAAGATTAATACAAGAACTCTGGGTGCTGTTGTATGCAAGGCACAGTATCAAACTTATTCCTTCTAGGCCATCAGTAACTGCAAGAATGAAAAATGGTTCAGGTGTCAGTTTTACTCCAAAACAATAAAAGTGATAACCCCCCTCTTCAAACATTATATACTATTATTTTTACAGTTAAGACCATTTAAACTTGCTGTCTTGTGTCCTTCACCCTAACACAAAATGCAGGGAGCAAAAGCAAAACCAAGAAGTTTAAACTATTAAAAATGACTTCGTGATATCTTGTGAATTCTGATTTACTCAAAAATGGTCCACAGGAAATAAGTATTTTGTCAAAGAGCAGGAAAGTAATACTGACATTACCTCTACCACATTTTCATAGCTTTTCTTTTTTATTCTTCTTTCATTATAGCTTTCACATCATTCCTCCTGGAAGGAACAGAGTTAGTGGGCTAAACTCAGTTGATCCCACTAAAAGTGACTGGATGCAGCAGATGGATATCCAGCTAACATTCCCACAATTTGACTCACTAAACTTCCAAAGAATAGACAATTAAAAATACATGCTTGCCATTTTCAAAGGAGAATTTAAAGTTTGATGTGCTAGTGATTTACTGGATTACTCACTTTAAGAAGAAGAATAAAAAATTAATTATGATAGCCAAAACAGAAGGGATGCAAATCCAGAGCAACAGGGTACCACAGGGGGAGGAAGAATACTATGTCTCCAGTGAATTGTGAAGTACAAAGGACAACCATCTCCTTCAGCAACTCAGCAGACAGCATTAACTCAGCAGGACACAGGCCCTGGAGAGTCCTACTGTGATTATGAATTGCCCACATTAATTTTTCAAAAGCGTAATTGGAAAAGGCTTTTTTTTTTGTTTGACTGCTGAAAAGCACCCTTAATAAATTGCAGAGAAGCAGCCTACAAGTAATCTCTGTGGCTAAGGTCACACCAGGATTCCATTATGGCATCGGCCTGTCTGGACTCAGAACTTCAGAAAGCCTGCTTTGGACAGAAAGTCACCCATGTGCCAAGTAACTTCTTTCTAGTTTCCTGCAATTCCCTTTCCAGCAAGAAAATCTCTATGGAAAAGTCTGATGCACTCAAAACATATCTTGACAGTGTGGGAAATCCTTGGTTTTTTATACACCCTAATTAAATGCCACATGTAAAGTTGAATATCCATCCTCCACTCGCAGTCTCCTCATGCTTTCCCTGTACTGCAGTGACTCCTCCCAGCTGACTGTGCCACAAACACACTATATCCCAAGGCCCACCCTTTACTTGACTACTAGTCAATTGCTCTTGAAGCTGAGCACTGCTCCTTATTGGTTTGAATGTTTCATGATGCAACATCAACAAATTAAAGTATTATATGCCAGAAAAATGATATAATACTCTACAGAAACATTCAGTATACCACTTAGGCTGCCTGAAACAGTTCACAACATTTTGCAACCTTAGTTACAGTAAATCTAATGCATATAAAAATTAAAATATTGCTTCTTTTCAGTCCTCTAACATCCTCTTGAGGCAGTTTACACAGAACGGATTATCTCATGCATGGCTGCACAAACTCTGATTATGAATCATCGCATACTTCAATATACTTTAAATATTGAGATGTATTTCTCAATGCATATTTTGTGTGTATTCTATAATTATTTCTTTTTGCGAAAAGGAAAATTACTTGCTAGATTAAATCTAGCAAGAAAACACAGAACTGAAAGCTACTAGACTACTCCTTCAATTCTAAGAGAAACTTATTTTCAAAGAGAACCTATATTCTCAAAGCCCAGCACCTAGAACCATTTCCTCCAGTTCTACCTTCCAGATCACCATGGACCAAACTGATGAGGAAACTCACTGATGAGGCAGACAGGTAGCAGCACATTGTGTCACAAAGGCTCCCTCTAGCAGCTGGGAAAAGACTACATCAATTCACTGAAATCACAGAGGTGCAGAGCTAGCTAGGTCCAGCAGTTTCTTAGCACACTATTAATGGTTTTGATTTCCTTGACTAACTCAGGAATCACACTTAATAACACTAAGAAGTGTTGTGGTCTTGAAGCTACTCAGCATTTTCACAGTTCTGTCAAATGACTTCATATAGAGTATAATATGTATTGCAGTTTCTGAATAAACTACAAGAAAATACACTGACTGAAACTTGCAAGAAAAATTCTCTATTTTATGTTATATATGACAGAATTCAGCTGACTGCTTTGAATGGACTCATGCATGGTAAACTGACAAACTGAGCCTGATTAACAAGCCAGCCTAGGCTGATAAATATATTGTCCTTTTCGCTTTTATTCCCTTGGAATCTCCTATCATTCAGCTCTGCATTTTGAACACTTCTGCTTGTTACAAATGGGCTGAACATCAAGAATAACATTACCTGTCACAAGAGACTCTGTTCTGAATCATCCTGATTGTATGGGAAACAAAACTTCTCCCTCACTTTGGAGGTCACATCAATATTTTTTTTTAGTCTCACCATCTCTCTTTTTTTTCCCCTATGTATTATACTGACTTGTCAGAATCTAGTTGTCTTTGTATACTCACCTTTGGAAGCTTGAGTCATTAGCATTACAATATCAAAGCTGTATCTTATAAATACCACAATTCAAAGATTTTGCATCTAAAAATCAAAATACAAAGCATGCTCAGGCTTCAGATTTTCTAAAAATACTCACCTGGTTGTGAGCTTTACTCTTAATACGAGACCAAACCCCATCTTTGTAGAAATATTGGGCTGGAGACAGAAATTTTGACCTGTATTCAGTGTTCATCTTCCTAAGAAATCAAGAATGAGGAGAGAATAAAAAGAGTAAAATTTGATATCCAAAATACTCTTTAAGAGCACTTTTAAAGTTATTCAACAAGCATAAATATACTTGCACCTAAATGCCAGCGAGACACAAAAAAACGCATGCACAAACAACAACTGAAACCAACACAACTAGGAAAGCCATGAAAAATACTCCTTCACAGTTGATGGTCCTTCAAGTAGTTACTCCTACTCTCTTTTCCTTGCAACACTTCCACCAGAAGCTTTTGCCCTGACAGCCAATGAGCAGAACATAATACACACATCAGACTCAATTACTTCAATGCAAAGTGTGGGAACTCGATTTAAGTCACTGATGAAGGTACATTTAAGTAAAAATGCCTGGTTTGGCATTAATGTGTCTGAGACATTTCCTTCCATGAACTCCACTTTAAAGGCGCTCTTGCATATGGGTAGGGTGAGCTGCTGGGTCTAGAAACATCTGACTGCCAGAACACTGGTCACTATAATTCATCTATGTCCTAGTGGCTTTGATCTTCAAAAGGCCTCAGTACTTGAAAAGATGGGTTCAAATTTCCCTTCTGCCACACACATACAAACACAGAAAAATTAACATCATGTAACCTATAGCAGGCAGTAAGTCTTAAGGACTTCCAGCCCTTAACCACTGAACCGTGGATGTATCAGCTTAAATCTAAAGATATTTTTGGATTTAATCATGCTTCAGAACATTACCAACTTAATTTTAATATATTCAACAGAGGGTGGAAAAGCCCTGTTTTTCAATCCTTCTTCAGAAACAGATCATAAAAGCCTGAAGTCAGAGAATAAAATGAACCTTGTAAAAAGAAAACTATGAAGGTCAAAAACCCCTTTATATTCAAAATTTCTCTCAGTACGTCCCTTTCTTTAAAACTGACAGAAATCCTTCACTTTTTGTTGCAAAACCAATGGATTAGCACAAAAACCACAACACTGCTGTGCCTTGATCCCAGTCATTCTGCTGCAAAAGCAGGCCATGCATTGCAACACAGCTTGCATACAAGCAACAATCCTGCCTGCATACTGACAACTTGCACATTTTTACAGCTATTTGCCCAGTGACTTTTTAAGATAATTTTGTTGTGTGTAACTACACTGAAGGCATATGAGGCAGAAATTTGCTCCTAGATGAAAAGAGGCCCAGCAAATGATCAAGAATTTTGCACATCACACACTGCAAAATTGACTATAATCTATTGCAAAGAGTATGAAAACCAAATAAAGGTTTTAGCTATACTATATCCACTCACTTTTCCATAAACCAATTTTATTTCATAGAATTATGGGTGATCGTTTTGTAATCAACTCCCAATCTCCAACAGCATTCAGATAGGTAAGTCTCCTCTCCCATCTTCAATCTAATGCCTTAACACTGCCACAAAGAATGAAAGCAATTACTGGGGTGTACATTAAGCACAAACACAGGGGAGATGGATTAATCTATGCATTTTAAAGGCTACTTCCTGGCTTTTATTGCTGTTGACATATCTCAGATGTGTATGAAATGGAAATGCAAGTTCAATTCTTGCAATGTAGGCACGTGGCAGAAATAAAAATATACACTGATAGCACTCAATAACATACCATTTCACTTCATTTCTGCGCTTGCCAGATTAAATAGGGCAGATTTCTTTCTTTTTACCTTGTGTAAATGGCACACAAGGCCTTACAGACCATAATAAGCAGACATCAAGTACAATCACCACAGTTTAAGGTGTGTAGTGGGCACAGTAGATAAAGCAGTTTGAAAGGCGACTACGACTTCCAAAGCACCTGTTGAAAGTTTAGCAGGAGCACTGCACTGATTTTATTTCATTCATGTGTATTCATTAATACTACTATTATTGCATCACAAGGTTCACCTGAACAGGAGTGGTTACAAAGCTTCTACTTCCACTGCCCAGAGAAGAGGATGGAAATTAACAGCAGGTTTAGATGTACCCACAAGAAGATCAATCTCAGCGCTGCAAGAGGCATTTGCCCCTGCAACTGCAGCATGGCGTGGTTAAAGGTCCACGGTCCATCATTCTAAACACTGGGCTGCTGTCCACCTACTCACTAGGCTAGGTTTTCCTGTTTCATACATACCCACGGCTTGTATGTAAAGTGAGGGGCTTTGGACTGATATGTTGCTTATTATTTTGTTTAAGATGTTTCTGTTCTGATTTCCCTTGTTCTGCTGCATCTTCTGCTGGTTTTTGAAACGGTTCTTCCCTCTTACTCTAAGGCAAAGATAATTTTAAAAATACCACATTAGCTAACATTCTGAAAACCCTCATATTTCTTTTGACATCAAGCACGTGAAAACAGTTAATTTTAGTGTTAGCTTTTTTGAATATTTAATAATAAAAGAATACCACAATGCCAAAGTTAAGATTGAGTGCAACATTCTGCTAGCTAGATGCTATTTTGACCAACTTTACAGAATTAATTCAACATGAAACACAGAAATAAAATAATACACTATCTGCACATTCTAACCTGAGTCCAAAAGGCAAATTTTAAAATCTTTATTTTGTTTTATAAATGTTTAGATTGATTTCTTTGTGTTTTACACCAAAGATCTTTTTCCCTGATTATTTCATTCTTTCAGAAATCCAATGCATCACTTCTGATTCTGCTAGAGATATTCAAAAATATTGTTGAAATTCAGTTAAAAAAAATAAAAAAGCCCACCAAAATCCCCCAAAATACTGTGATATTCATCAGAGATGAGGTATCGGTATAAACAACCAGTTTTTAGGCACTTCCACAAAAATTCCCTTTTCATTACTCCTCTTACTTCATTTATTAGCTGTTCTCAAAAAAACACCTGAAATTTCAATATGAAAACCAGATAAATGCTTCCTGAAAGCCTCAAGGCGTTTCAAGCTTTCTTCAAATCTATTTAAAGAGACAAAAAGGGACCTAAAATTTCTCATCCCCAGATGGGATTTAAGGAACTGGAGAGGTCTGAGTTTTAAATGATAAAACCTCCAAGCCAACAACCCCCTCAGAAGTATCAAAGGCAAGGCACTGCACATTAAGTACACCTTTTGCTCAGCAGTGATCCTAATGAACACCCTGTCTGACAACTGCCCTTCCTGTTCTATCAGCAACAGAGATGGGTACTGAGAGACTCAGATTAACTGTGAACATGGCACAGCTGGCACAAGCCAGGCCAGAAGATTCCCAAAAAACCAGAATGACAGCTTTTTGGAACAGCTCCTAAGGGAGCTGACTCAGAAAGGCAAAAAAGGAAGAGGTATGCGCAGTGGAAGCAAAGTCACGTGACATGGAAAGAATACAGGGATACTGCTTGCCAGCATAGGGACAAAATTCACTATCTCTGATTTATGACATTTAAGAAGTTCCAGACCTGCCATCTAGCCCTACTGCACACCAAGACACAACACTGGTACCGACCGGAGTACAAATCAGAGATTTAGATTGCAGAAACTATGCTAATTACTAAAAACAAAGTATCAATAGGGAACAACAACAACAAAAAATCACTTCTAAACTCAGAGACTTTAAACTGAAAGAAATGCTCTACAAAGGACCCACTACAGAACCCCCAAAATGCAGAGCTGTACATAATTATTTTCGGTCTTTTACAGCAAAACCACTACTAAGTCCAGTGTCACTAGCAACACTAAATAATTTCAACTTAAATCCACCTCTATATAGAATAATCAAAACTGCAGAAGTACTACTAAATTTTTCTTTCTGGGAAGTATTTACTTGTTAACACACCAGAAATTCTTTCTCTTCTGAACCACCTCTCTCTTGTGGACTCTTAGTAGGAGGAGACCCTTTGGAATTTCTCTCATATGCAGCTTCAGAAGTAAATGCAGGAGGTTTAACCGGAGGTTTGGATTTCTTTGTGTTGCAAATCAGCTGCGTGGGAGGAAAGAAACAAAACAAAAAAAGTGTGATTTGTTTACCTTAAGGCTAAATTTTCAAAATGTGTTAACTTATTCACATAAATACACTCACATATGAGCAGAGAGACAGTCATCTGTACAAATACAGCACGTGTAGACTAATTAACTTCTAGGAGAAATTCAAGAGAAACTTAAACACATTTAAAAATGACCAAGTCAGACACAGTTAAACCTGGGATCAAATACGGCTCTTACTTAAGTTCACTGTCAGAGGTTTTGCTTATTTATTTTATTTTTTGTTCACCTTCAGAGCTGTATATAGGATCATAGTTTTTTTTAAAGGCATGCCATAAAACTTCCACATGAATCCTCAGTACATGTCCTGTCCATGAGTTTTCAAGCTGGATGCTTAGAGCTTGGGAAATAAAAGTCATTTTCAACTAACATAGTATTATAAATCAAGGTAGAGAATTTGCTTAATATGTGGTCATGTATTATCTCCCCATGGGGTTCCAAATTTCGAGACCATGCCATATGTGAGAAGCATAGATTTTCTATAGATTTGCTATGAGAATTTTAAGCATATTGACTTCTCATTTGCTATGAGAATTTTAAGCATATTGACTTATACCCTAACTTGGATAACTTTGACATTTTCACAGAATCTCTTCAAGGGAAAAGGGACTGTCAGTATTGAGGTATATTCTCAGTCATATCAACAGTGAAGAATAACAATTTGTTAATATGTATGATTTTTATCATTATATTTTCCCTAAGTTCTACTTATCCACAGATGTATAGTGCCTATAGACTTATTCTCACTGTTTCTTCTTCTGTGTAAGCTGTGAAAAAAAGTCTTTCTTCTGAAAAAAGGACAATGTTCACAAGCATTAATAACAAAATTGTCAAACTGACTGCACACAGAATCAAATGGAATTCTCTTTGACTTTTTCCATAAGGTGACTTTCTGGAAACTGCCTCTTCCTCAAAAGTTCCTTTGGCTTCTCTATACTACTGTCACGTATTTCAGCGAGTTTTCACTGGATAAAGGGCTGCTGGGAAACAGATCCTTCAGTAAATCCACCTGCTTGGTACTCCAACAGAAAAGACAGGATAGTGATTATCTTAGTTTTCAACATTTATTGCCTCTGAAAGATTTTACTGAACAAATCCACCACCTGAGGATAAAAAGAGCACACCATCTCTAGCAATCCCACTAAGGTATATGTTTCTCATGAAGAAAGAAAAGACAAATGTAGAAGTGCCTGTTTTACATTGCAGAATGACCAAAACACTGAGTCTCCTGGATCTTACTCCCAGTAAGTTAATTGAAAACACAAAGCAGTCTAACACTCAGTTACTCTTTGTGGTCTCACCAGAAAAAACACCATTTTCAACCCTACAAAGCCCAAAAGCTCATGAGATGTATTAAAACGCCACAAGAGTACCTTAAAGTCAGGAAACTACACCTTTAAATATAAGCTGTTCTCATGAAAAAATAAAACACTAAAAAGACACGTTTTAGATCTTAGAAGTATAAGTGCACAGAGATGGAGACAACAAAAAACTGGGGCAACACAGATAAATTAATGCAAACAGAAGAACAGGACCCCGTTAGAGAACAAAATACAAGGCCCAAGGAGAACAAATACTTTGGCCTGACCACAACAAAGAATCACATGGAAACAAATCCAATTATGCTACACTTTTGTATAGTGATAGAGAAAAAAAAAAAGTACATTAAAGTTTGTTTACCAAAACTTTGCTGATAAATAAAAGAAAGTATTAATTTCCTTTTAGGATTCTATAATGTTACCTGTTCAGCTGCAAGTATTGGTGACTTTTCATGAGGACTTCTCCAGACAAACTGGCTTTGATATTCAGAATTTCTGGGGATATCTATGACTGCTCTCCTCTGAAAGGCTCTGTGAAACTGACAATGAAAAAAGTAAAAAAGAAAAAAAAATAACAGTGATTGGTCCCTTTCCTACAATATTTTGCAACTTAAACATCTTTCAACACACACTTTCAAAACAGTGGTTTGGGTTTTGGTTTCAAGAACAAAATGAATGCAAAGTAAGTTTTCTCACTATAGTCAACTACTCCAAAAATCTATATATTATTGGTTAAATCCTTGTTCAATTGAAATCAGCAGTGATGACAGATTCTGAAGATGCAAATGAAGAGCAAATTCTATTGAATTAAGTAGCACCAAAATCTTATCTCAAACATACTACTCTCCCAACAAAGAAACTACAAGGGAGTATCAAAACACAAAACCAAGGAAAGAGTTTGACAAGAGAGACTGAGCATGTGTGTGAAATTACTATTAGTGATTTTCAGACTGGTCAATTTAAAAAAAAAAAACTATTCCCTTACCCCATTACCCATTTTTTCTGATTCCTTTTTTGGAGATGAAAATGCTTTATTTTGATTTGCTGGAGCTTCTGAGGGTGATTTCTTCATGTTGTTCTCTGCAAGGGGAAGAGCTATTTCACCACCAGAATCTACCACTTGTGACTGAACTTTGGCGGGGAGTTTGGGTCCTCCTGGTGTTTCAAGTTTTTCCTGATTCACATTATTGTTGTTGTGGTCAGTGTGCAACTCTGCGGCTTCAGTTTCCAGCGGGTCATTCAAATCACGATCTGCTGTCCATTCAAGGGACTTTGAAATCTGTGGATTATGGTGAGGTACCCTTCTCTTGGAAATGAAATTTGGTTCTCTCTTAATTCCTGAGAAAAAGCCATAATAGATTTAACAGAAACATTCACTGAAGACATAACATCACTCTATAACAAGAATAAGCTGAAAGTTTATCATACAACTGATTACCAGAAAGCTTGGAGCAGTGACAGACTATGAATTACAGGCATGGCTGTGAAATTCTGTGTTCTCTCCTATCTGCAAATGACTTTCCACTAAACAGACAGAAACATGGTGCTTCAGAACCATGTTGGACTAAACCCTATAAAGCAATAATGTCCACATTGCACAATCCTGCGCAAATTGATTCTGGGAGCTGAACAAGAAGAAAACTAACACAGCCAGTGAAAAGAATATGGTTAACACAGGTACACAGTAACCAACCTGCGGGAAGAAAGTGTGGTACAAGCACTTCTCATTACACAAGCACAACACACCTTGCTGAACAGGTTCCCTCTGATTGTGACAGATCTCTACTCACTTGCAATTTAAGACAATCTCAGATAACTGACAACTTTCACAGTATGAACACAAAAACATTTCCAAAAATAGAAACGTATCTTGTAACAAAACCAGGTATCAATTTACTTTAAGAATTGCTGGGTGTTACACAGGCAAGGGAAAATAAAATTACCCCACCATTTTAAGAGTATTGAACACATTTGAAGAGGAAAATCATATGAGGGAAATCGTCATCCACTTCAAAGTGCTCAATTGTGATGGAAGAATTAGTGAAAGCCCCGAACTGGCTGAAAGAAATATCTTCCACAAGAAAGACAATCCCATGCCATGACAAAGAGAGAACAACCTATGGTGAAAGGTATATAGAATGTCCTCATGTCTGACTACACATACAGGATAGGAAAACCATTCCAGTGGTAAAACACTGGAAAAGTAGCAGAAAGGTACTCCAAGTACCTGTAGATGTCAACTTTTTGCTGTAATGTTCCAAGTGATTCCTAAAATTGCCAATTACGTCATTCAACAGAAAGAACTGTAAGTAAGTTATCAGTAGCAATCTACAAATCCTAGAGGTACCAAGAGTGACATTTAAAGACGTCACATAAATAGCCAGAAAAGAGCCAGGAGTGAAACTTAACACTAATACATAGAAAAACTACAGCAAGCATGCACAAAACCACCATTACAATGTGAGAAAGAGGAGAAACTGCTGTATTGCTAAGTCATGAGCTTATTCAAGAATTGTAAAATTTGCCATTTAGTTTTACTGGAAAATAAGCATAGGTTGCCATTTCAAAAAGAAGTTAACATACTCAGACGTTTAAGCATTTCAGAATTCATGACAATTATAATACTCAGTAAGAGGTACCCATGCACAGACCCATGTGCTAGGGAAAGCAAGGTTAAAGAAAGATGTATTTTGCAGTAATGGAAGAAAGCAGTAATATATCTAAATCATAATCTTTAGCAAGATTAAATTATTTATTTAAGTGTCTATCACCTTGACTTAATAAAACCCTATCGCCAGTAGGCAGTTCTTAACTACAAGGCCATAATTTAGAACAATTATTGCTGGAATGACTGCATTGTATTCTACTTACACAGACTGCATAGTGCAGTTGCAGTGAACTGCACAAATTTTTTTCACTCTGCCTTGCACCGCTAGAGTAATTACTATTTTTTACTACTCCTTTTCAAAGCACTGCAGTTGTCATCACTCTTCAGCTTATTCCTCTTCCTCAGCTCCCTACAGGCCTTTCAATCCAACCGCTATTTCCTTCTCCTCCTGCTTTCTATCCCCACATTTCCTTGTCACGATAATGTCTACAATCATTAAATCCTACACTACCGTATCACCTTGTTTTCGCTGTAGTGGCTGACCTCTTTCAGTTAGCTGTACCTGTTAGGTTCACAACAATTTTACTTTAACAAACTTTGCCACATATTAGTCTTCCCTTAAAAATGGAATTTTATTTACTATTTCCATACATCACAGATAACCTCATCTCACCCTGGACACACTCTACATGGGTTAACACTGCACCTGTGTTTCACGTTTGGGTCTTATGCTGCATGTCAGAAACTACTTTTTTCTCCTAGGTTTAAATAAATAGCATTAATTGAAAACAAGGTTTCAATGCAGCCATAAAGAATATGGAGTTCAAAAACACACACTATCTAAATGATAACCAAGGCACTCATCAAAGCGAAACTTTCCGGGCCTTGGCCGCAACCAAGGGTGCACTTACCAAACTGATCCGACCGAAGTCCTGCCCACAAGCATTTCTGCTGTTGGGACGGGCTACAAAACTCTGGGCTTCTCCATTTGAAGTTTCTCTTGTATTCACTCAGTCCCTATAGCAAACAGAGAGGAGTCGGTCAAGCCACATGCTTGTCTGCTTCACTGCTCCTGACGGTAACAGATATCCGAAGAGGGGAGAAACACCGACACGCTGCTGCAGGATGAGCTAAGCTGGCAGGCTGCTCTGCATCATCCAAACCCACCCCCGTCGGAGAACAAAAAGTACTGCTGACAAAACGTGGAAGCATTTCATGCACAAACAAAACAAAACACCAAACAAACAAACAAACAACAACAACAAAAACAACCAAAAAACAACAACAACAAAAAAACCCTAAAAACACCACCCCAAACACCACAATGTAAAAGTTTAAAAGCCAAAACCAAAAACATGCATCTTATGTCCTCAAGTGAATGGTTTCAGGAACAAACACAGCCCGGACCCGCTGTCACCCGCACGATAGAACTGCTTCTGTCGTTACTGGCCGGTACCGTAGCGAAGGGGCCTGCCCTTTCCCTCTACCCCAGGACGGGCCGCAGCCCCGCTCCTGCCGCCCCCTGGGCCCGGGGCCGTGCCCGACCCGCCCGGCTCCGCTCCCGATCGGCTCACCCTGAACCGCACGGGCATGGTGCAGTCGCGGCCACCGCACAGCCGGGGCCCGGGCCCCGCCGCCGGCGCGGCCCGGTCCGGCCCGCCTCCCCTCGGCTCGCCGGGCGCCTGCGCGGCGGCCGCCCGGGGCGGGCGGGGAGTGCCCGGCCCCGCCGCTTCCCCTGCCGGCCCTGCCCTGGGGCCATGCAGGCCGCCGCCTCAGCCGTGTCGTCCACATTAAATGACTGATCCCCGGTAACGGTGCCGTGTGGCCAGCGCCGTGTGTCTGGGGAAGCACAACGGGGAGGCACCCTGTGCTAATGCATCGCAAGGCCTGCGGGATCCTGGGCGCCTGGTTACCAAAAGAAAGCGCGTGTCCGCGCATGCATCTTTATGTTGCTACAAAAATAGCGTTTCGAGAAAGGGAAAAAACCCAACTTTCCTACCCTTCCGGAGCCTCTGCGATGCCGTGCCAGATGCCGATCCGCCTTCACCGCCTCACCCGACCTCGCCACCCGGTCAGGAGACCCTAATCCACCTTCTCGTTCAGACCTTCCCTCGGGGGTCGCTTTTCTGACTGTCTTCCCCCTGCTAATCTTCATCCTGACTGGGTTTGACAATATCACATGAAAAACAACGGAGAGGGTGATTTTAAAACGTGCACAGATGGACGCACGGCCCGAAAGAGGTCTGTTTACATTGGCCGTTGCCCGTGGCTGCAGACCCTCCCGTGTTCCCTGGTACCGGCGCCTGCCCTGGGGAAAGCTTCCGGGGCCAGGGCTCTGTCATCTCTGCCCCTGCAAAGCGCCCTGCCAGGCACGGGAGGAGTGCCGGTGCCGGACCCACTCACTCGAGCAGAGTTTAGGTCCGCTGGGACCCTGTGTAATTGGTGAGCAACGATTTCTTACTGTCTATGTGAGACACGGGAGAGCGCCAATCCATAATGAAACGCTTGCGAGCAAAGTAAAATGTTCTGCGATGTGAACTGCAGCGGGGGTTACTGAAGAAGGGTGCTGCATTGACAGTGTTTTCAAGTTTCACACATCTTTATTCAGGAATTTCAATATCAAGGCAATAATGTTGGTATTACCTACTTGCCGATTACACTTGAAACTGCTAGGTCTGCCGTATAAGGTTGTTTGTTTGGTTATTACAGTGATTTATTTCATAATGTTCAATCAGATCTAGTTCAGTACATTTTCTAAAGTAATGAGCAAACTTGCTACGGAATGTGAAAAGCCAGCTGGCAGAAATACAATGTTCAAAATACATACTCCAGGTTTGCCAGGAAGCTTTCCTCTTTGATAAGTATGGAAACCAGGCCAAACATAATTTCTGTATGTTTTTAGGGTGTTTTTCAATTACGAAACTACAACAATGCTTTTAGAAATAGTTTGGGGCTTTCTGAATTTAGAGATAAATTTGATTATTTACTGCAGAATCATAGTAGGACACCACACCATCCTGATATTCAGATTTTTATATTTCTTCGTGTCTCTTTTTATTTTTTTTAAATAAACCACAATAAATTATCCTGAAACAATGGAATTCACATTCTTCTTTATGCACTGATTGATTTATGTTGCGTTTTACATCTCTTTATAGCTATGAGATAGGAATAGCTTATGTGGGGGAAGCACTTTAATAAATATGTCAACCGTTGAGCTACTAATGTCTTTATCTCATGTTTTTTATCACTGCTGATGTATGCCATCTATTTCAGGTTCAGTGTATACACATTAATAAACATACAGGTATTCAAGGCAATATGATGTAAGAATGCTAAGATGCTTAGGCCAGTAAAAGTATTTCCATATGAGTTTGAATAAATGAATTAATAAATTAATAATGAAAATATAAACATGGCTCTTCGTGTAGAACAATTTGCACTGCATTCACAAACTCAATCTGGAAAAGTAGGAAAGGATTGTTTCCAGTTTTCTGGAACATAAACTTGCAGAGAGTGATGTAAGTGTGTATCCATCAGTAACAGTCTGTATAATTTATTGGATCCTTTTGTTTAAAGAAATAAGCATTTAAAGCTTGTGTTGCTACATTAGACATCTAAGTAGTTTTGAGTTCAAGTCACTTCACATTCTGTAACACTTGAGAGGCTGACCATCTCCCTCCTTTATTTCCTGTAAAGCAAATAAAAGTATTTTAATTTGCCTTGCTGATTCTTACTCCAGATCTAGATTATCTTGTTGCTGTTCTTCACATTAATCAAAATATGCAGTTTCTTTTGATAAACCACTTACAAAAATTCTTTTGATTTCTTTATGTGTATAATTTCAAATGAGTAATTTGTGAGCCATATTTTTTTCTTTTCATAGTTTGCTTTCCCATTAGCATCACCAGATCTTGTTACATGTCCAAATCTAATCTTTAGCCTTTTCTGTCTCTTGACACCAATACTCTTGAGTCTTCACTTCAAGACTTGAGCAACCTCAGGCTGTGAACAGCTAATTATTGCATCTAAGTAGGGACCTTCCGATGACCTGTTTCTCTCACTGCTTGTAAACTTGCAGGCAACCCTCCCTTAGGGAGCTTGTGACCTGAAGTCTCCTTCTTTTGGTTTAACACCGGTGGTGTCTCTTGCCAAAACTCAGAGCATGATGTATCAGCAGCCCTCCTTCCAGCCGAAGAAGGCTGGATGCAGCTTGCTGTGAAGCCTGACAACTCCACTCCTTGTGTCAGCCTAAAGGGAACCGAACAAGAGCAATGAAACGTGTTTTCTACCTTCAGAGTCTGTAGCCTCCGGCACTCACTGGCACAGGAGTAAAGAAGGAGTGGTAGCACAGCTGGCCTGGCTCAGGTCCCATGGTTTTACTCTTAAGAGCAAATGTTTCTTGTGCAAACTTGTCCCAGTTTATTTTACAACCCATTTAGAAACTGCAGTGTTAAAACTATTTTAATTTTAGAACTCATTTCAATCCCTTTTTCAAGGGACAGAGCTGAACCAGCAGTTGTTAAAGGGCAGTGTTTGGTTGCTTACAGGGGTCTGGATTTGATGATCTCATGGCTTCATGTTCCTGAGCTTGGCAAAAGCATTAACTCTTATCATCTTAAAGTAATCTGTCTCTCTGGTACAATTTCATTCTGAATAGCAAAAAAGCTTATATAGTTCTCCTTTATAGCTGTAAAAGAGGTCAAAAATATGAAATATAGATAGACAGATCCAACTCTCGACCTACCATCTACTTACTAGTGTATGTTCGTAGATCAAAACACTGTCAAAAGTAGTGGCTGCCTTTGAGAGCTTCATCTTTAACCCCCAGGGCCAGAGACATACAGCAGGGCTTTCCACAACCAAGGTCTGCCAACCTCTGTTGCAACTTCTTGGATCTTTAAAATGTCTTAGATCAGACCATTTTGGAAATCAGCATCCTTAGCCCGTGATTCCTCCCACTTTAAAATGAGAATAATGAGATCTCTAACCACAGTTTGATATCTGCTAATCATGAAGGCACTTCTTTATAAAAGCACTAGGTAGTTTTTTAAAAGTATAGAATTCTGGTTCAGAAGCAGAACAGAATATCTCAAATGTGTATAGACGATGCAAGGGCAACCATGGCCAACTTCATTTTTTACATTAGAAGAAAAAAGAAAGTAGGAAATCATGTGTCATTTTGATCTAATGTTTGCCTGAAGAGCACAGAGAAGCCACAGCTGCTCATCCTTCAGTAAAGGTACTTGCACTCACTTTGTAGGTATAAACAACAGCGATCTCTGTTTCTGTTGGGAGCATAGGGCATTACTTTGTGATGTGTGCAGCTCTGTGCACTCAGTCATTACCAGTTGACGTGACTGTTCACACTGTAGAAATAATCTCCTTTCTGTTTTTAAAAGTGCATAAGATGTGTGCACTGCAGTAACAAAATTGTGCAGTGCTGACATAAATAATCTGTTTTGACAGCCCCTCAGGGAGTAACTGCTGTAGACAGGATGTGTGAGAATTATCCTGGGATGATCTGATGCATTGGTAACTACATTGTAACAGTGGAAGCTTGAGATGGGCATCAAGTACCGTGGCTTTGGTGGGCAGGCTCAGTTGGCAAGGTAATGCAACTCAACTTCGAAAGGGAGAAACTAATAGTCATTGTAGAGGACCATCTCCTGACAGACAGAATTTACTATATTGTATTAAGAAAAGCTTTGGTAAGAGACATCCTGAACTTTAATTAACCTGAATTTTTCGTCATTTTTCATTTCTTACTTTACTCTGCATGCCATTTGTCACAATAATCTGTTATCACACTATTAGTGCTATATGCATACATCAATAAGAAACCATATTTTCATGATGCTGACTCATAGCCATTTAGCAGGGAAGACCCATTAAAGGAGTGCAAATTAGCCACACTATCCAAAAAGAGATTGCTCTTTATGTTTTAGAGTCAGGATGTGAGCAGCTATCCCTCTCCCCTGCTGCTCTTGGCAGCATACTTCAGGAGCCGGACAGAAAAAAATCTATTTCAACAGCCGCGTAGGACAGAATGAAAATCTTGTTCTCCTGGCCTTTGTCTGCCCTAGGCACACGCACATCAGCTAGTGTACACATTTCTTACCTGTATTTCAGTATTGCAAGAAATCTGTTTGACCTTGTACATTGTTCTGACACATGGCTGTGGCGTTCACAAGGACAAGAGCTTCTGAACATTCTGTATAAGCCTTTGGTTACTGCAGATCAGCTTTACAGGTGGAATTATACTAGGAAATACACAGGAATATTTTAGGGCACTGAATACTGCATCAAAATGCTGCAACCTTATGGCACAAAGTGCTGCAAACACTCAATTTGAATGTGCTAAAAAAGTTCCAGTTTTTATTGGTTTTGAGTATTTTCTATCCATACCACACCAGCTCCCCCCAGACAATATAAAGCCAGTATAAATAACAACCTCTGTACTCTGGATAATTCACCAGAAGTGCCATCGTATGCTCCTGCACACGTGATCCAGTGCCACACAAATCAAATCTTAATGATCTTGTCAGCACGCCCTTACTAAAGCTGAAATTCTTTAATTGTATGAGCTTCACTTCGGTCTGACATATATATGAGCTCAAGGAAATCTAATATTTACTAGCACAGCTGTTTTCTACCTCCTTCTCCATCTGCAGCCCCCCAGGGACACTATTATAATATTGTCTTGTGTAAACAGCAGTTGGCAAAATCCTGAAGTCCCTTCTACAGCAGATGTGACATCACTGTGACACAATATCTTGAGTTTCTTCAAAAAATTATTTCTTCCAGGGAAACTGAGTAAGCTGAGGATGTTTCTGGAGGGCCTTACTCATCTCTGGCTGAAGACAGCATCAGCCTTTGTGTTGTCTGCACAGGGACACAGGAGTTACAGGCTGAGCCTGGCCCTACCCCTGGTGGTCCCAGGGAGAGGCCCAGTGGTCCGTGTTGCTCTCTGGGGACTTCTTAATGAGATTTGCTGAATGCAAGTTGATGCTGGCTCCACACATTCCCAGCTAGAGGAAAACCACCACGTGGGGGTGGGTTGAGGCCAGGCAGCAGCACTGTCTCTCAGGTAAAGACTTGTCTGGCAGCAGCTCTCACAGGACAGGACTGGGTACCAGCTGTAGTCTCCCCATGGCACTGCCTGGGGACTTCTGCCTTGGCTGTGCTGACTGCATCATGCCCAAGCCCTGGCAGCCAGACCTCCCGGTGGTGGGATCTTCTCGGGACCTCTGTAAAATCAGCACTGTTTTACATCTGGTCTGCACAAATAAGATGGTTTCTAGTATTTTCTTCCAATCTGTGTCAAAATCTAAAGTTTGTAATACCATCTGAAGAGGAAAATGCCATTCAGCCAGCAATCTGGTCCTTATCACAGCTGCTCAGTCTCAGTACTCAAAATTTAAGCTTCAATCAATTAAGTCTGAGATGCCATTTCAACTTCAAATAAACCAGAGCTTTGTGTACTTAACAGCTTTCAGAAAATATCTGCAATTAAATATGATATTTTGAATTCATTTCAAAATACCTGACTTGCTATGGTACACTTCCAAAGGTAATTTCATTAGGGTTTTTCTTTCTGTGACAGTACCTGGGAACAAAATGCTGAAACTGTTCTCTTAAGTGACTCCCACTGAAATCAATGAAGCAAACTCAGAGGTACAGTCTGCTGTAAGGTATCCCTTTTTTTTCCATAGACCAAATGTAAATATAGGGCCATTGACTGATCATCTCTCCTAAGAGATCTAAAATTGAGTCTGTCTTATAGTCTTTTATCTTCTGGTCGTGGCTTGAACCTGGCCATATGAGTGGTGGTTTGATGTCATTCATGAGAACCATGAGTTGTCAGTTCTGGCAAAAAAAGAGAAAATATAAATAAATAAATAAATAAATAAATAAGAATAAACTTTGTTGGTTTTTAATCTGGAATGGCAGCAAAAGGTTTTGTGATCAAAATCTCCACCTGCAGATTTGCTGTGTGTCACCATCATCAGCTGCAAAGAGCTGTCAGAATCTAACCCTCCATTACAGTACCAGGTGAAGCAATAGAGTTGCAACTGTCTTGTCCTGAAAGTTCTTTTGATGTAAGGACCTGCATTTCTGATGACCTCAAAAGAAGGAAAAATTATCTTGTTCGGAAGAGAAGGATGGTGAACGCATTAGCCTAAAGAGCAATGTCATAGTGAATTAAAACCCACAGTCATGGTAATTGATTGTTTTTAAAGATTACTTCAGGCAGGTGTTCCACCACTTCTACTATCCTAGCCAAGTTGAAATTCTCTCAGCAGACAACAGTCCTTCATTCGTACCAGGATGTAAAGTCGCAGGAGAGAAGCCATGTTAGTAGTAGGTAGGTTTGCAAATATCCATTTTAAAATAGAAATGTGTAGGGAAAACCTCTTTTTTTTTGCTGATTTATGCAGCAAGTTTCCATCTGGGTTTGGATTTACATATACAAAAAAGTAGAGTTAACATTTTCAGAATATCCCAGTGGTTCTAGTTTTTAACCTTTTTTGTTGTTGTTGTTAATGGGTAAATATCTGTCTGACTACACAGTGTCCAGTGTAGCAGCATGGTAGAGACAGGCTGTTTGTGACTAATTAACACATTTGCAGAACTTCTGGGGCCACTAAAGCAAGCAGAAAACTATATCTGACCTTATATTCGGAGAAAATGGTCTAAGGCATGTGTGGCATTAACTTCCCACCGAGGATTTTTTCTGGTGGAAAATATCTGGATGTTAAACATTCCATATACAATCACCGGATGACAAACAAATCTAAATTTTCCAATTGAAAAGTATCAAATTTTCCAAATATTTTATTTTTTGTTTAAAAAAATTTTAAAAAGAGAGTTTCAGTCTTCTCTGGTCTTATCAGAAATTAAACTTTGTGAAAACAATACTAGGAAGATGTCTGAGAATCATTTGGCATGTTAATACTAATGACAGGATCCAAGAAGTCAATCTAGGTGGACTGCATTATCACAGCTACGTTATTTTGAGGTTATGGAATGGTATTTTGGGGGTTTTTCTCCATTTTTCAGTCTCTCCTATGTGGGTCATGTTGGCAGCCTCTGTGAAGTTGTTGTTTTTTCAAATGTAGAAAAATTGTTTGAGATTTAATGTTTGATTTTTTTTTTTCCCCTCTGCTCCCTCCCAGACATAATCATCCTCAAATATTAACAATTTGCTGTTAAAGAAGATGTTACATTGGTTTCTGACATAACATGCATGACAGACTTCAACTTTAAAATGTAATTCCAATGCAGCAGCTCTTCCAGGTGATTTTTCCTCCTAATTTACATCTGCATTTGCTCCACCCCCGGTGCTCACTGAACATGGAAAGCATCGTATTAAGAAAGCTTAAAGAAGCCATATTTATCACAATTTTTCTGCCTATAAAATATTTAATCTTCAATAAATGATGTTTTTCTAATCCATTTCTTTCTTACATTTCTTGAGATGCATGGCTCATTTCTCAGACACAGTTTTCATTGTGTTTTGAATTGGATTATTTAAGGAGCACCGATTAAATCCCTAAAAGCATTTATTGGCATACTATCATTTCTGCTACACTCAGAAGTTTTATTTTCTTCCTGGGCACTTTGGGTAATCCCAATGGCAGAAAGGTTTATCGGAAGAAGCATGCATGGCTGAAAACAAGACCAGGGCCCACACATCACACAGACAGCAGGACCATCTACCAAGGTTCCAAAGTAAAAGTTACACATTAGCAAGAGCTTTTATCAACATTTCTCATCAGAAAAACTCATAGGTGATCCCACTATTATTTTAAAGCTAATCTAACAATTTCCAGAAAAGAGTGGCAGAAGCGCCACATATTTCCGTGTTCCTGGGAAGTAAAGCAATTTAGGGTTTCAGATTTCTTCCTACCTCTTCACCAGGGCAAGACAAATCTTTAATCTCTGATTGGGAAGAATGCAAATTTTATGGTGTGACTGTTTCTCTGAAGACCTGCGTGCTGATTTTCTTTTCAGTATTGGCCTGAATCCATTACATGAATGCACAATACCAGAAAATTTCCACTGCAGTCTGTTCTGTAGCGCAATCAGTGCAGAAAGATTGAAGTCAACAATTTCTTCTGTTGTGTTTTGGTCAATAAATCTGCTGCTCCAGATTCATTCCTGGTGCAACTCCAATGCTGCAATGTGGATAGATGCTGTATTTTGTTCTTTTTCCCTTAATTAAATTGTCTAACCAAAAAGATTACAAAACTTCAAAAGCACTTTGCTTAAGCAAGGCTGAAAATGTTATTGAACAAAGACAAGTTGAAGAATTTTAATTTAAAATTTACTGCAGGCTTGCTGACAACTGATTGTTACGTCTATCTATTCCAGGTTAAGACAATTATCATAAATCAAAGTGAAAGACAAGATCAGTTAAATAAAACTACTTAGAAATATTTATTTTTTCAGATACAGCTTCCAGGGCTTCTAGGCAATGCATGGACTAGTTGACAACTGTATGATGACAACTGTATGATGACAACTGTATGATGACAACTGTATGATGACTGTATGATGACTTGGGCAGATGAAGGAATGGCAATGAGTGAGAACTACCCACATGAAGTGTTCCTCTGTCCTTCTGTTTTATTACTGCATTGCCTCTGGCTTCAAGACCCAGGCAGAGCAGGCTGGAGTGGGCAGGCAATTTTACAGATGCTAACACGTGTCTTTGGCATTTTCTTTCACCAAAGTCAAGGAAGTCATCTGCAGTCTTCTAAGAGCTGATGTGTGGTTTGGAGATAAAAGACAAAACTTACCGGAGGATCCAGTGTACTGATTAACAACCTAGGACATTGTGCTTTAGAAAGTATATTCTGGGGTGTTGCTGTTGGGGTTTTTTGTGGGTTTTGGTTGGTTGGTTGGTTTTGGTTTGGTTTGGTTTTCATGAAAAGTTGTGAAAACCACTGTCTGCGTTGCCGAAGGGACTCAACGCGGTGGCACTGTCACCACTAGGTGGCAGGAACCTGATGCAGCAGAAAACGTCTCGAAAAATGCTGAGCGCTTAGTGCTTTGCTAACAGCGGCCATCCAGTCCGCGAAAAGACTACCACCGCCCCACTACCCCTCTAGCCATCAGCACAGGACTCGTCTGGAGTCATGCTGGTGTGCGGAACAGTCTTCTGAATAATGGGGGAAGGAGGATGTGTTTGGAACGGAACCTCAGTGTTGCCTCCTCCCCCAAAGGGAAGTGAAAATCCCTTGCTAGTAAGTAAGGTTACTTTCTCTGTTTCTGCAGCATTTAAAGTATTTAAAGCACACTTTCCCCCCGCCTTGGAGCCGCAGTGATATGGACAGCTAGGACCTCATCATAAAAGTAAGCTTAGCTGGCTGCCATCGTGGTCCCATTCCTTTTGGCTGCGGCCACACAACTCACTCGGTGCAACCTCGTGTTTAGGTCCCGAGGTTGTAAAGTGAAGTATCTCAGCAGCGCTTTGTCCCCAGGTCAGCACTGACCCTGCGCTGCAGCTCTGGGGAGAGCTGCTCTCATGCTGTCCTCTGAGCACACTGTCAACCTGGAAGACTCCAAATTATGGCTCTCCGAATAGGTATTAGAGATCCCAAGATAATTCCAGTTAAAACGAGCGATCCTCAGGATTTCTTTAGGGATATGCACTCTAGTATACTACTGATTTCTTATTCAGATTTGCTAGTATCTAATCCATTTCTTTAAGCAGCATTTCTAGGTAGATGTAGTAATTCATCTCTTCTAAAATACAGGAACACTAGCCTTGTTATTTACAACAAAGGAGACTAAGAGCCACAGAAATACATTTTGGTTAGGTTTGCAAGTCTTGATTAAGCTTCTCTAACAATTTATTTCTACATTATAGATGTAGAAGGCACTTTAAAGAGAGAGAATATCTGCTTTGAATGTGGTATCATATATGCAGAAGGCACTCAAAATAAAGAAAATGGAAGGTCCTTGTACTAAAGCACCTATGCTTTAAATGAGATTAAGTGCAGGATAAGATGACAATAAACAAAGGGCCGGATGAAAAGCTGGCAGTGGTGAACAGTCAGACTTAATAATATGACCATATCTTATTTCCTCCTCAGATTTTTTTAATACAGTAAATTTATTGTAATAGGATTTCTGGACAGCATCCACTTGAAAGCCTGCACAGAGGTTAGCAACAGAAGACTGAAAAAAAAAAAAAAATTGAGGCATGTCAAAAGATTTTAAGGAAGTCTGAGGCTGCAGGAAGAGAAAGATCAGAGACTATTCCTTTAAAAATAGGTTTAACAATTCCCATTTCTTACACAGACAGTGTACTTTAATATATTATTCTAAGTTCCTGAGTCATTTGTGTCAAATGTGAATTTGGTTTGATTTCCTGGAAGTGTGATGCTACACCCAGACATTACCGTCATGGAGGTTATGCACATGAAGCCAGCCAGAAACTGCGGTGGAAAGAAAGAGTTCCTTACAGGAAACTTGGGTTTTTTGGCAGAAAACAAAGTAAGTTCTCAATTTTGGCCAATAAGGTAAAAAATGGGGGAAATACTCTTTTATATATAATATAGAGGAAAGCAAACTATTTCTGAGAAAAAAATTAATTTTGCTAGAACTCGAGTTTTCATTAGTACAAGCTTCAGTCATCAATTTTCAAACATTTCCAAGGCATTTTGTATATTCTTACACCTCAAGTCCCTTGCCCAAGAAGGACTACAATTTACATGCAGTTGTCAATTATATGCCATTTAGCAACAGGTTTGTTGTGGACACTTAGAAACCCTGAAGCTTGAAGCTTGCACAGGGCTGGAGCTTGCTCAAGGGCCTTTGCTTCTAGCAGGCTTTCAGCTCAAGCAGAGATGTTTCACCATCCCATTCCCCTGTCTGGGAGCAGAGCTTGGTCTCAGCCTATTTCCCACTGGAAGTACCCGGCCTTTGTGAGACATCCGCCTTCCCTGGTCCCACAGCAGTGACAGGGGCACAGCTGGTGCAGAAAACAGCCCAGGGAGCAGATCTTGAAACAGTACCCGCAAAACGAATTACTGGGACTCGGTATTTTCCAAATAAATAAAACAAAAACAAACAAACAAACAAAAAAGGCGCCTGTTCACATCAGGGATACACAATCAAAACTGCAAATTCAAAACATCCAATATTTACACTCTTCCTTTCTAAAGAGGGATGGGAATTTGGCCTGTTTCACAGACGATTGGTGTGTACTATTTTTAAGATCAAAAGAAAGAGACGCTCGTTTTATCCAGACCCTGGAAAGTGCAGCCCAGGACTTCCTCATAAAAATCTTCTTTTCCCCTTTCCAGGCCCACCCTTCACATGCCCCAACCCAGAGCGCACAAAGATACAGCATTTCTTTTCTGCTCAGCTTTCCTGAGCAAAATGCCATGTTTGTTAGTGTTGGGCCTATTACATTTGAATCTTTGTTATAATCAAAGGAACTTATTTGACCAAATCTTCCTAGGACAATCGCTGGGCTTATTAGATATTTTTGTCTGTTACAGCTAAAAATCTATCTAGAGATAAGCAACTGACCATCTGCTGTCCTAGAAGAAGCAGTGGGATCATTAGTATTTTGTATTCCTGAAGGAAAGTGTTTTCTTAAGTCAAAACATTGCATGATAACGCTGTTCAAGGTGCTACACCAAATATCTGTACTCATTTCCATTAACTGCAAGTGCACGAGATCAATATTCAAACACAGTAATTTGTCCTCTGCAATACCACCAAGCTAAAAACTGTCTCGAAAACCTGGGTGGTTAATGCGAACCAGGCATTTTTAAATAGATCAGCTGGCCCACCCATGATTATAAGCCTGAACATAAGGCAGCATATTTTACAAGGTCAATTCCAATTAAAGCTCCTCTCCCAACCCAAATATCTTTAATCTCCAAAGACTACTTGTATGCATCATTTCACTTATGCAAGTCTGTTTTGTGATTACTTCCAATTACTTCACTGCCCACGTAGCTTTCTCACCCTCATCCGTCACGGTTACGAGTACGCACACAGGGATATAAGTGGCCCTACAGCTGCTTTCCTCAGGTGCTCCTTTGCAGGGCAGCCTTCAGGATGTGATTTAATACTTGACAACAAGCTGGCCTGTGGAGGAAGGGGAAAGAAACTGCTCAGACGATGATGTTTAATAGATGATGTTCCTGCTATTTTAGTTCCTACTTTCACTTTTTCCCTCTACAGTATATTCACAAGCATAAAGTTGCAGAGTTACTTAAAGGGCACAAGAGAGGGGTTTTCGATAGTAAAAATAGAATGAGGTTTTAGTCTTAAACGTGGATTAGTGTCAAAACTCTTGATTTATACTGGAGGAAGACTCAAATGTCAAGGATAGATCTTGATCTTAATTATCTGCATGGAAATCTGAATTAGCTCCACATTTTGTCAAATGTTTTGTTGAAAAACTCATTGAGAACACAGTGTGAATCAAAGTGCTCAGTCCAAGACCAAGAATGGAAATTTGTTCCAGCCCATTTTAATTAAAAAATATGTTTTAAAAATGTTAATACTGCAAAGGTCAATCAGGACACAGACCACTGTGGTATTTGAACAGAGAAGAAAGGCATCTGTCTCCAAACTCTAACACAATATACCGATTTCTTTCTTACTTTTCAACAGACATAGGAAATGATGGGCTTCTGCAATTGTTTTATGCCAGGAAAAGGGAGTGAATCAGTCTGATTCGGTATTTGAATGCTTTTCATCAGCCCCATATGACAAAGGAAGGTGGGAAACAGCCAGTCTCCTGACCTGACTGCCCTCTCTCTGGGGAGCTCTCGTCCAGCACCAAGCTGCCACGTATCCCTTGGTGCATCAGAAGAGGAAAGGCGGGGAGGGAGATGGCCAAGCCTGTGGTGCTCCCATCCCATCTGTCATCCAGTCCAGTGGGACACTCCCTCCTCAGGAGAGCAGAGCAGCCTTCGGGTATAACTGCCTTTTCTGAGACAACTCTGCTCAGCTCGGGTGTGCCCGAAGATCAGACCCAGTGGAGTTACACCAGTATGCGTGAGAGCAAATTATGGCCCTGGCTCTTAAGTTTCATTGTTTTGTGTTGGTGATGCAATATGACTAATTTGTTAGGAATAATAGTGCTGCACTCAGATATGCTCCTCTCAGAAATAGATTCCTTGCAGGCTCATTAAGGGTAACCATTTTAGAAAAAAAAAATGCAATTTCCCTTGTTCCTGAGAGCAAAATTACTTTAAAGTAACAGATACTCCTTTCAAGCTATCTTGCTGGTGTACTATATAAAAGTATTAGGTGTCATCATGCCTCATTTGAAAGGTGCTTTTGGACATGCCATTTAAGTACCTCCTAAAAAAAAAAAACCCCTAAAACATATTTTATAACAAAATGGTCTCCTTTAAACAGACATTCCTGACTGAGGCCTGGAGTTTGCCATTGTGGGACTGCCAATGCAGTACTATAGAAATAATTGGGGTCTGTGTGCTCCCAGTTGGGATTGGGGCTAAATTATGAAATTCCTCTTCTATTTATCTCTGACTATTAATAAATCTAGCCTTAAGTGTTATGCATGGGTTTCCTAGGAAAGCTGGTGATTGGAAGAACATGAATAAGAGGGTCATAAAATGGCAAATGTTCTGGAACAATATTCACTTCAAGATGGAAGGAATTCCTTTGAATATGGAAGTATTTTTGGGAATGCCTGAGAAATTTTTCATTACCCTTCTAACTGTTGATCTGAAAATTCTGCCTCACTGCTTCCCATCATTTTTCAATTTAAAAAGTTTTTAAGGTCATATTAAAAAACAAGGGGTACTAGGAAAGACACATTGCTAATTTGGTATATTTATTACATATGCCTGCACAATTAATTTAGATTTTGAGGAGAAAAAGAACAAGTGTATACATTTGAATGAAAAAACACAGGATATATTTATCATCAAAATTTGCTGCATTGAGTATATTTTTTCTACTTCTTACAGAACATCTCCAAAGCATGTCTGATCTCTGCTGGAATTCCTACAATGAGTAAATTAGCAGGCAAACCGTACCTGAAGTGCTGTCCCAAAACCACACACTTGTTTGGAGACCATGTTTGTGCTTACTTTCTGCAGGAGCCGCCCATGTCCTGAGGAGTCAGTAGTTATGCTTGTTATGACTAAGGTAGACCTTTGGAGCAGATGTTTGTATTGATCTGATTTCGAGGACACACATCACTGTAGTGTCCAAGTCACCTTAGGCAGCATATTTCAGGACTATGTATAAAGAATATTGATTTTTGGATGCCTGTTTCTAAATGGAGAAAATGCAACATCTACATCTTTCTTCTCCCTGAACTTGCACCTGGTATTTCTAATTCCTTCCTTGCAGACTGGCTATAAAGCACTTTCTCATATCATTCCCTCTCTGTGTTTCCTGATCCCACAGAAGTCAACAGCACGATCTTCATAGGCACAAGATCTTGAATCTTGAATATGTAGATTAAGACCAAGGTGAAGGACAGAATCGTACACTACTTCTGCTTCACACTTTCATACTGAAAGTCCCTTTCTGCTAGTAAACTGTGTATAGTGCTTTGTCCAGATAAAAATGCTTTGGAAGAAGCCATGCTGTTGTAGAGGATCAGACAGAAAATACCTGTCCCTCACACATTACCCCTACAAGCTCATTCCTGATTCCCTGATAAGGAAGTGGGGCATCATCATAGAAACACAAAACAGAGTGAAAAAAACAGATGGTCCTGTGAGAAGAAAGAAAATGTATCACAGCCTAGTCACTTGGATCTCAAGGCAGAAACAAAGATTTATGCTGTTATTGGTACCCTTGTCACTTTGGACCCTGGTATTCAAGAAGGTCTATCTGAAAATAATTTTCTTCCCACATTTTTGCAAGTGCAGCTTACAAACATGACCGCAGTATGAACTCAGGTTTAAATTAGCAGTAAGTTGTGGTGTGGAGGCTGTTGTGTGATGGTGCCCAGTGACACTTGTGAATTAAGATGGCCACTGCAAGGAGTGGACCTTGCACGTGGCCTTATGTGACACACTTTGTTCTGCTTCTTTGAGACACATGGGAATGGTCACACTAAATAAAGTTCAAAGAGTGGGCCTAGCTCACCATGTAGAGGCATATAGCATATTTAAATTTACACCTCAAATGTTTATCCAAACGGCTCATCTAAGCTACACTGATAGATACAGGGTACTTGCACTAAAATCTTTACTTCGTTGACAAATAATAGGCTATTTTAAAAGTCTTGCAATTGTAGCCCTTCAGTTAGATGATGTATGACTTAGTTAGAAGAGAAAGCCTTTATAATTGTTGATTGGTTATGTTCTCTGTTACTGTAGGAAATTCATCCACTATGCTTTAGTGAGAGATATGAAAGGTTTTAAAAGTGCCTTTGGCATTGGGACCTAATATGAAATATATTGCACACAAAGTTCTTTCATAAAATTTAGCCCAATTTATCACAGCGACATTAGGAAATCAGCAGAAATAATTTTTGTGAGCAAAAGGTGCAAAACTTGGCCCAGATTTTGATTGCCTGAATGGATCTATGCAATTGCTGCTGCTTTTATGTTTGCGACTAAATGCAAGTTGCTTTCGGTGGAACCTGAATGGTGCCCTGTGTATTATTTACGTGTGTTGAAAGAAGCACTGATGTACGATAGAAGCCAGTATAAAAATACCAGGGGAAGGCTATTAAGACATTTACATGCTGAACTCATTAGGTAAATTTATCTTGTATTATTTTTAGTAAAAGTCCATATGATTGTGTATCTCTATTACATCTCCCTGAACTTCCAAAAAAAAAAAAAAAAAAAAAAAAGGCTTAAATTATCAAGTTAGTTGTCTTTCAAAAACAAATTAAGTTTCCTTGACAATCTAACACAACTCTGAGGGGCCATGGAGGCTGCCTCTGTAGCTCAGTGGATGCAGCAGTAGGAAGACCCACACCAAATTGCACCTTCAGGCTGCATATCCTGCCTTCCCAGCTGAATGCCCTTCATTAAAGCAGAGATAGTCCGTGTGCAAGGAAACCTCTGCAGCAAAAGAGGCAGTGCAATAAAATAAGTTGAAACCTTGTGGTCTCCAGCAAAGGATGTGTGGAGTCAAGCATCCTCAGGCAGCAGAAGACAACCAGCCTGGGTTAAGCATATCTTAGGAATGTTTCTCTTCAGGAGAAAGAAAGGAAACAGAGATCTGGCAGCAAGAATTCTGAAGCAGAGACATATGTACCACAGCATCCCTTCGGAGAACAGACTCCCTAATTGCAGTAGCTTTTATAGCTCCCCTCTTCTCCATGAACTGCCATGGCTCAGAGCTATGACTCCATTAGGTGACTGCTGATAATTTATGAAGCATTTCATCTTGGCCTGTAACAGGGATTTTTCTATACTACAGTGAAAGTCACTTCTAATGATAACACCATTAATATCGACACAGACCTCCCAGCTGAACAAAGTCCTGTGCACCTGTGCTTGCTCCACTCTGGCATCACACATCCACAGGCATCTTCCCCACCACTCAAGCGTGAAGCACCCTCAGGTTGCCAGCTAACCATAATCTTCTTCCAGCACCCTTCCCTCTTCTCAAATGTTGTTTGCTACATGACATTCAAAAGCAAAACAGGCAAGAGCACCCTGACTGATTATGCTCTATCCCACTGGCTCCTGACATCTTTTCACTTGGAAAACAACGAGATACTAACTGTGGCTGGGGAAACTGGGACCTGCTGGGTGAGTTACACAGCAATTACATCTATTTCAGGATAATTCAGGTACAGCTCATTACTCCTGGTGTATCATTGATTTTACTGCAATTAAATCCTGGAGGTTTCAGGCTTGGCTGAAATGTCAAATATCAATTAAAACAAACAACAACAACAAAAATCTCAGATATTCACAAAATTGATGCTTCCTGGAGATGCTTTAGCAACACTTCTGCCCTCCCTTGCTTTTTGATCACCAGCTCCAATGAACATCAAACTGAAATCTGCCTCTCGTAGTATAAAAATATCATCCAAAATGGCTGCAAATCACTAATATTTCAACCTTACCAGATAAATTTATATATGCTAGCTATATACAAGAAATAGATATGCTGTGCCAGCGCAGGTCAAGGATGACATGCTAGGTAAAATGATAGTACATAATAAGAGATGTTTCTCAGGAGTCAAACAAGTTTTGACACAGAGACAAAAATAAGGTAGTGCAGCTGGTGCATTTCTGTCCCTCCTTACTCGAACTGGTGCCCGAGCTCTGTGAACCAGTTGTGTTGACTGGGGCTTGTCTGTGGACTTAATGTCAAAAGCCATGCTTGCTGATGCTAAAAGACAGGCTCTGAGCTGGAAGATCCCATAATCCTGTTCTTACCTCCCTGACTTTCCTGTGTTGGGTGAGCATGTCACCCAGACCCTTCACTGGGAATTAGATACATTTGCTGTATTTACTTACCCAAGAAGAGCTAATCACACCAATACCACTATCATGTTCACACAGGAGAAGCTGTGTTTGTTTCCAGTGTACAGGTACAATCAATCATCCACACCCTAGGAACAGATTCTCTCCCTTCTTCTGCTCCTGCAGGGGAAGAAGAACCAGTATTTTCATAAAGGACCTGTTAAACATCACTGATTAGGCTTGAGAGATGTAGAGGGTGAACATTTAAAATATGGTGCTCATTTTGTTAGACACTGTTTGAAAACCAATAATTCACTAGCTGTGTTTGTTGTTTTCTCATTTTGTTAGGGACTTAGCTCAACATTCCAGTATCAACAGAGCCAGCAAATATATAAATGAGATTGGCATGCTTATTTCTTCATTGCTTTGCTATAGGGGAAGGAGACACTTTAGTGTCTGTCTTTCCATTTAATATTTTATGATGAAGCAAAAGAGTCAAGTTATTTCAATTATCCATGTATTGAAAAGAGGGATGGTAGAAAGCAAGACAACAGGAGGCTGAAACACCTTGGCTCTGCATTATATGGGAACACAGCTGGATTATAGCAAATTGATGTCCTAGGCAAAATACACCACAGAGTTCCCTGAGGCTTCCTCTGCTCCCCCAAGGACATGTGGTTGTCTCTATTGCTACACAGAGCTGCACTGACAGGGGAGTTTTCTTCTCTGGAAGGCAGAGACTTACATACCACCCACTTCTGGCACCATGCTCGCACCCATGTGAACATCCGACAGCATTTCCCTGGGCCAGGGTAGGGTGGCCTGAGATGTCATATTCCTCCAACAACACCCTCCAGCAGCAGTGCAGTTACTCTTGGCTTTTAAAGTTTGCACTCTAATTAGCCTTGGGCTAGTCTTCGGGTGCCAGTGAGCTGAGGCATCATTGCATCCATAATGCACTCGTTGCCCCTTCACAGATTTTCCTTCTGACCATGAGATCTAGAGATATGTACGAGCTTCTGTTCAGACGGGATCATGCAGCTCCCAGACAGAGAGACTGAGGTTGAGACCCAGTAGAGCCATCACATCTAGCATGGGGGCAGCTGGGAACATTTACTATGGATCCATTTCACAGAGCGTGAGATGTGCCCCTGCTATGAACAGAAAGTACAGGCAGCAGCACTGGCAGACCCTTGCAAGACTGGATTTCCTTCCTTCATTCCAGCATCCCCCTGGCACACTGAGAGATTGGGAATGGAAGACTGCTTCAGATGTAAAGCATTCATTTGTATTTAATAGCTAGCATTGATTTCCAATTTCATATCTGCTGAACAGTAGCCACTGGCCACATTGAAATTCATCATCGTCTTCACTGCACCTTCCAATTCAGGCTCTGCCATCACCCTTAATGAATCAATCCGTGTCAGCATACAATATACATATATATTTTAACTACTTTCAGTGGCTTTATGAAGTTAAATCAGCTGGACTCTGAACAGCCTAATTTTAGTTTGTGGGTCTAGGAAGATTTTTATGTAAAACAAACAGTTCAATGACATGTTCAACCTGTATTGAAAAACTTGGTATTGGACTGCTCTCTGTCCTTAAACCACACATGTTTAATGCATGATAATAGTATTTATCCATCATCATGAAGCTTTACTGCTCCTTAAAGCAACATGGAAAACACCAATCATCTGTGTTATTCTTTGCCAGTGTTTATGTGCAGCTCTCTGCATAGGTTATCCTCCACCCCACCATGAGCACACGCCAGCACAATCTGCCCAGGAGCTGGCTATTTTGGAAGGATGAAAGGATACCAGGTTTATTCATTCCAGAAATGGAAGCAAATGGCTCTGTGGCTTTGTAGCCAGCATTAGGATTTGCTCCTGTGTCAGAGGGTTGCAGACCTCGCTATAAAGTGGCCTTGCTGGTACCATCAGCAGAAACACTGGAAATGTCAGTGATACAGAAGAAGGAGACCTGGGGCTTTTCCAGCCCTCAAAAAGAAACATGGCATCTTGGGCCCAGAGATCAATAGAGGCTGCTGCTCGCTTTGTTTCACATCACCTGGAACCACCCTGCTTTTTTCACCTTGTTACAGGGCAGCACTGAAGCGCATGTCAGTGTGTGGTCTCCTCAAAGGCTTGCGCAGCCCTGTGTAAGGAAAAGGCAGAAATATTCATTGCAAATGATTGTGAAAGACTCTGACTGCAGCAAATGCACTTGGTTGCTTAGTGCTATGGGTAAATGAAGTTTGGTTGTTTGTAGAAGGGCAGATCTGCTTGTATCGTCCTCCTTCAAGAGATTAATTCTCCCTAGACTTAAGGTTAACATAGTGAGTCCAGAGATACTACTCTTCAATTAAAAATGCAATAAAAATAATCTGTTATTACCATAATCCTTCAGACTGGGAAACATGGGGTCGAGAGCAGTACCATCCTGGCCTGTGACAAAAGCCCCAAAGACTGCCAACTGTTGTGTTAATTGATTGGTGTCATTTATAAGTAATCTAAAAATCCTGAATAATTTATTTTGCAGTGGCATGTGCTGAAAATATACAGCTGCACAGATATTTGCACAGATTCAGAAGAAATAGTGCTTAACAGGGTGTAAGGCAAAGATTAAGATTCAGTGATCTCCTTAGGAGCTCTTTATCATATGCTCTGCTCTCCAGTGCTTTTATTACAGCAGAAGTATATAGATTTGACAATAGGAATGTATAGACCTGGGTGGTCAACACATACAGGCTCGATATTCTCTTTCACAGCAGATTATCAATAATGAACTTTAAAAGCGAGGAAGGTGGATGCCAAGCAGGAAATATGCAGTGCTGAGGACAGCCCTGCCGAACCACAATAAAAATTGACCGCTGTGTTTCCACAACAAGGATGCTGATGATGGGAAAAAGTCTAATGATTTAATCTCTCTCCAGCCAAAATGGGATAAAAATTCTTGCCATTGACTGAGCAGGTTTTCCAGGGGTCACCTCACCTCGTGGGGAGTGACCCTCATCAACCCACATTGTTTTTACAACTGCATGAAAAGCCCCAGCTGACACACTTTGAAATCAAGAGGAATCACCCCAGAGAGCCCGAAGGACGGACGAGGCTGGCAGCCAAAGGCAAATCTCTCCCCCTATAGATGCACAAATGAAAAGTTCATGTGAGCTCTTGAGACGTTAATTTTGAGGAACTAAGGATTTTTTTTGGAAAGTTAAGATAATAAGTTGCTGAACTAGCTGAAGTAGATAGGTAATCTTTGTTCGCAGTTAACAGAAGCCGGATCTTAGATAAGCTACCCTGGATCTTGTAACTCATTTCTTGTCAGGTTTATGTTTATGTAGTTGTCCTTGTCATGAAAAACAGAATGTGGTAAATAAGACATAAGATAGCTGCAGATTTCCTGCTTAAAGGATCCGTTGAACACAGGAAACTGTAAGTTCTACCAAGGAATCATTTGTCACGAATGCATTGAAAAGGTAGAAAGGTCAGGAAGAGGAAGACTCATCTTACTTCCTCATTTTGGGTGACCCCTCCCCAGAATAGACCCCCGACTCATTTTAAGAAACAAAGTACACATGCTTAATAGCCTTTTTGCCAATTAGCATACGAAGCGAGGAATGGGAGGTGACAGGGGTATGAATATGCATTTGTATTTTGGATATTCAACACTTTTGTGAATAAAAGACTTTGTAATTACCTGTGAATTTCGCAGTGCGAATTAGGGAACTATCCCGCGTGCTGCCCGGCCGTAATAAACATACACTTTCTAACTTTGAACTGTTAGAGAGTTTTTGTCCGTCACAGTTGGGTATCGATACTAGATCAATACCCATATTTCTTTAATAAATCACTCTTACTTGCTCAGGCAAAGCTGCCACTACAGTCAAAGGCTGACGACCTGGGCCTGTTTCAATTCCACATCACCCCTCACCCAGGATGAATCTCACCCCCACAGGCCAAACCCTGCTCCTTTTCTTTTCTCTTAAGGGCAGAAGGCTTGTCCCTAAATTCCATTTTGCTGGAATGATTAACTGCATTTCTGGAAGTTGCTTTGAAAAATTGTTTGTGTGCATTGTAACTGAACCCTAATCACACGCATGTTTGCAAAAGAACATGGAACTCAACCCCAAAACATTCATGATGAAAGGATGGGCTCCTTACAACATCATTTCTTGTGCTGTTGGATCAAATTTTAAAAGTAGAGAATTATATTCTTGAAACCAGATTCATGTGGTAGCTTAAAATTGCATTTGTACAAAACATTTGTATTTTAACAAGTGTGACAGGGCGGGAGTTTTCTTTCTGAACATAAGCTTTTGAAGTGAAGTGATCACGCAGAAATCCTAACTTTCATTTCACAAAGTTCTTGGTTCTTCAATCTGCTCTTGGAACAGAGCCTAAAAATACAACGAAGTATAGCTAAATGCCTCAGAAACTAGAATGGCAGGGGGAAAAGCATGCAAACTTTCATTTTAAAACTTTTTCTTTTCCCTTCCTCCTGACTTTGACCCTGTTTTGGGGCCAGGAGGGTGAACCTACTAACCCTGAGTATGATGAGCTCTGCCATCTTCATGGGACTTTTCTATCTGCACTGCATTTTGAGAGCTATGCTTGTTTGAGGGGAATGCCAACTGCAGGCAGCAAATCCCATCAACAGAGAGCTCCCCCTGACTTCAGTCAATGCTGGATAGCATCCAAAGAGAGTGAGGGCAGCAGGGAATATGCTTGTTATCATTATTCATGTTGGTTGTGTAAACAGTGCTCGCTTGTGACTGAGAAATATGTGACTTTTTTCCTATCATTTTAAGGAAAAAAAAAAATATTTACCAAGAAAATAATCATTGCTGCACACTGCTCATTTTTTCCATTGCTCTGCGTGTAAGAGCACGCCATTGGTACAAATACAACTGATCTGGTTAACTGTTTTAATACACCAGGGAGTAAATTGTTTGGGATGAAAGAAATTCATTATCCACAGTTTGCAGAGCTGAAAGTCTGGCTGTTTTAATGTTACTGCTGAGAAAAAAATTTAAAAGTGCATGCTGTGGCAAGTTGAATATGTCTTTGCATTCTAGTCTAGTACACTAAGCATATTAATTCATACTGTTCATTCTTTCAGTAGTGCTGAACCCCCAACATGGCTAGTAGGATAACTGAAGGTAATCAGCCAAAGAACAGCCAATTTTCCCTAGATTATTTTTCCATTAATTTAATTCACAATGGGAAAAACTCGTGGTTTCCTCCTAGGATAGGGATGGGTAAAGCATAAGTGGTAAAGACAGAATATCTCAAGAGGTCACAGACGAGCCCAAGAGCTAATGTATTTGCACAGGGGGCAGGGGAGTGTCTCAGGCTGTGGACTGCAGCAGTGTGTGTGCCCGCACTGCAGGCGATGCAGGTGAGACCCTCTCCTCCCCCTGCAAACAGAGGGCTCCTGTACACAGCAAACAGCCAGGCCTTACACACGCCTTTGGTGTTTGGACAAGCGATTCTGAGATAAAACTAAAAGACCTTCTCAACCAGGCTTTCACATCAGCTTTTTTTTATAGGACCTTTATTTTTTTCCATACTACCCTCGAGCTCGTGCATGATAAAGGAGAGAGAGACTTACTTATTTACTTACTTGTTTGTATTTCGCCCCTACTTTGGCAAAGCTTCAGCTTCAAAAAACTCAACTTGCAATATCTGAAGCAATTCCTCTTCATGAATACCATGGGAGTAACATCTCGGGAAATTAAATGTTTCCCACCTGGGCTTTTGTATGCGGCTGCTGCCAGATCCCCCTCTGAGCCGTGAGGTCAAGGCATTGAAGAGAAATAATTTCCAGCTCGTTTAAAAGCTTTGTGGAGTGGGATGGCCCATGGTTAAGCATGCAGCTCTTTTTATGAAGTTTGGTTTGCAAGTGCTCAGTTAGTTGGCTTCAAAAGAAATTAACTTCTAAGATTTTTTTTTTTTTTTAATAGCCCCAGTCTATTTTTTTAGAAAACACTGCTAGATTATATGGTTGTGAAGCTATGACATTGGTGTGCACAACTTGCACTAGAGATGAGACAGAACTGTAGAATTTCTGTGTAGGGTTTTTGACTGCCTTGGAAAAATTGTATCCCCATCAATAAGACTCCAACGTAAGAGCTCCCTCGGGCTTTCTGCCTTGCCCTCTGCCAAAATTTGCCACCTGTGCAGCAGAGCTGGTTAGGAACCCGTGGTTGCACAGCAGTGCTCGGAGCTGAGGCAGCAGGGAGGAGCTCGCCCAGCGCTGATGGCAGCTGGCAGCAGCCCTGAGGGGCCCGCAGTGGCTGTGAGGGGTGGGAGAAGCCTTAAGGGAACTGAGCCAGGAGCAGGACCCCATTGCAAGGCAGGGCTGGCTGCTCAAGCAGCACAGTCACCGCTCCCAGCTGCCAGCATCAGTTCTGCGCTGGAGGAAACTGCTCTCATAGCTGAGAGGGTCTGCCTGCACCTTAGCTGCCCCAGTTTGCTGGCTGCTGTGTAACACAAACCGCAGATGAAGATTAATTAGCAGCATCACACCCACAGAAGTACCCACCGCACCAGCCCATGTTTCTCTCCTTCCCAGGATGCCATCCTCCTGGTTCTCCAGGCTCACCTAGGAGCAAAACTAAAATTAAGCACCCTACAGACATTCCCAGGCAGCCCACAGATACCATTTTCTGTTTAGGAAAACCCTGCATTTCGTAATGAGCTCAGCGATGCTGCCAGAGCTCAGCCTGTCCCTGAGTCAAGGCCTTTGCTGCACCACAGCAGAGCTCGTGCAGGTTTGTTATCCCTGTGGCTAAGGGCTCCTTGGCAAAGATGCAGGGACTTGGGGTCACTACGTATTCATGGCACTTCCTTATACAGCTTCAGAGTTACTGCCCGGCCCTGTGCTGGGCTGCACATCTACAGGGGAGGGGTTCAGACCTTGTGACTGGGACCAAGGGGTGAACAGAGATCTGTCTATCATCAGGATTTGAACTTCACACCTCTTTCACTCCCTTTCTAACTGAAGGGGCTGTTTTGCACTTGCACAGAATATGATAAAACCCATGAAGTGAAAAGCCAATAATTTGGATGTATCTTGTCCAGTTTTTGGGTCCCTACACAGTACTGCTGGACTGTGACCGATACTGCTGGCACCATTCCAACAAACATCAGTGGGAAAGTGGTGCCTCCAAACCCTATCTGGGAAAAAAGGCAAGCAAACCCAAATTTAGTAACAAAAAGTAGGGGCACACAAAGCTGGTGATGGTAAAACTGAAGGAGGCGGTGTCTGCTAAGGGCTGTACTAGTGTTAAGCCTGGGGCTTACAGAGATGAAAATTTTTGTCATTCTCCATTTCACTAATCCTAGTTTGGGGGGGTCCTTGTTTAAAATCAAGTGGAAAGCCTAAAAATAAACAGGTGCAGAATTGCTTCACGTATGTGCCTCAGACGGTTTCTTTTTTCAGACCCATCCTGAGAAACCGGGTTTGTGCAAGCAGAGGTAGAGGAGGAAGGGTGTCCTTTCCCTGCTCATGCAGTATGTTTTCTAAGCTCTGCTCTTCTGTGTGCTTCCCTGAGTGTACTGAGAAGTGCAGAAACCTCAGTAATTCTGGTATCCTGACCTGCTATCACTGCCAGTTTTATTTGCAGCCCCTTGCTCCAAAGGCTCTGGCATTTTCTAATGCCAAAGGATTGCTGTCCTGTCCTCTTCCCCTGGTCTGTCCAGCTGGACAGAAGGCTGCAGGATTTGTTCCTTGATGAAGAAAACTATAAGGAGTTGAAAATGCAGTGCCCAGTTGCTCTGTGCATGCCAGCACTGCCCCAGGAAGATACCATTTCACACAGGAGAGCTGCATGGCCCTGCTTCAGCCTGGAGCTGCAGCCCTGGCTCTTAGCAGGTATTGACTACCTACGAGGACAATAGCACAAGGAATTTTGTTTGCTTAGGTAATGACAGATTTTATTATAGAGCAACTGTACCATACCAAACATGTTTAATAATTAAGCAATGAGATATGACAAGAGGCAAATTCCAGCACAATTTCTACATGCCTTGGATTGTACGATAAGGCTGAAGGCCGAGGAATTTTAAACAGATGCTCAAACTATTTTGCATTTGAATCACCTATTCTGTCTACTTTTCCACACTCTTTAGCACAATGGTGCTATTCTGTCATAAATATTATAAGCATTAAATTTCTTATGGTCTGAGACCTTGGAATCTATTCTCCAAGTGATATATGTGTATCACTGGCATGCAGAACATGGAATGCACCCCTTTGTCCATGATTAAGTCTGGAATTGATTTTCAGACCACAGTTAACAAGTCTGAAAAATAGGTTTGCTGATGGAATTGCTGACAGATTAACTACGTCGATGCATGGGAACATCAACTCAGTGCCATGGTTGCTAACTCTCAAATATTTTTCCTTATGTCTTAAAAAAGAAGAACTTGAGATTTTAAGACAATGCTTGTTCTTACGCGCTGCAAGTTTGATAAGAGTTCTGTTTATGTCACACTTGTCTCTCTTCTTTAGCACTTGAACACATAATTATGAAATCCAATCATTTCCACAGAAACACCACACTAATGCAGCATCAATCCTGAGACTTTAATCCTATAAAATCAGGCAAAGACAGACTGAAAATTCTTCCAACAGATTTACAACAAGCTCCTTGTGGTGTGTTTTGCAAGGACTTTCTTTATGCGGAGAACATAATACTGGGTAGTGTGACGTGTGTGATAGTGTACAGCAAATATTTGTTTTTGAGATAAGCATGGAGGCTTGAAACATCTAATGAACTAATTGAAATAAATAAGGCTGAGCTGGAATTCAGGGTCAGATAAATTTGGCAGCAATGGGGAAGCTGCCCAGCTGCTTTGCCACTCCTTCTCTAAAGAACAAATTTCTGGTGGGCAAGATACTATAGTTTTCGGCTGCTGACCCCTCCGCATCTCTGCTTTGGGTAATTCATACCTGCAGGAATAATATAAGCCATTCCTGCATTAATAGGTTTACTAATATGTTAGAGACTGTGTACTTCATCAGGACAATTAAGGGTAGAATTGTGCTCTTTGGAATGGCCAGAATATGTTGTTCAGAGGAAAAAGTGAAAACTTGAAAACTAAATGTTAAATATGTAGCCATGTATGTCTGTAACGTTCATTAGAGACACCAAAATGCAATTGTGATTCCTGCCCTCAAAAGCTTCCACTTCAGCAGAAACCTGAATTTGGGGTGCACTGGAAACTCATAGGGGGCAGCCTCATCTCTAGGCAGAGGGCCATCCTGCAAAGACTAACTGTGGCCATGTGGGAGGGTGGGGGGACAAAGACCAATCTGGACGGTCACCGAGTGCCACCTCCATGCTGCTTTTAAACTCAGCATAGATGAAAATCTGACTACAATACAGAGGTGCAAGGGTGAGGAAAGAAGGCATTAATTAAGATGTGATCATCTGATTGTGTGGTTAGGTATTTGCACATCTTCCTGTGTGCTCAGGCAGCTGTGTATGTGTAACATCTGGAGTTGGGTGGGGGAGTACAGCTGGGACATGGTCTTTTCCTGATTCCTGCAGATAATCGGCTTTTGCCCTGAGGCACTACACTTTGCTAAAATCTTCCTCAAATCCAATTTTAACAGAATGTGAGATCATACTGTAATGCTGGCTGGCCAGGACAGCATATAACTTAGGGTGTGATATGTACCTTGCATTTCACTGGGATAGTGAAGAAATAAGTCAATTGTATTAAAGAAAACAACAGCCATGCCCTTCTATGTGGCTGTTCTTTATATTATATTTAGATATCTAGACTTCTATCATTTTCTTGAATAAGTAAGGGCTGTTTCACAGAAGCTTCAGGAAAATGACTGCATTTTAATACAGTCTAATTGACTTTTATGGTTATCTCTGAGGATTCCTGGTCATAAAAGCTAATTAAATTATACTGATCTACATATTCAAGAGCCATTCTATTTCTTACCCTTGAAAGAAAAAAAGAAAGCCAACCAAACTGAAGGCTTATACTCATGGTTAGAACACCTCAGTTTGATTTGCTCGCTATTACAGGATATATTTAACTTTCTTGAACAAGTAGCTGTCCTTGACAGTTTGAAGAATGTTGGTTATGTGATTTCAGATCTCTCATTCTGCAAATGTAAAAAGATCTGTATACTCAATTTACAATTCTACATTCATCTAATAATTCAAAAAAAAAAAAAAAAAAAAAAAAAAAAAAAAAAAAGAGCAGAAGTAAATCATCTGAGTCTGCATGATAGGGTCTTTATAAAGTAGACTTTTTGCATTTTCTCCATTCTGTTCATTATCTTTTTTTTAGGTATCCATTTTTTACTTTTACCTTTTAGTTCCATGCACCTTGTAAGAGATCCTGACTTATTTGCATTAACAGTTAAACAGTGTACCAATCCTAATACTGTACAAAAAAGTTATTTTTTTATCTGAACTCTCATTATTTTTCTGCATTTGTTACCTGCACATTGCCAGATTTCCAAGATATTTAAGTACCAAACAAACTAGATGAGTTCCAAGTAAGATTTTATGAAGAGGCAATATTTCTAAACGTCTTAGTAAAAGTTTAAAACTATCTTTCAACACCCCTAACCTTTCAAAACATGTCCTAAGGCAATAAGCAAAATTCTCCGTTAGAATTACAGCCACTTGCCCTGACAAAAATTGCAGAAATCAGTTCCTCTAGAGTTAGTGTCCACATATTTCAACCTTTTTATTTAGAGGCCTTCTGACACAATGCACCATACTGATCTCTGTCTGAGTGCCTTCATCGAGCTAAAAGGAACAGAGTGCACACTAAAGAATTTTCAAGTATTGCCCAGCATCGGCTCAGACTCCAGCAGCTTGTACCCAATGATGTCAGGGGCCATGAAATGCTCTAGACACCAGCAGTGGAGTGGCAACATCCTCATTTTGCTTTTCTGTTATGAATTGACTGAACAGCTCTGACCATCTCTGTCACCTTCTGCCTGCCTGTTCCCCCTTCTCTCAACTTCTATGGCTCCAAGTATTCGGGGGATTGCTGTTAACATCTTGTTTGTATCTGAGAATTGCCTGGCAATGCAAGGCACAAGCATTATTATTTCCACCACTTCTCCTTAGTGCTGACCCACTCTTTTCGCAGCTCCAAGCAGCTTTTAAAAACACTCCTAACATGATTTTTAAAAAGTTCATTTACTAAACATAAAGTTGTAAGGAGAAGACATCAAGAAACCAGTGCAGTTTGAACCAATAAGTGTCTGCACCATCAAATCCCTCTGTGAAGATCCTCAGTGCTGTGGGAGTTTGTAATGAACATGAAAATCTAAAGATTACTTCCAACTAGGAAAAAAAAAGAAAAAGAGGAGACGGTTTGTCAAAAAATAAAAATAAAAAATAAAAAAAAGGGGAAACCCCCCCACCTTTTTCTACAATGTAATGCAAAAAAATTAGCAATGTTTTGCAAATCTTTTGCATGAACTTCAAAAGGAAAAAATGTGAACAAAATGAGGTAAGGCTTCTGCTGGTTTGTTCATTTAACCAAACTGTGAAAGAAAACAGTGAGGGACTAACCTAAAGATAGGTCTCTGCTTGTGTTTCATACTGTTTAAGACCTTACTGAGCAACAGGTGCCACTTCTTTAACAGGAGCTGTTAGCCAAGTTAGGCTGAAGAACTGGGGGTCTACATTTCTTCAGTGAGGACAAAGCAAAGACATTTTGAGACAAAGAATAAGGACTCCCATTGAAACATGCGCCTCTCACGTGCTTGTCAGCATACACGTACAGCACCACAGTGGCACCACAGCCACCTGCTCTACACTGCTTTTTCCACTCTGAATTACAGAAAAATCAGGATTCTGTGCATTGTCTGAGACATTACTGACAAAAGCAGATATTTCCAGATGCAAGAGGTCCCTGTTTACAGCGATCCTACCAGCAATGCTTCCCTGAGCACAGCTGCAGTCAAGCTGGGGAGTTGCAGTCCCATGCTGCTGCCAGGGCTTCCCCAGGATGCTGCTGGGCCAGCACCTCCCTGGGGCCAGGGGACCGGGGGGACAGGTGGGGCAGGGAGCAGGGCAGCCAAGGGTTCCACCAAGAATCCAGTTCACTGGCATCTCTGTGGTGGAGAGGCGGCTCCAAGGGCAAGCCAGTCTAAAGGCCAGGGCCCATGAGGGTCCATGACCAGGCATAGCCGTAGGCCAGCATCACAGCTCAGATGGGAGTCTAAAAGCACAGGCTAAAATGGGACACATGGGTAGAGGTCTGGTCCCTGGAGAGGCAGGGCAGGGACAGTAAGGCTGTTAGTGCACCCACAATGCTTATCAGTCAGGAAACCTTGCTTACTCTCCTCTCCTTTAGGATCTGGGGCTCTTCCTGTGGTCCTCATGCCTTTCCTGTCTTTCCAGGATTTCTGTAATCTTTCTTGCTGAAGACCTTGTAGGCACACAGATGCACAACAGAGGTTATCTCCCACACTGTCCTCTTGCGTTAGCACACCCTTGGACATTGCCACTCCAGGTCCACCGTGACTTCAGTAGGCATGGAGGTCCCGTCCTTTCCAGATAAGCTGGTGGCTTTTTTCAGGTTTATCCTGGAGGAAAAGCAGGTGATTATGCTCACAAAGTTTAACCCAATCCAGAAAAATATTAGCAGAGATCAAACACTCTCAGGTACATATGTCTTCGTTGTATTTACCTAACAGCAAGCCCTTCAGGTTCTAATAAACAGTAACATTTCAAGGGTTGGGTTTCAGTGCACATAAAAAGAAAGTGTGTCAGCTCTGCAAGGGGTCTGGTAATCCAGAATGTCTTTGTTTTTACCTGGGAAATCTGACCCCCAGGTTCGTCCTAAGCAGGGCTGGGCTGCAGGTGCTGCTGACAGCTGTAGCAGTGTGTGCTGTGCCTCTCAATGGAATCTGAGATCTCATCAGGCAAGTCAATAAATATGGCTGATGTATTTTAACTGATTAGTTTCACAGACACATTATGTCCGTGTTCATGGATGGATCGCTAGGGAAGAGAGTCACAATTTTCCTTATTAAAAATGTTTGAAGCTGTCCACCACTGCTTTGCTGTAATTCAGAAGGAAACTGCTCCAGCTGGACACCTTTTTCTTTTTAGCAAAGCTGCTCATCTGTGTCTGTTTGATCTAAAGACAGTTATCTTGCATTAGCAGGCAGGATCTGATAAACAAGGGTGCACAATAAGATTAGAGCCCGTGGTATTGACAGTAACATGGTCCATCCACAAAAACCTGAGCAGTGCTTAGTGAGAACCCAGAGAGTCCATTCCCCACGGATTATACTCTGCTTCTAACCTCCCACCCATCCTCATCCACAATACTGTTTCACTCTTATGTCCTTCCCACAAGGCACCACAGTTTCTGTAACAATTGATTTTTGTAACTCAAATGCATTTCTGAATGCAAAACCAGATTGCAAAAGAACTGCTGAGGCAGTGACAGTCACTGGTTTGGATTCCTCCGCAGATACCTTCTAATGCACCCCTGAAAAGAAGGGGAAGTGTGCCCTTTGAGCACAAGGGCTGTAATGTAACTAGAAAACTTCATTATCTTTCAGGAAAATGAAAGTTTTACGAGTCTTAAACTTACTGTCTGATTTACAATGTTTGAGTAACGAGAGAGTAACAGTTTTTAAAAAACAACTCATATTTGGAAACCTCCTTTCCTATTGGAATTGGGGTATGTTGGCCACTTAAACAGGCCTTGGGAACCTAAATGCTTTTTAGGGTCTAGTCCTTAGATGCTTCTTGTCAGATAATGGCCTGCCCACAGGGGTATATGACATGGGTTTATCCCTAAATTCATTAATCCTGAAACTAGATATGGGAGTGATGAGGAGGATTCTCTGCAGGACAAGCAAGCCTCCTGCATCATCCAGGTGTTACAAGTACATCAAACCATGGTTCGTCCCTCGGGACCTCGGAAGCCCTTATTAAAACCCTGGTACTGATCATAAGGATGTTTCTATGGGGACATCTAAATCCAGAAAAATATTAATTTAACATATTGACCACTACCACCGCTGATCTGTAGTGGGCCAGAGAGGCAAGACGTGTGTTCATGCCAGGGATGATGGTCTTTGTACCAGACCTTCTTTAAGCAGAGCATGAGAAAACAGTTCTGTCTCTCAAAACCCTACAGTTTAAAGCTAGGAAAATACAGGCAGAAGAGAAGATGAGAACAAGTTTAAGGAAATGATAAAACAAATATTTGTCAGTCTACTAGTCTGTTTCATGCAAACTCGTGGAGATATTATGAAAAAATGAGAGTTTTAAAGGAGAACTGAGGAGACATTATGAGGCAGCTATGCAGATGTTTCAGGGAGATCTTCTCTTGAGTGTTTGGGACAGCATGGGACAGAGCATGCAGGCATGTGTTAGAAAAGCTAGCAGGAGGCCATGGGTATTGGTCCAGTCAAAGACACAGAAGGGCTTCTCAGTCCTGAAGGAGGTGGTGGGGAGGAGAAGAGACACTCCCTTAGAGCATTACAAACGCTGCCTGTTAACAGCGAAAAAGCCCCCCTTAGTTCTGACCTGCTGTGAGTCAAAAATAGCTATAAAGCTGAAATGGAAGCAGATGGACAAATAACTGCTGAGGAGGAGGGCTCAATAAAAGCAGTATAAACACAGAGTCTTCCAGTGTTTCTAAACCAGCTTTTTCTCTGCCTACAATTCAATAAGAAGGTACTGGGTGTACCTTCTGATGTTTGTGAAGATTTAACTACAACTTGAGAATTTTATTCCTCCATTTATTCTTTTTTTGTTTGTACTTATTTTCATAGATCTTCCTTACCACAATGGATTTTCTAACATTCAACAACCACTTCTTGCTTCAGCTGCACTTTTTGTATATCAGTGTAATCACTTCTTGCACAGTCCCTTGTTGTTTGTGCTCTGCTTTGTTTGGATTTAAAAAGGACTTGCTCTTGTAATCCTACCAATGGCTACTTGAATATTTACCAGTACCTACTTGTAAATTCCTGAAAGTTTTAGTGAGTTTTGCATAATTGTTCTGATTGTTATCTCTATTGTCCTTTATAAGGGAAAACTTGTGTCAGAGTCATCACTATTCCACATTCTTCCAGTTCCAGAGACAACTCTGAAGTCAGGCCAGATAGATGCCTGGATTTGACCCTGTTAGTCTGATTATGCATGTGTTTGCCAGATGTCCAGGTTAAAGCATAGCTCAGGTCATTGAAAGTGCAAGTAGAAGGGAACTAGAGTTGCAAGGAAGACATAACCCTACTGTGTCTCTAGGGACACCATATTCAGTACGTATTTTCATCCTTCTTGCAGAAACTAAGGTAATGTTCTCCCTGACACCAAAAAGGTCTGTGTTTGCTCTGAGGAGCTGCTGTGCAGGGCTGATGTCTTGGCAGGATGCTGTCCTGAAAAAAGAACTTTGAGTTCAGGCACAGATGGATCAAAAAAAAAATTGACAGCTGTCCTGACTACAGCCTTACCATCCACACAAGGATTGTCAGCACTTTTTTTCTCTTAATTCTCTTTTTTATAGTCACCTTACAAGACTATTGGAACATACAAGCAAAAAAATAATCCCACATTATCATTAAAGCTTGTTTCCTCATTACTCTTTTGGACTAAATGATCTCTACCATCTGCGCAGTGGAGGGATATTTTTAGCAATTGTAAACTGTAGTGATAGGCCAGAAACATGCAGTTTAGTACGTTTCAGTCAGAATCTGAGTTTGTGCTATTTGGGTCAACCACGTGCAATGTGAATGTAATAAGTCACCAATATCAATAGTGTGCTTGTCGTCTGCTAAAAATCATATGTAACTGCTATGTAATTGTGGTGACATGGCCTTCAGGAGGCAGGGGCAATGTGGTAGGTCAGGAGGCTGGTCGCCACAAGCTCTGCCCCATTAGTTCACCATTAGTGGGTTGTATGAACTTTCTGGGAAGTGTACATACAAAGGTTCAAAAAGGAAGCACACTCTCATCAATCTGTGTCTCAGTACTTATATTTAACTAACATTGCTTCAATTACAGGAGACATTTCAAAGGGTAGTATTTAAAAATGGCTTAGTCACTTCATGGTTTTTTTTGACCTATTGACTATACTTTAATATATAACCTACAAATATGCAAGAGGAGAAAAAACATGAGTCAAAAGTAGGTGGTGGCAAGATCCTTCACCATGTTTCAGTCCCTTTATGAAGTGTTGATAACACAGTAAAAAAAAACAAAAAAAAAAAAAAAAAAAAAAACAAAAAAAACAAACAACACCCCCCCCCCCAAAAAAAAAAAAAAAAAAACAACACCAACAAAAAAAAAAAAAACCCACAGAACTGATAGCAGCAAATAGTCCTTTGGGTAAAGCACTGCTGAAGACAGTGGTAAAACCTGGGCACTTGTGCCAATACTGTCCTAGACTAATGCTAGGAAGGGGACTGGTGAGGAGATGAAAAGCAAGTGCTCCTCTCAGTTGTGTTTAAGCTGCAGTGCCTTTGAAAATCCAGGACACACCACTGAAGATGTACAAAAAGGTGAGTGCCCACAGGCTTATGACATTTGTATCATATTTCCTGGAGATCCAGCCCAGTATTTTACCCACAAATTTTGGAAACAACTGCCATACAACATTGACAAACAGCTGAATTATTTATTTCAAAAAATAAAGAAGAAAATGATCCAGGTAGTATTGAAAGGAGACTGAGAGTCAGGAAGGCTGGGCTATATCCGGGTTCTGTCTTTAAATGGTTGTTTAATTGTGTAATTCTCTTAACATACATGCACATTGCCATGTCCATCTTTTCAACTACAGTGCTCATCTGCTGATGAAGCCTATATCATTTATAAGAAAGTAATTTAGATAGCTGGATAGCAGGAGCTCTGAGCATGCATTGCATTATTGCTGGCCCATGTGGTCTGAGGAGATCTTCACTGAAATATTAAGCAATAATCTGATTGATCCTTCTTATGACTTCTTGAACTGAGCCATTACCCAAAGTTAGATGTCTTTGCTGATTTGAGAAGGCTTGGAGAAGGTTGCTAGGTCTTTACTTCCAAACATCTTCAAAAAAACAGGTTGAAGCTTAGGGATTTACCAAACAAGTCACCATTCTGCTGCCTTTGAGTCAAAGAACAGATCTCTGTGTTAGACTCCTCTCAGGGCTTGTTCAAGCATTGTCCTTTCAGTTGTGTTCTCGCCATCTCTGTCCCTCTGTTGGCAGGCCAGGAGAGAATCATTACTCGCATCTCTAAAATATTCTTAACCTCCAAACAGTAGGACAGTAGGTTGTCAGAGACTTTATCTGGGCCTTTCTTGTAGATGATAATTTCCTGAGTTTTTTTGTTTTGTTTTTTTTCTTCATTTATAGAAGGTCTTATTTTTAAAGTTTTCTTTCACACCCTCCAGCTTCAGTGGGGTGCAGCCTTACACACAACATTTGTTTAATAGAGTGAAAGGCCCTTTTTACCACCTGTAATATTCCTTCTTATTTCAGCAATAATTTTGCTGCAAACTGAAATCAAAATTTGCCCTGCACTTGGCAGGGCCTTGAATTAGCTGCTAGATGCTAATTTTTCAAACAAATATTTACATTTGTGTTTTATTTGTGGTTGATCCTATGGGAAAAAATTAAATGTGTTCTTTTCCCAATTAAATCTGAATGATCCATATTTGGGGTTAAGAGTTCATTCTGTGATTTTTACTTGCTTTGCTATATTTTATTGCCAAATTTGCTGTGTTGAAGAATTGTTTGTGCCAGAAATAGTAAGCAGGCAACTTAATTAGTCAGGAGTATACATTTCTGAATGTCGCTTGGATGGTCCAGAAGTGTGGACAGACGGCTTCAGAAGAAAGTCAGCAGCATCAGAAGAGGTTCTTCCAAACAACTGGGAACTTTAGGACAGATAAAAGGATTTTATATTTAAAAATAACCTCCTAGCTTATCACTCTAGCCATATGTTGAAGAGCTGCTGCTTTGTCATTTCCTTATGTTTGTTTAGTTTATATGGTAGTATATGCAATGTGTAGATAGACAGTGAATTGTTTTTCTGACTTCAAAACTCTAAAGTTTCACCTAGAATTTAAAAAGAGAATATTAAAGTTCCTGTAAAGGGGCTATTCTACTGATTTTGAACAGTACAGTCTTTCATGCTTCTGATTCCAAGTAAGATGATTAGACCAGACACTCCTGATGTTGTGAGTTTATTGATGCTCACCGGGATCCGATGAAGGCAGAAAACCAAAGCGCATAAACCATTTATATAAAGTGACCTACAAGAAAGTGCAGTTCAGTGAACACACACAATCTAGACACCTCAGCCATGGTCCTCATGCCAAAATCCTGCTGGGGCAGCAGGAAACTCCTGTGCAAAGAAGTCTAGCAGGTGTGGGCCTTATTTTTGTTTCTTCCACATATCACCCCGATTTCCCAGCTGCAGATGCTTTTGCCTCCCTGATGCTTTTGTACTGAGCTATTATTATTTGTTGATATGTTCTCTATTTGAGAGTGTAACATTTTGTGTTTTCATCTATTTGTGGAATTCCTTACTCTTGCTACAAGGTATGTAGTTGTGAATAGATATTCCATTGACTGCCTAAGCAGTCAGAGCTTTAATTTTGTTTTCAGTGAAGTTTCAGTTTTCCACAGATACAAGAACAGATCTGTATTCAAGACTGCTTTTGATAATTAAACCAAAAAGAGAATAGCTGCCATTAATGTAATGCAGTTTTCCAAATCAATATTGTGGCCTCTTCCTCCCTGATCTGCTGAAATACAGTTTCAGAAATGCAGAACACATGGCTGTTTGTAGGGAGGGAGGCACAGAGTTCCTAATGTTCCCTCAATATTTGGAAAAATTAAAATCTAAGTTGGTGAGCCTTAAAGAAGAGAGACTGAGGGGAGCTGGTAGAGTTAAGCAGTTTTATAAAGCAAACGGTATCAGCTTAAGCCACACTAGTGCCTGTGCTAGTTCCGTGCAGGGACAAGGTATTATCAAGCTCGTCCTTGCTTCCTCATTAGTTATTTTTGGTTCCAGACAAGTCCTTCATTCCTCTTTACCAAGAATGCTAGATTTCCATCACCATCACGAGAGGAACAACGGCAGCAAAACAATGTGCATGTCTGGGAGTGTTCCAAAGAATGAAGCTCAAAGACAGAAATTGTTACGCTATTTTAACAGAATAAAGAGGGTTTCCAATTTAGCAACTGAGTTTACATCATAGAATGTTATACTGGCAAAGACATTCTTTGCAAATAAATTTTCCAAGTTTTCTCAAAGTCAGCTCATGCTACATATATTTCATCTTGTCATTAGGATATCTTGCAAAATTCAAGAGGTTATATGAATGTTTCTGAAACAGTGAGGCCTCACATTGCAAAGTACAGTGTTAGAGAAATACACAGGGCCCTATAATACTAAACACTGCAAAGCTGCATCAACTTCATCTATTTGGTTGTTGGTTTTTTGGTTTTTGTTTTTTATAAAAGAGAGAATTATGATAAAACAAAAATTTAATTAAATATTTCAATCAAAATTTCCAGAAAATATTTTCAATGATCAGGGCATGTTTTTTTTCCCACATGAATGAATCTTCCAAATTCTGTGGAATTCATACCATGCATCTGCACTTTTGGACATTTTCAGCATCCTCTAGGTCAAAAATCTCATGCATAGGTGGGATTCTTCTGAACATTCATGTCTGCTTTGGAGATCTTTTAATCTGATTTAGTGACCTAAGATTTCTGCATAGCCAATCCCAATGGGAGAAGAAAAAAAAATAAAAATTTTCTTCTAAAAAATTTTTAAATTTATCCCAACCCAGACATCTAAAATAGAGATACATCAAGCCCTTTTAAAGTGTCTGTCTGTTGATAGTAAAGATAGCCCAAAGGTGTCTAGTTCAGACATAGATCTTTGTATTGTAGATGACTCAAGTTGGGTGAGATATATTCTGCCCCATGTGCCTTTCCGATTCTACAGGCTCTCTTGGAAGCAGACTAGGCAGTAGACAGTAAAAATACTGAGATATTTTTGTTCTGTATACCAGAAAGTTTGGTATTCCCCCAGCAGGTCTACTCACCATATGTCTTTACATTTGTTCTGTATCACAAAATTGACTTCTTGTTGCATGGTTAAATACAACATTTTTGAGAAATTGACATATGGTGGTACCACGCCACTCTTCAGAACCGGGATTCTGTGGAGAGCAATGGGAAATTCTGTTTAAACTGGTGTTAAAAGATGTCCTGAAAAAAGTCTCTGCTAAATGGAGAAAAGAAGGGTTTTTTAATCAAAAGCACCTCTTCTTAAAATACTGGTAAATTACTTAACTGCTATGAGTTATTTGTATCTGAAAATGCTTATAGCAGCTGTTGAGTATGGCACTGAAGTGGACTTGATTCTGTGCATCCAAATGCTTGAAAATTCTTTACACATAGGCAGATGTTTAAGATGCAAATGTGTTAGAGCTGAACCTGTCAGATCTGAAAAAAAAAAAAAAAAAAATCTTGTTTGCTTGCTGTTTTCTCCTTCTTTCAAGTAACATTCATTTCATTATTATTTTTATGTTCCAGGGCAAGGAGTAAATTATGTAATGGCAACCAGCTGTCTCACTGGCAGTGCTCTCCCTGCCCCCTGAGGCTTCGGTACAGTCAGTAGGTACCCCACACTGCGAGAGCCAGCAGAAGAGAGATCTGGGGAAGGCGCATTTACACTGCTCCAGAAGGTTGAGACTATCTTATAAAAGCTTTCTGGGTGTCTCAGTTTCCCTCTGGACTAAGTAACACAGGTCAAACCAGAGCTCGTCCTGGGGTAGCATGGTAAGAAATATCAACAAATTTTCTTGCTCCTGTGGCATAATGCTCCCTTCATCCTAATACCTCAGATAATGAGTGTCATCTTCAGAGCCCTCCACCCACTGCCTTAGCCACCCTTAGTCTGAGATGAGGAGATCTCAGCTGCAGGATTCTCCATCTGCACTGATCACACCAGACCTTGGGTTTAGAGTATCTGATCTTGCTTCAATCAAGCTCCCGAAGTTCTGCTGGCATGTCAGCATTGCTGCTGAATCACCAATGTGTCTTAGTCAGCCTGCTTAAAATGGCACAGCTCTGAATTGTCTGATTGCCTCCTCCAAGCTGCATCTGACTTTGTGCTAGCACCCCTTGCTTGTTTCTAGCTACTGGCTGATCCTCTTCGCTCGTTTCTAGCTACTGGCCACATCTCTGAATTGGCACCCCCACGCTCCTTCAGACATCTGTGTTCCAAAGTCCATGCCCTGATGAGGTACCAGGGCTCTCCTGCACTTGCACTATCAGGCTACAAACCCTCCAGGGCAAGGGCTTACTACGTGTTAGGCACTGACCTCTTCCTGTACCGCATCATGTACATTTACAACACTATCAATTATTTAAAATAGCACTGCCTTCAGTTCAGCCACATGCTGAGTTAAGCTCCATAGCCTTTGGGTAGTGTGAGGCAATTTTATTTTTCCTCCTCAGCGTTCAAAAATCTCTTGCTGCTCTGTAGCATTTGTTACTATTTGCTAAGGGAAATTATATGGTGTATTATCACTTGAGAGAAGTGTTATTGGGCAGATAATGTAAGCTTTCTTCACAAAAATACAGCTACACCTTCATAGCAATGGAAGCCAGACCTTACTCCTAGAGAGGCCTTGACTTCATTAGCACTTTCATTTAGTACGGACAAGTAATTATTATTATCAACATCCAATTCTAGCAAATCTAGCTGGATGTGCCACAAGGTGACAAGATGTAATAAACATAAAACACTTAACAAGGGAGACAAGGCAGCAACACCAACAAATTGCAGCGCATGAGTAGCTGTTTTTGGGGTGTTTTTTTTTAATGTGATCTTATTCCTATACACTAAGATTTTTTTTAATGCTTTTTCTCTCGAAGTGTTCGGGACAATTTTAATTATTTACTCAGGTTAATTAAGAAATTAACTTCTGCCTCCTGAAATATAAATACCAGGATGTTATATGACACAAATCTATTTTTATTTAGCTCAGAAATAGCCAGAGATAAATGCAATGCCTTCCTCCCTAAGGTCTGCCAGAAGCCAGGGCAGCCTGTTTGTGAACTATCATTTACCCCTTTCCACACATGGTAAACAATGAACTTGGCTAATCATGCCATATATCACATTCAAGGTCACCAAGAGCTTCACCATCAGCCTGGGGAGGTGACTTCAAGTAAAGACTCACTGCCAGCCTCCAGAGTCACTGCTTCCTCACAAACTCCCCACACTTTAGTAGCTTTCTACACATACTTCCATCCTTCACATCCCTGTTGGAGGCACCAAAACGACAGGAGGATAGTTACTGCCAGTGCTGCTCTGACGAGCACCTAGCAGTACACACAGAGGATCCTACAGCACTACAGCACTGGGTGTAGGGACATGGAGAAAGCTCTTGGTCCTAATTTTTTTTTTTTTTTTTTGAATAAACCTTAAAGTCCTGGAGGAGAAATTACAAATGGTGTAAGCTTTTACACCTTCATCCCAGGAATCTCACTCTGGGATGCTATGGTAAGAGGCCCAGAAGAAGAACTAAACCAAAAAACAGAGCAGAGACTGCAAATGCTGAACAAGAAGGACATAATTCTGGTTTCTTTTGCTTGTCCATAAAGCATATTAAAAAGCCACAGAAGGCAACACTATAAAACTACCCTTTTTCTGACCCATGGCTCAGATAGGAAACCTGAGGCTAGAAGTATATTCTGTTCTTTAAGTTTTAACGAATCATCTTGGTACATTTGCCATTTTTCCTATGGTTGATCAAAGAGATCCAGTAAAAACTGCCCATATATTTTAATTTTTTAAAAATTCTTTATTCATGGAAGCCAGTGTTTTAGTCATGGTCCAGCAGCTCAAAAAGGGAAGCAATAGAGGAAGAGAAGTATACACTTGTGATTTATGGAGATTGCTGGTCTTCTATGGATTCTCCAAATCTCTTTAACTTGCCTATTGTGCACAGTCTGGCTTCTTACTGGCCTTCTAAAAGGTGTGCATTTCAACAAGCAGTTTGAGCAAAGGGAACAACGACCTTAGTGACTCCTTAAGGCAATAGCTGCAATAATCTTCTCAGATGAGCAAAATATACATGCATATAACCTGATTTATATTCTACAGGATAACGTACTGCTTTCAGGATGACCTCTTATGTGATTAGCTGAGCATCCTCTAACATTCAAAGTGGGTTTATGTTAAAAGCAGCATTCAAGGCAAATAGCATGACCTTGTAGAGGTGACAGGCCTGCTGCTGTGGAACGCATGCAATATCAACAGTCACCAGAGCAAACCAGCCCCGTGTGGGTAAAGCTGCACGCTGAAGGCATTTGCTGGGTATAGCCCCATAGCTGTAGACATCATGGAAGTTTTTTTATAACCTGTCTTTCCAATGGAGTTAATAAGCTTTTCCATTAATAAGATACTACAAACAGTTTTGCCTGTTATAAAATCTGAGGTAACAAAATAATGTTTCTCAGAGGCATAATGTGATGTTAGCAGTGCACTGGGAGTGCTTTCCTCAAGCACAAACTCATTCTCTGTCTTGATTAGGGGTCCATCAGGAAACAACTGGATTTCAGTGACTCCGAGAACGAGACAATTGCACCCCTCCTATCAAAACATTATCTTCAGGAGGGTTTCTATGTGCTCCACTCCTCTTCAGGTAAAGTGATTTTACAATATCCAGGCTAGCGTTAACATAGTGAAGCAAAGAGTACAAGCAAATACTATGTGTGCCCAGGATACTTGTACTCCAGTTGCCAGCCTGTGCTGTCATATCTTTACCACTGCATGAAGTTTATTAATATTAACACAGGTAGCTCAAAAGTATGCCATATCTGCCTTGAGCAAATATTTATAGTCTGCATAGACATATCCAGTTCAAAAGCCAAAAAAATGTGGAACAAATATCTATAAAGGCACTCTCTTGCTAGTCTTTTTTTCTCTTTTGCATATTAGCAAACTAAGCTTCCTTTGTGGAAGTTCTTATTATAGTCTTGCTTAGAATAGACTGGCAAGTGATGGGCTGAGTCATACTGGGTCCCATCTCCCATATATGGCAGCAACCTAGGAGTCACTCTGTTGAAGTTCCCTGCCATAAAATTAGGCTAAGTGGGATCAGAATTAGGCTCACAAACTTGTGCATAGGTGCTGCTGGTGATTACATGTATTTGGAGTTAACCTCCATCTAATTCCTCACCATCAGGGAGACAATAATAATTCTCAGAATTGGAGAGGAGCCCAAATCCACATGGAAGTGTATACAACAAAATTATCTACAGCCTGGGAAATGGGTTTTGCTTTAATGTATGGGACGTATGAGAGACTCACAAACACACAATTGATATGTGCAACCCATAATGGCAATGAGATTAAAAGCACAAGGAAGATACAAGATAATCCCTGACAAATTTTACTAATGCCTTACACTCTTTTTATTCTGACCCTCTAGGCTGTCATACAACTGTTAAAAACTACTGGGGGATTCCTTGTGATTTCTCTCTGAAGCTGGTTCATGAATCTTGTGCACTGCCTGGCTTAAAAGGCCAGTTGTTCCCTGACATGCAAGCAACATTATAACAATATTAAATAGCAAATCATCTCATCTTCACACAATTCCTGAGCCTTTATAATTGCTTAATTGCTATGAGTTTTGCTGGTAAAGACTGTACAAACTGCTTTCCAGGGAGTATTTATTTCCAACCATTTTTATTTCAGTCCCTGCTGTTCTCCTTCATTATTTTTATCCTCTCTGGGCCATGCACCACTTTTCTGAATCCAATGTCTTTTCTTAAAAGCTAGTTTTCCTTGCTAAGTTGTTAAATTTTTTTTCCTGCTGGCTTTGATGTCTTTCTTCAGTTTCTCATTGCATCCTCAGAACTCCAATTCATTTCAGGCTTTTATTTCTGTTGATGAGTGCTCTTTAATTTACGACTACATATGCCAGCAATTTACAACTGTCTGATTTCCTTAATTTGAATTTTTCACGCAATAATAAGTAAGACACTAAGTTGATGTAGTGCTATCAACCTAAGGTGAAAAAAAAAAAAAAAGGGGGGGGGAGGGGAAAAAAAGGAGGATACAAACCAACATCTTCAGTCGTTTTATGATTCTAAGTCTTTGTGCCATTTTTGGTCTTATAATCTAAAGGTAAGGGCAAAGATACGCAAATTAGAAACAACAACAAAACTAACACTGAAGGAAAGTCCAGTGTATTTGAAGACATTAGTTGGTTAAGCAATAAAGTTAATACACTCATATTTTTTCAAAAGAGATTTTAAATTTCAAGCCAAAATGCTCAAGGCCATTTGAAATTCACTTTCAAGAAATTCACTTTCCATAGGGCAACTGTGGGAGGTCACAAAATAGGGAGAAAGAATAGCAGGGAAGGAGAAGAAAAGGGTAGAAGGTAAGGAAGGGAGGAAAAAAGACTTACAGAATTATCCCATGGCTTCTTAAGTGTCCCCTAGAATATAGTGTACATCCTACCTTTCCCTTTAGCACACTACATGGCACAAAAACACTCTGTGCTTTGTGGTTTTCCTTTAAGAACTTGTTCCCCTGAAGTTAAACTCCTTGTAAGGCTCTGACATACAGAGTTATTCTGCTCAGACCACAAGGATCAGGTTTATATTTAATGTTCATGTAAACTATAAAGGCAGTGTTTTTAGTATGTGGTTAAAACAAAGAATGGAGAGTTAACATGTCTAGATTCACAAAGAGAAAACCGGAATATAATTCTAAGGGAAAAAATATGTCGGACACCGTTCTCCTTGTCATGTTCATAAACCCATCATTTCTATGTGATTCCTTTTAAGTTCAAAGCGCTGAGTTTTTTTAGTACATGAGACAAAGGGGGAAATGGTGAAAACAGTTTCCCTGAGGACAGCTATTTCCCAGTTCTTAAAAAGTTTGAACATTTCAAAACCTTAGGGAGATGAAAGCATTTTCTATTACATTTGTGCTTTCCTTCCTGGTATTTTTTATTTTTTATTATTTTTACTGAACGTCATACAGCAAGAAGGAAACAAAGAGCTAATTCAGATCCATAACTGAACTCTTGAGTTGGCTGACACCAGTCTCCTCTCAAAATGTTTTGAAAGGTTTTCCACTATTTCCAGTGGTGTAGCATCATACTTGCTCTCCTCACATTAGGCCCCCATTCAGGTGTTTCAGGGCTTTGTAGGTGTTTTGTACTTGTTGTGTGGATTTGGGAAGAAAATTCAGCACAAAAAAGAGCTGAGAAGAGTAGTTTCAGTTATGTCTCAATTTTTTTTTTATATGTTTCCATTTGAAATATCCTGAAAATATTTATATATAGCAATAGACTCGCAAATAGCAGGCAGGAAGGGACCTTGGGAGGTCCTCTAATCCATCCTGTTACCTACAGCAGGATAGACCATACCTATGTCACTTCCCACAGATGCTTCTCCAGCTTCATCTCAGAGATCTGCTTCCTAGGACATATACTCTAATACTTCATTATCCTTACCATTAAAAACCTTCACTGATGTTCAAACTGTGCAATGCATGTGTACTATCCCCCTTAGGACATTTTTTCTGGTCTTATCCAACATTTACACAGTGGTCAGTCAATTTCCTGTCCTCTCCCCGGCAGGCCTCAATATGTCTGAAAAAAAACACATTTGAAGGCTGACATCATGTCACTCCTCCCTCTTCATTTCGCCACAGAAAATAACCTTCCTTTCCTCAGAGTCTGTGCCCTTGTTTTGACTTGAGCATTGATCATTCTTGTTGCTCATCTCATGAAAATCTGCCATTAATTCTGCCTTTACTGAAGTGGGATATCCCAAAATTCTGTATTCTGTATGGATGAGAAAAAGATCCCACCCTTGTCAAACCCTTTCTCTCCAACTCGATATCAATATCAATATGGAAAATCTTCACTAGCCATGGCAGAAACAAATAGTATTTAAAGATCTATTAGCTCAGCTTTCAGGAAATTGCAATTTGGCCTCATTGTACCATTTGTAAGCATTAATAGGCATTAAGTCTAGTAGCAGATACACTAGCATAAGTGAATACTCACTCAGAGGGAAGAAAAGTTGTAGCTGCTGTTGGATCCAGACATGTTCCCCTAACTGCCATGTAAGGGCATCCACTGTAGTGTCCCACCACTAAGGGTCATTTGCCTTCCTCACACACACACACACACACACACACACACACACACAAAAAAAAAAAAAAAAAAAAAAAAAAAAAAAAAAAAAAAAAAAAAGGCAGAAATCTGAGATGAGAGGGAGAAAGTGCTGACCTGCTGTAACTCAGTGGGTGTTGGTACAAAATGATACTTGGATAACAGGATTCTCTTCATTCATTCTTTCCATCTTTTACAAATGTCAGTGCAGTTCACACTTAGTATAAAATTTTCTGAAGACTAACTCTCAGAATTAATCTCTGGTGAGACTGGTCATAGCTTTAGAACAGGGAATCTTGTGCTGTGGGCTTCTCTTATGTAGCATTTAGGATTCCATTCAAGAGCTGTTCCCCTTTGTCTGCTGCCTTCATAAATAATGGATGCATCTTGCATTAGAGATTAGCAAAGATTGTTAAGCTTCCTTTTTTTCATGTGCAAGATTTGGTAGCTTTTGAAATATTGATATAGTTGTGCAATTTGGTGTACCTATTATGTTTTTAGGAAAGAATTTTAAAAAAATACAAAAGAGGAAAATTATGCTAGATCTCAAAAGCGGATACCTTACTCTCATAAACATCAGAAAAGGTGATCCTTCCATCTTTAAATCTATGAAAAATAGTTGCATTACTAACTTTTGTAATATTCTTTTAAGAAGACTCTACAGAGATTGCTGTAGATTTCAAAGCAATTATGGTAGGAGGTCACGAAAAGCCTTCAGGAAATGCTGCCAAGGTACTGTACCCTCAAAAAGGAAGAACACAGTGCTGGAAACTTTTCAAATCTGATTGAGGGTAGATAAAGGAAGACAAATTTTTAAAGTCCTCTTTACTAATTTCACTGATTTTATTTTTAATGTAATACTTTATAATTATATATTTTATCTGAAAACATGTCTAGCCTGGATATTCATTTTTGGAAAAAATCCCCATGGATAATTCACTAAATGTTTTGGTGGGAACCATCTTTATCAAAACTGGTGACTTCTGTTTTTCATTTTGTGTGCATGCTACAGAGTTTAACTCTCTAAGCAGCAACATCGTGCTCATTGTTGTGGTTCTCTGTATGCAACAAAGTCCTATTTCCAGCTCTCTAGCCCATCCCTTCTGCATATTCCACAGACAGGACTTGTAAGTACAGCTTATTACAGGGATGAGTTAACCGGTAATTTCATTGTGCTCCGTGGCTAGGATCCCAAAATGCAGTCTGCCTAGCCAAAAAGGGTGGACAAAAATTGAAAGGCTGCACTAAATAGCCATAAAAGTTACAGGGTCTGATAATGCATACAGTTATGGCAAAATCATTGCTTTCATGCTGTGGCCAACTTGCCAGTATCCAGAGCTGCGGGAGAGAAGAACAGGAATAAAGGCCTGAAATAACCTAGCTAATGAAAATTGCAGGCAATATGGTTCAGGGCAACTTGGTGCCAAAGCATTTGAATGGTTTGCTGTGAAGTCAGCCAGCATGGCTGGTGCCACATTAGTGCTAATATGCCCTTCTGGAGCATGTTGATTCCTTCAGGACCACACAGCTGGGGCCTTTTGTCCGTGTTCCACATTGCGGAGATGCTCAGAACTGGTTGAGAAGCACACTGCCGTTGTACTCAGGGCTCTGCAGGAGTTAGCTCAGCTCCAGCTGGATTTAGTACCTCAAACTTAGTGCCAGACTTACTAAACTGAAGCTGGCTTTGTGCAAAGCCTCATTGGGCCATAGGGTGCTTGGACACCCAAGTTGCCTCTGTTCAGAGCAAGCTTCATTCTGGTGGGATTAAGTAGTTCAGTGTTCAGAATGTACAAAATTGGCTGAGCTTCTTCAGTGGCAAACTTACTTTGGATATGGTATAGCTGTCTAATAGACCAAACTACTACTAACACTAACCAAACTACTGAGCCTGGTCAGATCCAAACTGCCCCTGTAATCATAATATGATTTATCCTTCATGTCAGTAAGCAGTCAATAGCCGCCAACTAACTCAACTGTTTTCCAAACTTTAGCTCTCAGTCCACGCTACTCTGTGAAAACATGGCTAGAGTTTCTGCCCTTACTTTCACCAACTGAACAACAGGGTGAGGAACTCATAACTCATGAAATAGAACTGAAAAAATGATGGTTTAGCAAACAAAGAGAGGAAACAACAGGTCTGAGTTAACAGGGACAGAAATATTCAGCTTTTGTGACCACACAGGGATACCACAAAAATTATCAAGAAAAGAAAGTTATTTGAAAGTTGGAAGGCAGGGGACGGGTACTCTACTCCTAAATGGATTAACTAAAGCATGACTGACTAAAATAACGTGCCTTTTTTAATTACCCATTTAGCAGCACTAGGGGATGTGAAGACAGCAAGAGAGATTGACCACATTGTTGTCTTTTGACTCTAAGGCAGACTGTTTGGACTGGAAGAGGATTAGAACTTGTAATAAGCTCCTCACTCTTCTAAGATTCATCAGGTTACATAGTATATCCAAAAGAGGCCTAGCCTCTCCCCACATCATAGATATGATATAGAAGGAGAGAAGAAAAGTATGAAAATATTTACAACTTTCTTCTCTTTCAGTTTTGTGACATCTATTCACCTTTCTTTCTGAGTTATCATTTGATTCTCTCTTCTTTCCACCTTTCCTGTGAAGAAATGTGAAATAATCCACAGAAATATTTCAAAACATAGAAACAGGGACACCAAATCGAGGAACATCAGCGCAGCTCAGGGTCTAGTAGTGGGCAGTAGTAAATGCCTAGAAAAGAGTTAGGAACAGAGCAAGTGGATTATGTTGTTTCCAGAATATCTACCAAGCACACAGCAATTTGTGGTTCAGAGGACTACTGAACCAGGCATGGCAATTTTGCATTTAATATCCCCCAATGGATTCATCTTTCATTAAGTTGTCTAGTTACTCTGGAACCCATGCTAGTTTTACTCTTCTACAGTATTTTGTGGTGAGAGGGGTCACATCTTCAGCATTCTCTCCTCCATGTTGTTACTTAAGGTTCTTGGCTTTAAATGAGAAGAAGATATTTCAGGAAATACTTCAAGAATTGTCAAATGAAGGTTGATCTTTGACCTTGAGGTGGAGACAGATATAATTTCCCTTCAGAAGATCAGACAAATGTACCTCTGTCTTTACAGAAACAAAAACCCCACCACAATTAAACCCAACAGTAGCATGTCTTTTAACAGTGAAAGTACTTGAATCTGGTTTCAGGTGCAAGCTTTTCATCATGCACAGTTGAATCCATTAGAAAAGTTGTCAAGAAGTGATCTAAACTTGGCTGCATAGTGGGGCTGTGCAGATATATTGCTTTGTGTTAAGCATTGAACTGAATTTGTGCTGTAGTATGGCCAGACAGACTCACTCCCATGGAGTTTCATAATCAGCATTTCTTGTTTTCTGCCATTCCTTCTTTCCAAAGGACACAGTTCCCTGTGCCATTCCTCATAATGTTCAAAGGAATTCACAACAGAAGCTTGTGAATTCTCTTGTATACTGAGAAAAACAAATCCTTTGTGCCTTAAGGTAATGGAGCATATCTAAAATAATACAGCACAAACTTTAAGCTCAGCAAGAAAAATTCTTTTACCACTAGCTTATTGACAGAAAATGAAGCTGAAAATTCTGGCCAAGCATACTTCTGTATTTTCTTTAGGCCTGATTGTTGTGTTCAAACAAAGGCCTTCTCTTTTCTACTTAATATAAATGCTCCTTGTTTAAATCCAGAGTTCATAACTTTAAAGTTTTTTCCTAGGGAAATTGTTCTATTGGTGTTACTAATGCTGCTGAGAAAACCAAAAGAAAAAAAAGAAAAAAAAAGAAAAAAAAGGGGGGAAAAAAGAAAAAAAAGGTTTTCTAAAGCATTTAGGATTCTGTAGTATATTAATGTAGACTGAAACAGGGGAAACACTAAAGCATTGATCTGGCTTTTAACAGCCTGGCTGGCAATAGCAGCTGCGCTCTGCTGGCATACCCGGTTTTACCTGACATCATCCCAGAATTGCTACAGAATGAGGTGCTGAGATTTGGACAGAAAGCTCTGGCAAGGAGATGGAAGTCCAGAATACCCATAGGGATGTCACCTGATTTTATGTAGGTGGATGAGATTGTCTTGGGTCAAAAGCAGACAAGAAGAAGGGAAGACCAGGGAGAATTTTCCCATGGAATCTCTACAGTAACCTGCAAGAGGGAAAGGAAGACCTTCAACAAAAATGCTAGAAGAGGAGGTGGAAGGATCAGAAAGAAAAATTAGTATGATGGCAGACATTCAATATGATATGACCCAGCATGGGACTAACTAGGATCAGAAAGTGGCTGGAAAAAATCCAAAATCCTTTATAAATGCCAAAATGTTTTCTCTGAAGATCTGGGTCAAGAAATACAATAATAAATGAAAGGGTCAAAGATTCATACTTTTGACTTTGCACTACTATGTACAAGTATCTTCCCCCACACAAAAGTCCATCTCTCCATAGTGGTTAATAGATTCTGGTTTTGCAGTTCAAGGAGGGCGAGATCTGCTTTCTGTTTCCTTCCAAGGACACGAAAGCTTCAGAAGCAGTGGGATGGTGAGCAGCACAGCTATAAGCAGGAGAGGGGACAGAATGGCTCCATACATTACTAGCCCAGCAAGCAGGATTTTGCAGGAGCAGAGTGGGCGATTAGACCGTAGGGCTATTGTTCCAATGACTGACTGCTTCTTGGCAAGACAAGGGGAGGTGGGAGCTGCAAGCAGGCACAGGCCCACAGCTGTCCAGAGGGAGAAGCAGAACATCCCGTGTGTCTGTGTAGAAGAGAAAATGCCTTCAATTGTCACACCCCCAAGTATCTCGTCTGGGTTCCTGCACCCTTAGGTTGAGTGGTTTTGCACCGAGGAACAGACACAGGTTGTTCTTCAACCACTACATCACACTGTGCTGTTTGCTCTAAATTTACATTCAAAACAGAGATGGACTTTTGAACTGCAGGCCCCTGGGGAGACAGAGCTATGCGCCATTACTAAATTTAGATGCTTCTGAAGTGGAAAATGGTAAAATGTTTTGCAAATATCTAACTTTTCAGGATGTAACACATAAGAGTTGTTCCACACAGCCTGGCTGTTACAAACAAATGACTGGAAAACAGGCAATCATTAATCTCTTTCTGGAAAGACATACAGATTCCTGAACTGTTCACAGATTACTTCAGATATATCCAGAAAGAAAGGTCTGATTTTTCATCCTGGCTCCAGTAGCACTGAGCATTTCACACTGGCACTTCAGCCTAGGAATTGCTGCTCCCTGAGGAGGTGCTTCAACCCTCTGCAGAAACAGATGAGTCTATGTAAACACTCCTGCATTTCTTTACAATATTCTTGAAGGGGTTTCTTACATGATGCTGTGTTTTTTTTTTCTTTTTTTAAAACTATATAGGTATCATCGAAATTGATAATCTACTATGTCAGATAATTATGTTATTTATAGCCTTTATCACCTTCAGTTCAGAGCATTTAATTATATTTTGAATATGACTTTTCTGTACAGTCTTAAAAGTCATCATTCCAACAGCCAAACATTTATTATTTCTTAATATTGGGGAACCTAGGTTTAATGAGGGTACCGTACTACTTTATGTATCTTGTTGTGGCTTGTTTATAAAGAGCTGTAAGAAATCCAGCTTTGGATTTCTTGAGTTTTCTGTGAGAGCTCATCCACTGCATTGCGTCACAACATCTGCTTCATGTAAACTTGTTGAAGGTCATTGGGACTCAGCATAGCAAGTAGTAACTAGGGGTGAGCTTGGCCAGTGGAAGCAAGAGAAGGTTCCTCCGCAGAGCCTTTCTGACAAGGACTGCAGCCACTTCAAGTGATCTGTGTACTACCATGGATATTCAAAACAGTAAATCCAAATTACTCTTGGGATCTACAAACTGGAATACACAGAGAGGAACAGAAAAAGCCCAGAGCTATGCTTCCTCCATTAGTTTTCATTCATTACCATAGAGAAGTCAGATGCAACAAAATAAAATGTGTGTACCTAGACTAGATTGTTTTACTATTTAGATAACAGAGTTATTTAATAACAAGAGATAAAATCCTGTAATAATTAGCATTTTGCCTCTCTGATGCTGATTGATGGTTCTGAGTAAAACTTGGATAATACAGCTGCATGAATTATGAGACAATATAATTTAAGATAAATGTAACTATGTTGCAACAGCATCTCTTGGTTTAAGTTGCACAGCAGGACAAGGGTTTCCTAAGACAAATTTGATAACCACCTGAGAGATTATTTTCTTTTTTCAGTTGCCTAGTTACAGAGTTTGTAAGTATCTATTACAAGGTTAGCCCATTTGTGAGGCATCCTAAATATGTTACATTTGAAACTACAGCCTTGGCAACGTACCAGAGACCCAAAGGTTTCTTACAGTAGTCCCTGATATGCATCAGGTTCCAACAAAACCTACAGATTAAGATAATTTTTGGCATACGAAAAGGTCCAGGCTAGACCCAGACAAAGACCCAGTGTTTCTCCATGAGTTAGTCATTAAGCTTCTTTGTGATTCAATCCCCTTGATATCTATAATATGCAAAACAAAAGTACATTTCCCTCTTAAAATTCTTTCTATAAAGAATTTTAAAGCCTACAAATAAAAGAGTTGTACAGCAGAGTTAAGTACTATTATCCTAAGTAACTCAATTTCTATATCTCAAATCTATCATCTATCATCTATCTATCTATCTATCTATCTATCTATCTATCTCCTATGATTCATAGATTTCCTCTCTTTTTACTAATACTTTATATGGGTTTTGTACTTTTTGAAAACATTTTCAATATTTTCTGGTGACATGCTCCAGAATTTGCAAGGATTTCCTTTTTTGGACTTTGGTTTAGACCCTGAATTGCCCTGATACCTGCTCCTCTCCTGATGGTCACAAAGGTAACCTTGAAGCTGATGGCATCATCAAACAGTATTGTAATGCCTTCTGTGGCTGCAAATAATCTGTGTTTAGCACAATGGCCTGCCTGATCCATACTCCAGGTGACCAGGAAGCCACATGTGCAGGGGGCAGAACCAGGCAGAACAAGGGCCATCTGAGAGGCTGGACCAGACCAGTCCCAGCATACAGCTGTTGAAGCTGCCTAAAAGTGCTCTCTTTCCTTTAAAAAAATTGAAGGAGAAAGAAGGTGCTGAATAAACATCAGTCAAGCCAAGTCCTGAGAAGCAGATCCTGACCAAAGGAGAGGTGTAATATAATCAACTCTTCTTCTCTTATAACCTTTTTTGAGAAAAATCACCAGTTACTTCCACTGTAAACTTCAACAAGAGTCAGGTGTCAATTGGCCATCACTAATTATCATTATTCATCCTGCTCTTGGTAATTCATAAGACAGCTCTGCACAAGCCCAGGTCAGGTCTAGATGAAGTGCGGGCCCTTCAAGGAGAGCTGTGCCCATTCGTAGGCATAACGCTAGTGCACAGTTTTCTCTTATTGTATGCCTTTAAACCATCATTGAGATACCATATTGCTCTTCTGGTTTTTCCTCAAACCAAGCATTGACCTCTGTTTTCCCTGCCTGCATTTTGCTAGATAATTAGCAGCTGCATGAACCATACTGATGGAATGGAGATGGAGAACTGGGAACAAAGATTAAGGCCTTATTCTTTCACCTTAGAAACAGCAGTTTGTTTCAGAAGAGCCCGTAAGAGTTGCCATGGCACTCAGGGATTGCTTTGTGCTTTGGCTTCCACTCTGTGGCAACTTACATAGAGCTTCTTTTAATTTCCTGACATTTTCACTGATGGGGCTAAACTATGAATTCTTATACCATTGAACTTTGCTCCTATTTTGTGGTTTGAGCTCATTTTATTGACTGATAATGACTTTATAATAAGAGAATTGTTTCTCATTAGCAGTCCAGTAACTACTGAAGGTTTGCTCCTAGTGTAGATTACTTATTCCAGCATGGCCAGGTACTTAAATCGACCTAGCATTTTAGCTGTTTCAAATGAAGGCTGTTTTGCTGTACTAGTTTCCATTAATTTTCACTGCTCTCTGACAGCTTCTGCATCAGAGTTTCCTTTCTGTAATTAGTTACTGCAAATTTGTATATATGAGCAGTGTTTAAATGTGAAAGGTAGCTGACACTGGTGGTCTTTGTACTGGTGCTGTCACAATGATTAACTCAGTAGGAAAGTGAGCAAGGAGGAATATGGAAGACTCAGAGAAGTGAACTCCTGCAATATGAAACGCCACGTGATGATTTTGATCAGAGCCATGCAGCAATCATGCAGTGTGCAACACCTCCCACGTGAGTAATGCCATGGTCCGCCACAACCAACCAACACTCCCTGGGAGCAGCTCCCTCATACTCTCCTGGCCCCCTCTGTCACAAGGCTAACTCTGCTGCCATACACATAGCACTTCAGATACACCACTATGGTAACCAGTAGTTGGCTTAAAGTGCCAGTTGCAGAGTAAGGCCATGGAGAAGTGAGGCTGCCAGGCCAGACCAGCCCTTGGTCATAATTGTCAGGAAGTGGCCAGCTTTTCTACTGGCAGTGATACCTTAACCTGGTCTCACCACTTTTTTTAAGCACTCATTTGTGGCTCCACAAGACTCTCCCAGCAGTTCAGTGAAACTCCATGTGGCAGCTCTGTGACCACCAGATTGAACAACCAACATGGACTAACAGGAGTTCTCCTTGATTTCCCAACAGAATTTACTGTGTCCCTCAACAACAGCTTCACCAGCACCAGTCATACAGCAGTGTAGAGGAGGGAGAAGGCAGGAAGACAAAAGAGCTGCAATTTAATTAAAGCCATAGCTGACAGCAAAGAAAACATCTGTGGAACCACCATGTCCACACTGACTGCAGAATGACTGAACCTCCCCTGGTACTTGTTTATCTCTGCAAACGACTTGACAGAGCCCAGAAAACCTCCTCAGGCTGAACATCTAACTTTGAGATGGTTAAAGTCAGATTAAAAAACCCAATCCAAAACATCTCTGAGACTTTGGTGTGAAGATACCACATCCTGGCTCTTGTTTGTTAACCAGGTTATCAGAGGCTTCATTTCTGATCGTGTATCTCTCTTGGTGCCCCCTCCCTCACTACCTACTTTTTTTTCCCCCTATCTTTTCAAAATGCGTTTTGACCTTTTCATTTGCTCTTGCTTCTATTGTACTTGTTTTCTCCTTTCTTTCATGTTTTTTCTCCTCTCTTTTTTACCGCCACGGTTTCAGCTTTACATTTTTGTACTTTGTTTTCAGAGTACTGCTGCCGCCTGGGTTGTCACAGTAACGCCTCATAATTAGGTGGACTGCTCATCATCATCCTGTGGGGTAGAGATCTAATTGGACTCTCAATTTTCCTGCTACAACTCCATGGCCAGACCAATGACAAAGCCTTGCCTGTCCCTTCCCCTTTGTGCTAGCAGTCACCATCATGCTCCTAAACCTTTCTTCTCTCTTACATCCACATGTCTTCAGTGAAGAAGGCTGGAAAGCATCTGATGTAGCCTCAGAGGCAGCCAGCTCCCTGCTTTGGTAACTCATCAAAAATTTGGATTCCTCAAAACCTAATTTGGAGCTGGCAAGTCTGAAGCCGAGCCTCTGCAGTTGTGTGCGCATGTAATTTCAGGCTGGTGCCGCTGACTTCAGTTGCATGCACCAGAACCACTCTTGGGCCCACAGGACCAAAACCTCTGAAAGATGGAAATAGAAATAATTCTGAGAACTGGAATAAGGGGTGGCTGCAAAGGAGGCAGGAGGAGAAACAGACATGGTCCTCAGTGTTTGCCAAGAGACAGCTTGCTGTTCAATCTGGTTTATAACCACCAGCCTATAAAGAGGTACTTCCCAACTCTGCTGTGCAGTAACACTGAGGATTCAGGGCTCTCCAAGTTGCAAAGGGTCTATGCATAGCCTGTTGTAACCAGTGTGTTTGGCTGATGATATATTTCCTGCAGGTACAGCCACACATAAAAAATATTCCAGATTATTTAACCCCATTAAATAAAGCAACTACTGTCTTCATACAGCTGCACTGGCAGGCCAAAACCACTGTTAAGAAAATTCATTCCCAGGATGTCCAAATGACAGAGCTGTCCTCTGTACAATACAGCTTACTGCTGCAGCATTAGCTGCAGTACCTTTGGTTACATTCTGCTTACACCGTACAATACTGGGTAACTTGATATTCCTCCAAGTGACATTTAGATTTAAGTCCAGAAGAAATCTTTGATTGTCATCTTTTGTGAAAACTTTACGTGAGAATTTTAGGCCCCTATGTCACTTGATGTAAATCAGCTCTGTGTATAAAAAGCTACTAAACTACCCTCAGACCTTGTAAAGGCTATGATTTTCATCATATTCAGCATCTTTTGGTGTGATTATTGTTCAGCCATTTATGTGTGACTATGATAAACATACTTCTTTGGAATTAATCCACTTAAACACACATTGCCACGATCAGCTTGCCCTTTTTAGCCCTTCTCAACCTCCACTTGGTAATTTCTCCCTAGTTATTTTAATAATGTTTATCATTACAAGGCTTCTTAATAGGATGGTCTAGCTTTCCCTTCTCACTGCATGAAACAATGCTGCTGGAGTTTGATTTGCATGACCCAAATGATTTTTGCAATCGCTGCTCTCCAGTTGTTTGTCCTGGAGGGACAGTGAAGGATTATACTCTTTTAAAAGCATTTCTATTTAGCAAATGCCTCATTTGCAATAAGACATCAGCATTTACGACATTCATAAAGCAGCTAATAAATTTCATTTCTGCTTCAATTTTCTTGTTTCACAGAAGACCAGAAAAAAATATTTCATAATTGAGATCCAAGAGCAGGTAATAATTCCTTACCATTAGCCCTCCAACTGCAGACATGTAAGCCAGTTCAAAACAGTCAATCAGCAGCTTGCACGATCCATCCTATCACAAGGACCCCTCATGAGGACCTCCATATCCCACTGCATAAAAATGAAGGGAAGACCACTCCTCTGAAGCATTGAACTTCTGTCCCTCATGCTACTGTTCCTTTCTGCCTCAGTTTCCCTTAATTTAAAAATAAAATAAAAATCATACCCAGGAATTCAGCACCACAAATATTTTAAATTTGAAGATGATATTTCTTCTATTTGAGAGATTGATCCAATCAATAGGAATCTCATTACAGAATTAAATTGCTCCTGGTTCAAGCTCATATTTTGGGAATAGGAAACAGAAAATTATGGGGTGAGATGAAGGGGTGTTGTTCAAGTCTTTTCCAGTTGACCTCCTTGGTGGGAAATTCTCTGTAGCACCAACTAATGGAAGCAACACTCTCTGGGCCAGGAGCTATTAAGCCACTCCACAGAGGCACTGAGGAAGAGTTTGCTGAGAGAAGGAAGGGTCTGAAGTTCCCCATCAAGGTGCAGCTATTGTAATACAAGAGGCATAATTCTCCTCGTAACAGTAAGCTAAATGAGACTTTGAGTTGATTAATGATCATGGCAGAAAAAGAACCAGCAGTGAAAGCATTATTAAGTCATTGTATTCCTTCCAGGCCGGCAAAGGATTCTGAAATAAACTACTTCATGCAGTGGTTCCTGTTAAAGGGAGGCATTCACATTGCATTATTGACAGTTTGTTCCTACAAGTCTTCACAAAAACCACTAATGTCATGTCAAAAGCAGCCAATAATGAATTTCCACATCTTGAAACAGCCTGTATCTTTCTTAAAACAGGGTATGTCTCTGCCATGTTTCTGTAATACCTAGGACATTGATATTGGACCTAATAGACCTCATCATAGTAGAAGGAATGATTATTTTATAATCCTTATAAGTACAACATAAATGTATAAAAATTATTTCCTTATCTCAGCTTCTGTATCTGGTGATGCAACAGCATCCAGCTCCACAGTTCTTTCATTAAACAAAACTGTTTCTGGCAAAAAGAAGAAACTTCTTTGGGAGGACACATTTTTTTTCATCTGTCATTGAACCCAAGAGAACCACTCCCTCAACATCACCAGCAGCCTAGGATATTGTTCCTTGGAGCACAGCACACTTTCCTCCACACCGCCAGCCTGCTTTTGCCGTGGATACAAATTCAGCTGAGCCAGCGGACACTCGTACACTTGTTGCATTCTGAGCATTCCCCATCACCCACCACAAGCAGTGAGGGCAGCTTGGCTGCTGGCTGCAGCAGGGGCAACACAGCAGGCCTATTAACAGAACAGACTTTAGGGCGTCCTATCAGTTACACACACAGACACTCACGCACACACACACAGCGGAAAAGCAACTGTGGCCCAAGAGAGATAAAAGTAATTTATAATGTTTCCACCTTGCAGTGTCATAGCAAATTCAGAGAGCTTCCTAAAATGTGGCAAACGGCCACAATTGGAAGTCTCACTCGTAGCAGACTGTTTCTCTGCTAAATTTGTATTAAAGAGGAAATCACAGAATCTGTTGTCAAAAAAAGAAGAATCCCTCACAGAGGGAATACTCTCAGAGCAGGTGAGGTTCACAGTAAAATGATACAGCTCATGCACCATCAGGCAATATGAGGTGTCATTTACAAAAGAAAAAAAAAATTGGCAGATAACTTTGGGTCTGTTGGCTGAAGCAGGAATTGCAATCAATACATGTTGGCAATATTTACCCACTTACAGTGCTGCCAAATGTGAATTTGCAAGAATGTATCAGCTGCTTTGAACTTATCTTTGACTTTATCCCTTCATAGACAAATGTGAATTGAAACTAGAGTGATCCACCTTAGAGAGAAAGAGATATGGCAGGAATGCACAGGGTCACCCCTATTATTTGTTCTTGCTGTAAGAGTCACTACAGAAAAAAATGGGTCAGATACAGTTTCCAAAGGGATTAAGTGAGGTAAATCAAATTGATAACAGAATATGAGTCAGAAAAAACTCAGTGTGTCAGACTAGATGACCCTCTACCTGGAATAAAACATAGATTTTTTAAAAATAGAATTGAAGTTTTGGATTTTACAAGAAAGAGCCCACATCTGGTACATTATGTGTCTCCTGCTCTCTCACTCTCCCTTCTTTGCCATCAAGCCATGGCTTTTAGATGCAACAATGCCCCAAAATACAGACTGAGGCTTCTACAGTTGTTTGATGAGGGGCTGTAAATGAAGAGTAAAAAACACCTACAAGACAGAAACACATCCTGTGGCAATAAAAACTAGGACAAACGTGACTTTTGGTTATTTAATTTGATTCCTGATGGTTATTACAATCCAAGTGCTATGAAAATTTCACTGAAAAACAATAATTATTTCAAATATCTGGTTCTAATTAAATCACCAGAAATGTCCCACTAAGTCAAACTAATGATATATCCTATTCAGTGTTTTGTCTGCAATGGAAGATGTCTTCAGTGGAAGATGCTGTTCATGTCGAGCCTGTGAGTCTAGACACTTCCTGCATTCCATTCTTTTACATCTCCCAAGAAGAGAATTGCTGTTGTAGCATGTCTGATGGTGCATTGCCTGATGCTGTTAGCAAGTTTACTGACATTTTTTCTGCAAATCTGCCTCGTCTCTTTTTGTCCTGCTGATATATTCCACCTTTCCAACCTCTCATATCCCTTGTAACACAACAAAGCCTTCCAAGTCTCCATCATTTTTGCAAGGAAGGCCCAGCTAACCCAGAGACTGACCTTGGGCCATGAATGACAGCATGCGGGTCCCTTCCCAGAACAATGTCTTCCTTCTTGTTCTGCAACATTTCTTCTTCCAAGAAATAGTTTGAAACTGAAGAACTGGTTTCTGTGGAAGAGCAAAGGCAGGAGAGGAAAATTAGCCATTTGCAAGTTGCCAACAGAAACAGGCCTCTCCTACGGTCATACAGAATTATTTAAAAATTAAGCAACAAGCTTGAAACATGGAATAAGTAAAAGGAAAAATGAGGTTGTTCTAGGGCTTTTGCTAGCATTTCTAATTGTGCAAAGAAATGAGAAAACTGTCAAATGGATTCTCTTTAATATGACTGCATTAAAAGATAATTTCCATTCCCCAGATGCATGATCTAACTCCTAATGAAAGGTGTGTCCTGAAGAACAGAATTTGGCCCTATGTGAATCTAATGAACCCAACATCTTTAGCAGGCCACTCAAATACTCCTTTGTTCCACAAAGTGTTTTACTGTACTGTTTACATGAAAGAAGCTGTACAAAAAAAATGAGTCAGATTAAATGATGTAGGGCCTGATTTCATCTGACCTTTCCATGATACTCTAGTAAAAAATTAAAGGTCTTGCACAGGGAGTATTTATTTTTCATGCATGAAGCAGCAGGTATGCTCCCTCACTGGGGAGGAAACAAGGACTCAGGTCTAACTTCTCTCTGCAATGGAGGAAATGCTGAAAAGCTGAGACCATTGATGTTTCCCCCACACAGCAAAATTAGGAAGAGCACTGCCCAAGGTATAGACTTATCTTTAAAAGCTTATCTATATAGCTTATAAAAGGATGGTGGCTTTCCCTGAAACTGTGCCTGCAGGGCAGAGCTGCATGCAGAGTGTGGGGCTGAAAGGCATGCAGGGGTAGTTGATATAATTGTTTAAGTTGGAAACAAAATTCAAAATAAAATTAACCTTTCAATAAATCACAAAGCTCTACTGTCCCACACAGTGATGGATTCTAAATAATTAAAAGCTTCGTTTCTCTTACAATGCAGATTTGTTTTTAATTTTTCCTGCAGTTGTATTGATATTGCCTTCTACTGCTTTTACTCTTAATAGCAAATCTGTTTGTGTCCCTGGAGTACTAAGTCCAAGACAAACAAAACAACAGGAGACCCTATAGGTGTCATGTAGCATTCTGGAAGAACTGCTCCCAGGTATGAGCCCTGTTCAACAGAAGTGCAAAACAGATTGGGAGAATGACAGTAAAAGATACATTGAAAGTGCTGTATGATCCTGGGGAACAGAAAGCATTTTGGATGTGATTTTTTATTTCTTGCCAGAACCCTTTAAATGTGCATGGTAGAGAAGGAGATATGTTTTCAGTGGCTGGGTTAATAAAATAAGGTTCCAATTTTACATGACCATTCATTATGAAAAACTTTTAACCTGTAAATATGGCCAGACTCTACTTAGCGGCAAACCTGACAGAGACTGAAGTCAGACCTCTGCGGCTCCCCTCCTTCTGATGACTAACAGCCAGCTTTAAAGCAGTTTTAAAACTACTGACTCTATCCCAGCAGCAGAAAAGCACAACCACAAGGCGAGGCAGAAGGGTCTGCTGTTGCACAGACACTGTAGCTGTTAGGTCTGATCTGGCTGAGCTACCCGAACTGGCTCGCACCCCTGTGCTTGGCTTTGGGGTCCACACTGGGAAACTCTGCCATGCTTTTCGCTTCCAGAGACACGGAGGAAGCATGTCTCCATGCTCCAGTCCATCCAGTCAGATAGACCATCCAGTCAGATGGACCTCAAAGCAGTGTCTCTTGACACACGTCTCATACATTTCCCTGACCCTCCCTGGAGAGGTCCTGGTCTGATCTCTTATCAGGACAGCAGGTGCAAGGCTCCCAACAGCCTGATCTCACAGTGAGCATAACTTTTCTATAAGTGAGGGATGAACACATGGCACTAATGCTATAAATGTACTGAGGGAATTCAGGAAAGCTTCTGTCACACTTAGACAAAAGATTTGCAGGATGACCATAATGGGCCATCGTTCCAAGTTGTCTTCTGGTCCAGAGGAATCCTTTCAGCAGATCAACATCTCCGATTGCAAGAGAAAACCTTGTGAGCAAAATATACAACACATGGACTGAAGAAACACAGGAAAACTATTAGATTACTGTAACATGGAGAAAGGGATAAAGTTTTCAGTACCTAAAATCCAACAGCCAGTTTCTTGCACCCATTTTGACTATCAATTTAAATATGAACATTCCTGCTCTTCTCCAGAGAGTTGCTGGTTAATGCATATACAGTTTTCATATAGGGCTTTTTCCTTAGCATTGCTGAGTATCTGTGATTCTCATACTTTATAAGCCAGTAGGAATGGAGCAGGCACCATTTTACACTTGGCCCATAGGTTCCTGTGAGTAACGAGTACTCATCATCCTCTACTATTGCACCCAGTAATTATCTTCAGGATAATTAGCATATGTATCTTGGAGATCTCCATCAAGGATCTTCCTTCTATTGTGGACTGTAACTATTAGGTTGGATCTCAGCTTGCTATGAACGGGCATAGCACCCTTAATTAATATCTTTTCCTTTCCATCTGAGCTGGGAGGAAGCCTTAGGAATAGATGTTGTTGAGGGATACTTAAGGCAGCTGTGAGCTGTAGAACTGAGTCTCCCAAAATCTGAATATACATTTCTTGTGCACTCTGAGCTCTGAAAGTTATAGCTTGGTTGTAAATATGTGATCAGACCCTTGCCTTGTCTAGAGGACCATGTGCTGCATAGAATGGAGGCATCATTAAGCTGCCAAACTTTGCACTGATAGAAATTCTTTTTTAAAGACAGAACAAATGATTTTCAAACCTTAAAACTTCACAGACAGTATCTGTGACGCAAGAGTGCACGGTCTGCGTCCTTCCCATTTTAATCAGTGTAATTATAGGGGATTACTTTGTATAATTTTGACAATGATACAAAGTTCATGTATTGTCATCTTGCAACCAAAATGCCAGTGGCATTTCATGGATCTGTGTCAGCTTGAGAACCGATGAGGTTATTATTATTCCTCTGTCTCTGTTTGTTGTAGCTGTGGCCTGTTTCATGCCTGCTGCTGAAACATGGCTACAGCCTACTGCAGCAGCAGATCTGTGTGCAGCCGGGGAGCTGGCAGGGGGAATGGGGAAATCAGGTCCCCACTTCCTTTCAGCGATAAAAGCCTCAGGATACAATGCTACTGAATGAGCCATTCGGAGGAGTGGAAGCAGGCTGGGATTGAAGTCTAGCTATTTATCTCACAGCAGATTTGTGAGTGTTTGTCCTGGAAAGAGGAGAGGCTTCAGAAGCCATCAGTGTTCACAAACCACAGTGTCAGAGCTGAAGTGTTAACGTCTTTCTGTGGTTCTGTGTTGTCTTCATAAAAAGTACAGTAACTTCTGTCTGCAGATAAATGTTCACTGCATTGATCTCACAACTTGTGGGGAAGCTATTAGTAATAACAAGACGGTTTCTGTACCTCATAACATTTCTCCGGAATAAAGTCAGGTATGTCAATTCCAGGACAACTATGTTTTCAGGCACACATAATCCACTTCAGTTATTTTAGTTAATTTTCTCCTTATAAATAAGGAGAGTAAATAAGTACTACTAGCAATAGCTAGGATGTTGATGTGATCCTTTTATGATCTTTCTCATCATATGTAATTTATACATAATTGTAATTAATATTACTACATAGCCCTGTATAAAAATTGTATATGGTATGTATTAGTATATGTATGATGGTATTACAATAATGTATTGTGTAACAATGTATTAATGTATATGAAGTGTTGTATAAATAGATGGAAAATATTAGTGGATATATATATATTATTTGCTACATATACGCACAAGGCAGTGACAGGTACTTTGGCACAGAGTATCACAGTTTGAGGCACATATGAATAAAAATTTGACAAATAAGAAAAAGAAGCCATAGTAAGGATATTCTATCAATATCCAAATTGTTAATGATAAAGTATTTTTGAGGACAAGTTAGGATGAAATTACACCCCCCCCCCCCAAAAAAAAAAAAAAAAAAGTAACCAACAATCAAGCTATATTTTCTTTTCCCCTTAGGATTACTTAGTTTTTTACTGTATTCAGATAGATTCCAATACATTCAGGAACTGTCACCAGACCACTTAGCATTCATGGGGAAATATAAAAGAACTTGTATATCAGTAAATGAAACAGAACCATCTGATATTGCCAGTATAATATCAGCACCTTCTATTTAATTTGGATGCAATTAATCTAGAAGGACAACGAGGTCCCAAGAAACCAAATTTCCCTAGTTTTACACAGCAGAAATAGATGCAATTTACTGGAATAGTGGCCTCAATTATGTGGGACAGACCCTCCAGTTGGAGTTTCCAAGCACCCCAACACTCATTTCACTGAGTTTCCTACAGGGTATATATATCTATTTTCTGTGCTGGAATTACATGAGCTGTGAACTGCAGGTATAGTGACACAGGGTGCACAGCCTCTGCACTTGAGCAAGGAGAAATGCAGGACATTTATGAGAAGATTGGGGTGACATATGCAGGAGGACAAGATGGTGGATGTGTAAAAAGGAACAAACACTCTGAAGATATGAGAGGCAAAGAAAGTCGTCTTCAAAACACTCCGTGTCAACAACACACAGAGAGGGCAACTACAAGGTCCCCAGCTCCAGTGGAGTTATCGTCCAATTTCCAGTCCATGTGGTGGCTCTGAAGGGCTTAGAAGTTTCTCACTCCCTGGATTTGTTCACTGTAATGACTGCAAGCACAGGGATGGTGGCTCTGAAAAGCTGCTCAGCTGGGGAGTGAGGATACCTACCAGGATGTCTCTGTTGAGTGTTGCAACTTCCTAGTGCCACCCTCAATCTGCTGGCACTAGCCTATACCCAGGCATAAATAATTGTCTTTTACTGCCTCTGCATGAGGTAGTCAAACACAAAAAAGGGCAGGTACTCTCTAGCCTATAAAGCTGCTATGAGTATATTGACATTTCACTATTGTGACTTAATCAAGATTTGTAAATACATTAGAATGAGCAAGTGATACTCTCAGTGTCAATTAAAACAAGAGGATGACACAGCACTGAGCTAATACTAGCCAAAGATATTTCTTGATGATCTGAAAACCACACCTATCTACTGCTGATGCTTGGGGCCGCATTATTTCCATAGGCTCAAATAATTAGAGATAGCCTTCTGAATGATGTTTATCTAACACTGCTTTCTTCACAGTAAAGACTGTTAATGCAGCAGTTGAGCAACTCCAGGAAGGCACAGTTATCCTGAGATAATCAGGAGCCTGAGGGCTCAAAGGCAGTCAACTGTGTTCTCTGCCCCAATTTCATCGGTATATTAAATTTAAAAAAAAAAAAAACCACAAACCCTCTATGTTAATACATCATGAAGGTCAAACATTGCATTGCAAAGAAGGGTGGAAATTCAAAAATAGGATTCCCAGGGTAATTCTAACTAAATGTTTACATGTATGTAGGTACAGTATATTATCCCACATATTATTATGTTGTCACTAGCTCACTGTTTGCATTATGAAAACCATTAGACTGCAGACAAATTATTAGGAAACTGATATATCAAAACTGTGCTTTTGTTCTTCTGCCTACATGTATATGTTTATGAAGTGTGTGGGTAAATGAATAACCAAATCAATTTCACTTTGGAGATGTATTTTAAAATATTCTTTGACCAATTTTTTAATTTGCTTACACATTATGCTATTGCTTATATGGGAGGGTGGAACTAAGGTTCATCTGTCCATCTTACAAATTCCGTGTAACTACATGGAACCAGATTTACATGATACTGGTACCAAACCACAGGACACTGAGTATGTAACACGTTTTCAGTTGTCTTTTAGGGAAATTGTACTTTCTATATAGGTTCAGCTGGCAAGCTTTTTGCCACTGATGCCCTCTGAAAGAAAATGGGGCTGAGATCTATTAGTTGTGTTTAGGATTCCTAATTATGGACAAAGCTGCCTTGGGCATATACTAGCAAACCTGGAACAAGCCTTAACAAACTGACAGGCTTGACAGGACAGTTCATAACTCTGTTGTGCACAGGTAGCTTATTATAGAGCATTAAAAATATATATTTCTCCAGAGTGTAACTTGGATGAGTACATGGTCAGATTTTTATCATGGGTGTCATGTGTGTGGCAAGGAGTCATGACTGAATGCCTCCCCTACATCATCATCTGAGAGAGCCATCTAATCACACTTTGGCTAGATGAGCAAAAATTCTGTGTATGGAAAATTCTGAGAATAACTGACCCTGTGACTTGATGACACTCAGTGTTCTCTGTACCTTCAGTATTGCAGGCAGTTGTGTTCACTTTCTGGAGCCCATGTGCCGTCATGAACAGTGTAAACCACACACAGAATGTTTCTGGGAACTAAAATACAATGTTATGTATAGAGCAGGACAGATACAGGGAGAGTAGGAAATGGGCTAACTTGGGAAAGCCTGAAGCACCTCTGAATTTCTTCTATAAAATGAAGGATTACCCCCTGAGGACTTTTCCTCCATTACTGAACACCAGAGACTGGAAAAAAAATCACTTAAATGATAAAAAGCTATGCGCAAGAATTGGTTATAAAATGACGGTTATCTAAAACGCACTCTTCTTTCTCTGAATCTACTGTTATGTACCAGAATGGCTAAATAACAAGGTACTAATCTGAGAGTGTTTTCAGGCAAAAAAAGCTACATTCCTCTCTTTATAACACTGAAGGACCATGAAAAAATACAGTAAGAGTAAATGTTGATCTCTGAGCATAAATTTCAGTATTGTAGTGGATGAAAGGAAATTTAAATACTATTTTGAAGTTGATTGTATCACACAACTCCACCCTAGAACTAACTACCATGTTAGAGCAAAAAGGGAGATAAGATAAAAGATAAAGAGAAGAAGGGGGAAAGAAAAACTTGCTATTTTATAAAATAATGGGATTATGTAGAATAAAGGATACACACAATTATAGGAGTTAGAAAAAGACAGCATGAAACCTATTACTTGAATTCATTGTGGCCTTGCTGGCGTCTGAAACACATATGATTTGATGATTTTTTTTTTTTTTTTTTAAGGAAGAATGGAAAAGGAAAAAAAAGTAGAAAACAACAAAAATTAGGAAAAGCAGGGTGGAAAACTAATAATTCAGGTGGCAAGACCATTAAAACAAATTAGAATTTTTATTGTATGTCACATCATTAAAATCATGGCCCTGTGTCTTCTTTAATTTGAGTTGAATTTGGAAATGCCACACAAACAGGCTGCACAACTAGCACAGCCCGTAGAGTATCACCTTAGCGTAAGAAACAGAGCACCAGGGCAACAGGAGTATCATTTTCATGGAAGGAAATGCAACACCAGGGCAACAGCTTCCATTCTGTCCCTATCTTTGGTAGTGATTCACAGGCCTCCTCTTCACCAGCCTCTGAATGTTAAAATCCTATCTGGAGTTCAAATTTAATGCTGCTTGGGGTTGGAACAGAAGATTCTGTGTAGTGCAGAGGCAATCAAAAGTCTTGGGACTTCTGAATTTCTAAGAAAGGGAGAGGACAGCATTTTCATTTCAAATGCATGTCTTTATTGATAAAAAGTGAATATAACAACAAAGATACCTCATGTGAATAGGATATTATGAAATCTACAATTTGAAGTTCAACAGAACTGCATAGTACAGCAGAAGTAAAATGAAGGTATTCATAAAATAAATCTATTGCACAGATCTTCTATTCAGACTTTCTGGACAGTTAAGGAACAAGAAGGGATTTGACCCCTGAGTCCTTCTAGAGGTGACAGCAGAAAGGGGCAAATAGGTTACAGGCCTCCTAGCTGATAAACCACCCTGAAAGCTGGGCTAAAGTGAAGCAAACAAGCTGCAGAGTATGAGGAGAGGGAGTGAGCGAGAGGAGGCAGAGTGGGGAACACTGCGTCTCTCCACAGGTCTGATGCCATTGATTATCACTGCACCCATACAACCCCAAAAAACATCTAAACTTTTCCAGATCAGATTGTGAACCACGGCCTGTGCCAGATGTAACGTCTTGTCTGGAGATGGTTTGAATACATGCACTTACTCAAAACCAACATTTTCCTGTTTTTAGAGGATACCAAATTTCACTAAAATATTTTCTTATAGCTATATTATATACTGTTGGATTAGGGGTAAACACTTTAATGAATTGATTATTTCAGAGGTTTGCAATTTATGGACTTTTTAAGAAAGAAGCAAAACAAATAAATTTTTATCGGCTAAAAAATGCATTCATTTTGGGGGGAAAAACAGGGAAAAAAATAAGGAAAAAAACCCCAAAAACCTGCTTTTTTCCATGGCCAGAGGAAAGATATGGCAGAACAAGGCCACGTGTACAGAGAAAGCTAAGAAGAAAATTATCTAGCAAAGCTATGAAATAAATTGTCCTTTCTGTGCTGTACATTTTGTTTTTCTAACCAAATTGAGTACCAACACTACTGAACTACTAATATAAATAATTATTTTCCCATGAATGCTTTCGGCCCATTGTGTTAATTAAAGCTTGATTCTGAAGTGGACAGAAACAAAAAAGAAGCAATGAAAAGTAATTTCCACATCTATATGTCAGTGTAAATTGCTGTATTAATCGGGATATAGTTCAGCTGGTAGGGAAAACAGGACAAAAACACTGAGTATTTTTAGGCCTGTCATTATTAAATATATTTGTTCCTTTCTTAATACTGACATGAAGCAGAAGTGAATATATATATTTTAAATGCAAGTGTTAGTAAATGTTGCACATCCCTTAAGGGCTGAATCTAGGTCCTGGTATAAAGCTCATTAAAATCAACAGGAACCTTTTTTTCATCTCCAGCAGTCAGAATCTGGATATAAATGAGTATGCTAAAAAAAAAAAAAAAAAAAAAAAAAAGCCAAAGAATAAAAGGAGGATACAATAGTTAAAATATTGTTACTGACATTCAGTTATAATTATAAACATGCTTTTACCAAGTAAAAATTCTCTACTTTCATGTTCTCATAGAGCAGAGTGAAAAGTACCCACTTTCCTCATACTTGATAACACTACCACTATGGACTCAGCACTATCTTTGATCAGGCTGTTCTATTTTGCTCAATGCATTATTCTAAAATATCTGGTAATGGGGTGAAGAAGGACATTCTTGGAAAAAGAGCAGAATTATAAATGAGGAAACTGTTTACAACTTTATACTGACACATTGTGATCAGTCATCATCATCATCAGTTATCTGCCATTGCACCCAGCCCTTTTATGGAAGACTTTGAAGAACTATCCAGGTATCACAGCAGCTGGTGATTCAGAAAGTAGTAACCTCCTTTCTGCATCACGCGCTGCTAGGAGTGTTCTCCTGGAAAAGAGGGGGAAGTAAAACTTCTGAAGCTTTGAAACTGTGAAAATGTGCATGTGACTTTTTTCTTTTTTTTAGATACATTATTCTTCATTTACACTTCTAAATCACGTTGCTGAGGCAATCTTGTTCCTTATCTGATGAGCTGATTGACCAAAGCAATTTGAAAGCTCTTTTCCACAGAGGATAAAATAAAGTAGGTGTTTCCTTTTACCAAATGAATCCTTATTTTCAAGAGTTAAAATTCCAGAGCTGGGGACATTTTCTTGAATCCCTCTGCAATTCAGAGTACTGTGCTTTCACAACTGCTACGTTGTGAAACAGCTATTCCTTGCTTTATCCTAACTGAAGTGATGTAAAAGTAGTCTCTCAAAGACAGAAGAAAATCGATTAAAAAATTAGACCCCTGTAAATAAATGATGACATTTACAATTTAAATTGCAGTAGTGTCCATTGCCTGTTCTTCCCAAGCTTAAAAAAACAAAGGCAAATTTTGCTCCTCAAAGCAGTTATCACAGGGTAGGGAAGGAGACAAATCACAAGATAAAGGGAGGACTATATTGTATGAACAAATAATAGGATTCTGGCCAAGGATAAGGAAAAGGGTTAGCTCAGTAAGAGATTTTGGCAGATAAATTGAAGAGTCATAGAGCATCACTTGGAGATAGGAAAAAGCATTAACTCAAAATAGTTTGGAGGAGGAAGAGGAGCAAAGTGATAGAATTTTCCTCATCAATGAGGTAAACATATGGAAAGTGAAAAAAAAAAAAAAAAGTTGAGAAAAAAATCTTTATATTGTTTCAGTCAAGCCTGTGATTAAACCAATGTTTAAACAACTTTGATTAGCAAACAGCAATACATCAAGAAAACGCAATGAAGAGACATTAAGAAGCAGAACTGCATAATGGAAGCTATGTCTGAAGACAAGATTATGAACGAGTAGAACTGATAATTATTAGGTGAAAAACCTCAGGCTGAAGCTGTATCAACAGATACGAAGACACAGAGAAATTGCATTGAGTCTGGAGGGGAAGACACATCCCTGAAACATCTCAAGGTTCCATCCAGACAGACAGGTATTCCCACTCTGTGTGACTAAATCTTCTGAGTATGGAGAAATAACAAATGAAAATCATGTTGAAGAATACAGAATGAAAAAAATCTCACATACCTATGTCTCAAAAATATGTTATTTTTCTTTAGTGTTGAAGAAGTTTTCTCTTTATTACTGTCATGATCCAAAGTACGTTCTGATGTAGTAACCATTCTCTTGCTGGAACAGCCGGATTGTAGAGCTAAGAATTGATCATTTCCATCCATTTACCTTAAAAGATAAGAAATTTGCTTCCCCTCTGAAAGCAAAGCATCATCTTAAGATTTACCAAATGGCGTTTCTTTTCCCTTCAGGACAAATTTCTAGAAAAGCTCACAGCTAGCTGGCATGCAGCCAGCACTGTATTCCCTGGCACCACATACCCATTTAACTTTAGAGTTTGCTGGCACAAGCCAGCGCTGCATTCTGTCCCAGAGATGGCTGTGTTTCAGCAGTAATGAAACTGCATTACATATAGTGCCACATTCTTCACTCCAACACCCATGTTGTCCCAGTGAAAACAACGCAGACAAAGTCAGGAAAATTACATGGAGGTGACCAAAGGTTGCCCAGCCAAGCTTTTATTACAGAATCATTTAAAAAATATTACTTTTTTTTCCCCCAAATAATCTACCATCCCCACCTTACTCCCCCACTAATTCCACTGAACTGTTTAACAAGATTTGTCAGTATTTTCCTCCTCATCGTCCATCAGAGGGGATCTTCTATGTTCTCTTGTTCCTCAAAAGAACCATGACATTATCAGATGGCTCACTGTGTTAGCAGACTGAACTACCTCCAACTAAGCACTGGTCATTGAAATAAAAAGGTTTTGAAGTACATGCAACTGGTAAATTGGGTTACAGCATAAAGGACAAGTGCTAGAGTGCTTTAGAAAGGTCTATTTGGCTTTAAGATTTATGTGCACAAGCAGGTCTCTACTGTTTTTTGTTCAGTAAACCGGCGGCTGAGTATTTGACCACCTTCTGTTAAAGATTCCAGATCCATGCTGGGCACAGGCAGGCGCACTAAAGCAAGCTGATGTATCTGTGTTGTTCCTATTCAACACAACAGCACTGTGGCCATATTCCCCTCATTTCACCCATATTCCTCATTCTTTGGGGAGTTGCTCTACCACAGGGAAACCCTCAGCACTTGTTCAGCTGCTTGACCGTCAGTGATTAGGCACATACAAAACTCTGAGCAAACTGAGCAGAACAAGCCCTGTGAAGTACCGGGTGAGTATGCTTAATAAGCACACCAATTGCTATTTGCCAGTCACACTGATACGAGTAAAGCTGGTTTAAGAATCGTGCTGAGGATTAGTTAGAGGATTCATAGGAAAATCCAAAATTAAGGGCTCGATTTACATTCAAACTATGTGGCTGAAAGAGTTGGGGAGAGGGAACACTTGGTCTCTTGCTTATAATGAATCCTAATTGCCTATTTCTTCTGGTTACAGTGATCAATCTCCAAACGTGTCTATATTAAGCAAACCATATGTTTATATATGTGTATATACACTTCTTGTAAAAGACTAAGTTCTAGATACCCCTAAATGAAACTCAAAACACCAGGATCTGCTCACAGTGATTTACTCAAGACTCCCAAAGGCCACCTTCCTCTTTTCTTATTGTTTAGCAAAAAGGAGGATTTGCCCCAGAGCCTATAAAACACAGAACAATTAAAGGCACACTGTAATATACTATGACATTAATGACATGCATCCATTCCTGGAACACTGCAAGTTATTTGTGAATAACATAGTTCACTGAAAAAAGTGGTGAGGGCTGAGGATATATATCTTTTCTCCTTTCCTCTGAATACTTCTGGGTGCTGATAATAATGTCTAGTGACAGAAAAAAATAAGAATACAAGTATTTTTCTGTCTGGTGAGCTAATATGCTACACAGCTAATAATTGCACAAAATGCCCTCCTGGTTTTCACTTGAAAGGCTGTATTTCACCTATTCATCTCATTAATGATTTTTGTCCTGCATAGGATGCCTTGCTGAGAAAGGACTGGTTTCTATGGACTTGATTTCCCACAACCACAGCTCTCTTGCATTATCCATCTTTTACAGGGATTCATTATCAAAGGACTGCACGTGGGTTTAAGCTGTAAAACACCGAGAGATTTGTCTGGACTTTGGAAGAGATTTTATGATGTTCAGGATTTGGGAGCAACACTCTAAAAGAAACATCTTTTTTAAAGTGTGTTACTTTCTGGCTGCCCTGTATCACGATGAAGTCTTCCCTACCAAGGGCAGCTCATTTCAGTAATCATCCTTTGACCCTGCTCTGAGCTTCAGCATCTCCCACAGATTCACTTGAAGTCATGACGTCTCCGTTTTCTATCTGTCCTACAAACAGAAAGCCACTGCTTCCTCCACACCCACTCTCCTTGCCAGAAGCCTCACTGCAACTTCCTGTCAGTTTGATACACTCTTGTGTAAGTGTGGAAGTGCCGTGGACTTCCTCAGAGCACAAGTTTTATCCAAAAGCACCACGTTAACTATTCGCTTACTAAGTGTTTCCTGGAAACATAAATGCTCATTTATTTTTAATCTTTATCGGCTAAACCCTTTGTAACATGAAAATATGAGTGACACTCGGGGGGGGGGGGGAGTGATTTACATATTTTAGGACTTAAGTAACAGAAAAGCTAATACCGTAATTATTTGCAGGCATTGGGAATCCTGCTTTGTATGGGCAAGACTTTTCACATCCAGAGGCACAACGATCCACATAAAACCAGCAGTATGCGGCATCTCTGAAACACCTTTCCCCAGTAGATCTCAACACCCTTTTAGAAATGCAAGGGCATCTACTTTTCCAGCTCTTTACGTTCTTAGTTAACTTTCAGCAACCACAATGGGCTTTTGGCGCACCTTTGAGCCGTAGCTAAGCCCGGCTCGCAGCGGGAGCACCCGGGAAGGACGCGGGCAGAAGGGCGGCGCCACGGCCAGGAGCACCCAGCCCCCGGCTCCCTCACGCCGCCGCCGCCGGGCCGGGGTGGGGCGGGGCGGGGCGGGGCGGCCGCGCGCCTGCGCGGGGGGCGGCGCGCGGGGTCAGCCCTCCCCGCGCCCGCCCCTCCCTCCGCCCCCGCCGCGCCAGAGCGAGGCTGGGCGTGCGGCGTCACGGCGACGGCCCCGAGCCGCGCCCCGGCACAGGCGGCGAGCGGAGCCGAGCGGAGCGCAGCGGGCGCGGCGCAGCGGGATCGGCCGGCGAGGCGGCGCACGGTCGGCGGGGAGCGGGGGCGCTGTCCGGTGGGTAGCGGCGGGCAACGCGGGCCGGGCCGGGCCGGGCCGCGCCACTGTGGCGGGGAGCGGCGCGGCGTCTCTGGTACAGGTGGCGAGGCGAGGCGAGGCGAGGCGAGGCGGGGCGGGGTGGGGTGGGGGCGGCGGCGAGAGGGGGGGCGGCGACGGTGGGGAGCGGCGCGCTCTGAGCGAAGGGGCACCAGCCTGGAACATGGCGGAAGTGGAACCGGGAGCCGCCGCCTCGTCCGGCCTCAGGCGTGGTGGGACCCCGAGGGGGGGTGGGGGGAGCGGGGCGCTAAGGGGCAGCCGTCGTGGCCGCGTCCAGGGCCCGGCCTTGCCTTTCGCCGCCGCCCCCCGCCCTCCGGTCCCCGGAGCAGAAGTTAGAGCGGAAGCGGAAAGTTGTAACCCCGCGGGTCGGGGCCGCGACGTGGGGCCCGGACGGCCGCGGGGAGGGGCGGGTGACGCCCGGCTCGACCCCGCCGCGGGCGGGGAAGGGGACGGTGCCCAGCCGCCGCCGGCGTTGTCAGCGGGAAGTCCGAGCTGAGCCCCACCTAGTCCGGCCGCGGGAGAGAAGGCGCTCGCTCTTTCCGGCCGGTGTGTGGGGGCGAGGCGGGGGGGGGTCAGGCCGGGCGCGGCCGGCCGAGGCAGCCCGCCGGGGCTGGTGCCTGGGTTGGCCACGGAGTGGGACAAGTAGACAGCGCGGTGGCCTGCGAGTTCCCTTCCTGCTTGTCACAAAATGAGAAGGAAATGACAGGGACGGTTCGCCTCGTCTGAACACCCCACCATCGCTCGTGTCAAAGCAAATGGAAGAATTTGACTGACGTTTCCTGCGCCAAACCCGTCTAATGATCCAGAGATCCTTGTACCCTTCTGCGTGCATTGGTGAAGAAGTGGTGGAAGGAAAACAAACTTTGCTGAGGGGAGAATAAAACCAAATCTGACTGTTCTCGCATTGGCCCTAGAATACAAAAGAGAGTGAGAAACCAAGGTTTTCTGCGAAAAAAAGAATAGCGTGCTTTTACTCCCATTTCCATCTTGAAGGCATGGGTTATGCTGCTCAGGGTAAACGAAAACAAAAAAGGAAAATCTTTTTCTATACTGCTTTAGGGTACGATAGTAAGGTAGTACAGTTCCAAGAGAGAGGCTATATCAGAGATGCCCAGATTGGAAATCATAGAGGTTGTGTATGTGTTCTTGCATTTAGATGTTTTGATTAGTGTAATTGTAATTTTCCACATATAGCAGCTACATCTTACCCCAGGATGAGATGAGTAGACAGTGTATGACAAAGACTTTTCAGTACTATTTTCACAGTGAAGTATATGTTGAAATTACTGTTACAAGAAAAGGAGACAAGAGACTCTTTCTTTCTATGAATTATGATTAAAAGGCAGTGAAGCAATCACATTGCCTTTAAGAATAACCATTCAAAAACAAGTATGTTTCCCTTTGGAAAGAGTCTCTTATCTCTATGAAAAACTTTGAACATTGCCTCTATATTAAAATCAGAAGCTTTTGGGAGGGAAAAGAAACCCCAACCAAACTTGGCAGAGTTGAGTGTTTTCATTTTTATTATTCATTGCATCTTTTTTTGACTCTTGCTCAAAATCTATCCTGTGGTCTTCATTCTAGATAAAAATGAACTGAGTAAGTAGTGTTGGATACTTGTACTATTCACATTAAAGGTTTTGCAAAAATAAACTGGTTAGATGTGATGCTTTATTCCTTTGCTACCCATATGTTTTCAGGGATGCTTCTTGTAGTGGTATGAGCCGCTTCAGGTTTAACTTCAAGCTGTAGTGTAAAACCGTAGTATTATCAGTACCCAAGTAACTGAGTTTGGAATTACTCTGTGCAGTATAAGCGCCATGTATCTTTTTTGCAGCAGAGATGATCATACTTGGAGCACCTGTCTGCCTGGGGGTGAAATAATCTGCAGAACAGAGTTGAAAGAACAAAAAAAAAAGGAAACACAGGACTTTTATATCAGGGGAAAAAACCCAATAGTCCTTACTGTCTGTACTTATGCTTCTATTACTATATATGTGCACTACATAAGTTTTCTGAGTGGAATTAAAATTGTGCTATTTTGTTCCAAAGCTCTCCTGTAGGGCAGTTCATCAAAAATAAATCTGAAGTGAGCCATGACAGTTCTTTCTGCGCTGTGCCAGTTTTTGCAGAGTAGAACTGACTGTCTTGTTAATTGAGAGTTTTTCTGGAGCAGAGGCAAACAGATGGGAATCTAGGTGAGGGCCTACAAAAGGAGAGAGAAATTGCTTCTATGGTTGGAGGAAGGAAGTGTGCTGAAGGCTATGCTGTAGCTTGTGATCTCGCAGTTAGTAAATGTGACAGGGAACTAAAATAAACAGTTGTCCACCTATCATCTGGGATGTGGGAAGTGCAAGAGTCACAGAAGTACTTGAGTACTTGATGCTTACTGCTACCGTGCCAATCCTGTCATCCATAGAGTTCTGCTGGCTGCTCAGAGTTAGGTACAGAGAGGTGCTCTTAAGGATAAGGATATCTTACCGATAAAAACAGGCACTCTTGTCCTTGCGTGTATGCTGAGAGGGTAGGTGGATCCTTTATGGATTGGCCTTTTTAAGTAATAGGCACTAGATGACTGTCTGATACCTAGCTGACATTCAAGAGTGTTCATCAGGTTAGCCTTAAGTTGTGAGTTTTAATCAAAATTGCTCCCTTAGTAAAACAGATCAGTCAGCATAAGCTGTGTGACAGAAGTCTGTGTTTAGTTTGTGGTTGTGGTTTGCTGCCACTCCTTTACTTCAGAACAAATCCAAAAGCAGACCGAAGTGCACTGTGTGGTGTCAGTGTGCTGCATCCCTGCTGAGTTGGGGCAAGCTTCTGCTGTGTGCTGTTGCATCTAGGTCAGGTAGAGGGATATTTTAGACAGCCTCCTTGTTCAAAGAGATGAAAGGAATATCTACAGTAACTATACCTTCATATTTCAAGGTAAACTTTGTTTTCCTGCTCAGATGTGGTTAAGACGGCCTGTTTCTATTCTTCTTGCATGAAGCAGACAAAAAAAAAAAAGAAGTGTTTTTGTACTTGAATGCCATTAATAGACCTGTTTTCAAGTTGATTGAGTTTTCAAAGTTGTTTAACAGTTGAGTGTAGTAGATATTTAGTACCTTAGAGCATGGCTTTTTCCTTAAGTCCTGTCATCCGTGAGGCAACTGGGTGAGACAGGCATAGAAGAAGTAATATTTTGATGAAGTTATGGCAGTTTGCTTGTAGTAGGCCAATTCTACTTGTGGGAAAGTCAAAGACCTTGTCTACTGGTACAGACTGTTTCTTCATGAAGTGGTTAAATGAGGTTACCTTCAAAACCAGCAGTAGGTTATGGCTTGACACTCTCATCTCTCAAGCTTTAGAATGTGTAAGGAAACACTGGCCAACTAAAAGTTTTTATTTTTATGTGTGCCTGCTCATGCATGCTGTTGTGAGCTCTTGACATACTGTATTTTCCTCTCTTCTAGCAGCAAGGAAAGGGAGGAAGGCTGTAAACACCAGGTTGGAAATCTGCCTATTAGGCAGCTTTTGAAATATAAAATTATTTGGGGCCCCTCTAGCTATTCAGAATGCTTTTTTTTTTTCCCAAGAACAGTGTTTTAATAGTGATTTTTACTACTGAAGCAGTAGAGTGAAAGTCACTATAGGACCCTAGAGGAATGTGCATCATAGAAATACAGAAACCTTTTAGAGGTGAACCAAGAAGAAAAGGAGGCATTTGACAGTATCTTGTACACTGTTCCAGTCAGCGCTCTATAGTTATTAATCTAAGGACTTGATGTTATTTGATGTAAATCCCTGCTATGCAGCTACGAAAAGAGACTGCCAAGTAAGTCCACATGGTTAGTTCATTCCTGTCCGAGGAAGGCTAGACCATAGTGCAGGACTGGGACAGCCTAGCCCTTCTACTGGAGTGGTATTTGCATCCTGTGGCAGACAAGCAACATCTCATGTTTCTTCCCAGCTTGAAATTCTCTTCAGGAAATCTGTACTTTCTTAGATCACTTGGTATCATTCCTGCAGCTGTTGCAACACAGGAAGCTGGCCTAAATCTGAATGATTTGACCAGGTCTTCTGCGAAAAGGATATTGTGTGCCACTGTTACTCATTCATGAAATAATTTTCAATATAAGCCTCATAGTGGAGCTGTGGGAAACCTTACAGCATTAAATTTTTGGGCAGTATTGAAGACCTGGAACAGGAGAACAGTTTATTTTCATAACTGAAGACAAAACAAGGCTCTATAGGTTTGTTGTTTTTTTTTTTTTTCCATAGAAACTCAGGAGAATGTGTTCTTTGCATCAAGGTTTGTTGACATTGACGTGACTCTTACTTTAATTATAGCAGTTATTATTGCCTAATTTCAGTAGGTAATCTGGATTAAAGGAAAATATGTGCTTCAGCATTTCCATTAGTATGGCTTACTCTAACTTTTTGTGACATTAGATGGCAAAAGTTTTTTCTTAAATTAACTTCTTAACTGTTGCCCAGATAATGTATATTGTCTAACCTCATCTTCAGTTAATTTGAAATAATTTATGAATACAGATAGTCCCTGCAGCTGTTTCTTTTTGTTTCTCTGCATTAGTTGTTTTAGCTTTTGAAGTCTTGTCTTATTTTTCCCACTCAGTCTCTGAAACCTAACCAATTGTGCCTTCACTTTTTTTGTGTCTGCAGTGAAGAAAAGTTTCTTAAAAGCGTGTTTCATATATCAGGAGGAAGCAAAAAAAACAGTAGCAACACATCTCTGTCAAGGATGAACTGCAGATATTTGTGAGTTATCTATGTAGAGCTCCAGAGGGGAGGTACAGGAGATAGGAGGACCTGTTACTTGGAATGGCACTTCAGCACTACAGAAGTGAAAATGGGTTTGGTAATTGCAGAGTCAGACCAGCTACTTTGATTTATTTTTTTAGAGGTTTCATATATGGCCAAGGATTTTTTATTTGAGATGAACAGTAGTTGGACTGCATCAGAACCCAGATAACAGTGATAGTTAAGTTGTAAAACTGTACAGTCCTTGTTTGCAGTTAGTCAAACTTCTGGTTTAATGGTAACATCTGGTCTAATACCTCCTCTAGAAGTGATTTGTTAGAAGACTAGTGGAAAATTGCAAACTGTTTCAGGAGGGTAAACTGGAATGTGGAGTGGAAGTAATCTCCGTTGAAGTGAAAGTTACCTAAAAATCTTACTCTCTGCAATACAGTGTTTAGGACAAGCTTGATTTATTTATTGGGTGACATTTACTGTTGGTATGGAGTTGTGGATGCCTGATTGCTGGAAATGTTCAAAGCCAGGCTGGATGAGGCCCTGGGCAACCTGATCGAGGGGTTGATATCCCTGTCTGTGGCTGGCAGAACTACATCATCTTTTAGGTCCCTTTCTACTCAAGCCATTCTGTGTTTGTGGCTGTGTCCAGGTGTGTGTGTGGGCAGCCCAACAATATACAGGAACCCCTTTTATTAATCTTGTAAGTGTGAAGCAGTTACGGGGGATTGGTAGAGTTTGTAAGATCTGGTCAGTAACCCTCCTGTAGGTATCTTGTGAAGCTACCTACCAGATAACATTCTGAAAGCTTGATGTACAAGTTGACCCATAAATGTAGCCTACTTGGCTTCATATGATTACTTTCTGCATAAAATACTGCTGAAGGTTTTTCTTTTGGATAGGAGAGTGTATAAATTAATATAGCTTGCAAAATCTTGACTTGCACTACTGGAGTTATATTTATATAGTTAGTATGAATAAGAATATGTCATACTGTCTTTTTGTGACCCTTCTGACATGTTTAAAATGGAGATTTGATGGGCAGTAAACATTCTGAGTGTGGTGATTTTATTCCCGTTCAGGGAATGGTCCTTTTGTTATTTGCTCTCTGTTGTTTATATTGGTGGAAGCATACAGAAAATGCAATGTGTTTTCATGGATTTTATGAGGAGGAGCATCGAAAATGAGTTTGTGGCAAGGGTGAACTTGCCTTCAGAATTCTTACAAATATAATACCGATCCATAGATGAATTTCCAAGGTAGTTTTGTATCAACAGGTATACAGTTCAAGATGCCTTGGACTTGTGTTCTTTGTGAGCTGTGAAATGTTATGTTCAAAAATCCAGCTTCTACCGAGTTATTTCAGAATGTGCACTGCTTCTAGAAACTGATGCCAAATTGTCATCAAATTGTCACTTGGTGGAATCAAAGAGACTGTAGTAGTCCTGTGGCATCTAGGAGTACTGAAGAGGCAAGAATAGCTGACTGTCATGCTGGAGAATATCACTCTTGCATTTTTCTGATACATCTTTTTTGACTTAGTAGCAGATTAGATGGGATTTCACCGAAGAAGAGACACCCTGGCACTTAATCTCTGTGGGCATTGAGTAAGTTTGGAGATGAATAGAGAGAAGCTGTAATACTGTAATAATTAAGCACTCATAACTAGTTTTTTATCTGCATGGTTGGTCTGCAAATGTTCTTGCTTCTGGTGTACAATTTTCTACTTGCTTTTAAGTCTGCATACTAGAGAAGGAGGCAAATATTTCTGGATTATACCTATGTATACCTGTAGTTATTGTTGTCCCTATTTTATTGTTACCTTTTCACCTTTCTTTATATTTGAGCTTAAATTTTTATATTTGCTTATATTCTTAATGATCCTCTGGGTTTTGTCCTGATCTCCCTAAACCTTTTATTTCAGGAATTGCCCAAAGCTAATTTGAGGTTCAGCCGGAGATCTTGCATAGGGAACTTGAATGTGGTAGCTGAAATTCTGCAAAGACTGAGGAGTTGAAAATGAGGTTTTACAATTATGTGCTTTAGTCCTCTGTGTGTTCTTGTGTTTGGCATCCTTTTGATCTGTGTGTTGCTTTTCATCAAACTCTTAAGAGTAATCTCAGAAGAAGTACTGTATCAATGTAAATACAAATTACACTGAGAAAATAAGAATATTTCATGTGGAGCCTGGAACAGAAAGATCTAATAAGTTGTCTGGTTTTATGCTTGAACAAAAAAGTCTCAAAGTCGTGTTTAGCCAGGAAACAGGTGAAGAAGGAACATTAAATGTTAGTTTGAACATAATTAAACTGCAGTAACCAATATTTTGAACAATGTGCAATCTTGCTAACTAGTTCTGCTTCTAGCTAGAAGCAAGATCTTAAGTTGCAGTTTTAAAAAATGTTTTTCAAAGACAAATATATCAATTTGAAAATATTTGTATTTTCAGGTAATGCAATTCTTTCATTGCTTAATCTTATTGTGAGAGTGCTTTTTAAATTAAATTTGGTGCTATAAGTTTCATAGAGGAAAGCTGAAACCTTTTTTTCTAAGCTGAATGCTGAATCTGCTGTGGTAGAAGTGAAAATAAGGAACTGTTCACACACTTGCCTACAGAAGGTTGAAGTCATAGATCACAAGAACCTAAACAGAGTAAGCATATGGTAAACTGCAGGCACCTTAAGCAGTGTGGGAAAGAAATACTGGTTTCCTGAAGGATAAACTTGCTTCACTGGGACAGTCAGGGTAGAATGAAAAGTCATTCTTCTGCTTGGGCTTTGCCCAAAATAGAGATTGTTTTGAGATGCTTGTATTTAATTTGCTGAAAGTAAAACTCTTCAGTGAAAAATAAGAATGTAGTGGTGATGCTCAGTCAAATGCTGTGGTGATTGTGATTGTCATAGCCTAAATAATAGATGAGTCTTAGAAGACAGACATGCAGATTTTATTTAAAAAGGTCTGCCCATCCAAAACCCTAGAGTCAGTTTTATATTTCAGTAACCTTTGGACATCTTCTGTTACCTTATCAATATGTTTGATTTGTTGTGGGTTGACTTCTGGGTGGACCCAGGGACATCAGTCCCCTCCTCATCTATATGGGTAGTGTATTGGGTTTGCATGGCCAAGGTTTGGTAGCATGTAGGCTATAGGGCCTTATCTTCTGTGGGAAGCTGCTAGAAGCTTCTTCCATGTCTGGCAGAGCCAGTCCCTGGCAGCTCAAATCAAAGCTTGGCCAATTAGAAATGGTGGTAATGCCTCTGTGATAACAGATTTAGGAAGAAGAAAGAAAAAAGAAGTCATTGCACAGTCATAATTGCAGCCAGAGAAGAGCAGGGTGAGAAAATGTGAGAGAAACAACTCTGCGAACACCAAGGTCAGTAGAGAAGGAGGGGCAGGAGCACCAAAGCTGGGATTCCTCTGTGGCATGTGGAGCCTGTGGTGATGCAGCTGTGCCCCTGCAGCCCATGGAGAAGCATGGGGATGCAGAGATCCTCATGCAGCCCGTGGAGGAGACCCATGCTGGGGCAAATGGATTCCTGAGAGGAGCCTGTGAGCCTGTGGGAGGCCCACACTGGAGCAGGCTCCTGGCAGGGACTTGCAGATTGGTGGAGAGAGGAGCCCACACTGGAGAAGCGTCCTGGTAGAACTTGTGATACTGTGGGAGACCAGTGCTGGAACAGCCTGTCCTTGAAGGACTGCACCCCATGCAAGAGTGATCCATGCTGCAGCAGTTTGAGGAGTTCTCTTGCCCATGGGATGGATTCATATTGCAGCCATTTGCAGAGAACTGTTTGTGAGCTGGACTCATATTGGAGAAATTTGTGATAAACTATCTCCTGTGGGAGGGACCCCATGTTGCAGCTGGGGAAGGACTCCTCTCCCTGGGCAATGGGAGAAGCAACCTGGGATGAGCTGACCATAACGCCCATTCCTTTCTCCCTGTGCTGCTGGGGTAGGAGGTAGAGCTTAGGAAGGAGGGAGGGGTGGGAGGAAGGTGTTTTAAGGTCTTACTTTACTTCTCATCCTGCTCTGATTTTCTTAGTAATAAATTCAGTTGTTATCTGTAATTCCAGCCTGGTTTGCCTCTGATTGGATTTGGTGAGTGATCTCTTCTGGTCCTTACCTCAGCTCATGAATGTTACAGTATATTTTCTCTCCCTTGTCCAGGGTGGAGTGTAGTGATAAAGAGTCTTTGGGTGAGTGCCTGCCATCTACCCAGGGTCAACTTACTACAGATAGAAAAAATACAGCACAAGGCTTGTGGGTCAAGATAAGGGCAGGGAAGACCACTTGCCAGTTATTGTCATCAGGATAAGATAGACTCAGCTTGGGGAAATCAGTTTAATTTACTGCAAATCATTTCAGAGTAGGATAATGAGAAATAAACCCTAATCTTATTAACACCTTCTTTCCAGGCTTAACTTCTAACTACATTTTTTACCACCTCTCCCTTAGAGGCACAGTGGGGTAGGGAATGGGAGCTACAGTCAGTAGGATGTACATGTTGTCTCTACTGCTCCTTCTTCCTCAGTAGGAGGACTCCTTACACTCTTCTGCTCCAGTGTGAATTCTCTCCCATGGGAGATAATCCTTCACAAACTTCTTCCATGGCAGTCTCTTCTACAGGTGCAATTCTTTGGGAACAAACTGCTCCAGCTTGTCATTCCCATAGTGTTACATCCTCCTTCAGGCATTTATCTACTCTGGCCTGGGGTCCTCCATGGGCTGCACTGGGACAGCCTGTCTCACCATGGGCTGCAGAGGAATCTCTGCACCGGCGCCTGCAGCACCTCCACCCCATCCTTCTTCACTTCACTTTGGTGTCTGCAGAGTTGTTGCCTTGCATATTCTCACTCCTTTCTCTGCTGCTGTTGTTCCCCCAGCAGTTGATGTTGCATTGTGCTCTGTGTTATTTATTTTCATATTGTATTTTATGTTTTCATTTTTGTTATAATGGTTTGTTCTGCACTCCCCTGTTCTCCTGAGAAATGTTATGTTCCAAGGTTTGTCCCTGCTTCTCTTCCCTGTCAATCCTCCCACATTCCTCCCAGTCCCCTCCTACGGGCCCTGTCTGTCATTCAGTTTTTCCTTCCGGCTTCTAGAGAGTTAGGTAAAGAAGCTGGAGCAGCTTCCCTGAGGTTCAGATGTCCCCAGGTGGGACTGAATAAACACCTTGGACTTTGCTCTTCAGCTGATCCAGCTCCTCCCTCCGTTTTCAGTATGGTCTCTCCTGTGATAAGGGGAAAACCCCCGTAACTGCTCCTCTGGTTCCCAGGATCCAGAGGAGTGTTCCCCGACTGATCACAGTGTCAGAGCTAGCTTGGGTAGATGAAGCTGCTGCTCCAAGAAGGGCACTGTGACAAGTTGACCCCTCCAACTCCCGTCTTAAATATGTTGTCCCAAAAGTGCTGCTGTTGCTAATGGACTCAGCCTTGGCCTGCAGTGGGTCTGTCCTGGAGCCCATCTGGCCTTGGATGTGGGGGAAGCTTCTGGCAGTTTCTCACAGAAGCTACCTAGCTAATAAAACATTGCCATGCAAACCAAATAAAATTTGACTTCTAGCAAGGTGTGTCTTGAGGTATGACGGGTTTCTCCAGAAAATGGCAAGCTTTGAAGATGCATAGGAACCAAGAATTATGGTCTAAATGTGCACTACAGTGATCTTAAGCAGATTCAAACAGAATCTTGTGGAAACTTGATTAAACAAGTTTAACCCTTATTAATTTGGTAACTCTGTACTAAAGATCTATTCCATGTAATTTAAAGTGGTGTAGGGATGAGTATGATTCAAATTCATTTGGTTAAAATTATTCAGCTTTTTGCGTAGGTGTCCTCATAGAAGAGGACATGAGCTCAGAGTTGCAAGTGTTAATTACCTTTGGGGTTATGCTCCTAATTCACAGATCTTTCACCTCTTGAAAATTTGTGACCTATTAAATGAGAGTTCTAGGGGGGCTAAGGTGCATCAACCGCTCACAGAGCAGATGCAGAGCTATGGCAGTTCACAGATTTGCATGCACATATTAATTAGAATGGGTTTTTTTGGGGGCTGTTGGTTTGGTTTTGGGTTGGATTTTTTTTATTTTGTTGTTGTTGCTTGGTTTTTTGGGGGGTATGACATGGGGATGGGGAATAGTTTTAGTTGGTGGGATTTTTTTCTGTGGGATTTGGTTTTAACTGGTTGAGGGTTTTTTGTGCTTGGGGTTTTTCTTGAATACCCTCTTCTGAAGCTTGTGACAACTTAACAGTTGCCTGAGGAACAACCAAGTTGTCTGTGCATCTCCGTATGGGCAGAGGTGTGAAGGTCAGTGTCTGCAGTTGTCATCTTCTAGTTAAGGTGTGCCTGTGGGTTGGACACTGTCTGTGGAGCAACCATCCCTAGGTTCAAAGTGCTACTGCCTTGCCACCAGAAACAGAACAGGATGTTTTGCCCAAGTTTCACCCTCTTCAGTTAAGCATGTCAGACCTTTTAGAAACTCATGTTCATCAGTGGACTACAGCTAATGAAGTTAATGGGGAAAAGAAGCAGTTAAGATTGCCTCTCCATCATTGCAGGAGGAGCAAAACCACGTGGCAGTAAAAAACAGTAGTTGTTGCTGGGTGTCCGCTACACCTTTTTCAGGTTACCCTCAGGACAGATGTCTGAAGCTGTAACAAAAAAACCTTCGGTGAAATTATCTATAATTTGGGTTACTTTGAGTGAGGTTTGTTGCTCATGTTCAAATACTATGTTTCTATTAGGGAAGTATGGATTGAGAGTAAAAACAGACCTGAGTTACAATTACTTGGGACTATGCTGGTATGGTTCAGTTATCATGAAAGAGCTAATTTTATTCCTGTTTATGAATGCTAGTAGGGAGTAGTCTCAATTTGCATAGAATCAGTGTCTTTTCAACAGATAAAATTTCTAATCTTAATTAAAACGACATATGGGAATTTGTAAGACTTCTCTCTGGCTACCAACCTCATTTGTAATAGAATTACTGTAAATTGTACTGTGGAAGGGTACTTTGTACATAAAAGGGCTACTCTAGCTGGGTTTAAATGGCCAGTAACAAAACATCATATAATGATGAAAGAAATATTTGTGCCTTGATGATGTGTTAGTATCTAAACAAACCTGAATAAAACCCAAACTTCTCAGAGCGAAGACAGTACATGTAATGATACATTGGCATGCAAGCTCTGACATTGCTAAGGTGTATATGATGTGTAGGTTATGGCGAAAAATAAACAGGAGAGAAAAAAGGTGATCCTGGATTTGCAGTTGAACCTAGTATTGGCTTAGGTCTGTAGAAGGAAACCTGATACAAGGATTTACTAGTTCAGCAGCCAGTGGCACAGTCAGAGTAGAGCTAGGATTGCCAGATATTAAGCAGATACCAGATGGAATTTGAGACTAGGTCTTGCTTCTGAAAGAGAAATTAAGATGCCTTTTTCCAAAAAAGAGTTTCTTAAGCCAGCTGGCAAGCTTAAAGTAACTTTCAAACTGCGCTTACGAAAGAAATATCTTAACTCAGGAAACTTCCATGTCTTACTTGTAGTCCTGCTGGGTTTTACATTGTTTTGTAGCTTGAAAGATAAAATTTAGTGTAACAATTATGGGGACAAACACTTACATCTGTTTTTAATCAGAAGGACACATATCAGGTAAAGCATGTTGTGTATACTATGATGTGGCAATCCATTAACTTGGAAAATTTAGAGCTAAAATACTGATCCTTCTCTGTAATGACAATAGAGCCAAATTCACAGCATCAGACTGCTGGCTCAGTTCTCAGAACTTGTTTTATGGTTGAATATCTAGCTTATGCATAGCAAGATATTGTAATATGGTAATTACACATTCTGTGCATTTAATAGACTTGTAGTGTTTTTTTAAATCTGTGTATTGCCTGCCTGGATTTTCTTTGAAAGCATAAAAACTATCTGCAATTCAGTTTCTTCAGGAATTTCAAGGTCATAATTTTAACTGTAAGTCTGACTGGTAGGACATTCACAAACAACATTCCTGGGGGATGATGACTATTTGACAGGAATAGGGAAAAAATGCAGAATCATGGCTAACAGCCACACAAAAAAATAATATAACTGATAAATGTTATAAATTCCATTTGGAGCTTAAATAAATTATATAGCATAGGCTTTATAAGGTACTCCACATTTGAATTGACACATTAGAATTTTTGGACAACGTTGAAACTTGAACTCAGTAAGTGTTGAAGCATAGCATATTCTTAGTAGCATAGGAATGCTATGTTCATTACATCCCTTGCTTTGAAAATGCTTTTTATATTTTGTATGAATCTACTGCAAGTTGCACATGATTACTAGTCTCTCACATCAGGAAGCTTTCATCTTGAGCTATCAGTGACTTTAAGCAGGCAGCATTTACCCTTACAATATCAGTTGAATTTATGTTCAAATTTAAGACCTAGCTGGGAGTTAACTTTGGCTTAAGAAAAGAAAGAAAGAAAAAAAAAAAAAAAAAAAAACCACCACCTGATTTTATTCAGCTATTCTAATTATAGACAGTGGAACTAGTCTCACAAGGTCAGATGCTGTGAGCCGCTCTGCAGAAATGGTCCCTGTGTGCAGTATTAATCAAGGTAGCTCCCTTCAGTGGAAAGAGGAAAAGTTGGTTAAGCTTTCTCTTTGTAAGTGTCCCTGTGGGCTGTTCAAGGAGCTGGTTAAACCTTGATGCCATGTTTGTGCTCTGGTAGCTTGTTTGCAGGTCTCTGGCTGATTCTCAGGTGGTTAGAATGATTTCATGTCACTGAATAAGCTTAACCACCCAGACAGCTTTTTGAAAATCCTCTGAAGATTGTCTGACATCAGTTAAAATATTTGAACATAATTGAAAAGCTATTTTTGTCCAAGAAAAACTACAGTATTACGGCCCAGAAGAACTAGCTGTTCAGTTGACAAAATATATGTTTGTCAAGACCAGAAACTATCAAAAATAGATAAAAACTAGAAATAAAAATTGTTCCTAACTTTGTTTACTGAACAGTTGATTTGCTTCCAGAGAGTCTGCATTAGTAATGAAATAGCTGTACTTACAGGAATCTTGAATATGAGAGTCTTTATTAGACCCCAATCACCCTTTCAGAATTGATTTCTGAATAATGTTTTTTATACATTTTTACGAATGTGTGAAAGTCAGCTGTGGAGTATTTTCTCTTTTATAAGATGTACACTTACCCTGTTGAGTAAGGTTTATCTGGATTGCTTTAATTTCTAAAGCCTCTAAAAGTTGGTGAAAATGAGCAGGCTTCTACTTTGGGCTATGTTGTCAAGGTTCTGCTTATGGCTGAAATTTTTCAGGGGGGGAGCACTCCACAGAGTTGAGAGATAAGAATTTAGGACATCTCACATGTAAATATAAGGGGAATATTAAGAACAGCATACATCATCTCTTAATTAGTTGTGTACCTGAAGGGAAGGTTCTAAACCAGGAGATTCAAAACGTAGTGGAATTTGGATGGTTTGGCCATCTGAAACTATTCCAGTGTCAGAAATGGGAAACATCTCTGGAAAGACATAAGCCTCTGAGCTTGGCTGGTCCTGTGACTGAACAACTGCTGTTTTTCCAAAAGTGTGATCATTGTTGTCTTGTTTTGTCTCAGGGCTAGTGTCTACTTTCTGAGAAAAAGATTGGATTTTTTTTCCCTTGGCCCTTTTTTTCCCACCACTGCTTTACCTGTAAGCAGGTAAACCAGTCAGTTAATTTGTTTCATCTGTCAATCTAGTGTTTGAATCTTTTTTTTCCTCATGCAAATAGCTGGGATTAATTTAGGAGTGCTGTTCTCAAGGTGGTTCTAACAACGTCTGTTTTCCAGAGAGGTAAATTGTTCTGAGGCAGAAGTATTGGGAAAATTTTAGTGAATACAGTGCAACTAAAATGTCAGGGTCTGAAAAAGAATCGTGGTGTCTATGAAGTGCTAAATAATCATGATCCCTTCTGAAAATGTAACGTTTCTGGGAGGGCCGGTTTTTTTATTCCATACCTGAACAACTAGTTCATATAAGCAAGTCTTGGGAATATCTTCAGGTAAGTGACTGTACTTAGTTCATGTCTTCAGCCTGGGGCTGAGTTCCAGTTATAGCTTCATAAGGCTTAATATCACTTGAAAAAATAGGATTATTAGCTTTCCCATCCCTTAGATAATAAAGTTCAATCAGAACCCAAAATTTGAAACTGAAGGAATTGAAAGAAAACTAAATAAAAAAATAAAAAAACCCCAACCCACTTTATAAACTATCAATCCCAATTACCAATGGTATATGAATTTTCTTGAATTCTTCATAATTCTTCATTGCATGGTTGCTTTTTAGAAAAGCTCTACAAGCAGTGTGTGTGTAGTTTTTTCCATTCACTTCTATAGGTTAGTTATTCCTCAACTTCCTTAGCATCGTCTTTGGCTTTCATTTTTATGGAAACATGCTTCAATAAACTATTGAAGAAAGTGTCCAGGAGGCACTTTTTCCCAGTTTGTCTGGGAAGGACAGAAGCAGAAAGTTTCCATTTTTCACAGTCCTTGTCAGATATGAAACTTTGGAAATGCTGCATTTTCAGTGACTTGTCCTGGTGAGCATCTCTTTCTTCCATTCTAATGGGGTTATTCAAAGATGTGCTGCGCATCCTTCAGAGAGAATCTTTACTGGGAAAAGTGTCCATATCAAGTGCGTGCATTTGCTCTTCTAGTTTATCAAGTATTTTAATTCTAAGTATGTGATGAAGTAGTAGAATTAAGCAGTTAGCTTAATACACTGCACTAATGCACTAAGTACAAAAGGTAATATGAATAGACTAGTGAGAGGGGCTGCACGGACTCAGTGATTTTTTTCAGTTGAAGCTCAGGAAGTGTGCAGGGCAGTTCCTGGGGCAGCACTGGCAATTAATGGAAGCAATCTAGAATTGAGCTCTGTATTTTTGAGAGATTGTATACTTGAGACAGCATTAGAATCAAGTTTGTGATGCTGTTGTTTTTTAAAGAGTAGCTTCCCTCATTTTTTCTAGCCAAATCTTACATTAGGCATCTCCACAGTTCAGTTATGTCAGATATATCTGTTCATATAAATACTCAACTCAGCTGTTAGAAGGCAGTACCTGCTCCAACTAAATAAAAATAAAGGTCTTACTTTTTACATGCTTCCTATCTTCTTGCTCTTTAGTGTCTGCATAGGGGCAAGGTTGACAGTATTTTCCTGCCTAAAGACAGGGAAATGGAAAAATGAAAATGCAAAGGAAAGTTGGCATTGCTCTCACTTCTTGCAGGTCAGTCACCTTATCGGTAGACAGCCTTTAAAGCAAAATTTCTCCCTTAAAATAAACTCCATTAGATGAAGAGGAAGATTCAAACAAGTTACTTAGTATATTTTCTGGGAATAAGTTTAAATTTATTTGTATGTAATTGTTGGGTGGTTAGGTGGACACTTTTCAAGTGTCCAGTAAATCTGGGGATGTCTTGCTTATCTGTTGCTCACATATCATAGTATCATTATTTCTGTTGTGCCTGTTTGAGTATACTCATTTTGTATCCCCAGGGTGATCTGGGGACTACAGACAGATACTGTTGTTGGACTTGACTCTTATTCTAGAAATGCCAGCCCAATACAGTGTTTTATGGCTTAAACCACCTCTTTTAGACTTTGTCTTCTGTTTTTTCCCCCCAACTCATTTGTCACTAGTGAGTCAAAAGGAAATCCTGTTGGCACGAGATGAATCTGGATACATTATTAGTTCCAGAGTCAAGCATTGTGTCAACTGAAAAATAAAGTAAGAGTGTGATTGGGATTTAGGATGCCAGCCGTTTCTACAAGATCTGATGTGGAAAAATAGGTTTAATCTAGAGCAGAGCCAGGTCAGGTTAGCTGAGAATCACTGGAAAGTCAAGTTCAGGAAGGATCAGAGCTGAAGCTCAGTCTGGGGCATGCTTGCAGCCATCAGGCATACTGGTCTGTGAAAAAAACATGTGCTAGGCTTTAACAATGTCAAATAGTGTGGCAGACTGCAGTGTCCTACATGATCCAGTGGTTTCTTGGATGAGGAGGCAAAGACTGGCAAGCAGGAACATTTTCTTAGGAAAGCTCTTTTAGCTAGGTGTTGAGGTTTTCTTTTCTGTTAGAGAACAGTAAGAGAAAGGTGAAGTGACATTAGTACTGTTGCTTAAAGGCAGTGGGGTGGTAGATGTAAGTGGCAGCAAGCAATAAATGGTGCTTCTGCTGCCTGCTATGTTAGGGATGTCCAGGTTAGCTTTCTTAAAGTGTTTTAGAGAATACATTTGTTTGTGTTCCATTCCAAGGTGTAATGGCCAGATGGTAACATCAGCTGAGGAATGCCAAGCTACCTATATGCTATATGGGAGTGTGCATATATAAAACATTACTGTGTTCTCTTGGTAAGTTAAAAAGTAACTGTGCAAATGACAAAGAATTGTCATGGTGAAAGTACTTAGTATTTGTATTGTCCATTGCCTGAGCTTGGAGGGAAGGTCAGAGAAATGTTTAACCTCTACTGCAGTCTGCCTTTCTCCTCAAAGATCTTAAAAAGCTTTTTGCTTAGGTGTTCATTGATTAAGAAGATTGCCTAACCAAGCTGTAATACTGTGTATATATATGCTTTAATTGTGTGCCACCACTTAACATAGGAAAATCACCTCCAGAATGCTGTACAGTGATTGGATATTTAGGGTCGAACTCCCAAATCTGGATACTGAAAGAAGCTTCAGCTCGCATTAAATTCCTGAATTGCTGTTTCAGAGCCAAAAATTAAATTGGCAGTCTCTCACTAAAACCAAGTTAGTTTATTTCAGGATTTGGAATTTTCTTTGGAATTGTAGATCATTGAGTAAGAAAAAGTCAGAAATAACTTAAAGCAGATAGTGGTACCTGCTGCTGAAGTTCTGTTACATTTAAACTACTGTCAGCCATCATTACTGGTATCTCCATATTTAGTTGCTAACTTCAGTCTGAGGACTGAAAAATTCAGCTTAAACTTTTCTTTTAAAGAGAGTGAAATTGCTGCTGGTCACCCCATTTACTGTACTGAGATTTCCACTACATCCACTATGTTTATGTCATTCTAGTGATACCCCTCTAAAAATAAAAGAATAAATCAATGTTTGTTTTAAAGAAATGACAGTAATGTAATTATAGGCTTAACTTGTCATGAGTTTGAGAGGTGCCTTTCAGGACAGTTAGAAGCAATCCGGTTTATAATAAGACTGGACAATTTACAAATTTGTGGATCTAACAGCATTTACGGGGTGCCAACTAGATGAAACTTGTGGTGTGAATGGTTCTTGTGATCTGTGTTTGCAAAAAATTTTATAGGGAGGGAAGAGTTTAAGTCAGGAGTGAAAAGATGTCCTATTAGGTGTGAAAATCACCAAATAGTCTCAAAATGTATTGTTAATGGAAACCTGTGGAGACATTTCTTTTGCTGGACATCAGGTCAATTATTTCCTTAAGACTTTCTCTTTGTGTTCCTTTTGTGAGGGACAGTTAAGATAAATTGGAAGATTATGCATTTGCAAGAAGAAATAGGACCTGATCTCTTGATTTCTCTGTCTTCTGACAATCAGTGGATTTAATCGGTGATGGTAAAGGCAGGACTCCACCATGGTGGTTAAATTTCTGCATAAATCCTCTTAGCATTTTATTCTCAACACCTAACAGATGGTGTTTCAGAGACTTCAGAGATGCTGTCCCATTACTGCTGATGAGAAGGGTCTTTCTTACCTTACTTTATTCCCCTGCTTACATTTTACAAGCACCTGTGTTGGATCCTTGCACCTTCCCTTTTCCCTGGCCTGTAGATTATTCATTAGTTGGGGAGGGTTTCATCTTTCTTTGGGGGTGGAGGGGAGAGAAAATGCGTAACTCAATCTGATAAGTGCTAGAGTCCCTCCAGGAAAGGAACTGAGACCTTCCTCTCGGGGAAGCAGTGACAGTCCTGTTAGCTCAGTTGCCAGCAGGACTGTAAGAGGTGGTGTGGGTTTTTGAGCAGTATGACCCAAAGACATGTCCCAAAGTCTGTGGCCTTGTTTTGGTTTGATGGGTCAGTTTCCAACAAAAGATGAGCAAGCAGATCTCATAGTTTGCTGTTGGTAGCTGCACCAGCTAGTGTGGAACAGGGAAGCAGATCTAGTTTGTAGAAGAGGTATGGTCTCAAAATACTATTTTAGTTGCTTCCACTTATTCATGAAATGAGTCATAACAGATCTAGTGGAACATTAAACAGTTTTCAGACTAGGGAAGGGATTTTTTTTTTTTTTTTAATGACTTCTGGGATCCTGCTGTTCTTTTTAAGAAGTGTTTATTTGCTGGGAAGGGGAGGTTTTAATTTTCTTGGAAAGATCTCTGTGATTCTTTGTTTATTGCTTAAGTGTTTCAGAATGATAAAATTCATGCTCTCTCCTCTTGGATAATTATTTCTTATGAATAGTAACTGCTAGCTTTAGTATAGTAGGGCTTATTCGATATTTATGAGAGAACCAGTAATGAGGTAGAGCAAATACTATATCTGATGGTTTACAGCATTTTATTGTAGCTGCATTAAGAGCTGATAGTTAGAAAATATCTGCTGTATTAAAGAAGTTATCTAAGGAATTTTTATCAAACCCTGTTAACTGGATTGTGCTGTCATTATTGTGACACATATCTATCTATCTATCTATCTATCTATCTATCTATACTTCCTGCATATGCATCAAGTTTTAATCAGACTGGTGTTTTGTGTGTTTTAGGTATTGAGGGTGATTTATCTCTTGCATCATGCGTGAATACAAGCTAGTGGTTCTTGGTTCTGGAGGTGTTGGAAAGTCTGCTCTGGTAAGTATAAGGCAGTTCAAGTATGGGTTTTTTAGGCCCGCTGTTATTTTTTTTTTTTTTTGTCTAATACGCTCTCTACTAAAGTATATTTCTTTATGTAAAGTTTGTACAAATAAATATGTGTTAGTAATGCCTGTGAGGCATCATGGCTAGTAGATAGATCTTTTAGTGGGTGCATCTGCATCCACTGATGCATTCTCACATGCTGCTGGTTTTGTATGGGTTTGGTTGATGGTGCTTGATCAGCCTCATGCAGTGAGCTGCAGAACTACAGTATTATGGGGGTGTCTGGCTTTGACTGATAAACCAGCAATCAGTCTGTGGGAAATCAAGCTCCATATCAAAGGATATGAACTAGCTTGTCCCAGTCTCTAGAAAGGTTTTCAGGGTGCTGTTTGCTTAATGTTTGACAGCAATGTGTTTAGCACTATTTTTATGCAGCTAGAAATACAGATGTGCACATTGGTGGGAAGTTTAATGTGTTTGCTGCATCCTTTCTGTGAGAGTAGGTATATAGCTGTGACAGGTAGATGATTAAAATACATGAGCTCTTTTACTTACAACTAAATGATTACAGAACAGTTTAGTTTGACCTAGACTAGAATTGAAAGCATTTACAAAATATTATATTCTCAGCCCACCTAAAAATTTGCATCTTTCTGTTCAGTTGTTCACCTTGCCATAAAGTAAGCTCCAGAGCTTACCCACTCCCTTGAGTAAGAAGTATTCTTATAGGCAGCAGTTCATAAAGAAAAACTTAAATGACAAATCATGTTAGATTGTGAAAGAACATTTTCGTTCACCTCTGAATTCTTTATCTCACTGCAGCATTTCTGGACTTGAATGTGCCTGCCCTGACTTGGCCATTGAGTCTTAAGTTCCATTTGACTTGTGCTAAAAACGTCCTTGCTAGGTACACAGGAACAGCCTACTGGGTGTAGTTAAGACTAGTAAAAGCTGGCAGTTGTTTTTTGACTAATTCCTGTGCTGGCAGATAAGTAGCAGAAGATGAAGTAGTTCTAAATACAAATGTAAAAGCTGTGCAGCTGGTCAACTAGAAACTAATACTGATTCTAAGTGTTAGGCAAACCTTAAATCAATGCATGCTTTAATTCTTACCCTCCATGTGACAGTGGATAAAAGAAAGTGTAGCATTGCTTCATCTAACAGTTAAATAGATAAATAGGCATACACATCTAACTTTCTGTTGTTTCTTAAAATTAGAGTTATGACAGTAATTTGATTTGCTTAAAAAATGTTACGGATAACAGAGCATATACCTAGAACAGTGATTTGTGTACAGTGTTTACAAAATGTCACTAAGCAAGAGAATCTTACAAGAACTTTTGTGTTGCAGACTGTACAGTTTGTTCAAGGAATATTTGTTGAAAAATACGATCCTACGATAGAAGACTCCTACAGAAAGGTAGATAAGACCTCTTTAGTGTTACAGAAACTTAAAGCTGTAGTACATATTGTCAAATATTTGAGTCACTGCTTGAAAATGGGTATGCCTTGTAATGCCATATTAAACCAGATAACAAGTTTGAAATATAAATGTTCTCCTAAAGTTTGTTTAAAAGGAATAATTCAAGACTAGCTTTTTAATGTTTAAGCATAATGCATTGCTGGCTAGTCAGTAAAAAATGGTTATTTCATCCAACAGAGTTGGGAATGTGGATTGAAAAAAAATACAAAAAACATTCCCACTTTTCAATTTTATAAAATTTATTATTAGGTTGTTTGTGTGTTAGTATTTGCAGGTAGATTTGGATTTGGAGGTACTGAGCTGCTTTGCTCCTAGAAAAATAGCTAAAACCAACTTCATACTCTTAGAACACTGGAGACATCTATCATACTGTACTCATAATTATTTAAATGATAGCTAGATATGCTTCCATTAGATGGGTTGTTGTTTTATTAGTAAGTTAACACAAACCTGTCATAAATGAACAAGCATTTACAGCAAGTGGCCTATTAGTTTCTCTCTTCCTGTCTTCTGCATGACAGGCTGAGAGGTCTGATTCTGCTTGTATCATCTTGAATCTCCATATTGCTCACTCTTCAGTTTCACCTGAGACCACGATAAAGATTCCAGACTAAGATAATTTATATTCAAACTGCTACCAATAACCGTTTGGTGCAAGAGATAAGTTTTTGGCTGTGTCAGTTTCTTAATCTATCTGTATTTTTTAGCTGAATTACTTTTCATATGCATTGATACTCTGATGTTGCTTGTCATGTGGTCACAAAAATGTTGGTGTCTATACAAGGGAGGCAAGATGCACAAACCCTAGCTGGGAATGAGCAAACTGCAAGACCTCCTCTTTCAGCACTGAGCTACATTTCTATTGGAACAAAGGTGGGGCATTAAGAACTGTTGCAGACTACAGTCACCAGAATCTCTTCTGAACAAATAGGAGTTAGTGGGAGCAAAATAATAATTCCATATTTATTTTCTTTGACCTCATATAAACTGTATGTTGGAAAAACCCAAGTCTGTCCTAAGTATGTGGGCTTCCAGCCAAAGGCAGAACTCTTATTAAAGACACAATAGCATAATCAAATTCGATGTTGATACTTTTTCTGTATTAGAGAAGCAAGAATTTTTGGCAATATCTCAGTGTTTGGTGCAGGACTTTGCTGGGTAATGTAAATTGCCAGTATATGCTCCAGTATATACAAAAACATTCACAAGCTGATCGAAAGTGAAGTGTTTCCTTTGTTATATATTTACATTCTTTAGGTCCCAGTAGAATCATGATGTTTGCTAGGTGAATTTTTCCAAAGACTGTTTCCTTGGAGCTTAAAAAAGTAATTCCATCTTCAGAAATTTTGCTCTTTGCTAACTACATTTTTTTGTTGCTGCTGCTAATAAACATTTATTATATTCCTTTCAGGTTTGTTCCTGAAATAACTAGTAATAGCTCTGGGTATCCTTCTTTTCAAATCAGCCAGATTGTTCAAGTCTTGCTAAAGTTTGGACAACACTCTATGTAATAGTCATTTTCACTTTCTCACTGTTACAATTCTAACTTTCTTCTTGACTTCAAAACGTATTGGTTTGGCAGTTGAAATTCTATGTTATTTATGTTAAATGTAATTTTGTAATATTTAAAGTTGAGAGGATGTGATTTGTTTTTCTGAATAACTGAGCGTGAAGTCTTGAAACTTTATGCCTTGGTTTATTCCCCAAATATTTCTTCATAAAGTGAATAAATGCTACTTAATTAGCTAAAGAACTTCAGCAACAATACCTGTTAAAATAGTCTTTATTTTTAAGGAATCACAATCCATAGGAGACATGGGGGAGGTGTGAGAGGAAAGGAAATAGTCCCCTTCCCTATCCCCAGCTCAAATCTAGTTACAAAAGAACAGCTGCAAATTAAACTAGAGACAGTGCATAAATGGAGAAGAGGTAACCTGTTAACGAGGAATTTTACATGCAGATGGAAACAAGAGAATTTTACCAATTGCTCAAGAGAAAAAGCGTTTTTAAAAATGCAGATAGTCTGCTTGAGACAGCTTGAGGGTGCTTCCATGTGCTTTGCTGCTCTCAGGGCCATTTCCACTAGATAGAGGAACTCTGAAATGGATACAGAAATGGTTCTGTCTTCTTAAGCCTTCCATTTTTTGCAAACCCTTCAAAGCTGGGTCAGTTTTCTAATTAGTGTTCCTAAAGGCTTATTTTGATGACACCACTTTTAGTGGTGGCTGTTTAATTGTTTGCTGTGTACTACTTACTCTCTTGTAGACGTAAATTACTATTAAATGAGCCTTAGTATGCCAGTCCTGTTTTCTGCCTTTCACTTGTACTTTTCTTTCAATCTGTGATGATCCCTGAAACAAGTGGAAATTAGTTGTGCTAGCTGCTGATAACCATCATTACAAATTTAGCAGCCTCCTTTTAAATAATCAAAAATCCTTAATCACTTTGGAAAGCGGTACTTGGCTGCTGACACTGCATTTGGAAATGTCACTGGGGCCCTTTGAAAGGCTTCTTCCTGCTGTTTTCAAAGTGTATATCCATACAATCTTCTTAAGCCATTATGTTGCTTTATGCATTATGAATTTGCTTATTAAAAATTGCACCGTTTCTGATGTCTTTGGAGGAGGGAGTTGCAAGGGGAAAAGTTCTAACCACATCTTTCTCTCTTGACAGCAAGTTGAAGTAGATGCACAACAGTGTATGCTTGAAATCTTAGATACTGCAGGAACGGTACGTAAAAAAACAACTTTCCTAAATACTGATATACAGTGTATTTAAAAAAAACCTTGAATATTACAGCAGAAAATAATTGCAAGTGTCCCATGAGGTTATATTCTGTAACACGGGAAAGAAATAGAGCATCTAAAAAGAGATTGTGCTCTTGATTTAAGTTTGTTGCTCAGAAAAAAATTAGGACCCACTGGCCACTGAGATTTGATTTCTGTTGTTGTAGAGAATACGTGCTTTCTTCTGATGTCCTTTTTCTTTTGTGTGTGAGATGTGCTGTGACATTGGGATAAAAATAGTATTGCTTCAGTCAGCTTATAGGAGCTCAAAGCAAAAGGGTTATGCTGACCTTTTGCATACTGGTCAGGTTTTTCTCTGACTAGTTCCAAAATTACTGAAACCAGTAATTTCATTTATTGATTCCAGTGAGTTTAAGCTCAAGACTCTTGGAGTTTAACATATGTTCTCTGAAGTGTGGCAGTAATCTGGTCCAATAGTAACTTATTTAAATTCCTTGTTAGATTAATACTCTGTAAATGTATAGTAAGGTGGAGTGGCTTTTTTCTAGAAATAAATTGCACTTTTCATCTGACATAGAGCAAGGGACAGGGAGTGATTGATCAGGCACCAGATAGTCAAGTCACCAATGTGAAACAGGCACATGCCATTCTACAGTTGTACTGGTAAGAGTGCACCAGCGAATCTTTATATGCAGTGTCATACTTGTCACTGAAGTCATGGAAATGTGACAAGTCTACTGAGTATCTCTGGTCCATCTCCTTGAAAATTAATGTAGAATTAAAGATAAGAAATTGGTGACACTACAAAATTGGGTGTGAAAAGGGATGCATTTACTTTATTATCAATTTTAAGGAACTATCAGGATATGGAGAAAATGTTGGTGTCTTAAGAGATTCAGGAGGAATTTAGCTTCTGTAACCTACAGATTACAGTGTACCTTCTACTTAATCTGGTGAAATTACTCCAGTTTCTCTAAACTAGACGCAATGTTTACAGCAGTTTGGGCAATTAAAATGCAAATTCAATGCAACATCTGTATCTTTTTTTTTTTTTAATTACAGGAACAGTTTACAGCGATGAGAGATCTGTACATGAAAAATGGACAAGGTTTTGCATTAGTATATTCTATCACAGCTCAGTCTACATTTAATGATTTACAGGATCTAAGAGAACAGATTCTTCGAGTCAAAGACACTGATGATGTAAGAGCTCTAAAAATTAATACTAAAAGTTTTCATTAGCATGTTGCAGTGCACACATTGTGGTCATGTGGTCTCCAAATTTTAAGTTAAGATGTATGAACCAGTAGTAGATGCACAGTACAGAAATGCAACTCTTAAGGTAAACTGAAGAAATGTAACTTGTCATGTGTTATATGGAGAATTGTTCAATCTTTCTTTAAATACCTTAATTGAAACTGGGTATAACTTTATTCACTAGACCGCAGCAAACATTTCTAAAGCAACTACTGTTGCCTTAATTACTATCAGTGACGTTTTCTGCTCAATATCCCTACTGTTTATGGTATTTTAAAAGCATAAAATTTCAAGTTGTAACCTTTAAACTCACATGTTAAGAAACTTTTATATTTTGTCTGTCTGCTTGCAATTAAGCTTGGTCATCTTATTTCCACACAATTTCTATTATGCATCTCTTAGCATTATTAAAGCTATAAAGTGAGGCTAAAACATATTTTGTAAATGATGAAAAGAACCTTACAGCAGTTGGAGGAAGCGAATGCTTGGTCCCCTAATAAAGGAAAGAAGTATTTCAAATGTGAAAACAGCAGTAAGAGTGTGTTTTTAACAGAAGCACCTTGTAGCCTGTAGCCTTCAGGCAGATGAACTACCTTCTTGAAGAAAGAAATAAGCAATGAACAGTTTTTAAGCATGATCATCTCATTTAAACTGTGTTTATGCAAACTTTGATACATTCCTTACTTCATGTATCTGCATATGCTTCTGCTGTCAGCAGACACAGAATATATTAACCATTTCAGTTTCAGAGAGGTGTATTAAGACTTTTTTAATACAAACCACCTTGCACTTCCCTTGCCTGTAAGCTCTTGCGGGTCTTACCTATGTTCAGCAGATTTCTTCTTGAAGCAATTTATTGTCCGTTATCACAAATGTATCTCAGAAGGTTAATACTTAAGTTGCATGGACCTTCCCATCCACAACCTACCAAGTGATAGCCTTGGTTACCATGAAATTAGTTTTGTGCAACAAAATCAAGGTAAATGTGATGATATTTAAAATCTTTGTGTGTTATATTTACGCTGATTACTAACATTTTTTGAGGTGTTTCTTTAGAATTGTATTTTTTAGAAGACACCCCTCAGTCCTGAAAAGCTTTCCATAGTATCAGGAGAAAGCTTCAGGTTGCAACTTTAGTTTCCATCAGAATTCACAGAAAAAAATTTTCTTATGCCAAAGCTTAGGCATGAGTTGCTTTCTTGGTAGGGGGAAATTAAATGGTCAAAATATCGTAAACCTTTTTTCAACACTTGAATCTGTGAGGACTTTAGCTATATCCTTAAATTAGTGAAAGAAAGGAAGCGGGGGGGAAATAGATGATGGTGTTTTATTGCTACAAAGCTCAATTCAGCATTTTCTGTAGTTGGGAGTACTGGTAAGGTTGCATTTTCCTTTTCTCTGTGTGCTGTAGCTTACTGATAAGAACTGTGTAATATGCTGAGTGTAGAGGAATGGTGAAAGGAGCTTTAGCACCCGTCATCATGCTATCCAGTGTAGGGCACTGTTGCCAGGAGTTTGGAATTCATAAGAATCATTTGGTAAATTCTCCAGTAGACTTCTTGATGTCTCAAACATCTGAAAATGAAATCTCATTAAGTCCTCTAAAGGAACCATGAAATTTGCTCAGTTGGCAGTGTACTGAATCCTCAGACCATTCCCCCTACTGCCATGCCAAAAGCCAGCCAAAATGCAGTCCCTTTCATTTGAGGATTGAAATATCACACAGCTGTAAACTTAAGTTTCAGTTAAACCAGAGCTTGATTATTCTGAGAATCAGGGTTCTCTAAGGAATCAGGTGGCTTTTAGGTGTGCATTTACATTGTGCTGTTAAAAAATTTTAATTGTTTCTTTGCTGGCATTGAATTTTTTTTTTTTAGGTGCCTATGATTCTGGTTGGCAATAAGTGTGACTTGGAAGATGAAAGAGTTGTGGGAAAGGAACAAGGTCAGAACCTAGCAAGGCAATGGAATAATTGTGCGTTCTTAGAGTCTTCTGCAAAATCAAAGATAAATGTTAATGAGGTAAGACATTTTACCTATGGTGGGGAGAGGTGTCAGGGTAGAAGAATGGGGACACTGTCCTTATAACCATTTACTGTTTGTCAAGGAAAAACTAACAAAATCGTGAATAATATTCACTGTAATGGACAAAACAGTACCCTGCTGTTGTGAGGTGTTTATGTTAAGGGATGTATTTTGCTTTGACATGGGATCTTTTCCAATTATATTGACTTTGTAGTGTATATTGATTGACTGATAATGTAATTTGTGTAATTTTCAAATTATCTTTGTATGAATTTGGGATAGATATTTCTCTCATGTTCCATTCCTTAGTTGATACAATCTCTATCAATTTGAGATTGTACTGCTAGACTTCTTTTTATAAAGACCTTTAAGAGAGTTAAGTCACTAAAACTATTTAAGTTATTTGGTGTTAACACTATTTGAGATGGTAAGTACAAAAACTATTAAAAGTTTTGTTAAAACTACCTGCTCTGTAAAGTAAAAGGGATGCAAAAGCCTCTCTACTATATATCTACTTGTCTATGTAACAGGAGCTAGACAACCAATCAAATGCATGCATTTTAGGGATTTAACATAATGCATGCATTTTTATCCAGTGTGGGGTCCCAGAATAAATAAAGGGATACAAAAATTTTAACAAAAAAAAAAAAAAAGGCTGTGTTAATATTTACATTTCTGGAACAGCTTGAAGTTTTTATGATAACTCCTAGAGTTCATTAGGTTATCTGGAAAACGTTGGCAGCATCAGTCAAGTTGAAAGGGGTCTCTGTGCAAGATTTGCAAGTAATCAAAACAGTATTGTGGTTTTAACACAGCTGATTTTTAAAATAAGTAGTGTGTGTTTAATTAGTTGGGAATTTCTGGAAGCCATTGACTTTTTTTAAAATTTGAATTAATCACATAACTGTATAAAAGTCATACGTTCAATAAACTAGAACTTCCAGCAAATACTATAAGCCCTTGTTGGAACATTAGTTGCTTCACAGCCAGTGCTTAGGAAGGTGCCAGGATGGCTTTAGCATGAGGGCTTTCTTAGTTTATGAGATGCAGAAATAATTGGAGCGATGTCAGTTATGAATGAAACAGTTGCTGTTGAAATGTTGTATGTTGATTTGTTTCAAATTAGCCTTTCAAACAATTATGTTTTCATTAGAATTCTAGGAGACTCAAAGTGTGAGAGTCCCATAAATGAGTTACTTTTCTAGGAAATTCATGCTGTAGGTCTAAAGAGGCAGAATTAATTCTTTAGACTTCAGTATTTTTTAAGTATCTGGAAAAGCACGATCTCATTCAAATACAAGAGACTATTACTGAATATGTCGTGTATGTGAGTTACCATGAACTTACTAGGATTTTCTTTAAAAGAATATCCTAAGAGTGATTTTTGAGTTATAAGAAAGCTCTGACCTGTTCCTTGACCTTACTGGCAAACTGCAAAGTAATACCGTAGAGTAGTTGATCACTGTGGCATTTTTCATGTGAGTTCAGATGAGTTTAACCCAGAGATTAAATAGCTGTGGGTTATAGATGTCTTTCCAGTTTGCTTCGTTGAAACTGTAGAACCCTTTACAGACAACTATCTTAAGCAAGGAAAAAAAACCCCAACCAGTTATTAGCTAAGTATACAATTTAACTTTATAGCTTTGTGGTAACTAAATATTTTCAGGGGTTCTTGAGTATGTGAGTACATTTTGTGTGAAGATTCAAGGCTTTAGGTTATTAGAGAAGCCTCCTAATATCCGTAATCAACTGATTTCTGTCTTTTCAGATCTTTTATGACCTTGTGCGACAAATTAACAGAAAAACTCCGGTGCCTGGAAAAGCACGCAAAAAGTCATCATGTCAGCTACTTTAATGCATAGCTGTACTGTAGCTCTGAGCCAGGTAAATATTTAAAATTTTTCTGTGCATTGAAAATTATTGATTTACATTATCATAGAAATGTCTATGGCCTTTTTTTTGCCATTTCAAACTCAGAACTACAAATATGTGCAAGATACACTGTTCACACTAGTCTGAGGGTTTTTGCCAAGCTTTTTAAGGTGTTGGGTAGATCTCAAATTAATAGTGTTTCCTCTGATACTTAAAGCTTTTGGAAATGCGATTTTCTCTGTTAAAGCCTGATAGAATATACTGCAAGAGCTCAGTTATCTGGAATGTACACAGTACAATATTGTAGTTTGCATGCTGGTGTCTCTTTCTGCTTTGAACTCCTGCTTATGCTTGTGTGATATCATAGGAATTTAGCTTCCTTTCTTGAGACTTTTTGGATATTTTGGAGGCCAAATTGTAATTAATATATTTGGATGAGAAAGATGAAGTAATCATTGTTAACACTCCAAATATTTGACCTGAAGCTATTGGTTACTAGATCAATTTTGTACTTGTTTGCAGTTAGCTTAATTTCTACGTGACTTAGTATGTGCACAAAGAATGGCGCTGAAGGATAAAGCAAGCAAGCTCCAGCCTGCTCTTTAAGCAAGCCTTTCCAGAAGTTAGTCAGGAGGCATGGATTTTTTTTTCTGCAAATTTTTTTTTGGGGGGGTGGGGGTGGGTGGGCCGGTGCAGTGTGTTCTGTGCAGGTAGTTTCCCTCTTTCCATTTCCAAGCCTTAGTATGGGCAGTGGTCTGTCTTGATTGACTGACATCATCAAAGTAAACCTCTCTTTCCCTCAGTGTTACTGAATACACAGTGTTGCAGTTCCTTCAGTACTGGGATCCGTTACTTTGTCATCCAACAGACCTATTGGATGTACTGAAGGATCCTAGTAGGACATCTCACTGCCAGAAATTGTAGGCTTTTATTAATAATCAGGTAGTGCCAAATGTAACTCTTTTTTTGGTATATTAAAACCTCCTCAGTTTGAACAACTTAAAACAGTTAAAAGTAAAACTAAGATGGTTCCAAAAGCATTAGCTGAGGGTGGCAGAAATGGTTGCTCCATTTCCTTAATGGGATTTTTGATTTAGGAGCTTCGATCCTTCAATTGTGCTTGTTTTTAAAGCCATGGGAACTGTCATGCTGTAAGCAAAACTAGTCCCATCAATCAAATATTACTTCACTGTTGCCTGGATTCCTCTATGCATCCTAATCCAGTTAGGATGGTAATTGAGATAGTTTTTTATTTGTATATGTACAGAAGTGTATTATTAGAGAAGTGTTTGTCAAGAACTTTTTAGTTCCTGCTGTAGCTGTTTTAAGGAAAGAGCAAGGATAAATAGTTGTTGCTAACACTAATCTCTTGTTTTGTTGTTACAGGTCTGAAGAACTGTTGCCCAATTCAACAGTGCCAGCATTCCAACTTTATTAAACCTACCAACATCTTAAATGGACTTTCCTGTGGTGGTACCCTTTAAGAAATGGATGAAAGCTACATCAGTTTGCACATTCTATCACTTTCCAGTGTCATGAGAGATTTTTACTTCTAAATATTCTGTGTATGCAACTGGTAAAACCAGAGCCTACATCCAGTATTACTGATAAGAGACATTGTTCATCCACCAATGTTGTACATGTATGAAAACTGTGTACTGTATACTTCAACAATCCCCACTTTCTATTGGAGAGTACAATAATGTAAATCCTAAAAGCACCACTATTTTAGCATAATAAAAGAAAGTCCAAAGAGCTCCTATATAGACTACTCCAGATAACTTTGCTTCATCGGTATTTGTAGCTTATTGTAACTTTTTTAAAGAAATACAGGATCATCATCATCATCATCATCGTATTGTACAAAAGCGCTTTGATTAACACAACAGCTATATAGTTTTTTAATTTTAGGAAAAACCTGTGGAGACAGTGACCTAGTCTTTAAGAGTCCTTTCAGTATAACGTCTGACTAAAGACATGGCCTTTAATATCTGTTGGGAAGGAAATGTCCAGACTTTTCAACCTTTTATTGTATGTTTCCTTTTCCTTGTTTACATAGGGAAAAATGTTTATAGTTGTGTGTACAGTGGGGGTCTACAACAAGAAGTGTATATTTTAAAACAATTTTTTAATGATTTAACAATTTTTTGTAAATCATTTTCAGGCTTCTGCAGCTGTAGATTCTCACTGTGAATTCCCTTGCTTGCTCATGCATAAGTGTATTTGCAATACCAAATATACAGGTTTAGTACTTTTGCCTGTTAGTGATTGTTTTACATGTGTAACGTTTTGGTTGAGATGTTAAATGGTGGAAGAGTACTGTGGATGTGAATGTGGGAAGTAATTTTAATCATGTGTAATTGGTCACAGGGCCTAAGTTGCAGTAATTAACTTTTGCTGATTTATTTAACAATGCCTTGTTGCTTTGTATGCATTAACGTTTGGGTGTAAAGATTGTGTGTATATCCAACAGGGAGCCACAGTATTTAAATTGACCAACCTAATGTCACAACTGCTTTGAGGTGGCCAAATGTAAACTAAAAGCCTTAATTAAAGTGGTGCAATTTTGTATGACTTAGCATCAGTAGTTCAATAAATTTGGATTGCCATGCAAGGGCTTGCATTACAGTTATACTACTTGAATGTTTTGTGTTTTAGTAGTGCTAGTAAATATTGATTTTTAAATCTCTTGCACAGTGCAGATTCATACATCTTAGGATGAAGAGGAACCCCTATGTCTTTGTTTTCTGACAAATACATGCCATAGATATTTCTTCTAATAGTATTCCATGTGTTAGTGTGAATGAATTTCTGACTGAATGAAATTCCATTTATTTCTGGACTTGGAATATTCCAAGCTCTAACAAAAAGAAAAGTCTAACAGAAAAATCCCTGTCTTCAAAGGTTACACTATCAGTGGCTGTTTCGGAAACTTGAAAATATGTTGCCTGCTATTTTCTTTCTTTCCAGAGAGAATTAATTGTCAAAATTTACTTAGTCTAGCAAAAAAAAAAAAAAATTATCTTGAGAGACAGAATGATTTTTCTGCATGATTTCTGCAGGAACCAAATCTTACTTGTTTGGTTTTAAGGAAATCTGCAGAAGAGCATTCTTGCAGTATTGAGTGTAGAATTTTTCAGACTTGAAATACCTGTTAATAGTATTGGACTGAGAAGTAGAATGCATGGACTGTAGATGACTTCCTGATCTTGGCTGTGCTGCTGAAGATTAATGTTACACACAGATACTTGGTATCTCCTGTTTCTTTGGCACAGAATTATCAGAGAGCTTGTTCTAATTCATTCCTGCAAATTTAATCATATTAGGTTAGCTAATACTGGTAGGTTTTGAGATAGTTTTTGTTGCCCAAAGTGAATTAAGGAGCCCAGCTGATCCTTTCTGCTGGTAGTTTCATCAGAAATATGCTTCTACTGTGAAGAGCCAGATTTAAGACTGAAATTCCTTTTCATTTATCATTAGAAACTGTAAGATGTGATGATCCCCATCCCCAGAGTAGACGAGACTGGAGCACTAAGTGCCCTAGTTCTTTTTTCACTAGGTACCTACCTTCTTTTGGTGAGCTAATCAGAATTTTTCTTCCCTTCATTTCCAACCTCTTCTTACTCAGATCTTGTAACACTTTTATGTCCTAGCTGTTCTTTTATTGGTCTTTTGAATGTGTTTCTTTTCCAGGCAGCTGTACAGATGGCATTGGGTGGGAGTGAGATAAAATTCTTTGAGAACATCATAGAAGGGGCCTTGGTCTGATCTTGGTGTCCAGCCAAAGAATACTATTGACAGGGAAGATCAGGCTTTGTCCTGAAAAGCTCTGTACTGAAGCATTCTTGGTGGTTATGTTCCTTAGCATTAGAGGTATTCAGTTGTATCAAACCCTTAAGAAAGTAAAATTTTCAGAATTTCTAGGTTTTAACTTCTACAGATTGTGCTAAAGAAAGGAAATATGTTCCCCCCTCCCCTGCATTTAGAACTTATGTCAGATGTGTAAAGCCAGCACATTGTAACCCAGGTAACACCTAAACCCTGGTATTGTTGAAAATTTAGGCAAGCTTCAAGGGAGCAGTGTCCCAGTTGTTAACGGGAAGATGCTTGACAAAATGTTGCTAATGAAATGATGAAGTGTAAGGAAAAACACGTAAGAATTCTCCTCATGTCTGAATAATTGTGGTGTATAAAAAGCTGTTCCCACTGAGGAAGTGAGCACCCAGTTCCCCATGGAAGTTGGAACTATGTAATCAGTTAGCAATTGTAGAAAAGAATCCTGTCTGCTGAGATTTTTGAACAAACTGTTACATATCTCTAAGACAATTCCATTATGTACCAATGCTTAAGAAGTTCATGCTAGAACTACTTGTACAGAAAATGAACACTTCTCCTAAAGCTTTGGATGAAAACATGCATAACTCACATTTTGAGAACTAATGCAGGCATTTTTGCAAATTCGGTGTTAATACGTGTTACTGCTTGTAAAGTTAACCTGTGCTTACAGTGCCCACTGCTTTATTTCCTCTCTAATCTGAAACTATGTCAGTATTTAAAGTCTGAGCCTTCTATGGAAAAAGTAGTACAGAAGTATTATTTAATGGAATTGCGCTCTTCATATTAGGAGTCTTTCCTTGCAATATAAATTTCTGTTATATCTTACCTTATCCTAGTGCCCTTTTTCATTCTCAAATTATTCTATGAAATGAATGTTACTTGCCTAACTTAGAAGACTATTTTGAGACATTGCAAGATGTTTTCAGATGTCCAAATGAACTAAGTGTAAGCTCAAACTACTACTGCTCTCTTGCATAAGAGGTTTAAATTCCGGAAAAGTCTTGTGGAGTTCAATATTACAGTTCTTTCATATGACGTACTGATTCTGTGATGCTAGAAATGAAAGGTGGCAGGAGTTTGAAATTTGGATTAAAATGTAAGTAGAATTGCAGTTTTCTTACGGGTGTAAGTAGTAAAATAAAGATGAGAATTTTTCTTCTTTTAAAGTGCTGTCAAGAAACTGGATGAATCAAACATGATGAATTTTTTTTTCCAAGTTTGCTAATCTCTGCCAGTTTTGAAAATAGCTTAGTTGGGAAGAAGTTTGGCCATAATAATGTACTAGTTCTAGATAGTCTTCAGTTTCGACATATCAACAGTAATAAGTTATACTAGATGAGAATGGTCAAAAATAGTCTGTTACAGCTATATAGCACTTCTAAAATTCTAATCTGATGATGCAGCCAAGTGTAGACAAAAAGCTTTTTGTTCAATTTTAAACTGCTGTCCCAACAGCTTTAATCTATATTTCAATTTATTGCTTTTATTTTGCCTGTGTCTGGGGAGGAGAATAAAGACAAATAAAATGTTGATTTTAAATATATAACAAAATGCAGTTGTAAGTTGTTCTCTAAGGTAGCATTAGAGTACCAGAGTTACTAAATCAGGTTTTTATGTCTGAATTCAAGTATGTTATACTTTTCTTGTAAAGGCTTATGAACAACTTGAAGACTTCTAAATCCTTACCTACATTTTCCGTTTTATAAAGTAAACTCTAGAATGATACTTATATTTATGGAAAACATTACATTCTGAGTCTTGAACTAAAAGACAAGCAAAGTTGTTTCGTAGACTTGATTTTGTTCACAGTGTTTCAATATCTGGGCTTCAAACAACACATAAATGTGGATTTTGCTGTGTTTTCTGTGTTTGGGGTTTTTGGGGAGTTGTTTGTTTTAAATGATCTCCAAAACCATTTATTTTCAGAAGTTTGAGTCGTCAAGCAGAGAGTGACTTCCTGTTTTCAAAGAGTTGTTCTGTAGGGAGAGATTTGTGAATGGATAAAAGAAATGTCTTTGCAGTTCCACCATACTCACTTCAGTCTCAAGAGATGCTAATTCTGCCAGACGAGCTCTACAGCTTCATTGTTTTAAGAAAGTTTACTACCACCAGGATTTTCTTCCTTGAAGTTGTGACTGGGGTGAACTTCATTTGAGAATCATTGTCATGTCTAATTAATTCATGTAATGTCTTTTGTTTACCATGAATTTGGAGGCATGGGGCATTTCTGCAATCTTGAATACTGAAATCCAAGTGGATGTTACAGTTCCTTCTTTCCTCAGTACACTTTACCTTTTCATACTATGTGGCATTTTAACCTTCCAGATCTAGTAGGGAGGACTCAGTAGCTTCACTCCCATATGAAGTACAAAAAAATCTCTACATGTGAAATCCCAGCTCTCATCAACTGGAGGTTTTCTGCTTGTAAGGCACCCAATAGCAACAAAGACCCTTGGCAGTACTGTCATGATTTTCAGACACAAATAAAACGAGTTACAAATTTGTCTCTTTCTTTTTCCTGTTCAATTAAAAATGGTTTTAGCTGAGCTGCCTCAATAGAAAGAGCATGAGAATCAATTTCTTTTGGTAAGAACCCAAGCAAACATTTTGAGAGTCAACATGTATTTAAATACTAAGCAATCTCATGAACACTTTACTTAAATTCTTGAGATTAGTTTTTTAAAAGCTTCCATGCATTTAAATAAAAAAATGAAAAATTACACGCTTCCAGGAATGCATTTCAGCTAAGAAAAGATGGGCTAAAACACAAACCTTTTTGCTTCTCTTGCAAAAAGGCAAGGTATAGTGTAGTTCCCAGTTTTCTTTGCACTGAGTGGAGTTGTGCTGCTGTCACACATTGCACGTGAATTTTGTTGAGCTTTTGCTTTTGGTAATTCTGAATTAATAATTTTGTATATGCAGCCTAGCAGGGCATTAAGAAAATGCATTTAATTCATGAGCTGTCTTAAAATGTGTTTTGTCAAAGGTAGCTGGAGTTTTGAGTTAGTTTACTCATTTAAAGTTCAGTATATACTAGATTAAAATTAACCTAGTACATCCTGTAGATTCTGTTAACTTTGCAGAAAGGTAGTAGGGAGCAGATGAACCTTAGGCATTGGTAATAAATATGCCAGGTTTCTGTGTTAGCTGTGCTGGCTGCAGGGTCATCTTTGGGTGTCGTGCCTCTAAGTAAGGAGCATTGCTACCTCCTCTGATATTATGGTAACAACTGGAATGCAGATCAGTGTATCTGATGCAAATATGTGAAATTTTAAGACAGATTTAGGAATTTTAATTATAAATTTTAATTTAGAGTCCTTTATATCACTGACTGAAAATGCTTTTTGGAAGCATAAGATGCTTTCATGAGATTTTCAATTATTTTTTCTTCATTTTTTTTCCTATTTCCATCTTGGTAAATAAATATGAAATGGGATGCCAGTCAAAAAGTACTGAAACACACCAGGTTTTTACCCAGTTCCACTGCCTTGCCCCGTTACTGGAACCTCTAAGGTGCTTCCCTAGTCTGCACTTAAGAGAGGCTGTACATTCTAAGACAAGTTCTCTGAAGGGCCTCAATCTTTCATAGGTTTGTTGGTTCGGGTTTGGTTTTTTGGGTTTTTTTAAGTATGCATCCTGCCCTCTTAATTTCTCTTCAGACTTGTTTCCTTTGCTTTGTTCTCATCTGTCATTGATTTGAATAAACTTGAGACGGCACACAAAGGAAGCATCTTCTCTGTCATCATTACATTTCCCGCTTGTTTACCCTCTGCCCTGAGGCAGGGCTGGCCTGAGGGTGCGAGCTTTTAGCTAATGATCGAACCAGATACTGATGAGTGCATTCCTCTTAAGTTTCCCACTGCCCTGGAGACGATAATGCTGCGCTGTTTCAGTAGGATATGCTGAAAGGTAAATTCTATTAAATATATAGTACTGAACTAGGATGTAATAATTCCTTTAATGCTCTTAGTTTTCTGTCATGATGAAGGTTGCTGCCTTTGTTTGTGCTTTCTTGATAGTCTTCAAGACAGAAGGACAAGCTTTGTTTGTTTTGTTTTTGGTGGTTGGACATTTCCTGAGTGACTAATCTACTCTCTATAGGTCTTCTGCTTGCTTGCCTTTCTGCATACCCAGTCTTCATCAGCTTTCTTCTTGTGAAGCTTTCTGAAGTTAGGCTCTCTGGCAGCTTCAGTGAGACCCTCTCCTTGGGGCATCCTAGTCTTTTATCAGTATCTCAAGCAAGCTGGAGGACTTCACAGCTTGTCTTGCACTTCTGCTGCCTTTTGCAACTGTTGTCAGATTTATCCTTTTGTCTAATTTGCTTGAAGTACACCACTGTAGCTGTAGCCCTAAAAATACCCAAGTATTTGCACGTGTATTTCAGAACTTGCCTGTCTACGTGAAAAGATTGGACAGTTTTCCTTGTCCTAGAGCCCATCTAAACGAACCATGATCAGTTGCACGGTCGTTTATACTTATAAAGTAGCAATTATATTTTTCTGTAGTTAAAAAGCAGGCTGAATTCATTTCGGGAAGGAAAGGGAGAGGTAATTTCATAATTTTGTTAAGTTTGTCCAGCCTTGAAGGGTTGAGTGATCCTGCATGGTTCTTGCTGTATCCTTTAATGTTGACGCCAGCAGACTGAGTTACACCGGGAGAAACGGGAGGGACGTGCGTTTGCAACTCGGTGAAAACAAACTCGTCATGGCAAAGGCCGGGACAGCAGCTGCTCCGGCCGAATGCGTATGAAACACTTGGCGCGTCTGAGTAGCCCTTAACTGTGCGGTGAGATAACCCCAACAGCACCTGACACTTTTACACTACGGGTCGGTGCTTTTTGAGCTCTGACCCTCAAGGCGGGGTCCCGCGCACTGGCGGAGGAGAGCAGGCGGGGGCCGCTCGCGGACCGCGGGCCGGGCCCGGGGCGGGGCGCACGGGCGGAAGGAGCCCGTGTCCTTCCGGGCCGCGGGCCGGCGCTGGCGGCGGCGGGAAGGCTGAGCCCGGGCCCAGCCGCGCCGGGCCGCCGCCATGGACAGGTGAGGGGCGGCGGCGGCCGGAGCCCCCGGCTCGGGGCCGCGCCCGCTCTGAGACGCGCCCCGGCAGCGGGGAGGGGTGCGCACAGTGCGGGCTGCGAAACGCAGCGGGCCTGCAGCGGCTTCTGAGCGTACCGGAGGCTTTTTGTCACCCGGGAGCTTTAAGTGTGGCTGTTGCATCTTGGGTATATCTTTGGATTAACCGGGAGCTGTGAGTTGCTCGGGGGTCGCGGGGCCGGGCCTTTGCCGGGCCTGCTGAGGTGTGGCCGCTCTGCCTCCACAGCCCACCGGGAGCGGGTCCTCTGCTCCCAGTGACGGAATGGGTATTTTTTATTTTCCCTTCGGTAAGATACGTGAGCTTTCGCAGCCTGTGATGATTGCGTTATCCGAAGGAAGAAATCATGCCGTTCTTTCAATCTTTTAGTTCAAAATTTCATTCTCTACTGTTAAATCTTTTACTAGCCTTTTAAAATTACTATTTTAATAGTAAAATATTAGTTTTGGTGTAGGAGGAACAATGTCTGGGTTTCACGAAAGCTCGTTTCCTTAAGCTGATAAGCAGTGCTAAATTTCTGCAGAGGACACTGGACATAAGTAGTAAGATCAGAGATAACCTAACACTTTAAGTTTCCTGGTTGTGGAGTAACTTTGGCATGAAAATAAGATCTTGGATGTCCTGCTTGAATTCACTTCCTTGGTTTCGGTCTGTTTTGTAGAAATGGTTTTGAAGACATGCCATCTCCCCATGATCCAGAGATGGTCAGACCTGGACGGAAGCAAGGCTCTCAGAAAAGAGTTTCTAGTATCCTTTTTCTATAAAGAATTTTTGTCTTTAACTTATGTGTTTATCAGGTGTATATTTCTAATATTGCTTTGGTTTTCCTGAGTGTATGAACTCAGGTGGTTATCCACCCAGAGAACTATGTGAGCCATAGCTGACTACATTTCTGAGCTTTTGGAAAAGAAAAACAAGTTTTCTTCATTATATCTTAAATTTTATGGTTTTATGCTTATTTGCAGGTATTGTAGTATCAGAGTATTATGATGATCTAGTGTATCTTAACTTTCCATCCACTGTAATGACAAGAGTAGTGCACAGACATAGATTTAAATTTCTTAATTTTTTAAAATTTTAGATAGGAATTTCCTTCCCCCCTTTTTTTACAATAAGGAACCTCCACACACACAACATGTAGTTTGACAGCTAAGATATTGGTATTTTCATGGTTATGATAGCAAAGGAATCCAGTACATTTGCTTATTCTTCTGGGTTTTGCATCTGAAGTAAAGGTAGTGAGATATTTGCCCTGATTGTATTGTGCCTAAGAATCAAGATGTTTCTGAATGCTAGTAACACAAGTTGCTGAAATTTTTATACAAATACTTTTTAGTAAATCATACTTAGAGCACTGAACCTGGTTGCTGATAGGAGAAGGAAAAGTAGAGCAACAGAGCACCTGGAACTGAGAGAGAGAACATTTTAAAAAATGCATTCAGACTCAGATTTTCTTGTAATGGTTGATGTAGCATGAAGCAGCTCCTCATGGGGCAGGAGGATTCTTTTTGATCTGAGCCTCTGTGAAGAGTCCCAGACCTATTGTGTTCATATTTCTGAACTTCAGTTTGGAGTCTCCAGCTTTTAACGTTCTGATGAAACATTTTATGAAACTTTCTGTCTTGCTCTGAAAGACAAGATGTGTAATTTTCATAACGTTTGAGTTCTGACAAAATTTCCTTTCCAAGTAGTCACAGTCATTTGGAATAGATCCAAAAGTGTGTTTAGGAGTGTTTCTTAACTTGTTTATTAATCAGTTCTTACATCCCTGGATGACACCTTTGGAAACATGACGCCCAAAAGCCAGTTTCTTTCCCGAACTCCCAATTCATTACTTCACCAGCCAGGTAAGACTGCGTGCTTGTTTGCTTACTATTGAGTTAAAGGATTTATGTGCTTATACTTAATAACAGTCCATAAGAAGGACATGGATGTGCTGTAATCCAGTGAAGGCCCACAGAGTTGATTAGTGGGTTAAGTGTCTGACATATACGGAGAGACTAAGAAGAGCTGGGATTGTTTGTCCTGGGAAAGAGATTGGAGGCGATCTTGTAAATATATATAAATATTTGATGGGAGTAAAAAAAGAAGCAAGTTTTTCTTGGTGCCTTGAAAAGTCACAACAGGCAATAGGCACAACAACATATACAAGGAGTTCTGTTTGGACATTAAAAAAAAAGCACCCTTTTTTTACTCTGATGGTAGTTGAATGCTGGAACTGGTTACCCAGATGTCTGTTGAGTCTCTGTCCTTGAAGGTAAATAAAGCTGGACAAAGTCCTGAGCAATCTCTTCTAGTTGACACACCTTTGGGCTGCCTTTTGCTTTAAGGGTTTGGAGACCAGTTTCTGAGAAAGAATGAGTAGAGATGTACTGCTCCTTATGCTCGCGTGTGTTCACAATGAACTCTAGTCACTGAAGGTATCTTGCCTATACCTATTTGCTGCATATATACAACCTGCTTTCAGACTTCTATCATAAGTACTTCATAAGTATTGCAGTCTCTGTTAAAAATTTCTTTTGGAAGTTCTGGATAGAGCAGAGTAGCTTTAAATACTTTCTATTTTCAGAAAAGCCTCTTTCTGTTTCAGGTTCTGCATTACATCGCAGCTCCATGAAGCCGTCAGATATGTCTGCCATCCTGGGAACAGGAGGGAAATCTCCTCTCATTCTACCAAATTCTGGACTTTTTGGCAATCTGTCAATGGTAAGATGTTAGAGCATCTTTTTCTCTTTCGTCCCTGTGAAGCATAAGAAACTAAAAGTTTAGTCTTTCTGCGTTGTTTGCTCCAGAGACAAGCTGTGAGTGGTACAAGCTTACTAGTACTGCTATTGCTGTTTACTGCTGGTGTTATTTATTACTGTGTTGTTCTTTGAGATGATGCAGGGAAGAATAATAGAGGTTTACAAGGACTTTGTAAATACAGCATGTGTGGTAAGCTAGTCCTCATAATGTCAGTCTGTGACTACAAAAATCCTGACTATGCTTGTTTACAGATTCTTCAAAGGTAATTGTTTTATGTTAGCAAGTTAAAACTTCGGGATTTTTCTTATTTTAGCATTCTCCAGTATTAGGCTTCACTAGAGTGTTGAAGTTTTGACTTCAAAGAACAAGCTGTTTTGATGATGTTATAGATGGCATTGATTATCTTCTACTGCAGTGTCTTCAGAAGAACACTGATTGGAAAAGTTATCAGTAGGGACCTCTGCAGTATCTTATCTCCATTCATTTTTAAATTAGCTCAAACTAAGTTAATGTGTTTTCTTCTCTCTACATTTTAATTTGTTCTCCTTTTTAGTTGTTTCTGTAGTTTGATACATGCCATTTGTATTTTCATAAATGATCAGCCTTCGGGGCCTGGTTGACTAAAGTGTATACAGAGCTCTTAGCACTGGTAGCTTTTTAATGCATAGTTGCACCTTTTTTAAAGGCAGTTATTTCAATATTAGTTTTTTAGGATTCTCTGTTTATATACGATTCATGTAGAAGGAAAAGAGGCATAACTAAGGCTTGTAATATCTGAGATTACAATTTATTTTCTTTATGTTCTTGTTGTGGTTTTAGCTGGATGAGAGTAGCTGGACGATGGCACTCTCGCCTCAGCAGACAGGGATGTTTGTGAATGCAGACGTGTCCAATATGGCAGAAGATGTCACTATGAGTGCTGTGTTGCTGCGTGAGGATGATCCTGGGGAAGCTGGTGAGACAATCTAAAGCTTTATTAATTGATCCAGTTCTGATTTGTGGGGTATACATATATGTGTCCTTTTTAAAAACTTTCTATATTATTTTGCTGGTATTTCTTAGTCAAAAGCAGTCTAGTTTTAAACGTTATAAAAAATTACACTGTTCCAGTTTATTGGAGTTTTGTGAGTTTGTGCTTTCTATGGAACCTGTTCTGATCGAACGAATGTGATGCTCCACTGATGTGGGAAGCAAAAGCAAACTGGATTAGTTTTGTGGAGATACACAAATAAGTTTGTTGTTGAAATTCTTGCAGGTGGTGTATTTACAACAAAAGTTTTATAACTGGCACAGCTCATAGCTTCTGTATGTCTCACTATCTTAGCTGATAAATACTTCCGACATCTGACATAGTGAGATAGTTCATATCATAATTGTACTCATAAATTTGCAAAAATGAGAATTCTTGTCATCAGAAGGATCTTTTCCTAGCCCAGTGGGGGCTTTTCTACTGTGTTGTGCCTCACTAATATGGCTGTTTCTTATATCTGTCCTAGCTACTATGAGCATGTACTCAGACTTTCTACATTCCTTTCTGAGGCATACATCAACTACCATTTTTGATCTTGTGGATGAGTATGAAAATATTTGTAACAGTCAGGTAAGTAGTTACTTGGGTTTTTATTTAATTTATTTTACATTTCCTTCCCAAAGCAGCGTTGCTTAACAGTTACGGTGCTTAACATACATGCTTTAAATCTTCCAGCTTATGAGTCACTGAGCACTAGAATTGAGTAGCATCTCACTTTCCTCAAACACTGCTTTGGCACAGGAATGTAGCTTGCTGAATACTAAAATTGTCATCTGGCTGCTGTTCCACTGAAAGTGTCAAGTGGCAATAAACATTAGCAGATGTATAAATGTTTTTGTTAATAAGATGGATTAAAATGTACTTATTTCTCACATATATAAATAAATAATCATATTATTTTATAAATAAAATGATGAGTTGAAGAGATAATAATCAAACCCATTTGTTGGAAACATTCAGGATAATAAAAAGGTTGCTGTGATGGCTTTGGAAAAATACACCAATGGGCAGTATTAACTCTGTATAAATTTATTTCCCTCAGGTGAATATATTAGGGAAAATCGTTTATCGGGCAACTCCTGGACAGCAGAAGTTTTCCAAAACTGCCAGTGTCTTGTGGCTTCTCAAGCAGGAAATGGTAACTTGGAGACTGCTGTCCTCCATTTATAGGTAATTCTTTTGAAAAGCACACTACTACATTTTTGTACTGAGATGACTTCCTTGGTTAAATTTTTTATGAGTTTATAAATAGGGAGTCAAGAAATTAAGTACCTATTAGTAAGCTGTTATCCAAGTAGGTTCTGATATAAATTCTGTGTATTCATTATCTATTTTCAAAAATGAAAGTTGTAAATAGGAGTGTTCTTATTACCTTTGCAACTTCTAGCATTTTTAAGAATGTTTTTGTAAAGTTTTTTTAAAGCATTTTTACTTAGGCATTTTGCTAAATTTTCTCAACTTTTGTTTTAATCTTTAGTGTTTTGCACTTCTATTTCTAGAGACAGAATACAGTCTGCACTGGAAGATGAAACTGCATTTGATATCACTGTAAGCATGGACTCTTGGCATTTTTTAAAGTGTTATAAGAAGCTAAATAAGTAAAATATAGACTAAATGCTTGTATTTTACTTTTGCAATCTCAGAGTGGCAGTCATTCAAAATTCAAAAATAAAAAATGAGACTGATTTTTTTCAAGACAATTATTAAATTATTTCATCTATTGTAAAGAGTAAATCTAAATATTCAGTTCTAAAGAGAGAATGGTAGTGTAAAAATTATTGTAAACTATTGTTTGTTTTGTTTCCTTAAATATCCTGAGTTGGAAGGGATGCACAAGGATTGTTGGGTCCTACTCTTGGCTCTGCACAAGATATCCCTAAATTCACTAGAAATAACTCTTTATTCTTAAAGCTGCAGCAGTAACTGTGATGTTCCCATAGGTCAGAGATAATTTTACTTTGCTTAAAAGAACATGTGGTCTCACGCGGTCTAGCCTTTGCAGTTCTGATTCCAGTTTATCTCAGGAGACATCCAGATTTTTTAGCATTCCTGTTACAGCTGCAGTCATCTTGTCTATGTCAATACAGTGCTTCCAGCCTTTGCTGCCAGAATATGCTTAGGAAAGCAAAACAATAAGTAAAGTGACTCTGCCTTTGTAAAATTTATGATTGCAGATCTTTCTTATCAGTCAGAAAATAGCTTCCTTTATATTCCCACTGCTAAGTTGTCAGTGTTAAACACTGGTGTGCCAAAAATACCCTGTTCCTTCCTACCTGTGTTTTTTAGGAAAACATATCTTCTATTCTCTTTTTATTGCAAGTCTAATGAAAGTTAAATTCATGCAGGAGATCAGATAGAATCATCAGGGCTTTGGGGTTGGTATTTTGTTTGTTTGTTTTTCACACTTTTAGATGTTAAATGTGTATGACCTTGAAAAATGTTTTTTTTTAATTTAAAGTAACAAATGGGATATAAGGTAATATGCAGGCAGTCAAGGAATCAATGGATCTACTGTGTGGAATCTTTCTATAGTCATATATTTGTAAATTATGTTCTAATCTCAGATTTACAGATTTTAGTGTAACTGGATATAAAAAATCAAATAAAACAATGTATAAAGCATTTATTTTTTAAAAAGAGGGTGGGAAAAGATAGCAAAACTTGTAGCAAATTTCTGAATTCGTTTGTGTTTGATTTGATATTTCTGGTTTTGTGGAAATTTTCTTTTCCATGAAGTAATAATCAGCTTTTTCTTTTTCTCAGGCCTTAACTGCTAGTGAAAAAACAACTGTAGACAACTTATTTCAGAAAGATTCACTTGTTCGACAAAGTCAGGTATGATGGAAAATTTTTAAAATGAGAATGAAAATAGATTAAGTTTTCATAACACTGATGCTCTGTGCACTTTTTGGGGTTGTTTCTAATCCTTTTTTTTTTTTAATATTCACTCAAGTGTGGTGTATTAATTGTATGCATAACAATGATGCTCCTTAGTTGCTGAAGATCAGAAAGGTTTTTCAGGCTATTTTGGAAAGGATGAAAGACTGAGAGCTGTTGCTGTTTGCAGCATCTGTTACTGTTGAGGTGATTGATAAGCTTTTCAGGAGCACTGTATTAAACTGCAGTATCCAGTGAGAAAGAGAGCTCAAGTGCCAACCACCTTCATATTGGATACTTGAAACACAAGTGAAATAGTCTTCTGGACCTCTCGGCCTTTTGGTTGCCACTTAGATGAGTGGATCCAGAGGTGAGAGGAAGGCAGTGAAAGTATTATTTGTTACATGTTTGTTTTAAAAATGCAATTTAAATTTATTCCAGCTGGTGGTGGATTGGCTAGAGAGCATTGCTAAGGATGAAATTGGGGACTTCTCCGATAATATTGAGTTTTATGCAAAAACAGTATATTGGTGAGTTCAGATTTCCTTCGATTATATACATTTTCCCATCAAGTGTAAGATTCAGAGTCAGAGAATCACTCTTGAAGATCATTGGGTTTTTTAGATTGTTCTCATTCACTTCTTTTCTTTAAATTTATACATATTAAAATTGAGACTTCTTACCCATCCACTGAAGTAAATCTCAGAAGTCAGTTAATGCCTTTTGGGAGGCAAAGATGAAAGGAAAAACCATGAAACCATTTTCATTTAATCTTTGTCTGGCTTTAGTGTTTGCCTAAGATCTTACCATTTTGTGTCATTGACCCTTCACCAGAAGCCATTACTGTCACCTTTTTTATCACTGATGGGTTTTAAGGCAGAAAGGACCAAAGGCTACCTTTTGATGCTAGATGCCTAGAATAAACCTGCTTTTAATGGCTTTTGGAATGATGTGTTTATCCTCAGTTAAATTTCTGTCCTAGACTGACTTTATAGTGAATACTAATGGGAAAGTTCGCTTATGCAGAAATCAGTTAATGGTTGAATACATGAATGATTGAAATAATGGATGCCTTTGAAAGAAATCAAATATAGGCGCATTAATGGTAATATTGTACTTGTTGTGAAATGTTACATTTTCACAACACTAGCAGAGTCCATTGATATATATCAACCAAACCAAGTGTCTGTTCTGCAAACATCCTCACGTAACAAAATATCACTTTCAGTATTTGTCTTATTAAAAGATGTTTGCTAAAAACCACATTTTTCTGTAAAACATTTCACTGCTTTCAGGGATAACACACTACACACCCTGAAGCAGCGACAGTCAAGTACGTACATGGGAAGCTCTCGTCCTCTGGTAACAGAATTGGTAAGTATTATATAAAAATAAGGCTTGGCTTCAAAATGGACTAGAGCGAGTATATATGCTATCTTCACGGATTCCCACCATTTCTTAGATAGTTGTGCTGTCTAAAAGTAGGTGTATTATCTAAAAATTGCTACAGAAATTGTGAGGTGGAGCACCTCAAAAAGTCTGTTCAGGATCACTGTGGACTTTAGTTTTCTTTCAGCAATCACATCCATGCTCCCACCCCCCCCACAAGTACATGTGGTCTGTTCGGTGAAGTAATGGCTTTATTATGACTTTTCATGTCTGAAACAAACTCATGTTCCTAACCAGAAAAGTTTATAAAACTCTTTGGGAGCCCTTGCAGATAAGGGAATGCTGTCTTCATGCTGTAACTAGTAAAATGAAGCCAAGTACTAATGCAATACTTTGAGAGCTCCATAATAAATGCTGATAGGAGAGAAGTCAAGGAAAGAAAGGATTGTCCATTAGAATGAGGTGCCTCAGTGACAGCAAAGCAACCACAGAAGATTAATTCAGTTGGTGAGTGATCTGAGGTATTGTTTGGCTTTAGAAAATCTCTTTAGATTAAATAGAAGCAAGTGCAGCTGTTGTGAAAAACCTTCTCAGATGGAAGGTGGAGGAGGAGAAACAGTCTGGTAGGCAGATAGACAGAAGGATGTTTGAAGGTGAGAAGAGCTGGAAGATAAGAAATTTGGGGCAAATAAAAAGGCGTAAATTACAAGGAATAAATTAATTGCATTGACTCCTTCTGATAGGAACACTGACAGAAGAGGAATAAAATAAATTCGATGAAAAACAGAAGTATCATGCACAATATTACATGGATTGTATAGATTGTTGTGCCAACATGAAAAGTGACTCCTAATCGTAAAGCAGGGCAGGACGTTAATGGAAGAGACATAGAGGTGTTGTGTAGATGAGTGATGACTTTTTTCCTTGCAGGATCCAGATGCTCCTATTCGACAGAAACTGCCACTTGATGATTTGGACCAAGAAGATGATGCAAGGTTGTTGAAGTATCTCTTCACTCTCATCAGAGCAGGAATGACAGATGAGGTAGTGTTAAGTTTTAATTATGTAAACATAAATTTCTTACTGTTAAAGCCAATAAGCTGTGTACTAAAATGTCTATTTAAATTTGGCTTGTAGTGATTCAGTTTTCAATTTGTTGTCAGTACTGACTGCCTAATTAGCATTTTAATCAAACTTTGCTTTTAGTGAAGTAATTTAGGCATAGAATAGATGTTATGGAAAAAATGTAGTTTTGGGTTTTTGTTTGATGATATTTTTTCACTGCTGTGTTTGATACTAGATGACAAGTATCAAACACACAGAATGCTTTAAAGAGCTTCCTAATTGTGTCTCTAATCATCAGTGATTATCAGACATGTATACATAATGATATTTGAGTAATGGGGAGGAAAGGGGATTTGAGATTCTCATGCCAGAGACATTAACTGAGGACTGTGGTTACATGCTCATATTCTGTTCCGATATGGTGCACATCTATTCATTTTCTGATGGTGTGGGAACATGAGCATATTACTGCAGGGCAATGTGAGTAGAAATTTGCAGCTTCAGGTGGGGCTGGGAACGCTAAGAGAACTGGGAAAGCAGGTGCTGCATGAAAACAATAATTAACAAAACAACTGTGCTTTACACTAAACTTACCAGAATGATGCATAACAGCTGTCTAGCTAACAAAGATGAGGCTGTAGCGCATTTCTTACATTGCTGTAAATACTGACTGAAAAACTAAAAATATCAGTGAAAGACAATGACATTTACTTTGAAATCTTTCAATTGTTTTAAGATCCTCTGTGCTTATTTTTCACGTAGTAGAATCTCTACGCAAATTAACTATTTTAATAATATTCACATTTTTAAATTAGAAGAAGAAGCTGGAGGTTTTCCTACCTTGAAGTGTGTTGCTGAGAAAATGCATTATTTTTCAGGCACAGCGCTTATGCAAACGATGTGGTCAGGCCTGGAGAGCTGCAACTTTGGAAGGCTGGAAATTGTATCATGATCCTAACATAAATGGAGGTATCTCTTCCAAAGTGCATTTGAGACAGATAGAAAAATACTAAGATCTTACAGTATCTGTTTGTGGCAGAGAGAAATAGTTCTTTCTTTTCACTTGATGAGCCTTTTGTGGTATTTGGAATATTTTACTGTGTCTGTTGAACATGTAAAAACTAACATGAAATTATTTTAGTTGAAGGTGAGTTCATTGAATCCATCACATATGCTAAAGCCACTTTTTTTCCTTAAAGTCAGGCATAATCACTAGGAAATAGATGTCTCAGAGTTCTGCACAGATCTTCTCCACCTCCCTATAATACTTGGGTCTGTATTTTCTTAACATCTGGCTTATGCCACCTGGCACACATTTTGTTGCTTACAGACTCAAATTGGACTATACACCCAGCTTCAGAAAGGTGTAGTAGGACTAGAGTTCGGCAAATGTAAATGCAGGAGAAAGAGATGCTTTTAAAATATTTGAAAATAGTAAAGTACTTTTCTCCTTAGTTCCTTGCACATGGTTCCCCATTTATAACACAGTACCTTGCTTCTCTCTGTGTTCATTACATTGCAGGGTTTAGCAAGGAATTTAAGAATGAGTCTAAATGTTCTTTATAACTGGGTGTGAAAGGCTTAATGCTTTCCTTCTTTTCAAATCCTGATAGCCTGTAGCTTTTATCTGCAAGCCACACCACTGCCCTAGCTTTTTTTTGAGTTTGCCTACCTAACCTGTTGTTATGCAGGTAAAAATGCCTGTGCAGATGCAAAATAGCAGCGCTGAAGCAGTGGCATTTTTAAGAAGCTTTGATTAAGATATAAAAATTAGGTTTTTTCCCCTTAACTTTGTTTTTTTCCCAAATGGAGACACTGTAGATATGTTACAGTCAAAAGTATTATTTTTTTTTTAAAGCTAGATAGCAGCCAAGTTTTTAAATTACTGTAACTTATAGAGCAAATTCACCAAACTAGCCAGAAAAGCCACCTTGCAGTCCAGTCAAAAGCGTCAAAATACTTTAGGAAGAGTTCTAAAGGGATTGAAATTGGGCAATAAAAAGAAAATAGACTTCACCATTTTTTAGACATTACTGGATTCTCATTTTTTAATAACACTTTTTTCTTCCTTTCCCCCTCTTGTGCTATTTTTTAAAATATTCTTTGCTTGCAGGAAAAGATCTGGAGCCTGTTGAAGGCAATCCATACAGGTGCATTTGGAAAATAAGTTGTTGGCGCATGGCTGAAGAGGTGAGACAATGCTGATTTTCTTTCTTTTAATACATAAATTTGAACTTTTATAAACTCTGAAATGGGATTTTAAGTAAACATACCCACTCTGTGTTTGCTGCTTAGAGGATTCACAGTTCATGCTTCTAAGAGGACTTCTGAAATACCATATATATGTATTGTGAGAAATCTACATAATCAGCACTGCTTTTCAGGAAACATCTGCCTTTCTTTTCTGGTTGAAAATAAAACCACTGACACTGACTTTCATCTTGACTTAATTAAATGGGAAAGAGAAAACATCATTTGCTTTCCAGGTCAATGTAAATTTTTCAGTTAAGTTACAATGGCATGCTAGTGAAGGGAAAGTCACTTGCTATTCTTATTTTGGCTCCTTGTATATCCTGTGATTTTTCCAACTTTTCTTGGAATCTGTTAGATGGAACATTTTGCAATGGATTAATCTCTAATAAAATGTAAAGTGACTAGAAAACTTAAATGCTTTGTAATTTAAAGTTTGGTTGTTTTTGCTGTTTATTTTAGGAGCAGTTTAATAGATATGAAAGAGCAATCTATGCAGCCCTGAGTGGAAACCTCAAACAGGTATGTCAAGCCCCCTAGTTAAGCAGTGTTTGGTAGTTGTGCATTTCCTTTCTCATATGTGACAATGAAATCATCAGAATTTTTGCAGTTATTGTTTTCTGTACTTTTAAAGATCTAATAAACAGAAAAATAGCAAACATTGCTGCTTTAGGAGACATGCTCTTTGTAGTACTGACGTGTCTTAACTGAATATATGACAGACTTTTCAGTCAAGGAAAGGCTGCTGTTTAAAGTGATTACTGCACTGCTTGGTTGTTTGAAAATGTGATCCTAAATTATAGTTGCTCTGTTTGGGTTTTGATGTTTCTCCATCTCTTGATAATTTTTACTCTGTTTTTTTAATATGTAGCTTCTTCCGGTTTGTGATACCTGGGAAGATACTGTTTGGGCATATTTCAGGGTCATGGTGGACACTCTAGTCGAGCAGGAAATACGAACTTCAGTAGTAACTGCAGAGGAGATGGAAGAGCTCCCTAGAGATTATTTAGAAACAAAGTAAGTTTCAAGTAAAATTATGCCACTGCTACACTCAACAAAGCATCCTGTATGGAATGTGTGTGGAATATTCAAGGTAACGTTTTTCGTCTTTTATCTCTTGCTTTAAAGCTGGACTTCAGAAAAAGTTTTTGAAGAACTTCAGGCAACAGACAAAAGGGTACGTAATAATTGCAGTTTCTCCTCACTGCTTACCATTTTTAATTGTTCACTGGGTTCTGCTATTTACTGCACTCTTAAATGAAATGCTCAGATATGCGCAATGATTAATTGGTTTCATATTTTCTATCCCCAAACATTTGTGATTTCCCAATTCCAGTAGATTTTTCTTCATGCTGCTACCTCCTAACAGTGAAAGCGATATAGTTTTATGTTGCTCTGCCCTGTGTCTGCCAAACTAGCTGGGTGTGCTGAGGAAACAGATGACTGTCAAATGTTGTCAGATGTACAAAGCAGACAGAGTAACTCAACTATTCAGCGCTTCAGCAAAATGTTCTAAATCGATTACATTCCATTTCATTCATAGGAAGTTTGTGTGCATATTTCAGAGCAGGCCTTTCAAAATTTAAAAACATATTTGCTTAGACTGTGACACTTTGTTACTTTTAGCACTCAAAATACTCAATTCATGTAAGATGGGGATACATAACTTACAGGTTGATTTTGCAGTGATTAAATTGAAGCTACACTTACTTTTATTTGATGGAATGGACGCAGCATTTATCGTATTGCTAAAACAAAGACAGGCAGTCAGCTACAGCCAGGTGTATTTGCCATTGTAGCATAGTGCAATCCTCACCATAGAGCAAATTTATAGATGTGTTTGGATTGCATTTCTTACATTAATGCATTGATTCCTCTGGGGAGAGGGTGGAGTTTCTTCCTGAAGTAACTATCACAGGCCTTTTCTTTAAGGATTTATACATGTTGCTTCTTCTATGATTTTGTAAATCTTATCTGTAACATTATTTTTCATTCTTCTCTTCAGAGCAAAAAGCCCTCAGTGTTGGATGTCTTCCATGAAAGTATTAACTGCACAGATCTATATTCCAGTTCTTTCTTTCAGTTTGTCAATGTTCCTGTAATTAGATGTGGAGACAGCAAGTGCCTTTTCTCTTGCTCTTTATGAAGAATGCCCTTTGAAATAGGATAGATTTTTTTTTCCCCTGAGGAATCTTTGCTTTATTTATAAGTTTGTTTTCTTCATACATTATGCTAGGAGATTTATTCAAAGTTTAAATTTTCTCTTTTTTTTGTCTCCAGAGGGTTATAGAGGAGAATCAAGAACACTATCATGTGATTCAGAAATTCATTATACTTGGAGATGTGGATGGTAAGCATTTCTCTAAGTGATTTTTTTTATTGTCAACTGACTGCATTATTTTGAGGAAACTTTCCAGAAACGTCTGTATGAATGGATTTTTAGAAACACACAGTAGGCAAGCTCTGCATTAAAGCTATGCTCTCATCAAGAATTGTAGGGACAGTTTGACCTATGTGGTAGTATTCAAAGAAGTAATGAAATCATGTAAATGTGTCAGGATACATGCCAGACTATAGCTATAAGTTCTTCTGAGAAATGGTGGAATGCACACAGTACATTTTTAAGCCAAACAGCTACATCTTTCCGATATTGTTGCTGTTCTGTTTGGTCGGACTTCCGAGACTAAATTATATTTTTTGAATAAATGCATGATTTTGAAATATTTTTTAGGTTTTTTTTATTTTTCTCCCTGGTATGGCTAATGCAGACATTTCCTTGGTGGTTATAGGTTTGATGGAAGAAGTCAGCAGGTGGCTATCCAAAGACAGAAGTGTGCTCCCAGGACACCTCCTTCGTTTCATGACACATCTTATTCTGTTTTTCCGCACTTTGGGTATGCAGACTAAGGTCAGTTCACCTGTACTTGATTTGGTGTCATAGCAGTAGCCAGTCTTTGAAGTAGAAATGCTTGTGTGCAAATACATAGACAACACAGAGTGATAGTAAATTTCTACCAGACTGAGGAGGAGCTGCGTGCTTAAATAGTGTATGTGTTGATCTTGGAGCCTAAAAGAGAAAAGAGCATCCTCCTCCCTTCCAGCTGAGCTTAAAAATTGGGTTTTGAGGATGGTGGATTTTACTCAGAGGCCCTTTGTTGAGAAGGTCCTGAGTCAAACTTCAGTGTTAGGCTTATTCATAGCAGCCAAGATGTCTTGAATATAACCTATTCTTATAGACAGTTACTGGAACGGTGCCTATTGCTGCTGTAAGCTCATAAATGCCTTTGCTTGAGGTTATTAGTACCAGCTGAAACTTTCTTATTATCTTCAAGTATAAAGTAAGTATAGCCTACTACCTACCTGGTCTACTTATGCTAAATACACAGAAGGGTCACACAGCTGTAATTACTAATTTCTGACAATATCACAAGTAATTTGGGGCTCTCCTTTTCTTCTGTTTTAAAATTTAGAAGCTGTTATGTGTCAAGTAAGTTTCTAAATGTAACCTCTTTTGGGAAGACACAAATGTGTGTTTTCATTAGATGATTTAAATACAGCTCTGAGTTAATTGTTTATTCATACTTCAATCGTTGCTTGAGTTCCTTGGGGAAATTTGTTTTGAAGTCAGTTAACATTTAGCTAAATAAGAGGAGTGTGTGTGTATATATACATACTAATTTTTTAGCCAGACTCAAAATTTTATGGACTAGGTATTTAAGCTAAAGTGCAGTAGAACTAGCCATTAGCGTATGTTTGGCAGAAGGGACAAAAAAGGTGCAATTTCCTGCATGAAATCCATTGTGGGAATTTGTAACAGTTAATTCTGCCTTTACAGTTTTTGAGTAGATGAATTTATTGTATCATTACTCAATCAACCCTCAGTAGTCTTCACAGGGAAGAGGCAGAAGCGCAAGCTTTTATGATGTTCATTGTATATTGATTGTATACAGTTCATATATATATATATATATGCTTAGATGAAGGTCTTCAATCTACACAAATAAAATTAAAATGATAATTCCTGAGAGCAACAAACACTTGAGTCTTTGCTAAAGCAGTTTCAGGCACTTGGACTATAGTGGTTGTTTAGTATAGGCTATTCCAGATGAGTCAGGTGATATTTATACCCTATTACATTATCATTTTCTATAATAAAACAGGGTATGTAGTACACTGCAGTAGTAATCTGTGTACCTGATATTTTGTTTATTAGTTAAAAAAATATGGTAAAATGGAAAGATTTAAAAATCATGTAAAAAGTAACATTCCAGTTAGACCAAAGACTATATTATCCAGTTGCTGAAAAAAAAAATCTTGGAACACTAAATCTTTGAATCAAAAGACATGCTTTTTTAATCATGCTCCAAGAGAAACAGTTCTTCCGGTTGAGCCTGTTTGTGTAGATTACTGAAGCAGGAATAAGCAAATAACCTTGAGTCTGTTTTAATAGTGATAGCCTGTCAAGTACCTTTTATTTTTTTTTCCACATTATCTGATTTATAATTTAATTTATATTTGTTTGCAATAAGGAGGAAGTTTCTGTTGAAGTCCTGAAGACCTACATCCAGGTAAGCTTTCAGAAATACTGTTTATTTTCTCTAATGTAATGTAGATGTAAAGGAGGAAGAAAAGCAGACTTAAGGGTACAGGATGATAAGAGCTATGATGCAGCTAAGGCTCTTTTCTCAAGAGATACATGGAAGCTTGTCTAATATGCAAAGTCTCTGTCAGCAGTTTTTAAATAAGAGACAGTTTTATTGATCCTTGTTTAGAAGTAGAGTGGAATCTTCCTGTATTGGAATAAAATAATCATGAATTTGTTACACATTTCTGGGTTTACCCAGTACATGTTTCTATTTAAATGTAAACACTTAGGTATTTACGCTAAGGAATATAGTATCTATATCTGTTATATGTATTTATATATTAGTGGTTATTTTGTATATATTTGCTTCTGATATATTTGCTTCTCATTCTGTGTGTTTGCTTGGTACTGTGCAGCGGTTGGTGTCTGAGAAGCACACAGATTTAATAGCATTTTATGTCAGCCACCTGCCCCCAGAGCTTGCTGTGGCTCAGTATGCGTTATTTCTTGAAGACGTTACTGAGAGTGATCAACGCCACCACTGCCTTGAATTAGCAAAAGAAGCAGGTGAGAGACCCTGATAGTCCATTATCATTTTATATCCTGGGTTATTTTGAGTTTTAGTTTTTGCTCCAAAACCTAGCTATGAACGTGATACTCTTTCCTTCCTATGTCTGTTTTTCAGTTAAATAACATTAATTTGCTAATCACTTCTTCAAGTAGGCGTATAGGTGTTTTCATTAACCTGGAATTGTTTAAACTAAATATCACTGCCTCTGGGATATGTCCAAACACACCGGGAAGTAAGTGCCAGCTGCCTGTCTCAAATACATGTTCTGAAGCTTGACGTGGTCATATTATTCCAGAGAACTAATTATAAAAATACATACTTCTTTGTGGATTTAGGAAGGTTATGAGTATCTTAATTTTTTTTTTTCTATTTATAGTGCTTTTTCTTAGCCATGGTGGGTTGCTTGCATTAGTTGTAAACTTCCTCCTAGGCCTGTACATGAAACTAGAAGGGATTACAATGAAGCAGCACACTGTCCATTGCTTGACAACGCCTCTGTGCCACTCAGAATACACAAAGAAGCAGATTTCCTGCAGATCTCAGTGTCTTAACTTCAGTCATTTTTCAATCATTTTCTTTTAAACTCAGCTAAGGTTTCAAAAATAAAACATCCTGCTTAAGCATCTGTAAAAGAGCTATTCTGAGCTTTTCCTGGTACATTCCTGTCAAATCACAGTCTTGCTGTCAGAATTGTAGGAATCAGTGATCTCAGCAGATAAATCTCTATACTGTCTTCAGCACAGACTGAAAAACTTAATAATTGTCTTATGCTCATATTTGATATTCTTTGTTACATCAAATTTCATTCTTGTAAAATACCTGCAATAAATTACATAGCACAAAAGCTTATGATTTATTTTGTCAGTATGTGTGTGAACAGACTGATAAGAATTACCAGTAGTAAGGAATGACATCAACAACTGGAGTCTGAAATTCAGTTTCTGTCAAGTTTGAATTCATGGTAGTTCTTACACAGTTCTCTTTTAACCCAGGTCTGGACGTTGCAACCATAACAAAAACTGTTGTTGAAAACATCCGCAAGAAGGATGCCGGGGAGTTCAGCCACCATGACCACGTGCTGGACACAGGCACAACAGAGGTGAGTGCTTCGCAGAGCGGATAGTCCGATTTGCAATCAACTATGGGCTCTTTGACCATGTATGAGCCATATTTGTCTTTCAACTATGGTGAAAATTGCCTTGAAAAATCCTATGAGGGAAATGCACTTTTCATGTGACCAAGTGAGGATATTGCACGAATCTGTAACTCTGGTTCTACTTCTCCTTGCTCTTTGGGTGTGTGCTTATCAGCAGCCCTACCTGTATACAAACATTAAGTGAAGGTCAGGCCCTTGAAATGACTGCAGCACCCTGTGTTGTAGCTGGGAGTAGGATGTTGTTGTAACCTCTACGATTTATGAGGATTAATACTTTAGATCTCAAATGTATGGCATTTCTACATCAGACACTGCTTTTGCTGACAGTTTCCTTGTCACTGCTATTGAGCATTGGTTGGATCCAAATCAGTGCTTTAGGGACAGCAAGGTAATGTTAATAGGCTCTATTCAAAGTACTGTTTAGAAAGCAACTGATCATCTGCAAATTTGTGGTAATGTTTTTGCTGTTCAGTACAAAGTTTAAGCTCCCTAAGGCAAAAAGGTAGTTTATCTAACACAAGAGCTGGAAAACTGTGGTTGCAGGTTGATGGTGCCCCTGTAAGATTATAGCAAGAACTCCTTAAACATGTTGGTAGTGTATTTGTATTAAAATTTGAGGAAAATGCATCGTAATCCATTAAAAATGTTTAGAGATGATGGACATTTGAAAACACTTAGAAATTAAATTTTTTATTATTCCACATAGCAGAGATTTTCTAAGCTTTTGAATAAAGTGAATCTTGTTACTATGTTGTAATGCTTTCAAAACTTGTGTATTTCCCCGACCAGATCTAATGTGTGTTATATCAGTTGTGTGCTTCAAATGGTGGTGAATCTCTTTGTTGGTTTTTACAGGCAGATCAGCTGAAAATAGATGTCATTGACTGGCTCGTATTCGATCCTGCGCAGAGGGCAGAAGCACTTAAGCAAAGCAATGCAATCATGAGGAAGTTCTTGGGTACTAAGCTTCACAAATATTGTAGACTTATTTTTAAATGTCGGGTTTGTTCTCATTGGCTCTTGGCACTATATTTGATATAACTTTGAATCTAGTCTGTTAAAAAGCATGGGTTTGCCAGCTTAAGAAGATAAGATACGGAAATTGCAAAGCTCTTATACCCAGTTCACATTCTCATAGCATCCAAGAAACATGAAGCTGCAAAAGATGTGTTTGTGAAGATTCCCCAAGACTCTATAGCAGAAATATATAACCAGTGGGAGGAGCAGGGAATGGATACTCCACTTCCAGCTGAAGATGACAATGCTATCCGGGAACATTTATGTATTCGTGCATATTTGGTGAGTTTCAAATATGCAATATTCCAAGTTATTATTTAGAAATACTGGTGGCTTTGCCTTGGCGGTGAAACTAGCTTTGTGCATTTGATTTAATTTCTGATTCTTTTATGCATTAAACCTGTGCATGTAATGAAATTCTGGTTATTAGATTAGTCAAAAATACCCAAACACTCTTTCCAATGCAATCCAGGAAGCCCATGAGACCTTTAATGAATGGTTTAAACACATGAACTCAGCTCCACAGAAGCCTTCCTTGTTACCACAAGCAAGTTTCACTGAAAAAGTGGCCCATGAACATAAAGAAAAGAAGTATGAGGTAGGTGGAAGTCCACCTTATTTACTGTAAACTTTTACGTTCTTACTTTAGAGGCAGTCTAATTTAATGAAAGAGAGTAGAAGACTGCTACTTCATATTATTTAAGGATTCTATTATAAATTATTTTTATGTTGTGAGAGAGTGAGGCAATAGAATAATAAGGCCACTGCACAGTAAATTCTGTTTTTTTAATGACTCTGCTTTACATAAAATATTGTAATATAACAGTAAATATTATGTGTTGATTGTCAGTGTTAGTAACAAATGTGAGTGCTTGATTTTGCTATCAATTCTATTAAGTATTATCACCTTTTATTTTCTAAAAGGTGCTGCAATTTTGTTTTGACTGAAGTTCTTTTTGCAGTTCTGACCAGTAAAAATATACCGTATTCTGTGAATATAAACATCTGTTTTATAAGCATGGCAGAATAGGTTGTTTAAAACTATATTCCTCTAGTGGCTTTGCTTCTGAACAACCTGCCTGACTCTCTGGACAGGGCATTAAGCAAGGATGCAAATAGCTGTTAGCAGAGGCTTATAAATTTTAGCCACTAGCTGAAGATTCTAATTTGAATTGGAGCTGCACTGCCTATTGCAGTCGGTTTTAAAATAGCCTTGGAAATTGTCCTGTTCTGCAGTAGTTTATTTTTTGTTTCTTTGCCAGATGGATTATGGCATTTGGAAAGGCCTCTTGGATGCTCTCACAGCTGATGTTAAGGAGAAGATGTACAATGTGTTGCTGTTTGTTGATGGTGGATGGATGGTTGATGTCAGAGAGGTAAAATGAATTTGTATGTCATGACGCAGACCACAAAGCACAGATGATACGTAGTTGTACCTTTGTGACATTTGAGTTTTGTGTGTTCCTGCTTAGTTGGCTCTGGCCTTGCTGTGAGCATTTCGAGCTTGCTCCCCTTAGTTCCCATACAGACCATATCTGACAGTCCACTCCAGGCTGCCTCGGCCAGTTTTCTGCCTCTGACTGCACTAATGGCGTGGTTATGCCGAGTTGCCTGTTAAAGGTAGAATTTCATAACACTAATACGTTATTTTGCTCTGGTAAGGATGCCGAGGACGACCCTGAGCGAACACACCAGATGATCCTGCTGCGGAAGCTGTGTCTGCCGATGATGTGCTTTCTGCTGCACACGGTGCTCCACAGCACGGGGCAGCACCAGGAGTGCCTGCGCCTCGCTGACATGGTCGCCTCGGAGCGCCACAAGCTGTACACGGTGAGCTGGGCAGGGCTGCAAGCAGCCTGCCTTACATTAAAAGCTCTGTGGGTTGGCTGTGGAAAAAGCTTCTGTATAGAGAGGAAGACACCATATGTTCCTTAACATCATAGGTTTCTTTATCACTTCCCATTCACTGCAGTAGCAAAACTACATAACTACTAGTTTTTGGATGGGGGCTATTGAATTTTAACTTCATGATCTTAAAGGTCTTTACCAGCCTAAATGATTCTATGATTCAGTAGTTTAGCTGTAGAATTGTAATTGATTTCTTTATTTCCATTACACTTCAAACACTATATAAGCAGGTTTTGGTTTAGAGCATTTGATTTACCCATGACCCTCTTTGCCTCCAAAAGCCTGAAAAACCACCCCAAAATAAGATAGAGCTATCTTGAGCTTACCTTCAAGTTTTGGATGCTGCTACTAACCTCCTGTCTTACTAAATGGCCTTCTGGAATGCCTGATTGTCATATTATCTTAAATAGAAATAAAAAAATCAAATAGAAAAATAGTAACTTAATTAACCACCACTTATTTTTTGTATCAGTGCTACTCATTGCAAATAAATATAACTATGTTGTTTGGTTTCTTATTATTTATTCGTAGGTATTTTCAAAAGAAGAACTCCGAAAGCTTCTACAGAAGCTGAGGGAGTCTTCTCTGATACTTCTGGACCAGGATCTTGATCCTTTGGGATATGAAATTCAGTCATAAGTTTTCATGTAGATACTTGCAGAAACTTCTGAGCATGGACATTCTGGTTATTAACAAAACAAACAAGAGACCCCAACAGAAAGAAACATTACTTGGACAAAGTGTTCTCTCTTTGTGGGGTAAAAACCCCCAGCCTTCAGATTTCAATTTAAACTTGAAAAAAGTATGACCAACTTCAGAGATGTTATTTGTTATACAAGCTTTTTCATATATTTTTTTCCTAATAAAAGTGCTTGAAAATGAGAAAATGTTTGTTCATTGTAATCTAAAATGTCATTATATAGCTTTGGTGATTGTATGAACCTCCTTAATCTATTTGCTGTATGCCAAAAAGAGCTGCCTGTAGACTGGAAACAGTACTTAGCATTAAAATGTGCATGGATACGTGGGGAAAAAAAGTGAGACTGCCAGAAGGAGAAAGTAGGGGAGAAGAAAACAGACACGCAGAAGGAAAGGAAAAGCAAAAAGCAGAAGTGAGGGGTTACTTCCAACCCTTGAGCAGAGAAGGTAGCTTTGCTTCATGGCTCGTGCTGTTCTCTGGTATATGAAGGAGTTGCTATAATGCTGATGAAATCCTGAACTGGAGGAAAGAGGATCATATATTGAAACCCCCCTGTTTGAGATTTTGTAGTTTATTTTGAAAGCTTGTTCTGTCCCTCTTTGCATGTGTAAACATATGTTTAGCTGCCTTTCCCCTAAGATGCAATGCAGAGGACACGTAGTGCAGTTAAGCGAGAATTTTGGCTCCGTAGTGCAGTTAGGCAAGAATTTTGGCTTCCTCACCCAAGTCGGTGTCTCTTGACACCTGACGAAGAACGTACTTCATGCTGTACATCTGTAGGTACAACTTCGTGTTTGTGGAAATGCCCAGTGTAGTTGCGGGGAGGTACTGGTGGCTTGGAGCCGAGGTGCGTTTCTGCGCCTCGGGGCTCTTGGGCAGGACGTGGGGGCGCACGCTGAAATACACACACATACAGACATACAGACACATACAGGCATACAGACACACACAGACATACAGACACACACCCGCTCTCGCCCCGCCCCTCCATGCCGCCAGTGCGGGCGGGCGGGCGGAGCCGTTCGCGGTGGGCGGGGCCACCGGAAGGCGCGAGCCCACGTGTCCCTGCGGGGCGGGCCGGGGAGGCGGCGGCGGCGGCGGCGGCAGGGCCCGGCGGGGCGGGCCCGGCCGGGGCGCGGGGAGGCGGTCGGCGGCGGCAGGGCCCGGCGGGTGCGCGGGGAGGCGACGGGCCCGGCCGGTGCTCGGGCGGCCGCCGCGCTGCCTCAGCCATGGGCTGGCTGCCGGCGCAGGGTCGGCTGGTGGCGGGGCTGCTGGTCAATCTGGCCGCCTCCATCTGCATCGTCTTCCTGAACAAGTGGCTGTACGTGCGGCTGGGCTTCCCCAACCTCAGCCTCACCCTGGTGCACTTCGCCATCACCTGGCTCGGCCTCTACCTGTGCCAGGCGCTCGGCGCCTTCTCCCCCAAGAGCCTCCAGCCCGCGCAGGTGCTGCCGCTAGCCCTCAGCTTCTGCGGCTTCGTCGTCTTCACCAACCTCTCGCTGCAGAGCAACACCATCGGTACCTACCAGCTGGCCAAGGCCATGACCACGCCGGTCATCGTGGTCATCCAAAGCGTGGCTTACGGCAAGACTTTCCCTCTGCGGATCAAGCTGACCCTGGTGAGGAGGCGGCGGGGCCGAGAGGAGCGGGGAGGGGCAACGCTGAGAGCAAGGACCCTGCCTAAAACCGCCGTGTCCCCCTCCACAGGTCCCCATCACGCTGGGTGTTTTCCTCAACTCCTACTACGACGTGAAGTTCAGCGTTCTGGGGATGGCGTTCGCCACCCTGGGTGTCCTGGTGACCTCCCTGTACCAAGTGGTGGGTAACGGCGCGGGCGCGTTCCGGTGGTCGGGCTCCCGCAGTGGCTGCCCCTTGCTTTGATCGCCTTTAAGCAGCCCCCAGCCTCCCGGGAAACCTTCCGTGCTCCGTTATTCCTTTTTTAAAACCCCCACCAAATTATGATAATCCACTATAACCCCTGATAAATTGATCGTCCTTGCTGCTAAAATTTGGGGTGTCATCTCTAACGTGAGCGTTATTTTCAAGGGGCAAAGATTGCTTTGGCAGTAAAACTCCCTTTTTTATAGAGGGAACAGATGTTCTCCTTGCTAAAGCAAGTGCCCTGCGTTTGAGCTTTTTCGCTAGAAAGGATGTTTTCCAGTCCTTCAGTCCCACGGTTTATCCTTGGGCTATTTACACTTTATCAGTATCCTTCTTCAGTTTCGACTATACCCGTTCTAAGGTGGTTTTGTAGAAGGTGGATTAATACATAAACACACATTACAACCTTTCTGGATAATTATGATTTTAAAAATTGATATGTCCGGAGACTGCCTCAGCCCCTTTCTGCTGTAACATTGTACTAATAGCTCACCCGATTTGATTGACCATGACTGTAGGAGCCTCCTAAATTAGAAACTCCTGTCCTGTTGATGTGGTAGATTTAAACGTGAATTTCTTTGTACGAGGTGAACTGTGCCTCAAAAAAAAAAAAAGTGAGGCTCTTTGACCCGTGGTGTGTAAGATGACAAATAATGGTCTCTTGACCTGTTTTGGGGCAGGAGGCAGAAAGAGGTGCTGCATAATAACATTAAGTGGTGATGTGTGTACTGGAGAAATAATGGTACTTGGGTAAAATGATACAGATAAAAAAACTTCAGCATGTTTATGTGCCAGAATCTGTGTTACAGTTAATGTGATTTAAGTAAGTATTAAATGTCAGTTTTCAGCACAACAGAAAGACACGCCCTTTTCAGCTGTAACGTCTGTCTTCGTAGCCATAGATAAGTAATATTTATGAAAGCATACAAGCTTAAAAATTGAAGTAGAGTCAATTAAAATCAATATTGAAAATAAATCTGGAATAAACTGACAAAAGGCAAATGTGTACTGGTTTGGTTAGCTTGTATGTATAGGAAAATCAGAAGAAAGGAACAGAATCCAGTCCCTGCTTAGGCAAGGATACTCAGCTCCAACACAGGCAGGATCTGGAATTTGTGTTGAAAATAAAGGGGAGCTGCTATTTTCTTCCCATCTCCACAACCTATTTGTTCTCTCTCAAGTACGATACTTTACCCGCAGGCTATGGGAAAAGGAAAGTTCAGGCACTCTTTCCAATTTTCTCCTCTCATGGCTTTATCACTTGAAAGAGACAAACACATGGGGCCTTCAGTGAGGCTCAACCACCTGTTTAAGTAGTATTGTCCATGTGAAACTCCCCCTGTGTTAGTAGCCAGTTTGCTTTTGCTCAGGTTTTTCAATTTATGGGTTTTTTTCCCTCATGTTTAACGCCTTTCTCTTTTGGTTTTAGTGGGTAGGCGCTAAGCAGCATGAGTTGCAGGTAAACTCTATGCAGTTGTTGTACTATCAGGCACCAATGTCCTCAGCTATGTTGTTGTTCATCATACCCTTCTTCGAGCCAGTCTTTGGAGAAGGAGGAATATTTGGGCCCTGGACACTTTCTGCTGTGGTAAGGCTTTTATTGACTTTATTTAAATAATTATCACTGATGTAGTTAAATTTGATAGTAAGATCTGTTTCTTTGTGAGACAGACTTTTGTACAGCTGTTGGCTGTGGTGAGATGAGAGGAGCATGTGCAGGACACAAAGCCTCTTGCTGAGTCTGTCCCACTTCCTCTGAGAGGAGTGAGTCTGTCAATTTCTCTCCTTATTCTTATTTCTATTTAGAGGGCATCTGAACAACAGGAAAATCTACCAAAATCCAGAAGCTTCCCCTTGTGTATTAAGTGCTCTAGTTCTAGCTCTGACTGTCCACTCAAAGACACTCTCAACCTCTTTTCTGTGGAAGCATGCCAGCACTGGTTGTTTTGTAGGATCAGTAGTTTATTTTCACCAAGGAGACCATCATTTCTCTCCGTATCCTTCTGTCCATAAAAGAGCCAATGGCATACCGCTGATTGTGCCCCTCAAGAGATAGATCATTTCTTGTAGCATTGCATTTTATGAATGGGATAGCAAGTATTCACAGAAATAAAATCAGATATTCTGCTAAAATAGTTTTCGTTTGACCATAAATAAAACTCTCAAAATTAAAGAATACAACCTCTATGTGAATGAGTATCCAGATTTTCCAAATCTCTCTTAAATGTTCACCAAGGGTAAAGGAGAAAAGCTCTATTAGTGTATATTTATGGATGTCAGACCCTGAGCTGCTTAAACACATCACCAGTGTCTGTACTGATTTGAAGCTGTTCCTATTTTTGTTCTCCGTATGTTTTTCTTACCTGATATTTTGCATTTGAAAGTAAATGAAACTAAATAAATAACCTGGAATGTATCTACAGATTGCCAAAAGCAAGTCAGATTACTGACTGTGTCCATTAATCCACAGATAATGGTACTGCTGTCTGGAATAATAGCCTTTATGGTAAACTTGTCCATTTACTGGATCATTGGAAATACGTCACCTGTCACGTATCCTTTGTAATATTGGCTGTTTCTCCTGTTTCCAGATTAATTATGTTGGAATTCGTTTGGGTGGATTAATGTGGGAAAATTGTTTGATAACCTTCCTGGTTTATTTCAGTGATGGATCTGGAAAAGCATGTTCGTGTTTTAGTGTATTTTGTTTCTTTGTTTGGGATTTGTATATGTAATGGCTGTTCACTCGCTGACCTTCATACTTGTAAGGAGTATTATTTCATGCTTTGACTGCCTTGAGGAAGTGTTCGCATGTCCATCAGAGTGCAGTGAAAAGGGGTGAAAGGCTTCAGGTGGAGGTTAATACAGCTGCAGGGATGGGAAAACTGTGTGAGTTGAGTCAACCCAGTGTACCATTGCATGCTGTGGGTGGAACTAATGAAAATTCAGTGTTTCTTTTTGCAAAAGATAGTACTGCTATTGGCTGTTATCCTTAACAGATGTCTAGGTATAACATGTTTGGACATTTCAAGTTCTGCATCACCCTCCTGGGAGGGTGCCTCTTATTTAAGGATCCACTGTCTGTTAACCAAGGCCTTGGGATTCTGTGCACGCTGTTTGGCATTTTAGCCTACACCCACTTCAAGCTTAGTGAGCAGGAAAGCAATAAGAGTAAATTGGTCCAGCGTCCATAGAGCAAGAGTTTCTGAGGACTGTTGTGAAGGAAAACAAGTGTTTAAATATGCATTGATTTTAGAATGCACAAAATTGCCTCATCCACTTAGATCTATGGTTTTAGCTTAACTGCCAGGATTGTTATTCTGTAACTAAACCAAACCTACTGAAGGATGTAAAATGCTGGGGTTTTGCCATCTCAGTCTGTCCTATCGTTTTCATTAAATTAAAACAGCAACTTAAAAGAGAAAAAGGCAGGCTTGAAATTGCTGTGGAAATTGTACTGAAGTAATTATATTTTTTGCATACCAAATGAGATCATGATGGCTACAGTTATAATAGAGAGAGAGAGAAAGAAAAAGAATCTTGTCTGTTTTCAAGACAGTATTGCTGTTATGAAGAAACTTGGAGGCACTTTTATGCAGATGTTCTGGTGTGTAGTGATGCTGCCTCATTTTTGTCTGATGAACAATGAAGAGGGAAACATACTTTGTCCAGTCATTTTAAAAAAAGGCTGCCTGACTCATTCCTATTTCTTGTATATGCTTTCTTATCTATGGCTTCAACACAGGGATAAATTTTTAGATTAAGAAAGTAGATAAAATTACAGGTGAAGAGGAAAGCAGAAAACTTGAAGCCACAGGCCAAGCTGTGGAAAAGTAGGAAATCGGATCTAAATAGTTCATCTTAATTTTTTTCTTTCAATTTGTCAGGACATTAATGAAGCAATTGACATTTTCAAAAATGTTGCCACTGCTTTATAATTTTCTCTGTGCCAAAACCAGGAGTTTACACAAGGTCTTGTAAATACCTGTGAGCCTAATAAAATCTTTGCTTTTGTGGTAGTTACCAAATGTTTTGCAGCCCTTGCACACAGACACCCATGCTAAAAAATATTTTTGAGACGGCTTCGGAAAGGTCACCATCTTTAATGGTTGTGAAGGCTGCCCATTTCTCTCTCTTGCACCCCCTCCCTTGCTTCCATGCCTTTCTCCAAGAGGTACTTTGGGTGGGATCTGCAGGTTTGTCTGTTGTCATCATTTTAGGGGAGAGGCCCACAGGCTGTCTGGACAATGCTGGGTGTGAGGCAGCATTTCCTCAAGAGATAGTCCTGGGAAATGTATCTGAATGAATGAAGAGTGCAAGGTGGGACCCGTTTCTGCTCTAACTAAAAAATGCTTTGAAAATTATTTTATGACAGTATCAGGCACTTATTTTTACAACGTGGATGGAAGAAGTTCAGTGCTGTTCTAGTTAAAAAAAGGGAAGAAAAAATAACTGCTTTCCGTAAATCTGGTGTGAACATATGCTCACTAGATTTGCAGGGTTAGAATTTAATTGCAGTATCTTAATCTTTACATGTTTTGTCTTCATCTACCTCTATCAGATTTAAAGAGGGGAATTGTGTGGAAAAATACCAAGTATTTAAGTTGTGCAGCCACTGACAGAAATAATATTTAAGTTTTTTACAATAGAGGTAAGAAGCCTTTGTGTTGGAAACAATGCAATTTTTCTCAAGCTTGTAAATTATTTATTCTGTTACAGAGTTCTTGACTTAAGAAAAAGTTATTCCTCTGTTGTAACCTAAGTTCGTACGGTAAGACTCTATATCATTTCAGAGTTACAAATACCTGAATAATTTTAAATTTTTACCAACAGTTTCTTGGACATTTTACTGCTCCAAGAATAATGTTCTTAATACAGTTTTGTAGATCTGTAATTAGTTTAAAAATACAGCCTGGGCTATTGAAAGATGCATTCAGATGGTCAAGCTCTGGATGCATATCCTTCAGTATGTACACCGAGAAAGCCATTTGCATTAATTTGTGCTGTGCACAAGTTCTTTTGAGATGTAGATAGACTGCAAAAAACCAGCTAGGAAACAACTGAATTACATGCCTGTATAACAAAAATATTTGAGATGAGATGGATGTAAATAATATATATATAAAGTGGTAGAATGAACTAAATAACCATGCTTGGAAATGCAAAAGACTCCGTAAGGAGAGGAGCAGATCTGCAAGAGAACGTTAACAGCATCATTAAAACGTACATTACAAATATAATCTGGTGCTGGAAGGTGTGTGTGGGAGTCACTTAAGTGATGTGATTTTTTTTTTTTTTTTTTTTTTTTTTTTAAATGCATTCAAGAACTCTCTTTTGAGATTTACTTGTTGTATCTAATAAATAAAGTATCTTGAACTTTGTCATATGGTTCAAAATATTAAATCCAGGATGCTTGTGTAATTGTGGGATAGATCTTTGTATGTATTGTTTCTTTGGATACCATGTGTAGGGTGGGAATAAATTTTTAATCATTTGTCTGGTATCTGCTTATTGCAGAAGAGAGTAGTTGTTTGTGTCTTTTTTCATCTTCTGTTTGAATTACATAACTTTGGGGGTCTAGGTGTGTATAAGACAAAATGGTACCACATGGATTTCTGTCTGCATGAATACGGCAGGGAGTTTGAACTTTTTTGACTCGTGGCACAAATGAGGGGAAGCTTTAAATCTTGGTGAAGCTGGAGTCTTATAAAAATTACTGGTACTTACTTGCTTATTCTAGTTTTCACTACACCACTTGAATGTGTTTTCCTGCTAAGTATGTGTATTTCAATCAGTTTTGGCTTTCCTGAAAGAGAAGTAAGAGACTTGCCATCTTCAGCAATGCGTAGTCATCACCCTGTGTGAGTTGTTGCAATTGAAGCCGTACCATACACGCCCTAGTGTTCACTTTCTGCTTTTCATTTTACTTTATATTCATACTTTATATGATTAAACTGTAGTAACAGGATAGGCTTTGGTCTTTTTCTGCCTTGCAGTGCTTTGCTGCTGTATTAGCATTCTTTGCTTTAAAAAGCTACTACTGGTGTAGTTCAAATGGAACTGTAGATACCAAGATGGCATTTAAAAATGAGCAGATGATTCTGATTAAAGTGTGAGTGACTGGTGCTAGGTAATCTAGCCTTGTCCCCAAAACCACTTTAGAACAACATCCAGAAGGTTTTCCCATTTTCCCCAAAGCAATAGGAAGTATGTCTTCATTTAAGAGATACTCATTGTAAAGTTTTGTTTTGCCTTTAACTTTGGTAACTTGGTGCTTGTTTGACAGCTTTTGCCTTGGGTTTTGTACAATTTGCTAAGTTCTTGCAGGCTCTGGGGCAGAGTGCCAGAGGAGTTTTCCTGTAGATGGGTGAACAGCTGCTCTCTCTGGCTTGAGGTTGAAGGAGTGTGGTTTGCTGCTGTTACATGTATGAAAAGGAGGTTTGTCTTGCAGGAAATCTACAACGTTCAGGACAGAACTGCAATTCAGCAGGACTGTATCCTCTCTCTGTCTCATTTAATGAAATGAATGCCCAGCGACGGCCTGGGGCTAAAGCAACATTAAAACTTTGTTTAGGCTACCCATAATTTTTTCTTAAACTTTTAAAAAAATATTAATGGTAGTCAATGCTGGTTAAATATTAAGATAAAATCTCATTTTATAATGTCTTATTATATAAAAGTTTCAGAAGGCTGGTTTTTTTAACATTTTGGAGTTGAGCTAATGTCTAACCGAAATCTAGTTTGTCAAATCTGCAGAACCTATCAGAAGATGCTGGATTTCATAGCTGGCTGTATATATCAGTACAGTTGGGCTGCTGAGGAGAGGCCTGCTCTTGAGCAATACTGCACGCTGGCACACTGTTCAGGTATTTAGCAGTGACTAAGAAACATCTGGCCTGAAATTCACCAACCTAGTGGAAAAAGGAAAAAGGCTCACTGATTGGGGAGAGCTTTTTAACTTCCTGCTTTTTATGTTCCTACTTTTAGCAATAGGCTAGCAGGTTAAGGGAGTTTGGAGAGCAGGACTTAGTCCCTCGTATCACCTTTCATATTAAGGTTTTTCTTCCAAGATGTCAGTTTTTCTTCCAGTTAAATAGTTATGTCTTACCTGGATTATGAAAGAAACAGACTTTGGATTAAAGACTTGCAGGTGTTTGTTTGTGTTATGGGGTTTTTTCCTCTTAAAATTTTATTTTAGCGTTTCAAAATGCAAATTCCCTGTTTAATGAGAAAACAAAGAAAGGAAAATTATTTTAATAAATGAAAGGCTACTGTGTATATATAGTGAAAATAGGTTTTGTTTTGCAAAAGAATTTCACTCTTCTGATTTTGAAGATGCAGCTCTTTGTTTTTCTACTGTTACAATGGGGCAGATGTAAAAAAGCACCAGCTTTTCTGCTTCATACAAATTCATTCTCTTCCTGCAGGTGCTCTCCATCTGATCGCAGTCTCAGCCTTCCATTTGACAGCTCAGTTGTTGCGAAAATGATTGGGATGTCAGCTGCAGAGGGTTAAGAACACAAAGGAAAAAACTATCAGCAGGAGCTGATATAATCTTGGGTGATGAGAAATCCTGCTGAAAGACATAGAGACATCTTACCAAACAGGCCTGTGCTAAGCAGCAGGGAGAGATGTGGGTTCATCTCCAAGCAAGTATTGCAAAGAATGCAAGAGCTAAATTGTTTGCATCCTTACTGTGCTGTAGTAGTTGACAAATTTAGTATAAAGTAGTTTTTAATAATATAAAATTGAAAATATAAATTCCATTTAAAAAAAAAAAAAAAAAAGCTGCATTCAGACAGTGTAAGATCTTTGCCAAGCTTGTTCCACAGCAGTGATTAACCTTCCTTGAGAGAAGGGAGCTATTGTTTCTCCCCTGCTCCAATGATGCTGGGCTTGGTGAAGGAGGGTTTGTGTTCCTGGAAGCTTCTCTGCTTTTTTTCAGCTGCATCAATTGGTCCAATGAAAACATCACCTCTCCCTATAGGGCATGTCTCACTGAAGTTGCTGTTTCTGCTTTCATCCATCTGATGTGGATCATTCTCCTGTCTTCCTTATCTGTGTAAAATGACCTGAAAGGTCCTAATGGACCTACTGATTCTGTTCTGTGGTTCTGTGGCCCTGGGGAGTGTAACACACTCTACTGCCTCGTGTAGCTGCAGTGTCAGTCAGCAGTAGGGAATCCAGCCCAAGGGGTCATAGTTAAAATCTGCAGTACAAGGACTAAAGGAGGGGGAAATGTGATCCTTTTTCGTTGTTTTACTTGCCACTCGGTTTCTAATACTTTCCAATTTTAGTCTTTGTCATTTCCCTTTAGTAGATGCATAAGTAAGCTCCCTTTCCTGTTCCAGTCTGTCCTTTCCCTATAGTTATGATACAGTTTATGGAATTCTGGAATTGAGACAGAAATTGTATCACTGCTCACATAAATACATTGACCTCACCCACTGTTGCCAGTTTTTTAGATAGGGGCCCTTGTCTGCCTTCAAATCCAGAAAAAAAAGTATTTGCTTAAAATACAGGAGGAGTCAGGTTAACCTGAATTAAGAGGTAATTAGTCAGCTCAGGAGCTGCACGTGTCTTCCCAGTTGCACTTGCTCTGTATCAAACAGGCACAATGTGCTGCCTTTATAATGGATAGGCAGGAACAGACATGGGCAGACTAAACATAATGTAATTAAAGTAAATCACATATTTAGAAGCAAGTAGGGGGAACAATCCAAAGGCTGCTTGGAGGATTGGCATTGCAAAGATATTTTCTGTTTGTGGTTTCACTAGAACATGAATACAAGTCATTCATTTGAAGGCATGTGGTTATATTCAAGGAGCTCCAAGAAGCTCAGCAGGTGTGGGTAATACAGACATGAAGGATACACATGCAGGCTAAACAGTATGTCAGAAAAGAGCAGGATTATTTTTAGAACCATAGATGGCTGTGTCTCATCCAGGAAGTACAGGGAGGAGATCTCTGAAGCAGAGCATAAGAATGTAATTTTTAGTGACTTGGCACAGAAAACTGTTGTGTTTTACTTTCTTATTAAGCAGAGACCAAGAAGCAAACTCAGTTTGTAAAGGAGCTGTGTTCTGAAGCACATGGAATAATCATGGATACTGAGACCACAGAACAGAGGTGATTGTCATGAAAGAAAAAAGTGAGACAATGGATTAAGAAACAATGGAGAAGAGTAAACAGCACATACACATCCAGGCAGGTTTTTAAATATAAGGCCTAAGTTTAGATGCTTAATTCCACAATTAGGCAGCTCAGTAACAGGGCCAGATTTGTCAATGTGAACTTCTCTTTTAAGAGAACTTGATAGAGAATGGCATTGGCTCAGCACTTCTGGAAAGGAAGCTGCATAATTGACAAGCTTGACTTTTTTTTGTCTCCAACTAAATTAGGTATTGTGTTCAACCAAGAAACTGAGTCCTTGTTCTCTTTCCTTGCTCCACCCACAATGTTTTTAATCCTCCTCACTTCTGGGGAAAGAAACCATTTGTGCACTCTTATTTTCTGACTGGAGTGACTGAATGGGTTTTGTTTTACAATACACCAAAGTTGTTTATTAAAAACTTGGATTAAGATCTTAATCAAGCTTCTGTCTTTGACCTGAATGGAAAAAGCCATTCCAGCTCCTATTATACAGCATCAACTGTTGTGAAATAGATGCTTCTCTCCAAAGAGTCCAAAGCAATATTAAGGTCTGGGATCCAAAATGGTTTACTTGTTAAGTGCATCTCTTGCGGTGGTAAGTCAGAAACTTTCCTATTTGTCAGTCCAGTTGAGAGAAGAAACACAGTGGTGATCATATACTCTCCCTCATATATTTCTGAAAACACACATCCTTGCTTTTCTGACTGTTAAGGTGGTTCTTCTGATCAAGATTAATGTACCAGTATACCCCTAAACCTACAGTCTCAAAGAGTTTCAGCTGACAGCAGTGTAAATGGACATGTGGGAGGCTGGCACTGAGCTGGGATTGCTGAGCACCTGCACCAAGTTGGTTTTATAGAAATAGATGCAAGTTTACAGAACCAGCTGTTTGGATGTTATCCAAACCTCATCTTGGATGCTGAGGACAGAAACGTAAATTCAGAAACTTTGAGAAATTAGCAGACGTAGCTGAAGACATGCTCCTAGTACACATTAGTACACATGAGATGACAGCATCAGTGGAATGTCATGTTCCTGCTTGAAGACACAAGTCCCGTGTCTCCCCATGGACCCAGCCTAAGCTTTTGCTTCTGCCACTTGATCTGTCTGAACTGGGAAGTTAATCTGGTCCTCTGCTAGGCAGAATAGCTATGAGCGGCTGTAGAGCCTTCCTGTGCAGGCGAGTTTCCGTGCCGGGACAAGCAGGAAGGCTGACACCACACGGCTAGAAGGGGCATCGAGGGAAGCGGGGCGGGCCGGGAGGCGCCTCTTTCCACAGTCCGCATGGAACATCCGCACGCCCAGACCCAGAAAACGGGTTTTGAAGGAGGAAGTGTCACACGTAAATGACATGGTGAGAAAACACTCTTTTCATGTACAGCTACCAGCCTCTCAGGCAGAAGCCCTCAAAGAGCTTCTTAAGCACTCAACATATTTATGCGACTTTAAGTGGTCTTGAAGTCTTTGGGAGACTGGCCCTGAGCCTCAGTGGCTTTCTTCCGGCCTCTGCAGCCTCCTGTGTACTGGCAGTTTTCTCTTCACCTTGTCCCCCGTATAAAAGGAAGATCTGTGGATGTAAATTGTATGTTGATCCTATTTTTCAGTGTGCTTTATTTAGTTGAACCACTCTGATATGCTACATCATCTGTTTCTGCTTCTTTGAATCCTATAGTAATTCACTGTGTGTCACACAAATCACAGATCACTGGGATATTATTTATAAAGGCTAGTTCATTTTCTATTCACTTACTCGCCCCTAAGCAAGCCAGGATTTAAATACCTTCAAGTTAAATAGTCTCAGTGTTTTCACTGAGTGTAAAGTAAGATGAGCAACTCCTCTCATCTTCAGAGTTTCCTTTTAAAAATTAATGCAAATCGGCATATGTAAAGATGTCTGAGGAAATTATTTTATGATGCAATGCCCTGTTGTCTAATGAGATTTAAATTTGTGGTGCTAGGAATTGACTGAGAGAAAGAAAAACTTATGTAAAGACTTTGCTGCAAAAGTGGTTTGGCAGGATTGCATTGTAGCAGAAGCCAGAGACACTGGGCTCTAAAGAGGGATTGCTTGCCTTGGAAACTGGAACCAGAATCTAGTAAAAATGGAGAGCTGATATGCATATATAAAACATAGATAAAACCATATAGTTTTCTTAGTTTTAGAGTTTAGTCATCATTTCAGTCTTGCTTAAAATAATTGTATTGGCTGCGCGAACCAAAAGGACTCAGTCTGCGTGCAGAGGTTGCCCAGTGGTGTGTAGCAGTACTGCTCCCCAGCTACTTCAGCTCCTGCTTTTCCAGAGGCGATTGTCCTTTTCCTGTCTGTGTCAGCAAACAGGAATGTGTGCCCATGCCGTGGTCTTCCTTGGATACAGTCCTTAGAGTATCAGTTTAACATGCCAGAGTGAGAACTGAGATGTGGGTAGCGACCGATCCTGTCACCGAGACTGCGGGAAGAACAGAAACTCTCTAACATCTCTGCATTGTTAGAGAATCGAGACAGTACTTTATTCTGGCCGGGAAATGCAATAGAAATTATTTTGTCCACGCATGCCCAGGTTGTGCCATGAAAATCATTCCATCACAAGTGTTTTTTCACCACACATTTCACATATTTATACAGACTAATCCGTAAGAAATTCACGTTCATTGGTCTTAAATTACACAAATCTTAGTATTCTGTTTCCTGCTGGTTATTGATCCCTTCACCTTCGATGCTAATTTGGTCCTCATTCTTCAGTTCTCTTAGCGATCTTTTCCCTGACTAGGCATCTCCTACCGCACCGGGGCGGGTAATGTTTGTTACTTGTCTCCTGTGCATCTGGTGGCTACTCCCAGTCTGCAGATGTTAAGCTCATCACACCCCAGCTGATGAACAGCGTCTTTTGAAGAGAAACTTCAATTCCCCTCCCCCTGGGCAAAGGTGAACAAATCCCTGACTAAAGTTAAATTTAAAATGTTAGAAGTTGTATCATTTCCAACCACCCCCGCCAACTTAAACTGTGTTGCAATGGAAGTAACTTTTGTCACAAAGTCCCAACAACAGCAGAAGGGGGTGATGTCTTGTGCTTTTAAATCAGCCTTCACAGAAAATACTTTCATTTTGAAATACAGAGCAAATTAGTTAGAAAACACCGCTGCCTGCAAATTACCGTCAGAAGTGCCTTCTTTGGTAGTATCAACACAACTCATCTTGCAAAACTTTCGACTCCTTTGCAACACAGGAAAAGCTGGCTTTGGGTAGCTAAAGTAATTATCAGTGCTAACTTGCACTCTTTGCTTCTCCCTGAGTAACACCTGAGGGAAACTTCTAGGAATAGGGTCCCAGTTCTAACTGGTTTATCAACCCAGGTGACTGATACAGGAGATAACATCCAAGGTGTGGTTAGATGACAAGGAAAAGACCACTGAATGGCTCCCTGCCTTCAGAAAGGAATTATTTTCCCATTTACATCTCCAGTTCTCTGCTTCCAGCTGTGTGTCCCTGCTGCTTTCTTTATGATGTCTTATGTGTTCTTGATAAAGCAAGCTGGCATACTAGCAGCAAATACAAGTAAATATCCTGCTGTTGGATCAGATAAATCTGGTCAAAGGACCAAAGCCAGTTCAAAGAAATACTTGGCTAGGAATGCACAGCTCCTGGGAAGGCCATTGTTTCAATAGGACATTAGATGAGCTTCTTTGATGGTATTTAATGGGCTCAGCTGCATCACCAAACAGTTCAAGGAGGCTGAGACAGCCCAACACCACACTTCTTCCAAAAACATTCTCACCATCAGCTTGCAGCCATAAGTGAGGCAACAAGGACAATGGAACACCTCTCTCAAAGTTGTGTGCCCTGAAATCAGCCAAGCTTAATGTAATCTTCCTCCTTGGTAATGCTGCTAAAATAGCTGAAGCAGATCCCACCTTTTCCCTGCCTGTCTGCTGCTATTCCAGTGATGCCCTGCTGTGTAGCTGCTCAGGACTACCTCAGGGAACTGATCTACAAAAACAAAATTGCATAATTTCTCAGGTGTGCCAGGTCACTTTATCCACTTTATATCATAGGTGCACAAATAACAGAAGGGGCAGAAAGAGGATGGAAGAAATGGCTGGGAACAGATCTCTCTGAAGTAACATGCCACCAGCCCCTTTACAAAGGGATGCATGCTGAGTCTTCATCATCTTGCCATTAAATACAACCATTTTAGTGCGGCTGTGCAGCTAAGTAAGCCCCACAACTGCTATATTTCTTGAGCAGAGTAGATAATGTGGCTGATTAAGGATCAGAGAGAGGGTAAGACAGGCCCAAGTCAATGACTCCCTGCAGCTCTACCTATACCCTGTCCAAGAAGAAAGAGGAAATTTGATATTGTGATATCCTCTGCATTGAATGAGTTAAAGATCAGGATTGGCACATATCTGTCAAGAAGGATAGTCTCTATTCTAACAGACTCTCTTCAATAGATATGGGGGGAAAACACGTGTTTTTGAGAATCTTTTTGAAACTGTATTTTGGCATGAAAACCAGATGTGTGCTCTCAGACGTCTCACTGCAGTACATTTCAGGGTATGTTTGTGTGAGGCTTGTTTTGCTCGTGTGAGCAAACTGCAGCCTGTCCTCTGACAGCAAAGGCACAATGCAGTAATATCTTACAGTCCCACAACAGTGGATTTGGGATTTTTCCCTTGTGAATAGCACTACATGGTATATTTCTCTCAAGGTGTCCTACCCTCTGATCTTGGCTCATAGCTGAACAACATGTTGTTAAGATAAATAAGGTAAGTCAGAAGTCAAAGCCCAGTGCCTGCATATATCTCCAAGTACATAAACAAATGCAGAAGAAATTGCCAAATTATTTTTAAACTACAAAGGTGATTTAAACTAAAATGCTAGGATGGATATTGCAAAACCAGCTGAATGAATGAATATCAAAAAGTCCGTGCACTTGGTTTTGTGGAGGCAAGAGATAACTGAGATACTAATGCTTCAATGGAACTCATCAAAGCACAGAATAGTATTTTGGATGGCTTCATCACCTGCAGTCTTAGTTTGTGTTTACACTTAGTTTGTGTTCTGCTTTTCCAATGACATCAATACGTTTGCGCAACTTTTATGCATTAATTCCAAGAGCCTTTTTTGGGTGCTGTAGATGGAAAACAACCTTTTCTACACCAGATGGCGCAACCACCAGCGAACCTCCCCTAACAAAACCTCCTTCCGGGGCGAGCGGGGCGGAGGCTGAGTCCCAAGGCTCCGAAACTGCAGTGGTGCCTGTCAGACCGGCTAATGGAATCAGGGCAGGTGGTAGAAAAACAAGTTTAGTGTCACATACAGCATTCAAAAATGCATGTACCATTTGGCTTAATACTTCCTCTCTTCAAATATTGCCTTTCTGATAAAGACTCTGGATGTTACCCTGATCCGTACTGCCCACTGGTACTTAGAAAGAGGTTTCAATTTGTAAAGCAGCTGGGGTGGGGGATTTCCCTTAACTTTACTGTTTCATATTTAGTAAAAACAAACAAACAAACAAGCAAACAAACAAACAAAAACCCAAACAGAAGAAATATTCTTGTCCAAGTAATGGACTTCGACAAGAACTGCCTGTTACTTGTTCAAATGTTTCTAGTGCAGATGGCCCCATCACAGTTCTCCTCAGGCTAATGCATGCCACATATTAGAAACTGCTACCAGCTGGCTTTCAAGTGGAAGTTAGGAAGAATTAAAACTCTACAATAAAAGAAGAAAAGCAGAATGAAATACATATATATATGGATATTAAAACACTATTAAAAAGGAGCAAACCCTCTTGCTATATGCTTTTTATAGATCCAATTCTACAAACATTTTCACATATAACTACCAAAAATCAGGACACGTAAGAGTAATTGCCAAATAGATTGTGATCTCTTTGTTCGAAAAGACTTTTTTATATCTTTAGAGCGTGTATGTGTCTCTCTCTCTATATATATACTGTGGAAATACTAACAAAATCTGAAAAGCAGAAATGACATGGAGGAGAGAAGGATACAGGAATATGCAAGTACTGGGAAGAAAACACTGTTGGAAGCAAAGTGGAGAAAATCAGAGGCGAATGTGTAAAAGAAGCTCAAGACAGTGTTGGTCATCCCAACCAGTGTCTGGCACCTGAACAGCAGGATGCCAAAATTCCACTCCTTAGTGTTTCTTACTGCAGATGTGAGAATGTAAAACATGTGTGAGAGCTTTTCCTTTGACCCAGGGGGAAAACATGACATTTGCCCTTGAATTCGGTGATTGTCATGTTCCAGGGCCTTGGAACCCAGCTCGGAACAAGCAGGTAAACTGTCATTGCTGTTGCAGTGGAACTGTACTGCATCTCTGTGGGTCACCAAACTCCCAGAAGAACTCAGCTCTACACCAGTTCTCTGCCGAGTGCTCTGCTGAAGTTACTATTCCCTTGCTCCACAGAGACAACTGTTTCTGTTTCAGTATCATTAATGTGCTCCTTACCTACATGCCGTTGTTTCATGTTTGTGTTTAAACAGGTACTAACTCACAGGCAGGCAAATGGGCACTGTAAAAAACTTCTCTCACTTGGCAACAAATTATTGCATACCAGCTCCTGGCTGCTGAGGTGACTTTCAATCAGGATCCATGTGAATCAAGAGAGGGCATATGGGCAAAAGAAAAAACAGACTGGGTAAGCAATGTCATTTTTCAGAATAATGACTTAGCAAGAAAAATCAGTTTATTTCAGGAGGTATATGGATCTGTGCCTTATTCGGGGAGACATTTAATCTCAAGGAAACTCTTTGCAGCAAATCTACTTCCAAAGTGGGCTTCAGAGTATATCTCCAAGGTTGATAACTTTGCCCCGTTTGTGAAGGCAATGAACTCTTGGAGGGAAGCTACTCAAATAAGCCTTCACGGTTTCAGGTCAAGGCTACATCAGACACTAATGACTCTAGTAAATTCTCCAAACTAATCTAGCTACTTGCACTGTTGTTTAACTGCATGTGTTAGAACTGTATGCTAAAAGTTGTACTGAAGAAGCTCTGCTCTCAAACACAGAGAGCCAGCAGAAAAGTGACTTTGTAATTCATCAGTAAATCAATTGTATTAGGAAAGGAAGAGGGCTGAGGCTTTTTTCAGGAATGGATGGTACATCCTGTGTCAGGTAAAATCATACACCAGTCAGTAAGACTGCATCTAACAAAGATTAAATTGTGGAGTCGAGTACCAGAAGGTTTGCTAGGAAGGATATTACAGATCCTGTGATCCAAAGCAAAGCAAAGTTATTCTTTGTATAACAGGCAGATAGAAAGCAAGTATGGAGTGTGCAGAGGAAATGTGGGCAACTGGGTCAGCAAGACTGGGACAATTCTGGAAGGTAAATGATCAGGTACATAGAATAGGTCAGAGTTAAGAAGCTGCTGGTTGTGTAATAAAATCCCTTCTTGGTTTTGTTGTTAGAAACAAACAGTTCAAGTAACAGACAGACACTTAAAATAATTTTTTTGTCTTTTCTTCCTCTAACCTAGACTGCAGCCTGACTTGAATACTACTTCAGGCCTGACCTCATCATCAGCTGTAGTTCTCTCCATGCAAAGCATTCCCAACAAATTGGATTTGAATTGCATGCTGTGTTTGCTCTTAGCTTCTCCTGGATCTAGATTGTCCCTGAATACATTTCAGTTTCAGACTGAAAGATATCTCAGTGTTTCACATGAGTCCTATTAGCCTGTGCATACCCCACACACCCTTCTGGGCCACTCCCTTGAACAGAAATTTTTTTTGTGCTGGAGTTAACAGCACATTTGAAGGACAAATCAGCACTGAATTAAAAGAACAATTCTAAACTGAATTGGCACCATCCTACTTTGATTAAATAAGGCAGATGAGCATGATTATACTGGGACTTTTCTGATCTAATTGCATACAATCAAGTATTTCTAGGAAAGGAGAGATCACTGGATTGTTTAATTTTCACAGTTTAGTAAAGCAGGATATGGTCACAATCTAGTCACATACTTCACCCTTGCATAAGAAGAAAAACAGGTTTATTCACTCAGAGATGTGCTTAACAAAAACTATTTGAAAGTAAGAGGAATCTTTTCCTGAGATTTCTCCCTTTTAGTTATTTAGAATTGTTCCATGAGCTTCTTTCAAAAGTGAGGACTAAACAGAAAACTAGAGAGGGAAAAAACACCCAACCTTTTCGTTCTGTGTTAGATATTGAGCAGAAGTTCAAAATAATTGGTTTATATTTTTGCCAGTTGGCTTCCCTTCAGAAGGCATACGCTATTTTTTTGTTTAATTGTGCTTGTGGCTGACTGTGCTGCTACTAAACAGGAATCAGATTTGGGCAGACAGATTACCAATGTTTCCCAGATGGATGAAAGAATAAATGCTCCAATTAAATTAGAGCAGAAGAGCTGCCGTTTTCTGATGTGGGGTTATTCCACCTCCAGGTGGTTTTGAAGCAGCTGTAGTTAACGTGCTTGAGAGCAGACATACCTGAACTGAGTGCCTGTGGGAGGGAGGTAAGAGCTCATGAACCACTGCTAGAAAAACTTTTTTTTTGAGACCCTCTTTTCCAGTACACCTGAAGTAATTTTACATTTTTCAAAATAAACATCTGAAGTTATGGAAATGTAGGAAACTGACGTTCTCGTATCCAAAGCACCCACATGGCACATGGTGTGATTCTTGGAGGTGTCCTGTCCAGGGCCAGGAGTTGGGCTTTGATGATCCTTTTGGGTTCCCTTCCAAATCAGAATATTCTGTGGTAAGACACCACAGCCCAAGGTGTGCACCCAGATGAAGCTGTAGAACGCCTGCTGTGGCACCCAGCCTGCAGAGTAACTGGGGTTGTTGGGAAGGGCGATGCAGCCCTGGAAAGCTCAAACATGGCTCCTGCTCACCAGGAAAACATAAGCTGGACAGCAAGGAGTGTTTGGTGCTCCTTATTAAACCGCCGCAATAGCATTGCATGTGGTTTTTGGGTTCCCACTGCTGCTATGAGCTGTGCTCTTGATTCTTGCCTGTCTGCTCAAACTTGCACACAGGAAGGCTGCATCTGCTTTTCACTTAGTAGAACCTGAGTGTCATTTCTAGTAAGAATTTCTGTTGGAGGTGCTGACAGACCTCTCCATTGGGATAGGCGTTAGATTATGAAATATAATTTCTCTGAATCAAATATGCTATTACTGGCACAAGGATTTCTTATCACTATGCTTTTTCTTACACAACAGGAGTGCCAAGAAAACAACAAAATTCTTTCTCCTGTATTTGTACTGAATTGTACAGAACCCCTGTCTGGCACGTGGGGTCACAGCAGCCCTGGCAAAAAGCCGCATTAAGTAACACATGCCCCAGCTGCATTTCAGCATCTTTCTTCCTTTGTCCTTTTACCTTGACATGCCTGACAATCTGCAGCCCACAACTGATTCCAGATTTACGTCACAGTAATAGAGACGCAGTCTAAGGCTTCAGAAAACATACATCAGCACAGTGCAAAGCCCAGGAGGGTTGCTTTGAATTTATTTCTTTTTTGTCCGGGAGCAGTTCACAGACGGTATGAGATTATTCTATATGAATAGGAGCAAATGGCTTGGAGATGAGATCTGACGAACCCTGGCCACCTATGCCTCTGATCAGCATCTGGCAAGGACCATATTGTGTATGTGCTGAATAGGCAGCTGCCAGGAAAGGGTAGGTAGGGCATGTTGAGGGAAAAGAAATTACAGTGAGGAATGAAAATAAGAAATTGAAGTGTTTTAATGGTCCGTCCATTCACTTGAGTTGGGCACTCCTGCAGCACAGGGACCCACCCTTCCTCTGGCACATGTGCCTGTAGGTAGACCAGATCCATTTCAGGAAATAATTTAGCTTATAAGCATTAAACAGTGAAATGTCTACAGTTAGAATCTGAACTTATATTAAAAAGGGTCTCATACAATGTTAGTTAATCACAATGTAAAGTGAGTATCTCCAGTGAAGGCAGCTGGGCCTTAACTGCTCCAGGTATTTTCTATAGCATTATAAGTAAAATACACAAGTGTAGTGACATCTCCTTTTCTTTTTACAACCCTCAAATAGTGGAGAAGTTAGCACTCATAACTATACAAGCTTCATCCTTCAAGTAAAACTTTTTTATTATACTTGTCCTGAATTATCAAGCACAAGAAAATAATTACGTATGTTGATGACATGGCAACACTAACTGTATCAGTGACAAACAAGTGTTTCAGCACTGCGTATCCCCTTCTTTCCCTAAGCTAGCACAGACAGCATATTTTACCTACTTGCAATCTCCCTTAACTCAAGATTAGTCTGTTGGAGAAAAGAGATAAGATTGTCCTTGAAGACTGATAAAAATTCTAGACAGAAACTGTTGGGGGTTTTTTTATCCTTAGCAGTTAATGAATTGGTAAGGGAAATTATTATTTAAATAATCTCAGTCTCAAAGTCATTGGTCACAAGATGCTTATTGGTAGAGAGGTGGAAAAAGAAAGTCATAGTTATGAGTTTGGCAAGTCTTGGACTGCAGAAAATTTATTGCTAATTAAAAAAATCTCTCTAATTTCCCCACAGCCATGGCAAAATGATACTGTGCTTAAGATGAGGATCAATTATGTGATAGGTTCGGGAGAACTACATAAACAACTTTGTTTGGCTTGTTTTCAGTTCAGTAAAATACATTTTGCATTGGAAGTAAATTGTGTTGTCTGCATGAAGACAAGATTGAGCATCAGTAGTAGAGCTGTTCAGTAACCATTTACTTCCATCCTCTCACATTTTTATGTAGATGGAGTTTTCTCCTAACAATGAAATTAGCTAGCTAAGGGTTTCAGGAATTGGGGTGCTGGGTGAAAAATCTGACTTTGCCTGCTGCAGGACATTCATGACTCCACTTGAAACAGGTTTCTGTTTGCCATGAAATCCCAGCACTAAAAGGAGGTGAGCAGGCTTCGCGAAACTCTGGCAGCTTCTCGTTTGTCCCTCACTAAACCTTGAGCTTTATGCTCTAGAGGTCATCTTGAAAATCCATCCTCACACAAATATCTAGATTTAAACCGTTGCTGGAATTTTTACAAGGTGCTGTGGTTCATGAGAAGCTGTATTTGGCCAACAGACAAGTCCAGGCAGTTATCCGCTGCTTGTTTGGACAAGTTAGTTGTCATGGAAAATTAGCATTACACTCCCTCTGCCCTAACTTATTTTTAAACACTGTCCGCAGCACTCGTGTTCTCTGACAAAGCTTTGCATTATTCAAAAATAATTTTGAAATGTTACCATGGGCAAAGAAAAAAACCCGAGAATTAGAAAAGACAGTCAGACTAAAAACTAACCAGGTCGAGTTGAAGCGTAGCAGCAGTACCCGTGAAAGTAACGTACTTCCAAACGCCCTACATTTAAAAGATACAGAAAATTATAGAATGGGAGATGACAAGAACATAGGACGACAACATCCAATTATCTTTGGATGCAGAGTTTTCTCCTACTCCCATCTCTTAAGCACCTCTGAAAAAGCCCCACCGAGAGTGCGTGAGCGGGCGCCGGACGGAAGCGGCAGCGGGCGGTGTCGCAGCGCGGCCGCGGCTGCCGGCGGAGCCTTTCCGCCGTTCCCTCAGGGCCGGGCCCACGGCGGCTCCGCCCGCGCGCCGCCACAGGGGGCGCTGCGGGCACCAACATGGCGGCGGGCGGCGCGGGCGGCGCGGCGGGGCCGCGGTAGAGGGGCCGGGCAGGGCCCCGGCGCTCCCGGCGCTCCGCCCGCCGCGGGCCGGGCAGCGGAGCGGGCGCGGCTGGCGGTGCGTGGGGATCGATCGCGGCTCGTTCGGGGGCCGGGGGTGGGGGTCGGCGCCGGAGGTCCCGCCGGTCGTTCGTGCGGCCCTCGGTGTTGGGGGAGGGGCTCCCGCTGGGGGGACGGGGCCAGGCCGCGCCGCGCCGCGCCGCGCCGGGCCGGGCTGGGCGGGGGGCGCGGGGACTCCGCTGTTCCTTCATGCTGTTCCTTCATGCTGTTCCTTCGCTCTCCACGCCGCCGGACCCCGCCGCGTTCGGCGGCCGCGGTGAGTCAGCGCCGGCCCGTCGCGCCCGCCCGCCCCCCGCGGTGACTCGGCGGCGGCGCTGCGGATCATGCTCAGGCATGTCGGGCTGGGCCGGTGCTGGTGCTAAGTCCTGACTTGCCTCCTCTTGGCAGCGCTATATAAGGCCCGGCCCGGCCCGACTCAGCCCAGACACCGCCGCCGGAGTCCAGCGTCTGGGCTGGACGAGGCACCGAGGTGAGTGGGCCCCGCCGGCGTGGCGGCTGCCGCCCGCCCGGGTTGTATCGCCGGGTGCCACGTTCTGAGCTTGTTCTTCCCTTAACTGCAGGCAAATGTGCAATACCAAGATGTCCTCCCTTTCGGATGCCTCCTCTGTCACCGCTTCGGAGCAAGAGGCGCTGGTCAGTAGCTCTCTTTTTTTTTTTTTGCGTGCTTTTTGCAAAGTTTTTAGCGGCTAGTTCAGAAGAATCGCTATCCTTAGGAAGTGATGGTTGGAGAAAAGCCAGGAAGTCTAGCCAGTGAAGTTGGTCTTTCTTTGGTTCTGTTGTAAGCGAATCTTAATCATAATTGAGAGTACAGGGTGATGGTGTAGGTCTAGACTGTTTCCTGGAGATGTCTGGTGTTTTTTACTTTCTTTTAATAAAAAGGATCCTATGATCCGATTTGATCGTGGTAAGTATTTCGGGTGGAAATTGTTAAAAGATAACTGAAGAGCTGTGGAAAATCTCCATCGTATAAAACATACTCGGTGAAATAATCTGAAGATTTTCGACTTTCTCCTGTATTGGAATTTGTAGGAAGGTTGTAAGAGTCTTCATTTGGGTTTATGGCTTTGCATTTCCAGGCTTTGCATGATGCAGTGACAGTTCTGCTGTTTTGTCCTTAGTTTTCCTGAGGATGGAAGCCCTTTACACCTGAAATGCGAGTTAAAAAGCTGCATATGTACAATGATGGTTCAACTAGATTTTCTTGTGTAGAAGTGTAAAACTTAAGTACGTGCAGTAGAACTTTAAAAAAGTGAAATTGCAGAGCAGCAGGCTGTTCAAAATTGATTTTTTTGGTTTGTGTCTTCCTTTTTTTTTACGTCATCATATTGTGATATTACTGTTTGCTGTCAGATCTGCAAGGCTGCAGAACTTCATGCTTGGAGGAGTCAGGAGGAGAGGGCTAGGGAGTTGTGGATTCAGAGTTCTGAAGCTGCCTTGCTACACTTAACTGTCAGAAGTACTTGAGTAAATGATTGTTTGCGTCTTAGGAAACTCTAATATATATGCTGCATGTTCTAAATAATTCAGTTCTTGGGAGGGAGTGAATGGACAGCTAATGTTGTCCTCAGGCTTAGTTATCCTTTTCAAGCGGATCTTTGGAATGGAATGTAGAGTAGTTCCCCTGCTCCACCCTTCCCTCAAACATTTATCCCTTGTCTCTATTTTATTCACACTTCCCTATTTTGTTTTGTTTTTACTTTCTGTGCTTATTTTTTACTTTTTATTTTATGTAGTATATCAGGATAGCTAAATATTACCCTGCTTTTAGAATGGATACGCTGTGGTTAAAGGAGTGACACTAGAATATGCTGTTCGGGGAGCATCAGTGGCTCCACAGGCTTTGCTGTTGTGGCAGCCCCTGCAGCTTGTTCTCATCTGCTGCACTGGTGCTGGCACGGCTGTGTGGGATGGTGCAGTTTGTATGTGTGGGGGAAGAGTTTTTTCTTGTTTAATTTTTCCTTCCTTTGCCTTAGAAATTGCTATAGACTGACTGCAGATTAGACTGCTGGCATGGTGTGTGGGTGGGAGGCCATTGCAGAGGCAGGAGTGGGTGAAGTATGATGGATGGGACAGGATGTGCTTGTCCCAGCTAAGAAGAGTCTTCAGGGGTAGAGCAGCCCAGCTGGCAAATGCAAAACCAAAACCCCAGAAACTGTCACAGAAAGAGACTAAGAAAGAGTTTTGCTTTATGGCTTGCACTCTGGACCTGACAGTCACAGAGGTCTGTTTCTGTCCTCCCTCCCCTTTGGGAGTCGTGCTAATGGTTAAGGGAGCAAAGCTGAATTCCTCAGGACCCAGCCCTGGACTTGGAACTAATAAAAAAATCCCGTAGCTCCAGTTAAGGAATTTGTGTTTACCAATGTGTTGAGGTTTAACCCCAGCTGCCAACTAAGGAGCACAGAGCACCTTGTTCCCTGCCCCTCAGCTCCCTCAGTGGTGGGAAGAGGGAATCAGAAAACAAGGCAAAACACGTGGGTTTAATAACTGAAGTAAAGTATAGGAGTAATAGTAAAGAAAAAGGAGAGTGGTTAAATCCAAGGAGGACAAGTGTTGCACAAAGCAGTTGCTCACCACCTGCTGATGGATGCCCAGCCCATCTCCAGGCATCAGTCAGCACTTCCTGGCTGTCTGCCCTGTTCATAACACTAGGACTGACTTTCTGCAGTACAGAATATCCCTTTGGCCAGTCCTCATGGCTTGTTGTGCAGCTCCTCAGTGGCAGAGCGTGGAAAAGTCCTTGATTCAGTGTAGCTACTTAGCAACAACAACATCAGTGTGTTGTCAACATTATTCTTCCTCCAAACCAAAAACACAGCGCTGTACCAGCTACTAGGAAGAAAATTAACTATCCCAGCTGAAACCAGGGGAAAGTCAAAGACTGGACTTAGAGCTGAGTGTATGGGAAGTTTAGTGTGATTTGATTCATATTATTTGCTTTTATGAAAATAGATTTTAATGCAGTTGTATGTTTGCATATCAGATCAAGACTGAAGGTGGAAGACAACCTGTATAAATAATGTTTTTTTCATTAATAATTAGTGCACACTGTTTTTCTTCTACACACAGGTTAAACCAAAGCCACTGTTGTTGAAATTGTTAAAGTTAGCTGGTGCTGAAAAGGACACTTTTACTATGAAGGAGGTGAGAGCTTTTAATCACTAAAGGTAGACTACAGTGGGTAATGGGTACAGATAGATGGATTGGGCTGGTTGAATGGAGGGGGGGGTAGTGTTGTTCATAGCTTGTCTAGAAATTGTGGTAAGACACTTTATGCTCCTGCTGACTTGTATACCCTGCTGGGTATTTAGCAAGTTTCTCAAAAATCTGAACAAAAGTTTCTGGTGGTCAGTAGAATAGCAGTGTTCTTTTGGTATGATAGATGAATATCCGTTGGCTCAAAGAGACTATTAGGCTGAGTTGGGAGAGCAAATTTCAATGTATTTAATATGCTTTGTCTTTTACACTTAAACTTGAAGCAACAACCTGGGTATTTAATGTCTGTATTTCATTTATTTCACAGGTAATATTCTATATTGGACAATATATTATGTCTAAGCAATTATATGATGAAAAACAGCAGCATATTGTACACTGTGCAAATGATCTCCTGGGGGATTTATTTGGAGTAACAAGCTTTTCAGTAAAAGAACACAGGTAAAATGGGATTCTTTTCTGAGAGTCTGGTTGGGAAATAATGAAGAACATAATGCATATGTCCCTTTTTTAACTCTTCGCATTTTCAGAGATGGTAAGCTCTCTTTTATGGTTACGTGTAGCTAACTTGTATCATCTCTTTCTTTATCCCTATTTAAGGAGACTATATTCAATGATTTCCAGAAATCTGATAGCAATCAGTCAACAAGGTAAGCTAGTTTAGGAGGGTGATTTGTTTGGGAAACAGCAGTAGGGAAAATATAATTTACATAAGGTATCTTGCAGGGAGTGATCAGTTAACAGTGAGCTCTTCATTATTAGCCATTTGGCTTTGCTCACTATAGTCCAGAGCAATCACAAATAGTGTATCAAAGCAAACACTTGTTTCTTCAGGAGAAGAAAAAAATTCTGGACAGAACATTTGAGTAATTTTATTGGACTAGAACCAGAAAAAAACAACTGAACAAAAAAGGCTCCTAAATTACAAACTTAAGTAATTTGCTTGTATTTGTTACTGAGAAAGCCCTCAACAATAAAGTTTTCATATTAAAACTTTCAATAAAGTTTTAATATGAAAAATTAGCTTCCTGAACTTATACCCAGTAATGAAATCAGGGGCAAAGAAAAGGCTCTCCTTTTTTTAATTATTTTTAAAGTTCTGTTTTAATTTTCACAACTGAATGTGAAGTATGTTTAGAACTGGTCCTTCTTAGCTATACTCACCCTTGTTTTAAATGGGCTGTATAGTTTTAAAAAGTAGCTTTGTGGTGATGCTGTGGATAGCTACTCCTTGAATGGAGAATTGTTACACACATTCCTGCAGTATAAAAATGCTCAATATAGCTGTAATTTTTGCCTAATACAGGGTAAGTTAAACAATGGAAGCCATTTTGTAAATTGGCCTCTAAATCTTTGTGAAGACACCCTTTGTTTCTAATTTTTCCTAAACGCAAATGTTCAGCTGCTGAAGTTGGGAAACTTGCTCTCTTCATCATCCCCATTGTTAAGCTGGCAAACTTAAATTTATCTTTCAATTCCTTTTTCATGAAAGACTATTAATTCAGGATCTGTCTGTTAGTAAGCATTATAGCATCAGCAACAGCTATTTTTTCTTCTATTGTATGTCTTTTTAATTCAAGGTTCCCATAAGATGATAAGTAATAAAAAGCACATTGGAGAGGAGCAAGTAGTACATTTTGTGCTTTCAGTTGACATTTCTTTTTCCTCCCCGCATTTCCACTTCAGTAGTGTTACAGAGAAGGTGCTGCATGCACCTGAAAAACAAAGGAGCAGTATGTTTCTTTCCATTGTTGCAAAATGTCTGGATTTTGACTTTTTGAGCCTGAAGTTGACTTTTTCTGCTGTATTGTATTATGGGTTTTATTTTGTTTTGGTTTCAGACTCTACCCTTGGTGACACACCTGAGGATGATGCCACATCTCAGCCTGGAGAAGAAAATGTTATTAAGGTGCTATTTTTATTTTATTTGAATAAATTTTCTGAGCTGTACATTTTTATTCAGTTTTGTATGATAGTGTCACTGGTTCAATGTAATAAATTGATTCTAGCACTTTACCTCATACTTATGCACAGGCTTACTCAGTATTTCCATTATCAGGAGTCTATGCAAGAGTTAGAAGAGAAGCAGACTTCATCAAATGTGACTTCCCGACCAACTACATCTTCTAGGAGGAGGACACACAGTGAATCTGGTACCTGCAGATTTGTGATGCAGAGCTTTCAGTAGCATGGCCACTTAGGGGAAAAAGCTACATTCTCTTGCCTGGCTGACTTGAAAGATGCTGACAAATACTATTCATGTTTCTCTGCTTATCTAAAACAAAATGTTCAGTCTGAAAGAAAAACACAATTCCTTGCATTGTTCTGGTGTCATGTTACAGTTTGGATCTCTAGAATTGTTAGTAAGATGATGGAGTAACTTGTTCCACAGCTCTGTTAAACTTTTTCACATCAGCAAGACTTTATCAGTTGTGTTATCATCATGATGAGAACACTTTTTTTTTGTAGTCAACTGATACCATCAAATTCATTTTGGTTCCCTCTGTAGACAGTCACAAAATTTGGCATTTTGTTTCTTCACTAAAGCCAAGTTTTCGTTGGATTTCAACTGGTGGGAGGCATCGAAGGTGTGGTAGTAACACAGGATGATTTTGGATATATTCAGGTCCCTCACCCTTCATTAAGCACTTAATGCTTAATGTTAAAACATCTGGTGATCTAAGCATCATATTTGCCTCTCCTTTGTCTTTATTGTGGTTATTCAATAATCACTGGCAAGTACATTTTCAAAACACAGAATGTTTCTCCTGATAAGTAGCAATTGCAATCTGGTCAGCATAAACCTGAGTCATTTTCTCAATGGAGGCGTTCTCTACAGTTCTACTTAAACATTGTTCTGTGGAATTTCTTACATTAGTTTGTTCCATCACTTACTGCCTTGCCTCGTGCCTTGGTGGTTGTAATTACCTGGGCAGTGATAATTCTGTCACTGTGTAGAGCTTCCTTTTCTTCACTTGCTCAGGAACGTTTTTCAATTCCTCGGCTTTCAAGTGGTATTTTTTGTGTCCCTCATAGGCCACTGTTACGTTAAGTCAGTCCCAAACCAGTGCTGCGTTGCTGAGCGGTTTGCACTAAATTAAAAGAACATTTTAATGTTGTAACTAAAACTGATGAAAGGATGGAAAGTCTCAGTTAAACATCACAACCTGTAATATTTAGGCATGGCACAGAGCACATAAGGTCCTGTGTTGTGCTTACGTATTGTAGGTTTGATTATTAACTCTTGTCTTTGCATCCATTTATTAGTTTGTTACAACCTTAAGAGTTCTTTCAATATAGTGTTTTTATATACACTTTTTTTCTAATTTATAGGAAATCTTCCCTTTAAACCACTATTCTTGTTAAATTGGGATGGTAGCGGCTCCTTTGGAGCCACTTAAATAGTGTATAGAGACCTTGTGGTGATACAGTATCAGTACGGCATGGAGCCATGACAACTAAATGAGGACAACGATGGACAGGAGCAACCCTTGGGCCTGGGGGCACCAAGTTTTGTGGGGCTCTCAGGGCGGAAAAAAGAAAAGAGAGGGGCTGAGCCAAGAAGCGCCAAGGGAAAGTAAGAGAAGTCTCAAAGTATGTACAAGTGTTTTGTTCTCCTTTTTTTTTTTTTTTTTTTTTTTGTACAATGAAAGATTCAAGACTTGAAGACTTGTGCATTGTCACATTGTGATTTTTGCAAGGCCAGGGAGAAGCTGGGCAAGAGGGTGGGTGCAAAAGGCACCTGTGGGGGGCAGCAGGCTCCTACTAAGACCTGTTGAACCAAAAGTTGTTGGCATCTTGGGAGGTTTTCACTCTGCTGCACTGACATTCTGAATTTACAACACATTTTTTATATAAAATTGGTTTTTAACCGAACACTCTAGAAGTCAGGGGAGCTGAATTTTGACTGACTTACCTCTAAAATGCTGTGCCCTTAGTCCTTGCGCTGCTGTAGGTGATTGTTCCAAAACACAGTGTATTCACAAAGCATTGTCTTTTTGCCTTCAAAACTGGCATGCTTAGTAAGCAGAGCTTAAGGCAATGCTTTCAGAGTTCAGCTTTTGCGTAGTATGTCTTGAAGATTTTCATGTTAGGGTGCGATGAAAGTTCTAATAGTTTGTTACAAAAATCTGGTTGAGTAAATACAATTACATATAGTGCAGCTGTTCACTGATAAATATGTTGAGGTGTCTGAAACTTGAACCTGAACTTACCTTGCTTAGCACAAGGTGTTCTATATGCATGTGACCTGGGAGCTAATTGCTCTCTCTCCCTACAAATTCTGGGATGGACTCAGAAACCCTCTGTAAGTGCCTTTCTGTCTATTGCTTGTAAAGCGAGTGAGGACAAGCAAGATTCTAATTGTATTTCCTGAAATTAGGAAGGGTTTTAACGTATCATGTGTGGAATAAAAATTCTTTCAAATTTGCAGTTGTTTTCCATGTGGAAACTGCCATTCATAAGCTGTACTGATGGGACAAGTGGGGAAAGCCAGCCCCTGAAATACTGGTTTCAGAAATGTTTCACACTATAAGTGGGTATAAGTGTTATTGTGTCTTTTTAAATAAGTCTTAGTGCCTTCTTGTCCCATAAAAAAATACTGAATTATTTTGCTTTATTAGATTTCTTTATAGTAAATTATATTTTAAACTTCTGTTTAGAATATTCAAAACTGCACATTGTATAGATATTTTTGAGTAATAAAAAATTCTTGACTATGCCCAGAAGAAAATTCTTCAGATGATCTGCACAGTGACAGAAGAAAGCGACACAAGTCAGACAGCATTTCGTTGACGTTTGATGAAAGTCTCTCATGGTGTGTAGTCAGTGGTCTGTGCCGTGAAAGAAGCAACAGCAGTGATTCAACAGATTCTCTTTCCATTCCTGTAAGTCAAAATAGAAATGTAAAATATTTTTGTGGTACAAAGTTTGCAGATGCCGCGAGTGCAGACATGCATCTGAAAACACAGTGTTCTTAATTAAAAGCAGCAGTGCCTTCAGTAGTGTCTGAGGAAAGAAAAGAGGTTGAGAGAAAAGTAGGTGTGTGGGTGGAATGGGGTTTTTCATAGATCTGCCAGCAAAGCTGATGTGAAATTTTAAATATTAATGTTGAATATTCTTTAAAAATCAGGATCCTCACTGCTTGTCACAGTATCGAAAAAATGTCAGATGTATTTTGTGTTTTAAAATAAGTATTCCTTAGGATGCTAAGAGACAAAAAGAGCCATAGACATTCCAAAATTTAGATGGCAGTTCTGGTACAGCTTTGGTAACTGTACCCAGTGGAATGGATACTGATGTTGCATTGCATTCATTTGCCATTTGGAAGTTTTGTATTGTTTTTAGCAAACACCAAGGCAAATTATTTGTGGTTAGATTAAGTTATGAAGAGCTGAACTAACAGTATTCCTAGTCACATACCGTGTTCTAAGTTGACAGAACTAATACTGTATCTTCGGTCTTCCTGTTTTGTAATTGTTAAGACATGGTCTCAGATTAAACAAAGTTTATGTGAACAGAGAATTTAATGACATGCAACTAGAAGAAATCATCTTCTTGCATCTGTTCTTTCACTTTCTGGAGGACTTTCTGAAATAATAACTGCAGCCTTTCAGCTGCCTACTGGCTGGGTGCAGTTTCTTATTACAGAGCCAACAAAAAGGTTCCAGACTTAGCTTTATTTTTACCCACCTATAATTCATTTATTTCATAAAAATTACTGTGTCTCACAGCAGCTGGTCCTTTTTCTTCCACAGTAATTATACTGAGTAGTACAGTTTTATCCTGAGAGTTGTTTTAACAGTAATGTTATGTGTATGGGCTGGTGAGTTTGAATGTGTGCTTTTTTAATTTTGTTTTTTTTCAGGATCTTGACGCTAGTTCATTAAGCGAAAACTCTGATTGGTTTGACCACAGTTCTGTATCAGACCAGTTCAGTGTCGAATTTGAAGTTGAGTCTATTTATTCAGAAGATTATAGCCATAATGAAGAAGGGCAGGAGCTCACAGATGAAGATGATGAGGTACTACCTGCTTTCCTTGTTTGACCCTGGGGGAGGGGATGAGAAGGAAAAGGAATTTCAGCATGAAAATTTTCTGTAAGTTTCCAAGGAGAACTCTGCAGATATATTTTTGAACCGCAGGTGCTGGTGTCACAATCTGCACCCAGTTGTTCATTAAATCCAATTACGTTCCAGTGCAGTTGGGTCACCCTTGTACGGCCCACCAGGCAGTGACTGAAACGGTGCTGAGGCTTTCTGCAGACTCTGAAATGGGCTATATAGGAACGTCTGGGTGCTTAACTTCTCTCACCGCCTGTTGGAGTTTGTGGCAGCATGTGTACTTCAGTCTTTCTGCATTTTTAATTCTAGGATTATGTGTTGAGCTTTGACAACACTTAATACCAAAGGGAACTTTTCTGAGTAACTCTTTCCAAAGGGATATGACCAAGTTTTTTGCCTTTGTGAGTGTTAATGTTTCATAGACATGCTGAACCAAAGTTTTAGAAATCTTTGTTAGTATGCAAGAAGACAGAAAGATTGGTTACCACAATTTTCAAGAGATTTCTGGACTGTTGGGAATGAAGTGAGACTGTATATGGGGTTTTCTTTCTGAGTTAGTTTTCTGTTGCTTTAGAGAGGTTAATTAGCTCATGGCAAGATTGGGTAGGTACCAGAGGCAGAATTCACCAGGGACGTACGTGAGAGGCTGAATGGGGTTGACTGTACTGACATACACCAAGCTGTAGTGTCGTGCAGAGCTGCACCCTGAGAGAGGATGGTATTTTGGAGGAAGATAAGATGGAAGTGTGCCCTTGCTCCAGACAGTAGTTTTGGGAATTGCAGAATGGCTGGTGTTTGAAGGGGCCTCTGGAGGTTGTCTCACCCACCTGCCCTGGCTCAGACAGAGCCGATTGCCCGGGTCCATGTGCAGATGTCTTGAATATCTCCATGGAGATGTTCATAGATGGAGACTTCATAGACGCTCAGGGCAACCCGTGCCAGTGCTCCTCCATCCTCACAGTAAAAGGTGTCTCCTGATATTCAGAGGGAGCTTCCTGTGTTTAATTTGTGCTGGTTGCCTCTTGTGCTGCCACTGGACATCGCTGAAAAGAGCGTGGCTCTGTGTTCCTGATGCCATCCTTACAGGTATTCACCCACATTGATCAGGCAGCCCCTGCCCTGAGTCTGCTCCAGGCTCAACAGTGCCGGCTCTTTCAGCCTTTCCTCACGTGAGAGTTCCTCTAATCCATTAATAATCTTAATAGCCCATCCCTGGAGACTCTCCACTAGCTTGCTATCTGAAAATCTTATCAGGTTAAAAATATTTTTGATTTTTAATTAAATGGCAAAACCTAGTTATATATTTTTAAAATTCAAACCAGGTTTATCAGCTGACCATTTACCAGGACGAAGATAGTGATGCTGATTCATTTGATGAAGATCCAGAGATATCTCTAGCTGTGAGTAAAAACTTTTCTGGCAAAGCATCTTAAGTTGGATAAACTGACATAGAATAGATCAAGAAGTATAGATGAATTCTATTGCTACCAGTGGGTTTTTTTTTAAAGAATTAAATTGACTTTTTCTTCCATGAGTGAAGGTTCCAATACAGTATGTTAATTACTGAACATGTGATTATTAAGGAATCCTGGGAGTGTTTTTTAAATAATAAATATGCCTCCTAATCCATTAAAAAAACACAATCTCATGCTAATCTACCATTTCATTGACTTGATGGAAGGAAATTATTTGGAGCCTAAATCTGACTTCCTGCACAGAATGGAAAAAAATTGAAATCTTAGTACATTTAAAAAACTCTTCCTGTAAGTCAGAATGCCTAGTTTTATTGCCAGCTTGAATGAAGGTACCTGTAACACACAGATGTGAAGGCAAGCCTTTTTTGAGAACAGTACTGTAAAAGTAGAAGAGGCGTTTACTACATTCTGAGAGACCGTTCTTGAAGAGTGGGAAGAAATTTAGAGTCTTGATGCAAAGTCTGGAGATGTTTGTGAAAAAACTTAGCACTTTAATTCTAGTGTGTACAATCTCTTTATTTATATTTTCTTTTCACAGTTGACAGTTGAATTAAAGCTGTTTTGTGAAACTGCTCCAGTCCCTTGATAGTCTGTAGGACTCAGAGGCTTTGTGTGTTAAAGATAGGGCTGGCCACCTTCTGAGCACATAGCAGTTCTTATGTGTGGGAAAAGCGACCTGTACATTATTTTTAGCATTTAAAATTAGTCTGATAAGTTTTTGATGTTATTGATGTTATTCAGGACTCATGTAAGTAAATTTTGGGTTGGTTTTTTTTTTGTTTTGATTTCCCCTACAGCTTACATTATTTCTAAGAAGGGTTTCTATCCTTAAAAACAAAATATATATTTTAACGAAATAGTGGTTTATTTTCATTGTAGTACATGGAGTAACCTCTGAGAGGCTGATGCACCACTTTTTTTTTTATTATTTTCTCTTATATTTTGTTTTCCTTTCCCGCCTTCTTCCCGTCTCGTTTTGTACTGGCCGATGCGTTGTCTCCTGCGGCTGTGTCGGAGCGCCCTCCCCCGGCCGTGTTGTGCACCAACAGCTCGGCGAACCGCGGGGGAAGGGTTCCTCAGTCTTGAATAGCTCCCGTTGCAGAAGTCCATAGTAGAAAAGAAGGGAAATTATGACCTTTTTAATAAGCTTTTCATGAGGGCCCCTGGAAAAATTTGTGGTCTGGTTTCTGCAGTTTTGCGTAAGAAATAATAATTTGTTCTATTCACAAACATACTGCAAAACAAAGGAAAGCCAGAGTCGTTTTAAAATAAGAACCACTTTAGTCTAGAACTGTAACATGGGGCCAAAACTACTGAATGGAATTTTAGAATTGTAAACAAGTTGGTAGTTCCACATAATAATTATTTTGGCAGTAATAAGTTGTTTATAATTTCTGAATACTTCAGTTATAAGTGTTCCAAGTCGCTTAAGCTTTTCCAACCTTTGATTCACTAAAGGATTATTGGAAGTGTCCCGAATGTAACGAAATGAATCCTCCGCTTCCACGACATTGCCACAGATGCTGGGCCCTTCGTGAGGATTGGCTCCCGGATGAAAAGAGTGAGAAATTGGAAAAGAGCGAATTAGAAGCGTCCTTTCCTGCAGATTCTGGGGAAGGTTTTGATGTTCCTGACTGCAAGAAAACAAAAATGACTGAAGATAAAGAACCAGCTGTGGATGAGAATGAGGATAAAGCAGTACAGCTTCCCGAGTCCCAGGAAAGTGAAGGTTATTCCCAGCCATCAACATCAAGCAGCATGTTCTGTAGCAGTCAGGAGGACTTTAAGGAACCCGAGAAGAGAGAAACGCAAGACAAAGAGGAAAGCATGGAGTGCAGTCTGCCTGTTACCAGCGTAGAGCCATGTGTCATATGTCAGAGCAGACCTAAAAATGGCTGCATAGTACACGGCAAAACGGGACACCTCATGTCATGTTTTACGTGTGCAAAAAAGCTCAAGAAGAGGAACAAACCCTGCCCAGTGTGCAGGCAGCCCATACAAATGATTGTACTAACTTACTTTAGTTAGACACATGTTGACTGGAAAGCTGCAAAAGAAACTTCATAAACTGGTTAAGAGAGTAAGAAATTATTTTTGTATGCTTCTTGGAAAATTAATATTTTGTGTCTCTTGATGTTCTGTTTGAAAAATAATTTCTGACATAAATGCACTGGAGTTATTAAGAGGTTTGCCTAATACTCATAAGTCAACTTGGAGATTTTAAATCCCTAACAGTAGAAGTAACCAGGTCGTCTAAACCACCTGCCTCTCCAAGTGTTTAATGTTCCATGCAAGTTAGTGGCATTTGTTTTATTTAATTAAATGCACGCATTTAAACCCCAAATTCAATGACTGTTGCAGAAGAGACATATTGAAATGTTTATTTCTGGAAGTTCCTAATTTAAGAAAATAGCTGATTATCTGGTTTCCAGTTTTTGTTTTCTGGTGAAGATTTAAGCCTCAATCAGACCCCTGTGAATAAGTCAATAAAATGAATAAGTAGAATCTTTTCTTAAATTCCTCCAAGTAACCAAATTCTGTGGGAGAACTTACCAGGAAGTAAGGAAAGAAGTGGCATAAAATAATACTTTGGAAACAGAGAAGGGTATTGTGTGTCTTATTTTTATAGCGTGCATTGTAAACTTAAGGCCTCTGTGTCCCCTGAGAAGTCATTGATCCAAGCTCACTCATACAGTTCTCTCTCAAACATCATGAGAAACTGACATTTGTGGGTTTGGAGGTCTGCACTGATTATGATGATTATTATTATCAATTTAGCAGCATGAAACAAGTCTTGGGCAGACAACATAAATGAAGGATATACTATGAACCATCATATTAGGCACTATTAGGGGACAGTTGTTTTCTTTTTCTGCACTTGTTTTTGACTTAGAATACATTCAGTTGCATTGTTACATCCACTGTAATAAAAATAGGAAAAAAATCGACCTTCATCTGCAAAAACAATTAAGCTGTGCAGTTCCAGTTCACATTCTTTAAGTGCAGTAGTCTTTCCAACTCACTGTTCTTATCTGTATCACAAGAATTCTGAAAATCTTTTGCAAGGTGTTTGGCCAGCTCAGAGTTGGTCTTGTTGGACCTGTCCTCTTCTGCTTTTAGCTCTTGCCTGCTCACTGTACTTTGTCAAAGACTTGGTGAAGCTTAGAGTTCTGTGCCCAGGGAGTCTGCTGCCTGCCTCCGTTCTGGAGGTCTTCAGGCGAGGTAGTGCGAGTGTGGGAACCAGGATGCGGTAAAGAACACTCAGCTGCTTTTCACATGGAGTTTCTGTACCCAGTGAGTGATAACTTATTCCTTTGGAAAACTGTGCTACAAGAGGACTTGTATATTTTTAGCACCTTTTATTTTTACAGGTAGTTGCTGATTGTCTGCCCAATAGGGAACGGCAGATAAACAGGGGAGTGCCAAGAGTGGAGATGTAGTCCAAGTGCAGGAATTGTGCTCTCTTGCCATCTTACAGGCCAAGGCTCAACAGCTTCCCTAACACCAGCAGTATAAAATTGCTGTGTGCTGGCACAGAGACTTCTATTGCCCTCCTTAACTCCAGGGCTGACTGGAAGTACCCAGGAAAGAACATAAAGACAGAGAGGAGAGACTTAGTATTCTGTGGTTGTGACTTGGTTGAAAAGTAGTAACGTCATAGGTAAGGACTGAATTATTTGGATAATTCACATTTTGTTCATACATTTGAGCTATTTCTTTAAAAATACCACTAAAAGATACTGGTCTACCTGAAGTTCTAACGTAGTTCATTTTAACTAAATAAAACATAAAGCCCAGTTGTATACATTGAAATTCTTACTTGCAAGTTTCTTGCCTCCTGCAATTTGTAAAGGGACAGCAGGTCGCTGGAAGTTCTTGGAAGTCTTTTCTTCAGCAGAAACCTTTCATGGGTTTTACAGGATTTGATAATCCTTCAGCCTGAGATAGGAGAAGGCCTTTGGGCAGAGAGTTAATTTTTTCATGTAGGGATACTAATAGAGGGCTAAAATTAATGTTTTTTATTTAATTTTTGATTTGATAAACTTAAGTGCAGTGAGGCTTGCAGAGGCTCTTCATTGCACCTGCAGGTGAGAGGGAACTGTAGCTGTGTATATGCAGAAGCATCAATAACATGGGGACCGTACCTAAAAAGTTTCATCTTACGAAGCTTTGTCCATTGCATTGTCTCCCGTCTTCCCCTCAGTGTGATGCTCACTGCCCTGGGTCTGTTACTGCAGTGCTGGGGGAGCAGCTGTCCATACCTAGTTCCTCTTGGGACAAATTGTACCATCCACTCTTGGCATTCTTTTCCAGTCACATGCCTTCTGTTGCAGAGAATAGCCCAGGAAATACCTTCCACATGCTACAATGGCGAGGAAAGGGGGAATTTCAATTTCTGCATCTGCAAATCATTGCGTCAAGTATTTTGGTTTGAGTTACATTTTATGGCTTAATATTATTTTTAATGACTTGTAATACAACTTTAATTTGTTTGGTGTGGGTGCAAAGCCTTCTGAAAGGAAGTGATGGGTGTTGATGCCTGTTCTGTTGGGGACACTGGTAGGCGAGTGCAAGTGCAGGCCTGGTGCCCAGGGGCTGTGTCACAGTGATTCCCATGGTGACATCCATGGTGACTGCCGGCTGTGGCCCGGAGCCTTTGGCTCTGCCTCCACCCTGTCTCCCAGCCTGGCTGTGCTCTGTGTGTGGGCACGAGCAGTGAGCACCTTGCTTGTTCTGGCCCTTAAACACATTTCTGGCCTTGGGTAGTGGCACAAAAGTGAGCAAAGTTTTGGTACAAAAGTTGTTCCTCCTCGGTGAGGTGTTTGAGATCCTTATTTAATGTCACACACATTTTAATCTTTAATTTATTGCTGTTTGTAAATATCTTTGTGCTCACAGTTGATGTGTTGAGCTCTAATTTATTTAATTAGTCTACTGGTACATGTGTAGTTATATAAAAATGCTTATTTAGTAAATCACAGGCACAAGAAGATATTTTAAGAAATGTAGCATTAAAATACAGATAAATACTTATGTTATATTCAGATTAAGAAGGGCAGAGGAAGATTTATGTCTATGTTTCCTTTTCCCTTCCCTTAAAGCGACTTCTGCATTGAACCTGAACAAGATTTATTAAATAGAGAAGGTGCTGGTGCAACATGAGCATAGTGAAAATATTTTGGTGGTGTTTTGCTTTCCTTTGGACTGCTTTTGCATCCCTCCGTACAGGAAGGAGCTGACTGACTGCTTCCGGGTGCTGGTAACATTGGGGGTGATGGTCCAGGAGATGCAGGATAGAGATGAGAGGCTTTAAGGTTAACTTGGAAGGTGCTAATCGCTTTTGCCTTCGGATGTGTGACCAAGAAGGTTGCAGGGGAGACTAGATGCCCACAGGATGTGACTGTGTGCGATTTTCAGTAATTTTCTTAGTCTCTTCCTTCTTGCACATCAGGTAGACAATAGTTATGTACAAATGGTGCAAGAACTTCCATTTATTCTTTTTTAGAAAGTACAATAAACCTACTTCTTGTTTAAATACAAGTCTTTAACTGTTTACCTACGTGTTAGTATTGACATTATATTAGTATTGAAATTCACCCCACACTGGCAGGATCCTGGGCTGAGCCATCCTGTTCCTCTTCCCTTAGCAGATGATTTAGAAGGGGTAAAAGTGCTTCAAAATGCCCACTGCTGAAAAGCTTACATTTCATCTGAGAGTATGGTACGATTTTCATCAGTGAGTTCTGTTTGCTGTACGTTTATTCAAATGTCACTGTCTCTGAAGTGTCTGTGGGTATGAAGAGGCTTGTAGGACTTCTGGCAGATTTTTTTCTCTTTTGTGACTAATGCAAGGAAGAGGAAATTCACCGTTCTTAACAGAAAGTGTCAACAAGAATAATTGTTTCAAAAAATTGTATGTTACAAAAGAGAGATTAGAAAACTATTAGAAGCCTAATGAAACTGAGTAAACCGAATAAATAGGATAAAAGCAGGGGTGAAGATTTTTTTTTCTTCCCCATCTTAATCTAAGGCTACTGTTGTGTTAGGGTGTAACATTAGGTAGAGTTTATAATTTTTGAGCAGGTTATTTATTCAGCATATTGACTTGCCACATACATGGTGGGGCCGGAGTTATTAGCCCTTATCCCAGGAAGCTATGGCATTTTGTTGTGCAACATCTGGCCTAAAAAGGGGGCATTTGCTGTTGTGGGACTTCCCTGTGGGAAGGAGCATGGGACACGTTCATGGGACTTGTGGACATGCAGTGTTGTCGTGGAGAGTCTGTAGGGCAGCCTTGGTCCTTCCTGCAGCACAACAGAGCCTTGCTGGAGCAGCAGCCTTCTCCTCTCCAGGGGATTACCTGCCCTGCCCTGCTTTCCAGCTCCTCCATACCAGAGTCCAAGGCATAGTTTGTTCTTTGAAGGTTGCACAAGCAAAGCACAAAACCCAGATTGATGTTTTAACAGTTGCACTTGCTGAACATGAAAAATTGTTGCTAAAGTGTGGGGGGGTAAGTTAGGGGGTTTTTTTAGCACTGATGCGCTAAAAGCTTCAAGTGAATGCTTCTTTAGTGTATCTACAGCTATATTATACTTGTGAAATTTGTCAGTGATACTTAAAAAGGTGGTTCCCCGTTTGAGTAGATGTTTTAGCTTAACAGCCTGCTTTTAAAGGACAGTTCTTGATCTTGAGGATGATCATTACTTAACACCTGAAATACCAATAGCTTTTCTAAAGCCAGAATTTTTGTTGTCTGACCACACATAGCTGGGATGACTGTTGAATAGAGTAGTTCATAGTGAATTTAAATAACTGCAACACGCCTTCAAGAGCTTGACCTGGTGCATTACTGTCCAGCTAGTCAGTGCACGTATGACCAGTCAGTAACCATTAAATGCAAGTATCCACTCCAATTGCACACAGTATAGACCCATTTATAAGAAGTTTCACATGTGTTGCATTTATCTTTCAGTTTTCCCTTTTCTGATGAAAATTGAGTACAGTGTTCCATTTAAAAGCTTTAAATAAAGGTTTGTTTATATACTCCATGGTGCTCTTTTTCTTCACGTCAATTACTTGATTGTTATAAGTCTTGGTATTTTGTTTTCACACAGATTCTTACTTTTGTGAGCCAGCACAGAGGCTCTTTCTGCCCCCCCTCAGCTGCTGGAATGCTGACTTTGTCAGATTTCTTTGGTTTGGGAGATTTTAACTCAAGGAATCTCTCATTCTTCCTGCTACAAGTGGCACGATCATTACTTCTCTGTGGTAAACAACCCACAGCAGATCAGAGGATGAGAAAAGGTAGAAAATGAAAATGGATAGGAGGAAGACATTCAAAAACCAGTCTCCTGCACACAGGGCTCTCATTGCTATCAGCATTGCTGTTTCAAGTTCTGGAATGGGTTCACATACTGAATGTAGCCGTCTGGCAGACAAGTGCCCAAGTTCCACAGTCCAGCTGGTAGGGCTTGGTGTGATAGGGAGCAGTGCCTCAGGAAAGATTTTAAAAGGCATTAAAGGATTAACTGCATTCCTGCATTTTTTATTTACTGTATACAGGAAAAGATTGATGTTTCCAAAGATAATCTTTGCTGGTTCACTTTTGAAATTGCTTAAGAAAATTACTGGCAGATAAAGCTTTAGAATAAACACAGGAGATGGTACCAACTGTCTTTTCTTGATAAATATTCTCTTTATTGGGCAGCTTCAAAGGGCCCTGAAAATGGCCAGGCAAAAGCAATCTGCTAATCCTGCCTGCAGTACAATCCAGCCAGGGAACACTGAAACCACTCTCTGTAACTGGAGCTGGCTTGTGCCTTACTGAGTGTGCCTGCCAGCTCCTGGCATGGGTGTTAAAACAGTCCCACAGTGGAGCAGCAGGGCTGTGAAGCTGTCAGAACAGTATAAAGCCATAGCTAAAACTATTCAAAGAATTCTGAATTGTATGTGGTTCTGTGCCACAAAAAATTCAGTTAAAAATGGACAAGGTATAAAGCCGTCAGTGACTCCACATTGTTTTCAGCAGCTCTGCTGTAAGGAGAATACTGTTTTCAGAGCCACAAATCCCTCCTTTTTCCCTGCTGGTGCAGATTATTGTCCAGCTTCCACAGCATGGCCCTTTGGCAGATACATTTAATTTTCATCTTGTCTTACAACATTGGTTGGTGTTACTGGTCTTTACCTCATTTGAGCCCTGAGCACTCTCATCTGTCCAGGTAAGAAAAGAGCATGTATAAAAATGGCATTCTTCATTTATAGCAGTAGCTTCATTATGAGAAATTAGTATTGAGCTAATGACTTACAGTTGTGTGGGCATCTGAGCTGTTAGCTCAGTCAGGAACCTGAGCTTGCATGAAACACTGCAGTACAGTCCTCAATGTTTTTGAATTTGGGAAAAGTCTTCAAATGTATTTGTACTTTTTGCATCAAAATTCTGTGGTTATCTCCATTGGCTGTACAAAATTCTTCAGAGTAAAATACTTACATAGAAAAATATGACAGTCTGTTACAATTAAAAATATGTCTACTATAACCAAAGTAAAACATTCAATTGTCAAGCCAGTACTTTACAAAATACAGTAAACATGACTTTGAATCTGAGAATTTGGGTTTATAAAAACATACATTCTTTTGCATATACAATTCCTTCTCTGAAAAGCCACTTTTGTGCAGGAAGATTTTGCCTTTGCCATTCCTGACTTTATTTGAAAATTACAAGCGTAACTGTCATTAAAACCAAGACGTGTACAGTTGGTTTTACTGCAGCTGAAGCCCGCGTGAGCTCTTGGTAGAGGGGAGTTTTGGGACATGAAGCAACCCTTGATCTGATCTTATCTGAGACCTCTGGGAAAGAGAAGTCCTGTTTCAAAGCACTGAAATTTCCAGTGTTGTCAGGTATTTCCACTGTCTTCAGCATCGATTTAAATCCTGGTACAGTTGCCTAGGAGCAAACACAAAAATGTTCTTCCTTGGTTTGAAACATTGAGCTCAACTGTGAAACAATCATTGCTTACACTTGAAATGTACAGGGAAAAATGTTCTAAAAATACATTTGAGAACATGGAATGGGAAAAGAGTCAAGTTTTTATGTTTTAGCAAATAAGACTCTTGCGGTACAATAGTCGAATCCTGCAGTGATGCTTAAGCATAAGCCTTTGGCAGCAGGCAGAGCCTACAGGGCATGGATGTTCTTTGGACTTCCACAGAGAAACTATTTTGACACAAGGAAATGACAGTCACCGATGGTGGTGTCAGGCCGGTGCTGCCTGGTCCCAGGCTCCACCCCTCACCCTGCAAGAGCTCTGGGGTTTGTTTCAAACACCTCAAGCTCCTGCTGCTGTGCTCCAGACACTCATCCCAACTGGCTCCACCATCAAGGTCCAAGGAATGTTTATCTCTGGACATTGAGGACTGTATAAAAAAAATTTCCTTTCTGCTGACTACTATTTAAATACATAGTTTTTTAAAAGTCTGCTAAAGAGTCTTTACATCTCCTATCTATGGCTTGGACAGTTCAGCTCACCCACCTCTAAGACTTCAAGTCTCACTGTGCTCTGGAACTCAATGCAATTAGAAACAATACTTCAGTAAGGCTGCATACTCACATTGATCACATACGTCCCAGGCAAAAGGAGAAGAAAGTACTCCCCTTGTTCATTTGTTCTGTAGGGGCAAACATGTGGCCTTCCTTTCACTTCCACGATGGCATCGGGAATAGGATTCCCATTCTTATCAGTAACTTGGCCTTTGACACCTGTGAAAAAGAGAGAGGAGGGAGAGCTGCAGCTGCAGCTGCAGCCTCCCCTGAGAAAGGCAGACTGTTCTGTTGCTGGATATGCTCAAAGGCTATTTCACCATGTTTCAGCACATCTAATATTATCACTAGTCACTTGGGCCTTGCTCAAGGGAATTAAACCAGAAAATCCTTGGCTGTTGTTGTTAATAGTTTACCCTCATGTTAAGTTAGAAAGCAGTATTGTAATACCCTCTTTTAAATCTTATTTGCTGAAGGCATCATACGCACTTACTGTATGTCCTTTATTGAAGAGCTTCAACCCTCAGTACAGGCTTGGCAGTTTTTGCACACAAACACACACCCCCCTCCCCTTCTTTTTTTGTGATTTAAAATAAGTCAGCATATTTTCTAGTACTTTCCAAAAGCAGAATACCAACAACGCTTATGAAATAGTTTCCCTTAATTCCCACACACCATCTTCAAGGCAGCAGAGGCATTTAGCAGAGATAAAATAGCAGTCAGATATTTAGGGCAACAAAAGGCAAGATAAGCAACAGGTTTGTGCAAACCCTTCAACTTTACTAAGCAGCAGTTCTCTTCCAAATGTGAAGTCAGATCACTCCTAGAGAAGCCTTTCAAATTTACAAAACCCAAGCAGCAAAGACCCATGACGCCTGTGCTGGGGCACACAGACACTTGGAGACCTCTGAAATAAATGATTGTCCCAAGGCTACTCAGGAAAAAGAGGGAAGGGGGGAGTGCATGGTCAGACAGCCCCCAGGGCCTGCCCCTTGCTCCTGCCCCAGTACACTTTAAGCCCCTTGCACACCTGCAGTAGCACCCCACCTCACCTGACACACTTGTAAGTTCTCCTGTCTTACCCACCCCTGGCTTTGTAGCACTTCCTGTTCAGAAGCTCCCAAGTTAACACCAGATCTCTCCCCTGTGAGCTGTGACACTGACCCAGGCTGCTGAGGAGTTCTCTCTAAGCTGGCCTCAGTTTTCACTCTGCCCCCATTCACATACCCACCTAGGTGTACTTGTTTGATATATTCGATCAGAGCAACCTTGTTGTCTCTCCAGAACTTTTCCAGCTGGTCTGCTGGAGGATATTTACAGCATGACAGCTCCAATGTAATTTCAAAACACTGTCCCCAGACATAGTTGTAATCTTGCATTCCACCTTAAAAGTGAAATAAAAGGGTTTTCAGCTGCAAAGAAATACTAAGGTCAAACTAAAAGACAAACAGGAGAGTTAAAATGTTAGTACTGGCATCATACCTGTAGGAAAAGTAAATCAGATAAATTATTCCTCAATGCCACACTTGTATTTACTGCCTCCTGTGAAAAACCAACTTAATTATTTACTCCAGTTACTCATAGAGTGTTGTTTTCAAAAGCATACTTCATTTTGGAAATGATGATGATTGTTGCTGAGAAAGGGTGGGTCTTGGACTTAAATTCATTTAAGCTTTTCCAACTGAAAAGGGACAAATAGGATGGCATAGGATTTGCCACTGCCAAAGCCATTCCAAGACCCCTTTAAGTCTTGGAATTCAAACAATGAAAGCAACATATACAGTGCACAAGCTCCACAGTCTATTTGGCTGCACATAAACAATAATAAAAACATTTATTTAATTAATAAAAATTTAAAAATGGACAACATATGAATAGAAGATTAGTTTTCTTTCTGAAAGGAGATCTTGATACCCAGCAGTATGTGCACATGTGTGTAATGTATACAGGTACTGCAGGCCTTAAGCAAGGGCACAGAAGCAGGTAAACAGCAGTGACTGCCTCATTCACTTGTGCAGTTGCTGGCTGGAAAAGTCAGAAAACAGCCAGGTCCTGCTCACAGAATCTGCACGAACGAGTTGACTTGCTCCCCTCATCAGCCCTCTACTCTGACTAAAATCACTGCCCTTTTACCATCAGAGATGGCAGGAGAAAGTGAGAACCGCTTACCAGAAGCAGCTGAATGACATCAACGACATTCTTACCTTCCAGCTGGTACCAAGAGTACCCGTTGGTAATGCCTCCTGGGAAGGTTTGCCTGTTGTCACACCCCGTCCCTTTGTACATGCTGGCATGGTTGGAAGAATAGGTTTTTGCCAGGTGAATAAAGACATCATCATCTGGAGATCTGCTATAGCCTTTCAAAGAGCCAGTAACTGCAGAGTGAAGACAGCCATTGTGCAACTCTTGTTACTGGTAAGACACACAGTGTTGGCTTACATGCAGGATTAACATCTCCCAAATGGCCAAATTAGGCAGTGAATTTTGATGGGGTTTATCAAATTCTGCCCATCCCAGCTCAAAAGCTACAAGAACTTTACAGGAATCCTTATAAATTTTGCTTCGGTATAGCCAACGTTCCTAAACCCAGCCAGGTGTGTAGAACAGAGTTTGTCACCAGCTTACCTGGGTTACCGTTATCAAAGGTGTAACTGGCAACCAGGGCACCCCCATGCAAGTTTGCTGAAAGAACAAACGTTTCATTTTTTATCCAGTCCATTACTGCTTGAGTCTCTGGCTGAATGTTGGCGCTGTTATTTTCAAAGGCATCAGGAAAATTTCTGTTCAGATCTGCTCCATTCCTGTTGTACCTTAAAAAGAGAGAAGACATTCTCATTACAGTTTTGCCTGTGGGTACTTCCACTTCACTTAGCCTCCCAGTACTTCAGATCTGTGGTGTGCTAACATATTCAGGGAACGGGCAAGATGACTTTTTTATTTCTCAAGTATTACTGATGGACTTCAGTTTGCTTTCTGGCAGCACTGGAATTTTCATAGGCCACAATAAAACAATTCTAAGTGGAAACAGAGAATACTTAACATGCACATAGAATGTACACCTTCACATAAGTGAATCAGAAAAACCAGACCCAGATCAGAAGGACTTTGTCCTCCTCTTGTATGTGTTTTTCCAGCTTGTGTAGAAGAGCAAGGTAACTACTGAATAGCTGTATCCCTTGGGCTGTTGTCACTCTCAACAGACAGAAAAAATTTGAGTCAAACACAGGATGCATTTTCTTCCCTCGAATCTTAATGCCCAGCCTGTTTAAACGCCCTCTTGCTTTTTCACTCAGATAGGTCAGTACAGTAATAAAGAGGGTGTTCACTGTTGACCATGTTATTTTTTGAACTCAGTCTATTAAACTCTATTTAACAGTGAGGGGATAAAAAATGCACCCTCCATACAAGTCCCATCTATTTGCTGAGGAATACATTTTTCCTTAATAAAAAGGATGTCCTATACTGGTCACCTAAAGAACCAAACTACCTAAACTTTCTTTTCATTTGTTTCTGATGTTGCCAAGGCAAGTGATCCAAGAGAACTTCTAGCTCATGAGTTTGCTTTTTCTGCAAATTCCAAATTTGTCCTTTGGGCGTTTCTTCCCGTTCTCTCATTTCTCTGTCTCCTAGCTTGTTAAGCTTTTCATCTCCTTTTTGGTCTCTGCAATAGTCACATTAAAGAATGCAGAAGTAGCACAGGATGCAATGCCAAGTTATATTTTCTTCTGTGTAGGTTTTTCTCTCTACCATCGCTATTAGCACAGAATCTATTATAGCCTGTTCTGCTTGTGTAACTCCTCCTTCCTACTAAATCCACATTCAACATGATTTTTAAACATATTGCTAAAGTCCATTCAACAAGCTTAGATACACCTCTTCTCATTAAGAAGGGTTACACAATTCTCCAATTGAAATAGATCCCTGTGGGTGGAATTTTCCTTCTTTTGTAGCATTCGTAAGGTATTGCAAAATAGGGAACTGTGCTTGTATTCACAATCTGGGTCTCCCGCCTAAGAGGTGAGGTCATTATACCGTTCTGACCAACTTTTTCTGGACACATGACATATAAACAGCAGTCTGACTCAGTCTTCCAGAAACTCAATGCCATAACAATGTGTCTTCAGAAGAGCACAGGCAAAAATTAGTCCTAGCACATCCAGCAGACTCTGCTCTCCACCAAGTATGATTCAGTCTTCTGGCTATCTGCAATTATTACTCCCCACCCATTCCTTTTACCTCTCCCACCCTCCTAAGCCACCCTTACCTTCCTCGTGTGTAATAACAATCAGGCACTTTTGTAGCTTCAAATCCATCGGGATTCATCGTTGGCATGATATGAACCCGGGTATTATTGAGTAACCGGGTAATAACTGGGTCACGTCCGTAGCTGGTCACCAGGAAATCTATCAAATGGAGCAGAATTTCTCTCCCAACAGTCTGTGTAAAGAAGCACAGGTTTTAATTTAAGTCTGTTACGGAAGAAGAAGAAGAAAATAAATAAAGATCCACCACCTTGAACTTCCAAGTTTTTCTTACGGATTACACAGACATACAAGGCATATGAGAGCACACTGATCAACGCTACTTTCTTTTATGCTCTCCCTTAAATATATTTAATGCAATTGAATAGATTAAAGGAATTACTGGAGGGTTTCAAACCCAGAGCAACCAGACCTTTTTGTATAATGGGAAAAAGACCATGTCAGATGCACTGCTTAAATCTTGCATGGATAAGGAACAGCTACAACAAAAACTAAAGCTGCCTGATAATCATCACGTGAGCTTGGGAACACCCCAGTGCATTTTCTCAGTCTCATGGCAGGGTCCCAGCTCTGCGCTGGTGCCCGAGTGACCCTGCACAGGAGTGCCAGCGCTGTGTGGCACCACTTGGCAGTGGTGCTTCAGAAGGAAGGGAGGACAAGTCTGCTACATTTTCCAGGATGTCACAGAGCAGGAATTTTTCTTGTTGATCCTCTTTTATGGGAAGTCAGTATTAACAAGATCAAAGAGGCCGCATAGGTACTTCTGTTACATTGCTTTATTTTAATGTAATGAACATCTGCATTGGGGAAACCAAATAAATCCTTAGAAAAAGACATGGAAAGACATTTGGATACAGACTTTAGATCAAGAAGAAGCAGTGGCAGAGAAAAAGCTAAACACATATTTTTGTTCCTATAAGTTAGTGATAGTCATGAAAGCTGACACCTCCCTTTAGTTTATCAGATTTTAGGCAAAATAGTGTCAAGTACCAGATCCAGAGTTAAGGATAATCTTGTTCTACCCCAGAAACCACGGCTAGAGTTCATTGAACTATACTTTCCAGGGGCACTTTCCACAGCACTGTGACCCATGCCTCAAGGGTGCTTTAGGGTTCCTAAACCCTGTCTGGAAAGGGAACAAATCAAGACTTGCAAGTAGATGAGTTCTAGAGATAACTTATCTCTATTTTATCTCCAAGAACAAAGCCTGGTATATCACAACAGGATCTAAACCAGCACCTAAGTGTGTGAAAACAGGCTGCTCTGCAAGGTTGATAAATATACTCTGTGAAATTTAAGAAGGGATGCAACAGAACCTGTCCTGTACAGGCAGCTCTTGAAGAGGGTGATAGATATCTTGGGAAGGATATAAGGGTGGGAGAGGGAAAGGGAGAGGGAGTCAGCCAAATCATGGGCCTGGGCATGAGAGATGAAGTTACGAGACTCAGAATCAGCAAGAATAGTTCTACCACAGCTGAACTACAGACAAGACTGGACTGCTGCCTGGAGAAACTGGGAAAGTGCTCTTCTCCTACTGTACTTCTCTTCAGTACCTGACCAAAAGAAATGCCAGAAAGAAAGGGTAGAGAAGCAGGAGCAGAAAGGGGGAAAAAGAAAAGTAATGAAAGAATGTGGTAGAAAAGAGAAATGTTTATAAAGAATGAAAGTTGACCAGATTTTCACAGATGACATACTTTGAACTTAAAAGTTAATCCCAGGTTTACTTACACGTACAGTATTTTACAAACCATTTTATAGGATTCCTGGTGTAGCTGTTGTTGTACTCAGGACATCAGGCGATTCAGATTATCCTAAGAGTGTTGACACTTGGGTGATTGCACAGCGAGGGAAGAATATACTTAGTACCACTGTTTTGGTGTGGCAACATGGGGGTTGTTTGTTGTGGTCCAGACCACCCTGCATTGCTTGGGAAAGCACATCTGGAAGTATCTGAGGGAAAGTTTTTGTTTCTGGGAAAGTTCAAGTTTTGATCAAGCCCTTGGAAATGATCTGCTGTTCAGTCAAGTTTTACCCTGTTACTACAGAGGTCAGGTGTGTCTGTGGATAAGAGTTACGAGTCATTTAGTTTTATTTTAGAGCCTCAGCTAAAAGATCTAGGCACACTGAAGGTAGGTTGCTGACTGTAAAGCTGAGGACAGACACTATTACCTGCCTTGGGTTTAACATGAAGGTAGAGAGAAGAGCAGAGGACATGAACATTTACTTTTGATTGCAGTATCCCAAGGGACATGCCAAAGTAGATCATGCTACTGCATTTCACACAGAGGGAGACAGAAAAACAAAGGAAATCCCTTTCTCCCACCTCTAGGGATACAACTAGACATTAAATTGCTCTGTGCACTTTCAGATGTCAGCTTCCTCCTGTGCCCCAAAGGGAGAAAGTCAGCAGGAAAGGTTTTCAGTGATCCTCAGAGGAAGCCTTGAAAGAAGAAGCGTGCATGTGTCAGGACATGGATCAAGGCTGCAGAAAAGGGCGCGACTGCTGCTTCTGTACACAAATCCTTTAAACTTCCTGACTCTGCCTGCTGGCAGGGCTGTGTCAGCACCCTGCTCAGCTACCACAGGGATTACTCCAGAAGCCCGAGGGGCAGCCAGTTAGGAGATTAAGGTTAGCTCCAACTGCACCTGTACTGTAATACTTTACTGCAACAGCCCTGGGTTTAGAACAGTGTTGTTACCACATGATAGAGACCTAATACCAGGGGACTATGGGTGGATGGACTCTGCCCCTTTTTATTATTAAAATTCTTTCCTTAAACAGAGCCTGGTTTTTAAGGTGAACAATGTTGAAAGAAAGATCCAAACCATCAGGTAGGACCTGTTTCAGGGCACCACAGTCTTGCCCATCTCCTTGCTCCAGCCCCGGCTGCTCCACAGGCCAGGTTCAGCATTCCAGGCACAACCCCACCTAAGGAAGCGGAGTATGAGCAGAGAAACCAGTAGGCCATCCTGGTTTCCCACTGAATTGCCACACTTGCAATATGTTATTTTTAACACTTGTACAGTGCTAATTATTACACACCGCTAGGACACACCCCACTGGGGTTGTCTTTGCTAAAAGATGCCAGTGCTAAAATGACTGTTGATGTGAACTGTTCGGCACACATCCCTTCATTTCTACGGCAGCAATCGCCTCGGACACCTGAGAAATACCGCACGTATGACGGGGAAGTGCAGTTCTCTGGTTTACCACTGAAGGAAATGGCAACATGAAGCCTGCTTTTGAACTAGTAACTAGCCTAAGTTGTTACCACCTGGACAAACTCCACTGGCTTCAGGACTTACCTTGCCAAGACATGGATGCTTTTTCTTTTCCCACTCAGAAGAGTGTGAAGAAAGATAAGGAAAAAAGTAACTGCAGCAAAGCAGTGTTAAAATGTGCTGAAACAGACCACAGCAACATCCAGCTTTTTTCAAAGTTAGCATTGAGATTTGATTGTTTTGAATTTTGAAATACCTGGTGCTCCCTTTGACCTTCTTCTCTGACCTTTTTCACATTACATCAGCTAATACTGAAACTAGGTGGAAAATAGTTCACTATGCAATAAATATTTTTTATGAATAGTTTGGGGGTGTTTTTTCTTTTTTACTTAGAGCAAATACTGTTTCCCTGCATATCACTTCAATAATATATTACACAGGACTGAAGACACAGCACAATTCCTTATAGCAAGTCATGCAGTATATGCAGTATTCTTTTTGTGGAACTGGATGATAAAAAAACAGCTTTTTTTCCACAGTGGTATTTTGATAGCGTAAATGCAGCTTCCATTAATTTTTTTAGAAATGAGAGTAAGAAATTCTACACAAGACTCATTAGCTAATTGTTTGGTGTTTTTTTAAGACCCCATTATATTGATCACAAATCAATCTACTCCAGTCCTTATTCACCTAAGCTGTAATATTTCAGGAACCCCTACTGTGAATATAACTATGTCTATATGATGACATGGAAAACAGGGTAGAGTTGCTTTAACTTATTTCACAAGATAAGGCAGCAGATAAACACACCCTTTCATGTAGGCTAGTCCAGACCTATCAGTACAGGCTCAGTTTCACATAACCAAAGAGGAAAAATACTACTATTTTTAATACTATTTTATACAACTGTATTATTATTTTATACAACTGTAAATAAATTAGTGTTTATTATGAATAAGCTATTGTATTATTTAATATTATTTGCATTGTCATTATTTTATATACTGAGAAAATAAAGCAATCAGAAGTGGACACTTTAGGAGAAAAGGAGAAAATCAGCACTGAGAAAGAATTTATCTTGTGATGCTCCAGTTACACAACTGCTACAGAAAGTTAAAGCCATATACTCTATACTTTAAACAGGGAAAGCAGAAACACACAGGAAACTTCCAGTTTGTTCAGATGTGCTTTTCCTCAAAGGGTTTCCCTGTAGTGATATACATGGTTGAGGAACAGCCTTCCAATTCGATCCTATTTGTTCAGTTGTACAGAATGGACTTCAGTCACTGGCACAGAGTGTCCAAAGGTGATAGTTACACTCCATTTATGACTTAGGAGTATTTAGGGGATTGGTTGTAGTCAATGTTAAGCAGGAAGCTTTCTTCCCCAGGGAGAAATGTGTGACTTAGAAGATCTTTCAAGTAAGAGTACAAGGCTGGGACAAGAGAGGCTGCTGTCTAATTCAGAATGAGAGCTGCCCCAGAAGATCAGGCAACCTCTCCCTCCCTGCAGACTTTATTAACATTTCATAGGCTTATGCATTTCATGCAGTCAGTTGATTAAAGTTTATTTGCCATCTTGATTAAAGTTAACTTAAATCAGTTTTAATTTGGCTCAGGTTAAACAAAAAGTACGGTTAAAAATGGTGACCAGCTCCATACAGGCAACAAAAAGAATGGGAAAAGTCTTTTGTTGCCTCTCAGTGGATCTGGGGCAAAAGTTCAATCTATCTGGCAACAGTGAACACGATTGAAAATCTTTTAAATCTTGGCTGGTTACATCTTAGACTATCAAGAAAAATGAACTGGCTTAAAAAACTAAATCTTTTCAGTTCTGAAAAAAATACTCCTTTTCCTGGTATTGTGTACTCACACTACTTTATTAGAACTTCCTTATTGGGCAGCTTTCCAGATAACCTAGATTTTCTTCCAGCAGCATGTGTGAACAGCCCCCACACATGTAATTCAGGTTCCGCCCCAACTTTTGTGTTTTTGGAGCAGTGGGCCAGCTGAGTCAAAGTTAAGTGTCATCTGCATGATCATAACAGGTTAGAAGGGCAGCATCACCAAACAACACTTGAGAACAGCTTATTTTGTACCTTTTGTGGAAAATATCACTGAAGCACAAAAGACCTGACTGGATCAATGAAGCCATAGTCCCACAGTTTCAATTTATGAAAAACTCTGGCATACAAGTTGAAGCTTTTTGTATAATTAGTGCAAAATTTATCCGCTTAATATACTGTAGGGGTAGTTGAATCTATCCCCAGTGACTAGTCCAGCAGAATCTCAGATTATAGGAAAAAAAACATCAAGTTCTCCAATGCTTCTCTATATGAGGAATTAAATTCCTGCCATCTGAAGTATATTTATGATCAGATTTAAAAAAAAACAAACACCAACTGTATGTTACCTGTATGCACAAAAAACCCCTCATACGGCAAAAATCATCATGAGGGCCTGAAAAGGAGGAATAGCTCTATTTCTGGAATGTTCCCTAGGTGTGAGCTTGGTCTGACAAACAACTGGAATGTAGGACGCCTTAGCTTGGCAGCTTCAGCATCAACCCTGCTCAGACCATCTGGCACTGTGTCTGACTTCAAAACAAAATCTTGCCTCATTTCCTCATGAAGTCAATAAAATGCTTAGACCCTAGGCAGTGATCTGACTTGCCAATCCCCAGCAACTCCCAGCCCTGTGGATGTGCAAACAGCATGTGCTTCCATGGTCAAAGCTGCCTATGCGTATCCAGCTGGGCAGTGATAGTGACAGGGGTGCTTCCTCGTGGAGACTCCAGTATGTGTGGCCCTTTGCACTCCAGAAATATTGGATTTGCAAGCCAGCCCATTCCAGATGAGATCATATCCTGCCCTCCGCCTCCTTCCCATCAAAGCCGGGTGATTTACAGTCCCAGGTTTGCAGTCCCCTTCAGCAGTCTGCAGGGACTGCTGTATGGAGCCTCAGTTCTTAGATGCCTTGGGGACACACACCAGGTTCCAGGAGCTGCAAACCCGATCTTGGGCACCCAGTAACAAATGCACCCATTTGACACCATGAATCAGCCTCCTCCCACACAGAGTTAAATTCCCAAGCAGCCAAACTGCCAGCAATACTTTGAGCAAGGCCAGTGTCGAACACGGTGAAACTAGTCTAACTTGGGGGAAGTTCTTGGCACATAATGTCACAAGTGTCTGTAGGTGTGCAAGTGCTCATGCACCATATATTGTTAACAGCAATAACTCGTGACACGTTACCCTTTGAACAGGATACACTTTCTACTACATCTAACTACCTTAGTTTTGGGAATTCACAGCGTGGCACATACATACACATATATATCCTGCTGCTCCTGTTAAATTATTTAACTTTCACATGAAAGACTGCATAAAAACATATTGTGTAGTTTAAACTTATCCTGAAGATGACTAATATAATCATGTAAAGCTAAAGAATAAAAGAAATGGAAAGCAAAAAAGCATTATAGAGGACAGTGAAGCTTTGATTCTTTCTAATTCAGATTCAAATACTGCACCAGGTAGACTCATAATCATAATTTCTCTTAAGCAAGCATTCTTCCCAGAGCAAGTTTATTGTTCTGGCATTGCTGCTTCTTTTGTGCCGTGTGTTATCTCAGGTGAATCTAGCTGTTTGTAGCTTAAGGTTCCCAAAATAAATTTTCTTCCTACAATAAATAATTTGATGCTTTGCAGCAATTATTGTTTAATCTTAGGATGTATTTGAAGAGTTCTATCAGTCATATTTCATGCCTAGGCAATAACAATGTACAAGCAAACTACTGCATCTGACTCATTGCCAGGAAACTTAAAGCCTCTGGGTTTACTCACTTGGAGAAGACAAAGCTCTCTACTTAAGGGAGGTCTTGAGCGTAGGACTGTAAGACTCTTCCCTATGATGTAAGGTCTCCTAAGGCCCTTCCCAAAACAAGGGAACTTTATTCTGAAAAATTCCCCAATAAATACAGACATTTTGTCTTCCTTGAGTTATGACATACCTCAGTAATAAGAAGCACATGTCTGAGAGAAGCTCAGTCTAAACCTCTGGTAATTGTACTTGGTATAAATGACATTGCAAAAATTGAAACGTACCTCATCCCCATGCATATTAGCAACATACTTGAATTCTGGAATGCCAATCTTATGATGGGTTGGAAACCTTCCCAGAACAAGAACCCACAGGTCTCTACCTTTAAAGAGGGGAAGGGGAAAAGACATTTTTCAAAACAAGTGTAAAAACATACAAGCCCTTAGAAGAATAAAAAGAGTTGGTCACTAAGACCACTGTACAAATTCTCATACTTCATCGGTGCCCACTCAGTCCTATACATAACGTATCAAAGTAGACTGGGGGGTTCTTTTATTCTATGAATATTTGAAATATTAGTTATAAGAATAAATATGCTTTGCCTTCTGCCCAAATCTGTAATAAATGCTTCAATTTCTAAAGCATTTAACCAGGACTAGAAAAGAAGGCTCTTTTTTTTGTAATAAACACTTTTCAAATTCAATTTATCAAATAAGATTAGTGTTTCACCACCACCCCCCTCCACCCAATTTTTAAATCATAAGGGTTTTCTGAAACATACATAGAAGTTTTCTTTATCACAAAGAAAGAACGCCTGGATTTGTACTAAAGACACAACACAAAAAGCTAAACATATTCATGCATTACTGCTCAGAAAACAGGAGGCATCAGAAAGAGCAGCATCAGAGACATATTTAAAATATATCTGCAGGGAAAGAATTAATAGCTACAGAAAGAGTATTAGTTAGGACCACTGAAGCTGCAAAAGAAGCTGAATTTTAGGTAACAAAATAAACATACATACATTTTGCAAGTCCACACTTTAATGGGGGGAAAGAAGAGGGCATTTTTGTTATTATTTTTAGTGATACTGTGGCATTTCAGATGTCATCTGCAAATCTGTGCTTCCCACTAGTCTGCTCAGTGAGGCGGAAAACTCAAGTTTCAATAGATGGCAGCACTGAAACTGGACCAGTTCCTTGATAATAGCAGTGGCAGCCTATAGATCGCTAATGCCTAGACCCCACAAGTTTGCTAGCTGTCCCCAGCTCCACACAGGGCTTGTTGGGACCCATGACCTGTCGAGAGGAACCCAGCCCCCACTGCTGCTTGCAGGAAAGAGGAACATAGGAACTGCTACTTGCAGTACTATGAAAAGCCTTATTTCCTGAATCTTTGTGGCTCATCAGATCTGAAGTAAACAAACTCTGGAGCATATCAGCTTCCCATTCCTGAAGGCATGACCCCTGTATTCATGTACGTGCCACAGCATTTTTGTTTTCTTTTCTAGCTATGTGACTGACTCACAGCAGCTATACCACAAGGGTCATGACTTCAGGAACATGAGAAAAACTTGAAGAGCACTGAAGCAACACTGCAAGATGCACTGAAACAGTTGTGAGACAGGTAAAAGTGAAGACAGTGGTTGCCAAACTAAATTCTCAGTTAACAGAATCAGAGTCACAGGCTTAAGATCAAGAAGCAGCAAGACAGTGCTGAGAGCTGACAGATTCAGCAAAGAGTGATCTCAGCATCCCCTGGTTTTACAGTTGCTCTTGAAGACATTGGTGTTCAACCACTATAACCATGCAATGCACAAAGCTGTGAGATGATGCTATTGACTCTTTCATTAAATGACAATTTGAGCAAGCAATCCATACCTTTAAAAATAATTTTGTGGCAACCAATTTGGTAAGAAAGCTAGTTATCTGGCTTTGTTATATGTAGAGACACTGTTTCATAAAAAATGAAAAGGCTTGATTTCTGTAAGCCTAGACAAGTTGCAGAGTGGAGAACCCAAAGATACTAGCTTTTAATCATATTCTTCTTCAAAAAGGAAAGAAAGAACATACAAATCATCTCACCCTAGCCCTTCTCCCCCCCAAAACCTCCAGAGGTCCCCTCTAATCTCAATCATCCTGCATCTCTGTGAAAACAGATGACAAGTCTGGCTGTAGTAGCATATGTTTGGAACTGAAAACAATCCTAGTAGTGAAAAAACTGTTATTCGTAATCAGGTGCGGAGAACAACCCCAGCTTACTTTCCAACTCTGCAATGTGTCATTCTCTCTACAGCTGTAACCTGGGGCAAATGAATTACCAAGGAAGTTCCTCCAGAACGCTTCTATGATTCTTTACCCTTATGCCCTCTAAGCCCTGCTCCCCAGCTCTCATTCCCTCTACTGGAAGGCAAGTTCAGACATCCCTCCTTGTGCCAGTTGCCACGTGGACTTCTGCACCAAGAGGAACACACCTGCTTACAGAGGTGATTGCAGCCTTTCCGCACCCAAACCTAATGGTGGCTGCTGCAAACCTACAACATTCAACTCATGAAGTTGAATCAAGTTGGACTCAAGCAAAGAGTCCAAGTAGAGCTAAAGTGTTCCTATCATTTAAGATTTTCTACAAATAATAGCGTATTCTGATTTCAAATTCAAAAATAATACTTTCAGTGTCTTGCCATCAGCAGTACTCATTTGTGCTGCGCTCATTCATGGGAGAGGCAAGGAAGAGCTAAGTATAGACTAACATTAAGTACAGATGTAAATTGGTCTTTCCTACATTAGTGTTAAGAGTGCTTAGGGTTTGTGTGAGGGCCATCACACGATAAGCAGTCCCATGAGCTTAGATACCAATTATTCCCTGGCATTTCCAGCTTGTAAGAAGTACTAAACCTTCAATTAACAATTAAAATACATTCCCAGGTCTGCTCAGCCTGCAGTACTGGATGATGTAAGGTTTCTTTCCATACGGCTGTAATTAACTACATATAAAAAGATTCAGCATATGGATGGTTTCCTTTAATCAGTAAAGCCTAGGTAACTCTGGTTTGGTACCTGAAGGGAACAGCTAAGCTTCCTCTCACGCTTTGAAAAGCCACTTCTCACTGCCAAACTGCCAAACCAAAACTGACATCAACTAATTCGTGAACTATATTTCAAGAGATGAAGACAAACGTGTGTTTCTAACTGTGTGTCTCAGGACAAGTAACAAGACTTGTATTGGAGCAAGGCCAGACCACACAGCTTCCAGTGGAATGAGAAGCCTTTTTAACATTTTATTAAAGTTTTCTAGCACTGCCACTGGTTCGCAACATAGTGTCAGTATTCTAAACAGATGTACAAAAACTAGTAATTAAAATGAAGAATTGAAACTGATCTCCAGACTTAGTAGGAAAGAAATCAAATCAATTTGTAGATGTTGGAGTCAGGATTGTGCTCCCTAGTTTTGTTCTGAACTTTATTTCTGCTTTTCTTCACTTTGTTCTTCGCAGTTTCATTTATGAAAAATCTGCCACTTCAAAGAAAGTTATGGCAAGGAAATGAAGTGAAATGACTGGGGAATGGCTCAGACCCACTTTCAGTACCAGTCAGGCTAGAGTACTGATTCAAGAGTTTGCAGGGAGGAGCACTTTGATCAAGAAAAAGCAATAGACTGACTACAGTCCTGGGCTGGCCATGAGCTGCACACTGGCTTCATGGGTAGGAGCTGAGGTCATGCTGATTTATGTTGAGGCAGCCCCTACCTAGAAAGACACAGGACAGAGAAGAGGAGAAGAGAGATTAACTCTCATTAGAATCCCAGAGCAATTGAATAAAACCAATCTCAGAATCATTCAACAGCCCAGGTTAGAAGGAACCTCAAGAGATCTTCTGGTCCAAGCCTATATGAGAAAGGAAACCTAGGTAAGGTTATTTAGCACTTGGTTCAGTTGCATCTTTAAAACCTCCAGTGAGGAGGACTCTACCTCATTTCTGGGGAAGTCATTCCAGTGAATGATTCTCACTGTAAAAAATTTTCTTATATTGAGATTAAATCTCTCATAGTGCAACTTGCACCCATTGCCCCTTGCTTTTTTCCCATTTGGCTCCTTGTGAAGAGAGAGGATCCTCTTTGTAGCCACTCTTCAAGTACTAGAATTCTGTGATAAGATTCCCCTCTAAGCATTCTCTTCTCCAGGCAGATGAGCCTCCTCGAGGCAACACTGTCCTCCAGCAAAACAGTACCACAGATAATGAAGGACTTCAAGAGTAATTTCTTTTGCTAAACTATCACCAGCAGCACCCTTGCCCTGAGGTACTCTGATTTGTCATCACCAATTCAAGCTGGAAAATCTAAAGCCATTTTGGAACTTTTCTTCTGCAAGGGGACTGCCCAACAACACACATGGCTTGATTCAGATTTTAACCGAATTTGAAGTACCAGTACATTACTTGTATAACCTGAAATGGCTAATCAGCATGACTGATGTAGCAGTATTACAGAAGTAGCCTTATAAATGTGAACAAGTATGTGATTTTAATCTAGCCAGACTGAGTAACACACCCCAAAATAAGCTACATACCTGAAGCTGAGATCAGTCAAACATCTGTAAGAAAACTGTACATCAAATTCTTTTGTGAGCATTTATCCTTACTTTCAGGTATACCATGGTCCACTGAGACAGAAAGGATTATCTGAAGACTTTGCCTGTAGCAGCACTGGCATTAGTAATGAACAAAGCTGATATCCAAGAAGAGCTAGGACACTTTTAATATATGAAAGTCTTCAAGGTATTTTAAAGAATAAAGATATATAGATGAATCACATATAACAACCAGGCATATCTGCCAATATTCAGCATGGTGCTTAGGTAAGCAGAAAAATATCCAAAAGAACCCAAGGTAACATTCGGCTACAGGTCTGTCACAGCCACTGAGTCACTATGTGGGGGTCACTGCTCAACTTAATACTTCTGGCCGCTTCCCACGGATCTCTTATTAAAGACATAAGGCACTCTCTCTCGGAAAAAGTAAATAGAAGCATCATTTTTCCACTATTTAATCAGTTCCTATCTACTCCAAGAGATTATACCAGTCACTCTAAATTAGAGTCAGCACCATATAAGCAGAACTGACAGAATAAACAATGACTCTAAAAAACACTAGATACTGTTTATTTGTATCCAAAGCACTTGAGAAAGGAAGGGAGTCAAAACAATTCATGGTTCACATGCTTGCTTATCTTTCTAAAGGTTTAAAAATCTGTAGTTGATTGGGACACCCATAGCTGCTTTGGACACTTTCACAAGACTTGTATCTTATGAGAATAGCAACCCTTTCTTTCCTATGTACATGTGAGTCATCACTGTACCATATCCAGTTCTCATAATCAAGTTGAACACGCTCTTTATACATAAACCCATGAAAAATTGCCAATGCAGAGCACAGTCTCTACAATAGTACCTTATAGGTTGTTTGAACAAAAATCAAGAAATAAAAATACATTTGTAAAAGCCAAAGAAAAACAATCCAGAGGCATGGAGTGCTCCCATTCCAAGGAGGCAGGAATTTGATTTTACCCTTCTTGTGGTAACTCCGCCCTTGACCCAAACCCTAAACTCCACCCCTGTGATACCCCACAAAAACCCCACAAACCTTCCTTTGCCTCGTCTTTCATCTTTGCCCCCCTCCTCATCCCCAGGGGTAACAAATGGATTTTCGAGCTCAATCAAATGGAGACCAGTCTCGTTTGTTCCCATGTCTGGCACCTGCACCCTCCCTGGACACGATGAACTCTGTTGCAACGCGACTCAACAAATGGTGGAGAATGTGGGCAGCCAGTGAGGACAGCACAACCGGCACCCTGTAAGTCACTTGCTGACTGCTACACCTTGCAGGACCCCCATCTTAAAAAGGAAGACTCAAGAGTACCACAGCAAGAGGCCAGGTTAAGAGTGACCTTAAAAACGTGGGGGTAAAAGGTTTACGGGGAGGGGAGCTCCCAGTAAGGGGACCGGACGATGGGACTAACATCTACCATCACTTAGCATTTATGAATGGTTTAGGTTTTTCATGGGAGGGAGTTTTTAAGAGCTACAAGTGGCTTGTCTACCTGCAAAAAGGACAACCAACACCACCTTCACTGTTTCCCTTCACTTTGCAGTCCTCATCATCATCCAAAATAGTAACACCTATAATACCAGTACCAAAGCCGAGACCAAACACTAAGGTCTACGTCCCTCGTGAAGAGGAGATTAAAGAATTGCACCCCTTCTGGTGAGAAGATCAAAAGCCAAAGGACATTGAACTATTAACTCATTAAGTAAAAATGCATTAATTTAATTCAGTATCATCAATTCTGTTACTTTATCCTTTGTGATTAAGTCTCAAATGCTTTTCTGTTACTTGTTAATTTAGCTTAATAATGTTCATTTTGGTTTTGTAAACTATTAAGTCATATTCCCAAGAATCCCTTGGTTATGAATTATTCAATGCCATTAACCAATTTAAAAATGGGGTGTTGTGCAGTGCTCCCAGTATAAGGAGGCCAGAATTTGATATTACCCTTCTTGTGTTAACTCCGCCCTTGACGCAAACCCTAAACTCCACCCCTGCAATACCCTATAAAAACCCCACCACCCTGCCTCTGCTGTTTTTTTGCCTTCATCCCCCTCCTTGTATGTGGGGGAAATAAATGGATTCTCGAGCTAATAAAACGGAGATGCGTCTGGTTTGTTTGCACGCCCGGCACCGGCAGCTGCACCCTCCCTGGACATGATGAACTCTGTTGCAACACGACGCAACACAGAGGGAATACTGGTTTTCCATAAAGGTATACTAACCTTACTCAGTATTGCTCACTAAGACGATGAGAACACCACACACACAGAAATAGTCTGAGCAGGCTTTTTTCTACTATTTACATTGACCAGTTTCATATTTACACCCAGAAACCGAGTAGACTATTTTTCCTTTTCACCAGATCTTGTTTCTATCACCACAGGGTTTTTAAACCTAGTTCTAAAAGGGTGTACTTTATTTTCTGAGAAAGCTGTGAAACTGGTATGCATCTTGTAATTTTCACAAAAACTATTATATACATGAAAGCAATGAATATTACCTGTTCACAGCAGTACCACTGGATCACCATGAATAAAGTGATTGCTTTGATACGAGGGAAGGCATCTGTGCCTACCTTATTCCTGTAATTTTCTCTAGCTGTTCTTTGGAAAACAGAATAACAGACCAGACTGAACTTTTGAACTGACACAGTAGAACTACATTTCCCATTGAGAACAGAATTCACTTTTATTTTAGATTTAGGAAAATGTTACTTTTTCAGATGTGCTCAAGCTGTGTTTAAATGCCCCAGGTAACTGCAAGACCACGGAGGTAGAACACACTGGTCAGGGGCAAAGAGGAGACATAACTCAACTGTCCTAAATCCACTGTGAGTTCAGCATGTTACATAAAACAGCTACAGCAATTTAATTAAGTAACTCCGACTGCCATGGTCTGACCTTTCCCATAATAAGAAGTAAGTCCTAGATATCAAACTGCAGAATCATCTGCTTAGAAACATCCTCTAACCTCTTTCTCACATTTGAGCCACAGCATAGCTTATAAGAGTGAACAGAGTTTTACAGGGAGAGTATTCTCTCAGCTGTGAGAGGAAGAGATCTACAGCCAGTCCAATGCTTTATCTTTTTCTGTGTACATTTCATAAAATTAGTCTTCTAATTAATAAAAAGTTCCAAAAACAGAACTTTCAGAAAGTTTAGAAATCACATGCACATTCATATTTCATTCAAAGAAAATTCCCAGCCCTAAAAACAACCTGTTCTACACAAAAACATGTACAGAACAACAGCCCAATGAACAAATGCTTCATTGGAAGAAATCTTGCAAACAATTAATTAATATATTATAAGTAGGTCTCCACATACTTATGTGAACACAATATGCCATAGCTACACACAGCAAACCTTTAATTAGGCAGCCCTGGAAATAAGCAAGGCTGGTTCCTTCAAGGATCTACAGCCAGAGGTCCTAGGCAGAAAGGCTGGGCAGAAGGGATGCAGGGCATACTGCCTTCTTTTGTGGCAAGTGAGTGGAAAGCTACTAGAAACACTTTTCTATTAAAAAGTCTCACTGTCTTGAAGTAGTAGTTCTCCTCAAGCTAAAAGGAGAGTGCAGACAAATTGACCATCTGGGTAAAACTGAGGCACAATATAGTTTTAGTCCATTAAGTAAGTTTGTGATCAGGATCACATTTCATTTACAGGGCTAAAAATGTATGCACAATGTTTCAAAATGCAGAACCCTACAAGGAGTGAGGGGGGAAAAACATTCATTTATGTCCATTGTGCACCACTGTTAGTATTTTGAGCTCTGTATTGTAGTTAGTTTTCAAACAAACAAAACCCCCAAACAGAAAATCTCTTACATATTTACTTCCTCAATAGCAGGAAAGGATATGGATACTGGATCCACCAGCTGCAATTGCTGATTCTATGTTACAGGAGCTCCAGAGCATTTCTGACTTCACAGGTATAAATTACAATATCCAGCAGTCAATTCTGCCTATTTCTAAACAAACACAAAAAGCTGCAAAGTCTTGCTGATGGAAAACAGGATGGCTGCAGCCTTAAGACCTTTATTGCTCTGAAAAAAGGTTGACAAATATATGCTGCAACCAGACAACTACAAAGCAAAAGGTAGAGAGGAAGCAGGAGAACCAGGAGAACAGATTTTTTTCCCACAAGGCTGATCTAAATAAATGCTACTCACATGAACAGTGTACTATTTTTAAACAGATCAGATCTTTCAATTTTGAAGTTACAACATGAAAATTTCAGTACTAGATAACAGTTTATATATGAGAAATGTTTGATCTATGTTATTAGGATATGTTCCCCTCACACTTTAAAAAAAATATTTATTTATTTAGGCTGGGACAGAAATCTCTGCTACAGCATGTTCCACAGGAAACAAACAAACAAACCTTCCCACAAGATTTTCTGCAATAAGTGTATTTAAGTAGGAGAGACCATAGAACACAAGACAAAAATGACTGACCAATATACAGCAAGTGTAAAGAAGAGAAGATAAAGTAAATAATTTTAATTTCACTGCAAGAGAATGGGAATGTGCTCAGAGTCAGTGACTGCATCTCCAAGAGTAATGTCTAAGGTTATCAATCTTTTGAGCATCTGATGCTTTTTATATATTATTCATGTAAAAAGCACAGTTACTGTGCTTACTGACAGGAAAGCAAAGTTAATTCTTGTTATCATCAGATAAAGTCTTAGTACTTGGCTATTGCAGGACTGATTGCACACAACCTACTTGCATCACATCACAGGAGTCAAACTGCTAGAGGATGCAGCCAGATAATAGATGAATCTATATTTCAGCATTGAAAGAATTTTCAGTTTCAGTCAGGACAAACACAATTTAGAATATAGTAATGGTGACTTCTATTTAAACACATGACTTAGAGCAAAACTCAGTTGGGAGCTGAAGACTTAAGAATACAAGCTAATAACTTCTTGTTTTTAAAGTCATGATTCAGCTTTCACTAGATAAACCATGAAGGAGCCTATACGCCTTCTCAGTTTTATTTCCCTTTTCCATCACAGTGACTCATATAATCTGCTGCAAATAGAGTCTACAAGGCTATTACTATCAAGCCCATCTGTGAACCCAAACACTTTTCCAATAATAAAATGAGCATGTAAATCTACTTAGAATCTTGATAACATACATTTATATGCCACACATACTGTCAAAGACAAGAACAAAGATGGTTTTGAGGAAAGAAACAAAAAAGAGCAAGTGACACATAACAGGCAAAAAGCTTCAGAAGTGGGCAAGCATGGATAAGAATTTAACTATCACAATAAGTTTTAGAATGCCCATTTTTACATGGAACACTGGACTGGAGCCAAGCAACTTTAGTATGATTTATTACATGGGGCCCTCCATGGGTGGAAAATGTCTCATTCATTCTTGTTCCTAAAAATGACCTTTGAGAAACCTCAATGCTTATATTATCTGTACACACCATACTTGCATGATGAGCCTGTAAGGAAATTCGTGGGGCAGAGATAAGGAGGAGGAAAAGGAAGAAGAGACATTATCAAGGATTGGAGACAAGAGGAAAGTCATCTGCAGCAGTCAAATGGAACAAACCTAAGGTAATAATCTTCTACACAAATATATCTCACATAATTTAACCACAGAAAAAATAACTGCAATATAGTCTTTAAAGACAACACATTTGCTATGGATTTTCATCTAGGTAATTTATTTTTAAGACAAAAGGAATCCTCTCTATTACCTTTCATTTTCCTTCCTTCTTTTAAAAACACTGGTACCCATTTAATAATGGGTAACACCAAGAAACTTACCTTGAAGTATAGTGGGCTGTATATAACCTTCTCATTCTATTTTTCTGCAGTGCCAGAACCCCTGAGCCAACTCAATGATAATTACAGTAGAATACAAACATTTTCTGGATAACATATTTCATCCTTGCTTTCTCCAGCAGTAAAACTTGCTTTCTAGTACTTCAAAAAAGTAAAAACATCCAGAATATAAAAGTCTGTCATATAAATTCAATAAATTGCACTCTACCATTGGCGGTAGTAACTCAGGCTTCTTCCATACTGTGTCACAATAAATAACTTTAAATGAGTTCCTATTTTTCCCCAGCTACATACACAGACTATTAATGTGTAGATGACACAAGAGCACTACCTGGCCTTTTATTATTAAATATTTTCACTGAAGTGCAGTGAACCTTAAATCAGCACTCCCCTCTTCAATAGCCACCCATAAATGCCTACAGGTACAAATTGCACTGTATCAGAAGAGTTGTGAGATTTGACCTTTGGCACATTCCTCACTGATGTTGGTGAGGAATGATGGACGGGTTCATTGCCTAGGTTTTCTATTGACCGCATTACCAGGCACACGTTGCATACAGCGCTACCCGAGTCCTAATCCCTAGCACGCCCTTTTGCTGAAGCCACAGATGCTTATCAGATGGAAACCTGGGCATGCTCATTCCCTCCTGTTTTCCAAGGAGGAAAACACACGAATGTAGGCAGGAAGGAGACATAATGTGCTCCAACAGGCAGTTGAATCACTGAGAAACCCGGCCTGCTGAGAGCCCTGCTGAGCACACCTTCCCTGTCGTCCACAGCACAGCCCACGCACACAGTCACAGGCGAGTCCTCCACAAACTGCAAAACCCACAGCAACCATACACACACCCCCTGCACATTTCAGCCTCTCTTGTTTACAGAGCAGGGATAGCAAAATGCTGATAAGCAAGACTCACTACCTAAAAACAAATTTCAAAAAATTCCCCTAAAGACAGCAAAGCGTTTAAGATTAACAGATAGAATGTGTCCATCCAAGGGCAACAGAGAGAGCAACTGAATATTGCTGCCCACTAAGCCACTTAGGTCTCAACCAAAGCAGCTTTCAGGGCAGCTCTTTTGCAAGGTATTCCTGAGAATTTCTAGTGGAATCAGAACAAAATCTGGCCAGTTTGTTTTATGCTTTTGTCTCTCCAGTGATAAAATCTGCCAAAGGGATATTACTGTATAAAGTCAATTTTGTAACTTCACTAGGTAAAGACAGGGTGGACTTTAACCATACACAACCTTTCCCTCAGTGAGCAGAATCTGGCCTGAGGATGTTTACAACTGTCCCAAGCTGACTGGAATTCTAAAAATGCAGACTGGCCTCCAGAAAATCTAGATCTAAACCAAGCTGTAATTAGCACGCTATCACTTTATCTCAATCCAGAGTGTATCTGAAAAGACTTTTTAGTGCGTGGATCTACTACAAAAGTTACTCCACTCTTCCAGTACCAGGGTGTTCTGGAGGACCTCCTAAGGAGGTCATCAGGTCTGTTAGAGTCCTTAAGTCAGCTTCCCACCACCTTCATTTTCTTTTCAAAGAATAACAGCAGTACTGTACCTTGAACAATTAAAAGCCACAGATCATACACATACATTGACTATTTTCCTTTTGGTAATGCACTCTAAGGTTTGCTTGCTCAAGTGTCAGTCTGTTTTTCACTGGGGTGGCATTAGGCAGGATGGGTTAATGTTTTTACACCAGGTCCCACTCTCCCATCCGAGACTGATGCAGCTCTGCAGATTCCTCTATTACTATAGAGTCACACACTGTTCTGAGGTTGGATGGGACTGCTGGAAGTCACCTGGTCCAACTCCTCTCCTTAAGCAGGGCAACCTACAGCCAGCAGGCCAGGACTGTGTTCAGACAGCTTTTGAATATCTGCAAAGATGCCCCCTGAGCAGCCTGCCCCAGTGTCTAGTCAACCTAATGGTGTCTTTGTAAACAAGCTGGGAACATATGGATTAGAGGAACAGACTACAGTAGGGTCAGAAGCTGACTGGACTGAACAACTGGTGGTTCAAGAGACAGCAAATTATTAGCAGCATTCCTCAAGGGTCAGTACTGGGCCTGATGCTGTTTAATATATTCATCAGGACCACAGCTGCCATTCAGAGGGCCCCTGGTAAGATGAAGGAATTTCTTGAAAGCAAACTCATGGAGTTCAACAAAGATAAATGCAAAATCTTGCACCTGGAACAAAAGAACCCCCTATCTGGATTATCAACTCAAGAAAATAAACCCATACAGGTACAGACTACAGACTGGCTGGGTTGCAGCTGTGCAGCCTAGGAGCTGCAAGGTGGCTCAGGTACCCAGGGACTCTGTAGAACCTCCACCCTTGCCGATATTCAGTAGAGTGGAGAGGGCTCTGAGCATCATAATTAATTTTCGAGTGAGCCTGGCTTTGAACAGGAACTCAGACTAGATAGCCTCCAGACCTGAATGACTTTATGATCTGCCTGAAGCAGGTCAGGCTTCTGACATGAAGAGTGTTTAGATACTTCTCTTGAACAACTATATGCAATCACTTTCTGAAGTGGGAATACACAGGTCGCTAGCACCCTCCACAACTGGGCTTTTAAGAGTGAATTTTTATATCCTTGCAGAGCTCTAGGTCTACACACACTGACCAAAAGTCAGGCCTTTACTTCACCTTCTTCATAATACAAGTATAGACAGCAGTATAAAATACTAGATTATCAGATAAAAATTGGAATAAAACATAGATTAACAAATAACATGGGAACAATAGCCATGCATTATAATAGTAAAATAATGTCTGTTGGCTTTATAGGCATTATTTTGATCCATGGGATATTGTATTCATCATCAAGAATTTTCATGTCACGAATATCAACTTACTACATCACATTGATCTCAGTTTTATAGTACTTAAATTAATTTCTGTTTCTCATCATCAAGAAGTACATTTTGCTGTCATGGTTTAGCTAATTGGCATAAGGACAACACTAGTAAACCCATACAAGCGTGTGCACGCAGAGACAGTCTTGCTTGTGTCAGCTTAACTGAGAATAGAGGAGGAGGACCTCAGGCCATGGACCAAAATTGAAACTTCATTTTCACCAGAACCCTGTCACCACTGTTTTCATACAACTTTCTTTTAGTATGAGCAAAAACCCACCCAAATTAGACCCTAATTCTGTACTATACCATACCATATTCCAGGTAACTCTGAAGGCTCATTTCTCAACAAAGGTAGAAATCTCTTAATATTAGGAAACACTGAAAGAAGAACGGAACACTAAACATTTTTCACTACTATTCTACTTTACATGGCACTGAGAATAATAACAAGGAAAGACCACACATTTCTCAGAGTTTGGCAAAGCAGAAGGCAATATATCAAAATCCGAAAGATATTTCAGTGCATAGCTAAATCACAATGAAGAGATGGTGCTTTTCCAGTTTTTATGCTGATGGAACTTAGACAAGTAGAACACCTCATGTTATCAGCTTTCAGATATCTAGATATGTAAAAGCCAAAGTTTCAATCTCTCAGGCTGGATGAAAGCTTTTTGCCTACCAGTACAAAGATAAGCAAGCTGAGTCCCTGGCAGAAAAGTCATAATCTAGTCCTATCATCAGAACGTAAGCTAAATTCTCTAAAGGTATGAAAATGAGGATGTGGATAATTGCTAGTTTGTACTGAAGGGAACTGTACTTACAGGAACTAACCTCTTGCATGGATGAATAACATAATCCAATCTAATTCTGCCTTTGATGGAACCAAAACCAACACAGTTTAATAACTTTAAAACTCCTTGTCTACTTTGAGATACATGGTAAAACAAGGGAGAAGGCATGAAAATGTCTGCATGATCACCTACCAAGAAGAATACAGATTTTTGGTTTTTTTTAAACACAAGTGTGGATTTGATAATAGATTCTACAAATGTCTCCTTCCAGTGGTGACAAATGGGATTAGAGGACGAGATGATGTTTCTGAAAAATGGATTTTCTATCTAGTTTTACAGCTCTTCTCAGAGTGATTTAGTTTCTTGAACTAAGCAGTTTGGTTTTTGGAGTGTGTTGGTTTGTTTTTTTCCTTAAAATTAAACAGATGTACATTAAAGTCCACATGCTTAATAATCATTAATCTTATAATTCTCTTTTAAAAAATTAGCCACTTCCCCCTCCAAATTTAAGGTAAGAAAGTACCAATCATAGAGTGATAAATTAAAATACCAATACAAGGTCAGAAAGGTGATTGTTAATTTCAGTACATTTTCCTGTAAGGTTTGAGACTGAAATCCTACTCTTCATCTACGGTACAGGACCTTGTATCACGAAGGTATTTTTAACACAACCAAAGTTAGAAAACACATGTCTTTAACCATTGTGCCACCCAGAACGGGCACTTGGCAAAGGGGTCCCGCACATTCTACGCTCCATAAAGCCGGTCCTCTTTCTGAAATTGCCACTCAGGACGTTTCCAATTCTCAAAACCGTAAGGGAGAATTTTTATCCTGACGACACGTAGGATGCTTCAGCCAGAGTGTGTTATTCACGCTTAAGCAAGAGGAAGATAAAACTTCACAGAGGTTTGTTAGAGCAGCCCCGCCGCCAGCAAGCGCCCACGAAACGCCACCTGCACCCACACCTGGCCCGCTTTCATTAGAACAAAAAGCCTTCTCTCCGCTCGTCCTTCCACCTTCCTTACCTTCCACCGATCGCCCGATGCTGTGCAAGTGGGTGAGGGAGGGGTGCGCGGCATGAACCCCCCTCAGGTACTTCTCCAGCTCCTCGGTGTGGTGGTACTTAAAGTCCAGCGTGGCCGCCGCAGAAAGCAGGCAGAGGATGAGGATGCCCCCCACGCCCTAGAAAGAAACAGACGAAGCTCCCTCCGCGGGCTTGTCGCCGTGCGGCGGCGGCAGCTCCGGGGCAGCGGCCGGCCCGCGGAGAGCCCTCCCTTCCTCTCCCCCTCCCTCGCCCTGCCGGGAGCAGGTGCCGCAGGTGCCGCCCGCCCTACCCCGGCTGCCGCCCGCATGCTGCCGCCGCCGCTCCGCCACTGCCCGCCGCGCCGGGCGGGGGCCGCCATCCCCCGGCCATCCCCCGCCGGCCGCGCCCGGCCCCTGAGTGACGCGGGCCCCATCCACTCGGCTCCGGCCCCGGCCCGCCCAGGGGCACACGGCCCTCCCCTTGGCCCTTGGCCCCTCCCTCCGTCCCGCCTGGCCCGAGGCTCGCACCTGGCGGGGCCCGGCTCCCGGGCGGGGCGGCCCCCAGCGCTGCCCTCTTTTCATCCGTCCCTGCTGGCCTTTCCTCCTTTTCCTTACAGGAGGGGGTGAGCGCTGTCTGTAGGGATTAAAATACCCCAAACAACAAATCGGGGAGAGGTGCAAACGTCCACGTTTTGACTTTCGGTGTTGTTTCGATTCGCGAGAAGGGTCGTTAAATAAAAGCCAAGCTCCTCCTCAGCACCTGTGTGGTCCTGGCGTGTGATCAGGACGGCAACACCTGGGGCCCAGAGACAAAGCCTGCTGCATGAGCCGTGAGAGAATTTATGCGCAAATCCAACAAAATCTCTACCTGGTGCTATTTTTGCTTTGGCTTGTTTTGTTTAAAGATGGGGTTTTAATAGGCTCGTATTCACATACTAAAAGGACTGGATTCTATCTACAAAATTAAGTGCTTTTTCTTGGTTTTCCACTAATCACATTGCCTTGGGGATATCTTGGTCTTGGGATTTACCACAAAGACTTTTTCATCACCTTTTGTTGTCTTGAAGATTGAAAAGAACTAAGAGAAAGAAAGTTAAGCTGGCTTGCAGCAATGAAAATTAGGATAGTGTCTGCATTTATTTTAAAATATGAATGTGGATATAGCTGTGTATTAGAATACAGCTACCGGCAAATTCTGTATAATTCTACTGAGAAAAAAGTTATAACTACCAGTGGGGTTTCATCTGCTTTATCCTGAAATTTACTGTGCTGGTTAATGTCAGAAAAGGATTTTAAAGGAAGTGAACCTCTGAGCCAATCCCACATAGCGAGTTCTGTATTCCAAGTAGAATATATTATATTTAACAAAAATTCTTGTTAAACAAAAAATTACTGTAAAATTTAAAAGTACCTTTTTTTTTTTTTTAACATGAAGTTTTAGGGAAATAAAACTGTTGAAACAATATTTAAATGCAACTATCTGTAGTATCCCGTTGTATCAGAGGCATCTAAAAACTCAAAATGTCCACATCCAGACCCCTCTTAGTTCATGAGAGGAACTTCCACATCATATACAACATACAAGAAGGGATGTATGTAAATTATGAGGCTACTTGCTTAAAAGAGATATGTAATATTGTATTTCTGTTGAATAGGGTTCCTTCCAGTATGGTATTCTGGGGAAGGGGGCAGACCCAGACCCTTTCTCCCATACACTGACTCCAGCTCATTTAAACTCTTATGACTTGACAAGACCTTCTCTCTCTTATTCACAGAACAAAATTCTTGTGAGACTTAAATATGGATGCCTTGTACATTCTGTAAAAAAATTAAAAAGTTGATAGTTGATTTTGGTTATAGTTACTCTGTGAAATGGGAAAGGAACTGTGGGGTTATGCTGGAAACATGTCTCCAGAGAAGCAGGAGGGAAGTCGAGTATGTGAGCTTCATATTTGAATTTATTTGGCTACAGTATACATATTTATAGGCTCCTTGAAAGACGATCTGGACACACCACTTGAGTAAGCAGGGGAGAAAATACACTCAGGTGGTAATCCCATGTAAACATACCTGGAAACCTTCCCAAGATAATCACATGAAATCAGAGAGCTCTGACTTCAAGATAGAGTTGGGTGTTGGCAACATGGTAAAAATCACAAGGAGTGTAAAAACTTAATCTCGGTGAAATAACTGAAGTCAGCTTTGATACTGGGTAATCATGCAGCGTTATCTCATTTGGAAATTACACCACCCTCTAATGTAGCCAGCATAGTCATGGTTAAATGAGAGTATTACTGCATATAGGAGTGTTCAAAATGATAGATTGTTTCTGTGCCAGGTGCTTGCAAGTTAAAACAAGCCAGCCTGTTTGGCAATATTTGAGTTACATGTGACAGAATCAGTTTTTTTTTTTTCCTCCCCAACCTGCATAAAATTAAAAGATAAACTTGAATCGCTGTTCACAAGGTCTGTTTAAGCCAGCCTGGACTAGTAATAGTCTGGTAAACACAGTTGTGGGTAAAAGTCAGTACCAAAGATCAAACCCTTCATGAAATTAAACCAGCAGTAAATCTCTCGTTAGCATCAGTAGCTCAAAATCAGAGACTACCTGTCCAAAACTGACTGCTGGGGTTCTCAGCACTGCAGTTGGCAGTGACCCTTATGAGGAAGCGACATACACATAGAAGCCAACTGCTCTTGCTGCGAGAAGCATTATTCTCCTCCCAGTGTAATTTTGGATTGTCCATTCAAAAGTATTCATTAAAGTCAGCACTTGAGCATGGGATTTGTGGAGAAAAACCCGCAAGTCTTTAGGTGAGCTCCGCACCCGTGATCCCAGCCGGGAGCTGGCTGGGGCTCAGCGGTGCGATGCTGAGAGCAGCCGCGTTGCCCTCTAGTGACAGGCACAGAAATCCCTGCCACAAGCCACAGGGACGAACAACTCTCCACGCAACAGGTAGGAACCACCCTAAGACTGGCGCTTCACGGACGCAGTTGAGATAGGTAATGGCAGCAAAAGGATCTTCTGGAAAATTTTGTGGTTTTGGAGAACCGTTCACAGAGGAGGCCTTGGCATCTGAAATCTTAATCAGTGTTTTGTCATCTTTCATGCAGGATTCCTGCTCTTTCCAAAGATCTGGAAGAAAAAATAGGTGCACTACATTATAACTGAAGTGTCAAAATAGTTTTGGCTAGAAATTCAAAAAGAGGTTGCTAACAAAGATTAAATTTCTAAGAATCACCCCTGCTATCAAAACTCTCATCTGAAATCGTGTTCTAGACATACAGACTACAGCTACATGTTCTTTACCTTGATGTAACGTTAAGGACCTGACAATCAGATTTCTCTGGGGGGAAATCACAAGATAAAGGCTTTCTCAAGTGAGTTCAGTACAAGTGATGACACAGAACATGAACCTGGTAGGACAGCACAGTCCTGGATTAGCATAAATCCAGATACAAATCACCTGAGTAAACATCACTGAAGACATTCTGGTGTATAATATCTGCGCTGATGAATTAACTGGCTGATATTAGTATGGCACAAAATAGATTCCCTGCAAGAAAGAGAACTGAAGTATCAGAAATCTCTCAAACATTCACCAGCTGATTAGTGGTCTTTACCACACTGACAGTTCTCAGCATATTTGGTTCATAAATCTCCTCCCCTCCATCCCAGCATGAGAATTACCCCTGGAGAAGAAAGAGATGCCCTGCTGTGTCTGGTAATCTGCAATTAGAAAATTATCCCCAGGGGAACTATTAGCAGCTGGTACTGTTTAGAGCTGTCCAGACAAGCACTGCTTCAGCTGGAGAATCTGGAACCACAACCAGCTGCTTGACAATCCTCTCACTCATCCCATCTTGCAAACAGCAAAATCTGCATACACCAGAGATTTTGAGCCACTGTATGACAACGTGTTGTCATGCATTATGGCAGAACAGGTCAGTTCTGCTCCAAAGGGGTTGAAAAATGGCAACATGATCTCATTCAAGACAAAGGTCTTGAGTGTTGTGTCTTGGGTATTGTAATACAATTGTAACATTTTTCAGCTTTATCTTTCTCCTCATAAATTGGCTTATACTTGTCCTTTCAACAGTCCACACAGAATTAGATGTAATTTGAAAATAAATAATCCTTGGAATGGCAGGACCTAATTTTTCACCTGAGACACTATGTGTCCCTGGGTAGGTAAGAGCATGAGACTAGGAATAAGAAAAGCCAGAAAGGTTTGGTGGGAAGTTCAGTGGCCTACGGACAGATGCATCTCAGAGAAGTAAACAAAAAGAAGAAGGAAGGTGAGAAAAGTCCACAGAGGTCTTTAGGAGACAAGAGTGGCCTGGAAGGTGAAAGGGTCATAGATACTGTGGCTGAGAAAAAGCAATTGAGAAGATTTGGCAGGTGAGCTCATAGGGAAAAAGACTGAAAGTAGTCTTTCTGCTCAGTAACATCTTGGTAATCTGACCTCAGGGTAACAAAATTTGAGGGATTTAAGATGTTGATATAGCATCTTGTCAGGTCTGCTAATTTGTATATGAAATGCATTGCAGTTAATACCATGGAATTTACAGAGATCCTTAATAGCTGATTTCTGGTTGATATTAAGCAATACTTTTGAGCAATCTGAAGATTATCCCAACAGCTGCACTCATTTCAGCTTTAGCCATTTGGAAAATTTGTCAAGCTTTGAAATAGCATTTTGCCATTTTTGCTAAATACCTTCAAATCAAAATGTGTTTTAATTGCCATTGTCAAGAACAATCTAACACTCTTACTCACAATGATGGCAAGTCTGTCTCCTAAAAACAAAATTCCACCAGACCACTTAACATATCTGTTTCAAGAAATGATGGTGCCATTTCTTGAACAGGAAATTAAGAGCCTTTGCGGAAAATTTCATTGTGTAATAAAACACTCCTTTATTTCTGTGCGCTGATTTATGCATAATGGGTGTCTACACTGACAACCGAGTAAACAGTGTGCACTGAAATATCCTGTCAGTGAAAAGCACACATTGTGATGTTTTGCACTAACCTTTTTCCTTTTGGGAAAGAAATGAAAAGGGAGCTTTCCAGATATAAAATAGCTATGAATTTGCTGATTTGCAGTTTAAAAATGAATGCTTAGCGGTGCAATAAACAAAGATGCCACTTGTTTGACCGCAGTGAAAGCAGATTGCAAGACTTCTTGGATTAACCTGTACTGGCTGTGCACTGGTTAAACTGTCCTTTATTAAACTGTGCAGCTCTGTGTAGGCTCCATTTCTCTGAAGATAAGGGTATGGTTTTGTAACCATCTTAAAGCAACCTAAAACTGAGTTGTACTTGAGAGAGGCCACCCTACTATCTCCCTTTTGCCAGTGTAAGCACTTGAGCAGCTGTGTGCTCAGTTGGATTGGGGTACTGGTGCGTCTGGAAGCTAACCCAAACACACGCATACACCATCTAAAGAATCTCTGTTTTCACCTGGCTCAGCTGCTTAATCCATACAGGCACTGGCCTTTGCTGGGGGAGCACAAGAGCCAGATGGCTCCTGGAGGGAGAGAGTGAACTGAGGGTGAACTGCTGGCTAAGGGGAGGTACAGATGGGATGCCACAGGTCAAAAGAGAGTCTCTCTGGAAGAATAAGCTGAGCTTATAAGAGAGAAACTGTTGTGCTCTGCCTCTCTTCTGGCAATGACTCGCTCCCTAGAGACACATGAAGTGCTGTTACTTTCCTCCCCCACTAACGATATGGGAATATTAATGCTGAATTTATTGTATATAGATTATTAGTGCTATAGATTAATTAGTGCTTGTCAAACAGTCTTGTAAAGCCAACTAAGCAGAAATTTGAGTAAGAGAAGCCTCTTACAGATATGGAAACCTCTGCTACCCTTAGTCTGATACTGTTGCTTGTTTGGCATATAAAATGATGATATTATATGAATAGCTGCTCCATCCACATGAGCCTTCCAAAACAACTGTCATGACAGAAACATTATTAAGGTTATCTTGATACAGCTAGTATTTACAAACACAACAAAGCCTGCATAAATAGCACTGAAAATCATAACTTTTATTCACAAATGCTTAAAAGTGAAAGAAAAGCTGCTCCGATGGTGGCTACGGAGGCTGGCTAAAGAGCAGCCCTTATCAAGGCACAGCCTGTAGAGAGAGGACCTTTCAATACTAAGGATTTGAAGGTAGTTTATTTGCGGTCAAGAATATCTTAATCAGAAAATCCTAAATCAGGATGAAAACAGTTGTTTTGCTGACAGCAGGGAATTTTTTCCCCGCTAGTTCATCTTTTACAGAATTATTAGAAAATTATAAAAGTAGGGAAGACTTTATATGAAGCAAGAAAGACCAGGTAAGCTTTAATTTTGTCTTAGTTCACTGAATTTGTATACAATTAAACTTCCAATGTTATTTGTTTACAAATACTTTTAAGTGCTTTCTTGCTTTGTACTTAAACTAGATCACGAAAAAATAAACTTTTTTTTACAACAATGTTTTCCTAAAAGTAACCCCTCAGCAATTTTCCAGCCAAACCTACACACAGAGAAGATATATAGGATAAGGTACGCTTTAGCAGTCTTGGCAAATCTTTGGTTTGGATGTTTCAAAACAACACATTGCAGCAGGCTTAAGCAGACTCATCAGGCACCAAACTGAGACCTGAGCAAGCCCCAGATAGCAACAATTTCCTGTACCAGCTACAGGAGGAGACAAGTCTTCAATGGGTATCAGTGTCTTCATTTTTATTTTGCTAATATATGGCTGTGTAAATATAATATAAGATTCTCCCCTGGGAATGAAGATTTCAAGTGTTTATGAAAGAGTAGCCTCATCTCATTTGTATTAGTACGCCTTGTTGGCAGTCTCACACACCGGAAGCCTGAAAATACACAAGAAAAACTTTAATTCCCCAGGGAGCCTGTGGTAAGGAAATCTCTAAATTAAGATAACTTGAAAAATATTCTCATTTCAAGGCATGTATTCAAATCCCTTTAACAGATAGCAAGGCTGAACATAGCATGGACTGCAAAGACTGACAAAATCTTTTCAGTAGTTAATTGGTTTTATATAATTTTAATTATTATTCATCCTACAGGGGTTTTAATGGATATTTATGGAGCCTCAGTCTTCTGTTTTCATTATGCACAAAGTAGCTTTTTTGAGCATCTCCTTTGCGTGACTGCTCCCATGCAAGCCCAAATTTGTGGGTGAATGTCTTTGATCAATGATTGAACTGTTGAGGGAAGTATTTGGTCTTTAAAACTATCTTGTTGTGGGCTGACTGTCCTAGGGTGACTGAGTATCCCCCAATAGTCTATCGGGTGCAAAGGGGAGGGGAAGAGCGTTTGTTTTTCCCCAGGAAAACTCTGCTCACTGGAGTGACCTTGAAGCGGGGGAGCTGGAACACTGCAAGACGAAAGAAGCTCTGTTGTTTTTTCCCCGGCAGTTAGTTAGTTTAGTGCTAGCGTAGTGAGACCCTGTAGAATAGCTGAAGCTTTTTTTCCTTTTTTTTCTTTTTTCCTCTTTTTCTTTTTTTGCCCTCTCCTCGGAACTGTTCCAACCTCTCCGGACTAAGGACCTGGGGAAGCACCGGGGGCCTCCATAGGGGACCCACCCCACCAAGACCAGCCCTGCACATCTCCTTTTCTCCCAACGTCAGCGGAGACGGAGCGGTGGAGCACAGTGACTATCTTCAAGAGGAGACTTTCTTTAAGTTTGTTATCCCTCCGTAAGCGGCACGAAGCTCTTGTCATCGGGTATTGTGCTGGGAGTGCTTTGCCTGTTTAATAAACAGGTTTTTTCCACTTCTCTCTGAGGAAGTCTTTTCCCGAACCGGTTGGGGGAGGAGAGGGGGGCCCCGTGGGAGGGTTTCTCCCAAAATCTGCCTGAAACCACAACACTGACACTTCAAATTCCATTGTATATTTCTTCCATAAACTGCCATGGATATAGTTATTTGATAATTAAAAAATTTACATTTGCCAGCTTTGAAGATTAATTATTTCACCTTGTCCTAATATTCATAGATCTGGTGTACTCCAGGATTTGCGATTATTGTAAAGTAACTTTTCACAATTACAAATGTATTACAATGTAAGCCTAATCTGATTGCTGTTTTACAGATTCATGGAACAGACCTTAGATTAATGGTGGAAGATAGATGTTTTACAGGACTGGAATGTTAGCCAGTTCTTATGTGAACTGAAGAGAGTCCTTGTTTTAATTTTAACTATTGTAATTTTAAAAACTCGACTTATAGAAGAATCTGAGTTGACAGAACTTGCATTTTCTTCTAATCCTATGATGTAAGTTTGTCTTGGTTTGAAAGACAGGTATCTGCTAGGGAGAGGCAGGGCCTCTCTAGGAATGGGGAATTCCAACCCTTTCCCTCCAAATTGTTATAATTTAGAAGATTAAAGAGGCTTTTGAGTCAGAGCTATGGGGAAAGGAATAACAGTCCTTTACTAGTAACTATAACAGGACAGACAAACAACAACAACTACAGCAATAGTAATAATAATAATAATAATAATGATAATAAACAGAACCAAGAACCCTGAGGGGCTTTGTTTCACAAGCCCAGGGAGTCTGATCTCCTGGGACCCTGAGAGCACCAAGCTGGAGCAGTGGAAACTCGGCGCTGATGGCTGGAAACGGTGGGTTGTCCCGGCAGGCAAAGTGAGCAGTGCTGAAGAAGCCACGACAGCTGGGCAGGGCTGACCCAGCTCCAGCAGGGCAGGCAAAGGGGCTCCGAATTCCTGGGCGCTCCAGCAGATGATAGAATTCCCTGGACCGGACCCTCTGTTAACCGTGGACTTTTCACACAGCCAGCAGTCGCTGACCGTCCTCTCCGAAACAGAGAGCAGAAAAGACCACCCTCAGGTCCCAAAGCCCCTGAGCCTTTCCCTCCCCCCCCCAAACTAAGTGATCTACCACCTTCACCGCTTCTTTTGTGCAGGTCAAGTACCCTTTAAGCATCAGTATTTAGTCTCTTGGCAACTTATGGAGGGGAAAAATTCTATAGGGGAAGAAAAAAACCCCACAAAACTAAACTTAACGCCCAACAAAGTTATATTAATGTAAACTGAGTTTTCCTATTTTTCTTGGTTCCCTTAGATTCATAATTTACAATACTGGACCTCTACATTTTGCCTTGTAGTCTAAATGTAACCAAAAAGTGTGGTCACTTTTTTGTTTTTGTCTTTAAACAAAGGATTATTTCTTTTCCCTGCATGTGAAAACACTAAATATATTATTCCTTGTGTAAGTTTATATCTAGGACATGATTCCTTATAAGAGGACCAAAATTTATTTCTTCCTCTCCAGCCAGTGTTGTCCTAATTACCCTTGGTAATTCTGGTACTTTTGTCTAGATCTAGAATTACAAAAAAGATCTCTATCTCTATGTGTCGTCCAGCCTTTACCCAGCTGTAAATAGAGAATCTGAGCCAGTAAATCAAACAACCATATGTTCAACAACTTTAAACTTATGCCAAGGTTGTCTTGATTTCAATTACAGTTAAGATGATATGTACTATCTTGTAGGAGATAGAATAGGCTTGAGAGCTTTCATAGTTGGGACTTCTGTTCTTCCAGAAATGTCTACCTTCTGTAGAGCTTACATAATTTTATATTAAAACAGAAATGATCCATGGACACAAGCATCTGTAAATTTCTGTTGTGTTTTCTTTTAATGATTTGAGCTCACAATTTTGACCATTATTTTCTCCCATACGCTTTTGAAACAAAATTTTAGTGAGTTGCTAGGCCAATAGAGATTTATGAACTTTTGCTGTCACATAGGAACATATTATCTATGATATTATAAAAGATAATATCAAAGTTTACTCTTGTTTTAAGATTTTTCTCTGTTTATGTTCTATTCAGAACTGATTGACATAGAAAAAAAATCTTGGTCCAGTCTCTTTTGAGAATTAAAGATTTTTCTTTTGCTTCATTCAAGATTCTAGACTCTCTAGACTCAGTTTTGCATTGTCCTATGCTGTAATTTATGTATATGGAACAACTAAAGAGTGTGCAAAAGTGATAAATCAGCATTTCCCATACATTTGGCAATGATCTATTGATTGGGCTGCAGAGAATATGTCTACTATCATTTGGCAATCTGCAAAGATCGTGGCCAAGTAGTAGCTGGTACAGCGCTGTGGTTTGGATTTAGTAGGAGAATACTGTTGATTCCTCAAGGATGTTTTAGTACTTTCCCTACTTTAAGTCAAGGATTTTTCAGCTTTCCATGCCCTGTCAGTGAGGAGGTGCACAGCAAGCCATGAGGGAGTATGGCCAGGACAGGTGACCTGAACTGGTCAAAGGAATATTCCATACCATGGAATGTCTTGTTCAGTATATAAGCTGTGGGGAAATTGGACAAGCAAGGCTGATCACTGCTGGGGGACTGGTGGGGCACTGGTCAGTGAGTGGTGAGAAATTGCATTGTGCAACACTTGTCTTTCTTGGGATTTATTCCTCTCCGGTTTCTTATCTTCCTTTTCATCATCATCAATCATCATCATCATCGCAACTACTAAAGTGTTCCCTCAATGCACAAACCTTACCTTTTTACCGATTTTCCTTTTCTTCCCACCGCAGGGGACATAATCTGTGGGGGAGACACCTCCCTTCTCCTCCAGTCTAGTTACTACAACTCTTGCGAATTTCAAATATCCTTGGGATGTTCAAACCAGCAGTTTTATTGCTATGACTTCTTACTGTATTCCAAGACTTGTTGAACTATTAAAAAAACAAAACAAAACAAAAACAACAAACCACCCAGAGATCTGCACTGAGATTGGACAGCTCTGAGTGAATGGGTGTGTGGGATAGTGTGGGCAAGTGCCTAGGACAGTGGGCACCTCCAGCATCTTGGAACTTCCCCCTGAACAAGTGCAGGATCCAGAAAAACTGGGATGGGAAAATACTTGGGAAAAGGATGTCATCAACCTGGCAATTCCAGAGGGACACAGATCACTGCAACATGCTGGGTCCTGGCCAACCCAGCCCAGTTCAGCACTATTCAGGATCCTCAGGGGAAAAGAATCTCTCTGGATTTGATGACAAAGTGACAGGAACTGCAGCTGCTCCAGTCTGAACCCAGGGCCTGTGGCTGAACCGGAGCACCAACCCCTGCCCGTATCAGTCACCCCTTTTCACCAGAAGAAATGGACACAAAAGAGCTTGTTTAGTTAGGAGAACACAGCAGGGCCATGGCAAGAACAGGAGGAAGAGGTGGAACAAGAGGGAACCACTCAATCCCTATCTCTGAGAGGGATATGCAAAAAGATTTCAGCCATCACCCAGGTGAACAGGTGATCACCTGAGTGCTTGGATGCTGGGTAACAGGGCTAGGAGCCTGGAATTAGAGGGTGGGGAGCAAAGCAGCTGGGATCCCCTTCTAAGGAGGGGGTCATTGACAAGGCAATTGGCAGAGGGCCTCAAGTCCTCAGCCTTTGGGAGGTGACTTCTGTGGAGTGTGAAGGAAAGTCCAGGAAAAGGCTGCATAGACACTTTAGTTTTCAATGTTATCCTTTTAATGAAGGGACTTTTAATCTAATTTTCCACATGAAAAATCCAACCGAGGAACAGGTGTTCTGTCCTGTGAAGTGTCACCTTTTGATGACATGGTTCATGACTAATAACCTAAGCTCCTCGTTGTTACTTATTCCTTATTTGCACAGAAAGCAGTTGGTCAAATACAACTTTCCATAAATGGAAGCAAGAGCCCTCAAGTTCCTGGAACATATATACACTTATGTAAGGCCTGAAGTAAATTGAAACAGATTAGGCATAAGTTTCGTAAGGAAGGAGATACTAGGAGTAGAAAGTATTTGTATTAAATACTAGAATATATAGACTGGCTGAATGTATGTGGAAAAATGACATCAGGATACTAAAGTAAAAATACTTAATTATTAATGAAGGAGAAATACTAGAATATTAAAACCAAAGGGAAATAGACTTAATTTTTTGCTATGTCATGGAATTCAGACCCTGAGACTAAATGCATTCTTGGAACTGGCTATCTTGGCTCATCCTTTTCTCTGTAAAAAGGACAAACTCAATACATCCTACTTCAAAATGACTCAAAACCTAGAACCTTAGATTCACCTCTAGTTAAAACACCCAGGCTGTGCATGAGGTAAATTGACAGATTTTACAAACAGCAAAGGTAGAACAAAAGAGCCTTTCAGTAAAATTTCCTATAACTAACTCTCCTATCACAGAATGATACTGTCAGTTCATGACACTCAGAAAAGACTTTAAATTAAATCATCAGAGAAACTGCTTGTCCCACTAGTGTAAGATTGCTCCAGGACAGAGAACAGAGTTTGAAGCAGCCTTGTTTCACCTTTGGCTCTTTCAGCTTGTGATATAAGCAAAGATCAAAATTGCTGTTTGCTTATAACACATTTTACGAATATTTCAAAATGATCTGCCCAATGCTTGGGAAAATGAGACACTACATTATAATACACAAGAAGCACATGTGGTCCTTAAGTCTGTTCATAACTCTGTGGTTACATCCTGCAAACGAACACAGAAAAAGAGAGCCCTGCATGGAGTGCTGAAAACGCCGCTGTTTTGCCTAAACTGCCATGTATTCAATTTGGTTTTTTCTTACAGGTACTCTGCACTCTATTCTGTAATAAATGCCGTAGCTCTGCTGATGTTACTGTAGCTCCACAAGTGGTAAGGTAAGGCAAAGAAAGAAAAATGCAGACAGAGGATTTAAAAGGTATGAACATATTAATCAGGAAAATTTACTAGTTTTAAAATATTGTTACAACTGCCAAAAAGTGTTGTTACAATTGAGAAGGCGATTTGCCCAGTAGTACAGGATAAGGCCCTGCCACAGAAGTTTAAGGTGGCCCTTCACTTTTCCTGTGAAACAGATTGTTAAATCCACTGTTAGGTCATGCTAAGACTGCTGAAGAGAACTTGGGAACACCAGGCTCTTGCAAACTACGGTGCAAATAATTCTGAATAATGAACACTTTGAGTGAAGAGTCACAACATTTGTCCCTCATCAAACAATAATCATCTCTATCTACGGTGGCTTGTGGGCTGCCTCAAGCTGATCCTAGGTATTGCATATCTTTGTAATGACGAGGACTCTCTAGATAGCCTTTTGAACAAATTTCCTGAGCAGACTGACACGTGAGGCTCCCATACCCTTCACTAGCAGCCTTTTCAAAATCACCCTGCTCTGCAGGGGTATTTATCAATGTTCTGAAAGATTTAATATTGTCTGTAAGCCACTAACACAGCACCATTGCCTTCTGGTATGGGCTGTTACTGTGTTAGTCCTCTGTACTCACAGAAATAAGCTACAGTAGGGCTTTTGTCCTGTCTTTCTGGGACGCACATCACTCCAAGCCAATCTTGTCCTTTCACTTTGCTATCTGGACTGCTCTGAGGTCTAGGACACTGCAGTTTTGTTTCAATTTCTCTGACTATATGCTTTGTGATCCTGTTTCCCACCATCACTGCCTTTCCATTCTGGTACACATGAATTTGGCCTTAGAATTTTTTTTCAGTTGAAGGGAAAATTCTACAAAATGTGTCTTGTATCACCACCTTGCTGGTCTGAAAAGCGACGATGATCGGAGAAGTCTGTGACTCCATGAGAACGCACTGCAGGGACAGCCCATGGCACGTGGTTCGCTGTCCCCCGTCTGACAGCAGGCGCTATTTCCAACATTCCACACGCGGTGTTACTAAGGGCAACCAAAGCTTCCCCTTCCAGTGGTCTGCAAACGTACGCTTTGTCACTCACAAGAGCAGGAAGGATACTGCAAATATCATTTTAGCTAAAAGCTTCTGATGAGGACTGAGCGGAGGATCTCCTAGGAGTTATCTTCTATTTCCTCCCCGGCCCTGTCCTGTAATGACAGCTCCTGACCTGCGGATGGCCGCTAATACCGAGCACCAAAATCAACTGCTCCTTGGGCTAAGCAGTCCATTGTTAGCATCAAAACAACTTGCACAGCTAACGAAGTCATTATTACAATTAAAATGACCACTGTAAAAGCTCCGTTTGAAAATGCCTGCAGCTGTGGGAAGCCTCCGTCAGGAGAGATTCCAGGGATTCCCGCCATGGCTGCAATATGAGTTATCTCTAATTTCTGGAAAGGTGCCTAGCCAATGAATCCAGTAAAGGTAGGATGTTTTAGCAGGTACCTCAGTAGTTCAGCAGACAGCTAAAGGCATTAGTTTAAAGTTAACAAACAACTGCCTCAACTGATGAAGTTTGATGGTAATTTCTATTCCTATTGTAACAATAATCACGATCCTTCACAGAGATTATACTACAAATAGAGAATTTTTAAACCCTTTTTACATTGCAAAATTGATGTACACTACTTATTAATTTCTAAACAATCTATAAAGCCACATATGATTAAGTTAAAATACAAGCAATTATCTTACAGCTGTAGGTATAAGATTTGACAGATATTCTACACTGATTTGCAATTTAAGACAACAATATCAGGATAGTAAAACCATCCAGAAAGTTTTCTCTTGCTCTAATCTATCTTGACAGATAAACAACAAGATTAAAACAGTACATATTTTGGGTTACCACAACCTGAGCGAGCAGGTCAATTCTCAGTTGTATGACCCCAATGGCAACATACATTTCTTTTAATATTGTCGTACATTTCTAACAACAGTTAGGTTCTTTTAGCCAAAAAACCCAAACCAAACCGAACTAAAACACCAAAAAACAAACCACAAAAACAAACAAACAAACAAACACAAAAGCCAAAATCAAAACAAAACAACACCAAAAAAAACCCACAAAAAACAAACAAGAAACCAAACGAATCAACCAACCAAAGCCCAAAAAAATCCTCCAAAACACAGACTTTAGTTTTGATCATGTATTTCCTTTCATAAACATTTTCATCACTTTCCTTTCATAAACATTTTAAAATATTGCCAATATAGCCCAATATATTATAAAGTGACTTTCTTTTCTAATCTCAATGCTACAAAACTACACATGATGCTACACCAAGTACTTTTTACCATTATAAGCATTTCTAACTTTAATTAACTGAGTCACCTTTTCTTTTTCATAGTGCTATCCCCACGGTTCTCTCAGCTCTTTACCACTTCAGAATCAACAGCGTATATTTGAGTTCTCATTTTAAATGTCTCTCTTTTCTTTCCACTGGTTATTTTGCAGCTGATGTACACACTCCTCTCAGATCTCATTTATGCATTTATTCACATATTTGATTGAAAACATATTACTGATTTTCAAAATGCTACTGTCAATAAGCTTGAACAATTTTTTTTAATTGTAGTAACTCTCAGATTTGCTTACTTTGAACCCTTCATTTTAATTGCCTTAAAATTGCTAACAAGTGGGAATGTTTTTGCTCTCTTTTTCTTCCAAAGCTTTTTGGAAGCCATGTTACAGATTCCATTAATACAAAAATAAATCAGCAAATAAAATTATTTTTTTTTAAAAAAGAGACCCCAATAAAAATAAACACTTCTCTTTCTTCCATCTACCTTTTTTTTTTTTTTTTTTTTTTTTTTCTTTTTTTTTTTTTTTCCCCTGAGATCAGAATAGATGTATTGTATCCAGATTTCTCCATCATGCTGCTGGATAAGTCAATATCTGGCAGCTAATAATAAAAAGGATCCTAATATGCAGCAGCTTCCAAGGACTTCTTGTTCAGTTCTCACCCCAAAATTCCAATAGAACGGTGAACACTTAACAGTGATTAAATTTTTGCTGTGAAGGCCCCAGGCAGATTCTTTGTATAAATTTCAGATAATTCCTTTCTCTGGAGGTTTTCTTTTACAGGCTTATATTTCTCCAGGCTGGTATAGCTTTCCATGTTCCTGTTGGTAGTTTCTCACATGGTTTCTCTCTTGTGCCTTTTACTCCAAGAAAAGGGAGTAGAAAATTCATTTTCTTGTCCTGAAAGGTCTGTGTGTTTGGTGGAAGACAGCAGCCTGGTCAGCTCAGGAACAAGCCTGACCTTTCATATGAACTACTCGTACTGATCCCCAGCTGATTGCTACCTAGCTGTTTCCTGGGAACTCAAAGTTTCTAGTTTAATTCCAGCAGCAGCAAAGGGATAAATGGGAAACAGATTTCTAAAACTCACAGTCTCCATAAATTATGAAAGACACATTTTTAATATATAATTGGAATGCTGATGATCTTTTTATGTGTATATATACATTTAATGAGGTGTGCTTTAATTTGACAAAACCTCCCCAAATACTTATGTTTTGACTTTTGAAGCTAATTCTATCCCCATCCAAATAAGATATTTTATTATTCATTGTCTCCCTCTCAAACCTTCAAATACACATGCAGCATCTGTTACAATGCCTGGACTTTACTGTCTCGGTAAAGAACAGGGACTCACCCAGTTCAGAGCTAATGGCTTTCTATACTCTCTGGACAGCATCTCTCAATCTTCTTCCAATAAATCTTCCTCTTCTGTCTTTTTGTCACAACACACACAGTTGTGAGGAACATAAGATATCATTTTAGTTGATATATCTCTAGTTCAAAAAGTTCTGACAGCAGACATAACTGTGAAACTGTTCCCTGGAAATAAATTTCACAGCATGAAACTGTTCCCTTGAGATAAATTATAACTGATAAATTAATAAAGATTTCCAGTCTTACTGGAATGATGAGCAGCATTCAGGGGAAAAAAAAAAATTGCAATCAGGTTTAAAAACCAAGAACAAAGTCAAGGCCTGTTTTTGTTTAGTGGACAGATCCAGATCTGGATTACAGAAGTTCTACATGTTGATGTTGGAGTCATGAGAATGTTGCCCATACAACATTATCCATGCAGTCATGACTATAGGTTATTTATCTTTTTTAATGAGATACAGATAAAATGCATTCTTAGAGAAACTAACTTGATGGATAAGACACAAATAATTTAAATGCTCTAATGTGATGGTTCTTCTGGCTTTATTTGGAAAAATGCCATGAACTGTGCTTCTGTGATCACATGTCTCTTTGGTTTCCGAAATTCCTCATTCCAAAGTCATGGAGGTAAATCTGACACAGCCTGTGGAGGCTGTTTCTGCTCTGCCTTACCAGCAGTACCTGGGTGGGCTTGGCTTGTTTTGGTTTGTCTGCTGATCTCCCTGTAGTGTATATATATATAACTCCTTCTAACACATGGTTGTGTTATGGACAGTCACAGTGATCTTGTTGAAGGGGGTTTTTTCCTCTGTAATGTCTGACGTGACTCTGGTGATTCATCAGCAAAACTGAGGTCAAGAGAACTTCCTCTAAATGATAATGTACAGGAAATTATACCATCACATAGTAAAACCAGCCTTTAGACTGCTGCTACACTTGGCAGCCGAAGCAAAATAAAGCCATTTTCTGTTTCATGCACAGCTGGAGGACTCCAGGTGGGCTGTGTGGCCTTGGGAGACATATCCTGCCAGGGTCAGATGCCTCTAGATAGCCATTTACCTCCAGAGATTTAATCTAAATCCTCCAAACTAGAACAGCTGGTGCCTCAAGACCTAAAAATGCCATCAACAAGAAGAATGGCTAATCATAATTTCAAGCAAGATGGCTGCCAACAAGAGCAGCAAAGCCCAGCTGAAAAAAATTACTGTAGTCACTTTGGAAATTAAAAAACAGCATCCAACAATGCTGTTAGATGTTACTTCAGTTAGTTCTTCTTGGCAACACTACTGGGATAGACGAATGAACCTCAAGGGGGATATTTGTGGTGGAAAACGGATTTCAAGAGAACCCTGCCCAGATCCAGAAGTCTTCAGACAGATATATCCCCTGAACTAGCCAAATCCCTCAGCCCACAAAGAAAGACAAACCTGTTGGGGAGGATGAAGCCAGAAAGCCCTATAAATATGATTGCCTCTATTCTGAGAATGTGAAACCTGTAACTGAGATAGAATTGAAAGTAAGTTTTGATGTTTGAGATGTATTAGATACTGGATCTCTGGGAAAACAGTTATGTGACCATCTGAAAGTTACCTGCAGCCAGACCCAGAGGTCCAATGGAATGTTCTGTCTCACCCCTCAATGTATGGTTCATCCCACACCTGTACCCCTCCCCTGAAGTATCAGGTATCTGTAACCCCATTGGCCCAAGGCTTGTTCCAGCCCACCTTGAAGACCCCTGATAAGGGGTCCCAAGGGGGCTGGACGGTCTCTTTGCTCTTTGCTCTCTTTTTGCTTGCACCCTTCCCTGAGGACTTTCCTCTCTTGGAATTTCCTCTCCCTACTTCTCCCTTCCCCCACTTTCCTAGGCCTTGCCACGAGCTGCAGCCTAGCAGCTCAGAGCAAGGCCTCACATCCCTCACAATAAACCTCATCTTCTAAAACCTAACTTCAGAGATCTCTCGTCTACATTCATCTACACCGTCCGGGAGTCCTCAGCAGCAGGAAGAGGCATATTTCTACACAAACCCTTGAAGCTTGTCTTCCTGTTCCTTACAAAAGTGCTCAGATGCCTAGTAGGTGGTGAATTTAAATCCAGAAAACTTCTGCACCTGGCTCCAATTGCAAATACCTTGTACTGATATACTCTCAAATTATCAGAGTAAAAAAATACAAATCTGTCAAAAGAATTCTTTTGGGGATGCCACATTAAAAATAATAATTTCCTTTAATTTAACAAAACACATTATGGGAGTGTAATCACCCTTCTAAAAAGTAGGAAATCTGCCAGGTGGCAAGGACATAAACTTCTTAATGAAGCTTCCAGTTCAGCTCTACTTTCAGATCAGTGAGGAGCTGCATCTCTTCCAAAAGCTACTGGTTGCAAGTCTTTAACTTTCAACAGCTCACCTTCTAGAAACAGGAGAGTTACTTCTATTTTCAGTAAGACATCATTAAACAATGTTAAATTATAGCTCCAGCAGTCAACAGAGTGGAAGAAGAGATCAGCACATGATTCACACCATCTATACAATCCCCCACTAACCTATTTCTATTCTTCAACTGCCTGTGCTTTCCTATCTCCCCTTTCTCCCTCCCTTCTTTCTTCCCACATGCTCTTCCCTCCCACAGTTTCCACCACCCCGCCCTCCCTTTGATTTAATCCCTTATTCTCTATGCTTCTTTGCTCAGTTTCACGCACCACATGAATCCAGACCTCCCATACATGAACCTGGAGTGAAAAGTCTGTAATAAAGAATCAGTCGCTGGACTTAATTGTCCGTGCTTTTTGCTGCAAAAGTTTACAATTTTTCCCAGAAGTTACATTTTTCCCCTGACAGTTGAACCTTTGCTTTGCATGGCAGAAGGAGAGAGGCTTCCTGCTTATGAGGAATGTGGAAGGAGGACTCTGATGAAGCCTCCCACTCCCCCAGCACATAACATCTCACTGAGAACACAAGGATGTTGATGAGGGTATTCAGTCTGGAAAATGATAAATCACAGAGACAACATTAATGGCCAGACACATCCTCAGGGAGCCCGCCCAGCAAGTGTGGATGTATTTGCACAGTGTGATCACCACCAGAGTGCTCAGCACCCAATGTGCAGGAAGTGTCCAGGGGTAGCAAAAATGCCAGCGGAAACGGGGAGTGCTGCCCAGGTGGGCATCCAGCTCAGCTCCAAGAACTGTTCCCAGAAAGCCGTTTGTGGTTTAATCAGTGCCACAGCAAGTGGCTCTCACCAATGTTGCCTTCTTTGACATGCAAGACTCTGACCCTTCCTCCCTAGCCAGCAGGTTCGGCCACGCTGTCGTGTTTGTCACAGAGATTGCGCGGAGCAGAGGATGGGGAGGAAGGTGAGCACACTTATACCTCTGGTACGCTTTCTGTCTCCTTATAGCCTCTTCCAGTTGCCTGCAGCTGGTGCTAGTGGCCACCCCCACCCTTCCACACCCCTTAGTGTCCTTCTTCCCAGCTTTCTCCAGCTGTCCCACTGCTGCCGGTGGCAAGTCTCAGCCACTGTCTGGAGAAACAGCAGCTGGTGAGAACTGGTCTCTCTCCAGTATCATAGGAATTGCCTCTAGGGCAGGTTCCCTTCCCATACTGGCCTTATGGCTCCTGTATTGCTCGTGTACAGCCAACACACAGACAAGTTGCATTCTGCCCACAAACCCAGGCTCTGTCTGGGTACTCTCTTAGGCATCAGAAACGATTAATTCTTACATTCACAGGAACACAGACTCAACAGGAAGGTGGAGTAAGTCACAGATTAGTGGTTAGGCAGTCTCTAAAAGAGATGTGAAATAGGAGTTTGTTAATGCTCCCAGGACAGAACTGCAGCTCTGGGGCAGCCCTGTGGAAAAGGGGTCATGGTGTCACCATGATTTAAATGGAAACAGTAGCCAAGACTGCCTACTGGCGCATGAGAGAGGAGGCTTTGAGAGCAGACCAGCAGACACAGCTCAGCAGAGAATCTCTTGTTTCTGAATTCTGATGAGGTACAAGCAGCTCATGCATAAGACAGAAAACAAATTACTGAGCCCTGTCAAAATTGAAGTGTTTCTGCAAACGTCCAGAGGCTGAACCTTCGGAACCTTTGAAAAGCCAAGGATTTTAGAGGCCTCCCAGCTGAGGTCGTATGTGAGCCCTGGTCTGGAGGGTAACAATTTGTGTGCGGGTGTTCATGGTACACTGTGAATATCAAAGTTCTTCATATCACAGCCTTAGGAACTGATGTGATCTTCAACAGATGATGGTTCAGGTTTGAAAAATCCAGGGCAAAGTACAACACCACATTTGAACTCATCTCAATTATGATTGAAAGAATATGTTGCTGCCGCAGAAATTAGTTACGATTTGGGATGTATTTTGGCTTTGCTACTGGGTTGTATCTTGAAACTCTGCTTCTGTGAAGAGTAGTGGAATTGCTTAGGACTTTTGGACACTCTTTGGAGTGTATGGTATTTAGCAACACACAGTTGAGTAAACTACGAGAAAAACTTGAATTAGAGTTGCCTGGGTCTATAGCTGGGATTAATATACCTACAAGTAAGTGGGACTTTCTGATCTCTCACAAATAGTCCTTACAAATACAGTGAATATACGTGTAAGTGAAACACCCCCACGTATTTATAGTAAAATTAATTGTTTAAAATTGGAGTATTTGGGTGTATTGAGACTTGGTTATGAGCATTTCCCACATCCATACTGTTGAGGTTTAAGTCTCCTGTAGCATTTTTTCCCCCTCCCAAGTTGCTAGGAGACTAAGTGCTGAGTGCTTAACCTGGACAAAAGAACTGATAACTTAGTTTTGGGGGAGGGAAAAAAGCTGCCGGAGAGAGCGGAGGGTGGGGGGATCTCGCGGCTTTTCTTTTCTTCTTCCGGGGGGGAGCACCGATCGGGCCACGGCTGGCTGCTGGAGTCCACGGTTAACGAAGGAGTCTGGTCCTGGGAATTCTACCATCTGTTGGAGTATCCAGGAATTCGGAGTTTCTTTGCTGTCCTGCTGGATTTTGGGTGAGCCTGGGTCCAGCCGCTGCGGCTTCTCCGGCACTGCCACCTCTGCCTGCCGAGGACACCCCCTGCCTGCCGAGGACAATCCGCCGCGCCCGGCTTCCAGCCATCAGCACCGGAGCTTCCACTGTTTGCCCTCGGGGTTCTTGGTTCTGTTCTACTATTGTTATAATTGCTGTTGTTTTTTTGTCTGTCCTGTTATATTTACTAGTAAAGGACTGTTATTCCTTTTCCCCATAGCTCTGACTGAAAAGTTTTATTTTTAATCTTCCAAATTATAATAACACAGAGGGAAGGATTCAAATTCCTCATTTCCTAGAGAGGCCTGCCTCTCCATAGCAGACACCTGTCTTTTCAAAACCAAGACACATACAATTTTGGAGTTTACAAAAATAAACAGCAATGTTGAATTTATGGAGTTACATTTTCGGCGCAGGCTGCCAAAGTTGCCACAGTTTCCAAGGTTTAAATGCTGTATGCATGTCTTCACAACCTCTCTAAGAGTCTACCAAAAGTCATCAGTCACCAAAAAATTTCATTCAGTTCTGAAAACCCAATCAGTAGATGAAGAGATAGAGGGGTGTCTTACTGCATGGAGGTATGGTAAGGGATTGCAAGTTAAGGGGTGTGGAAATAGTAAACACTGTTTTCTAGGGAGCACTGCAGTGCACTTGGAAAGAGATGGGATTTTTCTGATGACTTTCCTTTACTCTCAGCTGCTCTTAGGAAGGTGTTTCAGGAGGACTGTGCCTCCTGAACCATTGAGACTGGCACCAACAGATCCACACATTTAAGCATGAGTTTCTTGACTCTGTTTTGCTCCCCTTTCACAAGGACAAACTAATTTGTAAGATCAAAACACAGTCGAAATGTTGGTGTCAGTTGCTTTCTCTAAACAAAAGATGCCAAGCAATATAGCTGAAAATTCTGCTGAACTTTTGCTCTGCTCAGAAAAAATAAGATGCATGGATGGATGGATGGGTAGACAGATGCAATAAACGTTTCACCCCGCACTTGAAAGCTAATGAAAAACACATTTTGTGGGTTTGACAAATTAACAGAGCAGAGCAACCTAGTTTTATATCTTATTTCCTGTTTTTCTAGTGAGTTTTGGCTTGGAAAGCAAACAGACTTGTGCACAGATGAATAATGTGTTTAGATTTAGATTTGGCCAGAAAAGGAAGTCACGGAAGACCTTTTTACTTGGATGGAAATAATGTATGTTACTCTGATGTTACTCTGTGGGATTCAGTTCTGTTGCTGCTTTCATAGCTGATTGCAGTGTGCTGATGTCCTAGCGCCAAATCTCAAATGGCTCAGTGAAGTCAGTGGGAGTTTTGACCAAGTCAAATCTTAATGACATCTGAAGAAGGATGTTAGGATTTGCTTTTTCACAAGATCTTCACTGGCACCCTAAAACCTTTACACCTTGGGGGGAAAAAAAAAAAAAAAAAAAGTATTTTGGAAGAGTATTAAACACCCTCTAACTGTGTAACTGAGATGGTTTCTGGAGCACAGACAGGCACTCAGGAAAACAGCTGTAGGACCATTTTCCAGTAACCCCACCAAATCACAGTGCAAAGAGCATTTCAAGGACAGACTAGAGTTTTACACACTGCACACGGCATTGCTGTCAGGCAAGCTCTCAGGGTGCACAGAGTAGCCTGCAGAAGACTGTCCATGTCAGACCCATTCGTCTTCTCATGCTGGCCCCTTTATATGACTCAGGAAAGAGGGATGATCTGTACAGCAGGATCAGGAATTCAGACAAAATCATCAGTTTTATTCTCAGCTGAGATTCCTGTTAATAAAAAGCAGAAACTCCTGCTTTAGCTTTTGTGGGTTTAATTATCACCTTCTGTAGAAGATATTGATCTGGGGGGAATAAAACTCCTGAGCCTGACTCTTACCAGGGCTCTTTTACAGTGTCAAAACCCTATTCATCAGTATAAAACCAAGTTCATGGTTTTATGGGATTATACAATGGCCTCAGTTGCTATTTATATGCTTTTTAAGTAGTTGCATTTTTCAAAAGATTTCAGGCCTGTGTAGCCAGAAAATGCCAACTGTATGGATTTAAACTAGTGTACGAACAAAAAGAACTTTTACTATTTTTAATTCCCCTATTTTTAAACTGCTCTCGTGAATCATCATGTTCTGGGGTCTCTGGGGCTTTGAAGGGTTGCAATTCACATCACTTCCCAACTCCAGAGGGTAAGAACGGTTCAGTGTTCTCTCCTTGAAATTTCCATTAAGTATAAAGATTAGCATTAGACTGCTATGACAGCTTTGTAATCAGAACTTCCTTTCTTGAGAAGCTGTCTGGAGCCACAGATGTTTCTCGTATTACACATCATAAAATACTCACCTGAATGTACAGATTATAGCCTTTTTTAGACAGTAATCTGGTTTGGGTGTTAGCCAGCTGGACATTTTTGAGGCACTCTGTTTGATCAACAGTCCTCTGCTTTCTCTTTACCCTTCCACAAGTATATATACTTATACACATACAGAATTATGTATTTTAGCTGTTCTGTTAGCCAGATTACTGTCTAAAAAAGGCTATAATCTATAGCATAGACCATGTGCAGGTTGACCCTGGCTAGATGCCAGGTGCCCACTGAGGCCGCTCCATCGCGCCTTCCTCAGGCTCGTGGGTAGAGATAAGGGAGAGATCGTTCACTCATTACTGTCACAGGTGAAACAGACTTGGCTTTTGGAAATTTATTACATTTATCACCAATCAAATCAGAGTAGGATAATGAGAAACAAAAGCTAAACCTTAAAACACTTTCCCCAAAATCCTCCCTTCTTCCAGGGCTCAGATTCACTCCCAGTTTTTTACCTCCTCCACACTGGCAGGGCAGGGAGATGGGGAATGGGGGCCGTGGTCAGTTCATTACATGCTGGTTTTGCTACTCCTTACTTCTCAGGAAGACAACTCCTCACACTCTTCCCCTGCTCCAACATACAGTCCCTCACACAGGAGACATTCCTCCATGAAATTCTCTACCACTGGCCCCTCCCACAGGCTGCAGTTCTTTGTGAACTGCAGCAGGGTGATTCCTTCAGGAACAAACTGCTCCAGCATGGGTCCCCCAGAGGGCCCCAGGTCCTGCCAGGACCCTGCTCCAGCATGGGATCGCCAAGGGTTCACAGCCTCTTCGGGCATCCACCTGCCCTGGTGTGGGGTCTTCCGCAGGCTGCAGGTGCATCTCTGTTCCACCATGGCCCTCAATGGGCTGCAGGGGCACAGCCTTTCCTACCATGGGCTACACCACAGGCTGCAGGGCAATCTGCTCCTGTGCCTGGAGCACCTCCTCCCCCTCCTTCTCTGACCTTGGTGTCTGCAGAGTTGTTTCTCTCGTGTATTCCGACTCCTCTCTGCTCTGACTGCAATTGCTCCTGTGCAGTTACTTCTTTCCCCTCCTTAAACAAATTATGTCAAAGCTACTTTCACTGCCGGGCTCAGCCTTGGCCAGCAGTGAGTCCATCCTGGAGTGGGCTGACATTGACTCTGTTGGACATGGAGGAAGCTTCTGGCAGTTCCTTCAAGAAGTCACCCCTGTAGCCCCCCTGCTACCAAAACATTGCCTCACAAACTCCATACACACCAGTACATGCACACACATTTTTCACATTGAGGGAAGTTAAACAACAGAACAGATTTTCCAGAGATGCTGGGCAGCCTCCATCTTTCAAAGTTTTCAAGACCCAGTGGAACAACCCCTGAGTAACCTTTTATGAACTCATGGCTCATATTGCTTGGAGCAGCCCCCGGGCTGCAGGCTTCCTGACATGTCCTCCAGTTTCAGTTATTGAGTAATCCTGGGGTTCTAGGACTAGATAGTGGATTGTTAGAGACATATAAAACATTTTTTTCAATGCTTTGGGGATAAATATTAAATAATCTACACATTGTTACATTATAAATAATGGTTGTGTAAACCAACGAAAACAGTTCAATATCCTTGTTTTCCTTGAAGTTACAATATTAACTATTCCAACTAACAATGAAGAGAGTTTAAATATTTTTACAAAGTATCTTTAAAAATACACATTGCAGTTATCCTTCCTCCCCACCCACCCTGGAATGCATAGGGAAAACATTTCAGTCTCTCCAGCTATTGTAATTGCAAGCTTCCAGTATACAGGACTACGAACGCTTTTAGAGGAGAAGTGTACCTGTTCAAGCACAGAAGGGTAGAAGTACAGGCGATATACCGAAGGGAAATCAGAACAGACAAAAGAATGATGAATGCAAGAGAGGGATAAAAAAGCCATTTGGTGATGTCTTCCCTCAGTTCAAAGGTTCCTTGCTGTCCTGAGTCTGTTGCCGGCCACAGACACAGCATACAACTCCTACTGATTCTCTTACAAAGCATTCCATGACATGTTTGCTGCATTACCCATTGTTCTCAGGTTAATATTCCTAGCTTCTTCTGTTCCTTTCCACTGCCTTACAAGGACAGAATTTTTCTAGCTCCTCAGTTTACAGCTACTCAGAGTTCACACCCTTTTCATCCTCTCTCTCATGAGCTTTTGCAGTGCCCTTTCCAGCAAAAATAAACTTTCAGATTGCACAGTGATTAGAGAGATTATCCACATTAAGTATTCCCCTTGCGAGCGGGAACACAACAAAAGCTCATTTGAGAAACTCAAGCACTCTGCTGTAACTGGGAAAGGTATTGCCTATCTCCTGCAGAAGTGGCCTTTTTATTCCCCTGTTAGATTTAATTAACCATTTGTGTCTATCATCTCACCAAGAAGCTATTTTGCTTCCTGAGGTTTGCATCAATTTCAAAAGCTGCTGCTAAATCACCAGAACTATTATATTAGTTTCTAGGGGCTTTTTAGGTTCCCTATCTGCTTATCTCATGCTGATCTCATCTCTATTCTGAGATCCAACTAACAATTAAAAGCTCACACCTATTTTTCAGGTTGGTAAAGCATTACCTAAAATATCTGAAAGCAAACAGAAAGGTCTGCTGTTTCTTCTGGATATCCCTCCCTGATGTTCCTCCTACCTTCATCCACACAGACACTAAAATGACACAATATAAAATAGAACCTGAAGAAATGTTCATTTTCTTGGAGATTTTACTCCAGTGCAGAGAACTGGGCAAGTCATAAATCTTTTTTACATAATCACCCCCCTTTCCCAGCCAAGTTTTCTGTTGTTCCAGCAAATTATCTACAGGACACAGTTTGATCAAATATTTTGTTTCTAAGATAAATATTTTGATATTTTCTCTCCTTTCAGAAAATACAGGCAATGAGTTGTTTTCAATTAAGGCTAAAGAGTTTACTGAGGATTTGGGAGATGCTTTTGAAGTTGGATAAAAAAACAGTTGAAAACTCTGATTGCTTTGGCGTAGCACCAAGCATTACAAAAGCAAAACCCCCATGTGACTGCCCTTTACTGCCATCTCCAAATGAAAGTGTTATATTGAAGTCTTCCCTCCTCATTTCTTAAGCTTTTGTGTTGAGTGAATGTGCTTCATTATGGCAGTTAAAGTCATCATAGCAGGTGTAATATCAACATACCTACAAGAAAACAGTTATCTACTGAGTACTTAAATGTTGGAATTCCCATAAAAATCAAAGAAAAATTAATAAAAAATGCCTGTAGTTCTCATATAATTTATGGTCAATATCGTCAACATATTAGGTAATATGTAAAATCAAAGAATTATTATAAAATTACTATTTATGTTAAGTGCACTGAACACAATAGAAAACATTTAGAATGTCTTCTATTTTACAAAAAGAAAAAAAATTTCCTAGATTAAGAAATATCTTTGACTGCATATGAAAATGTGTTTGTTCCCCATAATAGGAAAGAGAACAATTTTCATTTTGATCTGTGGTCCACGTTTCCTTGAACATATAGGTAAAAAAAAAAAAAAAATCACTTCTTATCAGATTAAAACCGAGCCAGCAGCTCAGTACACAAATTTAGCTCTTAGAAAACATTTTAAAACATAAGACTTTAATTTTATACCAGTTTTGCATAGGTGTTCTATTCCCACAAAAGAAGTATAAAGGACAATATTTTTTCTGGCCTCAAATGAAGAGAAAGCCGAAGACATAAGTAAAGATCAGGGATAAGCACTCTCTTAATTAATTTCTTTTTTAGGAAGTAAACTGTAATGCGATTTTTCAGGGTCTAGAAAGGACACATGCAAATAATGTGTTTAAAAAATTATATAAGTAAATTAAAATTAATTTTCCCCAAAGCAGAATTGTTAATCTGAGTCATCTGAGAATCTTCAAGGGGTCAAAAATAGAGAGTTATGCTGCCTACCCATATGGAGTTGGTAATGAAGAATTTTTTTGGTTTTTTTCAAGTCTTTTCATAACCTCACAGAACTTGTGGAAGAAATAAAAAAGCTTAATATAAGTTTTGGCACAGCAGACTCAAACAGAGATTCAGCACATACATAGCAAGCCTGTTTCAGTTTGTAAATATGTTATGGTCAGATGAAAAGAATACTTTTGGCTATAAAATTAATATAACCACTATTACAAAAATATATTTTCAAGATTATTCTTTCAATTATATATATAAAGGTCTTATTGTAAACTATAAATGCTTAGAGTTAAAGCAGTACCCCTGGAACTAAGGATTCTTATACTTTTTTTAATATTTGTGGTTTCATGGTGTTAACAGTATCATCTGATAAATGAGTTACATATATAATGTTTCAGTGAAATATATTTTTAAAATTATAGCAGCCCAAGAAGAACATTCACACTGTTTGAATTAAGGCACCTGTTTCAGGAACCTCCTGTTAATGGAATGAGTAAAGTTCCTCTGAAGGTTAACAGGGAATTGTGCTTAGAAGCCTATTACCAATAATTATGCAAAGAGCTTAAATATGAAGTATATGACACTTGTGAAACTACAGTGGACATACTTTCCTTCAATATTTTCATTGCAATTTTTTATTTTAAAATAGTCTTTGATAACTGCTCTTTTTGGAATAAAATCCATGCCTGCAGTTTGCACTTATCTAGATTCACTCTTTTACTGTTTCAACTATCTATCTTATCCAGGCCCAGATGTTTACTGTGTCAAATTGTCTTGAATAGTTGCTTATTTGAGGCTTCCTGTGTGATTGTTTATGCCTCTAAGAAAAAATAAATCAGTCTTAAGAAAAAAATAGATTATGAATAACAGTTCTGAGTTCCTTCTTCACATGGAAGTGTGCTCTCTGTTTTCATTCTGGCAATCTAGTGTACCCCAGTGCAAATGAATCACAGAAGATTTAGCTTTTGGAAAGGCTTTGTGAAGTGTTTGCCAAATTAATAGTATTCCTAACACAGCAATATCTTGTTCTCCCTGACTTTCAGATTTAGCTGTTGTTGTCTTAAAATTCTTTTTGTTATACTAGAAAAAAACACGTCCTTGTGTTATAGGAAGTATTACCAGCAGCGTAATTAATTTGATGAACACAGACATACAGATGCCAACAAAATATGGTAAAAAATACCAGAGTCCTTTCTGTATTTCTTTTGAACTCTAGGAAAAAACCTTACACCTCAAGATCTGATTTTATCTTGGCTGTGTATTAGTGAAGAAACAAAGGTCCATACATAACCAAAATTATCCAGAAGAAAGTGATGACCCTAATGGAATGCAGTTGCTGCGACAGCTTTATTTCAGTATACACTGGACAATAAAATGATACATCATGGGAAGATCATCTCATGCTTCCTTGTGGAATTCTTCCTCCGCTCCTCGGAGAGATTCAGCTTGTCTTTCAAATATATTATCGAGCTAGGAAATTGATTTATTTACAGTTCTATGATTTTTCTCAATAAACCAGAAAGAAATTTAATAACAAGAAAGAGGTTTAGTAACAGCTAAAAATGCCTTAAGTTAGTCTAACCATCTTTATTTTGGATATCCAACATTAAGGCCTTTTCCAAAGTATACATGTCTTAACAGAAACAATCACTTTATACCACGTCTTCATTCTGTAAAACACCTGAATAAGCTAAATAATACTGTAGAGGAAAGTGCACTGTTTTCTTCCAATGGGATATGCAGTACCAAAACATGCTCTGTGCATGTCTGAGATAAAGATATATTCCATATATAATGCAAGTCTCCATTCTAACACAGTTCCCTGTGTGAATGAGGTGAAGTTATTTGGTCCCTCTCCTCTTTGATTTTTTGTTTAGAAATATGAATAATATTGCTATTCTACATCCTGGGATATTATGAGAGCACAACCAGTAAAACCTTTGGCTCCAATATTAGGAAGATAGTGTCAGATATATAATTCTAGCTCAGAAAAATCCTATTAATGTGTAAATAACAAGTACTTGCATCCTTCTAGGCATGTACGTTGCAGATAACAGCACAAAATTGTCACAGAAATTAATAAAGAAAACAAGATGCATGTATTTTCAGGCGAAATATTAAAAGTAACAAAAAACTTCTCCACATTGAGAAACGCAAGATGGAAAAACTATTATGTAAATGCATGATTCAGAGTTTTCCTAAGGAAACAATTTGACCTGAAAAATCTAAAACTGGAATTTGGCAACAGCACAGATGCATGCCAAAAGCCTGATCTTTACTCCTTGTTGGAGTGTTCTTTAAAATTGCTCAAAGAATACTATATAGAGGTTTGTGAGATCCCCAGTCCAGACGACTTACTTATTTGACTTAAGTTACAGTGCCATCTACTGTAGTAATAGACACAGAGAGTCCAGATCTATTCTAAAATTTCCCTCTCCTGAGCTTATTTTTCATTTATATTCCACTGTAACTGTAATCAAATCAATCTATGAGCTTACAAGCACTCAAAGTCATATCATATATGAATATGTTCAGAAGTTCAGAATTACAACAGCAAAGATAGAATACAGTCTTAGAAACCTGACAGACAAACAAACTACAATGAAGACTTTTTGAGGGTGTATAAAACTTGCTTCAGAGTACCGGATGACCAAACAGAAGGATTTTTTCCTGTACTCTGCTCCTTTGAATGTACTTTCTGATAATCTTAAATACCCTCCTGTTGTAGCGCATTAATTGGGTTTATATTGTGTTTCATTTTTATATTGGGGTTTGTCATGTTTTTCTATTGTATCCCCTGTTCCCCTTGGAAACTGTATCACGTGGTTTGTCGCTGCTTGGCAGTGTCCATCCCCCACACTGGAATGTAACCCAACTCTGTTCCACTCCCACCTTGTCCCTGATTAGGCAGTGGCTTGTCCCTGCCCCTAGGCCCGTCCACCCTGGGAAAAAGCCCCGGGACGGCCAGGGCCTCAAGCTCTTTGGCATCAGAACAGGGACAGGGAAGGAGCTAAAGGAGCTCTGGACCAAATAAAGTGATAATTCCCACCTGGACAAAGAGCAGACTCTTGCCTTTTGCCATCGACGGTCGTCTGGGTCTCTCAAAAGAACCACCACACCCTCCTACCAAAAGAGATGCCACAGAGTTGAATTCTGTGCCCATTTGCTAGAGAAGGGATGCAAAGTTGTAAATTTCCATACACAGAAATCCCAATGCTCCAGTACAATGAGTACACATGAAATATTCCAGTACATTAATATTGCAATCTCAAAGACAGAACTGGACATGAAAACCTTGTCATTTTGTAGCTAACTGGAACACACTGAAAGGACAGACATCAGTCAGAGAGAGTTCTCCCGATTCAAGCAAGGTAAAGACAGGTAGAGAGTAGTCTTCAGAGATATTTCAGGCATGTGAGTATCATGACTGGGACATAATCAGCTCTCAGGACAGGTGCAGTTGACACACAACTCATGATTCTGCTGCCCAGGTTCATTCTGCTGCTGCAGTCTGGACAGCCCTGCAGAGTAATCAATGATATGCAATCATCTCATTTTTCTACGTGTTTGTTAAATCAGAGGTAATTATATTTCAGAGACTCTCATGCAAATGTGTAAATACGTCACATACCAGAATGAAGTAAAAGGTGATATTTCTGTATCAGGCTATAGTTTTCTAGATGCAAAGAATGAAACAATGACTCTGAAAAGTGAGGTTTGTAGGATATAATTTCTGTTTATACTCCAGATCACATCCGCTAATTTACTGGACCTGCAGCCAAATGGTATTTCATATTATCTCCTGACTTTGCTTCCAAGTAAAGTCAGGAGAATTCACATCCAAAATGCACCTGGTTGCACCACCAAACATCAAATTTAATACAAGACTATACTGCTTTGTGTCTTAGACTGATGGGGTTCCCTTCTCTCTGCTCTCTACTCCTTCAGCCTGCCCTTCCTGCTGATTCCTCAGACCTGTTGGCAGCTGATGGTTGCACGGCAAAGGCTGCAGAGATTTACAGCTGGTTAATTCCCTCTTTCCAGTGAACTGCATTGTGCACCCTGCTCCTTTTCACTTGTATTGTGAATGATTCCCCATATCAGCTGGTTTGACGCTGGGCTTTTTAGTAAGCTGGTGTGAAATATGTTACTTCTTGAAGGCACATCTGTTTGCAAGTCCTCTGTTCAACATGTTTATAGCACGTACACCTTAAGGAAACAGAAAAACAAATTTTCACTGGCTGTAGCACCAGAACTGAGGAAAAAAACAACAAAACTTCAACAAAACAGACAAACAAGCTAAGGTGCTAAGCAAGGCCTAATTTTCACAGTTGTTTGGAATCATAAACCAGGATCACCACTGAAAGAAGTCACCCTGCCCTCCCCAGACTCTTGCGTGTGCAGCCCCCACCATCCCCACCTACTCACACAAAGGATCCTAAAGCCGCATGTCAGCTTTATTCTTTGTACCCTTTTGAGTCAGATCAGAGCTGTGACCCAGTTCACCATGGTCTACACTAGTTAGGACTTTACTGCTAATTAAGAGAATGTCAAGCAGCGCAGAGGGACTCGCAGCTACTTTCTTTACAGCTGGTCCCCTCTTGAGGATGTCTCCTTCCTCTCCACAAACCCCTGGCCCTTGGTCTTGAACAGTTCACACATAGTACCATTGTGGCTCCAAGTCACAAATGCTCTTTTGTCTGCTTTTCCTCAGTTCGAAGGGTCTGAAAGAATGGGAGGGCCATGTTGCAGCTTACCAGGAGAGGTTTTTTTATTGCTTGAAACTGTGAGCATGTGTTGCACGCTCTGTGATAACATGGGCAGAGAGAGCATTGATAATAGGATAGAGGGACGCAGAATTAACCAAGTCATATCTGTCCGACGCAGTCAGGGGCATTCAGGACTAAACTGTACGTGAGCCAGCCAACGCACACAGGGAGGGTGCAGGCAGAGGAGGAGGGGTTGCAGAAGGCAAGCTTCCCTTCCTCCAGTGGCAGTCTCCACTTGAGTGCTTAGAGGACTTCAGCTGCTCTTGGAAGGATGCTGTGAATCTCATAGCAATGATGTTTAATAAACTTATAATCTTTAAGAAAGGGTATGTAATTCCAAGGAATTAAAAAATGCTGAGTTGGCTTTGGCTAATGTAAAAGATGGGTGAGCACTGGTGGGAATCAGTTCAGAAAATAAATCACTTGGTTTCAGTAAATCTGGCCTCTACTGCTCAGGGCAGGGCAATTGAGTCTCTATCATGGATGCAAGCCTGTCAACTAAAAGCTGTTGCAGTTCATCTGTGCAAAATCATATAGTGGTGATACTGAATCTTTACATGTTCAGCCTTGGGGCAGAGAATATCATTTGGAGTGTGTGGCGTAGACGGTAACCTTACTGCCTCTGCTAAAAAAATATACTGAGATTAACTTCAGAGCCATTCATTTTTAGTTGCCATAGAAACAGCCATTAGAGCCATTTTATATCTGGCTGACAAATCCCACATTTTCTGATATATATTGCCCTTTTTCTTTTTTTTTTTTTTTTTAATTCTTTCATGCCTGATTTTTAATTCAATGCAAAATGTCTGACAGAGACATAACTCCTACCTGAAACAGATACAATTTTTTTTATTTTTGTCTGTGAAATTCTCTTTTGCTCCTAATATATATGTGCTCAGTTCATAATAAAATTATATATTTCTACTTGAAAATAAGGAAAAGGAATAAAGACATATATAAAACAAAATTACAGTTTTAAGTACTGAGGTTTTTTCTCTTGCAGTAAAGTATCAGATTAATATTATGATGAGATCTTTCTTCTAATAGATTGCCAATTGTTCTCCTAGCTTGCTTCTCTTCAATTATCCCAAATGGATTCCAGGCACAAACCAGGAGTTTATATTTAGTTACTTCCATTTTAAATTAGTCAAATTACTTTTTTTTTTTTAATCATTTTTATAGATTGAGGTGTTCTTCCACTAATTCTGAAATTTTGTAGGTTTGGTTTGTTGGGGCATTTTTTTTGGTAAAGATATCTTGTGACCTCACACCTGCAGAAAGAGAAAATCAATATTTTTTTAAATGTACATTCATTTTGAGCAACTCAAGTATATAAAGATGCTAAATTTCAAAACTGTTTCCTGACTACTGATGATACTGCAATGACTGACATTCTAGATGTCCAATTCTCATAAACTCAATGGGGGCTTTTGGACATTTGAGCTCAAATGTCTCCTTTTGATTAAAATAAATATCATGGCATTCTTACCTAACTTACAGAGAGACAGTTAATGAATAAATCATAACACTTGTAAATTATGCAATAAATTCAGATTTAAAATGTTGGAAAAATGCTAAATATTTATGAGTATTTTGTGTATTTTCTGTAACTCAAAATGAATTTGGGCTAATTCAGAATGAGACCTTCTATTCCAGAAATATTACATAATCCTAAGATACCCTTAAAATTCCTAAAGAAATAACCCTGTTGAGAATAAGGAATACTTTTCTGCCACTAAGCTGTTAATAGGAAAAGCATGTTCTGTTCAGACCCGCGAAAGCAATGCTGAAGAAGTCCTTGAGAATGGCCTGGGAAACCATAACTTTGCTGTATAAGACGCAAGTATTCTGACAGTAAGCCTGGTGGTATCAGCTCAGTGCACAGGGCTTTCATTGACTCATATTCCGCTTCCCTTTGTGGTGGTTAAATTTAAACCTCTGTCCTGTAACAACTGTAATCAGTGCACACATAATTGTTTTATGGTATAGGCAGCAGCTGACTGCTCCTCCTCTGGGGTGAGTCTCTCATTTGTAGGGCAGCAAGAAGCTGCCACAGTATTTACAATGGTTATTTATTCTGCAGCATCCTCAAGATCAACCGCCCTGGCTCTCTGTACAGCCTCATGTCCCTGGCACTCTTAGGGATTGTTGGAAGGAAAACCTGACCCTTTGTCCCTCCCTGCTGTCTCTGTAGGCAGGATGGTCCCTATGAAAGCTGCAGATGAGAGTGATCCCTGCTCCCTGTAGCACTGCTGCTAAGGTGCCTGGCACAGCCCATCTTGCTTCACCTGCCTGCCGTACCCCAGCACAGCCACTCCTGAAAATGTCAGTGGTACAAACGGGACAGCCTCTCCTCCAAATCCTGGTGACGCAAATGAGACACTCAGCTTTTCCGGTGCAATCCCAGCAGTGGAATAGGGGTTGGCACCTGCTATACCACCCCTGTAGCAGGAGTGATGAGCTCACGGAGGGCCCAGGCAGGGGCATGCCCTCTCTGACCCTTGCTGTGTGCTCACGTGAACATCGCTCAGCAGAGCTGCAGAGACGTGGATCGGGGCCAGAGTGAGAAGGTTTGCCTGCTCTTTGAATAAGATACATTGCTTTCCAGTTCCAGACTAATTCTGTTTATTTATAACATGGTAATGAGAGATACTGCCCCTCCTGAAATCTGGAAGTGTTCAAGTTCTTAAAAAAATAAAACCTGAGTATGATGGAGGAGGCTTCTCTTCTCTGAAACTCTATTTCTAAATAGCTGAGCTTGACAAAGAGGAAGCCTGGAGAACAGACTTGTGCCAGCCTGCACTCAAAGCACTAAGGCACGTACAACGCGTGAGTGAGCAGTGAAGATTGTATCCAAATTCAGAGTGACTCCTGGTATAAGAAGCAAACAGAAACTACGTAACAAAGTTATCCTTGAGCTTAAATTCTTTGAAATATCAAAGAACATCTTAAAGTGGTCTTTGTGGTGCTGTTCCTTTATTTGGCGTATAGCCAATTCAGAGAAAGAAAGATGTGTTTAATGCAGTGAACAGGTTTAGGAGGTTTCGATCAATTTAGAAGAGGAGTTGAACTGCAGAAAGGTATTGCAAAAAATAGATTAGTGACAATCTTAAAGGTAAAAATGAAATTTTGGAGACAGGTTTTTAAAAAAGGGAAAGGGAAGCTATCAAAAAATAGGATGTGATATTAAGCTGGAAATTCAATTTCATACTTTTTCTGAAGGTAACTGAGACTCTGATTAGCAGCTCATATGAAAGTGGATTCAAATTTGGAGGCAATTGAATTTATTATCACCTTTTGCACTATACTTACCCCCTCCAATACACTTTTCTGCCTTGAGGTTTAGAATATGCATACCATTGGCAAACCATATCCTGATTAACCATAATTTTCACCCTGGCTCTAAACCACAGAGTGAACAGTTGAACCAAGAGATCGGCAGACTGACAGGCACTTATAGAGGGGGGGAAAAAGCTGGAACAATGCTCACATGTATGATCCCAAAACAATAGAATACCTATAAAAAGACAAATCTGAGCAAGCGATGAATAATGCCAGCTATTTTCCTACAATAGCTATGTCAGTAGGAGTTCTTGTAGATGCCCTTTGGAGGCAGTTTTATATTACACTTAATCCAATCTAACTGTGAGCTGCAACCAAAAGATGAGGTAATATTCCTTCTTTCCCAGCACAGGCTGTTGCTACCTTTGTTGGAAACACAATTGTCTCTTTACAAGTCAGCCTGCAATTACACAAGAGTTAACAAAACCTGAAATTTTGGCCTCTGAAAGCAAATATGCAGATTTGTGCCTATTTGCCATCTCGTTTTGAATGCAACATTTTTTTCTCATTTTTGTCTGTGGAATTTTATAAACTAAGGCGTTTCAGTGGAAAAGACAATTTCTTACAGCTTAGACTGTACAGACTTTTACCATCTGGATTATTTTACTGGGAGAAAAACAATAAAAGGGCCTGCAGAGTCACTCCAAGAGGATTAGGAAAGATCAAAGCCCTCAGGACTACAAGTAAAGGAACAAAACATATTCATTGCAGTTGGACTGACATAGCTTGGACATAAGTGCATACAACAAAACATACACTGCACTTCTCAATCCAGCTGAGGTCTCTTCGAATTTTGAGCACTATCCTGATTAACATAGCACTTTTTAATAGCTTATCTTTTCACTTTGTTGCCTTTAACATTACTGCAAGAACAGTTTCTGCTGATATTGAAATAAAAGTCTATTTGAAAATTCCTGCACCGTTCTCAGTCTTGATTCCTCAGGCAAATTCTACATAATTATTTTTTTTAATATAAATATAAATATATATTTTTGCTATGTTAATATTGGGGAAAATAGGTTAATGTTTAAAACTCCTACTATATTGAAACTGATTCTGCCACTCTTAACCAAAGTAATATATTTAAATATTTTTGAGATGATCACATACAATACAAAAAGGGTGGGAAAACAGCACACTTCCCCTTTGTCTTGCAGCAGGAACATTCTAATAGAAAATGGTCTGAAATGATTTGAAGAGGAAGGCATGGAGAGTTCTGTTGGCAAATAAAATGTGTGTCACAAGGTCCTCAGAGAACCAGCTGCTGCTTTTATGTTCAAAATTAGGATTATATCTGAATTTGCATCATTAACAGCACAAGAGACCAAAAGGAACAATATACAAAAAACCAGGCTTTTGTGTATCCATGAGAAACAGGGACTTGTAGGCCACCTTCTTAGGCAGAACTGCTACAGTCCCTTTTCCCCTTTCTTTTGCTATTAAGGGAGCTCTAGCTGTTGTCATCAAATGACAGAACATCCCACAGGACAAAAAAAGAACTGAAGGAAGACACCAATTCATCTGCTGCCATTTGTTCCCATGGTTGGCTAAGGGCTTGGAGGGTGTGCAATTACTTCATGAGTAGTGGCTCCTGCTGTCCCAACAAAACTTAGGAGCACACTTCTCCAAGACCATGTTGTCCTGCCAGGAATTCTTTCTCTCATGATCACACTTGTGTTTCAAGCCCTGCCTCATGTCAGCCTCCTACATTTTGACAAAATAATTTTAATGTGTACAATACAAAGAGCATTAACATTTTCACTGGAGTGGATCAACTCTGAAGTTGCTCCCTTGAGGCAAAGTAATTTACAAAGAAGCTATTGATGACCAGAAGAAAGAGGAAGACACATTTAGTAAGGCTACTCTTGGAAAGAATGAAAACACAACAGAAAATAAATAGAACAGCTTGCATAATATTTAGTCTCCTGCACTGCCTACAGAATTTGCTTAGTAATACACATACAAGAATAAAAATTATCATAATCTGTTCTGTAAATGACTGTGGACAATACATCTAGCAAGTCAAACTATTAAAAAAGATTCGGAAGTGGAAAAGCCCCGAGTATGAAATGCAGTCCAAGGGCTTCACCGATCATCTTTCATTATCGCAAAGAGCAAAGCAGAAGCTGATGTCTCTTCCTGCCTCTTCAAAGGCCCTGGATGAGATAGTTCACATGCTAGTGGCAATCCCTGAGGTGGTTCTGAGGTGGTGACGATGACATTTTCATTCATATTTCATTTCCTCGACCTTTTAAAACTATATATGGATAATACTCAGATGCATATAAAACATACAGTTGCACACAATCTACTATCTGCTGGTTTTTTAAATCTGATAATTAGAATAGTAAGGCTTAGATTTTCTTGATTTCAGCAAGTTTATTTAGCATGGCCAGGAGTGGTAACTGTCACAGTGCTTCACTTTATTCTCTAGAAGACTAGATACTAAATCAGTTCACCATTAGGCAAGTACATGAAGTCAACTAGATCTCATTACTTCAACAGTACCTGTATGGGACTGTGAGAAATCTAGAAAAGTGAATTCTCCTTGCAAAACCAATCAACCATTTCATTCACCAGCAACATGTGCATTCATAGATGTGAACATGTACTTTTAATCTGTGACCAAATGTAGTAGTGTAAATCAAAATTGCAACCAACTCTGGAAGTTTGATTAAGATGTCTTGTTTGTTTGTTCCTAACTAACACCTGTAAAACGTTTTTTTTCAGGTGATACTCTGAACTTTACCAAAGCACTCACAATCTGCTAGTTCGTCTCACCAGGGAACTCCAACAAAAAACCCCTTAAATACGGTATTTCTGTCTTCCGGAATTAACAGCAGGAATGACACAAGATCTGCAGCTGATAAATTTATCATGTCACAAGCTGGATAAAATCACTAGGAATAACCCAATCATCTCCATACCTGAAATATATCTAGACTGTCAGCGGGTGTGCTCCACAACGCATCTCTTGTTTTGGATCTCTGTTTTTCAGCTATTTTTTTGTCTATTCAGATTTCTTTTCCATGGACACTTCAGCGTGGGATTGCAAGATAGACAGGGATGATCTGCACACAAGTCCAGGACCCAAGATGAAGTCAGGACACTTTGGATGCTGATCCACACACTGCGAAGTACTCCCAGTCATGAAACAAAAAATTTGAGTCAAGCTAAAAGTAACATTTTTATTCATTGCAGTGATGTCTTTACATTATTTTAATTCTGTCTGAGAAGTACAGGCTTCTTATTGTCAGCTTGTGATAAAGTAAAAAACCCACAAGTTTATTTTTGGATATGGAACATAACGTTCAAAGCAGAACATAATCTATTATGTAGAGCATTATGTGCACTGTGCTTCATGTGCCAGGAGATGGTGTTTCCAAAAATCACCTGGAGCTTAAACATGAATCTGGGTAACAGAACACTCATTCAAAATTTATTTGAAGCTGTCTTGCGACCGTAACAGTTCTGAACGCACAACAAAAACAAACAAACAAAAAACCTAACAACGCTCGAATCGACACTAGTTATCTTCACTTTGTGATGTTAAAAATAGAGCTCTGCAGCATCACAGTGGAGAGCCCTAGCTAAATGCAGATCGGCGTGTGCCTGTTTTGTGTCCTTTCCGCACATTTTACTGCGCTCCTGAGCCCAGCGCGCCGCTGTTTCGAAGACGCAGCACGGCGCTCGTTTTTCAGCCGATAATTACGATCCTTGGCTATGGAGCGCCCAACGCGCTGTGACTGTGCTGGAGCTCCCTTCCTCGGAGCGAGGCAGCGCGGCACACAAGCCTGCGCCGCGCTCACCACGGGGCACAGGCCAGCACAGCACAGCCCCCGAGCCGGGCCGGGCCGGGCCGGGCCGGGCAGAAGCGTGAGGCGGCCCCGGCGGGCGGGGAGTGCCCGGGGCGGGGCGTGAGGAGAGACCCGGCGCCCGCCGCCGGCGGAAGCCCCCCCGCACCGCCGCGGAAGTGACGCTGAGCTCCGCCTCCCCGCTCCCTCCCCCTCCCGGCGGCGGCTCGGGAGCCGGGCGCGGCTGGCGGCGGCCCCGGGTGGGACCATGGCGGACGGCGTGGACCACATCGACATCTACGCCGATGTGGGCGAGGAGTTCAACCAGGTACGCGCGGCCCGCGGGCGCGGCCTCTCCGCTCCGCTCCCCTCCCTTCCCTCGCCCGCCTTCGTAGCCGCGCCGCCTGCAGGGCCCTCAGCGCGACGGCCGCGCCGCCGCCATTGTTCGGGCGCTCCCGCCGCCGCCGAGCGCGGGGCTGCGCGGGCCCGGGGCGGGCGCGGCCTCACGCCCGGGCCGCGGGTGCCGGCGGCGGGCACGGCCGGGCGGAGAGCGCGCCTGGCGCTGGGAGGCGGCTGCTGCCGGCGGGCTGGACGCGCCGGGGGCGAGAGCCTTCCTTCCTTCCCTCGCTTTTTCGCCTCTTGCCAGCCTTCTTCCCTCTCTGCCCTTGGTCCGCAGGGGCCGCTCCAGAAGGCCCTCCCGCGCCGGTTCGGCGGACGGGACCATCCCGGATGCGGCGGGGCCAGCGGCCGCTTCCCGCCGGCGGCGAAGGGGAAGCGCTGCCATTGTTCGCAGATGAATCAAAAAGCCGCCGAGCGGTGGCTGTTTCTCGGCCGCGCTTTGCGGGGGAGGCGGAATTAGTGCGGCTTTATTCTGCAGCGCTGGAGAAAGTATCCAGCTTTTTATGTTTTCGTTTTTTGTTTTTCTTTTTCATCATTATCTTCTACTTTAAAAAGCGGCGCAAGCGTTTTTTAAAGGACGGCTTCATATTTTGTTGAGGAAATTTGGATGACATAAACATCTTCTCTGGATTATAAGTAGTCCATTTCTATAGTGTTTTTTTTGTTGTTGTTATTGTTGTGGGGTGGTTTTTTTGTTGTCGTTGGTTTTTTTCGGCTTTTTTTTTGTTTGTTTTGTTTTGTTGCGATGTTAGTTTTGCATGCCATCTGTCCCATTAGCGAGTATTCTCCAGGTTGAGTTGCCCCAAATTGCTTTGTTCCTGCCCTAGAGCATAAATAACCGGGAACAACTGCACTTTCACACACTTACGGGGCACAGCTGTATGCCGGCTTGCCTTACAGAGAACTGGGAAATAGGTAATGGCTTTGGAATTCACAGGTAACTTTCTCAGTAACTTGTAGCTTTCTCAGAAGACAGTTTCTTCAGATATTGATTAATAGAGTAATTCTAGGTATTAATAATCTCCTAAAGGTATGCTATGAAATAATGCCATATGAAAAGGACTTTATGAAAAGCACTGATTTGCTCTTAGTTTGTCTGCATGTGAAGGCTTCTGCCTTACAGTTGAAGACCCACGATGTGAATTTAAATAGGAATGAACCCTAGGACAGATGCCATTTAGCAGAAGATTACATTTTTTTGAGATTCTGAGATAACTTGAATTTGGTTTAATCAATTCTAGATAAAACTGATAAAACCGCAAAATTTTCAGGGAAAAAACCCTTGCTTGAATCTGTTAGTGTTTGTGTAAATTCATATGTGCAGAAGCCCTCAGAGTTATGTGCTGTAAGTATAGTGTAAAGAGGTAGTGCCAGAACAAAAGTGATGGGGATGATCTGTTTCACTCACATGGTCCTGGTCTACTCAGGTAGATTACTGTCGATATTCTCTATAACCATGGTGCTGTGAATGAGGAGAGCCTTGTGATAATTTAGCTTAGCTTAATCCAGCAAGGCAGGGAACCCTTTCGCTTTTTTTCACTCTATTCATCCCAGTTGTTTTCCTGTTGGGTTTGCGTTTCTGCAGTGTGTTGCTTCAGTTCATAAATCTTGAAAAATATAGGACAGAAAGGTGAGGTTAGTGCCCTTTTTCCATCAGCTTGAATTTGGGGGTTTTATTTGTTTTAGGTGGTTTTCTTCTGTGATTTTGTCTGTCACACACCCCCCAAAAATTGCTGTTTGTTTTCCAAATTTCATTTCTGCGACTTTCTATTTAAAATAATATTGTTGAACTGAGAAAGTCTTGAGACAATATTAAAGTTTTACTATGAGAAATTGACACCTCTGCACTTCCCCATTTCCTTCTGTCATATATGAAAGAAGGTGAGTTGTATTAGTTTACTACCTCTTAATTCTGACATCCTTGAGAAAAGTTGTCTAGAAACTTTTATTCATCAGTTGCTGTTCCTGATTTGAAGCTGACAGCTTAAATGGATAAGATGGAACATAGTACTTCGGATGTGTGAAGATGACAATTAAGAAAATGCTTTAGGAAGAAAGTGATTTGCATTATTAATTTGTTTATGTAGAGGGCATTTGACAGAACATATTTGGAAAATAATTTTGTCTTCATCTGTTAAATGAACTTTTTTTTTTTATTTTGTTGCTCTACATTAATGTCACTTTAATATTTTTTAAATTGAGCTGTAGAAACCCTTGCCACTGGTTTTGGCAGTAATAGGGACTGAAAAATAGACCGTGGAGCTTGCTGTTCTTTTGGATGCAGGACATAACTGTATTTATACATAAGCTGGGACAAAACTTTTGTTTGCATCTGGAGTTAACCCTTCATTTAGGACTTGTGACTGGATAAACTTCCCTTGGTTGTTTTGTCTTGTTCTGCACCTCAAGGTGTAGAACCTTGAGGCCGTTCTGGCATTTTTTAAATGCCTTTTATTCCCAAGTAGGAGGAGGGTAGGGATGTTCCGCTTGATTAGCACTAAATGAACCATAGATTATAAAGGTGAAATAAAGACCACGGAGCCATGGGTTTACAAGCTGGCTAAGATGGATGACAGCTGTAAAATGTCTCGGGTTGTATTTAGTTTTGGTTGCAGTGGGCTGACTAACTTGATATCAGATCTTTTGAATGAAAATGCATCTTTCCTATTCCATCTGAAGCTCATCGTCTGTCAGTGTTACCTCTTACTCTTTTATTAAATTATTGTTCATCATAAAAATATTTTTTTGTCCTTGGGCTAACAGCTTTAGTCAATTTGGCTCTGACCAGTTACATTCTTGTTTATATTGTGGTTTCTTTTTTTTTTCTCTTTTTCTTGAAGAACTTGGTTGAGTAATTTTTCATTTTTTTCTTCTAAGCTGACTTCCCCATCCAGCAGTCTTTTCTATTTATTTAAAGTCTCATTTTGAGGTGATAGCCTCATAAATGTAGTAGTTCCTGCATGCATTGCTTGTGCCCTGTTAGAAATGGGTATTGCATGGAATATTTTACCTTGAGCATCTCCCTATGTTACACATCTTGCTCTTCAAGAGAGGGAGACCTGTGATGCTTGTTCGAACTGTCACCTGCATACAAATAGCTGAGGGTGGCGTTCTCTCAAGGGCAGAAGACCCCTCAGTAAGGTTGGGGTGCTTTAGCAAATATTAGGCTGTGGTTTTATACACAAAACCCTAGAATATTGCTGTGTGGTACAGAGATAATAAGGAGCTTGTGCAGAAGGCCAGTTTGGGTCTGACTTGAGGCTGCCTGCCAGTTTGGCCAGCAAACTGGGTTGGTTTTTTATGCTCATGAAGATTTGACCGTGCTTGTCAAGTTTCCGGAAGCGCTTTGCATTTTTGAGCTTCGGGATGTTTTCCACTTGTGCTCATGCGTGTAGTTAAACAGTAAAAACTTTTTATACATAAAAAAAATCTTTCTGATCAGAAAGAGGATGCAAAAGAATTTAAGGATATAATATTTTAATGCTGTGGAAAATGTGTTTGCTTTATACTCTTAATGAGTAAACTTGGATAGTTGCATTGTGGCTATGTCTAAACATGCATGTAGTGTTCTATTTTGATATTTAAATGCTAGCAAATTAGGGATTAAAGACTTCACTTTGTATTTTATAACTGAATAATAAAACTGATTTAGATGGAATAAGCAGTTAAGAGGCTAATTTTCTGAAAACTGCAGTATCTTAGGAATGCGTTAGTTACTGTCTTGACTTCAGATCTGTAACACAAAGGAATTTTCTGTGTGTGTGATAAATAATAAAAGCTAGCATTTAGTGGCCAATTAAAGCCAGTTATTAAAAGCAGCCTTTATATTGGAAAGACAGGTGTCTTATCATGGGATGGAATGGACACATTTTGGTATAATAAAGTTCTCATTAGGGCTGTCCTGGTAGGAAAATCATAAGCTGGCAGGCCTGCATGTGCTATACAATATGTCTGCAATACATGACAACATATGCATTTTGTCAGTTCTGCTGAAAGCGGCCCTGGGAAGACATAACTTCTGCATATTGGTAAATATCAGAAAAACTTCAGACCTGCTTATCTGGCACCTGTGAACAGTGATACTACGTATGTTTAGTTAGTGTTTTTGGCTACTTGTGAATTTGTAACTCTGTAATTACTCCGTAATTTTTAGTTACAAGGGATCCGGTTGCTTAAATTTTAGGGCTGGACTGGTTGTAGGGCCAAAAGCATTTGGACCTGTAGAGTAAACGTGAATCCTATGGTCATACAAACTTGTCCACTTCTGCCATAGGCTGTTTGCTTTCTTAGAAATATTAAATGCTGCCTTTTTTGTTAATGTTCCTATTAAACTATAACTAAACTATATTCAGACAGCTAATCAAGACCAGAAAGATTTTTTTGTTTATGTCTGTAATGGTTTTAATTTAATAAAACCAGGCAGAAACACCAATTAATGTAGGGGTTTTAGTGTTAATATTTTTTGTGGGAGGGAGAGATTAGGAGAAAAATAAAGCAGGCTTAAGCTTAAAAATGTACAAAAAATAGTTTTATTAACACACATTAAAAGAATAGAAAAAAACAGAAGGCTGGAAAAAAACAACTAAAACAGAATGAATCAAAAAACACGCTTCTTTCCTCTTACAAACTATTAACTTTCTTATTGAACAACATAGAAAGACACAGCTTAGGGTTTTTCAGTCACCACTTAGACATAACTACACATTACTTAGGAGAAGAGTCCTTCTAAGATCTTTTATGAAGACTTTTGCTATAAGACAAAATAGTCTAATGCTCTCTGTTACACATTCTGCTGCTGCCCAGAGTTTTCGCAGACTGTGATGTTCTATCCGCAGAGCTTCTCAGTGTATCTGGGGTATTATTTACAAATACTTCTTCTGATCTAAAATTATCTTTGTCTCAAAGGGCTGAGACCTCCTTTTTGACCCAGGAGTGGGGGTTTCAAAGTTCCCAAATAAATCTCCACTACCCCAGTCCTTAATTTTGATTAGAATAGCATTCTACCCAAATAATACTAAGATGCTGCAAAGAACAGTTCATTTCTTCATAATTTACCTTAGAAAAGTCCAGTCAAAAAATGTCCACTTCTTCAATCCTATTCCAATATTATTAGTTCTTTCACTTCTCATCTAACTGACTTCATGCAGTGTCTGTTTCATGTACCTTCTGTTTTCTTCTTTATTCTTTCTCTTGAGGAAGAATTGTGCTTTAAAAGTTCTGTGTTGCTAAGAAAGGGTAAAATTTGCTCGGGCTTGCAAAGGCCACGTGCGTGTGCTGGGCTGCAGGGCTGCAAGGCCGTGCTGATGGAGGAAGCTGGTAAAGGTCCTTTTTTTCCCCCACCCCTCAGTCTCATCTCAGGCAGTCCAGCTCAGAGTTGTTACGAAGCTGCAGGCTTGCTTTCTCCGCTGCTAGCGGTGATTAAGCTGGGCCATGTTTTGGCCCCTTCTGCCGTGGTCTGAGCACGTGGCCAGCACTGCCGAGCTGCAGCTGCCCCTCTCCCCTGCCAGCAAGGGAAAGGGGCTCAGCCGGCCCAGGCTCTCTCTGTGCGGGCAGCGGCCCCCAGACCCCCGGCCAGGCCCGGCCCGGCCGCCCAAAAGGGCAGCAAGGCCCGACCTGAGGCCTCCCGCCGCCTCCGATGTTACCTCACTGCTGATCCTAAAGCGAGAGACCACGCGGTCAGCAGCGGATCAGTTTTAAATGTTCCTTCCAAAGTCGCACTGACAGTTCTCATTGGTCAACTTAGCTGTCAATATCCCAGCCTGCTAATAGGTCCTTGTCCCGTCTCCCCCCGCCAACCTACGTTATAGTCCGGGCAGCGAAAAAACCATTTTACATTTCCCTATATCTAGAAAACAAAATCGTGCCAACCCATGATAATGTCTTTAACTTGTTATTCTTCAGGACCTACAATTTTTTTTTTTCCCTCAGTGAGGATAGTAACATTTGTTTAGAGTTTTTGACCACAAATATGGTGACTTGAGTGAAAAAAACAGTAAGGGGAAAGCTGGATAGTTTAGTTTTTATCTTTTTTTAATTTTTTTTCCCCAGAAGCAACAGTAAATATTTTTCATAAAGCATTATTTACTTCACTGATTTTTTTAATTGTGTTTTTGGAGGTGTAAGTTAGTGTTTAACTCTTAAATTGGACAACGGACTGCAGTAAAAGCAAGTCTAACAAACGTATGGACAGCTTAAAGAAGTTTTGCTTAACAACAACAAAAGCCATTTCCAAAACAGCACTTGTAAAGGAAGTAAGTGGTTCTCTGCAGCTCAGAGAAGTATGACCACTAAGTTCCAAAAAGAAAATAACATGTTAAGTTTGTCCCTTCTGGACATGAAGTTCCTTGTGTTCATGGCTTTCATATGGTAATGTTTCACCCAATTCCATCTATTAGCACAGAATGTGAAATTTCAGTCCTGATTTTATGATAAAGTCTTTCAGACTGTGGTCTAGTTGAAACATAGACTTCGGAAATGCATTGCTGCCTGATTTTCTTTTAGAGGGGGCCAGTACAGCAGTGCTCACTTGGTTTCTTAGCCTGTTTATCTACAAGATTGTGAGTTACAATAATTGAGAAGAAATATTTTCTCTTCGTGCTTGATATCCTCCTTGTAACTAAGGAAGTTGGAAGAGGTCAAAACAGATGAGACTAATGAAGTAACACTTACTGTACTTTTTTCCTCTTCTGCCTATGGGAAGGAAGGGCGTGTTTAGGTAAGTTTCCACAGAAAGCGAATGAAGGAGAAGGGGTTGTTGGATCTTGTGCAACCTCCACCAGGACATCTGTCTTCTATCACACTTGGAGTTGCTGGTTCAGATCATTCTTAATCATCTGAGCACACACCTTACTGACAGATTGGCAAATGAATGAATTCCATACTGGATGCAAAACCAGCATCCAATGATGTGAGCAGAAATTCTAGTGAACAACATGAGGTTTTCTCTAAATTAAGACACTAATGCTGTTGGGCTTGCCCTGCCCTCCTCTCAATTACATGCAGACTCTGCTACCTTAATAATTCGCTCCAGTGATGGAGACCTGAAAGCATGTATGATACAAAGCATCTGTTTGAGAGGAGTTTCTTGTTGCTAGGGGAGTGCAGCAGAGCTGTGGACTGCTACCCACTCTGGTGTTTTGGCAATGCTGACCTCAGAGAGATAGGTTAGTGTACCTATATCTGCTAAAACTTTGGTAGTTGTGTTTTTGCATCTGTCTACCAAGACTAAATTCTACTTCCCTGAAGTACAATTCATCTTCATATACACAGATGACTAGAGTTACTGCACATTTAGCAGAGGACTTCCTTAATTGCCTTGTGACATCAGCCTTAATCCAGCTGTAAGATGTCATGTTTAGGCCTGTCTCTGGTAGTTCTGTGTACCTGATTTCATTAGCTATGGTAATCAGAGGAATCAAACAGAGACTTCGTGAAACATGAAACCCTTAATTTGATTGTGATAAGCTTACCTTTAGAGAGAGATTTTTCTATTTAAGTTTATTGGGACAATGCAGTTTACTGAGGATTAAATGTACTTGATTGACAATGCCAAAACTCAGTTTACCTGTTTGTTGGGTTTTAAAAAAATTAATATTATTTGTTTTAGTTACACTTTCCCTGTGTGAGCAGTAGTTGATAATATTTTTATATATTTCAAGACAGTGGATCTTTTGATCATGGTCGTGGATATCTCGCATTTACAGCACACTGCCACCTTTGCAGCCTGTGTTTTGTGGAGTCCAGCTTGGTTCTCTCTAGCTGCTGTATATGGTACCTTGAACTATTCTGTCTAGGATGCTTCTATGAGTTTCTGGATACAAATCCATAGTGGATGCTGAAGTATCTCTGATACCAAAACCTGGTGAGGCAGTTTCTGTTCTGGAGCAGGGTATGAGAGTCCAGTAAACTGGGGGAAGTTGGCTCAGAGGGGTGATAGATGCTTGTGGATGGACTGGGCATTGGTCAGCAGGCGGTGGGCATCAGGAGTTATGCATCACTTGACTCGCTTGTGCATTATTTCATCTCTTTTTGTTGTCTTTTTCATCATCACCATTATTATTTTTATATTTTACTTTATTTCAGTTATTAAACTGTTCTCATCTCAACACACAGGTTTTACCTTTTTACTGATTCTCTTCCCCTGTTCCACAGAGTTTGGGGAATGGAGTGAGCAAATGCCCATGTGGTAGTTAGTTACCAGCCAGAGTTAAACCACAATGGCCCTTTTTTTGTCACCCATCATGGGGCTTGACAGGTTGAGAAAACAACAAGTCTTACTAGAGAACATGCTAGAACAAAGTTGTTGTAAGCATTTGTTATATTTGTTTAATAGTAGTTGGACACAATGTTAATTTTATGCTCTCTGTTGTTCTGCTTGTTCTCAGAGCTCCGTCATTTAACTCCTTACTTCCAGTGTGTGCCCCCTGTTGTGCTGTTTATTACCCGTTGGAACTGGTCTAAGGTTATTGTGTTGTGTTTTAACATAAGCAATCTCCTCTAATGGAGTATATTCTGCCTGCAGCAGAGGGCTAGGAACTAGATGGTCTTTAAGGTTTCTTCTAACCCAAGGCATTTGATGATCCTGTGAGCATTGGTGTATAATACAACAGAATTGCTGGTTGTGAAAGTAATCTGTTACTTGTACTCAGCTCTGCTGTCATCTTTGTACTTTGTGAGTGATCTATTGGAAACTTTTAATGATTACATCTTTTACCTTTCATCCTCTGAGCATTAACCTGTGGAGGTTACATGATCCCACATCTTCCCCTTCTCTGCCAGGCTAATGACAGTAGCTCTTGAAAATTGTGAGTATCCTTGGAGTGTTGAAACAAGCATAGCCGTATTGCAAGGAACCATGATTGTGTTCCAGGTCTTGTTTAGGGTTAGACAGCTATTTGCAGCTACTCAAACCCTGTGACAAGGCACTGCGGCTACTCAAACCTTGGTGGCAGGTGCTGCAGGTGCTCAAACTCTTGTGGTGGGTGATGCAGTTGAACCAGAGCACCAACCCCTGCCCGTATCAGTCACCCCTTTTCACCAGAAGAAATGGACACAAAAGAGTTTGTTTAGTTAGGAGAACACAGCAGGGCCATGGCAAGAACAGGAGGAAGAGGTGGAACAAGAGGGAACCACTCAATCCCTATCTCTGAGAGGGATATGCAAAAAGATTTCAGCCATCACCCAGGTGAACAGGTGATCACCTGAGTGCTTGGATGCTGGGTAACAGGGCTAGGAGCCTGGAATTAGAGGGTGGGGAGCTAAGCAGCTGGGATCCCCTTCTAAGGAGGGGGTCATTGACAAGGCAATTGGCAGAGGGCCTCAAGTCCTCAGCTTTTGGGAGGTGACTCCTGTGGAGTGTGAAGGAAAGACATCCCTTCGAGGAAGATGTTCCATGTCACCCAGGGCCACCACAGAGGTATCCAGTACCTTTGTTATGACCCAGACAGTGCATGGTCACCCACAGACCCAGAATAATTTCAGTGCACGTGAGCCTTGTGGCAGTAACTTGTCCAGAGCGTGCCATTTTCATATGCTGGGTTTGCAGGAGTGTATGGATCCTCTGGCCTGGCACGTCAGGCCTGCAGGAGTGGAAAGCTCTAGTGCACAGGGTACCCCAATGCCATCCAACTCTCCAGGGGCAGAATCTGTTTCTGGAGAGAGAAGGGGAACTGAACCGCTGACTGAACTGGAGGCTGAAGTTAGCCTGACTGGGAATGTGTGGCCGTGTCTGGCCTGGAAGTTCTGTGCATGCCTGGCACAGGCACTGTCTTAGGAGAGGGTATTTCAAGGACTCAGAAGCATACTGGTGGGTGTTCAGTACCCCCTCCTTGGAGGCAGAGGAAGTTAAGCAGCTGCCTGCCTTGCCTCTTCTCTCAGAGGACCCTTCTGTTGGGCTTGCTGAAGGTCAGAGAACAGGTGCTGGTCGTTACCACGGGGCTGCACCGGCAGCAGCATTGCATCGAGACTCCGATTGCCATTCACAAGCTGATTTATCAGCTGGAGAGTTAAGTGGGGATCAGCAGGACCATATGGCCAGTGTGAAAGTATAAGGGAGAGTGGAGACTAACAGTGAACTGTGGTGGCCTGAATGAAGTCATGCTGTGGCTTGGCTGAGTGTTGCCATACTGGACATGCTGGAACTCCAATATGAGCTGCAGTCAAAAGCTGCCAAGTAGTTTGCCACAGCTGACATTGCTGATGAGTTTCAATACCTTTGACAGGCCACAATTTGCTTTCACTTAAAGGAATGTCCAGTAGACCTGGAATCCAGCGCCCCAGGGGTTGAAAGGTAGCACTACCATTCTATGGACTGGTCCAGACTGCATTGGAACAGGGTGAAGCTCTGGAACACCTGCAGTACATTGATAATATCATCATATGGGGGCCATATAGCACCAGAAGTTTTTGAGAAAGGGAAGAAAATAGCTGAAATTATTCCATAAAACATAGTAAGGTGAAGGAACCTGCGTGGGAGATTTTTTTAGGACTAAAATGGCAAGATGGATGTTGTCAGATGCCAGTGGATGTGATCAACAAGACAGCAGCAATGTCTCCATCTACTAGTAAGAAACAAACGCAAACTTTTTTAGGTGTTGTGTGTTTTTGGAGAATGCACATGTTTCAGACTGCAGTCTAATTGTAAGCCCTCTCTATCAAATGACCTGGAAGAAGAATGACTTCAAATGAGGCCCTGAGCAACAACAAGCTTTTGAACAAATTAAATGAGACATAGTTCATGCAACAGCCCCCAGGCCAGTCTGGGCAGGGCAAGATGTAAAAATGTGTTCTGCACTGCATCCAGGGCAAATGGCCCTGCCTGCAGTGTCTGGCGGGAGACTACAGTCCATCTCCAGTCCTCTCTTTTGGAACTGGGGATACAGAGTATCTGAGGCCTCCTATACTCCAGCTGAATGAAATTCTGGAGCCTAATCAAGGGACTTGAGCCGGAAGGGATTGGTGTTGAAGCACAGCTCCCCTGTGACTGCCAGTGCTGGGCTGGATTTTCAAAGGAAGGGTCTTCTCTACACATCATGTAGCTGGTGCTACATGAAATAAGTGGGTTGCAGTGACCACATAATGAGCTCAAATAGGAAATCCCAGTTGCCCAAGAATCTTGGAAATGATAATGGACTGTCAAGAAGACAAAGATTTCAGAATGTCACCAGATAGCATGTGCTGAAGGGGCCCCATCTCAGAAATTAGATGCAGTATACCTAGTTTATTGATGGGTCCTTCTGTATTACAGGAAAGCATCAGATGGAAGAGCATCGTGCCCAGTACATAACCTAGTGGGAGTTGGGTGGAAGGGGCTGATCACTGCTCAGGGACTGGCAGTTTGTTTGAGTTCAGGTTTTAAACTGTTCTTATCCCACAGGTTTTACCTTTTTCAGATTTTCCTCACCCATCCCATGGAGTGGCTGGGGAGGGAGAAGTAAGCGGTGCTCACTAGGGGAGGAAGCAACTGTGTGGTACTTAGTTGCAATCTTGGATTAAACCTTGACACTTCTGCTTTCTAATGTATACAAGTCTGGGAGTAGGGTTTGTGGATTTTTTGATTTCTGCTTATATTACAAGGGCACAAGTATTGGAATGGAAAACAGTGGCCAGAAGTATTTTTTTCTGCATAGGTTTAGAATATAATAGGAGTCATAAGAATTTTATATGTTTTGATGTGGATGAAACTGGCGCTTAGCTTTTCAGCAGGGATATTGTGTATATGGTCGATCAGACTAACTGTGTCTGTGGAACATGGCAATTATCACAACTTTTGGTTCAATAAGTTTTAAGAGTAATATTAATTCTAATCAAGATTTCTTTTTTATTTCAGGAGGCTGAATATGGTGGGCATGATCAGATTGATTTATATGATGATGTAATTTCTCCATCTGCAAATAATGGAGATGCTCCAGAGGATCGTGATTACATGGATTCTCTTCCACCATCTGTTGGGGATGATGTAGGTAAAGGAGCTGCACCAAATGTTGTCTATACGTATACTGGAAAGAGAATTGCCTTGTACATTGGGAATCTCACTTGGGTAAGTATCTTAGTGCTGTTTAGTTGTAGACAGGCATTTTAATTATAGACATAACTGTAAAATTTTTTTTGCTTTAAAATGTTTTCTGTGAAATATTGTGAGTTTTTGTTATTGGTTTGATTTTCTTTAATTTTAATATGTGGTTGTGTGGTCATTTTTTTCTTTTACCTTTTGGAGAGCTTGTCTGGAGCTGTCATGATGTCTTAAAAATCAAGAAAGTCTTTGGTAAATATAAACTTCAGAGTTTCTGTCATGTTTTAAGTGTTATGAAGGAATATTTGTGCTGCTATGTTCTTACGGTTTTCAGAGAAACAAATGAAAGAAGAGAACAACTTTAAGCTATTAAATGCTTCATGCCTGTAGATACTTCAAGGCTACTAAACAAACCCAATTTTTAGTGAACTCTTACTGAAGGTTTTAGTTTAAAAGGAGGGAGGTTGAAGGTTCTCTGGGATTTTCTTGAAGTTACTTTTCACATTTTTCCAGGGCCTTTTCCATCGGCAGTGACTCTTTCAGCATAACTATTTTCAGGTATTTGTCTTGAGGCTTATTTCTCTGTCCAAGAAGAACAGGTTTATGATAACTCACTGAACTGCAGTCGCCCTTAGGACAATAATCTTTATTAGAATTAAAGCATTTTAAAATAAACTGCAGTTAAGCAAACAGTGCAAGAGCTAGTCAGTAGCTGAATTAGGTGGATCTTTTATCTGTTTACGTGAAATCAAGTTTTTCAGGACCAACATATGCGAAATTATATTTTAAAAGAGTGGTTTTCATTTCTGACAATTTCTTACTATAGGTTTTTTTTTCATTAGTTATTACAGTATTTCAGGAGCTAATAGGTAAGTAAAGGACCTGACTCTTGACTTAAGTTGTCCCATTTTGAAGTATGTTAATGGAATCAGTAAAATGTGCATGAATTGGCTGAACTAATTGTTGAATGGTAAAATAAAAATTACTACTCCAAAAATCAGAATATATTGATAGCCTGAATAAAGTATTCCTCTGGATCAATTTCACATACACACACTCAAAAATCCATGGAAAATTTAGTTGCCCTTTGCCTGGTGTTTTAGATAAGCTCTCATAGTTGAATATTAAAAATATTTTTCAGTGGACAACAGATGAAGACTTAACTGAAGCAGTTCATTCACTGGGGGTAAATGACATTTTGGAGATAAAATTTTTTGAAAATCGTGCTAATGGCCAGTCTAAAGGGTAAGAACTTGTAATTTGTTTTTTCTGTATATGGACTGAAGTTTGGGAGGGGAAGGAGTTCTGAATTTTCATAATTGTCAATCTTTGAACTGCTCATCTTAGCTTGTTGATCCAGAAAGGATTTGGCATATAATTTCATACTAGTGACTTGAATTTCAGGTATAATTTTTTGTGATGGTATTACATGTCCATTATTTTGTGAGTTAAAGCGTATTGGTCATCTTCATTTAAGACTGTTCCTAGATTTTTAGTTGCTGTGGTGGTGATGCTTGTTTTTCTTCAATGTAAATGCTATTCCCCCAACCTTCATTATTAGATCCTTCTTTACATCTTTATTTTCCATTAACTGCTTAAAGTAAGTGCTTGAACCCATTTTTCACTGACAACCTAAATTCCACTGCATGAATGTGCCTTTCTGTGTCTTTGGCAGCAACGAGCACACAGTGTATGCTCAATAACTTGGTCATATGAATTCATTATGTAGTCTGTTGATACTACACCAAAAAGCTGCCTTTGTTGTGATGCATTTTGAATTTTGTGTACTTGCTCTGTGGTCTCCTTTTATGTTCTAGGATAAGTTATTTTATCTGTTCTGAAAACTGGACTAAAATCTGTGAGACATTTTCTGTGTCTAGTTGTCAAGTATTGTTTTGCTTACTGTGTGTGATTTTTTTCATGAGGTGTCAGGATGTCAGAAAATGAACAAATTGTAGTGTAACTTTTTTTTTTTTCCTTTCAGGTTTGCCCTTGTGGGTGTGGGATCGGAAGCATCCTCCAAAAAGTTGATGGATTTGTTGCCTAAAAGAGAATTGCATGGGCAGAATCCTGTTGTAACTCCGTGTAATAAACAGTTTCTGAGTCAATTTGAAATGCAGTCGAGGAAAAGTAAGCTTTTTTTTAAGTGCTATCTTGGAAAAGTAGGAAAAGCTCAACCAATGGCAGGTTTTTAGCGCAGCATCTTTTAATTTCTACACAGTTTAAAATAGGCATAAAATACTTAGAGTCCAGACAAATTAAGTTGTATCTTTGTTTAAAGAAACCACTTCATACACTGAAGAGCTGCTGCATTCTGAAGGAAGGTTGCAGCTTTGTGCAGGTCCTGTCTTAACAGCTGGAGATGCTTTCTTAATTTCTTGTGGGTATAATTTAAAAAATACAAAACACAAGAGCATTTAGAAATTTAGCATTTGTAGGCAAACTGGACTAAATTCTAATGTGTGGACAGTCTGTGTTTATGATAGGATGGGGAAGAGAGGTTCCATGTTGTACTTTAGCACTGTGTCTTGTGTTTCCCAGTATGGCTTTGTCCTTTATTGAAGGAAGGACTGGCAGTCTCTCCAGATGCTCTTCCTTTAGTATGAAGCATAGTATTATAGCAAAGAATGTTTTCCTCTCCAAAAGCATTGGGTTTGGGTATGGGGAGCAAGCTGGTGCTCATAAGGTCATGCTTTAGCACTACATAAAACTTTTGATCAAATGTTGAAATACTTAGCTTATTTTGGTCTATGTAATGACATCTTTGCTTTTCCATTGCAGCCACACAATCTGGCCAGATGTCTGGGGAAGGTAAAGCTGGTCCCCCAGGAGGAAGCTCAAGAGCAGCATTTCCACCTAGTAATAGAGGTCGGGGCCGTTTTCCAGGTGCCATTCCAGGTGGAGACAGATTCCCTGGACCGGCAGGGCCAGGAGGGCCACCACCGCCTTTCCCAGGTAAAATTATGCATATATGGAGTTCCAATCTTACTTGTGTTTCAATGTGGCATACTTATTTGGGAAATGATAAAGATCAAGGCAGTTCAATAATAAGCCATAATCAGTTCACAGGTAGTTTGTAGGATTTGACTGTTCCTTTATTGATATTCAACAGGAAGTTTTACCTAGGAAATTTGGTAGCAAGACAAGAGCTTTTTTAGAGACATTCTTTATACTATGTCAATATACATATTTAAGTATGAAAAAAATTAAAGTAGGTCATGTTAGCAAGTAGATTTGGCTTTAGTGTAGTGTAGTTAAGATTTTCTGATTTGCTATATGTGCTGAGAATGTCGGTGTTGCAGAGTGTAAAGTAACTAATTTCCTTATTTTAGTACAAGTTTGCACGTGGTCAGAAATTCAGCTTTGATTCATGCCCACTGATAGGTCAGTTAGTACGCACTTAAAACACCAGAAATTTGAAGAGGTGAACATCGCTGTTTAGTTAGATAGCTGATACAGAAGAAATATGTTAAACAGTTTGGCTTGCACTGCAGTGACGTTCTTTTTTCAGCTGATGTATTTTTTAGTAAATGTAATTCAGTAATAAATTGTCTACCAACAGTCCAAGGGACATAATCAAATTGAAAAAACAGCAATGAGAATCTAAAAGAGGGTTTGGATACTGCATTTACATTATTTTCTCCAATACAGCTTCTCCCATATTTTTAATATGTATTTTATCTTAAGACCCATATGAAAGACTAGCTGCAGTAAGATGCAATGTTTTCTAGGTTTCGTAGTCTTCTTGTGGGTTTTGAAAACAGCAGCAGGTGATTGAGGAGGGGAGTTGTCAGTTTTAAGGAAAATGTTATTCTTTTTAGATGTCTCTAGATATCTAGTATCAATAGATACAGATAAGTTAAAACTTTTTTAAGCTACTGGACCTAAAGCAGGAACGCACGTCTTGTACGTGTTGCACAGTGTTCAGGGAGGGAGGGCTGATTTCCTTTTTATCATTGTTTTGAGGAATAAAAAAATGGAAGAATTTTAAAGAATTTTATTTCTTTGTGTTTATTCACTCCATTTTATTTGTTTGTTTTTTGTTTTGTTTTAATTTTAGCTGGACAAACTCCCCCACGTCCACCCTTAGGTCCTCCTGGCCCGCCAGGCCCACCAGGCCCTCCACCTCCTGGTCAGGTCCTCCCACCTCCATTAGCTGGACCTCCTAATCGTGGTGATCGTCCACCACCACCAGTTCTGTTTCCAGGACAGCCATTTGGTCAGCCTCCACTCGGGCCGCTTCCTCCAGGCCCTCCACCACCAGTTCCAGGCTATGGGCCACCACCAGGTCCACCACCACCTCAGCAGGGTCCACCTCCACCTCCGGGTCCATTTCCCCCTCGTCCGCCTGGCCCTCTTGGGCCACCCCTGACTCTTGCTCCTCCTCCACATCTCCCTGGGCCACCACCAGGTGCTCCACCACCGGCACCACATGTGAATCCAGCTTTCTTCCCCCCACCTGCCAATAGTGGCATACCCACTTCAGACAGCCGTGGCCCACCTCCGACAGATCCGTATGGCCGACCTCCACCATATGACAGAGGTGACTATGGGCCACCTGGAAGGTGAGTTCTTTTTGTCTAATGTGTTTGGGTAGCAGATTTTGCTCCTCTTGTTGGAAGCATATGATTTTTCCCTTTTAATGCAAATGTTAGAAAAAATTAGAAGTAGGGCCAGAAGGGATCCCACCAATCTTGTAGTTTGCCCTTTCAACTTCTCCAAGGGAATAAATCTGAGAAACATGTTTGCAGCAGGAGGAATATCCTGAAATGTAACACCAGTAATATCACTTCCCTTTTCAGCTCTGAACTGTTTGTCTTCACTGTATTTGGCAGTGTCATCATTCCATGTGTTCTACATGTACACTTTATGTATCACTTCTTATGCAGCAGCTTCTGATTGTGCTTCTGTCTTAACTTGAGATTCTGACTTTACCTGTATCATCGTGCTTTGCAGGCTGCCTTGTAAGAATGTTCTGGAGTTTTCTTTTTTGAATATGTGCATATGTTGAGGTCATACCAAGCTCATATCATTTTCATCTTTCAGCAGCGTTGCTTGTCCCCTTTTTCTTCAGGTTTTAATTAGAACTTAGTGTTTGTCTTAAAAGCCAGGTGTAAATTTACTGCAAGATTTTTACCTTGCTTTCCTATCAAGCTGTTTCTGCTCATTTAGTGCAGTCTTGCTGTGTTCGTAGCAGTGGCTTTTCCTGTGGTTAATCCTATTTGTGACAGAGTTCTTAAGTCCCTGACTTGACTTGTCAAGTTTTTTACATCTTGTTTGAAACATCTTTTTCATCTGTGATTTCAAGCATCTCTGTCTTGCTGCTGTTTCTTGATTTTCACCATATTTGTATTTGTCAAAAATTTTGGCATAAATTTTAAGAGACCGTTTTACGTAGTTAGATTTGAATTTCTCAGTAGTAATTTTACTGCTAGCATGAGACACTTTTCTGGCTTAAAATGTTTCCTGCAAAGATGCTGTGCTTTGGTTCTTTTTTACCACAAAGTTTAACCCCCGCCAAGCATTTTTACATGTGATGTTCATACAATAAAAACCTATAGAAATTCAAGAATTTGGCTTAATTGCCTGAAATATAAGACTATAAGGTGTTGGGTGTTTTTTGATGGACAAAATCAAGATTGTCTGCAGTTTACAGAATGTCTGGGGAGGGAAGGAGTGGGAATAGGACAGTATAACTTACTGTCCAGTATTTTCATTAATAATGTTGAAGCTATCATCCATAACTATTTAAATTGTCATTAATTATATATCATAGGCGTTTCACTGGAAATAACATGTCCATAAGAGAAAAATTACATATTCCATTCTATGGGAGGCACACGAAAAATAATACTCAAAACTCAGGGAGGTATGAATTTTTAGACATTTCCTCTTATGCTAAACTGGCTATAGGATCTTGTTCCACTTCTTGCAATTAAGAGGATAGCATTGCTTATTATTCTGCATTTTCTTTCTACCAGAAGAACTAACACTGTTCTAGAAATATTAAGCAGTGGGCCAGTTTGACAGTCTCAGCATTTATCTCTTAACACATTTCTCCAAATTTTCTATGTGACACAGAGACTGGCTAATAGGACACTGCAAAACTTTTGGGAAAATTGAGGTTTACTTCTGTTACTTTGCAAACCCTGTATAGGTAGCTGATAATTGAAGTGTAATGAGTATGAGGATTCTGCTTTATTGCTTCCTCCTTACTGTGACTAGTAGGGAGATTAAATTGGAGTACCTTGAACTTGACCAGAAATTTAAAAAAAAAAAATTGCTGTAAAATGCTGACATACTATTCAGAAAATCGAGTGTTTTAAAGATGATAACTTTAAATATTTGTTTTTCAAAAGTTACAGCATTCTGGTCTTAGTTAAGGTCTGGGAAACAGGATCATATAGTTCTGATTCCAGTACTGTTATGAAAATTTTCTCTAATTTTGCTCAAAACTGCCTTGCCTATGTACATGTATTTCCACATCCATTTAGTTGGGAATATCTATTTACGTACCTTCAAGGATTTTACGAAAATTGTAAATATTTGTCAAGCACAATATGAAGTGCTGCTGAATATTTGAAATAGATGGGATGAACAAAAAAAGTGTCTATTTATACAGCAATGTCTTAATTGTTACGGGGGGATTTTTTTGTTTGGTTGGTTTGTTGGGAGTTTTTTTGGTGTTGTTTTTTTTTTTTAAGCTTTCAGGATTTTATACTGTAACAATGATCATTAACAAAAACCAAACCCAGATCCTGCTTTCTTTTCTGTTTGTCACTGCTTAAAGTTGCAAACTTGGATTGTTGAAATTGCAATGATAGCTTCTGAAGTTCTCCTTAACCTTTTAAATACTAGTTTTGTTGCTTGCAGAGAAATGGATGCTGCGAGGACACCTCTAAGTGAAGCAGAATTTGAAGAAATCATGAATAGAAATAGGGCGATCTCAAGCAGTGCCATTTCAAGAGCTGTATCAGATGCCAGTGCTGGTTAGTAAAACTCAATTAATGTGTTTGCCAACTGAAAAGAATTTATAGGTTTTTTTTTTTAATTAGGAATCTGAAAGGCCTGAAGCCACATTTTCCTGATAGGACGCTGAATTTAGGTACAACCAATGACTGATTTTGTGCTGTGCTTCAGTAAGTCTCTAAGAAAACCTTCCAAGTACTGATCTAGACAGTAATATTTGGTGCTACAGTTAGTTATCTAGATGGCTGTTTAAGAGAAGATACTCAAAATGGTAATACTGTTACAGATAAAAATCTATGTTTTAAATTGTATAGTATTCTGATCCTGATCTTAAATCATTTTCAGGGGATTACGGAAGTGCTATAGAGACCTTGGTAACTGCAATTTCCTTAATCAAACAGTCCAAAGTATCTGCAGATGATCGTTGCAAAGTACTTATTAGCTCTCTTCAGGACTGCCTTCATGGGATTGAGTCCAAGTCTTATGGTTCTGGATCCAGGTAAAACTTTCCTCTTCCATATGCTTATAAAAAAGAGAAGGTAGAGTGCAGGACTAGTTTACAGAGAAAAAGCTAAAGTGTGTAAGAAGTCAGTGATTTGCTGAGTTGCACAGGAAATATGTGAAGGAACCAAATAAGGCTTTCCTGAACCTAGGAAAGCTGCCTTTTAATTAAGTCTCTTTTCAAAATTGATCTGACTAGCTTCAGTTTAACTTTTAGTTTTATTTAGTGGTTTTGGCCCATATTTTCCATGTGCAGATTAGCAGCTATGTTGTAATGATTGTTTGAGATGTGGTGCACTTCCCCCAGCCGATTTCAGTCATCCTCCATTCTGAGTATGCACTTTGACTTTTCCTTGCTGCATTATAAAGTGGATGCCTCTTACTGCCTGTAGCTGAATTCACAGCAACCACTGTTTGTACCAAGTATCCTTATATACAAAAGTTATATACAAAAGTATACCTGCATCATGAGGAGCAGATGTTTCCCTCATATCTGCTTTTGGTCAAATTCATACTCATAGGCAGAGTACAAAACTGGTGTGGGGATGACAAGTATTTTGAAGAAAAAGTTAATGAAGTAATTTCTTTTAGAAGACGTGAGCGATCCAGAGAGAGGGACCACAGTAGGTCACGAGAAAAAAGTAGGCGCCACAAATCACGTAGTCGAGATCGTCATGATGACTATTACCGGGAAAGAAGCCGTGAGAGAGAGAGGCATCGTGATCGTGACAGAGATCGTGACAGAGAACGAGACAGAGAGAGAGAATATCGTCACCGTTAAAGAAGGTGAGCATTTCTTTCATGTTCTTGAACTTTACTGACTTAATAAAAGTAACTGCCGTAGGTTTGAGATTATTTATACCATTCATGTCTGTATTTAAATGATCCTGCAGTATGTACTGCATCACCTTCTTCTTGCAGCACCTGACATGAACGTAGGTAAGTAACAACAGGTCATTAACTTGTCTTGGGAGGGAGCAAGTATTTGTACAATTATCTTCTACATTCTGCATGCTGCTTCATTTATTTTGGCTGATAAGTGTTCCCAGTTTTTATGAAATTGGATTGAACCACTTCTTCAAAGGGCAATAAGTCAGACTGTTCTCTTTGTGATCTTAAAAGACAATAGGAATTTTACAGTTCTATTTCTTATTTGTATTTAAAAATACTAATTTTGTATTTTAAAATATACTTCTGTAAGGACTGCAGCATTTAGCCCTTCATAGATTGTGTGTGGATTATTTCAATGTCCATACAGTTACTGTCCTTGCACAGGTACAGTGGTGATTTTGTGGGTTTTGGTATTTGTGGGTTTTGTTGTTTTGTTTTGTGTTGTTTTTGTTGTTTTGGTTTTTGGTTTTTTTTTTTGCTGGTGAGTTTTAGTCAAATTCAGGAAATATAACCAGATTTTGCTCTTTTTTTTTATGAAATGTGACCTGTCGGTATCTTCTACCATGTTAGCTAAATCCAGGTTTTAACCTTCAGTAAAATTATTATCAATTATTGCCCACCACCCTGATTTTTCAGTCCGTCCCCCTTCTGGTAGTAAAGTAATTTTCTGAAGACTTGTAAACAAATGTATGACACTAGAATCGATTTTTTTCTGATTGTTCACAAACTAATGCGCTCTTTCATTTCATGTATCTGAAGTCTTGTATGCATCAGATGTCTAGACAGCTAGAGTAGCATGCTAAATAACGGGTTTTTTTCAGTGTACTGCTCTAAAATACATAGGAATGTTTACTTTATATAATGTACCATTTTGAGGGTTGGGAATTAAAGCCACCCGTGATTCCTTATATTTGACAATTGAAAAAAACTTCAACCCTACCTAATAGTGAATCTCTGGTGGTCTTTCCCCTTTTTGAAAGAACTTCCAGTACATCTACACTGAAATTGAAGCTTGTAGACGTGCCTGTCTGCCCAGCTTCCATTTCTTACATTTAACCTCAGATTTAGTTTCCAGATCTGCATGTGTTTTGTATTCATGGAAGTTCATTCATAGATGTAACAGAGCAAAACTTACAAAGTCAAAATAAATGTAATATAGTCCTAAGTGAAAATACAGTTCTGTATGTGTTAAATGTCAGTTTTTCAGTCAGGCTTTTTGTGTCACTGACAGTCCTCTGGGAGAGAACAAATTACGATAGTAAATGCTCTGGTGTGTTGAGAATTAAATGGGATGTTGTCTCAGGTTCATGTACCAGCAGGGGACACAAAAAGTAATAACTGACCTAGAGAGGGGGAGTCAAAGGCTTAAATAGGAAGGTGAAACATGGTAGCTGCAATGAAGTTGGCAGTATATTTCTGTTAAATGCCACTTTTTGCCATTAAAAATGGATGGGTAAAAATATTTCTGGAATTTATTAAAAATATCAACTCTGGTTCTTAATTGTAAAATAAGAGAACGTAAAAATACAGATATAACAAAATTAAATGTAATTACTTTTGTTGAACTTTTACCTTTTATAATAACTGCATATTTTTGATACTTACAAATAGTTGTTACTAATAGAGGTAACCATTTAGCTGAGTAATGGATGCATTTCCAGAATATTTTCCTTCTGGTGGAGATGAGCAAACCATACTAAAAATTGTTAATAGCCTGGATTGAAAGATAATTTTTTAAACTCTTGGCATAGTTTACTAATCTAGCTTTAATTTTTGTTTATTTAGTGTTGTGCATGTAGATACAGAGTTACTGTGCCAAGTACAGATTTCCTACTCTCTTACCTCAAGAATATGTCAAACAGCATTAGGTTGCATTTTATAATTTCCAAAGCACAATTTACACTGAGGCTGTGATTTCACTCTCGGTTCAGATGGGAATTATATTTGCAAGATCCTTCAGCTTTGTTGTGTGCTGGGACTTATCTTTTCTTTCGAAAGGGTGTCTTGGTAAGATTCCCCTTGAGTGAAGAAAATAGGTCCTAAGAACTTGATTTAAATGGCAAATTTAGTATACTACATGTAAATGAAAGCATTTGGTATTTTTTTAAGTTAAGTTGTAAACATTTTGTCTTGTTGCTGTCTTAATGAAGAGGAGCTTTATTGTAGTTTTGTTTTTACATATTTATATACACACACATATAAAAGAAATACAGTTATCTCCTGGTTTGTATGTTTCATTTTCACTAAGATGTATGTTCCCATACATTTTTTTGTTTCATTTTTTACATTAAATAATATTCATAACCTGATTTAACACTCAGTCGTTTAATAAATATCAACAGTGCTGAAATGAGTTATTCCCCATATTACTGTGTTTTGCCAGAAAACATGAAGTTGCCTCTGTGCCTGAACCCTGTGAATGGCACCTATATTTCTCCTTGTTGTGTACCTATAGTCATGACTGTGATACTGTACTGGCATTTTTTCCAAAATGTTACACGTCTAGTTCAGAAGGATTCTAAGGGTCCATTGTGAAAACTTTTGTAAACAGTGAAATTCAGTTTGTACTGTATTACATTTATAGAGATGGGTTAAATTGGAATAACTTACAAAATATGTTTATAACAGTAAAACTCTAAAAAGTTTAGTTGTACCATATCAGGTGTTTACACTTCTGTTTGTACACTTCATGATTTAAACTTAAATTGCTGGAAGATTTCTGTGCCTTTGCTTAAGTAAGACTTCATATACATTGACAATCCATTCTCCTGAATTACCATAAACTGAATGCTTCCTTGGAGCATCTTGCCTTTACTCATAGAAAGCCTGTAAATATAAAAGACAACAATGGATTTATGACAAATGTCTAACCTTAATTAGTCAAAAAAACCTGTGAACCCAATAGAATGACATTTAGAAGAATTAACAGCAAAGTTAATGTGTACAAACAGAACAGTAATGTAACTTCATCAGCACAAGTCCTGACTTATTAGGCAGGATTTTTTTTTAACTGAAAATCAGTAATGTATTTCTAGGTGATACATTGTCCCAATCTGTCTGAATTTCTATAACTGCTGAATGTTAAGTTTTTCATTTTATGTTTTTGTTACTGGGTTGATGGATTATTTCCTATTTAAACTGGATTTGAATTGAATTGCAAAGACAAAACCACAACATTGTAACAGTTGATATGTATGTAGACTTTGTACTTCATATATCATGTTTATTCTCTGATTTTCTGCTCTCAAACCACTGTAAGCAAAATAATTTGAAGTCTGAGGCTCATATGCTTTTTCAAAAACTGCTCTCAGATCACGCTGAAATTACTTTCAGCTTTTGAGTGACTCAAGAAGTAACATGATCGGAATTTTTTGTGTCAGTAGGAGGAGAAATGGTACTGACGGCTTACATGGTATTAATTTTATTTTTGCTTCTCTAAGTTGGAATGATCCTGTAACTTTACTAATAACCACTTAAACATCAAGTGAAGTATGAAATTAGCCTTTCGAGAAATCTTGTAAAGAATTAACAAATGCCTGTTTTTAATAGGTTATTTTAATAATAAGCTTCTAGTTAATATTAAGTGAATCATGTGATAACATTATTCAAGAGCTGGGCATATATACCTGTCTAGAATTTTATCAGGTCTTAGTCTTAAGCTATTATGAGTAGTGTTTACCTAATATCTTTTTTTTAAACTGTGTGTTTTATGTAGGGCTGGCACTATTCTTTTGTATTTAGCATTCACCAGAGAAATAATGCTTTGTGCATCTGATTCAGTATTTGAAATCCAGCATAGCATGATAGAGGCAAGCAGTGCCCCTGGTTTATGTGCTTCTCAAAGACTGTTTTGCCATTGCTCTGGTGCTTTGCAGAAACGGTTTGTTTGTTAACGGTCAGTAATGAATTTGATTCTCTTGAGGGTGAAACAAGAACTTAAAAAATGAACGGAATATCTTATGCTATTTATTTTCAAATGCATAACTTTTATTACTTTTTTCCCCATGAATATGTGCTGTAATTGTATAGACTTCTGAGGTGTCTTTAGACATACATATTTTTTTTTGTTGTTCCTAATATCCTGGGCTTTTTTATTTGTGAATTCATTAGTTTTGACAAATTTGATCTGTGTGAAAAGTTCCCCAAGAAACTCCTAGGCATATGAAACACAGAAGTGAAAATGTTTGTTTGAGGCAATGTTCTTCAAAAAATGAAAAAAAAAAATCACTTTTTTTACTTTTGCTCATTGTGGTTTGAGAACTAAGATTTCTTTTTACAAAAAAAAAAAAAAAAAAAAAAGGAGACACATAAGAGATCTTCATTTTTATGTTTTCCTGTGGCAGCTCAATCTACCTTTTTGTCTCTTCCTCATATATTAAATGTGAAAAATACTTGCCAATAATTCATATCTTTCTAATTTGTAAACTAAAGATTGAATTTTCTGAATGCACCTCTCTGTTCATCAGTTAGTTTTGGTGAATAGACAGGCTGGGATAATAGAAGATACCTGACAGATGAAATTAGTTTAGGAGGATTTTCCCCCATGTAAAATTACTTACACAGTCATGAAATTGTTGTTGTGTTGATCTTAAATGACTGAGACTGAACAAAGCAGGTAAGTACACTCACAATAGGATGGGGGAACAGGCAGCAAATGTGAGAAGGTGCTAGTGCTAATAAAATAGTCTGTACGTGTATGGTAAGCAGAACAGAACCACATCTGTATCTCTGCTTGCATGATCAAAGACAAATAGAAAGTCAAGCTTGAAATTCCTTCTTTCTCACTATGTTATAGCTAAAGCATCGGAATATTTGGGGTATTTTGTGATGTTCTGAAATGTAGGTGAAATTAAAAAGAAAATTTGGGCTGATACTTTCTGTGGGATTTTTGGTTTCTGTATTTCTTTTTCTTCATGTATAGAATAAAATAAAGGAGAATTACATGAAGTAATTCATAGGAGCTTCTAGGATATAATAAATAATGTGTATTGTGCATTTTACTGAAATGTGAACATGTGAGATTGAAATTCAATCTCTGAAAATAAACTATTATAATAAGACTTGATGGGTATATGTATATACAGCTTTAAAGTTGCTGTAGAATTTTCAAAATTTTAAAGGCTGTTTAAAGCTTTTATGTGACTATTTGGATAATTGGAATTAAGGGGGAAAAAAATTAGAGCTGCTATTGCAAGATGCTTTTGAGATATATATACACACACATAAAAGAAATCTATTGGGGTTTTGTTCTAAGAGTGTGTCTTTGTGGGTAAAAAAGTGCTCCAGCTGCATCTTGCATAAATATAGAAATGTTTGATCACTCACGTTCCGGGATTTCGTTTGTGAAATGTTCTGGCATAAACACCTAACTTTTAAACAACAAAATTTCTATTCAACACCTAAGTCTGAAATTTGGATAGAGTTGGTAAATTTTGGTAGAAATGCTGAGAAACTGATTGCTGTCTGGCGTTAAACTGTGCAAATCTAACATGCGCTTGGGACAGATGGCTTATGTATGAGCCTGAGGCAGATGGAAAGATGCCAAGAAATATTGACTAAAGATTTAATTTTTTAAAAGGTTTTTTGTTGCTTCAATGTTCTACTGGCTTGTAGAATACTGAAAAGGGCTGAGCATGCAGGTATAATCCATACAGATTTATTTCTTTGTGGAGCCATAAGGGTTTCCAGTTTTGCCAAGATAACAGTGGGAGAATGCTTGGAACCAAAATGTATACCACTTTGGATTTTAGTTGGTCATGTTTTTAAAAATGAAGGCTCAGTGTAGTGCTGACCATCTTATGAGCCCTACACCAAAAAGCATTAATCCTAAATTCACTTTATTGTGCATTCTTTAGTGTTCCTGTAGTTCTATAAGTACATTTAAAAGCATAGCAAATTTTCCCAGGAACTGAAGCTTTCTTATGGCAGTATAATAAATCGTATATAGGGTGCTTTGGATCTGTTAACTGTTGCCATAAAGATCCATAATTCTGGCTGCAGCAATTGTATGATGAGAGCAGCAAATTGTGATGTGCAGTCTCACAGCTGTCAGGTACTGACTTTCTCCACTAGAAAACAGATTCTCTCTTGTCTGTGCTAGCTTAGCTCGCAACTCCAAATGTATTTTTCTTGTGGAGGTAGCACGTTGTCACTTTGCTACTAATTAATTTCAAAAGTATACAACTCCTATGGAAACATTGGCCTCTGGGGAAGGAACTTCCCCAAAAGTATTTACTTGTTGATGCCTTCAGGATCTGGGAACAAAATCTGTGAATAAGAGAAGAAATTTCACTCGCTGATTTGGATTAGTGTATGTGCATACTGCAGTGTATAGGGTCTACTTGGTTATACTTTGGATTTGTTTTTAAGTTATTGTTAACAGTCATTTTGAGGAAATGAAGAAGAAAAATTGCATATTTAGTTTTCCCAGCTTTGAAATTACCATACTAGTAGAAGAATATTTGACAGCTGTGTACTATTGCACGTTCATGAAATTGCTTCTCTACATGTCTTGGTTTTCAAATGAATAATTTAATGTGTTGGGTTTTTAAAAGAATTTGATTGAAACAATTTTGAAATTATTGAATGTTGAAATTGTGAATTATGAATTATTAATGAAATTAAGATAGCTAATTGTTTTGTAACAGAATTCAACTGAAATCCAGTGTATGGAATTATACCACCCCAAGTATTTTGTGAACTCTTACAGTAATTAACTTGAATTGTGTGGTTCCCTGATTTGAGGGGAAAATAGATGAGAATAGGAAGTAGGGCTTGGGGGTTTTTTCAAGGGCAAGTAGGTGAGGAAACCTGCAAATCTACATTGTATTAATTGAAAAGTGGGTTCTTGTGCAAAACTGCAAGTGTATTTTTAGAGGTGAACCCCATCCAGCTTGCCACTAGTCTTTTGAAGTACTGGTGTCAGATTCTGTGTGCTTTTACATGTTACTGAGCTTCGAGCCATCCACTTCATTATACAATCAATTACTTAAATGTCAAACCCGCATAAAACTTATGTCAGTAGACAGGGAAAAAATGTAAAAATCTTAATTGTGGTAAATTTACTTAAATTCTTGTTCAGTTACTCTTGCAGAATGCATACTTTAGGATGTGTTCTATATAAATTTTGCAGTCAGTCACAGAAGCAGTAGTTATTTCTTTATCATCAATTCTTTAACTGTGAAATTTATATTCTTTCAACTTTGTTGTACAATGACTTTAATCTTATTTTTAATTACTGTATTAGAAAACAACTTCAAGTGAGTAGCTACTGCTTCTGAGTGTTTTGTGTTAGTTAACATCATGGTGAAGTAGATGCACAAGTTGTGTATGTATAGATAAGCCAACAATTTTCTGTGTGTTTTGGGGACTAGCAAAATCTACATCACAAATTTTGACACATTACAGCTGAAGGAAGAGGAACAGCGTGCAAGACAAGATACATTCTTCAAGGAAAGATGCTTGTCCGGCAGTTTGCTTCATGTGATTGAACTGAGCCTGTAAGGATTCATGGATAATATGAACAGGAATAGATCTGAATAAAGCAAATCTGCATACATGGTAACCAGTAGCTCTTTTACTTTTTTATGTTGCTTAACTGTTTTATTTGAGGGAAACCTGTGTGATTTAAACCTTATAGCTTTTGCAACTTTATTACTGGTTATATACATTTGGCAATTATAATGTGCAAGCAATTGAAAAAAGTCAAGTAAATGCTTGTTTTTATAGTAGTTTGTTCATGTTAAACTGTTCATATAATGTCTGTACACAGCACCACTGATTACAGTAGATGTAGTGTTGTAATAAACTGTTTAATGGGGCTGATGTGTAAAGCTGTTCAAGTTATTTGATGTTTACACCTCAGGGAAAGTCATGTGTTCAGCAATATTTAAAGATAATGTTATAATGAAAACATTGATGCTGTCTTCAAAAACATCGCAATAGTTCTTGCATATGCCTCAACCTAATCTTGCATTCAGCGAGTTAAACGTACTAATGTTGCACACTCCCACTCAATTTTGATACAAAAATAGGTGGTTACGGAAAACCTTTAATTCTGTTTTGCTTTTTAGCAGTGTTTACCTAGGTGGCTTGTGAATTTGCTAATTGACTTATAAAACTGTAAAAACTGCAGCTCTCTGTGGTCAGTTGTTCTGAGGAGGGATAGTCCCCGTTCTGTGATTTTTAGCACACTGCAAATTTTGTCTCTCATACAGCCTTGATCCTGATTGACACTACAGTTAATATAAACTTAAACTGTTCATATGAACTTAAGCTGCCCATAATAAGGGGTAGAAAGGTTAGGTTTAAAACACCCCAAATCCTGCAGTTGTTTACAGTTTTATAGTAATAGTGCTTGTGTGTGTTCCCTGTCTACCCCCAAGGCCATAGCAGTCTGTACATAGTTGTATATTAGAAATGTGCCAGAAGAAACAAGATGTTACCGTTTTTATGACTTCATGGGTTTGGTATTTTCTTAATACTTTGGGATTTATTCACACATGGATATAAAAGAGAAGGTACATCTGTATGTCCTTGTTCACCAGTGGGCAATATTTAAATGTCTTAGCAAAAAATGGCACTGATTAAATTTGTCAGATGAGGTTTTGTAAATTTACCTAAAAACAAACGAATGGAATACTCAGTGAAAGTAGGCGTCAAATTAAAGAATTTGTTTTAAATTTCGTCAAGTGTGAAATGCAAGCAAAGAGAAATTCTATAAAAGCTGCAAAAGCTTAATTTCCGTCAGCCTTGGGCAAAGGCTCACTTTTAGTCTATTGTAAAGCATTATGTAACAGACACCTCTTGGAGTCATCACTCATTCAAATAGCTGCACTTAATGTTTTAAGTTAAGTTTCAAGACCTCAGATGGCTTTAAGAGGCAACTCCTAGAAGTCTCTTGATTTTTTTTTTTTTTTTTACCAATTTTGAAGATTTTACAGCTGACTTAAAATGTTACCCTGTTCAAGAAAGCATTTAAATGTTTGTTTTTCCAGAGCATGTAAAGCATGTGCTTACATTTCGTAGATTTCAAGGAATGTAAACATATGCTTTAAGTGTCATATTTGCATACATGAGTGATTTTTATGCTTTACTGAGTTGAGATCAGTAGCTTGTGCAACTGCAAAAGTATTGCATAAGCCTGAAAATCTCTAATATTTTTGACACCTAGCATTCAACCAGGTTTTTTGCAGCCAGGTTGATGCTGTTGGACTTGGTTACAGCTTCAGATTCGCCCCTTTTTCTTTTTTCCTAAGATTGTGTACCTCAGTTCCTCACGCATGGAATCACTGCTGTTTATTGAACTATTTGCTGCTGAGGAGATATTTCACATGTTTGTTTAATCCTGTTTGAAAATGAAAACTGCCTTTAAAATTTTTGTAAAACTGACAAGTTGTATCAAGCAAGTCATGAATCACTTCCTGCTCTTTTTTTTTTTTTTTTTTTTTTTGTGAATAGGTAGTGGTTACAAACAGTACTGTTGTAACTTTTTTTCTTTACTTAAAAACATTGTTTACTACTGTGTGTAATAAGTTTAAGGAAGAAATTACCTGCCTGTAGCAGTTGATTGGGGAATAGCTAATACTGGAAAAGCAGCAGGTAAGTAATATTCCATTGCGTAGATTTTAAACTTAAAAAAAAAAAAGTAATGTTATAAGCATTTTATGTAGAAACTGATATTTTAGTCCACATTGAAATAGTTTTGAGACTGTTGCTCTTTTTACAGAGTGTAATTTCTCACTCACATATTTCCATTGCTGGCAATGGAAATAGCAGGGGTTAAATAAAATAAGTTAATCAGAATGACCATTGTGACCTGAGAGATGAGATCCCTGTATGAAGCCCATTATATCTGCCTGTTCTCCAAATTCTTAGTTTTAACTGATAAATGTACCGTGTTGCAATTTAGATAATATTTAGATCTCTTGTTGTTGTGAGCTTCCTTTGCTAGATTTTTTTATAAAACAAAAAAAATGTACAGAAAAAATCCAAAGACCCTGATAGACACCAAAAAGGAATATGCCTAATGTACATCATGTATAACTGGATCTGTAGTAGAATTTTTACAGAGTCTTGGTTTACTAAAGGTTCCTGCAATTTCCTGTGCACATGGAGGAAATGGCAGTTTGGAAACTTTCTGACTGGTGGTGATACCATGATGGCTACTGCTGTTTAATATTCATTCAGTTGTATTTCATTTCCTTTTGCTGATGAAAGGATGAAATAATATGTGAGGAAATACTTCATTTTTTTTTTTTTCAAATATTGAGTTTATAAGTAACCTTGAAAATACTATCTTAAGGCTATGTCCTTTATCTTGAAAGACAAAACTAACAAGTAGTGGCTTAGGGGTGGTGGTGCTTTACCAACAGAACATATTTTGGTTGGTTGTTTTTTAGAAGTAGAGGATGCTTTTTTTAAAAGTAAAAATTTTACAGGACTGTATGTTTTGAGAGGTCAAAGTACTTAAGAAGAAGAACGTAGCATTTTGGAAAGTGTACAGTCTTTTTTTTCTTCGTTTTCTTTTTGCTTTCTGTGCCAATAATTTTTGTTCTGATAACATTTTGAAAAATGCTTGTCAGAACTTTTTTTTTTTACAGTGTGGCTTATGAGTTTGGATAGCTGTTTGTTTTTTGTGTTAAACAAGATATTTTTATTAAATTTAGACATTAGCATTTTTCTTTATGGACTGAGTACTTTCTGGTTTTGTTCCTTTGGAATTGGTGAGGCTTAGTTTTTCTAACTGTATTTTTTTACCTGATTGTTTAGTTGCATACCCAAACCCTTGTAAATGTTTTTTTTCCTAGTTGTACGTGGATAATTGGAGATTTAAATGTTGTATATACTTGTCATCTCTGTTTCTAGTAAAATACATGACAGTCTTTGTAGAAATACTTAATTCCTGATTTTCTTTCCTTATCCACTTGGTCTTTGTGTACAGGTTAAACAGACATTGCTCCCATTTTTTATTTATAGAATTTTATACGTAGCCTGTTAAAATTGTCTTTGGTTCTTGTGTGAACTGAGATACAGCCTTAAATTTCCTAATACAATGCTCATTAAGATACTGTCGGTCATGTAGATTTAAATATAAGACATGCACGTTTAGGACTGGTACTCTTCAGAGTTCTGAGACATTAAATTGCTTCTGCATTGAAATATAAACCCTTCTAGATTTTAGAGAAGGAGAATGCAGGTCAGTGTCTATATAAAAAAATGAATCAATTAGAATTCTTTCCGAAATAACAATTATAACAGAAAAGAAGCAATGTGGATTCAGTTGAGTTTCAAATTACTTCGGTAATTAACTGCACCGGTCTTGAACATAATGGTTGCAGCATGCTGATGAATCATGATGTTTATGCAGAAATACTGTCTTGCAATTATGATGCCTTGTGATTAATACTTCAGACTGGCTTGGGGTGGATGGGTGTGTTGAGTTGGGCGTTTTTCGGTTTTGTACTTGTTTTGCCTTCTTCCCCTTTCCTCCCCATAGCCCATTAAGGTCTGGCATCCCATGTATTTCCAGATTTCCATTCAGCTTTAGAGGATAAATGTACTAGGGAGCAGTTTGGCGTATAGAAGTTCATCAGGTTGATATTGTTGTAGGGTTTGTTTTCCCCCATGTGGGACAAAATACGATAAAGCTCCTTATTCCATTTGTATATGATATGTTTGTTAATTCTTGAACCCTTTCTGTAGCCCCAGTGATTGCAGTGGGTTCTGGGATTGTGTCTATGCCTGTGCTTAAATCTTCTAAATACACTAATTCTACAGAAGTCTCTTGAAAGGAGTAAACAGTATACCTTTGATCCTGATGGAATGGAGCATTTAAGTTGTAAAAATTCATATCTATTCATACCATGTAATGTGATTTTTACATGATTTCATAAATAACACTTTAGAGTATATTCAACTAACAGACTTCAGCCTCACCCTCTTGTACACAGTATTTTGTAACAGAAAATATTTTAAACTGTGCATATTATCACATTATGAAACAGACATTCCTTTGATCTTCAGTTGTAAGAAAATGAGGAATGTGTGTGCTTTTATAAATATAAGTGGTTGGAAATTCATATTCCTTACTACTGCAGTTGTCCTTTTTTAAAATAATAAAGAAAGAGGGAAAAAAAAAAGCCAAGTGTTTTAAAGGTGAAATACATTCCTATTTGGTAAACTGTAACATTTTTATGACGATTACCAGCACTGCTGACTTTCTAAACAAAAGGCTGTACTGTCTTCCTGTACCATTCCATTTCCTGGTTCCCACTTTGCACAAGGATATATGAGTAAAATACTCAAGAAATGGTTTGAAATACAGGAGGGGGATTGTCCAAGTTGGAATGCAGAACTGCAATGCAAAATGTATGGAAATGGATGCCTGTCAGAATGCCTGACTCCAAAGGATTTTATATATATAGTAAACAGTTCCCTGATGCTGGCAGGCCAAAGAGTCTGTTGAATACTGGAGTTTTTGGAGACCTACATTTCTCCACAAGGTAAGATGATATCCTAGTGAATGTGGATTTCAATACATTTTCAGGAGAGGTACTTAAGTTTAGGGATAATTAGGGATAAACTGTAAGTTTAGGGATAATTTCAATTTTTTAGATGTTATATTTGAAATATTGCACAACTTTTAGCTTTCATAGGTTTCTTTTTTTCAGCCTTTAGGAGACTGTTAAGCAATTTGCTGTCCAACTTTTGTGTTGGTCTTAAACTGCAATAGTAGTTTACCTTGTATTGAAGAAATAAAGACCATTTTTATATTAAGAAAGTACTTTTGTCTGTCTTCATTTCAGCTTGTCTAATTTCTTTGCAATTCTCATTATTGCCAGACTTCAAATTTTCAGACATTAAAACTTGTGGGGTGGGTATTCTAAGATAGTTAACAGCTAGATTCTGTGCTGTAATTACCTCTGAATCTAGAAGTAGTTTATACTAATTCTGGTCCTTATCTGGACTTTTTGCAGTGAGAAGTGCAGACTTTTTTTAAGCTAACCTTTTTTTGTGTGTGTAAAAAACAGTGACCCACATGAACTGTGTTAACTAAAGGGAATAAAATAAGCATGTGCATAAAACAATTTCAGTCTCTTAAAATAAAATTTTCAGACTCAGTGCAATACTGTTTGGGGCTGTGGGCTTTATAGGAGGCATTAAACCACTGATAATAGAACTTTTTAATCTGGTTTCTTGCTTTGACTAAATCTGGCAAATGTTAATCATTGCAAAACATGTGAATATTAAATGCTGTGACTGTATGGCAGGCTAAACTGCTGTCACCTCATTTCATGCAAAACGTAGGTTTGGTACCAGTGACCAAACTACTTTTGATACTGGATTTACATGGGCAAATGTTTTAACTGCTAAAGCAGAACATTGTGTTATGTAAAACACATCTCTGTGTGAGATACACAAAGCCACTTGCATTGCCATACTGTCAAAGTTCATTCACTCTGGCACAAAATGAGCTATATCCACTGTACCAGCTTAGATTACTGGTATCATTTTCTGTGCTGTGGCTCCACCTTTGGCCTTTGGTGAGCCTCTGCCATTTGACAGTGGTAAGATTATGTGAGAAGGCTGGTGTTCATTTGGGAAAAAATTATAGTTTCAAAAACAAGTCTAAAATTTAATCTGATTGGCTTGGAAGAACAAAAGATTCATGACTGTGTTTAAACCCAATGGGTAACTGTACAGGTCTCTGTAGAGGAAACTAAATGTTCATTAGAAAATTAACCTGAATTTCTTTAGGTAGTGCTCCAAACCTGCAATAACGGTAATAACATTCACTTAAAGGGCTCAGACATTATTTGTCCAAATAGCAAGCAGTAATAGGATAGGAAAGCCAACTTGGCCACTGAGTTTACTGTACTGTGTCAGAATTCACTGTAACAACCTGAGTTTTTAACGTGATTGTGTGTTGTAGCCTGGTTTCATTGACCACGCGAAAATTGAGACAGATCAAAAATGGTGTTGGGTTGTGGCTGGTGGAGTTCCCCTCTTAACTCAGACTGCCTTCTGGGTTAAGAGGGCAAAATCATTGCGACCTCTTGATTTTTGAAAGTATCTTCCTGCAATTTTCCTCCAGGTTAGGGTGTTGCAGTTTCAATCGCTGAAATGTGAGACAAGTGTAAAGCATCCTGTCCCCCAAAACATGGGATGTATACTCTAAGATAAACACAGTGAGGATTCAGTAGTACATGGATGAATTCATTGTGGAGGTGTTCAAGCCTAGGTCAATTAACCAGGATGCAAGACCATCAAGGTACGCTTTGAAACGGTGTTGGAGAATGGGGAAAGTAGTATAACAAGTATGGGGCTTGTTTTCTTCCATGAGGATTCCCTAGGGAAAATACTATCCTTTGAGTTACAGATGTGAAATCATTCGATAACGCTTACTAAGAAAATGTTCTTGCTCAATTCTGCTTTTAAGAACCTTGCCTCTAATCTCTTTCAGGGGCTTCTTAATAACTGCTGCAGATTGAAAGGCCCAGAGGCCTAGGTGAGCTGGAGGGGACAATCCTGGTGGAACCCAGGCTTCAGATTATTGTCCTTGCTTGTTTCTCCCTGACTGGAGAATCTCCAGTGCCTTGCGATGTGGAAGCTGACGCAGAAGCTTCCTCTCTGCCACCTCAGCAAAGAGAGCTACCTCTTCCCATTTATCATGTACTCTGATGGTTGGAAACAAGATAAAAATGCCAAAAACCCAAAATCACCCTCACCAGGATAAACCTGTTCCTGAACATGGCTGTACTTGGCTGAGTAACCTCACTGTGTGGCCCTTATTATTGGCTATTAGCTTTTTTGGGAGGAGAGGGAGGTGGAAGGCATTTGTGAGGTTTGGCAGGGGCGCCTAAAATAGTCAGTTTTGTGAGCCTTCTATTACACTAACTGCAATTGAAGGGAGATGACTGGACTGTAGGAACTTCTGTGAGGAAGCTGTGGAGTTCCTGTGCACATCTGCTGTGGGTTTTGCATGCCATGCAATGGGACAGCTGAGTTCTCTAGATGTTTTTACACGGAGAAGTCTTTCCTTTTGCTGCTGCACCTTTTCTGCACCAGCCTCACTGAAAGTACTACTGAAGTTTCTTTTCTCGCAAAGTTGGCATTTTGCTTTATTTGCTGGCAATACAGGAGTTACTGATCAGAGAGAGGCTTTAGTTTTAAAAATGTGTCTCTCTGGAACTGAGACATCTTGAGCACCTTCAGGGAAGCTGAGTAAGGAGTCTGGGCTGGAAAGAGGTGCTCAGTTTTGGAGTATTAGTGCTGTTCTCTGCCTTTCAATTTTCCTCCGGTTCATCATTCAGACAGTTTCATAAAACTGGAGCTTGTCCAGGAAAAACAGTAAGCTGCAAAAGTGAGGAGAAGCAGAAGGCAAATCAAACACCCAAATAAGCAGAGCAAAGTCTGTGAAGCTAGAAAAGGTAAGTTTGTCCTGTGCAGACTGAGTAAAGCAAGGCAGAGGAATGTGTGGAGTTCATGATCACAAAGAAGCCTTTTTTACAAACATTATTTCATGAAGTTCAGGTGCAGGCACCTGAGTGTGCCCTGAAATTCTGGGCTATAACAAATCATGGCACACAAGGTAAGGAAAAACTGGTTTAATAATTTTGGGGCCAGGACCTCTGTTTTACATTGAGGTTTAGCTGAGTCCCCTGGAAGGCCTGCAGTATCATGCTCCTAGATATAAAGTAGTCAATTGAGAAAGGAGTTTTGCCAAGTTATCATTTTTCTAAAGCTAACCTCCTGGTCAGCATAGTATATTTGTTAAAGGAATGTAGTCTGCACGCTCAACACCTCTGACAATGGGTTTAGTATATCCTAAAGTACTTAAAGCATGACACTACTTTCTGCATGTATCTTGACTAACAACAGGGATTACTCCAGACATAGTGAAGAATTTATGATTTTATGCTCATTCATGTTCTACGAGTATAGCTAAGGCTGCAGCTGCTCAGGAGACTTAATTATGTAATAGATGGACAGATAACTGGAACTGCATAAGGAGGAAAACTTATCTGTCACATTCAATTTTTAGCTGTTTTACATCTTGGAAGATACAAAAGCAGGTGAAGGCTTCTGTAAAATGTAAATAAATGTCTGGGAATGGGGAAATGATAAGCCTGCTCTGTGTCCAGGAAGAGTAACTTGCTGGGAGATGCACAAAAGAAACAACAGAGAGACCAAAGTGAGAATGAGGTGGGAATAGATTTCTTTTCTTAGCCTGGAGAAGAAAGGAGGAGTTTGTGAAAGATGCAGAAGCAGTGTTGAGGAGTGACAGCTGGGGAACCAGCACGTTTGTCAAGGGTGTTTGTTAAAAGCTCGAGAGATGTGCTGTCCTTGGGATGAGGGAGGGAGAAGGGCTGATGCAGTTAAACTCTTCTGCTGGACAGATTTTTAAAGACTTAAGTTTGAATGTGAAGTGAATCAGAGAAGTGACATAGTGTAACATAATGGGTAATATAGAAGACATGCAGAGCAGCTCACACTTTTAATGCTGAATCATAAAGTATATGGTGTTCAAAGACCTGATCAAAGATTTGCTAGCTTTTTTTCTTCATTCTTTCTTTTCCTGGAGAGACAGTGTGGGGAAAAAAATGCAGCCCAGTAGAAACAGCTCTTTGCTGCAGGTAGAAGATTGCTATTCCTTTCAATTAATTCAATTAATTCGCTTTGCTTCCCATCAGACTGGTGGAAGTCTTGAAAATCCTGTGCCCTTGGTGTAAATGAGAAGTAAAATTCAATTCTTCTCTAATAAGGCTTCTCAGCTTTACAGAAAGGATCCAGTGTAAACAGATGGTTTAAAAAATTATATATTACTGAACATTTTTTCGAAACTACTTGAGTCTACTTAGCACTGACAGTCATTAAGTAGATTTTTGCTTATATCCTGCATCTTAGTGAAGAGAGGCCCCTGAGTGTCCTGTAAGGGTACTTTCAAAATGGTGTAGACGTGATCAAAGAGTGTAAAACGGCTCTTTCTGCCATCTAGTGGCATCAAAAAAACCCTCTCCAGTCCTCTTCACTTAATAATCTCATTAATTGTGTCTGCATTGTCAGAACAGGGTGCAATAATCCTCAACTGTCCTAAATTTAAGAAGATAGGAGTGACTTTTACTCCCCTTTTCCACATAATAAACAAGCTGTATTTTTCTTGACACCTGTGTGTGTTTTCCTATATGATACACTGGTACTGAAATACTTTAAGGCTTAGAAATCTTTCTTTGATGTGGAGACATTGGGAAAAGATACTGTCCACACAGGTAGATAAAATGTTCCCTGTTGTGCAATGCATCTCTGAAACCCCTCTGAAGATGGGTGGGTGAAACAGGCAGCATTTGCCTCTGAAGGAGCAGTGAGCTCTATGGAGTTACTCCATTTCAGAATAGTTATTCTTATACTTAAAACTGATTTCTGAGGCTCACTGGTGTCCCATTTCCCTGTTAGACATTTACTTCTTTTGACAGGCAGCTACCCTTGCCACTTTTTACAATCTGCAGACTGTGCTTCTCTTAAAAAATAGATGGCTCTGCTTGGATGTCTATAGCTCCACACTGGTGGGAGGGGATAGAAACAGAGACCATTCATGCCAAACAGAATCCTTATTCATGGGTCAAGTTGTAAGGGACTCAAAAAGTTAATTGGAGCCTATATGTAATTAAAACTGCAGTTCTCATTTTCCTGAAAGTGATTTAGCCTGGAATATTTGCAAGATGAAGGTTCACAGCCCCTACTTTCTCAAAGACCTGTAGTATAAGGGTATTAGAAATGGTGAATAGTGTAGAATGGCTAATAGAACCCTGCAGAAGAAACTGTTGGAAATGTTTAAATTGTTTGGTGATTTTTTTTTTTTTTTTTTTTAGTATATAAGTACTTTGAATAAAAAGAGTCAGAGAAGGCCAGTGTTTCATTAGCAGCTCTAAAAAAAGCTCTATTTTGAACTTTTCTATGTAAGTATAAATTCTCCATAAGATTAAAGCTATCTGCTGGCTGGCTTCTATCTCAGCAGAAGTCCAGGAAAATTTTCTTGGTGCTAATTTCACAGTGGTTACAGTGTGATACTTCAGAAAAATAACTTATTTTGTCATGTAAGATTCCTACTGTGCCCTCTTAATTCCAAGTTATCCCCTGCCTGTTCTATTCAGTTAAGTAATTTATCATATTTTAAAATTAGTTTTATGCCTTTTACTCAAAAAGAATTTAGAAAGAAGACTTAAACCTCTACATTATCATCTCCTTTTTGTTTGAGTTATAATTACAGCAATAGCTAGTTCAGATTGTTAACTGTGATGCACTTGGCTATATTACTGAAGAAGGGAAGGTTTCTAAAAATGCAACTATTTAGGGGGAAAAGTAGCAACTTGCCAAAACCACATTACCATCAAATTCAATTAGTAGTCTGTTAAAACAATCAGGGTTAGTGAGAGAGATGGTGGTATACCATTCCTTGCTGGAGCCAGGTTTGTGCTACCTCCAGCTGTACTTGATCTTGGAGCAGGTGGCCTCTTCCCCTACTCTGTCCTTTCCAGGATTGGAAGAAGTTTGAGGAAAGTCTCACATGGCACTTCTGCAAGATTCAGCTCCTGTGAGATTTTACGTAATCACCTTAAAAAAAAAAAAAAAAAAAAAAAAAGTAGCCATCTCTTTTGAACTTAAAAAATAAATAATAAAAAAAAATCTTGGAATGACCTAACCTGGGTAAAGATGCCAAGGAACCTGGTAATTCTGCTGAGAAGCTGGAGTTGGAAGTAGTTTTTTATTTGTTGTGTATGCCAATATCCAGTGCTATGTGTGCCATCTGAGGAGAGCTGGCAGCTGAAGGGCTCAGCTCTGAGGAGCAGCCAGCTCCCTGTACGTGGCTCTTTCCTTTTGCAGCAGTGGCATAAGAAAAACCACCTAAACTGCGCACGTGGGCAGAGGCTGGGCAGTTACAGTTACAGCATGGTGGCAGATCACGTGCAGCAGCTCCCAAACCCAGGTTGGTATGAGCAGATTTCGGCACTTAGGTTCTTCAGGGTGCTCCCAGCCCTTTGCTACAGACAGGAACCTGCCTAATGTGGTCTAGTTCAAACAATCCCATCCATTTCCAGTCTCTCCCCTGTCATCTTGTTACGCAGATTCTTCTCATTCCACATGTTCCAACAAAGGTTTTTCCTTCACACCCACAATCTGCCTCTGAAATTCAGTGACTGCCTTGAAGCCTTCCCTATTTGAGATGATTTCCTTTATTTCAGTTGGCACAGAGCACATGTCCTGTGCCAGTTTCTCCAGTTCTGCCCTTCTTTTCTTAAACATGCTTCCATCTTGGTAATAACATTCAAGCCTGTGAATATTCAGATAATAAATCCATTAACTGTTCTTTTGGTGAACAAATCTTTGTATCAGGTTTAAAAAGGAATTTACTTACTTTTCAATCAACCTGTATCTCTGTGATTGGGTATACTTACAGGTAAAACAGGTTGGGAATTGTGTGGGTGTGTTTTAGCCTTCCATACTTCATTGCAAGGCCACACAAGAAAGCAAAATAGCAAGAAAGACTGGAAAATGCTGCCTGATATGGAGCTCAGTCTTGTCCTGGGGCAGGCAACTGTATCATTTAACTTCTTCCATAATTTATTTCAAAACCTCATAGGGTCTGTCTGGGGTGATTGCTCCTGCACATCTTACAGGACGTCTATATTCCTCCCATGCTCCAGGGGCTTCAAAAGGAAATTGATGCCTGAGTTTCTGCTTGGCTAGATTATATTAATTTCATTTTTGTACTGATACTGCTTGCCCTCTTGTTATTTCCCTTCCCATCTTACTTAACCCCCTAAGGCATTTTCAACAGCTAGTTAACACTTTCTCTACCTTTATTTTGGCAAATTTGTTTAAGGAGGCTCTGGCCTTCTTAGGGGTACATGGTGTTTACACCAGTTTGCCCTTTTCTTGCATATTTGCCTTTCATTTATTTTTTTGCTATAACAGGAGATAATACACTTGATATTAAAAATAAATTTCACTATGAGGGTGGTGAGGCCCTGGAACGGGTTGCCCAGAGAAGGTCTGGATGCCCCACCCCTGGAAGTGTTCAAGGCTAAGTTGTACAGGACTCTGAGCAGCCCGATGTGGTGGAAGGTGTCCCTGCCCACAGCGGGGGCAAGAACTAGATGTTCTTTAAGGTTCCTCCCAATCCAACCCATTTTACTATATACTCTTAATGGAAAGGTGCATTCTTTTCCAGATGGGGTCTTAACAGGGTTTGTATGATAGCTTCAGATGAAGTTTTTGATGCTCTTAAATCCTATTCTCGTTCTTACAGATTAACCAAGGTTGGTTACAGCTCTGCCTTTAAAAACCAAAGCAGAAACGTTCAAGTCCACCCTTCCTAAAGGAGATCTGTAGAGCAGTCATGAGCACATGGGAGGAAAAGGTTTCTATGGATGAGGAACTGCACCATTCCCCTTGTTCATCTCGTTGCTAGAATAGAGTCTTCCACAGAAGCCAATTATTAATTAGATTAGCCACAGAAAAATTTTTCTTTGAAGACAGAGCTTGACCACTTGTAAAAGTCTGGCACAAATGCCAGTCTTGCCAACTTGCTTTAATAGAAACAGCTGTAACATTTCAGAGCTGAGCAGTGCTGCTCACACAATCTAGTTCATACAAGGAACAGGGTAGGAAGTTGTTGCTTTCTGGGAGAGGGTTATGCATGATGTTCACTGTCTTGTCGACCAGGGGTCCCAGCACAGGCATTGGAGGGCCACGGGAGAGGGATGCTCTGGAAAATGGTTTGCAGGCAGGGTCTGGCTGCAGCTCCCCAGAGGAGTCCATTGAGTTCTCCGTGGACAGCAGGGGAAGATAGGCTGGGCTGACGAGAGGATGCAGCTGGGGAACGGAGCAGCTCCACAAATCAACAACCCCCTCAGACTCATCTCCTCCCGAGAGGGCTGGGGCCAGCCTGGAGAGAAGAGAAGCTCCGGGGAGGCCTCAGAGCAGACTTTCACTACCTAAGGGCGCCTGTAAGAGGGCTGGAAAGGGACTTTTTGCAAAGGCATGCGGTGACAGGCCGAGGGGGAACGGCTCCAAAACTGAAAGAGGATGCATTTAAAATTGGAAAGAAATTCTGCCCTGTGAGGGTGCTGAGACATTGGAGCAGGTTGCCAGAGTAGCTATGGATGCCCCATCGCTGGGAGCGTTCCAAGGCCAGGCTGGGGCACCCTGGTGTGGCGGAAGGCGTCCCCGCGCTAGGCGCGGAACCGCGCTCCCTGCCGCTCCCTTCCGTGCCCGTGCGCCCCTCCTGGGCCGGCCCGGCCCGCCCCGGCCGGCGGCGGCAGCGGCGCGGCCCCGCCCCGGAAGCCGCGGGGGATGGCGGGCGCGGGGCGGCGGCGGCGGCGGGAGCGGCGGCGGGGCCGGGCGGGGCGGGCGCGGGCGGCGGCGGCGGCGGGCGGCGCCCCCGGGCAATATGTTCAAGAGAATGGCAGAGTTCGGGCCTGACTCCGGCGGCAGGGTGAAGGTGCGGCCTCGGCGGCCGCCGGCGGGGCTCGGGCCGCGGGGGGCGGCGCGGCAGCGCCGCTCTGAACGCGCCGTGTCCGCTTGTGTTCCTTTTCTCTAAGGGCGTCACCATCGTGAAGCCGATCGTGTACGGGAACGTCGCTCGGTATTTTGGGAAGAAGAGAGAGGAGGATGGTCACACTCACCAGTGGACGGTGTACGTGAAGCCGTACCGGAACGAGGTACAGCGGAGCGGCTTCCCCGAAAGGCCGGTCGGGCTTTGGAACGGGCGGTCTGGGAAGGCGGGGAATTGCCATCCCTGGAAGTGTGCAACACGCCTGTGGATGTGGCGGCTGGGGGGCTGGCGGAGTGGTGGCCTTGGGTTAGGGGTTGGGCTCCGTCATGTTAGAGGTCTAACATCAGCCGAGCAGCGCCAGCACTTGGCGGTTTGAAAAGCCGGGATTCTCGGAAAGGGCGCGAGGGTCTTCGGCTGTAAGGAGAGAAAACACATAGGCTGGTGGGAAAACCATGGAAAAGGCATGCTTCCATTCATGTTTTTTGGAGTGATCTTTCCAGTTTAGGGGAAGACTGGAGAACACTCGTGGGGACAAAATACTAACGGACCTGTGTGCCAGAACTAATTTTTGGATTTACCATTTTGCTTTCCTTCTGTGCTTAAAGTCAGAAGAAATACTGTTTAGAATCAGAAGAAATGTTGGCACGTGGGATAGATGACTGAATATTAGCTTGATGTGCCGAATAATCAGAAATTACAATGTTCCTGTTTTAGGACATGTCCGCATATGTGAAAAAAATTCAATTCAAGTTGCACGAAAGCTACGGTAATCCTTTAAGAGGTGGGTTTTGCATTTCTGCAGTTGTTCCTAGAACTGGGCTTTTGTTCCGGCTTTATCATGGGATTAACGCTTCTGTGTTGCCTATTGCAGTTGTTACCAAACCACCATATGAAATCACGGAAACAGGCTGGGGTGAATTTGAAATAATCATTAAGATATTTTTCATTGATCCAAATGAAAGACCTGTAAGTACATTGAACTTTTAACAAAGCTTAAATAATTCATTATGGTGGCCTCCAGCTCGAGGAAATTGCTGGTCAAAATAAGTCTCATTGGCCACGGAAGTAATAAAAGTCTGTTCTTGTAGTAAATTATTTTAAGGATTGGGCACATTTTCCTCTTTTTGTGCTTTGCTCCTGGTATTTATGAGTGCTTTTCCTGTGCTTGGCAACTCTGACATTTACTAATACGTGACCACATATTATACCTTACCTGCCTGGGTTGAGCGCTTGCTGAGGGTTTCTCTTCCACATAGCTTCCAAGTTCTGGGAAATTTGAGTATTTTAATTTATTTTTTTTCTGTCAGATCAAAATCAGTCAAAAAGCAACAGGGCTACTTTGCTAGCATGAGTCTCTGCTTAAGAAGACCAGGTTGAAACAACTCTGTAGTTGCATAAAGTACTGGAATTAATTTCTTTCTTCCATTTCTGTGGTTTAGACTTATCTTGTAGGTTTGTTTATGCAGGTTTAGGTAGGAAACTTGATTACTCTATTTTGTGGGGAAAAAGATGTTTATTTCTGGAAGGATTGAGTTCCTTCTGTCACATGAACAATCCCTTTTTTTAATCCATTTTTTTGTTGAATGAGAGCGAAACTGAATTTTATGTTTTTCTTGAATATGTGGCAGTTGGTAACAGTGGGTGTTCCTGTCAGGCTCAGTAGCATCCTGACTTGTATTAATTCCATTCACAGCTCTACCAAGCTGTCCTAAGGTTGGTTGGGTGTTTTTTCTTTGCTGCTTCTTGGAAGGCTGTTTTGGAGCCTGTCACGTTCTTCCTTTCCGGGAAGTAACAAGGGGAGTCAGGTACTGCTCTGTTCCACCACCGCTCCTGGGCCTGTTTGTGGAAGGGAAGAAGCGTGGGCTGTGTGTGCTCTTCCCAGGCCACGGGCCAGGTGATCAGCGGCTCCTCGGGGCTGCACGGGGGGCTTCCAGTGCTCTCCCAACCCTGCCATTTGCAGTGCAGGGATGGAAGAGTAACCCCATTAAGAGAGATTTCAGTGAAAAGCAATTTACAGCCTCCCTGGTACACTGTTTTCTCAAGAATAGAGGACAAGGTCACTGAAAGCACTTTCTAAAACTGATTAATTGGGAAAGTCAGCTTGAATTAAATCCATTTGGAAATGTTTCAGAGAAGGTGGTATTAGTATTTTTTACCTATCAGTTCTAAACCACTTTCCCAGACGTTTTTAGTTTCAAGAGGCCTTTGGATAATTGGCGTGTTTTAACAGTTAACGTTAAAGCAATTCTACTGAAGCTATATGACATTTATATTTGCATTCCTAAAGCATTTTTAAATCCTATACAGTTATTTTGTAGGAACAAATACTACTTATTGATATCTAGAACAAGATTTCTAGTTCCCTACAATTTTCAAGCTAATAAAATTCTGTCTTTGCATAGGTAACTTTATATCACTTGCTGAAGCTTTTTCAGTCGGATACCAATGCCATCCTGGGGAAGAAGACCGTAGTTTCTGAATTCTATGATGAAATGGTATGAACATTCTTAATGTAATCCTCACTTTATTTTGAAGAGTATTATTGATACCATATATTTTTCTCCTTCATTAGATATTTCAAGATCCTACTGCAATGATGCAGCAGCTGTTAACAACATCTCGTCAACTAACACTAGGTGCTTATAAACATGAAACAGAGTGTAAGTTGAAAATTAAATTTTAGAAATAATAATAGTTGGGTTTGCTTTTTTTTTTTTTTTTTTTCCCCTCTGGGCCACAACAGTACAATGGATTTGGATGCTGCAAAAAAGTGATAATTTTGCATTAAACTTAACTTCGGCTTTTGCAAAGTTATTAACACTTACCTGAAAACTTCTAAGATTTTCTTATCCCTATGGCTGCTAAAAAAAAAAAAGGAATTTGGAATTACTTGGTATGAAGAGTGATGGCATGAACTACACCTAGTCTGCCATCTTTGAAATAAATTAATCCAGAGACTAAATGAAGGGCATCCTGTGGTACAGTTCTGTTCAGCACTGCAAGCGAAGGTCACATTTGAAGGCCTGAAGTACAGAACAGTTAGTGATGTTTAAATCAAAGCAGCAACCCTTTGTGGATAAAGAGTAGTGTTTGAAAGCTCTTTTTCCCTTCTACTTCTTTAACTGTAGGTAATTTCATAACATACTTCTTCAGTACAGTGTAATGGTTTTTGTGTCCTTTTATCCAATTTGTCTCCAAATATAAGCAAAAATATTGAGGGAACTAAGGAAATTAAATTAAAGATCCGTTGGTTCATATGTTGTAGTGCATTTAGGGATTATTTCTGTTCTGATTTGTATTTCATTTCTTACTTGCTTTCTGAGAGTAGAAGAGATATTACAAACTTTAATCCATTGCAATCCACCTCACCTGACCTTATGTTCACCCAGCAATACATTTGTCAGGTATGTTTTGGACAGCAGACACCTAGAGCTAGGAGTGGTGAGTAATTATGAATTTGTAGCTATTCAAAGTTAGGGTTCCTATTTGCCTGATGTCTGCTTGGCTGTATGGATGTGAGCTACTTGTATTTCCTGCCTCAGTTCAGCCAGTCTGAACTGAAGCAGGAAATACAAGTATGTTACTGTTGCATGTTGCAGTTTTTATTTAGAAAATGTTAATTAATATGGTTCATAAAAACATCCAAATTTAAGCTTTTTTCATTTAAATTTTTTGATATTCCTTCTGAGAGTAGGTAGAAACTTTCAGTGTGGTTTCTTTGTATAAATATTTCTTTAAAATGCGCTAATGAAGCAGATAATATTTGCCACCGCCCACAGTTACGTAATGTATGTGATATGAGTGATCTCCACAGCCTTCATAGACTTGTTGGCTTTACCATCTTTGTCCTAAAACTTCTGCATGAAAGAATAATAAAAAATAGGATACTTGATGTCAGATATTCGTAAAAGCAGGACAGCATAACCAAAGCTTTTGGATAGAATTAAACTCCAGTGAGGCAGAGAAAATGGTTACAGTATGTGGAGAAAGTAGCACAGAATGGTGGAGGCTTGTAGGGGTCTCTGGATGCATCTTGTGCACCCTTCCCTAGCAGGGCCACCTACAGCTGGCTCCCTAGGACTGTGTCCAGATGGCTTCTAAATCTGTCCAAGGATAGGGACTCCACAACCTCTCTGGGCAACCTGTGCCACCACTTGGTCACTTTCACAGTAAAAGTTTCCTGAAGTTCAGGAAAGTTCCACGTTTAAGTTTGTGCCAGTGGCCTCATGTGCTGTCACTTGGCACCACATAGTCATAGTTCTCTGTAGTTTCCCACGTAATTGCTGTCACCATATCAGGTTCTATTTTCCTCACCTAATATTAAAAAATAAACTGTAGAAAATTATTAATTGCATAACTATCTGCAAAACTGATGGGCTGAGGGCTGAATGAGGCTGCAAAACAAGCTTTTTTTTTAAATCCAGATTCTTATGTGGATTCTATTTTGATTACAAATGTTGAATCTCTAAGGCTAACAGTAACAGATTTTTTTTTCAGAACACATGCTATCCAAATTGCTGTTTCAATTTAAAAAAAAAAAAAAAAAAAGGGCAAATTTCATGGTGCTTAAAATATATTTTTTTCTTTATCACTACCACAGTTGCAGATCTTGAAGTGAAAACCAGGGAGAAGCTTGAAGCTGCCAAAAAGAAGACTAGTTTTGAAATTGCTGAGCTTAAAGAAAGACTAAAAGCAAGTCGTGAAACCATCAACTGTTTAAAGAATGAAATCAGAAAACTTGAAGAAGATGATCAGTCTAAAGATATGTGACAAGTGCTTACTTGAGTGTGTACTGAAAATGGAAAGACTTCAGTCATGGAATTGTATGAGCTCTCTTCAGTTCTGTAACTGAGACTATGAGAATTTCACTGGCAAATGATTGAAGTTTGTGGCAATCAACTCCATAAATGAAAAAAAAAAAAAAGAAAGAATGTATCCTTGTTTTATAGTTAAAATCTGTGGGTACTTAAAGATTTATTTCGAATGGAAGTGGTCTTGAAGACCAGACTACTTTTTCTTTAAAAACTGCATTTGAGTTGTTTATGAAAACTTTGTATTAGGTCTTGTATTAGTTCAGTGTGATTTTACAAAATGCTGGTGTTTACTTTTTTTACTTTTTTTTTTTTTTCTACTGATTGTTTAGAGATGCATCTTTAAAGCTAAAAATAAAATATGCAGGTTTTTTATTTTAATGTTTTTTGTCTCTGTCCAGCTGTGGGCTTCAAGAACGACTGTAAATAGCATACCATGATTTAAGGCAGAGGTTGAAATACAAAGGTGTGCAAGTTAAGTCTGGTTACAGTGATTTTTGGCATGTCTCTGTTATCAGCACAGTGAAAACACCTTCTGAAAACAGGATTTTAAATGGCTTGTATATCTACAGGTAGGAGTTTCTAGCCCCAAAGGTGCTTTAACACGTATAAATGCATCAGTGCTACAAACTATGCTCAGAAGCAGCAAATTATTCCAGTACTGTTTTGTAGGATTTTGTTTCATATTTGTACTGTACTGCAGTTACTCCATCAAATGTTATCTCTGCCACTTCTTCCTCCTCTCACTCTTCCCCTGCTCCAGCCTGGTGTCCCTCCCACGGGAGGCAGTCTTCCATGAATTCCTCCAATGGGAAAGCTTCTCATGAGCTACATTTCTTCAGGAAGCGTGAAGTCCCCCATGAGGTCACAAGTCCTGCCAGCAAGCCTGCACCGCTGTGGGCTCCTTTCCATGGGGCCACAGGAGCCCATCCAGTGCACACTTCCCCTGGGATCACACTCTGTTTTGGGCATCCCTTTGCTCTGGTGTGAGGTCCTCCACTGGCTGCAGGTGGATCTCTGCTCCAGCACCTGGAGCGTCTTCTTCCTCACTGACCGCAGTGTCTGCAGGGCTGTTCCTCACATATTATTCTCCCTCCACTCCTGTTCCCCCCTGCCCAAGCAGGTTTTTTTTCCCCTTTTTAAATCAGCAACCTATTGGGCTCAGCCTTGGCACGTGGCAGGTCCATCCAGGAGCCATCTGCCGTTGGCTCTGACGCGGGGGAAGCTTCTGGCATCTTCCCACAGAAGCCGCTCCTATAGCCCACTCACTACCAAAGCCTTGCCACATAAGTCACTAGCAAGTGTTCCCCCAAAAAATCAGTGCATGATTTTATCAATCCTTTGAGAGTGAAACACTCATTTCTCCATATCTGAAACTACTGCTGATTGATGGGCTTTTACATGGCTTGGTAAACTGAAATGAAAGTTTCATCAGTCAATATGTAGACTTTGGGTTCTCATTAAGAACAGCAACTTGGCATACTTGGTTTATGGTATTAATACACACAGGTTGAGGAACAGCTTGTACCGTGGTATCCGCTCACAACGTTCCTAGCAGCACAGAATATCCAAATCTGTCAATTTTTGGCTACCTAAGTGCTTTGGTTTCTTTATTCAGTAGCCAATTTAATTTTAAGCAGCAGCTGAAGAAGAATGCCGTTTTCAGAGCTGTGCACTGAGTAATATTTGCATGAGCTATGGTGAAACAGGAATGGAAGCACAATTTTTGGTTATTATTTTCACATTTGTCAGTTAAAATAATAGTAATGATGACCAACTAAAATGGAATATTAAAGAGATTTTGCAGGAGCTGTGACTAACGTGGACAGGTCTGCCAAAACAGACTTGAACAAACCAAAAAATAACGGAGATGTACCTTTTAAATCCAAGTTTTTTGTATTTTTTTTGTTTGCATCCAATAAACAGGCTAGTGTCCTAGAATGCAAGAGCAATGATGTTGGTTCCACTGCTAGTAGCCATCAGTATGCTAGACCACTGATGTAATTTGTTTGGAGTTAATGGTGTTGTTTTCCTCGTTTTTTCTTTCAGCTTCTTGTAATTTTTTTCTTCTTCTTTGCACTCTCTGCAAAGATCCTGAGGGAGTCATTAGACTTCTCTCTCAATAATAAGAAAACAGTCCTACTTTGCTAACACAGCTGTCTGTGTTGAGTAGTCACTGTCAATAGACAACAGGAAGAGCACCTTCTGCTCTACGAAGTTCCATGTTACGATCTGTGTTTTTATTAGAAAACACTTTTCTCAGATGCTGAGAAAAGCAACTGAGCCCAGTATTAGACAGTAACTAAATTCTGGGAGAAGTTAACAACAATTAATCATAGACTCAGTCATAGAGTATCCTGAATTGGATGGGACCCACAAGGATTGAGTCCAGCTCCTGGCTGTGCACAGGCCATTCCCAAGAACTGCATGGACCTTGGAGGTTGTGTTTGTTCCCTTGTGCTCTGCAGTTAAAAGTTACTGATACAAACACCTGAGAGTGTGTGTGTACACCGTAAATTTACAATAAGTGTTGATCTTCTAGTGCATACAATTTTCAAAGTTATTAGAACTGAAATGGAGTGGGTCACCTAAAGACACAGTTGCATTTCAACTCCATCACCTTGAAGAAAAAGACAAACCCAAATGCTACTCTCCACTTTATTTTTGGCAGCCCTACGAAGATGCAATTCCAGAAAAATAGTTCCAGTTTGTGCTTGCCAGGTTGCAAACTTAAATGCTGTTTATATTGCTGAGACTGACCTTAGACTGTGGCTTCATCCTGAGTTATCGTTGGGAAACAGGGTTGTATTTAAATCTTGCTTTGCAGAGAAGGAAAAAAAATCTCACTATGCTTTCGGTACTGTTTGGTATCACTGAATTGCACAGTGATTTGTTCAGTTGCCTATACTAAAGCTTTAGCCACCACTTGAAGCAACCGTTTTGCTAGGTAAAGATAAAGATGGTTTATCTCAGTTTGCATGCTTACTGTTAGGAGTTTTACCAGTGAGCATCAATATCAAATATACAAAGCTATTAGTGTCTGCCATTTCCACTATAAAGACTTGGGCATTTTGACTACTCAATACCCAGTATGATATATCACTAGTCCTTTTCTTACCTAGCTCCACTCCACATAACTCAGTTGTTTCCTTTCAGTTCAACAGTCAGACTGTGAAGTACTATAAGGCTGTTGCCCAGGACGTTTCTCACTGAAAGTGCCGTTTTCTGACAGATGTTTAGATACAGTTAAAGAACTTTTGTAGTCTGTAGAGATGGAACTGGAAGGAGCATTAAAGCACTGTGTTGATTTTCTTTCTAGACAGATGTTAATAATAACACCAACCTTTTGCTGCTTATGCATTTCATCCGTATAAATACATCATTGTGCGTTTGTGTCTTAAGGAGAATACAGACTTAAGAGCATCTCTGGTTGTATTCAGATGTGATGTTTTTCAAACACCAGGTGGCAGGAATGTCCAAAATATTCTCCAGTCCCCACAGCAGCGTAATTACTGGGACTTTGGCGGATGTGTGACATCTTTGGTTGAACTCATTTGTTTTGAGACTTGGTCATCTGATGAGAACACCTGTATTTGTTTCTGTAGAGGTGACCAAATTATCTCTTGCATGTTACAGAACTGTTCAGCAGCCTTGTCAACAAATCAAGGGTGCCAGGAAGCACAAAATAAAGCATGAATGTTTACAATTTTTCTTCATTTGGGAAGGGAAGGAACTTTCAAAATACAAATCTCAGGTTGCTTTTAGTGTTTTGTTTTGTTTATGGGTTTTTTTAGGCCAAGATTATGTGACAATATGAGTGCACAAAACATAATTTAGGCACTCTGCTGGGCTGCATACTTTGCTTGCACTCAGTTGCAGGTCCAAAATGGCAGGATTTTACACCAGTAAAAGTAATCACCTTTTACAACTTAAAGTTGATAAAGTTAATAAATTTTTTGACTACTTACTGCTTAATGAAAACTACAAATGAACCTTTGGCTTCCAAGTGTGTTGGAACTTCTCATTTTCCTGCATATAGCAGGGAAGAACAGTTTCACTTAAGAGGGGGAAGAAAAGAGAATTAGGATGGTAGAAAATAATCGCAACAAGAAGAAATTAATGTTTATATAAATAATTATATAATTTTATTATATAAATATATATTTAGTTGGGATTTATGTAACATTCCCTTATGATACATTCATACTATATCCATTTTAAAATGTTTTAAGCTAACACATGAAGTCATGTAAGTTTCTAGTGAAAGTCTTGCCTATGCAAGTAGGTAACACACATCCAAAATTAAAATTTATGTCTTGATTTTCATTGGAAAAATCTCTTGAATATCAGTGATTAGGCCACAAAAAGAGCTTCATTAACAATATACAGTATTTGTCCCACTCTGCCCCTAATAATGACTGTATTTTTAAGGTGTTCATTTGTTAAATGAGAAGCTGGCCCTTCTTCCCACACTTGTGGGCAATTATGTACTTTAGGACAGAAAACAAATTTCATTTGATCTACTACTGGCTTCTGCTTTGCAAATACTTTCACCTGAAGTGACCAATAGCTTTTTTACTTCTTAATACATTAATTCTGCAATGCTGGGCAAATCTCACTTTTTTTTTCAGTCTACAAACCAGCTTTTTTCAAATTGCACATTTTATCTAACCTCTGATCTAGAATGTTGATAAAAAGCATCTCTATGTTTTCTAAGGTAAGGATTAATCCAGGTTATTTTTGTTTTAATTACTGTCCTGAACAGAGTGTTAGCTGTGTTCCACCTATAGTTCCATTCAGGTCCCAAGCCACCTGAACTCCACGTAGGTAAAAAGGAGAATGTTGAGAAGTTATGTTTGAGGAGCTTGCAGTTAACTTTGCTGTTATTTCCTGGTTTCTTTATGGAAGTTTATCTAAAGCATTTACTTGGTAAGCTAAATATTCCTGAGTAAAACTTGAGTTTGCATCACACAGTTTTAGTTCTTCACCATGAGATCATGAGACTACTCTCCCATACTGCTGCCCAGTGAGCTGTAGACAGTCGGCTCTGCAAGGCTTCTCTAGGACTGGGCAGGGAACAGGCAAGGAAAACCATAACCTCATGTAGTGATTAGGGTATTAGAGAAAAAAACAGAGTCCTTTAAAAAAAAAATTAAATATATATATACATATTGCACAACTGGAACTGGTTTTTTTCCTTCTTGCTACAGGTTAAGTATGTTTGCATGGTGAAGAAAGACACAGAACTAAACTAGACAAACTGAACTTCAGCACCCATTACATAGTGTTTAAAATGATCAAAGCATCTGCTGCTGTGCAAAGCTTTGTGGTTGCTCTGAATCTTCTTTGTATAGTCCTTATCATGGACAAGAGCCAGGAGTGCAGTGTTAGATGAAGGTGGGCACTGCCTTGGATCACAACAGAAAGTCGTGGCCCATGTCAGAGGGCACGGCTGATTTGGGGTGCACTCAACTGCCAGCCCTGAAAGTCACCAGCCACAAGGCTGCTCCTCCTGGGTGGTACTTTGTGCTCCTGAAGCATCTCATCCCTGATTGGTCTGCTACTCCTGCATCCTGATAGATTCACTCAGCATTATTTAATAGTCAGGAGTCTACAATTTCAAAAAGCAAACACAGTCTAGCTGAATTTAAACTAAACAGTGTTGTGAGTTTTGCTTGTTTTTTATTAGTAAATAAGAAATGAGTCCTAGTCCTTGTGCATTTGCTGAGAATAAAGAAGATATGTTTCTAAGGTTGTAAATTCTTTCTAGTATTTTTTCCCCTCAGAGATAAAAGGCAGAAACAAAATCATTACTTTTTGGAACAGGCTGATGGAATGTGTATTTTAAAAAGGAAAAGCAGTAAAACTCTTCATGGATTCATTGTCTGAAAATACTTTGTTCATAGTTTAATCTGACCCCACGTGGTACTAAACACTTGCAATTGCTCTGTCTCTGTGTTTAGAGGTGGAAATGCTCAGTACTTCACTAAATAAACCTGACCTTCCATCCTTGTGATGTGAGTGAATTTCAATCAGACCTCTGGTGAAGGAAGGTGATAAATCAGTAAATGAAGAAGCCACATTTTAATAGTAGAAGGGACACTAGTAATGTTTTATATTCCATGATATTGTTTAGTAATGTTTTATTTTTCATGATATTTAAGACTTTAAAACATTCCTTTACAAGTATTAAGCTAAGGCTTTTGGCAATCTGAAGATACCCAATGCATAAATTTAAACAAACTACTTGTCAGTTTGTCACCTAGCCATTGCTACTCTATGCTCTCTTGCTGACTTCACAGTAAAATTATTTTTTGCACTGTATTTTGCACATTTGCCAAATGATTTGGCCTTTATAGGTTCCATCATTCTCCTCAGTTCTATGCTACAGCTACTTCACCACTCAATAAATACTAGACAAATTATCTGTAAGACAAAAAGCAGTGTAACTTGGTTTTGCTGCTGCCGTTAGTTCCTGAGCTTTACCTGATTCTGTTGCTATAGAGTGTTAGCTTCAGTCTTGCTTAAACCTAGTGAAAACTCTGGAAATGTTGTGACCATGGAATAGCTGGGCACACTCTAGCATGTTGAATTGGTTAGCAGCCATTCTATACCTGCATCACTTCCCCGTGGCCTTGTCTAAAAATACCCTTAAGAAACCAAAATGCTGTGGCTGAACCTCTATCCTAGTATCCCTGATTAAAAAAAAAAAAAAAAAAAAAAAAAAAAAAAAAGCTGATCTACTGTATTTTAATAATAGTAACATTTTGTAAATGCCATGTAATGCTAAGTCATTGATGTTTCACATCAGATGCTTGTTATCCTTACAGCTTTGGTAGGAATTTCTGTCTAAAAAATCCCCATCACCACATAAATCAACTCAGTTCATTCTGATCTCTTTACTGCTCCATAGTCATTAGGAGCAGTAGTCCAGGTTTTTTGAGGACTGACTGTGGTTTACTCTACTGGGGTTAGAATTGCATCCAGACTAACTTCAGTGAAGACACTTTGTAATTGCAAAGCAGAACTGGATTTGAAATAACATTCTCATGATCAAAGATTCCAAGAAGCTTTTGTAGTAATTGGAGAATAACAACTATATAAAATGTGCTTGCTTCTCATATTTAAATGAGGCATAAAGATAAAATGCATGAGAGGCATATTAAATGAACACACAGATACTTTATCTGATAAGACCAAAGCAATTGAGTGGGATTTTAATTTAGGCATTTGACTGACTTTGTGAAAAAAGAAATGTTTTTGAAGTAATGCTGGCCTCGCTCCACAATATCTGAAAGGTTCACTCAGTTGTGGATTTCTCCACAGGGCTATTCCCTTCACTGATCTTATTCATATTGTATCCTGAGAATACTGCACATGTTAAATGCACAGAGGCAGAGCTCCAGGCCTGAAGACCTGCAATCTGAATGGGCAATATGGGATGGGTGGTATAATAATTTGCAGTTCTTTACTCCAAGTGTAAGCAATGTCTTTCAGCTGTAAAATTATACCCTTCATCCACTTTGATCTGAAGAAACGTCCAATACAGTACAATTCTCATCCTGTGGCAACACAACTCAGTCTGACTATAGTGGGTAAGAGAAGCAACTGTTGTCTATGAATTTACCAACTTTAACAAATCAGACTTACTTTAAAAATCGTAGTATTCCAGGAAGTCACCTGCATGAAAAATGTTGTTATGGTTTTAAAAAAGGAGAGATGGAAAAAGAGTTGAGCAAAAATATTCTGCAAATCTGCCATTTGTAGCTAAAAGGCTGTTTGAGGGTTAAAGTGGGTGCATGTTTGGTACAGAGTTAAGTAGCCTTGGGAAAAAAACCTTAAGAACAGACACTCTAAGCATCTTGCTTCATACTTTGATAAAATAATCCCGTACTCACCAATTTTGAAAGCAGAACAAAAAAACCAAATACTTCCGGCTGCTTCACAGAGGTCTGTGCTGATGAGGAGCTCTCATTTAAAACCAGCATATGCAGTCTACCCTGAGCTCTGACGCAAAGAGCAACTAATTGAACATCTCAGGAAAGGCCAAGAGCGTGACAGAGAGAGTAGGAAAAACCCATCAAAGATCATCTATGGTCCGCAGTTACCAGTTTGGCTCTCCTGACATAATGAAGCTCTCCGCCGTGAGGGGCAGAAGTTTTCTTCGCAGTACAATGGACTTCCCCAAGAGGCAGGCTCATAAACTTCACCTTTTCTCACTTCATCTTGAAGGTCTGTTTCTTTAGGGTTCTTTAATGTAAATACAAGACTTCTTTTTAAAAAAATGCTTCATGAAAACAAAAACTGTTCTGTCATCTTTCCGTCCTCCTGCAAGCAGTGAAGCAGCAGGAAATAAACACAGTTGGGCAAATTTCTATTAATAGAGTTAGTTAGTCCCACCTGAACCAAACCGCTTCAGGAAAAGTCTTATGAGCAAAACTTCCTTGGTCTCCATCTTTCAGACTCTTCCCCATACTTGTTTCTGCATGAGGGAATAATGTTGGTATATATTTTGATTTTGTCCGTAAATTGCCTTAAAATGTAAGGTATTATATGCTACTGAAGGGAAATCTAATTATTTCTGCTTGAAATAATTATTGCTTAAAATATCATTATGTTAACAACTCTGCTTTTATTTCCCTTGTTTCAAGCAATTATGTAGTTTGCTTCAACTGGCTTATGTGTGAACTTAGGCCATCCTAAAAGTGAGAAATAATATGCTGGGTACAAAATGAGGCAGTGTAAAAACAGCTTTACATTCCATTACCAATAGTTCTGCCTTGCCACAAATCACCTTTTCTTCTTCTATGCCTCTTCTGAGGGAACATGCCCAAAGTTATTTCCACAGACTTTTACATTGGCTGTCTCAGGTCCAAGTTTAAAAGTTATTTTTTCAAGAGCCTGGAGTGGTTCATCACTTTGGATGGCCCATTACCTTCATTCGGTGGTTTCTGCACACATGGTAATAAAGTTCTTTTTTTCCTGAAGAAGCCCACTCCTTATATGATGGGGAGAAATGAAAAAAACCCTGCCATTTATGCTTTTCTTCTCTTAAAACATGGGGTATGTTCACTACTTCAGCAACAGCTACATAAACTGAGCCTTTCCCTAAGGAGGGGTGAGACCCTTCCGGGGCAGGGTAGGTGATACCTTTCAGAGCGCTCCAATTTCCACCTCTCTGTATAAATCACACTGCTTTGTTATCTACTCATGTCCAGATGTGATTTTGGAGTCTGTGGAGCAACAGCACATGAATGAAGCTGTGCCTGCTATACCAGTGTTCAGAACAGCTGACCTTGCACTTCCTTTGACCACTGCTTTCACTAAGAAATTACGATTAAGAGGCAGAAGCGTAATCCTGCCAGTGTGAGCTTGGGTTCCCTCTGTAGATTTACTGCTGAGTAGGTAGAATTGTTTTGGAATATAGAGAGTGTGTTTTACTGTTTCTCAACATGATAATTTGTCTTCTTCAGGGAAGCTTTTATGTTTTTCCTGAATTATTATATCCATCCCAGAGAAACTGCACTTATCCATGAGTCCAATTTATGTCACTATTTATACAAAAGTTCATTTGAAGTATTTTATTGAATTTTATTTTTTCTACTCCAGATAGGAAAAACATGGGATTAAAACAATCACCGTTATATCTGATTTTGTTAAGTCAGTTCTATCACTGCTAGGAGAAAAAAATTCAGGTTGCAACTTTAAATTCTTCCTGAGCATACCAAAGGACAATATTCTAGGAAAAGCCATGGTATCATTCTCATTGCACAGGACAGCTAATTTGTATGTAAGAGAGTTTCAGAAAGGCAGATACACAACTCCGGTATGTAATGTAGATTAGAAGTTAACATTATTTTCCAAAGACAGTTGAGTTATTCTGCCAACCTTAATGTCCCTTAGCTATGCAAATCACCAAGTAGAGCAGCGATTATCTGCCTGTGACAATGCGGGTCTTTCCACTACTGCTGAGGATAGCTTTTTGAGAAGGTATCCGCTGCCCCTAAAGGCACTGGTTGCCCGAGGGTCATTTTAATAATCTTTGAACATGAAAAAAAAATTTAAATGTAGTCCTGGAACCTGAAATGCTTCATTCACCCACTCATGAAAAGCTGTCTGTAAGCTGATGCAAAATTCATACAGTAAGAGCTGTTCTAGTAAAAGTTTACATCAGTTTGCCAGTTTTCTTCCCATACTGTCTCATGTTATCACCAGACTTTCTGCTACTGCCCTGCATTTACTGATTGGAAACCATAGCAGGACATATTCTTATAATAATACAGACCCAAGGAGAAAGTTATGTTTTCTCTCTAGTAGTCACCATTCATGATTTATAATATACACTGTGAAAAGACTGGAAAAAAAAATTGATTGATTTAAATCTGCCTTAATTTTTGACCAAAGGCAAAAACTCCACACACTGGTGCTTAATCATACTTTGCATCAAGTACAAGCATGCAGTTTTCCATACAAATTCCATAGGGTGTTTAATCTGCTATTGCAAAAATACTTATTTGCATACAATCACACCCTACTGTGGTTTCAAATGTTTTCTGAGAATACATTTTGAGACTATTATCTTAACCTCACTGCCTTTCTACCCACATACAGGCTAACAGACATGCAAACCCTTTAATTTCCATTCAGGCCTGACTGTAATTAAGTTGAAGTACATTTCTTCTTTAAAACTATAGGACTCAGCTTATTCCGTAAGTATTGCTGAGGAATACACAGTTGTTAAATTGCTGAGCTGTGGCAGGATTTTCAGCTTACAAATAAAAGTTCTTGTTACAGGAGAAGACAGTGATGGGCAGTTTGGGGTGCTGCTGTAGTCTGAACTGTTTGTTCACGCTGTGCGTGCCAGGTGTTGAACAGAAGCAGTCAGCCACAAACAGCATTACCTTACCTTTCAAAGATCTTAACCCAAGTACTAAGAAGCACTGACCCTAGTTAGACATATCAGGATGAAGAAGATCTTTTTACTGACTTTCTTGTTGGAGACAGGTTTGATCTAGGTGCAGATAATATGTACCTATACAAACACATCACAGGTCATGGCAGCACATGCTATGCCAGGTCAACTCTTCCCCATCATTCAGTGTCTGACAAATGAAATATGTCATTTGTTTAAAGAAGACGTTGGAAGTAAAAAACCAAAAAACCTTAGGAACGGACAACAGTACCACTTACTGACTCCTGCCATAGCTGCACCCTGACAATCAACTCCTCTTCTTGACATTCTGCAAAGTATTCTAGTATTTTGTCAAGCCACTAGACAGAAAGTACCGTAGCTGACTCTGGCTTTATTTATGACAAATCCAAAGGGTCTTAGCCCCACAATGTGCTTGAATTGCATTTTAATATGTAGTTGTTAGCCTGGAGCAATATATTCCATTTCTGTCATGATTATGCCCTCTGAAATAATGTATAGTTGGGGCACAAGCATGTGGTAAGAACCCATCTTAAGAAGCCAGAAGCCATAGGTTGCAATGGGCCTCTGGAAGCCACATAGGACAGGCAAAGCGGGGCCAGTCAGCCCAGATTGCTCAGGAACACGTTTAGTCAGACTCTGGGTATCTCCCTGGAAGGTCAGATGCCTCTCTTGGCAACTTCTTACAATATCCGACCACCTTCATGATAGAAAGAAAGACAGAAAGAGACAGAAAGAGAGATAGACTGAAAGAGAAAGAGAAAAAATAAATCTCTGAATCTAAGCAGAACTTAGCAGGATGTGTCCATTCCCTCTCAACCTATCACTGTGCTCCTCTGAGAAGAATTTGGCACATATTTTCATGTGGGCAAAAGCAGTAAGTTCTTCCTGTAGCTGCCTCCTTAAGACAATACACCCTGACCGTGTCGGTGTCTCTGTCCTATATTAGCTGCCAAATGGCCATCCTGCATCAGACTATACATGTATCCCTAACTCGCTTCTGGACTTAGTGACCGGGACTAAACAGTCAAGGGTAGAAAGAAAAGTCAGGTACAGCACAATTTTTTAATATATATATTCAGGTTTTTGTAAATCATTGACTAGGAAAAATCAGAACCAAAGGCCACTGTATTCCATTCAATTACTAGCTGCTAATGCACTGCTTTGCTTTTATTTCCTTTATTGGTTTTGCCTGCATTACTTTGCAGCTAGAGGCCAAATTTCCACTTCTAGTCTAACACCCATGCTGTTCAACAGGAGATCCTTTTGAAACTCGTTGCTGTCAGCTTCGTAGTGCACTACTGTGCAGGATTTTGCATCAGCAGCAAACTGTGCTGCTGCTTTTACTCAAGTCTCTTTCCAAGACCATTTCTGAGTATGCTAACTAGTGCAGGTCCCAGCATGAATCCCTGTGGGAGTCCAATCTACTCTCTCACATTGTAAAAAATGACTATTTATTGCTACCTTGTTAACCCTTCTCTTTAAGCTAGTTACTAATTCACAGGACAGGCTTCCTTCCTAGCCTGTGACAGCTAGTACTCTAACAGCACTGCTGAGAGACAGTGCCAGAGGCTCATTTGAAATCACCACAATGAATGTACCACCCTGGATTATCAGTTTGTTGCTTTCGTCAAAGAACTTCATGATTATGACAAAGCTCCTCTATCAAAAAAAAAAAAAAAAAAGCATGTTGATTTTTCCACAGTCTGACGTCTTTGTCTGTACGCTAAAGCCTCACCCCACCTCTCTTGTCACTGGTTAGCTTCTGTGACCTGAGACAAGTCTTGCTGACTATTCCAAACAGGAGGGCTCAGTTCCTGAAAATGGACACTTATGTTCCTTGAATCTGAAATTACTGTCTCAAAAATTCTCTCTCGGTTGTTTTCCAACTATGAAGGTGGTTACATTCCATAAATTCTTTCTTCAGCGATGTTCCCAAAACATCTCTGACCACTTTCACATGTACCTCCCAGCAAGCTAATTCTGCTCTTAAAATTCCAGCCCAGAAGTTCAATTAAGCAATTTCAGTGGATTGATTTCAGAGCTTAAGGAAGATATAATAACTCTGTGATGGCTATAGCACACCCTGAGTGTGTGGAAAACAATAATTTATAAGTTCACAGATTGAGGACGAAATGAAACCCATGTCCCCCGTGAATTTCAGGCTTTCTAATCACTGAACAACAGGAAAAGGACAGGCTTCTCCTAGCCTTGAATAGGCACATTCTGCACAAAAGGTGTCTAGGAAAAAAAACTGTCATGGACTCCAAGTGGAGCAAGCAGCTCCTTCCAGCTCTGTTATTTTGAGGATTTTGAGGGACTCACTTTTGAATTTTGCATCTGGACTTGCCTGCCTTGCCTGCCTTGCCTCTACACTGAAACACTGAGACACTTGCTGTGTTTGCAAAATGGAGTATTTGTCAGTGTCCTGGTTATGAACTCTCGGTGTGGACTTCACTGAACATTCCTGAATTAGCACTATCGTGGCTGAGGCAAAGGTGCACACACAGTCCACCCACAAGTTTTCCAATAGCAGTTGTAATACTGGCTCATGGGACACAACTGACACAAGCCCAGCAAGTGTCAAGATTATTTAGCACTATTCCCCAATCACTGTGACTTCAGTCACATAAATGTCATTTCACAGGGAAAAGTTTAGCCGGCATCTTTTTCAGAGTGTATCCCAAGTGGTCCTGTTCGTCTGCTTGCTTCCATCACATACCACATAGGAAACCTGGAGAGAGAAGCAGATGCAATTGAATTCACCCGCCACCAAGACTCTTCAACATTAACTGCCACAAGTCCGAGCTGTGCTGTACCAAGGCCTGCTGCAGACCTAACCCACATTTCCTTGCATGCAAAATGAAACTCTAGTGCTTCTCTTGCACTAGCATGTGCACAGACGTAATTCCACTAGTGCTAATGAAGTATCGACTAACACAATGACAAGTGTCCTAAGAATATCTAAGTATTTACTCACTAAATTAATAAGGCAAAGGGCACTTGTTGCATGCAGAGATTTAAAATAACCATTTCCTTCTGTGAGAGGCCTCTATTCTACCCCCCAAAAGGTACAAAGTAGAAAAATGCTGTATGATAAGCAGCCTAATTCTATCATACTTGGTGCCCACAAGGAAGTAAAAAACACAGCTGCACACGTTGCCTAATTTTTAAAAGTCTGTCATTGTGATGGTGTTCTTCAGACGCTGCTTTGGATAAAGCACACAGTCAGGTGTACGCAGTTCTGAGGCCCTTAATCAGGTTTATATCCCACTTGTTTATTACAGGCATATTAACCTGGAAATAGACGTGTACATTCAACAAGCTGATGGTTCTCCAGGGAAACTATCATCAAGAAGTTACAGGATCTGCATATGACAGCCTTTTTTAGGAAAATGAAACCAGTTTGATTTGGTTACACAGAACAGTAACTTGTGAGAAGAACTGAACTAGTATATATACTTGTGAGGCCCAAAAAGCAGCTTCACTTGCAATGATGTTTTTCAGCCTTTCAATATTCAAACATCTAGCATTTCTAAGAATAAACTACCTAATACCTCAGACAACAAGCTCAAACTAAAATGAGGGCAGAGGAGATATCTAAATTTAAAATTACATTTTTGCAACTCATTGTGTTATGTTTAAAAGTTTACTGACCAACTGGCACAACAATTATCCTGTTCTTCACAGAATATTACTTAGAATTCATGGATCCTTTAATCTTGTCAGTGGTTTATTTGTACAAGGACAAGACAAAACTGAGGAAAACCAAATTACAAAACATATAGCTATCAGAAGTATTCCTGAATGGTCAGTTCTGCTCCACTTTTCCCTGTAAGTACAGAAAGTTTGTCCTATTCCAGCAGTCATTTCAGGAAAATTTCACTACGTGAATTAAAATGTCCAGCTGCAAGACACCTTTATTTACTATTGGATTCATACTTTCTTTTTCACTTTTGAGTGAAATCACAACTAATGACAATACTCAATGGAGCAGTAAACTACAGATTTAAACTAGCTCAACTTTGCACTTCCTTCTGAAAAAAACCCCCCACCCAACTATTAACTTTACTGTGGAGGTGTGCTTTCATAAGAAGGGAAGGATCTGGCCATAAGTAGCTGCTCTATGGCCCTTACTGTATGCAGAGGGTTTGTTTGGTTGTGAAAACACAAACTTCTTGATGTGATGTACAAAGGGTTATTCTACTTGACATGCCACACATGAGGGGATGCAGAATGTGACGTGACTGGAGTTATTCTGTTCAGCTAGCACACTAAGTCAAACTCACTCTCTTTGTAAATTTGTTTTCCAGCTTCTGAAATGTTGTTATAGTCTGAATATGTGGGGTTTTATTTTCAAAAAGAAGGGTTTTTTTAGTGTTAAATGGATTTTTAATGTTGAATGTGGGTCAGAATACAAATACTGGCGGTAACCTCCTGTAGCAGAGAAAGCGCACAAGCTTCTGCACTGCATTTCAACCAGGCACATGCTTTCACCACAGTCATAAACCAGGAAAGAATGTTTATAGTACAGCCCTCACCTATAGCTGTGTTAGGTGGTGCCTACAGGAATATCAAAGGCCTTCTGTATAACAAAACAAAGTGACTGCAAAGTTCTGTGATTTGTCATGAGGCTGTTGCTATGATTTTATTTTTAAGAGAAACTGTATACTCTTCTAAATTTACTGCAAGAGCAGAAGTTATAGTTGAACCATTAAGGATCTGAGTCCATATTCATCCCCAAAAACATATCCAGGCTTTGTGCTGGTGTAGACATACCTCATAACAGTCAGAAAAGGCTTCCTTGAGAAGAAGAAAGATACCAAAGTTCTTGAAAAAAATAGATATAAGTCTTCATTTCATGGCCTTGAGAAGTTTGTTGCCATGAGTCTCTGAACATATGAAAGGAAACTGCAGAAACACAATGCAGAATTTGGAATTCTATTCCCCAAGAGTCCTCTCTTTGTCAGGTCCAGACATTAAGAAAGAATAGAAAATAAATAAGAAAACACAGTTTTAATCTGATAAATCACAGACTCAATTAGGTTGGAAAAGGCCTCTAAGATGACGGAGTCCAAACTGTAACCAACCACTGCCTTGTCAACTAGACCAAAGCACAAAGTGCAGTTGCCTCTTGAACACCTAAAGCAATGGTGACTCCACCTTCCCCAGCCAGTCCATTCCAATGGTTATCAACCCCTTCCATGAAGAATTTCTTCTTGATGTCCAACCTGAACCACCCTGGTGGAGCTTGAGGCCATTTCCTCTTGTCCTGTTGCCAGCTGTATGGGAAAAGAGGATGACCCCCACCTTACTACAGTCTCTTTTCAGGTAGTTATGGAGAACAATAAGGTCTCCTTTTTTCCAGGCTAACCAACTTCAGGTCCCTCAGCTGCCTCTCATATATACCCTCTAGACCATTCTCCAGCTCCGTTGCCCTCCTCTGGACACACTCCAGCACCTCAATGCCTTTCTTGCAGTGAGGAGCCCAAAACTGACACAGGACTTGAGGTGAGGCCTCACCAGTGCTCAGTATAGGGGGAAAAACATCTGCTGTTAAAATGTATGTGACTGGATTGTAGTCCTGCTTACAGAATTGAATACTGCCTAAATCAACATAGGCCAAGGGCAAAACCACTTGACTTGCAGAGTCCAAATTTTGTTATAAAAGCCACCAAAACATGTCGGTACCATCCTCTAAGAATTCAAGAAATGAAACAAGAGTGGTCTATGAATCAACACTGAAATACATTAGGACAGTGCTATAAGAACTTCTGGAAATACAATCTACCATATGTCTGATGCAGTCCAAATCTATTTCCTCTTAAAATACTAAGAATCTTTCCAAAATACTTATATGACCTAATTTTTAAATTCTGTTGCCTCAGAAAAGCCATGCATTTAGCACACCCTGTAGTAGCTGTATAATACTGTCTCAGTTTGAAAGACAGGTATCTACTAGGGAGGGACAGGGTCACTCTAGGAGTGGAGAACTCAAATCCCCTCTCTCCAAGTTATTATAATTTAGAAAATTAAAGGGGCTTTCAGGCAGACGTATTGAGGAAGGAATAATAGTTCTTTACTAGTAAATATAGTAAGGCAAACAAACAACAACAACTACAGCATTAATAATAAACAGAACCAGGAACCTCGAGGGGCTTTGTTTCACAAGCCCGGTGCAGTCTGATCCCTTGGGACCCCGAGAGCACCAAACTGGAGCGGTGGAAGCTCCCGGGCTGGTGGCTGGAGCAGCAGGATGTCCCGGCAGGCAGGGGGGTGTCCCGGCAGGCAGAGGGGTGTCCCGGCAGGCAGGGGGGTGTCCCGGCAGGCAGAGGGGTGTCCCGGCAGGCAGAGGGGTGTCCCGGCAGGCAGAGGGGTGTCCCGGCAGGCAGAGGGGTGTCCCGGCAGGCAGGGGGGTGTCCCGGCAGGCAGGGGGTGTCCCGGCAGGCAGGGGGTGTCCCGGCAGGCAGGGGGGTGTCCCGGCAGGCAGGGGGTGCGGGGCTACAGCGGAGCACAAAGAGCAGCGATGGAGAAGCCGCGATGGCCGGGCAGGGCTGGCCCAGCTCCAGCAGGGCGGGGGAAGGGGCTCAGAATTCCTGGGCACACGGGCAGATGATGGTAGAATTCCCAGGACCGGACTTTCTGTTGACAGCGGACTCCTCCCGCAGCAAGCAGCAGCCTGGCCGTCCCCTCCAATGCCCAGAGCAAGAAGAGCCCCCAGCTCCCCCAGCCCTGGCCTTTTCCTGCCCCAAAACTCGTGTGATCTTCCCCCTTCTGACTTTTGGCCACGTCTTTTGTGTTGGTCAAGCACCATCTAAGCACCAGTATTTAGTCTCTTAGCAACTTATGGTGAAAAATCCTATAAGAAGAAAACAAACAAACAAACAAACAAACCCCAACCAACCAACCAACCAACCAACTAACCAACTAAAAAACCCCCACAAAATACCATATAAATAATACCATATAAAAAATGCTGAAGCAAACAATTTGAAAAGTTTAGTTACTAAAATAATAGATTTACATATTTTATTGATGGATGAAACATTTATGGAAAAGCTTAAAGATGGTAGCAGCATCTAATTTTTAAAAGAGAGAGAATGTGAACTATAGTAAAACAACACAGAAGGTGTTTGACTTCAAAGTTGACCTAAAGAAAGTTTAGCAAGATCTAATAGAAATTAAGATGCCATCAAAGGACTTAAAGCAATAAAAGTTCATAATTTACAAAAGTCTGTAAGCAGCTATGTAGTCTTTGAAAGACTTCTAATTGATGCAGCATCTGGACAGAGCTGAAATAGTCTCAGTTTGGAATGACAGAAATGATTGCAGATATGAGCAGCAACAAATATGTCATGGATCCAAAACACCTATGTAGTGAGAACAAGAAGGAACAACAACAGATCAGAAATTCCCACCAGGAAGGCAACACAGCAAGGTCTCAAGAAGCAAGAAAATCCCCTGGAGAAAGATCTATAGTAGCCACAAAGTGCAGCTCCAACATCTAAATACTGAATTGGTGTGTCAGTAAATGAATGAGCTGGGTAAGGTAACACTCAGGTGTAAGGATGATCAATTTCACACATGGACAAACACAGCACTTCACCTTTGATGAAGATGTTGAACTTGACTGTCAAAGAGATGCTGTGCTATCCTAATTTGATACAAATCCTGACATAATTTAGGTGCAGCCATTCAAATGAAGTGGTGAAGGTGTGGGGAGAGCTAGAGGGAAGAGAAAAGAAATGAATGACCCAGAAGAAGAGACACTTTGAAACTTTGTTCCTTGCTCATCCAGACACTGCTGAAAAGACTAGGGGAAAATACTTAGTTGAATGCGCACTCACAGATCAGGATCAACAACTGCATCTGAACAGACTTTAAGGCCAGTCCTGTGATCTGAAGGTCACAAGGAATACTGCAGATGTTTAAGAACAGCCTATTGCTTTGAAGCACATTGGTAGATTATGTATGTTAGATGACAGTGTTTGCTACATGACTTCACCTACGTGACTCAGAAATAGGAAAATCCCATTTGCTTTGCTTTATCCATCTAGTCCTCTGGGTCCTGACTCACATGCACAGGAGCCAACAGCTGTTGTGGTACAAACATTAAACCACAGTTGTGCTCTATCCATCCTTTTCCTTCTAGGTATTACCACCTTTCTAGTATGTCCCTCTGAAGAAAATTTCTGCTTGGACTTCACCTTTTTCAGCTCTCACACAACCTACAGATTAAACAAATGTTAGGATAGTGGAGTACTATGATCCATTTCCTTTCAACATTTCTGCTACAAAGCAGTAACTGTTCAGGGAAGAGAAGAAAGTGAACAACTGTGAGAGCAAGAATTTCTATTCTCCTTATCATGAGGTAACTGAAACCGTCGAAAGAGGAGTTGCACAACCCCTGAGAAAGCCAGAGACACAGACAGACCTGTTCTATGAAGCAATGTAGTGGTGCAAGGCATTATTTGGTGAAGAGTTCAGAAGTTAGGTTACAGCCAAAGCAGGTGGATAACAAGAAGAGACAAAGCTGAATTTTATGCAGGCTGCTGGCTGCTCTAACTGTGAGCAGTGTGTTTGTGTGTATGTTGGGACAAAACCTACACGTTCAAAACTGATTGTAGATCACAGTGTCTTCTGGTCCAAGACCTGTCACACATATTGGTCGGTAAAGAGGGAACAGACATGGTGACACAGAGGTAGCGAGACCAAGAACAAACGCCTGGGGTTTTTTGCACTGGAGTGTTAAGCGTTTCCACGAACCTGCAGAAGTGTGGCACCTCCTCTGGTTCTCGTCTCCCGCATCAGTTGTGCTGTATCTTTGTTTTTAATGCGCACAGCCCGCCTTTGCGCTCAGCAGCAAGCAGCGCAACCTAACACAGCCCAACACCGACGGCTGTAGGTGAGGAGTCACCGCGGCAGCGGCTGAAGTAACACCGTGACACCGTGACGTGCTACAAAATTTACAGGAAACCGAGCCAGAGCTGTGCGTGCAATTACAGCTTTTTTTTTTTTTTTTTTTTTTTTTTTTTTTTTTTTTTTTTTTTTTTTTAAACCCGAGGAGTCACTAAGAGGCGTTACGCGGCCGCCTCGCTCCCGGCGCAGCCCCGCGGCCGCCGCGCCGCCCGGGCGGTGCCGGGGCCGGGACGCAGCAGCCACCGCCCCGCCCCGCCCCGCGGCTCCCCGGGCGCTGCCCCGGAAGGCGATCGCGCCACGCTCCGGAAGCGGAGCCGGGCAGGGTCCGGCCCAGAGCGCGGCCCTGTCGCTGCCGCGGTCGGAGGCGCAGCCGTGCCCCGGCCCGAGGCGGGGCCGCCGTCTCGCCCGTCACAGGCGGCCCGGCCCGGCGGCCAGCGCGGGGCTCGTGGCCCAGGTGGGTGCTGGTCCTCGCCCCTCCTCCGCCTCCTTCCTGCGGGGTGCCCGGTCGGCTCCGCTGCCGCCCCCTCCCAGTGGAGCCCCCCGGGCCCCGGAGCAGCCCCTTAGTCTGGCTTCCTCCCGCCGGAGCCGGGCTGGGACGTGCCCCGCGGTAGGACCTGCTTCTCGTTCCCCCTGCGTCCGGGCGCGGGAGCTCGGTGGCGGCTGGGCCCCCACGGGCACGGGGGGCTCCGGGCCGGGGCTGTTTCTGGGCGGGGAAGGCCGGGCACGGAGGGGGATCGCTGCCTTACTCTGGGCCTGGGGCGGGAGCGGACGAGCGGAGTGCGAGTTTAGAAACAAATGATGAGGCGATAAATGTGTCCTTGCTGTGGCTGTGTTGGAGGCAGGTTTGGCGCGGGGAGCGGTCCTGGCTGCCTGACCGCCTCGTTGCTCGGCGCGTCTGATGGTTGTGTCTCATCCCTTGTCACCTGTCAAGCCCTCGCACCTTCCTCTAGGTCAGCTGCGTCCGTCACATGCCTGCAGAGACAGGCGCGTTTGCTATTCCACGTCGCTGAGCAAACCCGGGGGACTTTCGAGGTGCGAGCCCCGAGAGTAATTGAGAGCTCTGTCGGGTCAGTGGGTTGGGACCCGCAGACAGAGCTGGCCAGGGATAGAAGGTCCTCCGGGCTTTTGGAAAGAGTGCTGTGTGTATGAATGAAAGCTATACCGAGCTCACTTCCTCGTTATTTTCGACTGCCCTCTGTTACATATCGCTACACATAAATGTAGCAAGGATAGATCTGAAGACACGTGGACGTCAAAAGGTGTCCCAGTGCTGATTTGGCTTGAGTGCTCGTCTAAGCTTGAAATTTTTGAAGAATGCATGTTTTTGCATCTTCCTGGTCACTGCATCTTGTTCAAAGTCATTGCATAAGATGTGATAAGCATGATTAGAAATCACTAGGAATGTTGTTGGACCGTGAAAGTAATGCTATTATTGCAATGAAGAAATAGTGTAGAAATCAAAAGATTTTAGTAAGTGTTGGAAAAGTTGCCAGCTGTAGTTTGATAGTAATATTTTTAACAAGCATTTTATTTGTGACTTTAAAATATTCCTGGATTTTTTTTTTAACTTCAAGGCCCAGTGACAAAGTGATGTTTAATGTAATGAGCTAAAAGAGTTCTCTGAATAAGTCTAATGGTGTTAGCATTAGCAGTGATTCATTTAATCTGTTCTGCTTATTCTACAGTATATTTGTATTTAGTGAAATGAAAAAATAATTTTTACAGATTAATTGTTCTGTTAAAAGTGGCTTGGTATTAACATATGCGGGTTCAGATCCAATAAGCGTTCTGTTTTTTTGTTGAAATCAGCAGAACTTCCAGGGAAATTCATTGTCTGTTTTCCTTGGTTAGCAAGTACATTTGAACAGCACACCTGTCTATGCCTGCTTGAAAGGAAACCCATATCATTATAAATCACCAGTTCAGGTCCAAGTACTGCTAACTCCATGCTAAAGGGAATGAAATTAAGAACCTTATTCCTTGACTGGGTGTCCCTGAGTTTATTTACTTCCATGTCAAGAACACCTTGAAAATGCTTGTTGAAACATTGTGCCAGCAGTTGTATGAATATATGGTTAAATAAATTTTCAGTGTTTAGCTCGCTTTCCAGTTCAGTGTTTTGTCTCAAAGTGTTGGTGGTGAATTGTAGTCAAAATAAACTGTTCTTACTTCTCTATAGTTTTTATAGGCAGAGTACTTTGGAACACTTTTTTGTCATACAAGAAATTTCTGTTAAAGAGAAGATCAGTTGTCCTATAAAATGCTGCTGTATGCAGGTGGTGGACTGTGGAAGAATCTAGCTTTGTAAGAGAGTTTCATTAACTGGAAAAATATAATGTATGGTGCTTGTGAAGATTGGTTTTCAGGAAAAAAGCATCGCATTCTGCACTTCAGTTCTTGAGCTGTAATGTTGATATGTCTTACCTTTTGAATTTATATGATTATATTTCTTTTCTTTGTTAACTGGATGAACATAAACAGACATTGCTTTTGCATAGAAATAGTTCTCTGCTAAATTTAACAATTCAGTTATAAATCCCATTGTTTATAAGTTAAAAATATCGTTGCTAACAGTCTGTACCCCTACTTATGATACTTCATTGTTCAGAAGTTAGCTCAAAAGTTTCTACATCCATGTTTATTAGGAGTCTGATTATGACCTCATTGAAATTAATTTGTTCATTTCTCTGATCATTGGGACTTGTAGTTCAAGCAAAACAACTTTTTGAATAATGGATGAAATTCGCTTCTGAGTAGAGAGGTTTGTTAGACGACTTTAATCACCAGAACCATTTAAATTCCTTGTAAGTACTAAACTATGGTTAAGGTAATACTTAACATGGCTGCAATGGTTTTATTCCATGTATGTTCTTCTTATGCAAATATCTGAGGTAATTTAATCAGTGATGTTTGAAACAATTATCTGGTAAAACTATCATTAAGTTAGAGAAACTAACGCTGTCTGTTTTATTGGCTATGAAGGGTGAAAGTGATTAATGTAGTGAACTGGCCTCACTTCTTGCTTTTTGTGCCCAAGTAGACTATGGCTGCTTAGGTTCCCACAAAGACTCTAATAAAGTTTGACCTTAGGAAAAAAATGATTAAAATAGTCACATTCAGCTGTGCAGGCAAGTTGAAATTTAAAATGTGGTGGCGTCTGAGTGTTTCCACAGCATCCCAAACTGATTAAAATTGGACCTCCCACCTTCCCAGCATCCTTCCTTCTCTTCCTTCCTTGTTCTGGTAAGGATTGCACTGGGAACTGGTTCAGGAGCTTGTACTGGCTGAAAATTGGCAACTTTTTTTTCTTGGTAGAATTAGTTTTCAGTTGACTCGGCATCCTGAACCGACTCACAGCTGTCAATGGCTGTGTGAGAGGAGGGGTGGGATCCCAGAGGGGAAGGGCAAGAGTAGCACACCGCAGGCCTGGATCTGCAGGACTCCAGCCTTCCACCTACCACTGCTTTGCATGGGCATACAGCTGGCACAGACCAGCTCCACCATCAAAAAACATGGTCCTGTTTGCTTCCACCCTGCTCTGCTGCTTCCTCCTTTGTGCAGGCAAATACTTGTATGGTTATGTGGTGAACTGGGCTGAGGATTGACCTAACCTGGGGGAGGGGCCGGCAGGGAAGGGTTCTCTTTGAGCTGGATCAGTTTGCTGCACAAACATTTGCGCTGGCGCGGAGATGGGGGTGGAAGCAAGCGGTAGGGGGAGCAGGGTGTGTCTGCTTCTTTTGGTGACAGTGACACATGATGCCAGTTTAAAGTATATTTGATATTGGCCTAATTCTGTGAAGTTAATATGGTACAGCATTAAGGGATTGAAGACATTGTTTGGTTATGGCTCATGAGAATATTTACATCTACAACCCCTTAAACCAGGATGGTGTGTGTCCTTTGAAGGCATTTTGGGGGAAGAATCTGGCCTTTTGTATAGCAGCTAATTAAAAAAAAAAATTAAAGAATAGTACCTATTGTTTCATACAACTGATGTTCATCAGATTACAAATGAATGTTTGGCATGTATGTTGAATTTGTAAATTTTAAATATTTAAATAAGGAAAGTTAGTGATCAGAGTGTCCACTAAGAAAATGGCAATGTATTTTGCAGTAACAAGTAGATAAAGAGACAGAACAAACCTATGAAAATTATGAGACTTCTGGAAGCCTCACACATTCTAACTTCACACAGTTTCTGGGGAGACAGTCTGTGACTTCCTAAGTAACTGTAATGATTAGTGGTTTTCAAAATCCATCTTAGCCTATCGTAGAGGTTGTAGTTAATGTTTTAGGATATGGATAGGCATTGATTTTTATGTGTTTTTTTTTTTTTTTTCCCCTCCCCTAATATCTATGAAAATTGTAGATACAGTGTCCCATATCCATTTGTCCCTCCTTCTCTGTCACAGATTGCCATGTGTAATAATCCTTTCCACCAGAGAAGCCATATGTGGTGTTACATGCTTTAGGCATGTAATTGGCCATTAAATGGACAATATTAGCTCAGCCTACCTTCAGTGGTCAGTTACCTTGATTAATTTTTCCCAAAGTGGTGTGCTCTTACATGATTCACTCTGTTGCAAGTCTGTATGGGTGGTAGTCTCTCTTTGCTCGGTGATGATGAGTAACTGGGCAGTAGTTACTGCTGGAAGAGATGACCTATCTGCAACTCTTAAGTAATGTTTTCTGTAAAAATGTAATGGGTTTTATTTTTGTCTGCTACTGTTTTTTTTATCAAAACGGTTTGAGGAAGTGTTGGCAGAAAAGTGCTGTCCAGAGATGTAGGGCATGCAGATGGTATTTTGCTTATGTATTAGTTGTAGAACAGCAGTTGTAATAGACTTTGAGTTTTCCACTCTTAAACATCATTTTTTGTTGTTAGCCCTTCTGTGTAATCAGTGCTAGATGTAACGATTCTTTTTAAACTTGAATTGGTGATGAACAGGTGTGTGGTGCTTCCTCGTATGTGTGCGTGAAAATGGCTGAGTACGTATGTCATGTATTCTCCAACTGTAGTGTACTTTTCAAAGCTTCATCTTCACTGCATCTGACAGGGTGGCAATAATCATGATGGCAAATTTAGTTCACTCTTTATTGTGTTCCTTCTCCCTGCAACCATGGGATTCTCCACAATTTCAGTTTTCCCCTCAAGCTTTAAATGACAACAAAAATAATTACCTCTTGGCTTAATTAAAAAGAACTAATAACTTATTTTTGATGTTTATACAATAAAAATTCATGATTATTGCATGCTTGGGACTGTTCTTTTCTAATTAGTGGAAATGGCATTGTGATTACTGACTGTTTCCTTCTCATGTCTTAGACTACTTTAATTTCTTGTTTTATTTTGTTCTTTTTCTAAAATGCTTTTACATCCGTATGTGGGGTAGTGAGATGAGAAGCTCCCTGTCACAGGAGTGCTATGTAATCTGTCACTGACTTCTCAGGCGGTCCAGGGTAATCCCTGAGCTTTTTGCTTGAATCTCAGTCAACAAAGTAATACTGGTAATTGTGTTAGGCAGTGTGTTCCTCTCAGATACTGCAAGTGTAAACTCATTGTGTTGCATGTCCATTCAATCATACCTGATCATGCTGGATGGGCTTTATTTACTTCAGCTTCTAGAATCAGCCAGTTACTAGATTGCTGTTTCTTCTCACAGAGCTGGGTGGTGTGGTTGGTTTTTTGTTGTTGTTGTTTGTTTGTTTGTTTTTGTTGGTTTTGTTTTGGTTTTTTGTTGTTTTTTTGGGTTTTGGTTTTTTTTTTTTTTTAGTAGATATTTAGGTTCTGTTTTCGCTGCTAGATAGAAACACCTCTGTGTTGGTACATTTCTTGTCCAGGATTTAAAAAAATACATTAAAAAATGTAGGTTTTAAGCTTACCCTTTTTTTTTCCTTTATTTGTGATAAATGTATATCTTATGGAAAAGGTGCACAATTATATCTTGCTATTCAGCTTTTTCTTACGTGTGTTTGTTACTTCTATGTTGAGAAAAATCTAGTCCAGAAACACGGTATTGTCTGTGCTTGTAGCAAATGTAAAATACTGTCAGGCAGTTGGCATATCTGAGATAGAGATAGTTTTCCTGTATGCATGCCCAAGTCAGGATAGACTGGAGCCCCGTGTTGTCAGTCTGAAGAACTGACTCTTTCCTTGGCTTTTCTTCACAGTGATTTTGGTCCTGGCAGGGTTGAGATGCTACTGCTGTCATTCACTCAGTGGTGATGGTTACTGTAAACCCCTGATCCATATTGGGTGCTGCTGATGCAGTGGTGAAAAGTTGCTTTAATTTCCTACCTTTCCAAAAGTAAAATAAACTCTCCATCCCATATATCTGGGCTCCTGTGTTTCTAATGCAAGTTAAAGATCTTTGGTCTCTCATGAGAGCTACAGTTTAAAATAGTGTGTTGATATTTTCACTGCTGCCACAGAAGTTAAACTGCATAGTAGTTCTTACCTGTTGGGATTGCACACCTTGGCACAGATGATGCGTTTGTCTTTCCTGAAGATTTTCTTAAATGCTTTGCACAGGGATATTACCTTCTTGTGTGATAGTATGACACATGGCACAATATGCAGGTGGGGACATTTCATTCTTACCATTTTTTATTGGGTAAATGTGATTGTAGTATTACTGCTTGTTGAGAATCATAAAATATGATTTGGAAGAGACCTAATTGTGTGGACATTGGAAAGATATTCATCAGCACAATATTAGATGAATTTCTGAGATGAAATGTCTTTATTTCATTACTTGTAAGCTGTTTGACAGGGTGGCAAGTTGACTGGTTTTGCCATGCTTTAGGACAGTGAGACATTTTTCCCTAATGGAGATGTTGAAGCGGTTGCTTTAAAGAGGGAACTCTCACTATTTCCTCTTTTTCTCCTGCAGAAATGCAAACTTTAGTTTAAATATAAACTTGAAGTGAGAAATGAACGATCTAGTGCTGTGTTCCATCTTGGTAGCAATGTATCAGTCTTATGCTGAGCTTGTCTGAACTGACAGCAGTAGCATTTTGCTTAGAGCATGGCAGAGCAAAACTGAGTTGACTATGCAGCAGTTATCCTTCAGACATGGCTAAATTTTTCAGTCTATTTATGAGTATCAACAAACACTTTGTGCATACTTTTGCCGTGCATTGAATGCTTCTATTTTCCTTTAATTTAGCTTAAAACTAGTAATGGAATTCCTGAGGTTTTGAAAGGAATAGCTCTTGGCAAGCCTAGGGTTTTGCAACCAAAGGCAAATTACGATACCAAGCAAACACAGGGAGGGCTACTTCTTCAGGGAAGTATGTTAAGATTCTTCTTAGCACTTGTTGTAGGGCTTGGTGTTGTTGTTTGGTTTTTTTTTTTTTTTTTTTTTTAATCTCTTTGAATTACTCCTTAAAAGCACAGTCGTTGTTATTTTTCTTTTCAGAAAATCTTAGTGAAACCCAAGGGGACTTTTTTCCCCTTGATGTCACTCCACAAGTTTAGCCTTTTCAGGCAACCATTACAAGTAGCGGGTATTAGACTACTTTTTTTTCCTAGCTGTCTGTATTTTTCAGTAACTCCACACTGATTTAAGCATGTAGTTAGAACACAAATTTTAGTTTAAATAAAATATGGTCTTGCTTTTAAATCACCACAAAATTTGTAATTGAAAGTAGTTGCTGTTGTGCATCTCGCAGGTGGTACAATAACACAATTTTAAAAAATTATTTACCTTTTCAAAGTGTAGTTGGGCTTTTTATAAAATGTGTAACTAAGCTGCTTTAGGTTTGTGGGAATGAAAGGATGTATGATGTAGGGAAACTTGCCTGGCTGTCCCAGCCTAGACCCTCTCCTGCCTTTGTGGTGCTGCTTGCTGCAAGCGTCTTCCCACTTCTGTACCCTCTTCCCACTAATCCTAGAGTGTGCAGTGTTCATAGAAATCTCTGCATCTCCTATGTTTAGGTTGCTGTAAACTTTGTAGAGTTTCATGGCTCTTTGTGTGTCTTCATTCAGTCATGCAAACATTTTGAATGTTTCAGAGCTCTTTATCTTCTCTCTCAAGCTTAACTCATTTGCCTGCCATTTGCAATGCTGCTGACAGTGTAATAATCCTCCCTTACCCGGGGAGGGCACTTGTTAGGGAATAGCCCTTTCTTTTTCTTCGCCTTGAGTCCACAGTCATGTTTTATTCATGTACTCCTTCCTTGTCCAAATAACGTTTTCAAGACCACATTTTCTTTTTCTAGCTTTGCAAATGAAGTTTCTGTATCTGCCATCTGGAGTACTTCAAGTACCTTCTCCCTCTGCTGATATTCCTATCTCTGCAATCTGTTCAAAATACAGCTGCCACGATTTTTCAGTAGTCTTTTTTTTCTGCTACTTTCCTCATCAAGCTGAAGCTCGCTTATTGTCTTTGAATTCAAAGACCCGCGTCTCGTATTTCTGCATCGTAGCCTTTTTCCTTGCTACTTTTGGCACTTGAATTTGTCTTTTTTATTTCCCCCCTCCCCCCGCCCCAACAGGCTCATGTCTTTACTTACGTTCCATGTCATATACTTTGATTTACGAAACTTCTAAGATGTTATATATGTTAATACTATTAAAAGAGCAAATGACCGCACCTCTGACCATTCTTCCTGGGTATTAGAGTATCCTGTTGTCTCTTGGCTTATACAGATAAATAACGTTTTAAACTATGTAAGCAGACAAGGATACATGTTACTTTTGGATCTTTTCTTCTAGGTGGTTTGGAAACATATATTGCTGTGTATCTTTTATATCTGGTTTATTTGTCCAGTGATTTTATTTCAGAGTGCACCAGTGGCATGCTTTAAAATTTGTTGTGTGATATGGTGTCATGGACATTTAGTATCATATGTGATTTCAGTTAGTAAATATTGTTTTCTGCCCTTCGCAGGTTTCTTTGGTGAGGCAGGTGTAATCTGCAGCTTTTATTGAAATAATACAACCCTGAATTAAACTGGCAATCAAAATATTATTAAGTGCTATGTCATATACTTGACTTATCACTGAACTAATGCTAATATTAACAAAAGTAATACTTTTTGTTGTTGTTGTTATTAAGGAAAGCCAAGTCACTCAAATATTTTTCTCATGTTTCGTGAAGCTTTGGTCCCAAGGTTTATGTGGTTTGTGTTTTGCATCTTGTTTGTGATTTTTTGAGAGGCGGGTTATTTTGGAGAAAGGTAAGCTGCTGTGGCTACTTGTAATTTGAGGTTTTTTGGCTGGTAATATCGTGAAAAAGTAAACTAGTTATAATAGATAAAATAATAAATTTTAATGTATAACTTGCTGTGTCTTAGAAATATTTTAGGATAGTATAGTTAAATCATTGTGAATCTCTTCTGTGTCATAGCAGTTGCCTTATGTTTTCTTCTCTTAAAATCTGCTGAGTAGACTTTCATAGCTTGATATTGAGAATGCAGTGTGTGTGGCTCATCAGTTTGTATTGCCATAAATGTAAAATGACTAGGGCAGTGATAGAGTGTTAATTCTTTCCAGTGTACCAATGTTAATACTAAAGTAAGCTGGATGTTTCCTGTCAGACTATACAGTAGATGTGTATCTAGACTGGGCATAGTCTTAAATTCTCAAACAGTTGCCCAAACACTATTTTTGGGCTACAAAAAGCATTTAATTGGCAAATATTTAGATCTCTGTATGAATGTGAATGCTTGCCTTCTTATCTCTCTGATAGCTATCTCTTTCTTCATTTTCTGTACAAGTTTTAGGTGATAGTATTCCATTCCTGAAAGAGCTTCCTCTGCACTTGCAATTTTGCTAGGAAGGATGCCATTATGTTAATCTTTGTTATTAAAAGGCATTTAGTTAAGACGTTTTATATCTTGAAAAGTGATGAACAAACTAATATTAAATCCAGTCCAATAAATTGTTATCTAAGGTTGAGCTTGTGGTATTTTAGTATTATGTTAACAATATTGTTGTCCCTATAGTTGGAGAAATTCTGGGTAATACATGCTAGCTGGTCAGTCCTGCTAGTCCATTCCTAAAAATTGCTGGACTAGAAAAGAATATATAGAGGACATGAAAAAGGGAAGGTGCTACACAGACCTCAAACTATTTTATTTTTTTTTTAATATATTTTCTTTCCTCTTCTTTTTTTTTTTTTTTTTTTTTTTTTTTCTTTTTCCCTTTCCCAGTAGAGATATGAACCTTTCTTGTGCAGTACTTATATTCTCCCTCCCTAGGTTCCAGAACTTTTTCTGATAACAGAGGCTGGGAGAGCATTTCCAGCTTGTCTTGTGGCTCTTTAGTTCTAGAGCAGTGTGTGTTTTGTCTCAGATATACAACATATACCAGAAACTTAGATAAGCTTCTAGTTTCTGTAGGACTCTTTGGGTTTAAGTGTACATTATGACTCTTATTTTAAGATGCTTATGGCCACTTAGGGTCTTGAAATATTTCTACTAGTAAAGTGCAACAAAGTGCTCTTCAAAATCTAAAGTTCAGGTTATTTGTCTTGGATTTTCTCTGCATACAGTGTTACACTGATCATCTGACCTTCACAAACGTGTTTTATTTTATAATGATTTTTGTCCCTAAGCGTCAATACATTTGCTTAAAAAATATTTATTTCTTCCTGCTTTAGAGTTCTTTATTCTGTTAAGTCCCCATTCACTAGTCCCATAGAGCACAACTTCATGTAGGTCTGCTAAATTTAAATTTACTTCTCTTGAAGAGTTTGTATTTCTTATGTCAGCTTTAATATAGAATTCTGATTGTTAAATGGATGTAACTTACTAATTGTTAATGGTATGGTTTTAAAATAGTTTCATATCAAAGTGAAAAGCAGTTTAACATTGTCAGTAGTATAAAATGAAAACTACCTCTCTGAAGGTTTGATTGTGCCAGTACCATATCAGTTTAGCATTACTGGTTATAACTCTTTATAGGAAGGATTTTTTTTTTGAAGCTGTAGGATGATGTCTGAAGAGAAGAAACATATTCAGCTGAGGCCTTGAGGTCAGACTAAAATACTTAATGATATGTGGTGTACTCTGGGGAAAGCTCTCAATAAATGATTAAATGTTGGCTACCAGGAGATACTTTATGCTGATAAGTAGAGCTAGAATCAGTTGTTCTGTGACATCAGTCTGCCCTTGCACTGGCGACTGGATGCAGTGGTACTATTTCCTTGGTGCTGACTTCGAAAGTGAGCAGTGCATTAAGGAGGGTGCACTGGATTCTTACCGGTAGTGTCCTATCATACTATATTAGTGAGCTTTTAAAGTAGTTACACTTTGGGTTTATTCTGTATGAAATATTATTTCTTGAGTGTGCTGTACTAGGGAAATGTCCTTCTATAATCTTGACTTCAAACCAAACCAGGGAGTATCACAGAAGAATACTTCTGATGATGGAATAATAAAGTCTAGCACTGGTGAACAGTAGAAGTTTTTTTTTTTTTTTTTTCGTAGTACTTCAAACAGTAAATATTGTGGTCTGACAGTGATTTGTGAGAGATCTTGGTTTACATTTATTGCAGAGGCTTCCTATTAATTAATTCCAATACCAGACTATTTCAATGAAGTCACATCGTTGATTACCTTTCAGTGTGAATGAACTGTTTTGAAGTGGGTAGTTGTAGGAAATTTTGTAACTACATAGTAACAGGTAAAAAGAATGTAAAACTGGAAAGAATAAGGGAGTGTAGTCTTTGAAATACAAGTCTAAAGTTGTGAATAAAATGCAACTAAAATTGTTACCAAAAATTGTAACCAAAAATGTTTGATGTTAAATTTCATATGGTAAAAGCTGTTTGCTGAGCTACTTATAGGCTAATCCTTAAAACAGACCTTACCTAAATTTTTGTGGGGCTTCAAATTTGTATTTGTGAATATATTACTCTTATGTTAGTGGTGAAAGTAAAACCATTGTTAAATGGAAATTTGGCAAAAATCTCAGAAATTTAGAAGCTGGATTTCCTTTGTTCTTTGCTAAGTATTGTATAATTTGGGACCAGGGAGTTTTGCTTTTTTTAAAAAAAAAAAAAAAAAATAGAAACACTTTATTTCCAAGGCTTGAGAGTTTTGTGCTGGTGTAGACTCACAGTGAGTAGATCAGTCCCCCTTTCTCTAACTATATTTTTAATTTGTTTGAATAGTACAGTTCTGCCCAGCAGCTGTACACTTGGGTGAAGTGTTTACCAGTTAAACTGGATATCAGCAGGTTTGAGTTAAGTCAGAAAAGGTGGTGGCATATCTTGGGGCAGGTAGTACGCTTTTTTCTGTAGTTTGTTTTGCAGTCCTCTTGCACATGCATGACTAAACTATTTGTAAATGAGTTTACAGTGTGGCCTTATGGTACTTTTTTGTTTGTTTGCTTTAAGAGGCCATGGTGTAAACTGCAGCCGTTTAGCAGATGATTAGTGACTGGCTCAGTGTTTGTCTCCTGAATAAGGCGGGGATTTTGGTGGGGGGCTGGCACCGAGTGAGTACTGTGAATTTCTCGGCTACCTTCTTGGTGATGGTGGTTGCTACTTCCCAGAACTTCATTTTATTTCCAAGAAAACTGTAAACGCTTCTCTATGAAATGTGTGCATTCACAGGCAGTCATTAGACCTGTACCTAATGTAATGAATTGTGCTAGTGGGTTTTGTGGTGCATTACAGCTTTTCATATGGATTTTAAGCATTATTTATAAATCTATTTTAATACTTTTTTAATTAACAAAGCTATTAGATGTGCTTCAGCTAAGGTCATATTTCACAATTGATGTCATAAGTCTATAGTAGTGACTCGGCAGAGATTTTGAACACTTAAAAATGTAATGAGGCTTCTGAAAAGTGTCCACTTAGAAGATGCCCTAGGGAAAGTCTCAAATGGGTCATGTACAGTACCACAGCAGGCTGAGTTCTTAGAATCCCATGATTGCTTCTCGTTCCCTATCTGATGACCATCAAGGAAGCCTAGATGTGCTAGAGGTTAAAGAACTCAGCGTCAATACATAGTAAGTTACAAAAATGGCTAAAATTAACATACCCATACAAATTTGTTCTATCCAGTTTGGTCATAGTTCAGTGAATATAATAGATAAAATGTATTGCCTCAGCAGTCAAGAATTAGGGCAATTTTGGTTGAATAATAAAAAAATTACACCACTGGGGTTAATTGATTCATGCTGCTTCTGTGTGGGGCTGTTAGAAAGGGCAAAGTTAACATGTGTATGGTCCTGTTTGAAGGTGTAATAGGGCTGCCTGCAAAAGTCACTGCTGCAGTAGCAGAATTTATATCAGCCTGCAGCACTAGGCAGGCTTCAGAATTTGACAGCAGTCCTCCTCGCATCGTACTGCAGGCTTTTACCACCTGGCACAGCAGAAGCAACATAGGAATATAATCTTGTGGTTCTATCATGTATTATCTAAAAGTTTTCTAACTGCTTCTTATCCCTTCTGCATTACATTTTGCTTTCCTCTAACTCGAGATGTTACAGGTGTATATAGGATGACTGAAATAATGTAAATTAAAAGTCCTCCTTGTTAAACAGTATTGACTTCCAACGAAACCAAACAGTGTTCTCCTGCTGTAGTTTAGAGGGTAATGTACAGAAATTGTGCAGCATATTCAGACAGTCAACATAAATGGGTTGGAATTTATGAAGGAGTGTAGGGATGCTAGTTTACTAATATTGAAAATGTTCAGAGTCAAGTAATTTACTTGGAGTTGTACAGTAGTATCAAAGCACATATGTTTACAAACACAGTAATAATTCGCTTCTTTTAATGATCAGCTATTAGAGAGAATACATCCAATTCAGATGTAGAACTGGACTTGTGAAAACTTGCAGTGTTTCACATAGGTGAGCAGCCTAAAGGTTGGTGGGTTAAAACAGAAGTTGTAGGAGCCAGGCAAGATAAGGTAAGGCAGTGATTCAGTACAGGGCAGTATATGGGAACTGGCAAAGAAAGGGGACTTGAAATCAGTTAGGGAGAAGTTTGATTTTTGGGAATTTTGTGTGCTTGATTTAATTTACCCTAATCTTGCTTATTACATATAGAATTTGAATTATGGTGTTTTACTATGTTAACATTAGCTAATTATTATGTTTCTTAGTTTTAAGTTACTTTCAAAATACCTGCAATATTTTTAGGCAGGAATAATGGCTTCTATGCTTTCGGGTGTCTTCCAGTACATACAGATGGGTTGCTGTAAGTGAATAGTGTATCTGGGGTTAAAGTACACTGTAAGTAGCATGATGATTATTTCACACTGCTTCTGTAACTGCATCTAAACTTCCATCAGTTCCTTTCTATTTCTGTTCTAGAAAATAATGTAACTTCTGCAGATTTTATTGTTGGGTTGCAGTTTCAGTAACACATGCTTGTTGACTGATTTTATTATTTATTAATGATAACATGTTGCTCTGACAGAAAATTATGTTTTATTTGCTTGTACAGTGTTAGACACACAGTTTTCATTTGCTTTTGAATTTTTATATTAACTGAAAAGTACAGATAGAAAGAACAGGAATCATGGTTTATCTTGGATAACCAAATTTGCTTTGGGACATTACTGCCAAAGGCAATTACTCTTAGTGATTATTATATTTGCAAAGTTGTTGTATTTTCTCAAACCACAGTTCTTGTAAAAGGATAATTAAGTTAAAGCTTGGGCTTTTCTTTGCAGTTTCTGTGCCAGTGCCAAAATATTTTCAGACAATGTATAGTTAAAATTTCAAAGATATCCTTTTAACTTTAAAGTTAAAAGCTAGAAGTATTGTAGTATGTTTTTAAACTGGTATTCAGTAAACTAGGACAGTGGTAAGTGTACGGTGAAAGCAAATCATTTATCTTGCACTGGCATTAGAAATCAGATATGAAATGTGAAGGTTTAAAGTCTATGTTCTTGCTCTGAATTATTTTTTCTCCTATTTATCTTTCACAGATGGGAGGACAAAAATCTTTCACTTTGTAGCTATGCTTGCTGAATACTTTAGTGATCAGGTTTAGCAACTGACAAACTTCCAAAACTTTCATGCTGAATGTTTATGTAAAGCATAATTTAAAACTTGATATCTGTAGCTGCCTTCTTGAGAAATGATGGGAATGACTACCATCAGTCAGCTGAAACAGCTTAACTGTCAGGAGCTTAATCTTAACTTGTACACTCAAATGAGGTTTTGTGTTCTTATTTTAAACAAAATGCAAAATTAAATGCACTTCTGTAAAAAAAAAAAAAACCTGTACTGGCTGAATTCACTAATCCTGTTCTTAAATATTTAGGAATTTTTGAAGCTGTATTTGTGCAGAATTTTTGACACTTACACTGCAGTTTAAATGGAAGTTAGAAATAGCACTGTTAGAAGTTGTAAAATACCAAGAAGCTGTGTGTGTATGTCTAGATTTAATAAGACAAATCAATACAATTTTTGATGTTGCAACTGAAATGCTGTACTTTGTATGTATAAAATTCTTCCCAACTTTTAAACAGATTTACATGATGCACATACCTTTGCCTTTATATGAACTTAGCTTTGCATAATGTATGTTAAAAGAAAGCAGTTTTAGAGGCTACAGATTGCTTTCTTTTCTGTTAGATTTCCTATAGGGTTCTGTAGAAGTGATACACAGATTTATTAATTTATTTTAGCAAATTCTGGTAGTATCACCTTCGATTATAATGAAACTTTATTTTCATGATGACTTTAAGATGGTTGAAATGTGACATGCTGTGAAAAAGGAAGGGTCTGATTTCTCTTTAGGCATCAGTCCAGCCTTCCTTTTGCTGGCACTGGTCACATTTGATCTGCAAGACCAGTGCAGTAGTTGGGATTGAAGCTTATCTGGCTAATTAGAATATGGCCAGAGAAGGAAAGATCATGTCTTTCAGCTGTCTCACCTTTAGATCAGCTGAGGGGAACATGAAATAGCATTCTGACAAAGAAAAGCAATTAATTTAAACTATCTCACCTCACAATGACTCTTTAATTTACAAAAGGAAAGCTTCACACTGCTTGATAAACATACAACTGTTTTTTATACATGTGAGGGAATGATACACCCTTGTCACAAACTGACTTTGTATTATCCCAGAAACATAGGCTTGGTTTTGAAAGAGATGGGGTTTTTTATTACCTCTTATTATGTCAGTTCTAGTAGACATTATGGCAGTAGAGAAAAATAAAAAAATTAAAAATAATTATTTTTGGCAGTTTTGGGCTTCAGTGTCAACATATAAGGAAGAACAAGTGGAGTAGGACATAGGTATGTAAATATTAGTATTGAGTCATTTGGACTTCCCTGTGATTTCACAACAGGGGTAAGAATTTAGTTGTTTTTTTTTCAGGCAAGCAAGCAGAGGTTGGCAGTGTAAAAATTTATGGAGCAGCCCAACTTAATATTTTGTGAGTGTTACACAACTGTTTGGTTACCAATATTCACTGTTTTGGCCTTTTTTTTTTTTCCTTTAAGTTGTACAGTCATCTTAAGTTACTCCCTTTATGTAACTAAAATCAGTGTGGTTAAAGTACTTCTTATAATGAAAATTATATTGAGTAGAACACAACTGAATTTCTTCTGTTTATGGAATTTTTTATGTCCTTCTTCCTTTCCTACTTCCCATTCATTCCTGTATGACATGTACTTAAATATGGCCAATGTGGCTTCTGGGACACATTTAATGTCATGTGGGTGTTGTGTTTGTTGTTTTTTTGTTTTTGTGGGTTTTTTTTTTTTTTTTTAATTATTATTATGAAAGAGAATACTTAAAAGAAACTCAAAACTTTAAAAAGTTTAGCTTTAATCTTGAGTATAAAGTCAAAAGAGCTTTCTCAGTTTCAGCTGTTTGAGAGCTGTCTGGCTGTAATGTTCAAATCTTTGACATAAAACACAGCCCTTATTAACATGAGCTTATAAGAGTAGAAAAGGCACATGTTTTGTTTTAACCTTTGTGTATTTCCTTTTCAGGTTAAATACTTGTTCCTACCTGCAAAATAATTGAACTTTTGGATATATTCTGCCTAGATTAGTGTTGTCTTGGATGTGCAAAATACATAAAAATGCAAAATGATTTGGTATTTCTCTTCACTTTTAAATTCAGAATGATGGAAAGATTACTACAGGAAAGTTATTTTTTTTTTAAATGTTAACTTGTAGCTTTACTGACTGTGAGGGGTGCTATTAGACACAGCTGTTCACTTATTTTCCCTGTTCTTCCCAGAAACATCCTATCTATCCTGGTTGCATGAAAACAGCAGAAACCCCAGGTTTCTGGGGTTGCAGTGAATCAGTAGTAACCTTGTGGTGTTAATTAGACGTTATTAACAACATCTGGCTTTGCTATTCCTACTCCTGTCTTTTTCTAGATAGACTAAATAAGCCAAGACCACTTCAGTATTTTGAATTTGGAAGCATCAGTTTCTGATAATCAAAGACATGGCTTTTAAGGAATGACTTGGAAAATACTTTAAGGAATAGATTTAATGGATGACTTGGAAAATACATTTACATTTTAACGGCATCCTTTAATGGTTTGTATTGTATATATATGTAATTTTTTGTGGGAAAATGCAGAGCATGAGATACATGGCTGTGCTATTGTTAATTTGTCTGGTTGTTTTTAAGTGGTGGTTTGAGGGGACTATCTCTTGACTCAGTGTGAAATGATAATCTTTCTCTTAGTTCTCACAGATCTGGTGCAACATTTTGGAGATCCATGTTGATTTTTATAGATATTTGTCAGAAAATTTGTCTGGTGCAGGCAGCAAGATAAATAGCAGAGGTGAGATGGAGGCATAGGCAGGCAGTCGGTGCCTTGAAGTTATGAAAAGCTCAAAGAGACTATTCCTTTTTATGAAGCTATTTCAGAGTTAGGAGAGCAAATACTGGATTTATATATGGTAAGATCACTTGTAAAATCTCCCCTGCTTAAAATCAGTGACACTGAGTAACTGGAAGTTCTGGTGTGTAGTAGACTTTGGAAGAAAGACACTACATGCTCAAGGTCTCTGCATCTCTATCACCATGACAATGAGTACAAATGATCAGGTCCTTCTGCTAGTTTATTGTGTAGTTTGGGTAAAGATTGAACTTTTTGCCTTAGAGACTGTTAATTGGAATAATTCTGTGTATTTTGGGAGTAGGTAATTATTGAATATTTCAATACAAGTAATGACCAAAGTTTTTTGAACCAGTCAAGTATACTTGTCAGTGTGTTTCCAAAATATGCCTATTTCCAAAATTGCAAGTTTGTTGGACCACTTGGGCAGATTGATGACATAATTTTTGTGCATTTGGTGGAAATAAGTAATCCTCAATACTGTTTATTCATTAAAGTTCTCACTGGGTATTTACAGTGTAATTCATACTGATTAGTGCTCAACTTCATTTGCCATGCAGTAAGTTTTTGAAAATTTTGATGGGTACATGTTCTGTTCACTCACCCTTTCTCTTTACCACATAGACTTTCTTTTGTACAACCTTCAGATTGTAAGGGAAAGGTGAGACTTTGTGACAGGGTCTTTTACTTTTACTTTAGTATGGACGAGCTAAACCCAAAAAATGGTTACAGAAAATACTTTAAATACTTTATTAATATATAATATTTAAAATATTTAATATATAGGACATGATTGAGTCTCCTAAACATGGACCTTTGGACTTAGTAGTTGTATGATCTCTAAGAATACAGTTGCTGTGAGAAAAGCAAACTAATTGGCACAGCATGCCTTGAGAGTCTCTTTATTATAAGGTCTTCCACCATTATGTTTTCTTCCCTTGTCTCTTGAACTATTGCAGAGAAAGTTTTTAAACATAAAAATAAAAAAGTGGATTTGTCAGCACTGTGCTGACTGTAAATAAGGTGTAGCTGTAGTTTCTTAGGAGGCTCTGTTTAAGCCAAGTTTACTGACAAACTGTACACTTTCCCTTTTAAAAGCCTCTACCCATCTATGTGTTTCTTTTTACAGTTTAGGGTTAAAGGGGTTATAAACAGTACAATATCAGGTAATACCTCTCTAAGTGTAAAATTGTACATGAACCCCCCATATAAGTTGTAAGCAAATTAAGGATGAAGTGCTAGGCACTTAAGCTGTATTATAACATTTTAACATAATTGAAATGAATCTGCTCTTTGCCAGTTCTTGGATGGAGAATATTTTCATTGCATGGAAACAGACAAAAGGAGGGTGGCTGTGCCATAAAATGGGGATGCCAGGTTAGACTGGTAGAGATGTTCCTGCCATGGCACTGTGGCTGGGTTTGAGAGTTTTTGTGTCTGTTACACTGTGTGTAATCATCAGCTGCAATCACATCTCCTGTAATAGTTGCAGTATATTAGGGCAGGTATTACAAACTGTTTTTTAACAGTGTAAATGGGTAAGATAGGCATGCAAACAAGAAAACTACATTATATGATTGTAGATTGACAGCAATGGTGGTAGCAAATTCCCGGATAGAAGCTAGGGATGGGCTGAACAAAGAAAATGGAGAAAGAGACAGATAACTGAGATGAGGTGTTGTGAGGGCGCAAGGAATTGAGATGGTACGTTGTTTCTCTGTAACAGAAAGCAAGCCTCTCAACAACATAGGAAAGACCATCAGTGAGCTGTACAGAGATTCTTTCCAGTGTCCTGGAAACCAAAAGTCCTGGCCTTAGTTGCCACCCTGCTCCATCTGACGCTGTCTCCACTGAACGGGGTAACTGGCAGTGTGATTATTACTGATTACCCTACTGATTTACTAACCCCCCCTAAGTTGGTACAAAAGGGTCAGTTGTTATTTTCAGGATGTCTGCCAGCAGAGGTGTATGTGGAGGTGAAATGCTATAGAAAAGAAAGGAAAAAGTAACTGAGATACACAGAAAAGGAAAAAACGCTATGTTCAGTAATTATGTTTTATGAATCAGTTGTCATATAAAATTGTTATCTGAACTGTTTGCTGCTGGAAAACCTCCTCTTAGAGAGTCCAGTGACATTTTCTCCTTTAGTGAATAGGTGAAAGTCATTATAAAAGATCAAAAGTACCAATTATATTAATGAAACATTGAAGTTTACACTTCAGACTTTGTAGCTTTGCTACACAGCAAACATTGTCGTTTTTTTATCCAAACATCCACATACTTTCAAAGTATTGGTGTTTATTGGTTTTATTTCCATGGTTCCATTTTTTTAAGACCCTCAGTAATCACTTCTGTAGTTTATGTCAGTCTACTATGTCACATGGTGTTATGCTAGAATTTAGTTCTTGCCAGGAATATATTTCAGCACAAAGTTAAAATATAGTTTTTATTCTGAAACTGTTTTTGAAAATTGCTAAATATTGGAGAAAGGGATTTTTTTTCCTTGTTTGGTTGGATGTTTTTAATCCCAGTGTTTATTCTTTATTGTAAATTGCTTGAGACTAGCATGCGTGAACCTATCTTGACTCCTTTGTGTTCTGATAAGACACTACATCTCACCTATTTATTGCAAACTGTTAAGTTTCTACTTAATTATGTATTCCAGAAAGTTTTTTAACCCTGATCTTAGAGCTCTTCAAGACATCAAAGCTCCACCAGTTTTCTTGTCATCTTCTTGCAGACATTAATTACCATGTATTTATTCTGTGTTTAATTATTTGGTAGTTCTTATAATTAGTGGGTTTAAAAGGTTTTTTCATTTTCAAACATTCTATCAAGTTATCACATCTAGGAGTGTAAATTTTTAATTTCCCATGTAGCCAATAAATTTTGTATGTAAATATTTATTAACTGTAATTTCTAATCCTAGAACTTGTTTAAGATAAAACAGCTCAGGAATCTGGTAATATCCTGTCCTAGGTTGCAATGTAAAATGTGCCCAAAGTATGTATTCTGTCACCATCTACATGAGCTGTTGAAACTAGGTTGGGCAGTGTTTCCCTTGCCCCCTCCCTCCAGACTATCTTCTGTTAATGGCCCATCAATGCCCTGCTGCATGACTCATAGGTAACTCCCTCCAGGAGCTATCTCTGTTTAATGGGCAATCAAGGACCCAATACTCATAAAATTATATCAGCCCATTGTGAGGTGCTCTGCCCAGGGGGAGGAGCCAAGGATTCCCACCTGGATATAATCTGGGATTTGGGACAGCACAGGCAGCCTTACCCACTGGATTCCCAGATGACAAGAGCTACCAGACCTTTCTACGGGATCACTGCTTCAACAAGACCCCTTCATCTGGACTGCTACCACCATGGTTTCAGATTGCGTTCTGACTCTGTCAGTGGTCTTTTGTACTATTGCATTTGTTTTATTTTATTTTATTTCACCTTTTTTTTTTTTTTTTTTCCCTCACCTATTAAATTGGTTTTTTTTCTGACTTGGAGTCTCTTGCTGGTTTTGCCTTCAAGCCAGCACATATTTTTGGTGCCCAACGTGGGGCAAGAGGTACTGAGATAAGTCAAAATTACAGTTTTGTAGTGAGAAAAAAAATCAGCTGTTCGCTATGATGCTCAACATGCTTTCATATGTCTTATACCTAGCTCTCTACATTTTCCTGCACATGGGGCAGTATTTGCCAGTCTTAATGCTCTTGTGTAGACCAGGGTATGGTACCAAAATTGCTTTATTGGTCTATTATGTTTATTGTATGATAACCTCTGAGGCAATGAGCATCATTTGGAATATATACTCTATTTTGTTTGCTTGTCCCGGTCCAGAATGCTACATCTCAGCTCTCAACAATCGCACCCAGCCCCTGTGGGGAGGGGTAAAGAATGATTTTTTCCAGTCTTTTAGGTATGGCACAGCAGTTTTCAAAAGTATTGAGTTCTCTCTAGGTGCCAAGGACAGCATAATAATGTTGTTAGTTCTGCTTTGTCTTCTCTGCACGGCCTGCACGAAGCTCACCATGCTTAGAAATCAAAACACTACATGGGGTGGTGCAGCATCTCCTTGAGGAAGAGGGAAAAAGAAACAAATGCAGAACAACGGCATCTATGTCTACACAAACTCACAGAGAAAACAGGAACTGCATCTACGCACACTGTCATAGAGGAGAAGGGAACCAAAAACAAAGCAACAATGTCAATGTCTACACAAGCTGTCACAAGGGAGAAAGAAACCAAAGGTGCCATCAGCATCTCCACACAAACCGTCACTGAAGCAGAACAACCTAAACCAGTAGCAGCTGCCCCTGTTCAGAAGAAGAAATCAAAGAGCAAATCAGTCCGCATAATGACTGATGAGGATGTGGCAGGACCTTCGCACCCAGAAGAAGAGACAGAGCCAGAGATCATCACCTGCTCTCTATCCTGGGTGAACTGCGTGACCTGCGGAGGGAATTCACCCGCCAGACAAACGAGTCCATCCTGACCTGGCTGCTCCACATCTGGGACGCCGCAGCCAATGACACCACTGTGGATGGAAGTGAGGCCAGGCAACTGGGATCGCTGTCCCGGGATGTGGTCATTGACCAGGGGATCAGGAGAACCCAACAAACTCTCAGCCTCTGGCGGTGACTGCTAACAAGTGTGAGGGACAGATACCTTGGTAAAGAAGATCTCCAGGCACACCAAGGAAAATGGAGCACAATGGAACACGGTATCCGATGCCTGAGGGAACTGGCTGTGCTGGAGATCATTTTCTCAGAAGACGAGAGATTTCCTAAAAGCCCAGATGATGTCCAGTGCACATCGCAGATGTGGTTGAGATTCTCACGGCTTGGACCAGAGACGTACTCCTGTTACCTGGCAGCGCTGCAGTGGAGGGAAGGTGGGGACAAGGTGGGCGTCTTGGTCAATAAGCTAAGAATTTACAAGGACACTGTCACTGCCCCATTTCGTACCCATGTCTCATCTGTGGAAACAAGGCTGGCTGAGCAAGTCCGGAGCTTGATTGAAGAGGGCCATCAGAAACTGAAAAAGGAACTTAAGGAAGAAATTTACCACATCTCGCCAGAACCAACAAGAGTCTCTGCTGTTAGGAGCAGGTATCTGCCAGCCAGGGAGAGAGAATATCCTCCACGGGGTAACCTCTGGTCTTTTCTTTGGGAGCATGGAGAAGACATGAGGAAGTGGGATGGAAAACCCACCTCCTCCTTTGCAGCCCAGGTATGTGAACCGGAGAGAGAGACACCACAAGGAGCTCATCTAGAGTCAACGCTGCTCCAGTCTCTCAGGCACAGAATTCCAGATGGTATAGGAAGGATGATATGACTGATCCTCTTGAAGAGACCTCAGGAACATATTTACAGGAAGAGAGCAACGTGTACTATGACCAGGAATAGGGGGGCCCTGCCTCTAGCCGGGTAGAGGAAAGGGACAATCGGATCTGTTGGACTGTGTGGATCTGATGGCCTGGCACATCTGACCCACAAAAATATACAGCTTTGGTTGACACTGGTGCCCAATGTACCCTGATGCCATCAAGGTATGTAGGAACAGAATCCATTTCTATTTCTGGGGTGACAGTAGAATCCCAGCAGCTGACTGTATTGGAGGCCGAAGTGTGTTTAACTGGGAATGGGTGGCAAAAACACCCCATCGTGACTGGCCCAGAGGCCCCATGCATCCTCAGCATAGACTACCTCAGAAATGGATACTTCAAAGATCCAAAAGGATATCGCTGGGTTTTTGGGATAGCTGCTGTAGAGACAGAAGACATCAGACAACTGAATACCTTGCCTGGTCTCTCAGACAACTCCTCTGCTGTGGGGCTACTGAGAGTTGAAGAACAACATGTAGCAATCACTGCAGCAACAGTACACCGTCAGCAATACCGCACCGACAAAGACTCTGTTATTCCTATCCATGAGATGATTCGTAAACTGGAGAGCCAAGGGGTGGTCAGCAAGGCTCATTCACCTTTCAACAGCCCTATATGGCCAGTGCGTAAGTCCAGTGGAGAATGGAGGCTGACTGTGGATTACCGTGCTCTGAATGAAGTCACCGCACCACTAAGCGCTGCTCTGCCAGACATGTTGGAGCTTCAGTACGAGCTGGAGTCCAAGGCAGCAAAGTGGTATGCGACCATTGATATTGCCAATGCCTTCTTCTCCATTCCTTTGGCAGCAGAGTGCAGGGCCCAGTTTGCCTTCACCTGGAGGGGTGTGCAGTACACCTGGAACCGACTGCCCCAGGGGTGGAAACACAGCCCCACCATCTGCCATGGACTGATCCAGGCTGCACTGGAAAAGGGTGAGGCTCCTGAACATCTACAGTACATCGATAACATCAGTGTATGGGGGAACACAGCAGGAGACGTCTTTGAGAAAGGAGGGAAGATTATACAGATTCTGCTGAAAGCTGGTTTTGCCATTAAGCGAAGTAAGGTTAAGGGACCGGCTCAAGAAATCCAGTTTCTGGGAGCCAAGTGGCAAGATGGACGTTGCCAGATTCCCACGGAGTTAATCAACAAGATCACCTCAATGTCTCCACCTACCAACAAGGAGACACAAGCTTTCCTAGGCGCCATAGGCTTTTGGAAAATGCACATTCTCAAGTACAGCCAGATTGTGAGTCCTCTCTACCTGATCACCTGCAAGAACAATTTCCTCTGGGGCCCGGAACAGCAACAAGTCTTTGCCCAGATCAAGCAGGAGATCGCTCATGCGGTAGCCCTTGGTCCAGTCAGGACAGGACTGTGAAGAATGTGCTCTACTCAGCAGCTGGGAACAATGTCCTGGAGTCTTTGGCAGAAGGTGCCTGGGGAGACTCGGGGCCGACCACTGGGATTCTGGAGTCGAAGCTACGGAGGATCTGAAGCCAACTACACTCCAACAGAGAAGGAAATCTTAGCCGCCTATGAAGGAGTTCAAGCTGCCTCGGAAGTAATTGGCACCAAAACGCAGCTGCTTTTGGCACCCCGACTACCAGTGCTGGGATGGATGTTCAAGGGAAAGGTTCCTTCCACGCATCACGCCACTGACACCACATGGAGCAAATGGATTGCCCTCATCACACAGCGTGCCTGTATTGGAAACCCGAATCACCCTGGGATTCTGGAAATTATAACTAACTGGCCTGAAGGTGAGACTTTTGGATTATCTTCTGAAGAAGAGGAGGAACAAGTGACACATGCCGAGGAAGCCCCACCGTATAATGAGCTACTGGAGACTGAAACACAATATGCCCTTTTCACTGATGGTTCCTGCCGAGTTGTAGGCGCTAACCGGAAATGGAAAGCTGCAGTATGGAGCCCCACATGGCGAGTTGCACAAGCTACTGAGGGACACGGTGGATTAAGTCAGGTTGCAGAACTTAAAGCCATCCAGCTGGCTTTGGATATTGCTGAACGAGAGAAGTGGCCAAGACTCTATCTCTACACCGACTCGTGGATGGTAGCTAATGCTCTGTGGGGATGGCTGAATCGCTGGAAAAAGGCCAATTGGCAGTGCAGAGGGAGCAGCCCATCTGGGCTGCTGAGATTTCGCAGGACATCGCCGCCCGAGTAGAGAAGCTGACCGTGAAGGTTCGACACGAGGATGCACATGTGTCCAAGAGTCAGGCTAATGAAGGGCATCACAACAACGAGCAGGTGGACAAAGCTGCCAATGTGAAAGTATCACAGGTGGATCTAGACTGGCAACACAAGGGAGAAGTATTCTTAGCCCGTTGGGCCCATGATGCATCTGGTCATCAGGGGAGAGATGCAACATACCGATGGGTCCGTGACCAAGGGGTGGACCTTACTATGGACAACATCTCACAGGTCATCCACAACTGTGAGACCTGCGCTGCAATCAAACAGGCCAGGCTGGTAAAGCCTCTGTGGTATGGTGGATGATGGTTGAAGTACAGGTATGGGGAAGCCTGGCAGATTGACTACTTCACCCTTCCCCAAACCCGCCAAGGCAAGCGCTATGTGCTAACTATGGTGGAAGCCACCACTGGATGGCTGGACACCTACCCTGTGCCTCATGCTACTGCTCGGAATACTATTTTAGGCCTTGAAAAGCAAATCCTGTGGAGACATGGCACCCCTGAGAGAGTCAGACAATGGGACCCATTTCAAGAACAGCCTTATAAACACCTGGGCTAGAGAACATGGCATTGAATGGATATCACATCCCTTATCATGCACCAGCTGCTGGAAAAGTTGAATGGTGCAATGTGTTACTTAAGACTACCCTGAAGGCGCTTGGCGCGGGGACTTTCAAAAATTGGGAAGTGAACTTAGCGAAGGCCACCTGGATGGTCAACACTCCAGGGTCAATCAATTGAGCTGGTCCTGCCCAGTCTGAACCCTTGCACACAGTGGATAGAGGTAAAGTCCCTGTGGTACACATGAAAGGCGTTTTAGGAAAAACTGTTTGGGTTAATCCCACCTCAGGCAAAGGCAGACCCATCCACGGGATTATTTTTGCTCAAGGACCTGGTTCTACTTGGTGGATAATGCAGAAAGATAGGGAAACCCGTTGTGTACCACAGAGAGACCTAATTTTAAGTGAGAACTGGGTGTGAGGTTTCATTCTGTGTGTGTGTATGTATAAGCATGTGTATATCTATCTAGCTAACTGTAAGAATGTATTAATTTGGGTATGATGTTGTAGTGGTTTCATGTTCACTAAATTCTGTTCTTAGTACTTACTCTTTCTGTGGGAGAGAGACTAGGAGAAAAACAAAGCAGGCTCAACCTTAAAAATGAACAAATAGTTTTATTAACACACATTAAAATAATAGAAAAAGAAAGTTGGGGAAAAAAAAAGTAAAACAAATCAGAATGAAACTCCAAAAACACTCTTCCCTCTTCTTACAAACTGTTAGCTTTCCTACAAAACAACATAAAGGACAAAACTTGTAATTTTCAGTCAGTTTCACTACTTCATAGTAGTCTTTCATTAATTCTTTAGGGGAAGAGTCTCTTTTAGAGTCATGGATCCCACTGACAACTTAGAACAGTTCTCTTGTGGGTTTTAAACTGTCACAAAAACAACCGCCCGGAGAAACCTGCCTTTGTGACCCCTCCCGTTAGCAGGTCCCCAAGCTGCTTATGGGTCATGGGTCTTAGACTTTTGCATACTGGGGTGTCAGCTTTTAAAGATGAATAACTCCAAAGCAAAGGATTCTTCATCTCAAGGTACAGAGATATCTTCTCACTTCTTCACTGGCGCAGAGAGCTTCTTACCTTTATCTCTGTTTAAGCATTTTATAAGATTAATATTACTTAATCCATCACAAACACCTTTGCTCAAATTCACACACAAATTAAAACAATTATCTCCCCAATTGCTTATCTTTCCCATGATTCAAAGGAATGATCTAAAGATAGAGTTCATTTCCATGGCTCAAGTAAGAATGGAACAACCAACTCTTCAACCCTCTGTACTAATAGTCTTTTCACTCTTTCTTCACTGACTTCATGCTGGTTTTTTTTATGTTCACTCTATCCTTTCTTACTCTCTCAGAGAAGGGCTAAGCTCTGGAAGCTTCATGTTGCCAGGAAAGGGTTAATTCTGCTCGGAGTCTTTGTCTCTCCCGCTGCAGCTTGTGGTGTTAGATGTTCAAGGCCGTGCTGGTGAGGGAGGAAGAACTCACAGAAACATCAGAGATCAGAGCACCCGGGTAGTCCAAAATCACAAAAAATGCCCTGCTGCATGACTCATAGGTAACTCCCTCCATGAGCTATCTCTGTTTAATGGGCAATCAAGGACCCATTGCAAGACTGATAAAATGATATCAGCCCATTGTGAGATGCTCCACCCAAGGGCAAGAGCCAAGCATTCCCACCTGGATATAATCTGGGATTTGGGACAGCACAGGCAGTCTTACCCACTGGATTCCCAGAGGACGAGAGCTACCAGACCTTTCTATGGGATCACTGCTTCAACAAGACCCCTTCATTTGGACTGCTACCACCATGGTTTCAGATTGCGTTCTGACTCTGTCAGTGGTCTTTTGTACTATTGCATTTGTTTTACTTTATTTCACCTTTTTTTTTTTTTTTTTTTTTTTTTTTTTTCCTTTTCCTCTCCTATTAAATTGGGTTTTTTTCTGACTTGGAGTCTCTTGCTGGTTTTGCCTTCAAGCCAGCACAATCCCATGTCTCTTATACACAAGAGAGCACCTCAAAAATAACTGCATTTCTTCACTCAATAAAATCATGGGTCTCAGGTGGCAGGGTGCTCAGCAGAAATTACTTTTAAATTATTATTACTAGTATTTTGTTATGGTGACTAGTAAAAGCCAGTCCTTTCTGTGGACAGTGGTAGTTCAGTTGAGCTGGTTTAGACTTTTTGTGTGTCATTCCTTGGACTTCCCTGAGCAGTTGAAATGTGCTATAGGGAGTGAGAAGATCCTGTAACTACTTTACAGGAGTTTAAATATTAACAGTGGTAAGAAGCAATTTCCCTAATTTCAGAAAAAAGCTGATAAAATATATAGTTCACTGCAGAAATGCTAATAAGCCGGAGTAGAGGAATATAACAAGGGAAATCAGTACTTTATATGTGTTACTGTTTTGCGTTTTCACCTAGAGATTAAATGTAGAAGGGGCTTAGTAAGTCAGTTATCTGTTGGATTTGGTTTTAAACTTGCATTCCTCTGTACTTGAAGTCTAGTTTAAGATACTGAGTCATGTATAAATACTACATTTAAAATACAAATCTAGTTCTTAGAATTGAGCGAATTAGGATAGATTTTGTTTTCTTTCCACTCTTTTCTAAGTAAATGCCAGCAAGTTTTATGGGCTTGTTATTTAAATGGGATTTGTGCCAAGTCTTATTACATTTCATGTTTTTAAACAAGTGGTGCTGGTTTGCTAGAGACTGCAGAGTTTTTACCCACAAAGGGCTGTACTTTCTGCATCTGTGAGTGACTAGCTTTTGTGTCCTTTTTGGGCAGCCTTCTAATACTCTGAAGCAGCAAATTGGCTGAATGAGCTATCTAACTAAACCTAACTAAACCTATCTGTCCTCTGCTAGAAAATTGTTGTATTGGAGTGGTATCCATTTTGCTTGTTGTAAATGCTTTAAAATTAAGCTCCAAGTCCTGTGGATTGGTCAGAACCATAACTTTCTTTTAATTATTCTGTTAAAAAGAACCTGCCTAAATCTGAATTCTTCTTTATTCTGTCCTTTCTTTCAGGTTTTCTGTGACTTTTCATTGACAGAAAGATGTGACTGATTACTTATCTGGAACATAGAATATCTAACTACAAAGATGTAGGCATGGTTTCAAAGAGCATTTCTCTTTGTGGTGCTGTTGGTGTAAACAGTGCCAGCCCCTGACTTGTGTTTGAGCGTTCATGTGGTGAACCTGGTCAGGAAGCTGGTCCAGGTTAAAAAAACAGCTGAGCAAGGAAAACAATGATTATTTTTAACCCAGAGCAATTATGAGTTATAAGTGACCTGCTGATGTTTGGAAGGGATGGGTAACTGGTAACATATATCTAGAAAGGAGAACCTGAGACAGCTGGAATTCAGGTAGGTATGGGGTCTTATTATTATTTTGTATTTTATTTCTCAGTAGCAATAAATGGTATTTTACATACATTTAGGTAGAGATGCATTAGCTGGAGGAGGAACATAAGTCAATTTATCCCCTTGCAATTCTTCACTGGCTCCTGTGAAGAGCTACTTGAACAGCAGGAGGAATAGGAGGGATGGGAAAATGAAATGAACCTTGGGATTGTGATCTTCAGTTGGAAGATTGCTGATTTAGGAGATGGTGGCTAACTTATGAATAGGGACTCTTCATGAAGGAGACAGCTTGTCTCTGCCTTAGCCCATACTACCTCAGAATCGACAAATCACCTGGAGGTCTGCAGGGTTTTCAGAGTATTCCATTTGTTATTTTGGTTTCTTGTTTGCAAGGTCTTTTTGAAATTTAATAATAAAAAATCAACAGCAGAGCTACTATTTGGACCTTACAAGCTAACGTGTTCTGCCAAGTGGTACTACTTCTCTGTCCATTAGATAGCACAGCTGGCATACAGTAATGAGAGTGTGATCAATTTGAGTAGTGATTTGTGAAAAAGAGTATCATATAAATATGAAGAATTAATGCAGTGTACTCTATACATGCTAGTCCCCCTGGCTTCAAATTATGTTTTCTACTGTGGAAGTTCATCAGAAAAAAGCACAAACTGTGTAGCTGTGGAGGGTAAATTTTGGAATCTTGAGTCCCAAGTAAAGACAAGACCCTGTTGTGTAATTGATAGCGTTTTCAAAGAGTGCTGTGGGTGCTGCTTTGGTGCAGTCATGGTTAGTAATGGTAGTAAAGTTTTGGCATCTTCAGCAGTTTCTGGAATTAATTCTTTATGAGAGAAAATGGGCATTCAGTATAGCCATTAGATGCTAACAAAATGGATGGGCAAGGACAAGCTTGTTCATGCTAGCTATAAATCAAATCAGTTTATTTTCTATATGCAAAAGTGTTTGGAGTTTTAGTGTGGTATTTTAGACTACATCAACCTCTTTCTTATTATCTAAAAGTTACAGAAATTTGCAGCACAAAAGACTGAGCCACAAAATAATACAGAAACATATAGCCGGCGTGAACTCGTATGTAGAGATTACCACTGAATGCAGTTGTAGAGAAACAAAACATCTGTATGGAGGCTTTGAGGGCTACAGTGTTCCAGGTGATATTTGACACTCTGCAGTGCTTGGAATTCCCCGTGGCTGAGAAGAGAAGGTGTGTGAGGTTTGTCTGAGGCTGAAACTTATGGCTGCTGTGCCTGCACTGGGAAAGTTCAGGGCACTTCTTTAGACCTTTCACTTAGGAGTTGGTGGTGGTTTTTCTTTTTTTTTTTTTAAACCAGATTGTGTCACTTGTTTATTTGGTCTTCATAGGTACTTTTGAATCCAAATCTTGGATATGGCTGCCTTGTGAGAGCATGTAGTGCACATATTCTGGAATCATAGTTGTTGATTAGAAAACATGTATGTGTTATAAAAATGAAAATCCAGAAAGGTTTCTTTTTATCCTTAAATATCTGCCACTTATGACAATAGGAGATAATTTCAGTACAAAAAAAGTTAATATGATTTTTCTGTGTAGTTGAATGTACCAGTGCTTCTAAATGTCATGTGACACACGAAGTTGACAGTTTAATCCTAGAAATCTCCCACTACAGGCTCTTCCACTGGTGGCTGTTCTGATCAGGCCTTGCTGCTGGGGGCACTGCTCTGGGAATGGTGCTCTTCCTTATCAGGGCAAGCTAAGCTTTAATCTTTGTCCTGCTCCTTCTTCTGGTGTGTAGTTATTGACATGGACACGCACACACTGACGACCACATTTCTATTGATACATGTTCTCCTAATATTACTTTTATAGCTTTTTAAAATAGTAAAAGGACAGTTAAACAAAGCAGACAATATGGTTTCTATAAAAAGGTACATTTATTCTTTGTTAGAACAAAATGGTGCCTGATCTTAACATTGAAGAGCAGTTGTCAAATGTGATGTAAATCATCCACAACAGAATAAAGCTTTGTAGGGCTCTGTATTGAGAGAAGTAGGCTAATACAGATGTTTCTGTAGTGTTTCAGCAGTGATCAAGAAGAACACATTTTATAAGACCCTAAATGGAGCTTTTTAAAAACATAGAAGTATAATATAAGGAACTGGACCTTTAAAGTGTGTTAATTATAGAGGACTATGAATAAAGGGTGGTTTTTTAAAATGAAACTTTGCTCTCCATTGTACAGGTAGATCAAACTAGTTCTTAGTAGCTTGCATCTCAAATAGGAAAATAATTTTTAGGGCATGGATCCACTAGACTAATGGGGAGGGTGTTAAATCACTAACAAAGAAGTAATCAAAGACATAGTTGTTTAATTACATAAAATTGACTATGAGATTCAACAATGAAAAGAAGAAAATAATTGCTTGGATGCAAAAATATGATTATAATTGGGTTTTACTTAAATCTGCCATTCACATCCTAATATTCAGAGTTTTAATGAGTTAGTGTAGCCCAAAGCACAGACAGACATCTATGCAATCAAGTTACCATGATTTAGCAAATCAGCCACATAATGTTTTAGTGCTCTTTTTCACTGTGAATACAAATAAAATAAATTTAATTTAAATCTGATTTTTGGCAGATTCTGTTCAGTGGTGGCAAAAGATACCCTAAGACTGTGGATTTTACTTCAGTGACCAATCCGCATAGTTTTGATTTAAAGGCGTAACTAGGTGTTGTTAATCTTTCCCTTCTGTGTAACAAATTGGGGCCATGGGGTAGCTAAGTTTAAATGATTTTTAGAGTGTCTCCTTAAAGTAAGAAGAAAAAATGTGCAAGAAGCATGTGAGGAGATACATGAACAGAACTAAGAAAACTGTGAGCCTTTCAAAAGTGATGGGAAGAGTTTTGTGTGGAAAATGGAAAAGTGGTAAATAAAGAAGGCAAGTTATTTTTTCATAGCTTTAATGAGATCTTGAGAGAATTCACTTGCCAGTTTTCCAAGAAATAAAAGCTTGATGTTCAAGTAAGGCCATATTCCTTGTATCTAAGTGCTAAGAACTTGCTGATAGTGGAACCAATGGATAGATGAAGGGCACATATTGAGAATATATATTGAAATGATATAAATACTGTGTTTATTTATTTATTTTAATAAAACACAGTGGCATGGTCTGAGTTTTGATAACTTCTTACTGAATCTGCTTAACATTTCAGTAAGAAAGACCTTGTAGGCTTTCCAGAGTTGTATCTATTACTGTATTAGAAAATTGTATGTAAAACATATCAAAACCATAAAAGCAGAACTTAACCCTTTCTGAAATGTTTGAACAAAAATATTTCAAAGATGAAAATATTACAAAATATAAACTCAATTCCCTTTACTTAATTACAAGATTTGGCACTTTACTGGCTTTGAAAACTTGGCAAGAGCTGCAGGCCTCAAGTTGTAGGAGGCATTTGTGGTTAAATATTGGAGAACTGACTCACTATTTAAACAAAATCAAGTCAGGCTTCCTTTTCAAGAATTAAGCTAGATTCTCTCTTCTTCCTCAGCCCAATTACTTAATCATTGTAGTCTTCCACTGTATTTTCCCATCTCCTTGCCTTACTTCTTGATCCTGTATTCAAAAAGCATTTCCATAGCACAGCTCTTAATACTTCCCATTTCTGCTGTTTTATTGTTGTGTAGAAATGATGTTTTCAGCATATGCTATTCCTTAGAGGATGTTTTAAGAGAGATTCAGATTTTCCAAGAACAAAATAATTTATAATTCTTGCTTGTCACCCTGATGTCATGGTTTGAGGTTTGATGTTCTGCTATTTCTTTTAAAAGGATGCAGTTTATCTGGCAGACATTCACAGAAAACAATATGGTGGTGTGGATCTGGAGAAGTTGTTTTACTAAGAAATTGAAAAATAAATTTGCATGTGTGTAAGTTGTTTTAAAAATGATACCAAGTAAAACATAAACTTTCTCTGGAAGTTTAGAGTAAGAGGATCATTTTTTGAGAGCAGTTAAAGAGTCGAATGAGCAACAATGTCCACATCCTCAGAGGGAGTAATGGGGACGGTGAAGCAAACAGCTTTTGTGCTCCTGTTCAAGATTCATGTTTCTTAAAGGCCTAGAGTTTTCAAAAGGCACTGAGTTGAAAATTTGAAACTCTGTATAAGGCTGTATGTGTGTCTGTGTGCACTTGTTGAATAGAACAGTTGTACCAACTAGTACCTGAATGAAATGTGGTTGCCCTTTATATTGCATTGGGAGAGGCCAAAGTGTGGGGGTACTGCACCTCAGGATAAGGGAAGGCAGTTCTTAGAATGTCTTAGAGCAGAGTGGAGAGGTGTAGGTGTTACATAAATTGGTCTTAAACGCCATGAAGTATTTAGTGTTGGCACAACATTACTGCCTGCTGCAGTTCTCTCTGCTCATCTTAGCTCAGCGACTTGACCTGGTCTTTAATCTTCACTTCTGCGGTAATTGTGGTGAATATAAGAGCTTTTCTGTCAGAATGAGCATTTGTTTTTAAGGAATTACTGTTGAACAGTGTTCCTGCAAATGTTTAACTATTTCACCTAAATTTGAGTGTTTTGGTGAAATGATCACTTTTAAGGAGAACGGTAGAGAATTAATTTAATAGTAGCATACCATTTCAAATTTTTGCATAATGACGCTTCAAGATCAGTTGCTAGTTCTGAATTTAAACAAACAACAAGGCTCCAAGTTCACTTTTCCTTATTATGTTTAATTTTATTTCATTTTAGTTTTATTAAATATTGGCTATTTTTTATATGGCACTAATAAATAAATAAAAACTTGCTGTTCATTTTGAATCCAAATATATGGAAACATATACAGCAAAACAAATCGAGTTGTGAGGTGATCTGAGTGTTAAAAAGCAGGAGTAAGAAAAAAAGAAAGTCTCCTGTGAGTTTGAGCAGTTGGCAGCAGCAGAAGGTGCTGGCAAAGGAATGCTGCTGAGAGGGTGAGTTCTGGTGTGATCCTGCATCAGCCTCCTCAAGGCGTGTTCAAAGAGGGCTCTGAGAGCACTGCACTGAAATGGCAAGCTGGTCTGCTCAAGCTGGTGTGTGGTTGCAATAATTTTGTTTTCATTGGAGCCAGAAAGCTTTTACAGTTTAGCTTGGTTCTGTCAGTTTTGTTGTTTTGTTTTTGTTTTTTTTTTCCTTTGGAAAGGGCTTAAGAGAGAAAAGGAGTGTACATTTGTTGCTGTGTTTTAATCATAAGTCTGACAACATGCTCATTTAATAAAAATATTGAGGGAAAACTCCACCTGTTAGCATAAGCGAAGTTATAAACTAGATTCTGCAATTTCACCGCAACCCTTCATACTTTGTTTTTCTTAATTGCAGCCAGCGGCACCAAACTCTTTCTCAGCATGTTTAGTTTCTTCTTGGATCTCCTTCGTTGTAGTTTTTAACTCTGTTATGGTTTGTTAGTACTGCTTTTTTTCATCCTTCTAAGGTACTGAGGCACCTTCAATATTAATTTTCTTAGTAATCGTTGCCAAGTGGATGAAGGGCAAGGACTACGTCTGACCTTGGTTCAGTTTGCTTTACTGTTAAAGTGCCTTCTTCCCAAAACACATTTTCTTCTTGGGTGTGAGTTGTTGTTGTTACATTGTTGTTTGTCAAACTGTGCAAGGCAAGAGCCTTCCAGAACACCAGAAAGAAGATGAGGAGATTTGAATGATGGTGGCGGGCATGGGCATGCAAGGAGAACATTTTGTGCTTCTTTTGCTGTATTTCTCATGGGTTTTTCCCTGTTCTTCTGAACAGTCATATGCCATTAAACCCCTGTGTTTCCATGGGAGAATATTCCAGCTTTGGCATTTATTTTGTCTGTTATGTCTCCAGACATTCAAGCCAGTCTTTGCTGATGTACAGATTTTTTTTATTATTATTCCTTTTGGTAATTATAAAGTGAAGAAGTCCTTTTTTTTTTGACCATTGGGGGAAAAAAGGCTCTTGGATTTTAAGGCCCCACTTAATAATTACTAGCTTTATTTTGGTGCTTCATCTCTTATGTGCATGTGAGGCCTGGTATGTGGGAGTCCCGTGTACCAGAAAGATTTTTTTTTCCAGTTCAAAAACTTGGCTTCATGGCAGTGAAGATATACTAGCCAAAATAAGCAGAAGGTCAAAGTATGGGTGGTTTTAAGTCCGAGTAGGATACCAGGATTCTTAAATCTCGTAGAATTTGCCAGCATGGGTTACATCCTGACTCTAAAGACCTGGGATATAACACATTAGGTACAGAGGTTATCCATTTAATCTGTTGCATTAGCCAGCTGTGAAATGGGCAGTTTTCAGCTACCAGCAAAATTCAAAGGACTGACAGCAGTACCATTCAGCATCCTTCACCTACATTCTGAAATGAACAGCATGCCAATAAAACAGTCATTGTCTTACTAAATAACATTTTTCTTACATGGTAAATGGGTTTCTCTTATTTGTCTGTTTGCTTTTATACAAAGTTTGGGGTTTTTTGGTGTGGAGAGCTGAAAGCTGCTTTGCTGTAATGACTACTCTGGTTAATGAGCAGAGGGTGTAATGAGTTACTTAGAGATTTCCTATGTATAACCTGAAATGTTCAGATTTATACTCTCACTTTCCAGGGTAAATTATCACCTGCTGTAGAAAAACCATTTACATGAGCTCAAAAACTGAGATAATTAGTTACAATGTATCTTTAGGGACTTGGCTGTGTTTTCTTAAAGTATTTACAATTTACAAGTGAGGTTGCAGGATGTGCTGGGCAGGTGTACTGATGGTCATCATGATACTAAATTGGGTATTGGTACTTCTCTGAATCCCTCTAGAAATGTAAACCTCTACATTCTTGAGGGCCAGGAATTTTGAACTTTGGGAGGAAGTTATCCAAGTTAGTTTTGCCCCTTTCAGTGTGTTCAATTGTCTAGCACACTATTTGTGGTATTTACTCCCAGTGTCTAGTTTACATGCAGTTTAGGCAGCCAACATCTGGACTCTGTTTCCTACACAGTAAATGGAAAGGCAGAAAAGAGGACCTAGCACTGTGGCAGCTAGTGATTTGGAAAGCCACTTTTTCATTCGAAACAACTGTGCAAAAGATGGGTTGATAGACAAGGCACCCTTGCTTCTCCCTGCCTTTTCTATGGGGTGCTATGGTTTGGTTTTTTTTTCCTCTCTGATTTTTAGGAGAGGGAGAGGAATTCATGTGTACAGAAAATATCTCCCAAAGTTAATGTTTGATTCTGCAACCAGAGCACGCAGAACTAAATTAAAACCAGCTTTTAGATCAGCTTTGCAACCATGAGCTGACTTTAATGGGGTGACCGTGAGCAAATGAGGAGTATGATAGCAGCATGTCTGTGTGGCCTTTCTTACACAAGGGGAATGCACACCTAGTTTGGATCATTCCCAGCTTGAGGAGACTGCAGAATTGGAAATGTTAGAATATCACAAGCTTTTGACTGTGTTGTTCTTTTTAAAGTATCTACTCTTGTTTACACTGATGCCTTTTGTTCCTCGACTTCTGAGAGATTAGTGTAGCTTGTTGGCCCTGCTTAGTCTGTGAGGGAAAGAGCCACATTTTACTTCACAAAGCCAATTAATAAATCTTCATGAAATTACAGCAGTTCTACCTTGCATTCCCATTAACAAGGCTTAGATGAGTGCCGGTCCTGGTTTGTCTTGTCTAGGATTTTTGCCTTGCAATGCAGTAATGAATGTGTTAGGGGGAAGCAGAAAATACTCTCCATCCCTTTCCCCCTCCTTGCATGACTGCACACAACCGCCACTGATGCTTTGTGAATGGGAAATTACAGCTACTAAATTTGACATCATAGACATAACTTGGGGTTGTGACTGTGAAAATGTCTACTTCTTCTTGTATGTTTAAGTTTGGGTAAATATTTTGCAATCTGGGAAAATTTAAGGAAGTCCTGAACTGAGTAAATAGCCAACTTGTTTTGAGAATTTTGTTATTGCTTTGCATTTGAAAGAAGTTAGGTGCTGCAAGTTTGTGTGCTTTCTTGAATCCATTATAGAACTCTGTTTAGATTGTTTAAGAATCATTCTTAGGTAACTGAAATAGGCTAGTCTGCTTTAGGTAACCGAACCATGTAAAAGGTTTAAAACTGTGCTAGAAAAATACCAAGGTAAAGACCAGTGCAAACATACCTGCATTAGGATAGTTTGCCTATGAACTTTTTTATTTTGTTTTTCTGATGACTACCTCATTAGATTTCACCAGAGTGGATGGGTCAAGTTTTCTGCTCCCTCTTTCCGTTCTATTCTGAAAAATTTTAGTGGGGAATTTGGTAAACTTCAATCCCAGTAATTAGTGAAGTGGCTAACTTTTTGAAAACTGGATGGGGTGACTAAGGCTGTGATTCTATCCTCACCTGGCTCTGGCACTTGCTGGACTCTCTGCTAGCTGGTTTGGTACGTTAAGCCAGCAGAAATCTTAACCTGACCAAAATCAGAGTTTAGTAATACCAGCTAGATTGGGTAGGGCCATCCCATAATCGAAGCTTGAGCTGGCAGAGGGATAGGTACACAACTGTATGCAAACATACATCTCTGTCAAGCCGTTAATTAAGTTTACCTTTTGGAACCTTTGTGAAATCTAAGCTTTAGTTTCAAGTTAAGTTGCTAATTATTTCCTTTTTTTAATGTCTTATGGCAGAGTGCACGCAAATTTTTGCTGAGTTGATGTCATCCGTATATGTTAATTAGAATGGCTTTATTGGGTCATGCTTGAAGTATCAGTTTGTCCAGGATCCTGTTTCTCATAGTAAATAGTAAATTCTGACAGCCAAGAGTAAATATATAGGGAAGGGAATAGTAGGAAGGAATATTTTATGATCATTCCTTAAGACCCTTTTACGTATTTGCAGCTTAGATACTTTTTGAGCCAGATATGACATCCTTGAGTTTAAAAGTTCTTTGTGGAGCTTGCATTTGTCCAATTACTTTCTGAATCTTTAAAATTTTGGAACTCGTTCCCAGAAGACATTGCAGATCACGACGTTTACCTACAGACCATGAGCAGAAAAGAATTTGTGTGTTTGAATCCCTCTTTAATAATGTCAACTGCTGTTCCCTAATGATTGCATTTAGAAAAAAAAATGCTTTATTTATCTTCTCTTAGTCACCTATAATTCTGTACACAATTTTCTGCTTTGTGTGCTCCCTTTTTTCAGGCTGAGCCGTGTAGGTAGCATATTTCTGCTTTTACTCTGTCTTTTTTTACAAGGGAGGCCTCATGACACACATTACTACATCTGTGGGTACACTATGGATTCATACAATAGAATTGTATTTTTGGTTTGGCACTTTCAAGTGTTTCCAAACACTTTAACACTTTTTATCGTTTGCTTTATGATAGCTGTCCAACTAGAGTTCCTGTTGGATTATATGACTACGTGGCTGATCTTTCCTAACAGATAGAGTTCCTTTGCTAGGAGTGTCATTTTTCATTTGCCGGTGTTGAATCTCTGGTCATCTCTTGCACAATCTCATTACAAGTAAGAGGCTTCTGCAACTGGTACAATCATGCCTAGGACCTGGGATGAAATTAGGACTACATTACACATGGTATTATGCAAAAATGCAGGGTGCTTTGGTTTGCCAAGATGATTTTATTCCAGGGGCAAGACAAGGGACAGCTGATGAATACAAAGAATTGCAGCAAAAAAATTTATACCCAAAGCTGTAGTGGTCTCAAAGAAGTTTGCATAGACATCCTGAAAGACTGATAAGGAAGACTAATAATAAAGTGTTATTCTGAGAAATTAGCCCATCTATTGAGTTTAATAAGTAGCATCAAAGGAAACATGAAGTGCTTGTTTGGCAGTTTTACAGAGAACAGAGACTGCCAGCTGTTAGTGTGATGGAAGCAGCAGTTAGCTTTCAGTGTTAAATGTGAGTGGATAGCTAATGTGAGACTAATCCAGGGGGTGGGGAAGTAAAAGCAAGCAATTTATGCTTAATGTCATGGAGGAGGAATCATGAGGAAAGTGGAGAAAGGTGATGTGTTGGCCACACAAGTCAGCATTTGTGTATGTTCAGTAGGATAAGCAAGAGGGAGTTAAATAGAGTGAGTTGTGCTTGTTCTTCTGTTTGTTTGCTGTGGTGTGGTTTGGTGTGGGTTAGTATGCACTGAGGATAATGGGAGCTTCACATCTGTCATTTCCACACTGAAGCAGTGAGTGGAGAATTAATGGAGACCCCAATGTGACAGGTTACCCTGCAGAAAGGAATGGCAGATTATTTTCTTCCGAGGCATTGACATGCCAGGGCAACTCAGAGATCAGTCTTGTCTAAAATATCATGAAGATTTTGCGTGACATAATACTCACAAAATAATTATAAACAAAAGCATGTATTTTTGTTAGTCTGCTAACTGGCATCTTAAAAACAAGAAAAAGAATTGACACTTTTATTTACCCTTCTAGTTCTAGGTCCAATGATTAGTTCTGTGACAAGACAGCATGGCACTTTGAGTATGACAGAAGCCCTAATGCTGCAGCAGAGGCTGGAAATATTAATGGCCAAATCTAGGTGAGTGATTTTTAATTTTGCCAGTTTCTTAGCTTTTTAATTTCTTCCTCATAGCCTTGGTTCACATCTCTCCTTCAGAGCAGCATTTCAGTTCTTGGTTTTCTGAAATATTAATATTAGAACATACTTGAGACAAAATAACAACCTTGTATGATTATTGATTACATACAATTTCTTTGTTGTTCCTGAGATACAGAGGCTGTGCTTCAAACATATTCATATACTACAGCTTTCTTCTTTTAACTCTAGTGATTTTTTTTTTTCCTCCAAAGTACTTTGCATTTTAAGTTCTGGGGTTTTTTTTCAAGTTTTTTTTTAAGAAGCAGGCACCTGTCTTCAACAGATTTGGTCAGGTATTTCATGCTGAATGCATAGAAAGTCTGATACTAACAGCATGCAGCTATGTAGTTCTGTTTACACAACAAAATATTCGAGGAGGTCTAAGTCTGGGCTTTATTAAGTGCAGGCATTTGTGCCTGAAGGCTGCTAGAGGCATATGCAACTACATTATATGGACCAGAATATTCACTGTTAATCTGCATTGAGGCTGTTGTCACGTGTTGTTCTTCATAGCAGGGGATTCTCAGGATAAATAGCACAGTGGCAGTAGGCTGACAAGAACAACATCTGAACATTGCTGTAGTGAGGCACTGTGGAGTGCCAGGGCAGGAAACTAGGAACAGGTGTTATTACCTCTATCTCCCTTTCTAAATAGAAGAGGAAGAAGAACAACTACTACTACTATAGTGATTTCAAAACTTCACAACCAAAAAAAAAAAAAAATTGTTCTGTGTAGCATAGCTTCTCTCTGCAGCAGTAGAAGCAAAAAAAGCAACCCCAGTTTCATTTTGACCTGGGGGAAAATCTTTGTCAATATAATGCATGTTTTCATGTTATGGTCAGAAATGACATTAAAAAATCCATTATTTTGATTAGGTGTCTGGAATTTTGCCTCTTTATGACTGGATTAAGTGGAGCAGTGTTGTTACCTCTGCAGGGGATTCTTGGTGGCTGGTTTATAGTCTCTAGAGTAGGAATATCTCTTTTGAGTGACTTTTCTGATCAAAAAAAGTGGAAGAGTTAACTGCTTTTCATTGTATTCTTTGCACCTTATCCCTTAGCAGACTAAAGTGCTACGTGGATACTACTGCTGTGTGCTAATACAAATGCCTGTCTAGAAACCAAGTCATGGTTTTCTTAAGATGGCATTGGATTTTTTTTCCCTCTAGTCAGGAAAACCTGTCAGCCCATTGTGTCTTCTTTCTTCTTGATTTCTAATGTCGTATCTCTTGTTGGCTTAATAGCTCTCTTCTGGGATTTTGCCCCATTTTTAATTTGGGTAGTGGAAATTTTAGTTCTTCTCCAATATAATGATGTAAATGGGTTTTCTTTTGTCAGACTTCCTTGTATTTAAGAAATATGAGACTTAACCCCTTTTTCATGGTGGTAGAGGGTGAATCGGCAAGTTGTGAGACTTCATTCTGTGAACATTTTATCATACCGTTTTGTGAAAGTTTTGCCATACACACAGAAATCTTTAAATGAAAATACCAAAAATACCAATATTTTTTTTTTTTGTTTCATTACTTTAGTCATGCTGTTCAGTGTTACTTGAGTATTTTACTGTTTTAAAATGGATTTGTAACACAACTTTATCCAAATGGAACTTAATAGAAATAAAAAAGACCCAAGTTTTAAAATATTTCTGTTGAATGTGGGGTTTTTTCCTTCCCATGTCTTTGATTACATAGTTTGATATACACTGCTATATAGGAAGTATTCAAAATCGGAAGCAGAGAGCCTCACTGCGTGGCTGCCAGCACAAGGCTGCATGCAGCCCTGAAATGCCTCCACCCTGGAGCTGCCAAAGCCAGGGCAGCCTTTCAGGTTTGCCATATGGGCTCTCTGTGTTGCCTGTGCCTGGTAACTTGTTACAGCCCAGGGCTTCTAGGAGTGTCTCCAGTGCGGTGCTTCTGAGCCAGGGAGTGCTTATTTGTGTAAAAGCCTGGTTTAGGAGATGAAAATCTCACACAATAAGTGGTTGGGTTTTGTTTTCCCCCAAGCTGCTACCATGGGAATAAAGGTGACCAATCAAATGAGTCTCTTTGGTAGTAACCTCAAGTTGAGTTATTGGTAGGACTTTAACAGCTCGATGTTGCCACTGCTTACTGTCAAATCTAAATTGCCATCATATTTGTAGTATCTACATTGATTTTTTTTTATTACATGTGATTGGAAGATTAATAATGAAGAATTGTATGTCAGAGTAATTTGCATTGGGTTGTTTGTTGATGTTACTTCATTTTTACTTCAACTAAATGGTTGGTTGTTTTTGGTTTTTTCTCCCCTTTAGAGATCAGATGGTCTTCTAAAGAAGTCATGGGTAGCTGTTGTAGCTGTCCAGATAAAGAAACTGTCCCAGATAACCAACGAAACAAGTTTAAGGTATGCAGCTGGCATGATGTGCTGTGAACTATTTTGTTGTTTTTATACAGACTAGGTCTGTGATTGAAAAAAGTTAATGGAAATAGAGTGCAAATTTCTGAACAGTTGAAACACTGTAGAGTTGCAGTTGTCTGTGGCTGGAGATTTCTCTTGTGCCTTTGAGAAACCCCCTCTTGTCAGGTCAGCGGTGACAGGAATTCCCTAGACATGGTAGGCTTTTTAGGACAGTTTTGATCTTTAGGAAAGAGAAGAACTGCTGTGATTTTCATCCATCTCCATTTCAGTTGGTAGAGCCCAAGTAAGTGGTGTTGCCTATGGAAGTTAATAGACGGTTAAGTTAGGAAAGGAGTCCTGAGCATAAGGGAATAAACAGCTTTAGGGGAAATGTGATTACGAACCTGAATGTGGGGTCATCAATAGAAAATTTTAGGACTGCTGGTTTTACTTGCAGGTTGCTATTGATTATACACTTTGAAAACTTTTGTCCTTTATGTGGAGAAATTTTATTTCTAAGTGCCCTTTTGTCTCATATATCTCTGGAATTTGTAAGCTTGTGAGCACTCGTTCATGTGCTTGACATGCTAAGCGTGAAGCAGCCGAAGTCAGTGACTGTAAGTCAACATACCTTTGCATAGGTCACACAAGTCAGATTTGCTTCTGTGCTCCAAACTGTCTCTGTGAGTTGACAAAGGAATGTAATGCTCCATAGTGAAAAACTGATTCATGTGTTGCCTGAGGGCGACAATGAAACGAGCTTTAAAGCCATGGGAATTTCTGGAAATGTTTAATATTATCAGTTAAGAAAGCTGCAGGATAAAATATTTTTCTGTTTTGTTGCTCTTTATGCATCACTTTGTGTAACTAGTTCCTATTTGTCTCCTTGTAGAATTTTTCTATTGTTTGTTTAGCAGCGGGGTTGGAGGGGTGGGGGAGGGGCATATGAAAGAATGTAATCTGCAAAATGAGGAAAATGGGCATAAGCCTCACAGGCAGATGAAAAGATTCTTAATTCTTTTCAATTGACTAGATTTCAAGTTGAAAATGTATCTTTAAGGAGTATCATTAATTCTGTAGGGATTTTTTTTTGGTAGTTTTTTTATTGATTAAGAAAGAATCCCATTAAAAGCAGCATTGTGAGGTAAAATAGAGGGGAAATATATATTGTCCAAATTCTATAAAGGATGGACGTTACCTCAAAACTGGCTTAAAAGCAGAAAGAGTTTAGCTTTACGTGCATCTTTTCACACAAGAAAGCAATAAGGTATTTGAATTACTTGTTGACTTTAAAAAGGCAGCAAAATATCTAAAACTGTGGGCTGATTCAGCACAGTGCAAGGCTATACGTGTATGTGAAGGAAGCTTTATCTTGGACCCACTTACTCTTTCTCATTCCTTTTCCCAACTGTAAGTGGGGTTATATGACAAAGCAAATATTTTTTTTTTTTTTTTTTTAGAAATGGGGTTCTGAAAGATTCCATTATCTGAGGTATGCCTTATCCATGTGGGAATACTAGAATATGTACATAAAGTCGGTTAAAAAAAATATTTAACTTACAAATCTCTTCTACTTTAAATTTCTCATCAGATTTTACAGTAATGTTAGGCAGCCTCATTTGTATTGTTTTTAAATAAGTGGGTTTTTTTGTTTGTTTTTGTTTTGTTTTGTTTTGTTTTAATTCTGGGTTAGGGTAGCACAGAAACTAGTTTCTTGAGTTCTTTTTTTTTTGTTTTTTTGTAAACCTTCACTTCAAGGATTGTAACTAATACAGATGGAGTCTACCAGTCAGGCATTAAGATTATTAAAAGTAGTGGTGTTTCTCCAAAGGGTAATTATCTAATGCTTTTAAATTTCTTTATTATAGGTTATTAATGTGGATGATGATGGTAATGAACTGGGTTCTGGCATAATGGAACTTACAGATACAGAACTAATTTTGTACACCCGTAAAAGGGACTCTGTAAAATGGCACTACCTCTGTCTCCGTCGCTATGGCTATGACTCGAATCTTTTCTCTTTTGAAAGTGGTCGAAGGTGTCAAACTGGACAAGGTATGTGGAAATGCTGCATCTGAAGCTTTTTGGAAATTTATTTGATGTTGGAAGATATTTTCCAGTCCTTTGACAAGAGTTATAAATGCTATAGTTCTGTATGCTAACGTGGTTTCTGGAAAAAAAATACCTTATGGGGAATGGTAGAATGAAGATTTGAGTAGCACATAGTTTTTGGCATTTGTAGGTCTGGAAGATTACAAGCTTCTATCTGAGTATTCTTTTGATCAGCTTAGGAGGTGGTTTTGACAGGGAAATTCTCCTGCCTCAGAGGTTGACTTGACTTCCAGGGGGAGGCAGTAGAATCTGAAACCAGAGGAATCCCCTCAGAATTCAAAGAATTCTCTATTTTTACTATTTTAAAGGCCTGGAACCCGGATAAGAACAGGATGTCCCCACCTTATTATTGTCTTCAGTAATACACATGTGTTTCATCCTCTTCTTAAAGCAAATACGACTTTCATTAATATCACTGACATAAATCTCAAATTTTGACTTGAGGTGTGTATACTTCAGCTATGCTCAGTTATTTCTTGAGTGGCTTTCATCAGAAAAAGATGGTTACCTTTCCAGTACCCAGACCATGCCTGCCTTGGCCAAGGTTGGCTCCCTCTGAGAACGTTCAGGTGTCTCTTTCATGCAGCAGTCCCCGAGGGAACAGCTGTTTCAGTTGAGCTTTCTGCCTTGTTTTGCATCTTCTTACTGTGAAACAGCTGTGTGTGGTTGGAATTCCTATGCATTCATTGTTGTGAAATTAAGTTCCAATGTTCTTCTGGAGTTTTGGCATTTACCACTGTTATTATCAGTAATTTTAGGTTTTGTTTTTTAATATCACTTTTAAAAAGTCAGAAAGATGGAAGAACTGGATCATAAATAAACCTAGCGGATATTCATTGTCCAAGCAGAGGTAATGGATGACAAGTTTTTTAAAATGGAAGTTAAAAGGCACTCTCAGTTCATCTCCTAGTGAGAAATGGAGATATTTTCAAACATTGAAGTATACTCCATACTAAACTAAATTTTCATAATTCTTAAAGTAATAAACTTTGTTTCAAAGATAATCACTTGAATGGGTTTTGCAGGTTTAATTTAATGCTTCTTCTGAAAATTGAAAACAGATACTAATAATACTTAATTGAAAATACTAATTTGAAGGTTGTTCTTTACAGTCTGTTAGCACGTCTGCAAAATCTTACACCAAGTCTAATTGACATCTCCACTTCTAATTTTTTTTTTCTTAAACAAGATTAAACAGGCTGCACAAGCAGCAACCCTCTTCTCCCTCTTTTGCTTCTTGTCTTCCTTATGTAATACTAAAATACTGTGAATATTGAGAAAAAATAAATCTGGCAGAAAATGTTTTCTGCTGCCCTTTTGCAATGGAACATTGTTCCTGAGACCTACAGTGGGTTTTTGTGGACACTGTTGCAAAACTTCCTCTTCACTTTATGGGATGAACAAGAAGTTTTTCATTTGAGAATTCCCTGAGTACTGCCCAGCAATTTCTTACACTAGTCAGTATTTCTGTTTCGGTTTTTCCTTTAATGTCAAGTTATTTCTGTTGATAAGTTATGAGAAGCAATGATGGTGAAACACTGAGTTTGTGCTAGGTATTAAAAACCTTGCAGACATGTCTTTGGAGCATTTCTAACAGATAATTCAGGATATAAAACCTGGAGAAATTGATATGTCACCATGTTGTGTGACAAATCACATTGTATTTAATATGAATGTACTTAAAGGCAGCTGAATTTCTCAGAAACATATGGGAGATTTTTAAAATTTGTGAACCTAGATTTTTTTTTTAAATTCTGGGTTTTGTTCATTAAGATTTAAACATCCAGTCTGAATATTCAGAAATATACAAAATATTAAACATGGCCTATTGTACATGGCTGGATTAGGGGTCGGGGACATACTGTAGAAGAAGCTCTACAGCTACAGTGTTGCAAACATGAAGCTTATTCAGTGCAGTCGCTGTATTTTAATAGCTAAGCATCGTTCCTTGTAGCACATTTGGTGTATTCCCAGCTGGGGTTGTGTGAACTTCTGCCATGTGAAGCATTTCTGGTGGTTCTGATCTGTCACAGCTCTGCATTCCTAAATAAATATATGATGATAGTAATTGCCAGCATATTCACGTAACTGCACTTACAGAAGTGGCTATATAGGTAGGTAGTTTTTAGTAGAGCGTTTTAAGATTTTAATACGCACTTTAAAAAATGAGCACCTGCACCCAAGTTTAACAAGCATGTCAACTTTAACTTCATGCTTTCAATGGAAGAGTAATCCAAAGCTGCGACTTTGCTGGTGAGGGTAAGTTGGGACACTCCCTGCTGTTCAAAGGCAAAGTGGCACAATACACAAGCAAAATACATGGTATTGCTGCTGACTTTGTGTTCTGTGTCTATCCTTTAGCCTGAAGCAATTAGTTTGTTACTGTCTGTTCCACACAGTTTGTCTTACTAGATTTTCATTTTAGTCTTCTTAAAGAAACTAAACTTTTTTACCCAGTGTTTAAATCCTTTTCTGTTGTGCAGGTATCTTATTTTTATGGTAGTTTAATAGAAATCTGATTTAGGAAATAGGACTTTGTAGCACCACCATAGTTAAATACGTATTTATTTAACAGGTATCCTTTTTATCAGCTTCAAAAAAAATAGAAAAAAAAATCTTGTTACTTTTTTTCCCCCCTCATTTAGCACTCAGAACTTAGTTTTGCTCCTAATTGAATCAATTTTCTGTTCTAATTTAACTTGGTGCATGGGAACCTTATTCTTCTATTAGATAACCACTTAAAAGGTTGTCACAGTAATTTTGTGTTTGGTGCAATAAAAAATTCATAACACTTTTGCTTCTTTAACAGGTATTCATTATGTGGATTCCAGTTCTATTTCTTGAAAGTTATATATATTGTAAGGCATGTTCCTTGATTTTTTTTTTTTTTTTTTTGTATGTGTGTGTTTATTTATAGGAATCTTTGCTTTTAAGTGTGCCCGGGCAGAAGAGCTATTTAACATGTTACAAGAGATAATGCAGAATAATAGCATAAATGTGGTAGAAGAACCAGTAGTAGAAAGGAATAATCATCAAACTGAGTTGGAAGTACCAAGAACTCCTCGTACACCTACCAGTAAGTATGGCTCTACTGTCAGATGACGTATCTGAATGTAATGTGGTACTTAGCTGAAAATAGCGTTTGATTTCAATTTAACCTTTAAGTAATTAAAAGGAAGGCTAATTTAAAGCTAAGAGGTTAATTAGCAGTAATGCATTCTCTTGAGGTACTTGCTGAGCATTATCATCAAGAAAAAAGTTTTGGGAACTTAGTTGTTTCATAAGAACACTTATGAATACACTTACTGAAATACTGAATCAACATGCTTTACCTGTAACATTTCAGAGAAATGTTAATGTTGGGCAGTGTTTCAAACTTTTGATTAGGGGAAAAAATACTGTTTAAATCACATGTGCAGTTGGTTTGGAATCCTTCATTTGCTCTGGGTAGATGAACGGGTGAGTGAAATATTTACCTAATTTTTACCTAAAATTTACCTAAATTTTACCTAAAATTTTCTGGTATTTTTGAAATCTCAGGCAGATGGCTTGATATTTGGAACTAGGAATTCCTGTTTATTGATGATTTCAGAGAAATGGAAGGTTAGGTAAAGGAGTCTGAGTCACGGAGAGATGTTAATGGGGGAAAGAGAAGTTGGAGGGAGTTTACTGGGTGTGTAATACACCTGGGTTTCAGTGGTTGCTTCAGAAATGTCTTCCGGTAAATACCTGGATGCTGTTCTGTTTTCCATTTCCTTCCTCCAAGCAAAATTGAGCTTTGTGAATATTTAATATTGTTTTGCATATTTTACTTTCTCTTTTGAAAATTAAACTTTAGATATAAAGTATCTTATTCATATACAGTAAAATGTTCTATTTTAATAATGGTTTTGGTTGTTTTCTAATTGAATCAGCTCCTGGGTTCAATGCACAAAGTTTACCCAACGGCTACCCCAGATACCCATCTTTCGGAGATGCTTCGTCACACCCTTCCAGCAGACACCCTTCTGTCGGCAGCGCACGCCTCCCCTCTGTTGGTGAAGAATCAACACATCCTTTACTTGTAGCAGAGGAGCAAGTGGGTGTTTTTTTCCCTTCGTAGAACTTAGGTTCTACATTACTTCAGATTTTTCCAATGATTGTTCTGTAGGCTTTCGCTTGCGTTTTTCAGTATAAGGTGTAATGTATTCCTACAGTATTTTAACTGCCTCAGAAAAGTGTTTGCCTTGCCTCTTTAAAATAGAATAGAATCTTTTAAATAGATACTTTGTAGAATGTCTTGCTGAGGAATTAGTATTTTATATCAAAATAAGGATACAGAAGGTATGTGTTTGTGTTATACTATTTTCAAAAATTTTAGTAAATATTTTTAAACATGAGTAATTGTACATTATAATGAGAGATCCTGGTCAAAAAGCTTCTTTATATATGTCTTCTATTTACCAAATAGAAGACATGGAATGATTTAGGTTAGAAGGGACCTCCAATCCTCTAGATCAAAATTTTAAGTTAGAGACAGCTGCACAGAGCCTTGTCCTGGTCATGTTTAGAATACTATAGGCACGAGGATTCCACAGAATCTGAGCCAGTATCTCTCTTAATATATTATTGGATTTTTGCCCGTTACATCTGGTGTTGGCTGTCCTTTGGCCTTTTGCTGAACATCCTGAAAAACAGTCTGGCTCTGTCTCTGCTTTAACTCTCAGGTAGTTGAAAACAGCTGTTAGGTGGTTCTATGCCTTAATGGAACTAAGATGGTGTCCTCAGCTTTTCCTTGTATGTGATGTGCTCCAGCTCCTCTCTAGTCATGGCTCTCCACTGGACTTGCCTCAGTATGGTGCTGTCTTTTACTCTGCAGCTCAGGTTCAGTCTTGTGAGAGCTGAATTGATGATAATAGTAACTCAGCTTTCCTTAACTTACTGGCTGTGCTGTTGCTGACACAAACCAGTGCATGTTTGGTTTTCATTTCTGCAAGAGCAGACTACTGACTCACATTCAACTTAGCATCCACCTGACCCCTGAAGTTTTGCTGCAGGGCTATTTTCAATCAGTTGCTATCTAGCCTGTACTGTTGGTATTGTTTCATACCAGCACCAGGTTTTGTATTTGCTGGTGCTGAACTTCGTAATGTTTCTATGAGGTCGGTTCTCCATGCTGCTGAGATCGCTCTCAGTGGAAACCCCACCAGTCTGGATAGACTGAAAACTGTCATAGTATATTCTATCTCGTCATTCAGGTTGCTGATGAAAATGATAGTCAAGTTTTAAAATGTCATGCGGTGTAGGAAGACTTTCAGTTGTGACAAGAAACAGTGCTGGAAACCAGAGAAGGTAGCCGGAGCAGAGCGCTGTGAACTATCTTGTGGGAAAGGATTTTTGCGCTCACGGGAGAGCTCAGATCTTATTGTTGGAGTTATTGAATAGTAAGTGAGTTTAAAAAAGTCAGTGGAGGAGTCAAGTGAGCTAGTAAATGACACTTCAGCTTGCAGAGCTTGACAGAGGGGCTGGAAAGCTATATGACTGCTGCTGTAAGATGCTACTTTTGCTGTTTGCATATCCAGATATAGAATTAAAATTTAGAGAAGGAATCTAGTCTTTCCCATTCAGCCTTGTATTGATCCACTGTGGAAATTGCAGGAATATAACCTAGGAGTGTATTTTTGCCACTCTTAGTGACATACGGTGTCAACTCCTGCTTATTTTTCATTCTGAGTGCCCCACTTCATATGGAATTGTACATTTTTCTACTTGAGTTCCTGTTCTTACGAGGCTGTTGGCTCTTGAAGAAAGAATGGATAGTTCTTCCTGTAGACCCAACCTCTTTTTGTTCCTGGAGTAGTACACAAGGCAAGAGACCAAGGGTTTTCTTAGGTCTCTCTGTGGTTTTCTTTTTGGTTGTGGGTGGGTTTTTTTGGTGGGTTTTTTTTTTTTTTTTTTTTTTTTCCCCTCCTTTGTATGGACAGTAGATTTCCTTGCAGTGTGGAAGCTATGAACATAAACTTAGCCAAAGTAATTGTTGGTCACTGGTAATGGACCACAAAGTAGAGCTCTCAGCGATCTGCCCAGGTAAAGTAATGAGCTAAGCTGGAACAGCCCACAGTGGCCTTGATTAGAGCCAAGCTCTAGAACTAGAGCACAACTGAGATAAAACATCAAATAAAAATAATTACCAGTGTAAGATATAAATTCTGTTTTTCTGTTAGAGGAACATTAACATAACTAATGACAAAATTTCAGGGAAAAAACCTAAAACTGACTACAGTTCAGCAAAATGCAAGAGACGTGACTTTTGCTCTTAAACACCTGCCGTCACAAGTTTTTCTTTTCAGGTATTTGGATTAGAAAAGTGGGGAGTTAAGAATAAATTCGGAGGTGGGAGGGAAGGCACAATATCATTTGAATTTTTTTTTTTTTCTTTCCCTTTTAGGTGCACACTTACGTAAACACTACTGGAGTACAAGAGGAAAGAAAAAATCGATCAAGTGTGCATGTGCCACTGGAATCAAAGCTTTCAAACACTGAAACAACTAAAGTGAAAGAAGATCAGATGTGTACTGATGACAGAGATGCTCAGGTTCTCCTGGAGCCTGAAGGAGTGAAGTTTGTTTTAGGACCAACACCTGTTCAAAGGCAGTTAATGGAAAAAGAGAAACTGGAACAGCTTGGGAGAGATCAAGTTAGTGGCAGCAGCACAAACAACACTGAATGGGACACTGGGTATGACAGTGATGAACGTAGAGAGACACCATCTGGTAATAAATTGGTGTATGAAAATATAAATAGGTTATCAATCCCTAGTGCCTCAGGGGTCAGGAGAGGTCGCTTGACATCAACCAGTACCTCAGACACCCAGAACATTAACAACTCTGCTCAGAGGAGAACTGCGCTGCTGAACTACGAGAACTTGCCATCCTTGCCTCCTGTTTGGGAAGCCCGCAAGCTGAGCAGAGATGAAGATGACAGTTTAGGACCAAAGACCCCGTCTCTGAATGGCTACCACAATAACCTAGATCTAATGCATAACTATGTTAATACAGAGAATGTAACAGTACCAGCAAGTGCTCATAAAATAGAATTTACACGACGTCGGGACTGTACCCCAACAGTCTTTAACTTTGACATTAGGCGTCCAAGTTTAGAACACAGGCAGCTCAACTATATACAGGTTGACTTGGAAGGTGGTAGTGACTCTGACAACCCTCAGACTCCAAAAACCCCAACCACTCCACTTCCGCAGACTCCAACCAGGCGCACAGAGCTGTATGCTGTGATAGACATTGAAAGAACTGCTGCTATGTCAAGCTTGCAAAAAGCACTGCCCCGAGATGATGGTACTTCTAGGAAAACTAGACATAACAGTACTGACCTGCCTATGTGAGCCTGGGGAGCATTGAATCATTTGCACCTTTTGTGAAGTTTATAAAATTGAAGATGCGAGTACTTTGCATTTCTTAACACTAACGCCTTTTATAGACTAATAGAACTTTTTCTGCATACTTCGTGTACTTGTCTTACTAAAGGGAATTAATGTAGAGCAAGTATTCATTTTAGGTAACACTATTTCATTCTACAGTAGAAGTAATTACTGCATAGCAGCATCACCACCTTTCACAGTGCCTCTTTAATTGATTAGAGTCTGAGTGACATGCCAGTTTTGAATTTATAAATATTCTGGTCTGGTGCCTATACTCATTAGTGGCATTTATAACACTTTTTAAAGCCTCTTGATATGTGCATTATTAGCAGGTAAACCTAATCTTTCAATATACTTATCTGACGTTCATTCCATCGAAGTGGTTCCTCCAGAATGAAATGTATGTAATGCGTTAATTCACTCAGTTTGACATACACAAGATATATTGGTTCATCTCAAGGAATATAAACACCACACCTTTTTTGTCTGTAGGCAAGGCGGCCTCTAATTCCTGACAGTTTTCTTAATTTGTGTGATGAGAGGTCACGTTGACAGTTGTTGATCAGAGCTATAAACACATCAAAAACTAGCCTTAAGTTCCTTCTGGTGGAATAGAATTCCAAGTGACATAAAATTCCCTCTGAAATCTGACAAAATTTTAATCTCATCAGAGTTTTGGTGTTTTTTGTGAAGGAATTCACAGGTGGGCTGTAAGAATTAAGGCTCTCTTGTAATTTCTTAGTTCAGTGTGCCTTCTTTTCTTTGCATTTGTGTGTTTCCTTTTTATTTGTTCCATAATGTCTTGTTTTAAAAGTCAACATTTTGTACATAGCTTTAATTGTTCAGGGTCATCTATGTATTTATCTTACTCTCTGCATTTGACAAAGCAAGACTCTTGAAGGTCAAATGGTTGTCTTCGTCCAGTGTTCTACTTTTTATGCCTGACAGAAATATCCCAGCTCTCCAGCAGTATGCATTATTGCACAACTGGAAAGGTTTATTATGCAGTTATTGTCTTCCTCTAAAGCATCAAACACAGGTTACACGGGAGGCAGGGTACTGGACTTGATAGTTCTTTATAGGAAGTTGTACGTTCTAGCAATGTGCATCCATAGGTGATAGTGTACTTTAATTTAAAGAGATACATAGTAAATTATCTGAAGGTAGTATTATCTATGAGCATGCTTGTTTTCCTTTTGCAGTTGGTGAATTTGATTACAATGATGGCTGCTCAGTGTTACAGGTACATCCAGGTAGAATGCTGGTTTTGGATATGCCAGAGGCACCCTTAGAAGATTTTTTTTTCTATTTTGTTTATTAATACTCTGAATAATCTTAGAATTCTGGCAGTATTGCAGGTGCACCTTGGTACTAGCAGCAGGAGAGATTGCTCTTGAGCTTGTGATTGCAAAGGAACTGACACTTGTGTAAACTGGTATGATGTAAAATAACCCTTGAACTGTGAGGAAAAACATGCAAGAAAAGCCATTTGGAGATCTGAAAAAGTATTAAGGGTCTCCATGCAATATTTGAACTGAAGTTTTATAAAAACCAAACTACAATTATTTTCTGTCTTTTAAATTGGTGTGTATTTCTGTTCCTACAACTTTTTTCTTTGGTCTTCTCGGATTTAGTAGTGGCAGCAGTAGTAGCACCTGAAATATATGTCTCTTGCCATACCATTAGGTGGTATCAGGACACCTTTTCACTCTGGCTTTCGTTATTCTTTACTGTATGGTACTGAAATACCAGATGGACAAAGAACATAATTTGCTGAAGTAAAAGATGGGAGTCATTGAGACCATTATGAGGAACTTAAAAGAGGGGTTGTTTTCAGAAAACCTTATTAATTATTTCATGGTCAGCCTCTGCATACTTTTGTGATAGACTCACTGACTTGTGAGGAGACCCTGGTACTCAAGAAGGTAAAGACTACCTAGAGCTAGGCATTTTACAGGTTGTTCCCAGGTGGAGGTCGGTCTCTTCTCCCAGTCAGCCAGCGACAGGACAAGAGGACATAGGGTTAAGCTGTGCCACATAGATGTTAGCAAGAAATTCTTCACAGAAAGGTTGATTAGGCATTGGAATGAGCTGCCCAGGGAGGTGGTGGAGTCACTGTCCCTGGAGGTGTTCGAGGAAAGATTGGGCATGGCAGTTGGTGCCGTGGTCTGGTTTACAAGGTGATGTTTGGTCATAGGTTGGCTTCAATGATCTCAGAGGTCTTTTCCAAGCCTACTGATTCTATGATTCTGTAACTCCCTCACATCTTTGCCATTGCCCCACCTTATGGACCTCCCGGTGTGTACTGAAGAGAAATTACCATGTATTGCAAAATACTTACTTGGTTAATAATATTGGTGTGATTCTTGTTCTTAGCATATAGCTCACTTAAATTTGTGAGCTGAACTAATGCTTCAGCATCTGTTTTGAGGCAAGCCTGTTTGATCTAGCTAGCTGCTTAGAAATATATGGTCCTCATCTGTATAGTTTGGACTAATTAACTGGACCCTTTAAACACACCTGTAAGGCAGGGAAGTAATAATATTCCTAACTACTAAATAGGGAAACAGAGGCTTTGGGTAGATCTTAAGTGACCTGCTGAAATTTCAACAACCAGCCATATCCATCCTTAGTTCCAGTGCACTGTGCTATGCATTTATTCTGTATAGTCTCAGATAAAAAGAATGGTCTGAGCAATTTTTTACATTGTTGCAAGTTTCACAGTGTTTTCTTAGCTCTGGTCCCCAGAATTGAGAACATACTGAAATTTCAACTGTCTGTAGCCTTAATTATATTAGCAAGTCTGATGACATATTTTCCAGGACTACTTTTTTAACCTGTTACGTTTTACAGGTGGGATAATGCTTTCTCATTTTTTGTACGCTGCAACATACTGGGTAATCCCTGTCACCCACAGTACTCATCTTTAGCATTCCTTATTTTCTGTCCCTTGAAGTAGATGCAGTTGCAATGCACTTTACCCTTTGAGACTTGGTAAATATTTTTTCAGTTCAGTCTCTTTTAAAGGCTGTGATGTTAGATTTAGTGTCTGTAATCTAGGAATCAGTTTTCAGACGAAATCTCTCCATGGTATCTAGATCATATTTATTTTGGGCCCACAGGTGTATAGACTGAGAAACTAAAAATATGTAACCATTTTCTTTAGTAAATGTGGCATGTAAGTTTACATAAACTAGGTCCTGTAAAAATGGTAGCATCTCCATCGATCCTACTTTTCATCCATAATGTGCAGTTGGTTGCTGCCCTTCAAACACATTTGACAAGGGGAAACCTTTAACTGTAGGTATTCCTTTAGTGCAATGATTTTGGAAAGACATCTATTACTGTATCTTTTAAACAAGGAAACCAAGTTGTTAAAGAACACAAAATGTGACCAAAAGTGTATAATAAAGATTGTGCTAGAAATACAGGGAATGAGAATTTATTCCATTGTTATATAAGGATTTTTCCTCAAAATTATGTCAGAAGGAGGACCAATTGTTTTAATTTTGTGGTGTTTTTTGCTGACTTCCTAAAGCAATATTGAAAAAGTCCATTCTGGAAACCTTGACACTCATTAGAACATCTTTTGTTTCCCCTGTTAAGTATGTTTTGCATTGATAGGGGTTGAATCTGATGATGTACACTGAACACTACTCCTATTAAAGTCTTCATAGCTTTTACAGAAAATACGAGTGTTGAAGTAGAAATTTCATATCATGAATTGATAAAATGTCCTTCCTCCTCCCCAATGTTTGGACATTTGTGCGTGTTTGCACCTTTGATTATGGCTTGGGTGTAAAAAGGATCACAGAAATGTGTAAACTGTACGAAGTCCAAACCAATGTCAAAACAGGGCTGCTTTTTATAGGTGACAGACCAGCAGTTGATTTTGCTGGTTTTATAATACTGTGTATTGGCTCAAAATCTGGCTGTTCTTGTTTTTATTTTATATTTAACCACTTCTCAATGAGAGAGATTCAGGAAGGAGCAGATTGTTCTTATTCATTGTCGGTGAAGTAAAAATGGAAATTCTTATTAATGTCAGTTACTCTTTTGAGCAAGCAATGATGTATCTGATTTGGACATCTATTTCTAAGCAGTATTCCTCGCTTCGTGTAAGGTGAGATCAATGGTGAAATTCCATTTCTGCACTGTACTAATTTATTTAATGGCTGCAAATAAGATGAAACTAATGGAGTAGGAACTAGTAGTGGACTTAAATCTGAAATTCTCCTATTTCCCATAAAGGAGTCTGGTCCTTCATTGTGATAGAGTTAGGTATTTTTGGAATTTAATGATATGATCTTTCTCATCTCTTCCTTGAGGTAGCAATTCAGGCATTTATATTTGACAGTATTTACTTAATATAGACCTAAGTTCATTTATTATATCTTTATTTTAAATTCATATACACTCCAAGAAAAAAAAAAATCCATAAGACATTCCACCACAAAAAACTGCGTTAAGATGGAGTCAGGTTTGCTGATATCCTTCTTACAGAAGATTATTAAAAAGGAAGTCATGTTGAGGTTCTTTCACAATCTTTAGGAATTACTTCCTCTTTTGGACAAGATAAGTGAATCAGAAGAAAAAAAAAAAAAAAGAGCAACTTAGCATCTGCAACTCTGACCATGTATACATTATTTCTTGTGCTGTGCTGTAAGGTACGTGACTAAGTCTGTCAGATGTCTTAGGAGGATGTTTTCCTAACACAGTGTTTACTCCAGATTAACGCAGTATTTTGTTTGGAAGTATGTAGGTGTACAGGTAGAAATAGAATATGAGAAATAAGGTTGATGAAACAAGTGTTAAGACATTTCTATATTTTTATACATTATGAAGGGCATTTTTGAAATTTTTCTTGCAGTTTTAGTAATGATTTAGTGTGGTAATATACATATATTGTGACAATGTTTTCCGCTATATCCATTACTTTGGTGTAATTCTATTTTATGTAGCAAATATGTGTATATAGAAAGGAGATTATGTAAAAACTATGATTAAAAAATAGACTCAAGCCCTTCAGAACAGGGACCGTCTTCCTCTGTGTCTATAAAAGTACTAAATGCCTTGGGGTCCCAGCCTATCTGAGGTCTTGGACCTTGGGGTCTCAGAGCTCCCATCTGAGACCTGTAGTGACTGAATTGCCAAGTGAGGAGTGTGGGGGAAGCAGCTCCTCTGCTTTCCATGAGAAGCCTTAGTATAAAAGCTGCCGTGAAGCTCACCCTGCCAATGCCCGGTGCTGGGGCTGTGCTGTGTACACGGCCCTGTACCTGCCAAGCGATCCAGAGAGCCCAGAGTCCATGTATCCTTTGCTCCGGTCCTTCCCCTTGGCAGTAGGAAAGGAAGTCTGACAAGGAGCTTTGATGTCATCAGGAAATCTTCCTTGTTAGCAGTGTGACCCTTTCCAGAGCTTGTTCAGTCTGCATGCAGTGTCCTTTGAAGCCGAACAAATGGTTCCTGTTGACTTCAAGGGCCACTGGATGTGCTCCTACAAGATCAAGTTCTGCTGACGTAACAGCTCTGCTACACCTGAGGACCTGGTTGGTCAAGTTCTTCAGGAATGGTCTAAAAAGATGTAAAAATATTAATGTATTTAATTACATGTACTGAAAACCAAATCCTATTTGTTGTGGTCAGAGTTCAGATAATTATGGGAATTTTGATTTCTTAGTCATACTTGCATATATATTGCTTTAACTATTGTGTATGAAAGAGGAAGTGATTCTAAAATGTGTGAAAGATCAGGATTACGCCTGTTTTTTAATGGTTATGTTGTTTAGGAATGGATGTCAGCAAATTTAACTCCATAATAATGCAGTTTTTTTGCATTGGAATATGTGTGTATATCATACACCCACATTTTATATATAATATATTATATATTTGGTACTAACTTTGTATTTTGAAATTTTGCCAAATCGCAAACACAGATGTTCTCACTTGTAAGACTTTGGTACTTAATAACTGAATGTATAAGAAATGTTCCAGTATGAGAGGAAAGAGTGTTTTACGGTGTCCCACAGTCCAGATGGCTCAACCAGCAGGCACATTGCCTTTTTCACGTCTTGCTTCATTGCAGCATCACCTTTGGTCTCCTGGAAAGCAGTCTGTGTCCCAGCCAAACCGCAGGCCAGCTGTGCACCACTAGCGTCAAAGTTGACTGGTAGTAGTGATACAGTAGTCACCAGTGTGCCACAAATGCATTTATTAAATGCAGAAATAGACATTTCTACAAAGGCCAAAATCTTTTGTTGTATGTTCCTTTCTTGTCATTACATTGTATCATACTGTAAGATTATTGTATGTCCTAATTTGCATTATGAAATGTTTTTTCCTACTTAAAGGCATAAATATAGGAACTTTGTATAAAGGTAGCTTTCTAGATTTTTATTTCTTTTATATAAAAAAGTCTAAACAGTGGGAGTACCATTGCCAAATTGTTTATAAAATTTCAAGTAATTTTCCCTGTTCAATTAATTTGTTTTTACAAACATTCCGTATTTCTTATACTATGCAGAAAGAGTGTATTTTTATGCCATTCCATATTAATCTTAAAAAAAATAATTTCACTTCTTTTAAACTGCCATTATTGAGAAAGCTTACCAAATGTGCATTTTTTTAAAAATGTGTTATGTACATTTTCCCCCTTACCAGTGCCAACTTCATTTGGGAAAGAAAAAAAAAAAAAAAAAAAAAAAGTAGCATGGCAATAAACTATTGATTTTACATTAAAAATTGTCTGTGGGTTACTTCAGTAAATTGCAGTTGTCATTGTATTGTTTTGTTTGTATAATCTTTTTTCTTTTTCTATAAATCATTGTTTCATGTACCTCTCTCTGCCCTCCTCCCTGCCTCCGTATTCCACTTGTTACTTAGTAGTAAAAAAACTCCCAAAACTGATCATGGTGATCTGAAGTCTGTAAATTCATCTCCAAGATTTTGTTTCATTTCTGCTGGTTTTCTGTCACATCTTTGTCATGCACGTAGATTGAGATTTTTTTTTAAGTGAGATTTTTTTTTTAAGTGAGATTTTAAAAATGAGGCATTTTTTTTCTTAATGTACAGTGCAACTTGAAAAATTGCCCTTGGCACAGCAGAAGTGATGGCACTGCACAGCTGAGAGGGACAGGAGCCCAGAACCAGCACTGCTGCTGTGTTCTTCCTATTGTGGTGTCACTACTTTTACACATTGTAAATCATAGCTTAGCAATGGCCAAAATCCCCTCAAATCAAATTTACTAATTTGCTGTAGTTTTTCTGTGAGCATTGGATATTTCAAAGGCCATAACTTGGAGAAGTATGAGGCACTTGTAAAATCTTTTTTCTCCAAACTCACCACAGTAACAGCAAACGTGAATTAAAATGAATTATTACTTCAGTGCAAATCTTTATGCATGCTGTGATTATGAGGGAAGCTGTTTACATTGTTCTAGTTGTATTATTTGCCCTAGCCAAAAGCTTTCTCCATAACTGTGAGGAAAATGAAAGATATTTAAATTAAACTAGTAGGCTAGTTTTTTGAACAGGGTTGTGGAGGGAAGTCTATCTAACTGAAGGAAACAGGACAAAAAGCCTAATGTACTTGAGAACTAATACTAACTAGGTATCAACAGAATTAGCAATTCAGGTGAGAGTTGGCAGTTTCAGTCATGTTGGGTTTTTTGTTTTGTTTTTGCTGTCTCCATTGGGTTGGATTTCTGTCTCTGGCCAGTTTGAATCTAGAACAAACAACTTTCCATATATCCCCAAAGTTTAGTATCTAGCAGCAAGAAGAGGAATAGCAGCTGGGATTAATTCTTGAGGATAAGTCATACAAAATAATACATGTTGGTCTTTTTTTCTTTTTACATGACCAGGCTTTTTGTGTCGAGGAAAAGCAGTGACAAAGCTAGGTTTAAGTGTTGTCTCAGGTTGGCAAAACTGCCAGGGGAATATTTACCAATTTTTCTGTAGTGAATTGCAGACGTGGTCTAAGAGCAGCCATCTGGGATGGGCTGTCAAGCGCACTGAAGGCCACAAGCAGTAACTAAAAATGCTTTTGACCTGAGAATTGACCTCCAGGAATAGGACCTCCCAGAACCGCAGAATCATGAAATAGTTCGAGTTGGAAGGGACCTTAACAATCATCTAGTTCCCAACCCCCTGCCATGGGCAGGACCACCTTCCACTCGACCAGGATGCTCAGAGCCCATCCAGCCTGGCCTGGCACGCTGCCAGGGATGGGGCACGCACGCTTTCTCTGGGCAACCCGTTCCAGCGCCTCTCCACCCAGCGTGCGGAATGTCTTCCTAAGGGGTCTCCACGCCACAGAACGCAGCGGAGCCGCGACGCCGCGCAGCCGCTGAAGGCCCGAGGCCGGCCTGCGGCTCCCAGAACGCCGCGCGCCGCCGGAAGCGACGGCCACAGCGACGCCAGTTCCGGAGGAGCTCGTGGTGCTGCGGCGCGGCGCTGGTTCTCTGCTGAAGGAGGGAGCGGACGGCGGGTCCCGGCGGCACCGGCACCATGGTGAGCGGCGGGGCGGCGGCGACGGCTTGGCCCAGGGCAGGGCCAGGGGCGCGGCGGGGCCGGGCGGGGCCGCGCTCCACGCGGGCGGGCGCGCGCGCGAGGCCCGCGGGCCGCGCCCTTCCTTTCCCCGCGCTGTGCCGGGGGGCGCGGGCGGCGGGGGGCACGAAGGTTCTGGAGCCGGGGCGGGGCCCAGGCGCGGTGACACCCCCCCCCCCCGCCTCTGTGAGCCCTGATACGTGTGTGCGGGTGTATGATCCTTGTTCGCTTAGGGCCTCGGGTGCTTCGTAAATGTTCAGTATCCTTAAAGGCGAATGTTGGTTACTGTTATGGACCCAAAAGAAAAAAAAAAAAACAAAAAAAAGAAAAAAAAAACCCAAACCCACGAGTTTAGTTCAGGTATCAAAATGCTAAAGCCTCAGTATGGTCAGTAAATAGACTTGTTTTGGCTCCTGCTGGGTGTGCCTGCCGTCGGGCTGTGTGGACGGGCCCGCTAGTTGGGCAGAGCAGCGGCGCACGCACAGCGTGAAGGGATGTGCTGTGCTGGTGGGGCCTTGTGTGCACTGCGGCCTGCGAGCAGCTGCGCTCGGTCTTGTGATCCCTTCACAAGACTGTGAGATTGCAAGACGGATTTTTAATAGCCTTAGCTGTTTCTTAAATATACCTGTTATCACAACAAAATGGGATACGGAAGTAATTTTATTAATAAAAACGTTGTTTAAGTGGTTAGTGTCAGGGGTTTGCTTTTAAAACACATAGTTTTATTGAAGCTAGAACAATATTCCTACATTAACTGTGTTTTAGGCATCCATTTCCCTTGCTCCTGTGAACATTTTCAAGGCAGGTGCAGATGAAGAGAAGGCAGAAACAGCTCGGTTGGTAAGTTTAATTCTTTAAGGAACTGGTGGTACTTGAGGTGATTAAAATTTGTCTTTTCTACTACTAAAAATACTTCTACTGTATCATGATATGGAAATTCTGTCTCTCACAGCCTTTTTTTGTTGCATGTTTGTGAACAGAAGGTAGGAGGAGTGTTGTTTATACTGAAAATTAGAGAAACTCTTCATTGTCAAAACCAGTGTACCTCTACTGGAGCTCAGAAGATTGGTGTTTATTGGGTGGCATTTCTTGTGGCTTTGAGACAGATTTACAGTTTCTGGGAGATTTAAGTATATTTCATCTGGTTATCAAAATTTAGCAATTAAGAAACTTGCCTTAAGTTAAGCCTCCATTGAAAGAGGTGGAAGAGTTGGTTTAAATGTTGAAAGCTATGTGATAGTGTATATCTCTTGTAGTACAGTAGAAATAAATTGTTCCCTGAGGTATGTTTATTTTCATTGCAGTCATCCTTTGTTGGTGCCATTGCCATTGGTGACCTAGTCAAGAGCACCCTGGGGCCTAAAGGCATGGTAAGATGGCTGCAGGCTCTCAGTAGTCATGCCTGTTACTTTAGCTTTAATAGTTACAGTGTGTTTTCAAGCAGTATTCTAAATCTCGAATCTTGTAGGACAAGATTCTTTTAAGTACTGGGAGAGACAGCTCTGTGACAGTTACCAATGATGGTGCAACCATCCTGAAAGCTATTGGAGTTGACAATCCAGCTGCCAAGGTCTTGGTTGGTGAGTTCTTAAAGGATTGATTTCTTAATTTGTAACTCTATTACAGAGTTTTTATTTGTTCTTAGGAAAGTATTCTTGAAATACGATGAAAAATTGATGGGAGGGGGAACAGAAATCCTGAAATAAGAACAGTGGGGTACTGCAAGAGTTGTGGCATTCTGGAAAAGTAAAATTGTGGTGTATGCTGCTCTTCAAAACTGGTTTTTTCTTTTCCCTCAACCCTGCTTTGTCCCAGGAGTCAGAAGAGACAAAAGACAGCTGCGTGCTCCTTTTTGCAGTGGGAAAAATTCAGAACAGAAATCTGTGCAGCAACGGAAGTTTTCTCTGTTTCTCCCAGATTTAAATCTCTCACTCAGGAATCACTGTACTTCTGCATACAGTTTACCATTGTGAACAACTGTTTTACTGTGCCAGTGGTCCACTACTGGTGACAAGCAGGAGCCTGAACTATTGGGTGTCAGGTTTACTAATGATTTTGTGTTTGCTGCATCCCAGTTTATCAGCAGTTCATGCAGTAGACATGGTTGTTAGAGTCTGATTCTGTGTCTATATCTTAGAGCTTCTCTCCAGCTGTACTTCTTTTTGATAACCATCTTTAGGATGGGGAACAGAGGACATCTTGACCATCACCAGACTGCAGCTGGTGTCTAGGTTACAAATAAAGAGCAGGAATTTGAAGGATGCTGAATTTCATTTGCATCTCTTGTTTTTCTGGCGTTTTTTTTAGGGTTCCCATTTTACACAGGGTAAGATCTGTTTTTCTTGTCCAGTTTAATGCTTGAGAAAAATAGCATTAATTCTGTGTTTTCCTTCTTCAGATATGTCAAAGGTTCAAGATGATGAAGTTGGTGATGGAACTACATCTGTCACAGTGTTGGCAGCTGAATTACTGAGGGTGATGTATTAAGTTTTTTCAACTGTTTGCCAATGTACTTCTGTGATACCACCAGTAGGAGGTGTGTTATCCTGTGTTTGTGAAGGGGCTCTCAAAGCATAGAAAGGAATAGCTTGCTCTGTTGCTATTGCACTTGATCGGGGGAAAAAACCAACCCTTAGTACTGCATTATCATTTCTTGGGTGTTATTTTAGACTACTTTTGCTTATATTATTTTTTATAAACTCTCACAGCTCACTTCCTGGCTGTTGCACTGAGCAGCTTGCAGTACTGCTTAGTTGTGAGGCTCAGTCCTCTGAAATCTGTTTACATAGGAAAAAAAAATCCGCTAAATTCTGTTCTTTGCTCGAGACCTGAATTCATACTGTTCCTTTAAACTCTGTATGGATTTTATACTTAGGAAAAATTTACACTGCCAAACTCTAAACCTAAAATTACTATGAAAGAGATTTGAGAAATGAGTAATTCTTCCTTGCAGAGCTGTGTCAGAAAGTCTGATCATCTCAGGTCCAGGAACTGGGATCAAGAGCATCGTAAGGAACAATCTTGCCAAGTTCCTCAGAAAAATGAAGAAAGCTTTTGTCAACTACACTTCAACTTGCATCCATAAATGAACATGTCTTTTCTAGTTAGTGTAACTGTACTTTTTTGGGGGGGGAATAATTACTGTTTTCATTTAAATAGGAGGCAGAATTACTGATTGCGAGGAAGATTCATCCTCAGACCATCATTGCAGGCTGGAGAGCAGCCACAAAGGCTTCAAGAGAGGCACTTTTGAAAGCAGCTGTGGATCATGGGTTAGTAATGTTCATTTGCTGTAACTCTTCATAAAAAACTACTCAAGATCAAAACATCAATGCAAATTTCAGTCCACTGGTAAATTCTTCACTCTTATTAAAGCAGTGTGAAGGCTGAGTTAATGAATTGTAACAGTTTAGGAAAAAATACTATTTTTTTTCAAATGAGTTATAGAGGCTTTATGATATTCAGAATTGCTTATGATATGCAGAAATGCAATACAAGCTGTAATTTGCTCCCTGGAACTGATCTGAGCTGTTTCTTCAGATGTCATACTCAACATTTTAAATATAACTATTTCCCATGCCCAGCACTTTATGAGCACAAACTTTCTAAAGCTGAATGCAAAAATTCTCCTAACAAAACTTGTATTTCAAATAGAAGGTTGTATTCTGGGACAGCGGAGGGAATCTCTACAGCATTCCTCAAAAGAGAATATGGTACATAAAGATAAAGGGTGGAAGAAGTGGGCAAAGACTCATGGTGAAAGCTGGTGGTAGTTAAAGCTTTCAGACTTTCCACTTTAACTGAATTGTCTTTATTTTAGTAATGATGAAGTGAAGTTCCGTGAAGACTTGATGAACATTGCGGGAACAACGCTTTCATCAAAATTACTTACTCACCATAAGGATCACTTTGTCAAGCTAGCTGTAGAAGCTGTTCTTAGGTTGAAAGGTTCTGGTAATTTGGAGGCTATCCATGTCATTAAGAAACTCGGTGGAAGTTTGGCTGATTCCTATTTAGATGAAGGTAAGTCTGAGTGTTGACTGTGTATGCATTTGAGAAATAAAGCTGCCGAAGGTTATGCGTCTATGTAAATTTGTTATAGGAAACACTGCTACATTATTATTATTAAATTGAATACTAAAGATGGGGGATTTTTTAATAACTAGTAATTGTTCTCCTTTTTTAATTTGATGTTTTACAAGACCTTTCTGTTACTACAGGCTTTTTACTTGACAAGAAGATTGGTGTAAATCAGCCAAAAAGAATTGAAAATGCAAAGATTCTTATTGCAAATACTGGTATGGATACAGACAAGATTAAGGTATGTGACAGAACTGCTGTTTAGAAACTGTTTTTGTAAATGGAATTTTGAGACTGAGCTCTCCTTTCTTTGATTTAGATTTTTGGCTCCCGTGTTAGAGTGGACTCCACAGCAAAAGTGGCAGAAATAGAACAGGCAGAAAAAGAAAAAATGAAGGAGAAAGTGGATCGTATTCTTAAACATGGAATAAATTGCTTTATTAACAGGTATTTCTTGGGAAAAGGGGAGTGTTACGTTACTTCCCGTGTTCTAGTTCACTCTGCTAGAATAGGCAGTTAAGTGCCCAACAGGCACTTACGATCAAAGGACTTAGACCTTGAAGCATATGGCTGCCTGTGCGTAGTGTGATAGCGTTTCTTCAGAGAAAGGGTATTTCAAAAAGCATCGTAGTCTGAATTTTCTTAGCTTTGCATGTTTTTGTGTCACTGGGTTTGTGTCTGTGTTGTGTAACATTCTGTGTGTGGCAGGTGCCTCATACATTGATGGCTTTAGTAGCTTTCAGAAATCTGTCCTGTGTCCATACTACTGAGAATCTGGTGTCTTTGGTTATGGTGTTCTTTTCAAAGGTTTGTTCTATGTGTCACGGTGAGATGTGTTTGAATTTTAGACAGCTGATCTACAACTACCCTGAACATCTCTTTGGAGCTGCTGGTGTCATGGCTATTGAACATGCAGACTTTGCTGGTGTAGAACGTCTGGCTCTTGTCACAGGTGTGTTGAGTATCTTGTATGAAACTTGGAGGGGCACATTATTTGTTTGATCATTAGTAAACATTAAACTTACTTAAAGATACTTCTTTTTCTCCAGCATTTGTGAATAAAGGATCACAATGCAAAACATGGGATATAATTTAGCAAGTTAGTGCTAGTTATTAATTTTCTTTCATATTTTAAAAATATTTTCAATTAAGTTCCTGCTTGATAAGATTTTGATATATTTGTTTTCTAATGAAAAGATGACAGTTCTTGATTCTGTGATGATAACATTTGATTCTAAATGGCTGTTTGACTGTAATGATAGAGAAGACTAAAGAGTCATCCTTTGTTAAAAATGTGGGCCAGAGTTGTTGACTTGAGGTGGACCTCAAATGACATGAACAACCTGGATATTTTGAGTCATGGTCAGCATAAATGTGATTCTAGTAACTAAAGAAAATGAAACCTGGAATGCTACAGATAATTCTCATTGCTGAAGTTAGAGATAGGTAACTGGGACATCATAGTTGATTTTGAAAGTGATCAGGAGGATGAATTTGCTTTGCAGGAAAAAGGAGAAGACACTGACCTGTTTATCTTAGCAAAACTGAAGTAGCAGTTGTGTATAAGTTGATCGAGAGTGTAAACGCTTGATTGAGAAGAACATTGCTTACACTCCGGAACGAATTCAAAGCAGATTTTCTATGCAGAGCAAATGGGCCCTATCAGACCACACTGAACAGTGTCCTGAAAAAAGGACAAGTTTTTAATAAATGCAGACTCTCTGCTACAAGTCTTGGTTTTCCTTGGAGTGCTACAGCTATGCAGTGCTGCAAGCTACTGTGGGATAATTGAGCGTGCATTACTATGTAAAGAGTTTTCTAATAAGAGGAAAGAGGAAAGATCTAGAACGAGAAATTGAACACAACATCGTTCTAAGACATTTTGGTCTTTGTAATGTTTGCTTTGTTTAATGATACGGCAGTTTACAGGTCATGCATGGTATTGCTGCTATAACATGGAATGAGATTTCCGAAACAGGAGAATGGTGCCACGGGTTCTCAGCCGTCATCAGGCAGGCAAAATGAATACTGTCACAAGCTTAAGTTTTAAAGCATAAGAGACTTCATTTAGCATTTTATAAATACTTAATCAGTAAATACTGTGAAAACTTGAAACATACTGACATTTTAATGCTGACAAAGATGAATGTTTATTCTGTTATCAGACACAGCTCACAAGCATTTTAATCCTTGTGATATGAAACAAAACATTGGTATTTTAAGGATTTATCAGGATTGGTTAAAGGTTTCTGGTTCCACATGCCGACATGAGAAAGTCTTAGCTTATCAGTATTGTTAATTTAAATTTATTTTGGGGCAGTTATGAAGACTATTTTTTCACATACACACACACCCCCTCCCCCCCCTTGGTTAGACCTTGCCTGAAAGGATGCTTTCCTTGTGAGCTCTGATTTCTTTATGATCTTACACTTGTAGGTGGTGAAATTGCATCAACCTTTGATCACCCTGAGCTAGTAAAACTAGGAAGCTGCAAGCTTATTGAAGAAGTCATGATTGGAGAAGATAAACTCATTCATTTCTCTGGAGTAGCAATGGGTAAGTGTTTTATCACTAACGGTGTATTGTAACATTTGTGTTAACCCTCTGCTAATGCTGTTCAGTTTCCAGAGAGGCATAGGAACTCTGTAATGATTTATGCAACTGTTTTTATTAAAGCCTGCTTTTCAGTGAAAATCCTGCACAGTTTCATGGTTGAAACTCTGGATGTTTAGTGTTATGTAAATGAACATATAATCGTTTTTAAGGATGAGAACCAAGGTTTCTTTGGGAAATTTAGTTGACAAGAACAGTAGCAATATGTCATACTTAAAGAGCTTGAGAGCTTGTTCTAGTAAATGCCAATCTCTCATTTTTCAAGGAGTTTTGAGGCAATATTAATTTTCTGTTAAATTAAATAAGGTTTTGTGGAACCAAAGCAATAGCACTGTGTACATAATTTCATTCTGTCTTTGAAATGTCATCATGCTTTCTTTTGCTCACAAAATTAAGTAATACAAATCTTGACCGCAGTGTTAGTGAAACTATTGTAAATGCTTTGTGATAGCCCATTTTTGTGTCCTGGTTTCTCTTTTTAATCCTTTCACATTTGCACTTTCTAGGTGAAGCTTGCACCATAGTTTTGCGTGGAGCCACACAGCAGATTCTTGATGAAGCAGAGAGGTCTTTGCATGATGCTCTCTGTGTCCTGGCCCAGACAGTGAAGGACACAAGAACTGTCTATGGTGGAGGTGAGTATCAGATCCTTTGTACATGTCACATGTTTTGTATTACTGTACGTCAGATATGTAACATCTGTGTGTCTTCAATGAATAGGTTGTTCAGAGATGCTGATGGCTAATGCTGTTGCAGAACTTGCTGTCAGAACACCTGGCAAAGAGTCTGTTGCAATGGAGTCCTTTGCTAAAGCTTTACGAATGGTAGGTTTATTTACTCAGATTGCTGGATTAAGAGAGAAAGTTTCATGAAGTTTACTAACATGTGACCTCAGATATTTGTTTCACTTTAAAAATTTTGGTTGCCCAATGTAAAAAAGTGAAGTTTTGCAACACATCTTGGATAAACAAAGGGGGAAAATGGTTTTAGGAAAAAAGTATCAGTGTTTTAATAATTCTGCCTGTTACAGAATTGTGAATGTTCATATGCTAGCCCTCCTTTAATTGGTTCTTGGCTCACCTTACGTGCTAGTTAAAAGTGCTGCAGAAATAGTACATAAAAAATCTCATACTACGTAGTTGATGTGGTTGAGAAAAGAGCAACCCTTGTGTTCCGTTGATGCTCTAGTGCTGTTTGGGTGTATTCATACTCTAGTACCATCTACAAGTTTCTAGTCTTGCATTGGAGATTGCATCTTAGTAGGAAGTGTGCATCTTAGTGTCACAAGGAACATTAATAAAGTTGTGCTAACAGGCTGTCAGTTTGAGAAAAAAAATACTTTCTGCAATTTAAATTAGGGAAAACCTTTCTCCCAAGAAAATGAAATTCAAGAGCATAGTAACACTTGGCATTACCTCTTCAGTCAGCACATGCAAGTTTGAACTGCTGTCACGGAAACATTGAACACAGTGGTCAGGTAGTTAATGCTTACCAACAGACTTGTGCTTTTTAAATGAAAACATTTCTCCAGTTGTGGTCTGAAATGATAAAAGGCAAGAGTCTTTTTTTTCTTTTGTCCGTGTAAAATGAAATCTGCTTCTGTCCTTTTAGGTACTTTCTTACAATAGGGTCTTGAAATTCTTGGAAAGGTAGTTTGGATTTTTTACTTTTTCCTTCTCATAGTAACAGATCATCTGCCTTGTTTCTGAAGGATCTTCTTGAAATTCAGTTGTAAACCAGTAACATCAAAGTATGTTTCATGTTTACTAACAATCAGTCCCTGTGTTAAAAACAACCTGTGCTTATCCCCTTAGATCCCAACAATAATAGCTGATAATGCTGGCTATGACAGTGCTGATTTGGTTGCTCAGCTCAGAGCTGCTCATAGTGAAGGGAAGACTACTTATGGACTGGGTAAGGGGATTTACTTCTGTGTTTGAATTGCTATTTGGCGGGTCCATTAGGCTCATTAAAGTTGTTCATGTATGTCTGTCACATATATTCAGCAGGGAAAACTCAGTATGTTGATTGCTTTGCACAGAACTTGGGTGTAGAGCACTACATTCCTTTTCTGTTCTACTAGGCTTTTGAAAGTGGAGTGAAAACCTTTGTTTCTTAACTGAATGGTTTCCACCTCTAAAAACCACTTTTGTTACACTGAGTCTAGTTTTGGGTAACTTAAAAAGAAAAACATTATTTTAAAACCAGCAACCAGCTAAAAAACCCATACGAACCAAACATTCTTCCCTTTGCCCTTCCCCCCCCACCTTAAAATAAAAACCCCAACCAAACAACAACCACAGAGTTGTGGAGAAGGACTCTGAAGTTGATATACCTAAGGACATAGTGCTGAGAGTCCTTTGGGATCTTGTCTCCTCATCACAGTGTATTTTTTCATTAATTGTTTGTATGTAATTGCAACATTAGGCTTAAATCAGGAATCTTGAGATAGAAGACTTTATTTAATACTTCCGAAACTGTCAGTATAGTTTATTTGGGCAGGTAAGTTACTATGCTCTCAGCTTCCTGTAATTTTCTTAAAAAAAAGCTGAGTTACAAAAAACAAAACAAAAAAACCCCCTCTTAATGTATTTCTTCTTCCAGATATGAAAGAGGGTGTCATTGGGGACATGTCACTTTTGGGAGTAACAGAAAGTTTCCAGGTCAAGAGACAAGTTTTGCTGAGCGCAGCTGAAGCAGCAGAAATGATTCTTCGTGTAGATGACATCATTAAAGCAGCACCAAGGTATGATCAGAATATCTGCATGGTCAGTCACAGTGGTGTAGAGTAAACCTCTTCTGTGAAAGAGTAAGGGGGCAGAAAAGTCTTGTTCTAAAAATGTTTTACTTGAAAGAGAGCCTGACATGTGACATGCTGATGTTCACGTTAGATCATTTTATTCCATTAGCAGTGTCATCAGGCCTTTAGAGCCATCAGCAAACTTCAGTTGCTGTGCCTGAGTAATGCCTGGCTAGTCTTAGGTCACCAATAAGCATCTGCACAAGTGGCAGACCAAAGTGTAAGGGATCCTGCTTTCTTTTCTCTTCTGGCAAGAATTGTAGTGAAGTGTCCAGCTGCTTCTGAGATAAAATCTGCATTTAAACAGGAAAGTGTTTGTTAAAAGGTTTGAGAAGAATTGCTACTGATAGGCAGGTTAGCCCCTGGGTGCCTGCTACCAGGTAGTTTTCACTGCTTTTGAATCACTAAGATATTTTTTTAGTATGGTCACGGGTGGTGTGTTAGCTTTGAGGTGGTACTGTTTTTTGTGCTGTGAGATAAAGCTGTCACTGAAAACAAAATACTGACTAAAGATTAAAAATAAGGGTGGGTGGGGAGGGCCAGGTGGACAACAGTGTGGTGGGAATTTTCTGATTTTTCTTTTTCTCCTCAGAAAACGTGTACCAGACCATCGCCCCTGTTAAATTTTCTTCAGTACCTGAGGATGTGTGGACCAGATCTCACCTAGTAATTTTTTTTAATGGTCTAGTTTTTGTGAGGTTAGGGAACAGAAGCTTGAGACAAACAGATCTCCATCAATGGCACTGTCTTCAGTTGTTTTTTACTTACTGGAGCTTGTATGAGTTGTGGGGAAGAATTCATTTTCAGGGGTGTATAAACCAGGGGTTTTACACGACCCTACTCCTTCTGTTCCATCCAGGTTCCACTTAAAATACACATAAATAAAAATAATAATAATAAAAAAAATTCAGATTCCCCAAAGTTGTGTTTCTTTCTGTAGAACCAGGGAGGGCAGATCCATTAGGACAGCTGTGGTGCACATTCTCAGGCCTTGGCTGCTTCAGGGCGTGACCGAGCCCTCGTGGCTTGCTGGTTCATGTTGACCTGCTGTGTTAGTATAAATGGCTCATTCCAGTCCTGGCTGCGCAGGTTTTGAATTAGGGTCCTAGAAAAAGGCTTCGAAGTTAGATGGTATCTTTCTAGTGATACTGGAGTACTACTCATTTTTTTGGTTGTTGTTGTGTTGTTGTTGTTGTTGTTGTTTTATGATGGAAGTGAGAGAGTGGAAGACGAACCTCATTCAATGCCCAGAATGACAACTAAGTGATCTTAAAACATTTTACACCACAAATTTTACATTCTGCTGGGGGGAGTTGAGAGTAACATGCAGTTTGGGAGAGAGAGAGCAACATTCTGAACCAAACAGTTGGAATGTTGATCTGTAAAGTACTGGGCTGATTTTACAAACAGTCATAATCGAGGACACTTAGCAGAAAATGTGCCAGGGTCCATAACAATCACTTTCTGTCCTCTCTGTCCTGCCTCTTTCAGTTCTGTTGTATCCTCTTTATATTCACTTTCCTTATTCTGGTAGTTGCTGCAAAGGCAGCATGTTTCTTTCCTGGGCTGGTTTCTTTGTGCCTAGGTTGGAGGAAGCCTGTGAGGCCTGCAGCAGTCCGCATGCAGATCTGTGCTGACTGTAAGCACAGACAAGCAGGGGCCCTGTCTGTGCCCGCGGGGCCTTGTGACCTTTCTTGCTCTTGCAAGTGTAGTACAGCACCTGGCACACACCAGGGCAAGTGCCAAAGCAGAAGGATTAAGCTGATACACCAAGTATGTGTGCAAAGATTTTTCTCTCTTAGATTTCTTAAAATGAAGGGAATCTGCTTACAGAATCCACTCCTTAACTCTTGACAGAGACTCTTCAGCTCTCCAGGAGTGACACTACTGTGTGGAGAGGGCTGAGTGGAACACAAACCATTGACATGCCAGTGAAAGCACGCTCTTCCCCATCCCCTCATATAAATACAGGACCAGCTCAGTTCTGTGGGATATAAAACATTGACATTGGATATTAAAAAAATCCCCCCTAACTCATGTCCTGCTTTTCTTTTTGTAGGAAGACATTCTTGGAACGAGACTAGATAAATAATGTGCTGTTAATTCCAAAGAAGGATTTTTAACTTTGCATGATGCTAAGTATACTTTTATTTAATTTGACTAGTAGCACACTACATGATGCCAACCAGATGCAAATTTGTACTTCATTTAATAAGACGATTGCTAGCAGAGGCTATATATTTCCAGATAATTTTTCAAGCATGTAGAGGACATTAAGAAGTCATAAACTGGCATGGAATCAAGCCTTTTCTGGGAATCAGCTGCTGCTTCTGCAGGCTGCGCTGGTGAGACAGTTCTACTCGAAGAGTATGCCACTGAGGGCTCTCCACCCTTGTTAAAAAAGCTGTCACCTAATAAATCCATGCTATGGAGTCTAAAGTTTAAAATGTCACTTTAAACCAGATTTCTGTTACTCAAAGCTTAAAAAAAAGGTGCATTTCTAAGAGGATTTGAACTGGTCCAAGTTGCAAGCTTGGGAAATACCCAGCTGAAATCAGTTGAGTAAAGTTTGCCTCATGTGCAAGCCTTTAATGAAAGCTCACAGCCCTGGAATTTATTCATGCAAGTTTACCTTTGCAGCTCGTGGTTTTTCCGTTTTAGTCAGGCTTTGATTTTCTTCTTTGCTCCTGCATGAAAACTTGTCCTGTACAGCTGCCCTTAAAGGCAGTGTTGTCAGTAACAAAACCCAGCAGCAAAGCCTACAGCTTTCCTCACCATCACGTGAATGATGCTTGGCGGTAACGAAACAGTTGTCACAAATTTTGCAGGAAGAAAGAGGAGACCCCTCTGTACGTATGTGCTGTTGCCTTCATAGTGCAGCAGGGGCTCTGCTACCACTTCCCACTCGGCGGACAGCGAAACCTTCAAGGTGTTGTGTTTCAGATAAGTAATTTGAGACCAGTGCTGTGGGTTGCTTTAAAGCTGTGGGTCTCCGCTGTGATCACCTTGAACAGTGGCTTCCAGCTGAGCTGGGATGCCTCAGCCAGGTGGAAGGGAGAAGAGTGAGCCTATGGGTGAGGAGCAGCAAGTCCGTATGTGCTCCATGCAATCTACCCATGGCAAACATCTAGACTGAGTTCATCTCTCTTAACTGTGTGTGGTCCGGGAGGAGCGGAAGAGGGAAGAAGTCTATTTGAGAGAGAGTGCCGGGTGCTGCACAAAGACAGTGCTCTCTCTCTCTCTACAAGGATTTTGCTGTCACATTATCTCCAAGCTGGTGCACGTTCTCCTGATGTCTGCCAGGAGGTGTGGTGCTCCCTGGACACCAGCAAGCAAGGGAGAGGTAGAGGTTGGGCAGCGGTGGGAGTGCGCTGCCACCTTGGCCAAAAGGGGCAGTTGAGCCTCAGCAGGGCTCGGCTTCTGGCTCGGACTTGGCGGCAGGAGGTAGCAGTGGTTTCTTGTCGAGCGTGATTTCTATCACCGCCCCCGATCGCTTGCGGGGCTCGGGGGTCTCCTCTGACCATCTGCCCACCCTGCGCACCCCTTTGGCCACTTTGGGTGCATTCCTGCAGGGGTTGTGGTCATAGATCACCAGCTTCAGGCCGGGCAGGTGAGCAAGGCTGGGGAAGAGCTGGATGGAATTGCGATCCACGTCGATCACCTCCAGGAAGGGCATGTCCAGGAGCACGGGAGGGAACTCGGACAGCAGGTTTCCTGACAGCCAGATGGTGCGCAGCTCCTGCAGACACTGCAGCTGGGGAGGGAGGGTGCGCAGGGCGTTGGAGCCGGCATGCAGGGTCTTGAGCAGGCTGAGCTCGCACACCACTTCGGGCAGGTACTGCAGGCAGTTGGACTCGATCCAGAGGGTCTTGAGGTTCTGCAGGAGTCGGAGCTCGAGGGGCAGGCTGCAGAGCTTGTTGTTGCCCAGGTAGAGGATGCACAGCTGCTTCAGTGTGCACACAACAAGGGGCAGTGCTTTGAAGTTGTTGAAGTCCAGTGCCAAAATCTGCAGGTTTTGCAGCTGCTCCAGCTCAGGGGGCAGATGGTTCAGGTTGTTGTCACTCAGGTACAGCTTAACCAGTTCCCTAAAAGAGCAAATGTGCACAGGCAGCCGCCTCATCTGTCTGCCACTCAGATCGACCATTTTATCCACTGGCATTTCTTCTAGGTCTTCTAGAAGGTACTTCTGGCACTTGTTAGAGGGCACAAAAGCAAGTATGGTTTTCAGACTGTTGCCCATCTTGGGATTTTGGTTTTGGATGGCTGGGACTGCGAGGGACGGGAGCCTGCCTTGGTCTTCTGCTGCACACTGGCCTGTTGGTAACTCATTCTTCCCAATATAAGGCTCTGTTTACATGGCACCAGCCATTAATCTCAAGGGCTCTGAAATGTTTCTGATAACTGAATGAGTGTTTGGTGACGGGGATTATACAGGGCGACTCAGGGCCCAGGTCTCCCTCCCTCACCCACACTCCCACTTGGTCACCCCCCCACCCTCCCCCTGAAAACATTCCTTCTTGCACACTGTAAATGTTCTCTGATTTTGCCCTTAACAAAAGTAGGGTCACTCCAATGCCCCAGCTTCTCACCTCTTGCTGCAGCTATGCTGTATGTGTAGCCAATGCAGGCAACAAGGATGGGCTTGGGAAAGTAAACACCACAGCAGACCAAAATTTTAAGCTCAGATGTTTAACTTTCATGAAACTTGCAGCAGAAATGTCAGATATAATCAAATTGTTGTTTAAAATACCTGTCAAGACTTGACTGACTTTCAAGACGAGTGACACTTTCAGGGATGTATTTTGAAAGGTGCCAAATACTTGGATTTCAGAATGTAACATGCCACCCAGCACTTATCTTAAAGCTTTAACACAAATCCTTGGCAAACTACTATCTTGAGCGGTTCTACTGTTTATGTTCCTAATTTAATGGTATTTGTTATAGCCTCTGGCACTCTTGACTGTGTAGGGCCTTTTTCATTATGTTTTACTTCTTGTCTGTAGGGCCTTTTTCATTTTATTATGTTTTACTCCTTGTCTGAATCCCAGTGTAATCTGCTATCACAAATTGCCAAGATTGTTCTCCATCCGCCTTCCAACTGTGCTACTGCAGTTCCCATGTCTGTACCAAAACCTGTCAAGAAACTCCCATGGGTTTAATTCCATCAAGATTCTCACTTGCTATGAGTAGAATAAGTCCAGTTTTGAAAAGTTACGGCTATTTAAATGTGACAGTGTAAACTGTTCTCCTCTCATCAAGACCCATTTTGCTATCAGTCCTAATTTCTAGTAGCATTCCTGTGTGTAAGAACCTCTGCATAGTTTGACGTGTTGAGCTGCTACTGTTTCAAGCTTTCCTGGGGACTCATATGTGTCCCTATCCAGGGCAGGGTGTTTGGAACTACATGATCTTTAAGATTCCTTCCAACCCAAACCATTCTGTGATTGTTCTGCCTGTGTGTTGGCCATGGCTCTACCATGAACTTCGATTATGAAAGCTGGCAGAGTGTTTTAAGGTAAAATAACCTTTTCAGTACCTGGATCTTTGCTTTGATATCTACAGCTCATTGCATTCTAATTTTCCATACTTACTGTAGTTTAGGCATAATACTTTCTTTGAACAATCTACATTTGTTTGGGGGGTATTAGGTGCTGTTCTACCAAAATCCATGACTACTGAGAGCCAAAAAACAAAAAAACCCCAAAAGGCAGAGCAAACAGAAAATTGAGAAAAAGGCACCACTTAAGGTGGCCTCTGGATTTCTGGTCAAATCTAGTTATACAGTGCTCCCTACTGTCACTTGCTTTCAAATGTAAAGCAGCTCTTAGCTCTGTCAATTTGGTATAGGCTATAGAATGTTTTACAAGCCTTTTCCCCACAAGATGAGTGACTGTGCCATGCAGCAGTGATGCTATGAAATGTATGGAGGAGAACAATAGAGAGGACACCTGGGAAACAGTATTGCAGCTGGACAGAGAACAGTGAGTGCTGAGACCTGAGTGCCATAAAATAGGTTTTGGATGGAGTAGCTGGGCAAAGTATCAAGCCTGGAGAACAAAGACAATGTCACAGTCATCTGTGGTCATGCTGTGGAATAGAGGGCCGGAAAGTTCCCTCTCTGATGGTGGGATGTGCTCTGCATTGCATCCCAGAAGCAAGAAGCCAGTTTGCACTGCATGAGCAAGACATTTTAGACACTTCTTTACTGCTTTGATACTCTGTGCTCTGTCAGAGGACCACTGTGGGGAATGTGTCAGCAGGTGGTTGTATTTGTTTTTCATTTCTAAACAATTGTGGCGCCTTCTGAAGGCTAGGGTCCCTCCCCTTAAGGCATTGTAGGCTACAGGTGTGGCAAACCAGATGTATTTGGCATAAATAATAATGCATATACATCCACAGCAAAGCCTCATATTTTAGACAAAATTTTTCAGATCACCTACTAATCATAACATAAGAGCATAGCTAAGAATATATTAATGATATAATTTAGGCATATATTTCTCAATAATCCATATGTAGACAAATAACTTTGTGAAGTACCTCATGTCTGCAGATACAGATATGGATATATATATATTTTTTTTTTCTACTTGAATTATTTCTCCTTAATGGAACTTTTAAGTTGCAACTTTTAACTATTTCTTAGGGATCCTCTGCAGTTTAATCATTACTCCAGCTTATCAAAAAAGGTCACAATGACCTTTTGTTGCTGCATTTTGTATCTCTGTTAGCTAAATTAATGTCTGCTTGGAACATTGTGTGAGATCCAAGAATTTGGGAAAGAATAACCTTTGTGTGTAGATTAATAAAGGACTACACTTGCAATAAAATGAACAATCACATTCTTTCTGAGAATCAGACACTCAGTGGGGGCACTAAGGCAAAGGCAGTCCTCACAGTAGACCCAGGTAGTGTTTTGAAAGCCACTTCATATCTTCAAAGTTACTGTGGTGCCCTCCAATACGAACATTAATGACTTCCCAGAAGCATTTGTAGCATTTGAGGAAAAGTTCAAGTGATAAAGGCACTCAGCACAGACACCGTCTTGCTCTTGTCAAAGCGACAGTGCCCTACTCAAGGGCATGACATCTGCTCTGCTGTGCATCAGGTGACAGGTGGGGGCTCCTTGAGAAATGCCTTTGCTTTCTAGAATTTCTCAAATGGCTACATCTTTGCTCACCATTCCCATTTCCAGCACACTTTCTTGCAGCTCGGTGGCTGGGATGACTGGGATAGAAAATGTGACCGTTTGCTGATAACTTGTGTAAAACTTCTGAGTCCAGGAGAAATGGGAAATATTACTCAGATATCTGAAAAAAATTATAATAAAAAATAGAAATCAATATAAAAGATACATTTTTGAGATTCTATTATTTTTTGAGACAAGATATAATGAGAGGCTGGTGCTTTTTCAGATCCAAAGCTCTGCCCACAGCTGTGTGATGACACCAGGCTCAGCCTTTGCTGAGTTTTATTAGCACTTACAATTTTGGAGGTATGTTGGAAAAAGCAAACTGCCTATTTCAAGATCCAGGGGAGCTAATAAATAGAGCTCTAAACTTACTGATTTTAAGGCTCTCATGCCCCTCCTCAATCAGTCTGACATAGCAAGGGAAGTGACTTAAAGGAGAAATTTTTGTTTGCTTTGTATTTATTTAAACTCTGTGACAGGCATTTAGACCCCTTCTTGGCTCACAAATGCTGTATGTTCAGGTTTTTCTGCTGTTTTTTCTTTGCTGCTGGAGCAGAAGATGACAACTCCTGCCTCCTCCATGTCCTTTGACATTCACTCCTCTCTGTGCTGTTGCTCATCTGCTCTCTTTCAGGAGAATTACTTAGTTCCAGTTCACCTTTGCACAGTGAGCAGTTTATTTTAAATACATGATGTGTTGCGAGTAACAAAATGTGTTTGCTCTTTTCCTGGCATCCTACCATAGCCTTTTGAACAAAAAAATGGCTGATTATTCAAAGTTAGCTTTAATATATGCTAGGCTGCAGTATGTGGTTGCTTACTGCTCTTTCTCGAGCAGAGGAAAGATTCAAAAAGTCTTGTAAGTAAACTGCAGACTCAGCGCTCAGCTTCCTCCTGGGCAGCTGATGGGTTGGGGGTTGTGCTCTGCCAAATCAGCCTCTTTTTGACACCGTTATTTCTCCGCAGGCTTGACTTGAACCCAAGTGTCAGGCAGGGGTGGGAGCCACTAACCTCAGGAAACTTGCAGGATAACAAATCCAAGACAGCTCTTCCAAATGTCTTGCTGAAATGGGTGGAAAATTTTTGCTGTTTTTTACTGTATGTTGCAGTATTGTAGTGTTGTGTTTTTTACTTTGAAGATCCATTTTATGGGGTGGCAGTCACATTTATGTTTAGACTGGAGCTCTCTCATAAATAGGGAATTAAACTTCAACTGTTCCAGGGTGACTTGACACAAGCCCACCAAATAACTGTTCAGCCCTGGTGAAACGTCTCCATGCAAAACAGAAATGGTTGTATATTATGTCCTCTTTCTCTGCATTGAATACTTCTGAGCAACATCTCACTAAAGCAAGCTTGAAAAGCAGCAAGTCCTTCGACTGCTTCCTCTTTCTCATGCTAGCAGGAGCCAAGCTCATCCCATGTATTATATTTATGTAAAAGACATTAAGGATTGTTAGTTAAATGTCTGTTTGGTCTGTTGGTCTGACTAGCTCCACTGGGCACCACTATTTGCACAAACCAGCGGTTACTCTGAGAGTAAATTAATCAGTTTTCTGCCAAAGCACTGACCTCCTGCGATTGATTGACCTGACGAGCTGCCCTCAGCTGACAACAGGCCATAAAAAAGGGACTTCTGAGCAAAGGGGTGTCATTAGACTCTGAACCGCTTGGAGCCATGAGGGCGATACTGTTGGCTGTGGTTTACATCCCGTTCATCGTGGCTGTGGAACGGTAAGAAAACATGTCTGGCTTCATTGGCACGCATCTCAGCTGGCTTCATGGGGTGATCTGTGCTTGTTGCTATTTGAGGTCTCAAAAAAGAAACTTAGAAAAAACCAACAAAATGGAGTATATGACAGTTCTAGAAAGGAAAATGAGGGTTTTTTTGTGTGTTTATTTTATTTGCATAGAATCCCCTTGATTCAATTCAAATCTATCAAGAAACAGCTGAAGGAAAAGGGAGAATTAGAGGAATTTTGGAGGAATCACCACCCTGATGTTTTTGCCCGGAGGTATCTGCATTGTTTCCCTGCAGATATTGCTTTATCAGTAGGAACTGCTTCAGAAAGGCTGTATGACTACATGAATGTAAGTACAGTTTTGATAATGCAATCATTAGGACTCATCATTGTACTGAAGGCAGGTTTTTCTTCCCAGCATGTTTCAAATCTAGTCTGTCAATGAAATTATAGGGCTTGTGATGTCTTGTTGATTTATGCTATAAATATTAGATCATTAAAAACCAGGTCGCAATCTGCAAAATAAAGCATGTCTAGATCTAGGATAGGATCTGAGTAGAAAGCTGATGCAGAGTAGTAGTGGTAGTCCTGTGACAAGTTTTATTTTTGTATAGATCTGTATTGGACTTGGTTGGGTCCCCAAAGAAATATGGGAAGATTGCCTGTATCAGTCTTGGCGAACGATAGGGTTTTTCTTAGCAGAATCTGATTACTTCATTTAGTCATATTCTATTTACCAGACACTTGGATGCTTCTGTGTTATAGAAAAATCCTCCAAATCTCATTTATTTGATCAGGTGGAGTCATAAATCAGTGATGACAGAGATTTAAGTAGAGTTTTTAATTTTCGGCTTTTATCTCTGGAGTTTAATATGCATTAAATATTGGAGACTGACCTGGGAGGATTTACTATGTAAACTGAAAAAGGAAAAATATTAATTTCACTGGATCTGAGACAGACAAGTCAGCAGGTTTACCATCTGGCAAACTGTCTTTCCTGGTTTTAGAATTTTGTCCATTTGGATGGTCTTCGTTTTCTGTTTTATTTGGTTTTTCTGCTATGCTTATCGCAAGGGAAGCTAAGCTGCAGAAATGTTGTGAAGCCTTTGTCTGAACAGGGAATGTAATCAAAGGGAAGGCCAAATTCATTCAGCAAGAACTTACTGACACTTGAGGGCCATAAAGAAATAAGTATGTGAGGAAGAACAAAGGACCCTGAAACATTTCAACCCACTTTAAAGCTTACTTCAAAGAGGGATACATGAAAATCTCAACAAAGCAAAACTCACTTCCCCAGCATATTCAGGTAGCACCAGGAATGGTTTTATTGCAGTGCGTACATGGGTTTTCTGGTTCTATATTTGTTTGTTTGTTTGTTTTGTTTTTGTTTTAATGAACATCCCTTAGGTTTGTTTAATGCAGGAAGAAATAGAATCCTACTGTATAGTTGGATATTCTCTTAAACGGCACGCTTGCTGGCCTTTTCAAGATTATCTCATTCAGACTGTATATTCTGGGGCCAGAAACGTCAGTGTATTAATAAACAAGTATGCACTTGAAGGTACATATTCAAATACTTGTATTGCTGAAAAAAGTTTGGCAGTAGTTATTGCTTTTCTATCTGTGGCTGAATTCCAGAAATGCCTCTTCCTAAAAATAGGTCTCTTAATGCTGAAGTGCTCTTCCAGGGCCAGATAGGAGCACTTAGACACTTGTATGTGGGATGTGGATAAGCACTTCACTCCAGCATTCATGTGTTCACAGATTATCTCAGCCTCAATTGGTATCCAGGGATGGTCAGTGGTTTCTTCATCTGCTGGATGAACTTTGTCCAGTACATCAGGAACGGTTTGTGCAACAAGATACTTTTTGACTCGCTCTAATAGCCGCTAATTACAAAGGAAAAAGGGCAGCCACATAAGACAGTGTTTGTGCCACTGCTCAGAGCCCTCTGAGGCTGGCAGAGGCAGGTCGTGCTGACTTTGCAACACTAATTTCCTTTGGACATCGGTAAGGAAGAGCCTATAAGTCTGTGTGGTCACGTGAGAGTTTCATCTTGAGGATGACCTTGCCACCTCTGAAGCCACTGCAAGAGGGTTTGTTGACTCCATGGGGAACCCAATTGAATATTTGCTTAAAAGGTTATAAAAGTGCCACACTGTTGTTCATTTAGCTGGAGTAAAACCTGCTGCTTGAAGGCACTCGTGGAACCAGAACTCTTCTCGTGGTGTGCATTTACATTTAAATGGAATTGCGGGGAAGCCCCTAAGGGAGCAGTTGTGTGGCGCTCCCGATCAGGCCCCTTCCTCAGGAACAGCTGGCTGGAGGCTGCCCGGGGCTGAGCGGATTGTTCCTCTCACAGGCACAGTACTACGGCGTTGTGAGCGTCGGGACACCGCCCCAGAGGTTCACCGTGGTGTTTGACACCGGCTCCTCCAACTTCTGGGTCCCGTCCGCTTATTGCATCAGCGAGGCCTGCAGTAAGAAATGTTGTTCTCCCTGATGCTTCTCTTGGGTCCAGAGATCTTGCCCAGTTTTCCTTTCCCAAGAAGCTTGCCTGCAGCAGGGATCTGCAAAGGGAGGGTTTGGAGCATCCATTAGGGCTGCTCTCCTCTCCCCAGTTTGCTTCTCTGTCCCTCATGTCACTCTGCAGCCAGGGCAGGCACCGGCTGCAGCCCCGAGTCCCTCTGCACCATGGGGTAAAAGGCATGAAAATAGATCTGGGAGACCTACCAACAGAGGTGGAAATGCCCAGTCTCATTCTAATTTTTCTCCAAAATACAAAATTACCTCTCAGGTACAGAGAAACTGGGGTGTCTGCAGAGGAACTGAGGTGCCCGCAGTACTTCTTCAACACTCTCTTGAGAGAAGCAAAAATCTGGCTCTCCTGCATCTCATCTCGTTCTGCATTGGGGAGTGGGTGGATTGCCAGGACCTCCCCTCAGTGTAGAGATCTTTGTTGTTGTTGTTGGTTGGTTGGTGGTTTGTGGGTTTTTTTCTTTTTTTTTTGTTTTGTTTTTTTTGTTTTTTTTTTTGTTTTTTGGGGGTTTTTTGTGGTTTTTTTGTTTTGTTTTGTTTTGTTTGTTTGTTTGTGTTTTGTTTTTGTTTTTGTATAGGGGTGCACCAGAAATTTAAGTCCTTCAAGTCAGATTCATACGAGCATGGAGGGGAAGCCTTCTCCCTGCAGTATGGCTCAGGACAGCTTCTGGGCATTGCTGGCAAAGACACACTGCAGGTGAGTGTCCACCTAAAATGGGTGTCAGCCTCCACATCAGCTGTTTTCAGGGCAGTTCAGATACTGGCCTTGCCTTGGAAAACCTTGCCTGGTTTAGGCAAGGGCAGGATGAGGTCCCACCAAGCTGAGTGCTGAGAGGTGTGGGTTCTGCTCCTGCACTGGGCTACCAACACAAATGCCTCAGATTTTATTTTTCTGCTTGTCTTCTTGGATCCTCTTCTGGGCTTATGAAGAAGCAGCCACATAATTAAGACATTCTAAGGAATCAGTGCTGCCCACCTGCCAAATGGGCACATGCTATGTTGATGCAAGTCATACGAAGATAGCCAGGCTTTATAAACTGAATTAATCCTCTGATGTAGATCAGAAATATGGCTAATTTCTTGTTATTGGTGGTGTCATTACTTTCACTTGTGGTTTTTCTTTGCTTGGTTGTTTGTTGCCTTTTTTTTTTTAACCAAACAGATAAGTAACATCTCCATCAAGGGACAGGACTTCGGCGAGTCGGTCTTTGAGCCAGGAACGACTTTTGTTCTTGCCCACTTTGATGGTGTACTGGGCTTAGGCTACCCCTCCTTAGCAGTGGGCAATGCTCTGCCTGTGTTTGACAGCATCATGAACCAGCATCTGGTAGAGGAGCCAATCTTCTCCTTCTATCTGAAAAGGTCTGTCCTTAAAATGACACTGCTAAAAAAGAAGTAAATCTATTTTAATTGTCAATAGAAACAACTGTGCATCTTTATAAATCTTCAACCCTAGAGAGAAATTTCCCCCTTTTTTTTTTTGATCCTTTGTGTTGGTTTTTGTTTCCAATTTGACATTGAAGATTATGGCATGAAAAGAACAAATGTTATGGGGAGGACCATGACTTTTTTGACAGAGGTTTATTCCTGTTGGAGCTGGTTATAAATAAAAGTTCCCAGCTCAGACTCACGATGTCTGTTGCCAGAAGTTTCTCTCTGGCCCATGCAGATGAGGAGAAGTGCTGTGCTACACCCAAATAGCCACATTTGAGGAAAATTCTGTTCCCTAATCTGGACCTATCTGCAACTCCGCCTACTCCTCTTGTGTTTCTTCTGAGCTGAGAGTAGCAAGTGGTTCAGCCTGCTCCTGATGCCTACCTTGGTGTCTACAGTAGGTCTTCTCAGAGGTTGTTTGGAGGGCCTGAGTTGGAACATATACAGTGATAATTCAGTAATAGTCCCTTTCAGCCATCCATATCTGAATTTAGAAAGGGCTGTGATTTGACTTTTGCTTTTTAAATGTAAATTCATTGGTGCCTGCTGGCACACTCTCATGTCTGTGTTAAACTGTTTTGTGCTTTCAGAGGAGATGACACCGAGAATGGTGGTGAGTTGATTCTGGGGGGAATAGACCATTCTCTCTACAAAGGTTCAATCCACTGGGTCCCAGTCACTGAGAAAAGCTACTGGCAAATACACATGAACAAGTATGTATTTATGTATGAAAAACCTGGTGGCATTCACCTCCCTAGGTAAACCTCAGAGACAGAAATACCTGGTGGCATAGGTATAGGAGGACTCAACTGCAGTGTTTTACCCCCCATGCCCCTCAAAGAGGAGTTCACCAGGATGGGATCGGGATTTGTTAGTTCTCTAAATCTGCTGTGACGTGGGTAACTGTTTTCTGATAGAGCGTGTTAGTATGTTTTAATATGATGCACCAGTATTCAAGATGAGTCTTGATGGACTTGATGTTCAGTTAAGAGATTAAGGTGCCCAGGCATAGAATCCAGCTCTGATTCCTGCTTTCATCTGTGCTGCTAACTTTGGTCAAAGTAGCCAGTGTTCCTTTGTCCCACCTCTAGCACACTGCCTAAATTGATGATAACACATACCTGGGGGTGAGGACAAATTCATCATCAGGAAGCACATGATTAGAGTTGTAGGAGTCTCGAGAAAGAAAAATGGGTCCACAGACATTCTTGTCTTTAGCAAAGCTTGGCAGCTAGTTTTAGAATCATTACAGCTGGAAAACATCTTTAAGATCATTGAATGCACATGTCAATTCAGCAGCACTACCAAGTACGTCACTAAACCACGTCCTCAAGTGCCACATTCACACATCTTTTGAACACTTCCAAGGATGGTGATCCTACCACTTCCCTGGGCAGCTTGTTCCAATGCTTTACAACACTTTCCGTGAAGAAATTTTTCCTAATATCCAATCTAAATCTACCCTGGTGCAACTTGAGGCCATTTCCTGTCTCTTGTTGCCTGGGATTAACTTCAGTCAGTACTCTGGTACTTTAGCTAGCAATAACATGGTGTTTCAGTCACGATGTGTATGCCATTTGGTTAAAGCTACATTTTTTTGTTTGTTTGATTGTTTGTTTTGTTTTTCAATTGCAGTATAAAGATCCAGGGCCGGGTGGCATTTTGCTCCCATGGCTGCGAAGCCATCGTTGACTCAGGCACTTCTCTTATCACCGGCCCCTCTTCACAAATCAGGCGGCTGCAGGAATATATTGGGGCAAGTCCATCAAATACTGGGGAGGTAAAAATCTGTACAGCCAGAAAACAGCTAGAGAGGAGGAGAAACTGGTATATGATGCAAAGAGCTGGAAAATAACAGAAATGATTGCTTAGACAGGTGCCAGTGAAAGCCTTGTTTCCAGGACAATACTAAGCTCTGAGCCAAGCTGCTTTTGACCTATATGCCTTGTCCCAGCCCTCTTCCCAAATGTTCACTTCATCTTCTATGCTGGTGCGTAAGGAAATAATGGGGACATCTGTTTGAGGAATTGATCTGTACTCTGCATGAGAGATAATTTTCTTTCAGAAGCTCAGAGGATTTTTTATGTCCTCAGCTCTAGCTATTGGCTCTCCCAAGCCAGGAGGGATTTGGTGCTGATTGCCAGCTATGTCAGCATCAGATGGAAAGGGAATGGTATTTTAATGACAGCCCCACAGTGGCTTCACTGACAGGACTTCTCACTGTCAGCTTGCAGTGGAGCAGTTGGTATCCTGCCAGAGCTCCTGGGAGAGATGCACATCAGTGTCACTCACAATGCTAGCTCCTTGCAGATGAGTCACAGGGCACAGGACAAGGCTTGCTGGCTCTTACTCTTCCTCCTGAACCTTACTCCTCTGACCCTTTGCTGGTTTTCCTTTCTTCCCTGCTGCTGTCTCCTGCATCTCCCTTGCTGACACTTCACCACTACTTCCTGTCCCTGCCTCCAGGGAAAGAGCAGTTTTTTTCTACGGTGCCTATTGCTGGCCCTTTGCTGGCTCCCAGAGGTCACCAGCAGGTTGCCACAGCTCCAGTGCTCAAGGAAAGCTGCTGTGTGTGGCTTTTAACTTTGCATTTCACAGAATATTCTGTGAAATGAATTGGAAGGGACCCACAAGGATCATCAAGTCCAACTCTCAGGTGAATGGCCTGTACAGGGATCAAACCCACAACCATGGTGTTATTAGCACCACCATGTTTTAACTAACTGAGCTAATCTTAATTTGTCTTGATCCTGACCCAAAACTACGCTTGGAAGAAAATTAAAAGTGGTGCAAGTGCCCAGTGCACTGGACAAAGAGAAAAGACAATAGTGGACTCTTAATCCACTTTCATTTATAAGAGGAGGACTTGCAGTGTAACTCCTGAGGCTCCTGATTCTTTATCAATCAAACCTTTAATCTTGATTCTGTCTCTGTTCAAGTTTTTAGATACATGCCAAAAAGTATACTCTGATAGCAATTTGATTTATAATGGTTCATGCTAATGAACATAGATAAAATATGTATTTCCAATGTACTGATACTAGACTAATAGAAACAAAGAATAGGTCATTGTTGAGCAGGTTCATTTACACCAGTGCTGGCCTAAGAGCATTCATCCGGCATCTCAGATTTTGCAAAAAAGCATTCTGAAAATAAGACTTTCTATGACTGATTTTTAGCAATCATAGACAGACTGTGCATATTGGCTCAAATTTATCCCAGTATAAGTGAGTGTATCCATCCCAGATTCTACCAGAACTTTTATACCTTTATCTCTTTTCAGCAAGGATTGATTTGTTCTGGATGCCCTATTCTGTAATAGCTATGTCAAAGAATTATAGCTCGCTTTTTGTATCCTACAAATAATTTTACTGGCTTTTTGTACCCTCGTCCTCTGTATCCCATGGTTTGTGGATTTTTTTTTTGTTTTGTTTTGTTTTGTTTTGTTTTGTTTTTGTTTGTTTGTTTGTTTGTTTTGTTTTGTTTTGTTCTAATTTCATGACAGTTGGTAAGTGTACACAAGATGTAGGGTTATGTTTTCATAAAATAAATTGGAAAACAGCAAAAAGCAGATTCTTCGTTCTAGGAAGCCTGTAAAACAATGACTTAAAACACTAGAGTTTACAACAAAGATTCCTCTGGGACTTGGAGCACTCTGCAGTGCCATTTCACACGCCAGTTGTTTCATGAAATAACTAGAAAGGCCAGGAAATTACCTTCTCTGTTACTGTAACTGAATATATTATTTATGGACATTAATGACCATGCCTTCTACTCTTTAAATCCCACTCCAGGGCAAAGTATAAGCATAAAGTGCTGTATTCCTCACGAGCATTTTTTTCCTTAAAGTGATGGTATTATGGGAGGACCTGGGGTGAAGTGCACCCATGGGGTACTCCCTCTGTGACTCTCTCTGCCCTGTCAAGGCCAGAGCATTGGATAACTTTTCCTTCAGCAGCCCTTGCTGATGTAGGCTCACTGGGGCTCACACACTTAGTTCAGCCTTTAAGTTGCATAGGGAGGGTATCAGAGCCCCTTCACCTCCTTTCTTTTGGGACTTGCAAGGATTTTCATCAGCCCTGGGTCCCTAGGGTGCAGTGGTCTGGGCTGCTGGGCTGGTTTGTTGGAGTATGGGAAAGCTGAGGGCAGTGTTAGGCGGTAAGTCAGCCTGATGCTGTTTCTCGGTAGTAAACTCACTGTTACCTACTCCAAAATCCTTGAATTCAAAGAACAATATTTAAAGAAAGACAAAGCGACCCCATCTCAGTCAGAGCACTGTGTCCAGTTTCTTGTAGACTGCAGAAGATTGTCAAGCTTGCCTCACATAAGCTTCACGATCGGACACCGCGAATACAAGCTGAGAGCAGAGCAGTACATCATAAAGGTGCGTATCTGCTGCTTCCCCGCTCCCTGTTCCTCACTCCCTGAGCTGGGGATGGAGCAGGCTGCTGCAGGGACATGTGCTTTCCCTTCCAGGAGTCTATTGATGACCAAACCTTCTGCATGAGCGGCTTTCAGTCTCTCGACATCCCCACTCGCACTGGCTCGCTCTGGATTTTAGGAGACATCTTCATGTCTGCATTTTACTGTATTTTTGACCGTGGGAATGACAGAGTGGGATTTGCAAAAGCTGTTCACAGGAAGGATTACTACTGAGCCTAATAGCATTTATTCTGTCTTAAGTTAAGGTCATGATCTTCAACACGTGTGAAGAGCAGCTTTTACTGAAACTCGGGACCCACATGTGCATTTTGTTGTCCCCCTCCAAGTTCAAAGGACTTTGCAGTGATCCTTGTCCCAGATGATATAGTTTAGTTAAATATCTATGTGTTTACAACAGAGAAACAATTTTTCCTGAGTAATTCATGGACACTACAGCTCTCAGGATAAAGCAGCACGGCAGCTCAGCACTCAGATTTGCAAAAAGATCAGGAAGAATAAAAATGCTGACTTATGCCAGGCTGAAAAGATAGCAGCTATTTGTGGGGAAAACTAATCCTAGTCCTGCCTGGTCTGACTATCCTTTTTTTTTTCTTGTGTGCTAGTTTCCACCTCATTTCCTACAGCTTTTCTTCCATCATTATTTTCCATGGTTTGGGTTTTGTTCAACATTGTTTCCTGAGTGCCATGGAAATTCTCTTTAAATTAGCTTGCTCCAACCAGCTTATATAAAAGGGAATTTGACTGATGCCTGTGTGGCCACTAATTTTGACTATTGTTCCTTGCACGATTTCCTGCTCCTTATTCCAGCTTTCAAACCTGCTTTTCCCTGGGATTCATTATCCCTTGATAATTCTCCTTTTTTGGGTCTTGGCATTTGATGTCCGTGCCTGAGGTCAGACGCTGCTTTTAGCACCTGACTTCTCTCCCCCTCAGTAGTGTGAACAGCTGGAGCAGCATCTATTCACATTAGAAAACCCAGACTGCAGCCTGTGCAGAGGGATACCACTTCAGATGAGTTATGGGACCATGCACCAGCACTACACATCTACTTCCCCCTGCTCAGCCACTTCTTGTCAGCAGTGGCAGGAGTTTCAGATGAAACAGCCACAGGTAGCTGCGCTGATTTGTCAAAAGATTCACCTAAATTCTGCCCATTGGAGTATTTATTTGGATTGCTAAAACTGATACTGTCCCCATACACATGAATAAAACTTAACCAAACAAAATCTGCTTTGATCTTAGTGCTGTCTCAGTTGCACTTTATGTTTCTTTACAGTGGTTCGAGTGCTGGGAGGAAGGGGAGTTGAGGGTGGAACAACAATTGAAAATTCAGGTCGCTCTCTGTCCTGGAGGAAAAAAAGTCATGTGTTGGCATGTTGGGGCTGCTTGTATCTTCCTAAAGCCAAAAAATGTCTGCAGTCCCAGCCATGTGCACTGGGCACCTCCCCAGCAGGGCAGAGCCATGGGGAGGTGGAGACTGGCCCCATAAGTGGCATTGCTGGGACACAGGTTGGTGGCCCCCAGGCATTCACTGCTGCTGTCTGTTTGGATGTGCCTGGCACAGACCAAAGGCAATATCCTTTGCTGGCCTTGGTGGTATCACAATAACAGCCCCTTTTATTTTATGTTTTCAGTTGTAAGACTCAGTAAGTATTACAAAAACAGGACAGTTTTCCTGTAGTTATGTCTGAAATACTGATCTTGCCTTCCAGTATGAAATTATCCTTCTCCCTGGTGCCTGTTTTCATGACTCTATTTGCAGCCACATTGTGTTATGCATTTGGCATCTGGGCTATCAACCTCTAGCAAAGGAGACTCTGCTGCCAGCTGTCTCTTTCTGCAGACAAGACTGAGCTGTGTGAAATTACCGTGTATTTCAGGCCAATCTGGCCTTGAATCCCCTTTGTCCATGCCACTCTTAAAGAATGGATTGACCATGAGCTATCTTATTTGTCTAGAAAATGTAATTTGTTTGGTCATGAACCAAGACAAACAAACATCTCTAAAGCCCCGTCCCTCATTTAGCAGCAGCAGAGTATTTTTGTTTTCTCTACTATCCAGCATACTTAACACTCTGGTACATTTTCATTATATATAAAATATGTATATGTTCCTCAAATATGAGGTTGCAGTCAGAGATCTGTTATTTACAACAGAAGATTTTAAGGGTGTTGGGACATGTCCCCACAGCCAGTCAGTCCCAGCACTGACATCCTGGCTCTATGAATTCCAGCACAGAATGTGAACACATCCTAGAAACAGATGGAAAGTCAGGCAGCATGCGCAGGAACTAGCCCTCTCTTTGTTCTGATATATCTGATCTTGCTGAATATTAACACCATCTGATGGGAGCAAACTGCTGCTCTGACCTACTTGTCTATCCTGGCCCTTTTCTATCCTTGTCCAACTTTGCCAGCTTCTGTAAGTGCCTTGCTGTTCCTGGTAGACATCAAGCTGATTTGCATGATAGGTCAAACCCTTGCCAGAAGTGCTTCTTGAGAGTTCAGTACTACCAGGACAATGGTGTTTCTCAAAGTGCCTTTATTCATGCAATAATTCAACATTGCTTATACCTGTGAACATGAATTGTAGGTTGTTGGGTTTGGTAAAATACTCCATTTACCATGCTAAGGCAGATGGTTTACTGAGAGAAGTGCCTAAGAGAGCCCATAATCCCAAAAGGTAATTTAATACAAATAAGAGTACACTGATATTTGCCAAAGTGAGATAACAGACTAAATGAGGAGACTAAATTTTTCTGGTAACTCATCCTAGCACTGGCTTCTTCAGAAGCAAGGAACAGAATACTGTAGCTAATCTGGAGCTGGTCCACTGTGTGAAATGCTGGCTGTGTATTACAGATTGCATTGCGTGACTTCAGAGCTGTAATTCCTAATTTATCGTGCACCTACATGTGTAATAGACACCTCTGTGGGGCTTAACTGAAGCTGTTGCCTACCGAATGGCTGCTGGGTAGCCACCCTTAGTCTTCATCAAACAATGGACACAGCTGTAGGACCAGGGAGTGCTGGCAGAGTGACTGGGGGAGGTAGTAAAATCATTGCTGATTAGATGTATCATGTCCTGGTGGAAAGCAGCAGCGTGCATCCTAGACTGAGAAGAAGATGAGCATAACTGGATGATGAGAGGCTGGGAAGGCTTTTCATGCTTAGCAGGGCTGGGATGGAACAAGTTGATGTCTGGGCTGGGGGTAAAGAGCACTTTGGTCCAATACCTTAAGCCCTGGTGGAAACTGTGTGAAGGATTAGAGGGAGGAGGTATGGTGGGACTGGACTCTCAGCTCAGGTTTGTGGTGGACGCTTTGAGAGTCATCTCTAATTTCTGGCCTAAATTCCCTTACAACATTGTTGGGGATTAGGTTTGTTCCTTTTTTTTTTTTTTTTTTCCCTATAGAATTTTTCCCCATAAGTTGCTAAGAGACTAAGTACTGATAAGAGGGTGCTTGACCCACACAAAAGACGTGGCCAAAAGTCAGAAGGGGGAAGATCACACGAGTTTTGGGGCAGGAAAAGGCCAGGGCTGGGGGAGCTGGGGGCTCTTCTTGCTCTGGGCATTGGAGGGGACGGCCAGGCTGCTGCTTGCTGCGGGAGGAGTCCGCTGTCAACAGAAAGTCCGGTCCTGGGAATTCTACCATCATCTGCCCGTGTGCCCAGGAATTCTGAGCCCCTTCGCCCGCCCTGCTGGAGCCGGCCATCGCGGCTTCTCCATCACTGCTCTTTGTGCTCCGCTGTAGCCCCGCACCCCCCTGCCTGCCGGGACACCCCCCTGCCTGCCGGGACACCCCCCTGCCTTCCGGGACACCCCTCTGCCTGCCGGGACACCCCTCTGCCTGCCGGGACACCCCTCTGCCTGCCGGGACACCCCCTGCCTGCCGGGACACCCCCCTGCCTGCCGGGACACCCCTCTGCCTGCCGGGACACCCCTCTGCCTGCCGGGACACCCCCCTGCCTGCCGGGACACCCCTCTGCCTGCCGGGACACCCCTCTGCCTGCCGGGACACCCCCCTGCCTGCCGGGACACCCCCTGCCTGCCGGGACACCCCCCTGCCTGCCGGGACACCCCCCTGCCTGCCGGGACACCCCTCTGCCTGCCGGGACACCCCCCTGCCTGCCGGGACATCCTGCTGCTCCAGCCACCAGCCCGGGAGCTTCCACCGCTCCAGCTTGGTGCTCTCGGGGTCCCAAGAGATCAGACTGCACCGGGCTTGTGAAACAAAGCCCCTCGAGGTTCCTGGTTCTGTTTATTATTAATGCTGTAGTTGTTGTTGTTTGTTTGCCTTGCTATATTTACTAGTAAAGAACTGTTATTCCTTCCCCAATACCTCTGCCTGAAAAGCTCCTTTAATTTTCTAAATTATAATAATTCGGAGGGAGGGGATTGGAATTCCCCATTCCCAGAGAGGCCCCGCCCCTCCCTAGCAGATATCTGTCTTCCAAACCAAGACAAGCATGAAGCGCAGTTCCTCAAGCTTATGTGCTATGAGGAGAGAGGTAGATAATGGGCCAGGCTTCCTTCACAGCTGCTGAAAACTCTTCCTGGACATGCATAGCTGGGAAGCATATGGCCAAACTCCCCAGAAATTTGTACTGCTCTCCTGGCTTTAACAAAAGTGCTAAAGCAGCAGTTACTTTTACTTTGTTTTTAGCTGTGTGACTGGAGCTGTCTGGCTGTCCTTAAAACATATTGTTTATACTTAAAATTAGCCATTTGTGTAAATTAAGCTCATTAGTAAATCAAATTTCTTGACAATTGCAGATGAAATTAGATTGAGAATCATTGAACTAAATTGAAAAGTGTGGCTTCAGCTACAAGAAAGAGGGAATCAGGAGGAAAAAGGGAATGCTTCCAGAAGTTGCATAAGGGCCATTCAGAAAATTGGACTGCTAGGCTAAGGCATTGTTCATTTCTGTATAATTTCACTCCGCAGAGTTTCTTATTTTGTTGGTCAAACCCGAACACAGACCTGAACACAGACTGTGCCTAATATACAGCAACAGGAGCCAATTTCCAGACTGAAATAAAGCTGGAAGAAGTGGGGAGACCAGTTGACTTTTGTTCAAAGCCTACCCAGATGAGATAGAGTCCTGCTGTACATGATACCAGGTAGAAGGGCTCCTCAACTAAGTTGTTGGCTGTAGGAGCAGGAGCAGGCAGGTCTGTTCACTCCCTTCCCAGGTTCAGGGAGTTCTAAATTCTCTCAGGAGCCACTGGTGTTACCAATTACCATGGCAGAGAGGCTGGTTTGTGTTTTGAAGTGCAACCTTCTGAATAAGAAAGCCGGGAGGACTTGCTATCCATGCAGTCCATACTGCTTTTGCTGGTTGTTGCAGACCCATAACTTTCAGTTCCCCTCTCTCTCTGTTCTCTCAGTCCCTGAGCTACCTTGTCTCTCCCTTGTCTACTTGGATACTCACTGATGGGAGAATGCTGGCAGCATGCTCCAGACTGCACTTTTGTTAACATGGGTGAGATCTAAACCCAAGGAGCTATGGCTGCTTTCCTGTCCTACTTTGAGACTTCTTGCAGGAGCGACAGCTGAAAGGCCAGGTCACTATCAGCCGGTTTAGGGAGGTGGCTTGGTCATCTCTGCAGTAGCAGGAGCCACCTAATGCTGACTTAGGTTTGGGTTAATTAAGAATGTGTGTGGTACATCCAGGCAGCATGGGAATGGGGGAGAGGTTTAGGAAGTGGAGAACAGTTTTCGTAGAAGTCATGGGCCATTTTGTTGTCTGCCTGGGATGACTACAGCCTGTACACTTCCAGCTGAAGATATCCAGATCTCCACAAGAGTGGAGCCCTAAGCTCAGTTGCAGCTGCAGCTCCATCACCTCTTGAGAGAGTGCTGCAGCCCTGTCATCACAAGGGAAGCCATCAGGGAGCTTCATTTTACAATAAACTGTCACTGGATTTGCCACATATATGCTTCAGGGCTCAGACATCCCATGCCCAGCTCATCAGCTGTTTTGCACCTTCCATTGTTTAAAATTAAATATAACATTTAATCCTTTTAATTTTTCTACTCTTTAGTGGCATAGCTTCATCACGAGTGGGGCAGAATACTGTCCTACACAAATGAGGTGCCTGCTTTGTCAAGTGTTCCTCCAGGCAGTGGGAGATGGTAGGCTGAATCTTTCCAGGCTGAGTAAGGAATTGAGCCCACATCTTGCCTTTGAGGCACTTGAGTAGAAACCAAAGCTGCTGGTAGATCTTACAGGGATGTCATGGACCTTATGCTGATGGAGCAGACAAAGGCAGCAGAGTTCAATGTATATCCAAAGTGGACAGAACCATACCCACTCTTCTGATAACCTTAGTGTTTCCTCTAGTTGTCTACACACCTCACTGCCATATACATATGGAGGCTCTCAATTCTCCCTGTAAATATATTTCCCACAGGGTAACAGATTTCAAGTCAGTGACCAAGTGGCTTAAACTATGTCACCACAATGCCTCCTATTTAGGTGTCCAAATCCTCTGTTGGATCTTGTACATGAATTCTCTGAATATGGAGTCTGCCCTTCTGCACTTTCAGCAAATTTGTGTGAGAACCACGTTCAAGAGAACACAAGAAGTTCAGTCAAACCCAGATGAAGAATGGTCAAAGTTTTCTTTCACTCTCATTAGAAAATTCTACTATGGCTGTTTCTTTACTGTCCAGATTTTCCCATAAGTCCTGCATCTCAAATGTTTGTGGAGCAGAAGCAGAAGTAACACTTTCTCTATCACTGAATGTCCTTGGCTGTGAAGTTGTCCCAGAATCTGTTGAAGGTGGTGCAGCATCAGCATTTGATGCTGTACTGGGACTATGGAAGCTTGGTAAACTCCATCGCTGAAGGTTTCTCTCATGATCTGTTATGAGACCAGCTATGTTACTAACCTGGGGCTCATGTTTGGGCTCTCCTATCATACTAGGAAGTGACTGATGCACCTCTGAACTTGAGAGGTATGGAGTCATTTCTGGGGGGAAAAAGTGTTGGTTCAGAAGAGCCATATTTGCCTCAGCTAGGATCCTTTGGAGCTTCTCTTCTGGCACGCTTGCAGAGCGCTCTGTTGGCAGGTCTGGTTTGTCCAGCACATCAGGTTCAATCTCTTGGGCTTCAGAAATGATGACCTCAGGAACTGGCCTGGTTGTCTCAGATGAGGTGTCACTGTCACCAAACTCCTTGGTCACCTCATTCCTTGAGGTTTCTGTTATGGGTCCTAGCTCTCGGCTGCCATGAAGCCTGTTACTTCTGGTAACTCCTTCGTATTTCTTCTTGAAGCTTGAGGTAGAGTGCCTCCCTCTTGTGTGCATTTCCTGTAGCCGTCTGATGTGCCCCTTTTCATCTGCTGGGAAAAACACTGAGTTCTCACTCGTCTGCCGACTGTAGCGCTGGTGAGTTGGGTATGAAGGACCCTCATGGACGCTGAGAAACCTCTTGACTCGTCTCAAAACTGAATACTGTCTCTGGCGTTTCTCCTCTTCCCAAGGCCACTCTTCCCCATAAAGAAATTCGGTATCAGCCAGCCTGCCAAATAAAGCCAGATGTCACTTCAATGGAGGAAGCATTGGATCTCTATGCACATTTATCCCCCTGTCTCAGACATAAGACCCAAGACCAAGGCCCTAGTGTGTCCCTAAAGAGAAAGAAGTAAAGGGTGAGGGTGCCAGGAAAGTGTGTCTGTGCCTTTGAATCAGCCAGATCATACAGAGAATTTTCCACATCCAGACGTCTCTTCTCCGAAGGACCGGGTTGAGAGGGCATCCAACCAGGCATCTGGCACCATTTCATATTTGAGCTGCTGCCTTCTGAGGCAGCTCCACATGGTTAGGCTTGTGCTCAGGGGGAGGGAAAGGGGAGAAAGGAACCCTATTCAGCACTGTGGTTACTTTTTCAGGTGAATCCTTCAGGCAAAAATAGCAGCAGTGAAAAAGCAACTGCTGGAAATAGAGGACAACAATTTTAAAAAAATGTTGAAATTACTCAGATGGCCAAATCCCACTTACTTCTGGGGCATGACAGTGTGTCTGAAGGTCTCACCTGTACCTGGTACTCTTCTCCTGCACAGCCTTGGTGCTTCATGAGAAAAACTATTGCTGCATATGCTAGTGGATTCCATACATGTCACAGACTCAGTGCAGTCTGGACAAGAAAAACTGGCCCATTTACCTGTCCTAAGGACAAGAATGTCAAAGGGGCTTGGGCCAAATCTGAGGCAAGGAGCACAAGCAGGGAACACTAACCTGGAGGGACAGAGGAACTTCATCCAGCATTTGTGAAGATCATAGAATGGTTTATGTTGGAAGGGACTTTCAGAGGTGTCTAATCCAACCTCCCTGCGATGAGCAGGGCACCTTCAACTAGGTCAGGTTGCTCATTGCCCCATCCAACCTGGCCTTGAATGTTGATAGGACTGGACATCTACCACCTCTTTGGGCAACCTCTTCCAGATGTAAGCTTGAGGTGACTGGAGAAAACTTTGGATTTGGGATCAAGTTTTATATATTTGCTTTGGGCTTGGAAGACTTTTTAGAGCTTGTTTTTGAAGTTTGTGTAGTAACTATCATTATTTTTAGAGATATGAGCAGAGAAGCTGTTCAGATGAGAAGATAATTAATAAAAAGTCAACACATCAGAGCTGTTTGCATTCCACAGGAGCTATCAGGGAGCTACTTTTCATTCACTCCTTCCTTAATTTTTTGTGTGAAGTACTTCTTATTAAAAAATTGTTTGCAGGCTTAATGATGTTTCTTCTTTGCCACCTTTTCCCCCTAGAAATTACCTTAAAATAAACTATATTCTATGAATTTTTCTTCTTTGCTTTTTAAACTTTCTTCTTTACTTTTTTATTTTTGCCATTGTATAGCTTTTTCCAGAAGGAAATAACTTCTGAAAAGGCAGTGTGTGATAAAAGGAACTCATATAAATCATTGTCCTTTGTAGTAGAATGCATGCAAAAATGAAAAAATAAGAGGAACAAAAATGAGAAATCCACAATTTTGAGGTCAAATGAAGCAAAAAAGTTGAAGACATTTTTATTTTGATAAAGGTGGAAAATGATGGGAAAATTGCAACTATCTTGAGATGGTTTCTAAAGTTAAAAATCGGCTTCTGTTAAGTTTTAAAAAAGGTTTTCAGATGAGAACATCTACTTGCCTGGTATTTTTTCAGGCATTAGGGTATTTACATTTATTGGCCTGTCTATATTACAGCATGTCACAAGTATTTAAACTAACAGCTTCTAAGCTAACTGGCCTGTCACTGATTTCTCATATAGATCCTGACAACAGGGGGCAATCCCATCCCCTCTGTTCTTCACAACCATTGTTCTTTGTTGATCTCTGCAAATAAATCCTCTTAGTACCTTCACAAAATCTGACCATTTCAACTTCCCTACCAAGATTATTTGTCAATGAAAAGTCATAACATTAAAGATGATTTCTTGTTGATCTTCACAAAAATATGGACTGATTTCAACTGTCGTCTGCTACTAAATGAACAAAGGAATAGCTGTTTTGCTAATTGGGGATGCATGAAGAAGCTGTAGCAAAGCAAGTATTATTAGGAAAAGTCAGTCACTGTCCTCAGGTATCATCTTGTGCTCAGAGACTATCAACAAATGTGTTCAGAGGCTATCAACAAACCCTCCCTGCAAACATGCTCTATTTATTGATGATACAATTTAAGATATGTGTGCACAACTTGGATGAACACGTGGACCACTGGAGACATCCTCTCACCAACACCAGCCTGTCCACTCCCTCCTAATTTCTTTTTCCATTTCCATCTTCTCTGCTTCGAGTATCGTCAGAGCCTGCATCCTGCACTGATTGCCAATCAATGCAGACTCTTGGGGTGGTGATCTTCCTGATAGCATTAAGGACCCTTTGTGCCACTCACCCCATTTCAATAGTTGATCCAAGAAATGAAGGAATACAGTAATCAGCAGCTGCTTTTGTGTAGGGTGGCCGGGCAGAGGTGTCATTCCAGTAAATATCTTTCTCCATCCTTGGCAAGTTCATGTGCATCTCATCCACCGCCAGAAGTGAAACCTTAAAATTTTTTTGCATAAATCATGTCACTTTCAACATAGTGGAGTATATTAAATAGTTTACTTTATACCCCCTGGGTAAACATTTCTTTCAGAAAACTTTTAACATAAGCTGTGTATGATGGCCTGGGCATTAGGAAGAGACTCAGTATTGTAAAACAAACCCCCTATATCTGCCTGTACTCATGAAAGCATAAATTTTATCATAACTTGAATCTTCTGTACTGCAAAAATATTTGTGCCAGATTGAAGTCCTTCCCACATGTATAATGAGTTAAATGTGATCCATCATGTGCTGTGGAAAGTCTCTGTAAAGTATTACATACGTGCTCCTTAAAATGTTTAGAGGTCAAGAATCTCTCTGATAGGTCTCATTGCCACTTTAAGACATTCCGAATCAACTATGTGAACATCCTTCTGATAAATTTTACACAACAAGCTCTAGGGCACAGGAGCATTAGTATCCCGACATGGTGCTGCTGAGCCAGAGAGCATCTTTGTCAGTGTGAAGTTCTTTCCCATTCTTGCACATACCTGCATGGCTTACTCTGATTACTTTGCTTAATTTGGTGGTTTATTTGGCCCTTGCTCCCCCTAACTCCTGGGCTCTGCTTTGCTGAAGTGGAGCCCAACAGCAGCCCAGCCAGCCCTGTGCTTGTCTCTATGCAAGGGGAGCAGCAGGTGCTGTGGGACCCTCATGTCTCCGAGCTCCTGCACAGCACAAGAGCCAGGGCTCTTTGGGAATCAGGGGTAACTGGAATAAACCTGTACCCTTGTCATCCCACAGCCCCTGTGACTGGGGACACTGGCTCCTGTGCTGACCACAGATACTGCCGTGGGTGACAGCATCCGAATATGAATCATGGTACTGGCCCTGATTGTTAATTCAGGGCTCTGCTTGGTCTCTTTACTAGTTTTGCTGCCTTTCTTTTTAAAGGAAGGTTCATATGCAAAATTTTAATCTCGAGACATTTAGATTAGCAAAATACGTTCTTATCTATGTGGGAATGACTTTTGGATTTTGCAGGACTGACCTACATTACAAGTTTTCTAAGCATAGAGTAGTCTTATAATTTAAGGTCAGCTGATTGCATGTTTAGTCAGGCATTGTAAATGCCAAATACCAAAATCAACATGAATTAGCTTGTGAAAACAAACTGTGCATCACAGCCACAGGTAATCCTTCAGGGAAAGAATATGTTTTGCTGGCCTTGTTGCCCTGATTTATTCCTCAATATAGGACATAGTGTTAGATTTAATGATGACCTATGGTAGAGTAAAGCTGGAATAAGAAATAACAACAGCAACCTGTAAATTTCTATCGATGCACCAGTTAGTTTCAAAATCATCATCATCTTCTCCAAACGGATTAATGAGTTGCTCAGCGACCTGGAAAGAAAACGAGATAGTGAAGAGAGGTTGGCATGCCATGTCAATTCTACTGCTGCAGAGAAAGTAGGATTGGATTTTTCTCTCTTTCTCTACCTGTCACTTGCAATCATAGCTTGAGCTCCTGCGTGATGGTTCTGCCAGCCTAGCGAAGGAACAGCTTGCTTTCACTATGGATTCATATCTCTGTGCCTCGCTGGTGCTGTCAGTCATCACTGTCAGTGCTGGCCTACTGGGAACTGAGACATGTCTGGGCCAAGGTAATTGTCACATCCAATAACCATTAACTTTCCTTACTGTTGTCTTTGGCTCATTTAAATGAATGGTTTATCAGCTGGAGGCCCTGGTATTGCCCTGTTGTCTGCAATAGTCCACGAGCCCATGGGGTCAGTATTCCCAAGCCTTGCAGCTGAAGTCTGCTGGAGGGAGCAGAACTCAGCTCTCCACCTCAGGCTTCTGCCCCTGCTTCTTTATCAGCATTAACCCCAATGGCAACCTTCCAAGGCTTTTGAGGGAAAGCAACCTACAAAAAAACTTGACTCAAGTGAATTCTGTGCATCATGCTAGCCCAATCCCAGAGACAGAATCTGAATTTGTTCTTTAATTCAGCCTGCTGGCTTGGGTTTCTGTACCTGAAGTGGTTGAAATTGCAGGGCAGAAGCTCATCCTGTGGAGGACACAATCAGACAGTGAGCTCAGACACATTTGTGGTGAGGTACCTTATTCTCGGAACTTGTCTGAAAAGGGAACCCTCTCTGGCTCCCCATATCCAGTGAAAAAACCCCAAGAGACTGTCCCCCACCCCCATGATCACTAAAGTACATTGTGTGGAGGGTAAGCACATGGCTGCTGATGTAGGGAAAAAAAAAAAAAAAAAAAAAAAAAAGATTAAATAGAAAAATTAAAAAAAAAAAAAAATTAGGAAATTCAGACTGCTTCTATATTTTCTAGTTTCTTGGTACACTGATGTTAAATATCCTCTCCCCTCCATTCTTTTCTCCTTCTGTTTATCTTTTTAAGCCCTGGTTTTGAAGCTGATCACATTCTTGATAATCCTTCCAAGACTTGTGATCACCAGGGCCATGCACAGGAGCAGCAGTCAAGTCCTTGGTTTAATGTGGATATGGGTAAAGCAATTGTATGATTAAACAGTCCTGTTCGTTAACCTCACTATGGACAGCTATGATCTAAATATAAATATATAAATATAGCTGTAATGTGGTTGCTCTCTGGATATTTTTCGGTAAAGCACTTGCTGACTCTCCAAGGCCACCACTTCCCAGGCCAGCATTGGCACACAACAAAAGAACTGCTGAGTAGATTAACACTACAAAAACCCCTGTAAGGTGGGAGCAATGAAAGGAGACAGGGATCACCTCTGCTCACACTCCTTCATATGGTATTAAATGGTATTAAAACACAGTCTGTGTTGTGGCTCTCCAGGGAAGACATGGACCAGCTTTGTGTAAACCAGTGGACCACCACTCAAAAACCCACCATAAAACCTAAAAAACACATGACCTTAAAAAAGTGAAGACTGGGACAGAGCAGACAGTAGTGGTGGCTTTCATTTTGGCTGACCTGGTCCTGGCAAATGAGACATTACTTTATTCTCCAGAAAGGAATGTAGTGCTGGACAACTAAACTCTGTATTTGGACAGTTAATCTGTCCCTGTAATGAAAATGGGGATTTAGAAGTGTCTCATGTAATGGGAAACTTTGGCCCTGTATTATAAGTATAACAGACCAGGCTTGAGGCCAAGGAATGAGCTCAGTTTGCACATTATTTCTGAGGAATTGCCATGTTACTGGAAGTCAGTTTTTGCTGCCTGGCAGCCAAAGTCCAACACACTCAGCAGGAAACTGGCTGTAACCCTCAAAAAAAAATATCCCACCTCAGGGCACTGAATGTTTGGATGAACCTCTAGTCTGAGGAAACACTACTGATATTAAATTAACTTTTAAAAACTTCATCTCCTTCCTTTCACTTCCTTATGCCGAAGATTTTTCAGTTACAGTGGCATCTCATACCTGCCACAGCCAGGAGTTGTCTGGGAGCTCTTAATCTGACTGGTAGAGATGCTATAAACATCCTTGGGTGCTGAAGAAGGAAAACCCATTTCCCCTCAGGAGCACCAGCAGGAGGTCAAGAGGGACAGATCACTGTTTTTAACCCTCTATATAACAGGAATACACTGCCTAGAAATAAAACCTCACTTTTTTCCAGGAGAAGTTGATACCTTCACCATACCAGCCTCCCTTCCTCTCTCTCCTGCTCCCATCCAGGCTGGTCCATATGAGGCAAAATCCTTTCCCCCCTCATTTCCTAGGACACTAGAAGAGCTTGTCCTGCACGCACTTTACTTTTCCTTACATCTGCCAGCTTGGTGTACTGCCTTCTCTACTCTGCCCTTTGGAGCTGGCTGTGGGAAGGTGTCTCTAAAACTGTCCAACTTTGTTCCATTTGTATTCCAGCAGAAAAGTTACGTCTATATATTTCCAGCCATGATTAATAAACACAAAATGAAATCTAATGCAGATGGACCCCAATGAAACTTTTTTCCAGTTAGTCTGTTGCACAGGAAAGAACCACCTTGAGATATGTGGCTTAATTACTCAACTATCAGATTGACTGTGATACGTTAGCCTAGCAGTCATCAACAGGCTGATGGGCAGCATCTAATTCCTCTATAGCTCTTCTTTTTGACAAACATTTTTATGCAGAAGAGTTCTAGCCAATGTTGTCTGTCACTCTTTCACAGCCCTGTGGAACTGGGGACCTTTAATTGCCTGCGTCTGATGAGGGTAACAGCAGATACTACCAGCTTTGATCATGAGAAGAAAGTATCAATCAGTCCCTTTCAGCTGATGCCAGGTCTGCAGCCATAGTTCCCCATTGCAGAATGCAGTGGGACAAAGGTTTTTTTAATCTCTTTTCTGTCACTTTATAGTTCAAGTCCTGAGACCCTGTGGGAGTAATACTCCCTTGGGGAGTTGTGGCTGTATTGGCGCTATTAAAATGGGCTCCTTCAGATTCATGACCCTTTCTTACCATATGGTCTGTCAGGTGGAATTAAAAATGTATTGTATGATAAGTTCTATATGACCACGGAACACTTCAGGCTGAATTCTCCTCTGGTGGAACTTTAGTATTCATTGGTTATTTTACAGGTGTGTCACAGATCTGACACCTTGACCAGCCTCTCAGGGGGGTCCCCCATCGCCTGCCCAGAAAGCCAGTTTACCTTGAGCCATCCTGCGTAGAAGAAGAACTGCAGCAGTGTGAAGATAGGAATGTAAATATCCAAGTCATGTCCCTGGTACCCTTGGTCAGTATCCAAAAATTGACGCCCTATCAGGCAGGCAAAGAAAAAGGTATAGACTGCGAGAGTAACAACCTGCAAAGAACAGAACTTCATTGAAATAATGAATTAATACAATCTTATGCATAAGGCAACCTAGACCCAAAGGCCTTTTTATACCTTTTGCAATATAATTTGTAAGTCTGTAGGAAGTATTTCAAATACAGAGGCCACAGGAATAATTATGGCCAGGAAGAACACTCAGGAAACGGAAAAACATTTCAGTGCTTCCCCCCCCCTCCCCTTCCAAATTATGCAAGATTTTCAAAACAGCTCTGCATTAAATATATCTTTAATAGTTAGCCAGGCCTCCATGATCCTGCGTGAGCGAACCAGTGCTCAATATCTCAGACACTCTGGTCAGGACTATGAATGTTTTATACTATGAATGTTTGGTACCAACTCCCCTTTTATGGAAATTATGCTTTGAATTTTCAACAGGATAATAGCTGAGTACCTGAGTATAGACCAGTGGAATTCCAACCCAGTCATAACCAAACAAAAGACTACACCAAGACCGGTACTTATTCATCTCCTAAAAGGGGAGAAAAAAACAAACAAACAACCAGCAAGAAACCACAACAAAATAAAATTGCATGGGATACAAATCTGAATTTGTAGTTTACTTTTGCACATCTAAAAGGACAGGGAGAAAAGAAAGTATAGGATATATAAATTGATACTATAACTGTATCCAGCACCCCATTTGAATGTTGACATGGTTTATGAAGCTGGAGTGCCTAGTATACTTTGTATTTCTTCACAATTCATCTTCTGTTTCTATCTTACTCACAGTCTAGTGATACATGAAAGAAAATATAATATATCGTAAAAAGTATATTTTACCACTTAATGAAATATTCAGGGATATTATCTTCTCTGAAGTTGATAATAAAATCTTCAAAACACCAAATTATTCTCATTTCTCATATTTTTAGCAATGGAACAAGTATGAATTTAGAGTGAAGTTACAATAATTTTTTACTCATCAATTTTTTGCTTCTTTCAATACCTTCTTAGTCATACTAAAAAGAATCTCAGTGAACACTGCTCTGTGTGTGTGTTTAAGTGTACATTGCTACACAAAGGGTAGTGGGATAAATCCTGAGTAAGGTCATTTAGATAACACAGGAGATCTGTGCATACTAAATAAAACAAATTATGTAAGTGAAAAGCAATTTCAGATTAGTTTTTTGTAGATTTCTTTTTTCTACTTACATTCATCAGTGTCTGCAGATCCACACTGTCTCGAATTCTTCCCTCTTTTCGTGCCTTTGATGCCAAATTTCCGAACCAGACAAATGGGACCCAGTATTTCAGGTGGGGAGACTTAAGGTCATCAAAAAGTTTTCTTTCATATTTTGTCATGAAACCTGTTCACCAAAAAACCAAAACAACCTTCATCTATTCTGTGCTTTCAGTATTACTGATACTAGAAGTCTGGAATATATTTCTATCTGTTTATGTAATATTTGCATAGAACTTTGCTAAACACAACTCCTAATTCTAACTAGTAACCTCCTCTTTAAAACAAACAAAAAAATATATTCCAGGACAGACCTTGCTTGAAAGAACTTCTTTTTGCCTTAAATACCTAAGCTAAATTCCTCTTTACCAATACAGGCAAAAAAATTGCTATTACTGTGTTCTCCTATCTAACTGCTGACATATGGTAAATACATAGAGTAATACGAATTGTGCAAATTACTCTCTAGTTTCATATTCTGCTTTCAGAAAAATAAGGTACTGTATAGATCAGTCGAGAAACATTTTTCACCCGTGATGGCTTTCAGAAGCATTTTGACATATATTATAAGGGCAGTTATATGACCAGATTGTGATAAATTTTTGTTTGTATCTGCAAAGCAGTGAGCAAGCAACAGAGGATACAACTGCATACAAGAAACAGAGCCCAACAGAGTGTGTGCCTTCTGCCAGTGAAATACTTCCCTGACAGATGGTTTGATGTTTTCATTGGGGCTATGAAGGCATGCAAAGAGGTGAAGAGGGAATCGTGCACAGAAATCCCGCTGCTAAGGGACGCTGGGCCCGGTGACATGCCGTGGGGCTGCAGGCTGAAGCTGTTCTCTGCCTGGCAATTTGCCTTGCTGGGGTGCTGGGAAGGTGTTAAGTTTCCTGAAGAGTTCTCCTGCCTAGTGAAGCCCTGCTTCCCCCTGCTGCAAACAGGTCCAAGGTCACATAACTGGGGAGCCAGGGCTGCACGTGACAAATCCTGCACCAGAGCCTGTCTCTGCCTGGGACTGGCAAGGGAGCGGCTAGCTTCTGGAGCAACAGCTCTACCCCTTGGGGAAGAAAGCTCTGCTCTGCTGTCCTTCACCCAGGCTTTGGCAAAAACAACCTCATAAAATTCACATTTTCCTTTGTCCAAACCTTGGATTTTCTGGTATTGGAGCAACTGTCATGTTTGGAGGATCTTAGTTTTTGCTCATGTCTGTAACATCTGTCAGGGTGGGTTATAAAGCGTCTTTTGTTGTATTGACATTAGCTCTGAAATAAGGCAGTTAGTAACATGATAGCCCCAAAATAGGGGCCTCAGCCAACCAATTACAAGTTTGAATGCTGAAAATACAGTAAGGGAATTGACAGTAGACTCCAACTAGCAATTAAGAATATGTCCATTATGGTTAACACTGCCAAAGATACATGACACAGCAAACAAATAAATATAAAGAAAATCAGTTTTGTTGCATAGAAATGTGAGTTAAATTAAAGGAGATCCGCTAATCACTGCAATCTTAAATATTCTGTTGTTAAGGAAAGTGTCTGTATTGTACAGTTGGAACAAGCCTACATAAGGAGGTATGAAATACTGCAACTACTGAGAAGGAAGGCAAAGACAGGACAGAAAAACACCGTGGAAGAGGAAATATTCAGCAGCAAGAGACAGTACAAAGAATTTCAGAACAGAATAAGATAAAGCTTTTAAAAGTTCCCTGGGCATTTTGCAGCCACTTCTCATAATCAACCTCACAGAAATAATCAGGCAACCAGACAAATTAACCTGCTAGTCATGACTCCTGACTCCTAAAAGACAGTCTTTCTGGCTGCCTTTAGTTTTTGTCCTTTTTTCTTTTCCTGTCCTGTAATAAGCAGGCTGCCAGCCTGCTTATTACAGGACAGGAAAAGATACTTCTGTCAGGTTGAAACAGACAAACAGAAAAACAAAAAATTGAGTGTGGAGTAAACACTGGATGCAAGTCACTTGGAGGCTCTGGAAAGACATTGGCTGAAGGGGTTGCAAAGATCAGGAAGGATCAGTTCGGTTTTCCACTGAAACCAGGCGCCTTTTGTTCAGAGAGCTCAACAAAGTCTGGGGGTTCTTTAATTATAAAGTTAAAATTGGCATTGAAGTGTTTGTGTCAATATTGATTAAATATTCTCTTTGATGAGTATCAATAATGTCTAGTATTCTTATTGCAGAAAATACTAATTCTGGATTGCTCTTACTGCTGGCAATACAAACAACATACAGTTCAGAATATCTCCCTGTTATTGCAGTGGTAAAGGAACACTTTATATTCCATCAAATATAGGGGAGGATATCAAAATTCAGTTATTAAAATTACATGGTTTCTAAATATGGTAATGTTATTTTTATTTAGGAATATTCAAAGAATTAACCAAGAAACTCTCTAAACAAGAATACTGATTTTGACAAGCACTGAAAGACTGGAGCAGCTCCAGGAAATGGGAAATATTTGTCAAATATTTTGCTAAGGTCTTGAAAAGGATGACCTAAGGAATGACAGGGCACTGAATCCATGTGAAAGCATCGGAAAAATGACATGGAGTGCAATCAGTAAATAATCAAAGGACACTAATGTCAACAGCCAAAGAGATCTTACAGGAAAATGATTGATGAGAACACAATCTTGGCTGGGAAAAAAATCACTCATGCTCTTCCTTAAGTGATTCAAAGAGTATTCAGTTCTCCTGACAATACTCAATGGTTTGAGACAAGATTGGTTTGAGTTATTTACATTACATATTTTTAGTATTAGTGGTTAGAGAAGAAGGAACATGATCAAGTAGATAAAAGTTTCATTTTCTGCTTCTGTGTCATTCACAGAAAGGGTTAATTCACGTTCTTCCTTCCAGTAGAGGATTTGGGACTGCAGTTTTCAGCCATCCATAGGTATTCATGTTGCTGAGCTCACACCTCATGTTTCTCTTCAGTGTTTCCCATCAGCTCTTTTGGGGGTCTCTCTGCTCAGCTGCTCACTCATTACTCTGCTTTTTAACAGTCGTGTTCTTGAACATCCAACTTCCCTCTTGCACCTTGCCGCCAACAGGATTGCTGTGCTCAGGATGGCTGCTAGGTATTTGACACAGCATGTGTGTCCCAGCAGTCAGCATCATAAAGAAGTGAATCTACATGGATCTACTGTCTACAGTTCCATAAAGAGCGTTAGAACATGAGAAAGAGTCAGAAGGAAGGTCCAGCACTCAAGACTGTATCCTACAGGGAGAAACTACATTTGGTGAAGATCCTGAGTTTCATTCAAGCCTTTATGCAGTCTGTTAACAGGTAACTATTGAGGGAAAAGGTATGTTTTCTTCTAATTCAAGATAGAAGAACACAAACCTATTACAAAATTCAGTGAATAGAAGATAACACTGTGCAGGTTCAGACTGAGAATAATATTGTCACACTTCAACAACAAGTTTAATGTTGTGAATGTCTGTTCACCTAGGATGCGGTGTAGTCTCAAGTATATTCATCTGAATTTTAAATCTGGGCTGATTATATTCCTAGAAGGTATTACAACTCAGTCAGAAATTGCAGCATATTAAAGGATGTTGCTAGCAAGCTCTTGTGCCTTGTGTTATGGGTGAGTCAGACTAGATTATTGTAGCACCGTTCTCAATTTTAAAATCTATGAATTTAAGCAGCTCATTTGCTGAGAAAATAAGTGTGTAGCAATAGTTATGTCATGGCAGTTCTCAGTTTGACAGCAAAATGCGAAATTATCATAAGATGTTTCATTGATGACTATGCTGTAAGTATCAGATTTGTGCTGTACACATTCGTATTAAATGCCTCCCTCCCATGCAGTCTGATATGCATTGCCACAGGGAGCTAGGGAGGGGATGATTACAGAGTATTGTCTAAGTCACTGAATATTAATAGGAGAAAAATCTACCCTGAAATGCTAGGTACTGCATCAATAAAAATTCTGCAGGACAATATGCATTAAAACCTACAAAATAAGTACTGAAATCCAGAGCTGACTACGCTATCTGCACTTATATGCACAGTTTATTGTAGAAGATTTTTCACTGTTAAAAAAGCCAACAAAACTTGCTTTCCAGTCTACAATTTTGGTACAATGCTGTGACATTCTGTCTCTTTGGAACAGATTGTCTTTAGCAATAGGGAGGCAGAGCTAGATTAGCTGCCTGGAAATGTTGTAATTTTCCAGTGCGTAGTAGAAGCAGATTGCTGGGGAGAGTGACAGAAGCTTCCTTGACCTCTCACAGGCTCAGGTAAACAGTTTTGTTTCACAGCACAAGGAAGAGAACTTTAAAATTCAATGAATCCAACATAAAGGTTTGGGGTTTTTTTTCAGTGTTTGGTGCATTCTGCCTGGCTATATATATATATATATATATATATATATATATATATAAAAAAATATCCAAAGCTTCTCACACATATTTGAAATGTGTGTGTGTATATACACACTGCATATTTTAACTTGCTACAACTTTGCTTACTAATCTCTGCCAAAGGAATAATTTTAAGAAATTCAAGACATTCAGTAGAAAGCATGACTTCTGTTTGGAACAGATCCCCATAGCTTTGCATCGCTGTTCTACCTCTGACACTGACCATGCCTGTCAGAAGGCACGGTGCCACACCTTGCCTTTAAATACTGAGCAGTCAGTCCTTGATAGACAAAGTGTTACATGACTGTAGTCTCTTAACCATCATTACACTCACTGTGGTATTGAAAGAAACAGAAAACTTAGTATATTTATCCTTGAAAAACTAAGTTTAAGCTAAGTTTTTTGATATAAAGAGAAAACCCTTGGGGCGGAGGGTTTTTTCCAGTAAATCACAACACTTGAAATATGCAATCTATTTAAAATGCAGTCTACTTAAATAAAAATCGAGATAAAGCTGTACTTGTGAAGTGCCTGAAGAGACCAGTTTCTGATACACCAGATCAACTTACATCCCACACATTGAGGCCCTACCATATAACAGGTCACCATTCCTACTGCCTCATATTATATCACACCTTTAGGGTTTTTTGTGCTTTACCAACTGTTGTACCTGCTCCATACGCCTGAATATTTGGGACAGGCCTATTGCCTCCATGGGGTCTGAAAGCAGATTCACATAGGAGTGTCAAACTTGTTTGTTTTCTACAGTGTTGCTAAAGACTTTGAGAACATTAAAGATGCACTCTTAAGGTTATGTCATTTAAGTCACTAACAAAAAGGTGACTGCTTTGATGTGGGTTCATATGAGGCACACATGGGGCCACAGGAAAGAAAAAATGAGGCCGGCTCCTTCCCTCCCTGAGCCCCCATCTGTGAGGGAAAGGAAAGCAATTTTGGGGAGGCAAAGCGCAGTACCTGCTCCTACCACATGGTCCATGGTGGGGAACCTTTTGTACACAGCTGTGCTGACAGAGCGAAAGATCAGCAGAGATGTTAAATTCACGTAACGCATGAGAGTCCTCCTTAACAAGCGCCCATACTCATCCCTGCCCTGGACACAGCTGGAGATGAGCAACATCAGACGATCTGGCCATGGCAAGTTCACAAACTGGTTCCACCAGCGATTCACCACCAAAGTAACATAGAAACCTGAGAGTTAGAGGGAAAAAAAAGTCCAAGTCCTATCAGGATTTCAGTTACTTTAATTTTAGTTTGCAGAGTGTTGGTCATATAACTAAGCTGCTACATTTCCCAGAATAAATGCAATTAGCCATGTCAAAACCCAGGATGCAATAAATACAAATTATATAGTGGACATTGTTATATAACAGTACATTCCAGCTGAATATCTCATACCCACAAATTTTCAAATTTCCTCATCTGTAGTAAAACTTTGGGTGGATTTAGTTCATTGGAAGATCAGGTACAAGTATCAGTGCTAGCGGGTATGATCTAGATCTAGATACATGTATCTAGACCTAGATATATGGAAACCTTTCTTGTTGGTATATTAAGAACATGAGCATAAATGTTGATGTGACAAAAGCAACTTGAACTTGATGAGACCTGTTGGAAGCAGATGATTTATTGTGAACCTCTAACCTCCCACATGCCCCTCAGCTCTGAAATGCTGCCATGCACCAACATTCACGAAATGCCTGAACAGAGACAGAGTTGGAGAATAGTTTCACATTTAACCAGTACTTACCAAGCACAAAAGTTACTGGGATTTGTTCAGCATATCTGTCACAGTAAATTGATAATTTTTCAAAGAACCGTTTTTGGCTACCTGTAAGAAAAAATCTGTAGCAAAAATAAAATGTATCTATCCTTCCACAATATTCTGGCACTAGTTACTAAGTGCAAACATGTATAAATAATCAGATATGTGCACTGGGGAACAATCTTGGCTAATGCCTTCAAGCAAATTCTTAAAGGTAAAGGTTATTAAAGAAGCTGGAGGAAACAACAGAATTATTCCCCGGTCTTTGTAGTTTTCTCAGGACTAATTTGACTGGCACTACTAATTGGATCAATATGTCTGAAGAATCAGTTTGCTGTCCCACACAGACCAAAGATGACAGCAAGCTCTAAGTCTTCAAGTAGAGCTTACTCTCCTTTTTCAGACTGTTACTTAATGGAAATGCTTAGGTCTGCCTGAATTAGAAAAGATTACCAATGGAATTCCTGTGATTTCAAAATGTTACATTGCTGGAATGGGTATTTTATTCTTGCTCCTATGAAATATTTCTTTTCGACAAGATTAAAATACAACTGTATTTATTTTGCAATCAGGAAAATATTCACCAAATGATAGCAAATGGACCATGGGTGTATCTTCTGCCCACAGGAAAAGATACCTGATGAAATACAACAAGCTTCAGTTTATTTTTTTATTTTTATAGGTGAGCATTGCAGTTATTCTTTGATTTCTTATAAAAGGAACATATAACAAATATTTGGTGGGTTTTGCAAATTTTTTTTTTTGCAATTTACACAATTGTGCAAAAAAACTGGAGCACATATAGAAAGCTTTCTGTGGTGTATTTGCCATGGTCTTCAATTGCCTGACATTTCAATAATTTAAATAGCTGTGAGACTTTGGTGTTCCTTTACATATTAATGCTATAATTTTATTTCTTTGCTTACAGGTATAGATTACTGAACAAAAACCAGCAATTAATCAGAGAAAAACTGAAGGTCATTTTCTCCTTGCTTCCAATAAAAAGCAGAGATCTAATTAGAGATCACGGTAAGAACTGAACCATAATTTTGAAAATTGTATGTAATGTACTTCATCAATTAAAAGTTCCACTGTATTAATTGATGCATTGCATTTGTCATACAGTGTTTAATTCACACCTTGGTGGAAAAAGCAATTCTTCTTCTAATGTGTTCCTCCCAGGTGCTGGGTGACACACACATAAAAACCATGTCTGGTTATTACGCAGTTTTCCTTGGTCCTTTGCAAGCTTAAAAATCAAGTTTGCCTGCCTTCCTAGCTTAAAGCAGAACTTCGCTTTTCCTGCCTATTTAAGTTCACTCTAAAATTATTACCTCTCAGTTGTTAAATTCCCACCAAGCAACCTAAAACAGTTTTGAAGGGAGAACAAAATGAGCTAAAGCAGGGAGGCAGGCTCACTACTGACAGTTCAAAGTCAGAATGAAAAAAACTGTATAACCTAGGCTAGCCCTGAGTTTTTATTTAGTCTGACTTCAGTGGGATGGTTGCTCAATGCTAGGCTAAAAGTACAATCAGCTGAATATGACAAACAGTATTGACACTCTACATACTTCCTCTAGAACCTTACAGTAAAGATGGAAAGGTAAGCACATTTGAAAACGTCCAAGGAAAAGACAATAAATAAATAGTAACCTCCCCCCATCATTCATCAGCCTAACACTAGGAAGTCTGAAACTTCGGTATACCATTAAATGAGATGTGAATTGGAAAGAGTGTACCTGTATAATACACTTATCGCTGTGTAAAGAGTAGCAAAAACAATAAATTCTCTGTACAGCAATTTGTAGATGCTGCCTTTCCACCTGAGGAGTAATCTGTGAAATCCAAAGAAAGTGGCATTTGCTACTTTGCTGGAATAAGTGACTGTCATCGTCGTGGTAGGCTGGGCCTAGAAACAGTAGAAGAGAAGCAGGACACCAACAACATTTTAGACAGTGCATCCTAACCTGAATGTACCCTTGTATAGATAGACACATGGACATACATGTACATTTTAATATATAATAGTATGTGTAGATAAATACATGGTGTTTGAATTCATATATATATGCAAAGAGAGCAAAAAATAAAAATCTTGCAGTTACAAGCCCTGTTGAGACTGTATTTGTTGAGGCTGTATTTGGGCTTTACGTCAAAGACCACCCAAACCCAGCAGTTAGCACTGAATGTGCCCACCTTTCTGGGTGGCACCTCTGAAGTCTCTGCTTATTCTCAGTTTGCTCCACTCTAGTGTGAGCAAAGAATAGGAAGCAAATCTGCTTGACATTTTTTTCAAAACTTTTCAGCTTTTTGGTAAGAGAAGTAAAGCTAAATTCCACAAATGCATGTACATCCTTAGCCAGTATTTTTAGCTGGCTGTGGTAATTATAATCATTGAAAAACCAAATGAGATTTGGAGACTGCCTCTTTCATTAACAGTTACAACAGCAGCTGAAATCAGCTGGATAATGCTGTTATATCTCTCCTTGGTTAGACATACTTGTCAATACTTTAGCATTGCATGGCTATGCAAAACAAGCCATAGGACTGCCCAGGTAGGTAGTGTGAGACACAGTGTAATTAAAGTACAACCAAAAATACACAGGTAAATACTTTGTGCTGGGTTTGGTACTTACTTACCCAGTGCAGGGAGATGCTACAGGAACTTTCATATGCTTACAAAACAAATCCAGGTTCCAAATGTGAATGAAAAGAGTTTTATACAGCATGCAAGGAACAGAGTAATTAGGAGAAGCACAAAAATCTCAAGAAAGTTACTGTGTATCACAAATATGATTCTTGCCTATATTTTTGTGATGCCACTGTAGCAAATCTATTGGGGGATAGGAGAGAAAAATCTGGACTCGTAGTTAATGGATGACAAGTATTTTGTGCAACTTGGCTGTGTCTGTGATGCAGAGGATAAAGTAAGACATTAAATTTACCTGTAAATGTGCCATTTTTTATTTTAGTCCCCAAAGGAATCAGCAGGGAAAAGACACCACAAGCCTTGTATTGCTTACAGGCTGTCCCTTTTCCTCTGTAGAATGACTGCTCGATGTTTGCCAGCATGAGCCTGAAGACTTTTTTTTTAAGAAGCATGGGTTTTGGTCTTTAGAATCCAAATGTTAGATTTTCTTTTCCTGAGCCTTGGCACAGACCTTTAAACTTTTTGCTGTCATTGTTGTACTCCAAGAAGTTCAATGCAAGAGCCAACTTGTCTGACTGGCAAGCATGGAAATGCAGTCCTGTCTGCTAAAAATCTTGTGGTCAGGATGTAATGCTTAAGAAAATGAAGGCACAGATGTCCATTCTCCACCAAAAGTGGAGATTTATAAACAATGAAAGAAATCTATGTCTGGACTACAGGGGAGGAATGGGGTAAGAAAATATGCTTAAAAATATACAGTGTCTCCTGGAATTGCTGTAGGAGCCTTCAGATCTTGCCCATTGATGCCGTGGAGTATGTGTTTAAGCAATATCACCAACAAGTGTGTCTCTATCTCCCCATTAATGTCCACTTTGTAATGGAAATCTCCAGTGGGAATGACTGAATGTACGGACTTAGATCTAGGAAAGATGTCTGATAATGGGAGGGCTTATAGCCTGGCAAGAACCCAGACCATCAGCACAACACAGGGCCACAATGAGAGGATGAAGTTAGACAAATGCAGGATTAAATGAAACATAAATTGCTAACTGTGGGAGCAGCCAAATATCAGAAAAGGGGACTGGATAGTCACCCTTTGTTTAGGATTTTTAAGCTGAGGGTAAATCGTAGGACAGAAGATGACCTTCAGGGAGAATTCACATGACTGACATAGGCAGGGGCTGAGGGGTTCTGCTGGTCTCCCCTGGTACCTGGGCATCTGTTAAACTTCCTGTGAGGTCTCTTCTGATGTGGGCCACAGAGGAAAAACGATTGCTTGCAGCACCTTTGTAGCATCTGCAGCTCTGCTGGAAGGCAGCCATTAGTGTCAAAAACATGACTCTTAGTTTCTGCATAGGAGGTTCAGGGAGGATTGGTTCATCCCAGCTATCAGAAGTGGAAAGTGCCAGAAACTGGTCGGTAGCTAAGCTGGACGAAGTGGGTCTACCTTCTCTACAGACCTGATGCAAATCCTGTCTTGCAAGGCCTAGTGGATGGGCTTTGGCCGCAAATGCAAGGCTGTAGTGATAATAGGAATCAGGATTAAGACAATTTTCCCATGCAATAGATGGGGAGAAAAGTTTTATCCATGAAATGCAATTTGTCTTCTTGGTTCTAGCAACTATATTTCACTTAATCACACTCCAGCCATCTCTCAGCACCTTACTCAATGCCCTTGACTCCAAATAGAAACTCTTGGAAGACACTGGATGCATCTGTTTTGTCTTTCTGCCTCTGAAACAGGGCAAAGAAAATTGTGACTGTTACAGCAATTTTAGGCTTTGGTGCCTTGGTTTCCTTGTGTTTCCTTGCCTGTGGTACACTCTGTTTTATCTTCTGGCTAAGCAAATACTTTCCTTAACTTCAGGATAATATAATTCAATGTATTAAAATATATGTTAGGTCAGGTTAGGCAATTACCCAACAGTTTAGACTATACAAATCTATGAAAGGCAGCTATGTGTTTGTCTGGTTAGATTTCTCAGCACAGCAAACACAAATTTAAATCTACATTTGTGGTTTTTGTCTCTGAGAACAGCTACAACCATTTAGGTATGGCTTCCCCTTGCAACAGGAGATTTTGGTGTAAAGCCTTGCGCTGACTCTGGCTCTTGCACAGTGGTCCCAAGCCCTTGGTTCACAGGCAGAATGTTGGCAGAGAGTCCTTCCTACATTACTTATGGCCACAGGAAATTAAAAAGCTATAACTGAGATGAACAGGAAGAGCAAAGCATAACGATGCCCCCCAGCACATTCTTTCTTGAGCACTCTTTTGGCCAGGGCTGAAGAAGGACAGAGTACATTAGATCAGATACCACAGGCACCAGTGTCATGAAAAACATTCCTAATTATCATGTTACCCTTAAATTCATCAGCAGATATAGGGCTAGGCTTTTTGCTGGTATGGATTTGTGAGTTTTGAGGACATAACACAAGTTTATGCCCATTTGATGCCTGTAGAGACCTTGCCTTATACGTGTGATGCTGCTTTTTCTTTTCTCTGTGTTTATTTCCTTCTGAAACATTCTCAAGCACAGACTGAAATGTGAGTTATATATTACTCCACTTTTGCTAGGATCAGAAGAAGACTTTAGGCATAAACAGCTAAAAATACAAGTGTGCCCTCTCCATTAATATTGAACCCAATTGTAAATGAGATTTTTTGCCTGGCTGAGAATTTCAGGATGCATTAGGATTCAGAGAGAAACCACAGTACAAAATAAGAGCCATCAATTTTTCTAACTGAACAAGAAAGTGTCGTTACAGAATGTATAAATAAATAGTAAATAAGTAGTCTATGCAGACCTACCCCTTGTCATTGTTCACCTTATTTTTTAGATTAGAGCATGAAAGAGAAAGTGAGTGAGAGAGATTTGAGTTAAGCCAACTATAAAAACATATTAAGCTTATGCTGGATCCACTGACCTGCTATTTTGATTCAGCAATCCAAGCCTGAAGGCAAATCCTGGACCCTTCCTCTTTCTTAGACGTCCTAAACCAAGTCCCCTTCAGATCTGCAATAATCACCTTGCTCTTCCCTTAACCTGAAGCAAGGGGTTGCTGGTGCTGAGCACTAAGAGGAGTGGACTGACAAGAACAGGGGTTAAAATGTCTTTCCACTTCTGGAAGTCTGTTTTTGCCAAGTACTCTGTCCTGTCAGTTACACAGGGAACAAACGCAAGCAGCAGCAGCAGCAGCTGCTGATCTTGCTCTTTTCTAGTCTATAATTATAATGCCACTTGCCATCGGAAGGACCTTTCATTTGAATGAAGAATCTTGCAATGGTTTTGGCTGGCACATATAGGTGATTTTTTTGCATTTTATTTCCTCCAAGATGGGATGGACAACAAGGGAGCATTTTGTTTTGAGACTTGTCTTAAAAAGCAATATGTCTCTAACACAGTCCTGGTAAGACACATCAATGAATAGCACTGATTAACTACATCTAAATAAGAAGACCAGAGACAACTCCACCAAACCTAAAAATGTGCCCCAGCTGCACCTTGGTCCCATCCTGGAGCACAGAATTTGCTGCATTTCTGCTTTGCTTATTTGATTTGGGAGATCAGGTCTCTGGGGCATGCTATAGAAATCACTCATCCCTCAAAAACAGGCAGAGTTGCTGCTACTAAAAATCTCAGTGGATCTATTCACAATTGTATATTCCAGCACGTGAAAATCCTTCTGCAACTGGAGGTTTTACAAAGGACTTCTTTCCCTCTTCCCCTCTGTAAAATGAGATGAACTCTGTCTTTTATGACCCATGGCATTAAGAGTGAACTGTAAAAGGTGATAGACTGTGAAAGCCCAGGAGATATCATCTAATGTTGTCATAAACTTCAGCAGAGAATGAAATAATATGAATGTGAAGTAAATTAAAAATTGCAGGGGGAAAGCATAAGCAAGATTTATGCATTTAATTCATTTTATGATGAAAGGTTTTCCCTCCTGCCTTAGTCCCATTAAGCTATTTGATTTTATTAAAGCTATTTATTTAATTAAAACTCTCCCAGAAAGAATGGAAGTTTCTGCCATTGTTTGCCTTTCTTCTTGTTGTTAATGGCTGAAGAAAGACACTTTGATGTCAAAGCAGGCGATACATTAGACTGTGGCATGTGTGTGTCAGGCAGTGGCCTGTGGCGAAAGATGACAAATCATTTTAGCATTCAGTGACTTGGCATGAAGAAACATACTGCCTGATCCTATTACAGAAACTGCCCTGTGCAAGGAAAATTCTTAACAACAGGGATATTTTAAGGTCACTGGTAAAAATAATTACTTAGGCCTAAAACATTTTTCTTTGCTGAGCATAATCATTTGCTGGTCTCACTGAGCAGTAAATAATAGCACCTCTGTGTGTCTGTGGGTATCAGGTGGTTTTCCTGGCGGCTCTTCAGTATTCCTGCAGATTGGAGTGGCGGAGATTGTTCTACCGGCTCTGAGCTGTTTTGCAGAAGACATGAGATTTAGAGCTCCTATGTTTTCAGAGGCAGAAATAAATACAGGTTTCCATCTGTGTAGCTCCATTGGGACTGGTTCTGCAGGAAATATTCCTTCTTTTATCTCTAAGGTGTCCCTGTTTCCTTGTTGGATATTTCCATAGATAGGCCATGTTTTTACCTCTCTTCCTCTGTTTTCCTCTAGGGAAATGTGTTTTCATCTACAAAAATAGTTTTCAGAAGTTCCTTTCTATATGCAGTTCTACTAATGATCACCAATAATGGTGTATTTTGCATTTGTTTTCTCTTGATGTACTTTGAACACATAGAAGAGACAAAAACATTTTAGCACTGTGTAAGTAGACAGGTTTCTGCTAGTATCATCCACGAGTGTTTAACAGGACAGCTGAGTGCAACAGATAGAAATCCATCAAATAGAAGTCATTTAATATATTTATGCTTTCAACTTCTCTTTCCTCTTAATTTTTGATCCTATTTATACTAGAAGATTTCTGGAAGAGACAATTAATATCATGTGCTAGTGAAGCTTCAAGCAAGCACTTCAGTATCTGTAACAACACAAGCCAATCCTAAAGAAATGCCATAAAAAATAGGCTAAAACGTGGTCTGAACAACAGGAAAAAATTTTCTTATTGAAACGAAGTGGATAATTTAAATGTTGGGAAGAGAGGAGTATTAAGGAACCTGCTGCCAGATTTTCTCAAATGAGAATATACTGAGTTTTGCTATACTTTTCTACTTACTGTCACTTGCTGCTGGAATTTCTGTCTTAAATAAATCAGCAAATTAACATAAAATGTCCTCTGCCCATAGAATTAACATATAGAGACTTGCTGTGCTATCTTACAGACTCTTTCATGAAAGAAATTGCAGTAATTAAAAGTTAATCTAGTAGGCAAGATAACACTGTACTAAGCATCACTCAGTGTGGGTTGTGGAAATATAAAGGAGGCTCTTTTATCTCTTGAAGTCACATGGTAGAATACTTGAAAGGATTACAAATGAATTTGTCTGCAGGATAAATCCTGCTGTCCTGACAGATTAATTCTCTGAATACTGTAAAACTGCAATCAAAAATACTATACTTTGCAACTTCCTTGTAATAACATAAACATCATTTGTTATGCAGTAGTGCTGAGTTTGCTATAAGAAGTATTGTTACTGTGATTCTTATCAGCCTCAACAATCCTTTTATTGGCAAAAGGCCCAGACACATAATGTCACCATGGGACTTATCAGACAGAAGATGAGATCAACAGTGCATCAAGGAATAGGATGTCCAGGAACTGGATTCAAAAGCCAGTGCCTGGTTTGACTGGGAGAGCTTTCTCATGACTTATGTCTCCAAAGTGCACTGTATCATGTTCATCTGAAACAATCTGAGTAGATAATTTAATACTTGCTAGCATAGTTTAAGTGAAAGCTAAATGGTTGAAAGGCAATCACAGAAGGAGAGGTGCTTGATTTTTGCTCTATGGATTGGCTTTTCTGAAGTCAGTTTCATTTTGCTTTGCAATATGACCAGGGTTTCAAAACTTCTTGCACATTATTAAATGTTGGATATTAGACAATTTCTTTACTTACCAAAAAATGCAGCGGATTGCACAGACATTTGCATAACTTTTTTTTTTTTTTATGCTTCAAAACCATAATTTCTTTTCTTTTCAGTGGAGAAGTTATGTCAACAAAAGTTTGTATTGTTCTGGACATTGAAGAATACTGATAGTTGATAGTGCTTCATAATTTATACTAATATCTCCTGCATTTTTTGTGGAGTTAAATTAGAGAAAGACAAATATTTTCTCCCATTTAAATGTTTATTTTGCACCACAAATATTAATCTAATATATTAATGTTAGAGTTAATTAGCATCTTTGTTTGCACAACAGGCATTTTTGTGCTCTCAGTCAAGATTTTTGAGGCATCACTGGAAGCCTCATAAATTCATGCTCTTTATGGCTTAATGGCCTAGGTTTTGAGTGAGGGATGTTACATCTCAGAATAGCAAATGATGACCCATATTCCCTGACTAGAAATACAATAATAATAACAACAATAATAATAGAAATAGTATGTAAAAATAGACAACACACATCACACTACAACTGAGCCATTGTGTTTCTCCCGCTTTTTAGGGATAGCTTTGCTTATTTGGAGAAATTCTTTAAATGATTATATTTTGGTTTGTGTATACGAAAATCCACCCTCAAGAATGATGATCCAGATTAGTGCACTGCTTAAGACAACAACACTATGCAGTGATGAGTGATACAAAACTGTGGAGTAATTCACCCTATATAACACTGCTAGAGGTGCGATTAAACCATGTGGCAATTGATGGGAGAAAGTACACCTTTCACTATCTCTATTCAAATTAAAGGGGACCCCAACCCAAGATTTAGAGTCATGGTACCAGCAAGTGCCAATGGGACTTGTAAGGATAGAGGATTTTCTTGAGTTTTCTCTTGGGCAGAGAGATTTGTTGTAATATCTGCTTGTATGAGAGATAAGGGGAAAGATGAGACAGAAGAGATTCCAAGAACAAGAAAGCAACTAAGAACAGAAGAATATTTCCAGGGAAATGTCTCTAGAAAAGGTGAGTTTTTTTAGAGTCGTTGTCTCGAAAGAATTTGGAATAGTTGTTGTTGCTATATTTGTGAGAATAGGATTATTGGTATTTGTGCTAAAAAAGGATTACATTGAGATGGCTAACCATCATTCATTTAGTTTTTGTAAAGGGAACAACTCACATGAGTTTTCTCTTATTTAACTAGTTTTATTTCAAAGAACCCCATTAATACATTCTGGCATTCAAAGTAGCAGTAATACATACATGAAAAGGATAAAACTGAGGATTTTACTCCATCAGCCAGGCGGTCCTGCCAGCCCTGTATTAAAGCTAACTCTGGTTTTCCTCTTTTGCTTATTTCTCCCTCAGAGATTCATTTGTTCACTTTTCAGATGGAAAAAAACCCAGAAAGAGTATAAAAAGCAAGTAGCACGCAGGAAAAAGAAGTGTGTTTTGTGAACCAACAGAGATAAACAACTAACATTTTTCTATGGAAAACAAGCCTGAAAATTTCCACCGGAATTTCAACAAACACTCTCATTCTCTGCTCTCTGCAACTTTTCACTTAGAAAAAAAGCCTGAACAGCACGTAAAGTCTCATTGTTCTCCCAGACATAAGGTTCAATCTGTTAGCCAAGAGCAGATGAAACAAACCCTCCTCTTGCTATGCTGCTGCTGAGCCAGTGCGTGGCCCAGAACATGCACGGGCATTTAATGGTGCTTGCTGGGGAATTTATCCTTCACTCTCCTCTGGGTAAATCCATGCTTTGACTGTTTTAACGAGGTGACAGAAAATGTTTCCTACCACGGTGAGTGCGAGAGGACATTTCCAATCAAGGTAACAGAGATGTATATGATACTGGAGACTAGACTGCTGGGAGGCCTAGCGCTTTTAAGGTCACTTTGGAAAGCGTAACAGTAATCCCTCTCTTCTGTGTCACCGAAACTGCTCTGGTTTCAATACTACTTCAGCATTTTTTACCATCTATGCAACTGCGTGAGGAATTCAGACTACTTTTCAGAAATGCCTCTCTGCTGCACTGAACTTGCAAAGCCTTGGCATCATGAGTGTGCCGAGCTTGAGAAGACAGAAGAAGACAAGGAGAACAAAAGGCCGCTCTAAACTGGGAGGCATTCCTATGTCCAGTGGAGTGATGCCCGTACCAACTAGATAACTCTAAACAGAAGGTGAATAAAATGGTATTTCTATCACATAGGGAAATGGTTGGTATCTGTAGGAACTTCTCCATAAGATCAGCTTTACCTCATAAACAGAACTCAGCAATAACTGGCAGGCTTGACTGAAGTCTGGTTTTTAATCTCCGCATTGCTGAGCAAAAATAGAGAATGGTTTGAGAAAAATCAGCCCATTAAAGCCACATATTCCATTTACATGGCAACTTCAGTCTGAAAGAATGAGGAAAAATTATTTGAAATTTATCACGTGAGTGCATGTTATGGGGAAGTAGAAAGAAATTTAATGAATTTCATTTAAAGATGGAAAAATTAAGGCACAAGGAAGGTACCCAGGCCCAAAGCAGGCTTGTGAATAAAACACAGGATCCCTGAATTTTCACCTGATGCCTTTCACTGCTTTTATTTTTAGTATTTGGTGGAGTTGTTTTTGGAGTCTCATCAAGTAAAAGAATTTTTAAGTTTTAACAACAGGTTTGTTGAGGCTACAAAGTTTGTTTGCATTATTGGAGAGCTAACTTTCATGTGAAAACGTATTTTGTATTTTTATTTTCTGATTTCTGAGTTCAAGTTTGGTATCTCTGCTGTCTTCCAACTAGGGATGAACATGTACTATTTTTAATTGGACTCTGGATCCGTCCCTGGCTTGCTTCTAAAGATAAATGAAGCCACATGTCAGTCCTTACATAAGTCGGTAAGCCCATTTCAGTTGTTATGTTTCTTCTACTTAGTATTGTTACATTTATAAGCACCTTCAAAGAAATCTAGAGCCTTTATTTATTTCATATTCAACAGTAGAATCTGTGTAGCTGGGCAGCTTGTTTGCAGAATCAGTCTTACAGTCAAAAAGTATTAGATGGTAATCTAATGTACTTGAATGGGGAATTTCTTTTTAATCCTTGTAATTTTAGTAGTTAAACAATTTATATTCTTTATTAATTTTTATCTTTCCTGGTTAGGCTGTGTTCTGTGTATTCATGAAACAGGGTTTTTTGTTGGTTTTTCTTTCTTTTTTTTTCTTCTTTTTTTTTTTTTTTTTTTTTTAAATCAGTAATAATGTGCCGTGGTTTTAATATCGTGTCAGTGAGTTCTGCTGGTTGTGTGTATATATATATATATATATATGTATATATATATGCTGTGTATAAAAGGAATTTATTTGCCAAATTTGTATTTTTTAGTATGCAAGCCTTGACTGTCAATTAATGAACACAGGGCTTTAACGAACATTTCCTTATTAGATATCTTGTTTAAAGCTATTGTTAATTCAGTGCATGGACAATAGAGGGGATAACATTGATAACAGAGGAGAAAACTATGAAGCAGTTTGAAGTTTTGACGCTGCAACATATTTGTTGCATGATTTGAGTACATCATTTGAAGACAGAAAGGAAAGAATCAATATATGTGATACAGATAGAGTTTGCTAAGTCTTTTGAAATTCCCTCCTGTGACACTTCGTAAGAAAGGGAGAGGCATGCTGTCCACATAAACTACTGTAAAACAGTACAAGATGGGTAAGAAAACCCCACTCAAACCATGGTTTTTTTTGAAGATCAATATTTCAAAAGGACATCTCAGCTCAGAGGATCCTTCTGGATCCGATAACATGCAGCATTTTAAGGAATGACTTGGCTGATGGAATTGACAGTTCACTTATCAAATCTGCAAGATATGAAGTCTTAAACTTTTTTTTTTTTTTTCAGAACAAGATTAGAATTCAGTAAGAATCTATGGACATAGAAGAAAATTCACAAGTAAGGTCATACACAAGCTGGAAAAGGACTGGTTAGGCAGTGTTCTGCTGCTATAAGAGAAAGAGCAAAAGATACTAGGTGGGATGTATAAGCAGAGGTATGATATCTTAAAGCCAGTGCTGGGTCAGACCTCAGCTGGAGTGCTGTGCCTGGAACTAAGCACTGTTCTGGTAAAGACCCACAGGAAGAAGCCCAGAGAGAACAATAAACACAATTTGAGGTCTAAAAAATATCACCTATGAGAAAAGATTAAAATAATTGTTTATTCTTTGACAAAATTGAGGGTATAGATGATGCTTATCAAATGCCCTGAAGATTGCTGCTTCCTCTGTCCACTGAGATAAGCTTGTTACCTCCTCTATGCTGCAGCACGGGAGATGAGGTTAGACTTTGGAAGATATTTGTAACTCCAAGGTTAGTTCAGCACTGGAATGTACTGCTTAGTGAGGCTGTTCTGTCTTTCACCTTTGGAAGTTTTGAGAAAGAGCTTCAGGAGCAGTTAATATCAATGCTTCTTATTTTCTATTATTCTGGGCCTTTTTAAAGTGGGTAGATTTGAAAAATAACACAGACCTCACCAGTTTTAACATTTTATTACTTGGACAGGGAGGGCAGCATAGCGATAAGTTTTAGAGCTCCAATAAGTTGGAAGCTTATTTATGCCAAGGTACCAACTGGATTTGCTTTCAAAATGCTGAGCTAAACATTGAAGAAATGTGCCTGAGTGTGGAACTATAGTTCCCAATACTGCAAGCACTGGTTCAGCTGAGCTAGTGAAGGGGGGTGGGTGGGGGGAAATTTCTGAAATAGATAAGGCTTATAGTCTCTGTACCTTTTTCTGTATATAGTGGATCATTCTTTGGGGTTGGTTTGGTTTTTTTTCACTGTACTATGGGATTTCAATGCAAGTGTGGCTACTATCAATAGATTCATCCTTAGTATATTGTTTTATAACATCTTGACAAAAAGGGAGGTAATAAGTACAGTTCATTCGCTATTAAAAAATTAATATAATAAGAAAGTAAGTAGTACCATAAACAAATAGAACATGAGATTTCAAATTTTATCTTCCCATACTAAACACTTGAACATCTTCTACAAAGAGAACAACCATCTCTTTCTTTTATTCCTCCCAACCTGTAAAGGGGAAAATTACATTAGCTGGCATTTATGCTTCTGTGTGCAGATGAGAATTTTTAACTAAATTCAGATCAAAGAGAAATGACACTCTTGGTTTTTCTAAAGTCCTGCAACCATCCTTGCCTTCAACAGAGAGCCCTGCTATGGTCTGGGACTATCTTCTGCGAAATATCTTTGTCTCTTCTGTTTTCTCCTCCCTGAAATAGGTTTCTAAGGTTGAGTGGACTGTAACTATTAGGAAAGGAAATAACCAGATTTGAAGATACAATCTCTCAGACATATGGTTCAAATGTGACGGAAAACATTGACAGACAGAGCTGCAGTTCAGGGTGACTCTGTGCAGTGCAGGAACGGTTTGTAATCATTTTTATCACACCTTCCATCAGTGTGACTGAAGAGAAGTTACACAAGTGAGATTCAGTTTTTAGTATATAGATTGCTCCCGCCAAGTCTGTGCCAAGGTACCTATTCATGTTCTATCCAGCTGGAGAATGGGAATTTCTGATCTGGGGCATTTAACCACACTAGGGAGCTCAAAACAAACAGACAAACTGTACTTTATCTTGTGTGAGTCTGTCTTGGATGATCCTTCCTTGGATGAGCCTCAGACCTACATTACAGGTGTAGTCTGCACACAGATCATACATGCCTCCAGTACCAGCTCCTGCTCATCCTGACAAGATTTCCTGAATGGATCCCGAACCTGATTTGATGTCTCACCTTGGGTGATGGTCACTGGTGTATGGCAAAGCTCATTGCTATTGCCACTGGACTTGTTCTTGGCTGTGCCCTCATTGGTAAATTTGGCTCTCAGTTCATGATGCCTGGAGGAGTAGCTCTGCCCTGACACTGATGTGCAGCTCAGGAAGGAGCAAAGGGCTGGATAAAAACACTCTTCTAAAATATATTTTTCTTTTCCTTCAGCCCCTCTCAAAAAGCTCTTTCTCTTATTTATTACTCTGGATTTAACTCAATTTATTTATTCAATTTATTTTAACTTCTAATTTTCACAATGTATATTATGCTTTCTGTGGTTTGTTGCTGCCTGACTCTTTAAAGTATTACACACAGCAAAATACAGGAGTACATTGGCAACATAAATCTGTTGGTGATTAATTTTAGTAGTCTTTGGAACTGTGTTGCTTTTATTTCTTGAAATGCAAGATGTCTAATCTGGTAAAGACAGCAGATTGTCATGCCAAGCACAGTCATTGTACAGGGTTAAGAACTATTGGATTACAGATCCTAATTATAGACTCTTGTTGGTTTACTATATCTTAATAGGTTGTTTTCAACTTCTGATTCCATTTGTCATCTCTTTTGTAATCATGTTTTTAATAAACTTTCTGATGCATCTTTTAATTTGTTAAACCTGTATTCTGATAGCACTGCCTGGATTCTACCTCATGCCAATTTTAGTAAATTAGATAATTTAAAGTTCAAGGTCCTTATACTGAACATCTCTTCTCTTTTGGGTTTGTTACAACAAACTTCAAGTTATACTGTTGTTTGAATATTTCAATATTTCACTTTGGTTTCTTGGTTTTCAGATTGCTTCCAGAAAAGCTATAGATGGTGACTTTCTGTAGCCATTTTTTCTGCCTGAGCCCCATTGTAGTCAGTGTAGATTTACATATTGGAAAGTAAATTAGAAGATATTAGTACTTTTATGTACTGCATTTACTTTATGATACATTTGCCTTTTGACATCATCTTTGTCATATTATTTTGCTCTCAATGAACTTCCGGCTTGGTGGATGCCTGGACGCCAATGGGGAATGTGCCACAGAGAACATTATTTGTCTGTGGCTATGCCCTGCAGGACTGGCCAAACAGGATTCTTTCAAATTCAGTGGAAAGCTGTCAAGATAATTAGAGTTTCAACTATTGGCTGGAATGTGGCCTAAATTCCTTAACTGATGAGTGGGAGGAGGTCTTATTTACCTTAGATTGTTGCTGATGTTCCTCACCATGCAGCACATGGCTCAGTTCAGCTGCACTAACAGCAAGAAAAGTATGCGGTCCAGCTAATATTGCCGTCACTTGAAGCATATTTTTTGGCACTGTAATCAGACCAGTGGTGAAATGGAGTCTTATTTATAGCAGCTTTATAATATTTCGCCTGTCACCTTTGAAGACATAGCACACATAGGACTTCACACACAGTACAGACCAGGACTTCAAGCATGCTAAGTATTATGCTTGTGTCAGGGCGGCAAGGGGCAAGCCCAGATGAGACGTAGTAGTAATAGCTCTTTATCAAACTACTGGAGCTGGAAAAAACACCTCTCCTTCTAAGTGAGTGCTTTTATAGTTTTATATGTGGCCTCATTTCAGAAATTTTGTGTGAACAGTTCAGTCTTTAATTATGACATGCATTAGGGAGGCTCGGAAACTGATTTGGAGCAGTGCATGCCCCACAAATGAAAATTGCTGGATAATCACCTGGTGTAACTTTAATTTTCTCATTTTTAATTGCACAATCCCGTGCCTTTGTTACTGCATACCATTGAACACAGAATTATTGTGTTTTTCACGGCAACAAAACACTCGGAGCTCAACAGCCCTGTCCTCATCTGCCCTTGAACAGAAGCAATGTTTCGGCGTTTTAACCCTCTGGCCCCGGTGACGCGCGTAGGCCCCGTCCCGCTCCCCTCACGCAGCTCACCCCCGCCCCGCCGCTAGGGGGCGGCAGCGGGGCCGCGCACACCTGCCCCCCCACCCCGCTGCGGGCGCTGCGCCGCGCCGCGCATGCGCGGCCCGGCCCCGCAGGTCGGCCGAGGGGACGCGGCGACGGCGGCGGCCGCTCCTCTCTCGAGGCTCGGCAGGTACGTGCGGCGGGGGCTGCGCGGCCCCGGCTCCGCCAGCGGGAGCGTGCGGTGCCTGCCCGGGCTGTGGCTCCTCGATAGTGCTGCTGCACCTGCCCGCTGACGCGTCTCCGGGAGCCTCTGTCCGGGCGGGCGGAGCCGGCGCCTCCGGCGAGCGCTGCCTCTAGCCGGGGCGCCGTGACCGGGCGCGGGCTGGCTGTGGCGGCTGTGGGTCCCTGCCCGGAAGAACGCGGGGACAGGTGACGGCCCGGGCAATGCCGCTCTGCTCGTCTGCGACGGGAGGGCGTCCCCGGATCCGTCGAGGCTTGCGTGGGCACGGAAGGGGCAGTCGGCGGCGGGGATGCGCTTGTCCCCGAGTCCAGCCGCGGTCGAAGGCAAAACTGGGCAAAAGTGTTTCTCAGGAATCACCCTGAGAGGAAGTGCCGGGAGCACCTGTCCTGGGGGAGGCAGCGGCCGCGGACAAAGAGCCATCGCATCCCCGGGGCGGGCGGGTCGGAGCAGCTGCCGTGCTCTCCGCGTAGTGCCTGTGCGGGGCCCGAGGGGAAGGGCGGCCCGGCGGCGGTGACCGAGACGAGGGGAGGAGGGATGCGAGAAGAGGCTGAGCTAGTGCTGAACGCTTCGCCTCCGCTCGCAGAGCTCTCACCCGGCGGGGCGGCAGGTGCGGATCAGGGGAGGGCGCCGAAAGGGGCAGAGTGAGAAGCGGGGGTAGGGCCGGGCAGGGCCACTCGTGGGGTTCGCAGATCTCACCCCCTCGAGGGGTGCCAGAGCAGCGTGGGCAGGGGCCGGAGTGGCGTTTTGCGCTGTGGGACAGTGGGGCTGCGCTCATCTGTCGCGTTTGTGGTTGCTTTATGGTCTGGCGAGTGATATTGAGTGTCATACTTAGTTGCCCATAAGTATTCTTGTAAGCTAAAGTAGTTAAGTAGCATATTTGACTTCGCCTTAGTTTCTGATGTAGTTATGTTGGACAGTAAGGCTCAGAAAATAAATTTTGGTTACATCTTGAGTTCAAGCGATGAGCTGTGCAGAAATTTGTGCTGCCAGGGTGCTGATGCTCCGCTAATTCTCCGAGAGTCGCGGGGTTTTGGAAGTAGGAGGGCACAGAGTGACCAAAGGCTTAGTGATACCCTCAGAGTTTGTCTTGCTGACAAAAGCTACAGTGTTTTCATGAGTTTGAAAGTGTTGTCTGTTTTGTTTGCAGATAATGTACTAGGTTTTGTTGCTTGGTTTGTTTGCTGTGCTCATTTTAAAGCATGTTCTTAGGAAGTCTCAAAAACAGTTATCTAGATAGATAAAATAATTAATCTTCTACAGACTTGCTGTAACTGAAATTATCAGCTTCTCTTTTGAAGCAGATGTAAGGTTATTCAGACTAGAAGTATGTATTGGCAGCTACCATCTGTTCAAATATTTGTATTCCTCACTATAGGGCAAAACCTGAAATCTTATTGCTTTAATATTTTTATTGTTGTTTCTATTATAGATTTGTTTAATGAGTTTTTGGAAGGGTTAAAGTTTGGCCTTCTGTTTTTGTCTCTTGGCAGTCATTCATCCGTTGTGCTCGGTTAATGTTACCTAGTGAGCAAAGAAGGATAAATAATTTACTGTTCTCATTATGCTTTTAATAAATAACAAATGGGAGTGTACCTCACAGCTGCGACTGGAATATCCATCTTATTCTGCTATATTTAAAAGGAGATTTTTTTTTTCCATAGAAGAATGGAACAGTCACAAGAAGCATTTTGATTATAGACTGCAGCTATCTTCATAGCTTTTATTGACTTGGTTTAAAAATTCATGTAAAATACCAAATGAGGTGGTCACTCACTGTTCCACTTAGGTTTATAGATTTTCTCTGAAAATAGAGCTGTCCTTTGGATTTTTATTTTTAAGACTCTTTTTGATACAGCATGTAAAATATTGTCTTACTGTAAACTGTCAAGACTTGTATTAGAGAATTTATTAGCATTAATATGCTAACCATTTTTTAATAAATTAAGAAAATATTTCTTTAAATGCATTTGCAGATACGATGTCAGGAAATTAATGGTAATTTTATTGAAGTTTAAGTTTACTTGCTGAATATCTTCAGTGTTAACTGAAAACAAGAGGGTCTTTAGGTCTAAGTCTTGGCAAGAATGACACTACAGTCACTGTGATAAGGTTTAAACCTGAGATGGGCTTGTGAAATTGTTTCCAAGATAAGGCAGAACAATGCTCTACTTTAAAAAGAACAGCAACCGCAAAGAGAATAATATTTTCAGTTTAATTAACTTGGTTTGAGAGTCTTTGTGAACAGAACAGCATTCCTTGAATGTTTGTTTACAATGAAAGTTTGCGATATTCTTTGCATCTGCAAAGCATTGACTTTTCACTCTAGAAAGAGGTGTACTATCTACCAGACTCTAAACCGTGTTTATTTATAAGTTTCACAAGCACTTCATAAATATAGGTCATTGAATCTCGTATGCTACTTGTTTCTGTAAGAGAGACACTGTCTGTACCTATATTTTTCTAGTTGAAGATACACCTATAATAAAGTTTTTAAAAGAGCTTTTTTTAATCATAAGTTCATCAAAACAAAAATTCTTTTAGCTTCATAAAATCCTGCTATCAAGTAGACTGTGCTTCTTTTAATACAGTGCAGAAGAGTGTTTTCAATGCATAAGGTGAGAGGAAAAATAGAAGACCTGCATCGTAGTAGTATATGACAGCACTAGAGGGAATGCAGTAGAAAAATATTCTCACATTAAACCAAGTGTGTTTCTGCTAGCTGTTGAGTTCTGTAGACTTGCCAAACTTGAAATTTATCTTCCTTTTTCTGTCTTGCCTAATTTATCATCTATTGGTAAATACATGGTGTGAGGTCACTTGAAAATAGAACTAGAATATGTAAAGACTGGAGTAGTCCAGTGCTTTCTTACTTTAAAAAAAAAAAAAAAGGTTTTGTTTTGTGTTTCTGGAACAGAAATTTCTATCACAATTGCAAAATTTTCAGACTGGGAATTACTTTTTGCAAACGTTAAAGGAATTCCTGTGTCAAATCTTGAATTGTGTTCGTGCAATCAACGGGCATTGATAATAGTGTTTAAACTTGCTTGAGATCTCTGGCTAAGCTTAAATATAAAACAGTTAAAGAAGAAAATCTACTAGACTTGGTCCTGTGCCTACATCTCATTAATATCTTACACTGGATAGATGTAATTGAATTAGTTTTGAACTTGAAATTAATGCCTGTATGTGCCTTACAACAATTTAAATTTTAAACCACCTATTTGCATCTGATAGGTTTGAAGTAGCACGACTTAATTGAACTGCTTCTTTAAAAGGTATTTATTACTCCACTATTCTTAATTCCCTCCTGAGTTCTCTAGAGTTCAAAACACATTATGTTCCTGGCTCTATAATCCCAAATACTTAAAAAAAAATCCCTAAACCGACTGAGAAGAATGCAGGCCCAGTGGTGGGCTGATGGCAGTCGTTTTGAGGAAAAATCCACTCTCCAGACCCCTCCCAAATCAGCTGAAGCAGATGTTGGAGTCTAATAAATGAAGTCTTTGAGACTCAGTTACATATTAAAAGGCTTGCTGCGTGCAGGTTAAACCACAGTGGCTAATAGGCACGTTCTTTTGGTAAATACTAACTACAATTTCCTCTTGGTGAAAATGTTTAGAGGTGTTAACTTTCTTCCTTAGGGGATTTTTTTTCTTCCTGCTTGAGCAGGTAGCCATTCTGTTAGGATTGTACTCTTTTACTATTAAAGCTAAAAATGAGATTACTGATGATGTGTGAAATGTTTGGTGTTGGCATTGCTTTTAAATGGACTCTAGCAGTCAGGAGGTTGTTCAGAGTTATCTTCAAAGTATCTGGTATTCAAAAGCAATCTGTGAAAGACTCCAGAGTTTGTAGTAGGTGGTTTAAAAAAAAAAAAAAAAAAAAAAAAAATATATATATATATATATATATATATATATATAATTTTTTTTTTTTTTTTAAGGAAACAAACCACAGTAAATTACTGCCTTTCTGGGAGTTTTCTAGTATTCAGTTATTGGGTGCTTTGATTCAGACAAGTAGCTAAATTCCTCTTAGGGTTGTAACAGAAAAATTAGGTTAAAATATTTGTGGTTCTCAATTTCTGTTAGAAGCTTTACAAAGTGTTAAACCAACTGTTGTTAAACTGATTTCTTTGTAGTATATTTTTGTTTACTATTAGAGAAAATAACTGATATGAGCATAGTTTCCTCATGAAGTTTTGGTTAGTCAGCAGTGCAGGTGTGGCAGCAAAAAGGTAATAGAAGGTGACATTTTGTCAGCTCCCTCCAAATTTGCATTATTTCCAGATGAAAGCATAAAGACATGACTTATTTTGTTGTTTTATCCTGATTTATTACAATACTTGACTTTTTAATGTGATTCTAATTGCATAGTATCAACTGAGACAAATATAATCATGTTTGCTAGGCATTAATGTGATTCCAAGCTTTCACCTTATATTAATGTGGTAGGAAAAATACTGAGAAAATTAATTATTTTATTTAACACATGTACTGCCCTGAAATGTCAGAATATCAGCTTTTGTTCACTCACAGTATCAGAATTACTACTAAAGAGTGCTGTGCCAACACTGTGTGGATTTTTGCACACAGTCAGCTTGGCTCCTAATGAAGCTCTCTGCTTACCATTTGCTTCATGTTCCTTCACAGCAAGGCTGTTCACCGCTGCCTTAGTCAATAATATGAATCCTTCCTTAAGGAAGCCTCTAATCTTAAATGAAATTTAATGTGCATCTTTAATCCTCCTGCCTTTGTTTACCATTACTTTGAAGAGTTCTTTTCCAAAAGAGAGCTTTTAATTTTACAACCACCTGGCTTTTTGCATGTATGCTTGGTTTATTAATGTGTGATGTGTCTTAATAATGGTGTTGGTGAGTCTTGAAGCTGAGATACTTAATATGGTCTTCTTTGTCTTATTTGGGTGTTGTACCCAGCTTCTGCCTGCTCACTGCCTAGTGAGAAGTAATCTTAGGAAGGAAAAAAGTTGTGAATGGAAAGTGTTTTACACAGATGGTTTGCTTGAGTGCCCATTTGACAGGCTATGGGAAAAAAATAGCTGAGGGACTTTATTTTCAGCTCTTCCAGGAATAACTTGTATAACTTTTTAAACTTTTTTCATTCCTGCATCTGAAAGAGCTTGTTTTTTGATAGCTGAGTAGTTATGCATGGATTTATTTACTGTTAGGCTGAGGTTAGTATTTCATGTATATGTAGAGTGATAGTCCTGTAAATGCCCTGATCTTTTAGGTTTGGGCTCTTTCTTTTTTTTTACTGTTAAAAATACTGCAGGATATAGGCAGGTTAGGTGGAAAAGCTGTAGAAAAGAGTTAAGTGGAACATTTCTCAAAGGAGTGGGACCATGCAGGTAGGATAGATTCCTCCCATCCATCCCCTGAACTATTTTGCAAGGGTAAATTGATGTGATGTTCCAGAGGGGCAGCTAGAAATGCATTTGAACATTTGAAAGATAATAAGTAGGCTTTCAATTGTTTTTTCTCTATGTGAGCCAGCATGGCCTTCTGGGCTTCAGAATGCAGATGTGTCTGTTAGCACAAATATATAGAATGGTGCATCTTTTAACCTGTTGCTCCAAACAGAGAGCCCTAAGATTTGTACAGAAATAGTAAAATAAACAAAAAAGCAACAAATAAGCTTTTCTTGAGCCTTTTTTTATTCTTGGAAAAGGCTAAGTAGTATTTTTTTAAGAACAATTTTTGAAAAAAATGGCAAAAGTCCAGCCCAATGGGGTGTGCAACTTTAAACAGTCAATGGTACTAGTGGTATGAAGTTCCATGATATCTCTATTGAATATCAAGGCAGACGGTAAGTTTAAGTGTCTAACAATGCATCTTTCAAACTTGAAATAGAAACAGCAGGGTGTACGTGGCAGGGGTGTGTTCCTGTTTTGGTCTCAGGTGGGTCTCAATTTCTACTTTTGTTGCGTGGATTTGGATGCACTTTCCTGGGTGCTGTAGAAAAGGCAAAGCTTCCAGCAGCCCTTGTACATCCATGTTCATAGGCTGTGTCTTGTTCGTTGTGAAGGCTGTAATCCAAAGTATTGGGAATTGTAAATGACAGGTTGGTGTTGTTGCCAGTACAATGGTGTTTGGTACGACCGGCTTAGTGGTGAAAGAAGCGAATGGTGGGAACTAAGAAAGGGAAAGTGTATAGATGTGACCCTGACTTTGAGATCTGCGACTTGGATATTTATCAACTGGGGTGACAAACTATAAAGATGGCAGCATTTCAGATTTTTAAATGTAAAAGAATTATGTAATAATTGCATTGTAGAGCTGAAAACATTCTTGAAATTAAACTTTGAAGAAATGTCCTGTAGCTGTGTCAGTTCCTTAATTTTAATTTGTCTACTTAACAGGCTTTATCATGATATAGAGCATGAGGCTTCTAATAGTTAAGGACAACTATAGGGAAAACAGCAATATTTGCCAAAGTTACTTTAAAATATGCTTTTCATCACTGTTATGGGAAAGCTTCAAAGCCCAAATCTGTGACAGTGTTTTTTTGTGTAAATCATACTTGTGCAACTGCTCTTGATAGTTCAAAATAAAACAAATTTCTGCCTAAAGTTTTCTGCTGAAAAGGAACCCAAACCAAAAATGTTCCTTTTTATTTGTGTAAGGTCCTTTGTGTCCCTTAAGTCTGGGCAATTTCTTAGAGGGGTGTGAATCTTTTTTTTCCCTTTCACTTTTTTCTTTTCTTTTTTTTTTTTTTTTTTTTTTAGCAGTTAACATATTCTTGCTGTGTGAATGGTTGAATTTCTCGCACATGTACCTGCTGATGTAGCAAAGCTCCTTTTTTCACACTGTATGCACACCATAATCCTTGAGATGCAGATCAGTTTTGAATAGTGTTCTTTGAGTTTAAAGTGACCAGAAAGTCTTAATTTAACTAAAACACTACTTCATACGTAATTTTGGGATTCTGTTCTAGATGTCTTCTTGTGTATTTTTTGAAGTAGCTAATGAAGTGGGTGTGCATGGAAGTTGATGGCATCCTCTCTTCATGGTTATGACAATCATTTTTTCAGATCTTATCCCTGCCTTGTTTTTTCAAGTGAAGGATCCAAGCAACTTTCTGTGTAAAATGCGTGTTATTTTGTTTAGATTTTTTTTGCAGATTAAGTATCTTTTTGAGCCTTTTCTCTCTTCTGTATTTATGTAATGTGGAAAAGGTTTGGGGTTTTTTTGCAGTGAATAATCAGTGCTAAGTAATTCCTTCACAAATTTCTTCATACTACTTCCAACATACAGTTTTGAATTATGCAAAGATTTTTGTCGTCTCTGATAAACTGATGGAAAGTAGGACTAGTAAAAATCACATGTTGTACATGTTTTCTGTTGATCTTATGAAAAACATATGTAATTAAAAAATAAATCGAAAGATTGTCAGTTAAATTGCTAATTCATAGTTCTTTTTACCTATAATATATTTTTGGCTTACTTGTTCACAATTGTAACGTTCACTTAATCATGTGATGTGTTAAATACATAGCATCATTCTTCATGAGAAATCTTACTGGCTAAGTCTGTCATTTCAGTTAACAGTTAAATAATCAGATGAGTAATTTAACCAAAATCACTATGGACTGTAATTTATTTAAAGGTGCACTGATTTCTGTCCTAGATTATTTGCTTCATTGAGATGAAAGCTGGTTTAGTTTTAGGTTTAGAATTTTTTTTTTTCTGATTCCCAGGTCTACCCCTCTTTCATGAATGAAATATATTTGTTTTGAGATGAAACAGCTCTAGATTATATTAAAAATTACCTTGTTTTATGATGTAGAGCATGTTCTTGATTTCATCATCCCTTTTAGATGCAGAGTTTGCTGTTAGATCTTCTGGACTCAACAGTACAATGGGTAGGAAAAAACCCACATTTTTGGTGGTTGAAGTTCATACTTTTGCAGGAGTAGTCCACGGTTTCCATTCTATCACGAAGTACTCTGAACATATTTGAGTGTTTTTAAAATTCAAATAGCTGTGAGATATATTTAAGTATTTCCTGTTTACTTTCTGATAATGTGGTTATTTCATTTAGGAATTCATATAATGAGGCTTTTATTATGGCCAGTGACCCTTTGGAAGGCTTTCATGAAGTGAACCTCGCTTCGCCTACTACACCAGATCTTCTTGGAGTAAATGAGCCAGGGACTCAGGAACAAACTACCTCACCCAGTGTAATCTACCGACCACATCCTTCTGTTGTGTCCACACCAATCCAACCCAATACATTAGATGTTTCTGACCTTCCAACGCAACCTGTTTATTCATCTCCCAGACAACTGAATTGTGGAGAAGTATCAGGTGTCAGGTAAATGTCACGTGTCTTTTTATTTAAATTGTTGGTGTTTGTTGCATATAAACTATTTGCTTCAATAAAGATACAATTTTAATATTATTTACAATGTTGTGATATTAAATTGTGTCCATAATTATATATTCAACATCACTACTGCCGTTTCTAAAATACTTACTCTTTATGTATTATATGAATAAAAATTATGTTGCTTTCTTTACAGCATCAATGTTACCGACGCAGTACTTTGTTCTACCTCTGGACCCCAGAGTGGGTCGTTCAATCACAGTAATGCCAGGAAGGAGAGCAATAACGTAGAGAGAGAGCTTTTGCAGGGTACTACAGTAGCAGATGTTGCTGAAGGAAATGAAGATATTTTTGGGTTGAGTACAGACAGTTTATCTCACTTACGGAGCCCATCTGTACTGGAAGTAAGAGAAAAGGGCTATGAACGGTTGAAAGAAGAACTTGCAAAAGCTCAGAGGGTAAGGTTTGTTGTCTTGTCTCCTCTCTCCTTTTCTCTCCTCAAAGTGTTTCTAATATTGCAGAATGATAGGTGGGCCAGAAGGTGCACTTGAAGTCTGCTCATTTCTTATAGATTTATAATAATGTAATTATTTAATGTAAAATTTTCTAAGTGCAGTGCTGATGTCTTTAGAATTATTCTTTGATAATGTTTTTTTTCTAGTGCTGCTGCTGCTACTTAACCATGGAAGCTTTTGCTGTAATATTTGGTTAAACGCAGTGTCTTTTTGAAATGTAGGCTTTCCTGCATTCTGACATTTGAGAATAGGAGTAATTTTCTGTCATTCTGTTGTTACTGAATAAGTATTTATAGACACTGATTACATACCTTTCAAACTGTCTTTCCTCTAGAGTTTAAAAGTGTAGCATGTGTCATGGAATTTACAAATGCTTTAGAAACAGGAGTGTTTCATAGGGGAATGCCTGCATAGGAAAGAAGCTGTAAAAATGTCTTTGGTGTTCTTTAGAGTACTGTTAAACCACACTTCAAATTGAATATGGATACCTTTGAAGACACTGTGTCTCAGTTCATTAATATTTGTAAAGCGCTTTGTCTTGTTTGGATGGATGGTGCTATATAAATGTAAAGCCATTATTTATCATTTTAACATTTCTCTGTTTTTGAGGAGATTTTGTGCTATTTGTATCTGTGGCCTTTCTTCTCCTCTAGGTGATTCCATTCTTGTTTGGGTTTAAGATCATCTTGTGTTTGAACTTGCTACCTCTGTTACATTATCTTGTTGGATGCAGTCATCATTACTGTCATAGTGAACCTTAAGTATGGATTCAGACATTGTTTTTTCTTTTGATTGTTTTATTGCTGAGTAGTGGCGTCCTTTGCTAATATGTGTGTTTGCTTAGCTTTTGACCACTGAAAGAAAACATTAACCTGAGCTAAACTTGAAGACCTTGCATGTGATGAATATATAATCCTAGCAGTTAAACTTGGAACCCTAGAAAATAAGAACAAATTATCATCTAAACTTTAGAAAAGTTCTTTGCAGTATACCAAATTACAGCTCATGAACTTGAAAAAACCACAACTTGGATCTGCTACTGATAGCTTGGAGTGATCTAAAAATCTTATTCCAATGTATACTACTTTGTGGTATACTTTCTTAAAGATTGAAATGTTTCCTGTTTCACTCTGAAATTTGTTAAGGCTGTTCTTAAGGAAATGGCACGAAGGCTGCTAGGACATACTTAACTGCATGTTATATGTGTTAAAGCTCTTTGTGTGGTCTTAACAAAAGCAATTCAGCACTAACTTGAGACTGCTGATATCAGAGTTCTTGCTAATTCTCAACTCTTCATGTGATTCTTGCCAGTGTTACGCTGGAGAGGTAACTTGCTTTGCTTGTCTTTCTAAATTTGCCCTGTTTCAGAATTGCTTAGTCACGGCAGGGGTCTGTACAGACTGTACAACAATAAACCTCGTTCCTTTCATTATACCCACTTTCTTCCTCTTCCTGCATGAGGACTGTTTTTTCCTATCCCTAGCTCATCTCTGTTATCTTTCTTCCAAAACTCATGGCTGTTCATGTAGTGCTGTATTCTCTGTGTGTAATTCATATGTCATACAATCTTTAGTTTCAGTATTCAGTTCAAACCCTGTAGGGATGTAATGAATAGGTAGTGTCTTTGTATAACTGGTTGTCTTTTGTGTAATGGCTTTAAATTCGCTCTAATTCTCTGTGCTGTTTACTAGTGAGAAAAATGAGAATTACAATTTGCACTTGAATTTAGTGAACTTACTGAGCCTGGAAACTTTACAGGCTACAGAGAGTGAACAAAGTAAATGCAAATTTGCTATTTTGCATTTTTCATTTGTTCCAAATTTCCTACTCAAACTGTGTGCTATTGTACTATACATTAAAGATTGATTTGAATTTGTTGCAGTTGTGATCAGAAAGGGGACTAGAAAGGAAAAGGAAATTTTAAAGTTTAGGGATCCACTGATTTTTTTTCACATTACTTGGAGTGCAACTTTTTTTCTTGAAAGTGCTGTCAGGTTTTTTATATTAGATAATGTATGTATGCCATGTAATTGTTAGACATTTCAGTATGGTTCCTGAATAAATTATTCAGTAATAGAATAAGGTGGGTTTTTTTCTCTGCTTTATGTATGCCTTGGATTTCTCAAGACTATAGACTTCTTAAAATGAATGGCATCACTGGCAAGATTGTTTAAAAAGTCTTCCAAAAGTCTGTGTCTTGGTGAGAGAAAAATACACTTTCTACTTCAATCTAGACTGGTTGCAGCATCAAATCATGTCATGAGATTGAGAGGAAGGTTGGGTCAGAGCTTAAAAGCAGTGCTGAACTCTGTATTAATGGGGCATATACGATTTTACATATTCTTGCCTTAAAATGTTCCCTTAATTAAAATGACAGAATTTTTCAATCTTTGAGACCATTCAGGTAATTTTTTGCTTATTTTTTCACTGAAGTTGTAATTTTTGGCTATATTCTGAAGGTGGAGATGAGCGGTATTTGCTTTAGATCATCTGAACCTTTGTTGTTTCTCTAATCTTCTAAAGCAGCATCAGTGAAATTGAAAAGGTGTTAAAGGACTTAGCGATTGTAGTGCCTGGGACCTTATGTCCTCACATCTCAATGAATTTATATTTTCTCTGCCATGTTTGGATTGAGCGCTGTCACTGTGGTTATTGACCATAGGTCAGCCACATGTAGACAGCCTCCCAGAAAATAGTGGTGGTCTTTTGGTACGTGGTATTTCTTGATACACAAATTTAGTGGAGTCCTTGCAAGGGAATACCTTTTGCTTTTCATCTGAGTTAACCAACATACTGCTTGTGTTTTGGATAGCTTACCTGTAGTTTCTGAGCTTTAGCATTTCAAAGTCATGTTTTTCTTGAATTTTTGTGTGATTCGACCCAAAGCTGTTTTTGTCAAACGAACTGATGTTTTAGCCCTCTTTTTTAGAGCAGTCTGCCAGAGATGATGGTAACAACGTGTTTGGTTTCCATGATTCCCATGGTCTTTTAGAGTAAGGTCTGTGCGGTTGTTAGTAACAAGTAAAACCATGTTTGCCTTTCTCTAGAAACATGTGAAGGAATTCTGTTTTTCTAGTAGAGTAAAATTGATTTGTTTTCCCCCGATAAAGTAATTTTTGTGAAAGAGGTGATAGTTTAGAATGTACTGTCAATTTCAACACAGTTTGGGAGCCTGATTCTCAGATTTAAAATTTTCTTTTGAAGGCTTCAGTTTCTGTATGCATATTTCATCTCAGAAACAAACTAAGTATTTGATCTCTTGTCTTAAGATCTGCAGTAAAACATGATATTTTAAAACTCTGCATGGGTTAATCAATAAACAGGTTCACAATAACTACCCAGGAATTCTAGTAGTACTATACAGTACTGTTCAGCATTTTAAATTTTCTGTTATCTTCTTTTAAGTTAACAATAAAAATGAGGGTGTGTTAGAACTGTACTGAAATGTATGCTTTCAGTCTTTTCTAAAATCAATTTGCGGTTGAATTGTAAGGCCACAGGCTTGTGATGGTTAAAAGGTGCATTGGTTTTTTGAAGGTGTTTTAGCAGTTCCTGGCTGCCTTTGATGAAAGTTTCCACACCTCTTATGCTGTTTCAGTGCATTGTAGGCAGAGAAATTTTCTCAGGTGAGTAGAAAGAAGACTACATGAAAGCAAAATAGAAACATCTTCACCCACGCCATAAGAGAATTCAATAGTTTGTGAAATGCTGCTCTTTGAAAGGCGATCCTGGATCATCTGTCACATCAGATCACTCCCTTGTGAATCTGGTTGCAAAGGACTGATTTTTATGTAGTTTTTTAAACTTGTGTGCTGAGTGAAGACCAGTCAAAATGGTGTGCATTTAATAGGAATACTTAGTTGACAACTTCAGAATTCAGCAGTATGCCACAGTTCAGAATTTAGGTGATATCTGTAGAAAATGTCCTTTCCTTGGTATTATGCATCTAGTTCTGACTTGGTTAAATTGCTGAGCTAGATGTAGGATGATTTTGTTCTTAGAATGTAAAGTGTGAATGGTTTTGAAACAGTAATTTGGAATTCTTATCTCATGTTTCTTTTTAAATACCCACTCTGTAGTCTGAGATGATCAAAGAGAAATAAACAACAATATGACCCTTTGATACAGACTTTTTTTAAACTGTAAGGCTTTTTTTTTTCCCATGCAAATTAATTTTTTTTCTTGCCTTCTCTGTGTTTGTAGTGTGCTTTATATTAGTTCCTCATCTTAATGTAGTTACTTTTTCAGAACAGTAATGTATAAAGGACTGCAGCATGAATGGTTAGCACGCACAGTTGTCTTTTCTGCTTCTTTATTGGGTATGGCTGGGAAGTCTCCAGTAATGCCTCTAAGCCACAGGCAGTAGTTATGTTTCTAATAACTGCTAAGCTTTCTGCTTTAGGCACTCTTCATTTCTGCCCTGCCTAAAAAGCCTGAGCTTAAATTTGCTTGACAAAAATAATGTCTTACATTATGCTTCACCTGAATCATGTCGTGGAAACTTGCCTAGTGTTTGACAAATTCAGCTAAGCAGCCCTGCATAGTAGACTGCCAGGTGTGGTCTTTTAGTTAAGAAACTTTACTCATCTGCCTAAGTTTTAATCTAATCTCTCCTAATCTTTCCAATTGCAGGCAAGATGTAACTGTTTTATGTAAGCAGTGTAGCGATAGTGTTAGGTGAACCTGGGGTAGTTTTCCATGCACTGTTAGTTTGACAGCTCTTGATGTGAATATTGATACAACCTGCTTTTTAAGATGTATTGATGCATATGTAGCATCGTTCTTATGAATCAGGGAAGTAAGCCAAAGGAAATGAAATGTTGATCTTTCCTCTGCATTTATAGGAAAAATTTCAACTCTTTTTTGAGCTTTAAGAATTTTGCATCAGAATCTTCCATTTCCTGATTAAGGAACTGTACTTTATATGGGAAATACTTTAAACCAACACAAAATAATTAATTTTTCCCCCTTCCTTTTTTTAACCTCTTTTTTTTCCCCTTTTTTTTTGTTTAGTTTTTTGTATTCCCTTCTTCTCATGCCTCCATCTGTAGCTATTTTCCTGCTGCCTTTTTTGGGGTATTGTTTTGAGAAAGAGATAGATTCTATGTGCAGAATACTAGCTAGCAGGTAAGATTTGAATAGAATTTGAGAAATACCGTGTTTGGGAAAATCCCCATTATTTAAGTGGTACCTCACAAAATAGTTGCATATTGAAAGCAAAAAAATCCAAATGACAAATAAACTAGACAAATAAAAATCAATCAAAATGTTCAAAGTTAAAACCAAATAAAAGAAGGATAGAATAATGCCTTTGATACTAAATTATTGTAGAAGAGTCCCTAAAATCTTGTCCAGTCTAGGAGCTGAAGTCAAACAGGACCCTTCCCTGTTTGAAACAGAAAAATCTATTGCCAATTTCACTGCCAAAATTGAGAGCAAGACCTAATACCAGCATGCTACAAGGCAGGATGCAGTTTCCCACATAGTTATATGCAACATTACTGCAGTCATGAAGAGTTTGGAAGAAATACTAACCACCTTCCAAAAACACAACAGAAGCTGCCATTTGGGCCTTTTTTTGTGACTTGTGACTGGCCTCCCACAGTTTTCTGAAAGCAGCTATTTTTTTACTGGCTTGTGGAGATTTTCAGAGCAAATCATTGCTAGATTGCATTTGAGGTCTTTAACCTACTAGTGACAGTCTTTGGTTTTGCATTTCAGGAATGATGGCAGTGTAGTACCTTTCTTGGCGGGGGAAGAGGGAAAAGAGGAGATGGATGAGGATGCGAAGGGAGCTAGGGCCAAAAAAAGTTTGAAAGATCAGAATTGGCTGCTTTTCTTTCTTTTACTTTGTCTCTACATCCTTCTCTTTCTGCAAAAGATTCCAGGGTTTAATGGATCAGGAAAGGGAGAAGAATTTTCTTTCAGACTTCTTGTCAGCCTTTTTCCACTTCTTTGCAAAGTACCCCAGTTTATCCTCAATATGGATGAAATTGGGCATATGTGACCCTTATACTACCAAATCTGTGTTAAAATTTTCCTGTAGAAATTATTATGGTCAGACCTTCACTCAGATTTTAGTGGGTAGGCACCATAATTTTGAATTTCATTAAGTTGCTTTAATGTTATTTATACCTCTGCATAAACAAGGGCACAGATATAATTAAAGTATGATTTTTAGGAACATTGTAAGGAAATATTTGGAAGACAGTATTTATAGTAAAATATATTTTAAGATTCATTTAGAATTGCAGATTTTCCTAAGCCAATGCTTTTTAATTTTTTAAAATAAAATTCTAATTTTTTTTTTAAAAAGGATTACTTTAAGCATATCTTAAGGAATGGGTAGACTAACTGGTGTTCTGTCTGCCCCCGTAATTAATTTGATCTATAGTTTATGTGAATACAGCCTTTTATACTTCCAGGAAAAAGAAAGGGTTTTTATTTCAGAGTATTTTGGAAAGGTTGGTGTTTAGCCTAGGGATACATTAGATTGTCCTGGTATAATTCTGTACAGCAGGAAGAAACAGCTATATATGCATAGCATTAATTTATTTGTTTTTAGTGTTAAGATGACTATTTTGAAAGGCTTTGTTTAGCAAAGGTTTTATGCTCCTCTGATTATTTGCTTTTATTTTTTTGTCCCCCCTCTATTGTGGTATTAGCTTTAAAAGGCCAAGTTACTACTCTAAGTCAGAATAAATAACTTTCAATTTTCCATAGGAGCTGAAGTTAAAAGATGAAGAATGTGAAAGGCTTTCTAAAGTGCGAGATCAACTTGGACAGGAATTGGAAGAACTTACAGCTAGTCTGTTTGAGGTTTGTTGGAGTCTTCGATGTGATATACTTAAGGGAAGCGGAGCCAGATGTTTTGTGTAGAACCAGTATATTGTATGCTGAATTTTTCTGCAATAAGCGCATAAAGGGATTTGTGTCCTGAAGACTTGGGGGTGTTGAAGTAAAAGCTTATGAGAAAGCAGCAGAATTTTCACTTAGATGCAAGACACCTCAGTGAGCTTGTCAATCTGCCTAGACACAAAATGAAGAAAATAAGGGAAATATATCAGCTTATTTTTTGGCATAACTATTTTGAGACAGCTTCTCTGTCTGACAACAAGGCTATCTAGATAAGAGCTAAATTTGGGGTTGCCATGGTGACTAAATAAAAAAATAACGTGGTTCCAGATGAATGGCGGTAGCAAGTACATAACTTAACCATGCTTCCAGCTTCTGAATTTTGGCTCTGGCAGCATGCAACACCCACAGGCTTCAAAAGAAACATCAGTGTTGAGTGATGCAGCAGGGTGAAACCTGGTTACCAAGTGAGAGGCCTAAACATTCAGTGGAACCTTCACATTTGGGGAGAAGGCAGTAGTACCAGCAAAGATTGAGAGATTGTATTAGACAGAAATAAAATGCTAAATCCATAACTTGAAGGAGGATCAGTTCTCATTTTATCTTAGGAATTTATAGAGGAATGCTTTGGGCCTAAATTGTGGTATCTTTAACTGTCAGAATAAATTTCATAATCCATGGATAATTTATACATTTGCTAAATTGTAAATATAGGCTTTCAGCGTTAGCATAAAGATACAACATTAGGTATGTTTTAGAAGCAGTGTTTAAGCCTATGAGCTTGTATAAAAGTGCTATTAAACATTTGAAAATACTGACATTCAAAAATCAAATTACAAACTACATCCTGGTAGAGCAATGTTACTTCAAATATTAAGCAGTTTCTTTGTGTAAAAAAATTAATAGAAGAGTGAAAGGGTATTTTATAGCATAAATACTTGTGTATGCTTGGGGGGAGGAAAATGTTGGGCAGGTATTTTAACTGTGGAGGAATAAAAGAAAAATTATCAGTGAATTTTTTTTATTTATGACGTTGCATTGCTTAGAACAGTATGCCAGTTTGTTAAAAATATGTTTGAAATTCAGTTTATTAGTAATAATAGTTTGAGTTGGAATTGTCCAGACTCTTATAGGCATGTTACTCTAAGTTTTCTTTTGTGATTGGATTTCACTTAGAGGCTCTAACAAGACACAGTGGTGAGGTTCATTGATTTTTTTGCACTGGGATCTGTAGCCCTTGAATTCATGTTTAATTTTGAATCCCACTAATTTCAGCAGCCATATAAATGCATATGCTAGGGCTTATATTGTTGCATCCCAGTGGAGGACTGAGACTTGTTTTGCACAGCTGGGTGCCTATATTACATTATTACACTGTAATAGCACAGTAACATGCTTTGCTTTCAAAGATGCATCACTACACAGAAACTGCATGGTCAATGTTAAATGTATTTGTACACATTGTATAAATGTGTATGTTCCCATTCCTGCATGTGTCTTGTTACTTGAAAGAATTTTACAAACCCATACTATACAGCTGTGTTGTATGCTAGTGGGAACCAGATCTTTTGGTATGACAATGTATGAACTTTCTTGTTTTATTTATATAGTGTCCAGATGTGCTAGGCGCTTTACAGATATGAAAAGGATCCTATCCTAAGTAATTTGGTTGGTGGCTCTGATATTTCGATTTTTATTGCCTTCAGTAAGTACCACATGAGTACAGTAATTTGATTGTAGGCACAAATTGCTGGTTCAGAGCCTAAACAAATACATTATACCAACAAAAGGCTTAGAGTTATGAGGTAAAAGGATGTTGGAAAAACCCTCAGTTCTTTTATGCTTGCTTCTTTATTGGCTTAGCCTTGTTTCTTTACTTGGATTGTTTTATTAGTGCTTTTTCCATTCTACTTAAAAAATGTTTATTAAATGATGAAGTGTTTTTATGATGTTTTGTCCATTTTATTGATGGCAATAATTTAGACTTCACAGTTGTTTGACTGCTTCCTTCATGCCAAAATTTGCAGTTGTCTAAAACTGGTTATTCTGGCTACAAGATGGGAGAAGTTCTTTTGAACGTGCCTATGTTGCTTTTGTTGCTACTGGTTAAGTCTTTCTCATGGGGGTCAAGGAACTTGTCAGCCACTGAAGCTTGACTGGAACTTGGTGTTCATAACAGGTATTGTTCCTGCTGGAGTGGGTTGGGTGGAGTTGCTGAATTTCTGAATCTGGGCTCAGGACCAAGGAGAACCTTAGTTGGTCAGTGATGAACCAAAATCATAGATTTGTGGGGATTTTTTTAATATAGCTATTTCAGACTATTGCACATCAATAGTCACAAGTAGTCTTCATGAAGCAAAAGTATGTCATTAGTTGTTGGATTTTTCATAAATTTGTGTGAAGCATTTATACTAGCTAAACATCTTTTATAGGAAGCTCACAAAATGGTTAAAGAAGCAAATGTCAAACAAGCTGCAGCAGAAAAACAGTTAAAAGAAGCACAAGGAAAGGTGAGTTTTTCCCGAACTTGTTTGCTTTGTATATTCACGTTGTTTTAAAGCTGAAGTGTGAATCATAAAGATGTAGATAGAGCATTACCTGTATACATTTTTAGAATATATACTCAGTTGTTTTGTGTTGCTTGACATATTCACATATTCTTAGTGAACACTCATGGACACGGTATTTCAGCATGATGTCAGCCAGCGAGGTGCATAGGAAGCCAATGCTACTACATACAATTGCAATTGCCTAGGCATCTGTGTGTTAGTACTGGTGGAAGATGAAGTTTTGATTTGCACCAAGATAGCTGGACATCTTTTTTAATTGATTTAACGTATCTATAAACAAATACATTTTTTATTTGTTAATGACTTTATTCCCCCCTGCCCTGTGAAGATTGATGTCCTCCAGGCTGAAGTAGCAGCATTGAAAACACTAGTACTGTCTACTTCACCAACTTCTCCAACTAAGGAGTTTCAGTCTGGTGGAAGAACTCCTTTTAAGAAAGGCCATGCAAGAAACAAGAGTACAAGCAGTGCTATGGGTGGCAGTCATCAGGACCTTACCATGATGCAGCCAATTGTAAAAGACTGTAAAGAGGTAATGTACAAGTATTGTTCTCTTTTTGCTGATAAACTGGCTTTATTGTTTTGTTTTACTCACAATAAATAGAGCCTATCTTAAATCTTCATTTAATGCTTACTATCTTAAGAGATATTTTTCATTAATGAAAGAACTCTCCTTACATACCAATACGTAGTGATTTTTCCAAGTTTTATTTACCTTTAAGTCATTTAGGCAAGATGAGATAAGATTTCAAATATTGGGATTGCATGTGATGATTAAAAAACCCCAAACAATAAACCAAACAGTATAACTGAACGATAAGTCCTGGTGGCTTTTTTATGAAGTCCATCACTGAAAGTTCGTAAACTTTCTCAAGCATTGTATAAACTGTCATAGAAAAGAGAAAGAGTAATTTTATAGATCAGTAGTGGGTGAAAGAGGCCAGGACAAAGATGATATCAGTAATTTATTAGAGAACAGGTGGAATCCTGGGGCCTGGTTGGGATTTTTTTTTTTTGGTTGGTTTTTTGTTTGGTTGGTTTGCTTGTTTTTAAATCTCCTTGTGTCACTGAAAATGGGGAAATAATGAGGCAAGGGGTTGGTACTTGAGTCCTTGGAATGGTAGTAGCAAAGACTGACCAAAGTGTTGAGAAGGAGCTTATTTTACTGGGTGGTTAGTAGAACAGCAGATGGAATCCAAAAATCAGTAAATGAGAAATGAGACATTTAGGGAAAAAATGCAACTAACAAAGTTGCAGTTGTGAATTTGGAAAGAGCTGCACTGTGCTGGAAAAAAACCTAGTGTCCTTGTTGATCATTGTCTGAAAACCCCATCTCAGTGTTCAGTGATCATCAAAGACCTACAGAGACTTAGGGGTTCTTAGGCAAGGAAATAATAACAAAAGAAGAAGTATTATATTGCTGTATAAACATGTAGTAAGAGTGTTTCTGTACATGCAGCTATGATATATTCATCTCAGAAAGGACACTGTGAAAATACCAGAAAGTGTGACGTAGATTGTCAAACCTAATGGAAAGATTTCTGTGTAGATATTTGAGGTAGAAGAAAAACCTCTGCAGTCTCAGGTGACATGGGGAAGATGAATGGTGAGCAGTTATCAATGAATTACTGAAAACTCTGGAAGCTAGAAGGAAAATAATTTTTAGTCAGTACATAATGAAACATGGTCATGAGGAAGCAAGATTAAAAATATGTTTAAAATAAAGTCATGCAAAGTGACAAAAGAAAAGCCTCTCCAGCTATATAGAAGATAGGTATGACATTTGGTTTAGCAAGCTTCTTTAGCTACTGACTGCTAGGTGTTTTGAGGCTGTAAAAGAATATGTATCACCACCCTTCCCCTGAGATGTCTCTTCAGCCAGCTCTGTGGCTGCTTGCTATTGTCAGAGGGGTAACATGCAGACAGGATCTTTGGACTTTAATTTGCCAGTCATCATTAACTGCATTTGTACTAGACACCATTTTACTATAAACCTAGAAAATTAAGGCATTTTGCAGTTTGTGTTTCATACTCCGAAAAAATCAGATGATTTACATCCTGCTTGCCCACTTTTAGTGGTATCCAGGATTTTTCCTTAATAAAACTGAATCCTTGTTGCCCTTCAGAAAAGGGGAGAACTGGAATGGAATCCACTTTGTAAGCATCACACAGAGGTCATGACTCAGTGAAGTTTTTAAGTGTTGGGCAAGAGTGAGAGACCAGAGAAATCTGTTTTGCCTCTGTTTCTCATGGAGAGAAGGTGATGATCATGGAAGACATGCTGCAGAAGAACCAGTCTGCCTGACACTTTTCTTTAGTTAATTCAGCTTTTTGTTGGCTGCATAAGAAGACACTTCAAGGCTGCTCAAACTGCTGGTGACCTTTTCTTCCGGTGATGGCCCAGGGAATCACTGGGAAACACATGGGTTTTCTACGCACTGGGACTTGAGTGTTTTTATTTCTCTTCTGAGCAGGAGTATTTAATGGAATGTACAATGGGGTTAAAAAAGCAAGAGTGCCTTTGGCATGGTAGCTAGGACATTGTTTTAAGCAGGGGATACATGCCTTCCCAGCTGTTCCTGTTATCCAGTGCTTTGTCATCTTTTTTACTGGTTTTATTTATAGCTGCTCTAAGGTAAATTTTTTTGCATTTCTGGGAGCTTGGGTCTGAAACTGTAGTTCAGTCCCCCTACTGTTTGTGCCACTGAGTTGTTACTATTTGGATCTTATTCTTCTGATATTGAGTGACTTGACTTCTAAAGGGGTCAAGAGTACCCTTGCTCAGGGCTGTGTGTTGGCCCTTTAGATCCTTTTGCAGAGTCTACCACCTAGAGCTTTGTGCTGTGGGATGGTGCTGCATGTAAATACAGGCCAGCTCTCAGATTTCTTTGTGGAATGTAGACAGAGTCGTGAGTGTCTGGCTGTCCACCCTAAATTGCAGTGGAGCTAGAAAGCTGCATCCCAGGGAAATATTTCCTAGCATGTGGTAATAACCTCTAGGATAAATAGACATGTCTAATGAATTTAGATATTAAAAAGATTGAGATAAGTTGAATAGCTGCTTAGCTCTTAAGCAGACAGGTGTCATCCCCTCACCAGAAATGTTGGTAAGTGCATCAGTGTTGTTCAAAGAGCTGAGATATTTTGCTTGTGTCATATTTACTGTAATGAAAGCATAAATAATTTAACTGGAATTTTTATTACATTTGACTGTATATTTAATTTTAAGTAATCAGAACTGGATCTAGTGAAAGCATATGTAAAGCAGGGAGGACATACACTTGCATCACATTGTAGATTGAAAATGAAGCTCATCAAGCTGTGGTCACCGAACAATTTTTTTCAAGGCAGCTTCTTTATAAACTGTAGGTTTGGGTAAAATTGAGTACATCTAGAAAATAACCAAGTTAATAAGAAATGCATCTTAATTTTTAGACTTAGTACAAATAAAAAAATTGATGTTTTTCTGGTGGTATCTCTTGATTGTATTAATTTTAAAGCCAGACTTGAGATGGGTTTAAATTATGGGAAATGTTCCTTTAGGGAGCAAGTTACACCTATTGAATTCTACTTGTACAATGGATTTGGTGGCTCAGCAACTAGAACACTTATGGATTAGGTTAATTAAGATAGTTGTTCCTGATTGTACCTGAGCATACTGCCAGTGGCTCTAATGAAAACAGATTTTCCAGTCTAATTTTTGTAGGTTATTTTTCAAGGAGAAAAAAAGGAAAAAAAAAGCCCAAACTTTAACAAAAAACCCTAGAAAGTAATGAAAGAGCTCCCCAAAGCATATATGTAAAAGAATTGTAAAGTGCTGAGAGCTCAAAAGGTGTGATGCATGAGGAATGAAAAAGAGACTGAGGTTGGTTCAAAGCAGCATATTGATCTTTTAAATAGGATTAAAAATCAATTTTTAGTATATGCTATTTCCCCATTTCATTATCTTTTCTGTATTTTTTTTAAATTGTACAAGATTTTAAATTCACATTCTGGGTTATCTTTTTCCTGCAGTGTACATCCTTTCTATAGTTTTAGGAGTATAAGTCCGTTGTAGTTCAAGAAAGGGATTTAAATAGGGCAAAAAGTGCTGCACCTGGGGAGCAGGATGGTGATATCAGCATATCCCTCTGGGACTGGAGTTAGTTTTATATGTTGGATTAGGAGTATGTGTCAAAAGCACTTCTCCCCACTCTTCTTGGCTTGCTGTGTCTTGCAGCAGTGTTGGCACTCCTGAAAGGTCTTTCTCAAGTAACCCTAAAGCAGATGATGTGCCCTGGGATCGCCTCAGTGTGCTCTCGCTGTTAGTGGGTAGCAAGCCCATGGGACAGGCTGCTCCATAATGCAAACAGATTTTTAATAACAACCTAGTACCCATCTCTGGACCACCACACTGGGTAGGTGCCATCTTACTGCTAACTGATCTCAGCCTGGAGATGACAAAACAAAGTGTTTTCAAAGCAGGTACAATTACCTTTTCGTAACACAGACCACAGTTCATCTGAGCATGATTTAATAGGTAATTTCAGCATTTCCTCTTTGACTAGAGGTGTTGTGGGGGAAGCAGGCTCATCAATCATTCCCAGCAAACATCCTTGCCTTTCTGTTGTAGAGAGGTGTAGGGGAGAGAGTTTTAGCATAAAGATGAAAAACGAAGAATAACAGGGTACTTTTAATTGAGTTATACATTGATTTCCTGTTTTCTTAGTATATTCAGTGTGTTAGTCTGTTTTCTTTAAGTGTTTGGGTAGCAGCATGTTAGAGACAGATGCAGCATGAACATGTAAAATATCTAGGATTGCAGTTCTTTTCTTTGAATTTCTCTGCTTTTCTTAACTTTCATAAATGGAGGTGAACTAAAATACTGTAATGAAGATGGAAACTGTTTTCTGGCTCTTCCTAAGGTTTTCAAAGATATCTGTAAGCCTAGGAAATGGGAGAAAAGTAATTAGCTTGTACCTGATGTAGTGGTAACCAGCAGATGCATTATCTCTGTGTATTGAAAATTTTATGTTTTGATTTGTTTGAATTTACAGGCTTAGCAAAGTGGATTTAAGAAGACATTTGTAGCTTAACCGTGATAATTTATACATTGCATTCTTTCAATTTTTACATTACAATAGAAAGCATTTTAATGCTTATTATTTACCTGTGGATATTTGCAAATGATAGACACTAGTGTGATAATTACATTACTAAAATATGTGAATCTCTGTGTGTTCTAGGCTGATCTATCTCTGTACAATGACTTCAGATCTTGGAAGGATGAGCCTACTATGGATAGAACATGTCCTTTCTTGGACAAAATTTATCGGGAAGATATTTTTCCATGTTTAACTTTCTCCAAAAGTGAGGTAATGGAAATGGTCTAAATGTGTTCACTGATGTCTTCCTTGTAAATATGTTACATGGAGCCAAAATACTATTATATTGTTTTCAATATGCTGTTTAACCATTTTTGTTTCACTGGTGTGTGACAATTTACAGTGAAGTCCTAAAGTTTGGTCTGGAGTATTGAAATGACCATTTTTTTCTTCTCTATTCTATTCCATTTATGCTCTTCCAGATATGACCTTTCTATGTCTACTTCTTCAAAAGTTACTCCTGTCTGTTAGAATCCAATCTTTGTAGGAATAGATGGAAGTTTTCTTCCTGATACTTCAAATAACAGTGTATAAGTTGTGTTCTGTCTCTTGTTTATATAGGGGGCGGTAGAGACCAATATATTTATTTTTGTGGACTGATTTTCTCTCATATCAGTCAAAGCAGACTGGAAGCATAGTCTGGGTCTTTTCTTGAAGAGAGGCTTCAAGAATTAGACTTAATTTAAGATTTAAGATTCAGCAGGGGCAGTTGGTAAATATGGTTTTAGAGGAATCAAGTTATGAGACTTTTTCCCTTTTGTTATTCCCACACATTCTCCCATACAAAAGAAAGACTGGATTTTTACTTATCCTGGGAATAACATGGAACTGATTACAGATCCAACTGCTTTACTTAGTTTTTGTTCTTAAGCACCATTTACAGGCTGTACTTGTAGTATCGGTCAGTAGCGAAAAGGGAGCATGTTCTTAGAGCTTTATTAAAATAAGGACAAGAAATTTTGAAGTCCTAAGTATTGATGTTCTTTCCCGATAAAATTAAACACCTCACACAGAAAATCCTTCGTTTTCTTCAAAATGTTTATCTGTTGTTTTCAGGAGATGTTATGTTCTTTTCCCATGCTTTTTATCTACTGTTATTTGCTGGCCATAAGCACATGCAGCCTTTTAGTTAATTGTATATGGTTGGTGTACAGCATCATATGAGCCTCTCCCACTAAAAAGTTTACTTGGTTAGTGTGGGAATTGCACTGCTTCTGCAGTATATGTAAATAGGCCTGTTGTCTTTTGCAGCAACCTAGTTTTGGATTTTGTTATTCATTGGTAATAGAATTACTGTAGATTTGTATTGCCTTTTAAGGGAAGAATGAGGCTTCTAGCACTTGTCAGTTACACAGTTTATTGTTTCCAGATGCTTTGTGTAGTGACCAACTTCTATTTTACTTGGTTATTGATAGGCTAATGTGCAGTTAAACCAAACAATATTCAGAAACACATGTATTGTGTTTCTGAATAATTGAAAGTGGAGTTACGTGAATGGTTGAAGTATTACATTAACTCTCAGTGGCCTCTTGTGTGTATGTGTAGTTTTCTGCTTTTGGGAAATGGCAGAGAGTATTTCATATAAACTACTTTAATAGTAATATTCTGGTCTTAAAACAATTAAAATACAGTAGAAAAAAAAATCTTTATTACTTATCAGGAAGGAATGTTGACACAAAATTATTTCATTAGGAGTGTAAGTTGCACCTTTTTTTAAATCAGGTAATGGCTATTACTTGAAACAGTGGTCTTGGGCAAGTGTTGAGTCCAATCACGCAAAATGGTCACGTTTCCAGTGTCTCATGATTGTTTATAAGGAGTGAACATAAAAAAACCTGAGTGAAGATGCACTTTGAGTAGACTAGTGTTTGGAAGTTGCAACTGGCTTTTCTATATATTGTTCAGTCTTAATTGTTTGAACACCTTGCTAGCGGTATCTTTAGCTGAAATACAGTGACGTGACATTTACTAGTTCTGTTCAAGATAAATATGTATGCAGCATAATTTTGTGTTTTTCATAGAACACAATAAAATAAGACCAAATTTTTAAAGTAAAGTTTGTGCCATATTGTCTCTGACGAGCACAGCTTGTACAAACACTTGTGCTGTTTTGGGTGTATGAGGGAAGGCTGAAAATACAGTTAGTGTTTTAAACATGCTTCACTACATTCCTGGCTGTAAAGGAAGTTAAGTTGCCTCAGGGAAGGCAGGGTTATTTGTAGGGCAGAATTTAAACAGGAGCCTGGAAATGGGACCTCTTGCGTGTGATAAAAGTGAAATCTTATTTATAATAGAAATTTTGTTTGGTGGGTTGGTTTTTTTTTGTTTTTTTTTCCCTGTGTTCTTAACTTTCCAGAAGAAGAAATACGTCTCTGCTTTGAGGCAATGGATGAAGCAGAGCTGTTTTTAACTGCTTTCTAAATTTCTCTTGCAGTTGGCCTCAGCTGTTCTGGAAGCTGTTGAAAACAACACTCTGAGCATTGAACCTGTTGGCTTGCAACCCGTTCGATTTGTGAAAGCTTCTGCAGTTGAATGTGGGGGACCAAAGTATGTTGAGCTAACACAGGGGCATAATCTTGACTCATTTGAGATCTCTTGGCTTAAGAAAACTGTTATCAACTGATTACCACAGTCAGATTTGTGTATCTTAAATTTAATTCCCTAAAATCTGAGACTTCAAGATTGTTGTTACAAATTTTATGAGGAAGTAAGCAACTAATAAATGAAACTTCAAAAACCCCCTAATGTAGAACAATTCTAATCATTTGGGGAGAGCTTGACTTTGGCTTGTTTTGATACATTGACCCAAAAAGTAACATTCACCTGTTAGGAGAAGACCATTCTGATACATAAACCAGATGGTTTTGAGCTGGGGACTCTGAGCTGGAAAGCATCATGAAAGAAATAGGTCTTGAAATAGTACAGGCTGGATTTATGACATCTGGAGTACTCGTGGCATTAAAAAATTGGGACATACATAGGATGCTCACAAAGCTATCTGAAATATTTGAGAAATACAGGGAGAGTTAATCCTCTGAATTTGAGCATGAGGAGTGTAAGCGGGAACAAAGATGAATGAGAATTTGAACCTATAAAGTAGTAAGTATGCTTGAATGACAAGAAGGAAGGTTATTTTAGAAATTCTGGAATGATCATAGAGAAATGTGAATCAAGATTTGTTGTCAGGTACTGGTACAAACATTGAAGGTGGGTGGGAGGGACATGCTTGAGGCACTGGGGTGGGCTTTGCAATGTGGAGAAGGAAAGGGGTTGTAGGATGCCTTAGTGGATGTTGGAGTAAGAAAGCAAGGTCAATCTGGATGTTAATCTGAAGCCTTTCAAATCTTGAGAAAGACTTGACTTTTCTGTTGGAGGTATTTTGGACAAGTTGACAGTTTACTCTAATATTTGATTTGAGAGAGCTCAATTTTACAGTAGAAAACGTCTGTCAAAATGTTTTCATCTGACTCTAAGATTTTTTTCTTTCTCATTGCCATTGCTTTTTAACCCTTGTTTTTCCTCTGTTGAGTGGAAGAGAAACCACAACTGACACATCTCAAAATTCTTTATTTTCTTTTTAAAGAAGCTGTATAAAATGAAAATTTATGTGTTGTATGTCTTATCACTTAGTCTTTGATCCCTTCTAGCCTGCAAAGTTCAAGCATTCAAATATTTTTCAACTTCCTCCTGTCACTAGAACACAATTCTTGAGCTGTAACAGTCTCTCATCAGAAGGTCCTACACCAGTAATGGAGATACTCAAGGGGTAGTGAATTCCTATCTAAGATCTGCCACTGGAAGCTGTATTCCATGAATGCAGCAGAGAATCTCGACAGTCAGAAACCACTGTCATGTGGTTTCACAGCCACAATGAAACAAGGCATGTGTCATTAAAGGCCAACTGGCAAATGGATTTAAAGTCATTGTGCTACAAGCAACTTTGCTATATCTTGATCTGATGAAGTACTTTGCCAGACAGGAGACTCAACTGCATCATTCAAAAATTTCTGGAGATTTTTAATGTTTTTTCTCCAGTGTGGGATAGCTTTTAAATCAGAACTTAGAAAGTGCTTAAATATTTGGCAAGATAGTGATTAATGTTTTGAGATGACAATTCACAAGTTATAATTTGGTTATTTTAGATATACCAAAAGGTCAGGAAAATTCTTTTCTCCCTTTTCCAACTCTTCTGTACCAACAAAAACTTCTGTGGTGTTGCTTGTAGATAAGTAATAGGTGAGGAATCTGCAGTATTTAAGTGTAATTTGACAGCAGTGGTGCTTTGCCTTATATATTATTACTGGCACTGAATGGGAAACAGGTGTTGCAGTTTCTACTGAATCAGCATAGCAGTTTCAGGTTTTTATTTTTATACTGTGGAAAAAGGGGTTTTTTACTGCAGCTGTCTTCTTAAATGGGCAACTTACTATGGACAAACTGAAAATAAGCAATAACAAAAGTGAGAGTAATGTTTTTAAGGAAATAATTTTGTTGTACTTTTGCATTTTGTTGTACATTCATGTGGGGGAACAGATGCTGAAATAGTGGGTTACAGCCCAAGTAGCATAGTGAGGGGTGGAGGACAGAGCTGTGATAGTAGTACATAAAAGGTTCTGAATACATGGAAGTTACTGAACGGTAGCTGTGATGGAGTGCAGTGAGTGCTGCCTTACCAAAAGACAGCTGGGTTTCCCCAGAAGATTCATCTAATTGTCCCCATGGGGAACAAAGCGCTGAGCTGCGTGTGCTGTACAGCACAAAACTGAGTCACCAGCAGGAGCCCTCAACATTTAACTGGTGTCATGGAAGACAAGGTAGGGAAGGCAATTATGCAACCAGAAGAAAAAAAGGGTTTTATTTTCCTAGCATTGTGAGTTTGTCTTCTAACAAAAGCTAGACTGAGATTGTGATCCAGCTTGCTTCAGCTACTTTAGGATTTCTTGTGTCAGTGAACTGCTGTCAGTCCACATAAATTGTTATGGAAAATTGTATACACACTTCAATTTTTTCCTGGTTTAGATGGTTCTGTGGACCATCTGCAGGCAATTTAAAAGGGCCTATGGGCCACTGTTCAGAACTATAGAAGCTTAGTAATTTTTGTTTCACTTTTGAAAGGTAGCTTGTTCTTAGACTCCCCAGTTTCATGAAGTAGAAATGAAAGAGGAACCAGCAGCTTTTAAAATTTATGAAACAGTGGTTGCCATGACAACCCAATTCATCTGAGATGCTGTAATACAGACATTATGAATAAATCTAATTCTTCTCATCTTTACAAATTCATTGTTTTCCTGAATTGGTTTTTTTTGGGGGGGAACAGTTTGTGGTGACTAATGACCTTTCCTGAATACTGCATAGTTGGAGTACACCAGAAGTAAATTTGATTATTTTATGCTCACTCTTTGCAACGGTAACAGAAAGAATTACTACCAGACAGTCCATTTTCCTTTGTCCCAAAAGATTTTATACTCTGAATGTAAAATATGATTTTAGTTTGGGCATAAATGCAAAACTGGATTTAAAATGCATCTCAGAGAATTGACTGCTCTTCTGTGGAACTGATTTTTTTAGGATGTAATACAATATCAAGCAGTAGTTTAAAAAAATCTGTTGAAATGTTGGCATCAACTGATAATTTAAAAAATGTTTATTTGACATACCAAGAGTTAATTAAAGAAGTCCCACTGTGCCAGAGTTTTCAAACCAGTTTAAATTAGGGAATATGGAAGTATATTCCCAGAACTGAAGAAAGTTTTAGAATTCAAAACATCATAACACCAGTATTGAAATTAAATTAGGCCTTGTGGAACTAAAATAGCTGACAACATAATGTAGTAATTGCAGCTTGTAAAATGAAGGTCGAGACTCATCTGTCTGTGCCAATATGAAGCAGTTACATTAACACCGTAAACACATGCACGTGTTTAGACATTAATGTCAGATTTGTTTGTTGAATCATGTGACCTTTATATTTGTAGGAAATGTGCTCTCAGTGGACAAAGTAAGTCATGCAAGCATCGAATCAAATTAGGAGATTCAAGCAGTTATTACTACATTTCTCCTTTCTGTCGCTACAGGGTAAGTAAATTTACTATGATTTAATTTTGTGTAGTAGTCATTGAGCTATTTTTCCTCTATACAAAATACATTAACCACCATTATTTTTATGTGAGTTTAGATCACTTCTGTGTGTAACTTCTTTACATATATTCGATACATCCAGCAAGGACTGTTGAAGCAGCAAGATGGTGAGTATAAAAAAATTGTACTCGACCTACATAAAGAGACATTTACGCAGTGCTTGTTCCTAAAAGTTGCTTTCTGTGCAGCGAATTTGCTAGCTGTGACCTGACATTACAGTTTATCAGTTTATAGTCGTTATTGTAATTCCAAGAATATGGTGATACTTAACTCTCCAGTGAAGTTATTTTTTAAAACAACGATTGATTTTCAGTCCATTTAAAAACCCCTTATCCAGTAAGAACAGTTAAAGCAAAATCTAGTTAGGGGGAGTTACAGTTTTTCCACACAGTAGTCAGAAATCAAATCTCTGTCACAGAATGTGGAGATATTTTGAATGCAGAGAACTTGAGTTTGATTTGATCTGGGCCATTTTTTCTTTAGCTTTGTGTTTTGGCATGTCTTCTCATTTTGTGCAGTGGCAATTGAAACAGCTGTTCTTGTCAGACTGTTTTTTTCAGGGGGCACTGGCAAGAAAGACAATATTTTGGGTTAAATTGCAAAATGTAGACAGGTAACCTTTTATATATACAGAAAACCTGTAATCATTCATCTGAGTGCAAGTGAGAAATGAGGTCATGGCAGTAGCATGGCCATATCTTGATTAGGGCTCTGGTTATAAATGTAAGGCTTGATCACCCTCCACCCCAAAAGAAAAATGGGGTTTTTACTGCCATTGCTTCGGGCTGTGGCCTGGGCAGGGGGGGTCCCTACCTTTGTTACCAGTTGCTTTAGCATGTCAAAATATCATATCCCACAACTGCCTATTTAAACTGTGTCTGCACAGTAATTCAGAAATTTGCTTAGTTGTGCTATGTGGTTCCAATATGTCCATATAAAAGATGATATTTGTGAAAACGTATTTGCAGTGTACCTAGTTACTTAATTCTGGAATTTAAAAATATATTGCATGTTGGAGGCGTAGTTTTGTCCTCATTTCCTAGACCATTTTACTTGTTTATCACTAAAAAAGGAAAAGAAGAAGATTTGACTGTGTTTAAACTGCACACAGTTGATTTAATTGTATTTCCTGTCCAGGTCAAAGAATATTGCCGAACAGCTTCCAGTCCAAACTTTTTTGAAACAGGTCCTATCAGTCAGGCTCTCAGAAATACTGAGCACAGATAGTGAAAAGAGTGTCATTAGCCCTGTGTCAATAGGAAATTAAAATACTTGCTTTCACTGTGAAAATGTAAATATTTTTTTAGCTCAGTTGCATTTTTGAAAGTAAATTTAAACATTGTAATATTTATGGATGTCTGTGCATTTCATTATTCCAGTTTTCAAGTCTCTGTGGATTTGCTTCATCAAGAATTTGGCTAGAATTAGCCCTGCTTTGCTACCTCACCTATAGTCATCTCTTCCTGATGTTTCCAAATTTCAAGAGCTCAGGATTTTAGCTACACCCAAATATTTCTAACCTGAAGTACTCCTGAGGTGATAGATAGACTTACTTACAGAAAATAATGCTGTTAATTTTCAATGTTAAAGGATCATGGAATTCACCAGAAATTCAGCTATTTCCTATACTTAATTATGTTTAATAAAACCTTCAGATGGTGGTAATTTTTACTGATTTACTAGCATCACAGAAAATCTTGAAAATGTGTTATTTAAGTTTTAATATGTTTTGTAATTAAAAGGCTTTTACTTTGACCAAAAGGACCTGTGGAGTTTCAACTGAAAATTATTTACTTCACTATTGAGATAAAAAAACTTAATTTCTTTTTTTTTACATCATATATTGAAATATTTTTTAACATTATCAGATTGATTTATTCTTCCCAAGAAGTTTGTAAAAAAAAAAAAAAGCTTGGTGTTTCAGCTGAGTTGTCATATTTACCACTAGAACATAAAATTTGCATTTCTAGCTTTATATAAGGATTTCAGCAATACATTCACAATAATGTAGGCACTCATCATAGTTGTCTGTACGATGTGATGCATGCATTTCTACTAAAGCACCATATAATTTTTAAGACAGAGGTCACTTTTACAAAAGTGTTTTTTGAACTGTGGTAGGGAAGACCTTGTACTTGTTGATCAGGTTAATGATATTTGTAGACATTCTACATCAGGATCTTGACTGCATGGAAATTTCATCTTGAATATTATATATATATATATATATATAATATACCCCATGGTTTTGATTTGTATTGCTGTGACATCTAGAAGCTTAAGCTATGCATTAGGCTTATCACATTTAGGAAGATACAGGTGAAACAAGAAAAAAGGGTCTTTCCTACCCAGTTTATTGTTGCTAGCAAATTAGTGTAGAAAAAAAGGGAGCAAGAAAGATTATAAATGGCAAAATTATAACAAAATTACAGATTCTTTGGTGAAAGAATTCTTATTTAACAAGCTCTACTTTTTTTCTTTTTGTAGTCATTTAGTTTCACAGAAAATGAGTCAAGGGGCAAGGAGGCTTAAATCAGAAACCTCAATTAATTGAAGCTGACGAGAAGTACTGATACAGTTCTGTTCTCCATTTTAAAGAAACCTAAAATTGAGGAATTTTTAATGGGACTCCCATTTAGAATGTGTAGAATATGCACTTTATCAAATTTTGTCATAACCAAGCAGAATTACCTTACACATACTAATGCTGCTTTTACCAGATGTTTGTTATGAAGTTCCTCGAAACTCATGTAGGGTAAGGCAGCCTGAATACATCAGTAGAAATAAAACATGAATTTGGTATATTTAATGATATCTCTGTCTTTTTTAGTGGATCAGATGTTCTGGGAAGTTATGCAGCTGAGACGAGAGATGTCACTAGCAAAACTTGGCTATTACAAGGAAGAGCTCTAAAACTTTTTACGCTTGCGCGTGCATGAACTTCATTGAATATACATAACAAAAATTGCTGAACCTTTTTTTTTGTCACTTGATATTTATTTCGACAAAGTGGGTCCAAGATCTTTCTCCATTTGCAGATGGCACTAAGAAATACTGTGATTGTTTTAAACTGACCTATGCTGTATATGCGTACATATAATACTTAGTTGAACAAATGTGGTAAGCTCTTGCAGATGTATTAGTGATTGTAATTTACATTTAAAAACAAAACTTCTGATTAAAGTGTTAATCTGAAACAGTTTCTGTCTTCTGTTCTTTGTGATGCAGAATGATGTGAACCTCCCCAGTACAACACTCCAAAATGTAAAACTGATTTTATGAAGAGCTAATAAATGCCTGGCATTTTCTTCACTGTAGTGTTTAGGTACTCTTATGTAGCTCTCTGTGCATGTCTGCCAGTACAGTTAAGAGACAGCTGGGAGAACTTGGAATTGTTTGAAGTGCTGCTTTCCTCCACATGTAATTTTTAAAAATATGTTTGTAAGAAGAGAAACACATATAGTGAAGAGTTACAGCACAATAAACCTGAGTATTTTCTCGTTAAGGAACAGTGCTTCTCAAATATGAATGAACAGTAAAATCACCTTGTTTGCTCTTTGGTTAGAAATCTATTCTGACCCCTCTATGACTGCTAAAAACTTTCTTTTTTCCTCTAATTTTCTTTCACTAGAATATTTTCATTCCTTTAAATTAGGTGGGGGTTTTTTCCACACTCTTCTGGGATTTCCAGTTTTCAGTGTGTTACACATAATTTTCCCCATAGTTGTTCTTGAAACTCGGAAATTTCCATTATGTGATTTCTTTAACATGCTGATGCTAAGTTCCATATAATGTTACAATTCGTGTGTATGAAAAAAAAGGTGTCAGAGAACCCCCAAAAAAGGATCCTGGCCTCTTGAGAGATGCTTTTTCTGTTGGTAGTGTTTCTTTGGCATTTGAAGTTCAAGTAGTCATTTTTTTCCTGAGCATTGTCTCAGCTGAAATCAGATTGTTGATGATGTTACAAGGAACATGGCTGCGAGTATGTACTAGATTTGCCTTTTTGGAAAAACTTTGGATCTCAGTCCTAACAACTATTTATCAGTTGCACACAAGATTAAAACTTTGACAGGTAAGCTGATGTGAGGGTGAGCTTAAACAGTTGGTTTTTAACAAGAAGCATCTCAGTGGATACAGATCTCTTTGATGCTGAACAAAACCAACCCTATTCATTGTTGTCTTGCTGCAGTATCTGTTTTCATAAAAGTCAATAGAAGGAGAAGTGAAATTTAATACCGTGCTTGTGTTGTTTGTATATATGTGAAAACACTTTACAAGTGTTGGCTTTTACTGAACATTTCAATGTTAAGGTGAAAACAAACAACTGAACCTAGATATTATTAGTAATGGGGTATGTATGTCCAACCTGGGCTGTTTTGGTTCTGAGGGAATACTTTTCTCAATCTCCCCCCACTGGGTACTACTTGCTGTTGTAGAAACCTGGAGTAATTCCACCAGCAGTTGTTAAAGGTTTGTTTATCCATTCAATAGTGCTAAGGAAGTCTGGTTTTATTCACGTATTAATGTTTTATGTTAGGCTCATAAGTGCTTCCTAAATGTTAATCCTTAGTTTAGATGATGAGATAGAGCTGTTTCCGTGATTAGCTAATAGCTAATAGTAGGCAAATGGTAGCCAGTAGTTGATGCTATCCTGACTTAATATCCTTTACAACAACAAAATTCTGTCACTCATTTAAGCAGAGAGTAGGGTCCTTTTGTATACATGGGAGTATCCAAAATGTGTTATGCTGAGGTAATTTTCTTGTACAAAGATGTATACCCATGTAGTTCATCTCAGTAGTAATGACTGTTTGGCTCAATTTACATCAATGTCTTGTAAATGCTGACTGACTTCTGTCTTCATGTCCCTACTCCAAAATTCTTTTTTATATTTTCATGTGAGCTGTTTATCATGAGAAACCTGTCTCACCATGAGTGCCTGGGGCTTGTAAAAATTGGACAACAACTGCTTGTCTGGTGGATATAATTACTTCCAAAGATGTCCCAATTCCAGACTTCATTGGAACTTTTGTTCAAAACCAAATGCCTTTTTTAGATGTCTACTCAAAACGTTTGAGTGTTTTTCTCTTGTTTGCTGAGTGGTGAAAGAAAAGGCAGTTTTCAGCATTTAAAGATGAACTAAGATAAAGTGGAGTTTGCTGCTAGCCTTAAAAGAGCTTTGTTCCATGTTCTGCTTTCCCATATGTTTCCTGATGTTACCTTAGACAAACAGGCTAATATGTGATTTAGTTTTGTTAATAACAACATAGAAATTCTACTTCCCTACCCGTGATGGCTTTGCTCTTGCATTTTTGATTACTCTTGCTTTCATCAGTAGTACTAATTACATGACCTGTGTGAAAGTACAAAGACAAGATAAGTAATTTTTATTGTGGCATTTTTTGCGCATGTGTAATTAGTACTGGGACCAAAGGTCCTTAAAACGAGAACATTAGACTTACAGACTGGCTAGAATCCACACCATTTTGCCTCTAAAGCCTTGTTAGTTCTTTATGTGTAGTTTAGTCCTTTACATAAAGCCTAACTATAACCCTGACTTTAGTTATGGAAGAATGAATTCAGCTGGGACAAAGTCATTGAAACCTCTGACAAAAACATGATGTGTTCCTTGGCATGTTCATAATCATCTGGAAGAGAGTGTATTTGTCCTAGCAGGACCTCTTCAAGTAGTAGGAAAGCAAAACACTTCTACTGACTTTTCATGGATGTGGTGGGAGAAAATGAGGCCTTGCAGCAGTTCTTTGAAGGTAAGAAAGGTTTCAAGAGAAGCCTTAACAATTTTTGGTGGCAGCAAAAATACCAGTAATTGTTTGGGGATAATTGAGGAAGAAAGGAGGAAGAAAAAGTGCTCTGAAATCCAAAGCTCTGTTTACACTAAGTTATTGTGGAAGACAATACCAGAGTGAAGTATTACAAATAGTACAGATGTGCTACAGTGCCTTTTTCTTTGTGCTCTGGCCAGAATATCAAATGGAAGGCAAAGAGGGCTTTCTTTCCACTAACCTTCTGAAATAGCCTGATTGTAACTGGTAAAACGGTGATTGTGTTGGTATCCTCAGGACTCTTCTGAGGAGTTACACTTGGATATTTTTGTCTTTTGGCTGGCATCTTCTGGTCCTGCCTTTTTCTCCAAGACATTTTCTATTCAAGCTGGTCCAATTAGTTTTCTGTCTTTCTTTTACTACACAATTCACTTCCTAATAGATTCCATAATAAAACTGCATGTTTTAGACTCTCTGATAATGTGTTGAAAGGCTTTTTACTTTTCTATTTTTTTACTCAGTATTTTCTTTCCCTTCTGGCAGTTGGCATCTTGCTTTTTGTTTTGTTTTGTTTTGAATGCATTAACTGTTCTATTCTAAGCTGCTTTTGTTGTATTTGTTTTCCATCTGTTACCTATGCAGGTATTCACTGATCTCAGAGTAACTTGGGAAGCTACCTTTTCTGCTGTGATTTTCTTTCTGTGTTTTTTTTAGCCCCCCTGCCCCTCTGTTGGCCTGCGTGAGGGTGGCAACTGTAACTTTTAAGTTAGGACATTAATGAAATTGATCCAGGAAATACATTTAAGCCAAGAAATTTAAATTGGTGAGCTGCAATCTAGGGCCACTAGCCAGCAAATATGTTCTTTATAGATGGCAGAAAATTCATGCCATGTTCCTTAAGTTTTGTTTACGTCATGGAGTTGAAAGGCTAACAAACTTTTTTGGCTTTGCTTTCAGCAGCATAATACTTGTTTTTATCAGGCTGTTTTTTGTTGTTTTTTTCAACTGCTGCATTGCATAGCTGTTAAATATCAAAATAGTGTTGAATATGAATTATATTTAAAAACCCCACATTTTTTAGGAATCCTCTTGGAAAACACGACTTTCTAGGGAGTATATGTTAGGTTCTGTTGACTTTTGTGACAATGATATTTTGATGGTAGGAGGTGTGGCAGGGATTTTAGCTGTATGGGTTCTTTAATGAGAATTACTATGTTTAATTATATAATTATTATTTCAACTCTTTTTAGAAGGTCTTTTGATAGTCTGTGCCACTGTGTGGGGGAGAAGCCCAGTTGATTCCTTTTAATTACAGGGAAAAGGAAACATCTTAGGATGTCACGTCCCTTCCATAATGTGTGGTTCTGCTGTGTTCCATTAGAATGTGACAAAAGTCTGCTAAGGCCGTACAGCATGCAGTGATTTTGTTAGATGGCTGACTTTCATTATCTGGACACAGATAAGTATCCAGGCTGCTAGAGCTAATCATTCATTCAGCATGGAATAGGCTCTTGCTGTTAAAAACCATAGGTAAGTGTGAAAAAGGGAGCAAGCTGCAGTTAAGAGGTGGTTAGCCCTCTTTTCAAGCAGGGGTATTTTACTGGACACAAAGCCAATTTTACGTAGAGGTGTTTCTGCAGCTTAGCACTTCAGTTTGTGGACTGGCTTTGTAACGCCTCAATAAGGCAGAACCTCATGAAGCAAGTCATAAATTTCTAGTGCTGATTTGGTGATCTCTGTGATTAGTCATAGCTATGTTAGAGCATAGTTTTTCAAGGCTGTGAAAAAGTGGATCTTGGAATATCAAGTGGAGAACAGTGCTACTGAGTGGTTCCTCAGTGGTTCAGTTTTGACTTACATGTCAGCTGGAAGTTAATGAATCCATAGATCTGCTTTGTAGTATTATTTGAAATTCATAAACACAAAGAATCCCTCTAACCTGTGCTTTAGTTCCTTACAGTGCATGTTTGTTTTGACGCTTAGTAGTAAGACAAAGTTGTATCGCAGTATTGAGAGGGGACAGTCTGAAACAGGATTTTTTTTTTCCCAAGGAAAGTGCGATAATGTTTGCTTTCCTGGCAATCACTTCTTTGAATAGTTGATAGACCTTTTAGATTAGATATGACTCTGGGATTTGACCTTGGCTTTTTCTCATTTAAGTAAATGTCTTTTATCTTGTGTGGCTGGGAAGTTCTCTTTTTTTTTTTTTTTTTCTGTTTCATTTCACTTGCACATTAGAGTTTTCATCTTTGATGCAGGTTTTTTCCTATTATGAGGAAATAGTATCTATTGAGTATTTATAATTAATTAAAATGAATATTTATAATTAAAACATTTTGCATTTTAGAGTCAGTCAGTTCCTATTTGTCAAGGGAAAGTCAGAGCTCCTGAGTAGCTCTTCTGTCTGTGTGTGGCAGAACAGCCTGTTCTTGCTGATGTTATCAATGGGTTGAGAGGCCTGGTAGAAGGTCAGCCTAGTTACACTGTTGAACTCAGTCTTTTCTGTTGTAAGGTGTCTGAAATGCGTGTGTTTTGTCTGTGCTGTCTGTGATCTAAACAAATCTCTTTGTGGAATCATCACCTCTCTATATACTTTTGCTTCTGCATGGGTAACATGGAATATAGATTAGACTTTGTGGTAAATAATTACGCCACCGAAGAAACATTAAAATAATACCCTTAAAATACAAAACGCTTAACCCCCAGAGGTGCCACATGCCATTCTAAGGATGAGAGTTTGAAACAGGAATAAAAGATGAAATGAAAAATATAAAATATTGATGGTAAGCTTTGTTTCTATAGAACATGTTACTTTGAGGGAAAAAAGTCTATCTTAACACAAACTTGCTCCTTATGATTTGGAGTAACTTCAGGTTTTCCTGAAGTTGAATAATCTAGGCCATGATACCTCCTGGCTGACTGCAGCTGGTTTATACTTACAACCCTGTAGCTCTGCAGCTTGTGCCAATGACAGCAGGTCTGTTCCATTCAAAATGAGCTGGACTTCTGTGCACAATTTAAGTGGTAACCAGTCTTTAGAGTCCTTTAGCATGAAAGAAGGGCCTATAAGCCCCATAAGTAATACTTACCTTAGTGTAAGTCAGTGAGGTTCAGCTGGACTTTCCATTGAGCCTGCATAGTGAAAGTCATAAAGTGCTGAAGCCCTTTTTGTAAAAAAATATTTACTTTCATGATAAGGTGTCTTTAGATGGAAATCAGTTAATAGTTCTCAAGCAGAAACATACCCCTTAAATTGCAAGGCTTTGTAGCAAACATGAATTTGTCTGTTCAGCAAGCATTACTGAACACTGACCGTGTTCTCTGTGCCATTTTTACACCTTGAACTGTATAAAAGGATTGTTTCCCATGTAAAGTAGCTGATACTTTAACACTGATCTTACTATGGATGGTGGACTTGGCTGGGAGCTTCCTGGCATCCTCTTCTAATGTTAAGAAACTCTTAGTTTAGTATTGATTTTTAGTCAGTACTATTTCTCTGTCCCCCATCCTTCACTTTCCATTTAGACACCACTAAAAAGGAGGCAGGCAATTTAAATGCAAATATACATAAGCCTACAGGGAAGTGTTGGAAGAATTGATCAAGGTAGGTTCTTCAGGGATTGAGACTTGGTCACAGGGCCATAGAGTCAAGCTGAGGAGCCAGATGATGAAAGCCTCATGTGTGGAGGAAGGAAGGGGGTAGCTGCCAAATTAAGAGGCTGGAGTTCATACTTCTCCTGGGGAGCCTGTGGTTGGATATTAGGGACAGGCTAGGCAAGAGTGGACAGGGAAACAGAAGACAGTGGTAGTACTGACAGGTTTTGGACTTGGGGACTAAACAACAGAAGTATCAAGCTTATGATATGAGAAAAATATGAAGTGAGAAAAATACTTAGTCATACGCAGCCTGTGACTGCAGTGTGTGTTCTGCAAACATCTGTGTGTGAACCCCCTGCCATGGCACTGCCTTGTCCTTTCACCTTCATCTGTTGGGTAGGTGGTAGTCGTCTGCACAGTGTCTTAAGTTGAATGTGTCACTCAGTGCAGACTGTTCCAGAGATGCCTGGGCACATTGCAGCATGAACTGTGAACTGCAAGCAGAGCAAACTGCTGATTGAGGCTGCTGACTTCACATACCCTCCAGCAGCTCTTAGCTAGGCACATGGTTTTGTGCAGGAAGCTCTGTTCACAGAGGCGTCACCGCAGGACTTGTCCTGCTACGTACACACAGTTCTCTGCTCTTACAGGCATGTAACATCTCGGTGAGTGACTATCTTGTATACTGCCCATATCTGTTAAGTACTTACTCTGATCAAATGCCTGTGAAATGGATGCCACCATTTAAAATAAATTTGCATATGATCCAACAAGTCCTGCTCTGCTGAAACAGATGCCAGTGCGAGCACATGATGCCACTGACCTGGAAAGTACATTAACAAAGTTCTACAGGGCGGCACAATGTGCCCACTCTTCTGTGCACCTGCGCCACAGACATGCATTAGTGGTGGCCTGTGTTCCTGGTATGCTTCCTTCTTCTCCCAGCGCTGCTTATTCTTTCAATCTTCTCCTCCCCATTTAGCTGTTCATGCAAAGTGGAGAGATTAAGAAGAAATTATAGATATTTGTTACCATCACTTAGCAACAGAGCTGATCTCTGAACTGTGGGATGTCCATTTGAAAGGCCTTGTCCATGTTCGATTTAGAGCCGTATTCTTTGATTCAAAAGAACCTCAGATCTTAGTCAAAATAAAGAATTCTTGGTTATGTGGTATGTAGGAAAAACATTTTGTATTTGACTTCTTGCCCCAAGTTAGTAATGAAATTATATCATTCTACATGAGAGTTTGGTGGTTTGAACAGAAGAACAGGTAGGATAAAAGAAGAACAAGGGGATGGATCATTTTCCTGTGGACTACATAGTAAAAGGAGAAGGGTTTGTAATTCAAGGTAGGGGGACCCCACATTCAGACATGAAGAATGAAAAGGTGAGAATCCAACAGGTTTGAGGAAGGCTGCTAAAGAAAGCCAGGTTCTTTTGCACTCTCCAACTGGGTTTGCAGTTATCTGGTGCTGCTTCTAGAATTTGTGTGTTCCAATTTTGCTGAGATAAGCTGGTGGGCTGCACCTGTTGAATCTGTTCTCTGGCATGCATGGCACAGGTTTGTATACAACGTCAATACATTGCAATGCAAGGATCTATCAGTAGCACACCTCCAAGCTGCTATTCCCCGGTAAAAGGCAGTCCAAATTAGGCCTGCAGCACCAACAAGTAAACAATACCTAGATTAATCTATGATCACAAAGCAATCTGTGAAATATTAGCAATGTGGATTTATGTATTAAGACAGACACATGAGGGAATCCTGTGCAAGGTGGTGGATTTTTAGATTCTGTTTGCATGAATGTCCTTTCTAAACATTGGATGAAGAAGGAACAGTATCAGACAAAGACATCAGAAAAGGAACTGAAGATTTATTAGGATAAGTGTCCTATGCAAGGTAGTACAGTGAGAAGACAGCAGATGCACCAGAGGCAGTGGCTACTCCTCGGCTCAGAGGCAGTGATTTCGTGTTCTCATGCACTGCTGCTGAGCTGAGGAGACATGGTTGGTGTCAGACTCTAGGGCTGAGCCTCCCAGCTCTGGATGTGTGGGCTGGTCCATTTTATCCTGTGTGAAGTGGGACGGGCACTTGCAGCTCAAGCAGGAATATTAAGGTCCTTATCTTGTTTGCATTCTGACTGGCCACACCTGTATTTATGGAAGGCTTGCTGCAGAGGTGAGGAGCCTGCAGAGTGGGGCTGCTTGGCTGGTTTTTTTAATGAGTGCCCGTTGACTTTCTACAAAAGTTGTCATGAATTCCGGAAACTTTATAATCATAAAATCTGTTTATAGCCTTCAGTTACTTAGCAACAAAGGACAAAGTACTGAACACTTCTATTTGCTAATACATTTAACATATTAGTGGGCTAGTTTTTTAGGCAGAGTAAAAGGAAGCCACCAATCAAACATTTTTAAAGCTTTATTTGGGCTTTATTTAAACACAGATCGTGGAATTTTAAATGGAGTTTTGAATCAGAAACTCACTTGGAGTACTAAAGCACCAAGTGGATCTATGTAGGACAATGTCTGAGCTTCAACCCAACAAACTGTTTAGACCTCCATGTAAAAGAGTTGGAAATTATCTTCAGAACACTTTTTTCTCAGTTGCAGACTGGAGTCCTTCATCCTCCTGCTGTAGTAATTCCCTGAAGGCTTAATGCCATGCATTCAGTGCTGCACTGTCATTTGCAGTGCCCCTGCACATTGTTAATTACTCTGCATTTCTCATTGTCCTTTTTCCCAGAGTGACTAAACCAGAAGCATACCAGAACCTTTGTTACATAAGACAGGACAGATTTAGTTTTCCTTTATGCAGGACCATCATCATTCTGAAACAGTGATAATTCCCTCTGACTTTCTGTCTTTTTTACTTTTAACCTTAGGGCAAGATGTCAATGGAACCTTGGAAAATGCCATGATGGATACAAGCCTGTTGGAAGAATTCATTAGTAGTGACATAGAGTTTGGAACTTTGTAAGTATTATAGCAACGTGTACTTCTTCCTCTCCTTAGCCACACCTCTTGAAGTGTTTTAATTAGTGCCATGATAAAATCTGAGTTGCAAGAGGATTGTGACTCTCTTGGCATTGTTTCTTGAAGCTGTGTAGGAAGACTTTGAAAAAATGAACTACAGCCAGTAATGGAAATATGGTTGTCTTCTTGTTCAACAGAACGAATGATAATGAAATCTGAGTTGATTCACAACTGTTGAGCTAATTGTGACATTAAATGCAGAGCTCTTACTTTAACATTCCTTTAAGTGTGAATTTACTGTTTATGTACAGAATAAGTGATAAAAGTGAGACTACTATATATATATATATATATATAAAATATAATAAATTGAGAGAATAATGGAGGAGATCTCCCAGTTTGAAGGAAGCAGAGTTATTTTTTAACCATAATAGTTCAAAACAGAAACTGTCCATCAGTATCTTTTGAGATTAACTTTAAAACCATCAAAGGATGCATAGTGCAAAGGCTTATGGTCAAGGGTGGACTGTTATGTAGTATAGATCTATCAAAGACCTAAACCCCAAATCTTTAATCTAGACAACTGACAGATTATTTTTGTTCAAGACAAAATACTACTAATAGGCTGACACTCGCACTTGCCAAGAAGCAGAGCAAGAAGGGATGTTTTAAAAATAATTAAAAATGGAATTTTTCATTTTAGACAGATTCAGCAACATATGTTTACTTTAAGTGGGCCAAATAGGCTCCTGCGTGCTCTAAATCATGAATAATGAATTGATTCCCTTTGTCCACACTGTAAAAGTAAAGAATAATGAAGAGGATGTTGTATATAAACATCCATAACCTTTATTTTAGAGTGACTAAATGTGCTTTAGGTTAAGAAGATTGTTGAACTTCTGTATGACAACTTTAAAATGTTATTATTTTGCTTTTATACACAAAATATAGTAAAAATGTAAATGTGCATCTATATATGCTATTTTGTAGCTTAAGCAAGTTAGATATTATACTGCTACAAATTACTTATGTGCAAGAAAGCAATCTATTAAACCGTTATGGGTTTGGAGGCTGAACAGGACATTACACTAATACTACAGTCCTATTTTGTTATTTATGGGGTTAAGAACATTTACTGAATCATTAGATCCGTACAGGTCAAATTATTAAGCATTTTTCTGCAGTGCAGAAAATAAACAGAATAGAATCTCATAAAGGAACATGTCAAAACATGTCAAAAGAGAAAAAAATTAAAATCCTCCATATGTACATATAAAATGCAGAACTGCATAGTGTCATATGCAATGAAAAGGGTGCTGTTACCACCAAGGTCTTGGGTGTACTTTGAAATTTCCATTAAAGATCATCTTGCATCAGAAAGGCCTTCAGCATTACATTTATTCTTCTCACATCATGTGTGAAGCACCATGTGATTTTCTCATCTTTTCCCACAGTAGTACCTTCCACATTATTAGTGAAGGGAGAGAAAGGGTTGCCATGTCCTTTGCTAAGTAAGCATTTCATTGATATACTATGTTTGTAATGTAGAATAATTTAAACTACACATTATTTTCCTTTCCTTCGAAAAGCACAGTAACCGTTTCAGTAAAGTTCTAACTTGGAGATATATCCCTACTACCACTGTACTTCATAAATACTTTCTCTTAGAGAGTGTCTGTCACTCTATTTTACTGAAATAACTTGTGTTAAAGCAGTAATCAAGTACCTAAGGCAACATTTGAAGTTAGAATATGAACTGAATGTGAAGAAGGGAAGTTTTAGGCTTTTACGTATGTATCTTTAAAATTTTACAAAGCACAATTGGAATTCAGTATATATGGATCAAGTATCCCACAGGAAAAAAAAAATTAACTATTCAAAGTTGAAAACAAGTTTTAGAGTGTAGTCATGGTATTTAAAAGCATCAGAGAATCTATTTTGAAGGAAATTAAAGAATATTCTAAAGCAAAGTTTTAAAATTTATTTTTAAAGAGGAGCCATGTGGTTGAACCTAACCCAAAATACAGGGTTGTGGATGTGCCACATTAGAAGACCAGTAGCAATAACATTAAGGAATGCACAAGCATGTGTCAAAAGTAACCAAAATGAAACTGCTCTCTTTAATGCTATCCAAGCTCAGAAATATAAAACCTGAAATGGAAACAGTAGAGTGAAAATTTTCCACTGATGCTTACGAATATTTGCTCTGTGTGAACAAGTATTTTATGCATGTGAGGGTGTCTCTTTAAGGAATTTTATTTTATTCAGCTTCTGTGAGAGCTTTGGTAAAGGAGGTGTGTCTCATTAGATTTCTGTCATCCTTCTGCTGCAGTATTTTTAGTGTAACATGATCTTAACACTTGTGTTTCAGACCAGGCTTCAGAGCAGTGGAGCAGTGTTTGAGCTGACAATTCATAGGAATACCTGAAAGGATTGAGAATCCATTTCTTGCTCCTCCATCTATTCCAAATGTAACAAAGGAACCCTCTGTAGCTCCTTTAAATGGCAATGAGATGGCATAGGATTTTCTCTTTCTTAAGAGAGATGAAGATGCCACAGATCTTTAACCTTTAATCTAGGGAGAATGGGGCTTAAATCCCTTTTGAGTGCTGTATGTTGAGAGTCACTGGTATGCCTGGAAGTAACTGAAGAACCACTCATGGGAAGGAGGATTGAAGTCAGCAGGTTGTGAAGTGGGGATTTGGGTAAGAAGGGATGGGGATTGGGCCTTCCTACATGGCAGAGAGGCGCAGAGGACCATGAGATTATCTGGTAAAGTGTAGGTGACATTGCTCCTGTGAGAAGGGACAGCAAACATGGTCAGAAGTGCTTCCTGAAGACCCTTATCAGTAGCCTGCTGGTCCCCCTCCACTTGCTTTCAGCACTGGTTGTTGTCCTCCATGACTTGTTCCAGTAGAAATTAAAATCTTTTTTTCATCCCTAGACAAAGACAGTTGCCAGACTCCCCACCAGACTCTGGATCAGAACCATATTCCCCACCACAGCTACAAAGTAGGTGACATGAATTTGGCCTCTCCCAAACTCGTGGGGAGATCTCCAGCTCCTCTTCCTTGTTTTTATTTTCTTATCTGTTTATTTCCTTCAGCCCCATGGTGTGATGCTCTGCGGCCCAGTGGGCTGCAGCCTCCACTCACATGCCCATCTGTCGTGGCACCCAGCAAACTTCCCTGCAGGTTCATGGAGCCTTACTCTGACCCCAACGCCACGGGATATCCTTGCACCATCTCCCAAAGCTGCTGCCTGAAGACAGAAAACACTGTGACTCCATGGAATCATTCTACATCCTCCAGCTTTTTGGGTTTTAATTATTCATACTTCCAGCCTAATGCGTCTCAGTTTTCTGGGTAAATGATCAAGCTTTTATGCAAAGGGTGAGACGTGCAAAAAACCAGTAGAACTGGTTTAAGACTGGTTGTAAACTCCTGTGGATGTAAGATTTTCCACGGGATGGCAGTGTTTAGACACTTTTGAGACACTTGTGCTTGAGGGTTCTTTAAAACATCTTGACTGAGGTTTAGGTTGGAAGTAGGAATGCATTTCTGTTTTTAGAACAGTAGAAGGCTAATGAGAAATCAACAGTTTTTTCATAACTGGATTATAAAACTGTTGAGGTGTCTTGCAATACCTGTTGTAGAGGTTCATGCATGAGGATCTTGTAAGTGTTCTAGCAAATGACATAAGAGAAAAGTAATTGTCATGTCTATGTAAGCAAGTGAAGCAGTAATCATATTCTATCTGCCATATTAACCAACCAATGTGTTCTGGATGCTCAATTATTTAAAATTACACTGGTATTTTAACATTAACTGTTAAAAAGTAAAATTATTCAAGATAAAAGATGTGATTTTAATGCAAATGTCATGAAACTAAACCCCTGCCACTTATGCAGTCTAAATTTTTTAATGGGATCAACTTTATTCATGTGGAATAAAAAAAAGTTTTGGAAGGAAAAAATTGGATAAATCAGTTTTAAAAACCTGCCAACAACCTCCTCTCTCAACAAATCAGAATTTGGATGACAGTGCAGTTAAAATGAGATAAGAGATACCTAGGTGTTCTTTCATAATTATTCTGTAATATCTATATTTAAACTTAAAAATGAGTAATGCAACATGTGTCTTTACAGAAGTATTTCTGCAGCATCAAGCAAAAAAAGGAAGCTCTCCCAATTACTAGGAGATGGGACTGAATCTCCAATACAGTCTCAGGATTCCAGACAAGGTGAGCAAGGGTGTGAAGAGGAAATGTAATGTTTTTTGCCATAGACAAGTAAATACCTAAGAAGCACAGCTCCTGCTGGCTCAGAAAAGGTAATGATGTTAATAGTCTGTACTCCACTACCTGGTTTGGAGGAATTTATCTTTTTGGAAAACCAGGATTTATTTATATTTGGCAAAGAGAGAAGCGCATCAGAGTTTCATGTTTCATGAGGCTTTTCTAGATAGACTATTCTGCCCTTTTCCATATGTGAACCTCCACTACAGAGATGATAATATATTTTGCTTACTTTGCTTGGCACTAACTTGACTGGGCAAAGAAACCATTTTGGGTCAGCTGAACATGGAATTGATAGGGTGGAAGAGCAAAGAGATTGTCATTTCCCATGATCTCCCCCACTCCATGCCTTTTTCCTACAAAGTGTATGCATAAACAAGCTTGGTAAAAGCTGAATGTTCTTTCCCACCCTTCCCCATATTAGTTTGGTTCATTGTTTTATCAAGATAATAAGCTTATACTGATTGATAAAAAAACTTTATCAGGCATGTGGAGAAATGAATGAGCTTCTGTGAAGTGTGAGGCTCTCTCTGAATAAATAATTTGTAATGACTAGTTTACCTGAGTCATTTTACCCATATCTGTTAGTGAAAAATCTGAGTTGCTTGTTATTTTTTCAGAGTAAGTGATTTGTCTGCATTAAATCAATCTTTTAGAACACTTGTAATGAATGGCAACCAGATTTAGTAAGTTGCTTTTCTTTTGATATCTTTTCTTTAATCAGTGTTTCTTGATTGTAACTAGTCCTCTAAGTCAACCACTGCTGAAAGAAGACTAGCAGGCACTTCTGTATCAGAAACTGCTATTGCTGTTTTAAATACTGAAAGATATAGCTTTGAAACAAACTTTTTTGTGTGTCATTCTTAATAAAATCTCACTGACATGTGCATTGGAAAAAGGACAGAGACATGGGTGAAAATGGCATGGGGATAGTTTAGAAGTGAGGTGTGAATTTCTTTACTGTGGTGTTTTTCTATCTATCTATCTATCTATCTATCTATCTATCTATCTATCTATCTATCTATCTATCTATCTATCTTTACTCTGCTGTATGTCAGAAGTGGGGACTTGCAAATGAAGCTTGAGCCTGAAATGATTCTGAGGGCTCTGTCCTACTGTGCTGTCACTGGCTGTGGATGGATCTTAGTCATATGCTCAATGACATATTTTCTCCTATCCTTACTGCACTCTATTTATCTGTCTCTCTTATCACATTCTCCTCTGTCTTCATAGAATGTATAATATCTCAGAGAACTGGGGTTGACCCTGTCTGTCAAAGAATTCTCTAATGTAGAGGCCGAAAGCAGTACGGAGATCGACCGGATGTGTGAATGTGCTTGCTATTGGAAAACTGTGCCTCCTGTAGTATATTCTTCAATTCAAACCTGTAGTAGAGGGAATGGGATACAAATGCAATTATTTGCAGTGTTGCAGATGTACAGTAGAATTCATAGCTTTCCTTCTTCCACCCTGCCCCTCTCCCGCCAAAGGAAACACTTCATCCTTTTGGAGAAAATAAAAATTAGGAAGTTCTACTTGTGTACTATTTCGCAAATCAGGAAAGCTGAAAATTTTATTTCCTAGAGCAAGAGAATATAATACAGTCTTGCAGAATAACTGCAAAGTTAATAACATTTAAATATATATGCAGTGCATTTGTGATTTATATGTAAGTGCATTTATATAAATATATTTATGAAAATGTCTATGCAGGATTTTTGGCTAGTGCCAAAAGAAATAATTGAATTATCACTATCTCTCTACAGCAACTGTAAAGGACTGTGCTGCTGAAGTGCAAGAATATGACAGTGATGGACACAATGCAGCTTTGGAAAAATGCTGTCAAGCCCTTACATGGCAACCATATCAGACTTCTCAGTGGAACAGCTTATTTGACTCTTATTATGAAAAACTGTAAGCACTGTTTGCACTTGGGGAAAAAAAAAAAAAAAAGGTTTCTTCTGGGTTTTTCTGTCTTTTTTTAACTGTTGTCGTTTTGTAGGAATAAATGATGCGTTTGGCATCCCTTGTTCTTATTGGAAATAAGAACAGAGAAGGAGTATAACAGGTATAATGAAATATGAACTTGCAGGTGTATCAGACAAGATGAACTTGAGACTCTGGTTGAAATTAATGCCAGGTTTTCTGATTTCCCTTCAGGGATTTAGGGGCAAAAGAAAAGTGAGTTAAAATATATGGTAACTTTTGTTTATTTTGTCAAATGCATTGGGGCGAGTAATTACTAAGCATATGGCACCTTTTCCTCTAGTGGTTTAAAATATTAAAGGAAAATCTTAGAAATTCCCAGTATTACTTCTGGGCTCATACAATTTCAGTCTTAATAATTACAGACGTGTGTGTGTGACATGCAACTGTTTGATCAAAGATTTAGAGTTTTCCTGTGGTAATCAAACTGTAAATAATTTTGTTTTGACCACATGATCTGGAAAAGATCATTCCCAGTTCCCTTTATATCCCTGATTTTTCTCCATTCTAATATTTATCCTATGAACCATTTTAACAAATTCACCCTTTTCTACAGCATCTGGTTAGTACTTCTGGATTGGGGCAAAAAAATTGTCACTGTCTACACAAGACTTGCATAGCACAGTAAATTTTAATGCTCCTTTCACCCAACCTACCAAAACATCTCCTGGGAGCTGGGTGCATATCAGTGTCATCACTGGACACTAATGTTCCCTGTTTGCACACAGGTGGTAGGGCCATTACACATCTTACTAAGTCCCACACAACCCTTCTCCTCAGGTATTGATTGCCATGACAAGGGAGCAGATCTTTACACTCCTTGGGAGCTGGATGGACCCAGAAACCTCCAGCTGAGTTTGTGATATGAGTATTCACTCTAAATGGAAGTGGCTTCCAACTCCTGTTGCACTTTTAGTCAATGACTACATGAGGGCTGTGTGCTGATGGTGAGAGATTACACTCCTGCCACTACCCAGTTACTTGTTGCTTTCCAAACACCTAAAATTAAGGTTGTAGACACATTTTTTGTGAACAAAGGCTATGTGATGCTGTACAATGAAGTATCCCAATCATGCTCTGTTGCCATTACTGTGGGAGGGGATTGAGATGTTATTTGCAGAGGAAGTCAGTATTACTTTTAAGTGAGGTCAATGGCAGTGCTGTGCCAATGGCAGAAGCTCTCATGCTTCTCATTGCTTAGCGTAGATGGATTGATCCCATGCCTTCAAATTGCTGCACCCATTTGAGGGGTATTTCTCAGGTTAATTATAATTTTCCATTTTATTCATACAGTACTTGAATGTCTTAGCTATTTCATTTTCACAACAAAAATGCTGTTAGCTGAGGCAGATTCATTAGAAAAGGTTACTCTACCATTAATTCTGCCCTTCATTGTGTCTGCTTGGCACATCCTTGGGCCTCATCTGATCTTGGTGGTGCTCTATTCCAAAGATGTCTGAAGATTTAAATTCTGAATAGAAAGAGGAATTTGAAGCATATTTCTAGTAAGTATGTTTGTGGGGCAGAGATATCTGTTGCTATCTAAAAGTTATTGCAAATTTTGCTGTACTACTTGGTAAGACTCATCATTTTTTGTGCACTAAGAGCAAAATACATGTTTGCTTTTATTTACTGTAAATGACATACTCAGAAAATTATAATATGAAATATCTCTTTTGGAGCCATTGTTCCAAACACTGCAACTTGGAGACGTGGACATTTGTAGTTTTGCTTCTCAAGCTGCTTGCCTGTGTGTAGGCAAATAATCTGAAATTGCATTAAGAATATCAGCTAATGAGCTTGCTGACACCTAAATATGAAAAACTACTCATTTTCCTACTATGAAATATACTAATTTCCTATATAAATTAAAAAAACAAAACAAACTATTGTAGGAAAAACAGAGTAAGTTTTACTTGTTTAATAATGTTGGTTTCAGGAGATGGTAGAACCTTCATTATAATTTTAAATATGAAGTAACATATGACTTGGTAGTTTTGAAGTAGTTACAAAGTAGTTTTCTCTTTATTCCCAGTCTCAGGTAATCAGTAGTTGCTTGAAAGCGGACTTCTGATCAAAATTTATAAAACAATAATAAAGTCTGTATATTTCCTATGAAGTCTGTACATTTTGATTTTTCCAACTAGTAATGGAGGAGTAAGGAAAATCCATCTTCAGTAACTGTGTTAATGAGAGGTTCTCAGCAACATCATATAAGATTATCATGATCAAACTTCCATGAACAAGAAAAGCCAATATCTATATAAGAGAACCTTGCCATGTAGTTCTGTTATTTCAGAATTATCCATTGCTTAAATCAGAGGACTGGAAACATTGTTGGGATGGTGAGTTCACTGTCTCTAATAGAAAGATTTTTTGATACCTTTCCTTGTTTATTGTGAATCATAGAGACAGAATCCTCTTGCTCTTTGGGTGACAAATTGCCCTTTGAAGAAATAAAATACAGTTGCTTTAGCCAGAATAGGATGGACAACTTATGGTGAGGCTGGAGGGCTGGTACTGATAGCTTTTCTTTTAGCCTAAGTAAATCCTTATTGGAATCCCAGTAGCTTCTCAGAAGCACTTGCTGTGGGAATTCGTGAGCAAAGTGGGGAGTCTTGCTGGCTCACTGGCTCTTTGTCTGCAGCACTAGCTGTTTATAAACAGCAGACTGCTGTTTATAGCAGTGTTATAATGAATGATTGAATACACTAAATGGTTGGTTTGTGCTCTTAGGTGCACAGAGTTCCTTTATATGAGATTTGTATGTGAGGATTATGTAAGCCTCTCAACCTCTGTTTTCCAAACACTTTGATTTCAGACTGGAATTAGAGAATATTTTATATGTGTTTTCATTCTTACACCTTTGACAGTCTAAGAAGAAAATGCTGGTAGAACTTATGATTCTTATGATGTATTTTTAGCCCGTTTTGTCATGAAAAATCAGATGGATTTTTGAACCACGTTAAAAAAAAATAGGAGCTCAAGATGTAACTCAAGTATGTCAGTACTTAAAGTTGCTCTTCCTTCTCCTTGTTTTTGTAGACCTGCTGTAGGATATCACATTGTCACAGATAAAGGATTTAATTTTTCAACAGCAGATGATGCCTTTGTGTGCCAAAAGAAGAATCATTTCCAAATCACAGTTCATATTAGAATCACTGGACATCCAAAATATGTCAAAACTCAGCAGGGGAGGAAACCAATAGAAAAGTTTTACTTGAAAGCTTATGGCATTAAGGCAAGTTTGTCTCATCTTTGAGATTATTACTTTTAATTGTCCGTGTAATAAAGTAAATAATTGAAGTGGACTTTTTTCTTAATAATTTTTTGACCAAGAACATGTAATTAGCTAATGTAGGTTCTGTTCTCATCTTGAATATCTGCACGTATGCTTGGGCATGGAATGGGCCTCTAAATCTGGATTCAGGAAGCATCTTCTCTTTTGTAAATGAATGCACTTACTTTCCTTTTTTTTTTTTAATTATTTTGTTACGGTGGTTATTTATTTATTTATCCCCCTCTGTCAAATTACGTCTGCAAAAAGACTTGGGTCTTCAGATTAGATGTCAATTATCAATTGATCAGGAGTCAGTTCCTCTATTAATTTCTATGTCATTCCATTAGAAATGAGTGCATTTTCACTGTCTTAGGAACAATTTGCCTATTAATGTCTATTTCAATTTTTATGTGTTTGAAAATTTAATATTATTATTTTTGTTTTATAGGTTGAAGCTCCAAATCAAACAATTGCTATTGAACAGTCTCAATCAGATCGAAGCAAAAAAACTTTTCATCCTGTTAAGTAAGATTTTTGAGAAAATTATTCCATTTTATTTCAATATGTATGATTGGTTTGAAATATGAAGTCATTGTTTCTTGAAATCTTACAGTATCTCTAAGCCAGTTTTCTGATTTTTATCCAGATTTCATTGTGGTTGTACACACAGAATCATAGTAGTAATATATACCTGGTCACACTTCATTAAGGAAAATTTTCAACAGTTATACAGATATGTTAAGTATGTCTATCCAAAATATTTATATTCAGCTAGAAACATTCTTTTATGCTGCTTCGAGCTGTAAGGCAGATGCATTTCCAATCTTAAAAAATGACAGAATGTTCCTGTCCTATATGAGCATGAGATACACTTACAGTGTTTTTTTAAAGGGTGGGTGCCTCTGCTAGAAATACACATGCAGCATCTTTCTGGAGCTCTGCCATTCTTGAGCATTTAACTCCCTGGCAGAATCAATGTTTATTCTTCTGGCATAAGTTTCCTATGTTGGAACTGCTCTGTCCTCTATAAATAATTAAATAAGCTTTAAAATACAAAGAGAGAAGACAGTGTTAAGTTAGACAGGACAGTGCTGGGATAAAGGCTGCACTATATTATCACTTAAATTGAACTTTGAGCTTGGAAGAAGAGCTTGATTTTCACTAAATTGCCTCTCTCATTACATTTTTCTTCCTTTTGTGTACTGATAAATAGATTCTGTGTGTATGGAAATTATTTTATGTGGGACTGTTTGGTGAATGGCAATTTTGTCTATAGAGACTCTTTGTATTATTTGTCACTTACTGGAGGACTACGATTATGTATTTGAGACATAGGTGTCTACTGTGTGCTTCCAGACATGTAAATTAGGTGCAGATGAAAAGAAGGACAAGCAATAAGATCTATTAATTTTACTATGGAAATTCAGGCCCAATAATAAGCAAGCAGTTATTAATCCTGTCAAGCAGCAAATAGCCTTCATATGGAGTTTTATTACATTCAAGACTGTGTACAAACAGACCAAGAAACATAAGACTCTTATTACTAAGAACAGTTTTCTACTGCTGGTGCTTTATGCTGTTTTTCTCCTTGATGTAGTCACTGTTTTTAATACATTTTCAGAAACCAAGGTTACTGCATTTTTACTGTGGTTCCTCTGTTTTATTGATTTGTCAGTTTTTCTCAGAACTGTTTTAATGAGTTTGCGGAAACCTGGTTTGAGCAGATTGATCTCCAAAGTCTTACTTCCCTGATCTTGTTTCCTTTTCTGTTTTAGAGTTGATCTGCCAGGGGACCAGATAACTAAAGTAACACTGGGACGGCTGCATTTCAGTGAAACAACAGCAAATAATATGAGAAAAAAGGGGAAACCTAATCCTGACCAGAGGTATTGCTATGGCTATTTGGCCTTTGTGTTAGAAGTAGAAAAAAGAAGGTCTACATCAGAATGGAGCCAATATTTGTGAAAAATCTCTGCTATCAAATCTGTGGTTTTTTTCAAGTTCTCTAATACTTGACTTGTGCTTAAAAACCTCTTTCTCTACTGTCCCAGAATGATGTGAGAATAAGACACCCCAAACTTCATCCTCATGGTTAGAGATAGTTTCAGGAAATTGTAGCCAGAATAATAGCTGACAAAATCAGGAAGCAAAACCACCCCAAATAATGATAATTTTCTTCTGAGGCAGGAAAGGTTTTCATCTTTGAGGCTTCATTACTTAAATTTGTGAAAATTATTGTATTCTTTGCTAATTTGCAGTGATTGTGGGGTTTGTAAGAGCATGTTTCTTAAGAGAGAAGGAAATACTTTTTCTTTCATGTTGTAAGAAATATGTTTAGAAAACATTGTCTGTCTTTTTATGTTTCAATAATAACAGCTGTATTTAAAACTTTTTTTTTTTCTGTGAGAAATAATTACTTCAATTATTGTCTTTATTAAATCAATTTCAAATTAGATACTTCATGCTGGTAGTTGGACTGTATGCTGTCTCTCAGGACCAGTTCTACTTACTATCTGCAAATGTCTCTGAAAAGATCATTGTGAGGGTATGTATAAATTTGTATTACTTTTATGTAAAAGTATTTACGTTTTGATATTCACAGGAGATTGAGGGGTCATGATTCTTGGGGATAAAAATTACCATTGAGTCAAAAATATTGATGAAAAAAACCTAAAGTTGCATGTTGTATGACTATGTTACCTTTTAATGATCAGAAATTAAAGGTAAGTAGAGCTATAGAAGGATTTTAAAAGAAGGGTTATTATGAGTTCCTATATAAAATATGTTGATTTTTTCGAGACTTTTTTTGTATTTGCAGTGAAACAATTTACTTCACTGGCCAGGAATTTTGTAAAAGCTTCCATTAGCTGGACTCTTCATTTTCCAAGGAGGATGAGAAGGGGGAAAAAAAAAAAAAGAAAAAAAAAAGGAAGGAATGGAGATCAAGCAGATCTAGGAAGTTTAAGACCCATAGCTTTGCTTTTCCAGTGTTTCCAGAGTGTCCCACCTCTCAATTCGATGGTAGAAATATAGGTTTCAAATTTACAAAAGGAAGAATAATCTCTTTTCCTCCTAACTGTTACTTTTCTGGTTCACAGGACATTTTTCTTTTAGTACTCAGCTTTAGCCTACAGTTAGACTAAGAAGAGAGAAAACCCCCAGATCTATGATGTTAACAAGAGCTATGGTGAATTAGGGTTAGGAGAGAGAGAGAAGACACAGAGCCCCAGAATGAGTGGGATTGCAAGGGGACTGCCAAGGGAAGGTGGGGGCTGCTGAAAGCTTCCAGTCCCAGCCCCTTTTTCTTGTGATCAGTAGGTGGTGGCTAATGTTTGAACTGGGCATGGTCTGGAGTTAGAGTTATTTCTAGGGTGAATATTATGTTTAGGGCCTAGAAGGGAAATATGTAAGGTGCCATGTGGCGAGGCTGCCAAAGATGGAGAGGGCCTCTGGAAGATTGCAGTCTACTGAACTTTTCCATGTGGGTCAGTTGAGGAGCTGCTTCTTGTTTGTGTGGACTCTTTCTAGCCCTCGGCTTATGGTGAGGAATAGGCTGGCATTTTGGCTTGGAGCCGAGCAAGACCAAAAGCTCTGGTGTGTTAAATGGAGCTGGGAAGAGGCTTCTAAAGAAAGCTGAGGGCTGTCAAAAGCTGGTTTTTTTCAGGTCATTGCTTGCATCCTTTTTGGCAGCCCATCATCTGCCTAGGCTTACGACTATGATCTGTTTTAGTATTTGGGTTTGGAGAGAGCCAAAGGGTAAATCTCCAGCATGTGAGGTGTTGCTCAGGGGTTTCCAAGGGAAGATGGAGGCTTTCAGATGGTTTCAGTCCTGTCTCCTTTTTCATCTGAGCATCCTCTTGTGCCATAAACCCTTTTTCTATAGTTAGAGTTAGGTTGGGGGGCGGAGCGTTATGGCCCAGAGCTCATTTCTGGGTGGAGTTATAAAAAGGCTTTGAAAGCAGTATGTGGAGTACAGCAGTTTTTTGCCCTACTGAGAAGTTTTATCATCCTGGCTGCTGTTGTGTATTTTTTGCTTCAGGATGCTGAAGCAGTGTTTGCATCATTCCTACATATATTATATAGTTATTTTCCTTTATTTGTCCGTTAATTTCCACAATCCTATTTTCATCCGAATTTCTCTTTCTGGATCTGACAGTGTTACAGATATAGCATCATTAATAATTTGGGGAAGCTGTTGAATTTTCACATTTGTCTCATACTTGTTACTTTACAAGATATATATAATTTTATGTAAGATTCAGAAATTTACATTTTCCCGCTTTTTAAATATTAAATTCCTTTGAAAATTCAATGAAGTGGGCTCCTTCAATGCATGTGAGACAGTTTTTGAACAGGAATTCATTGAACGAGATTTTTCAAACCTGGCCATTATTTTAGACAAAGGAAAAAAGAAGGCAGTGAGGGAGAAAGAAGGCAGTAAGGGAAAAAGATCAAGAGGCTCTGGTCTGAAGTGGTGAAAATATCAACAGGAAAGACAGAAGGAAAATAAAAGTGATTTTCTAGCTGTCTAACAGGGCTTCAGCGGTAGGGTAAAGGGAGTCAGCCACTGGCTACCTTCAAGTGGCAAAGCCATGCAAATGCACTGCGAGAAAAAGCAGCTCATCATCTGGCCCTTTATACACTGGACACAACAGAGCTACCAGCTGAGTGGTGCTCGTCAGGCGTATCAGATCATGCTCCAATTGTGACAAACAGTGGTGGCTACACAGTGCCAGGCCTTGTAGCTGGCAAAGCCTTGTGAAAGCCTAGGTTCTTTTTATCATGATTGTGCTTTGGCCTGAATTCAAAGTTAGAAGAAACCCCAAATAAACCCAGAATTAACTATTGAAATCAAATGCCTTTTCTTGTTAGACACATTCTGTTGTTTTATTGGTGTTCTTTAAAACACCATCTTTCCTTAACATGAAATTTTCAATATGAGTTGATTTAAAACATTACAGGAGGATTTTGTGAATCACATGTGTTTTAATCTCTGCTTTCGTTTCTCTTTTCTGACTTCCAGTCTCAGCTGAAATTTAGTTGTAGATAAGAATGGTTGTGTGGTATAATGTCAGTGTTAAAATTTGGAAAGCTTTGGCCATTGTCAATTTAGCTTAAGGTGCTAGTAAAGTAGAATTCAAGGGGAAAAAAGCATGGAGGTCAGTGGTGTGCGAGCAGAAGCACTTAGAAGTAACTCCACTCTGTTTTTTTCCATTAGTGTGCAAAAAAAGCTCTTGAATACAGTTTCAATATTTAAGATTTGGCTTTTCATTTTCCCCAAATTTCTAATAGAATAAACAATAGTTCATCTATGCTATACTGTACCTTTAAGCAAAAAAATTTTCTTCCAGGCATCTAACCCGGGGCAGTTTGAGAATGACAGTGATGTGCTGTGGCAGCGAGGATGCGTTCCAGAGACGATAGCCTATCATGGTCAAGTAGGAATTAACACAGACGCACCAGACGAGGCACTGGTTGTCTGCGGAAACGCAAAGGTTATGGGCAGAGTCATGCACCCATCTGACAGCCGAGCAAAGCAGAATATCCGGGAGGTGAGGGCCGTGCAGTATTTAGGGCACTTCTGTTTGCGCCACACCACAGGTTGTTCTGACTCATGAAGCAGCTCCTCTATCCTGGCTGTGCTGAAAAGCTGGCTTCAAGAAACCACATGTACCATTGTGCTCTGTAAAACTATCACCTACAGACTTTGGAGAAGTCTGTAGAAGCTGGGAGTTGTCAAACACAAGGGTAACTGGCAGTACAAATGCAAATAGCGCTCTGGTAGTGGGGAATGGGAAGATTGTATATTTTAGTGTGATGACTGGCCAAACGACTGTGTCAGGCTAGTTGCTCTCTCAGTGGTGTCCTAGATGCCGTGCTTAGTGTTTCAACATATAAATCCTGGTATTTTTCCAAATAGGTCGATACAAATGAGCAGTTGAGAAGAATAACACAAATGAGGCTGGTGGAATATGACTACAAGCCTGAATTTGCATCTGTTATGGGCATAAAAGATACCCATGAAACAGGTATAAAGTCAGCTTTGTTCCCATTTTTCATTAGCATCTACTGATATTTATTTTGCCATAGAGTCTTTGAATATCCTGCTATTTCATCCTCATTTTTTAGGTTACTGCAATTGCATGCTTTGCTGTGTATCTCTTGCGGTACAAAAATGCCAAAATTAGGTTTTGCTTGTAATTTTACAATTTATGTTTCAATTTTTAAAGATGAGAAGCTTATTTTCCAGAAGTTTCATGAGAATGAAGTATGTGCTTACAAGCAATTTTTTTCTTTCTGCAAAGAAATGAGAATTCTAAAATTTTCTGTGTTTGTGGGTTTTTTGGTTATGTTTTGGTTTTGGCTTTTGTTTGTTTATTTGTTTGTTTTTGTGGAATGGAGAAAAAACCCTGAAATCCTGGATTTTCCCACCACAGAGAAATTCTAGATCATTTTTTGCATTGCCTGTAGTTTTTAGAATGGTCAGCAGGTATGCCATTGTGTTTCCTGACATTAGTTTTTGTTACCTCCTGAACAGGAATAATAGCCCAGGAAGTGAAGAGGCTTTTACCTGAAGCTGTTAGAGAAGTTGGAGACGTTGCTTGTAATGATGGAGAAAAAATAGAAAACTTCCTCATGGTTGACAAGGTATGGTCTTGGGGGAGAAAGTGAGGGTGTGTATTTAGACTGTTCTTTCATGTGGGGATCTATGAACACATGCTGTGTCCCATCGAACCCTGTAGCCCCCCACATGTGTTACAGAAACGGCGTTCAGCAAATCATTGAGAAAAACAACCACCAGCAGTTAGTAAAGTGTCACCCTGGTTTTTCTGAGTTTTTTAAAGCCTTTTGATTGTTCATAAAATGGAGTCAGACCTTTTAGCTACTGTACAATATTAGGAGCAGTTTCTACATTTTCCCACACATGTAACATAAACAAATCCTTTGTTTTTCATTCTCTGTCCTTTGTTTGCATATTTCTAACCTGAAAACAATTGTAACTGACAGTTGGTCTGGCCATTTGGCTAGGAGGTGAAAACTCCAGAAGCCAATCCACAGCCAGACCCACAAATGTATAAAAAGTAAGAAATAAATAGGCAGGGGGGCTCTCGGCCTTGGCTCAGCCCTGAGCTCTCTGAGAGGAACTCTCTGCCCTGCGAGGTCTCTCGACTCCGTGTGGTTGCTTTGCATATCCCGACCACAGTAAAGGGCTGAATCTTTTAATGAAAAGAAGTATCTATATTAAAAACTGATTACAATACTACATGAACGTACAGTTGAAAAGAAAAAGCCCTAACTTTTCCGAATAAAACTGGATAGTGATTTCACAGCATTGGTTCAACAAGTGGTACTCCAAAACATTCTTTTGTATTTAAGTGTTTCAGTTAATTAAGTATTCCACAAGTGAATTAAGCAAAGACAGTATTCAATTTGCTAAAAAAAACAAAAAAACCCACCTTCCTTACTCCAATCCTGGTATAATGTCCACATACCAAATCCAAGTGCGAGTTCCATGTGTAGGATGGGGGTTTTTTTTTAGTTTTGGCTATCTGAAGTGGTTTTTATAGGTTCAAAATCATGTGCTATGGAATGGCACACAAAATAGTTACCATGCTTATAGGTTGAAAACACTGCCACGATATTGTTCTGTGCTTGCTTCTCCTCCTTCTCCTGTAGAAATATGACTGCAAGGGACTGTCAGTCCCAGAGTCCAGTCACACAAGGCTGCAGACAGCACTTGTATCAAAGCAGCCCCTCTGCTGAGTGCTTGTTCACTGTGTGCCGAAGACCACTTCCCAGCCTTTTCCCACTTGTGGCTGATAATGAGAAGAGGGAGGTTTTAGAGAAAGGAAGGAGACCTTATCTTGTCTGGATGATATAATGAATGCAATCCTGCATTCATTATCATAATGCATTCTTTCATTATTTTATAGAAAATGCATTCACACCACCAAACTTGTAGAAAATATCTACAAAAATACTGTATTTCACTCGTCATCTTTTGATAGGCTGTAAATAATTTAAATTCATAGGTTAAATTTTCTAGGTTATATTCCATATAAAAGAAGTATTAATTAGATGCCTTGAATAAAGCTGTGGAAAGAGCACTTCTGGAGATACTGTTGAAAAGGAGACTTATAGAAAATTTGCTCTTTTTGGTCAGGGGTTCCAGCTTGTGGCTGATTTCTACATGCTAGTAGAAGAGCTGTGGTGGTAGGTGACTCCAGGTTAGTTTTGCCCTTTAGGCCTTCCTATTATATTGTATAACAGCTGTCATGTAGCATCATTTGCATTTTTGAGTGCCTCCAAAATTTCTTTGGGGTAGTTGGGTTTTTCGTCTGACAGAAGCTGAGGTTGGAGAATTGAGCTTTGGATTCATATCTCTCCCTTGCTGAAATATCACACAAAATACCATCTCTAACAGTGTCTCACCGCACTGCTGTTTGGGCCCATCATTCCCTTTCTTCTCTGTACCTTGGGGCTCTGGAGAGTGCTTGCCAGGATGTCTTCCAGAGATGCGACCTACAAATGGAGAATGCCTACTTTCTATTCATCCCTGTAGGGTGTGACTCTGCTGTGTATGTGGCCCAAGCAGGAATGGATTTTTACAGCAATGGCTTAGCATTTTCTTGACTCCTTGTCTAGATCTGGATCTGCGATTACTTCACAGGCACTGTGGTACTTTAATATGCTCAGATAAATCTGTGCTTTCTCCTCTTTCTCCTAACGCTTGTAGCATGTCAGTTCCATGACCTTTGGGGTGACAGGATCAGGAGAGATCTGTGTCTAACAGTTTAGGGTTGATATTGAATTCAGAGATTTGGAATATGTCTTGTTGTGGTGGAACATGTGATTTAAATTTCTGGAGCTCCCAGCAGCTTGAATAGTAAATGGAGAGTGCTTCATATTTTTTCTTTCAGTTTGGCAGGTGATGAGACCTTGAACTTTGTTATCTCATATTCCCTGTTTATTTCCAGATAAGTAGGGTTTTGGCTGGTGTTGCATCTCTTTGTCAGTTTAGAGCTGTTGAACTCGCTAAAATTAATTGATCGCCTTATACATTTGAACCAGGCTCTGCTACTTTCTAGAGAAATGTCTCAAGTATGTGCAATTTATTTTTTTGACACAGAACCTTTTCTTCTCAGTCTCACTGTGCTCAGTACTTTGTCACTAGAGGGACAGTAAAACTCTGATCAGTTTTTTCTCCCCTCAAATAGATGGGTTTTTTTCTTCAATATGTGAGGGGAGCAATTTTCTCAGCTAGTTGAAGACACCTAGACGCACTTCATGCTTGATTTGAAGACAATGGAAGGGGCAGCTGCTATGTATCATTGATATGAGGGCAAGTGTCCATATAAGTGATTTCACAATTCTAGGCACAAGAGATTATTTTGAAGCCACTTTTTATTTAAATGGGCTGTTGGTATTTTGGCAGTAGGGAAGCTTGTTACTTGCCACTGATAATGTGCTCTGATTCTGATTACATGAAATGCTGTCTGGTTTTGTGGAATGTAGTCACCTTTAAAAGAAAGGTGTGTGTGGCTTTTACAATGTGAAAGGCAAAACTGCTTTTCCCTTACTTCTGCATAGCTTGACCAGACTGGAACACTTAGCAACATTAACTGCAGTAATGGCTTCATCCAGTGGCACATGTCTGGTTGCACATTAATATGAGAAAGCCATTCTTTCAAACACAGCAAACAGTACTCTTCTATTATGCTCCTGCAGTGGAACAGTAGCCATTTTTGACTCAGAAACGGATAAAATACTTACTACTTGGATGGTTATACTGAGGGCTTCTCCAGCAGCAGATGGATACCTAGATGATAAGCAGGAGTAGGAGAATAGGAGGCTTTTCTTGGTATAATATCCAGAAGGAGTAAATGTAGGGTGTCTGAACTGTTTTAGTTGCAGAGATGAGCATGGTATTAGAACCTACAAGACTTCTATAAGAGACTGAAGAGGCTGAAGGGAAGAGCAAAATATTATACAGTCACAGCTTGACATCTGGTTTGGTTTTTAATCTGTTTCACTTATCTCTGTGATATTAACATTATGTTGCAACATGGATCGAAAATCTGGTTTGTCTGAGCCTACCTAATGCCTGTAGGGAGATGGTTGGATGTACATTTTTCTAAGGGATTCTAAAATCTTTGTTCAGCTTCAGCACTGAAAATCAAGTAGTAGATGCCTGTTGGAAGAGTATTAAGGTTTCAACATAGTATGAAGGTAAATTCTTGGTGTAAAAGGCTCTTTAGCTTCTTCAAATTTTTCTGCAAGTCCTCATTTTCAATTTACTCCAAATTAAATGTCCACCAAAAGGGTTTTATGGTCGTACATGCATGCCATCTACAGTGAGATAACTTGTGTTTATATAGATGAATTCTGCATTCATTTCTTCTTGTTACATCTGATTGATGAATATATTATGTATCTATTTTGGTCATTGTTTTCTTCTCAGGATCAGATCTTTATGGAGAATGTTGGTGCTGTAAAGCAGCTTTGTAAACTAACAAACAATCTTGAAGTCAGAATAGAAGAATTGGAACAGTGGAACCGGAAGCTGGCCAGGCTGAAACGGATGAACAGTTTAAAATCAACAGTCAGTGAAGAGAGCAAAGTCAGGTACCACTGGCTGGGATGTTCTCTAATAGTTGTCACACAAATTGTTGCAGCGATCTCTGCGATAGAAGTGAAAACTGATTTTGCTTGACAGTAGAATTCAGCTATTTTCCAGTACTGAAGTTGTGCAAAAGACCCCAAATTTCTCATATATCTTTTAGTCACTGAGAAAATAAATGTTTGGAATGGCTGTTAAAATGCAGTCATTTTTGTTATTGCTTCTGTTGCATAAAGGGTAAATTATGTCCACTTACAGCTCTGGGACTTGGAAATTGTTTCTAAGGCAAATCTGCAGAGCTTCTTCTGCAAGAAAGAATCTTCATTGGTGCTTCAGTGGAAGTGATGAACATTTCCTGTTTCTAAGCCATTTCCCCAGGTTTTCTTCTACATCAAATGTATCATTTAAGAGTGTTCACCTGAATGAGTTAACTGGAGACCTTTGTCCTTGAAAATGAATCTGCTGACACTTCTGCCTTTCCCTTTGTAAATTCAAAAATTGCAAAAGCAAGTGACATTAACACATTAAAAATGTCTTTTCTTCATTGATTAGTTGCTGAAGCATTTGATCTTGTTATTAAGGAGATCTTGTCTCTTACAGCAGGTATAGTCGAGCTAATAGTCTCTTGCCATCAATAAAATCAGTCCCGCTAAAATCCAGGAAGGTGAGTGAAATTAAATCCTTGTCTGAGTCATTCAGTGTGATTTGCTTTCACTTTCTCATACCTATATCATAGTATAGGAAGTGGATACCTCTTTTCGAAGGGATCATATGAATGAGGAAATACATATATTGACCTTTCTCAAGACAGTCTTCCTAGGCTGCCAAGCCCTGTTCCTTAAGGTGAACCAATGCTCATTTGCCCACCTTGCTTTTGCCAGTGCCAAAAGAGAAAATAATAGGTCAAATATGCTTTGTACCATAATGACAGTCAAATGCTCCATCATCTAAGATTATCCTACTTGTTGGGAAAGTGCCTTTCTTCTGTATTTATACCTGTCCTACTTTAACACACTGAAAGCTGCTGAGCTTTTAGTTCTGGACATTTACTGAGCTCTTAATTTGATTTTGAATTACTTCAAAAGTATGAAAAATGGCAGGAAGAAAGGACAAGGAGCTATTATTTTTATCTATCCTTTCTTCCTTTGTAATGTTTGTGCCCCCACACTATCAACAATGCACAGTGCACTCACAGTCTTAGGGAACTTTTAATTACTGAAGTTTTTCTCTGTAGATGTTGACCCCTGTATAAGGGTGACCATGAAAGAAACAAGGGTGATGTAAAATCAACCTAGTGTAGTATTTCTTCATCTACTAGTAGTTGCTTAGATATGTGCCACTTGAATTAAACAAACTTTGTTTTTACCCTAGGTTTGTTTGTCAAAGACCAAAGAATCTTGCTCTGTGAAGATTTTCCGGGTGACTATAATAGCTTTGCTTGCTATTATGGCACTATGGTAACAATTAATTAACAACAATTTGAGTTGTTTCTCCTTTCCCCTTTCTACTTACCTGAAAGAATATAGTACATTTTCTTCTTTTCTCTTCCTACCCGAAGAACACAATGTATTAATATTAACAATGAATATCCCATCTAATATTGAAAAGTTGAAACCACTGTATAAAAGTAAGGTACTCATGTGATGATCTCTCTCCATGTCACAATGTATGGTGCACTTTAAGTGTACCTCAGTGGCTTGTACTACAGGTGCAAAACTGGACTCTGCATGTTTTATCCAATCATTCTGTGCCTAAATACAATTTCTCATGTACAGAGTGATTCTGTTGTGTGAAATGAAGCTGAACTCAATCCCACTGTGGTGGGCAATTATGTGACTGAAAATTTAACTGATTACATTGGACTTATGACAAGGAAGGTATGCTCTGGACTTCTGAGGTTGCCTTTTTCTGTCTCCAGTCCAAAAACCTGTGGCTTAAAATCTCTTTGTGGCCTGAGTGCTTTGACCTGGTGGTGTGATTCTGTTTAGGTTGGAAACTGCATGTATTTTGTGTTGAATACAAGTATATGAACACAATACTGTTTACAAGTATCTAATCTAAACCCATTAAATTCAGCTGAAATTTTTCCCATTAAAGGGAAAGTGATCAGATAGTTAACACTTGCATGACTGTGTTTTGTCACAGTGCAGTCAAGGTATCATTCATATTGTGTTGCACAAAAGATGGATGTAAATCCACAGAACAATTCTCTTTCTACAGTGCTTTGACAATATGGAGCCTGTATTTACTTAGCATTCATGACCATCGTTTTGAAAAAAAGCCGGCTTACAGGCAAGTATTAAATTATAATTAGTGAATTCAAATTAGTAAAATCAGTAATAGGCTGTGGATCAATTTGTTTTGATCCTCAACTCTAATGTCCGTTTCTTAATGAATTGTTTTTCTTCATCAGCAGTACCTCAAGTTCTGTTCTAGTCTCTCCCTCTACCACCACAGCAGGTACTGTGTCTCTGCGGGTCTGCATACACATAATGGGCTATTATAAAATGTCACTACACAGCATTTGTGAGAATTATATTTTGGTGTTTTGGGTTTTTTTTCTTTAGCATTGCCGAGGGAAAGCACAGTTTCTCAGAGCACACAGCCCATCAGCAAGATCCCTGAAGTGAATTTCTGTGACATTTTGCCTTGTGACAAGGTGTACTGCTGTCCAATTCATCAACCAAAAGTCAAATCTCTAAATTATGAAAAATACAATGCAAAAGAAAAATGTAAGTTGAAAACTTAATTATTTATAATTTGAGCAGAGACTGTATGAAAGTGTGGGGGAAGGGGCAAGAATCTTTAAAGGTAGTTTTCTACAAGGTAGTTTTCTACAAAAGAGCTTAGCCCAGAGGATCTAAAAAATCTTGATATAACTAATCATCACTACAGTCAATATGTTTTTGAAAAATCCGGCCTGGTTACCCTTAAGAATTTGGAGCCCTAAGATGTTTTGTCTGGTGTCACTGTTCTTCCTGGACATTCTTGGTAAATTATTTCATGTGAACTGAAAAGTCACTAATCCCTTTAATTTACCTTTGGCTGCAGTTGGATGGGAGTTGATTAGGGGGAGTAGAGAATGAATTAACAGATGCAAAACCCCCCCAAAAACTGAATTGTGTCAAAATATGGTGGTATTACATCTTTTCGATGGGCAGAGACAGAATACCAACTGCCTGAAAACATAAGACTTACACTTAAAACTCTGATTGTTAAGGCAGGGGGTTTGAGTAGCATTATTTGAAGGCAGAGCTCTATAAAATAAAATACTTTCACTGGAATGAATTCTTTTACTGATATTGTGTGCCATATGTTATATTTGTAGTGTAGGAGAAGATGTCTTGTTTACAACTTTTATAATATTTTAAAGAAAGGGTTAATGCATAAAGGTATGCATAAGTTGCAGGAATCTGTATTCCTCTTTCCCGGTCCTTAACACTTCCAGTGGCTGGAAGCAAGTGTTAATAGTACTAAACCAGCATTCATCCTCTTCCTATCTTGGCCTTGGGAGCAATTTTTGCAGCACAATCGACAAAGTGAAGTGAAACTGGGGATGGATGAAGTTCAGCCTCTGAAGTACAAATGTCTGCCAGGGCAGGCATTACCAGTTGCTGTGACAGTCTGAGCATGACCTGTTTCAGTGGGACTCACCCACTGGCCATTCTTTACTCTGCAGACAAGCTGTATCTGAGTGGTCCTTGTGATTCTTGTGATCAGCGCTGCAGTGCCCTGTGGCAGACAGAGGTCAATGCAGTGCTTTAAAGAGGTCATACCTCAGTGATTTGTATTGCTCTGAAGCCTGAAAGAGTGTTGATTAAGGAGACATTAATCTCATTTATAAATGAGGGAATTGTAGATGGATGAAAATGAAATATGAAAACCTTCTATCCTCAGCTGGCTGCTTATGGTATTAGGTGGAAAGAGAAGATAAGAATAAACACAAAGCATTACCTTCTCAAGGTCTTATGCTCCAAATAGCATTAAGAGTGGATCCAAGAGTGAAAAATCATCACAGTACACAAGCTACTGAAAGATTTCAGTTCTGCACAAGTTTAATGAACCTGAATATATCCGCAGACGGAAGGTAACAATGTCAATATGAAATCCAAACAGAAGGAAAACCAACAAGCTGTTTAATGTAGCTGTAGCCAAGATAAATGAAAGAGAAAATGTTTTCAGAACAAAAGCTAAGAGTTAAATATGGGGACTAACCAAGATAAAAAATGGATACTTTAGAATCAGCTAATTAGTCTGATTCATGGAAAGGTAGAACTGTTTGAAATTGCAATTAATTAAAAAAAAAATTACTAATTTAGGAGTTATTACAGACCTTTTCCTGCTCCACAATGCAATACCTGAATTTGGTGGATGCGGACTATTGCGGACTGCATCCTCTGTAGCTCCAAATCCTTTGCATCCTGGATTTGCTGATGAAAAGGCTGTTTGGAAAGTTCAAGTAGAAACAAAAACATTCATAAGCATGAGAAAATTCATTGAACAAAGACTCAGACATCTTTATGTCATCTAACTTAATGTGACTTTTTTTCCTCGTATTTTCTTTTAACTGATTTCTCTGGAGGAGTTAGGCTTTTGAATTTCCATTGATTTCATTGGAATTGAGGACTGTGAATGCCCTTCAGCATTTGGGCCTTTTCCGCTCTCTGCTTTCATGCCATTAGTGCTCACTGCTCTCCCCTTAATGTTAAGTGTCACCAATAACCAGGAGCTGTTCTTGTTTCTCCCCAGGGTCTCTGCCCTCACAGTAAAAGCTTGGAGAGAGTTCCTGCTGTATTTTTGTCAGCCTCATGCATTCTCATTTATTGCCTTCAGAGGGTAGTTAACAGATTCATAGTAAAGTACCACCACAATAAGAAATCATCAGCAGATTTTTCCCACGCTGCTTACAGAATATTACAACTCACTTGAATTAAAACCATTGAGTATTTGAGAGAAAAAAACCTCACATTTATTGCATGAGTTTTTCTTAATCTTATCTGATGATGATGGTTTTCCTCATTACATTCTTGTTATGCTTGTAGGTCTATATTTGTTATTTAATTGGATCTTCACACCCCGCATGGGCCTTTGAGAAAGCCCTCAGTTTTACTGTATGTGAAAGAGTGGAATTTTATTTACAATTTATTGAAGGTTGCTATGGTGCTTTGTGGTAGTTCTTGGTTTTCTCAACTGGCACCTTGTATTCAAAATTCAGATTGCAATATCTGAAAGAACAATGAAATGGTATTTTTATGATGAGTAAAAACCCAAGTGAAAATCAGGTTCCATGCTGGTTATTGACTCAGTTTAAATAGTTGAAATCTTAGTGAAGTAAATCTGTCTTTGTCCTGGGTTTTGTACAAAATTCTGATACTGCTTAATGCTTTCTTCCACCATCTGCAAAAGAATCACAGTTTTAAGTGTCCACTAATTCTAAGTTTTTAATAAATATTCCTACTGACACTTACATGGGCTGAACTATTTTATCTACATAGAACAATCTTTTATCTCTACTAGGGGATATAGGTTTTCTACATAATAGCTCTCTGTTATTGAAAATAAAAAATTACAGAGTTTAAGGTATTGCTAGCATATCTGGACTATTAAGAGAAATCATGAGGAAATGAATGTGTGATGATTCGTTTGTGAATTAAAGGGAGGAATAAGAGAATGAACAGACTTTTATTAGATCTGCCCCAAGATGAATATACATGTATAAGTGATTGCATGTGTCCAGTAGCCATTTCTCTAGGTGTGTGGAACTCTATAATGAAACGGAACAGCAAATGACTACTAAATGCGGCAGTTACCACCAAATCTGGCAGAACCTGTAGATCTGTATGATGAGCTACTAACTAGGAAATGGATTCAAGGAATAACTATCAGCAGTATTAGAGATTTATTTAAAAAACCCCACAAGACAGATTAAAATCCCAAAGATGATTTTGTATTATGTTGCCTCTGGGCCCTTGGATTCCAGTTGTTAATGTTGCTCCATGCTCTTGGTCACCTACTAGCATGAAAAAAGTCTGGATTTTCTTATTTCCCAATACTGAAATGAAATCCAAATCTGGAATGAATAAGAAAACCGTAAGGTCAATCCAGCTGTCTTGTTTCAATCTCAGTAATAATGCATTTTGATTCCTGCTTCCTTTTTTGAAACAGTCTTTCTGAAATCAGAAAGTTTCCTTTGGAAGACATGGTAATGGAGTATTTTGGTATTCTAGAAATGATATTTGATGAAGCACGTTAGTTTAGGCAAGATCAGCATTTCCCAGGGCCAGTTTACTGGTAACATGTCTCTGATCAGGTTCTTAGCTGGAAAACCATTTCCCATAGGCTTGAAGGGCTATTTGCCTTCCCTGGGCTGTACTATATGATGATTATTCAAAAAGACCTTTAAACTTCACTTTTCTAGGCAAGTGTTGATAAAATTAATAGAATAACAATTAAAAAAAGAAGTCACCAGCTTATACTACACAGCCTAGTTCCATGTTTGGAGTTAGAGAGGTGACATCAGTGAACATGGTGGTCATGTTGTTAGAGATGCGTATTAGCTTTTTAAATTTGGTTATGCATCTTCTCTCTGAAGTACTGGCTCAGTCCACAGTATCTTAACATCTCACATTCAAAAATACTAATTGTTCCCCCAGCCTATATTTGCATACCATGTGCCTGATGCCATTTTCTCACTAATAAGAAAGGTGTAGCTTTATGTTCAGATTAGTGCTGAAGTGCCTGGCTGCATATTGACTTTAAACTTCTCTGTCATAGAAATTGGTGATGTTCTCTGTGTGTGGTGAAGTCTTTTCTATTAGGCTATGTTTTGGAAATGTTTTTGATATTCTGTAGATTTAAAAAACTTTTTTTTTGTTACCTGCAAACTTATTTTGACTGTGTATATCTTTTTCTGAATGGAGGTGCTTTGTATTTTAAAGATATCTCTCATGATTACACGTCTTTATTCAAGAGATAAAGAACAAAATATCTTCTGGTTTTGTATTCATACTTTGCTGTTACAATCATGCAAACTGGGCAATGTTTGTACATTCATCCTTTCACAGGGAACAAAAGTGACATGTTACCCAAACGAGATCCACTCAAAAAACCTGGTGGAAAACCTGATCTTGGAAAACCTGATCTTGGAAATGACTGTAAGTCCTATATTTAATTTTTTTAAAAAAAAAATCACTTGTATAACTTTTAAGATCTACTTTTAGGCTTGGAATTCTGCTTCTGGAATTTAGAGACTTTTCAGTTACAATTTACCATTCTAGAGGATTAGAATTAGCACTTGTGAGTTTAGTTCCTGTGAACCACAGGAAACATGTGATTCGCTGTAAATTTCAGTTTGTTCTTACATCTTCATTAGATTTTTATAGACATTCTGATTGCCCTCTCTAGAAAGTTCTTAGGTTTGGCTTTACATACAATAAAATGACAAGTGGCATTTTCCTTGACAGGGGCTAAAATCTTGTACTTAAGGATATGAGTGTGATATTTGTGTATGGGAAACTCCTGATACAGCGTGAAGGAAGTGTCTGGGGTTTGCCTTATCTCACCTAAGGGATTAAAATGTCAGCTGCTTAAAGAGGCCATCTCTACCTTCAGATCCTGACACTGCCTTCAGAGGAGATGAAATTAAGTTTCTTGATGCAGGAAGTTTGGCTTGATTTCAGGTTCCCCTTTTAGTGACTGTGCAGGGCTGTCACAGCCACCCTGGGCTGAAAATATTGATTTTTTTTAAAATGTAAAGATGAGTATCTGCTGACTACATATGTTGTAACAGCATGCTCTGGCATTTATTCAGTACGAGCGGGATTATGCCTTGTGTCTTTTTGGTTTATGTGGATCCTCTGCTTTAAGGCTCGTGGTTTTTTTGTTGTTGTTTTTTGTTTTGTTTTGTTTGTTTGTTTTGGTTTGGTTTTTTGGGTTTGGGGGTTTTTTTTGTTTGTTTGTTTGTAGGGGGGGCTTTTGGGGTGTTGTTTTTGTTTTGTGTGTGTTTTGGTTTTTTTTTTAATAAATATTTGATTAAAGACCAGGCAATATTTGGATGATAAAACATCTGGACTTAAACATCTAGACCATACACTTAAAGCAGGTGAGGAGTAGAACACGGGTTCTGCTTCTTCCCTGGATGTGCCCCAGTGGGATGATCTGGAAAAAATCATTCCCCTTCTGATTTTTTTGCATGTTTACACACACCTCAGATGAGATCCTCTGAGGCATCACTATGTTACATTTTGTAATGAGTTGCTGGGTCATAGGGAAATGTTCTCCTTGCTACTTCTCTGAGATGAATATGCCCAATTTCCTTCTGTCACTTGTAGATATTTGCATACTGATATTCAGGTATATACTATGACACAGAGAATTTATAATCAGAGAACAGGTCACCCTATACTCATCAAGTTTCTCTGCAAAGTAGGGAATGGTTGCTGTAGACGAGCGGAACAGAAACACAAGCCCAGTGTGCGCAGCATGATGTGGAGGCCTTGGGCCTCCTTGTGCTTTGTGCACCACACTAAGACCAGGTGAAGGGTCTGCAGAGGAAGCTGTATGAGGAGCAGCTGAGATCACTTGCTTTGTTGAGCCTAGAGAAGAGGATACTGAGGGGACACCTCCTGGTGGCCCACAGCTTCCTCATGAGGGGAAGTGAAGGAGCAGACACTGATCTCTTTGCTCTGGTGATCAGTGATACAGACCCAAGAGAACAGTATAAAGTTGTGTCAGGGGAGGTTTAGGCTGGATATTAGGAATAGATTCTTCACCCTGAGGTTGGTCAGGCACTGGAACAAGGTCCCCAGAGAAGTGGTCGTGACACCAAGGCTGCCAGAGCTCAGGAAGGATTTGGACAGCACTCTCTGACACATGGTGTCTGCCAAAGGGAAAACAATGTTATCATGGCTATGCTCATCATCTGTCTGTAGAATATTACAAAACTCTTTTGAAAACAAAAGTTCTTGCAAGTTCAAGGCAATATTATATGAAGAAATTATAATTTTCATTTAACTTGGGTAGTTTTCTTCCACAGAGAATTAGAAACAAGTTTTGTTGCATTCGTATTATTTCTCTCAACAAAGATAAGGTTTTTCAAGTTAGTGTTTACTTGAATGGGTATGGCTTCTAGTACATTAAAATGAATATTGGCACATTTGTGTTTTACTTAAGCTGCCATCAAAGTAGCCTTCAACGTCTGTGTAAAAAAAAAATGCTGCAGTGTTAAGTTCCCAGGATATTTGTCCTTGCAAACTGAACAAGAATCTTACCTCCAATGGCAGAATGGAGGTAATCAACCAGAGGCTTTTAACTGAGTATGAATTTAGACCTGCAGCAAGTCTCCTGTCATGACAATCAAGGCAGTAAACTAACTGCAGCTTTATTTTGCTCTTATCTAAGATTTCTGAAATAATCAAGAATAAACCATTATTCTTAATATTTTTAGGGATTGATACGACAATCAGTTCCATACAGATTTTGGAAACTCAGCAAAGCATCGACAATCGCTATTGTAGTAAAAATCTGCAGTGCAGGTAGGTGAATTGTTTTATTATGCTATGGTGGAATAAAACACCATTAACGTGGCCTGGCTGGCACTTTGATATCTTTTTATATTTTTTCTGTTTAAATTTAAGTGCAATTTCCATGTTTTGGATACTGTCAATCTCAAAATCCCATGTGTATTAATGCAACCTTTTTCAGCTCTGGAAACTACAGCTATGTTATTCCTATTAACAAACACACACCCATGGATGTAGAAATCTCACTGGAAATAAAGTAAGTACAATTAAAAGGAATACACACAAAGGACAACAGTGATTCTCTGTTTCATAGAAATTCTTGCCTGATGTCTATTGTTACACAAATTTGTCCTATTCAGAGGAGTGGGAAATATCTATGCACAACTAAATTGTTAACGTAGACTTTTTGTGTAGATTCCTTGCTGTTGCTTAGGCCCAATACCATTCTCAGCTCAAGGAAAATTTCACCCAAAGTTGCAGGTATTGAAATCCAGAAGTCTTAAGCTTCTATCCTAATAATCATTTGAGCAGACATGTACGTGTGTACTGGCAGGATTGTCGTGTCTGGCCTAGGGATCTGGTTTTTTCTTTTGTTGTAGAGAGACATTACTAGGAATATAGCTTTAGTAAATCCAGAGAGTACCTTTTTTGGGCCAGTTGTGCCAAACCCTGTAAAAGGGGGATTCTTGTGCAGGAACTTCTGGTATTGCATAAAATTGGACTTACAGCAGGGAAAAGCAGCAGACCTATTACTTTCAGCAGGTATCTTCTCCTCAAAAGCCAACTCCACCACGTTCTCCTGGAGGGAACAAATCCTTTCTTTTGGACTTTTACTCCGAGAAAGGCCAACAATAGCCAGAACAGCTGCCAAACCATCTGCCTGACAAACAAAGAAAACATCTGCCTGCCTGACTCCTGTCTCTGCAAGAAGGGACTCATCCAGTCTTTTGATCTTCAGTGTTATCCCTATAAACATCTGCCTTTTTCAAATAAGATGAAATATAACAGTACTCCTGAAGTGTCTGCTTGTTTTCTACAGCCACTGAAAACTTGTCCTTTAAATGTATGCCATTATAATCCAATAGTACAGTCCTCCCATGTAGTGATTAATACATCATATTCAGAGTTTCACTGACTATAACTTTATTTTGAATATTGGTTTGTGGTTTGGGGGTGACTGATTTTGCTTTTAATAAAGTCATCTATCCTTATTTTTCTCTGCTTCCTGAAGCACCACAGAACCATTGATTATATTTCTCTGCAAAGTCACATTTGGAAATTATTGCTCCCATTATTCTTCAAGCCAAAACAGTAGGAAGGATTTCCAAGAAACCACACAGGTAAGATTTTTGTAGCAATACTGTGGCTTTTGGGAATCATTTTGATAAAACTAATGGCTGCAAAATTCTGATCTTTGTTGAAGTGCTAGAAATCCAAATGCTGGTACTTTGAGTCTGTCGGTCATGGCTGGTTATCACATGACCATAATGAGATGAAATCTTTTGGTTGGAGCCAGTTTTCTGCTGACTTCTATAAAAAGTCCAATGATTCTCTGCAAGGACAGTTTTGATTCTGCTTCAGCCTAAGACACCACTACAATATATCATTATAACTCCAAAGACACTTAAGAAATGGGAATAACTTATCACTCAGAGCTTTAGGAGAGTCCTCCAAACTCTCATCTACTTTACAGTTTCCATTATTATCTTATGGGTAATGAATTCCACATTTAAAGTCTAGAATTTGCTGGTAACAATGATAGTATTCTGCTTTACTTCTGAGTTTACCAATAAATCCCTCTAGGGAAAATTCTTCATTTTAAAAGCAAAAGTTGTTTATGTGTCATTCTCTGGGTTGCCCCAATGGGGATAAAAGCTGGTAAATCAGGTTAACTTTTCCCAGTAAAAAAATATTTAGTGACTAGGTCTTGCAAATATTTAAGCATCTCCAGTAAATTGATGAAGGCTTTAAACTCTCTTCAAGTTCCCTGGACATACAGGACTCCTTCAAGGCCCCCATTTGTCAATGTTTGTTTGGAAATGTTTATTCTGGCTAAAACAGTAGGAAAGGCAGAAGCAATGATAATAGCATTTCTGAACACATTATAGGAGAAACATCCCTGAATTTGAAAGTAATTTCAGAGTCTTCTTCAGAATTCTGATCTATACTCCCGTACATAACATATTTTTAATCAATTTTAATTTTTTTGTGCTTAGTCAAATTTCAGCACTTAAGATACCTCCAGTCTTAAGCTCGCTTTTTGCTCATCTTTTCAAATGTCTTCGCAAAAAGTTTCAGGCTTCTTTGTAACAGTGGCAAAGTCATCTGAAAGCCCAAAATTTCCAAGTTTTGACTTGTCTGCTGTAATTTCAAGAGAATTGAAGTTAAATCAGACATAGAGAGTTTCTCAATGCAGAAATCTCCTTGAAGCTTACTGACAAAACTGGTCAAAGAGATTTCCTCTGTCAACCTGAAATCCACATCAAAAGACTAAAGCTAACTAGCCTCCAGCAGCAGTGAGCTTTCAGATTTGATGTGACTCAGAATAGAAATGCTGCCTAGTTGAAGAGGCTTCTTTTGAGAGGATTTTTCTAGGGATGGGAAGGCTTATTCCCTACCAAAAGGCAGAACAGCAATCATTTGGACTCACCAGTCCCACGTAAGTTTTGTTTTGTCGCATCATCTCCAGCAGAGAGGATGTGTCAGAAAGTGAAGTGAGGAGAGAAAGATGAAGGAGTTGAGACACTAGAAATATAAGTTACCGTGGATCATTAGGTGAAAGTGAGGATTGAATTTTGTTTTATTCATTGTAGCATAAACATTTCAGGTACAAAATATGTTGTTTCACTTTTGCATGGCAGAACACTGCCATTCAAAAGAAAGACCATGAAACCTTGCAGGTATCTGTTTTTGAAATACTCAGTGAATATCTTTAGAATATATGGAGGAAATTTTCTGAGCACCGCTAAAATTGCTGTCCCAAAATCAGCAAAACGGATTTGCGATTTGCTAGTATTACAAATTAAAGCTCTTAGGCCACCCGGCACATCAGGAACAATCCCTGTTTATTGGGGGATTTGCTTAGAAAACGAGTGAGGGAATCCAGTTGTTCAGAGCCAGCTGAGTGTCACCGGGAGTCAGATGCCTGCCAGTTCCCATGTGGAGCTGATCAGAGTAAAGCCACATTCGCAGGGTTTAGTCAGCACTTGCTCTTTGAATACTTTGTAGTTATCAAGGCTTGGTATCATAATTACCTTGCACTGCATTTGTACATTAAATATTTCCGGAGTCTGTCCTTCTCTCCCTTTTCCTGTGAAATGAGGTTATCTAATCTCTCATTTATCACGCAGGGACGCCAGCACATCTGGGCTCTCCCGGTAGCTAAGTTGTATGACAGCGCGTACTCTTTCCGCGTAGCCGTGCCGGTAAGCCTTTTCAAATGATAGCATAGCAAAAGACAAAATAGCTGTTGAACTGAGACAATTTCCCATGTGAATCTCCTTTTTTTTTCTTTTGCAGGGTTTTGCTAGCTGCTCAACAGACCGTTACTTTGCTGGAATGTTTTTTACTGATTACTACTTCTACTTTTATCGGCAGTGTAACTAAAATGTTGCAAATATTCTGTTCTTTGGGGAAAAGATGAGGAAACACTTAATATGAAAAAGAGACTTGCAAATAACCCTGGATATTTTTAAAACCTCTTTGTGGGTTGTATGGGACTTTCTTGGGTTTTTTCACTTCTAAATTTAAAAAAAAAAAAAAAAAAGTTGAAAAATAAAGTGTTTGACAGCAACCATTTTGCATTTCCACAAGCTGTTTCTAAAAAGACATGAGGCAATGGAGTATATGATGTTGTTGTGGGTGGAGTGGGAGCTTCAAAGTTTACTGGAGAAGCCTTCCCATTGAGTCACAAGGTGCAGAATGACCTCTGGCTTTCTAAACTCTTCAGCGAGGAGTCTAGGTGTGGTTGGATCCAGTCTTAGCCCCAGACTTGGTCAACGATTTAAGTCAAAGGAATTACACGTGTGATTGATCCTTTGTACAATTTTGTCATGCAGAATTAAGGATGACAAGCCAGATGTATAAAAATGAATGATTTATTTGGATTAATGATTAGACAAAAAGATCTTAATCAGAATTATTTACTGCATGGTGTAGAAGCTAACACTACTAGTATAGTATATGATAATGTACTACATCAAAGCAATGATATTAAAGCTATCAAAAAACCCCAGTTTTTGAGTAGAGATCAGTGTTACTCACCCATACCAATGATTGTGGGCAAACATCTTTAGCTCACCTTAAGAGGCATTCCTACCTAAGGGAGGAATCTCCACACATGCTTCAAGGAGTATACTAGAAATTCCTGCCAATTGAAAGTGGCAGTTTTATAGTATATACTAAGTGGTACTTTTATAGTATAAAGTGGTTCACTATCAGTCATATGTCTCCAGGTCAGCTGTGTCAGCTCAGTGTCTTTAGATAAGGATACTTTACAATATCTGCCACACCTCACTCTCGACATGTTTAACTTTGGGGTTGATGATTCAGATTTGGTTTTGCATAATTCAACACCAAAAGCAGCATGACACCTCCTTTCAGTTCACCAGTGATAGCTTTGCAAAATTTGCATTGCTCGAGTTTTTACCGCATCCCAGACAGAACATCCTGATACAGATATGTAAATAAAATGATTGTATGGATCATAGTGAAGTTATTTGATATTGTATGCATAGTAGATGAGCAAATGGGTAGGAGCACTGCTGAGCTGGGATACTCTTCAGTTTTCAGAAAATGGGAAGATGATTAAGTGTTATTTGCAATAAAGAGACCTGCTTCTGTCCTACAGGCATATGCCCTCTTTTTGTATCTGCTGCTCTTTTTTAAGATATAAACACCTTTTTTTTTTTTTTTTTTTCTTAACAGAACTAAAACAAACCAAATCTCTAAAAGAGAAATATAGCACTCTGCAAATACCCTCTGAAATAAGTGTAAGTTAGGGAACAACAGGTCAGTTCAGTTGTCTTGTCAGTGTTTCCATTTCAGAAAGCAATCCCATCATTACCACCACAGCTGCATGATTTAACTATGCTACTGCAATTTCAATGAGTTATATTTTAGCTACCTTTTTTTCCCCTCTGAATCTGTACACCAGGAATAAAATATTTACTCCTAAATTCAGTTTTGTTGTTGTTGTTTGTGATGTGTGTTAGTATGATGAAAGAATAGAAATATTGAGAAGAACATGGTCTTGCCTTCATGGCTTCCTAAGTTGCATATGGATACACACCTGCATGGGAAAATTCTTTCTGGTTATATTTAGGAAATACATTTTTAAGGAAAAGCTATTAAGATAAAGTTTTACATTAGTTGTTCAGGAAAAAAGAAAACAGATATAATAATCAACTAAAGTGTAAATAGTGTTGTATGGTATATTTAGATCAATCCTTTTTTTGTGTAGAGAACAGAAAGTAAGTATAATAGAGACTCTGTAGGATTTTAAAGATTTATGATATGAAAACTACATTTGAACAACTGTTCTCTGAATGAAATTATTTAGCAGTGAAAGGGACACATTAGGAAGAAAAATTTTTGTCTAAAAAAAAGCTTGCCATAGTCTATGTAAACACCAGTGTGACTTAATTGTATATTTATTGCCTGACAATGTGATGGGAGAGTTTAATTTGTTTCTGTGCGTTGATTTAGCCTTTCTTTTGTCACTATTTTGGGATTTCCTTAAAGGATCTCCTTCTCACTCATTTTTTAAGATGCATGTCCTTAGTTGGGGTCAATTGCTATGTCTGGCTTTTATTCCTTAAATGAATCTTTTGTTTGACCTTATGTGTTTAAAGGTTTTTTTGGTGGTGTGGGTTTTTTTCCTGGGAAGTATTTGTGATATAAACCACTGTTCTATAATATTCCAGAGACTAACTGGTATTGGAACACTGGATACAAAAGAATCAGAAATTTGTGCCTTTAATTTTTTGTAGTCCGTACTTGAGGGTAGAGTCAACCAGTCACAGATGACAACACATAAATTTTGAACAAAAATTCTACCTTTTTGGTCCCACCTGGTTTTCATCACATTATTGTGGATTGTAATTCCCTTCCCAGTGGCACAGAGCACTGCAGCAGGAGAATATAAACGTTAAGTGTTTCCTGTATCAAAAGGCTTTGTGTAATTAGAGTCTAGGGTGAGGTGCATGTGGGATAGCAACTATTTTCTCTCCTTAGTAGCTTGTGATGGTTTAATTACAGATCAGTTTGCCCATTTAAGAATTTTCAACTAGGTCTCTAGTCCTGTGATATGTTTGTAGTAAGATACTGTTGAAGATTTCGTTCAGTTTTAAGGTGACATGTGGCTGTATGAAGGCTGTGTTCTAACATGTCTGAGATAACAATTATCAATCTTGGTAAAAGCTAGGGAAGACCTAGCAGAAATTAAATACTTGGGTTTAAAATAATTGTGGCTAGGTGCTGTTTAGCTGCTTACTGGGGTTAAACTGTGACACAGCCACACCAGAAACCCAGTGAGTGACTAACCTACATGACTAGATTTTGATCCATTTTGGACTGGAAATGTAGAAGCTCTAGGAATGATTTTCACTCCCCTAACTGCCAAGCCTTCACTTTACTGTGTTTGGAGAAGTGGAACTCATCTTGACATCACTGGACTGGTGACATTCTTGGCTCCTGCTGTCCTTCTCGCTTTTATGGCATTGAACCATAGCTACTGGAGAAGAATACAGCAGGGAAAACATGGCTAGCAGCATTTTCCATCCTGAACAGCCAAAGGAAGTATGGATTGACCTTTCCAAATGAAAAGGTTTGAAAAAGTTTAAGCACATCCATGTCCATATGTCCGTTGTTTGGTTGGTTGTGGTGGTTTGTTTGTTTGTTTGTTGTTGTTGTTGTTGTTTTTGTCTATGTCCTCACTAAGGAAGTTACAGGTTTTTTTAATAGTGGTCATTCTAAGTTGAAAGAATTTCTGTGAATACTGAAAAATGAATTACTAATGGTTTACGTAAATTCTGCTTGGAACAGGAAATTCTCTTTCCCTTATCTATTTTTACCACAAGAGACCCTCGGACGTATATCATTGGAATATTTTTGCCTTATTTGAGGTGGAGCTGAAACAAAAGAGACTGCCAGGCTGTGTGAAAGTCGCTGCTGCAAGTTGGAGAAGACAAATGCAGGGCTAGAATGGGGTGATCTTGTACCATCTGATCTGGGTTTCAAACCATGCTGTGCATACCAAGAACCCGATGTGGCAATTCATGTTTTTACTTGACTGTAACACAAATTACTTTGCTGTGCTTTCACTAAGTTTGATCTAGCAGTGGCAGCAGCATTTGAAGTAAGAACCAGAGATCCCTTCAAAGCCCGGTGCATTAAGCCAAGAGGCTGGAAAGGCAGAAAATCCTGCATGGCCACTTCATGGAAACCAAGGACAAGGCAGAGGAGCAGAATGAGTGGTCCTGAGGTGTGAGTCTGCAGCTGGAATTGCTGACAACCTTTGGCATAGCTGTAGACAGCTGTGAGCAAAGAGGCATTTTGGTCTCTTACTGCAGCTCATTTCAAGTGACTCTTTAGTTCAGAAGGTGCCTGGTAGGTAGTGAGGAAGCTGCCTGGTGACATGAAGCGAGCCCACCCTGAGAAGTTAGCAATCCCAAAAGTGAGTTTGGGGTCCTGCACACTACAGGTCTGAAGGGACACCCAAGGGTCTCCAGACTTTGATTAAGTCCTAATTATCTACATTTTTCTAGGATTTTAGCTTACTTTATTTTAGCTTGCTAGGATTTTAACTTTCATAAAAATACTTTTCATTAAGATTTGCTATTGGGTTAAATTCTGCTCACACTACAAGAAGTTCTTCACTCAGGAGTCACTGACTTCTTGAACTACATATCTGTTGCACAGAACCTGAGCCAGTCCATCTACAAAATGCAAACCTGATTTGTATCACGTTTGCTATTTCCATTGATATGAATGCTACAGTGTGCTTTAAGTTCATTTTAGGCATAGAAACTACTTTCAAAATACACAGAAAATTAATCATATTTTTTTAGTTGCAGTGCTGTAAGACTTTTATATATGTTGCTTTATATGAAGACTTGGCTTTTATATGTGACATTATAGTACACTCAGAAGCATTGAACAACTGATGGAAATTCATGATAAGGAATCATTTACTGATCTTGTCTTTATCTTGGAATAATTCTATTAATGTCCCAGATAAACAGTGCTACAGAGAAATAACTTTCTTCAGGTTTGTGTCCTGTATTGCTGATAGTCTACAACTCCAAAAATCCCAGCTGCTCTGCTTGCTTTTGTGGATTACTCCTCCACAAGATCTTTGCTTCCTCCTGTGTTCCATATATGTTGGACAAGGCAAAAGGCATGGCTGGCTTTGATTTGAGCTTTTCTTATACTGGCTGCTCCCTCACACAGTGATTTCTTACTTGCCTTTGGAAATATTAAATTGTTCCTATCTGTTTCTTTTTCTGGGCACAAATGTTGTATTTTTCAACTTCCTGCCTTCGTATTTTCTTGCCTCTTGAAGAAATATAATTTGTCTGAGCCTCCATCAAATTTGATTGTAACCAGTCAACACCTTAAAATTATTAGCAAACAGAACATTGAAGCTGATCATAGCTTGTGAATTTGATGTTGGGTTAAAAGCCAGGATTTAGTTCATTCCAGACAAAAGAATCTTGAGTAATGTCTCTCAGGTTTCTCAAGGGAGATGCTTCTTTTTGAAACAGGATATTTGGAAGTTTTAGTTTGTAGCTCTAAAGCTTTGGATAACATCTGTGACACAAGGAGGCTGGGATGCAGTCCTGCTCCTCTCTAGACCTGTGACCACTGATGAAACCTTCATGCCTCCATTGCTTACTAATAAAACTTTGCTCATTGAGTTTTTACTTCATGAAGGGAAGAGGATTTGGAAGTGGGTCGGTGTTATAAGAGTAACTGAATTAGGCACACTGAGATGCTCAGATGTGTCAGGATTATGTATGTCTGGGACTGATCAAACAGGTCCTGTTTTAGTAAAACAATGTGCTTAGCCCTTTAGAAAAATCAGGCCCAGTGAGGAGTGTACTAGGTGTAGATTTAGCTTTTCAGCTTAAATGCTTTGATTCTGGCACGTTAACTCAATATCTTTCTCGAGCTACACAAATATTTCTCCAGAAAAAGGATGAATTTTTTTTCTGTACAGTGGGGATCAAGTAATTGAAAGGAACTGTTTTCACTGTTACCCTTCCACACCCCCTCCCCTGCACTTAGGCATGCATAGTATTTGTTAAATTCTTCTAATATGGACAGAGTAATTTTAATTAACATTTGCAAACCATCACATAATTCCCGAGTGGCAGTGGCTGGTTATGAGTCATGCATTTAGCTGAAGAACTGTGCTTTCTAAGGAAAGGCCAAGGCATATGTATGTCCTAGATCACATATACTTGTCCAGTGACTTGCTTCTCCTCCTGCTTATCTTTGGGCCATGCTGGCAGGTGGTCAGGAGCAGCCTGGCTGATGCCAGGGCACCACGGGCATTACCTGAACCTCAGTGAGATTCAAGATGTGTAATCACACTTTAGTTCATCCAGGTACAGTGCCAATAAAAAAGAAAATTTCATGCACTCACAGAATTTTGGGCACTGATTGCCACATAAGCATAGTTTCCTCTCACCTCTTCAGCTTCACCAAAGAGCATGTTTTCTGTCAAAACAGCACATGAACGAACATTTTCAGTACAAACCCTATATTCAAAATAACAGGTTTTGCGCTGGCAATCCTGACCCAGTTTTAACTCTGGTTGCTATGGTGCTCTGCGGGCTGGGTGGCCAGCAGGGCAGGACGATTTGGGATGGCACACAAGCCTTTTGTTGCTCCTTGGCCAGGGTCCAGCCAGCTTGTTTCCCCCCTTCTCTCTCCACTCCACAACAGCTGGCAGCAGCCTACATCTGCTGATCAGGAGCAGTGGTCAGGCTGCAGCTCCTGATGCCTCTCTGGGTCTGTGTCCTGGAGGAGGTGCCTTCTCCCAGGCACCCAAAGCTGTTCCTCTGCAGACCAGAAGTCCCATCCTTTGGCTGCATGCCCCTGTATTGGATAAGCCTTCATCTTCCTGCTCCTGGCTCCCTCTCCTCATCCCTCACTAGCTGCTCTCCAGACATCCTGCGTCCTGCTTTACTCCCTCCAGAAAAGGAACTCGTCACAATACTTTAAAAGGATGAGATCTAAAATAGGTCATCTTCTTAGTAACGGGTAGAAAGTGACTTTTATGAACAGGATTTGAAACAAAACTCATTATTTTAAAGGCAGATTTAAAAATTTCTAGTAGATGTTAAATATATCACAATTGCCTACATGCAGTAATATAAGCACAGGATTTGCAAATTTGAGTTTAATGTTAATTTAGCTGGTAGATAGTCCACAGGGTAATCAGCGCTTTGCATTTTCATTCAATCTTAGCGTTACACTTTGCCTTCCACAACATAATCCAAACCACAGACCAGCTGGCTGTGTTGATTAAAATCCTCTTTCTGCTTTTTATTAATCTTCATGGTTTTGTCCTAGAATTATGAAGTGGTCATGGTCTATCAGGAAATATCTGGGCCAGAATGCAGTATTTACGAGTTGAGATTTCTGCCTAAAGCATATTGCTGATTCCTAAAATCAGTTAGTTGTGTCCTGACTACTTTGTTATATCTGCAAGCTTGACATGAATTTGGAACAAAGCTCTTTGGGTTAAATTACTTACAAATAATTCATTATGCATTTGGATGGCACATTTTCTCACTGAAAACCCAGATTAAGAGAATATCATTAGGGGGGTGAAGGTGACAGAGGACTTTTGTCGTCAATAGGCCTAATCCTGCATTTTGGAGGCACAGAGTCATGCAAGCTCTTCCTGTGGACCCTCATGACCTTACCTTGATGGTAGAGGGGGAATGGTTGAGGTCAGGGTAGTGCTGCAAGGGGGAACGTCAGAGTTCCTCAAGATGCACAGCAAAGAGACAAGAATACTTCTCAAAGTGGAGGTGATGGAGCAGGAGGAAGGATACTCTGATTCCCGGAACTAGCCCAAAAGCTTCTGGGATACAGTTTTGATCTTCCTTCCTCTGTAAAATTCCTTGCACAAAGGCTGTTTATTCAGACTTGGGGATATAGACCCCGAAGAAGTAATGTGCTCTGTGTATGTTGTTTTTTTTTTTTTGTAAATATCTCTTTGATCATGGTGAATAGAATTTTTAACAAATCTGGTGTGATGATTAGGCAATCACTTTAGCCTGTATTTTTTCAATTATCTCTTGTTAACAAAATGAGGCACTAGCTAAGTATGATCTATATATTCTGACTTCTCCAGTGTTAATTAGAGACTGTAAATATTCTTGCTGATGTGTTTGGATATCTTTACATCTAGTGGTGGTTATAATGGTTGTGTCCTGTAGTTATGGCACCCATACATGGGCCAAGACCCTACATTAAGGATGATACTCTGAAAACATTGCTTAGGGATACAGATCTGCTTAGAGGGCTTTGCTGCATTCTTCCTTTCCCTGCTCTGTGTTGCTGTTGGGGACTGTGTCAGTGCATACGTTTGGGGCAGAAAACACAATATGATGATGATGCTTATAAACAATGCCTACTAATACCTCAGGGTTTTGCTGCACGAGTTCAGTTTTGTGTTAGGCTTTACTCTTGTATTTCCATAGCTTCATTTAACTGCAAACACCCATTTTTACTACTCAGAGTAAGTTTCCTTTCAGATTTCATACCATTACTATTTGCTTTGAGCCTTAGCAAGAGGATGTGAGATGTGCAAGTTGAAGAGTCAAGGCCCCAAGAAAACCAAAAGAAGGTTTTCTTTCACTCTGAGGAATGACATGTTTCAGCTCAGCATGTCTCTCACCAGTGCAGGGGTATCCATCCTACTGCAGAGTAGGACAGAGATGGACCAGGAAGACATGAAATACCTGCAGCATTAAACCCATGGCCTTTCACGATACCAAGGAGAATGAAGTTTCCTCTGAGCCAGATCTGCTGGGACTTGGACAGTTGAGCACAAGCTCTGACTATCTGTGAATGGCGTTGTTCTCTAAAATGTTGCAGGAGTTGTAAGCCTTTATTGGGCACCCTTTCTGCAAACTCATGCTTCTCAGTTTCTAGGCTGCTTTGGAGTCTGCTGCAACCTTATGATTTTGCAATTTTAAACTTTAAGAAGCAATTTTTTAAAATTTCTTTGGAGGGTCTTGGCTGAAAAAAAAAAGTGGCTTCCTGTCTTTTCAATTTACTTTTGTCAGTTTTTTAGGCATTGATAATAGTTTTCTGATTTCTTCAGGCAAAGAAACTTGTACTAGTAACTTGTTGAGGTAACTTCATTGCTGGTAGGGTGCTGGTGAGCTCTGCTTGGCTGGCTGCTGAATGCTCATGGGCACTACTTAAAAAAACAAACTATGAAAGCTACTGCATGGAACAGGTTAATTGCCTTTTTTTTACCATCATGTCTGCACATCTCTTACGTTTACTGGACTTTTGCCATCTCAGGTATTCTCTTTACTACAGTGCAAATAACAGCGGGGCTCTGGCTGCTGAAGTGACTGTAGTGGTATTCAGTTCCTTCTGTCCCCTGTAGCCTCCTGTGTTCCCATCTAGCTATCCTTTAGAGCATCATGGTTGAAGCAATACCAATTATCCTCCTGTCAGTTTATCTTCCAGAAATATTCAATGGGCTTAGGATCTCTCTGCTGGCTTTGGTGTTTCTTCTTCCTTGTGGGCCATCATTTTTGTCCCTATACTTTCTCATATAAATCCCTCTTTCAGGTCACTATTTCAAATCAAATGTTCAGCCGTGCTACCAAATATATGCTTTGTGAACTTTCATACCACGGTTTTCTTTCTTCGACATCTGTGTTTGTGGTGGTCTTGCTGACTTCAGCCGGTGCTCCAGGTAGCACTGATGGGCCTCTGGGAACATATAGTAGACCTGCAGGTGCTTTATCTGCTCGTGCTCCTGGGCACAGACCGCAAGCCAGACACTTCACAAGCAGAAAATACAAAAATATTAATAGATGTTCTTAACAAAAAGAACGGAAACTCTGTGTTTCTGGTTCACTTTACTGTCCCTTAAGGGTTTATTTTTGCATTAAGTCGTGTGGTTATATGTGTTTTTCAAGACAACAACGAGTGACGTGAAGGATCTCATTTAATCCATCTGTCTTGGCAAGGTTTCGTTTCCTTGCTTCTGTTCAGACCCTGTGTTTACTTATTTAAACTGAATTAGGTATGATGGTTACACAAATCAAAACAAAAACGGTCTGGGTATACAAGAAGAAACAATGTTCTGTTTCTGGAATAAGATATATGTCGATCTTTTTTTTTCAACGTAGAAATAATTTAAAAAATCTGAATCTGTCAAAGTCAAGCATATTAAAGCAGATGGCTCAAAGAAGACCCATATGCTGTACATAGTATACGATTTTCTTTCCCTTCCATGTCCGCCCTCTGAGAAATGAAGAACTACAAGGGCTGAAACTGAAAACATCATTAAATGTTAATCTGCTGGGGCTTCCTTAGTGCTAGCGAGGTCAAGCTCTGCTGCAGAACGCGGTGACAGATGGAGCATCCTCTGTGAATTCACTCCGTGCTGCCCAACGCCGCGGAGAGACGCGCCGGTCTGTCACGGTGCCCGTGCTCTGCCCGGGGCTGGGAGCGCTCCCGGGGACCCGGGCCCTTGTGCGGGAGAACGGTGGCACGAGCACGTCGTGTGGTCGCCGAGCCGGGGAGGATGGCCTCTAGATTAGGGCCGGTAATGAGCTTTCTGCCGCTGCGAGCATATCGTAACCTGCAGGCAGGAAAATGCGGTTTTTGAAAATGGTTCGCCCTGGCGTAGTGCTGAGCTGGGGATCTCTAATTCCCTCCGAAGGGCAATGTCCCTGCTGAGCCCGGTTCCTGTGGTTTTCATCGCCTTGTATTAGAAAGGCTCCAGTCTTGGACACATCGCTGTTTGCAAAATTAAGTTGAAAGCTCCTGACTGACAGCCTTGAGGGCTTTTCACATAAACACATAAAGCTATGCTGCAGCTTTGGCAGAAGAATCGGGCTCTGCTTGGTCTCTAGATGCACCTGCTCGTGACCAGGCTCCCTGCATTGCTGCACTTTTGGCATCACCGCTTTGTAACTCACTAGCTAATTTAGTCATGAAGCTGCTGACAGGAAAACAAACCAGCTGAGTTCCTCCCCAAAGCTTTGGCTCAGCAAAAAATGGGAACAATACTCAAATCAATGCCTGCCCCGGCTGCTTTTTGCCAAAGTCCTTTGCAGTGGAGGAGCTGAGACTGCTCCCCGGGGCTGCCAGAGCAGACACCGTGCATTAGGACCTGTCTGCTCTCGCTCAGGAGGGAGATAACATGAGCACTAGTTCAATGTGACCTCCCCCAGTGGCACTGCACACAGTTGTCTGCAAGCCTCATCCTCTCTTACATTCTGCTGCAATGTAAACCTGTGCCATAAGAGTGAGTGTTCAGCTACGTGGTGCTTTCCAGGGAGAAGTGGGCAAGCCAGCCAGAAGCCCACCCCACAAATATTAGCGATGAGATATTGCTGATGAGTCCTGCAGCAGTGTAACTAGGGTCCTCACAACCTGTAAAACCTCTCCTGACATTTCCATCAAGGATTAGGGAAAGAAGAACAGCCCTCTTGACTACTTAGGAGAAGTCTTTTGACATCCCTGCTGCAGGGTAATGGTGGTCCTTATCACAGTTTCCAGAAGTATGAATTTCGCTTTAGGGAATCTGGGCAGGACACTTTATGTCAGCTCAAGTATTGTGCATAGTTTTCTGGGTGAACCAAGTTAAACAACAGTTCCCACAGCAATAAGTGGTTCATTGAAGGTCTTCTCCTCACTTGCATTGCCTGCATCTGAGCTCTGAGCCAGAGAGTGCATCAAGGTGATTTCTGCGGGGCACAGGGGCCACTGGGAGCCACCTCATTCCTCCATGAGAGAAACCATTCCCAATATTGACCATTAGCCTCCCCTATGATGAACAGCAACTCTTCTCTCTTTTCTGTATTGTTGGTGCTTTTTCCTTTGTTAATGAGTATTGGTGTTTTGTTATTTTGACCCATTCTTAGTTGTTTTTCTTAATGAGTTCCTCTGAGGAACCTTGTTTAAGCAAACAAAATTTGAAGTGTAAACTTTAGAAATATCTAACACACACATATATCTATGGCAGGATTCAAGCACAGAAAAGAGGGAACAGATAAACTGACAGATGGGAAAGGATACAGCTGAAGGAACTGATCCATGAAGGGGCCTCTTTGACATGTGAGGCTGCTTTGTACTCACTGCCTTTGCTTTCATTTGGATTATAATATCAAAATAACTAAAATAACTGAAGCACAGACAGTCATACTTGAAGGAAATTACACATTTATGACATATTAACCATTTCCCTACTTGAGGAGAAAGTACCTTAGGCACAAGCTAGATGGTGCTAGAGCATATGGCTAAGATGTTGTTCACCTAACAGATGTGTGAAATTAAAATATGATGATTGAAACAGACTTTACTAAGGGAACCTCTGCTGTGTTAGAGGCTTTTTAACACCTGGTTTTGTCTGCTGCTTTTGTTCTGAAAGTTGTTTCTACATCCCTGAGCCTCTCAAAGTGCCCTGTCAAGTATATCAACATATGGAAACCGCTCTTTGATATTCTTATTTTGAGCTGATTAATACAGACAACCCTGCTCTGTGATTTGAAGTACGGTCAGTTTTGTCTCTCTCTTTCACTTCTCTATTTGCATTACATCAGGAGAGCAGTCAGACATTCCCCATTGCCAAAGAACAGTGCTGCTCGGCATGGAGATTGTGCATTGTGGAGTAAGTGTTCAAAAGCATTTGTGGGACTGAAGGGCATAATTCCCATTGAAAACCGGTGGGAGATGTACTTAGGAGTTTCCTGTGCTGCAGAGTTTCCCCCAGCATGCTTATGTCTGTACTTCACCTGTTCAAATTTAGGGAAAAAAACACACATGGCTGTGATTTAAATGATTAAGGGATTTTAGAATTTTTTACATGCTTAGAATATGAATTAGTTTGACCTGAGGAATGAAAGAATGTCAATCTTTCAGCTGTAACTACAGTCAAAAATTTGTGACCATAAATATAATCAGAGGATCTAATAATGCCTCTGGGGCCTGTGCTGCTGCTGAGCATTTTGGTAGCACTTCAGGGTGATTTACCCCATGCAATACAGCCCAGAGTGCCATTGATTGGAAGCATGCATTTGCTTCAGAGCAGAAAGGAGAGGGAAATTGTACCATGCAAAGTTGAAAAATTCTTTTTTTTTTCTTTTTTCTTTTTTCTTTTTTCTTTTTTCTTTTTTCTTTTTTCTTTTTTCTTTTTTCTTTTTTCTTTTTTCTTTTTTCTTTTTTCTTTTTTCTTTTTTCTTTTTTTTTTTTTTTTAAGTTATTTTTACAGATTTTTAAATGCAAGATCTTTGCACTTTTTAAACCATGGCCCATGAAGACTTTAAGGTACATATAATTTCATCCATGTAAAAAGTCAAACAGAAACCCAAGAGACTGTTCGCTTAGGTAAAAATCCCATGTGCTTTAAGATTTCATACTTTGTACCTTTGTTCGTACTTGTGCAACTTTATCAGCATGTGGCAGACACAGCAATGTCCCTGCACTGAAATGTGATGTGATGGACAGAGCACTTTGTGGTGAGTCAGGAGGCATTTCTCCAGGCTCTTCGCTTTACTCACCATATGACATTCTGCAGGACTTAGTCTCTGCCATTCTTCACTTGCAAAATGTTATGAAAATGTTTTCCTGGCCACATAGAGTGCTGTGACATGTATGGGTCACGGAGTGTAGCAAAAGGAGTAAAACTGGAAAAGCTGAGTATGTTCAATGCATGCAGATATGCCTGGAGGTTAATAATTTAATTGGCAGAGTGCCCTATTTTTCTGGCTAATGGGCCTGTTCAGTGAGCTCCTGCAGAGCCTGACATACTGGCCCACTGCTGTTCAGACACAGTTGTACATCTGGTGAACTGAGCTGTGCTGCTCTATCTCTCAAACCCCTTTGGTGAGTGTGTCAGAGCTGAGGTGATGCCAAATTCTCAGCCAAAGAGCTGTGCTTTTGTCTGAGGGTGGAGGTTGCGCTGGAAATGGTCCTTTTTGCAGTGTGCAAGGTGATGGGTGGGCACAGCGGGAAACTGCTGTGATGTGTGGAAGAAACAGTGCTTGCAGAGCACTGGTGCTGCTCTGTGAGGTGCACACGTGGGAATATAGGTCAGTGAAACGTCCAGAGCGGTTGCACAGCTGCAAAGGGCATATTTACACACGCAGGGTGCAGATGGCAGGCTTGAGCTACACAAACTGCTGCTGAGCAACCTGATGTGTGCCTGGGGAGGGGGTGCCAACACTTGCTGTCCGAGCCTGGTCCTCACAAATAGCTACAGTGCTGTGGTCCAGAGCAGCCCTTTGGCTGGCACAGCTATTTTGTCTCCGGAGTGGAGCGTCATCTGTGGGGCATTGGGATTGCCCAGGTCCCACGGCTCCCCTGCAAGTCCTGGCAGGGCTATGTGCCTGGTTCCTGGAACTTCACTGGGCTTTGTTACAGTGAATGTGAGCAAGGTGAGCCCTGGGGGTTAGAGCAGATATTGACTGTGTTTTAAAGCTTTATCAACTGATCTAACAGACACGGGCTTGGATCCACAAGCCTTTTTACATGCCTGAAGCAGTGGCAGCCAGTTTTGCTCTTACGAAAGCCAAAACAGCTTCAATTGCATCAGCTGGTGAAGGATTAATAGGTTTGTACTATGAGGTGTCCCAGTTTCATGGTCCTTTCCTGCTTACATGTATGTGCACCTTCTTGTAAAATTCCTCTATTCTTTGCTGCTTGTGTTTATTTGACTGCCATGATTACCCTGGTATTACAGGGTATTGGATGGATGAAGGGATTGAGAGCACCCCTGTGGAGAAGGACTTGGGGGAGCTGGTGGATGAGAGGTGGGATATGTGCCAACAATGTATGCCTGAAGCCCCGAAATCCAAATATATCCTGAGCTGCATCCAAAGCTGCGTGGCCAGCAGGGCAAGGGAGGGGATTCTGCTCCTCTGCTCTGGGGAGACCCCACCTTGAACACTGCATCCAGCTCTGGGGTCCCCAGCACAGAAAAGAGATACGGAACTGTTAGAGGAAGTCTGGACTACAGCCATGAAAATGATCAGAGGGCGGGAGCACCTCTGCTATGTGGAAAAGCTGAGAGAGTTGGGGTTGTTCATCTGGTGATGTGTCTCTCTCTCTCTCTCAGAGCCCCGACTCTGTTTTTGCCTCAGCTAGCTTGAGAGAGAAACCACAGCTGGAAGGATTTTTGCCTCAGGGTCCCAAAGATCCCAGAGAGGCTGGAAGCTTTTCCTTTAGAGAGAGCAGGCCCCCGTCGATAGCAAAAACAAAGAGTCTGCCCTTGGTCCAGGGGAAATCACGGCTTGATTCAGTCTTTCTCCTGTGGTCCTGCCCCTGCAGGGTCCAGAGCCCAGTCCAGTCTCCATCCCAAGAGCCAAGAGGGACTTTTCCATGTGGTCTCCTGGCTTTTATCCAGGGGGAAGGGGCTAGAGGCAGGGACAAGCCACTACTCAATCAGGGATAAGGTGGAACAGAGTTGGGTTACATTCCAGTGTGGGAGGATGGGCGTGATGGAGGAGCAGGGACAAACCTCGTGATATATTTTCCAAGGGAACAGGGTGGTACAGAAGAAACCACTACCAAACCCAACATAAAAATGAAATACAATATAAACCCAGATAATGCACAACAACAATCTGGCACAAAAGAAGGCTCCAAGCTCCACGGAGACCTTATTGCAGTTCTGCAATACCTATAGAGGGCTTATAAGGAAGATGGGGTTAAACTGTTTGGTAGGACCTGTAGGGATAGGACACGGTGTAATGGTTCTAAACTAAAGAGGGGATCATCAGAATTGATATAAGGAAGAGGATCTTTATGATGAGGATGGTGAAACACTGGAACAGTGTCCCTGTTGCCCAACTCTGGAAGGCACACACAGCTCAGCAGGGAGTCTGTCTCTTAAGATTGTTGAAAGTTTTTGTTTGAATGTTATGTGATGCTAGCTGAGCAGATGTTTAGCTGACAAACCTGCCTTACTCTGTTGTTCTGTCCTCTGCAAAAACATGGAAAACACAGTACGTTGCGTCTTTCTGGAGGAGAACTTGAGGCTGTGGGGAAAAGAGTTTACTGATTATGGAAGCCAGATGTTCCCACTTGGCATTCAGTGTGTCTCCCTGTCCATCGTAGAGTGAAGCTGCAAGGTTGGGTTCAGTAGCAGTCCTTCTGAGTTTGTTGCCTGTTCTGGTTTATGAAATAATCTCAATAAAACTTATTCCATATGTTTATTTTAGCAGAAAACCTATTTGTTTGTGATACCACAACTGTGCATGTTCATGGATATTTAATCCCTTCCAGGATAAGGCAAAGATTTGCTCTACAAGGAATTTTAAATCTAATGTTAGTTCTGCCTTAGCCTGGATTATGCAACCACTGAAAAAATTAATTTGGTAGTTTATTCCTGCTGTGAACAACTCTGGGTTTTTTCCCCTTAGGGATTCTAAGATTGTTCTTACCTAGTAATTAAATCTTAATCATGTTTTTGCCAAAAGCAGTATATTTGGCTTGCAAGGGGGGAGATAGCTCTGTATCTGTCAGTCCATCCTCCTCCTCCCAGTCGTGTTTGCTTTGTCAGTTTTTCAGTCTCTGACTCTGCAAACTGATACCTGGATCCGCTGTGCTTGAACAATCCCTGTTCTGCATCCTGCCAGGAGTCATTTCTTTTTGTTCCCCTGGCATCCAGAGGAGGTTTCCCTTCCCGGGAATGACACGCTTTCTCTGCCAGGAGCCACGGACACAAGGTGTGACTGGCACAGGGCCATTGTGTGCAGAATCTGCCTGCTGCCAAGCGGGGACATGCGGCTGAGATCAAAGAGCTCCAGGCAGGAGGCCCTGGAGTGCTCCTGTTTTTCATCCATCCCGAGAGATTTCCTGGCAGAGTTACCTTGGGTAAATGACTTCTGTCCTTGTAATAGCCAGCCTGGAAAACTGTACATGCCTGACAGAGCAGGGAAACTTGCTAGATTCAGAAAAAGACAGTATGTAATGCAGTGTGCAGATGCATTTTTGTATATTGTCCTGTTGTGTAATTAATCCCATATGTATCCTACTCTCGATTCTGGTATCATATTTGTTTTTCCCGGACTTGAGTCCTTTCTCTGTTCTTCCCAAACCCACAGAATCACAGAATCAATAATGTTAGAAAAGACCTCTGAGATCACGTCTAACCTATCACATAGCACCATCTTGTTAACTCTACCATGGCACTGAGTGCCACATTCAGTCTTCCCTTAAACACCTCCAGGGATGATGACTCCATCACCTCCCTGGATAACACATTCCAGTGCCTAGTCACCCTTTCTGTGAAGAATTTCTTGCTGATGTCCAATCTAAACCTCCCTTGGTGTGGCTAAAAGGCTGTGTCCTCTTGTCCTATTGTTGGTTGCCTGGGAGAAGAGACTGACCCCCACCTGGCTACAGCCTCCTGTCAGGTGGTTGTAGAGAGTGATGAGGTCTCCCCTGAGCCTCCTCTTCTTCAGGCTAACCAACCCCAGTTCCCTCAGAGGATCCTCATAGGATCCAGATATTTCACCAGACTTGTTGTACTTCTCTGGACATGCTCCAGCATCTCCACATGCTTTAAATGTCCTTTAGTATTATTCTGAAAGAATTCTGCATTTTTCTTGAATGCCATATTACTATTTTGTTTCTAGAAAGGCTCGTGTTCTTTCAGGAAGGGGAATGGATATCTTACTGGTTTTCAACATCATCACCATCATCAGAACAATGTTCTGTGTTACTGGCTGAGTCAGGATAATCTTCAAAATCATGAACTCAGTAAGTTCTACAAAATCTTTTTGTACATGGAGTTACGTTTGTAGATGAATTAACTACCATGAAAAAAGCAACACCAGAAAAAGTAACAAAATCTGATCGCCTTTCCTGCCTCTTGCTCAGACTACTACATACGTCCTAATGACAAATCTTTAAAATTAGACATGGATTTGCTTTTAGCTAACGACAAACGATGACAATACAATCTATTGGAATGGAGTTTCCTTTTCATTGTTTTCATTCTGGAGCCATATTCTAGACTATGGAACTTTCTGATTTAATGTACAAACTATTTTTTTCCCAGTCAAGGGTCAAACATATGTATATGCATATGCATATGCATATGCATATGCATATGCATATGTATATGTATATGTATATGTATACGTATATGTGCTCATTTTTGTATCAATTTCTTAATTTTAACTTTTGGGAGGACGTACAGATGTTGCTAGATGTGGAAATATTTAGAGCATGTAGGGCTGAAAAATGGGGTTATATCACCTAGCTTTATCACAGCTTTGTCCTTTGCATGACTCAAGGACTTACTCTGCTATGAAAATTACATGCATATTCTCGGAAAAACCTTTTCCTTTCTTTGTTTTGTTTACTTTTGCAGATATAGTTTACACAATGGTGATAAAAATTAAGCCTCTGTAGAATTTTGCCAGGAAGAATATTGGGATACTTTCGCATTCTTCTCTTGTTGGTCTTAGAGGACTCGAAGGGGATTTGGTTTGGTTCTGCTTGCCAGCGATGTGCATTGCAGATCCCAGAAAGTCCTTCAGGAGACTCAGACATGTCATGCAAGGAGCTACCAGTAGTGACAACTGCATGTGATTTAGAGAAGATATTCCAGTAGTTACTCCTGTTCTTCTCACATGAGTTTGTGAAAATGGACCAAAATGGTGGTTTCCACTGCTCAAACCAGTGATCAATGTAAAGGAATAAAGGGGGTTTTTGTGAGTCAAATTGTCTGCAGCACATGCCAGTGTTTAGAGTTGTGACACCACAGCCAGATCATTTCAGTATGGAGCATGTTGCAAGGAGAAGCTTCTGTCACCCATTCGGAAAGATCAAAAGCCTTCAGGATGTGCATGTATTTCACAGTCAGCAGTAATTGGTTTAATGTCAAGCCTTGGTATGAGATTGGGTTTGGATTTTGTCTAGCTGAAGTAACACAGCAGTTAAGGTTTACCTAGCTTATAGTGTTAAGAATTGCATTCAAAGTAATTTACGGAATGACTAGTACCGGAATTCATTTCCTTCAGGCACTCTTGGTGGGCAAATGCACTGAAAAAGGAGATGCTGCCTTCACTTCACCAGTGCTGGGATCCATACCCTATTCTCTAGTTTGGATAGACTTCCTTATACTATGTAGGGCATTCAGCTTCTTTGACGGTCTTTAAAAATGGAAGTATTGTAACAATATTACATGACACCCCTAGGTGTGTCAGTTTCCTCTCTATTTTCACTCCGAGCAACCTGCTTTCCTCCTCTTCCACCCACAGACCATCAGTGTCTTCTTCAGTCCTCCTCTTCCCACATTATCCCGTCTTCCTCTGGCTTGCAAAAGCCACCTCCAGGTGCCACCCTCCCAGTACCTTGCCAACAGCAGAAGCCAAGCAAGCTGCAGCTGGTTTGACTCAATGCTTTTGCTCCCATTTTGTGGCCTCTAGGTTGCACTCAGGTCAGCCACTTCTGCTTTGCCCCTAATGCAGCACTGCACTGCCTTGCACTGTGTTCAGCAGGAGAATTAGTGCCATTTAAGTATGGTCATTTTTCTGGTGATTGAAGAGACAGGAGTTGAAGGGTGGCCAATAAGATCCCCACTGGTCAGTGTCAATACTCCAGTGAGAACCCTGGCAATGCCATTACATCCTTAGTAGATTCCCTTTGAGTCAGCCATGAATGCATAAGGATAAAGCCAGGGTTTGGCTCCCCATTCAGTCCAGCTCCAGAACTCCAGCTGGAGGTTTTTTTGCGGGGGGGGTAAGTGCTGAATTCAAGCATCAGCAGGTCTTGAAACCACAAAAGGCACTCAGTCTTGTAGGTGCCTTCTGTGCATTTGTGAAAGTCAGGCTCCTCTGGTGGAATATGGAAGGTATTTTGAGGGATAACATAAGGAATATGTGAGCTCCTGGAGAGACAATTGCCCGCTTATGCACATGGACTCTTTTTACTGCCTCCAGTTTTCATCTGTGTTGTACTCAGGTGAGGATGAAGAAAAGGCAAAGTCAAGGCTCTTCTTGTTGATTACGTTTAGGCAGTGGGTTGCTCCAGGATTACTGATATGATGGGGGAGTGGCGGCAGGAGGGATGAGAGTTAACTGCTCCTGCCTGGTTTCCTGCCTCTTAGGATAAACCTACCGCTCACATTTTTCTCTGCAGTCTTCATCATGCTGACATTGATGTGAGTCTGTGATGACTTGGTTTTTTCACCGCAAGCACCAACAGCGCTTGATGTGCACATTGCCATTCTCACAGCCCATATGGTCTTCTCAGGTTCCTCACGTGCTTGGCAGAAATGGGTTTTTAAACAGCAGCTTTAATTCATGGCACCCTGGGGAATCGGAGATGGTCTTCAAGGAGGACAAGCAGCTAATCCCAAGCCTAGTACTAATCTCTATCTAGGATGGTCTGATCATTGGCCATGTGGAGCATAAGAACAGTTTAAGAAAAAAATTAATCTCCTTGGGAAAGGAACAATTCCTGAAGTTACTGTCAAACTGCATGTATGCAAAGGAGCCCAGCCCAACCTTTGAGGCTGTAGAGTTTCGGCCCCTTAAACATGATGGTGGAGCTGGTTGTCCAGAGGAAAATGCAATGAAGCGCAAAAGCTTCAAAGGCTTCAGCTATTTTTTTTTTCTACCTGGGGTCAACTTCCTTAGAAGTGAGACTTTCTGCATAAATGAACCTAGGAGACACGAGAATTTCTGCCAGTACAGAGAGGCTGGGTAATCAGTCACATTAATTTGGGCTAAGCGAAGCATGAATGAGGCCTTTAGTATTCATTCAATGTTAATCATATTGTTAGCTAGAATAACAAAACTGACTCTGTAGAAATCCAGTCTAATTTCCTTTTGTTGTAAAGTTAATCCAACCATGTTGCTATTGCACAGAAGTTCCGCCTTCCTAAAAGATCTTTGACATTGCCTTAACATCTCTTTCATAAGCTTAATTCTCCCAATTGAATACTGTTTTGGTTTTTCACAGAGAAAGCCACTCCACATACTTTGTGAAAATAAACTTCTAGTCCTCTGTATACCCTAGAGAAGGGAGACTACCAAACATGCATCCAGGCCGAGTATGATAACTCTGAAATAATAAGGAATTATCAGGTGAAAAATCATAATCTATATAGTGACATAGACATTGTCCAAAAGGCAAAATCACGTGAGAAATATTAAGTATATCTCCTCGCAGAGATGAGACAGACAGCTATGTGTTTATACTAATCTCAGGGGTGAGAGAAAACAAGGCTTGGAAAAGATGTCTTAATCAATGTTATTTAATCTGTATTTGGATTCAATTAATAATTAGATCATATGTATTCCCTAAACTTCGGCTAATGATGATTCTTCCTTAATATGTTCTTAAAGTACAGAATCGCAGGTAAGAAAAGGTTTAGGTCAGTTAATAGAAACTATCCCAACCTTGACTTTTGACGATGACATAATCAAATAAGCTGAAAAATAAAATTAAATCCCATTTTCAAGTCTTACTTTAGAGTGTGCCTTGTGCCCTCTGCTTAAAATTTTTGGCTCCAGATATCCTTGCATACTTTATACACAAAAGCACAAAAATATGTATTCACAGACACAAACTGGAAGTCAATGTATCTAACTTTCAGCCAAGTGCGCTTGTTTGGTGCTTGTTCTTAGTGACTTAGTGATATTTCTTTTGTTTCAAATTCATATAATGTTGAGCTTTTGTCACAGAAGCTATGAGGTAATATTCAATGATTGCTCAGATCAATGTAGAGAATGCTACTGAGATATCCCCAGTGTCAGTATAACCATCTTCTCCAATAACCACCAAGTCTACCTTGACGTGCTTAAGCTGAGTTAAGAGCGCAGGAGAACAGCTGGGTCTGCCCTTTCCACCCTGCACTCCCCTCTGTGTGGGTGTCAGTAGCTGCACTACAGTGCCACTGTGTCATGAAATAAACAGATGTCTGTGTGAGATTCTCAGTAATGGGTTGCTGTCACTGTTTTGTGGATGTAGGAACTGCCCTCCAGGATAATCCCAGGTCCACACCTAGGTCAGTGTCCTATGTTCCATACTTGGGGTCAATGTTGCTGGGAAAAATGCCCATAAACGCTGTAATAATGTTGTCCATGTGTTCCCTTTGACCTATGTGTGATGCCTGAGTACCAATAAAGCTTTTATCTTTTTCTCCAGTGTGTTGAGGAAAATGAGAACATTTTTTAGGTTGTGTTTTAGGGAAAATGTCCTAAGGACTGTCTAATGCTGCTGAGGTTCCTGAGATCTACAAAAATATGACATATTTATAAGCACATTTCAGTTGTAATGCTAATCAACTGAGGCTAATCAACATCTGACATTTTGTTAGGGAAGGCTTTCAATCCTCCAGTGCTTTTCAAAGTTGTTTTCCTGCAGACATCTATTACTAGGCTTATTGCCTGCTACATGGTCCCCATTATTCCCAGTACTGGGATTTTCACCTGTGGGTGAGGGCCAGTTTCTGACTGGGTGGGAAGGGGATCTCTTCATCCTCATCTTCAGGTGCTCCTGGTGAGGCTCCAGCTCTGGCCCTGTGAATGGGAGGGGTGAGTTAAGCCATGCTGGAGATCTCCAGCCTGGCAGCTCAGTCGTGAGCTCCCACACCACCTCTAATGGTCCATCAGGTGCTTTAGCAGGCAAAGGTAAGTACGAGGTCAGATGGTTTCCAGATCTTGTCTGTTGGAATTATGGCTCAAGTGTTACATTTTTTATCGTTAGCTGGTATTACATTTGCCTGCTTGTGTTCCAGAAGTATTTTAATTTGCTATTTCAAAGTCTCCTAAGCGACAGTTTTAGTTGCCATATCCTTTTCATGGTCATGACTTCTTATTTCTCCTCTTCCCTTTGACTTCAGATTTTCTTTTTTAATGGAGCTTTTTGGCTTTGCACCTCAGTGTGCAGAGTATAATGGCCCATTGGGAATTATTTTTCTGCAGCAGAGGCTGGGAGATCATTATTCACTTGTATTATGATTGTCAAATCCTAGTTAAAGAATAATATATTATTTAAAATAGAAGAAGGAAAAACAATCTGCTCTGATAATGTCTTACTTCAAGTATAGATTTCTGCACCCCTGCCAGCGCAGAAATCTGACATCAGTAATATTTTCTGTTGGGAGAAAGACTGCTTCTCAATGAGATGTAATTAAGCAGTAAATTAGTGTTGGTCACGCAAACGATGAAAGCTCTGGAGCTCTTTGCTGGTGTGTGCAGTGACACCACTCCAAGCTGAGGGCAGAGGGTCTGCAGAGCTCCACCAGCCCTGCCTGGGGCAGATCCTTGGGGTATGGGAGCGAGGTGGGGAGCCCTCCTGTGCCCACCCTGCCAGAGCGCCCTGCTCTCCTGCCGGGGCTGTGACGAGGGTGTGCTTTGGCACTGAGGGGCATGGCAAACCCGCGGCTTATCTGATGTACATGGAAAAGCAGTGGAATTGTGTTACCCTGGTTCTTCTGAGTTTTTTATAGCCTTTTGATTTTTCATAAATGGAGTCAGATCTTTTAGCTATGGTACAATATTAGAAGCAGTTTTACCTTTTTCCCACAGATGTAACATAAACAAATCCTTTGTTTTTCATTCTCTGTCCTTTGTTTGCATATTTCTAACCTGAAAACAATTGTAACTGACGGCTGGTCTGGCCAGTTGTCTTGAGAGGTGAAAACCCTAAAAGCCAATCTTCTGCTAGACCCACAAATGTATAAAAAGTAAGAAATAAAACAAAGAGGCTCTCTCTCTGCCTGGATTCAGCCTTGAGCCGGATCGGAGAAGGACCTCTGCCCTGCGAAACCTCTCTCTCCATGTGACTGCTTTGTGTGTCTTGGTAACAGAATTGGAGGCTGTAGCCCACTGGTTCTTGACATGTGTCTTTTGACATGTCTTAGGCAAAGTTAACTTCTAGGTTTTCATTGGTCAAGAAGAATATGAAAGGCATATAGTGGCTAATACAGTACAAACAGGAACAGAGAAATTAGTTGTGCCATTAAGGAATCTGACAGGTGATACAGGGATTCCCAGCAAGCAGGATTTTGGAGAGGCAGATCATGAGAGTGCAGTGTATGAACCATCCTCTGCATAGGTTAGGAACAAAGGTTGCTGCTCCTTGTGAGTTTTCATCCAGCTGTCACAATGGGACATGGTATGATGGATGTTATTCTGTGTTTTATTCAACCACCATAGAGGAAGCCTCTCGCAAAAGCTGGTATTGTAGAAGCACTCTGCTGCTCTCCTCCCTGTTTTGGCAGAGAGATCAGGGATGAGCAAAGAGAGTTTTTTTTTCATGCTCTGAAAGCCACAGCCTTTCCCATAAGACATGGAAACACAAAGATGGGTCGGTTTGCAGGAGCTGATGCTGCACTTGTGTCTCTGTAAGACATCTCTAAATAAAGGAGCACCGCTTCCAGCACTGTTGTTTCAGCAGTTTTGCCTACTTCAAACACAATGACAGGAGTGGTTTTGAATTAGTGGCAACGTAATCATCATTAAAATTACTTACAGTATGATGGGCTTTAGCATTTACCGAGAGCTATGTGTCTTTGGTATGTTCATCAGTATTTAATCTGGAAGACTGGATTGCCTCAGCAGAAAAGTTGACATTGAACTGCTTTCTGGATTCTCTCAAGCACCATAAAACACAATTATCTCTACTCAAGCACTCTGCAGATAAACTAGAAAATGAATTACTCTCAAACATTATCCTTACAATCTTGTAAAAGCACTGAAATAGCTCCTGTAACCTAAAAATCCCAGTGAGAACAATTTTTCTTATTTTACATAGTTACTTCAGGCCAAGCCTATATGTTGTTCAGCTGGGCTTCACCCCGGTGGCATTCAGATTGAAAAAAAAAAAAAAAAATGGATCAGAGTGTTTTTTCTGTCAGTTTTGCACTCAGCCAGCCTGGCAGGATTTCTTTTCCCATGAGGCTGCTGAGGCTCTGTCACACAGAGCCAATGCTTTGAGGTTTGAAGTCAGTCCAGTCTCTCAGGGGTCCCCATATCTCCACACTTCCAAGGGGAAGAGCTCCTCAGGAGCTGTGGCTGTGTCCTTTCTGTGAGCTCAGAGGGAAGGGTTTCCATTAAACTGAGTAGCTCTGATGCCTTGAATGGATTGTGGAAATAACTTGGCTCAAATAAAGGAGATAGGCAATAGCAAAGCAAAGAGATTTTGTCACCTTTTTCTTCTAATCAAAAGAGAAAGGAAATAATTGGTTTTGAAACTGGCACTGTTCAGCAGCCCAGCACTTCCACCCTCTGTAGGTGAGCCATGGAGTTATTTGCTCAGAGTATAAATCATCTCAAAGAGGGGCGATAAAACAACAGATCTGCAGTTGGCAAATGATAGGAAATATTTAACTTAGAAAAGAAAAAGAAAAGAAAAGAAAAGATGCAAATAATTTATTATTCACTGGCACCAGCTATTTCCCTTTAGAGCAGGAAGATTGGGAAGAACAATTAACTAAGATCTTTTTCGTGTGTGTGTGTTAGGGGGGAGCACAACCCTTTCAGGTTGCAGCACACAGTGGAGTCAAAAAGTACTTCTGCTCCTCTTGGACGATGAATGAGAACAAGCCCTAATCCTACCTCTTGCTGAGAGGCAAAATTCACTGTATCGTTGTGCCATGGGGTGTCTGGGCCCTCGCCGTGGGACAGGACTCAGCCTGGCGTGGCACTGAGCAGCTGTGTCCCAGCTGATGGGACAGAGTCTCTGGGATCAGTGTTTGCACTGGTGAGCCAGCCAAAACCTTCACAAGCTGCTGACAGGAATGATTTGAACAATGAATTTCCCCCAGGGGATGCTGGATTCATTTGCAGATGGGGTGGAGGGAAAAAGCTAGATGTGACTGATGACAGAACACAGAACATCCCCAGCTGATGTAGTTAGTGATTTAAAAAAAAACAGCTCAAGTGCCAGACTGTGTAAGGGACAGTGGAAAAAAGTTACATGGGGTATTATTATTTTTTCTTTCAAGGAATTTGCTGTCCACTTTACTAGGAACATGACTTCTGTTCTGTCTGCCTGTTGTTTAGCAGAGCAGAGGGTGGTCTGGACCAAGCAATAAAAATTAATGAGAGCAGGAAAAGATCTCCGAGAAATACAACAGGAAAAATAGATTGTTTCAGCTAGAGTGGAGATGAATGCAGGGACATGTGGAAGGATGTACATTAACAAACAGTACAGGGGAAGCAAATTGGCCCAACTGACATTCTGTCTAGTACTAGCATAAGAGGGGATTTTGTAAAATGAATACATTAATGTAAAATGAAAGACTTAAAAGAAAGTGTTAGCAATCTTAAGAAAGAAACAAGCCCAATGTATTTCAAAAGCCCTGCATATCCTAAATCATCCAATTACACAGTCTTTGCAGTAATCATATCACTATCACAGTATCACCATTTTACAAAATATCACACTGAATTACAGCTTTTTTTTTTTTTTTTTTTGTGATGACAGGTTTCAGTAAAGAGTAGGGTGGTTTTATAATTGGAATATCCTTAATGTTCCCCATGCCCGCTTCAAATAAGTAATTGTGCATTTGTTTGATAGCTAGCTAGGGTCAAACACTGCAGAATTTTTTTGTCCTGCCTTCTAAGAGAAAAGAAATAAAACATGTCAGAGAGATTTTGGGTTGAGAGGCTGGTGAAACCTAACACTCAGCTCTTGAAAAACAAAGGGGCTTTTGGTGGGGGGCCATGGGGTACAGGATTGATCTGCCAAGGCAATGCCACGGGGCAGGGATACAGCCTTCATGTGTCTGTGGCAAGTAAGCAGTGGCTCTTTCTTCTTGATATTCACTGGAGAAATCATTTGGACTTTTGCAGTGTTGTGGAAAGGCTAAATCTTGTTTCAGACCTGAGGAGCACTTATTTGGCATCTTCAGAAGAATGAATCAAATGAGAGGCCCCCCACCCCTTGGTTTTAGTCTCAAGCATTTCACTGTGTTCCCCCTTGGTTATTGAGGGGTTTCCAGTGCCTTTCAGTGCCATCCAGCACAGTCCATCTCCAATATTTTTTGGTTTTTTTTCCTAGAAAACTGATGAGTATGTGGGAATGCACACAGTGTGACACAGGTCCTCCCTCCTGCTAAATGGAGAGGTCTGCAGAGCTGAGCCTCCCCATTTCAAACCAAACCTGTCCAATGAGGTTTTGGCATGAAAGTAGAGCAAATCCATCCACTTTTTTTTTCTGTTCAGTACTTTCATAGGTATTTCTCTAGAACTGCTCTCAACTAAAAAGTGTTTTTATTGATCTCATAGTGTAATGAGATTTCATTTTGGGATGTTTTTATGTACCTTTCAATGTAGAACCAAACCAGCTAGAGTTGGTTTCTTATGAGATTGAAATTGTGCAGGCTGCAGAAATTATTTTTCCCCTCTTTCATTTTAAATTGGTTTCTGATCTCCAATTTTATATAAAACTGCTTACCTGAGACAGTAATTTTTGAAGTGCCACACATACTACTATTTCCACTTCCATTTTGTTGGGTTTTTCCCCCTGAAATGTGGGAGTAATTCCTAGTAATTAATGCAACAGTTCATGCCAAAGCCAGTAAATTAAAGGCTTGAGCTAAAGCATGAGGTCATAATCTCTCTATTTTTATTCATTTCTCTATTTTTATTCATCTAGTAGTAAGTACAGATGCCAAAAGCGCTCCTCTGGTTCCTGCTCCATGCTCCCAGCAGGCAGAGAGGCACCCACAGAAGGCTATTTAACCTGCAAATCTGAAACCCTTAAGTAGATGATCTGCCATTTGGAGATGCTCTCTTTCCCCTTTGCCAGAGGAGAAAGACTGTACGTTAGACTGATCTAACCTACACCTAGGTAAAACAGGTGCCATCCCAGTTCACTAACTTACTGATACACTCAGGAAAGTCTCTAGACCACAAGGTTGTGCAATGTCTCACTGGCCAGAGTGTTCATTGAGAATGCTCAGAATAATCCTCGTGTGACACCTGGACTGGAATGCAAAATTTATTTAAGGGAGAAACCATCTCATAACAGTGTTAAACAAAAAGTGCTGCCTTACTTAAATAATACTAAGTACCATGATGTTTAAATTTAATTTAAATGTCTCATTTTCAGAAGCAACTGTTTCATTTTTTTTTTCCTGCCTTCATCCCTATTATATATGCAGTTTTTACAAAGAACAAATTAAGGACATTCAACAAATATTCTTCAACAGAAATTGAATTTAGTCAAGAATAGAAATGACAGATCCAAAGGCTAAACCTCAATTGTTTAAACCCCTGTCCTTCCTATAGCATCCCTGCATTTGGCTCTATTTAGTGTAAAAAGAAGGCTTTGAAGGTTTGAAGGTTTTCTTTTTGCTCTTCTGCCTTGTCCTTTGGTACTTTCTGTAGGTTCCCCTCCACCTTCTCTTTTTTGGTGGAAAGACCTCGAGAATAAGAAACTCTGGGGTTTCATAGCATGAGAAAGCAATTTTCCAGTCAGAGTTAATCTCAATTCTCTTGGGGGAATTGATAAGGTGAGGTGAACTTTATTTAAAAAAATAAAAGCATGTTAATTTTATTACTACTTTTTCTATCTAAATATTCACAGGCTACAGAAAGATACCCCAGCAAAAGGTATTAGAAAGACACTAGAAAGTTTTAATCCTTCTCTTTTTTTCTTCTTTTTACTGTCATTCAGCAGCTGTTTCAGGTCAGTCTTCAGGTAAAATGTCCCTTGGCTTTCTCCTCATTTGCCATCCTCACCATATGAAATACACAGCCATGGCTAGCCCCAGTGGGTCACAGCTAAACCTCTTCTCTCAAATAACAATTCAAGGTTTACTTTTTTTTCTTTTTTTTCTTTTTTTTTTTTCTTTCTTTTTTTTTTTTTTTTGCAAGAAGTGATTTATCCACAGTTTGGCAACAAATCCAAGAGAGGGGTCATTGCAAAGGGGACTTAGGTATTTCTCATCAATTTTGTACCTCCATCATTTAATTTTAGAAGTGTTTGTCTGGAGTGCTTTTATTTAAAGTATCAGGCAAAACTACCCCATTCCTCATTTGGGCTCAAAAATCCCTGGATGAAGGACTGCCCTGTCGGTCAGGCAGCAGGGACATGTTTTCTCAGCTCCTTTTTCTGTGATTTCCAATCCTGCACAGGGAAACTTCCTGTGTCCTGATCTGATTTAGATTATTATGGGGTCTAGGGGAATAACATTCAGATCAAACATATTTAAAAAAAAAAAAACAAACAAACCCCCAACATATATCCCATGAATTCCAAACAAAGCTGAAGTTTGCCTGGGATATAATTAATCACACCAGCCTGTTGTGCTCTTCTGCAGCAGCCTGTAATTATATCTCTCCTCAAACTATGAATACATCATTGAGGAGGCTGAAATATAAATAAAAACGCTGCATTAATTTCAAGCTACATTAGGAATTGTAGGAGTAAAAATAACCTGATAGTAGAAAAAACAAAATTAGAATAAACTTGACTGTGAAGTTTCTAGGGAAATACAGAGCAAGGAGGAAAAAAAATGCCAGAAAGCAAAAAAGTTTGGTATTGTTGCACGACTACATGCAACATGTGGGCTCTGTGGCCTCCTGCAGGTGTTTCTCTTGCAGAATCATAGGTTCATTTAGGCTGGAAAAAACCTTTGAGATCATAATGTCCAACAATAAATGTCACCAAGTGCCACATCCACACATCTTTAAATACCTCCAGGAATAGGGAGTCACCCACTTCCCTGAGCAGCCTGTTTAAATGCTTGACAAGCCTGTCAGTAGATTTTTGCTGATATCCAACCTAAACCTCACCTGGTTTGATCATTACAGGCTGGGCAAAGGCAGGGCTGCAAAGGCATAGCGAAACCCCTGGTTTTTCATCTTGTCTTCCTCAAGGTCATGAGGGAAATGTGATCACATGAAGCCCAGTGTGATTTGCTAAATTGTACTGGGTCTCCAAGGTGAATATGTTTTATGAAGATGGGTAGATGGAGCTGGCAGAGGTTATCAGGGAGGTGATGGATACTTTTGCTTTCCCTCTGCTATTTTGGAGTCTGCAGTTCAAAAGCTTTTGTGTGCCTGAGTACCAGCTATTCAAAATAGAGGATTATATTGGGACTGAGATTTCACATGAAGCTTGGATTTCACATGATAAATCAAGGTCTCTTCCCATCCTCCCCATCTCACAGCTGGTCAGTTTATCTCTTGCATCTAAACACAGATATCCTCCATGCACTCCCAGGAGATGTTGGTTTGGCTTTTAAAATAAGCTCTTTCATGTTAAGGGACATTCTTTCATAATTTTTATTTTTCCATGTCTGCTGTGTATAACCAGGAAGGAGGTGACTGTATTTTTCATACCAGCACATTACAAGTTAAGTTTTTAAAGCCATAATTAGGTACAGAAATGAGAGTGATTCAGTTCCTGAAAGAGCTAAGCATTCACATATTCTGCTGAAATCCCAAGGGTGACCATTTTGGCTAGGAGAGAATGTATGCTATATACAGAGGTTTTTTAAGCAAACCAAATAAATTGCAGTCTTATGTTAGGCCCTTGTTAGAAGAAAGGAGCACCAGGATGAGTTACCTGCCTGGTGTGCAGCCATGTCCTTCTCAGGGAGCGTGCTGACACCTGTCCCAGAGGTGGCCAGGAGTTGGTCCTGCTGTTTTATTTTTCTTGAGCTCATACACCAGACCTAACTTTTCTGGCTAGGAACCAAATGGGGTTCTCATCAGCATCACTCTCCTGGAAATTTCCCTCCAGGTCTCTGGTAGGGGCTTTTCCTGGAGACAAAGTCTGGTGCTCCTGGCCCTAGAAAGGGAGCTGGTGCCTAGAGCCAGGAGGGAGGACAGGGCTGAGGTGGGGTCCCAGAAAACACTACTATGAGTGGGGGTGCAGCACCAGCAGGGGAATCAGGAAGGGCTGACAATGTATGGGCAGTGAATGCTTCAGATGAGCAGGAGAGGTGAGACCTGGCCTCATGTAGGGAGCACTCTGTGGGGCAGCAGTGCTCTGACCATCCCAGAGTCCCGTGAAAGTGTGAGCTGGTGGTTGTCCAGTGTTTCGGAGCTTTCCTGTGCCTTTTCTGAATGTGCAAGGCCTTCCTTGTAATCTGATCCCAAATCTGACTGGAATTCAAGATTTTATTTTCTCTTACATACTTCAGTGTTCGGGAAAGAGAAGTGAATGAAACAGAAATAAATTTCTGTTTAGTTTTTAAAGGACTGTGACATTAGCCAGTTTTCTGTGTGACTTGGTAACACTTAATGGGTTACCAAGGGCAAGCAGTGAGCAACCAAGTTTCTTTTCTGCAAGGTGTTTTACCAAAATCTGTTAAATCCTGAGTGTTGGTAGGTCATACTTTCCACTAGAGTTTAAGATTACATTGATGCTACTGATGCTATGACTAGTGTTGTAGCCTATATTCAGTTTTGGGTATTCTACAGCAGGTTTTACTAGACTGTATATCCAAGTAAATCTCTGTAGCTTGATTGAACGGCACCGGTGAGAAACCTGACTCATACAACACAAGCTAACCACTTGCTCTCCTATAAATACTTGAGAACTGGCTTTTTCTTGGGCGCCTGTAGGAGCCAATTCAAATAAATTCTTCTTCTGGCAAAGGTTACTGAAGGACATGGAAAGTTTTCCTGTGGAGTAACTGCATTTAACTGTAGAAATACTGAAGTAACAAGTGATTGGGAAAATGTGTACATTGTTTTCCTCCTTTCTTTCTTTTCTCATCATCGTCTGTTGCTTGCTCTTTTCCACACCAGTCTCTTTAAAGAGGGAGCTGTTCCAGCTGCATCAAAATAATTTTGTTTTAAGGGTGCATGTTTTCCTTTTGTTCATCAAAAGCAATTAGAGCGAGAAGAGCTGACAGTTTCACTGAACTGTCAATGAAAATGCCATAATGAACAATTAATTTTGAAATAACCAATTTTCCCATTAAATTATCTGTAGCCTGGAAGGAGAAGAACTGTGTGAGGACAAGAAGTATTGTTCATTGCAGCATTTATTTGTTGATAGTTTGATATTTTCTAGGAACACAGTGGAATCAGTAATTTGATGGGAACATTGGGAAGAGTGAAAGAGGTTGCACTGTATTAGGATCTGACCTCACACTTGTGACCACAAGAAGTTTCCTTCTCATCTCAGGAACATTTGGGTGTTTTGTCTCTGTCAGAGCTTTGCTAGAAAGACAGACCTCGTTGAACCTCTATTAAAAAATGGGAAAAGTATGCCAAGCCTATCTTACTGGCCTTAAATAATATTATCTGTTAATTGCTTCATAATCCCAAATATATGGGTGTTTAATTAACTTTTTTTTTTTTTTTTTTTTTTTTTTTTTTTTTTTTTTTTTTTTTTTTTTTTTTTTTAGTGTGAACATGAATGGTTTGAAGCACACTCCTCTTACCCTTGGAAGGATTTTGTAGGACACCACATGCCTTGACGTGGGCTGTTAGGTGTGCACATATTCAGATCTTTACCTCATTTCATAGGCAATTGCATCCAAAGAGCATCAGCAGGTGTTAATGCAGCACATTTCTGCACCAGCCATGGCCCACCTGGAGACACCAATGGCTCTTGGTGGTCACGGTCTCATGTGAGCTTTGCCTGCCCCGCTCAGAAAAGTACTGAACCGACCAAGGAACTGCTCATGAAGAGATGTAGGCACAAAACCAGGTGCTACAAAGATGTTGCATCCTTGGTGGAGCATCAGAGGAGTTTGCTCACCTCATGCAACGTGCTCAACATGTTTTAGATGTACCTTGCTTAACCTAAAATCTATTAAAGAAAATGTACACATTGATAATAGACTGTACTTAGAATAAAACTTGTTTTGTGCTCTTAAATGCTCCTTCTCCCTGGGCTTCCCCAGGACTACCCATGCCCAGGCTTTTTCTGCTTTCTGCTCTCCTTTTCATGACCTTCCACATTTTATACATCTATGGCTTTTTCCCCATTTCTAGAAAAGTCCATCTCTGGCCCTCTCATCCCCATCCTCCTTCTCCAGTTATTCTTTCCCCAGACAGCCTCTCCCCAGGCTGAGCCTGATCCTTGGGTTTATGAAAGCGTGAAGGAGAAGAGTGTCCTCCGCTCTTTGCTGTCTGACCTTCTGTTGTCCTTGACCTGTTTCCAGGCCAGGAGCAACCACAGCTGCTACCCCTCTCTGCAGCTTGCAGACTCATCCTGTGCTCCATTGCTTTACAACCACTTCCCTCTTCACCTGCTGTCTTGTCTACCTCCATAACAAAGTGGAGAGAGGACCTATTTTCCTGGCATCGCAAGTCCCTTCTGGAAAGGGAAATTTCTCGAAACACGTCTGAAGCTAACCTATCTCAGAAATGGTAGAGCCCATAGTTTTCCCTAAGTGTTCTCTCCTCAGCCTGGAATTTGAAGGACCTGCCGGGCCAGGGCCAGAGGTTTGCTTACCATGGCCTTCCTGCAGTGTATCAAATGTCAAAGGGCTTCTCCCTGATACCGCCTACTGAAGCACTTGGTTTCTGCGGTACACTCAGGATGGTACCATTTATTCAGGACACATTTTCTTGCACAGGGTCACACTGCTCAGCTTTACACACACGGTGTGACCACCCACGGTCCCCGCTTTGTGGCTCTGAAACCAGAGTAAGTGTGCTGAAAAACCCAGAGGAACACGTGGTCTGCAGCAGGTACAGCAGAGCTCAGACAGCTGGCATGAGAGAAAGGCTTGGCAGTCTGAAGCTTTTCCCTGGAAGGTCTCATTTCCATGTCTGTTTGTTACTCATCAGACCAAATTTATGTATGTAGCACAAATATCAGAAGTGGCCTGTGCATTGGAATGACTGACTGGCATCCATTACACAGGAAGTCAGGCCGAACAGTCAGTAATCCCGTTATGACCCTCTGTCCTGATCCTTGCTGGCCTCTTGGCACTGCTTTTATAAACACGTGTCACGGCTGCAGCTCAGTCACTGATGATCTAATTCAGTTAGGCATCCAACTGAATCATTTAGGAACTACAAGAAGTTCCAAAATTATGGAAGAAAAACTGCCATTCTCAAGTATCTTGTGCTCTAGTGGATGACAGCCAGCACTTGGACACCTGGCTGCATTTCACAGTGGGCTTCTTTAAGGGTGTAATAACTAGCCAATGACCTGAACTAGCAAGAGTTCAGAAATAGCATTGAAGACAATAAAAAATGGATGATTAAATTGGTGTCTTGTCTCCCAAAGGTCTGGAAAAGGGAACATTTTCTTTCCTACCGGAATATCCAAATTCCCCAGATGTTACAGCAACCTCAGACTACTGCTTCACATTCCCAGTCCAGTGTGTTCATCTGAGAATTCAGAACTCATTACATATATTTCTGGTTATGCCTACTTTCTTATAAATGGGTTATGCCAATTTCTTTTGCATACTCCTCAGGATGTGGATTTTATATGAATTCCTATGGTTATAAGAATCTGTGAAAAGCCTCCTCAGGAGGGCAAAATGGATCCCAAATTATTATCTCAGTTTTGTTATTGCTTCTTTTCCCAGTTATGGTTTCCAAGTAAAACTTGCCAGTTTATGCCTTCTGACCCAGATGTAATTATAGCTTGGCTGTCTAATAAGAGATGGTTTAGTGCCAAAACTGAGAAGCCTCCTGTGTAGAGACATAAGGAGACCATTACTTGCAGCTTCTCTTACAGGGTTTTCGTCCTATTTAAATAATGAGAAAACAGCTGTCTGTCTCCAGGAGAACACTATGAATGGCTGCCTGATGTGGTTTTGGGTGGGATAGGCTTAATTTTCCTTCAGTAACTGTTGTGTTGTGGGTTTTTTTTATTATATCCTAAACATAACTGAGTGTTGTGTTTAGGATATAATATGAGATAACATTGATAACACACTGATACTTCTAGTTGTTGCCCAGCAGTGCTTATACTACACCAAAAACTTTTCAGCTTCTTATGTCCTGAGAAAGCTGGAGAGGCACAAGAAAGTGGGAGGAGGCACATCTAAGACAGCTGACCCAGACTGGTCAATGATATTCCAGACCATGAGACATCATTCTTAATAAATGCACTGGAGGTGAAGTGGGCCAGGGACTACTGCATGGGGACTGTCTGGGCATCAGTTGGCAGGTGATGAGTAACTCTTATATTATTATTATTATTATTATTATTATTATTATTATTATTATTATTATTATTATTATTTTTCTCTTCCTTTTCTGTCCTGTTAAATTCTATTATCTCAAACAATGAGTTTTCTAATTTTTACTCTTTGTTCCCCCTTTCCACTGGAGAGGATTGAGTGAGGGTTGGATGATGCTTTGGCAAATGACAAACCATGACATGGCCTTTGAGTGAAATGTTTGGTGCTGCCTTTATGCTTTTTTTGCAACAGCATGTGCTTCAGTACAGTCTGATACAACCTCTGATGTATTCAAGCTGGAGGTGAGAAACAGCAACATGGCAATTTTACTGGGCTCTCTGTCAGGATTTTCTATGGAGTTTACCAGTGTTCAGGGAGGTCCAAGTTCTGTGAGATGCAGGAGTGACTTCCTGCTACTCTTCCTGGGGCTGGAGCTTCTCCCCTTCTAGAAGCCATGCCAGACAAAGTTTCCAGGTGTCTGCTGATGCTGAAGCCATGCCAAGCCTTATTTCTCTGTGCTGAGCACCATCAGAAAGGTGGTGCAGGGTAGAGTTGGAAACTGTCACCTGATAATTGTGTGCGATTGGGTTGCGTGCAAGCTTCCAAGATGTGAAAGGGCTTCACTCTGTCTATTCCACATCCTACAGGATGATCTCCCTGACTGTGCTTTGCTTGGTGGCACAAAGCTTGTTGGTGTTACCCCTGCCTCTGGATTGCAGTAGCAATCCTGAGTTTAGTGTGTATAACACACCTGTGTCTTCCACTTTCCAGAAAGTGGTAGTAACATTAACACCTATTAGTAACATTTAGTAGTAGTCTCTGTGATTAAAGCAAACAATGCTCAAAAATTGTAACTTTCCATGCAGCTTTTATACCACTTCAGGGGTTGGACTCTTCACTGCCCTCTCCACACGAAGGTAAGGTATTGGCAGTCATGGACACAGCGCTGAGTTTGGCTCTCTGTGTAACATGTTCTGCAGTGATCAGCCCTATATAGATAAAAAATAGCCTTGGGCTGTTTCCAGTATCGGTGCAACCTGTCAAAAAGAAGTACCTCACAAAGCAATGCAGTGCTGGGCAAGTATGCAGTGATAGGTTGGACACCCTCGCTCAAGGGCTGTGGCATCTCCCACCCACCTTTCCCCGGGATCCCTTCTCCTTCAGGACACAACCTGCCCACCCTGGCTATCTCCTTGCCCTGGCCCAGCTGCACATCTGCTTGTGTGTCCTCCTGACAGATCCAGCGGCACTCCTGCTGTTGAGCAAACCAGAGGTTCCTGCTGCACGGCCTGTGTGTGCTGGGACACAAGGCACCCTGGCAGCACCACAACCTCTGCGCTGATCCCCCACGCTGGGCAGAGCAAGCTGCCAGGTCTCTACTCTCACTGCTTGGGGCTTACAAGGAAGGCTGTGATGGATGGATGGGTGCCGGGGCATGATAGATGCATCTGGGCAGAATGCATCCAGGAAAGAATGCATCCCGGCAAGAATGCACCCAGGGGTGACCTCATGCTGCAGCCACCTGGTCAAGTAGCTTTGCTAAGCTGGTGCTGGGAGCTGGGCTGTGCTGCAGAGCTCACAGCAATGCACTGGCAGGCAGTGTTATACAAAATATCACAGCCTAAAACAGTTCAGCACAATCTAGTTATTAGCAGCTCATAAAGGACCTCGTAAATGCATAAAAGTGTTGGACTAATAATGCAGGCATTTGTGGCCTAAAGGAACCAAGTGATGGGAAATGAGGTAAGGTATTATGCTCCAGTCTATTGTTACCTGAGTTTTACCTGGTACTGGTGAAAATGGAGTTGCCTGTATTTGAGAGGCTGGACTTTAATTTTCAGCTGAGGTACAAAACACATAAATGCAACATAACCAGTTGGCAGTTAAGAACATTTTTCTGAACATATAGATTTACACACATCAGTAGAAAATTAAGTGCCCATCACTGTGATTTTGGCACTCAGCACTGGATCAGTACTTGATGCTAAGGAGCAAGGATATTTTACAGCGCCAGTTCCATTTTCTACATCAGGTTAGTGAAATTACCTGTTGAGGGTTAAGTTTCCTGTAGAATTTCCCCCTCCCCCCCACCCCGTAAGTTGCTAGGAGACTAAATGCTGACAGTTAAAGGGTGCTCAACCCGGACAAAGGAAGTTGATCACTTAGTTTTGGGGGAGGGAAAAGGCTCCCTGAAAGCTGAGGGTGGTGGGCACACTGCTCTCGGTTTGCCGGGGAGCACGGATCGGGCGACTGGTAGCTGCCTGGAGTCCACAGTTAACGGAGGAGTCTGGTCCTGGGAATTCTATCATCTGTTGGAGCGCCCAGGAATTCGGAGTTTCTTCGCTGCCCTGCTGGATTTTGGGTCAGCCCGGGTCCAGCCGCTGCGGGTTCTCCGGCACTGCTCACTTTGCCTGCCAGGACACCCCCTGCCTGCCGAGAACAATCCACCGCTTCCAGCCATCAGCGCCGGAGCTTCCACCGTTTGCCCCCGGGGTTCTTGGTTCTGTTTTACTATTATTATAATTGCTGTTGTTGTTTGTCTGTCCTATTATAGTTACTAGTAAAAGACTGTTATTCCTTTCCCCATAGCTCTGACTGAAAAGTTTTTTTTAATTTTCCAAATTATAATAACACGGAAGGAAGGATTTGAATTCCTCATTCCTAGAGAGGCCTGTCTCTCCCTAGCAGACACCTGTCTTTTCAAACCAGGACATTACCCCAAACTAGAAAAGGTGCCTTTGCAAAGAAGGAGGTTGAGAGAAGGAGATTGAGAGCACTGAAAGAGCCCCTGCTTGCAAAGTCATCGAAAGTGTGTGACTGAAGAGCATGCTTATTCTATATATAATCTTAATATGTGAAAAATAGAATAAAGAAAATATTGGTCCTCAGGTTATGGTTTTCTTGATAAATTAGGCTTGCTTAAACTGCCCATTTCCTGGGTAGAGTCTGATGACGAATATTCGCATACCAGAGATTCAGTTGCCACTAATATAACTGTTCTGTGTTACTGGAGTTTCATTTCACGGCAGGTACATCTACCTTGATGTCTCAGGGACCTGACTGTGTGGACACAGGAAAGTGGCTTCAAGTGCTCAATTTATTGTCAATTCATTTGTTGTCGTTAGTTGTCATACATGTAAATGTGATTTCTTTTTTCTGCTGTGATGAAAACTACAAATCCCCAGATCTTGCCCTGAGCATGTGAGTGATGCTGGGTGGGAGGTGCTCAGCACAAAGGCCTAGCCCACTGCCTCGTCTGCTCTTTTTCTCTTCCCTGATAACTGGGATGTCTCATCATGAGCCATCTTTTGCAGCCATCACCCTGACCTCCGGCCTGGATTGCATTAAGAGGATCACCTCTAGGTGACATCTCTTTGTCTGGTGGTAGGCTGTCCCCTGTGTTAGGTATCTTCTTGTGATCTTAGTCCTGTCTGTCTGGAGAAATTCCTTGGGCATGGGATTCTGATGACCTGCTAAGAAAGGTGCTATTAACCCCTGCCATTCTTTTGTTGTTTCTCTTGGACTATCCCATCCATTCTTCATTCAGACTTAGCATTTCTGTCAAATGGGAATAAATTGAAATTATGGCATCTCTGAAAAGATGTCTGGAGATATTTAAGAACTGGCCAAACCAACATCTGGCAGAAGTGATATAGGGAGCACAGAATCCAGCCATCAGAGCCCAGGATCAGCTACATGGTCCTCGACATCTCTTTCAGCCCTAGCTTTATGGTCCGTGTTTATATTACTGTATCCAGATTTCTTCCTTGACAACAAAAAAAGCCCTAAAAGCTTGAGTTTAGATTAACCAAAACCTTCAAACTAGAATGTAACCAATTAATTTTGTGAATAATGTAATTAATCCTAACAGAATGTCCTAAATATTTTTATGCCTAGGATGATTTTCTGAATTCTTAAAATTAAGAATTTTAAGTATTGATATGGCATATAGGGTTCCACAGTAACAGTAAATAAATACGGGCCCACATTTGCATCTAGAGTCCCCTTTACGTGCTAATCATGTTCATTCCACACCTGCACCCCTAAAGGCATGAAGGCAGTTACCATTTGTTCCATTTTTTTCTCAACATTTAACAACAACCAAAACTAATGCAGGTAAATATTACAGTGGGATCTGAAGCCATAATTGAGGTTTTGTGCTATTAGACCCTTTGGTGAGGAATCCTTTGGCAGATGGTCATTGGTCTCAATAAACCTAGCAAGAATCTTCCCGCAGTGATGCTCTCCTCCCTGAAGAAATCAGGGTGAAAAGCTGAAGTTAGAGGTACTTTTGGCCTGAATGCAGCGGTCAGGTCGACACAACAAGCTTCACATTGCAGATGTGGTAGATGAGCAGATTCCATGCAAATCCAAGAACAGCCTGTCCTCATTGATAACCTCAGCTGAAGTCACACCTTTGCTCACCAGCTCACTAAATAGCCTGTATATTGCAGAGGAAACGCAAGTAATCTGTCTTAACTTAGCACTAAGAGTTCCTTTATTGTAAGTGAAGAGAAAGGGGCCCAAGGAAATGCAAGGAGAGGTGTTATGTCTTATGGCCATTCAGACTTCTTCCTCCTTGGGCCAGCAATTACTGGCCTGTAATGCCAATTGCTGCCAGAACCTGTTCCCCAGTGGTATTTTAAGGCTTAACCTTTTATAGCAAAGGGTGTTTTTTAATGCAGAAGGTCCAGGAAGTTTCCTGAAGTTACTCTGGGAATCAATCCAAAGAACAGGGCAAATTCTGGCAAAAGGCCAGCCCTCCCCTTGCGCCACCTGGGCTGGGGCCGTTCTCAGGAAGTGCTCCTAGTAAAGTTTTCTCCTCAGATGGTGCTTTGCTTGCATATAGCTACTTCAGGCTATAGTCAAAGCTAAATTGGAAAGTTATGCTCTGAGAAACTTGGCTCCATTCTAATTATATATTTAGTCACACCGTTATTGCAATATTAGAAATATGTTTCAAAGTGGAACAACAGCCTGTGCTTTATGTGCATTTTGGTAGCTCCTACCTTGGACAATGTTTACCTCTGTGAGCACAAGAAATACTTCTGAAGCCCAGAGGAAGCTTCTCCCAGCCAAACCCAGCAAGAAGTGAGGTCCTTCACCCTAAATTCTTGCTAAAGAAGTTCAGCAATTTGGCTTCCAGTGGACATAACGATTTGGGTCACTGCAACACAGGTGACGGAGCAACCCATTTACGGTGACCTTTCCTGTGAATATGCCAGAAGGTTTGGAAATGGGTAGAAAAATATCCCTGTGAACTGGAGGATGGCTTAATGAGCTTCTCTATGGACAAGAGTAAACCTGCTTGAGTTTTGCACATTTTTAATCCTGATGACTGCAGCTGGATGGAAACAAAAGAAGATTCAGTCTTTTTGTTCTGAAAGTGGATTTTTTTATACTAGACTCTGTTCCAGCTACCATAATGCTATGGTTTCTGGTTTTCTGTAAAATTGATGTAAACTGTCTGTTACATGCTAATGGAAAGCAGATGTCCAGGAAAAAAAATTCAGGTGCACATAGCCTGCAACACTGGGCTTTCTGCAGCTGTACCAGGGCTGCCACATCTGCATGGAGTTGGAGCAGGGCACCCTCAGTCGCAGGGCAGGAAAGAAAAGCATTCTATGTTACCTTATCTTTTACTGATTTGGGAATTTTTGAGACCAGGCACCGGCACAACTTGATCAAAGATGTTTTACTTTATGTACATGAGAGCATTTTCAGAGCAGACAGCAGGGTCACAGCTGGGAGCATCACACACTGGCTCAGATTCTGACCTTGTAACTGCAGGTTTCCAGGGCCCTTCATTCCCTCCATCAACCTCCACAGCTGAAGGGGGTTCAGCTGGGAAGCCAAAAGGCTTTATTTGCATTAAATACAACTGTGACTTTGTGTGCAACAAACATTTTGGTTAAAAACAAAAGTTAATGGATTTTAGCACATTCTTTGGCTATAGGTCCCTGATGGATGGAAGCTACTGTGACCAGTGTAAGGAAATGCGGGTTTTTTTCTCTCTAGCAAACTACAGTCAGACTCCTTGCAGTTCGCCAGGCGCACCTGTCTCCTCGTGAGGACAGGGTAGACGCTACGCCAAACGCCCAAACACTTTGTTTCCCGGTGAAGCCAGATCAGTATTTAATGGGGCACTTTTTAGTAGCAAAATATGATATGTTTCTTTTCTATTCACCTACCCATTTGCTGATGATAGACTAAATATGCCTCGGTGTGTTTAGGTGTATTGACCTTTCCTGAGACATCCTGCCCAGTGTGTGCTGCTGGTGGGTGCTCTGTACTGATTGTGCATGCTGTTTTGCAGGACCCTCTGACAGCTGGCACACAGGAACCCTGGAAAAGGTGGGAGGTTCTCTTTATGAGACTACCTCTGGTGCAGAATGAAACTATAGCAATGTATATCTATTTCTTTTCCTACGTTTGTAATAAGTAGTGGGACATCTGCACAGTAGAACCTTGCTTTATTTCTGTAACTCAATGGGTTCTCCATAGATTGGCACTGAAATTGATTAGCCACTGTAATCTGGCATTATAATGGCATCACCAGGAGGTCCTTCTGTGCATATGCAAGGTCCATTACCCAAACACCCACCTCCGTCTGCTATGGCGGTTCTACCTAATAATGACTTTTTAATGAGTTTTTCCAGAGCTAAGGGTTTTTCTTCTAAATCCCACCTTTTAATGATGTTTTTTATAGCATATTCAGACCGTCTCCCCTGACTGTTTGACTGTTCATAGTATTACAGTGCCTAATTGTGAATCTCAATAGCAGAGAATAAGTGCTTTACCTAACCTGGCTGTAGAGTTTAAAAGCCCCACAGACGACAAAAGCAGGAGTGTGCAAGGGAGAGCTCAAAAAATAAGGCAATGCCCTACCCAGTGCAGAGGGCTTCACCTCTGCAGCAGACAGCGCCCTGGCAGATGAGGGCAGGCAGACAACACAGGTCTCCATCCAGCTGCCCAGCCTGTGGCTCTGAGTGCAGCATCGAGGCCAGGGTGCGCAGGCAGACATCTCCATTACAGGAGGATTTTTAGCGGATGAACTGCCAGACTGTCCTAAGCTGTCACCAGCTGTCATTATCTCATTTTATAACTTACTTAATTTCCTTTTTTTCCCCTCAAAATTGCTTTCTCTCCCTTTTAGAGTGAGGATTAGCAAGTTGCCCACTTTTTCATTTATGAATGTGATTTTAATCACAACCCTTTTCATATGAATGACAAATGCTTCTGCAGAGAGGGAGAACTGGCTTTAAATCCTTGGTTTGTACAACCTTCTGTGCTAAATGAATCTTTGCCAGTTTTTCTTCTCATCTGTCCCACCCAAATCCCTCTGCTCAGAGAGGGACCTCAGGGCCCATTTTTGGTACTGTTGTCAGACATTGCAGGCTACTCTTGCCTTGCTATGCTAGCCCAGATTTGCAGGGAGAGACTGAGCTTTGAGCAGCCAGGCTGAAACTCTGTCTGTTGGTGGGACAGACAAATGCTTAGAAACAACATCTTCCCATGGGCCCCTGAGAGGGTAAAGGGGCTCTCTCAGCCCTGTCCTGGCCATTTGGCCTGGGGCAGCCCTGTCTGTGCTACTGGGTGCAGACACCTGCTGACAGCACTCCTGTTCACCTCCACCTCTTATGCCCATTGAGAGGTCCTCAGGTGAGCATGCAGTAAACCTTTCAGTTCCAGCGCCTGGCTTTCCTTTATGCATCAGTAGCATTGCCTTTCTGGGTTTAATTTTTTGTCTTTCCTGAGTCTGATTTGTTTCTTTGACACAAGGCTTCGTGGCTGGGTCAGCACAGAAAACATTCAGGATTTTGCTGTGAATTTGCTAGTCCAATCATTTTATCTGCTGTTGAATCTGCTTCTGCTGCTTTCTTTGCTCAGCAGCCTTGCCTCGGCAGCTCTCTGCCCGGGTTAAACAGGAGCTCTGCCACCTCCAGCCCTGTGCAACAGCATTTGAAACCCCTTCTGAGCAGATATTAACATTTATTTGCTTGATGTGATGGTTAATAACTCTGACAGGCTCTTTGCACAGCCACGGCACTCTGGCCTGGGGCAGGTATGACACAACCTTTACAGGTCTCAGAGACTTTCTCCCCCAGAGAGCCATGCAGAAGATGTGCAGCACAGCCCTCTCGTACATCCCTGCTCCCTGGATGAGGCTGCTGCAGGCTCAGCACTGAGTATTTGCAGCATAAGCTGGCTCTGTGGTGGTGCTTTTACAGTGGCTGCTCCTTCCCCATGGGCTGGCTCTTCTTGGTACACAGGGATGGCTGTGCTTCTCTCTTTCTGATCTTTATTTACTCTCATGACACAGTGATATTCCCAAAAGGGACTGGATCTGTGTCTCTCTACCGACCTCCCCCAGGGACTGTGGGCACCGGGCTGTGGGAGGGACAGGGATGTCTGCTGGGGACACTGGAAGGCTGAGCTGGAGAAGGCATCCAGACAGTGCCTTTTCAGTCCATTGGCTGTGCCATTGGGCATAAGCTCCCCAAATTTTTTTTCATAGGGGGAAAAATCTTCAGTGGGGTAGATAGATGGTGAGAGCAGGAAAGCTTTCTGGTAGCAGACAAGGTGCTGTGGAGTTCAGCTGAGAAGATCAGGGTTTGGGGTTAAGCTGCCACATTTCCATTCAGGCAGCAGCGTCTCCTTTAGCGTCTGTCCCAATTTCCCAGCATGGGTTTGGCCCTTCACATTTGTGGCCTAAGTGCAGCTTTCCGCTAGTGTTTCAGTTCCAGTCTTATTTTCTTTACTATGGCCAAATTGAACCACACTTTATAAACTAAATTCCCATTCTCAATAAATACATAAAGGTAAGAGATTTGCTTTGGCCGTTTTGTCTGAAAGCTCTCACGGTTCAGCTCAGTAAAATGAGGATTCTTTGGGCTAGAACTGCCCAAAATGTGCTTTTTCAGCTCTGTTGAAGAGAATACTTCTAATAAAGCCTTTCTTTTGTCTTGACATCTGCTCAGCTCCCAGCTTTAATCATGTGAGAACAGGAGTTCTCATGAAAGAAAAGTACCAAAAAAAGAGCAGACCTTAATTTTTAAACCAATCTTCAGATGGGTTTTGGCAATGAGGAGCCAGCTGGTCCCCTTGGAAGGGAGGACAGTTTTACTGCAGTGACGGTGGCTTTTCAGGCTGCATCGAGTCAACCGTGTGTCATCTGGGGGTTGTCCTCACTGCAGGAGCAGGATCACAGGCTATACACAGCTGTTAATCCCTGTATTTTCACATCCCTCTGCTCCTGCTCCTTGACTCTTTTCTCCTTCCAGCTGTGTGCAAAAGGGTGTTTTCTGTGCCCTGATCCCCCGTGCAAAAGCTCTTTTCTCCCATTTCCTGCTCCGCGCCCCCCCCCTCCAGTCACTGGCTGCCAGTGCCTTCACCCACTTGTTTCCTCCTCACAGTACACCCCGCACCCTACTGTTCCTCCTGGCTCCCCCTGCAGCCCCTGTGCTCCCTGGGGAATGTGGCTGAGTATGTCACGGTTTTGAGGAGAATCATTTCAGGACAGGAACGTATATGACTGGATCTGCACTGGAATCATCTGCAGCAATGACAGCACCTTTTGTTTCTCCCATGTGCACATTAACTTTATCAGCCAGTAGACCTTGAAATTGCATTCTACCCTTAAATACACTGTTGGGAAATGAATTCAGCTGGGTAAACTGCAGCTCTCTTCTAATGTATATAGGCTCAGGACAGCTGGTGTTTAAATTTCTTTTTAGCGTACACATTCTTATGGGCCATAAAGCGTGTGTGTGCAGTTCAGAAAGAAAAAAAAAAAGGACCCTGCTGCAAGGAGATCACTTGCAAATATTGAGCAAGTGCATATGAATTTTGGAGCGTAATTAGTATGATGAAGTTGGTGTTTACTCAAGGAAGTTCATTTGGCAAATGCGTGTTTGAGAGACGTGGCTGTAGGAATTGTATAGAAAGACCTGGATTATATCTGTGTTCTGAAATGAATCCCACTTCATCCATCCTGATGAACAACCCTGATGTCCGGAACTCCTTACGGTACAAAGTAATTAATGTTTTAATATTAGCTTCCTGGGTGCATATATTGAAACCCTATAACCCATGCCACAAGTGTGTAGTAAAATCTACCAAGACCATCTTCAAAGAAGATAAATCTGAAAGACTTGGCATAAATGTCACACATAAAAAGCATGAAAGAAATAAGGAGACACAGCTTAAACAGCAGAAAAAGAGGACAGCATCTTCCCCCCAAAAGTGCAAGGTTTTCATTCTCACACATGTCCTCCCTTTTAAAACACTGATGTAAATCAGCATTAGAGAATTAGAAATATGGTTGCACATCGGCCTTCATGACCACACAAATAATAACTTACGGTCCCATGCTAAGCAGATCTTACATTCACACCCTCCTGCTGTGCCTGTTACATGAAGTGAGGAACTTGGATTCTAAATAATTTGATTAGTAAAAATCAGGGCAAATTTTAAGAAACTCATTAAAATACTCTAAACAGATTTTTATATTAGGTAATATGTATGTAACTGAAGTCAGGTTTGTATCTGATTAAATATAAAAGGTGTGAATATAAGGAAAAAAGTCCTACATTCATATGTTGTTGGTTTCTGGGCTGGGTGTGTGGAGAATACTGTAAGCATTTTTGGATATCAATGAAGTGTAGAGCAGCAAGGATTATTACACATTAATGCTTATTAAATGCTCATAAAAGCTCATTAAATAGCGGTAGAAACTACTGTGCTGAGTGGTACAAACAGAATATGTGTATGTGTTCATAAAATCTCTGGAATGCTTTCTTCAATACAGTTTCTGATCTCAAGACAAAACATTACTAAGAAAAGATTCAAGAAAGAATACCAAAATTAGAGATTTGGTGAGACTGACACTTACAAAAGAGGATACAAAACCAGGAATGGTTATCCTGCAGAGAAAGACAATGCAGTCTTGATTGATTACGATGGGTATAGCACAGATCAATCAGTCCTTTTAACAGTATTTTTTAAATTAAGGAGAAGAATGATGCTTAGGTGAAAGGACAATAATATTGTAAGTAATAAAAAGACTCCCACAGGAAGTTTGTAGTGGACAGTGTTGGAAGAGGTCATCTGAGCAGGCATCAGGTCAGGATTTGAACAAAATGTGCATCACACAGAAAGAACAGGTGATGTGCTCTCAGATAGCACCATGGGGACACCCACTCTCCCAAAAATGGGTGCAGAAATAAGCAAAGAGGAGTGAAAACCAATCCTGGAATGGCCTTTGAGGCCTGTCATGTCCATGGCATCATAGATTGAAAAAAAGAAGTGTAAATACCTTCCAGGATTGGAAACCAGAGGAAATATTGTGGTCACAGATGCAGATTTGCTGAAAGATAATTCTTCCACTCCACATCCACACAAAATTTAACTGTGTGATGCCTTTCATTTGAAGCCATTGAAGTTAATATCAATTATAGCTATATCATATACACAACAGTTTAAGATTACTGAGAATACATGGGGTGCACATTGTATATTATGTCAACGTGCATTCACAGTCTGCTTGTAATATGCCCTCCTTTCATATCACACAAAGTCTCTGCTCACCTTCAGTATCTACATCTTGGTTTACATTGCCACCAACTTAACAGAACACTTGCAACTTAATTACTCTAATTAACGACCTTAAAAGACAGTCAAAATTTTTTCCTGAAGTTATTTTAGGAATGGTGGTTTTGGGTATTTGTGTTGTTGTTATTGTAGCAAATTTCTTCATTATCAGGCAAAATGCTAATTTAAACAAGGGTCTGCTTGTAATATATACTAGCTAAAACAACACTTTATTTAGCTGTGTTTTTCAGACCCACATTGCATTTTTAAATATGCCTCCAGCAGGATGGTATTATCTCTTCATTTTTTGATTGGCAATTGGCAGTGTCAATTTCCCTTAGTCCTTGTCTCCAGTGGCTGCCAGCGCCCTCCTTTTTACTGCTGTATCTGAGGGCACAATTAAACCTCATACCAACCTGTGGCCCTAGGTTTGTCCCCACCCAGACACTGGAAGATACCACCCTTGCAGCTTTTTCTGGCAAAACTTGAAGCTATGTTTCTTCCTATTTTATCCTGGTTCCTGCTTGTGCCCTTAACTTGTGCCTCCAGCACTTGGTCCAGTGTGAGTTTCTTGTCTTCTCTGCCTGCAGTGTCTGACCATGCTTTTGACCTGTCCTCTGCTCTCATGTGCTTGCTGTTTCTCTTGTCCACTGCCCAGCCTGGACTTCCTGGCCATACCTGGATTCAGCACAGCTTTTGAGGTGATTTTGGTTGTGCCACAGTAGCACAGTGTCCCAGATCTCAGGCATGAGCCCACCCTTGCTATAAGGACTGAAACAACCTGATAGAACGCTAATCAGCCACAGCAGTCCAGGGATTTCAGCCTAATGTGTATTTCCTGAACAGCAGCATCCGGTAGCCCCAGACTGTGATCCATCCCAGCTCTCAGCCCCCCCTCCCTCCCCTAGTGATGATGATGCAGAAGTTTCATGCAGTGGAGCTTTGGGGTATTCCCAGACCTTGCTAACTCCATCTCCTGGAACCTGTCTTTAGTGAGGACTTCTGCAGTCTCCAGGGAGACAGCATCTGCTCCTACTTCCATCTCTCAAATGTCCTCCAAAGGTGAACACTGGATTAACAAATGGCACATTGGGGTAGCTGCTGAGGCATGGCAGCCTCATTGAAGAGGGGTTGTTTACACCCACCCAGAAGATGCGCTGTTGTTTGCAGCAATTTTAACATGCCAGTATTATTCTGTCAGTGAGGAAAGAGAAGAAAGTAACCATTGTTACAGCTACACCTGTGGAAGGTACCAATACTGCATCTGCTGTTCCATCTTTAGGCTGATTAATTCTGCACAAAAAAGCTTGTGCAAAGCAGAGATTCACATTCTTCACAAAGATCTATACACAAAAATCAAGATATTTAGCAATCCCTCTATCCTCAACTAATCCTTGACTCATACCAGGTCTAGGAGCCCTTTGACAGCTGTAATGGTATTCTCTGAAGGTAAGGAAGACAGTTGTGTGGGCTGAATGGCTTGTACCTAAAGTCTCTTTGTCAGAAGGCAATTAGTTAAGCTATTTAGATGTCTAGCTCTTAGATATCTTATTCCTATTGTGATTGATGCAAACTGAGTGCTTAAGTAGCTTATTATGTCAATTGTTTTCAAGAGGTTTGAAGAAAAGCAATGAAAATATATATATATCTCCCTCCTTTTGTTTTTTTTTTTTTCCTGAAACCTACCGAAATCCTACTTGTTAACAAAAACACATAATTTTTAAGTGATAAAAATCAGAAAATTTTCTCCAAAAGAGAAAATTATCTGCAAAAATATTTTTGCGTGAGAAGTCCTTTTTTCTGAGGTAGTTTTAATGCCCTTTTCCCCCTGAAAGTATGATCCTTTTTGTGCTAATTTCTGAAATAAAAGAAATCCCAAACTGAGAATCCAATGCACAGTGATTTGACAAAGGGGGAAGGGATATGCAAATGCAAAATAAATAGATGTACTTAAATGTATGCACATCTTTGCAGCGCCAAGGAAAGAAAAGAGGGAGTTCTTATACTGGAACAATGCTGGAATTAGTTTTGTAAAATCTTGGCTCTCTAGTTTTTACCCCTTTGGAGCAATAAACCTCTAAAGAAAGTCCAGAATGCGAAAAAGTGAAACAAACCCCCAAGGATACAGGCAAGGAATCTGATAAATCCAGTGGAATTGCTTCTGCAGGACCTCTCTTTGCCTCCTACCTCTCCGCGTGCTGCACTTTCTCCAGCATCATCTACTTATGTAAATCATCTCTGGTCTCTCCATGTTACGTCTTCTGTGGACCCCAAACTCTGCATCAAGCAGGGCATGAGCCCCAGGGATGCCCTCCAGCCTCAAGGCAAGCATTCAGCACTGGATGCATCTCAGGCAACCCAGGTATCTCCCTGGCCCGGGACAGCAGCTCCATCAAGTCCCTTGTCTCCCATGCTCCAGCTGCCTGCCTGGAAATCATACCTAAGTGGAAAGGAGACTGAGAAGGACAGAGAATGGGGCTGAGGTCCAGGATAACCATTTGTGGAGCTGTTGCCGCATTAACTGTGGCGGTGCAGGTTTGGTTTTGTTGTGTTTAATGTGTATTGTATGGAATTTTATAATGGACTGTTCCTATGTACCCCCCGGTTTTCCCTAATGGTTTTCTCCCCACCTGTTATGTTATATAAGAGGCAGTTTTATGTCAATCATCCCTACACTCACCTGCCCCTGTCAATCCCCTCTCTCCCCTCTTGGGCGCCCTGCCTGTCACTCTGGGGCCCTTCCCTGAGTTCTGGAAAGTTCCAGGGAGGGCGTCGAGTGATAGGCTGGGGCCCTGGAGACCCTCTGCCCACCTCTTGTGATTCGTCCCCAGTTGAGAAGCTGACTCCCCCGTTACGCCCCTCTGACACCCGCATTGGCTGATCTGTTGTCGCCGCTCCTCGGTTCTCCCCCAGTTAAAAGCTTGTGCTTGAGCCCTGATTGGGGCTCTCCTGAGCGGGTGTGGAAAGGTGTGGAGGTCCTTGCTGGGCTCCCTCTCAATAAACCATCAGTTTTAATCCCTCAGAGAGTTGGCTCTTTTCTGGTTGCCGTCGTCGTCTATAGTACCGCCAAGTCCTGTGGCCGGTGTGGGGAAGCAAGGCCCCACAGCGAGGAGGTTGCTTGCTCAGCCCTGCAACCCCGACCTCAGACGTGTCAGCCGGAGTGAGGGGTCTGAGCCAGCCTGCGGCCTGCGCCTTCCTGGCGTGCTTGGGACACTGCGACAGCTAACCTCACTCCAAAGCCGGGAGTTTGCTTCCTTTTGCTTTACCAAAATAATTCATGAGGCTCTTAAAGTGTATTCTGCATGTACTAAATAGAGTAGCTCATAGAGCACACCTGAAAGATGGCATGAGAAAGTAGGATATCTGAGGAGGTGCTAACAGTTTTATTGGGACTTAATCACAGGAAGAAAATTTTTAAGCTGCTGGAAGACAGAAATTTCTTTTTCTTCAAGTGTAACAACATGCTTCTTCCAGGCACAGCATGGAGGTGTGCAGCCCTTGTCTGAACACAAAAATGATGCTGAAAACCCTCCAGCGGGGCTCTGCAGAAGAAGCTCAGGCAGCAGTTTGGTGTGCTCCTGCTGTCCCATGTGCAGCAGCCCACGTGACACCACCCACGCCACTCGGCTGTGCACGGCCTCAGTACAAGTGAAGCACCCCAGCAGAGGTACTGCAGGCTCCTCATAATTGCCTGCAGGCTGGCTGTCTTCTGGGAATTCTTGTTATACAAGTTTTTAAAAAACAAGCCCTCCACCAAACCAGCTCTCTGGAGAGTCCGGCATGCTGTCAATCCTGAAATGTCTGCAGGCTTTTAGTCCTGTCTGAGATTGTGTGTGTTTAGATGCTTATTCAGTATTTAAAGTTTACAAGCATGCAAATGCCTCTCTCTTGACATGTAAGTTAGTCACACCATGTAAGTTAGTTCTCCTCCCATGCAGAAGCACAAGTATTCGGAGTCAATAGCTCTATCTGCAAAAAACAGGTTTTATAGCGTTACACATGATATACAGGCACACGTAGGCATGCATGCATAAACAGTGGACAATCTGTTGCATTTCGTCTTCCATAACTAACCCACATTTTGTTAGAGAGACATCTGACCTGTACATGACATAATCCTCGATGCATACTTGGTACAGCAAGCCCAACAGATACAGTTATCTTCAGGCTCAATAATAAAAAGTTCAAAGCACCACAAAACTGCTGTTGCCTTAGCAAGTGAAACATGCTCTGTGTAGCGTATGCCTGCTTATACCATGCCCTTGGTCAGGCACAGATGCAGCTGTCACTGATTCTGCATCTTGTACTTTAACAAATCGAACACCAACCTTCCAGCTAATGAAATATTACACTGTGAAGGGAACTCAGAGGCTTCCGAGGGCAGAACATATGAAGGCAAATAGTTCCAAGGACAGTGCAAAGCATTTATTTTTTCCCCTCTGGTTACAGTAGCCCCAGTAAATTCGCTTGTTAAAAAGATTACTTCTCCTAATATGCAGTTAATAGTCGTCTGCTTGGCATGCTCTTGCACTGCCTTGTGCTTTATGAACTATTTCCATTTGACATGTGACATGCGATGTATGGAACTGCTCTCAACTGCCCTTGGGGCTAATTCTAAGCAAATCAGTCTGGAGTCTGGCTGTAGACAAAAGCTTCAAATGGGTGCATCCTTTCCCTGGCAATCCCTCTTATGCCATGTCATCTCTTTATGGGCATTAACTGCTTGGGGTGCATAAACTTCTGTTTATTATTTTCAGTAGAACTGATATTTTCAAAGAAGAAGGGGCTGCCAAGAGGATCATTACTTCTGAAGTATTGGTATGAGTGACTGACACACAAATCAGCCCTTAATGTGGTTCATCTGCCTCTCTGAAGATATCTTCAGCATGAAGAAGCCCCTAGGGGACACACAGCTACTGCATCTGCCCCCACAGCCTGGGGGCTGGCACTTTGGCGTTCACTCTAAGGTGGCAGCCCTCAGCACTACTGGAACAGCCCCGGGCTTGGCAACGTAATTCATGGCAACCATCAAGTTTCCTAATTTACAGCTAAGATATGGCCAGCACTGCTCTGGAGCAGCAGGGAGTGGCACAGGGGGCCACATACCTCTTCACCTTCTGTTGCTCACCATCTGTGCCCCTGGGGTCTGTTGTGCTGCCCACAGGATCAGGAGAGGGTGTAGCCAGTGTAAAACTTCAGAAATAGCATATATGCTCTGACAAATGAGAGAATGGTACAGCTTTACCTCATCCACCAAGATACCTCCATCTTCCAGAAAAGCAGCTTATTTTACTACTGCCTTTTGAAGCCTGGTGGGCTTCTTGAACATGACAGGTGACCCTGGATGCACTGATTATAAAGGATTTACACATCTGGCCTGATTTTCCAAATTAGTGAAAATTAGCATTAGTATCCACAGCAGTGGCATCTTATGGATGTGAGTTCACATTTTTTACCCACAGAGACACAGAAATCACACTTTTGCCTTTGACTGGAGGTTTCTCTGAGCACCTAGAACTTATTTAGTACCTGATAAATGATATGCAAACTGTTTATTAAATTCAGTTATGCAGAGATGTCTCCCTCAAACACATTTTATGCCTGTCTCAATGTACAATTCAGATTTGGTGTGTCAGGTGTGCAATAGTCTGGGCTGTTGATGAATGTAATAAATGTAAGATTTCCTCATTGCATTTCTTAAAGCAAATATTTCATTATTAGTGTTGTTATTACAGAACATTCCAACAGTTCCACTTTTCACTAGGGACCACATTAAAACCAAGGAACTCAGAGAAGTCATGTTGTCCTGGGCTTCTGGTACTTGAAGACTTTCAGAAGTCACGCAGAAGTAAGATGCCTTAGAAAGTGCAAATAAAGATTTTGTATGGGAATACCAACACAGAACAGATGATAAGTGAAAATTTCTTTCTGATGGTAAGGCTCCTTGTTCACAGGGTTTTCTCCAGATAATTAGAGGTTTGTTTCTGTTTTAACTTAAAAGAACTTTATGCACGGCAGAGGGGCTCAGGAGACCTGGAAACTTTCATACACATTTATTTCATGATCTATAATCATATGTATCTGCTCCATATGAGAAGCCAGCAATACTGTGAGTAAAACAAAATTAGTTTTGAACAATAAATCAGCTCTTCAATAGTCAGTGGGTGTGACACTTCGTAAAGTATTTCAAAGCATAACTCAAAAAGATGTGCAGGCAGTTCTCCATTTTAGTGAGTTTTCCTATTTTTGATGCCATTTAAAACCTAGTCCCTGCCCCAGCATGCTATGAGAAAGGGCAGAGGAAAAGAGTCTGTGGGTGAAGCTGCAGCACTGCTGGATGTTAGCTCTGGTGGGACTCACTGGACACCATGCATCAGAGGCAAAACACTCTCAGAATGTTTTGTAAATAAGAAGCCTCAAAGAGGACTTGTCTTACCATGGCAGCATTTGCATAGCCTCTGCCTTGGAGAGCTTGGGCTGTTAGTTAAAAATCTTACCATGCTTGTTTGCTTGTTGTTTGGGGTCCGTTGGGGAGTGAACTCAGCAAGAAAAATGAGGTGAATAAATTAAGCTTCTTTAATACCAGATGATCCCCATTATCTGTAGAAAATAATAAGACCAAGTTGTTTAGCTGATGCAGTAGATGCAGTTTAAATCACACCTATAAGCAGTAAGGTTTAGAAAAGTGCAAGCAGTGCAAGTTATTCTACATTTTAATAGTGTATCTTTTTGTGTAATTGGAAACTGGCAGGCAAAGCGTACAGCAGAAACCAAATTTTTGCAGAGTGAGCAGTAATGAAACAAAACCGATTTCTTCTGTGCTCACTATATAAAAATTACCAAAATGATATTTCCCAGTCTACCAGAAATTGTAAGAAATTAAGAAGTGAGGGAGGGAAATTATCTAACTTGGAAAGAAAAGGAAACAAATAGAGAAATAGCCTCATGCTGTGGAAGAACCTGGCTTTGCATTGAGAAAGAGGCAAATTTTCTTTTGACTTTTACAGGAGCCAAGCCTTAGTTCTTGTCAGAGCTGACTGCACTGATCCCATGACAATGTGACTTCTTAGCCACATAGCTTTAGCTCATGCTCAGATTAATATACTGTTTGAGAACAGCCAGATTTGGGATTTCTTTTAACAGAGAGAGAGAGAGACACAGCATATGTAGCCCAACCCATGTCCCATCATTACATGAGAAGGCTCCAAGATCCAACGAAGCAGTAAAATCTTCATCTTGGACCTTCACAGAGCCCCACACCCCAGCCACTCTCCCTCACGTTTTAAGAATATAGATGGCAGCCTTGTCAATCTAGACTTCCAAACCACATTGGATTTATGTTTAACAGGCAGTAAATTCATAATTGTATCATGAGCACATGGTGCTAGGAAAAGCTGAGAAAGATGCAGCTCAGTCTGGGAGAACCAGTTTCTATGACAAGGGCGATGTGTGTCAGCGACTCCCCTGTTGGTGCTGGAGTATGAGCCCACCCTCTGGGTATGGACTGGCAGAGAAGTTGTAGATTCTTCCTCCATACATTGTTTATGAAGATGGATTCACAGAAAACACTGCATGCAACATTGGAAAGCACAGGTAAGATAACATGTGAGAAGCAAATAGCTGAAAGTGCAGTGTCTGGAGGGGAAAGGACTTGGGAAGAGTAAAGAAGGAGAAAATAAAGGCTCAAATCAATGCAGTACAGTTGTCATAGTGAAGGGATTTTAGGTTTCTGAAATATTAATAGTGACCATTTTCACTGTAGTTTTTTATGTTTATCAAATAGATGAATAAAAGAAGTGACCAACAGACATTAATAAAGTAAATGGTTAAGGAGAACATTTTAAAATATATTTTTCCATATATTTACTTGAATAACTATAGATATAGGAGCCAAACTTAGTGACAAGCACAGAAATAGCATTAGATGATTGTTCACTCTCTCTGTAATTAGACAAACACTACCATCCTAAGCCTAGCTTGGTTTCCTGAAAACTGCATCGTTATTTTCACAACATGATGTGATACCTGGCTGTTACCAAAGTGACTTTTTCCTCTGGAAGGACTGTACTGATGAGATACAATTCTTTTGCCTCTTTACAATCAACAGGTTTGAATTTTTACAGGGTGTGTTTTCTAGATCCCTGATTCTACAAATTGAGTGAGACTAATATAACCAAATAATAATCCAATAGCTATGAATACAGAAACACTGTGTATTTCTTACCACTTCTTAACTAATGTCTTTTTTCCATTGCTTATGACTAATTGTTGTTGTGTCAAAAGCAGTAGACAGGAAAATTGGTGTTTCTTCCAAACATATCATTACAGTCACTAAAGTAATGAGAAATACATCAGATATTTTTAGGTCATAATTTTTTTTGTCAGGGAAAATAGCAGCCTTTTTGAATAAACTGAAAATCATTATTGCTTCCACTGGGACTCACACTGAATGTAATAATTATTGTGAATTCATTTGGTACTGACAAACTTACAACAAAGTCATTTCCTCCATGATATATTGCAGGGGGCCAAGTTGTCTCTGGGCCAGAAACTTTTCTTTTGCCTCTGCCAAGCAATCTGTCCACTGATGGGGTGTGAGAGGGAGAACAAACTGGGTGGAGAGGGTGCAAACCTGAGTCCCTAGCAATCCTCTGGGATTACTCTCCTAACTCCTGCACCCATGGGCCCCATGTAGGAGAAGAATGGACACCCTGGGGTTGGGGGAGAGGCTGGGAGCGGCCCTTGCCCTGCTGCAGGGCTTTAGGGCATCTTTGGGAGCAGTACTGCACACACAGGAGTGCACACGGGCTCCCTTTGCAAAGTAACTTCATGTATAGATACATCCTCAGGAATTTGATCTGCGTTAACCAGAGGTAAGTGTGTAAAACACCTCATTAAACCACAGCAGGCTGCGATACACAGACGTTCACTAGACTTCCAACAAACTAAAGTAGAGCTACCTTGATTTCAGCCAGGAGAAACTGCAGTCTGAGAAATGTGGGTATCAAGTGTTTGATTTCTCCTTCACCTTCCTCAGTCACAATGTCAGCTTCAGGCTTTCCTTCCCTGACAAGTCCTGGTGACAAGCTGCCAGCACTATTTGTGGGGCTGAGCAATGAGTAGTGATGTAGCATGTAGTAGTAGTAGTAATGAGCATGAGTAGCAATGAGGGGAACTGCTCTAGGTAGAAAAAGAAGCCTTCCCTCTTTTCGTGCAAGCTAGCTTTTATTGTGAATCCATTATCTGGTACAATTTTACATGGGGCTCTAAAACCAGCTGAGGAGGCACAGCTGAGGAGGTGATGGGGAGCAGGAGTGGGAGGCTGAAGTCTGATGGAAGCATTTGAGCCAGTCTTAGAATGGGAATAAAACTGTGGCACATGTATTTCCTTTGCCTATTAGCATCTTCTCCCTCAGAGTGTCCTTGTGATCCTCTGTGCTTTGAAGATGCCAAAATGCTCAGGTACTGTCCTAGTACAAACACCAGACCTAACTTAAGAAGAGAGAAACATCCACAGAAGCAACATCTTGGCTGCCTTCTCATAGCTATGGCTCACAGAACCACCAGAAAATACTTCCTTTTGTTTTTTAAACATTGAAATTGAAGGGAATGGGAGAGCAGGTCCACCTTCCACCTCCTCCACCTTCCTTGGTTGTTAAGAGGATCATCTGCACAAAACACAGCTGATTTACCAGGAATAGTGATACCACTGCAGTCACTTCCCTACCTGAGCCCCTCTCATCACTATTTTTTTGGTTTGTGCTGAAATCTGTTCGTTTGGTACAGTTTTCCATAAAGGCAGTTCTGCTCCTCACAACACTCCAAAGTGACTACTGTGTGAAACAAGTGTTAGTGAGCAATGTTGGCAAATGCAGCTGAATGTTCAAAACTAGGAATATTTAAATTTATATATAATTTCCAAAGACAGTCATAGGAGACCCAACATTTTCTGTTAGTCTCCATTAATGCAATTTTTTTTGTTGTTTTTTTACTGACAATTTTTACACGCTTAACTAGAAACTACTTGTCTAAACTAGAGCAATAAAGAGGTGTGCTTTTTGTCAGTTGGGCTTTTTTTCAAGTAGAAAGTGTTAAAAATATAAATCAATTTGGCTCATCATTTATTTAGAATAAATATCTTGGCATTGACTGCAAAAAATCCTCAGATGTTTTTAAATTCATATCCCAACCTTATATTTTATTACTTTCCAAGCTTAGTGGGCTGAATTGAGGTAAACAAGTTATTGTTAAACTTTGTCCATTAACTAATAGGCAATTCTGGAAGAACAACAACAACAAAAAAGGTGGAAGACAGGTTAAAAAAAAAAAGAACCAATTGATATGCAATAAAGAGGAAAATGTCTCCAGAGTCAACTTACCTAAAAATCAACATGCATAAGTTGTTCTGTAGATGCAAATCATGAGGATGAATATATAATCTTGTTCCTCAAATGTATCACAGATCAAAACTCAGTGTCATTTTTCTGAAGGCACTGGGTTTCTAAATGAGATGGTCATAACCAAAGTATTTATGCTTACTTACTTTTTTTAGATCAAAGATTCTCCTCACAGAGTGGTTCCCATTGCAGGATAGGAGAGTGGTCAGAAAATGAGGATGGATTTTGCTACAGTAGGCACATTTAAACAGAGCTACTGATTCAGCTTAATTTAGCAGAAAGGTAATTAATGTTTTAAATAATGGAATGTATTGCAAATTGATTAATGGTCATTTCCATGGAGCTCTTTCTCTTTTATCTCTGTTCAATATTTGGAAGCTCAGGACTAAATTTTTCTTTCTCTTCCATCAAAGATCCATATTAAAGATTTCCTTTTGTGGTCACCAAATGGTTGTGTTTTGCAAATTCCTCTCCTCTGCTACATTAGCTGTGACACCTTCATCACCATTGGAGACCAGAGGAGCTTTCCCATCACCGGATCCAGCATAACACCTCTACATTCTTCAGTCAGCATTGAGCCCTGGGAGCCCTGTTGATTTGTTTCTGTGGGCAGACTGGGATGCACAGGGGATTCTGCAGGTATCTGGATATGGCAGAACACTTCAAAAGGCAACCTTCCAACTTTTGGTTTGGTTTTATACAAAACCATCTGTGTTTTTATATATGTATAGGTCAGAAAAGTCTGTCTGCATGAGCCAGCATTCAGATGCCAGAAGCATTGCTGAAGGATCAGCATCAGCCTATGAGAGGCAGATGTCAGCTCAGATACCTTTAAATGTGTGAATAATCTCCAATTCAACATTCCTATGATGCATTAAATTTTGGCAACTAATTGGAACAAACCTCTGTGTTAGGACTTTAAGACTTCCAGGAGTAAAACCTAAGGAGACTCAAGACTCTTAAATGACGTTGTGGCTTCTGAAGATGTCACAGTTATGCTAGCAAACAGTAATACAAAATTAGTGGAAAAGATAGCTGCACATGAATCTCAGTAGTGTACAAGACTGCCCTCAGGGCCTTGTAGCTGCACACCACCAATTCTTGCCGTTTGCTGAACTTGTCATTCAGATATGGGGCTGTGTTTTTCCAGTGAGGATCAGGTTTTTGGTCATCTGTCCACAGGTACATTGGGTTAAAAGACAACCATGGAATGCAAATCTATTGCCAACAGGCTGAAATTCACTGCACAATATTGGGATCTCAGCTAGCAGTCATCAGCTTGTACTTTGCTACCTACAATCAAATGTCTTCACAGCTTCACAAAGGCATTGTATTAGAGAACACCTGGATGAAGCCTTGGCACTGCTAAACAACAAGAGCGTTGACTGTGATTTTCTAGGTCTTTATCCGCAGTACTGCTTCATTTTCTGAAGGTCAGCTGAGAGGGCTGGGTAGTTTTATGCTCACATGGTAACATGAAAAGAATGACAAGGCTGAAAAGCTTAATGATAGTTAATTTAGGGGCATTATTAAGGCTGAGTAAAAGTCAGTATTTAGAGTTATAAGTGGATGAATTAATTTCTTGAAAATGGTAGAATTATTGTAGTATCAGAATAAATGTATTTTATAATAGTTTTTCAGAAAATGTCTGTTCTGGGACAGAAAGAAAATTTATATGTTTTTCTTAAGCTTTTGCATATGTCATATTATAAAACTGCTCTCCACATTAATTTTCTTGCAATTAACATTTAGCAGCTTCTCTTTTTTTGTATCATCCGAAATAAACCCTGTCAATATTCTTCATACTTTCACATGGGCATAAGGACACAGTTAAAGCCTTTTTGCTGTCTGTGGCTGAGTAAATAGTTTTTTTTAATGCCCCTTACTTGGTGACTGGTGTCCCGTTATACCAAAGGATTGTGAGCTAAGATTTATCATCCCAGGCATTGTCTTTGCAGAGCAAATGGAAATTACTGTTTCCTGACATTCAGGAGGGACTGCAGAGATGCGTATGCACGTGTGACCTACTTTTGTATGTACAACCTGCATTTAAGGGGAGGAGACACACAAGTTGCCAGCTCTGGTGGAGCCGTGGAAAGGGCACAGCCAGAGTCAGACTGTAAGTTCTGAGTCCTCAGACTTTATGTAACAACTAGAATATAACCTTCCCCGTAGCCATTAACTGTATTTCTCTGGATAGATGTAACAATTTGAAATAATTACATGAAGTATCTAAAGGCCGTGTTCACACTGGGTTAAACACAGACAAATGGAGACTCACTTTGTTGGGAGGACTCTGCGTCTATGCCACTGGAGGGTACTTACCTCACAGTATTGCACCTTTTGCTGAAATACAGCTCCTGAATCGATTTAGCTGAGTGTTATATATAAAAAGACATGTGACTTTGGCTTAGCTTGCTAGCTGCAAGAAAAGTGTCACCAACCATAAAAAATGAACAGTCTCACCCAGCCTAAAAATGCCATTTTAAATGCCTAAAAATGCTGTTGAGGGCAGAGGGAAAATAAGAGGGCCTGAAGTCTGGAAAGGCACAAAGGGAGCAAGAAGAAAAAGTTTCTAGAGGTAAATGAGCAGTGTAAATTACACCTTTTCAGTTTATTGAGTACTAATTAAGGCTTGCAAGCCTGGCGTTCTTTTACCAGACCTGTAGTGCCAGGAAAGCAGCCACCCGTGTGTTCGGAGGTTGATTGCTATCCCGTGATTATACAGAATCCAAGCGTGGCTTTTTCTTTTTTGGGTATTGGCTGCCATTTGAATAATATATTCCCAGCATGCCTGGCTGGGGCGATCCATTATTCACAAGCAGTTATTGTCCAAGAGGCCTGTGACTGCTTCAGGGAGCTCATGTAATGCCCAGGCAGCCTGCCTGTGCGCTGGGAGCCTCCTGAAGGTCTGAGTGACCTCAGGAGATAGAAAAAAAGATTCCCTGGCCATCCCTCAGAAGCAGTGAGAATGAGCTGATCGCTGGTATTTTTAGGCAGGATATTCCTGACTCTGAATGGAGCCATTGCCACTGAATATACTATAAATCTCCATGTAGCTCCAGGTAGAAAGCAGGGGTCCCTGAAGCCCTCCTCTGTGAGTAATGTTTCATTTGCACAAGGCTTGTTCTGTGTTTTTTTTTTTCTCCAGAGAGGCAATGAAATACAGAACATTTGCAACATGGCTGCCACCAAGTCTGCTACTGCTATCAAAGCCAGGCAGAGCGTGATGGAAGGGACCATAAAAGGATGACAAGGTAGATCCAGCGAACATCCTGCAAGCAGGAATGTGCACATGAAAGATCTGGTTTGAACGTTAGTGACAAAGGTTAAGATGGAACAGAGGATACCCTCCTGATACCTAAGGGGAAAGGAAAATTTCTCAGGGGGTGAAGAAGAGTAGAGATAGGGAAGTGGAATAAGCACTGGGAAGCTGCACCAGGGAGGACAAACATCCTGTTCAGCAGAAGAGGGAGGAAAGGGAGGTGTTGTTGAGGAGACCAGAAATGAGAGTGCTGTCTGCAGCCCTGCTCTGCCAAGGCCAAGCAGAAGTGTTCTATGAAACCTCAGTTTTGAGATGATGAGAGCCCAAACAAGACCTTCGTCTAAGAGTCCAGCTTGGATGTCTGGAGCTAGTTTAATCATGAACAAAAGTGTTTTTCTCCCACATTCCAGCCAGAAGCAAACAATAGTAACTTCACCAAAGACTTTTAGTGGCAGTGAAGCCAATGTGAGGTCAAGGGTGGCTAGTTTGGTCATGCACAATATGATCTGCAAGCTTCAAACAAGAAGCTGACTTACTCTTGGCTGTTCTCACCATGCCTTTCTCTGTGCAGTCACTTTGTGTTGCTCTACAAAAGCAGCTTAGTCTAAGCTAAGCTATACTCCATGAATGTTTACAATAATCATCTCCTAGACAGGAAAAGAAGCATGATGGATGTTCCTACTAAATCCCATACCAGCTAAACCCCAGCTATCTGAACATCTTCAGAATAATCCACTTGACTGAATACAGATAAATAGAAGAAAGGTTAAGCAAGATTAGGTTACTGGTTTCCTTTCAATGTTTAGATGTTTTGCTTTCCCTCCCTTAAGTTGCACTAAGCTAAAATTGTTTCTTCTTTCATGGCTTAAGGCAACTGTAGTATGACAGGTTTTTCAGTTTACTGACAAAACTACTCAAAAAAAATACAGGAAACCACCGCCCACTCCCCCCCCAGCCCTGCTCATTTTTAAGATGTTTTTAAGACTCTTTTTCCTTTCTTACAAAGCTGAAAGCATTTGGGAAAAAAAGTTTGAGGAACAGATGAAATTGGGTCTTAGTTTTATGTTTGTGTACTAATAAGAGAAGCACGGTTAGGCTGAAAAGCCTAACAGCTAATTTAGGATAATAGTTTAGCCAAAATAGAAGGTAGTATTTAGAGATAAAAGAAGACAGAAGTTTTCAGAGAAAGTATGTTCTGGGAAAATAAGACGAGGAGATGCAAAACCTCAGCATGCACTTCCCTTAACAGTTGAATGACAGAAATACAACTCAGGACATTGCAGACCCCAAGGTAACCCCCGCATACCCCTATTTTGGCTTCATAATTAACCAAGTATCAGTGGTGGATATCAGCATAAAACTGTTTTTTGGGTTGACCACATGTAAGCTCTTGGGTGTAAAACAGTATTGTGTGGCACAAACAGGAGAGAGTGTAATTTCAGAGCAATCCCTCCCCAGGTGGCATTCCTTAATATTGCAACCACGTTGCTTAATTATGCGAATGCTACTGAGAGTATTAAAGGAAAAAGCTGGAATCTCTAATTGTGTGGACCTCCGTGTCCATATTCTGGATACATCCAACTGTTAAGCTGTGAGTCTTTTAAGACTATTTGTTGTACTAATTACTTTGTGCTAACTGTATTCTGCATAAAGGAATTACTGAGTTTTTCTAATTTTGGAAGAGACCGCCTCCATTTTTGGCAATCATAGTTTTAACTATAAAATAATTAGTCAATAGGTATGTAATTTACTGTAATCAGACATTAGTTCTACAATGATTTCTGCTAAAATGTGTAGAAACAAGACTTCAAGTTTTAACCTAAAAAATAGTAGAAATGAAATAAGCATGTGGACCAAATAAATTTTTTTCATAAGTTCCCACCTCAGTTTACAAAAATGCAACCAAATAAATAATATCAAATTCCCAATCCTACATTATTGCTAAGGTAGCAATAAGTAATTATAAAGAACCCCAAGCATTGTAAAGGTTGTCTTTGCATCTCACACCTGTGGGGCAGATGGCTTACCTGGAATACAACAACACATAAGCAACATCAATTTAAGTCTGGATTATTTTAAGATGTTCAAGAAGAGGGCTTGATCCAGTCCCATCCTCCATCATCACACATGACTGAATGTAAGAAATATTTACTAATCTGAATGAAAACAGGGAGAAAGTAATTCCACAGGTTTTTTTAAGGCTTCTCTAGTGATGTGTCTGCATTGTTCATATTTTTGTCTGATGTAACAACATACCATGGGATACAGAAACAAATTACATCACCTCTAACAGATTTTTTCAACTGGATGATTATATATTTACCTTATCAATAAGGGGCTATTCTGGGATAGTAGTTGAGTCTCCACTGTCACTTTTGCACCTTACATCAGGAGAAGAAAAAGAAGAATATGATCTGGAGAATCAGCAAAGCTGCTGAAGGCAACAAAAGTGGCTGGAGAAACTTGAGTTAAATTGCAGTGAATCAGTTCCTCAGCAAGAAAGGGGATTAATTACTGCACACATGTATGCAGTCAGTAATGGCAGGTAATTTGGAATGAAGATTAATTTTTTCCTTAATATGTTATGTTTGCTGGCCAGACTCTGCTTGCCCACCACCACAGCCTTGTGGGAGCCCTGCCAAAAAGTCTCTCAGGACCATGTGAAAAAAATGAGGGATTATTCCTTCATGTACCTTTTATGGTGACTTCCAAGTATTTCAGTTTAGACTGTGCTCGTGTCACTGCATCAAGTCAAGATTGCCCCTGAGGCTGACTCATACTGTGAAGCTCTCCACTTCCCCAGGCAGAAGGCTTTCAGATTGGAGAGGTCTGGGAGAATGGAAAAACTGGCAAAGAAATAAGAAATATAATGTCTAGAGAAGACCAGTATTCATTCTGTAAGGACCACCTTTCTTTGAGGAGATGGGGATTTAGTGCAGCTGCCATTCTGATACACTTGCCTCCACCACAGCAGGGTCCTGACCTGAGCCTACTGGATGTGTGGCATCAGGGAGGCAACTTTCAGGCTCACATTTGTCACCATTAACACTAAAAATTACTCATCTGCAGCACCTTGATTTCTGCACTTACTTGCATCTGTCCTGCACTTGCAGCTTTCTTCTAACTCCAGAGAAGCTACTTACCATCTGTGTTGTGATCCCAGAGGAAAGAAAAATCAGGCCATGTGTCTATCCTGTAAAAAACATTGTCATCCACTGGAGTCAGTGGCACCTGCAAAGGTGGAAATGAAGAGTCTTCTCAAAGGTGCATCAGAGCCTGGAGTGTCAATGAGACAGGTTACCAATGATAGTTTGTATTAAAAGTACAGCAGCAAGAAAGTTGAAGTTCCACAAGATTAAGAACTTGGAAAATTTTCATTATTATATGAACAGAGTTTCTCACAGTCTGGATGTTGTGGGAATCTCAGATACTTACAGTTCAGCTCTCTGCAGGCAGTAAACTGAAATTCACCCAGGTCTTTATTAATTGATCCTTGCAAGCATCACTCTGGTCCTGGCAGCAGAATGCCCCAGGAACATTTCTATGCAACATAAAAATGACCAAAAACTACATCCTTGTTTGTAATCCCAGTTATAGAACTAAGTAGTAAATGGATGTGTAGCCTGAATGATCCCTTTCTTTTTGGAGGCAGTTCTTGCAGTTAAGGAACAGCTTGGAGGAAGAGGGCTTGAACTTGCTGTTCAGGTGTCAAATCTACATTCGTTCCTGCCACTTATTTGCTTGCAATAAGCACTGTATTATTTTTCGCAGCACAAGAGTTGAAATCCTGCTCTTGCACTGAAAATGTAAATACCAAAGAAAAATAAAAAGTGTCAGTGAAGACAGCCTTAGAAGGATCTTCATAATCACCAGTGTTGCTTTACAGGCCTTTGGTGAGCCAATATTTCGTTGTTTCATTGGACTACAGAAATGTATGAAGAATTATTAAATTAATGCATGATATCCATAATAATAAGATTTTTTATGAATGTCATGTATTAATCCCTCTGATCTGGTATCATGGTTGCAGTGTATAATTAGCTCTAACAGCAGGAGTCAACATTTGTCAAATTATCATTACATTAAAATATGCTTTACGTGTACATCTTGTATAATCACAGAAGCCAAGTTCTTGCACATTTTCAAACAAAAATTCCAACCTTCCTGTAGAGGGATCCAACTGACTCCTTCAATGGCCCCCAAGAATTAATGTGGTATAGACCACCTGGTTAAGGTTATATAAGCATCTGGCCCTAAGGACTCTGTAGTGCCCTCGGTTGCCTAGATAAGGTGGAAGAGAGTGAAAGCACATTGATGCAATGCTGATGGAAAGCCCTTCCTAGCCCAAATTATTATGGGTCTACTCACAAGAGCTATGAGAGAAATAGGTAAGGGTAAGGGGACTAAAACAAGAAAAGAAGTATGTGGCAGTGAAGAGATAAGTCATCTATAGTTCTTAGAGTTTATTCAGATACACAAAATATTATTTTAATTTTAAGCAAGGAATAGAGAGATTGTTGATAAGGATTGGTTTTAATTATGACTTCCTGCGAATTATGACTTGTAAATTGGAGCTTCTAACTGTGCTACTTGCAGAGCTGTTTGATCTGTATCCAAATGTATTGCTGCTGCAGCAACACATGGCCTTTCAGTGCAGTGAGTGGTCTGATAGTGTCATTAAGTTTAATGTCGCAACAAAAATTCACTGCTTTTTAGTCTCATTTGTTCCTCATGATTATTAAGGAATCCTATATTAGTAAGGCTGTCTATACGTAGCAGTCCTCATAGTCCTCATACCTTTCCCTGGTAGTGGTAAAGATATGTGACTTCAACATGTAATTTAATTAGCATTTTAAGTACTGTGAGGTTTCCTGCTGGATTAATTTAGATGCCTTTCTTACAGTTTGATACCATACCCATGTAGTGCCAAATTCTGCTCTCGTGTATACGACTGCAAGCTCACTGCTGCAAACGGTGTCTTGTTGAAATGAGACATCTACTGAAGTTAAGCATGTATTCACCTTGATTTGCTTAAAGTTGATGCAGAAATTTCAGTGGACTAATAAGCCAACAAGAAGATGCCTATGTCCCTTAATGATGATGGAGCATGCCCAGACACTGAAATAGGTGAGATGAATCTGAGCCACTGAACTAGGATATCCTTAATATTTTGAACTGTTCACTTGAAGAATATGCACATAATCAACAAATTAGTTCTCAGAATTGTCAAAAAATCAGTATCTTTCTAGAGAATAAAAGCCCACAACAATCAATCGAAGTTAGATTTATTTTTTGTCATGTTGCTCTCCACACTGGCGGAGTTGGTCACAGCTTGGTATACAGATACTTCTCTCCTCTCTTTAAGTCTTATAAATCTCTCTTACAAGTTAAAATAATTTGTGGAGTTTTAAGCTCATTTGGGGAGAATGCAAATTATTTTTTCTCAGAAAGCAATGTCAGGAACTAGATCTTAATGTAGAAAATTTAAGTGTGGTCCTTCAAGGCCACACCACATCAGTCACTTAATACTGCATCTAAAAGTAATATTTTGGACTCAATTCTGATGGACAGGAAAATCAATAAACTCAGCTTGTGCTGGAATCTTCCATCAAAAGCAAGCACTACATAAAGGATGATATTGCAGGTGAACAAAATTAGTCTTTAACTGATTGGCAAACAGGACTTACACACTGTATGGATGTAGCACTCTGGCCCTCTCTGCCTCTTTTCCTCTCTTGTGATCGACAGGATGTCAATTAATCCATCAAAAGGTTTGTGTGTTCTGTGGTGAAGAGCTAGACTGAAGTTGCCAGCAGAAACTTCCAGTCGCCATTATTCAAGTGTCCTTTCTACCATTTCATCTCTGGAGGGATGCTATGCTTGGTAGTCCAGGAGTGAACAGAACAATAGCCTAAAATGTCTAAATAAACCACTCTCAGGTTCTGAGTGAAGTTGATTCATATGGCTGAGCCCATGTTAAGAATTTCCTAACTTGAAGTGTTTCATTGCAAAGCCCTCAAAAGTTTTTGAGTGTTGAATGCAGTATTTCTCTCACTCACTCCTCAAAGCATAGGTGAAATCTTAAAAATTTAACAGTGCGATTTGTAAAGGTCAGCTCCCTCTTCCCCTCCCCACAAAAGAAACATATGCAAAAATCTCCAAATATGAAAAACAGTGAAAATAGCACCTACAAAACATGTATCCCAAAACCTCTTGGTAAATTCAAAGAAGAAAAGTACCATTTACTATAAGCTAAATTTTAAAAGCCACTATTTGATTTTCAAAGTTACACTAAAGAAAAAAGTCCATTTCTGTGAGTATACAGAAAATGCATTCACTAAACATTGCTTATTTTCAAGAATTCTCCTAACAGCTTTGAGTAACACGTGAGAAAAATCTTTATCTTTGTTTTTAGTTTCATATTGTGGTTGGTATATACTTTTTTATCCCATCCCAAATGATTTCAAAGGTGTTTTACAAACAGATAGAAAAAACAGTGTTGGGAAAATGTTTTAAAAGTTGGAGAAAATACGCATGTACAGATGAAAAGCTAATATTTTTTCTTTCCATGGTTCTTGTCTATCCAGCTACATTGAAAATATTGCTATGTGTATCTACTGTTACAAGAGAATGAAGAGAATAAAAAATTTAAGATACTGGAGATGGCAGAAGGAAATAGAGATTGCTTGGTTAAAATACCAATTTGGACCTGGACCACTCTCATGCTTTTGTCTTCTTAACCAAAAGTATCATCTTTCCTTCTGACCATATTAATAGTATATGTGGATCTGTTACATTTACAAAAAAAAGTACCCAAACCATCTATATTTTTGCCAGGGTGCATACACCTTTTCATGCATATTAATGGAACAGTCTGCTATATGGAAATATATTGATTGCTGTCAATATGAGCACCTTTATAGAGCCTACAAAATATAACATCTTCACCTTCAGATACATAAAAGTAAGGCTCACTTCCTTTACTATATTTGAGATACCAGAGCATTCTCCTGGACAAATTAATTAGAACCCACATTAGACTGACCCATAAATGGCTAAGAAAACAAAATCTTTGTCTTAAAAGGAAGACACATAAACACAGCTGATGCAGAAGGACAGAGCACTACTTCCTAATATGGACTTCCAGCATCTGGCAATATCTGCATTGTTCTTGGAGCTGCTCCTCACCATGACGTATCGGGTTACTTGCAAAAGCTGGAATAGACTAGTATATGATGGCTTGTTGACCAGCATTTAAAATGCCATATATGCCAGTTTTATGAAAGAAGTTTTACAGCAGGAACTACTGCATTCTTTTCCTGTAGTATTAAATTTCTATTTCAGTTGCTAGCAGCATGAAGGCGATCAGATAATGTCTTTGTACAGGCTGGACTTTGATCCTGAAACTCCCTGCAACAACATAGCATTTCAAGAAGATAAATTGGTGTACAGGAATCAGAAGATAGAAACTATTATATGTATTAATGGTGCCATGGAAGTTTCAATTAAAATAATAAACCTCAATACATAAATTTGAAAAATAATTCTGTATGTGCACTTTCTCTCCTTTTTTAAAGTGAGACTTGTGAGGACAAACTCACAGGAGATGAAATAGTTTCTTCCAATAGGAAAAATCAACATAGAGCATCTCAGAGACTAAAACTCTGAAATGCAAAGCTTATATCTACTTTTGGTTTGTGATGCAAAGAAGTAGATGTAAAGAAACTCTTGGACACGTGTGACCTCTACATTGCCTGGGTTAGTCTAGGACAGGCTTTACCTTATCCGTATTAAAGTTTGTGACAAGATGCTGGAAACCATGCCTTTCTTTAGGCTCCAGCTGTTCCTGTAGCTCTGCTCCCTGATTTCTCCCCTGCACTGCTACTGCTTCCTACCACTGCATCCACCCTGCTTCTGGGCAGGTCTCACACTTCTTGTGCCACAATGTCTCCATTGCAGGCTCGCCATGAAGTGCGTGGAAACTTCCACGCCTCCTCCTTAAGGCAAATGGCAGCATAACTGGCTTTGGGCAGACTGCACTTTTGCACTCCTCACACAGGGTTTATTGATGGGCAAAGCTGGTTGTCAGTACCCCAAGCTGTTCATGAGAACAAAATGTCATTTGGAAAAGCATATGTGTTGATCAAACTGCTTGTAGAGATAACCCCTCTGGGTTGAACACAACTCTTCCACTCATGCTTAGTCCTTTAGGCCGGTCTGCAGAAGTCAGTGATCCTGGCATCCTTTACTCATTAATACAGAATTAATGCTGAAGCCTGGAGAACCACAACTTCAGTCTTGCCCAGGCGTGTCTGCAGGCTGGAGGTAAGTTAACCCACCCACATGACAGAAAGTTCATCTTTCCAGGCTGGCTGTGGGAACACAAGCATTACCTGATCCAATGGAAACTAAAAGTAGGAAAGAGAAACAATGCATGATCAGACATAAACACTGTTGATGCAAAGTCTAATCATTAATATTTTTTGAGCAAATTTGAGTTATGAGTGTGTAACATAGGATACATACTGTTGGCCAGTGTGGTTTTGATTTGGCTTCGGGAACCTGACCAACACTCTTGTTGCACAGTCCAGCCAGGGCCTGAGGTTTGAGTGCAAAGGTTACAAATCCCATTTCCCAAAGATCTGACAGGCAGCTCAGAAAGGGAGAGTAGCCAAAGTATAGGAACACTGAATAGTCTCTGAAACAGTCAGGTTTCAAATCTGCTTGATGTTCCTGCTGTCAGGTATACAATTGTAGCAGTGTTAGTATTGTAGGACAGGCTATTTTAAGACAGAACAACAGAGTCAGATCTCAACACTTATTTAGATCCTTAGTTTTGCCATTGCATATGTTAGTTGTTGGGGTTTTTTGGTGGAGGGTTTTTGGTTGGTTGGTTTTGGTGTTTTTTTTGTTTTTGTTTTTGTTTTTGTTTTTGTTTTTGTTTTTGTTTTGTTTTGTTTTGTTTTGTTTTGTTTTGTTTTGTTTTGTTTTTTCCCCAAAGTGGCTCAATTAGACCCTATGCCTAGCACATATTCCCTGGGGAGGGCTGACAAGCTGAACTGTGATATACAGTTATTATTTGAGGCTCTTCTTCTCTTACTTGGAGTGATTTTGATTATACCACTACTGCTCATGCTCTTCCAAAACAAATTAATCATATGGAGTCTGTGATCTTCCACAATTTTTAAGTGCCGTGTTGCAGAGATGTGAAACTGGGTAAAGGAAACTGATCACCTGTTTAAAGACTTTTCAGCTGTTCAATTTATTTAAGATCCCTCCTTGGTAAAATAGGGGAACCAAGGAAAAAACTTTGGTAAAGCAAGTTAAAGTCCATGGACAAAAGTACCAGAGAAAAATATTTAGGTGTTGTAAGACTTAGCTCTCAGTGAAGAATTTTATTCCTTCCCAGTGAGATTGCTGTGCCATCCCACCTAGATTGCCATAATTCTTTTTTCTCTCTGGTACTTTCTTGCATTTGACATGTTTTTTACTATTTTTGAAAGTAGAAAAGACCTGACAGTGACCTCTTTACAAGGATATTAATAATTTAAACTCCCTGAGAATGTAACTCCTTTTGTCACTTATCCTCAGCCTCACATAAAGGACTTTCTTAGGATATGCAATTTGATCTCCCATTAGTCTCTCCTTGTGGCCTGAATTTCCTCTTTCATGTCCTCTCTTGCATTTTAACACAGTGGAGATTGTTTGAAGCCAGCAGTAAGCTACAGAAGTTTTTCACTACTAAAATTTCTTTTTCAAAGAAGCCTTGCTATGGCCACTCCAGTCTCTATTATCAGAGAACACCTTTGAAATGCATGAGGCTCCACAGCATGGTCATAGTAATGACGAGCATACACACACACACACAGACACACACACACAAACACCCCCAAAAAACCAAACACATACATAAAAAGCTCTTTGTTTTAACTGTTGGTAGTCACCAGATAATTAAAGTGATGAGAAGGTCTGGAGTCTGTTTGCCTTTTAAAGGAAGGTTACTCACACAGTGGTTTCTGCTTTACTACAGGTTGGGTCAACTATAGCCCTGCGACTCATGCTGTGACTGCCTTGTTATTTAGTTTCCCAGACAGATTTGGCTCCTGCAGCTTGTCACAGCCTCAGTGTTTCCCTGCTAGCCTGTGACTGTCTCCTGCACGGTAAATGTGAGGTTGCCCATGTAGTGCAATACCTCCCAGAGCAACCGCAGGACATCTGGACTGGGAGGCTGCCCACTGACCTTAGGGTCCGACGGAGACAGGACTGACCCAGCGGTGGTTTGGCCCTGGCCCCAAGGGGGGTTCTGTCCTTCAGCAAAGCAGGTACAAGCTACAGATTCTGAGTATTCAGGAGCCATGCGATGGTCCTGGAGTGAGGAGGGCAAGGATGGACCCCAATGTGTGAGCAAGGTCCTGGAGAAGTGCTTCACTTCTCGGCCCGGTGTCCTGCCCGTGGCCACCCTACCCTGTGCAGGAGCAGGCAGGTGCTGGCAGCAAGGGGCTGGCTGGAGATATAGTTAGAACATGTTTGTTTTGATGAGCCTTCAGCTACTGGACCTGTCTGACAAGCCCCTCCAGGGGAAGAGACCTCACCACAGCCTCAAGCCAACAGAGAAGACCATAGATGTACGTCCTGGGAGGAGTAATTTCCAACAAAGTAATGCAAGGAGAGCAAAGGAAAGAGTCAATCTGTTTCATCCTATCTGTAAGCACACAAAAGTACTCAGTTACTCTGTCAGGTAATCCTGGCCTGGGTAGAATTAAGTTTGTTAGTCCCTTCAGTGAAGCATCATTAGCTAAAAAGAGGGCACATTATATTCAACCTATCAAGTTAATCTACTGTGCTATTGTGATAATCTTGGAAAGACAATTTGTGGGAGATCCCTAGGAAACTGGGGGTTACTTTTGTTTTTATTTTTGCCATTTTTGTAAACGTTATAGGCTAAATATATGAAACATCCAGCTACTCAGAAGGTATTGGGGTTAAAAAGGATTAGTAGAAAACAATATAGCCATGGAATGACAATCCATGGAACTTCATCATTGCAAAATAAGCATTTTGTTACCTCTGTGGCAATGCTTCTTTATAGTCCATTTCAGAATGTAGCCATGAAAGACTGGACAAATATACTAACTTCCCAGGAGAGGTGCAAGAGCATCCACCACAGCTACATATACCCTTGAAGTGGTTTACCTTCTAGGGAGGTAGCTAAGGAATATTTGTTGCAGCTCTGGCTGGCCCAGCTTATTCCCCAAAAAGCCATTTTGGATTATTCCCCAAAAATTCCTCAAAGCCATTTGGGTAATGTTGTGCTTCTGCCAGACCACTTAAGCTAATGTATCCCCATTTGAAGGGATGTCTTCAAATTGTATGTAAGGGGCTGGAAAACCTGTCTGTGCTGTAATCACCTTGAATTCAAAAATAGTATAGCTGCAGGTGCTCTATACATGTAGCCTATAGCTTTCATGAATCCAGCTAGATGGATATATGAAAATACTTGTATTTTATTCACCAGTGGTATCCGGGACTTGTTGAAATTTTTATTTTCATTAAACATGCAAGAACACTATGTACTGTGCTATGATTTGAATGTATAATTTAGAGGGAAAATTATTTCTTTATATTTTATGAGGGTTGTTTGCTACTATTTCTGCCTAGAGTTTATTAAATCAGATTTCTTTTGTAAAACTAGTTACATATAAGGTAATAGAGGACGCAGCATTGCATTTACAGAGTCTTTTGCCAAAAGCAGTGCTAATCATGGACATAAAAAAATATTTTTGCCAGTCTGTATGAACCAGCTAATTATTCAAACAAAAAGAATCTATGGAGTATGAAATGTTGACAAGTAATTCCCTGTGTAATGTATTCCCCAGGTTGAAGTAATTATAATAAATATGGATTGTCTGCCTAGATTTTGGCAGACAAACTCTCTGAGTCACTTCTGCCTTTACAACTGCAAAGGTGTTAGGGTTTAAGTCTCCTGTAGAATTTTTCCCCCCTCCCAAGTTGCTAGGAGACTAAGTGCTGAGTGCTTAACGTGGACAAAAGAACTGATAACTTAGTTTTGGGGGAGGGAAAAAAGCTCCCGGAGAGAGCGGAGGGTGGGGGGATCTCGCGGCTTTTATTTTCTTCTTCCGGGGGGGAGCACCGATCGGGCCACAGCTGGCTGCTGGAGTCCATGGTTAACGAAGGAGTCTGGTCCTGGGAATTCTACCATCTGTTGGAGTATCCAGGAATTCGGAGTTTCTTCGCTGTCCTGCTGGATTTTGGGTGAGCCCGGGTCCCGCCGCTGCGGCTTCTCCGGCACTGCCACCTCTGCCTGCCGAGGACACCCCCTGCCTGCGGAGGACAGTCCACCGCGCCCAGCTTCCAGCCATCAGCGCCGGAGCTTCCACCGTTTGCCCTCGGGGTTCTTGGTTCTGTTCTACTATTGTTATAATTGCTGTTGTTTTTTTGTCTGTCCTGTTATATTTACTAGTAAAGGACTGTTATTCCTTTTCCCCATAGCTCTGACTGAAAAGTTTTATTTTTAATCTTCCAAATTATAATAACACGGAGGGAAGGATTCAAATTCCTCATTTCCTAGAGAGGCCTGCCTCTCCATAGCAGACACCTGTCTTTTCAAAACCAAGACAGAATTTGGCGTCCAATGTGGGGCATTGAGAGAAAAAGGAATAACAGTTCTTAAGTGCCTACATTGCTGTGCACTGAATATCATGTGGTCTGGCTTAACCTGGTTTGCGTAGCATGTGGTGGTGGCCGTATTTCTCCCATTTGCAGGCCCTTTTCTAAACATGGGCCCTGTAACTAAGGTTACTGTGGCTGTCATCAATTTTGCTATATGGGTTAACGAAGTGAGGAAATTGTGGATTTTTAATTTCCTTTGGAAGGCAGGCACATGGATTCAGGGCTATCATACACTAACGGTGTGTTTCTGGAGTTACTTTAACAACGGTACCTACTGTGAAGAAATGACACCGGGGGAAATTTTTTCACAACCCTTCACCCAGCTCTTTGGGCCTACCCCACCAGTCTTTGAAGGGTTCAAATCTCTGAATGTTAATGACATCATACAGTGGCTGGTGTTGCTAGTATGCCTGTTCTGTTTAGCATTTAGAGATAAGGGGAGACTGACCTGGATAACCACCCTGATACCTACCCTAGAGAATAAGGATGCTGCCCCACAGCCTGAGCCCATCCCACAGCCTGACCCTGCCCCACAGCCTGACCCTGCCCCACAGCCTGACACTGTCCCACAGCCTGCCTCAGGAATAAACCACCCAGATTTGGTGAAGGAGATAGGTGAGATGCTGAGGGAGTACCTTTCCCCTGTAGTAGCCTCATTAGCCCCAGCTGCTGGGAAACCCTCCCCCTGCCCCGACAAAGGAGAGTCTGATGGTGCAGCAGCAGAACCCACAGACGTTACAACCGTCCAGGTTCCAGCTGAACCACAGGGGCAGCCACAGCCAGCAGCAGTGGCCCCTGTGGAAACAAAGAAGTATAAGGTGAAATCAGAGCACCCAGGCAACAAGGATAAGAAAGGAGGGCCCTCACAACCCGGGGAGGAGTCAGAGGTTGAGATCATCACTGAGTCCCTGACATATGAAAGTCTCCGTAATCTGCAAAAAGATCTTGCACGGCGGGGACGTGAGGCTTATACAGCCTGGTTACTTCAGGTCTGGGACCTTATAGGTACAGGCGTGCAGCTAGATAGTAGTGAGGCAAAGAATTTGGGACCCTTGACCCAGGACTCAGGTGTGAATCAGGTATTCGTAAGGGAGCCAGGGCCCCTTTCCCTTTGGGAGCGGCTTTTAATGAGTGTACGGGAGAGGTTTGTCTACAGAGACAGAATGCAGGAGCACCATCATAGAATGCGCTGGAAGACCCTTGAGGAAGGGATCCAACAGTTGAGAGAAGTGGCAGTATTGGAGGTACTCTTTGGGAGGGGTGGACAACATGATAATGACCCCGACAAAGTCAGGTGCACAGGGCAAATTCTGTGGAATCTGGCAACTCTAGGACCATCTCAATACGCCACATACATTGCAACAATTCATCCTGATACCAACCGAGAGACAGTGGGTTCTGTAGCCAACAAGCTTAGAAATTATGAGAGTATCATCAGTGGCCCAATGCAGGCTCAGGTCTCTGCCATGGCTAAGGAACTCAGGGAGAAGATGGAGGAGGTGACAGAGGAGATAAGGGAGGTGAGGGAGGAGATGAGGAGGCACAGTTCCCATGTGGCACCGGTGCGAGTTACAGGCCCCAGAGTCAGAGCTCAACAGCCCCCAGCTAGAGAGAGAGGGTACACCCCACGAGCTGACCTGTGGTACTTTCTGCGTGACCATGGGGAAGACATGGGAAGGTGGGATGGAAAACCCACTTCTGCCCTGGCAGCACGGGTGCGTGAGCTCAAGGAGAGAAACATTAACCGAGGGGGTTCCACTAAGATGAAGGTAGCCTCGACATCGCACGACCAGGCTGCCAGGTATTATAGAAGTGAGGATGATATGTCAGATCCCCGTGAAGGAACCTCTACCGTGTATGCTCAGGAGGGGAATAATGACCGGTGCTAGAGGGGCCCTGCCTCTAGCCAGGGAGAGGCATGGGAAAACTGGGTCTATTGGACGGTGTGGATCCGATGGCCTGGCACATCAGAGCCACAGAAATATGAAGCTTTAGTTGATACTGGTTCTCAGTGTACCCTGATACCATCGGAATATGTGGGGACAGAACCTATTTCCATTGCCGGGGTGACGGGGGGATCACAGGAACTGACTCTGTTGGAAGCCAAGGTGAGCCTGACCGGGAAGGAGGGGCAGAAACATCCAATTGTGACTGGCTCAGGGGCCCCGTGTATTTTGGGCATAGACTTCCTCCGGAATGGTTATTACAAAGACTCTAAGGGATTCAGGTGGGCTTTTGGAATAGCAGCTGTGGAGGCAGAGGGCATTAAGAAATTGAATAGCTTGCCTGGACTGTCAGAGAACCCATCTGCAGTAGGACTTCTAAAGGTAGAAGAGCAACGAGTTCCAGTTGCCACCTCGACGGTGCACCGCCGACAGTATCGGACAAATCGAGATGCCGTGATCCCCATCCACAAGATGATTCATGAGCTGGAGAGCCAAGGGGTGGTCAGCAAAACCCACTCACCCTTCAACAGCCCCATCTGGCCTGTGCGCAAGCCTGACGGAGAATGGAGATTGACTGTGGACTACCGTGCCTTGAACGAAGTGACTCCACCATTGAGTGCTGCTGTGCCGGACATGCTGGAACTCCAGTACGAGTTCCATCCAGGAACATCCAGGACTCCAGTCCAAGGCAGCAAAATGGTACGCCACAATTGACATTGCTAATGCCTTTTTCTCCATTCCTCTGGCTGCAGAATGCAGGCCTCAGTTTGCTTTCACCTGGAGGGGCGTGCAGTACACCTGGAACCGACTGCCCCAGGGGTAGAAACACAGCCCCACCATCTGCCATGGACTGATCCAGACTGCACTGGAAAAGAGTGAGGCTCCGGAGCACCTACAGTATATCGATGACATCATTGTGTGGGGGAACACGGCAATAGAAGTGTTTGAGAAAGGAGAGAAGATCATCCAAATTCTCCTGAAAGCTGGTTTTGCCATCAAGCAGAGCAAGGTCAAGGGACCTGCTCGAGGGATCCAGTTCCTGGGAGTAAAGTGGCAAGATGGACGGCGGCAGATTCCCACTGAGGTCATCAATAAGATCACTGCAATGTCCCCACCAACCAGCAAAAAGGAGACACAAGCTTTCCTAGGCGCTATAGGATTCTGGAGGATGCACATTCCTGAGTACAGCCAGATTGTGAGCCCTCTCTACCTGGTCACCCACAAGAACGATTTCCACTGGGGCCCTGAACAGCAACAAGCCTTTGCCCAGATCAAGCAGGAGATCGCTCATGCAGTAGCCCTTGGCCCAGTGAGGACGGGACCAGATGTGAAGAACGTGCTCTACTCAGCAGCCGGGAACAATGGCCTGTCCTGGAGCCTTTAGCAGAAAGTGCCTGGGGAGACTCGAGGCCGACCACTGGGATTCTAGAGCCGAAGCTACAGAGGGTCCGAAGCCAACTACACTCCCACAGAGAAGGAAATCTTGGCCGCCTATGAAGGAGTTCAAGCTGCCTCAGAAGTGATTGGCACAGAAGCACAACTCCTCCTGGCACCCCGACTACCGGTGCTGGGGTGGATGTTTAAAGGAAAGGTTCCCTCCGCCCATCATGCCACCGACGCCACGTGGAGCAAATGGATTGCCCTCATCACCCAGCGCGCCCGCATTGGAAACCCAAATCGCCCTGGGATTTTAGAGATAATTACAAACTGGCCGGAAGGTGAAAACTTTGGTCTCATGGATGAAGAGGAGCAGGAACAAGTGACACGTGCTGAAGAAGCTCCACCATACAACCAACTGCCAGCAGAAGAAACACGCTATGCTCTTTTCACTGACGGTTCCTGCCGCGTAGGGATGAACCGGAGGTGGAAAGCAGCTGTATGGAGCCCCACACGACAGGTTGCACAAGCCACTGAAGGAGAAGGTGGGTCAAGCCAACTCGCTGAGCTTAAAGCTGTTCAACTGGCCCTGGACATTGCTGAAAGAGAGAAGTGGCCAAAGCTCTACCTCTACACTGATTCGTGGATGGTGGCCAATGCTCTGTGGGGCTGACTGGACAGGTGGAAAAAGGCCAATTGGCAGCGTAGGGGAAAGCCAGTCTGGGCTGCAGATGAGTGGAAGGACATTGCCACTCGGGTAGAGAAGCTACCTGTCAAAGTCTGCCATGTAGATGCCCATGTCCCCAAAAGTCGGGCTAATGAGGAGCACCAAAACAACAAGCAGGTAGATCAAGCTGCCAAGATAGAGGTGTCAAAGATAGACTTAGATTGGCAACACAAGGGAGAGTTGTTCCTAGCTCGATGGGCCCATGATGCCTCAGGTCACCAGGGTAGAGATGCCACCTATAAGTGAGCACAAGACCGAGGGGTGGATCTAACTATGGACAGTATTTCTCAGGTTATCCATGACTGTGAGATGTGTGCTGCCATCAAGCAGGCCAAGCGGGTGAAGCCCCTATGGTATGGCGGGCGATGGTCCAAGTATAAGTACGGGGAAGCCTGGCAGATTGACTACATCACCCTTCCCCAAACCCGCCAAGGCAAGCGCTATGTGCTAACCATGGTGGAAGCCACCACTGGATGGCTGGAGACCTACCCTGTGCCCCATGCTACTGCCCGGAACACCATCCTGGGCCTTGAAAAGCAAATCCTGTGGAGACATAGTACCCCTGAGAGGATTGAGTCTGACAACGGGACTCATTTCAAGAACAGCCTTATAAACACCTGGGCTAGGGAACATGGCATTGAGTGGGTGTACCATATTCCTTATCATGCGCCAGCAGCTGGGAAAGTTGAACGATGCAATGGCCTGCTTAAAACCACTTTGAAGGCACTGGGTGGGGGGACTTTTAAGAACTGGGAGAATAATTTAGCAAAGGCCACCTGGTTAGTGAACACTCGAGGTTCCACCAACCGAGCAGGCCCCGCCCAATCTGAGCCCCTGGGAACAAGAGATGGAGATAAAGTTCCCGTAGTACACATGAGAGGAATGCTGGGAAAAACTGTTTGGATTAATTCTGCCTCCAGCAAAGACAATCCCGCTCCTGGGGTTGTTTTTGCTCAGGGACCTGGCTGCACATGGTGGGTGATGCAAAAGGATGGAGAGACCTGCTGCATACCTCAAGGGGACCTTGTTTTTCGGTGAACACTGTGACTGTGTCTGTATTTATATTCACATGTATATATATGTATATTATTTAAAGATTTAAATTCAATATAATATGTTGGTGTGGGAAAAAATTCGGGGTGGATAATGTTAGGGTTTAAGTCTCCTGTAGAATTTTTTCCCCCCTCCCAAGTTACTAGGAGACTAAGTGCTGAGTGCTTAACGCGGACAAAAGAATTGATAACTTAGTTTTGGGGGAGGGAAAAAAGCTCCCGGAGAGAGCGGAGGGTGGGGGGATCTCGCGGCTTTTATTTTCTTCTTCCGGGGGGGAGCACCGATCGGGCCACAGCTGGCTGCTGGAGTCCATGGTTAACGAAGGAGTCTGGTCCTGGGAATTCTACCATCTGTTGGAGTATCCAGGAATTCGGAGTTTCTTCGCTGTCCTGCTGGATTTTGGGTGAGCCTGGGTCCCACCGCTGCGGCTTCTCCAGCACTGCCACCTCTGCCTGCCGAGGACACCCCCTGCCTGCGGAGGACAGTCCACCGCGCCCGGCTTCCAGCCATCAGCGCCGGAGCTTCCACCGTTTGCCCTCGGGGTTCTTGGTTCTGTTCTACTATTGTTATAATTGCTGTTGTTGTCTGTCCTGTTATAGTTACTAGTAAAGGACTGTTATTCCTTTTCCCCATAGCTCTGACTGAAAAGTTTTATTTTTAATCTTCCAAATTATAATAACACGGAGGGAAGGATTCAAATTCCTCATTTCCTAGAGAGGCCTGCCTCTCCATAGCAGACACCTGTCTTTTCAAAACCAAGACAAAAGGTTATTTGATTGGAGCCCACACTTTTAGTCTCCCCATTCATTGGAACTTGTAACATTGTTCCATTGCTTTCTTCTTCAATGAAATCCAGCAGAAAATTTCCTGGGCCTGTACGGGTTTTGATATGATCCCATCAGCTGTATTCGATCACATACTGCTCCAGACACTCTAAAAAGCCTATTCTCCTTTACGTGAATTTTATCAGGTTACTTATTGGTAAAGTTTACTTTAAGATGAATGTGCTCACCATGGAGAGACCATATTATGAATATTAATATCACCACATATAATGGCACTGTTTAGTGTGAAATTCAAAATGTAGATACAGATATGCCCCATAAAGCTCTTACTTCCACAAAGTCCACTGAAGGAGAAAATAAGTTTGAAGCTAAGCAATGCATGATCAAATAAAATCCCTTGATTGATACTCTGGATTTTTGCACTTGCATGTTTTATGTGCCTTAGTCAAGTAATTTTGTATATTTCACAAAAAACTAACAACACAGCTGAAAAATGTGATCTAATATTTTTAAGGTCTTTCAAATTTTCAGAAAAATACATCACCATGTCACATCTGTTACAATGCATTAACATTAGTGACTATTTTGTTTTATTTGTGGGATGAACTACTTTACCTAAACTACATTACAATAGCAGAATTGCTTCTCTTCTTATGAAGAACTTCAAAAACATTAAGAAGTTGGTTAAATTTTGATGGCAAAATTTTTTACTAGAAAAAAATAGGACTAAAATTGGAGAGGAGGGGAAAATACCTCTCTATTTTCTTTCAAATTCCATTTAAAAAAGATAGAAAAATAATAAAGTGAAAATAGTGGGACGACAAATACCTTAGCTATATATATTTACTGGAAATGCTGTGTGTATCACCATGAATTTCTTCTAGCATTCACTTTTACAAACCTTAATAGGGGAAAAAAATTCTCTGGTGTGCAGAGCTAGAGAGCCAATGTACAGCTTGACTTGGTCTGTGCCATGCAAGTGCTTTACTGTGGATGTTTTTTTTCTCTTTGAGGACCAAGGAAGATATGCTGGGCCAGATGCAGATGGATATTTTCTCCCAGGACTCAGGATAGTAGGCTCAGCACGCCCTATGGACTCAGGACCTAGTGGGGTCAGGCAGGGAAGGCAGTGTCCATGAATATCCTCTGGTGACCTTCCAGGATGTCACACTGCCACTCAGTCAGCCATGCTCCGTGTTCTCACTTGGCATTTTGTAGTGGTAACTTTCATGAGGAGGTACTAGAAGAGAACCGTGTGATGGAATGCAAAGTGCTGTTAAGAGCTGGTAGGATGCCTGAAATTATCTCACTAATACTTCCCATTATAACATGGCAATCACAGGGGACTGGGATTATTTATAGATGTCTGGGTGAGGAGGATCAGAAATTGTTTTACACACATGGGGAAAAGTATTCAGGCTGTTTCTGGTTTCAAGATGCCCAAGGAACATGAAAAAGAGCTAATCATTTGACCAGAAATGATTGAGGAGAGACAAATGAGTAGTTTTGAGGCAGTCAACATGATTCAGCAGCTAGAGGCAGTGGCCATACGATCTCAGAACCAAGCTGGAAAGCCCAAAAGCCACCCCTGGTTTTCTCTCGTACCTCCAGCCTCATCTCCTGCTATCACCAACTTGTGTCAACTTAGCTACAGACGGACCCGGAAACCCACCGAGAACAGCGGCAGGTGCGACGGGGCACGGCAGCATCCCACTCTGTGCACTCCCAGGCTGTTAGGAGGGATGTTAGAGAAGCATCAGGAGCGCCTTGCTCCCCGTACTTGTGCCATGTAACAAGAAGGAATCAGTCGGCTCGCCTGGCCCAGCTTACTGCGAGAAGCCGCCTCAGCACACGGGCGGCATCTCTGGTGGCCAGCGAAATACCGAGAGGGCCACTAGAGGGCTCAGAAACTGCTACTGAGGAGACATCCAAATCCCATATAAATGCCACGCGCTGCAACCAGCCATCACCCAGCACGCATCCGTGTGATTTACTGCCGTGTTTACTCCACTGACCACTACCAGGAATAAATGGCATCTGCAAAATATCCTCTTGTGGGTTTGACACACCAGTCTGTTTACTCAGTGATCCATGTCATCATCATCAAGTCCTATTTGCAAGCGCAGGGCGTTAATTGTTACTGAAACTGAGTCTTCAGAAGTTGAAAGCAGTTGAAAGCAATTACTTAAGGAGTGAATGAATTCCAAATTGCCACCTACAGGGGATTTCCCATTTTGGAAAAATTTTTACTTTCATCTTACTGAAAGAAAAAAAAAAAAAAAAAAAAAAAAAAAAAGGGAGAGAGAGAGATAGATATAATAATTTACTTAATACTTTGAAGGTAGTACCACAGGGCAACAGGGAATTATGTCACAATTTCAGGTTATATTGTATGCAGCTTATCTGTGTTTCTCAATCACTGAATAAAAAGGCAAGCTGTTGCTCATGTTGAAATTACTAATTTCTGCAATTTTTTTTTTGCATAGCCTGGGAAAGCTGTTAAAAAAACCATTTTGGCTGAACTGTGTTCTGTCATTAAAATATAAATATTTTGCAGGAGTGTTTCAATTTAAAGAAAATCAGAGATGAAAGAAGTCTTACATAAGATTTCATCACATAATTTTTTTTTAAATATATATATATATTGATTACTAACTCACTGACTGTACTAGAACACCTCTACCAAATAGCTAAACACAGCTGCTTTTTCTGGGATTCTTCATGGGCCCTAATCTGCTGAATTCAGACACATAATAATGTGAAGTAATATACCTTTAAAATGCAAAAAAAATCTTTCATATAAGGAAACTGCATGCCCTGAGGTACTCCTATTTACTTTCACTATTTAGGTTTAAAGTACAGAGCTCACAGTTCATGTTCTTATTGTCACCTATCCAGCTACAAAACAAAACATTATCTAAGCATCATCAAATTCCTCCTTAATTCTGCAGATAAGTGTTTATTTTCATTTTAAATATAGTACAGTGAATTTTATCATAAAGACATCATGACATAGTTAAAGAATGTCAAGAAAGCCAAGTTTATCAGTGTAAGTAATATGATCTTATTTTATTTCCCTTAAAATAAACGAGATGTGCAATGGCTTTCATTTCACTTCTTACTATGAAGCATGTATGTAGGCATAACACATTTATTAAATTAGCTGAATAAAATGAATATACTGTCAGACACACAGTTCTTATCTCAGTCTAACAATATTACATCAGAAGAACATATTTCTAGACCTGTTTTTTTGACCCTTTTTTACCATAGCTGATGGAGATACTGTGAGCTCAAAAGTTTCTCATAGTTTCTAATAACAAAAAAATCACCTCTTTCTGCAAGTATTTGCTTGCTCCAGATTTTGGAGCATCATGCTCAAAATACCATTCTGATGGGTATTTACTAAAACACTGATTTTTTTGTTGCCTGAACAAATTTTCTTTAAATATTAATTTAAAATATATTTTTTTTGTGCGTCATTGAGTATTTTTGGTTCACTACCAGTAAACATCCATTTCAGCATTTATATCATCAAAGAAGTGTACTGTGGAATTTTATTTTCTTAGACCTGGGAAGTTTGTTCTTGTGTATAGATAGAGCTCTGAGTTACAGCCCCTTTTTGTTCATACCAGTGAATTGCACTGTCCTTCCCATTATTAAAAATTTCAGTGAAGTAGCTCAGTCTAAAAATCTATGACATAATATAACTAAATGTCAGAGCTTCAACATTGAAAAAACTCAGAGCAAAACTCAGCAGATGCCAGGATTTAATCCTGGTGGAAAGTGCCTACTACATAACCCCAAGTCATTGCACAATGGGTGTTGAGTACAAGACCCTGCTGTGAGCTGCCAACACCAAGACCTACAGGCTCATGGTGCAGAGAATAAAGACAGCCTGTTCTGAGAGGGGTGCTCCTGTCTGAGGAAAATTTTGCAATTCTCCTCTGTTTTCTCTCTTGGTCAGCCAGTGAGTGCTGAAGAACCTCACTGTCAACAAGTGACTTTTTTGTTGGTTGCAGGAGATGGAAACAGCCCCTGCTGATGCCTTTCACCTCCTGACTGGGCATTGATTCTGCAGTGACTAAGAAGGAAATGTGTCACATAATGAGTCACCTGCATTGCTACTCCCAACCTCTGCTCTAGCAATTTAGGTCTCCCATATAAGCTGACAGTGACCTCATCTTATTAGACCTCATCTTACATCTTGGGGCAGTGAAAGCAAGAGATGTCATCACTGTGAGGCAAAACTATCATGGAGACTGCTCAGCTGTTACTCTGGAGTTTGACATCCGTAGTCTTTTTTACTCTTCTTCCATTTTTTTGGTTTTGATGAGGATGGACAACTGCTCAGGTTTTCAAGTAATGAAAACCCAGGATAATATTGTCAATACACTGCAGCCACTATCAGGATAAGGATAAACATTACTTATGATAAATCATCGTACACTTTAGACTATGGATATCTAACTATGATCCACAGCTGGACAAAAATTGGAAAATGTTTGCCTTTTTTTTTTTTTTTTTAATCTATTAAAAGCATTACTACAAGGAAGAATAGGTTCACTTACAAAGTAACCTGGAAATTAAGGAGGCTGGGTCATTACAGGAAGAAGAATGTGCCCCAAAGAAGCTACTCCTAAATAATATATACTCTTTCAGGGGAGGACGTAATACAGTAAACAATCTCTCACTTTGTTTCCATTTAGATAAAGGTTTTGAGTTTTACTTTTTAATTTGTTTTATTTTACTTTTAAATTTAATATTTCAAATTTTAAAACAATTTAAATTTAATTAATTTTTAATTTAAGCGGGTGGTTTGTTTCCTGCGCTAGTGTTTTTAACAAATGCCCCACCCTCTGTAGTCTGGCTACTCAGAAAACACAAGATACAGTAGCACACTATTAAGGGAAAGATGCTTCTCTAAAAGCTGGTATTTCTAGTAGTAAAATACCATAAAACATTTTTGCTTCTGCATCTCTTACCAGAAGTGGATGACATTCCCTTGAAGATCTTAAATTTCTTGTTTTGAAAAGGCACCAAACACATTAAGGGCACCTGAAAAATGAGAGCCTGCCATAAGGTGCTGTGTGACCTTTGCATTGTCACTCCAAACCCCATCCTGGGTGCCACAGAGCAATGACCGCTGATGTCTAAAAGAGGGCTGGAGTCAGAGAGCATGACCAGAGATGCTGCTGTGCTGGCATCAGGCATCCTTGCAGAATTTAATCTCTCAATTAAAAACACCTTGCATAATCAATGACTTGTGCTGCATGAATCAGAATTTCTGATACCTCAGCAGTTTTGTGAGATCTGCCATCAACCAATACGCATATAAAGGCTTTTGGTTTTCTAATCAAAAGGATGAATTTATCTTGATTACTCATATGCTAAGTAAGATTGATTAGTGAAAGATATAATGTATTAAAACTTCAGCTGATTAAGACTAAATTATTCATTGCAAAGAAGTTATCTGACAAGTTGGCCATTATCCTGTTTCTGAACCAATCAAACACTAATCTAACATTCTCAAGCTGTATTTTGCAAGTTATATCCGAGTACTGACAACACAGGACAAAAACATTTCAGAAGACAAACATGGGCACTTATGTGGATTGTCCATCAATGTAAGATGGATAAGTCTGGATAACTTGGACTGCTCTTAACAGTCTTACTGAATGTCTGAAAAAATATACAGATGCATCTTATGCATCTTGCAGTACAACACTTTTACATATGAATTTTCTGTATCATGCTACAAGATATTTAGCTGTTAAGGAACTGGTTTTCTGTTAGAGGTGGGGCACAGTGAGGCATTTACTAGTGTATTTGTATGTTTCTGAAAAGAAGAGTCTGAACAGCTGCAGGCTGCAAAATGGTGGTCAAGACTTTATAGCCTTTTTCCAGGTTTTTCATGGACTGCTAGACTACAATAACCCCTTTCTCTTTTACAAAACCATCTTTACACACAGTAATAGTGTTTTTTCTATCTATAAAATCTCAAAGTTTCCTGGTGCTTTCAAAGGATCCATTTAGCAAATGCTTTCTGTATTTCACACTGATATGTTCCTAAGGAAGCATTACGCTTGCCATGTTGCCCTGTGGCAGCAACAGGCCTTGGCATACCGGTGGGATGTGGCCCTGGCTCCACTGTGTGCCACCTGCAGAGCTGGGACCAGTGCCCTCTCAAGAGCTGTCTGGCTGCCCCCAGCTTCCTTCAAGGCTCAGTAGCCACTAGCTAGGTAATACTGTAGGAAAGAAACCCAGGAGAATGAGCGAAGGCTTTTATAATCCCAAAAGGTACTATTTATTGTGAGGTACCAGGTATGCTGCGATACCTGTGTGCTCAAGCAGCCCCACGGCCCAGCTGCCTGGATGCAGTGGTGCAACAGTGACAGAGCCATCTATGCCTTTATCATGGTGCTGGCTAGTGGCTAAGGCTGGCATGAGCCCTTGCCAGTGGGCTGGATGCCACATGAACAGATGAAAAGCAGCACAGCCATGCCAGGGATCCAGCTGACTTCATCCCAGGAGCAGCAGCACCAGGGTCAGCAGCATCACACCTGCAAGTTCTTGGTGCCAATGTGCTTGGCTAAAGATTTTAGAATGAGGTTAGTAACAGGTGGGCCACATGGACAGAGGAGCATGTTTGTGTCACTCCAGGTCAGAAGCAGACTATCCCAAAAATTTTAAATAGGAGTTTAATCTGAGAAACTGCATGTGAGAAACCATTGGACTGAGTTTTTAAACAAACAAAGAGGAAAAAATTATTTGCAAGGAAGGTTTGGGCAGGGGTTTTGTTTGTTGGAGAGTTTTCAGGCTTTCAGATTTTTTGCATTTCAGAGTCATCAGATTAGAAATCCTGTTTGAATTCTTCACACTAGAAGATGTCTAGCATGATTGGTGTCTGAATTTTGATCAGATTTTTTAACATTTTTCTTCTTTCAAACCAAAATACCTACATAAATGCATTTTCCAAGGAAAAATGACACCCAGTTTGTTCATAATTAGAAGGATGTTTCAGGAAAGAATAAACTTTTTACTACCTTTTAAACATGAATGCTATATTTCTGTCTGACTAGGAGGGTCACTAGAGCTTGAAACTGAGGTGCATGAAATTCATTTCCACGAAAAAACTGCTATGTTATTGAGCAAGGCTGCAGTTATTTAGGCCCAATTCTCCTGTCACAGTTCTTTCAGACAGAAAGAAGTAAAGGAGCCACCTACTGTGGATTATATCTTTATTATTCTGTCTTTTTCCAGTCTCCTTTTACAAGAGGAGTGGCTGAAGAGGGGCATAATTTGCAAAGAACTGTGCTCCTCTAAGTATTGCACATACTAGGTTGCCAGACTCATATGTGTGTAGCTATTAATGTCAATGCCAGACTTCTTTCTAATCCAAGCACTTTTTTAGCTGCAATCCTTCTTACTTGTATGTGTGACACCAAAGCATGACTGTAAGCAAGGCCAAGGCTGGGAAGAGCTGGAGTACATAACAGGCAGCATCCTGGTGGGCCTGAAGCTGCACTCCAGCCAGTGTTGCCTTCCACAGTGAGAGATTTCATGATGAATAGCCATGAGCATCCATGAATAGTCATGAATAGCCACATCCTTGGCCTTGGAGGTGATCCTCCATGATGTGTCATTGTTAGAAAGAAGCAGCTGTCTCCAAGGTGGGGTTCCCAGATGCAAAAGCTTGTTTTGGCATGGTGGGGAATGTATCAGTGTGCTCTGATGGCACTGACGAAATCTGTGTACTATACCTTCCCTCTGAGAGCAGCATCATAGCTAAAGGCTTATAAAAATCCTGTCATGCAGAAGAGTAAGTAGGAGCTAAAAAGGTCATTTAAGACTTCTCATTGAGAAGAGAAGGGGGGATGCTAAAGAAAGCGCTGGATGAAGGCAAGTGTAGAATGCAGAACTATACCAAGCAGGGAACACAAAACAAAGGTCCAAGCAAGCATTCATCCTAGCAAAGTGCTTGCCAAAATTTGACACATTGAGAACAGTCTAAAAGACAGAGGTTTATGGGCAAGAGTGCCTTTTCCACTGATGAGCCAAATGGAGCTGAAGAAATTGTCAAAGGCCAGAGGGAGAAAGAAAGAGTCCCTGATGAGATGGAGAGAATAACCTAGAAGGGAATCCCAGAAGGAGGGGGAGGAGGTATGACGAATGGTGTCACAAACAATAAAAGTTTACTGACCTAAATCCCAAATAACAATAAAGTGCAGCAGGGAAATCAAGCAGAGATTTATATACTAAATTTCTTATGCTACTTAAAATGGAATTCAGTTGAACATACTTAATTCAGAATTAGTGTTTCCACAAGATTTGGATTCTAGGACAACACAAACCAAACCAAACTAACAGTATTCAGTGGTTATCACTGCTCTAGTGATGTTCACCACTGCTGTACATGAGCATCCCACACAGTCAGTAGATCATGATATAGAGATCTATATATCATAGATCTTTACCATCTACACTGACACAGAGATCCAGAGAGTGGCCTGAAGGGACCAACGACAGAGGCAGTGCTGTGGGCTACTCAGCCCAGGACAGGCTGGCAATTACACGTCATTGCTGGCACATAGCACCTACACACACAGTGGATGTCCAGCATGGGCTTTTGTGTTGGCTTATGATGCTCTTCCGGGCATTTCATGCAAGATCAAAATTTCATTTTGATAGGTAGATTTAGAATAAATTTAGAATAAATTGAATATATGATTTAGAGAATACCAATGGATGAAAAATATTTCTTTTTAAGAATTGAATAGAAGATCACTTCAGGTCACTCCTTTGAGAAGGTAAACAGGAAAATATTTTTATATGTAAGCTATAAACAAAATAATAATGTATCTACAGTAGAACTGATACAGGGAGGTGAATATCTCTGACATTTTTGTTGTGTTATAACATTTTGCTTCCTTCTGCATGTGAAGTGGATTTCATTTTTCCGGCAATTTTAGTTTGGTGTAGAAGTAGCGTTTCAATACTTCCACAGCTGACATACAATAATCAGGGTATATCCCCTCTGGAAAAGTTCATAGGCTAAAATAAATAAGAACTTGGTCTTGAGAAGCATGTCTGTTGGTCAATGAGTGCAAATTCCAGCTATATCTTGCATATAAGAGAAATCAGAATGAATTTTTAAAAATATTTTGATTTTTCCAATTTTTTTTCCAGTCAATTGTTATACCAGAATTTTAGGCTGGGAATGTTTGTGTGAGAATTATTACTGAGTATCTCTTTTTCTCAAGAAACCCAAAAGAAAAAGAAAGTAATGTGATATGCAGCTTCAAGGATGACTAGTGAGCTTTTATTTTGATCCCAGGAGATGGGTTTAGAAAGTAAGATCCATAAATTCTCTGTTTTTCTCCAGAGAACTGTAACAGTACAGTATTCACACACAAGACACACATGCATGTGACACAGCCCTTAAAAAACAATTCTTAGTTATTTCCCTTGCTGTGGGTGGGTAAAGCCTCAATGCTCTCATAAAGAACTGAAAGACTGCCCAGTTTGGAGAATACAAATGAGGAATTATTCCAAACTAATTCAATAGCTTTTCTTTTCCACAAACTGCCATAAAATGTAAAATATTTGATAACTTTGTAAACAAAAAAAACATTGTTTGCACTTTTCCGGATTAATTTGTACAAATTATTGCTCTATTATACCACAGGGATTTTAATTATGTTACAAATTATAAATTCTTCAATGCATTAGATATTATTAAACTTATGAAAATGCTCAGTCGTGGTAAAAAAATATGCAAGGATACATTTTATGACTGGGGTAATTCCTTCCTCCAACTTAATTTTATCTATAGCATCAGGAACATCTTCTGAAGAAACTACTGCGAGGCCAAGACACAGAAGTCACTTGACACTAGACTCAAGATATTTACTTGCTGATAACTACTGAAAATTTCATTGAATCATGCATTTCTTTTATTTACAATGGGAACAGATAATGCCCCAGGCTTTGCTGAAAAATGATAGCCCTGGCTTCACAGCCACTGGTTGCTATTCCGGGAACATTTCAGGGCAGGTCACTGCAACAAATCTTCCACAGGTAATTAGCAACTATAACAATGATAATACCAATAATAATATTGAATCTTGTCTCCCCAAATCCTGATTATGAAGGCCTATGGGAATTGCAAGGGCATCTATAAAACTCTTTAGGGAAATGTGAATTCACTCATGAAGAAATAAGCCAGGAAAGGTTAATGCCTAGCATTCGGTGTTTCAGTCTCAGCTCAGACCCAGAAGATTTTGGCAATGAGTGTCCTACAATTCATTGTCTTTTATTGCTTTGCTGCTTCAACAACTGGAATTCATGGTTACATATACTGCTTCAATGGTTGATGGGACAGTGAAACCACATCTGCACCAGAGGAGAGAGCAATGCCTTTTCAAGTACTTCAAAGGTTGTTATGATGGCCAACTCACCCACTTCACCAAAGAAAATGGGGAAGAAGCACAAAAGCCAAACTTCCTAGTGCTTCCCTGCACAGCAGAGCAAGGCAGTGCTCTCGGGGTGGGTCCAGTTTTGCAGATAGATGTGAGGCCTCTCCCATAGCTCATCCTGTCTGAAAACAGGACAACTTTGTTAGCTGAGCCCAGAGATCTGCTCATTAGGTTTCCTGGGCTAAGCAGCTTTTTGTCAGTTTGCAATGTGACTAGCTGTGGAAAAAAAAACCAAAACAAAAACAACCCAAGATACGGTTATCTACCCTCCAGCTGTGATGTCATGATGCTCGTGCCAGATCTATACACTGCTGGATCGCTGCACACTCTGGTCCACCCCAGAACGGGCTTGCTGACCCACACAAATCCAGTTCAAAGCTTTTACTGATTTTATGTTGATGGCTGAAGGATGGACAGTACACAGTCTGGCATGAAGCTGGGCTCTTGATTTGGCACAAGGCCTGCTGCTACAAAAGTATTCCATTGTAATGGTTTTAATTTAATAAAACCGAGCAGAAACACCAATTAAAGTAGGGGTTCTAGTATTTATTTTCTTTTTGTGGGAGGGAGAGATTAGGAGAAAAAACAAAGCAGGCTTAAGCTTAAAAATGAACAAAAATAGTTTTATTAACATATATTAAAAGAATGAGAAAAAAAAAGTTGAGAAGAAGAAAAACTTAAACTAAAACAGATACTTTAAAACATGCTTCTTTCCCCTTATAAACTATTAACTTTCTTATTGAACAACATGGAAAGACACAACTTAGCATTTTCAGTCAGTTTCACTATTTAGCCATAACTACTCATTACTTTTAGGAGAAGAGTCTTTCTAAGATCTTTTTATGAAGACGTTTGTCACAAGACAAGATAGTCCAGTGCTCCCAATGTCACACATCTGCTGCTGCCTGGAGTTTTCGCAGACTGTGATGTTCTATCAGCAAAGCTTCTCAGTGTATCTGGGGTACTATTTACGAATACTACTTCTAGTCTAAAATCATCTTTGTCTCCAAAGCTGAGACCTCTTTTTAACCCAGGAGCAGGGGCTTTAAATTTCCCAAATAAATCTCAATTACATCAGTCCTCAATTTTGATTAGAATTAGCATTCTACCCAGGAATACTAAGATGCTGCAAAGAAAAGCTCAATTCTCCATAGTTTACCTTAGAGAAGTCCAGTTAAAAATATCCACTTCTTCAATCCTATTCCAATATTATTAGTTCTTTCACATCTCATCTAACTGACCTAATTCACTGTCTGATCTAGTACCCTACGTTTTCCTTCTTCTTTCTTTTAAGGGAGAATTGTGCTTTAAAAGCTTCATGTTGTTAGAAAAGGGTTAAAGCCATTCGGGCTTGCAAAGGCCACGCGAGGCTGCAGGAGCTGAAGAAAATACAAAGCTGTGCTGATGGAAGAAGCTGGTAGATGTCTTTTTTTTCCACCCCTCGGTCTCATCTAAGGCAGCTCGGCTCAGAGTTGTTACGAAGCTGCAGGCTTTCTTTTCTCTGCTGCCAGCGGCGATTAAGCTGGGCCATGATTTGGCCTTTTCTGCTGCAGTCCGAGCATACGGCCCACACTGCTGAAAACGCAGCCGCCTCTCTTCCCTGCCGGCAGCAGGAGAAAAGGGGCTCAGCCGGCCCAGGCCCTCCCTGTGCGGGCAGCGGCCCTCAGAGGCCCGGCCCAGCCGCCCAAAAGGGCAGAAAGGCCCGACCCAGGCACCCACGATGTTACCTCATGGCTGATTTCCAAAGCGAGAGAGAGGCTGACCACCAGCAATTTCCAAAGCGAGAGAGAGAGAGGCTGACCACCAGCAATTAGTTTTAAATGTCCCCTCCAAAGTCGCATTGACATTTCCCATTGGTTAACTTAGCTGCCAATATCCTGGCTAGCTTTTTAATAGGTCCCTGTCCTCCCTCCCAAACTACTCCACGGTTAGGGCAGGAAAAAAGCATCTCACATTTCTCTACAATTAGAAAACAAAATTGTGCTAACCCATGATATCCATTTACATTTTTCTAAGCAAATATGAACCAATAGAAGAAAGGCTACTGTCATTTTGAAACAATATTGGGAATAGTGAAGTCAGATTTATTTTCTGACCAAATGTCAGTTGGTTTCAGGGCTCAGAGTACCAACTATCCTTTTACCAGCTGAGGATAAGAAATATCCATAAATGTCCTCAATAAAGAAACACTGGAGGCTGAGGGGGGGAATATGGCATAGGGCCAGAGTATATCTGGTCCACTGAAGATATCTCAGATTATCTCATATTTATGCACTTAAAAAAGAAATCATACTCATCAGCCTTTGGCTAGTAGTTTACCTGTGTCCAGTACAGATTGCTAACAAGGATGTGACAACCACAACTATTCCTCACAAAATATTTGGCCATTCTAACAATACTAAAAAGAATAAAATTCTTGCTCATGATATTCCATGTTTGAATATAATTGTGATTTGTCATACTATTTTTCTCCCAAAGGAACACTTGAACTGGAAAGGCCAAGTTAACTGCAGGGTAATCTAATCCATCTGAAGTACCAGTTTTACCCCCTCATTGGAGCTTAGGAGAGCTTGCTACATGACTTTTAGCAAGTCACTTCAGTCCTTTTCCACCATCTCCTCCATTTCTGTCTTGTCTGTTTTGCCAGTAAGCACTCAGGAAAGAATGTCCAGCTATGTATTTATAACACTAGAACATTGATCTCTGGAGCTTGTAATTTAAAATGAATATGCCTTCATATTAAAAAACCACACATAATCAATATGAAAATGGTGGATGTTAGAGTTGATGCCTACATTTTAAGAAGTTAATAACAATTTCATGTTAAGGAATTGTTTTCCTGCAGTTGAATTTTCCAGCCCTGAAAAAGGCAGGATCCTTTTGAAAATTTACATAATAAAAATACATCAGTATTACATTATTTTATATCTAGGATCTTTATACTAGATTCAGTCAAGGGGAATATTTCTGATTTTCTTATGCCAACATAATATTTCACCATATATTTTACCATATAGTGTACAAAGGAGAGACCTTTGCGCATATTTTCCAAACACAGGCCTATGCAACAGATCTTTGTATTCGTACACAAACTTACTTTTTAGGAAACGCTACAGAATATGCAGAAAAAAAAATATATATATAGGCTTTTCATTTGAGGAAACAGACTGTACAATTTCTCCCAGCTAGCACCAGCTATCCAAGTGCTGGACCCCAACAGGGACACCCACCCTCAGGATGTAGCAGGAGGAGTAAGAGTTCCCCTCTCTCCCCGCTGACTTGAAGGGAGACTGGATTAAAAGCTTGGATCAGGCACCTCCTTCTCAGACAGCTAAAGGTGGTGAGATGAATCATACCCCTAGCTGTCAAGTTCATCTGACTTAACACAAAAAGTGAAACATATTTGTGTATATGAGATACATGACTCCTGCCAGTATGTGATACAGTATCCTTTCAGTTACCAGTGTTACTCCATTTCTTTCTGTTACCAGTGAGAACGGGTGTTACTCCATTTCTTAGTTGGAAGGGGAAGCACATGTACCTGTCCCTGTGCCCAGGCATGCACCACTTGCCACTGCTTCTGCCTGAGAAACTGCTGCAGAAATGGGGCTTTAATGTTTCCATTTCTAGTTATCACAATCCATAATGAAACAGATCTGGGTGCAGATATCATAAATTTTACACTATATGAGAAGTGTTTCAGGCCTGTACTAAAATCTGTAGGGGTCTCCAACAGGCACAGCAGTTTGTTTGCTCAGGAGCCACAGCTAGAGTGAGGCTAGTCTCTTGTACTAGAAGGATTTGCTGCTTTTTGCAAGAATATTTATATCACTGTGCACGTGATTTCTAAAAGACAGCAAGATGAAAGAGATAAACAGAGAGAGAGAAAAGAGGAGGAAAGGAGGAGAGATAGAGGGAGAAAGAGAGGATCTCTTTGGATCTTCATCTCTGAAGTTGCTGCCACTTTCTTCAGCGCCAATCCAAGCAAGAAGCAGGGCTAGGCAAGGAGCATGGCTGCAGTAGGAACCCTGGGCTCAGCTGGTGGTGATGGGAGCACGGCAGGCCGCTGAATTTAAAATTCTGCCTACTTCTGCAGAGACATGTCTGACTGAGGAAGCAGCAAACTGCCTTGGTCAGTTGATCTCCATGTGCAGAGCAACTCCATTGCTCTCAGATGGGAACAGTTCTTCCACTAAGAGTACTGAAAATGATGAGCGGGATTGGAGTGCGAAGAAGTGAGAGAGGTTCAAATATTTGTGCATGTAATATTTACAGCTGAATTTCTGTATCATGATACTTCAAATAGTTGGGCTTCATGGTAAACAAAAGTCTGAATTTATGGTCCTGAATGGGACTAGAGTAGGGAAGCATGCTGGTATCCAAGGTGTCTGGGACAGTTTTATAAAATACCAGCACCCAATCTTAGCTGCAGCAAAACTCAGACCTAGACAACTTTTGGAGGGTTCTGAGATGGGATGTGCACATATTTATATATCTTGTTGGACAGTGTTACGAAGGTGAATAAGAGGTAAAAAGTAGCTGCTGTTGCTCCATTAGGGAACATTATAATCCATGATGTAGTGGTTTTGCTCAGCTGGAAAGGCTCAGTTGCAGCCCTGTGATGGTAACAGCTACTGGAGTTTCCCAGAAATGCCAGGGTTTGGGTTTATGTAAACCAGAATAGAAAGTAATACAATTCAGTGTGCTGGCTACAGACAGAGATCAGCTCTGGTGCTGCAAGTTCCCTCTTTCATCAGCCTAGAAACATGTTGCTAGTTGAGTTGGCTAAGGAGGTAAGCAACAGCTCTGAACTTAGGATCTGGGTTTCAGCCTTCACAGAGATGATCACAAGATACACCAGACTCTCTGCTGATGTTCAGGGTCATCCATTGTTATAATCAGCATCCTAGCAAAGCTTTCAAAGTAGCTTAACAGCTGATTCTGCTTTTCAAGCAAGCGCAAAGCCCCGACAACTACTTCTGCAGGCAAGTACCATGGGTCAGTCCACATGTGAAACTATCTGTGGGCTGTGGGGCCAGTATGACACACAGGTAGTTAAGAGCACCACTGGGGATCTCAGGAACTCTTCCCAAAGTACAACCAATCTTCTAATAAAGAAATGAGTTGGCTAATTTGGGCCGCACAGGCAGCAGTCCCTTGGGGTCTTCTGTAGCTTCATGTGCATAACTCGCTTGAACAGGGCAGGGGCCATGGGCTCATCATGCTGTCCAGTGGGACAGTGATACTGGAGTCCTCTGGCTTCTGGTGGGATGGCAGACTATCGCCAGCTGGTATACTTAGAGTTCATTTGTTGTGCTCATTAGCACATATTTAGAGGAGAGCACATTTTGGAAATAGGCCTGACTGTCAATCTTGAAAAACTGTCAAAAAGCAAGAACTAGAATTCAGCACTTTCCAGCCCCCCAGGCTGTTCCCTTCCCCAGCCGAGCCCTCATAAGGGAAATGAATCATTCTTTTGCCTTAGATACCGTGATGGCTTTCCTCAGGCTGCTGGTTATATATTTGCCCATAATTTTTGAAAAAGCTGTTGCAATAACTCTTTATTCCCTGCTTAACTTTTAATTGTGACCATCTTAAACAGTTAAGTTTTTGTTTTTATCAATAGACACGGCAGCTTAATGGAATGTCCTACGTGGCTCATATTCATTGTAACTACAACAGTTAGTCACAAGGAAAAGTCATGCCAAGGAGACCCCAACAACTGAAATAAAACATTGTCTACCTTTTGACGTGATCACAAGTGATGTTCCCTAGGGCTCAGTACTTGGGCCGGTTATGTTTAATATCTTTATTAATGGTCTGAAGGAAAGAATTGAATGCACTTCCAGTAAGTTTATGGATGACACTAAGTTGGGGGGAGTGTTCATCTGCTGAAGGGTAGGAAGGCTATGCAGAGGGATCTGAACAGGCTGGATTCGATGGTCCAAGACCAATTGTATGAGAGTCAACAAGGCAAAGTGCTGCAATCTGCACCTGGGTCACAATAACCCTGTTGCCATATTCTATTAGCTTTCTGTGAATGTTTACATTCCTAGTGGAGTCTTCTCATGCTTGTAACATAAACAAGTGGTTGTTTTTCACATACCTCTCTGATGAGGGACAACTGATTGGACTTCTAGCCTGGCCAGTGGGATGGAGAGGTGCTAACCTTGTTCTCCAATCCCTCGTCATTGTCCAGAATCTATATAAACAAGGTAATCTAAACAAAGATGTCTTCTTTTGCTTTGGAGTTGGAGCATGAGTATAGTTTCTCTTTGAGCCCTCTAGCGACATAATCCATAATCTAGCGACATAGTGCTACAGGCTGGGGACAGAGTAACTGGAAAGCTGGTCATCAGAAAAGGTCCTGGATCAACAGCTGGCTGAACACGAGCCAGTGTATGCTGGGTGGCCAAGAAGGCCAATTGCAACCTGGCCTGTATGAGCAATAGTGTGGCCAGCAGGAGCAGGGCAGTGACTGTCCCCTGTACTTCGCACTGGCGAAGACACACCCTGAATCCTGTGCTCAGTTCTGAGCCCCTCACTGCAAGAAGGACCTTAAGGCTCTGGAGCATGTCTAGAGAAGGGCAACACAGCTGGTGAAGGGTCTGGAACACAAGCCTGATGAGCAGCAGTTGATAGACCTGGGGCTGTTTAACCTGGATAATAGGAGGCTTAGGAGAGACTTCACTCCTCCCTACAACTACCTGGTAGGAGTTTGTAGCCAGGTGGAGACTGGTCTCTTCTCCCAAATAACATACACCAGGACAAGATGAAATGGCCTTGAGTTGCAACAGGAGAAATTTAGATGGGGTATTACGAAAAATTTCTTTGCTGAAAGTCTAGTCAGGCATTGGAAGAGCCTGCCGAGGGAAACAATGGCATAATGATCCATGGAAGTGTTCAAAGAATGTGAACAGGTGGCACTTGGGGTACAGGTTAGTGATAAACCTGGCAGTACTAGGTTAGCAATTCGATTTTCTGATCTTAAAGGTCTTTTCCAACTTAAGCAATTCTATGATTCCATGATTCAATCATTTCAAAAGAGAAATAGCCCTTCTGACCAGGCAGCTCTCCAAAGACCACCAGCTGACTGCAATCTTGAGAACTAAGATAAGAAGGGTTTCTCTTTCACCACTGCCATAACTCCCATCCCTTTGGGGATAATGTTGTTCAGGAATGTCAGTCAGCACCTATTGTGGGACTGGCTTGTGTCTCTAATGCTTCTCTACCCCAGAAAACATATTTCCATCTGCATCATTATTCTTCTCTTTGTCTGAAAAAGCACTTGAAACTGCTATCTCTAATTTTTGATTTATCCTCTCATTTACTAGCACTGTGGCAGACTTCTTAGTTGCTATACAAAATGCGAAGCATCTTATTTTGGGAAAATGCTACATTTTGTCTTCTCTTTGGGGTCATATTATTTTCCAGAATTGGCAGACTTCTTTTTAAACTTGGTATTTTTTCCCCCTGATACTCTGTTATAATTAGCACTAAATCAGACACTGAAGGCACTAGAGCAGAAGGCTGAGAAGGGGTTTCCTGGTAGTAAAAATATGAAAGACTGAGATAAAGATACTTCTGCTCCCAATATTCCCTCCTGGAAACTACAAATCCAGCAGATGAGAAGCCATCTGTGTGGATACCTTGTGATGCATTTTAACGCTAAAATAGTAATTGAACTGCACTTCTAGGGCTTCCCTTGCCAGCAGCCATCCCTGGAAATCCCCTGTAGGAGTGAAAGGATAGATAAGGACAGTGCCATGGAAACAGCTGATCCTTCCCCTACCTTTCCTAAATACACTAGCAACTGGAGACTAACTTGCAAAAGTCAAACTAACTAACCAAATCTGCACAAATCTAAATATTTTGTGTTAAATTTCAGTGCAATAGTTAAGAACTATGAGAAAATACACTAAGAAAATATGAGGTCTCAGTGCTTTTATTCTTAAAAAAAATATGTGTTGTCAACACCTCTTTGAGGTGAGATCTCTAATATTAGATTTGGTGTACATTTTGACACACCTTTATCCTTGTTTTAGAAATATTAAAAAAGAAATCAAATAGGCTATACCATTGAAAAAAATCTGCTATGTTCTTCTAGGGCGAAGAAGAGCATTGCTGTAACCCTACAACATTCCAAAGAAAGCAACAGAGAGACTTTTGAACATCATTCAGTAAGAAAGACCTTAGGGAGAAGCTGCAGCTTCAAATTTATGAGTCTCACACTCACATTTGTAATCCAGCAGAAAACCAAAACCTCTGCCTTCTGCCAAAATGCATTTCACTGTTTTAGCTGATCAAATGCACTTTGCAATCAAGGGGCAGTGTCTTCTGGTTCAAGCCATTTCTTCCAAGGGACTTAATCCCTAATCTGGGGAAGAAAAATACCACCTGTTTCACTACTGCTGAAAAACTGCCAATTCTTGCTCTAAGTGATGGCACTGTATTTGTTTTTCCTGAAGATTATGGTGACAATATGTAGGTGGGAGAAAGAAAGACCCCTGCTGTGTTCCATTTAAATTTTTTGTTCTATTTAAAAATTACTTATACGGTTGCTAATTCACCATGTTCTGCCTCCGCTCATAACTGAGGATGGTGGTCTTACTATGATTAATTTAATTTCATGTTATGGTGAAATGGAACAGCCTAACCCTGCCCTACACATACTCTGGGCAATTTCTCCCACTTCTGCAAGTGCATTGCCCACATCTACTGGTGATACTTTGAGTCACGGAACAACGACGAACTCTCTGGAGCTAAGCCTCAGAAAAACTGCAAAGAATTCCCAATGAACACTGAGATCCATAAAGCATTTGGGGATTCTAAGCACACCTGACTCTCTTGGTGACCTCTTCCCAAACTTTCCAGCTAAGTGCTATAGGCTTTTAGCCTTCTGTAGGTATTAGCAGAAGCATCAGCAAGTGAAGTCCTAACGGCTGGTAGACAAGCGTTGTGACTGCTTCCGAACACGCACAGTCAGGGCCCAGCTCTCAGGAACATTAGGTAGAAGGCTGTGTCAATGGCACCACATGGACTGTCGACTGCAGGGGCCTGCACACAGGATTACATGCAGGACAGGTTTTCTGTAATCATGCTTTATAGCACTGCTACAGACAAAAGTTTTCAGACTGACTCTCATAGGCATTCTTACACTGATTGAAGATGGATGTGTATCAGCGTAGTCTGTAAAATAAGTCAAAAGTAAGAGACCATTAATTAAATGAGAATAAAAATAACAGATGCATAGCAGTTTGTAGACAAAGACTTCAGGAAGGAGGTAAAACTGTACCATACATGGTTCAAAATAGATTAGGACTGTCCACACAAATTAGCAGTCCTTGTGTTAAATGAGCTCAGGGCACTTCTTTAATCAAGCAGATGCAAATACAGGAAACAGGCCTCACCTTTGTAGCAAAATGTATTGAGTAAAGACTAAAAGCAGCAAATGTATGAACACATACTTGACAATCCACCTTCTTTATTGGTGGCCTTGGATGTTATTTTAACACTTTAAAACACTAAATGCTTTCACTTTCTTTAAGAAAACAAAAGAGGAAGTAGAATACACAGCTACTACAGCTCGAGTAATGAACTTCCTCAACTAAACACAGTCTTAGGCAGGACAGGTTAGATTTTTTTTTTTAATTAACAGAATTTAAATCACAAGTTACACACATTGTGAGCACTGGTTAGGTTGTTTATACTAAGCTAACCAATCTAACACAAGATAACACACTTTTTTCCCCATTACTTACCTCTGTTACGCTATTCAGGCTTCTTGTCCTATAAATGCTAATTGATTTGCATGTAAACTGTAATTTTGTAATGGACAGATCAGTCCATGTAGATGCAATGACAATATCAGGATCCTAGTTTACTTGCATCATATTGTTGAGTATTGTCTTAAATGATGTCTCTTTGGGAAAATGGAAAGAAAATTAGCTTTTAAAAAAGAAACTCAGACCACTAAAATGTGAAGTGAAACATAATGAAGCAAAATTTTTATAAACAAATATAAAATAATCAGACTACGTAAACACATTTAATAACACTGAAGGTTAATAACATTGATTGTATTTCTCACTTTCTCTAAAAGCACTGCTTTTACATTTGATTTGTTGTAAGAGGAAATGTTTGATTTTTCAGATTGAACAACAAAAGCGGTCCAGAAGTTCATACTCTAAATAGTATGTCACTTTTGGTACTTTCTAATGGCTTGATTATAGCAAATGCATGAATGTTTGAGACACAAAGGAAAGGTTATGGTTAGAATAATAAAATGCAGAGCTTTCCTGGATGGTGTATATACACATTCATTTCAATTACATGGCAGCCAAGCTAATCACACAACTAAAGCTGGCATTAAGAAACTGGTCTCCTGGCTTAAAAGGAAGACTGTTCTTTTATCTTCAACACATATTTATATTGACAGATATGTTACTGTAGTAGCAATGTTTCTATAATATACTAGTGTTGTGCAACCTACTAAATTCTTCAGTAATTCTAAACTCAGTTTGGAGGTTCAAAATCAAACCTGAGAAGAAAGTACGTGTGTGAACCTACTGAAAGAACCATGCCATTTCTGCTCATAATTTTGCTTGAAATGTTAAACTTTATGATGATTTTACAACCAAACTAAGGTGTCAATGCCATTGTTTTTCTTGATGGAGCAGAGCAGCCAGTTCACAAATGATGTTGGCCTTCATCCTGTAAACACTTGTGCACAGGCTTAGCTTTTTTACCATTGACAGCTTCATTGAATTCAAGGGGATTATTTCCATGAGGGTTCCGTGCATCAGCGCATGCTGTATTCAAACCATTGCTATAACACGGATGTTTTGAGGGTTGATAAATTAAAAGTCCACTTGTGTCATCTTGTAAACGCTTTTCCATTTTATCAAGGCACAAAGTGGATAGCAGGACCTGTCTCTCACCTGTCTCTACCATATTGCAGAGAAAAAGGAACTTTCACACAATTTACCCCAGGGTCGGGTCTTTCCTGACCAAAAGCCTCCACAGGATAATACACAGCCTGCAGAAGAGGCCAGGCCGCTCCTTCTGAGCTCTGCAACCCAAAGGGAGTTGACAGAGCAGGGCCACGGGGAACGGGACACCCCCTTAGGAAGCTGGGGCGCTTCCCAAGGGAGTGCGTCCACGCGGGGTAGGTCTCCACAGGCCCCCGGGGGTGCGGGGAGGGTCGGGGAGCCCCGCTGCGCCCTGATCCTGCTCAACCCCACGCCCCGATCTGGCCCGGCGCCCCGGGCCTGCGCGCCACCCTCTCCCCTCATAGAACGGGATCTGAGCCGGGCGGGTCCCCGGGCAGCAGCGTCTCAGCGGGGCCGGCGGAGAGCGGCAGCATCCGGCAGCCCCGCGGCCTGCGGGCCCTGCCCCCAGCACTGGGCCGCGTCTCCCGCGGGAGGCGGAGGGAGCGTAGCCGAGGGAGCCGCGCTGATCCTTCCTCCTCCCCTTCTTCCCCGTCCCCCTCAGCCCCTCCGCAGGGCCGGGCCGTTGCGGGCGGTGCAGCGGCGCTGCCCCCGCCCCTCGGCGCTGGCGGCCGGGCCGAGCGGCGGCGGGGTCACGGCGGCGGCCGGGTCAGAGGGTAAAGGTTGCTCCCCCAGCATCCTCCGTGCTGGATACTCAGCCATCTTGGATTCGCGGGACAAGAAAATTCATGCGGTGAGTCCGGCCCCGGCCGCCCCTCCCCGGCCCCGCCGCCGACCCGGGCCTCGCCGCAGTCCCGGCCGCAGCCCGATGTGGGAGGCCCGGGCGGCGGCGCGGCCCTCGGCGGGGCACGGTAGGCCTGGGGCCGCCCCACCGGGTTTCCGTTTGCTTTTGTCTCCGAGGGGGAGCGGGGGGGACGCGCGGCGCCCGAGCCGGGGGCGCAGCCGCAGGCCCGGCCTGGCCTGCCGCCCCCCGCCCTCTTCCGCGGCCGCCGCCGGCGGCGGCCCCTTGCCGCCGCTCTGGGGCCGGACGAGGCCGTGGCCCGGCGGTGCCCGGGCCCCGCATCCCTGCGGCCGCCGTTGGCAGCTCGCCCTGCGGCCCGCTCGGCCCGCCCGAACGGCTTCTTCCCGCCGCCGCTCCGGCGGCTGCTCCCGGGCCTCCCCCGTCCCTCTGAGCCCGGCCCCGCGGGGCCGCACGGCCCGCCCAGCCCCCGCCCGCCGCCTTCCCCGGGCCCGGCGCCGGGGCAGCGGAACCTGCCGCCCACGGCCGGGGCCGCGCCGGCACCGCGCTCCGCCGAGCGGCCGTGCGGCCTGTGCCGCGGGCCCCGGGCGGAGAAAGGGGGTGAGACGGGAGTGCTGCTGACTGGCTTTCGGTTGAAATATATTTTTTTTCTTTTTGCCTGCGCCTGTTTCACTCTCCTCCTGGCGGCGGTTAAGGCGGTGTGTAAACAGGTTCTGGCTTTCCCTCAGACGTGTTTGTAAAACAAACTTGAAAGGGACAGAGCGCCGTCGCCGAAGGAAGGAATCAGCCTTCCCCTGCCCGCCTGGGCGGCGATGACAAGCTCTGGCGTGAACCTGACCCGTGCTGGGAGAGGAGGTGGCACAGGGTGACAGGTTAGGGATAAGAGGGGGTCGGTAGGGCAGTGGGGAGAGATGCAAGGGTCAGTGTTAGCAGTCTAGTTAGTGTAGGTATGCTACTGGTGAAAACAAGATACCAACTAATGGGTGTTCTCGGTTTTAGGGTGGGTTTTTCTTGGTGAAGTTACAGGTAACTTTGTTTTGGAGGCTCTGTAATGTGGGAAAATTATGTTTGTGTAAGGGGTTAGTTGTTTCTGCTGCTTAGTCACATTTAACACAAGCAGGTTTATTTTCTGCTGTCTCTTTTATCAGGCAAAAAGTTGTTTCCAGCTTTGCACTGTTTGATCCTCAGGGGAGAATAAGAACTTTCTGTGTATCTTTCATAAATATATATGTGTGTGTGTATGTGACTTGAGCCTGTGAAGGAGACACTCCTGTGTGCCTGCACAGCAGCAACATCTGGTGCTGGTGACTGACTGCTTGTCTTAACTTTTCAGCTGGGAGAAGATTAAGATGATCAAATTTGCTGTCATATCTGTTATTGGAAAACTTTGTTTTGGGAAAGTTGGATTTGTTTCAGACTGTTAAGACTTGTGAAGATCTGCAAGAGGAAAATAATTGTAGAAGTTTATATAGCAAAGGTATCTTCCTTTGGACCTGGAAGGATTTTTGTGTATGTGTTGATGTATTTTGAGTTCTCTTATAATGATATATTAATAGAACATAGTTCACAGGTTCAGGTTTTATGATCTTGAACATGATGTATCTGTCCCATGCCGCCTTCTCTCTTTTTGCCCCCAACTTCCACTGTTGTTTATGTTGCGTCTTCAGCTGGTATGCTAAACTTCAAGGCGTTGACTGCTTCTGATTTTAGAAAGGGATTTGAATACTGACTTATCAAGAGCTGGCTGACTTGACTTGCAAGTGTATTTCCGTTTCGTTTTCAGGAAGCTGTTGATAAAGCTCAGGGTGTAATAGTAGATAAACCTTGTCTTCACATCTCTTCTAGAAACTTAATATTGTTGTCAAAGTAGTCATTGTTATTGCAACCTATTTGTGTGTCAGTTCTGTCAAGAAATGAAAGAAAAGCCCTTTGCTAAAAACTGAAAACAAAGAAACCCCAGAAATTAATATTAAAAAATTGATTTGAATTCTCTTTAACGGAATCTAATTTTAGATAATTGTTATTTAGTGGAAAAAATAGGACAGTTGGTGTGTCCTGAAGTTTGATGCTAAAAGATTGTCCCATAAGTGGCTGTTTCCACCTGAAGATCTTGGTCCTTACCTCAGTTGCTTCATATGAAAATTCTATATGCCTGCAGCAGCCTGGTAGATCTCAGAAAGTATTTCTGTTTTATTTTGTATGTTTCTAAGCATTACTATTTGGATAGAGATTAGCTTTGAAATCAGGAACATTATTCCTTTTTTAAGCCTCTGTTATAGCTTTCTTAAAAATTACCCTAATATTCATGTTGATGCAAGGTATGTTGTGTAGTAACTGCTAAGTTGTAACCTCATCATGGTTTTAAAGGGGCCTTGTATCATAATTTTGTTTATTCAAAAATTATTTCCCCACGTTCTTTTTATGAACTCAGGAAGTGAATAGAACTTAAAAATGCACCATAGTTGAATTAAAACAGAGGTTTGTATCACCTGGCTTTCTGACTTTATCTGGAAACTGAGGAGAAGTATTGAATGGCTTGTTTTCCTATGAGATAGTGTAGAAAGTGTGTCAGTTTTATTCTAAAGGGGGTAAACCCCTGTATCTAACTTTTTAAAATTATGTCTTCTCATAAAGCTTTAATGTGCTTGAATAAAAGGCACCTTAAAAATGTGTTATTTAAAAAAGAAAAATTCTTAAATTCTTGCCAAAGTATTTGCCACATTTGTTGTGTACATTTATAAATGTTAGCTTAAACAGAAACCCTTTACTAGTTTCTATGGAAGTACAGTACCTTAGGAAGTCAAATAAATACTTTTACAACAGATTTAAATGATTATTCTGCAAATGATACAGATTTTCTCATTTTAAATTTCTATCAATACAGTGTGTATGTAAGTTTCAAGGATTGACAAAAGCATAGAAGTTGAAGTTAGGTTAACTTTGCTTGATCTAAACTTTTGAGACATAAGTTAAAAAAAATGTTTGTGAGCATTCTCCTATGCAGCAGAAATCTGCTAATATATTTGTTTGAAATGTATCTTTGTCTCAGTTGCACTGCACTGAACAATTAAATAAAACTTGTTTCAGTTATCTTTCCTGAGTAGAATTTGCCTTTTTTTTTTTTTCCCCTTGCTTTTTTCTTCCCAGATGTGCTTTAGCACATAGGTGCTATGTTTGTGTGTGTCTTGTTGATCTCGTGATCCAGGTTCCTGGAAAGGCATATGAGCACCTGAAAGTTTGTGTATAGTCTCCTTGACTTAAAAGCACCTGCTTACGTGCTGATGGTTCACTTTGTGCTTGAGTTTTCAGGATGGATGGTGTATTTTGACAGCTAACTATGCTTTTATTGAGCATTATAATAGCATAGGAAGAATTGTGTCAAATGAAAATACTGCACAGTAGGATATTTTAAATTGTCCTTGTGGAATTATTTTTGTTTTGGAGCAGGTGTGTATATACCAAGCATGGTGTATGCTAATCAACAAGAGATTCTTACATAGGCTTGAAAATATTTTTCTGTTTGTATATGCAAAAATAATAATAAAAAAAATCCCTAACCAAAAACCCAGCCGTAAAGTGTTCATATTGCTTATAATATATATTTTATCTTTCATTTTTAATACTCTCATAAAATAGAATATTTTTATTGTGGTGGTGTGTGCTAGCTCATCTTCTGGTCTGGCTCCAAGTCAAGGTGTAAGTGGTTCTTGCCCAAAAGGATTACTGAAAACCTTTAATTTGTCTTGCTGTAGCATTGGTTATCAGTAGCATTACAGAAGAGTGTGCATTACTTGTTCCCCCTGTCTTGGTTCCTCTGCCAATCTGATTGTTTTTTGCAGTGCTAATATATATAATTTTGCAACTCCACATTTTCTAGGAGGATTCCTTTCAAATTCTACTGGTACGTTAAAATTTGATTATAATGAAGTATTTTTTCAGACACATTCTTCTCTTGTTAAATTGCAGTGCAAGAGTTGGTAATTAGAAAATCAGTAGTAAGTGAACAGTTGTTTCTTCCTGTTTTCCTTTTGATTTGGGATAATTTATGGGGGAATATTTTTAGTTATTATTTTTTACCCCATGTCGCTTGGGATTTTTTCCTGCTTTTTTTTTGTTTGTTTATTGAACTTCAGAAGCATTTTTAAAATCCTGCTCTCAGTTTTTTTATGTGCTTGAGATCGATCAATGATGTCTGAATATAGTTCACTGAAGTCAAGTTATTCATCAAAAGGTGTAGCTTGTTTAAATGGAAAACTGGTATAAAATGCTACTGTATTTGTGGTACATAAAATGGAGACTCTTTACATTGCTGTTGCTGAGTAGACAGTAACCAATGGGCTGAGCTGGACCGTGCTTTCTGTGTGAGTTACCTACTGAAGTGATGGGTTACTCAGGGTAAGTCATTTAACCAGTTCATAGCCAAGTTCTAGTCTGTGGTAAGAAGATAAGTTTCCTGTGTTTCACTTGCCTTGTTCAGGACTTCTGTGGAATCACGTACCGGTAGCAGTTGATAAATATGGTTAGCAAAAACAGTGTTTACCCCCCAAGAGTGGCCCAATACCAAGTTCAGTAGGTGGCACTTGTCTGGTTTGTCCCTTACGTGTTTCAGAATGGCACGTCCATGATATTTTCATTACAGTCTAAATATGTGTACATTTGGAAACAATAGCAGGGAGTTTTCAGGCAGCAGAAAGAGGCAGTCGGACTTATTATGGCCAACTATTTTTAATTATAAAATGTTAGCATTCAGATTTGTAGGCAATGTCTTGGCAAACAAGTTTTTCTAAAGCTGGCTTTGTAACACAGACAATGATAATGTAATATATGTTATCTTTTCTGCCAAAGGGTTGTAGGAAAATGCCTGTCCTGGTGTAAAATGAGCAACTAATGCTTGTGTCAGTGGACTTTGTACTTGTCTTGCAGTTTATATGACTGTGTGAGTTTTTGCTTGGAGCCTCAGTGGAATAATATTTTTCCCCTTCCAGCTTATGGAGACCTTGTATTGTTTCGAGCAGGATGAGTATTCCTTGTAAGCATTTCTTATTCGAATTGTGAAAATTATTCTTGCAGAGGAAATGTTGCCAGAGAATTATAATGATGGAAAAAATGTCTGCCAACCTTCCCTTTGTTGCTCTGCTGTGTAGGGAACTTATTTGGGTATATGCTTGAAGTCTTTTACCATTCAGTAGTGATAAGGTTTGTGAGAAAGTACTTGTTACATATAAATATTTATTTTTTGAAAAAGTTATAAACCAGGAAAACAGCTTGAAGTAGGTATTTTATGTAATGATCGCCTAAGCTATAAAAAAATGTATAGAAGAAGGTAGTCTCTTGAATGTTTGTATCATGTGTTGTGATGTGGAGAAGTGGAAATCTGAAAGGTTTTCAAATAGAAATCAGCTGTAAGCAGTGTCAACTTTCGAAAGACTGACAAGGTCGTGAGCAATACTGAATGTTAAAGTACCTTGCAATACTGTGTCCACCTGTAAAATTCTTTGACACAAAATATCTTTTTAATGAGAGATTTGTTTATTTATTGCAGTGTTGTTACTGGTCTTGATACTTTGCTGTATTGTGTACTTTTCCTAACATGTCAAAAGCACCATTGTAAAGTAGAAAAGTACCTAATGTTGAAATCTTAATTTGTTGGCTTATTTTCTGGATGTGGATGCACATTTCCAGTAAGATCAAATTGATTAAGATCAGTATTACACATGAGAGTAAGTCAGTATCACTTTTTATTTCATGGTGGAAGTCTAAGTAAATTCAGTAATTCAGGGTCTTTTGCAACTGTGGTATGGAGTTAATTTTTTTGTTTGTTTGGGGGTTTTCGGGTTTTCTTTTGTGTGTGTTTTGTTTTTTGGCATTTTTTGGATATGTTTTGGACAGTAAATACAAGTTTTGTTTCCCCCAATTTCCCAGAAGTTTAGTTATGCATATATGTTGTGAGACATCTGTGATGGAACAGGGACTATCAAATTTTCTTGCAAGATAAAATTTGGTTTTCAGGAGTTTGGCGTTCTTCTGAGCTTACCTTAGGTCAGCGTATATTGTGAATATCAGCAGTATATAGTTGATGGCAAGTAGTATTTTCATTGGGATTAGTATTTTAATTAGGCGTTGCAAACTCTTAATATTAGCTGTGATCCTAATCTTTTATTGTCTCTGAAAGACTTGTAACTAGTTTAAATGTTCTTTTTTTTAAGCAGCTAGCAGTTCTTTTATGTTCCACAGGGTAGATTCAGTTTCAAACTAGTCTGAATTAGGTTTTTTAGCAAGAGTTCAGCAAGTCTTGAAAACTGGGATAGCCAGGTGTAGGTCTGGTTGATAACCAGGAGTGACTCACTAAGAGCAGGCATCTTTAACTCCCCCTTAACAATGTATTCCAGTGTACAGCTGCTGGCCTTTTCTGTACTAATGAATACCTGCATCTACTGAGTCCGGTTATTAAAGCAAAACCATTTTGAGCAGTGTATTTCAAAACTTAGTAGACTAAAGGTACTTCACAGGCCCTGGTATTAAGGTACTTAGGAGAGAGCCTGGAGAGGAGTAACAGAGGCTGCAAATGCATAAACGGTGGTAGTAAATGAATAAACTGTTGATAGTAGAATGTACTTCATGGATTAATTTATGTTTGTAGCTGCAAGAAGTGTAAAAATTTAAAATAAGTCGAATAGATATAGGTAACCTAACTTTCGAGTTAACTCAAAGTTAAGCATTTAACTGAATTTATATAAATATACTCCTATATGGAAACTGAAATCAGGAGAAGTTAAGATTCAAATTATGGTCCTACAGACTTCATAAAATTGTGTCTAGGTGAAAGAATGAATTTCAAATACGTGCACCTTCTTAGAAAAGAAATAGACATGATCTGGTATCTGTTTGGTAGGATGGCAGCTGGTTAAGCATCCTGTAAACACATGCTGACTTGCAGAGTGTCTGCACCACAACTCTTCCCTGAAATGGGGGGAAAGTCATCAAAGAGATGTGGAAAAGAAGGAAGTTGTGGGTTTTCATGGTTTAAGTATTATGATACAGAACAAATCTATAAGAAAAGTACTTTTTAGTTCTGCTGCTCATAGCAAAGGTCTTTATGATTAGTAGGTTTTTTGTGTTTTGGTTTGTTTTTTCTTTAGCTACTGAATGTAAATTAAATTTTATAGTCTCAGATGGTTCAGTATTTTTGGACTATCAGGAGAGAACTTCAGTCTGAATCAAATCTAATATTCTGCTCCAACTGAGCAGTTGTTCTTTGTGCATGTTGATGTAACTGTCCGTGGCTCTGCAACAGATTCCAGTGCAGTACTTAATTTTGTAATGTGCTTCTAAAAATAAGTGCATAGTCTTATGTAACACATCTTGTATTGTTAGCACCTAGAGGCTTCATCCCCACTGGTATGAAGTGGAACTCATCCTACATAATTTTTGATTGTGGGTATTTACGTCTGAAATACTTTTCTCTGTCAGTGTCTATGGGCAAAGAGTAGCTTTGTTTTAGGAATGACTAGTAGTTGCAGGAATATCAGATAACTTGTTTGCATGGTGAATTATGTTACTCCCCTGCATATCTGAGCAAAACAACAGTTGGAAAGGTACTATATAGTTCAGTAGACATTTACTTACAGGTATGTGCGCTTTCTCAGAGCTCTCGCTTAATTTGGCTCTGCAGTGCAACTGTAAGCGTTCTGAAAGTCAGTGGATGCTGCAGACATGAAAACGAGATGTTAATCATATTAATGCAGCTTTGAGGGCAAACTCAAAATCTTCTTGAAAAGAAGGGTGACATTTGTGATCAAATTACACTGTTCTCTTGGTTTTTGTACACCTCTTGCTGTAGTCTTAGCAATGTTTTGATCTTTTTAATGTGGCTTTTCTCATGCTTTTTGAATTCAGGCTGCAAATAACATGTTAAATTAGATGATAAAATGCATCATGTTTTGCTGATAGGATGACACCTGTATAGAACAAACTTGTCATATGTAAATAATTTAAGAAACAGAAATCAAATTTATCAAGAATTACAGCTTTATCAGAGTAACTTGGTTCTCATTTTTCACCACTTCTTGAAGTAGGTGCTGTTCTTTTATGTTAGGGGCATAGCTGAAATTTCAGAGTAGAGGATTGAAAGTTCATCTCAAAGTCTGTGGCCAAAACAGAGGCAACCATTCTTTTTATTCTGTTAGTGTCCCTCTAAATTTTCTATAGTGTTCTTCACTGAAACCCCAAATGCTTCACTTTACGAGGTCCTTCTCTTTTCCTAAGAGATCTGGTACTTCAGTGAAGAATGAATCCAAAGGGATCTGAAGAAATAACTAGAAATAACTAGAAATGTGTAAAACTAAACAAACAGGTAATCTCTTGATTAGGTTGCATCTTTAACAATAAATGAGATGTTTGTAGATGCTTTTTTGATTGTTTTATCTGAACAATGCAAATTATTTAATTTTCTAGCAATATCTATGTCAGGTATCCATTACTTTGGGGCAGGGGAAACACTGTCAGCCCTCAGATTTCCTTGTCAACTATGGTAATCTGGAAAGACTGAAAATGTAAAGCTTGGTATTTATGACATCAGAAGCCCAAGCTTCAGTGTTCGGGTTACCCTTGGCAAAGTATGGGTTACCTTTGTCCATCCTGAGGCCAAACAGCACATATACATATTCAGGTAGTTACGTGTGTGTCATTTGTATATATAGAGGTTTTATTCCTTGTGTAGAAAGGCTGAGAATGTGCCCGAGTCCCGGTGGAGCAGGCATGCACCTCTGATAGGCAAGAAGGTGGGCCAGGGAGGGAGCCATCCCGGAGAGGAAGAGCCTGTGTGTAGACCATGCCATGTTATTTTGATCCTGGTGTGTCAGCCCAGGCCTAGCCTGTCACTTAATACTGTGCTTGTAGAGAAGAAATGCAGTATTGTTATAGCAAGTATGTTTTTCTGTTCTGTCTGGTATTATTTCCTCTTTTTCTTCAGTAAGTGTCCAGGGAGCCAAATGCAAGAATAATGCATTGGTTGTTGGTTGTGTATTTCAGCATTTTTGTGCCCAGTCTTTTTTTTTTTTTTTTTTTTTTAAAGAGAGTATCCCAGAGTTTGCTCACCACAGCTGTCAGTCATATGTTTGTTCCCTGGTAAGAGAAGACTGCTAATGTGAAGACTGCAAATGTGAAGTAGGTTCTGCACTGAGCCGCCTTGCCCTGGTTTGAGTAGGGCTGTGTTAGCAAAATGGTGGTATCACCAGCTTCATGGGGGATTGTTAAGTGAGAGGAGTTCAGTGAAAAGAGTGTGCCATTTATTTTTGTGTGGAGAATCAGTATATACTTCTTACTTTAAACACTTAGTTGTCCTGTTAATATAATTTACCTTTGTGAAGTTAGTGTGTTTATTCCTCACTCATCATCTGACTTGCTGTTTATGAAAAGCTTTGCAGTTTTGTGGAAGATGGCATAACCTTTGTTTCCTGTCTAATTAAGCAAAACTTTGAAGTTTTATGTGAACTTTATTCAATATCTACCTTTTTGACTTGCAGCTTATAGAATGAATGGATAGTCTCTTATTGATTAACGCAGGGTCAGAATGAGCTCACATCCCTCTAATATTGCCCTTGCCATGGCATGCTATAAAATTGTGTGGGTATCTTTTGATCCTTCTGAGATAGGAATATTTTGGCAGTGAACATGTTTTCTGTGAAAACTTTTAGACACTAATAATTGTAGTGACACTCTAAAAGTATCTGTTACTGTTTTTACTGGAGAAGCAAAAAGTGCATAAGACCACAAGAGAATGATATATTTTGCTTAGAAGGTAAACTTCTGAAATTATTATGCATGAAGACCATTCAAAATAATCCAGTTGTCAGTGTTAAACTGATACTGAAACAGGAAAAAAGTGAAAATGGTCTTGCTTAATCAGTTGCCCTCATGCTTTGTAGTGTCAAACCCAAATTTTGCTTTGGTTTGCAAAAGAAAGTTCTCTTTCGTGATGTGCTTCTGAATGAATGAATGCAGCTGCCACAGTTCTGCTCACAGTATAATTCTTTCGTTTCCATTTTTTCTCTCTCTATTTTCCTCTCAGAGATGCGAGTCCAGTGGTGGTAAGGGTGCTATCTTAGAACAAGATACACAGCTGTTAATAGAATGGGTTCCACAGCAAGGCCTTGTCATTCCTGGGAAACATCGCCAGGTCCTGCTCGTGTCAGCAGTCCGACTTCTGTGGAAACTGCCAAACTGGCAAAGTAAAATGGGCAAAAAATCAGAATTATAAATTACAAGATTACTAATAAAAATGTGTCCCTTGAGTAAGAATGGGACTCCTAGTGGTACCTTGTAATTACACATCTGTTATGGGAATCTAATCTAAATTTGAGGTTTGAAGTGATAGAAATCTATGCAGCACTGCTGAGATGGTCATAATCTTCACATATAGGTTCTTTAATATTAAATGTGCTTTAAAATCTTAGCTATTTAGAAGTTTAATTTTTTTTTTTTACTTAGTGTGAGAAGGTTTGAGTTGGGTTAGTACATAAACCTGGAGAGGAGCGGCTCAGTTCCATCTAGTCATGAAGGCTTTCCAGTGTTAATATAGGCACATTATGCTGAAGGCTAAAGTTTTGTCTGAAGACAGCAGTTCAGGTAAATGCAGGACACTCCAGGTAGCCTTTCTTTGTCTCCTGTACTCCTAGAAAGCCTTTTTTTTTTTTTTTTTTTTTTTTTTTTTTTTTTTCTTCCTTAGGTATTCTTACGATTTGTTGGTTTGTTTTTGTTTGGGGGTTTTTCTGTGCTTTTCTTACTCTTTCATTGCTTTTTTTAACTGGGTTTCATTTCCTCCACAATTTAAGATTGAAAAGTAAAGTTTTGGATCACCTCATTGTTCTTCATGATGCTTACTTTTTGTATTGCAGTGTCTTACTGACTTGTCTCATTTTCAGTTCATAAACTGAGAGGGATACAGGCCACTGTTTAAATGAGTGTTTGAAGTTTTCTTGCAAACAAACCCCTCCCTCAGTACATAAAACCCTGCTTCAGTGGCCATTAAAAAGACAAACTCAAGGGAGTCTGAATTCAAGGAATGCTGGAATGAAGGTTTTCTTTCCCATCTTAACTCACGTTCCATCTGCATGTCATTGTTAGACAGGTTTTTTTATCAAATAGTGTTTTCCCATTCTGGTCTCATTGGTTAGAGAGGTTTCATGGTGTTCTCACGCTGTGGTTTTTCGTTTTTAATCCCATTGTTCAGATCATGCTATCCAAACTTATAGGCAAATACAGGGTTAATGTATTCTCTCCAATTTCTTCATTACAGTTTTATGGAAGTGCTTTATAATTCGTTTTTGAAAAGTTATATTTTTATATTGCCTCACTGAAGTTACAGCTATGCATTACACATAGAGAAACTGAGACACTAGTATAGTATAACAGAAGTACCTTCATTTAATTTGCAGCTGTGAATAGTTAATGCTTCTCCGTAGACTCATGAAGTATTTCAAGCAGAAGTCACTTGTGAAAATCTGTGTGGCTCCCTCGAATTATTTAAAAAAAAAGAAAAGAAAATGCAAGCCTTAATGGACAGGCATAAAATTGGTTGACATATGTGGCATTTAAATATCTTAGCTAGACATGTTTTCTTTCTATAGTCTCTGTGTCATCAGTTAGAAGAGGATAGAACTAGATCTTAACAGTAGTCCCTGGTGCATTGGCCAAATCAGTGGGAAAATCCAGAAGGGATGGGTCCAGGATCTGAGGCTCTGCATGCTGTAGTGTCTGGGACTTTGGGACTCTCTGCCTATCCATCAGCATCTTACACTCTTTCTTTCTGCAATTTCTTTTTCTGTTCCCGTTCTGAACTCCAGTTCCTCTTCTGGTTTCCTCCTCCCCTGTGTTCTAGCTATTCTCCTGATAGCACTCAACTGGTATTTAAGACAGTGACAAGCATTTCTCAGTCCTAGGATGACAGGTCCTTAGCTATCTCATGGCTAAGCTTACATCCACACCATTGCACGGCAGTCCTGTGCAGGAAGGGGAAATGTGTTGTAGAGCAGCAGAGAGCCTGCATGATCTCAGTGTAGCATGTCAGCAGGGTGGTGCAGACCCTAGCAGCTGAAGCAGATTTGAGGTCTTTATTGTGGTGGTACACAGTGGCTTCCTAAGACAAGAACATACTGTACTTGTCACTGTTGCACAGCACTCCAGTACTAGAGCATCCAAACAGACTACATTTTAAAATGTCTTCAGCTGGAGGGGGGTATTTTTCTGTTGAAAAACATTGAACTATCTTAGCTGCTCTAAAAAAGAATAAATTTTGATCAGTTTGGCCTGAAAGATGGCTAAAGGTTGTGTTTGGTCCTAAAAGGCTTGTGCATTCTGTAATATAGCCAAGTGAATGAATGTGGGGTCTTAATGACGACTGTTATACAATACAATATTACTGCCTGTGCTTTCTGTAACAATTTAAGTTGGTCTTAATTTAGTAAGACTGAATCGGTATGCTTTCATAGCTTTTTCTTCTTCCGAAGCAGTGCATTTGAAGGCAGTTTTAAGCAAGGCCCAGATTAAAGTGCATTTCACGTGCATGCAATTTATTGTGCTGTTCTGAACATGAAGTGTAAGAAGAGCTGTAGAAAATTTCTTGAAAATCCTTAGTTTAGAAATGTTGGCTTAAACTTTAAATTACAGGATTTTGTTCAGAATTCCCAACTTTAAAATACACAGTTTTCAAAGGGGGCTATCGGCCCAAGATTTCTTTTGAAAATAGTTCTGGACTCAAATTCTTAAAAAAAAAAGGTATTGGTGCTTTTGATTTTTATTTTATTTTATTTTCTGAAAGGAAGTGTCACTTAAGGAGATGAATTGTGTCCATGGGAAGATTATTGATATTTTTAGAAATGGAGTGGAAAGCAGTTAGCTGTAACTTCATGGTTAAGGAATGACTACCACTGTTTGTGTTGTAAATGAAGATACTTTCTGTGTAAGGGTATGGGAGGATTATGTAATGAGAAAAAGGGTGAAGCAATTAAAAGTGAAAGTGTTACAAGAGTGAATGTTCTCAGGTGAGGTGAAAGTTTTAGTTTTATTTGGTGTGTTCACCTGCATTAAAACTACTGTGAAAATAGTAAATATGTTTGTTTAAGGAATATATGACTCATTTTCTTCACTTTGTGTTTTACAAGTGAGACTTAATACCCAGACTCAGCTGTAAGTCTTTGGGTGTCAGCTACAAGATCTAGATTTATCCCCCATATCTTTCTCCACTTAGTTTTATTGCTTTATTGCTATTGAGTCTTGTGACTTCAGCTGGCTAATAGGTAGGCAGGCATGTAGGCCTCTGTGAGTCCAGGTGAAGAAGTACAAGAACTTGAGTAGCCTTGAGAACGCGTACAGGAGAAGTGAGCATTTGCTCTGGGAATGAATAGGCGTAACTGACAGAGTGTGTGTGTTACAGCAATGTGTAGAACAGGTCACAGAGATGTTGTAGATCTTGCTGTACCCTTGTCCTCCTTTTCAGACTATGCTTGTGGCAATACACATATAACCAGTCTTTATGTTGTGCAGATATGCTGCAAATAATAATCAGGGATTTTCACTAGAATGGACTTAAATGTGTGCGTTGCTGATGTTGTGAGTTGCTGATCTAAAACTTCCACTTTTATTCTTCAATTTCCAGATAGGGATATTTTTTCTTATTAGGCAGGTCTTGTTTTCTGTGTGTAACCCAAGGTTCTGGTAAAAATCTTCCTATGTAAATAGGCAGTAGAGCTGCTAGACCTGTGCTAAAGCATAAGAACCCTAATAAACCTGGTATCACTATAGCAATTACAGTATAACAATGATTGAGAAACCTTTGAATAATCTTAAAAAAGCCCTACGAAAACCCAAAACCAAACCCCCATGCAACAATGTATAGTCAGTAGGATCCCTATGAGATTATGCATTTTTTGGAGACTGGCTCTATGTGCCTGTGTGAGTAGTGATTATTGAGATCTCAAATGAGAATACAGTTAGCATATTTTCCTGGTAGGGATCAGTTCTGGACTCATATTATCTTCTCCCCAACTCTGTCCTCCCTGTGTTGTGGTGTTTGTCCTTCTTCGTGAAGGGCCTGTATTGAATTGTTTGTTTACTGGCTCTTCATGGGCTGCTTACTGCCTGCTCTTGAGGCACAGTGCCTCTGGGATCTTTCCTCTTCAAGCTTCTTTGTCTGGCAAAGCCAGAGTTTGTACCTCAGAAAATTTAATTAGATTCTTTTGATTGAGAAATGTGATAATTTTTTGATGTATAATTTTATAAGGATGTGCACTGTTGCTTTTCCAGTCTCAATTTGTGCTTCCCCTTTCAGATGCATATATAAATGGTTACCATTTCTGACTAAAAAATGTTTAAGTTACAGTTTCATGCCCTTTTTTTCTCTTTTTCCTTTTTCTTTCTTTTTTTTTTTTTTTTTTTTTTTAATGAATCAGAACAGTATAGATTGGATTAGGAGTAGAACATTCAGAATAAAATGTTTGCAATATGTAATTTTTGCTCAGTGACTCAGTGTCCTCTCTATTTGTGCACTTCTCTTGAGATCTGTTGTGAGAAAGTCCCTACTGGGCCACCACGCTGACAGTATGAAGTTACCCAAGGTACAGACTTTGCTTGTAAAAACCTCCTTAAAATATGAACCGTAGTACTTGCCACCAGTTTGTGTCCTAATAAAGTTCAGAATCAGGCTACATTGTTTTCTGATTTTTTCAATGCTCTTTTATTGTATTTTTTTTCAAATATTTAATGTACTCAAGAATCACTGAGTTTTATCAGTGGTAATTTATCTCTCTGATGTTTTTGTTCTTTAAAATGTCTATTAGGCTTTCTAACTGTAAAAATATGCTTGATACTTGCGGACTTACATAAACTGGTAGACTTGCTTAGAAACAGTTACTTGAAATTTTTTTTTTTAAAGAGTTCTGGATCTTAAGAAATGTAGTGGAAAAAATCAAATTTTCTGAAAAGAGATACGTGAATGGTTAAGGGAGCATCTGTTAGGGCAGCAGACATACAGTTTTCCTATATATATCATGTATGTATAACATGTTAATCATGGTGTGCTTCAAAGGAGTAAACTACTGAAACAATTTCTTTCATTTGGGCTTTTATCTAGCTAAAGCAATTAGAGAAGATCATGACACTCTTTCATACTTTAAGGAGAACAGTTTTGGGATCTCCTGTTTTGGCTTTCAGTGTCCTGGAAAGTGCTAGTAGTTGATAAACTGATACCATTGAAGACTGTAAGAAGGGTGTCCCCTGAAATTTGTTTAAGGGTTTATAAAGTGGAAGTTATTATTATTAAACTGTTCTTCATTTATGTGATTTCTTTGATTCCTTGCAGCTGGTCTTGCAGCTTGTGAGAATCAAGGGCAGAGAGGAATAAGCTCTGTCTCTTAGAATTATTTTTACTTATCTGTCATATCTTGAGAATGCTGGTGTTAACCACTCCTAGCCTGCAAAAGATGTTTTCTACAGGCAGTTGTAGTGGGTTTGGCTGAGATGAATTCATTTTCCCACAGCAGCCCTCACAGTGCCGTGCTTTGCATCAGTGACTAGAAAGGGGTTGATAACACACCAGTGTTTTGGCTGCAGCTGAGCAGCTCTGGCACAGCATCAGCGCTGTACCTCCAGAACAGCATTTTCTCCACATCAGTAGGCTGGGGGTGGGCAGAATCCTGGGAGGAGACACAACTAGGCCTGCTGACCTAAAATAACCAAAAGATATTCCATACCGTAGGAAGTCAACTCAGACGTAAAAGCTGAGACCAAGAGGAGGAAAGGGGGTGTCGGGGGGGTGGTATTGGTTATTTTACAAAGTTTGCCTTCTGCAGCAGTTGCTACACTGCTGAAGCTCTGCTTCCTGGGAAGTGGCTTGCTGATGGGAAGTGGAGAATTCTTTTTTTTTTTTTTTTTTTTCCTCTTTACTTCTGCATGTTCAAACTTTTGGTTTTGCTTTAGTAGACTGACTTAACTCTAGAGTTGTTTGCCAGCTTACTTTCTCTCCCCTGTGCAAGTGGGAAGGGAGAGCAACAGAGCAGCTTGGTGGGCACCTGGTATCCAGCCAAGGTCAACCCATCGCAGAAGCAAAAAGCATTAGATGGAGAGATTTTAGAAACATTTTGGGATCTGAGTTTTTAGACAATGTGGATTGTTCAGAACAGTGTCAGGTTTTTTTCCTTTGGAAGCAAGACACAGAAACCATTTATGCAAGGTGCTAGTTTCTCCTAGACAGAGATCATGGAAGAATGATACAAACATATTCTGTGGTGTCAGCCTTCTGAGTGAAGTATCAGCTGCAGAGCAATGGGTTTGATACAGCCGTGTCTGAGCAAGCTATTTATGATCATTACCAGCATAAAAAGCTTTGTGCTTCCATTTTTCCCTGCCATCATAAATGCTTCCTGTCAAACAATGATCTGCCAGCACAGGTACCTGTATGACCGGGAAGCGAGCAACTAAACAAACATAAGGAGATCCAGCCAGTCAGTAAACTGCCTAGAAAGGTGCTGTGAGAGCCAGTGGAAAAGTTGATTGGCAGAGCCTGCTCTGATAAATGAGGAAAGTAGTTTTTAAACTGTTCCTTGCTAGACAGGCTTGCAAGCACTGCCTTAGGCTCTGACAGTTATCTCTGATTGCCAGCAAGGCAGCTGAATTAAAGAGAGCTGCTCCATCAGGAAAAGAGAAACAAGTTTCTAAAGAGATATTTCAGGTAGTTTGCTGTGTTTTCCTCCATATTAAGCATGATCTAGGAAGCTATTACTGTTCTTGGGGATTCTCACAGAATTAGGTTTTGGAGGTCATAGATGGGAGTATTTCATAGATGGAGGAAGATTGGCTTGGCAATTAATTTAAATGTGTCCATTGAACTAAGATGTTTTTGGTCTGCTCATGGTGTTACTAATGTGGTATTTCCCAGAGTATCCATTGGAAATTGGGCCGGGTTGAGGTGAAGTCCAAGATTCTTTCTATACAGGATGCCTTTTTCTGTAACTGTAGCAAGTATACTTCCTTTGCACACCATTTCCAGAATAAGTTCAGCTTTTTTACAAACATCACTTAGTAAGCTACTAACCCAAAATAGAACAGTTCGGTTGGGACGAATTTGCAAAATGAATTACAGCAAAGTTAAACTTTACGGAGGAGAATCTTCCTATCTGCCATCTTACATGCAGGGGTTTTTTGTTTGGTTTTGTTCAGTTTTTATTCGTATGCCTGTCTTATCTGAAGATAGTTTTCTGATACTTTCCTAACAATCAAATTACTTTTCATCTTCTAGTGTCTGTTTCCAGGAGCCAGACCTCTGTAGCAGCAAATCCTAAGTCAAACTCTTGGCTGCTGTAGGCTGAGTATCCATTATAATAGACTTACAGAATTTATTTTGCTAAGAATAGCAGTTTTTATAGTAAGTTCTGTTTGTCTCACTTTTCAAACTTTAAATGGACACAGAAGCTGCATTCTTTGCATTCTGTCCATAGTGAGGGAATGAAGGAGGGAACTCGTGCCTTTCAGTAAAGACTATAAACCTGGGATTTGTTCTTCTGCATAGTTGCAAAATATGCTAACAATTCCCCATAACTTTTGTTTCTGCTACTGTGCTCAGCTGGTTATGATCTATCCAGTATTGAAAAAAATTCAATGCAGAATTTTAGCTTTAGAGACTCTTTGATAATATGCAAAGGAAGAAAAAATATAGCTCCTATCATGCTAATTCTTACTGCCTGTCTTATGGTCTTACAGCATTACCAATCTGTTGCTCTCAGTGTATAAATGGTGCTGTCTGAGACCTTTGGGGTTTTTTTCCCTGGTCTCAGTTGCTCTTTATGCTCTTGTCAAAGTGACCAAAAATGAATATAGGCATGTTCAATTCAACTAAAAGCAGACTCAAAAAAAGACCTATTATTTAATCATATTTTTAATTAAACATGAACTGTTACATTATGCTTTTTTCAAATCTTTAGATTTGTTCTGTTACGCTTTTTGTTTTAAGAGTGTGTTGAACTTCCAAAAAACGTTTTGCATGTTGATATTGTAACTTAAAACATAGAGTCCAGATAGATATAAGAACGGAGATTATACCACCATTATTTTTTAATTGATTTGTCATGGAAGGGTTTTGAATACTTGTTTTGTTATTGTGTTGTTACAGCAGCTATTTTTAAGGGACAAAAGGCTGACAAGAAGGTAGCAAGAAGTATTGGAATGTGAGGTAGTCGGGGATGAAACTATTGGGAAAACTTCCTAAATATACTATATATTTTTACATTTAAATCTGTATAAATATCATGATCTCTAGCCTTGACTTTGGAGCATTTTTTGGATGATATCTTTTAACATATCTTTTAATCTTAATTACATACAGTTGAGAAAATCTCTGGGTGCTCATTACTAGATGCCTAATTAAATTCTGCAGAAGGATTAAGCATATGTAATGTTTGTAATAATGAAATTTGACTAAGTCTTAAATGTTCTAGTGTATCTTGCCTTAAAAGAATGGTTCTTAATATGTTGTAAAATAGAGGAGTGCTCAGTATAGCTCCCTTTATAAGAGTGCCTGTGTAATCACACTATTTTAATTACAAGGTCATTGGGCTTTCAGATGTATCTGTGCTTACATTAAAAAGTTTTTCTGGTTTTTTTTCTTTAGCTGCCATCTGAAGGTTACTAGTGCCTTATGAACTAGTGAGTGGAATTAGTGCTCGGGTTCATCAAGAAATTGAGTGTGGGGTAGCATAGACAATACTGAAGCAATAATTAGATCCAAATAGTTTTTGCATGATCACCTGCAATACATCAAAAGAAAAGTTTTTCATGTAGCTATTCTAATTTAAAAAGCAAAAGCTGGGTTGTTCACTACTTGAGAACTGAGCCAGGTTTATGAGAGATGAAATGAGTAAACTTTGTGTTGTATGTAGGTACTTTGGATTTACCAATGAGGAATAAAAAGGTGTTTTCTAATCAAATGCAAAATAACCTGGACACTGATCAGCTGGAAGAGATGTGCAGTTTGCTTAATTGTCAGTACTACTTTGCTCCATCTTATTAAATGAGTGTAAAATCTGGATGGGCCCAGGAAGGAGTAATTATAGGCTTATCTTTCATGTTAAATGCAGTTAGATTTTTGTAATTTTGATTGAGAATTACAAATACTCCGCAAAGACAAAATTGTTTTATCTGTTAACCGGTGTCTAAATATAAGCAGTAAAGTCTAAATTGTTAGTATACCTGGCCAGTTTTCAGCTAAATATTCAGCTACAAGAGAGTGTGCTGTGATATTTAATGTGAAACACAACATTTTTTGAAATTTCAAATTAAGGATGTATTATTACAAGGCAGTTATATATCATGGTGCCTTTTGTATTTTTCTGCTTGATTTTTTTTCCCCTTGCTGTCTGTTTAAAACAAGAGGAGGGAAAAATGAAAGGAAAGGTGAAAGTCTCTTCTACGACCCTCTTTCCCTCCTTACAAAAAGGGGTATGGATACAACTTAATTTTCAGACCCTAATTTAAAGTCGTCTGGGCCCTGTTGGTATCAGTATAATTCCCTGTGTGTAAAAGCACTTGCTTTGGGGAAGGGATTGGTCCCAATCCCAAACTAAACATAGCTTGATTTGAGTAATGAGTTCCTGATTTCTCTTTAGTGAAGCTCATTGTGTATATAGCATTTCCACTTAAAGAGTATATTGTGTAAAAATAAAGTAGAAGAGTGATTGAAAGGGCACTGCTGATTAATTTTTAAGTTGATATTTTCCAGTAATGCATTTTGAATACTTTACCATGAAGCCTCTTTATTAATTCAAATACACTTTTTTCTCCCTGCATGTCACTTGCTGATCTACAGTCTGCTGCAGAAACCTTTGCTAGTCAGCAAAGGTATCTTGTTACTCTGTTCTCCTGGACCACCTTGTGCTGTCTGCTGTCTCTTCAGGGGCAGAGTTGTTGCCCTTGATTGTTGCTCTTGCACACTGGGCAGGTGGGAATGGATGAGTAGAGTGCAGCATCCATGGATGAACCACGGAGGGCCTGTAAGAATGAAATCAGTATCTGCAAAAAGTGCTTTCAAGCCAAACAGGCTAATGATATTTAGAATTAACTTTCCTCAGTGATTTGTTTCTTAGCAGGGTTGACAAGAGCATAAACCACTGTTCTATGGTTTAATAAAATCCAGAAGGGGTATTTAGTGAGGTCATGTGCTCTTGATTCTCTGCAGAATATGTATAAATGAAGGGTGAAGGTGTATCTCTTTGCCTTTGTATTCCTGAGTCCTGCTTATAACGTACCTGGTTATAATGAATTGCACTTTTATTTTGCTCTGGTATTGTTACTGCATTACTGTAAAGTTGCCCTACTGAGAACTGAAAATAAGGGCATTTTGGAGATATCTTAATATCTGCTTAAACATCAGAGGATAAAATTCTTGAATCATGCATGGGATAACGTACTGCGGGGTTGAGTTAAATGGAGCGATTGGAGAAAAAAGATACACCCACGTCTAGGCTGTGTTGTTCAAATAAATTAAACAAAATGGATCTGCATCAGTGCCTGACTGGGCTAGGCTAGCACAGGTGTGCGCTTATAGCTCCAGGTAAATATATGATGCTTGAAGAATTAAGTGGGAGAAAATTTGGAGAAGTCAGAATCTATTAGATGAAATAGAATGAAATTCAGTTTCAGTGTACGAATTGATGTAGCTGCAATGTTGTATACTCACCAACTTCAAACAAAAAAGCAGGAATGTTGCCGAAGTGCTCAGATGAGTGCTATTGATGTGTACTGAACTCCCAGTGTCCAGGGGCTGGGTTGTTGCTGTTGGGACTGTCTTGATTCTGTTTCTGGACACCTTGTGCCAAAGGCTGCATGTGCTCTAAAGTCGGAGTTTGGATCCTGCATACAACAGTTGGACAAATTCTTAGTTAATCTGTTAACTTATTTGTCCAGACATCTAATTGAATGTGATACTCCTTTAACGATACTAAATAAACAAAAAATATTTTTTCAGGTTTTTAACAGATGTGTAGATTGCTTTAGCTTTAAGGCGTGAGTCATGTAGGTGTTCACACAGAGATCCTTGTATGCTCATAGCTATTTGAATTAGAGACCTCTTTTATTTCTAAGGGATATTTAGCTGGAGTATTCTTGGTGTCCTCCCCTGTTTGCTGGCAACACTTGGCTATTTTTGTTTTTCTCTGAGCTGTGCAGTTTCTTACTTGGAGTTTCTGGCCTTTAAATCTACTTGCCCTATTTGTCATTGGTGTTTGTGGTTGTGGCTTTGTGGTCTCTTCAAGCTCTGTGTATTGTATGGCAGGGCCAAAAGATGGTAGCAAGGTGCAAAAGCTTCTCAACAGCAGGTGAGATGAATGCTTGCTTACTTAACCTGTCTGGGCATGTGCTCCAGGCTGCAGATTGGTGGGGCACAGTAGTGGATCTCTCTTTCCCACATCATCTGGGAATGAAATAACTTTACAGTACAATACAGGTCTGTAGTCATCTTTGTCCATCAGAGTGCAATCCCCAGATGTTAGTAGAATAACAGCTTTGCTTCAAGGATTTAGCTGAAGATACAGCAGTGGCCTGTGTACTAGAAACTGAAAAGGGAAGGGAAACATCCTACAACCTCACAGATGCTGTGCAGTAGCTACATAATTCTTACCTGCAGGTGAGGCTGAAGCATGGCTCTGCTTCAGTGCTGATTTCTGTTTCCGTGGCTGTAGGAAAGAAAAAGGTCAGGAGTTCTGACTTTCTAGGGGGGTATTTTTGGTGTTGCCTTCCTGTCTGGCCGTCATGACATAGTCTGAGAAATTTTAATGGAGTTTAGGGGTAGGCAGGAATATACCTGTGTTTTGCCAAAGCACTTGTATCTGTTGTAGAGGATCTGCCTCTGCTGTTTGACCTGAAAACAGATGGTCTCTCATATTGTCAAGCTTTCTAGCTGACAGCATCCTTTCTTTAGCCTCTTTTATTTTTTAGTGGCTATTTTTTTTCCAGATAAGGTGACTTTTACACTGCTTGGAGACCTTGGCTTCAGCTTTTCCTTACTCTCTTTTCAGACATGAAGAAAAATAGTCACAGTTGAAGGCTTTGTAAGCTTCACCTCCAACTCTAGTGACCTGTTTGCATTCACTCTGTTGCTGTCACTATAGGTGTCCCGACAGGTTCATATTGCCTACTTTGTCCATCCTACCTGCAGTTTCCTTTCTCTAAAGTGAAAAAAACCCCAACCAGACAACCAATCCAAACCCAGAACAAGCTCTTTCTCTCCTGTTCTTGATGTACTTAGCCACAAGTCTTACCAGTCATACATGTCCTATAGTTTGTTGCTACCTTTATCTTTCTGGAGTCATTGTGGAATTTTGCTGTATAAAATTTTGCTCTACAGAGAGAAAGGACTTTTTACAGCCTGGTTTTCTAATACCAAAAAGGAGAAAGTTGATATAATTTTATTCTGAAGCATTCATCTTCTCTTCCCTCAGGCTTTGTGACTGGCCATTCTCTTGGCCGTTTAGGAAATTACTTGGTGTCTCTCTTGATTTCAAGACACGACAATGGAAATATGGAAGCAAGTGTCACAGAGGAAGTATCTATATTTTTTTAGTGATACAGATCTGCTAACAATAAAATACCCAATGCCCAGAAATTTTTTTCTATGTCCTATCCAGTTGGATACAGCTGACTGGGGTAATTTATCCTGCTACCTGGAGAAAGGCCCTTAGGATTGTTTTTATAGCTGCTTTCTCCTTCCAATGTAAAGTTTAGTTAGGATTAGTTTTACTTAATCTATGGTGGGATGCACTGGTCTTGCACTTTAGAGTTGTCCATTCCAGAGAAACAGAAATGTTACATCATCTTTCTGTAGCTGGTCAGTGAAGTGGAGGGACTGGGAGGTTGCTGTCTTTGGGTGACTCTGATGGTATATATCACTACAGTATAGCCTTGAAGAAAAATTCTATAAAGTCACATTATGTTCATCAAGACAAAATAACATGTCAGGGATGGAGTTTCCTTTTTGTTGTACTTTGGATGTTGTCAGCACCTTAGCATAAGTCTTAATCACTTCATGGCTTGGATCCTGAGTGGGAGGCTTGGACCTGTGAGGTAGACATCTACAGATAGGTCATATCTATTATGCATTCAGAGAATAATTCTTGAAATATCAGTTTGGTTTATGGTTGTGCTGAAGTGGTGTGTGTTGTGATTTGAACACCTTAGCACAGCAAGGTCAAAGTTTGCCTAAGACCAGTGAGAAAGTTTGTTATTTTTTTAAATAATATCCATGCTCCCAAGTCCTGTTTGGACTTGCTTCTGCTTATTGTTGGAAGCCCAAGGATATTTTTCATTTTTCTTCTTCCAGCAGTAAGGTCTTCCAGTTTTTAGGATAATATTGGTCTAATATTTCTTGAATTAAAATTTGTGATTAAACTAGTGATCACCTACAATAGATATTTTGAAATATCCTTATTGAGAAGAAAAACACTGTAAAACAGCATAGTGATTTGGGTAGCTGTAACATCCAAGTAACAGAAGAGAGATGAGACCATAAAAGCAGGTAGTATTTACAGGAAATTGTGTAGTTTCACTGACATTGTAAACACTTACTTATGTTGGCCCAAGCCAGAGGTACTTTTTTTTTCTTTTTGGACCGTATACCCATGTGAAGTTGCTTTCATTTGCATGTTTATTTTCGTTTTGGGTTATTTCAGCACTGGAAATGGCTCAGTATTACAGTGATGTCAATTAGCCACTTTTCACACTTTCCCCTGTACAGAACATTAAGATTTTCTTGCTAGTGTATTGTCTAAGCAGACTACTGGTGTTCATTCTTACCACCCCTCCTTGTAGGGAACCTCTGTTACATCTGCGCGATGTGGACCAAGTCAGTGTCTTTGGAATGCTGTGTTCTTGTGAGTTTTTGTAGTGGCATTTACTTGCCCATTTTTTTGGTTTAGGAATTTGAAATCTAATTAAATGAATGTTCTGAAATTTTTAGTCACCTTTATTAAAAATAAGTAGTCTTTCCATTGGAAATTCACTCCCCAGATGAAATCTTCAGTGCATGCACTCTCCCAAATACTGAGAAGGACGTGAATTTGTACATAGATAAGAGATGTTGATGTTAGTTATCTTGTCAAAGGTACAATATGTGGAGGAATTAAAAGTGAAAGATGAAAAGGAGATGTAAAGTCATACAGGCTAATGAAGAATTTTGAAAGAAGCAGTTGAGAAATCCAATTGAATGTAAATATAGGTAGCCAGAAACTGAATATTGTCTTAGGTTTTATGAATTTGAATATTCTTCCATTGTTCTTTGTGATCTTTTCAGGAGAGCGTGGATAAAAGAAAGTTTACATTATAAGAGTTTTATATTAAAAAAATTTGGAAAAAATTTTACCAGTTGGTAAAGCTTTTGAAATGTGTTGTCTGTTGGGAGACCTTTTTACTGAGATCTGCATGTACGCACACACATACACACGTATGTGTGTGTGTACTGTTTATATCTTTGTATCTTGAGCTATGGATTGTTACACTCCTGTCCCCCTAGTTTGGCGAAATGAGAATCTTTGTTCTGCTGGGATTGTTGGGTTGTCTGTGTGATGCAAGTGAACAAGAATGTGGTTGTAAGGTACCAAGTGGAGAGGTTAATTTTTGTTTACAAGTGTACTTGACAGAAAAGTATACAAAAATGTGCGTGTTTTAGGATTATCTCTCTTCTAATATGCCAAATACGCATTATTTTTCTTCATAATTTTCGGGTGATGACTTTTTCTGAATGGAAACCATTGTTATAATTTGGATTTACATATGTAAAGAAAAACAGTGATGATTTTACTTCATGAAGTGGTTAAAGGGGAAACTGGTGCTAGAACAAGCTCCAGGTATTTTTTTTTCCCTACTTAATTTTACCTGGATAGTTAGAGGATTAACTTGGATATTTCTGTGCATCTGTACTTACTAGGTGTGACACTCAGGTCACTTAAGGTGAACTTGTCTGCAAAGTAGTGGTGGTTCTGCTTTGAGAGCTGTGTCCCACTCAGGTTAATAGTGGTAGTATCTGTAGGAAAAGACCATTCAAGATTACTGGTCCTTTGTGCTTAATGTTTTTCTGTTAACTGTCTTCTGTGTAGTTATTTTGTGCCCTTGCCAAAGTTTTGCATGTTTGAGCAGTTTATAAATAATTTTTGATTGTCTTAAGTGCAGTTCATTGATGCCTGTTCTACTTTAAGGCTTCTAGTGCTGCACCCTGAGATACTAATGTCAATGTAGAGCTTTCTTACACTCATCTGAGATGCAGTTGGAATTGAATATGGGAGAGAATAAGTAAATAAGCTGCAGATAAATACAATAAGTGGTAAACTTTGTTTTAGTTTATTGTGTGTGGTTGTTCAGTTATTCATTTTAGATGCTGGTTGCATATCTGTATGACAAATAAAATGATCATATTTTCTTTACCATGAGCTATTAGAATTCTGATGTGACAAGTTTAGCATTATTGGCTTTGCTCCAATCAGTAAGGTCAGAGGAAATGTGACGTATGCTCCATTAGATGCAGTGACTAGGTCTGCCTCACTTGCGTTTAACTACTACTAACAAGTTTGGAAACTGATTCACCTGCCTCTTCAGACATTTTTTATAGGCCGTGGCTTGAGATCACTCCAGGAGCGATTCCTTCCTTGCCACTTCTCTTGTCTATTGGTAAGGCAAACCTAGGAGCTGGTTTTAAAAGCAAGATTCTTAATGCAGCTGTTTCTGAGTTCTTCAGTTACTGGCAAAGAACCTGTACTTGCAGACTTGGTTTGGTGGAGCATACAAAAGGGCCTTATTACCTAGAGAAACCTTTATGTCTTTATTTATGCATTAGTACACACAGGAGAACAGTGCTATTTCTCTGTAAGGAAAAAAAAAAACCTCTCTGGACAGTTTGTTCCTGAAAATGACCCGAGGTGATTGGGATTAGGATCACTGCTCAGATAAAGGTTTATCAGGTGTGTAAAGTCAAAGCATTATAAGAATATTTGAATTTAAAACACAATGCTGGAATAAAATTAATATTCAACTGTGACAAATGCAAATGAAAATTTAAAATAATGAAATTGTCCATCAGTCAAGATTATTGAGTCTGAGGCTACAGAGAAAACATCTTTCAAAGTAATTCTTCTATAGGGAAAAATGCAGGTAGTAAAAAAAAATGCAAATATTAAACTAATGTATCTCAAATAGAAGAAGGCTATAAAACTATATATGAGTTTAGTGTAGAGGAAATTTTGCAAAATGGCATGTGTATTTTAATGTGCTTCAGTGTAACCACTGTTTTGACTGGAATTTGAAAATTAAATAATGAAATCTTTGCAATAGTGAAATACTTCCTGTTGTCTTTGCTCTATGTGACCTAAGGTTTTAATGTCAAAAGCGTCTTTGATTTAGCTTTGCATTAATCTATATTAAAGTTTGGAATGCTTGAAGAAACACTCTTCAGTTTTCCTGGCCCTTATCATGTGGTTATGTGTTGGGTGGTGTTTGTGTGGTAGGTGTTTTTTTTTTTAACTGAGATTTCTTTATATTGAGACAGTTGTCCAAACTGTATGGTCTGGGATCCAAAGTGGAATTTGTCAGTGTGAATCCTGCATAGTTTTTCTGAAAATCAAACGGAGGAGGGAGGAAGAGAAGCTGTTCATTGAGAAAATGCTTTAATTTTTTGTTCTATCAAATCTAATATAAATAGCCATGTTTTCTTTTTATTTTCTATTTATTCTGTGATTGCTACCCTTTCTTACTTCTAAAATAAGATAGTTCTTAGTGTATGTTGTCATGTTGTCTTTTTTTGGGAGTTGGGTTTTTTGTTTGCTTGTTTCTTTTTATAATGTTGCTGTTTAGATTTTTAAACACCTAGCAATGTTTTTTTACTCAGTTTGTTAAAATCAAGGGTGAGTTACTTGGTTAGGGTTTGTAAAACTAAAGCCTAAACTTAGGTTGCAGATGGAGTCTGATTGGGTGTTACTCTTGAAGCTTATTTTGAATGGTTTTGTACAAAACCGAACTGCTGAAACAGTCATGTGTTCTCCAGTGCTGGAGCAGAATATTTGAGTAGAGAAGCAGCAGATCCTGTATATTTCAACAAGAGCTTTTGGCATACACTGTTGTGGTCTACATAATTTTGTTAAAGAGTGGTGTCATAGACTGAAGCTTCTATGAGTTGTTTGGAAAACTGTAGTATGAATATTTCTTTGTGAAATTGTAGGGAAATTTCAGGTTTCATATACATTCTTTTGAGCCTAGTACTTGTCAGTACTTTTCCTGAATTACTGGCTGATAGAATAGAAAGTAAATGTACGCACTTTGCATAAAAAGGCAAATACAGAAATGCCAAACGATACAAATATATGATGAGGAATACTGCTCAATTAGCAGGAAGGGAGGTAGCGTTTGTGCTGAGCAGTAAGACATTCAGACCTGCAGTATGTAGTTGAGGGAAAAACGGAAACTGACGCTGTTCTGGGATGTGTTCATGGGGCTGCCTATATCCAATCACTAGTGCAATACAGTGGCTGCGTTCAACGATGCTAGGACCTCACATGGAACACTCTACTTAAAGAAGTATATTTACTGTTACAAGGACTAAAAAGGAATGATTCTAGCAATTTGTACCAGAAATGCAGAGACAAAAAACTGGAGCTGTGCAAAAGGAAAGTGAGAGGAAAATGGAATGGACAAGATGGTTATAATGCTTTGAATTAGAGGTTTTTTAGGAAGCTGGAGAGAATTTGGATAGGTGTGGTCGGATGCTGGGGATAGATTCCTGAGTGAGGTTCTATAAGGGCTCTCATGGTTTTTAGAGACATTTAATGGTGTTTCCCAGTAGATACTGGCTCCTACCTTATGGAGAACTGAAAGCTCAGTAGCCAGAAGCTACCATGCAGGATACCTGCTCCTCTTGAATATGAGGGATCACTTTGCTTAGGGAGAAACTCATGTTTCCTGCAAAATTTTTAATCAAATTAACAACTAATTTGGAAAAGAAAAATACAGTTTGATGCACAGCCTTTGGGCTGAAGAATTCTCATTTCCTGTAAAACACGGAAAATAAGGTGAAATTAGGGCAATTTTAATGAGAATAGAGTTTGTATTTGTATAGCTGAAATAGACTAATACTTGGATAAGTATGTTGTCTTCATAATATAACATTATTTACATATGTAACAAAATAATGAAGATTGGCATTTTCTCATTCAAAAGGTATTTATTTTTGATTTGGTTTGGCTATAGTGCTCTCAAATCTTACCGATTTTGCTATTTGAGTAGGGTCCCACTCATGCTGTATCAATCCGTATCCTAGGGATGGTGAGACTGGAGTGTTGTGGAATTTCAGCAATACTGTTTTAATTGCTCTAGTAAAGTTCACATTGTAGTGGTGTGAGAGATGCCTTTCTTCCATTGGAACTGAACAAAAGGCTGCTTTGGTGTTGGTTTTCGATGCCGTAAGGAGGGGAGGCGAAGCTCAGTGAAACCCAGCTCCTTCTGTGACACTGCCTAGAGAGGTTTTGCAACCCAAGCCCTTTTGCTTTCTGCAAGGCAAAGGAGCAATCTAGTTTTCTGTTGAAATTATGACACTTCAGGGATTATACCCTGATACCAATTTCTTATGCTGTGATTAAGTTTGTCATATCTGTTCAGGAAAAAAATATAACCCTTTCTCTCTAATTTCTCTTACGACTTTATTACTATTTGCATGCCAGCTATGGTGCGTGCTTCCATCAGTAGGTGTATAAGACTTGTTGACAGGAGCCATTCCATGTATAGCAAATCTCAGCTTCATGTAATAAATCTAATACAGTCTTAATGATTAACGTGTTAGAAGAAATACTTAATATTGTTAAGTATAGGGATGCTAGAATTGGAATAGTAACATTTTAAGGCAAGTAAAGAAAGCAGCATTAGGGACTGTGAGGTGAATTTAGAATCTGCCTAGAAGGGAGTTGTGAAAGCTGTGAAGTTGTATGTCCTACATGTTGAAACTCCTGAAGGATCTAGTCACTTTCCAGGCAGGATTGTTCCTGTAAGATTTAGGTGGTGTGATTAGTACTTTGTTATAGCCAATGAAGTTGTTACAGAATTCTCTTCCTCAAAAAAAGAAACCTATGGGTTTTCCATAGTATTTGATACCACCTCTGTTTTGTCAGATAAGAGCCAGCTGTCAGACACATTCTTGTATGCAGCAGTGCCAGGTCCTACTTGCTCTGGGCAGCAGTACTGCTCTTTGCTAGTGCTGGTGAAGGGAGAGGGTCTCTGGGTTATCTGGTTACATATTATCTGGTTTGGGAGGCCATGTTCATTTGCAGAACCAGGGGCATCTGAAACTTTCTGCTGGCTTTGTGGTGGTGTGTGTTGGCTTTGCAACCTTTGTAAGTGGAAGGAGGAAGAGAGCAATTTGCCTGCTGTCCTGCTGTTTCTTTGCCAGATGCAATGAAACTGGGCTGTATGGTGGTGTAGCAACATTGGAGACAGCAGCCTGTCCTGCTTTTCTTCTTCCCATTGCCCCACCATTGCCAGACTGGGTTGTGTTACATGGTGCCCTGGACCTGAGGCTGCACTTGGATTGCTCAGGGACCACAGGGCTGACTGCTGTGGACCTGGGCAACTTGGTTGCTTTCTTCTAGGCTGTGTAGGGGCTCAAGGAGTAGGTCCCCTACAGTGTCAGTGCTCCGGGAATAATTTCACTGAGGTGTTTTGGTTGAATTTTGCAGAATAAGTATGTCCAGATTAGTTAGCAAATGTATTTAGAAGCGTTTCCGCTTTTCTGAAGTAAAGAACCATAGGAAAGTATTGTGAGAAGGGATGATGCAAAACACTTGGTGGCATTCTACCATGCAGCTGCAGAATCCACACCTGGTTGTGTTATACCTTTTCTGGGCATCACTCTTAGAGTGTGGATATGCTCTTTGGCTTTCTGGTGGAAAAAAAGTTACAACTTTGTGTTTGTGGGCAACAGTAGGTTCCTCCTCTAGACCCTGAAAGGTCACCATCTGCTTTCCCAATTGCTTTTTTGTGATCTTTTGTGTTTGTTTGTTTTCTTTTTCATTTTTCTTTCCATTATTTTTTCAATAAACTAAGTTTTCTGTTGGGGGTGGTTTTTCTTTTCCTTTTCCTTTGGATGTGGAAATAGGGATTCTGTGCTGTCAGCTTTTGCTTTTGTCTTTCCAGGCATCTCTGAAAACAGTTGGTACATGAATTTGAACTTGTTCTTTTGCTGTCCTAAGCATTGGATTTGGAAGCATTTCTGTCTTTTTGTAAGGAGGAAACGTTCCTCATAAGGTGGATAATAGAAACAGTTGTCCGTATTCAAGTTCTGTTGGGGTTAGCAGAGAATAAATTACACACAGATAAAAATAATTTCAGGGGCATTTGTGATTTCTTACATGGTTTTCTTATGAGGCAAGTCTGTATTGCTAGAATGACTTGTTTGTACAGGTTCAAGGCATCTAGGGCTTTCTGTTTGGAGAAAGGGTCTCTAGATACTGTAGATCTAGGTCTCTGCAGCCTTTAATTTTCTTTTTCTGGGAAAAAAAGATCCCAGCACTTACTGCTGATCCATCTTTTTCCTAAATCTTCAAGCGAGTAATAATTTTGTTTTTAAAATTAAATTCCTCTGGTTAATGACTCCTGCTTTAGTTTGAGTGTGATTATTGTTTGTTATGGCATTTAGGTTTTGCTTTAAAACTACTCAGAACATTTTTAGTTTATTTTCACTCTATTTTCAGTGTATAAAATGTTTTCAAATGGATTTTTTTTTTCCTCTTTATGGAACAGTAGCAATTGTAAGAAGGTTGGAAGATAACAATGTATTTTACTAATAATGTTTTATCAATCTGCTTCATTTACAGGAAGCAGTCATCGGTCAAAATTTGCTTACCTGAGCAGACACAAAAAATTAATGGGCAAAAGTACAGTGTATAGGTAGGTTGCAATTTTCAGTGCGCTTAAGGTTCTTTGAGGAGAACCTTATTCTAAGGGAGTTCGATTAGCTCTCAAAAGATAAGATTTTGTTTTTTAAAATATATAGGTAGTAGGTTCAACAATGAGGTGTTGAAGGAACTGGCTTTGAAGTATATTAATGTTCTCTCTACTGTTTTGATTTTTTTTTTTTTTTAAGTGATGTGGAATGTTGTATATATGCATTTGAGAAGTCAAGAAAAATTTTAAAAAGTCTATTTTACACGTACTTTAAAAATTTTTTGCAAATACTTTTCTTTAAGATTTGTAAACACAGTGTTCCCAAAAGTGACAGTTGTCTCAAATTTGAACATTACTAATTTATAGAGTGGTTTGGCATTTTTAGTTGTTGATGGATGGTGTTTTACTACAATCAGTGCATTGAAACATAGTGCAATAGTTGTTACACTTCAGTATCATTTACTGCAGTCTGTAATTATAACAAAAGTTAGTCAAGGTTCTGTGACTGTAAATTTGCAGCAGCTCTCCCACACAGTGAGTGGTTGACTTCTACATTTTGGAATATAAATAAGAAACATGTTTTATTTATCCCCTTTAAAAAAACAACAAAAAAACACTTCATATTAACAGTCTGCTTTACACATAAACATTCTTTGGAATCCCTAGTATTCATTGATCTGAAATGGCAAAGGCTAAAAAGATCCGTGAAAAACCCCCTTGGTTTTGCTCACAAAGAAATGTATGTTGTTAAAAATGATTTGAAATACTTTGGGATAGCATTGTATTTAGTTCAATAAAACCATCTTTGAAGATGAAAGGTTCAATTTCAGGGCTATTTTGTTTTTTATTTTAACATCAATAAGTAGAATTTCAGTGGCTATGTATATTATTGCAAGTCTCAAACTGTGGTGCTATGCAGTGTAGCCAGTTTTTATATTTATGGGCTAAACATAGAGTAGGAAGGAGGTGAAGTTTCTAAATTGGGTATTGCACCATTTCAAATGTAAAATTTGTTACATTCTTGTGAATTAGGGAGGAATTTGGGTGGACTGGACTCTGTGGGTTAGTAAAAGCTGACAAATTATTGGGGAAAAAAGTGAATATGATAAAGGATGAAGTTAAAAACAGATGAGTTAGCTTTGGGGTTTTTCGAAATTGCATTTGAAAGTAGCATGGTCATGTTCCCAGGGACATGTCATGACATGCTTAGGATTCATTAAACTAAGATGAGCAGAAGAGTCGGTAAACCTCAAGAATAGCTTGCTTTTGTGATTACTCTGCTTTACATTTTGGCAATATGTGTTTGAATTTAATGATACCCTGTGGAAAGTCCCAGAAGTGATTTTGAAGATTTTTTCTTTTCTGCTGTCATGTATTGCTTGTTATGTGCAGTTAGAATTCAGTTTGAGGATTTAAATGCGGATATGAACTTTCTCCTATGCGCTCCTAGCTCTTGTCCCAGAATCCCAAATGGCTGGGAAAAAGTTGTGCTTGACACGGGTTGGTTTCTTGTTCCTCAGGGTGATTTATCAATGTGCTCCTTTTGTATCCAAGATAGTCTCCAGATTGTTTTGGCTTTCCTAGAGCAAGGCTGGGTAGATAGTTTGCCGTTAGGGACTGTGGCTTTCACCAGTAGTTTCTAAAAATTATTTTTGTGGCTCTGTGTTTTTCCTCAGTCTCCCATGTTGTGCTTAAAAGAAGCTGAGACCAGAGAAACTTGTGGTGTGGATTGCAGTTCCCTGTGCGGGTGAGAGCCAGTGTTTAAAGTGCAGCAATGGTGTGTGCAGGCTGGTAACCAGGAGTTTGAAAAGTTGTAGTTCCAGATATCCTTGGTATCAGGATGACAAAAGTTGTCCTGACTACTGTGATAAGGAAGGCAGATGAGTGTTCTCATTCATGAATTTATATATTCTGAACCCGGCAGTAGGCTCCCTTTTCAAAGCCAGTAGTGCTTGAGACACAGGCAGGTGCCAGGGTAGGAAGAATAAGAACGAGTAGAGCTTGAGATCCCCATGGAATGTGATTCAGCATATTTAAATTTGGACTAGATCTGATGCTTCATGAAGCAGTACCAGACAGACCTGTTTTGAAAAACTGGATCCATAGATGAAAAGTCATTCATTTATTGAGACTAATCTTCAGCTTTGTTCTTTCTGAAGCATTAAAATTAGTTTGCTGTGTAAACGAAACCTTTGGTTGAGCACTTCTATATCCATGTTGTACTAAGGAATTTTACAGAAGCTCCTCATTTAAGACTGTAAGTTTTGCTTCCTTTAAAAATAGGTATTTTAGAATAGGACTTAGAACTGAGGGATGCTTTTGTAAGAACATTTTCAGATCTAGATTTTTGTTTGTATTAAATCCTTAATTGATTGGAACAAGAATGAGAAAGTTCTATTTCAAGAGCCCCTAATTCAGAGGATAGATTTGTCCCTATGAACATACATGGAAGAGGGAGCAAACTGTAAAGTTCTACTTTATGTTAAAGTGAAGGCCAGTTATAAAATTAGTAATCTTTACAGAAAGAGACTGGAAAAATGCTAAGAGAACTGCATGCATACGTTGCTCTTGAAGTAATTCAGAAACATCAATACAGAGTAGATCAGATAAGCATTGGAAGTCACAGAGTTCCCGAGGGGCTCCTGTCTTTCTCCTAACTAGGCTAAGTCACAGAGAATATTTTCAGTGTTCAAAGTGATAGTATAGTGAAAGTCTTTGTAGAAATAATTCTTTGTAAATAATCTGAAACTTGTGAGTCCTTTTTAAAAGAAAATTTACAGCTCCTTAATTTTATCTTCTTAACTAGGGCTATGCATGCCCCAACTAACTATCTAAGCATTTAATTTAAAGTTTAGCAAATTGATTTTTATTAACAAAAACAGGTGCTTCAGATCATGCATCTTTGCAGTGTATCCTCTTCATGGCTTGTTGACAGATTTTCTTTTAGTGTTTTTGAATCACTAGTTAACAGGCATTGGTCAATATTTTAGTCTTTTCAATTGAAATTTTAGGTTGAGGGTGAATGTTTGACGTTATATGAGAAGTGTGAAGGTAATAATAGTTAAGTTCTTTTAATACCTGTGGATATATTAGGGTTTTGTTGTCATTCTTTCCCAGTGAAAAGACAATTGAGCAAATAAAGAAAACTAGGTGCAGGGTGCCAGCTGGCATCATGTGCAGGGAAAGTGGGATGGTGCCTGTGGTTACTCCCCTTGGCTGGTCCCAGAGGTGTCTGTACTTGATCTCGGGAGGGTTGGACAAGGTAGTGTAGCAAATCCTGTGTGAACTTCAGTGTAACCTACCAGAAGTAAATTGGTGGTACCTCAGTTGCTACTTGTATTTGCAGCTTGTCAGCAGACCCCTGGAACAGGCATGATGGAAAAATTTAGGATGGCAACTTCATTGGTCACCCTAGTTCAGTTTTAACAGTTACTTATTATACTTGCTTAATAGTGATTTCCATCATACAAAAATTCTTGATAAAGTGAATATGGGCAGCAGGGTGCTTGGCCTTGATCTTCAGATACAGTGTCTTGGCTGTTAAGATACTGTAAATTGGGGCTTTGGCTATTACATTGTCCCACCTGCTATGGCATAGTGTATCCATGGCTGTAACCACACAGCGAAGCTGGATCAAGAACCCAGCTGGCTGAAAACATAAAGAGCCAGCCAGGAGCAGGACTGTGACAGTAGACTTGACTGCAGTGGAACATTGACCCTGTGAAAATTCTGCTCAGTGGTGATTCACACTGTAGTGAATCTTTCATTATGAAGCACAAATTAAATTCTTCCTATTCAAAGTCTTAGTATAAGAATTACATTATTTAGTGTAAGAATTGCCCACTGAATGTGTAGAAGGTTTCTCTGTCACTTCAAAATCCAAAGAGCTTGCCTATCATTGAAACTTTGTAGTTGCAGCCTGTAGTGGATTGTGGTTATATGTTTGTATTCCATCTTCCCTGTAACTGATTTACGGTCACTTTTAAACTAATTTTAAAGTGTCTTAAACAAGCTTGTTCTTTCTCAAAGAATGCTTTGAGACTTAAGTAAAGTGTTCTACCAGCTATCTGTAGTATCTCTGGTTTTCCTTGTTCTGCTTTCAAAGCTTTTATGATGTGTTTAATTTATTGAATCACCTAGACTTTTCTTTGCAGTTCTACTTTAGAAGTAGAACTTCTAAAGAAGTAGATCCTCCTTTCCAGGAAGCTCCAGTATTGAAGGCAAATGGTTTATGTGCATTAGAATTCGTTTGATAGCTGTTTAGGTTCAGGTTCTTTAAAAAAAAATCATGTGTTTGTGACTGATTTTTTTTTCTGTGTTTCACTTAAATGTGGGTGATAAAGTCTTGTCAAGGTTTTTTTTTCTGTTAATAGGCAAAAAGCTTTTGATGTATATAAGATATATATCCAGTCACTATATGAAATACATATTTTTGGCTCTTTTATACTTACCTGTATGCAGTAATAGTATTGCCATTTCTGAACTAGTTTGAAGATAAATTCTGGTCAGAGCTAGGAAAGCTTACTTTTTTGTGTGTGGCTAAGTTTTGGAAGTTAAAAATTGTGCACCAGACTTGCTCTATAGGCTGTTCATTTATGCTGCCTCCAGGAACATTATTCTTTGTAGCAATAAGCATTTGGGAAAGTTCCCTTTTAAAAGGGGGGGAAAGGGCTAATGAAAGGTGCGAGGAATATATTTAACAGAAAAAACTTACGGCATCACCGAAATACATAAACAGTTTTTTAAAAAATGGCAGTATTGAAGGAAATCTAACACAAAGGACACTCCAGTATTTGTAAACGCTTTTGACATTTGCAGTTTTTGAGAGCCTGTTATTGTACCTTTCAGTCACTTAAAGAGAGCTGCAGTATCTGGGTGGTATTTTGATTAAATTAAGAATAGCTATAAAGTTATGCAACATGTAGCTGCCTCCAGTTATTCGGTATATAGGTCCATGATGAGATGTATCACCCTTCATATTCTTGCCAGTCTGAGGCCAGGAGAAGGACATCTTCATGACTTTACTGTATTCATTTAGATTTTGAAAATATGGTAAAGAAATTAGTTTTTATCTTTCCTGAACACGATTCAATTCTGGAATGTTTCTTTTTAAAACAAAACTTCTAAGATTCTGCTTCAAAATGATGCAGGCTGGGGGAGTGCAGGAAAAAGGGATTGTATCCCTCAAGAAGCAAGAACTTCTTTCAGGACTTGGCTGACCCTGAGAATACTTCAAAGAATTTGGCATCAAATTGTGGTGTAGTGATTTAAATCTTCTGCTTTCCCCATCTGCAATACTGGTAAAATATGTTAAGACTAAAATTCATTTGAGTGTTCTGCTATTGCAAGTTAAGATGGAAGTGAAGTAATGCTGCTGGTCAGGATAACTTCCTAGAATCTTGTGAAATCAGGAGCAGGAGCTGTGAGCAAAGTGTATACATTAGCTGAAGACTGAGTAGTCCCCGTTTCAGCTTTTTGGGGTTTTTGTTTGTTAGTTTTTATGAGACCAGAATAACAGGAAGAGATGCCCTGTTGCTTGTTTTACCAGGCTGTTGAGGCACTAAGCATTGCTGTGCTGTTTTGGAACTGTATCTATAACTGTTTATTGAGAAATGATGAGGAAAGTATGAGATGGAGGGGACCATCCCAGGTCTGGGGCTTGGGCCAGTTCTCAGCTACACTTGCAGTCTGAGCTTAGACTGCCAGTTTGAGGTAGCACTGTTTTAAAACGTTGTGGCGTAAAGTCTGTCCATTCCAAGAAGTTGCTTTTAATTTAAAACTGGTATGTTATTTCAGTTTCTGATATTTCAACAAAGTTTACAGCATAAAGCCAGTTTTTTACAATATGGGAATCTGACTAAAGTCCATGTGCATAAATGAGAGGTTGCATAGCTAGTCTAATTCAATTTTTGACAGCTTTAATGGACAATAGAGTGATTGAAGAGGTTTAAATTAAACGTGTGGAAGATAAGTACAGTGGAAAGGCATGATAGGTGCATTTACTTCCTTAATTTTACTTGTTGATTGCATTTGTGATAGTGTGGTAGGGAGCTCAGTCTATAATTTAGCTTTTCCACCGTGGAGTAGTATCACTTAACACTTAAATAATAAAGAATAATGAGGAATTGCAGTTCAAGAATTTAAAGTCTTAAATAATTCTGGTACTTTTCCATTATCTTTTTTAAAAGATCAGCACATTTTGTTTTAGACTGGTTTGGCGTTGTACTTCAGATCTGATGTAAAAACATTCAAAGTTGTTTTGTCATACTTTATTTTATGTCTGAACTTGATACAATTGTAATCACAACGTAGCCTGGCTGTTAATCAGAAGGTTACAAGAAACAGGCCCTGGAATATTGAGGAAGGATCTGAAGCTTTTAATAAAAAACTACAGTAAATAAATTACCATAGAGTAAAAGGCTGTAATTTTGACTTGGATTATTGCGTTTGCTGTGAAGAATCACAGACTTAGATGTATGTTTTAGGAGGACACTCCAAAAACCGATGAATGAATTTAACCTTAACCTGTCTGTGCTCCTGGGAAATGTTCCTTTTTTTGCAGACTGTAACGTTAGTCTGGAGAAGGAGAGTCACTGAGCGGCAAGTATGCTGCCAAGAGGTTGTGGCAGCTCGTAAATACTTCTTTTCCTTCAAGGATTCAATATATTAAACATACTTAATGTTTTGAATTTTCCAGTTGTATTTTAAGGTAAGACAAGATGTTTGATGTGCTGTGTGTGCAGAATAAAATTTTTGGCCAGAATATTCTCAGCTATTTCTATTTTTAGAATACCTCCGGGAGGAAAAAAAAAAGCCCAACCCAAAGGGAAGACTGTATTTCTTAAAATTCAACTTAAAATACTGTTACTACCTCTTTCTTGAGGTGCTTCAAACAAATGGTTAGCAGTTTACATTTAATACTGCAGGTTTGAAGGTACTGATAGAAGATAAAAAGTAGCTGCTCTCTTGTTCAAAGGTTAATTGTGTTCCCTGTAAAGAAAGCACCCCCCAGCCCCCCACCCTGGCAGAAGCTGGAGTAGAAATGGGTCTTCTATTGATTTATTTAATGTCAACAAACTCCATCAGACTAATGAAAGAAAAAAATAATCTGTTGTTACTCTGTTATCATGCTGTGCATCTCACTGTACAGTGCTTAACTGCAGGAAATGCTCAGGAAACCAGGGCTTGTTTAAAATATGGTATTTTAGATTAACCAAGCATGAAAGTTGTGACTCTATCCAGGAAGAAATAGGAAGGCACTGCAGCTGTCTTTAAAAGTTAGTGGAATTGGTGGTGTACTTAAAAACAAACAAACAAAACCCCAAAACCAAACCAGAAACCTGCAGTATTCCTGGAAAGAGGAGCCTGTTCAAAATCATCGTGGAAATGTCCCAGCTGGAGCAATGGTTCCTCTTTTAGCTGAAGCACAAATGCAGAAATCTAGCCTCCTGGCTGAGAGTCTCAGCTGAAAGCAAATAAAAAGTCAAAGGAGCCCTGTTCTTTAATTTTTAGTCTTTTATTCTTCTCATACAATAAATGAGATTTGACATGATGAAGACACTTAAATCATGTGATTATGAACCAAAATTGAATTAACACTTCAGAGTTTGTTTTTTCCATCTGGTTTACAAGCTTTTATTTCCATGTCTGATATATAGTGCAAAAGTTTATAAACAGTAAATGAACCAACAAAAAACTATGTCCAGTGAAGAGATGCAGAATACCTAATAGATATTGTGATGTACATAATCTAATAAGATTTAATAATCTAGAAAGTTTATCAGTGAGCATTTTTGGTTCCAACTGATTTGGGTGTGTAGGAAGCATTAAATATTGCTTAAACAGTTCGTAAGGTAATGACTACAGAGGTAGCTGGAGGCACTTAGCAGATGAAACTGTCAGCTTGGCTTAGGTGTGATGTAACAGGACCACAGTAAGATTAACAGAAATGGGAAAAAAACACTCTCCCAGAAACAGAACACGCATGTGGTCATGGTACTTGCTCGCTGACAAGCATATCAACACTGTCTTTGCACCCGTCTTCCCTTGCCCGTGAGGCCCAGCTGACCTTCATGTTTCCAACTCATCTGCTCCTGTCCCCATGCTACCACCTCCTGCCCTGACAGTGTCCTTGATGCAGGCCATTTTTGCTTTTGATGCCCTGGAGGGATACAGCCTCCCTAAAATCTGAGAGTGTTGTTTCCTCTTTCCGTACCACTAACTTTCCTTGTAAAAAAATCTGATTTGGCAGATTCTGATTTCAGTGTAAACGTTTGCATGTTACTCCACTGGGGGTTTTCTTCTGTTTTGATAGCTTCTTAGTGGATTCATCAGCATAAAAGGTTTTTGAGATGCTCCTTATAATGAAACCTTTGTATCGTTTCTTTTATACTGGGAGCAGTTCTCTCTGCTTCAGAAGTAAGACTGTATTGCTGGCTTGGAGTAGACAAGGACCTGGTTTGTTTCCCAGTTTAAGCTGTGTTGGTCCATTTGTGCATCGTCTGAGTTGACTGTTGTTTGTGGAAAATATTGCTGAGCAGCTGTGAGTGATACCAAACATCAAAGGTGGCGAAGTAGGTCATGCTGATGTCAAAGTGTTACATGCTGTAACTTTAATAGAGAAAAAATACCTTAGCACTGCAGCTCTCTTAATTGTGAAGCTGGAGTCCCAATTACTTAATCTTACTTAGTTAACTTCTGTTATAATTGCTATTAAAAATGTCTTTTTTGAATGTGTGTTGACTATTAAATACCAGTGATGAATGAAAAGTCTTAAAAGTATTTTTCTTCTCCCAGAACTGTTCTAAGCTTTTTATTGAAAGTCACGCTGTATTTCTTTGTATTTTTTTAACATATTTGACCTGTCTGGGGATTCAGTGAGTTAAGATGCTAGAACTCCAAACGTGGCTTATGGCCTGTCTGATTATCACTTAACCTGCTTAGCTCTCTTCATAGGAGTGCATTTATGTCCCTTAAGAATCTTTTCTCTGCTACATGCCCATACACGTGTCACGAAACATGTATTAAACAGCTGCCCTGTTTCAGGGCTTTCTAGCAAAGGAGTGCTGCCTGAAGAGAGGACTAGTACTCTGAGGTGAGAATGGTATGTCCCTGTTAAAATCCCATTTTCTGTTGCCAGTACAAGGTACAACAAATTTTTTCAGACTCAAGCTTCTTATTCCCTATATCTGCATTGCCTCGTCTTGGCACCCCTCTTTGAATTTTCAGCTGAAGTTACTTATATGCAGTTCTATGACTTATTTCATATAGAAATGATTTTTTAGAGTAGGAAGTGCAAACTTCTTTGAGCTGTTGGCTTTGGTCAAAATTTCCTTTTTTTGCTTTAATGAGAAATTTATATAATATGTCACATTTTTAAGTACTTCAGAACAATGTGCATGTGCTTAGTGTGATTTTACTTGGGTTCATTTCCCCAGTTACCTGATCCTTTCACCTTTCAGACTGCACATGCATCATATGAGCTTGGCCATATGCACAATTTGCTGCAACAGAATTTTACAGAACACAGAAGTTGGCATTTTTATCAATTTGCTCTGAGGGATCGTAATGTTTAAGAAAGAAGCTGGAATTTGGCATTTTCTCTGGGGCCTGGAGGAAATGGTAGTTTGTTATTTCTGAAGAACTTAGTGTAGTAGGAATTTTCTGATATTTTAAAGCTTGGCTTTACAATTGTGTATGATCTGTTAAGGCAGTCTCCAGAGGGTATGTGAGTAGATCCAGAATTTCTAAGTGGATAAATTGTCTTTTTATTTATTTTATTAAAATAACATGCCATAGAGCAACAAAAAAGGCAAGCCCAGGTATGAAACTGGAAATAAAATTCAAATAGAGGAACTTGCTGAATGAGAGGTAATTTTAATCTAATTTGTTATAAAAGGGTAATTTCTGAAAAACATCAAGACTTGTGTCAGCAGTGAAATACTCCAAAGCACTAATGCAGCTCATATGACAAACTGCAATGTTTTTCAACTATAAAATCAATTTTTAGTTTAAACTGCAAGTAGTTTTCAGCCAGTGTGTTTCTGAATTACGTAATGGGATGAGTCAAAGGTTATCAAGCAAAAGAAGGCAGGAAGGTGTCATTCTGGTACCTTCCAATGGCAGGTTTTTATTATGGCTGAGGTGCAAAATACTGGTTGAGAGAAACTCATGAAATAAATTTTTGAGGAGCCAGGAAAAGTGCCACTGTAGTAATATATTTATTATGAGGGTATTTGAAGATGTTTCATTATCTTTCTGGAATGGAATTTCAAGGGTTTTTGCATGTTTATTTACAGACTTAACAGCTGATTTTCTCCTTTCTAAGACTGATCCATTTCTACATTAACCAAGTACCAGTTTTTATAGGGAAAGTGTATTTTCTTAATAATATCAGACAAGTAGTTCTTGTTCCCAGTGGACAAAATTCCTAAATCACGTCCTTGACATGTGTCAAGCTGTGTATTTTACAGTATGTATGTGATTGTGCAGATGTGTGCACTAGTCAGGACTTGTCAGGATTTCATTGCTAGGTCTACAAAGGAGACACATTCCTCCCTCTCAGGTCATATCATTGACTAAGGTGGAATTCATGTGGCATCTTGATTTCTCCGCAAGCTGCTCTAGATGGAATCAGTTTATTTGCCCTTGTTGCTTCTGCAAATCTCTTGCTGCCTTTCTTGTATGTGTTTGGATTTTGTTGGATAGCCTTGTCAGAATATTTTTTTCCTTACAGGTGTAACTCATTGATCAGACCCATAAAAGGCATCCAGCTTAATGAAAAGTCATATCCCCAACTACTGTTGGTTTGTTACATATTCCAAGTGTTGTAGCAGGAGGAGAACCAGCAGGACTCTGCCCCAGGATGGGCATCTTGTGAACCGTGTTACGAGACATGGAGTTTTTTGTAATGACAGTTTTCAGGTTCATCTTTAGTAATTTCAGTGTCGGTTTATTCTTATTTTAATGTAGGATAGGTTTTCTACTCTTCCTGTGCTCTTCTATTTCAGGAGTGTTTTAAAATGTTTCTTTCATAAGAGTTAAAAATGGTTACAAACAGTTAGCATGTTGACCTTGTTTAGGAGAATTTCTGTGGCTTGTTTGATGTTAGGGACTGCATTTCTTGGATATAGTTTGCTTGCAGCGCAGATGCACAGTTTTAGTGTAGCTTTTGAAAGCATTATTATAATTCATAAAATACTTGTAAAACTTCACCCTGTAGATTGTTCTTGAGAAATGAGTGGAGGGTGGTCTAAAATTTTAACCATGTCTTTTATTTTTTTGATGCTCAAAATTTTTGTGTGGAGCTGCGGCATGTAGCTTGCTGTGCATCTTGTCTGTCACAGTTACTTTTTGAAAGGAAAGACTATGCAGTGTTTTAAGGAGATCAGTAACATCTTCAGCTATTTGGAGATAACCTGTATAAGTCTGTAATTGCTGTTATTTTCTACAATGCTGTGTGAATTTGGAAAATAATCAATTTATCATATGACACAAGTACCTGGAGTTTATTCTGAAGGCTATCAAACTTAAAAGTTTTTTGACAGGTATGTCTCTCGTGTGGTGGTGGTCTTTTAGTCTTCTGTGTTTCTGAGACTGAAACCTAAAGACTTACATAACTTAAAAGAATATGAAGCCAGTTGTTAAAGATCAGAGAATCATTAGCGTTAGAAGGGATTTCTGGAAATCATCTAGTCCAACCCTCTGCCAAGGCAGGGTCACCCAGAGCAGTTCACACAGAAACAAAACATGAACAAAATACCTATTATACTATTGTATTCTTACAATGAGGACAAAACTGTGTCAGTATTAAGCTAATCAAGGAAAAAACCCTTATTAACAAAAAGAGAAATATAGTGAAATATTCTGTTTGCCATGATGATGTTCTTTTGGTACTACAAAGTTGTTGTTTGAGGGACTATCGTAGCATAATCATACAGTGTACTGGTAGAGGTTATCGTTCACGTTGAAGAAGTGGACAGACTGATTATGAAATGAGAGAACAAAGAATCTCAACTTCTAGTTTTGTTTTGTCTGGCATGTAGAAAATGAAATCTATTTGTACCAGTGTGGTTTTTTAAAAATTTTTATTTTTATTTAATAGCTTTAACTTATCACTGAAGGTTTGGGATTTAAAAGATTTTTTGCATTTAGCAACTTGGTAATATTCTGTGGTATATCAGCTCCACTTAAGGTTAAATAGGAATTATCTACGCTGAGAAATAGTACCATTAACACTAGTAGTTTTTACTAGCAAACCAACTGATGGAATTCCAAATTCTGTATTTTGACTTAACTTGCAGGCTCATTTGTTGATTCCTGTCATTTTTGAGAGACACTTATTATGCACTGAAAGTCTCATTAAGGGTCACTTTTGTAGATACTTCCAATGTGCTAATATGTTATCTTCTGTGAAAACAGTGATGTGTGACAGGAAAGAAATAGAGTAAATTATTGCCTTTCCTTATTAAGACCTAGGCAGCAACATCAGAAGCAATAGTATGTAAATGAGTAGAAGCTCTGTAAGATTAAACCAAGATTACGACTTTTGCTACCATGTAATGGCAGCATGCCTGTTGACAAACACTGGAGAGGTAGGAAAGTGAAGGGAAGATAGTGCTAGAATTCCTAAAATTTTTTTTTCCCCCAACTTGTATTACTGTGTATAGTTTTAATCTCTCATGAAGATGATGAATTTAATCAGTTGTAGTTCAGGGCTGGTTTCTCTACTTTATGGTAAACTAAAAGTATTTGTTCTCCTGTGAGATTTTATAGTATCAGTTTAAATTTGGCTATGTTAATGGTGGGAGTTAGCTCTCCTTGGGCACTGCCTATAGTCATATGGCAAAACAAAAAATATAGTCTTCATTTTTTAATAGTATAATTTGCTTCAGGCTGTTAAACTAACATTGATATTCAATCATAGAACAACTTTATAAGTTAATTTTGAAGATTGTCTTGCAGCTGAAGACAAAACTTTTAAGAGTTTTTCCATACAAGTTTAGTTTCAATAAGTTATTTTCAGTTATTGGTGAGACGTTTTTGTGCGCTGAATTATGCTATACTGCAGTGTTTCTCACAATTAAATACATTTCTCTTTAAATCTTTTCTTAAATAGGTATTGATTTGTTGTTTTGTGTTATTTCCTCAGCTGAAGGAGAAAGGTCAGTGATCACAGAAAACTGGTTATTAGATCCCTCAAGTTCGTAACATTTGTACAAACTAGTGCTTCTAGTTCTCCTGTAGTGGTTGTTAAGAGATGTTCCACAGAAGAATTTAAAGGTGTTACCAGGTTTCTGTGACTGCATTTTGCTTGATGAACATTAGCTTGAAGTTACGAGTTTTAAACACAGAATCATAGAATGGCCTAGACTGGAAGGGGCCATAAAGATTATCTAAATCCAGACCCCTGCCATGGCGGAGATACTTTCCACTAGACCAGGTTGTCCACAGCCCCATCCAACCTGAAAACTCTGGTGATGGGGCATAAACAACTTCTCTGGGCAGCCTATGCTAGTGCCTCATTGCCCTCACAGTGGCAGGATTTCTTCCTAACATTAATGTAAACCTACTCACTGTCAGTTTAATGCCATTCCCTCTTCTCTTGTCCGTGATACATATTTGTTTAGGCTCCCTTCAGGTACTGGAAGGCCACAATGAAAATATCCCCAAACCTTCTTTTTTCCAGGCTGAATAATCTCATTTCTCTCAGCCTTTCCTCATAGGAGAGGTGCTCCATCCCTGTGATCATCTTGGTGGCCCTTCTGTGGATTCATTCCTTTAGGGCAATATCCTTCCCGTTCTGGGAAGCCCAGAGTTGGATGCAGCACTCCAGGAGGGGTCTCATCAGAGCAGAGCAGAGGGGCAGAATCCCCTCCCTTGCTCTGCCGGCCATGCTGCTCTGGATAGCCAAGTTTCAGTTGGTGTTCTGGTCTGTGAGTGCTCACTGCTGGCACATGTCCAGTCTCTCATTCATCAAGTCCTCCTTGGCAGGGCTGCTCTCGATCTGTTCATCCCTCAGCCTGTATTGATAACCAAGAGTTGCCCTGACCCAGGTGCAGCTTGTGCTTTGAAAGAAGCACGTGTGTTCACTTGATCAGAAGTGGATGTGACTTGTGGCCATGTATCTGGTTAGTTCTCTTAACTCCATCCTAACATGTAGTTCCTTCCCTTTCTTTCCTCTGTCACCATGAATATTTTCTAATAATATTTTGCATAGGACTACCAGTAGGAGTTTTAAGTAGTTTTGCAACATTATGGTGAAGAATGAATTGACCTAAGTGCACCGTTTTTACATTTTTAATGAATGGTTACACTGCCAGTGTGTCTTGTGCAACAGAGAACTGAGTTCCCACAGTAGAACAGGAAGAGTAATTAGAGGATTAGGAGAGGGATCTGCATGACATTAGTTCAAGAGACAAGAATTCTTTGCGTAGTAAAATTGCCATGCAATTGGCATACCACTTCTGTGAGATTGTGTTGGCGTGTGTGTGTGTGGGATATATTATGAAAGAATAACTTAAATACAAGAGCTGATTTCTAGCTTTCTTCACCTTACCAGTCTACACCTTGTACCTGAAGGTCCAAAACCTCAGGTTACTGTTACTTCCCAAAGGGTTTAAAATCTATTTTTAAAGGCTTCATGAACTTTGCTGTATTTACTTTCATACATGATTGGGCAGTGATTTGTCAGTCTGAGAAAAGGGAGCTGCAGTAGCTTCCTGTCCTAGGAAATAAGCAACTAAGTTCCATCTGCAGGTCTGCCTGCATTTGGCACAGACCCAGTTATTCTCACACCTTCTTACAAAGAGTACCACAACAGTGTTTTTCCAATATCTGTGCATATGCTTGTAGCATGAGTGACTAATGAGTGTGTTAGTGAATACTGGAAGAAGTTAACATGGATCGGAAGGTGCCTGCTGCTAACCTGGCAACCATATGAGACTGCCATTGCATAAACCTGCTGTAATATAAAAGTCTGCATGGGGATAAGTGCTCTGATTCAGAAATCTACCAGCCTTTTACTGTCACCAGTGACTATGGGGAAGTAGATAAATTGGCTGCTGGTTTTAGCCTCAGAATGAGCACAAAGTAAGCAACCTGGCTCCAGCAGCTGCAGCTTAAGTCTCCAATCCCAGTTTCTGCTCTTTCTGTTACTGTTTTTTAGCATCTTTTCTCATGTTATTGTGCTGTTACTTTTGTGAGAGGGCTGGATATCAGTGTGAATTGTACCACCACATTTCTCTGTTGTCATCTGTGCTGTGGTTCACACTAAGAACAGGTGACAGCTCTTTCTAGTGGAGTGGAATCCTGTTAGGGATGCAGGCAATTGCCAGAATGCCCTCCAGTGCCTGTACCACTTCACTCAGTGGGAGTTTGGACAGGTTTAACACTGCACGCGACTGCTTCACTTTGCAGCCTTGAACAACACAAAATCATGTACAAAAATGCTGTTGTGAGGAAATCTCTGCAAAAAGTCTTCAGAGGTCTTCAGGGTAGTTGGGTGCAGTGATGCAGCTGGGTAGCAGACAGGAACACTCCAGGCTTCTCAGCCTTCCCCTCTTCCCCTCCAGCTGCAGCCTGCTCTGTCCTCTGCAGTTCATCAGCACAGTTCTGGTAGGTGTCACATAGAAATATGGATTTCCAATAATAATATCAATATTTATCTAATTAAAAGTTGTCTGCATTTCTTTCTTTGTAACCATGCTCTTGTCTGTCTCCATATTAATATCATTGTACTTCAGCTTTTCAGTAGAAAGACTATATTTTGACATACTAGCTTCATTGCAGCAGCTATAGACATATTTTGACAGCTCTGACCCACTGACTCAGAAATCTTTATGGTGCATATGTAGCCAGCCACGTGTAAACCTTTGCAGAAACGAGATAAAAGTCTGCAGGGTCAAAGACAGAATAGTTTTTCCCCCTTATATAGCTCCTGCATTGTGTAGCTCAGGGTTGCTTACTACATTTGTACAGTAACACGTATGCATCAGTGACTCGCTTTCTATCAGAATTCCATTGTTATTCTGGTAATGTGTCACAAGAGAAGGTTATGGGGGAAAAAAAAAATCCTTTTCTTATCCCATGTATTGTTGAAGGAGCACCAAAGAATTCTTTGGAACTTGTGAGAAGCTGTTTTTCTGTTTCTGAAGAGCAGTAGCCGGGTAAGACTCCAGCTTTTCTTCATTGCTGAAGATAGCTTCGCCAAAGCATTTCACTATCCTTTTTACTGCAGTTAAAGGCAACTGCACATCTCTCTGCACTTTACTCAGACAGAGCAAAGGACAAGATAATCCCCTTAGCCTGTTAAATGCTCCATCCCATCTGGTAGGTGATAATTGCATTGTAAGGGGATTAACACAGTGGGATATGCTTACAGTGTAATGAAAGCTTCACTGTAAGTGTGAAAGTCAGCTGATTGCATTCTAGCACTTGGGGACCTTACATTTACACATATTTTGTAAAAAACACACCTTACATTTGCACATGTTTTGTAAAAAACATAAAAGACAAGTTTCATCTGGGGAGGGTATGTATTGGCTTTCCATGCCATCCTTCACGTATTTGTAACTGATTTTACATTTGTTCTGGAATATCAGTAGTCTGAGTAGCTGAAATTCTCTTGTAGGAGTAGTGCAATAGGCTTTTGTTTAGGCAAATGTTTTGAGATCCTTCTGTGGAGTATAGCTATATTAAATGCATCCTAGGTGTTGACTACTGTTAATCAAAAGTACTATGACTTTGAAATCATGGGGTTTAATTGTTACCAGTCTAGGAACAGCCATGTTATTTAAACACTGCCTGGAAGTCTTCAACAGTAGAGGTGAAATTTGAATAAGCCACACTGTGAGGAATATCACAGTAATTTTGTGTCAGCGGGGATTTCTGTCAAGAGGATTTCTGGCTGAAAGTAACTCTTCTTGCAGCCAACCAAAATAAATATTTTGAAATTTCAGTTTCAAGCGTGAGTCTAAGGTAGTGCAAACTGACTCAAAAAAAAGTTTTAAATCCTATGTTTTTAAAGTTTATCTAACACTGTTGTGAAGATTGTAAATCTTAAGGTTCAGAGCATTTCATAAGCTGACTGTTACCTTAGCTTTCTTACCTTTTAAGATGATAAAGATCCAAGTGAAGATATGTAGGGCAGTAGCTCAGGGTTGATTATCATCCTGTTGATTGCACTCTCTCCAGTCTCCCCATATGGTACAAGAAACTGGGCAAGTTGCTCTGCGCTGACCTGCGTGTAACGCTTCGCTGGTTTGAACATTAACGTGTTTGGTTAAAACAGGGCTTGGTTATCCGCACTGTGCTGGGATAGAGCTTCATAGTCAGGTGATTAAATGAGAGTCAGGTATAGAACTGCGTGCTGTGTGCAGTAGATGATTTAGTGACGTTGTATGACCTTGCTGCAGGATTAAATTTTCTAATGAATTAAGGTTCTGTGACCAGCTGTGTGGCTGCTGTTTTCTCTGGTTTCCATTTCCTGACTTAGCAGCTCTGTGTGCATGTGTGCTTCTGGGAGTAAGGGTAAAATAAAGTCTAGTGGGTTTTTACGGACTGTCTGCAGTAACTGTGCCAGTCTGTGATGAGGTTGTTGAGTGGTTAAGCTCAACCTTCTCTTACTTTATTCTGGATCTGAGTGGGGTCAAGTAGAAAGCTGGTTTTCCAAGTTCAGGTGGTGAGACGTGGAAGATTTCACAGGTTTTTTGTTTGTTTGTTTGTTTGTTTTTTTAAATTCTCTCTTTTATTTTTGTCATTTATTTTAAGGTGGCTGAGCTCTGAAGAATATTCTTAATTATTTCCTTTTAGGCTGAAAATGTTTACTTGAGGAGAGGAAAACTAGGGAAGGTTGCCCTTTTATTTTCTGACATTTTGTAGTTTTAAATAAGCTTTTGGGTGTAAGGTCATGGAACTCAAAAAATAAACATAACAACAACCTTCCAAAAAATGAAACGGTGTCCCCTTTCTCCTCCTCAGTTGTTTCTGGAACATGATTTTATGTCACATTAAAATCCCTCTTGAAAGAACCATGACACTGGCAATATACAGAAAGTATTTTTAAGAGGAATTTTCAGATATTTAGAAACGGGATTTTAACAATCCTTCCATATATATATTTAAAATATATACCACCTCTGTAGCAAACCAAATCATATATGGTATATAATAAGTTTTCTTCTTATTTAGGTGACAAACAGCATGTTTGGTGCTTCAAGGAAGAAGTTTGTAGAGGGGGTTGATGGTGACTACCACGATGAGAACATGTACTACAGCCAATCATCGATGTTCCCACATCGGTCAGAAAAAGATGTAAGTTGAATAAGCTTATTTTTTCTCCTTTCAGTACTGAGATAATTTCAAGTATGTGAAATTTATGTGAGGAAGGTCTTCATTTAGCTTTAAGCTGTACATGGCTGTTTCCAGTAGCAGGTGTTTTAATTTTAGTGAATTTATTCATGTAAACTTCAGCCATATGCGTTGTTTGTTTAGTTGTTTTTTTTTTAATCTTAAAAAGCATTGTATTTGTAATTTAAATTGAGTTATTGATTCTGTCTTATAATTCCATGCAGTGTCTACAGGTTTTTTGCTGTGGTTTTGTGTTTTACATCTGCCGCCATTTTTAGTTTCCAAAAATGCTTTGTGCAATTTGCTTGCTGAAGTATTCTAAGTTAGATATTTCTCCTGCTTGGAATGCCACAAAGTTACAAAACTAGTAATTCCTAGTATTTTCCCCTTGGTAATGATAAATTGTATATTAGAACTGCATTGACATTACTGAATCTCTGCTGCTTCTTACCAAAGATGAATATATTAGGCAGTAAAGTTTCACTTCTGTATGGAGTGGCATGGAGAAATACGTGGAGGACTTGAAAGTGTGTGTTGAAGTTCATGTTACCTGCAGGTCAGTAATATCTCATGGGAGGCTTGCATTTAATATGTGTAAGCAATGTATTCTTTGTAATTTAAACAAAAAAAATTCTGTTCAAATTTTAAAAAAAGGTGCAAATGCTTCAAGTCTGCCTCCAAGACTGTCCAGAAATATAGTTAATAGCAGCTGTGAACGTAGTCTTGATGGACTTTGACCTTTATCAACATAAGTGTTTCCTACAGATTCTTAGCTGAGTTTCAGTTTAGGTTTTCAAAGAGAAGGAAATAGGTTTAGAGAGTAGAAGGCCTTTTCAGACAAAATTAAACAACAACAACAACAAAAAAGCAGAAATGCAGCTTTCCAATTCAGTTTCATAAATTGATAAATTTCAGGTGAGCCAGCAAAGGATTAAAATATAGTAGGGTGTAAGCAAGACTAAATGGGCTGTTCTCTGTTCTCTTTTTGTTGCTTACATTTGTACATGTACCTCAGATGCACATAGACACAATGGGATATTTGTGACTTTGAATATACATCCTTTCTCCGGTCACTGAGAGGTGCAGCTAGCACTCTCAAAAACAGCAGACAGTATTTCTCCAAAGTGATTTTTGTACATTAAATCCGCTATTTTAGATTTGATGCACTGAGAGAGAAATCATTATTGTGTAGTAAGAAAGGTAAAGTGAGATAAATGCTATGCTGTGTATGCAGTGAAAACTGATGGCTTGGCACGTTATTGACACAGTGAACGAGTGTTTCAGTTGCCTACTTTTTCTGTAGGCAGAGTTGCAGAAGTGGATCTTAGAATGGCACTTCAAGAGAAGGAAGGTGGGTGTTCCAGACACCAGGAGTGACAAATGAGAAATCTTGAAAGCTTGTGGGAGAAGTGGCCAAAATGGGGCATAGAAGCCTGCTGTAGTTGGCAGAAGAATGATGTCATTCCGACAGGAAATAGAAGAGTGGATTTGCGAAAGCTTTTTAAAATTCTATTTCCAAATTACATTTAAGGTTCCCCAAGCTCCTGTAACTTCACTATTGACCATTTTGATTTTCTGAGTTTATGCTTATGAAATTAACTGTTATATGCTATCCTAATTTTTTTATAAATTTATCAAAATAAATTTGTGCTGTTAATATTGACTGTACACTATTGATCACTCATGTATAGCTAAATGCATATTGTGTATTACATGTTCTATTTGATGTTTCATTTGGCTCACATTAGATAAGGAGGATTGGAATGGTTGTTACGTTCTCTTAGTTTTCAACTCCTTTTGTGGCTTTGTAAACCTTTTCCTATTCAAAATAACCATGTTTTCAAATAGTCTTTCAACTAGAATTCAGCTAAAAATGTTGTATATGAAAGTAAAATAAATATATTGATTCTGTTGTTTAGCTAACAGTATTGACATGCTAAAATAAAGTTGCTCAGAGTTTTTTCTAAGTAAGCTAATAAAGACTAATGTTCAAAACCTAGATCCAGTTTATGAACACCTGGGGAGAAAATTCCAGCATTCTAGATCTTGAAGCACTTTAAATCTTTCTGTCTTCACATCTACTATGGGAATAAAAAAAAGGTAGAAGAAATATTGGGGAAAGAAGCAAATTACTCTTATATTATCTAAACAAGAAGCAGTTTTACTGCAATTTAAATGATTCTTTTTTTTCATTTTCAGATTCATTTATAACTTTACTGAAAGCAGATAAAATTATTGTTGCAAGCTTTTGCTACTGACCTGTAAAAAAAATTACTGAAATGTTAATTTTTTTCTCTCCAGTATATGATATGTACATATGAATGCAGAATCCTTCATTTATGCTTGATATATCTTCTAGAGTTCTTCAAACTGAAATAGAGTGGTTTTGGTGGAAGCCTTTGTGAATTGCCTCTTAAATACTGGTTTTCAGGAAAAGCTGGAGCTTGTTTACCCTTATACTGGCTATAGCTAGGTGTTTCTGGTTTTCCTTTGGTTAAAGTTTTACTGATTCTGAACTTGAAAGTTACTGCTTTCCAAGGAACTGTTGCTGCTCGTGTGTATGTATACCCCAAGCTGAGGAACATAGGGAATAGTGAAATCCTCCTAATATTTTGAGTAAAGGCTAAATACTGCAAGCATATTTGTATGAACTTCAAAACTTACTTTTCTCTTTATTTTTACAGTAAAGTCAAGCCAAATCCTGTCTTAAATTCCAAAGACTTTTGATATGGGCAAAGAGCTAGCAGCAAATAATTTTGGACATCTTTTATTTCAGCTTCAGTGTAATTAAGAGCTAAAGTTTTCTTTTAAATTACTTGTTTTTTTCACTAGAGAAAGCATTTGTACATAAAGAAGATTAATATGATAATTGCAATGGAAAAGGTGCATGTTACTCACATGCACAAGTGCTTCCAAGATCGTTTGGATACTGATTGGATAAGTTTTTTTAGGCCCACAATTATGGTTCCTTAGATGAGATTGCATCTTGCTCAAGCCATTTTATGCTGCTTTTTTACTAAATAAGTTGCTTTGACTTGAATCATCATGTGCATGCTGAGTTAAGTAGGGAAGAGGAACAGATTATGTGCATGGAAATGATCTGTCTGAATTTTTCTGCATTTGGTCAGTGCATTAAAACCAGGTCAATAATCCTTTAGCAAAGAAGTTAGTAATTTTATAGTACTTTCAGAACACAGAACGAGTTAAGAAAATAGTTTAAACTTTTTGCTGGCAACAAGTGGGATCCTTGTAATATAAATGCACTGGGTGCCCACTAAACAATTGCAGAGCTTTCTTGTGGCTAATTTCACCAACTTAATTGAGCAGTCTGTGCACTCAACAAAATAATTTTCAGGACATGGATACATGTATTTTTATTTGGATAGAATGACAGCGGTGGAAGTTGGTAACTCAGGGCCCTCATGTACTTTTGAAACTACAGTTGTTAAATGAAGAAACAAAATGCAGATGAGCCTTTAGAAAAGATTGGACCTATTCAGTCTGAACTTCTTTGATTTATCATGAGAATGTAAGAGGGGCTTTATAAGGTTTGACCAATCTAGCTCGATCCACTGCAAATGTGTACATGAGAGTATGGGATCAGAGCATCTTCTGTTGGCACTGAACGTAGTCATAAATCCGACAGTAGACACACATGCATTTTAATGAAGGTGTACCCAATCAGAAAAGTTATATTTTTCAGTTTAATGTTTTTTTCAAGTCTTAGCCCAGTCCTCTGCTCTACATTTTCTTTTCCAGTTGCTCAACAGATAGTAAAATGCTTGCAGTAAGATAGTAGTAATACTTCTGACTTGTACTTTTAATTGTGGCAGGTGAGATCCAGCTTGAAGATTAGATTTGTTTCATTGCAATTGTTTTTCTAGCTCCCAGCGCTAGGAAGCCCTCAGATTTGGATACTGAGTACAGAAAAGTGGGTTGTTGATTCTGGGAACTTCCTTTCCAGAGATTTCTTCCATCCTGAGCTGAAGCATGTCTGTGATGGATGAAGTTCAGGAGTTCCTCTGTCACGAGACAGTTGCATGAAGGCAAATGTCGGTGGTGCAGATACAACAAAGGGTGGTCAAAGGCCTTTTACTGTGATTCCATTAAACTTATATATATAATCTTTACTTTTACTGTGGTTTGGAATACTTCGCCTTACAAGGAGATGGTACTTTTTTACAAGAGAGAAGACCCTGAAGGTTTAGCTTGCCATTGTGGTTGAGATCCAGAATCTTGCTAAGTTTTGGAAACTAAGTGTGTAAGAGTTTAGTCAGTTTTCTGGAGACAACTTTGACTTTAAGGCTGCTGAACCCCATTAATCCAGATGAATTGCTGACTTCTAAATGCTGTTATTCCAGGATTCTGAGGAAACCTATGGTATCTTATTTCCTAAGGGATCTTTACTGCCTTAGTCGTAATTTTCCTTCAGATGCTTCCTATGGGATTGTAGGTATTTAACAATTCCCATGAAACCTCCTTGTGTCAGGAGCAATTGTAGCATTCACACTAATTCTGGTTGGCTGAATAGAGATACTGTACATTAACCTAACTTGTAGTTGTCTGAATAGTTTTGATCCATTTGTGGAGTAAGAAAAAACCCTAAAGTTTATTTTGAGAAATAAGTAGATTAATGTTGTAATTGCAAATGGCAAATGAATATTTTCACAGGCATTATTTGCACATAAACATTCTTGTAGATCTGACTGAATAGTGAGCTGGTTTGCCCTGCTTGCTTTTGTGTAACACATGACTTAGGCTGCTTCACTCTTTGAAGTGTGTGTTACAAAGCAACAGAGTTACTTTTCACCTTCCAGAAGAGTGATTAAACATTCCTTGCATATATCGCTGAGTGCACAATAAGGTTTTTTTTAAAAAAACCCCAAACAACCAACAAAAGGAAAAAAAAACCAAAAACCAAACCAAAAAAAACCCCTAATGGAAACAAACAAAATTTAAATGTATGAACATTGCAATGCCATTGATAGTGGCAAAATAGTTGGAAGGACTTGGAGGGAATGAGATTAGTAACAATTGAAGGAACTTTGTTTTTTAATGCAGTTCCCTTTCAGAGCCTATCATCATTCTGCCTACAGTGTGCATTTTCATGAGAAAATTATGAACAGTATGCTGAAATATACAAATCAAATACAAAATGTGCCCTTTACTGTGTCATCTATAAGTTTGTGCCTGAATGGATTTATCAAACTAATTTTGCTTAGAGAAAGAAGTGTGTTTTTATACTATTTCACACAGTATACAAGTATGCATCTGAAAAAATATATATCGGAGTATAAGGTAATTCACATCCCTTTACAATCTGGAATTGTGTCACAAGGAAATTAATTTTACTGTTGATGACTAGTATAATTTTCACTGTGATTGTGTTTGTATTTAGGCTTTTTATAGAATAATTGACTATGGTAAGCATTCTACACTTTTCTTTGCTTCATCTTCACTTCATCTAGTAGCTTTATTTTACTGCATCTCCACTTCACAATGTAAAATAATTTTTATATGTTAGCTCTAGCTTTTGAAGTGGTGCCTTTAACTAGATTAATTCCATGCATAAAATCATGTACATTTTCTAGGAGGGGATGGTTATAGTTTCTTACTCAACAAGTCAGTTCATTGAACATGCTGTTTTGTGCTATTGATGATTTATGAGCTCAGTGGTGGGCATTTTGTTTGGTTTTTGGTTTTTTGTATGCAGATGGTTATTTAGTTGGTATAAAATACTTGCTTTGTTGTTGTAGTTCTTAATTGCTTTGACTTTTTTTTTTTTTAATAGCATCTTTCAATGAGCTTTCAGTAGTCATTTGGCTCATTGATAAATTGTACTATAAAACAATGTCTCTACACAGGCAGAATTTGTTTTTACGTGGGTAGTCATGTTAACCTCGCAGGAATAATGTCATTGTCATTCCAAAGCAACATCTTGTCTCTGAGATCTTGAGATATAGCTGCCATCAGCAGTGTGGTCCTACCGCCTTGTGCTCTCTAAGTGCTGCTGGAGGCAGAAGATCACAACCAACCAGAAATTATGAGATATGAAAGACTGAATAAAATTTCATTGCTTTTACAGTATGGTATTAGGGGTTGTAGTTCACAAATTATTTACATCAGCAATAATTTTAACTGGCAGATAATACCCTGTATTTATATGTGTATACAAGGTTTTCACTGATGTATGACACTGAGATTTGGAAATACTTTCTTGTAACATGAGAATTTTGAGTGCTGTATTAAAAGATGGTATAAAGAGGAAGACTAATAGCACTACTAAAAAACTGTCAGAGTTTAGAAAAATATGTATTTTTTTATCTGTTATTTGTTGACTTGTTTTACTACTGTTTTTCACATCACTATAATGCTTCCTTCTTTTGCGGCGGTGGGTCAGATGTCATTATTAAATGGTGCAGCACAGATGGCAGATACCAGAAATAAAGTAGTGTAAATACAAAATGATGCTGATGTTTGCATCTGTGAGAAACCCATCATTTATCAGGCCAGATATTGCTCACAAACTTGCTTATTCTAACACATTATGCTTCTAGGAGTTGACTTTGTAGTGCTAAATCAATCTATTTTAGCTACAACTTGCCTCATGTTTAAGAAAGTAGCTTTGGGCTATAACTACATAATACAGCAGCCTTCACAGAATTCCTTTACTGGCGTGTGCTGCCATGGCAGTGATGGTGGCAGAAGCTGTCCCCATGCTGAGTTGGGGCTTTGCTTGGAGGAGGCAGGAAGCTGCAGTTGAGGCAGGAACCTGTTTGGCCAGTGCTGCCGCTAGAGCTCCCTCCCACCACCTCCCTCTGCTTTCAGGAAGGCTGCAGCCTATGTTCTCTGCTCTGCCAAGAGGGTTGTAAAGTGCAGTGTTTTCTTCACAGTTTGGCAAATTTAAGCATTTCCTGGTGCTGGATTTTTTTTGAAATTTGTTGACATTCTCAAACGAACTTTCTGCAGTAGACTGATCAAGAGTAGTGAAAGCAGTTACAGTAAAATCTCTCAGCACTACAGATAGGAAAATGTTTGGTAGCCCCTTTCAGCTTATTGATTCTTGATGTGGACCAGTCCAGAAAAATTGGGCCATCTGCTTGGATCGTCACTTGGTTTGAGTTTAGATGCATAATCTTCCATGATCAAAATTGCGCTGTCACTGTTTGAGACTCGTGAGTAAAATGATGTCCATGTCTTGAGTGTCATGAGGTCAGTCTTTCAGCCTGCATGTACTGAGTGTTGGCCTTTCCTGTATCCTGGCAAAATAAAGTGCAGTCTTCCTGTTACATGAAGTCTTTTTTGCTCAGTAATCCCCCTGTCCCATGGGAGAGGTAAATCTTGGGCCTCCTCTGTATCCTAAAAAAAAATAGGGAAAACTAATTAAAAAAAAAAAAAAAATCTGCCTAGTTTGGTGATACAACTTTGGAAGAGAAGCAGAAATCCCATGCTGGGTTTCATGGTTAACCACTAGCAAATTGGTTGTTACAGCTACAATTCTGAGCATTTTTTTCCCTAAGATTCTGACATAACTGGGTGAAGCTTAATAGGTCTTAACAACTGGAAGAGGCTTTAGTCACCTTAGGGCTTGGTCTGCTTTGGTTTTATTAAGGTTATGACTTTTGGCTGTTGTAGACAAAAAGAAATTCAAGTGACTTCCAGTCACAGTTGCAAGTATGTTCTTGGAGAGTTGTTACATTTTCTGTGTCGTGTAGCAGGTAGCCCAGTCAGATGAAATAATGACTGCAAAATGCCAGAAGACATGCTTTTAGTATTACTAATACCATTCATCTTGAATCTTCATTATCTTTCCTAGACTGAGTTTGAGTAGACTATAATCGTGACTCAGAGGCTTTGAATGCAAGTCAAGGTTCTGGTAATATAGGTTAAGGTTTTGCTGAATTTAATTTTTGTTGTTGACTTAAATTGTATGGAAACATTAAAAAAAAGGACAATTTTAAACTGTTCCTTTCTTAGATAAGATAGAAAAAGGTGTTTAATAAAGTAGAGGTGGAATAAGTGAGATACCCATACAGCATATTCCTGGGCAATAAGATTTGAGAAATTCTGTATTTAGTCTGCCTGGAACAGATCCACAGGATTTTTTATTGATTTTTTTCTTGAGTCTTGTTATCTTTGGTGTTCTAAGTATGTTATGACTGTAAGTTATCAGACTTAGTGAATTTAACGCTTAGCCTTTATTATGGTTTTCTATAAAGGTTTCTCTACAAGTCATTTTGCAATTAACTTTTCATGTAAAAGCAAGTGACACAATAGATGTGACCTACTTTGCAATGTTTCAAAAGAAAATCGTCTTTCTAATAGGCAGTGCTCAATAAATATTATTTGCTACTGTTTTTAATTGAATTTGAAAATCAAGTAGTACTCAATTGTATGAGATACGGGGTTGTTTTTTTTCTCTTTAAAGTAATCTATTGCTTGTTAGGGATTTTCTAATTATGGGGGTTTTTTACTCCAAATTAGCATTGTAAATAAAAGATTTTATGCTGAGGTCTGTACCATCTTCTCCTTATTGCATCACATGCCATCACAGCAATTTTTTAGCTCCCTTAGCAGCTGTGCTTGTGGGATATTCTTTTTTCGCTTAACTGTTTTGCTTACCTGTCCCAAAGGTGGTAGTACTTTTTGGAATGATGTTCCTAGCGCAGTGTCTGGTGTGTTGACTTTTTTTTTGAACTTGTGTGCCTATATCATTGTCTCAGAAGGTGTCTTATAACTTTCTGCCTCTCATTTTTTCCCATAGAATTGCAATTTTTCACATCTTGCAACATGTTCTAGGATTTTACAACTTGTCAAACCTGAATTTTTTTTAACCTCACCATTTTACTTTGTCTTTCCTTTCTTAAAAACTACAGTGTTAGCTTGTTTTACCAGATTTTAATGAGCATCAGTTTGTTAGGTTGGGGGGGTGGGTAGAAGTGTGCTTTTGAAATTTTGTCTCCCAGGTGTCCCCAGTTCAGCATGCTTTAGTTTGTGTTGCAGAGCAATATTAGTGTGAGTGAATTTTATTCCTTCTGAGTGAAAACAGGTTCGAAGAGATGCTCTGCACTAGACATGTACCACTCAGTAATGGGCATCCAGTCCATGGTATCAAGTGTTTTAATTAGGAAAGCATGCAGGAGCTGGTGGGCTCCCAATTTTTTTTTTTTTACAAATGTACTTTTCTCTGGCTGCATCACTTGCTGATGCAGATATGGCCTGTGAACCTGGTTATGTGAATGCTGAAGCCACTGGGTGTTACCCAAAGTGGGTTTTTGTTCACAGTGAGTTCTTCGCTAAGAAAGATGATCTTGTCTTGCTGTTTCAAATCTCTGTACACTAATGTGGATGTTTGTTCCTCTAGTTGCTAACTAACAAATACCTGCACTTTTTTCTTAATATATATGGGTAAAATGTATGCTGGGTTAGGTTTGGATATATTTTCTGATGGTCTACAGTAATTGCCTGCTGGAATTTCTTTTTTTCCTGTGTTCTGTATATATTAAAAAAAAATCACAAATACTTTGTGACTTACAGATGTGAATGCTACTTTTGATACTTAGTGACTTACCTTGCATGTATTCTTTCTCATTTCTACTGTCTGGATTTGGCCCCAGTATAGACAACTAGCAGATTCAGTTTATAAGGTTTGTACGAATTTTACACCTGCCTAGATGATACCAACAACGCATATTTGCAGTTTATCACAGTAAGGTTATTTTGATTTGAATTCTTTACTCTCATGCTGAAAACTCTTGAAATTGCCTTACATCTAAGAATCCAGACATTCCTTTCTTTGAAGCCGTGCTAAAATTCAGTCCAAGTCCAGGCTAATTCACCAAACAAGCAGCTATTTGCCTATTCGTTACTAAGTAGGAGTATCATGTTCTGTTGTGGATGGAGGGATTGGGTCAGCTAATAACTCTTCTTGCTCCGGGGGGATAATCAGCTATACCCAGTGTTGGTGAACAGCTAATCAACAAAAAGTGTACAGGGATGGATGTTCCAACATGTATCTTCCTTTAAGATTGCAAAGGAGTTTTTTTCCAAGCGTTTAGATTATATGTCCTGTTCCTCAAAATTATTAATACTTTGCATTTCTTCAGAAACATGGGGAACAGTTTATTCTTTTCCTCTTAGAGCAGTGGAAAACTGGTGTCATATGCCTTCTTTCTGGGGTATGCAAACCTAAATCTCCATCTTTCTTCATAGAGGGTGATGGTGGGGTTTTTTTGTTTGGGTTTTTTTCAGGGGTGGTTTTTGGGTGGTGTTTTCTTGTGGGGTTGTTAGTTTTTGCTGTTTTGTTTGTTTGGTTTTTTGTTTGGTGGTGGGTTTTTTGGGGGGGGTGAGTGTGTTGATTTTTTTTTTTTTTTTTTTTTTAGTTCTCACTCTTCCCAAGAATCTCTGTATTTTGTCACATTTCTGGTGTGTTGTCTGAAAGTTGATAAAGAAGGATTTAATGGAAATACTTAGTAATGTGTGATTTCTCTAAAGTGGGCATGCTAGAGCAGGAAATATTGCTTCTGGCACTTGTAGGTCCTGTTCATATCTGAGTACAAGCATGAAGCCAGCTCTTAGGGCAGTATACTATAATTTTACCATTGGAATCTTAACTGAAGTTCATACCTGTTCATATATACCTGCTGCTACCTCTCCACTCAGATTGTAAATTATAAATACAAAACTCATTTGTTGAGCAGGAAAGGATCTGGTTGTATGAGGCATGTTTTGCAGAGGAAAAAGACCTCTTTAAGTAAATGAGTTATTTCTTTTTTCTGTAACAATGGGTCTTCTCGCTGCAAGGGTAAAAAACCTGAAAGCTTTTATATCTTTTATGCTCTTTGCAAGTAAAATCTGTGTTTATACTGGTAAAGTCATAAATTTTCATTGATATGTAATATATTGCTACAGGTGTTAATGTGTAGATATTTTCGGGGAGTTTCTAAAATTTTTCATGACTTTGAACGAGTTTTCAGTTATTTTGGTTTTCTTGGTGTAACATAGTGTTGTAAACTTCCAGAGCAAGATAGCACAATATCTCTATGTCTTTAACAACTTCTTGTTCTTCTTATATTTTAGATGCTGGCATCACCATCAACATCAGGTCAGCTGTCTCAGTTTGGGGCAAGTTTATACGGGCAACAAAGTAAGAATTCTTTTGATTAATAATATGTTTATTTTATGGTAAATAGATTACAGTTTGACACTCTGGAACATGCAGATGGCTTTGTTTTCCAATTGTTGTAAAAATGACAGCATGTCTCCTTACATACAATTATTTTAGGATGCATTTTTGCTTTGCTTAGTATGCATTTTTGCAGTGTTTAGAGTGCAAAATGTCATATTGTCACTTTATAATTGCTAAGTATCCAGATACAATCATACTATAAAAATTTCCTGTGATTTAACAGGCTAGCTGAAGGAAGACCCAAAGAAAGAAAGATGAGCCAAAATGAGCCTATGTAAGGAATAGAAGGATATTATACCTCAAATATAACTGATACTTCATGCTCTACAGGAGCACAGTAAATCTTATGTACATGCTTGGCAACTTGCATTTGGCAAAGAGCTATGCCATGATGATTATTGCTTTCTGCATCGCTCTTATTTTCTTTCCAGTACCTTAATGATTTCATGTGTCTGCCAGTCATGTAGACTGCAATAGAAGAGCTATAGAGCAACAGTCACAAGTGTGATACTAACTTAAGGACCGCCTAACTTAGAGCCAGCATTGAGACCCGAACCTCCTGGTAACTGAGAGGTGCACTCAGGCAGTGACTGAGAATATCTGGGTTAGCTACAGTTCCACGACTAAAACTGGTTGTGAATATCATCTCTCCTGTTTCACTGTATGCTTTTAAGTGTTTTCTGCTGTCTTGCTAAGTGGATCTGACTCAGATTGCAAGAAAAAGTGTGTTCAGAGTACTTTAGTCTGGATTTTTTTATCTGGACAAACTAAAAGCTTTGTTTGCTAGATGCATGGCCTTCTCAACTTCTTCTGGCTTTCTTCAAAAGGTTTAAAAAAAATACAGTGGAGGGTGGAGTGTTTGTTTTTTTGTTTGTTGTTTGGTTTGGTTTGGGTTTTTTGCGGGGGGGGGGGTTTGTTTTGTGGCAGTATTTTTTTGGATTTTTTTCTTTTTTCTGTCTCTGTGGCTGTTGATGAGTGACCCTGTAATGTAAACTGAGATTTATATGAGCAGCTTCTAGCCAGTCTGAGAGTCATGTTTGGCTCTAGTCTTTTAGGTGCTGATTCTGGCACTATTGAACCTTTCAGACTTTACTGTATACAGATACTGAAATAGTTTATTCATTCTGTTTCTCTCAGTTACTTGTTGTTTATTTTTTAAGATAATCTTTTTTTATCAACTTGGTTTTTCATTCAGTTGGTTGCTCTGCCTGGTATGTAATCTCTGTAACAGAGAAAAAACCTTGAAAGTAAATATTATCAGGTGTCAGTTTCTACCAGATCTTGAGAAAAAGGGGTAAGAGACTTTTTTGTTGAAGTCATGGTTATGATTAAAATATTCTTTAGGAAAAACAAAGTTAATACTGCCTGTGCGCTTTTAATGATTGGTAGCTGTCAGTCATTAAGCAAGATGTCATGTTACAGCATTAATGTAACTTGAACTTGACCAGTAGGAAGGAAATTGGCCATTTCATTGGTCTGCCTCCAACATAGCCCATGTTGATCTCATCTCAATTAGAAAAGTGGAAAATTAAGTGTAAGAAAAAAGGGTTTGGGATTTTTTTTTCTACTTTCAGTGAATATTTCAGCTGCCCCTATTTGCCAGGAATATGGTTCTACTTCACTGTAACAGCCTTCATCAATAAAAAATCTAGTTCGAAGAAAGCCAATAAGAGGAAATAACCATCTGTCTAAAACTGGCTTTGCTAAAACAAATGCTTGCACAAAATTAAGTTGAATATCCTAATTGTGTTTTTTGGTGTGCTGTATCTAGTTTGAAAGTGTATGTATTTTTCTTTACCGTTTTATTTTTTAAACACCATGTAATTGTTAATCAACATGAAATACTATTTATAATACATATTTATGCTCATTGAAGTTATTCTGATGCAGCAAATTGCCAAAATATTTACAGTGAACACTTCGATGTAATCAACTTTTAAATGAAATGTTAGGATGCTTGTTATAGCAAGTCACACTGCCTCTTAATCTGACTGTATAGAGATAAATCTGAGTGTTACACCCTTGAGTTTTATTGCAAACTCGCTGGATTTCCAAATTGTAGGGTAGGACACAGATTGCAGTTTGTATAGGCTAAAAGCTGAATGACTGGGAGATTCCTTCAGACCTTGTCCATGATAATAATTTGAGCATATGCTGTGTCCGTTCTTCACATTCTTAGTATTTAACCATTGGAATATTCAGCTCTTATGCTGGACTGTTCTTCCATGGAAGAATGCTGATCCATCAGAATTTTCTTTTGTTTGGTCTGCAAGATAAGGTTTTGAGTTCTGTCAGTCTGCCTCAGCGGCCTCATGCCAAAGCAATTGAACAGTCACAGACATCATTTTTTATAATGCTAAGTTTGTTATTGTTGCCATGCTGCACTAAATGACTTTTTCTTGTCTTTGAACATAATTCTGAAACTTCTCAAACACAGAAATGTGATTTGAGAACGATAAAAACAAAATTTTTGGACGTTTTGGAACCGGACAGTAGCTGGTTGTTTTCTGCTGTTCTCAGTTAAAGTAATTTAATTTTTTACCTCACTAAAGTTCTTGCTTTATTCTATCACACACAATTGTTTGTATAGAAAATACTTTTGGTCATGTTGTTAAAACCATTCTGTATGTTTTTGTAAATGCTAATAGAGGGCTGTTAAAATTCTGCTTGCTTTTTTTTCTGATACGGTCAAATTTGATCACACACACTGAAGTACTGTTGCCATAAAGAAGCACTTGAACTCTAAAGAGAGAATTGGCCTCAAATGTTGCTTTCATTGTCCTAAAACCGGTGTCATTGTTAATTAAAGATCCATCACTTTCTTTTTTTATCAGAGATTTGCTTAATTTTTAGCAAGGCAAATCAGTGTTTTAAATACTGGTCAAATACATACTTATTTATTCAGAAGTAATTAGCATATTTCTTGAGTTCAGCTACTGATTTTCCTAAAATGCTTTTGTGATAATTTGTAGATTTTCATGTCCTTATCAAAAAACTCAAAATTCAACCTTTCATCTACAGTATACGTCTCAAAGGAAACAAAATTTTGTGACTTCAGAGAAATTCCTTAAAGATCCTTTCCAAAGTTAAATAGAAACAGGGCTAAATTTGATAATTGAGTTTCTACTATTCAAACAAGGACTTAGTTTTTACACTGCACTTTCTTTCAGTCTTTACACTTTTTTGTACCTTGTCAGCATAAATTGTTTCCATCTATACCTGATGGAGAAGACCTTGTTCCTGATTGCTCTGTATCTCCACCCCTCTGAATTTTTTTTCAATAGGTGCACTAGGCCTTCCAATGAGGGGAATGAGCAACAATACCCCTCAGTTAAATCGCAGCTTATCACAAGGCACTCAGTTACCGAGCCACGTAACGCCAACAACAGGGGTACCAACAATGTCACTTCACACGCCTCCATCTCCGAGCAGGTATTTATCGATAGCCGGTATTTCTGCAATTGTGTCTTTCTGCAGAGCTCTTGTTAAATGTTCTGCATATTTTACAGTCTGATAAATTAAAAAAGAAGAAAAGTAGTTTCTATGGATCACTGCCTGTGTTAGGGAAATAATACCATAAAAAAGTAAGGATTTACTGTAAGACAGTATTTTATGTAAAGGACAAATTGCTGGCAAATTGTGCTTCAGAATGTAAGAGGTCATTTGATTGTGCAGTAAAATTTTTGCTATGATGTTGTACAGTGCATAAGAATATAAAGATAGTAAGTCTGAAGTGAAGAAAAGAGTTATAACACCTTTTCATATGTATAATCCTTAAGTATTTATCTAAACCTGATGAAGGACTTGATTAGCATGTAATGGGTCCTTTGGTATTTCTGAAGAAATCCAGAACTGCATTAATTATAGAGAATAATCCAAACACACTGTTTGGCCACAAAGCACAAATTAAGTTGCAACAACTTGGAGTCCATCCTGCATTAGTAATCTAAATGAGTAGCCAAATACTGTTGTACCAATTAATCTCTGTGGATGGTTTTTCTCTTGCAGGGGGATATTGCCTATGAATCCTAGGAATATGATGAACCACTCCCAGGTTGGTCAGGGCATTGGAATTCCCAGCAGGACAAACAGCATGAGCAGTTCAGGGTTAGGCAGCCCCAACAGAAGCTCTCCAAGCATAATATGTATGCCAAAGCAGCAACCCTCTCGACAACCTTTTACTGTGAACAGGTAAGGCTCTTTAATTGGATCATCCCTGTACAGCAATAGACACGCTGCTCTGGAAGTGTCACTTATATCCATTGGAAAAAATCTTGAAACCTGTGTCGTGTATTCATGCCTGGGCAGTAAACTTCAAAGCTCCTTGTAATATTCTTTTAAGGTCTTTGTGGCCTTTAAGCTAAGTTCTCTTTCTGACTACTGAATTTCTGCTGCTTCCACTTTGAAGTTTGTGATGTTTCTCATGTATTCCCAAGTTTATTTTTGAAACATGCCCTGAATTTTCAGCATATGCATCTGTTTTAAAATTGTTCATCTAGGACTGTGGGGAGAAGTAAGGCAAAATTTAAAAACACGATGGTAATTCTGGATGACTAGTAAACTGATTCAGACGCAGTAAGGATCTGGTATTTTACTTCCCTAAATTCTGGAATGATACAGAGAACAGTGGCTTGCCATTTTTTTTCGGATTTAGTGCTCATCTGGATGCCAAAAGTTTCTCAGTTGCTTCTTCTCCTTTTCTGACTTGGGGAAGGGTACTAACATTAGGCTTTAACTGTGTGATAGTGCTGTGTTTATGCTTCATTCATATTGATAAACTTGTAGTAAGCACTGTCTTAGTTCTAATTATTTAATGTGTGTAATCACAGCTTAGCATGGCTGACTGCTTTTGAAGCTCAGTTCCATTACCTCATGATCTCTGTGTGCCCAGTTAAGTCCTTTTTCTTCCTTCAGGCCCTTCCTTAGGGGAGTGACTCTTAGACAAGGCACAAACAAGCTCACGGTGGTCAGGTGCCACCTCTAACCCAATCTAGTATTTTACAAAATAGATAAAGGAAAGTGAAGACTGACATCACAGTTAGCTGAATCTTAATCAGATTGTTTAGTTTTGTAGTTTCACACTGATGTAGGCGTGCAGATACTGTTTTCAAGCACAGAAAGTAATGATCCACTAATAGCAGTTTGTGGTCCTGGAGCATGAGAAGTCTTTGTATCTTGCCTCTGATTATGTAGAATTTGCCTTTTCTATCCTGTCTAGTGGCAAGTAGAGCTGATAATTAAAAAAAATTAAATTATTTTAACATTTTAAAGTATTTTTGAAAATAAAATAAATATTTCTAAGTCTTTTTGAAATTGGATATCACAAACAGATGAAACAGTAATATACTTAAAAACTGTGTAGAGGACAGTGATATTGGATATTGATACATGTATACAAAGTACTTGTTTAAATATCATTCACATGTAGGGTAGGTGATGAAATCCCTGTGTATAGGAACATTTGATTTAAAATGTTCATCTTTTACTGTTTGCATTTCTCACTTTCAGTAAGCTACAAGTTTTACAAATTGAGAAGGAAGTATCTCTGAAACCAGGACTGGCTCTTATTCCACAGTTTATTGACCTATGGAAGTATAGTATAGTACATATCCAATGGCTAATTGAGGTGTTTTACAAAATTTTGAAATTACTCTTGGGGAAAAGAATTTATGGCTTTTACTTGTCAGGTGCATGAATTATGTGACTTTCAGGAAGCGTTTTCTGAATAGTTGCTTAGTTGGAGCAATGAAAGTTTTTTAGGTTTAGGTTTTTGAACATGAGGCATTTGAAGCTATTTCAAATTAGAGTCAAATGTTTCAGATTTGTAACTGTAAAAAGTTTGCATAGGTAAAATTTCCACTAGGAAACTGTTTCATATTTCTGTTTATGGAAACTTCCAAAATAGCAGCTTCTATCCTGTTAGAGGGGAAAAGTGGATGTTGTGATTTCCCACAGGCAAGACATTCAGAATTTCACTCAGCTGGGGGCCTACCTTTGGGCCTCTCAAAATCTCCGGCTCCTACGGGGTGAAACTGATTGTTTGTGAAGGTGTCTGTGCAACCAAAGTAGTCCTATGTGATATTTAGATGTTTTCAAACATTTTTGCTTGACTATATAAAAATTTAGCTCGTGTCCTTGTGTGAGAGAGACCATCCCTCTGCTCACAGTAGCGCCATTTATACATGGTCATGATTGCGCACCGTAGCTGTTCAGCTTATAAATGAGTCATGAAAAACTTGGCCATTTTCATGGTCCAGCTTCCCACCTGCCAGTAGACGGATTACATCTGACTTTTAACTGCATTTAATGCTGCTCCATTTTTGTATATGAAATTATTGAGTAATGATCGTGTTAGTCATAACTTGTTTGTTGAGAGATGTCTCAATACACAATGGCTATTAAAAAACTAAGCTATTTTGAAGTCATTCCAGTTGACCTGATTGAGCAGTGTCTGTTGCTGCTGCTCAGTGTTTTCAGAAAATAATTAAAAACCAAGTTTAGGCTAATATGGATTACTTAGGCTTGAGATAATTTCAATTTTTTTCCCCCTTAATATCTTCCACTGAAATACAATATCCTTTTGTCTGATTTCCTGGATTTTTTTCACAGTATGTCTGGATTTGGGATGAACAGGAATCAGGCATTTGGAATGAATAACTCCTTATCAAGTAACATTTTTAATGGAACAGGTGAGTTTACTCTCTTTAATACTAACCTTAAACTACAGTAAAGTTGTGGGGTTTTTTTTAATAAGTCTAATTAAAAATACTTTGTTCTGTTGGAGTGCAATGTTCTAATAATTTTCAGATATTTCAAAGAAATGCTGCTCCAAGAGCAGTGCTAGATAACTGCTATATAGCAGTGGATTTTAATACTTTCGAAGACAAAGTGAAAGTAGTTCTGTAGTATATTTGCTGGGCATCATATGCCTATAGATTATACTTATTCAGTTAGAAAAGAAAAACAGCTCTTGAACTTGAAAAGAGTATTGGAGAAGAAAAGGTTTATCCATATTCCTTGAAAGCATTAGGTATGTTAAAGCAGTGGGAAAGCATTTTTTTTAAATCTCAAACTCCTTTTGAACAGCAGGTTTATCATGTGATCTTTTCAGTCAGTTGTTTAAGTTGTGATTTTTCTCTGGGAATTAGTTCTTCACCTGAATATTATAAAGAGAGGGGAAAATACCTTCATCCATAAATGGTTTAGGTTGATGTGTGCTGATGTTTCTGTATGTGGCTGCGTATATGAAACAATCTGAGGTGCTGGTGATGTCACAAGAGTGGAAGGGTTTGGACATTCCCTACAACATTGTCACATTTTTATAGAGCTGCAGCTCTGGCCTCACCTATCTAGCATTTCCTGCTGCAAATCAAAAAGTGTTCCCATGTAACTTGCACTGCATTGGCTTTTCAGCTGCTTCAGCTTTCTCTTACCTTAGCTAAGGACAATAGAGCTCTTTGATGCTGCTGTTAATATGGGTTATTCTCTCAAATTTCTTCTTGATAATTCTTCAAATTTAAAACAAATTTACCTATTCTAGTGCCATAATTTTGATGGTTTGCCTGTATTTTATGTGTACAGTCTTTAATTCAAGAGAATTAAACCTTACTAAATGCTATTGACTAGCTGTCATTTGAAAGCAAACTTCAAACATACTGATGCTTTTTAGGGTAGTCTCGTAACACAAAGGCTGTAGTTATTTGTAATAATTACAGAATAAGAAAAAATACCACCTTGAAAGAAGACATGTCCTATATTTATCTTGCTCACAATGAAGACTTTGAAAAAAATAAATAAGGGAGTTAAAAATACCTCGGTTTTTTTGTAGATGGAAGTGAAAATGTGACAGGACTGGACCTCTCAGATTTTCCAGCACTAGCAGACAGAAACAGAAGGGAAGGAAGTGGCAATCCAACTCCATTAATAAACCCTTTAGCTGGAAGGGCACCCTATGGTAAGACCATCCTTTTGAAAGTTCTTTGAATGAAGTTAAATTTGCTTGATTCACCTTTTGCTGTTCATAAGTCAATAGACCATCTTTGCAAAAATGCTAGACATGTGACCTGCTAAGACTCATTTTTAAAAATGAATAATTGATACCTGTGATTGGAGACTCCCTTTCAGAAGTATCAGAATTCTTCTGTTTTAGTTTTACTGTCAGTAGGGATTGTTGGGACTTTTGGTCTGTATGGTATGATTGCTCTGAGCCAGTCCACTCTAGAAATTTCTTAGGTAATAGGTTTTATTCAAATCGCATGTATACAAGAGCTGTTGATGTCTGAGTAGCAAATTGCAGGACTAGAATTTTATCAGTAGAGGTGTTACTGTGTAAAAAGTCATAACCTGTAAACATACTGTAAATTTTTGCTGTTTATTGATAATATTTGCTCTTGTACTGTTCAGTGTCACCCTTATGATGAGCATCAGATTTCAAAAAATAACCTCTAAGCATTAATTGCTATCACTCAGATTCCAAGTATGTGTCATATAATTCTTGCTGTACAGGTTAAAAAATAATAAAAGGAAAAACCTTTAGGTGGAAACAAATCTTATTATTTGGGTCTTGAAAAAATTCAGGTAAGCTTAGGGTGAAGCACAAAACTTTGTTACTGCTTTAGTAGATTTTGATACGCATGTTGCATCAGCTACTGTGAAAAGTTGCTTTAATAACTGTAAGTTATTTTTGTGACACTTGTCAAATTTTGAACCAAAAATAACCTAGTGTTTTCTAACTATAAAATGCTAGTGTTTTTCAGAGATAGCTCCACCTTTAATTGGACAAAATAGATACCACATTATCAAGAGCAAGTAGCCTCATGGATTTGGCATAACCAGGGCCCTCCATGTAAGATAGCTGTGAGAAAGAGTTAAACTTGTTAAACTGAATTGTTAAACACAGGAAAAAAAGTGACTTCCCCAGATAAAGACACTCAAAACTCACACCAAGTATGAGTGGAGGCTTAATACAGCTAGAGGCTTATGTAAGATTTTTGTCCAACATAGAATGGCTTGCGTTGGAAGGAACCTTAAAGACCATCTAGTTCCAGCACAGAGCTTGAATTCGGTATTAAATGGCACAGCAGTATAAAAATATCTGTAATTGCTCTTGTGCTTACACCATTTCCCCATTTTGTGCCAGCATAGCTGTTTGCATGACTGCATGATAAACCACAAAATAAAGTTCTCTGAAGAGCTACCCTGAGCATCTGCTTAGTGCAGCAGATGTGTATGGAGGTAGAAACAATCAAAAAATGAAAATGTGAAATACATTGGCTGTTGTTTTCCAGCACAAAATGTGAAGTACACTTTTGATTGTGGACAATAAAGAGAAGGTTTGAAACAGAGCAGAGATCTACTTTCCTCATTCTTAGTTATTCTGGAAAATTACACTTCAAATAACTTTTAGATGGAATAAGAGTATACATTAAAGTTAATTCATTATCAATTTTATTCATCCAGTGGAAGAAATTATAATAATTCTGGATGAGAAGGCTGAACAGCAGAAACAAGATAAACTCAGTGTTGGCTTTTTTTCTTAAATAAAGAAACTTTGATCGCTAATTCCAGAACACTGAAGAAAGTCACATGTTGTCATCTACTGAACCATTTTAGTCCTATCCATCTACTAAGAATCTTCAAAACATAGGACTTAGACTTCCTTCTGTCTTCTGTTCCTCTAGTGCAGTGTTCTTTGCAACCAAATCACTGTATTATGTCTCATCAAAGTCTAGTTACCCTTGGGTGTGTGCTGTGGTGGCTTGTTTGGTTTGGTTTTAACTGGTATTAAAAAAGAAGTTCCAGTTCAGTTGTCAGAATCCATGTTCCAGTGTGACTGGGCTGCTTTTTTTTACATAAGGCTCAGAGCACTGAGAGTTGCAGGCTAAATGTTTTCAGTTTTCATACTGAAAGTAGGAGTCATTTTTATGTCACAGGCAAGTATTTCATTGTTGACACGTTCTGCTGCAAGTTAGTTGGTTGTCCTTTGAGAATATGTGCTTCTGAAAAGATTATGCAAAAAAATTCTTCATGCACTTAGGGGACAGAGAAAAAATGTACTTTTAAAAGCAGTACATCTTTCATCAGTGGTTTTACCTAAATACAGCTTTAACAATGCCTGTAAAAATTATTTGATTACTTAGATGTGCGAAACAGGTGCAGTGGATGTGTCTGTGAATATAACCTGGAGTGTTATGAGTCTCAGCTCACACTTAAATAAGAGGCTTTAGTCTAATATGCGTGGATGTTTTGAATGAATATGCTTTGTTTTGCTTTATCTGTTTCTTAAGTCATTGCTACACAGCTTGCATGTAATGAAAATGAACAGTAAGCAAGATCAGCAGAAGAAAATATTTTTACGTAACAGTCATTTAATGTTTTTCTTGGTTTCATTTTGATGATAGTTGGAATGGTAACAAAACCAGCAAGTGAGCAGTCCCAGGACTTTTCAATACACAATGAAGATTTTCCAGCATTACCAGGCTCCAGCTACAAAGATCCAACATCGAGTAATGATGACAATAAATCTGTAAGCGAACCTTAAATCTTCTCTTCTTTTCCTTGTTCATAGTTCTTTTGATGATTATATTTTAAAGTGGTCAGTATTCCTATTTGTCAAAAGAGATTTTCAAATTTGACCCCCTAAACTAGTAAGAGATTTTCTATAAGCAGCATTTGAAGTGTAACTAGGTAAATGGAATTTCTCAGCAAGGTTTTTGGTCCAGTTACCCTTCTTGGACGCATCAAAACTTACTTCTGAGAATTGATAATATTTTTTAAGTTTGCAATTTGTAGTGTTTTTTTCTATCACTTGTTGCTCTTTTTTTTTTTTTTTTTTTTTTTTTTTTTTTTTTTTTTTTTTTTTTTTTTTGTTCTGGTGCTTCTTATCTCTAGTAGTAACCTACATGTTATAAGATTTTTCTTCAAAGTTGTCCAGTCCTTTAAAAATTAGGTGGTACAATATCACTTTAAGGTAAAATGCTTAATGGGGATGTGGACTCAGAGGGAACAAGCTCTTTAATAGTGAGCATTGATGACTATATTGTATACTAGTGAGGTACTTAATATTTTAAATATTGGTATCATTATTGTTCACTAGATATATAGCTTAGAGCATAAGATTATGAGTTTTTCCTCTGAAAGATTTGTAATAAAATATGCTATTTTATGCAAACGAAAGGTGAATAAAATATGGATGGCAGAGGACACTTTCCTCTGAGAAGATGTTCTGGTTTCTGATTACTTCTAATTGCAAAAAATGCGTTAATGACAGTGTCATAAATACTGGTGAATAAGTAGTAGACATGACTACAAACTCATGTAAGAACTGAAAAATGAAGTGTTCAAAAAAAAGATCATGAGGAAGTCTGGCTCCCAAGTGTTGTGGGCAGTTTTATCATGAGGAAAATATTCTGATACAGTTAGTCCTGTGTACCGTAAGGAGAGAGAGAGAAAATGTGATTAAATGTTTAACCGTAGACTTGTTATAAAGAGTATTAAAGAGTAAGAAATTATACATATAGCAAATACATTTTGTCAGTATGTAGGTTCCTGGAGAAATAGTCATTTTTTTTGCCAGACATAGTGTGGCATAGTGTTTACATGTCTTTCCTGCTAGCTGCAAATGTGCCAAATATATGTTGCTTGCCCCTGAAATTGGCTTGAGTATTATCTGTTACTGTGTCATGGAGTGTTATGCAGAAGCAAGATTATGGGGAAAATCCATGATGGGGTAAGTTCAAAAGGGCTTCTAGTCACAGGCACTTGGGATTCCACTGTGTATTCCAAGTTGAGTGTAAAATAATTTATTCTTTTAGACTAGAAACTTTTAGCCTATTAATAATTCTCTATGACAGGTATACTCTGAAAAACGGCAAATAGTACGTAAGGTTTTTCAACAGAACTCAGGGGCTTCAGCTTGATGCCATGTATTGGAGTGACTTGATGTACTGGCTTAGAGTGCTTGACTGAAAAGATAGAGACTGAAAAGTCAATAAGTATTTCTGTTTTGGTTCATTTTCATCATACCAACTCTGCAAATTATTTTAATAGAATTTGAGTACATCAGGCAAAACATCGTCCAGCACAGATGGGCCCAAGTTTCCTGGAGATAAAAGTTCAACTACGCAAAACAACAACCAGCAGAAAAAAGGGATCCAGGTGTTACCTGATGGTATGTGTCATTCCACTTTTTCTGCTTTAAGAATTTTGACAGGCATTTAGATCACCTTGTTGATTCCTCCACTTCTTAAAAGGAGAAAATTAATTTCTTCTTCTTGCCCAGGTCGGGTTACCAACATTCCTCAAGGGATGGTGACGGACCAGTTTGGAATGATTGGCTTGTTAACATTCATCAGGGCAGCAGAGACAGATCCAGGAATGGTACATCTTGCATTAGGAAGTGATTTAACAACACTAGGTCTCAATCTCAACTCTCCTGAGTAAGTTTCTGGGTTTTAATCCTATCTACACTTTTGGTTTTATTATGCTGTCATTCATAGTCCATTCACTTGACTATCAAACCCACAAGCTGGTTTGTCAAATAAAATTTGAAAATGTAATGACAGTAAAATAAAATTTTCATAACAAAGAGACTTGTGCTCCAGGGCAAGCTTCCAATAAACCTTTGCTTATTCTCTTAACTTCTCTAGGACTTTCTTCAAGGAATTGACAGTATATTGTTTATAAATGTAATGTATACATTCCTTTTCTAATAATAATATTCCTTGGGCATATCTACGCTTAACTCTTGGCAGTGTAAGGATAAGTTAGATTTATATAGTGTAATAATGAACAGAACTCCTTCAGTGTCAGGCTGCGCTGAAGATTAGTTTAAATGAAGGTGTAGTTTTATAGTTAACTTCCAGTGACTCAGTTCACCTAAGTGAACTAGTTTAGTTCCCTAAGTTTTCTATAGAGGCAGTGGGGAGAAGAGTAGTTAGTGACTGCACTAATGGTAGGAGAAGTGCTTAAGACAGGTGAGATGAATAACCAGCCAACCCAGGATGCCTCTCTTTTTCCACTAGTTACAGAAGGAACTCAGATCAGTTTGGACAAAACTGCTGTCTTTTAGGTGACTGCAATCGTGAGAAAAAATTAATTTTCGGTGCTCTGACTTTCAGCTGAAAATCTCCCACCTTTTTGTTTCATCACAGATTTATATAGTGCTAGTCTTATAGACAGAGTAGTATATGTGTTTTAAGGTTTGCACTTACTGTTATTAAAAATCAAAGACCAGATAGCATGCACACATGGTTCCCATCTTTCATAAATTTATATGGAGCTGCATGTAATCAGGGAAGCTTGATGAATATGGCCATCAAGCAAAGGAAAAATGGCTCCTTATTCTTCTGCTTCTCTTAGCAGCTATGCTGTAAATAACTGTATTTTTAGCATTTAATTACTGTATATAGTGTATTTAGGTTCTTGGATGGAGTGGATAGGATTAACATTTGATGCAGACAGTTCCTATACTATAAAGCTGGTTTTACTTTAAGCCTCAGAAAAGCTTTGCAAACAGCCTATGCAGACCTCAGTGTCTGGCCTGCCATCTTTCCTTTTGTTAAATGTTCTTCACTTGTTCTGTGGATTGTTGTTTAAAAAACTAAAACATACGAAAAGGCAAAATTTTCTGCTGTGTGTGGTAGTTTGGTTGGTAAAAATACTGTGTGATATAAAAACTTAGCACAATAAATGTTCCTTTAGAAACAAAATTTTAGAATTCTGTATATATTGCTAGTGGTTTAAATTACCCCTTCTGTCTCCAGTTTTGAAGAAGAGTAAAATCTTCACGGATTAGTTTTAAAAAGCAATATGCCAGTATAAATTTTTCCTCCCCTTTTAAATTATAAGCTAATAAATCAGAACCCACCAGGTTTATGACAACTATTCCTAGTTAAATTGAAACTCTGCATAATAATACTGGATACCTGAAAAAGGTTGGGACCTCTGGCACCTAACTTGAAGGAAAGATAGATTTAAAAGGAAATCTTGACCCCGTACTTTCCCATGGCAGTTTAAATGCAACCTTGCTCTGCATATTGAAAAGAAAATTAATAAATGTAACTGCTTTAGGAAAGTTTCCTCCTTTCTTCTCATTCCAGCTAGGGATTTGGTTGTGTGATATATCTTTTAGGTTTGCAAAATTTGTTATGGAGGGTTTTTTTCAGTTGGTTGGTTTGGAGGTTAATTTTTATAAACTTATGCTTTCTTTTTTTTCTTCAGAAATCTTTATCCCAAATTTGCATCCCCATGGGCATCATCACCTTGTCGACCTCAAGACATAGGTAAGAGACAGATAACTATTAAATTCAATATTAATATTTGCAAATTTTATTCATTTACATGTCTTAATAGTTGCATCAATTCCGATTCTTTTTTAGACTTCCATGTTCCATCTGAATACTTAACTAACATTCACATTAGGGATAAGGTGAGTACGTGTGTGTGTGTGCGCATGCATTTTTTATTAATTTATTACCAGTAATTTTCTAGATTTTCTTTCAGATAGGTAATGTTCAAAATCAGTCCATTTTGTGCATGTCCTCAGTTTTTCTAGAGGCAGTGTTGTGTTAACAGACTGATTGGACACATCAAGCACCCATTATATCTTACAAAAAGAGAATGGGCATGCAAAAGAATAGCTAAAAAGCACAGTATGTTTTTAAGAGTTTGCCCTTCATGTGAAGTTGAAGGTTTTTGTGATATAATTCAAATGTCAAATTAAATGGAGGTATTTCTTCTTGAGAAAAGCTCAGAATTGTGTTCTCATTTATCTGTTGCATTCCATACCTACATGAAAAGGGATTTTTTGAGATATATTTTCTGTCAACTGTTTGTAGGGATCATTGAAAAATAGCATAAGAAATTTTACTTAAAAGGATGTGAAGGGAGCAAATACATGCAGAAGTTGTTTTTTTGTGTTTTTCAAATAAATTAAGCAGATGGGAATGCACAGATAACAGGGAGAAAATTCTGTCTTGCCGGTTTGTTACATCTGTATTTTTCTATTGTATCCTTTAACTTGGAAAGGTTAACTAAAAGTGAAGAAAAATTGATTGTTTTAATAATTATTACTCATGTTGTATTATAATATCATTTTCAACACACTTAGAATGGAAGGATGGAAGTTCTGGATGTATCCTTGTGTTAAGTGGGGTAGTGTGTTGAAACATTTATCTTTCGTGATTTTTCATCCTCGTTTTCTTCAATCTTTTGCAGCTGGCTGCAATAAAACTTGGCCGATATGGAGAAGATCTCCTGTTTTATCTCTATTACATGAATGGAGGAGATGTATTACAGCTATTAGCAGCAGTAGAGCTGTACGTTCAAACTACTTTGTCGGTCTTATATGAGTTAATCTATTGCGATAATGAAATGGCAGATGTTAAAAAAAAAACAACAAAAAATGGACCACCCAAACAAGTCAGACATTGAAAGCGAGACGCTTAGTCAGTCTTGAACTGTATATCTTTTTTTCAAGATCCCTCCTCCAACCTTGGTGTCATTTTGTACAGTTTTTTTACATTTGTATAGTGGAAATCAAAAGCCCATCTTATGTATTTTGCATTATGAAGCACTGTGGAACAAATGGCAGGTGCCAGTCATTGAAACTGTAACTTACCTGTCATCAACAAAATAAGAACCAGTAAATATTCGTAAAAAAAGTTTGTTGTTAGAACCTACTAGATTTGAAGTTTCAAATTCATGTGTTTTGAGGTGTAATAACTGTATGGAAGAGGTATGAAATCACAGGTTTAACCATGTCGTAGAAATTCGGTTTGGGATTTGAATGCGTTGTACAGTTCTGATTGAAACCTTTAAAGTTAGTTTATTAAGTCAATTTCAGATAATTAACACTAAGAATTATTTTTCCTTTCTATTACAAATGAAAGATTTAACCGGGATTGGAGATACCACAAAGAAGAACGAGTATGGATCACCAGGGCACCCGGCATGGAGCCAACAATGAAAACCAATACGTATGAGAGGGGAACATATTACTTCTTTGACTGTCTTAACTGGAGGAAAGTAGCTAAGGTATCTCTTTTCTGTTATGTAGATATTTTAGGTCTGTCAGCTGTGTACTTTTACAAAGGCAAGAGTAAAACACAGAAATCTTCACAAAAGTCTCAAGCTTTTAGATCTCTTGTTATTTAGGTTCATTTCCTTAATTTCTGATGTCTGAGAGAAAATAGGTTGTCTGAAACACTGGCTTGCTTGTGGAAAATAAGGAGCTGTCTCTTATTTCCAGTTTTCTTTGGGAGTTAGAAGGACATAAGATTTCTTTTAGGAGTTTTGTTAAAATTGAAAGTGTTTCCCAACAGCTCTTCCCTTCATAGAGCTGAAAAAGGAAAACCGTTATTTGGCATTTTAGAAGTTTTACTTGCAAACATTTTATTACTTTGCTTTAGAAAATTAAATAGGATGCTACCACACCTTACTTAGGAATTTAAAATGGACGTAAGATGGGTGCAGGGAATGCTTTTTAGTTTTTGGGTACCAGCTCTCCTTAACCATGTCTAGGAATTCCATGCTCTGTTGTTTGAAAATGAGAGTTCTTCTAAATAAATATCTTCTTCTGAGGAGGAAGCGTATTCCCATGATGCTTGTTTTCCATACTGTAGACCAAGAGGCACTAAAAAATCAGAAAGCTATATAGCTTTTTCCTTCCCAACTGTCATAATCTCCTTGTCCCATTTTGTCCATTAATAGTGTCAGTAATGTTCTATGTCAGACCATCTGTAGACACTGTATCACACTCTTCTCTAAAAAAACAACAGATCAAATCAAATTAACCTTGAAGCCTTGAACTCAACAAATGTGATTCCAGTATGTTGTAACTATATTTTGTGGTTCCACGTGCTTAGGTATTTTATAGAATAAGAATCTTTTCACCTGCAGCCCAACTTAAGAATTGTTTGCTGAAAAGGCATTTCATGTCTGTGGGCAAGTTGTATCTATACACTTGGAGATTATGGAACATTGCATGAAATAGTTACATGTCTGTTGATGTGTAAACATCCATTTTAAAGAGAATAAAGTTCAGTGTCCTCCTCTATCTATACAGCAGTTTGCCATCTAGATGTCAACTAGATACATGCTATTTTTATTTCCTCCCCCACTGCTTCCACCCAGTTATTTTACCTAGTTTGTGTAAATTCCCCTCAGGAATTAACATTCCAGCTGCCCTGAAGGATAAGGGAGGTCCTTTAGTTCAATTGCACGAGTGACTCGTTGCCTCTGCTGCCACAGGAAAGCCCAAGAATCTCAAACTGACAGTTTTAATGGCGAGCCCTGCTTTTATGGTTTTTCCTAAGTGCAAGGTAATTCCAAAACTTCTAAACAAAAGCACCACTCCTCAAAAAGAGAGCCCAAACAAAAGGAAAGTTTTTGTTTCTACTTGAATTACCCATTTGCTGCATGGTATACCTTCCTTAGGTTCCCCAGGATGCTGTTTAAAGCTATTTCATTATTGCCTAAGAACATCAGAGGGGAAGTAATTACCTTTTGAAAGGATAGATTTGATTTCTGGAGTCAACTGAATGTGTTTTGTTTATTTACGAGCAACAAGCCTCATGAAGTGTCACATATCAATGGAATTGTGGTTTTGGCTTGTGTGGACACACATTTCTTTTTCTAGGAGGAAGTGGTTCCCATTGTATAAGGATAGTGACCTCTTCAGTGTCTCCTTTTTCTACCTGTAGTAAATGTATGCAGCTGCTAGTTGATGCTTAGCATTATTTTTTTAGACAGTATTGTCTCTATTTGGAATCCTGAGTGCTATTCTGAAACTCAGGATCCAGTGTTTGAGTGATGTACACTCCATCCTCCTGTTAGGCATTCCTGAGATACTGGAGAGATAGGAGCACTACTGTTTTCTGAATGGTTTTTCACAAGATCTCCATAGATTGTCTTCTTTTTATTTGCATGATGGAAATAATTCCCGCAACATTAAGAAGCAATTGATAGCTAGGAAGGAAAGGACAGTATTTTCTAAAGTTTTGCACTTGCAGTGGTATTGCAACGAGGAATATGATTATTTATTCTTCCCCAATGTCCATAAGAAGCAATAATATCTTTTCTTCTAGGCTTGTGTATTCCATAATGTAAAAATGGAACTGGAATATTATTTTGAAATTTTTATTTAACTTTGAGCAGGAAAGTTGAGCACTGATCACAGGAAGCTAGAGAATTATTTTTGGAAAAATTGGGATTTTTGTTGCATGGTAAAGGAGTTGTATACTAGAAATAATTCTGTGACATTTTCACCTTTGATAAATAAATAAGAACTTAGGTGCATGTTGTGTGATCTTAGCTTTCCATGGTAATGTTGTTACCTCTGGTATTAATTTCTGGAGTGGACATTTCCTCTGAGGAAGACTGATACTGTCATCCTAACAAGGACAACAATATTTGATAACACTGTGTTGCCTGGGATGCAAAGAAAAGTATGGCCAAGTAATTTTCTTCTAACAAATGCAGAAGTAATTAATAAATATTTCAGGAAACTAGACCTGTAAAGAGCTGGAAAAAAAAAGAATTTTGATAAATTGCAGTCTCTTATTAAAACGGTTACATTATTAGTGGATGCTGGGAACATCGCTTCCTTAGAAGGCCACAATAATAATTGCTGCTGAACAGTTTCACTAGTCCCCTTTTGAAGCAGGCATACAGGAATACTTGCTCATAAACTACTCTCTCATATGTGCATATTCAATTATTTTTCAAGGTGCTTTATAAACGTGGTTCTTGTTCTAGTGTATATGCTCAAATATTAGGGCAGCGCATGCTCTAATGTGTTGTGCTTTGGAGATGTAATGTATTTTGCATTATAAGCTTATGTATTTATTGTCCCTATTTTAAATTCCACTGCAGTGTGAAATACTGCTGCAGTGAAACACAGCAGTTTACTTTAGATAACATGACTAAATCTTAAGACTTAGGCTTATAAAAACATAAACCAGTTGTGATTTAGTAGATTAAGGGTTCTGGATTGGTTTTAACAAGGGTAAAGAAGGCTGAATAACTTCTTTCAAGAAAAATCAAATAATATATTTATTTATTTTTTATTAAACTATAGGCACTACTTTTATATTCTTAATAGATAATAGACTGAAGAAGGAAATTCAACAAAATAGCTGAGTGATGAGAATTTCTAAACTATTAGGAAATAAAATCAAATTGATTCTGTTTTGACACATGGTAGTAAAAAGTGAAAAAGAAATTATAAACTTCAAAATCACTTTAAATGCCAAGTAAAAAGCAGAAAAACTCTCATTACAGATGTTTGTTACATGGTTTTTCAGCCTAGGGCATGTGGAAAATATGCTGAGGTTAAAGACGCTGATTATTTTTCACTGAGGTTTTGGCTATAGTTTGCTGCTGTTGAGACACGAGAGAGGAAGCTAAATAACTCTGGCACCAAAAGTACTTTCTACAGTTGCACGTTTACTGAAATCCTGACTTAAGTTGTCTGAAGTAAGCTGCTTGAATTTCTCCTTCTTACTTTTCAGTAAGAAGAATTAATTTAAATATAGGATTATAAAACTTTTTTACATTGATGTTATATTTCTAAAACATAGAATTCTTTATGGAAAAGAAAATTAAATTCTTATTTGCTTGTCCGGGTTGCTGTCTAGATGAAATTATTTCCTATCCTGTCAAGAGCAGTATTAATTGAGATAGTTTCATAATTACCAGAAAGTTAAATTTATTGTTTCAGTGAAGATGTGGCATAGTATTTCAGCTCAACCCCTAAACTGGGCCTTTACATCCATCTTTAAGTCAGTTTAAATGCTGCTTTTAACTTCTGTTTGGAATTTTTAAGCTAGCTGTGGGATTTCTACCCTCTGCTCTCATGGATTTACACAATCCAGAATATTTTGTCCTCAGGATGCTATTGTGCGAACTTGTTTGTTTAGTTTTACTCTGTAACTGCTATGGATCATCCCTAAGCAATCCTCTCCTGCCTTAAGTATCCTTGCCTGTTACATGTACAGACTGATGTAACTTTGCTATCAAAGCAAGTTTTCAGGGTGACATGAGAAGTGATTAACTTCTTTGCATAGAACAATTTATTTAGTGTCACACATGCTGTACGTTTTCACACACATTCAGTATTCATTATTCCTAGTTAATAAAGAATATTTAAGTATTAATCATTACCTCCATGTGGAGAAGAAAGTAATTTAACACATTTATCAATGGATAAATGGAATTTTTTAACATCTTATTTATAGCTGTTTATGTTAAATATAATACTACTGCTGCTGTTGGCATCCTAAATCACAGTGGCAAAAGCAAAAACATAAAGTATGCCTGTAATGTAAGTATTTTCCCCTGTGTAATAAATAATTGGTTTTTTAGTTTCCAGAAATACTGATCAATGAATTCTTTTTTAGGTATTGTCAGCTAGAACTTCAGTTGTTCATATGCTACCGAATATTGAATTTGAGCATTACTGACACTGGGATGCAAATCAAGAAGGCTGTTTTAAGCCTGTTTATTTTAGCAGTTAATGGCAGTTTGAAGTATGAACTCACGTACTTCCAGAGAAAATCTGATAGGGAAACATACTCCTTCTGAAGGAGGGGCTTCCAGTTTGTGAGACACAAAGGGTTGCATAGCCCCCTGAGAATTTATTCCAGACACCTTGTTTGCAGCTCTCACTGCCAACAGGGGCTCACAACAACCTTAGGTTTGGAAACCCCTTTTTTAGGATACTGATACTGTCTGCTTTCTGATATTTACTGTATCTTACCAGTTTAAGTAGCAATTTTCCATGGGTAGTTTTGAAGGCATTTCAGAGCTTGTGGAAGTTCAGTTAACTGATTGAAGCTGAACATAGATTGATAGTATCTGCAGACTCTTCCATGATTATGTGCAAGATAGAAGCTTTTCCAACCATGAAAGGTAGAGAAAGCTTGAGTGGTATCTTTTCTATTATAAAATGACTGCAGAATTACTGGAGATCATAGAATCATAGAATGGTTTGGGTTAGAAGAAACATAAAAGACCATCTAGTTCAATCTCTCTACCATGGACAAGAACACCTTCCACTAGAAAGCCCTATCTAACCTGGTCTTAAACGCTTCCAGGGATGGGGTGGCCACAACTTCCCTGGGTAGCCTGTTCCAGTGCCTCGCCACCCTCATAGTAAAGAATTTATTTCTAATACCCAGTCTAAAATGCTGCCCTTCTTCAGCTTAAAGCTACTCCCCCTTGTCCTATCACTACATGCCCTTCCAAAAAGTCCCTCTTCACCCTTCCTGTAGCCCCCGTAAGATCCACCCAACCTAATCCAGCCTTTGACACCAAAGTCATGTATGGACTTGTAGCCCTTGATCTTGCTTCATTCCCAAGAGGGGAGCAGCATCTCTTCAGTCTCAGCACGTGTGTGATCTGCACAAAAGGAGAACGTACACCAACTGGCATGCCGTTTTTTTAGGAATGCCAGAAGCAATTCACTTGAGTATATATGACCTAAAAAAATCCAAACAAACACACCACCTAAATAAATAATGCCCAAAACCAACCAAACAAAAAACCCCCCAAAAAATCTTTGGTTGGAGTAAAGAGCCAGGAACTAGAAATGAAACAGATGTGCAACATTTCAGTGCAGATGGCTGTAACCTCACATAGGTTTTGCTGGGGTTTTCCAGTTTTAGGGACAGTATGCTCAGGAGAGTGCAGAATGCTTCACATTTTCCACTACTTTGTTTCCTTACCATGCTGAATGTTTTTTCTATGCTGAATGGGCCTTGTTTTGCCTTGAAAGAAAAAAGGTCTGGGAGCTGGATTTCCTAGATTTTATTTCTGTTCTTGCATTAATTTAGTACAGACTTACATGTACTGAAATATTATACTATTTAATCACTTTAGAGATTGTTCTAAAATAATCTCTTCATTACTTGTGTGTTTTCATCTCTGCGTGAAAATAGTGGGCTAGGTTTGCTTTGCAGATACAGATGATATTCTGCTGAGATTCTCCACCAAGTTAGATAAAAGAAATTGCTGTGCATGTCCAAAGTTGTTGAATTACCAAGAAGTACCCCTAAAGAACAGTTCTGAAACTTCTGCTTACCGTGTTTCTTGAATAAAGAAAAAATAGGGATGGGGCTTAGTTAAACTGCTATAGGGTCTGAAAAATCCAAGATTTTAGGTTTGGTGGGTCTGGGGCTTAAATATGAGTATGAAATGTGGAGGAATGTTTTGATAAATTTTTGGCTTAAGTGGGTCTCAATGCTTTGTGCATGGACATTTTCACAGAATCATTTAGGTTAGAAAAGATCAAATCCGAACTTTTACTGACCACCACCATGTAAAACAGACCTTAGCAATAAGTCCAGTTGTTTCTTGAACACCTCGATGATGTCCAACCTGAACCTCCCCTGGTGCATCAGGAACCTATTTGGTCTGGTAGTATGACACAAAAATATTCCCAAACTTTAGTTCATCCAGAATAAGCCTCTGTACTCCTGACACGTTGAAAGACAGATTTTGTTTATAATTCAGCTCATGCTGTGATTGTGTATTTGTAGTTTTTTTATGTGCATATATAAAATTGCTTGAGATTGTGATAAGGGTTCTGAGGGTCATGTAGCATTCACAGGAATAGGAGAGCCTACATGTTGCAGGTGTAATGGCTTAGGATTGTTGTAATTTACTACTTTTTTTCTCCTTAAAATATGGAATTCAAGATAGCCAAGTCACATGGTTTTGCCTTAGGATAAATTAGAACTTGACCTCTGTTTTTGTGTTTTTCAAGTATGACTGATAAACCAGGTCTTGACAGGTAACTGATAACATTGTTTTATTTTGGTTTGTCTTTTTTTTTTTTTTTTTTTTTTTTTTAAACTGTAGGAGTTCCACCTGGAATATGACAAATTAGAAGAAAGGCCTCATCTGCCATCAACCTTCAACTACAACCCTGCTCAGCAAGCCTTCTAAAGACTTCCCTTTTCTTGGGGTATGGCTGTCTCAGCACAATACTCAACATAACTGCAGAACTGATGTGGCTCAGGCATCCTGGTTTTAATTCCTTGAGGATCTGGCAATTGGCTCATGCGAAGGGTCACCATTTGAGGTCCTGCCTTACTAATTATGTGCTGCCCAACAACTAAATTTGTAATTGTTTTTCTTTAGTTTGAGCAGGGTCTGAATTTCTGTTTTTGTTTTCTTTTTTGCCAGCAGACAAGCTTGGGTCTGTAAAGACAAGCGAGTACACTGACAAAAGTTTACCACTTAGTTTTCCAAAATGTAAAAACAAAAAAAAAGAAAAAAGACAAAAAATTAGACAACAAAATTTGCATTGTTCATTGTAGCACTATTGGTAATAAAAAATGTTTGTGCATTTTTATGTGAAGATCCTTCTCGTATTTCATTTGGAAAGATGAGCAAGGTTTGCTTCCTTCATTTTACTTCCCCTTCTGTTTTTGAAAGGCAGTTTTCGCCAAGCTTAATGCAAGAATATCTGACTGTTTAGAAGAAAGATATTGCCACAGTCTCTGGTTAGTTTCCAGAGTTGTGTATTACTGAGCTTCATCTTTCCAGAATGAGCAAAACACTGTCCAGTCTTTGTTACGATTTTGTAATAAATGTGTACATTTTTTTTAAATTTTTGGACATCACATGAATAAAGGTATGTATGTACGAATGTGTATATATTATATATATGACATCTATTTTGGAAAATGTTTGCCCTGCTGTACCTCATTTTTAGGAGGTGTGCATGGATGCAATATATGAAAACGGGACATTCTGGAACTGCTGGTCAGGGGACTACTTTGTCGCCCTGTGCACTAAAGGGCCAGATTTTCAGCAGCCAAGGACATCCATACCCAAGTGAATGTGATGGGACTTAAAGAAGTGAACTGAGACAATTCACTCTGGCTGTTTGAACAGCAGCGTTTCATAGGAAGAGAAAAAAAAAAAGATCAATCTTGTATTTTCTGACCACATAAAGGCTTCTTCTCTTTGTAATAAAGTAGAAAAGCTCTCCTCACTGCAGTGTTGACTTTGATTTGAGATTGTGAAATTATTTCTTCAACAATGAAAAATGGAAAAAAAAAATTGAAGTATTAAAACTATCAAGCTGTACAGTGGTTAAGACACTTGAAGAGTCTTTTTGCTGCTGACAAGTAAATTTATGAAAATTTCATATTCTTTTCCACAGTAAAGATTCCACAGCCAAAAACTTTGGTTAACCTTGGTTTCAGATCCCCTCTATAATAGCAAATAATTTTTAGAAAGATGGGTGGGTACCATGCCAAATGATAGAAAGATGTTTCAAGAATTTGTCACTTGGGAGAAGCTTGGGTTAGAACTGATCACAGCTTAGTTCCATGTTGATGTTTTCCTACTTAAAACAGAAATAAATTTCATTTGATGATGACTATTACTTGAACTTCCAGATACAAATAAATGTGAACATGTACTGGTTCTGAAAACTGTAACTGTTCTGAGCGGAGAAAGAAAAACCTGAACTGTTGGGATGGTTTTCTTTTTCTAGATATGATTGCCACTTCTCATTGAGTTGCCTCTGGTTGTGCAGATCATTGAAAAATACCTGAAATTACCAAAGCAAGAAAAGACATGTTAGTGAATCCTGGGATTTAGTTTTTCCATTTTGACCCATTTTTCTGTGTAGTGCAAAAGCAGCTTGTTTGCATGTATTGAATTATGCTTAGAAATTGAACCAATAGTGGCCTTGCTGTGGTTCTGTATCAGGTGTATGGTGAATCTTAAATTCTGAACTTTTTTTAACATCTATTTTAAGATAGTAAACATAAAAATATAAGCCTGTTGATTATATATTTTTTTCTATTATTAAAGTAATGTTTTCCCAGCCTGAAAGAAGAGAATGGTTATAATCCATATAACTAACACAGCTGAAAAAGATGGTGGCTTTTTCTCAAACCAAAGCAGATTCAAACATGTATTTGATTATTTAAACATAAATTTATAAATTTTAAGGATGATAATTTTCCAAAAGCATAATGTTGCCTTCACAATTAATGTAATATTTTTTTACTGTCAGAGGTTCACTATAACTTTTTTTTTTTTTTTTTTTTTTTTGTGAGGATTCCTGAAGTGGTATTTCCTTCTTCAAATCAAGTTATTATTTCTCATGTTCATGGAAATTAACAACATATGGTAAAGGAAGCAAGACCAATTACGTTAAAATACTAAATTACCTGTGACACTTTAAAAACAATTAAGCTGGAATTGGGAACCTAAATTCTCCCAAAAAATACTTGATGATACAGTTGTATTCACCTGCCCAGTCTTTCAAAGATGTGAAATGCCTGATTTTGGGAAACTTCTCACCTGTGAGCCTGGAACTGGTGCTTTGCTTCTTCCACATGGAAGAACAGTCTGGCTCTTGTTTACCATTTAAATAAGCATATATGGAGACTTTAAAATCTGCAACTTAATTTCATATTACACTCTGGGTTGAAGCAAGAGAAACAGATATAAACAGAAAACAAGGTGTAAGATTGAAACCACTTCTTAACTGTACCATATTAATTTTAAAAATTGAAAAAGTATACTTTTTTTCACTGAAAGGAAGAAAACCTCAGCCCTCACTCATGTAGCAAATGGGTGACTGAATTGCCCTGTAGATTTTCAGACCAACAGTTACGGTCTGAGGCTTAGTTAATATGTTTTTACATTCCACTAACACTATAAATAGGAAGTACTAGAATACTGTTTTTAAAATACCTTTATTTGAAGTGGGTGTTCTTCCCCCATAACTAGTTTTGTACAACAGTGTGGAAGGTAAGTTCTGAGTAGAAAACACAGTGTTCTTGGGAAGAAGTAGAAGTATTCCTATTTCTGGCCTGTCCAACATGCACTCATAGTCCTTATTGCATATTATTTACAAAGTTTTATTGAATAGTTAACTCCACTTTATCTGCAAATCACGATCTTCAACTTCCAGGGCTAACTTAAGTTTCACTGATTTGATTACACCTGGTATTGCAGAAAACACTCCGTATTGTCACAAGTATTACTCAAACCACCCTGCTTGTGGAAAAATCAAGGGTACCAGAGAGTCAGGAAGGAAAGTGTTAAGGAGGCTCCACTGGGGTGTTTAAAAATGAACAAACAAAAAACCCCACCCAGCACTCAATCTCCTCCACCTTAGTGCCTGGTGCCACAAATACGTAAGCATGTGAGAACCTTCATGGGCTTGATTAATCTAATTGAAGACCCAAGTAATCCAGGGAAGCCTGCAAATACTCACATGGGTGAAAATATTTTCACCTGACTGTGACCTTCCATGAAGTGTCAGCTGCACCTGTGTTGGGATTCATGACTGACCACGCCACTCCCTCATGGCTGTGACATTTCTACACTACAAAGATGTATGATCGTATCACTTGGCTGCATGGTGTGTCTGAAATCCTCTGTCTCCAAGCCAGTACTTCTTGTACTGGTCTGTTTCCGTTTTAGTTTCCATGAAAAAAGGGAGAATGTACCCAAATGTGAGTTTGTGTATTATAGTCGAATGCAAGATTCTTGCAGAGTCTTGAGGGACTAGTTCTGTTGACCATGAAGAGACCAGAAACATTCTTTGGCATGACCTAGGCAGTGCTGGGAAACAGTGGTCTGTGGGGCCATCAGCTTGGTCCTGAGTGGCTCCTAGGTGGCCATGGCTATGGAAGAAGGCTGTCTATCTTTTAAATAATACTGTTTAAAGTTAGTAGTCACTGAAAAGAAACTTCCCCCTTCCCCCCCCCCCCCCCCCCCCCCCCCCCCCTTTACCCCTCAAATCCTGGTCACTTCTAATTGAAAATACTTCCTTGGCTGGACATTGAATGAAACGGAAAAATTGCTATCTGTCACATTTAAGAAAAGCCTGTAAATGCACAGCTGCCATCCTAAGCATGGGATAGCCAGACAGTGCTTTTAGTTTAAGATCCTAAATATAACAATTGCCATTAAAGCCAAATTTTGGGGTGTGCTTAGTTTTCAAGTTCCTCTTCATTGTGTCCCTCAAAATTTGCCACTGCCCAAAATGAATGGTAGTAGAAGTTGAATTCTGGTATGCAGATTCTAGTCTGGATTGACAGCTGATGCTCTTATTTTCATATATGGTATGTGAATTAAGTTTTTGTTTATGGTAAGCATGTGTGCTTTCATTTCCATAAATCTGAAAGCTTCCAGTACATTAAAAAGACCTGAGGAAATGCAGCTGAATAACTTAATTTGAAATTTTGGCTTTGTTTCAGTTGCTTTACCACTTAAACCACTTTACTGTTAGAGGTAAACTTTATTTTTTTAAAAATAATATTAACGCACAATTAACAGTAATTTTGACTGTTACTGATTCAGCTTACTTCTGCATTAACACTGCTAACCAAGGTTGGGTATTATTTTTCTAGGCTTCAGTTTCTCATTTGCATTTCATACTGTCTTCTTGGTATTAATGATCTAATATATGTGGGTATCTCTGAGGTTTTTACTGCTGAAACAACCAAAATAATTTTCTGTAAAATCACCTTTTTGAACTTCCTCTGGTTTGGCCAACAATCCAGTGAAGTAGCTGGTTTTCATGACTGGACCATCCTGCACCAGCTGTAAACAGTCCTGAGGAGGAGTGAGAGGAAGGCTGCTGTGGTGCAGGCATCGATGAACCTCTGGAAACCCTTCAGTTCTCTGAGCTCTTATTCTCGACTTAATGGTTGGTTTGGTTGTTCCAGAGATCTCTCTTCCCTTGGAAGGCCAGTTTACTTTCTGGTGGGCAACACAGTATTGTTTTTTAAGAGGCATTCTGTTGTTTATATAGACATTTGATTTTGGAGAAGGCAGTTCGTCACTGGCACTTTCCTGGAAGAGGTGCAGTCGGCATCCCACGGACCAGCACTAGGCGTGTGCAGCAGGGGGGTGTGAGCCCAGTCCCAATGAGTGTCCCGGGTGGGTGTGGTGGCAGAGCTGCGCTGTGGCTGCCCAGCCTCCAGGTGCCTGACCAAGGCAGAGGTGTTCTCAACAGTGGCCATACCAGGTAGGTCAGCTGCAGCTGGCCACAGGTAAGGCTGTCCCTTGGCTATGGGGCAAGGAAGGGCTCAAAAGAACAGGCAGCAACCTGTTCTGCAGCTGAGATTTTCATGCAGACATTGAACTTTGTATTCCAGCTTTCTCAGCCCTGGTGCCTCCTGGTGCAGCCTGTGGTCCTTGAGCCAGCATCCCTACTCCTGCCCTCAGCCGATGACAGCAGAGCTAGAATCTTCACAACAGGCTTCCTTTACTCTGCTGCAATGATCAGGCATTGATCATTTTTCCCTTCCAACTGATCCAAACACATCTTGAGTCTTGACTGAGTCATTTGTGCAGAAGTTCAAAATCTATGAGATCGCCTGGTGAATGCCAGGGACTATTCCTAGTTAAAATAAAGCATCTCCCCAGCTGTGGATGGTGGAGGGATTGGATGCACACAGGCGGACTAACTCAAGGTTGCTCTGTCACCCAGTGAACTGTTACCTTAATTTCCGTCTGCCAGCACTTTATGTACAAGGGATTGCAGGGAGTTGAACCAAGTATGGAAGGCCAGCTGTTCAGGAGGTAAGACAGAAAGAAGCTACAACTCATTTACACTGAGAAAGCAGAGCTGGAGCTATCCTTTCAGGTGGTCAATCAGCCTGATTATAACTTTATATTACGAAAACCCCATGCAACAAGCCTCCACCATTAGAGACTGCTGTCACCACAAGTGCTGGCAGCAAAACCTGTTGATGGAAATGGATGAACAGGGCCAAGGACTAAGCAAGATGTGTTCAGTTTCTAGTATATACACCTATGGCAGGTTTAAGTAAAAAACCCATAATCCCAGGCTCAGAGCTGGCACACTTCTTCAGAAACCCTTTGGTATTCAGGGCAGGCTACTGCAAAGCAGCTGGCCTGAGGATTGTGGTAGTGCACTTGTGCAAGCAAGGACAATATTTGCATCCATCTATATTCATGGCACATTGTGGGCTCTTAGTAGCCTTCCTGCCAAACCTTGCTCAATAGTCCATTTGGAGAACCTATGGATCAGCTTCATTTATAAAACTTGACGTTGCACTATTCAGTGGGAAAGTGATTGAAAAAGGAAAGAGCTATTTCCCAAACATTTTCTGTGTTTCTATACCTTCTTGTCTGCTGTGTCATCAAGTTCAGCTGTCAGCTCTGAGGGTCACATTTTGTGCTACCAATTGCCTGTGATAAAGACAGAATACAAATATAAGTATTGCTTTTGGTACTTTGGCACTGAAGAGCTTGTTGTGTTGCCACACTGGGAAATGCTGGGTAATAACCAAATTTTATTTGCCAAATAAATATCTTTTCTTGAATCAGCTGCTTTTCTTGCAAACCTGCTTGGAAGAGAGCACTTCTTAGGGTGAACCTTCAAAGGTCAGTACCTTCCTGTTCAAAGCAATTCCTCTGTGTGATAGCTATCATCTTGCTTATCTGTTACCACTTGTCCCTGCTGCGCAGATGCTGGTTTTGGAGCTGAAAACTTTACCCTGCACCCCAAAAAAGTTAACATCTTGCCAATTCCCATTATGTCTCTTCTCAATTAATAAGGTGAAAATAGAAGCTGCCTTCTCACTTGTAGATATTTAATTTCTTTAATTACAGACCCGTTTCCTCCTCCATGCACAGAGACTTTGCAGATTTGATGCCTGGGGGTACTAAACAGGACTTCACACAAGACTTCTCCAGGACTTAACTGAGCCAGTGGTGAGACGTTGCCTTAAAGGGGGGCCACAGTGCACCCACAGGACCCCACCCACCCTCTTTCAGATATTGTACATTGCATGATGGTACCCTGTATTAATCCGGACTAGCCCTCCGCACAGCAAATCTCCGGGGTTAGATAATCCGTTTGCAAGCTGTCCCTTTCCACCCCCGGAGGGCCCTGAATTAGGTCAGACGGGATTAAATTTGCATTTTATTTATTTATAATTTTTTTTCGTGCTGGTTACACGCACAGTCAGCCTCGGAGGAGGCGGGGAGGGAGGCGGGGAGCGGCGGGAGCTTTAGCCGATGGCAGTGGCCGGTGCCCGGCGGCGGATGCCAGCGGCAGCCGTGCGATGGCGAGGAGCCGGGCGGCTTACGAGTACACAGAGGCGGAGGACAAGAGCATGCGGCTGGGTTTCCTCCTCATCGCCGCCGGCTTGCTTTCCCTCTTGGGTCTGGGTTGTTGCTGGCTTCGCCCGGCGCTGCAGGAGCGGGGCGGCGGCGGCTCCGCCAACTGCACGGTGCTGGCGGTGCGGCAGCTGGGGGAGCGCTTCGCCTGCACCTTCTCCTGCGGGGCCGCCTGCCGCGGCACCGCCCGCTACCCCTGCCTGCAGGTCCTGGTCCGCACCTCCCGCTCCTCCGCACCCGCCCTGCTCCATGAGGACGAGCGGCAGCTGCGCACCAACCCCAAGGTGAGACCCGCGGACGCCTCCTCTCCCAAAATGCGGGGCGGTGGTCCCGCCGCGGTCGGTGCCCTTTCACCGCTCCTGGCGCTCGCCCTCTGCTCGGTGCGGGGGGTTCTCTTTCGGGAAGTGGGGGAGCATCCGTCCCAAATGCCGCTCAGCAAAAAGTAGAATATCTCTATAGTGTATATCTGTATATCTATAAACATACTGTACATGGTGCATCTATATTTATATGTTGTGTATATATGTGTGTGTGTATATATACTTATATATATATATAAACACACACATATATATACAGCGTCTCAGGGAAGGTTTAGGCTCAATACTAGGAAAAGGTTCTTCCTTTCCCCAGAGGGTGGCTGAATACTGGAACAGGCTCCCCAGGGAAGTGGGGAGCACAGCACAAAGCCTGACAGAGTTCAAGAAGCGTTCGCTCTCAAACACATGGTGTGACTCTTGGGGCTGTGTTGTGCAGGACCAGGAGTTGGCCTCGATCCTAGTGGGTGCCTTCCGATTCGGGATATTTTGTCATTCTATATAGCACAGTATAACGTACTGTGTATAATGTATAGTGTATTATATAGTGTATTACACTGTACTATATACTATACTTAGTATGATACATGCACACAGATTCACACAGACACTCACACTCCCACACTTCACGGCCAGCCCCATTCCCAGCCCGTCCCGCCGGCGCCCGGAGCGCAGGGAGAGCAGCGGAGGCTCCGCTGCCGTTCCCCGCCGGAGCCCCGGGACAGCGGCCAGGAGACGAGGAGAACTCCTGCTGCGGGCGGGGAGGTGTGTGCGCTCGGACAGCGCCCGGTGCCGTTGCAGCGCGCGTCCCGGAGGGTGGGCGCTTCCCTGTGCCTTTCCCCGAAGCGCACGGAGAAATGTTAACGGAGCCGCTGCTGGCGGGGAGCTGGGGAAGGGGCTGAGCCAAAATAGGAGTTTTCTCCGTGAAATTTTGATTCTTAAATTCCTCCATCACCCACACGAAAAAGGACCAAATGAAGAATTCGTGGAAGTTGCATCTTCCAGCAGACTGGGGAAGTCTGAAAGCAGCGTGTGATTTGTGCTTTCTCTTTCTTTTAAGGCAGTTTTTCTGCCTTCTCTTCCTTTTTATGCTGGCCTTGACAGCACACATCTGAGTGGAGATCTTATTAAGTAGTTTGAAGAAGAAGAAGAAGAAAAAAAATTGTTGCAATCCTCCTGCTGCTGAAAAAACTTGAAATTGGGAGTGTACTGGAGAAGGAAATTTCAGCTCTTTGACCAGGATGTGGATATAACATAGTGCCAAGGGCCATGCTAAACATGATGCAGGGCTCTGTTTGCAGGGGCTGGGAAGCATGATTGGCTGTCCAGTTGGGATGTGCAGCCTCACATCTCCTCAGACATTCTTGTGCTGGTGTGCTCTGTCCCTTGGAAGGCAGGTTAAGTTTCACACTCAGGGTTTGAGGGTTGCTTTTTTCCCCTTGGCAGCTTGGAAAGGTGGTTGGGGTAAAAATCAGCACAGTAAGTAGCAGGATGGTAAATCTGACAGGATTTGGATTAAATTGTTGGCACTGCTCAGAAGTGATGAATGATTGGAGCTGCAGTGCTGGATGGATCCTGATTGCAAAGCAGAGGGTGCAGCATGGCTCACCCCAAGCATGGTCCTGTGGCTCTGTTGTGGCCATCTCCAGAAAGATGGAAGGTGGGAGATGGGAGGTGAGCGTTGATTGCCACCAGAATGCCTGGGCTCAGCAACTCTGGCAGTATCCACAGGTTCAGTGGCAGCTTTCAAATTGGACCATGACCACAATACCTTTCCGAGTAGTCCAAGTGTTTTGTTTTGGTTTGGTTTTGCTTCTTAACCCTATTTTCTTCTTTATTTCTGGAAGTGTGGTGGGAAGAGGATTGCACCTGCCCAGGGACTGAATTGCAATTGGAGGGAGGCACTCTGAGCTTCAGAAGTAATGCCTGTATATGTCACTCAAAAAACTACTTTTATTTAACAATTAATTTCATGTTAACTCTTAATAAGAAAATAGGGCTGTTGCCAGTGTGTGGAACTTTCCTGCTTTTACAAATATAATCTGTTTTCTTTACCTTCCACCTTGCATCTCTAGGTGTAGGTTGTTTACCCTGAGATGTTGATTGCTGAGGATTAAATCTGATTTACCAGATGTGACCAAGCAGAAAGGATGCATTTTTTTTTGATGTAACTGTATTCGTTGGTAGTAATTGAATTTAACTCAGTGGAAAACTGTAGAAAAAAATGTGCTTTAATTATTTCCCCTACTTTAAACAGCTTATGTAAAACAAATACAAAATAAGAAGAGAAGTTGGTTAGGTCTCATCAGGAAAACACACCTTTGTAAGGGACTGAAGTCTGTATCTGTTGCTTTGGTTTTCCCTTTTTTTCTCCCTAGTTCAACATTTGTGGAGCCAAACAGTAACACTCCCCCTTAATTTTTGATTTAGAATCTCGCTGTCTTTAAAAGCTTTCAATATTTTATGCTGAAATACATTAGTTAGAGCCACGGAGTAGGAACATGCTGGATTTAATGCTCGGGATCCTGTACGTATTTATGAACAAACACTTAGAGAGCTGTTTAACCCTTCCTGTTCCCATCACATTTTTGCACTATGCTTCCTTGTGTTCATGCACTTAGGCATACATACAACATGTTAATCTGTTGCAACTAGCTAGAAGGGAAAAAGAACACTTATTTGGTTTTGAACAGTTTTTAAACTTTACTTCCTGCTTAGCTGCTTCTCTTTGTAGAGTAGCGATTTTTCCCTGTAAATCAATAGTGTGGAAAAGGCATTGTTCATACTCCTTACAACACACAACAATACTAAATCAGGTGGCAGCTTCACTCCCCCCCAAAATTCCCAGTGCATTTGATTAAAAATCTTCTACTTTGTGTAGCAGAGTATGGTGACATAGAAACATATCACAGATATAAATCTATCTGTTCTAGTGAGGAAAAACCTTTCTCTAGATGCGGGATTTTTTTTTTTTTTTTTCTCTCTCTTCTCTTGCTTTCTAAGATAATCACATCATTGTACAGCCTAGGATTCATTTTAGCTCTTAAAAGATTATGTAGCTGGATCAGAGTTAATCCAGGAACGTGTATATAAAGCACCGGACACGATTACATTTGTGTTCAGTCTGAGTGATCTGCGGATTTCTTTTTCTTTTTTCTTTTTTTTTTTGATTGCTGTCGCAGAGGAAGAAATTTATTGGAGTGACAGTAGCCTTTCTTCAGCTGCCTTGATAGCAATAATAATCTTTGAGATAAGGCTTAAGAGGGATTAATTCCAAAGTCAATTTGTCACTATCACTCTCCGGCCATTGGGTATGTCGGTGGCGCAGACAGCCAGTGCAGGGACGAGGCCGTAGCTCTGCCTGGGGAAAATGAGTACGTCAGGGGAGAATGACAGCTGCTAAAAAATGTCTGCTTTCTGGATTTTTAGAGAGTTCCCTTTCTATATCTGCAGTTAAGCGTAAGGTTGGAAGAAGATGCCCCCTGTTTTGCCAAAGAAACTTTTAGGGGAATGACAGGTAGGACAGATGTTAGCAGCTGTGCAGCAGGACCTGGTTCTCCCCATCCTTGTCCACAGGCAAGGGAGCAAACCAGCTGCTGCCCCTTGTCAGCACTGCACATCTGCCTGTGCTTCTGTCACGCTTCTCTGTATAATGCCTCCACTTGACAAGAGGATGTGCAGTCATGTCTTCTTTGCACTTATAAATGGAATTGGGCTTAATTTTTTGACTTTCTTAAATATGCCCCATGGCAGAGGAGGTTTCATAACAAAACACAACTTCACAATAATTTTGTGAGAGTCTGGTGCCTCCGGTGAAGCATTCAGACTGTGTTTGGGCCCGTACCTGCGACAGGCAAACTGTGCGGATGCTGCCTAGCAGTTCCTCTGGAAGCGGGCCCAGGGGCCATGGATAAACTCTATCACCCACTTGTCTCACCTGGGGCAGCACTCCCTCCCTCGAGCCTCTGTGGGGGGTCATGGATTTGATCACTCCCAGTGGGTTGTGCTGATGATGATCATCCTCACTGACAGATGCAGGTGAAAACCAGACATGGTGCTCAGCTCCAATTCCCTCAGGACACTCAGCTGGGAGGGGGAAATTTTTTGTGCTAATGGAGTGAGCTCACCTGCTCATGTCCTGCCCCAGTGGGACGGCTGTGGCTGCTCTTCCTCTCTTCCATAGTGAATGACACACACAAAGTTAGGAGAAGCTCATACATTGCTTGATGTGTTGGGTTGACCCCATGCCTGGCTGGACTTCGGGTCCCCACCCAAGCTGCTGTATCACACCTCGGGTGTGGACAGGGGAGAGAAAATATAATGAAAGGCTTGTGGGTGGAGATAAGGGCAGGGAGAGATCACTAACCCTTTATTGTTATGGGAAAAATGGACTTGACTCAGATAAATTAATCTGCTTTATTGCCAATTAAATCAGAGAAGGGTACTGCAGAAATAAAATCAAATCTAGAAATGCCTTTCCCCTACCCATCTGTTCTTCCTGAGCTTAACTTCACTCCTGATTTTCTTTACCTCCTCCTTCCCACTGGCACAGAGGGACAGGGAATGTGGGCTGTGGTCAGTTCATCACACTCCTTCCTCTTCACACTCTTTCCCTGCTCCAGTGTGGGGTCTCTCCCACAGGAGGCAGTCCTCCATGAAGTGCCCCAGCATGGATCCCCCACAGGGTCACAAGTCCTGCCAGATAACCCGCTCCAGTGTGGGCTCCTCTCTCCACAAGGTCACAGATCCTGCCAGGACCCCGCTCCCATGTAGACTTCCCTCAGAGTCACAACCTCCTTTGGGCATCCCTTTGCTGTGGTGTGAGGTCCGCCATGGGCAGCAGGTGGATATCTACTCCAGCATGCGTTGTGGGGCTGTGCCACACCAAACAAATGATACACGCTCCGTCCCACAGTTCACCAGGAGCCAGGAGGATGATCCTCCACTTGTCACTTGGAAACTGAGTTTGAAGTCTTGATCCTGAATTACTTTGTTTTGTCTTCTGTTGGGCTGAATTGCTTCTACTTTGGGTTGGGATGTCTCTTCACATTTGAAACTTTCTTGGACTTGTCTTATAGTTTACAAAACCTGTCTTTTATATTAAAAATGTGACTGTATTAGGCAAGAATTGATCTTTGAAAAACATGAAATGCAACCTGGAACTTAAACCATAGTCAAGAGTTCATGTGTCTGTTCTTTCTCTGTGGTATGGGAGAATATTTGCCCTCATGAAGTGTTCAGGAGGACCAGGAATCTTCCCATGCATCTACAGAGACACTGAAGTGGGAGCATCCCACAACAAACACAAATACACATCCTGCAAAACCATGGTGTAAAGATGGATTAGCTGCTCACTGACATTTTCACTGGTGTCTTAGCTTGCTTTCATTTGGCATTTGTTTTTGTTTTGACATCAGTATTTCATGCCATGTCTTGTAAGGGATGACTACAGAATTAATGCCTCAGAAACTGCCTATTGCCAAGGTGGAAGTTATTGCACATTCATCCATCAACTCACAGCAGCAAAATTTGTGAGGATGTGATCTTATCTTATTCAGCCTGCTGAATCTGCTTTGGAGGGTGATAGAGCTGGTCAAGCAAAGTGCCGTAGAAGTGTGCTTGGGAGGCTGAGTAAAGAGAGCCCATACGTGGATGGGAAAGGGACAAAAAGCACCTTGGGTTGGTTGGGACTGTGCTGGCATCCTGGGGAGGAAAACAAGCTCCAGTATTTGTGCAGCAGCGGATATGTTCACACTGGGATTGCACCTTGGGTGTTTTCTGTGGCTAGAGGCCTTTGTCACATTGAGTTGATGTTTCAGGGTGGCCCCTGGGATTCATATTCGGACAGAGACCACTCCTCTCTTCAAGACTGTTAATCCTCAACAGGCGGAAGCAGTGAGGCCACATCAATTTATAGCATAACCCTGGATGCCTCCTTTGTGTTCTCCACATGAAAATAAAGAGGAAGAGGTAGAAATGTATCCAGCATGCTTTCTGCCAGTTGGGATTACTTGTGCAGAGAATGGCATGAAGTTTGAGTTATGGAAAGCATTTGCTGTTGTGCCAAACTTCCAGGTGTCCCACTTGTAGATACTGGCAATACTCCTATATGCTGTCTTACTTTGGCATGGGAAAATATGGAAATGTTGCCTGGAGAAACTGTCTGTGGGCCTCTTTACATTTTCCAAATCAAGAAATATCCCTGCCCTGAAAACCTCAATTTTTAATATCTTCATGTGGAGCTAAGAGCATGGGGACTGATGGGAAAAAAATGTGAAGCACTCTGTGATGAAGTGTCCTGGGAGACTGTTAAAGCCTGATGCTTGTCTGTTCAGATGGACATCTCTTGGGAAAAGGGACCTCTCTGGTTGTTTCTAAGCCTGAAACTCAGGACTGGGCTAACAAACAGTTCACCAAGTTATGAACTTTGTGAAGGATTCAAGTAATATTTTGTGGAGTTGGAGGGTCTCTGAAGGATCCGGAGAAAGTTTAACCAGGACTGGTGGGGCAGTTGCACTTTCATAGCAGAGGACAGCAGTAGGCTCAGCCAGGAGGAGGAAACATTCAGGGGATAGAGGAAATACGTGTACAGGAGCCAGCATCACAGGAATAGGAGTTTCGAGATAGCTGGGTGAGTTTAGGCAAAATAGTGTCTATTGGTATTTAGCTGTTTTGTCTAGTTCTGCTTTTTGTGTGCTGCCGAAATAGTGGCTGGTTTGGGAGCTCTTTCTAGAGCCCCTAAAAGCTGGGGGCTACCTACAAGCTGGAGGCTTGGGAAGGGAAGGGCAGGACTCTGATTACAGTCAGATGTAGGCAGTGAGTGCACAACTCACAGGATATGGTGCCGTTTCCAAAGCAGGAAATGCTCCATAATGGAAAACAGAGTGGAGGATGTTGGAAGTGCTGGACCCCGGGCCAAGCAGGGAGGAGGGGACCAGCTGGGATGGTGCAGGACGTTGGTGCTGTCAGGGGGTCAGAGCAGAGCCAGCAGTGCTCTCAGGTGTCTTCGTGCCAAATTCGCTGACTCTGCCCATCTGCTGCACAGATGTGTTTATGCACCGGGAGCGTGGAGGAAAAAGGGGGGTGTTTGATGCCTCCAAAGTGGACAACCAAAACAAAAATTCTGCTGACCGAGGAATATTATCCAAGATGGCAATAACAGTATGTGATAAATCCTGCATTCTGGTTTCTGAAGTAGAGTGGTGTTGCTGCTCATTTCTCTTTCGTCTTCAGCAGTGGGACAATCCTTGTTTAGGGTCCTGTGAACAGGGAACTAGAGGGAGCTCTGCGCCATGGCAACACCAGACAGGAGTCCATGTGAAAATGGGGATCCAATGTGGAAAAGGTAGGTTTCAGTTTGGAAGAAGCAAGGAAGACCTTGCAGATTCTTTCATTCTGAAGCATGCAAGACACTGGCAGCAATTGCAGGTGCTGGCAGAAGTGGTCAGATTTTGCATGATCAGGGGAATGAAGTCCTGAGATTTCTCCCTTGCCTTTGGAATTGGGAAGCTTGGAATCTTCAAGCTGTTGTATGGTGAACATGGACTTGTAGGTCTGTACATCTTAGGTATAGATTGCAGCTGGGGGTAGGGTAGGCCCCTGTAAAACCTCAGCAGAAGGAGAGGAAGCACTCACAAGGCACAGTGAGTCAGGATGATCTTTATTCTCATGTTAGAGAGGGTATCGCTCTCCTTGCTGCTACTGCCTTCAGGGTACTGTGGAGAAATGAATGTTGTGATCATATGTGTGCCCTCCTTTAGGGGCTTCCCACACCTTTCACCTCCTGCTTCCTCATCCTTCCTAACTAGGAAGCTTTTTTTTATCTTTCCAGTCACACATTTTTTTTGTTGTTTGTTTGCAGCTCCCAGTTTTAAAGGAATTAAAATTCAGTGTGTGCGCCTGGGGTCTTGGCATTCATATGTCCTGCAGGGTGAAAAACCTCTGTGTTATGGGAGGATCAGTTAAGCTGTGTTACTCAGTGTGGTTCGACATCTCCTGTCATGATCTCCTCTATGGATGCCTGGTAAAAATGAGAGGGATTGTGCTTGGACACTGAACTCTGACAGGGCTGACACTTGATTCAATGCACTCTTTGTTTTCTCTTTTTTAACTGCATGTGGCTGGAACTTAAGGGTGGTGTGTCAAAGACTTGGAAACAAGGTATATGTGTGTATATATTTGTGTGTGTGTGTGTGTGTGTGTGTGCACGAGTGACCCAAAGGTGAGCCTCTGAAAGCCCAGTCCCAGGGGCACCAAGCTGGGGAAGGAATTTCCCTTGATCTCTGGGCTTTGAGCAGATGTCTGAGCCTGAGACCTGCAGATAGCTTAGCTGCATGCTCAACTCTCCTTGACTTCTGTACAGCAGAAGCAGAGGCTGAACCTTTCTTCTGAAGCAGGGCTGTGAACCTTATTTCTTCTTTCCTTGTGTTGTAACAGTTGAAGAATGCCTTCTTTTAACAGTGAACAGCAGCCCGATATCCCATCATCTGGGAAAGCTTGCTGCACTCTTTGGGTTATTTATTAGCATGATACTTAACAAACCTTGTGATTACATGTCTCACTGAAAATAGGAAGTTATTCAAATCCAATCCATGTGGCTGGCTAGGAATACATCCAAATGAAACGATCATTTTCACATTCATCCTGCCAAACTCCGAGATATTATGAGGTGGTTTGGTCTAAGAGTGGAACAAACATGGCAAAGCCTTTATTTTCCTCTGGAATGCTACTATATTCTTCTGCAGTACCTGTACAGAATAATTAGCAATTGAAATGAAGTTCAGCTAATCTTTCTTTTCTGTTTCTTTGGAGCTTTTGTTTATTATTCTGTGTCCATTCCAGTCACCCTGGTACCATGAGGAAATGCAGAGAAGTGATGCCCTGAGTTCTTGAGCACAGCAGTAACTCTGTTTTGCAATGTGTCTTGGCAGTGTTCATACATCCCTCCCTGTGCAAGAGATGATCAGGAGAACTCTGAGAACGTCACATACAAGCAGAAATACTGGAAAGAGAAAGTGGGTTCTCAACCATTTACATGCTATTTTAACCAGCACTTGAGGTGAGTAATCTCCACTTGGCTAGGAAGGAGTGCTTATGCATCTGCTTAACAGCTGTCCATTGGTTCTGTTTGAAAATACATATAAATGCATGCATATGTATATACACACACAGAGACCAACCCCCTCCAGGGCAAAGTGGTTTTAACACAAAGAGCCCGGTGCAGAACTTTGCAAGACAGCTCTGTTGAGGAAAAGCTATATAGAAACGAAAGGGGTATTTTTACCACTTGAAGTAAAAACATAAAACTCTGAGAAAAACTTTCCTTAAGACATGCAATTTTTATAGCAAAAAGCATCTTGACTTTTAACACTCAATGGCAAATTTCTGGTGTGGATATTGACATTTCTTTCCTCCATAGAAAAGGAACTCTACTGTGTTCAAGGAAGAAAAGGGGAGATCAGTAAATACTACAAACTAACTCATAATTGTGTAATAATTGTGTAATTGTGTTTGCAGAGGATTAATGGATCAGATATGTGTAATAAACAGCAACAGAACTGCCAGGTTTCATACATGCTCACAGAGTAGAAAGTTGTGACCTAAAGCTTCTCCACTTCTCTTTCAGTTCTTTTACTTTCAGTGTTGATGTGACTTCCATGTGTGTGAGAGTGAAGTGTGCTTTCCTTCCTCCAGTAAACAGAAAGGGGAGGGAGTGCTTTTTCCTATCTCTTTCTGATGGTGATATGCCAGGAAATAAAAGGTAATGTGGCTGCAGCAGGAGGTTAGTCCTATCCCTCAAACACTTGGAAGTTAAATAGGTGAGGGAATAGCTCGTGAATTGCAGGTGCAATCAGGGCTCAGTGTGGGAGTGTGGGCACCAGATATTCAAGTTCAGAAGGACAAGCAGGAGGAAAATGGATGGCAGGCAGAGAAATGCCTGACTCTCCTGAGGGTGTCCCGCTGAGTGCCTTGGGGGCTTCAGGTTTGTCCTAGGCTGACTACCATAGTTGTCTCCCTGGAGAGACTGTAGACCGAGCCGGCATGCCCCAGATGAGTTTGTTGTCCCTGGTTAACTCTTTGAAGAGGGTCACCACCAAAACCTTGTAGCATTTTTTTTTTCTTTTTTTTTTTTTTTTTTCTTTTAGAGTGGAAAGAAGCGTTGCTTACAGCATGCAGAGGTTAAAATTCAGGGCACTCTCTGTGGTGACATCAGACCTGTAAGGGACCTTTTTAGGAGTCTTCTGGTCCACAAGGTACCAGTGCTTGGATCTGGTAACCAGGAGCCGAGTTACAATTTTGGTTTTTCTGGGCAGGCAGGTGTTTTCTGGGCAGTTCCTTGTGCTCCTTTGAACCAGGACTTGCACCACCCAGTGCCCGAGTGAGCAGGGGAGTCAGAAACATGGGATTGTCTGCAGGAGAGTTCATGGCTAGGATACATCTAAACTGGTGTGGAAAGGATGATGTGAAAGTTAACTTTTTTAGTTGGTGGAGGGAAACAGAAGCCTTACATCTTACCCCAAAGTAAATGCTTGATATGGATCAGATGCTCAGAGATGTTTGTTTGTCTCCTGTAAAGGACTGTGGGGTGATAGGTGTCCAAAGCTATGTGAGCTGATTCTCACACTACATTTTGGTGAAGCAAAGACAAAGCTGCCTAGCGTCTGACATTTATGTAAGCTGGCACTGAGGAATTGGGCAGCACTCAGGAAGGGTTTTTTCCCTAAAGATGCTGAATCCTATACTGCTAAAAGCTCTTGCCAGCACAATGGCTGCCTTGAAACACTGCCTTTCGCTGATCATACAAAAATTCATGCCCAGCATAAGAGAGGCTTGCTGCCAGAGATACTAGAAGGTGGTCTAAACTGAAATGTGTACACCATCCATTTTCTTCTGGAGATAGTAATGAGCTTTGGGAGATAAGTTCTGCTGACTAAGAATGTGCTTGCTTGGATATACTTTTAGAGCAATGATGACTAGGCAGCCTGCAAAGCAGTAAAAAGAAACCATAATGAACTGAGGGAGAAATCTGTTCCTTTCAAAATAGAAGTGTGCATGTCTTCTGATAGTATTTTTCACTGTGTGGATAAGCTAACTGTTCTCTGTCAGTCTGTATAAAACATAGAGTAAATAGTTCCTTAGAGAATGTAGTATTTGTAATTTTAATACTCCCTCCTTTGAAACAGCAGAATAAAGTTCTAGATAAATATACAGGCAATGAATGAACATCATCTCCTCTTCATTGAATTTACTTCATCTTCATTGTGAGAACTGTTGCTGCATGCAGACTGTACTGTTGGGTAACATCTTCCTTTCAGTTTGGTGGTTTCAACAGGTTATTTTGAAAAGATGAAAAAAGGGATGCCATTCTTACAGTTTAAAGTTATACAAAATGGATGAGAAACAGACTTGGAAATTTCAACCATTCTTAGTTACTATAAATCTAACTGCCCAGCAAAATTAACTTCCTGACATCTATCTTAGGAAACCAAAGTGCAGCTTACCTTGGAGCTCAGTGCTTTACTGAAGAGCGAAGTTTTGCTTTGCCACTGCAGGCACTTAACTTTAGTGTCCCGCTCTTCTCTGACAAGCTTTGGGACAAGGGGCCCAAGCTGTGTGGGAAAGTTGCTTTGCGGGATGTCTGGTGAAGGTGCCTGTCTGTTGACACAGTGATACCTCAGCCTGAAGGAAGCCCAGCACAGCAGAAACCAAGCTTCAGTGTTTCAGACTCTAAATTAAAGGACAAATTCAGCTGAAGTTCTCAGGCTGTTCCCAAAGGTTTGAGAAGGCACTGAGCTCAGGGGCTTTGGTGTTCTGGATCTCCCACTGCACTGAGTATCCCAGGGGTCTGCAGTCATGATCTCAGACAAACAAAGGCCACAGCTGCATGCCCTAATGTGAGAGGCCTGTGAGAACAGGCAGGATGGGGGAGATTTATTTCTTAATGTTCCAGGTCTTATTGACATCCATGACAAGAACAAAAGAGAGAAACTAAGATCGCCATGAGCTCAGGCCTCACTGTCTAATGCCATGCAGAGAGAGGCAGAGCAACCTGTGTCAAGCCATTTCTTATTATTGGCTGATTTATGTGGTGTTACTGCTTGCTAGCTCTGGGTTTGTCCCATATGCAAGAAAGCTCTGTGTTTCCTTTGCTGCTGCACAGCAGATGAGCAGATGAGCCAGCCATGCTTTAACCTCCTCTGTGTTTGCTGCAGGATGCTGTACACAAATTCATCAGAGATTTGAAGAACAAACCCTGTCAAGTGGTTAGTGACAACCTGTATGTTCTTGGGGTGCCCTGCAGGGTTCCCACTTACCTCAGAATAATTACGTGTGTAAGCCAAGGGTGCTCAGGTAGTAGGGCTGCTCATCCATAAAATGTTGGAACATAAATCTTGGTTTGCTTTGTTACTTCACAGTTTTCTAAATTAATTCCCTCCACCTGTAGAGCAGTGCTTGGGCCCGAGGGGGAAAGGACTTTACTGTCAGTAAGACACTGTGCTGCCTCTGCATGCAGTCATCCAGCTGAGGATCTCTGCATCTTGCAACGATAAGGGAAAAAATAACTGCTTGTCAGAGCGAAGGGATGTGAATATCTGTGGGAAAAAACCAACAGTGTATTGCAAGCATCTTTAAATCCAGATTGTTTGAATACAAAAATATTTGTATTTGTAATATTTCCTATCCTGCCCCTTCACCTCTGTCAGGTATTATGTGACATAAGGTTCATAGTGTTGTTCAAAAGTGATGACTGAAATGCTTATGTGCCTATAACCTTTTGGTCCTATGTGGCTTTTTGGTAATCCCTGCATTGCATTTCTCCCCATGATGTTCAGTAATTGCTCTGAAGGCTCTGATGGAGACTTGTTTTATCTGGTGTCTGTTTGAACTACCTGGCAGAACCTAATAGGGATCTGTTGTATAATGCAACAACTAATCCAGTTAGCCGTGTTCAAAGCTCCACAAGGGTCTAGCCCCAAGCTCAAAGTCCTGCTAAAAATAAGTTCTGGTCTCACCTTTTAGCAATGTAAACAAAATTCATTCCTCCTTGTCTGTTCAGTAAAAAGGAAAGCTGTGTTTTCAGGATTAAGGCAAAGGCTTCTTCTGGGATTTTTTTCAGTTTGTTGTTTCACCCTGGGACTGCTGCTGGGCAGTGGTGGTGCTGCACTGTGGCCATCACCGTTCGCAGCAAGAACCAGATCTGAATGCCTGAGCATGGCTTGAAATCATTGGGTGGTTTCCCCCTTTTGTCCCACTAGATCTCTTTCTTGCCTCTGCTGCTGTTTTGTGCACAGATAACTGGTGTCAGGATTTTGGGGGCATCCCTTCAAGAGGTTTTACATTTACTGGAAACTTGAATGGCAGCATTGCTGAAAAGAAGAGACTGCCAATAATCAGGCTTAGGGGGAATATGCACAACCCTGCTGCCAACATCTTTGAACTGAAGTACTATATAAAGTCACAGATCAAAGATAAGTTTATTAAAGACACTGTACTTACAGGAACAAGGCAACAAATTTAATTACATCTGCTGATTTTCACAGGGAAAAGAAACACATTTCTAGGCATGAGGTGCCTCCTTTGGGTTCAACATCGCTGCCTCGGCACCAGGGGAGTGATGCTCCTAGACTTTCCAGCAAAGACCAGTCTTTACCATGAGAAATCTTCTTCTGAGTACAGAGCACTTTTCCTTTTCTGTTTCCAAGTAGAACAACAAGCATTCAGACTGTGGGCACAGGCAGATCACCTTTAAAAAAGTAGCATGAGAAGTCAAAACTACTAGCTTTGCCAAGCAAACCCAAAGCAGTTACATTACTGTTTCAAGTGCCCCAGAATCACAGAATACTCTGAATTGAAAGGCACCCACAAGGATCATTGAATCCAGCTGGTGACCCTGCACAGCACCATTCCCAAGAGTCACACCATGTGCCTGAGAGCACTGTCCAAACGTTTCTTGAACTCAGTCTTGGTGCTGTGACCACTTCCCTGGGGAGCCTGTTCCAGTGCCCAACCACCCTGTGGATGAAGAACCGTTTTTCTAAAACCCAACCTGAACCTCCCTTGACAAAGCTCCATGCCGTTTCCTTGGGTTCTGTCACTGGACACCACAGAGAAGAGATCAGTGCCTGCCCCTCCTCTTTCCCTTTTGAGGAAGTAACTGCAATGAGCTCTCCCCTCAATCTTCTCCACACTGAACAAACAGTGACCTCAGCCACTACTCATATGGCTTCCCCTCAAGGCCCCTCACCAGCCTCATGTCCCTCCTTTGGATGCTCTCCAACAGCTTAACATCCTTCTTATATCATGGCACCCAAAACTCCCCACAGGAATCAAGGTGAGGCCACACCAGTGCACAGGGACCCTTGCAATACCTAAAAATAGCAGTAATACCTATCTAAACCCAAACCTCAGCTCAGGACTTACTTAAAGGCTTTTTCGTTGGCTCCTTTCCAAGAGGAAAACTCTTTAAAATTACTAATTCACTGTCACATCCATAATGAATGTTTGACATCCATTGCTGCTACCTTTGGTACCTATGGTTTTCAAAACATTTAAGATTCATAGATGCTGCTGGTGGAGGCAAGGAGGTTCAGACCTTCAGTGGGAGTCTCACCAAATTGTTTCTGTAGGAGCCTACTCAAGTCTGCTGAGGCACTGCTGTCTGCAGCCCCAGATCACAGCTTATTGCTGGAACAGCCACTGCAGGGCAGGAGCGGAGCTGGGAGCCTTGGCCACCCCGGGGCAGGCTGTAGTCCTCGTGGGGATAGATGTCGTGCAGGCTGCTGCCTGCCAGTGCAGCTGGGCTAGCCTGGGCCACCAGCCATCCAGTGCTGAGGACAGAGACCAGCTCCCTGCCCAGACCCAAACCACAGCTGGGGATTGCTTCATCAGGAGCCTCCATACAGCCCCACAAACAAACACATCAGTGGTCAAAGCTAAGAGCAAGGATTTAATTACTGATTAAATCCATTTCACTGGGCCTGATAACATTTGAGTTAGATACGTATAAATGCTGCCTGCTATTATGTTTTTGCCAGAGTGGTTTTGCAGTCCACAGTCAGTATAATACTGTATCTCTCATGGCTGTTTGTGATGACCACATTCCCTGGAAGATGTAAAGCATCAACACTTTTCTTTCTTTTTTGTTTATTTCTTTTTTCTTTTTTAATCCAAATGAACTTGTTAGCCTGTAAACATGGCAAGTGGACAAGTTCTTACAGTCTGCCACCAGTGCTGGTGATAAAATGGCAAATGCAAGCAGTGAATGCAATGGTCCATTTATAATTTTCTAGCACTTTGGCAAATAAAGCACCTTTACTCATACCATCTTAGATGACTTCCACTTATGATGAATTGACAATATTATGTTGATTTATATTTTCTCCATCTTCTGTTCCTCCTCTTTACAGGCCAGATGATGTGATGCTGAAGCGCACGCATGATGAGACAGTTCTCTTGCACTGCTTCCTCTGGCCTGTGGTGACTTTCCTGGTTGGAGTCCTCATTGTGGTCCTGACCATCTGTGCCAAGAGCTTGGCTGTCAGAGCAGAGGCAATAAAAAAGAAGAAGCATTTATGAGTGACAAGGCTGCTCAAGGAAAAGAAGAACCTGCAAGAAGGTCTCAGGCGGGGCAACCTGACACACCTGCAGGTCTGCGGGAGCACCCGGCTGTGTCTCCTTCCAGGGACTGATCTGTGGTGGAGTTGCTCTTGTCTCAGGATTGTTCTTGGAAGATTGCCCCATGAAATGCCAGCTAATTGCTTCTTCTGCTATGGCACTAAATAAGTATATTCTACCGAAAAAAAGAGAAAATCTACGCTGCACCAAATATGCTGTGTGCTGTTAGTGCTGAAGAGCAGCCACCCAGAAGTTGACAGTTCATAAAACTCCCTGATGATGTTACCTTCATCTCCACAAACTGATTTTGCTAATGCGTCATATTAAATATTTAAAATACTTACTTTAGATAGAACATGTTTCCAAAGTAATAAAATCTAATTGTTTTGGGGGTTCTAACTTTTTTTTTTTCCCTAGCTTTAAGGCAACCATAACACTGTGCTGATTTTTTTTTTTTTTTTTCCCAATGTGTAGAACTTAATTTTAAAATTCAAACTTTACCTTCTGTCTAGCCAAAATCTTTCACTGTCACCCATTCACTGTGATGAATTGTAGAAATCTCTCGGAAATATGTCTAAAAAAAATGAAACAGTTATTGGAAAAGATGATTAAATGCTGGATCTAGCTTTATTGCCTCAGTGGTGTTCAGTCCCCACAGTTTTTCTTGTCCCCTCTCAGATGCCCTCTCCACAAATGCTGCAGGCTGTAAGGAGCAGGGATTTTACAGTAGTGGTTTTACAGGTATATGTTTTACCGGCTTCTTGCCCAAATAGTGGAGTGCCTGAGTGCTTGCTGAGGAGAGCCTGTGTGTTATTGGTGTGACTCACAGCCCCAGAGAAGGACTCCTTGTAGGGCTGCGGGTGTTTGCTGCTGAACTGCCTGTCCCAGTGGCACCAGCTCCGTGAAGGTCCCCTCCGAGGGGATGCTCCAGAAAACATACGGCAGCGTGTGCACGGAATCTTGCTGCCTCTGTTTTCTCTGCTTGCCCCAGCTCCTTGCTGTGTGTGATGGGAGTACCAGCTCCAGATCACTTACTCATCACAGAGAGTTCCATATTTGTGGCAGTCTCCCAGAGCAGATTTTTGTGTGTTGTACTCAGGAGCTGGGGCCAAAGCAGTTTCATGGCACTTGTCACTGTACCCACAGGGCTGCCCCACCCTGGGACCAGCTGTGCAGAAGAAAAACCATGTGGCTAAGTCAGGAAAGTGAGTGATTACTGTCAAAGCACTTTCATCTGCATTAACAATTCTGCAATTCTGAACATACTGTGCATTGTACTAATCTCTGATATTCTTAGTATATGTGTAAATACCTTGGGGGTTATTGTGATTTTAACACACAGCAGAAATGTTTCCTGAGGATGAGAAAAGTGCTAGATTTGAAAGCCTGAAAGCTTAGCTGGCACAAGGCAGGATGACAAACCTGCTTGCTTTGCCCTGTGTCCTTTTCAGATTAATTGTATTTTGTATTTAGAATTGATTTCCGTAAGACCTCTTGTGCACACTGGGGTACCCGGTGATGAGGGTGATGCATGGTAAGGGCAGCAGAGTGACTGCAGGTCATTCGCTGCTTTCCCTCTTACTTGCTCTGTGACTTTTGGAGTGCCCTCTGGTCCCAGCCCACCCTGGGACAGCTGTTCCTTCAAAGCATGTCAAGGAAATATGTTGGTATGGGTAGGAACTTGATGCTTCTTGGCACATTACCCTGTATGAAAGACCCAGTTGACATTGGTTACATATGTTCAAGCACCTCCAGTCCTGTAGAATTTCCAATTCCTGCTATCCAGCTCACACTTGTACCTTCTGTCACTGCCTGCTGAAGAGAACAGTGCTGGATATGCTGGGTGCAGAGAGATAGTGAGCTCTCAGCCTCTCAGGGGAAACCTGCAGACTTCTGAAAGAGCTGTCCTGCAAAGGTCGCTGTGTTTTGTTTCACTCGTGTCTCACTGCTGTGGCCTTGTTTGCATCCACTGCAATTCTCTTGCCTCAGCAACCCGCAGAAACACTGCATTGTGTGTCTGATTTGGGGTCTTGGTTGCTATTTTTTAATATATATATTACTTACTCCCACTCCGCACATCACATAAAGCTGCTGGTATGGGGTGGTTTGGTTATCTGAGTAAGATGATGTCAAATTATATTCATTTATTTCCTTTTGGTAGCCTCTTACACTTAAGAGAAATAAGCCTGGTTTTCTACATACATCCGTCCTTTGTTTTCCCAAGGGAGAAGGAAATACAGAGTGACACAGATTCATCATGAAATTTTAAACCAGTACCTTGGGGCTCACAAATCCAGATTAACAAAATCCTCTCTTGCTTTGCTCCGGAAGCTTTTGTGAGTGAATCGTACAGCTGGTTCTCTGAGTAAAAGGCAAGAAGCAAATTAAGCAGATGCAGCTCACTTGCTTGGCAATCATATATTTAAATCTCTTGGAAATGCCTTTGCAAAGGCCTCTGGAAGAAAGTAATGGCTACAGAGATGATATTAGATTATTTTGCTGGGAGATTAACACCCCAAGGTAAATATCTAAATTGGTATCCAAAGATCAGCAGTAGGTATATGCCTGGCATGGCAGTATGTGACGCTGAGGGGAAAACTCAAAATCCTAATATTCAGTCTTCTGTCTCATCCCATCCCTCACTGATTTAGAAATGTCTTTGTAATCCCTGTACTTGATTGTGGAAACTGGGGATTTCCCTCTAGTGGATTACTCACTGATTTCCTCCTTGGCTTTGCAGATTTCCAGGTTTTGTGGTGTATTCTCTGAAACATATTTGCAGCCAGAGTGGCTGCTTTTCCCAAAGCCATCTGCAGAGTTGGCTTTTGCGTTTTATTCAATATTTCTATTCCATTGCTTTGAGGAATTTTGTTCTGGCACGCTGTCTATTGCTCTGCTTCAGGGAGACCTGCCTTCTCTTTCATGTAATGCGTTTAAATGTATTTGTTTGTGCAATATCTTTCTCTGTTAGTTTCTCACATTAATTTTAAAAGTTGTAGTAATAGAAGCATTTTTTTGTTGCCTTTTTCCTGCTTGTGTGTTTCTGTGCTGCCAGTAACAGACAAGATTTCACAAAGTTAGAAAATTTAACTGTTGAATGAACAGTTTAATTCAAACTTGGAGCAGATGAGGGATGTCATGGCAGAATCCAGAGGCATTTTACATCATTACCCAAAATCTCTGCTATAAATGTAGCCCTTTGACAGGGGCACAGCACAGACTGCTGGATTTGAAGCACTGTTTTCAACTCAGCTTTTCAGTAGGCGCAGCAGGATGCAGGTTGGGAATTGCAGTGGGAAGGTAGCACAGGTCTCTGTTTCCAGACTTGCACTTCCAAGTGTGTTTTGAGGGATTTTTCCTAAACAGAACAAAGGCATCTGCGAGGTGCGAGAGTGCAGAGCTCTCCATGCACCTGCTGCCGTGGCTCAGCCTGCCGTGCCCACCCCAGTCCTGGTGCTGCCGTCTGGGGTTCCCCTGTGTGCAGTTTGCTCCTGGGAGCCCTCCTCGCTGAGCCAGGCTGTGGTGTCATGCCCACAGCAGCAGGAATGTCCGCAGAGGGCTGCCACACAGCTCGCTTCGCACACAACACGAAAGCACCCATCAAGCGGGTGTTATCCTGTCAGGGTCCAGCTGGGAAAGGTGCAAGGGGAAACACTGGTCAATGTTTAAAACCTTTTAATAGATAAAGTGGTAGGGCTTCAGTATTCTTGAGGAAGTGTCTAATGCAATTTGCTAAGGCTTACTTGAAAAATTAAAACTATTAAATTTAAAATTGGCAGTGGGGCTGGTGAGACCATGGGATGGTGTAGATTGAGTGTGAACAGAAGGGAAGTGCTGTGCAAGCATCTTTGTTCAGCACTGCAAGTATGGGAGCTGCCCGCCAAATCAGGGTTTCTGCAAACTTTAGCCCAAATGGCCAAAGTGCCAAGAACAAACACATGGAAGAGGAGACACCTAGAACAGTGTTTAATAAGAAAAGAAAAACACTTATGCCATGGCTTATATTTCAATAATCAGATGAAAGGAAGCACAGCTGAATTTCTAATTATGATGCCTGTTATATCATGCAAATATGGTCTTTCAATCCCTGACAGAATTCCCATAGCCAGAGTTATCGAAAAATCAGCTTATTCCTGTGCGTGGTTTTCCTCTGAGAATAAAAGCCTGTTTGGTTTGGGGTTTTATTTCCCCTCAGTATGGAACAGCTGCTGCTCCTCCATTAACCGTCAGTCAGAAACCAACTGCTTCCCTTTCTGGCATCTTAAGACGCTGCTATGCTGATCTGTCAAACTAACAATCTTTGCTGCAGATAGCATGAGCAGGAAAACCTCTGAGGGAATATGTGTGCAATTAATCATACTGCCTTGTCAGGTCACAGGCCCACTGAATGAATCAGCCCCAAAGTTTGACATTCGAGAGGCTGTGTGATTTTTGTTCTGGTTTGATACCCAGGCCCAAATGATGCCATTGTTTGCATTGTGTTTAATTCACAGCCCTTTGGTGCTCTAATGGTTTGAAGTCTGGTGTGTGCATTGGATGCATGGCTGGACATACTATAAAAAGAAAAAAAGAATAGCTCATTACACTATATAGCTGTAATTTCCATGTAAAATTATATTATAAAATATGTCGTCATAGCTGTAAAATTGCATACACACCTATAGTACACAATCTCCAAACAGCACATACAGCCATCACTCGAAAATAACTCTCCCAGAAGTTCAGTACTACTTCTGACACTGCATTAAAGTAAAAAAAGAGCAAACTCTGTAATTTAATTTAATGAGCTAATGGAACATCAAAATTTACTTTTAATAATATAACTTTTTCATAATGTTTCAGCTAGCATAAGTTCTATCCTTATTTTATTTGCATGCCAATTGCCATTCACTAAAAGCAGTTGGAAAAAAAAAAATCAACCCGTAAGCTCTTTCACATAATTGCTGGTTCAGCATCTGAGGGTTTCTGGACAAAATACTTCAACTATTTGGACTCCATACAGCAGAATCAATTCCTTTCCTCTCTTGTAGTAGGCTGTTTTGTCTCGTGGTAGGGCAGCCACCCACTCTGCACTGCTGTGTCCATCCAACAGCTTCTCTAGGGTGGAATATCTGGCATTTGCCACGGTACTGGGTATTAGGAGCATTTCCAAGGTATGGGGCTGTGGGGATGGGAGCAGGACTCAGGGACATCAAGGAGAGAGCTCCCACCTGAGACAAATGTGAAATGTTGGAAGGGGCAGGGTTTTGGCAAAGAATGAAATCTTCCATGGAATCTAAAGGGATGAGCTATATTTTCCCACACTATTACTCTGAAGAAAAATGTTTGAGATGATTCAAAAATTCCTGTGAAATTTTCAGGAAATCTGTTCTTAGGCAGGGGGAGAGTCATTTGGAAGGACCAAATATACAGCAGTCAACACACCTAAACAGCAGGTAGCCTAGATCCTTGCTATTGCTTTTTTGAAAAATCATGAAAAATGTGTCTGATTCAAAAGGCAAAAAAAAAAAAAGGAAACAATGGAGTTAGCTACTGTGTCTTGCTTTTGATGGAATAATTTTCAATCCTTATCAAAAATATAGAGCATATGTTATGAATCTGCAAGTATGTGGACAAGTGAATCACAGGCAGTAAATTATTCTGTTGTATTAAACATAAATAGTGAACTTCACTCCTTTTTTGCTAATGGAGACATATACAGGAAGAAATACATCATAAGGAGGATTTAAAATATTATCTCAAGATCTTGTTGGTCAAGTCAATTCCGCTCAGGCTGGCAACGACAGAGAGAAGACTGAAAATGGGCTGCAGAATTGTCAACACAAAGCAATAATGAAGAGTGGGCTACCAAACACAGGTGTAGGATGAGGGTCTCAGTAACTTTTTTCATGACATTAAATGGAAAGATAAAGGGCAAATTGATTGCATTTTTAAAAATATGCCAGTTCAGGAGATTTATGAGCATCAGTTTGATGGGCAGGTGATTCAATAACAAATCTAAGGAACTAAGAATACTAGCAGAAGAATAAAATGTCTTGTCTATTCTTGGAAAATATAAGGTATTAAATAAAAATAAAACATAGAGACCAAATATTTTGGTGGAAGGAAATATTTCAGCAATCAAAACTGTAACTGCAAAGCCTTCAGGTAGCTGCTAAAAACATGCTAGTGCTAGCTAACCCTGGGTTTTGTTGGCATTTAGCTGATGTTTTGGGGACTGAAACTGTAGCCTTTTCTCCAGCAGCTGTCGCTAGGTGACATTTTGGAGACATGCTGGGGGACCATGTATTTTTAACCTGTTTCAACCCATTTTTTTCACCTGTTTTGCTCAGAGCAATGCATTTCCCATTCTTTTTTGTGCTGAAATTTCTGGGAAGTTGAGAGCAGTGTTGCATGGGATTGTTTACAGCAATTTGGATGTGTTTTGGTGCCTGAGGAAGGATCTGAAGCAGGCAGAATTTGGTGGAAATAGCCTCCTCCTGTCCGGGTCCAGGTAAAGCAGAGCAGCAACTTCTACTGCCAGCTTTAAGCTCTGTCAATGCAGCATCAGAACCATCACACTGATTTTTGTTTCCAAAAAGCAACACAGTTCTGCTGCAAACCCATGCATGACCAGAGGACCCCTGCCTAAATTCTTGCTAGGGAAGGAAGTTTGCACAGCTGGATGCAGCAGGCAGGACATTGCTGGGAGTGAACATCTCAGTGTTTGCTGGTATCAATGTCAACAGGTTTGGGGCTAGGTGGGGTTTTCCTCCAGACTTATTTTGGGCATAAGTCACACATTCATGCCCACAAGTTACTTGACAGTAACCTGTTCCTCACTGACAGGACATGCATGTGTGCCCACAGCATTCTTGCTATGCCAAGCCAAGCAAAATTGAAAATGGTTTAGGCAGTACTCTGTATTTCAAGTCAATTTTTAAATTATGCCTTGACCTGTATTGAAAATTTGTGGGAACTACTTGTCCTTGTTTATAATACCTATACAGATTTAAAGCCTATTTTGTAGGAATAGAACCACTAATGTATGGCTGCACAACAGAAGCTCATTGCAGCACTAACTGTGCCTCAAAGTTAGATGGATTGGAAGTTCTTCCTTCCCTGCATCCTGCTACTGGAGTGACTCACACACACTTTGATTTCCCTCTGTTGCTTCCTTGTTAAGCACCCTCTCTCCGGGCACACAAATACATATGTATTGTGCACTAAGTGTTTACCAAGCTCATCATTATTCTGCATTCATGCACACTGAGCAGTCTTTCTCAATAATTAGCTTTGTAATGATCAAAGACATTCTGTAGTCACTTGCATTCCTCCTCATTTTATTGTTCCTCCATCACTGCTAACTCCTCTTATGTTACATTTTCAAGGTTGCTTTTATTGATAGCCAAAACAAAAAGGCAAAATTAAAAATGAAAAGCCAAATTGATTATTTTTTTTTTTTTGCACAGACATATTAAAATGAAGTTTTTATTTTGTTTGATGTACATTCTGTGCTTTGCTAAATAACCTTGAAGACTGTTCTGCCAAGTAAAGCATTGCTATTAGCAATACGCATTCTGTAGTTCCAAAGTGTTCTGGTAATTTGTCCCTCTTCATTTAAACCCTACCTTTTATACCCTAGGACCTTTGAGAAAAAAGCCCCAAACATTAGAGCTGCAGTCTTGTTGACAGTGAAGCATTATCTTCCTCTTTCACAAGAGTACATTTCTGGCAAATGTATCATATTAAAACGTACTCTGTCCTTGGATGAGGAAGAGGGCTGGCAGTAGAGTTGTTAACTGGAGTTAGGTCTCTTCACAACTCCAGGAAGCAAGAATTTCTTTTACAGGAAACTGAACTACTACATGCAGAGGTTAGATTTTATATGAAAGGCTGGACAGTAAAACAGACAGATATGAACTGCAGGGATCCTGGTTTCTCAAGACCTGCCTCAGAGACTAGCCCAGTTCCTGCCCTTTGCTAGAAGCATCTGTGGGAAGATGCAGGTTTTGTGGGGCAATTTAGTGTTTCTGCACATCAGCAGCCCACTTAAGTGCCAAAAATGCTCTGGGAAACCGACTGTGCAGGCCAGGGTGTGAGGCTGTGAGTGGCAGTCCTTGCTGCTGCTTCCACTGGATGCTAGCTTGACGATGAAGACGCGGTTATCCATGTGGGCTGGTTTGGTGCTCACCCATCTGAGGGGAGAGAGACAGCTTTTCCTCCCTGTTCCTCCTTCCCCCCGTTGCTTAATCCCTTACTGTTCCTCTGAACAATGCCCTCACAGTTTGAACTCATTTTCTTTGAACTGCAGGCACTGCATAACTTATACTTCTGCCTGTTATTCCATCCCTAAACATCTGCCATTATTTATCTGGATGGTTTAAACTCTTTATGTTCGATTTATTAGTCTCTCTGAGAATTACCTCCAGCTTTGCGTGGAAATATGTTCAGCAGTGGAAACAGCTGCAGGGCTCCCCAGATCCTCTTGTGATGGATTCCATTAGAAGGCGACCTCCACCATTCAGAGGGTGGGATTTGATGACTTGGCCATTTTCCTGGACAGAAGCCACAGACCCATCCAACACAAGCCAGTGCAATCTCTTTTACCACCTAGGTGTAGAGTGAAGATGCTTTTAATGCAGATCCAGAAGCAAATGTCATTGGTGAACACCTTCCCTCAGTTATGCTGGCGAAAGAGCTCCCGTTCTCCTATCCTGCTGAACGTGCCACAGTGGGGTCCCACTGCACAGCGCTCCTCCAACATGTCTGGGACACGGCATTTGTGCTGCCAGCAACTGGGGCAGCTTGTCCTCACCCAGCCTTGTCTGGTTAAGACCTTGCCATGGTCTTAAATGTAAGGAAGATGGGGAGAAGGGGCTTAGAACCTCACACAGGTTAATGATCTCTTCTTTTTGGTGTCTTCTTCCCTTACATTTTAGACTTGTGCCAGGCTGAAAGGCTGGTTTCAGGGCTCCATCTTGCCCAGATCCCATATTTCCTTCCATTGTTAGTTACCAAAAACCTGGTTAGGTCACACCACATTCTGTGGCAAATTAGACCAGCCACAATGCTCATGGAAAAGCTTGATTTGGATACTTAATTGTGAGTATCAAGTTGAAGGCTGGAGGGGCATTCATTCCTTCTGCTTAAAGGTCATTGCACAAGCAGCCTTTGAAGTTCAATTACTTCAAGGCCCATATACCACCCAAATCTGTCCGTGTCTCTGCAGTAAGGTTTAAAATGCACCACTGTTTTCTATAGCATCTTGTATGCCATCTGTTTTCCAAATCACTTTCCTCAGCTGCATAATTTAATTACTGAGATAAGAACTAGAGGGGGGAGGATATGGAGAAAAAGGAGAAATTTGTTTGTGAAACCTCTGCATACAATTCCCCTTTTCAGTGTGTAGGTAACAGAAGAGTAAAGTGGCACTTCAAGAGCAAAGGGGACCTGGTCACACTGAAAAGGCTCTCAGCTTCCCCTCTCCCTGGAGAAGATTTGTGGAATCCTGTTTTGAGGAGGCTGAAATTATGACGCAACAAAGGTTGATGCAGGGAACAAAGTCTCATCATGCTGGGCTTCTGTGAGCTTAGCATAACACAAGGCATGAACCAGTATCCATCCTCCCCCTGCTATTCAGAGCTTTTCCTTCACTTTCTCTGGCCCCTTCCTCTTTGAGGCTGGTACCCAGTCATTGGTCATACTTGCACCTATGGGAAAATCAGTGTTAGGCTAGCCTTTTTTCAAACTCACCATGCCTGCTCCTCAGGGGGATAGGTGACAGTCTGGGGGCTGAGGCGGGTTGGCGTCTCATTTTCTGGGGACAGTCTAGAGGGACTTGTGAGTGGCAGATCATATTTGGCCAGAGCAGCTGGACTGAGGGAGTGGGAAGAGGTCTGAGAAACAGAGAGTGATGTCTGACAACTCATGCCCTGTGAGCCCATGGCTGCATAAAATCCTCAGACTCCCTCTCCTGGAACAAACGGGAGAGATTAAAAATAGCTATTTGTTTTTGTTGACAACAAGGTAATTTTAACACAGGTCACTACCCCAGTCTGCTGCACTGAGTGGCAACAAGAAGAGAAATGTGGGAACAAGTGGGCAGCACAGGGGGTGGAAAGGAGGAGGTGGGAGAGAGCCACTTCCTTAGGGACAGCAGCATCTCATGCAGACAATTCCAGTGTGGCTTTCCCTGGCGAGGCGGAGTGAGGAAGTAGAAGTTGACCTCCCCTTGGCGCAAGGACCTCATGGGTGAGGTGAGTGTGCTCCTGCACTGCATGATCTTGTCAGCTCAGCCCCCTGCTCAGAGCACAAGAGAGGCCGTCCCCTGTGATCACACCATATGGTCCTTCACAGGCTCTTTTTTTTTCTGGTCTTTGACAGTGTGCTGGAGAGAGAAGGGGAAATAAATAGAAGTTGTCACCACAATACTGTTGTACTTTGGAGGTTTTATCCTTCTTCCTAGCTGCCTTCCCATCCCAGCATGGATATATGCGTGTTTTTCCACCCTGAAATGGATGCATCTTTCCTAGACAAGAATAGAAAAAAAATTCACTCATATTTTCTCTTTTCTCCTTTTTCTCTCAGGGACCCAGTACAATAAGATGTTTAGAATCCCAGACAAAGCAAACACAAATCCGTGGGGAATAATATTGCCAGGTCAAGGATCAGCAATTTTCTTACCTGCCTTGGCTCAACAACCACAACATAGTTGACGCTAGCACTTCTTTTTGCTTCTTCTCTTCTCCACTTTTGTAATTGAAAGCTCTGGCATTTTAGAGGCAGGATTTCACCCTGGGAACTGCTGGAAGGTGCTAGGGGAGCTGCTTGTTCACCAGAATGTTTACAGAAAATTTGTCACAGCCTGACCGGATCTAATTGGCACAATGTGTAAAGTAATCCTTGGATATTTTTAGTACTTTCCAACCTTTCTAGCACAGAACTGTTGGGCATTAATTAATTCTAGTTGTCTGCCAGTTCATTCTCTTGAAGTTGGATTCTCACAAATAACTTGGCTCCAGGTGTATTTCAGATTCAATAAGACAACAGGATGCTGGCATTTATCATTTGTGGAATCATGAGCATATCTTTTCTGATGTTTGATACTTTGGACATTATATAACTCTTTATTGCCTTTGCAACTATCCATCTTTTTCTTCTAGTGGTTTCATAACTGCAACTTTAGTCACTGACAGGCAGGAGAAATGCCCCCAATTAACACATGAACCTTTCTGTAGCCGTCTTTTATTTGTACAACATTTTTCCCTAGCTAAGATGCATGGAGTATTCTAAACATCTTCACTTTGCTTTCTGCTTCCTATTATTTTTACTCTGTGTTTTTACAGTGTAGCTCCATTCATACCAAACCTATTTGGGTAGCTTTACTACAGGCCATATTGTCTGTATTTGATTTTCCAGGAAGTTTGGGTGTTCTCTGGAATGCCCCTTGCCTGTTATTTAATTTCAAGATTCTTTACTCTCTGTGGTATGGAAAACAGAATTGGAGGGCCCTCTTCCTGTGCTGGCCACACTACAGCCTCAAGCTTGATCTGGGAAAAAAACAGATACATTTGTCCCACGTATCCAATGGGGCTGGGAGAGATCTTGTGATTATAGTAGGAAGAATTAATTTTTAAAACTTCTGTTACTAAGTTTCCAAAGTAAAAATTTCTGAGCTAGAAGTGGATTTAGGAGACAAGAAAGACGTACCAGATCAAAGTCATATTTATGCTCCTGAAAACCCACCAAAAGGTTTTTATAAAGGTGTTCTAGTAACCTTATACTCAGCTTTCTTCTGCCCAAGTTTTGGACCTATGCATGAGGAAGCACTTGGGCATTGCTTAGTAAAACATGGATAGTTTTAATGCTTTGTGCAAACCAGCCCAGCCTAGACAGATACACATAAAAACATCCATGAGAGCCAACATTTGAAAAAGGGCTGCTGGAGGACATGGACTCCCAGGAGGGGTTCACTCAGCTTATCCCTTTATACCTGCCCTGTCCTTTGGAAAGAACAGTTCCTCTTATTGAAAACTGGGTTAAGATTTGCAGGGAAAAAAATACCCAGGTTTGGGCTCCTTCTTGTCCTGAGAGGATTAGGTTGTGTGGCCCCACCAATGTGGGGAGGGTGGGAAACCTTTGCCTTCATCCTCAGTAAGAAGTAGCTGCTCCATCTGCTACTGGTTTGGTTTGACATATCAGCAAGCAACCACCAAAGGCAAGCAAGGACACTGTGTGTGATTTGGCAGGGATTTTGGCATGAGTGTGCAAAAAGCTGTGTACAATGATGTCTGGCCAAGCTGCTGTAGCACTTGCCAGTGGCGCTTGGAGCCCGACGTTCAGCTGCTGCACAAGGCCAAGGCTGTCACCCTCTTGGCGTCGGTCTTGGCACTGAGCTCATGCTCTGGGCTTCTGGAGTATACAGATCCCTGTCAGCCTTGAGATGGGGGCACTGGTAGAGCCGGTGTGTCCGCATCACGTGCCTCTGCTGTTCCCAGCATGTGCTGCGACCCCACAGCTCAGTGACAGAAAGCCTCGGCACGGAGGGAGGAACACACCAGCGCTGAATCCCAGCTGAGCTACCTCAGTTTCCTCTCTCCTTGAACCCTGAAGATGTTCACCCATGTGTACACCCATGTGTACACCCACCTGAAGCTCTCTGTTGCCTAGGACATGCTTCTGCCACCCTTCCCGACAGGGAATTTGAGTCAGGACTGGGGAGGGCAGCCTGCAATAGGGCTTGGAGTGTACCCTCCCTGTGCCGACAGTGGGGATCCTGCCTGGCGAGAGCCCTCAGGGCAATTTTAGCCTCCTTAGGGGGCCCCAGGACCCCTGCAACAGCAAAGCTGCAGGTGCTTGAGATGATGTTTTCCCTGGAGACTTAAAGGCTTTGAGGTCCACAGAACGCTTTGCCCTTTCAGACCAAGGTGCCTTCGCACCTGCTCTGTGCTGCTGACTACTATCTCCAGATCTCTGGGACCATCTCTCCACCCAAGGAAAGCTGCTCATTGTAGCAAGGTTCTGCACGATGCCGTAAGCACAAATAAAGAGGATGCCAGGCACCTGCAGGAGCCAGACCCCAAGAAGCTGCAGCTTTGGCCTGAGGAGACCCAACAGCAGGTCAGTTCCAGGTGAGGCCATGGGCAGCTCAGTGACCAATCCAGCCCAGCCACACCAGCTGCTTCCTGACCTGCCAATGGCCTGTGCAGCCACGGCAGAGCAATCCCCAGCCCCACAGAGCACTGACCCTGGGAACAGGAGAAGGGCCTCTGGCTTTTGGAACATCTCCACAAATTGAAATGCTTTTTCCCCCCTCTCTTTTTCTGCTGTGTTTTTGTTTTTTTGGGAGGGGGAGTTGTGGTTTGTGTGTTTTTTTTTTTTTGTTTTGTTTTTTTTTTTTTTTTTTTTCTTTTCTTTTCTTTTCCCCACGTGTTGGGAGAGGTATTGTACCAGAGCAACGTGCAAAGCCGTGCCTAGTAACAACTGAAATTCTCACTCTTGGTATTTGCTGACATACACTAGCATCGCCATGTCCTGCCTGTCACAAGACATCTAAGCAGCTATTTCTAGGGCATAATAAAGCAATTGACAGTGAAGACAGGTAGACAGAAAACTGAGATTATGGTACAAGAGATGACTCTATCAGAAAAAACCACCAGCTCATAGGTATGAAGCCCAGGTACAAATCAAGTGCATATAAAAATATCAAAGTTAAAAACTAGATTCTGGGGATATTTTAACAGGAATCAAACACTGTATTCTTGTTGAACTACAAGAGACTTTAGTTTCCTTGCTGTACCTTGTAAAAACATTTGTATCTATCCTTGTCTGCAATGTTGGCCTTGTTTCTCCTGTGTGGAGATATTAACTGTACATTTTCTTATCTTTATCACTTCTCTTTTTTGTCTGCATTGGTTTCAGGACAGAGCAGAACTCTGAGATAAACTTTCAAATCACAAAGATAAAATCTCACAAATCCCTCAGCAAATAGCTCACAGTACAAATCTAAATCATTATTTATTTTAAATAAACTTGTCTTAAATACTTCTGATGACCAATAAGGAGTAACTGAAACAGAACATTGGCAGTAAGCACACTACTGCCAACCACCCTGACCCCACAAGGATGGTTATGCTAATGGTTTTTAAGAACTGTGGGGAGCAAGAGAAGAAATCCATTTGTTTAAAAGCATGGTTCAGATCCTCAAGGGGCAGGCAGCGACGGAGCTGCACCGCGATGGAGTGTGGTGCTAATTGGTACAACTGCCTGGCAAAATGTCCCTAAAATAAGACACATTCAGGTTCAAGACCCACTGTGGTTTCAGATATCCATTGCATAATCCATTCAGTATCCGGCTTATTAAAGGAGGGCACAAAACCAGGGAGGACAAGAGAACAACGGTATCTTTCCACTGGGGCACTAATCTGGCCAGCAGGCAACAGCAGAGCCTCTTTTCCCCCAACAGGTTGAGGCTTCTGATGAATTTAATGTTCTCTGAAGACTGTCTCAATTGAAATCAAACTCACTTATGACCTCTCCTCTGAGCAGCAGAACAACAAAATCCATGATGCAAAGGCAGTCAAACAGAAGACAAGAATGTGATTTTTTAAAAGAATGTTTTATTCATGAAGTATTTATAAAAATGTGTAAAATACGCTCAATTATATTTGATTTGTTGACTGTAGCTAAAAATATAAAAATATACTTAAATGCATAAATTAAATTGACAATAGTAGCACAGTCCTGTGTTCACCCAGTGTTTGTTAGGAACACAATTATAAGTAATTATATTGCAAATGAGCATGGAATACATACTGAAGATGTTTTTCAGACACTTTACTCCAGGCACTGGCAAAGAATTTATGGGTAGCCACACTTCAAAATTCTGGGGTTTTCACTACAGTGTACTGACCTAGAGCAAGACTGCACTGCTCTAGAGCAATATATATTTAGCTTCTTAATGTTACTTACAGTATTTCTTTAGCTTTCAAATAAAATAAACCAAGAAACAACTAAACTGTCATGGATATTAGACCACCAGCATTGCTGACACTGTATGTTTCCCAATTCAACAGTTCTTTCTCAATTAGCTAGTCTCTAGTCTCTAATATCTCCTGTCAGGCTTAAAAATAATAATAATAATTATATATATATATATATATTCCCAGTTTGAACCAACTGTTGATCTGTGAGGGCACTGCTAACAGACCAGCTTGCTTTGACCATAGTGGTGCTAGCAGCAGGTCAGGAATTTGATTTTGTCAGCATGAGGGAGACAGCTGAGGGCACAGGGTCTACAGCAAGTTGCCCAAATACTGGGGTGAGCACTTACTTCAATTACAAGTTACAGCATCCTGGGATTATAGGTCCCGGAGCTCACAGCTCCAGAGCCACAGACATCTGTGACAGGGCCATGAGGGAGCGGTAGTCATTCTATATTGCATTTTATTTACACAAACTGTGTGTCTGGAATATTGAAAGAAATCTGAATAAATGTTAAGCACCTGCTGAGGCACTCCTTGGACATGAAGCTGTGGCTGCAGTAGGCTGTATCTCTGAGTGTCAGATGCATTTCTCTGATCTGTGGCCTTGGAGAGAGATGCTGTTAGAATTATTCGATGGCTATTCTCACCCCTCTAGTCCATATATTAAATCCCAGGCTGAGGAGCACAGTTAAGTGCTCATGTACTCCTATCTGTCTAGTGTTTAACTTTTTGCTTTCAAAGTGTAAATAACCATATACAATACATAATATAAACTTAAAGCTCACATATTTTCTTTTCTCTGTTCTACAATTGAAAGGAAATTCATAGTATATTCTGGCACAAAATAGTATTTCTGGCATTTTAGGCATTATTTATTGCTAAATAACTATAGCAGCAGAGAAAAATGTATAAAGTTGCACTTTTTGACATCTTCACAGTATGCCTATTTTTCTCACTCACTTCTGTGTTCCATTAGTAACAAAAAATATCATTTATCAACTCCAGCTATGTAAAATATATTTTTTTCCCTACAATCGCTAGTGGATCTTGTAATTGTATTGCACAGATTAAAAAATATTTATTACAAGTTTTTCATTATTAAATAACTTTCAATACAAAAATTTGAATTAACCTAAAAGCCCAACCCTGCAAGTGCTTCAGAAATGGAATGGCATGTTCTTCAGACAAGCATTCCAGTTGACTTTCATGAAGGTACTCAGGTAGCTTTGTGGACAATACAGAGATTTGAAGGATGGGCTCCAAGTGTGCAAATCTTAGCTTATGGATCAGCAACAACACTAGCCTTGCTTTCTAACATTATTATTGGGAAACATCAAGAAAAGAATTCTGAACATCATCAAGGACATTCAAAAGATGTTGTTTGCCTTAAGAGCTGTCTTTGTTCAGCACACAAGCTCCTTCAAAACCATTCTTACATTGTTACATTAACAATTTCCCATTAATCCTGTTATTCAGCTTAGAGGCACAGTAAATATAATTACTTATATTGAGAAGTAGGTGTTGTATATTAAAAATGCTACATAGGTACTTTTTAAATTTTTTCTCAGTGGATTTACACTGGTTTCATATGAGCAGAATTGGCTAGAGAGCAGAACCAGAGCAATAATGTGCATATAGTCTCATGTGTGACCTACTTGGGCAGAAATGTAAAGCTGCTCATGAGCACCGTGCCAGAGTGTTTAAGGTCTTCTGTCATGTTATGAAGTGATGAGGAGGAAGAGGCTTATGAACTGTGTCCACTATTAACTGAGAGAAAAGATGAAACTAGCTGTCTGCTATGCAATCGTCATTTTGGGTACACATTTGTGAACTCTGTAGCTGAGAATGATAAAATAAACTGCAGAATGATGTGTGTCCTTCTGAAAATGATGAACAACACGTATACAGAGCATGCAATCAGACTTCTGCCCTCAGATCATATAGTATTGAGTGAGCTCCATTTCCCTCAGCATTAAAAAATGACGTGATACAGAGTGCGAGGTAACTTAGAGGGTACACTTCGTTATGTCTTAACAGTGTAACCGTACTGCTGGTAACTAACATGGTGATCTTCATTCCTCGGCTACCCCTGCAAAAAAGAAAGGACCAAATGCAGTGCACGTAACACAACAGCAGTTTTCATGATGCCTTACATCCAGCAGTCATTAGCATGATCAACAATCAATCTAAAACTGCCATGTTTGTTTACCCTTGCTTGCTAACACAGCCATCTAGCAAAGGAAATGGAGAAAAGAAGGCATCTGCAGACAATGTGCACATTTCTTTGTGGTTTTGCTTAGACTTTCCTCTGTGAAAATGTCTTCCACTTTAATGCTAGTTCCCTTCTTCAGTTTCTAGTAAGGGTGGTGAATTTCGAGGTTTGTGTGGCGCCAAGAGGATGAGCAGGAGGGATGAACAGTGTTTTCATTCAGAAACACCTAAGAAGATTAACCAAATTTACATGTTCTGAGCAGCTGTGACAGCTGATTTGAAGGGTGGCTTCTGAGGCATGTGAGGGTATTTGGTCAAGAAAGGATGAGATTCCAGGTGGAGTAGGAAGAGTGACTATCAGGCTGTTACCTTCTCTAGGAAAACCAGAGTGACACAGATGTGCACAGTCCTGCTGTGCCACAAGACTTCCTTTGTTAGGCACTTAGTTAGCTACTTACTGATTCTCAGAAGGCCTTCAGATATATTTATTTTTCCAAAACAGAAGTGGAATTTAGGCACTTGTCTTCAGTAACAAGCTAAGTTTTCTCTACAAAAAGCATGGGTATATGAAAGAAGAACTATGAAGCCCTTCCTTTTTTTCATGATGGAGAGGAACTGTATACTGTCTCTTCACTATTTGTTTGAGGAGCATTTTGTAAAGACAAGTAATAGCTGAACAGAGTGTTTAGACCCTTGAAGGAGGAGAGACAGGCTGTGCATAATCCAGCTGGCTGAGCAGGATACCTGGTAAGTGCTATTCGATGATACTTCTTGCTGATCACCACATATTTTCAGTAATGAGCTCCTGCCTGGGGGCATAAGGGTTGGAACTACATGATCTTTAATTTCTCTTCCAATCCAAAACATTTGATAATTCTATGATCAGAACAGCCCTGCCAGCTTACATTCCCTGATGAGCCTTTTTCCATTCCAACCGCCCCTGGGGTGGTGACATCAGGTAACATTCCTGTGGAGAATTCTTTCTATGCAGACATGCTGGGGCCAAACTGTCCCTTTGTGAAAGCAAGTGGCATTTGAAGGATACCAACAACTGGGACAAAGTGCAGCTTAAGGCCAGTTGTTTAAACTGTGGTATATATACCTTTATATGTCTTTGTTTCAATATGTTTGCAATCGCCGTACTTTTCTGGCTGTCATGGTACAGCATTGTTTCTAATGAGCTATGGAAGTTGCCAGACTTCACATCCTCACAGGTCTGTTAACAAAATGTCTGAGGTGTTTCTTTGAACACTTTTCTTAATTAAAATTATACACACGTAAAAGTGCACAGACACAAGTTGTGGTCTGATTCTGCTCTCTTAAACCAGTGTAAAGAAATCAGAATGTGACCTGTCTCCCTCCAAAGTATGTGGTGGGAGAAAGGTCTGCTTGACTTCACTGCAACATATGTTGTTTGATATTTTTCTACTATGTCACACTAGACTGAAATAGTTGCTTCTAGTGAGGTGAACCCTGTTTTGCTCAGTTGTTAATGAGTTCTGTAAAAGGTATGCCACTGTGATATGGATTACTTCCATTTTTGTCAGATGAAAAGCAGTAAGTTTAAAGTGTAGAGTAGCATTGCAATTCCTGTACAGGACTACTGTTCCCTTGCTTAATAGTAGCTTATTTCATCTCACAAACACTGCAATATTTTTAAAAAATGAGGTTCTCCATATAGGATTTTTCCCGTGTCATGGCAAATAGCGCCCCAAATGCAGCAGTCCTGTTAGCCACACAATTTAAAATAGTTTATGTAGAACAGTTTATAAAAACTGTGATAAGAAAAAAATAGTATTATCTGAAGCATATTAATATAAACAATATAGAAAAAATACATATTTACATAATGCCAAAATACAATTATATACATTAATATCTATTACATTTAAATTATATATCTTTAAAAAAAAAAACATCACCAGACCAATAAATTATACACAGTCTCAACCAAACGGTCTGGCACCTTTCTGGTGCAAGAAATACATACATAAAAAAACCCCCCCAAAACAAAACCCCTAGTTAACAAATGTGTTCACAAAAGCAGATATCTCTAACATTCTTAGTGCCTTGAATAAACAGCATCTGAAAGCAAGGAAAACTGAGATTAGAAAAAGTAAACCAACACAGATTCAGCAGTGCTCTGAGAGGTGGCTGTGTGGCAGCAGCACTAGCTGGTAACTGATGTGACAGCTAAAGATCAGATCCCACTTCTGCTTGGACTCTCAATATGTGGAACCTGGATATTTAAGTTTTTGGCCTCCTTCAAGCCTGTTCTACCTGCTGATGACAACTGATTTCTACAGGCTAAATCAGGAAAATTATTTGGATTTCTTATCATATGAACTTAATTCCTAACATCCAAATTTGTGGAGCCACTGAGATCCTTCTCCCTTGACCCTAAAAACTTCTACATCCCTTAAGAATCAGCTCTATTAAGGCACAAGGTCATCACTGCTTACAGCTTCCTCACATTGGTCCTCTGGCCATGGGCACAGGAGGTGAAGGGCAGCGCTAGCGCACTCTTATCAGCAAGGGACTGGATACAGGCTAGGAAAAGGAGCCTACAAGGTTGAGGAGTATGGGGAGAAAGAAAGCACAGCCTAGGACACCTCTATTTTCCAGTCAAGGCAGATGGGAAGTCTCCCAAGGCTGCCTATATTGTCAACAGCAGATGAGGGTGATGCAGACAGAAACTGAATGCCGTGAATTACAGAAGAGCCCAGTGAGTGCTGTCAGTGGCCTCAGTTGCTTATGGATGATGTAAAGACTTGTCAGGTAAAACTAATATCATGATAGGGAAAAGGGTTCAGTTCCCTTGACAGCATAGGAACCATGAAGTGTGAGACAAGGAGAGTATAAAGGTAAGGCAGGAGCAGGAAGTGATGCTAGAAAGACTACTAATGGAGAAAATAAAGACACAACTGCAAGAATGAAGAGTAGAGGGAACAAATGAAGGTCCAGGAAGTAAAGAAATATCAATGGTTAAGGATAGCACAATTCCCTCTCAATTACACTGTCAGTGAGCTACTACATTTGAAACATTTTACAATTTGATAAACGTGCAGTTACCTCTGTGATACTCTGGATTCACATTCTCATATATTGGAAATAAGGGATTTTCCTGTTCACTGCGAAGTTTTCTGGCTCTTAAGACATCTCTCACACATTGATGTAGATACACATATTGACACTGCAAAAGATTTGTTTTTAAGACATTGATGAATTTTGTAATTTAGATTTCTGCACTGTGAAAAATCACTACAAGCTAACTTCCCTCACAAAATCAAGGGCGGTGTTAAGAATTAAAAAATCCTTCTAAAATTAATCTCCTTTTCACAATAGTAACATAAACTTTTGTGATCACCTCTCTTTAGAAATAATACCAGTAAAATATAAATGAACATAGTATGTTTTGACAGATCATGCCATTAATGAAAGCTTTAGGAACTGTAAAGTGCAATTTCACATGGCACTATGTTAGATAGCTACTGTTTCTGAATGCTTTGGTATAAAGTATATGTAGAATTATTCATATGTACAGGGAAGCATGCAGAAGACAAACAATTTCCTGATTTTTCTTTTTGCTCTGAAAATAAATATTTTCCACAGAATTTTATAATATATATTTTAGACAACTGTGAGAAACATAAATATCTGAAAAAACTAGAAAACTCTCTGAAAAAATCTATTTTTTGGATCCATCCTAAGTTCTAAGATTGTTTCTGACTATGCAGCACATGAAAGTCTTTTCTGAAGAGTGCCCTTCATAGAATGGGGCTAAGATGACATTCACAACCAAAGTAAGGAGGGTCAGCATGTTATTGACGATTGACTACTTACCAAACTGTCTTGACAGAATAGATTATTAAACTTTCATGCTTTGCTAGTCTTTGTGGTTTATGACAGAGGTCATAATAATCTTTTGATTAGTGTAACATGGTACCCAAAAGTCAGGCTGAGCATGTTTATATATCAAGGTGTATCTTTTTAACATTATCTCAAAAACATAATTTCTCCAATAAGTATATGTATTTTCTCCCCTCATATAGTCAGCCATTGCTCTGTCTTTTTCTCAGTGCTCTGGCGCTGGGAAAATGAGGATATCTGCCTCTATGCACATGCAGCTGCTCTCTTTGTGGAGAAGAACCCTGCACCCACCAATACGATGGAAAGTTGGCCAAGCATGGAGACTTTCTTTGGCAAAGACCATTTTTGACTGGAAGCTGTAGCATGCTGCATTTTGAGATAACGCACAAAGTTTTCCCTTGCATGTCTCCACTTGCAGTCCCTTGTCTTGAACAATATTGAGCTGAGTCTGAAGCAGGAGCATCCCTTTGTTGCTGCTGTTTTTCTGTGCCTGAATATTACCAAGTATGATGGTACTGTGGCCTTTGACCTTTTGTGTGGATCTGGCTGCCTTTTGACTCAGATGTCGTGTCAAGCTCACGCCAAAGGAAAGTTTTGTATCACGCAACTTTAGTTGTCTATATGTCAAATTTAGGCTCTGGAGGTAGTTGCCTCTTTTTTCCAACTAGGGAAAAAGAGCCACCCTCCTGAGATGTCTGTCTACTGTTGCAGACTATGGATAATGGGAATGTAGGAGGATATGTCTCTGAAGATGCCCAGACCATGCTGAGAATCTGTCTCCCCTCCAACAGAAGGTCTTCTGTGATTAAGGTATTTCCAGGAACCCCTTGGTTTTGTGCTCCCAGCTGGGCCTCTCTCTTTATACCCATATGAGAATTCTACATCTATCAGAAAACACTGTCAATGACATATTGGTTTCCAAATTGCAGCAAAGTTCCATTAGTATGAAGCTACAGGCAAACCCAATTCTCATTCTTCTATTAATGGTTCACAGGAAAAATGTAAAAACTACCTACACACACACCTTTATTAAATTAGCTCCTAAGTTTTTCACTCCTATCAGTATAACATGATTTTCTTTCCATTTTAAAAGCACAGAAAGAAATACAAAATATTTAGTTTTCTCTGAACTTTGAGGGTAAATTTACTTGCTTTTCCATAGTATGTTACGAGAACAGCAATCAACTTTCCAAAATCATTATAATGAAAATGACAGAGCAGCTCAATAAAACATAAACTGCCAAGGCACAAGGTCATAGTGGCTAGAGTTTTAAAATTGCATATATCTAATTTTCTCTGTTCTGCATTCCTCTTTCCTATTATGTCAACCTATCTGTCTGGTTTAGGCTTGTCTTCCAAACCCATCCCTGAAGGACCTATCTCCACTTAAAGCTCATTTACTGGACTGCGCAGAAAAGCAACAGTGTGCTGTTAAGTGTCTTGCATAATGCTGCTGGGGTGATTGTGGGCCAGGGCAAATAAAAGGAGAAATCTAGATGAAGCGTATCTGCCACTTGTTGTGGTTTGGACCCTCTCCAAGAGAGCCAATGGAAAAAAAAACTGAACTGGAAATTCTCACAGAGCTAAAATACATCTATCTAACTAGTATTTCACAGTGGAGTTAAGTGCAAAGTGCTTTAAAAGCCTTTAAGATGAGAGACTGATTATTATATACTGTGGCTGTTGTTGCTGCACAGCAGGCTATCCAAACCTTACCTCTGTCTGAACCATGTGAACACGGTGAAGCCTTAGATCATGTACTGCTGCATAAATGTCAACAGTGTCCTTCGAATCCAGCTGTTGCAGAATTCGGTCCAGTGCAATGAATGTGCCAGTCCTGCCAACACCAGCACTGGAAAAGAAAACAACCCAAGAGATTTAAAAGCAGATGGATGGATCAAAGCATTCAGTCTCTTCACGTGATACTTCTGCAAAGTTCAGATCTCCAGGTGAGAAGCAAATTGTTCAAATGGCGCCTTTGGGCCTTTGTAGCACTTTATAATGGAATTTATTTAGGAAAGAGGAAAGGATAGTAATGGTAGAGGTATCTCTGCTATAGCCTGCAATGCTTTCTGCTTTGGATTAACTCAGACATTGAGATAGACTTTGAAACCTCTTTTCTCCACGGATGCAGCTGTGGGACACAGTAGACATCTGACATGCTGTAGCACATGCTGTACAGGCAGACACAGGCGGGGTCACATAAGATACAAGCCTCAGCCCATATAATGATGGAGAGGTCAGATACTACAATCAGGTCAGGTACTACCAGTGAACATATGGCTTTATCAGAAGATGCAGCACCAATCACACATTTTCTCTCTCTGTAGCCCTATATTCTGCTGCAACTGGCTAGTGGATAACAGATCAGACAGTTCAATTTTGTCATTTTTTATTCAAGTGTAGGGGTGGACCACATAACTGAGGGAAAAGTGCAGCCCTGTCACTGCCAGAGATGCAAAAAGCAGAAGAGCGTGAAAAGGCAGTAAGAAAAGGGAGTCTCAGTCAGAACGAGGGAAGGATGGATCTGGAAGCTAGTCTCAACATCCACACATAGTCAGATCCACCCTAGGCATATCGTATCTTTTAAAACACCCTTTTGTGATTCAAACATTGGGCCACAACAGCAGCACATGGGCAATTTAAGAATGTAAGAGCTTATGAGCAGTGGCAGCTGCTGACACTTTTGCACTCTCCAGTGGTACCACAGAGACACAGCGGTTCCCTAAGAATAACTTCCAAGGCATCTCCAGGGTGAGGTTGTGGGTGAATGCATGTGCCTTAGGAATACTGCTCTGATGCATCTGGAAACTTAAGACCATCAGCTATCTCTCAGATTCTGTGTCTGCCCATAGTCTAACAGGGATGGAGATTTGGGATCTTCCCAAGGGCATGCACAAGTGCTCTGTGCCACTGACCTTTTGCTGCTGCACATACCTGCAGTGTACAATACTTGGTCCTGTGTCTGGGGTCCTGTTGATATAATCTCTTACAGTTCTGACAAACTGAATCAGGGACTGGGTGGTCTCTGGCACCCCATGATCTGGCCATACAGTGTAGTGGAAGTGACGAATGAGCCTCGTTGAGTCAAGCTGCTCTTCCTGTTGGGATTCAAAAGTGTGGGTCATCAGGACAAGAGCGAAAGGGATACACAGAACAGGTGCCTTTAGAGAAAATGCTATAGCTTCCAACAGAGGGGAGCCAGGCATGACACAACTGAGGTACGGCAGAGTAAACCTTTCTAGTTTAGTCCTGCAGGTGTTTTAAGCTAATTAATCAGAGAAAAAAAAAATAGCAGACATACACTGCAGATTTTAAACTCTCGTATTGTCCACTCGGGTAGCACTGATTCAGACAGCATCTCAACAATCAGGTCTCCATAGTACAAGGAATCCTGGTCATGGGGCCAGTATTGATCACACTTTACCTGCAGGGACACAAGCAAAGACATATATAGTGTTTGAAACAGCTATAAACAATGCCTCCATCCTGCACTGGCACAAGCAGACTTCAGCGCTCTTGTGCCTGAGGATGAAGGAAGAAAGGTAGCAGCTGAATTCAGAGAGAGATGCCACTACTCTCTGCCATGTCAATAAACAGGGAATGAGTTAGCATGGGGGTGGGAAGTGGAAGTTCTCATAATTCATTTGTGATGAGGGGAATGGGAAGCATTTCACTGATGCCCCCTTCTAGGGCGTATTTTCTGCACAACTCTTCTCAAATCTCTGCTTGGATGAGAGCTATGCCTCCAGTCAGTACCCCTTTGTCACCTCCTGCTGAGACTTGGCAGTAGAGTCCCACTTGGAACCAGTGACATGAAGAGGGACACAGATCCTGTTCAGTGTTGGCTTTCACTCTCTCCTCAAGAAAAAGTGGGAAGCTGAAAGTACTGACCCTATATGTGCCACTAGAGGATCACTAATTCAAATTTGCTTAATCTTCTTATGGATCTAGTCGCTATCTTACAAAGGGCACAGGACGTGGTCATACCTGGGAGGTATGCTACACCTGCACTCAGTAAGAGTGTTAAGTGCATGAGTGGTCTCTTTGCTAAATACATCAGGACTTATATATCAGAGATAATTTGATGTATTTACTGATCAACATTTGCTCTCCAGACCTTATATTTGAAGTAGAAGTTGATCAGAGTTGATGCGATAAACAGGCACTTTTTGTTAGTGCTTGTCCTTCTGCATATTGAAGAGAATTGTCTAGTGAACAAAGTCCTGGACTAGAAACTGTGGAACACTGAGCTCTGTTCCTAATTCTAGCCTTGATGTGCTGCATGATCTTGAGATAGTCTGTGTATCCTCACTTCACAGCCTTAATCTGTCTCCAGTCTTTATATCTCCTTGACTGGGCTCTTCTTGGCTTTAGTGTGATGCAAATAAGCAAAAACTTTTAACAGATATTGAAACAGGCATTAATAATAAAGAAGAGTACTTACCCGGCCCTTCTCAACACACTGGGTTACCATGACAATATTGTGCACATTTTGCTCCCATGCCATCTTCCAGAACTCATCTTTGGTTCCAGGCAAAGGGCCCTGAGTTGCTATGTATTCCCTGCGGAAATTGTTGCCCTGTAAATAAAGAGAATTCCATCAGTTTCCAAAAAGACAGAAAAAAAGTAGCTTCTAACAACTGAAAAAGCCTTGGGGCTGCAACCAGGGCTCTGCAGCAACCCTTGCTGGGACAATAGTTTTGAAAGCTAAATTGTTGCCTTGGACCTGGAAGCAAATGACTGATTGGAACAGCGAGAAGGAAGAGACTATGGCAGTATATCTAAATACTGTTCCTTTTGTGACAGTTGAAGCTTTCCATTTTACTTTTGTGCTCAGCACAGTCTCAAGCAATTTAAAAACTGCTAGGGGTTTTTGTTTTATTTATAATTTTTAATAAATTAGCTGAGTTCTGGCTTGAAATCTGGATTGTTAGAGCCACTGCTATTATCAATCATAACTCTTTGGCAAAGGGCATTATTTTAATTTCAGCCAGTTTTACCACCCTGCAAGGTGCCAATGCTGTCAGGATGAGCTACAGCTCCACAGTGAGGATGCCACCTGCAGTGATAGCTACAGTTGTTGTGGACACTGTATAAAATCAGTGACCTTTAAAAATATGTCCTTGGCCAATTAGACTTGCTATCTTACATAACTATAGCAATGCAAGAAAGTCCTTAGTGCTGGGTAAATCACTCACAGTTAACTTAATGGCAGTCAGACACAGTCTTTTAGCACACCCAAAAAATGAGTTCTCAGTTTTTTAGCTCAATTGAATCAAGGAAGAGGGAGGGAAGCCTTAACCAGCCTTTATACTCAATTTTCAATGAAGGAAATATTACCACTGGAAGGAGGACTGTAAAACACCACCCTTGAGTCACTTACTGGTATGTAGCTTGCATTAATGTAGTCTGAGCAAGGGTCATCATCCACATTGGAAAGCTTCACTCTTGATGTATCATCTAGCAAGAAATTGATTACAAGAGGCTCAGGACTAGGTCTTGATTTTCAGTCCCTCTCGGCACTTACAGAAATGCATTTGTGAAAGGACTGCCAGAACTATTACAGGATTTTATATGAAGAGCTAATTTATAAGGAATAACTGCTGGGTTTACTGCCTCTTTAATCTGTGAGTGCTGTGGAGTGTTCCAGAGACTAGGAGATAGATGGGTAAGAAGGAAGCAGTAAATATTCTGAATTTCCTCTGCTGAGCTGCACAGGATTTGTTATGAAAACGAAAGGGCCAAAATAGCATCCTCCTTTGATCCTAACAGCAGTCGACTGTACTGGAAGCAGCACCCAGCTCTGCCCTTGAAAGAACAGTTGCACTTCAGTGATATTTCAAGCTAATGCTGAGCAGGCCAAACATCTTCTGTAGGTGAAGGGCCCTCTGTACAGAGATACAAAGCGTCTGAGCTTCCAGGACACTGATTCATGAGATAATGCCATGTTGGATCTCACTCAGGGGTCACTGCTGGCATGAGCAGGCAGGACACAGAAGAGGCTGTGCTGCAAGCACATGCCACATCCATTAGTAGGGATGTGGAGCAGTGAGTTATGTGGTGTTCCTCCTCAATGTTCTACCTCCAAAATGACAGGTAGGAGACTAAAGGGGGAACCTCTCAATGACAGACAGGTCTTGCCAGAGAAGAACAGGGTTAACTTGACACGTCTTACCATGCAGAATCACTAGCCCTGCATTGTATAGTAGGTTTGCTGTGTACTCTGAAGAACAAAGATTTGGCAAGGATGTCAATGAGCACTGAATGGATGATACCTGGTATGTAAAAACCCTAGTGTTATTTCTACTACCCTTCGCATCAGTGACTGAATGCCCCTAATAGCTGGAGCTTTTTCTCCCTGGACTGAAAGCTAGTCATTACACCTCTAGTGTGAAATTAAATTACTGGTCTGTGTGAAGCCATGCATCATCTGCCTCCTAGCACATGGACCTGAGCTGGCAAAGATATTTCATCTCTGACAGAAAGGAGGGAAAGGATTAGGCTCCACTCTTTTCCACTAGGCTTGCTGAAAAAAAAGTGAAAAATAGCTGGTGTGATGTAATAATATACAACCAAAGCTAAAACTCACAGGGCAATATATTATTGTATCGATTTTTCCCTCTGTTCTCTGGCAGAAGTGCTATGTCACATGTCTGGTTTCGACCCACATCTTTCAAGTCCTGCAAAAAAGGAATAGGAATAAAATATGAGGTGAAAATAATTAAAGGACAAGACAACACAAAGGGAAATAGTGCTCATCAGCTCTCAAAGCCAAGGACAGGAAACAGGTTGGTTTTTTTTTTTTTTTTTTAATACAAACTAAAATTGCATAGGTAATCATACTGTTTTAAAGCAAGCACATGGCTGGCAGGTACTTCCCATACTTTATCACATAGATGTGCCATACGAACAAAAACATCTGATCTCAGCCTGGCAGATATCAGGCAGAGGCTGCCAACCAGAAGATGCCAAATGAAGAGCTGGTTTCTGCACATGGACAAGCAGAGTTCGAATTAAATGCTCCACCTTATTTGGATTTGTGTGAATAAGACAAACAAATGCAGGCCTTTCTAATACATTAACAAGTCGATTCAGTCAGCCCGCCCCTTCCGAAGGCAAGTCCCTTGCCAAGGTTAGGATCCCACCTCGTACTCCTTGGACAGAAGGTAGTTGGAGTCTGCTTGAAGTTTGGTGAAGTGTGCTTCAAAGTGACTGACCTTGATCGGACTGAAATATTCAACAGGAGGAAGAAAATCACAGGATGAATCACAGTCATAATTTATCCAGTTGGTTACCAAGAAGTTTTTAGGTAATAATTTTTTCTTTTTACCTGGAAGTTTTCCGGTACCTGGAAATTATTTCAAAAGAAAAAGAGACATTTAATCAGTAAGTGATCAGATAGGTCTGCTCAACCATAATGCCATGTTAAAAAGCCCAAACTTTTTACATTACCCTTTTTGCCCCAAGTTCAAATGGACTGACAGTGGCCTGTCTCTGCGGATGCTCAGCCTTGTTGTAGGTCTCTCATGGCCATTGCTGGAATAAAAAGGAAGGTATTCTGTCATAACATTAAGTTTTGAAACTGGTAGGAGTTGTCAATGACATATACTTTCTTAAATTTCTTTTTTTCCAGTTTACCGTTTTCCAGTATGTTTCAATTTCTGGCTCTGATCCTGTGACATTGCTCTTAGCTGAGGCACAGAGTTTTCTTGTATTTTAGCTTGGCAATAGTGATGTGGAGTGTCTGCATGGCACAGGTAGTAAGACATTTTTCTTGCTCTGAAACACTCGCAGTCCAATCCATCACTAAGGAGGGAGCCCTATGCTAAGATGGACCCGAAATCGGTTGATTTTCTACCCGTAGAGGAACCTGTAGGTAGATTTTCAGAGCTGTAAAAGATCTACAGCTTCCAGCACATCTACTCTGCAGACCAGGCCTGTAGCAGATGCCCATGTTCATGGCAGAAGTAAGTGGCAGAACCACAGCAGGCTTTGGGAAAGCCACAGAAGTGGTACTTACTTCACACAGCTAGTGTGGCCTTTCATCTTTTTGTTGCCATCTCCTCCTTCAAGACACCTCCCTTAGAGAACACTTTCTCTTTATGTCTGATGTGGGAAAACCATACCAGTATTATTGCCATCCTCCTGGGTATATAACTTACAACAAGAAACCACATTCTATAATGAAGTTTAACCATTTTGGCTAAAAGCTATGACTAGTCAGAAAACAGGTTTTTTTCAATCTGAAATTCTGGAATATGAAAAGCAAGTTCAAAAACATATCAACTTAATTTTATATCAGTAAAAGAACTGAATTTCAGAGTTGCAGTGTTTCCCATGCACTGGAAATGCTGAGGATTTTTTATTAATTTCAGGAGCTACAAAGAATTTCACATCTCTCAGTCATGCAAAATAGTTTAAATAGATAAATTTTTTTTTCAGTTGAGATACAGTATTTAATTTTTTAAAAAGATGTAAGTTCACTGTTTAAGATTCATCTATAATGTGAGACATACAACTGTAACTGACAAAACATGAGAAGCAAAGGTTTGAGCTAATCTTTTGGACACTGAGGTAATGCCATATCTCAGTATTTTTGAATTGAAATTATAAAGTCTAAATTAACAGTTTCAAAAGCTTCCTATCTACAATGCAGATGTAATTAATCTGAAACACTTCATTTTTTGACAAAAGACTTTTTCACAGAAGATAAAAGTTTGAATGATTACTCAGAGCTATTCAGACTCCTATGCAAACTAAAAGTTACAAGGATCATCTATGACATAATTCTGACAACATTTGAATTAAGTATATATATTTCTTGATATGCAAGTCATTAGTTGTCTACTAGTGTGTAGACATTTGGGGGACATAGATTTTATCTGTTGAACAGTTCAGTGCATCCATCCAATTTTTTTAGCTGTGCCTAATCAATAGTATTACTTAAATGAATACAATTTGACATGACTTCAATAACAGAGACTGATAAAGAGAGTCAACTTACCAAACTTTTTGTCTGCAGACAAATAAAGCAGTAACAGCCACCAGCATCACAATCAGAAACAAGCCAGCACTCACACCTTCAATAACTCCAAAGAGAGGCTCTAGAAACAAAACAGCATATTTATATATCTTGAGGAAAGGATCAGAAGAATCAGAGAATCAATTACTTTCTGTTAGGGGATCTGTTATTATTAGCTGAAGAAAATGGCTAAATACAAGTAAATGTAAGGCATTAGAACACTTAGCTAAAACCTCGCCTTGATTTTCTGGCCTCATTTTTTCAAACCAATAAGAATTTTTTTTACTCCCAGCCACAGTAAAAGAAAGTACAACTCCATTATATGGAAGTGGTTCTCTTGCACTTAGAAGCTTTCTTGGTGGTAGCCTCACTGAGCATTCTTCCTTTCCTCTACTTTCAGCAGCTTGGTTAAGCAGTCTTCTCTCTCAATACTCCAGTAAAGGGAGATAAGCCAAGGCTGCAGCTTCCTCTCAGAGCAGCCCTCAGGACATGAACAACAAGCTTTGTTTCACCCCTTACAAATATTTCTAGATGCCAGAGTATTCCTAGGCACAATATATAATCACATGGCAGTCAGTGATAACAGCCTGAAACTAACCTGCCTCTGTAGTGATCGGTAAAGAGAAGAAAGTGTCTACAAAGAGTGGTTTAGGAAGTTCCTTTGGGTCGTCACTGAAAAGTTGAGTAAAAGCTCGTATGCTGATTCTAAAAAAAAACCAGTGAAAAAGAGGCTCATCAGATGTTCAGAACCAACAGCAGAAAAGTAAAAACTCATTTGCCCCTTTGAGACGACTAAAAGCTTCCCACATACCACAGCTAATTCTTAATACAGACACTTGAGTAAACCAGTCTTCCAACTAATTATTAATACTGATCCCTGAGTAAAATGCAGAGGAGCCCAGCTAGTACATGTGGAGGGCTCTGAGGTACCCTGGCAGAGGAAACAGATGGGACTCTGGCTGCTGGCACACACAGCCTGACCATGTCTGAAGACAGGACCAGCAGGAGCTGCAGAGGAGAGAGGACTCAGAAATGCTTCTCAAGTGGGACACATTCCCTTCAATTGGCTGGGCATGACTGTGATAATGGATGTATGTTACAGTCCTCTTTGTTCTCCTGGTAATGCGGGTATTTCCCAGAATGAAGTTTTGGGAAATGTGCCCTAATGAGAGCAGACTATAGCAGGCTAGCACTGTTTTAATGATAATGAAGAAGCTGAGAGGCATAATGGGCACTCCTTGGCATGTGCCTTCTGTCCATGTACCATTTCAGTGAGTAGCTTGCAGATCTCTTGGGGCAGTATTTGCCTGTGGGAGGGGTGTCACTAAGCCTGGTCCTGGCAGCCACGCTCTTCTACACCCTAAGGCTAACCTGGACCTATCTCTGTAGCTTGCAGATGGTGCTACAGGATAGAATGGCCTCCAGGTTTTTCTAGCTTGTTCCAAAAGAACAACTGGGGGAGTTCTGCCAGACTGAGTGAAGCATGCTTGCCTTCTTCTGTTAAGTACTCTTCTAACTTAGCTAATAGTCTTCAGCCTTTCCAACGAAATGTTGAGCAGCAATAGGAGAGCTTCTCATCGAGCTGAGGTAAATAAATAAGCCCATTCACTGCTCAGAGTTTTGTGCATAATTAATCATATAATTCCCATGCTAGTGAATGACTGGTTACCTATGGAACAGGGGCATGGATAAACATTTGCAGTGAAACACAAAGAACACTGTACAACACAGTTACTAATCTACAGAAGCCCAAGTGGATCAGGCACCCAGATGACACCAAGCCTAATAATGCGACAGAGCACAACTACCAATATAAGTCCAACCTATACGCAGTTCGAGGCTTTAGAGGTCCATCGCAGAATTTCTGGTGATCTGGATCACACTTTCCTCCCAGATTTTCCATTTCTCCTCCAAGCTTAATGTCAAAGCTTTTATAGTCACTATCAGGGTTTTCAGCACAGCTACTGGCAAAATAATTTGTCTGGTAGATGCGTATAGAGTCATTGTGTTTGTACTCCAGGTAGGAAGGTAATGGGTGCTGCTCATCAGGCTTTGGTCCTTCGCTACCTACATCATGTGCAGAGAAAGACAGAAAGTTTAGATGCCACAGCAATTAATGTGGTGAGGTTTACAGGCTCAAGCTCTTGACAGAAATATCCTTATCCAATTTTCTTTTTCTTGAAGGCCATCTCATGAATTCAAAGCTACAATGGTTAAGGTACCTTGTTTCTAGTACCAACCTTTTTATTACTTTTTAGGCAGATTTCCTCACAAGTCCTCAGTGTAACCTCTGCTGCAATAGGCATGCACAGGTCAAATGCTATGACATTTTTTCCTGTGCTGTCGGTGGGAGTTTTTGTGATCCAGATTCCTGGATCCTACTACTAGCTATTTCACAAAGCAAGTAAAAAAATCCCACATGCTGACAACTCTACTGTAAAAAGAGAAAAACTACAGTAGGAAATTACAGGGGTCCCCTGAATGTAAATTCACAGTAGTGGATAAGAGACTCAGCTAGGCAAAGCTATGGCAATGAGTAGTCCCTTTCTCAAAGAGCTTTATAGTTTGCCCACACATACCAAAGCAGACAGTGGAAACATGACCTGTAGTTTGTTTTTTTTTTTTCCTCTAAGGGCAGACAGACAGAGAAATTAAGAAACTTTCATAAGGGTCACAAAATATGCCCTGGTATGCCAGTAAATGAAGCCACTTCTAAAAACAAGGCATAAATTGTTGAGACATGTATCTGATTTATCAGATACATCTCAACAATAGGTCAGCTGTAGAAAGGGAGACTTACATGCATATAACAAGGACAATTTCTGTTCTGTTTTATAGTGCTGCCTGCAAAGTAATTTTCTTAAGTTAGCAAACATCACCTGGCAGACATGTGTCTTCTCAGCATGGTTTACTGAGACTCTCCAAAAGGGTTGTCTTTTCGTGTTTGCACCTAACACTTAAACTACCTCTTGAGATCTGTGCCTTGCTGTGTTCACTGGCAATGGCAACCAACATAAGCCTTCTACTATGGAAATTGTCTGAACACAGGACAGTGTAATCTAGAGTACGGAAGCTAACTACTGCTTCTGACTCAGCTCTATAGTTGCTACAGACTCCCTGAGAATAGAACTGAGTTCCTACATCCTCAGGCTAGGGAGAGAGTACAGATCCAGAGCCTGTACGACACACAGTCGTGAGGAGAAACCCCTCTGCTGTGTGGCGATAGGGATCCACTTCCACATGCAAATTTTATTGGCTATAGAGAGAATAGCATTAAATCATGACACTTACCATCAGCCTCCCTCACAACCACAGTAAAGTACTTCACAGCTCCATTAGTATCACTAAACCAGCTGCAGTTAAAAGTAAAGTTGATGGAGGATTTGGTAATCAACACCTCTTTTTTGTTGACTCGTACATCTGGAGGTGGCTGAGGAGGACCTGAGTAATTAAATAAATAGAAAATAAATACAAAATAGAGAGAAAGCATTACTTATGTAGTTGTTGTGAGCTAGACCCAGTAAGGAAAATGCAATCCGTAATAAATCTCAGTTGCCTGGACCCAAGTATCTGATTCTATTCTCTTTGCAATCAAGGAAGTGTCTTCACCTCCCACAGTGAAACTGCCAAAAGATGAAACAAGCCAGCAGTGTGTTCACCATAGTAAGAGTGACATGCCCTCAGTAGGAATTCCTGCAGAAGCCCACATGGAAAGGCATTAAAGTTGTGTCAAGCCTATGAAAACAGAAATTGTAGCTGCTAAAAACAACACAGGCTTAAGACAAGTATTTGGAGGCCACTTAACACACTCACTATAGAAGTTACCTATTTTAATCTGTATTTTCTGCTTTCTTTTCCAGAGGAACAGGCAGGGTTAGCCAGACCCAACATTCAACTAGAGTACCATTTTCTAGACTGACTGCAGAATTTCCATAGGAAATGTTCTTTGTATGATACAAAACTAAACCTTGAATGGTGACACAATAGAAGTAAACTGGAAAGTGAAATACGCAGTGAAGAAAGTACACCAAAATTTGGGATTTTAAGGATCCACATTGCTGATTCTTTTAAAAATCTGTAGTACTGAAACTATATTGCACATATGGGAAACATAAAAACCGTAAGCAGGCGGCTAAATTTCAAAAGCTTTTAGAATACCAAAAGAACCAAAAATTCATACATTTGTATGCTTTTTAGCTAAACCTCTTACATACACAAAATCTAGCTGCAATTTTTTGTGTTCCCTTGAGGTAGGGCCTCCAGTGCTAACCAGGGTCTGGGAGGGCAGCAGTGTTCAAAACAAGTAAGTGACAATAAACAAACATGAACATAAACCAAATAAGAATAAACATGATCAGCAAACCTTCAGACAGGACTGAGTCTCACTTGTGACATGAATAACTAGGTGTTACATCTGGATTTGTAGTATCCTTTGTGACAGTCAGGAAGGAGAGTAAAAGGCAATTGAGGGGCAAAGGAGAAGGTGGGTTGGTGACTGAGCTCTAGCTCAGCTAAATAGCTCCCAAAACAAACATAATTTCTATGATCTAGCATTTCATACAAACATGGCTTTTAATAAGCAACTACAGAGGCATCCCTGAACATAGGCCTCCTGGCCATCCTCTCATTTTTGAGAAGTTTAGCCCTGGAACAGTTCAGACCGCTGCATTGTGCTGTGCCACTGAATCCAGAGGAAGTGCAAAATCTGGGGCAGCTCTAGGGTCAGCAATGGCAAACTGTTGACTGCAGTGCTGCCTGGCAGTGCAGAGGTACCAGCAGATGCTACTGATACACTCCACTCAGTAGCCCATGGGTAGAGAAGCTGAAGAATTTGTTTCAAAGAACAGGCTATAGAAATCTGGATCCTCTCTCAGGTAAAAGTCCTACAGGTGATTTGGTCAAGTAGAACCTCAGAAGAGTCTACAGAAGCCAAAAAAGAAGGTAGTACTATGATCCAAGGTCCTTACTGATGGTATTTGGGCTGAGGATGGCTACCATCTATGAGAGGAATAGCCAGATACAGAAAGCCAAGCAGCGGGTGTGAAGACAGCTGAAGGCATGTGATGATAAGAAGCCAAATAACTGGATCTGGCAATGTAATGAGAGGCAATATAGTCAAAATCCAGCATTGTCTGTCGCAACAGGGACCAAAGGATGGGTTCAGTCTACTTTGGCTACCACTCCACGCATTGGCAGTTATAGAGTTCAGAATTCCTTTTACTGTTTAACCAACACGAGCAATTGCTTATTGCCGCTCAATGCCTCTCTTCAGGGCAACTCTGAATTCCACTTACGATCAATCATTGTGATGGTGCTGTCTTCTACCACTTCACTCGTCATGTCTGCAGAATGCACCTTGATGGACACCAGGTATCGCTTGTGGGGAACAAGGGTCATGATATTAAGTAGAGATTTGTCTTTTTCTATCCTTTTAGAAAATTCCACTTCAGGAGCATCCATTTTCTTGCACTCGACGCTATACCCATCGAAGTCAGAATCGGGAGGAGTCCAAGAACACGCAATGGCAGTAGAGGTTTGGGGCCGACAGTGTAGGCTTTGTATCTTGTCTGGTTCTAGAGAAATGTTAAGAAGTTGAAGCTTGGTGGGAAAAGGGACAGGTGTCATATACTCTCTGCTCACACTACAGCTCCTAGATTCTGCATCAACTATCAGATCAGAGCAGGAAGCTGGGAGTCAGAATTCCCAACTATCCTGCAAATGTGTGCTGCCTGATTATCATATAAGGCCGTCTAATCATTTTAACCCTCTGAAATCAGATCTAGTGACATCCAGCCCCGTTAGCATTGTGAAGCTCCAGTAATCAATTGTGAAAACAAGGAAAAAACTCCACAAAGAAATGGATTTCTAGAAAGTTCTTACAATTTATTTGGAGGCTCCATGTGGTCACTTATTTAGTCAATACTAATACTGTCATCTCATGACTGATTTGGTTTCCTGAGCAGCATGCAATGTGTTCATATCACAAAAACATAACACAGAAATATGCTTCACCCATGTAATATGGGAGCACCATTTATATCATATAACACATAAAGACAGGATTTCACTCTCAGATGGCAGGCATCTACATTTAAGTGATTAAGTACAGGTGAAATTTTAATTATTATAATGTATTAAGGAGCCATATAGCTTACTAAACATAGATGTCAATTTAGAGCTGAATCCCACCCCAAATGACATGAGGATTTGCCACGACTCACTTAGTTTTATAATTTCATGTCACTTTTTCAAATCAGCCTGTTACTGAGGTTGCTGAAGACAGCTAGAGATGAAAGATTCACAGAGATGGGCAGAAACACAGAGCAGTGAAACACTGATTCCATTTTCAAATCTAGTACAGCATAGTTTCTGTCATCCTTCCTGCCTTACCACTCAGAAACATGATTATTTCAATGTACCACCATCAGAGAAGTTTGGATATTCAGCCTTATTTTACCCCTAAAACTGACTGATTCTGGCTCTGCAACCAAACAGCTTGACTCTGGATGTGAAGATTATAAATGTATGTCCATTACCAGTCTTTAAACAGCTGACCCTGCACACAGCAAGGGCTTAGAATCTAGCTGAATTGATCAGTGTCATTTATGAATTTAATAATGGAAATTACTGACTGCATAAGAAATTGGTAATATTTTATAGTTTTGCATCTTCTTCAGCTGAGTGTTAGGGTGCTGGAAATTTTTACTTACTTGTTCTCACAGTTGCAGACTGTGACCGACTGTATGTCTTCCAGCTGTCGCCACTGACGGTTCTGACATTGAACTCATAGAGTCTTCCTGGTCGCAGGCCATAGATGATGCGTACTTTAGATTTGCTGCTGCTGTAGGGATTGAATACTGTGAGGGGATCCCTTGGAAGCCACTGCACCTCAAAATCATCATAGTCTGTCCAGTCTGGAGGACCCAGCCAAGTGATTGATAAAGAAGTGTTTGAAACATCAGTAAACGACACAGTGTTAGGAGGGCTGGGTGCTATGCAGAAAGGGGGAAAAAATGGAGAGAAGAAAGAGATTCTTAACGAATTTTTACACCAGACAAACGAAACATGCATTATTTTCTTCATGCATCACAGAGGAGTTTGTATTATCTTGTATACACAGCCAGTTACTGCACCTGTGCTGATTATGGTGACTTTCACAGTCGTATCATATTCCTGAGCTTTTGAAAGAAAAACAGTGCTGAATGCTTTTCTTTCACATTCCATTGGTTTAATAAATCCTCCCTCAGAATAAGTCTGTTGCATAGTTGTGAACTAATAAATTCAAACAGATGGGACTAAAAAATAAATCCCATACCTGTTCTTCCTTCAGCATTTGCTGTGTTGGTCAGGTCACCACTGTGAGTCACCACAACCAAAGTGTATTTTCTGCCAGGAATGAGTCCCTGGAAATGCCACTCTTCCAGGTCTTTCATTTGCTCAGTTTCTTTCTGTGTCCCATTTGGGTTGTAAAGATGCAGCTCGTAGAAGTCAACATCTCCTGCTGCTGGACCCCAGGTGAACCACAGACTGTCTGTCATGTTTCGGTTGGTTGCCTTGAGACCAACAACTGGGGCTGGTACTGAAAAAAGGAGGAATGAATATTACTTTATTCATCTTTTGGGTGAGAAGAAACAAAAAGGTCAAGCAGACCTTATACTCATCCTGTAATGACAGTCATCCTATAAACTAGAGAGCCACCACAGCTGGCTGAAAAGCACAAAGCATATCTCAGGAGCTTCCTTTATTATTCTGAACTGCCACAGTTACCAAAAGAGGTTGCAATGTTTATAATGGATAATTTTGCAAATGTTCAACAGTTTTTTCCTAGTCACTATTTGGAAACACCCATTTCTGAGGTGGCTGAAGAAAGTGCAGCACTGCGCAGATGTAGTCCCACAGATGGGTTCCTATATGGTGCCGTACGGGAATAAAGAATGGTTTCACAGAATGACAGAGCTGCTAGGACTGCTTAGAAAACTCTGCTTCCCACATGTGGCTGAACAAATATAGAGCTGCACCCAGAGCTTCCCAAGGGAAACAAGTTTTATTTCACTGGTAGACTGTCTATCCCATTAACCCTACTCGCTTTTTCTTTTTGCCTTTTCCACGCAGACCAATACTGCTTTTAGGGATACAGCCATTTTCCTGCTTAAGGAGCATACACTGGAATGTCTTCTTCTGACATGAGCTCCTGGGAACTGTTGTAGGGTTTTCTACTTCATTTTTCCTGCTGTAACTACATCAATCAGAATTTACCTTTTTATATATCTAATGCTTTTTACATATTAGAGCTTTTGATACTCCTAATAGTTGCTCTAATCTAGTATAAGCGTCAGACTCAGACCAGCTCACTGGTGTCCCCCCTAAGCACCACACTGGAGACAGGTGGATTTCTTAGATGTTCTTGCCTGTTCTTCCATAGACAGATGACTCATTACTGAGGTCTCCACTGTGTGTAACAATCACCATTCGATACATCCTGCCTTGACGCAGGTTCTGGAACGAACACTGCTGGAGATGCTGCTCTCCTGAAATCCTGTCATGAAGGGACTTGTCTGGATTGTATAGGAAGATGTCATATGAATCTAGCTCCCCTTGAGAGGTGGTCCAGCTGAAGGACAGTCGGTCAGTGGTGTTCTCTGTGACTTTCAGATTTGTAACAGCTGCTGGAACTGAAAAGAACGATAAATGTAAGAGTAAATATCAGAGTCTAGGCACTAAGCTGAACCTTTAATAAATGCTTGGCTACAACACATTTCAATTAAGCCACAAGTAGCTAAGTAATATCAACAGCAATTGTCAGAAACAAGAAGAAAGCATTTATGAAATGCCAGTCTCTCCAATACAATATTCTTATTTCCCAGAAGGTCTGATTCAGTAGACTGTGCTCACTCAGAACTGTCCATTAGCTGCTACAAGAAGTTTTAAAACAGTAAAGGCTGCAAGCAAGACTTGGCCTTGAGTTTAGAAGTGTGTGTTCACATCAAATCCCGCACTAAGAACTTTGAGACTGTGAATTAAAAACTTGATGACAAAAAGCATTCAGGTATTTCCACAAAAGACAGAGGGGAAGCATCTAGCATTTTGGTTTAATATCCTTATTATGAACCATGGCCACATTAGAATGATAATAAATTTCAGATTCACATAAAAAGCATGCATCAGGAAAAATGATGCATAAACATGCAGAGTTTGTACCTTACTAGAATCTTTGCAGAATCATGGTAGACAGATGGTTCAGGTATTTAATGACATCTGACTGAGGGAAGCATAAGTAAACCAAGACGTTCTAATTACCTGTTCGGCCAACAGTTTCTGCACGCTTACTGAAGAGTCCACCACTGACTGTCAGAACTTGTATTTTATACTTCTTGCCAGCTAGTAAATCTTCAAATTTGTGCTGTTTGGCAGTAGGTGGCTCTGATTTGTTACTCAGCAGGATTCCTTGCTCATTCAAGAGCAGAATGTCATATCTTTCGGCTACACCGGGAGCTTTCTGCCAGGTTACTAACAAGGAATGACTGCTGTAAGCATGATGGGCTAATAATTCCTGGACAGCAGCTGGAACTGGAAGCAACAATTAAAGGCAGAGTATTACCAGGTGAAATACAGATCATTCAATACACAAATCTGAATAAAGTAATTAACAAGACATAACTTTATATATTTTCAGGTTCACTCGTGGGAAAAGAAGTGTCTGTGCATATGTTTATGCAAACAAATAATTCCTAGGCATAAATACAAACAGATACAGCATCATGGATATCTGAACTGGGAACGGAGAAGCAACATACATACACATATAAACTATCATGCAAAGACAGAGAAGGAGAGTAAACTGAAGTGACTGAAACAGGTAAGAAAGGAACATGAAAAATAAAGGAGTGGTAAATTGGTGCAAAACAGTAGCCCAGAATAGAAAATGTTAGCCAGCAGCTGCTGCACAAAAGTCAAGGCCACAGATAAACGCAGGTGCTAAAGAGAAAGGACAGATTAAAAACAAGGTATTGCATTGTTGCAATACTGACACCCTGGATACTGGGGCAATACATTGTCTAACAAGCCTTGACCATGCAATAGACTCTGCTGAAACACAACACTTGACTACATGGAGTGGAGGTATGTGTCAGATGGGTACAGGCATAGGAAATGAGAGGGAGGGAACTGCATTCATCCTATGAAGGAAAACACTGGGCTGGGCTAGAATTCCATGTACATTCACCCAGGTAAAGCTACTGAAATGACACATCTCACTGGTATTAACAGACCCATGCCCACTCATGCTTTGAGATAAAAACTTCCCATGAGTCTGAATGTCCCCACGCCTTATGGTACATTCATAAACACTGTTAAACAAGGGTCAGCCACTGGGAAGATATAATGCAACTTTCTCATTGTCTCAAGAGAAACATACTTGTTCTCCCAAAAGCTGCTAAGCTGTTGTGCAAGGTGCCACTGTTAGACTGCACCACAACCCGGTACTGCTCCCCAGCTTCCAACTTGTGAAACATGTGCTCAGAGATGTGTTTGGAGACACTCTGGGAATCAAGCTGATGGTTTTGCTGAAATATAGTCACTGTGTAGGAATCAACATCTCCACCTCCAGGGGTCCAGCTCACTTTCAGGCTGTTTGTCATGCCATTAGGTGACACATGAATGTTTCGGACCTTGCTTGGAACTGGAAAAAACAGGGAACAAAAAGGCACCTGCTCACAAATTTCCTGTTTGACTCAGGCTTCCTAATTTCTACCTATTTTATGGCAATAGAAAAATGATTCAAAAGAGGAACATCAATTACAATTACAAATAATATCATTCACGGGTGAACACAAAGTTGTAAACATTTGTGTGGGCTTATGCCACTTTAGAAAAGCAATTCTATGTGTAACCTCCCTCTTGTCCAAATGATGCTTTAAGAACATCTCAAAAAATGAGAGCTCTTTAGGTACCCTCAGTTAGTTAGCCATCTTGCCATTTTCACCTCAATCACTACTTTCAGGTAGGTAAAGAGAGGCGTAAAATAAGTAAGTGATTTATCTAGAGACACTAATAAACAACTGTCACGCATGGGAGTAACAGAAACCTAAATGCCGACATCTCAGTACAACTGCCATGCAACAAATCAGATTCTCTGCCAACAATCAAACATTAGTAAATGCGACACTTTTTTATTAAGCATGGGTCACAAGCTGGCTGAAGTACTACTGTGATTTTCAACGAGATCTGCTGTCTCTGAGCCAGCGTTACCAGAGATTGAATATAATCATGGCTCACCCTTGATTTTTCAGTGCTCCATTTTAGAGAAGCCTAAACACGCTTTAGATACCACATTATTTCTTACTTGTCAGGCCTTCTATGAAAGTAGCACGCTGTGCATCTCCGCTGATGGTCAAAACGAGAATTTTGTATAGACGTCCTGGAGTCAGAGCTGTAAACCAATACTCCTCAATGGTGTTCCCAAGGAAAATGGGTGGGAAGATCTTCATATCATTGAAGAGAAGCTGAATCTCATACTTATCAACATCCCCCTCAGCCTTTGACCAAGTTACCTGCAGATCTTCTGTGCTCCTGTTACTAAGAGTCAGTTCCTTCACTGACTCTGGCACTGAAGAGGTGGGAAGAAAGATGGCAAACTTCTCAGTACTTACTAACAGATCACAGCAAAAAGCTAGCAGCTCTGAAGCCATGCTTCTGAGCTACAATTCATCTCCCAAGAAAAGCAGTAGATTGCACTCATTCGGGAAAGTCTGCACCCCATCTAACACTGGAAGGCCCCATTTCAGAACAGAAGTCCACAATTTAGCAGCATAAAAATAATAAAGCAATAATAATGGAGCCTGCAGGGAGTTTACCTAGCCAACAAAACCTGAGTAAGATCTGCATGTACAACAAATACAGAGAAAAGAGGCCTGAGCTAATGCCAAGCCAAGGGAATCCATCTGCGTGAGGCAGCACCACAATGCAGTTTCTGAACTGTGCCAGACACAGGTGTGTTATTTTTCCCCCTTGCTACATCTTTGCCAATAAACTGAGTTTCTCAGCATGGCTCCTTAACTCACATAGGGTGCTAGGTGAAGGTTGCACCTAGATCCCTGCTGGGTCCCAACTAGCCACCTTACCACCCTTGCCCCATGCTCTCCAATTTCAGTGCTCGGGGTAGTTTGAATAGAGTGAGATCTAGTCTATCTTCTTTTCTATATATTTCCATGACCAGAAAAAGCTGCATTCTGGCATAATTTAATTATAAATACTAAGCTCACGTGGAAAACTGTACAACTGTTTTTTGGCTTTCAAAGTTTCAAGATTTGCTTTCCAATTTAACCGCACAGGTCTTTTCTTTCACTTTTTGTTTATTTGTAACTTGAACACTAGTCACAAACTAAACACTGCTTTCTGTATTTGGAATAATACACATTGAAAGAGTCATAGTCAACATCATATGTTAAAATCATATGAGATTTTTATTCCTGGGTATGGTAAATAAAATAAAATAAAAAAATACCCTGGGGCGTCTCATAATGTTTCCAGGGTGTGTACTTACTTGTTCTGCCATAGACTCTTTCACTAGTTTCATATTTTCCACTCCTTGTGCTGACTGTGACACTGTACTGCCTCCCTGGGACCAGACTGGTGAACACACATTCATTTTCATCCTTTGGGACACTTTTTGTTTGGATGAAATCATTGTTGTTCCTAATGATCACTTCATAATTATCAAAATATCCAGATGCATGTAACCAGGATACCTTCAAGTAGTCACTTCTGGCTGAATTGCTGACAGTAAGTCCCTGGACACTTGAAGGGACTGAAAGAAAAAATGCAGTTCAAGATTCAGAAAGCAATAACTTCCTAAAGTAACCAGAATTGTGGTAGAGAACTATATCTGTGGCAGTTATCAGAGTTTGTGAGGAAGTTGCAACAAGACAACAATGTGGATTTAAGCAATAAAATAGTATCTGCAGTTTCCAGGCTGCTTTACATCTTATGACGATACAACGGTTAGCCTTTCTAATTTTTTGGTCTTATGGAACTTGGTCCATTTTTGTAATTAATGCATTACAACATAGTGAGTTCCACAAACACTGATCCAAAATATGGTTCTTGTCCTTTTGTAGCTGTTCCTTGGATTTCCACTTAGATCATGAGAAGACTAAAATTGCACTAATTGATACTCTTCGGTATTTTAACGCCTGTTTCAATCTTTCTTTTGTTCTACTGGTTTACCAAATGTAAAGTCTCAGTTTTTACAAAATTTGAGAAAGTTTTAAAAGGTTCTCCATCATTATTGCCATCCTTTTCTGAGATTTCTCTATTCCTGTTATATCCTTGAAAATTGCATGACCAAAACCATAGACACACGTTTTACATTATCAAAACCAATTGACATGGATGTTACTCATTATTGTGACACCTCACTAACATTTTACTAATTAGTCTATCATATTCTTTTCTTTCTGATTAACTTTCTGAGGACATGCTCTGCAGGATATTCTTGAAGGGGCAAGTAAAGGCATTAAGGGCAGGATAACACATTTGAGCCAAAACTGACACATGATTTCTGTTTGCTCATAAGGACTGACAGACAGCACTTTTATTCATGCGAAAGTACTTCTGCATGAAATAAAACAGCAAGAGGGGCATAAGGATAAAACAAAGTCTTTAAAGCTGTAATTTTATGGTTTGACCCCCCAGCCCGTTCTCATCCATCCCAGTTTGGTCAGATATTGATAAATCATTGGTAATAGCTATACATTAGCCATTATCAACATAATAATGGTTATAGTGACTGTACTTGCCCAGAGCCCCTCTTTACCTGTTCGTTCCTGGCTGAGGGAATAGTTTTCATACTTTCCACTCTTTGTGGTTATCATTATATCATAAAGCGTCCCAGGAGTAAGGCTGCTGAAGGAGCATTCACTGAATGATTTGGAAACGGTAAGAGTCTGAACAATCCTATCATCATGAGACAGCGTTACCAAATAACTGTCTACATCTCCAGAAGCTGGCAGCCAAGAAACACTGAGGTAGTCACTCCGACCTGAGTTATTTACTGTTACTCCAGTCACGCTGGAAGGAACTGTCCAACAAAGAGGAAAAACAAGAAAAGCATTAACTGGCCAATTCCTATTGTTATGAGAATCCCTGGAATGCCATCCCCTGCAAAATAAGCGCTCTTAAGACTCCTGAGAAGTTCTGCACTGACTGCCTCTCAGCAACATTCATCTACCTTTTTAAATACAGTGAAGGAAACTGTCTTTGGTGGTTTAATCCCAGCACTTCTAAACTCCCAGAAGTTGAGATATCCTCTCATATTGCCATTCCTCAGTAACAGCAATAACCGGTGAGACTGGCAAGACGCTAAGGCCTACAGCTGAATGTTTCATTTCCAGTGGGTTCTCTGACGCCTAGCGGACAAAACATGAATGCCACCCGTTTTTCGAGCCAGCAAGGTGAGCTCAAAGGCTCTGTGTTGCCAGAATTATCATCACTCAGGTACAAAACTCTCAGTTATTACAGGGGCTGAACTTGACACAATGAACTTCCAAATTTTCACTGGGCTCTGCTGCATTGAACTCACTCATCTCAGCAGAGGGACTGGCCAACAGCTGTCCGAGTCAACCCCCCCCTCCCCCAGATTTTACAAAATACGCTTATCTACTTTAAGCCATTTAGTATTATTCCTCTCCAATTTTTTTTTTTTTCAGGTTTGTTTTGCCTTTTCACCTGAAAATAGTCATTTTCAGGAACATTGCAGAAAACCGCAGGTTTGCCTCTGCCAAATTCACATAAATTGCACTGTTGCCAAATTTTTCTTCTAAATATCCACAGAACAGGTATTACATTTCACAACTCTTTAAACCTAAAGAATTTGATGCAACAGTAGAAGTTCTGTGAAGTACAGAAGGACCTCATAATAACTAATTAGCCCTGGTGGACATTCTTTGATGCTGGATTGAAGAAAAAGGGTTGTGAGAAACTGAGACACAAATTCACCCCACCACCTTTAGGCAGGTTCTTGGCACACATAAGTGAGGAGCAACCATCCTACACCACAGCATAGCCAAGGAGTGATTCGCCCAGCACAGTTGTTCTCTATTCTCAGGGCATATTGTTGTCTTCATTACAGAGTGATCCTGCTGTAGAGTTCCCACTGTAGGTAGAGCAGTTAGCTCTCTAAAGCTGTATTTACACAAATCTGAACAGTGTGCACATATGAAGCTACATGGATGAAACTCCCACTCTTCTGAATTCTCAGTGCAGTGCCTTAATCACAAGACCATTCTCTTAGATAAATTCAGCTTTTAAGAACTACCAAAAAGCATGCTGGAGTGTTTTCCTTTTTACCTGTCCTTTCCTCTGCAATCGTTTGCCTTGAAGATATCCCTCCACTGACAGTAGTGACAACAACTGAATAGAGTCCTCCAGGTTTCAGGGGATAGAAGTGATATCTGTTGGTTTCACTGGGAACAGTTTCATTTTTAATGACAACATTCTCATGAATCAGTAACACTTGGTATGAGTCTACATCTCCCAGTGCTCTTGTCCAGTTGGTGAACAAGCTGTTGGTTGATCCCTGACTTGCCACAGTCAGACCTGTCACTTGGGCTGGCACTGAAAAGGAAATCGTCGCACTGTTACTGAGAAGAAATAAAACAAAATAGAATCCCCCAAAGAACACAAGTTTAGTCACACTGAGGAAGTACATCAAAAGAACATTCCAATTTGCAGCCAGACTCAACAGGACTAAAAATACTCTAACTGGGGACTGCTTCCTGTCTGGGATGTGGTCTATGGGAAACTAAGTAAGGCACAGAAAGGTCTTTCAGCCTTTAGCACAACTTTTCTCAGACACATGAAAATGAGTCAAGATCAGGAAACTGAAAGAGATGGCATTTTATAAATACCATTAAATAAAAGACAACAATTTAGGAAATCACTCAGGGTTTTCGATGACTATTTCAAATATAGTCTGTGTCTTTCATTTTCCCTTTCCTCTCCCATTCCGAGTATTTCATTTCTAATAAATGGCAAACTTGTTTGAAGAATACCTCAGGCACAGCCATCTATACTGTGTCAGACCCTTTAATTTTGGGGATAACTGAGATAGATGGTTATGGTTCAACTTTTTATGTCAGAAGATCTACAAGATACCAACTTTTATAGCATCAAAAAGATGAATTGTTAAACAAACATAACATTTCTCTAAGGCACAAGCTCATAACTTAGCCAGACCAAAATGGAAAAAGAAATAACAAAGAAATGTAATATGTAGCACAAATTTTACTCCAAATCCTCTTTTTTTTAAATTTGGTTTGACGATATTTGCTCAAAGCAAGGAAATATGATTACTTCTAAAGATTTCTGTTTACATGACCAAGCACAACTAAAACAAAATGTGAATGCATTCTTCTGTTCTTGTTTTACATCAGCCTTTTTGCACACGTAGTACTGGTTTAGTAATCATTAACAGAAACTAGAAAGTCAGGCACATAGCTGAAAAAATATGAAGTTGACAAAAAAACTCAATCAAAAATCCTTCCTGTTTTATAATGTTCTCATAACATAGTTAGCTCCAACAAGACACTAAAGTCCCACATTTCTGTGCTAAATGCTCTTTCAGCGATACTGGAGGTTTCACTGGAAGCTGACCAGTCTGGGATGGAAGTAAGAACTACTTCTGTCATATTTACAGCAATATTTTTCAAGCCTAGTAAGCTGTCAGGCTGCAAGGAAGATTCAGAGGATTGGAATGCTTATTAAAACCTATGTTCAAGCTAAATGATATTAGCTCATTATAGCTCACTTTGAATGTAAATTGACACACAATCAGTGCCTGATGCATTTTCAAGCACTGACTCATACTACTGAAGTGGGACCTTCATGCCTGAATAGGTCACCCTAAAGGGGTGTAAGTCAGATGGAAGTGAAATTCCAGTTAATAACCTTAGAGAAAAATGAAAGTATAAGCCAAACTTCTCAGGCCTCAGAAGGATCTATAAAATTTAAGGACCACCATCAACACTAGGCATGCTTAGATTCAGACACAAGCAGCTTGTTTTTCCCTGTGCTGTGCAAGGCCAGAGCTGCATTTTAAAACTTTGCTTGTACTGGAGAATGCTTAAGTCAGTGCTTGCGCAGAGTAAAGCTACCTGTATGGTTTAAAACTTGCACATGTGCACAAAATTAGCACCCTGCAGGGTGTGAGAATGGGACCTTCCTTGTGACACAGTTATCATCCTTGGTAACAAATACATATTCTGGAATCAGAAGAGCAGAAAGATTCAAAATACATCTTCAAGGTCACATGTGTTCTGTGTCTGTCAACTTTGGAATGTTACCCTTAAAGTAACATTTTCCTGTGTGGTGATGTTTCTCTTTTTCCCAGATAATGAATGCTTTGTATCAAGGAAGTGACCCTCCAGAAAATACACAGTGAAAATGGCTCTTCTTATATGGAATCTTGTGCTAATGTAGATTGATTAGATGGGACATAATATTTCAGAAACCTTTTTTTCCAGGAATTACACATCTATTTCCCAAAAATCTTAAATAAATACAGCAAGATAACTGACAGTCAGAAATGAGAGACTCAGACATGTAACATTTTTACTGAGGAAAAAAACATAAGATTAAGACTTTTGAGATTTAGACATTGAGTTAATTCACTTCACTACAAAGCAAAAAAAAAAAAAAAAAAAAATTTGTTAATGATTAACAGAAGATTAAAACAGTTTGACAAGATGATACCTGTTCTTCCTTCTACAGAAGTCCAGTTGCTTAAAGTCCCACTAATGGTAGTGACAGTAGCTATGTATTTCCTTCCAGGTATCAAGTCAGTAAAAGTGAATTCCTTTGCTTCTTTTTCAAGTCCTTTTTTTACAATAGCAAGATCACTGTCTCCCAGAGAAACCACATAGCTGTCCCATTCTGCAACAGGGGTCATCCACATGACACTAAGTGAAGATTCATTAGCATGCTTCACACGGAGCTGGAGAACAGGCTCAGGAGCTGGAAAAGTACACAGATATTACAATGAGAACAAGACTGTGTGGTGAGCACACATGCCCTATCTCAAGCTGTTATTAAGAAATGTGTTCTGTATGACAAATGAGACAGCAACAGAGTATCTCCAATCAAGAGGAGATTCTTCATCTTTCTCTAGGAAGCCATTGTTACAAATCTAATATTTGTGCCCCTCCTCCAGAAAGGACTGCTAGCAGCAGACTTCAGCAATACACTATGGCTGTAATGCTTAGGTTTAAACTTACATCAGGATATATATTTCAGCGCAAATGAAATGCAGGGAATTCAGTGAACTTCCTCTTGAACTCTGGGTGCTCAACAGGGATATAAGACATTGGTACCATAAATCAGATCTACACCAATGTGGATGTGTTGCATCCAACAAGGATGCAAATTACAGTGTCAGAGTAAAATTGATTTTGCATTGGTCTAAACCTCAGTCAAGTTGGGAGACACTTAAAACTTACAGTGGAATAAAAGAAAGAAGTCAATCAGTGAATTTCTGTGTGTGTTTGTGTGCACGTGCCTGCATACCCAGCAAGCGTGTCTTGCCTTATATAGTCCCTGATCTGATTTCATCTCTGTCACATTGAAATACAACTCACTTTCCAAGTCTGTGGGTCAATGTAAGAGAAAACTGAGTCATAACAGGGCCTAATACTGATACTTCATAACAGACCCATTATGCACCTCACTGTGGGTCAAACAGTCACAATACACCCATTGCTGGGTATTATTTAATGTACCATGTTCTAATCAAAGAATCATACACTCAACTTAGATTGCAAAACACCCCTAAAATCATTGGGTCCAACCATCAATTGCTCAGCTGAGTCAATTAAAAGTAACATCATAAACTTAAATTACTTGCAACATATGTCATAGTAAGGAAGATGAGAATGTATCTTGCTCTGATCAAGTTTGCTACAAGTCAGAGAAAGCTTCAGTTCTTTAGCTTCTACTGGTCTTACTGCTGTGCAAAATTGACAAAATCAAGTCCTCTAGGAATGACAGATGAGGGTATAGTAAAAAAGGCCACAGGAAGGGTGAGGATGAAGTAGAATTGACCTGTCCTACCTCACGTTCTTCAGTGAGATAAGGGTTAGACTTGAGCCTTGCCTGTTATTCCTATTCCAAGTCTTTCTCTCCTCTGAAAGGGACTTATTCTGCATTCACTGAGCAGAAATTCCAACAATTATATAGGAATTATTTTTTAAGGTTGAAGTAAATCAGATGTGGCTTTGACTAATGCACTGCAAAAGAATTCCACTCATGTGCCTGCAGTGTATATGGATTCCCTGTGGAAACACAGACTTGAACAGACTAACCCATTTTCTTCATGGACCACAAAAACAAGAACTGGGATGTTATAGGACACCCATACTGAGATACACCTTAGCCATATGGTCAATATTCTTTACACAGAATGGCAAGGAAACATACAGGAAGCCTATAGTGCTTTCTTTAAGACCTTTATAGCGTGCTTTACAATCAGCTACAAAATCTAGCAGTGAAATAAACATGTAATGTAAAATTTGAGTCACGACAGAATTGTGACATAGTTTCCCTAGCTTTCACTAACAACATATACTATAAAAATAATCCCAAAAGTTTTCAGAGAACTGCTAAAATTATTTCTGTAGTTTACAAGGGAGCTCCTTTTTACTGCATTAATGGTGAAATTCATCTGTGGATTCCAAGTACTCCTTCATTGTTCAGAGAGCTGAACTCTTCGCACTCTCACAGCGCCTGTGTGAGCATGCTGACCTGTTCTCCCCAAGCAACTCGCGTTGCTCTGCAAATCGCCGCTCTCCACAATGACTTCCACGCCGTACTCCCTCCCCGGGACAAGGCCCGCATCACGGATGAGGTACTCGGTGGTGTCCTTCTCGAGGGTGGTGTTGAGCAGCAGGGCTGAGCGGTTCCACAGGAGCAGGTGGTACCTCTCCCAGTCTCCCGCAGGGGGCACCCAGGTCACTCGCAGAGAACGCAGCCAGCCGCCAGCACCCGCCTGCAGCTCCAAAACTTTCTGGGGAACTGGAGAAAGAGAAGGCAAAAAAGCAATTCTGAAGTGGGTTATTTCTGGTGAGATGTACATGTGCTGGATAAACCTGTCTCGCAGCACAGCTATCGTACAAATGCTTGGACCAGCTAGAGCAATGTGAGTTATCTTGTTGGAAAAGTTGGCTTTCATTTTAAAGACAATTTTTACTCATCCCCACACAAACCACTCGCTTATTTTCCTGCTGATTTCTGACATGAGAGATAGGCAAGCCCTCTTAGGGCAGACAAAATCTCCCCCGTATGCTTCTCAGATGCATCTCACAGTTTTCAGTCAGGTTCCCTATTGTTTCCTGCCCTTCAGCTCACATAGAAACAGTCAATTTTTCACCACTAAGGTTAAACTTCAATCTATATTGGCCCAATTCTGGTATTAGCAGCAGAAATGCAGTCTAAAGGCTTCTTTCACAGACACAGCTTCTTCCACCTTGTATGCCCTAATTCCTCCCAACTATATAAGGTTAACTATATGAGGTTACGACAATGGTCCATTAAAGTGTCCACTCTGTCCTGTACTTCAAGGATCCTGAATTTACACGCCTAACCTTCTTATCCTATACTCCTGCAGGTCACATTGGACCACTGAATTTTTTTACTTCCATGGAATAATTAAATATTAACCAGACCAAGCAGAGACTAGAAGAAGACAGATGCAGACCCTCAGGACAAGATACCTGTAAGCATCATATTAAATACTCAGAGAACAGCATTGGAGCCCTGAGACCATCCATAAGTATTAACTGTAAACTACAAGGCTAGCATCATGTTCTTATGCTTTATCTAGCTTATTTAATATTTAATTGCTCGTTATCTAGCACAGGATTAAAACCTCTCTACCAGCATCACAAAATACTCACCGGTTCCACTTCCCATGGGCATAGCTGGATATCAGACCTAGAACTCCCATATGCCAGTGAATATGGGAAATGTGTTTCAACTTCTGATTGAGTGGATAAAAGCACACAGTGTATTGTTAGGAAGCACAGATGGACTTACATCATAACAGATAACGTTCAGCCTTGTCAGGCTGGCTGGACATCACTACACCTTAATGGTACAAAGTTTCAGGCTCTGAGACGTCTGTATTTCTTACCACAACACTTCTTGGCAGGTTCTGATGCTGTAGGCACCCTCTCAATACACAGCAATGTGTATTGCGCTCTTAGACACATGGCTTTCTCTGTGAGTTACAGAGGGACCCAAAGAGTCTAATCCCTTCAGCATCTCTAGACCTGACAGTTTGGACTTAAAAATTTATGTCTACTGCACAGAGCTTTTGCTGAAGTGACTGTTTACAAAGCTCTTGATGCCTATAGTAGAGGAAGGAATTACATATGATCAGCACCCTTGGAAACAGGACTTCTAAACCCTGACTTTGAAAGCACTGGGTCTAGGTCACAAAGCTGGGGATCTGTGGTGTTGCGTGAGGGCCAGAAGTTCTCCCTTTAGATTGAAATGGTAATCTTAAAGGACTTTAATTATAGGCTAAACAAACAAAACAGACTTGCACATAAACCACTCCAGCTTCGTACTTTCTGGACATGAAAAATTTTTAAGGCTCTTCCTTGCACTGAGATTGAGGTATCAGCTAGGTATGTCAAGGATATGACTTTCACATGAGATGTTTAGTTGCAGATAATAAATATTTTCTAAAATAAATACTCTGTCTTACACACACATTTCCCACCTTTTGGCCCTGAGTCTACTAGAAATTTATGTATGAACTCTTCACTGAGTTAGACATTTTTTACCATCTAACTTTCACTCAGGCTACGCTGGTATGGAAAAGATGACACACCTCTAGGGCTAGTAATGTACTGGGAGATTTATGTAGTATTTTTCAGGTTCCGCACTCATACAAAAGACACCTGAAAGAAAATTATTACTTCTGAAAGACGATAAAAAAACCTCATAACTCAGCTCTACCCCAGCTGCTGCATGCCTTTGTTAATCCATGCTGTTTATAATAGAGAAATCTGAGATGTAATATTTTCTGGTTTGTAGATTTGTGTCTAGTAGAAGGAGTAAGACTAGACCTTGCAGAATTATTTAAAAACTGTTAATAATTTGACTACACACACACTTCCCCACCATGTAACTCAGTTTATGTAGTATGCTAAGCTGAATTCAAGATAACGAAGTTGGTCAGAAGTGCAGTAGTATTGCAACAGCTTTGTAACAGACTGACTCAACTATAAGGTCCAATAAAAATTCACAACTGTTCACAAAATATTCACAAAATATTCTGGAGCTGCTTTTGGCTGTCAGATTAACTCTTGCCAGAGAGTCAGCAGGGGATATTCCTAAAACAGTATTATGCTCTTAATATCATTTTGCCTCAAATACAAATCACTTTGTCTCTTACAATGATTTGCTACAAGGCTAGCACAGGCAAAAATAGCACTAGTTACAATGTTCTTACTGAAGCAGAAGACTTACATGTCCTGCCAGTTGCCATCCTATCGGTGAACAGTTCACCACTGACTGTGCGGGCAGTAACCTGATAAAGACGTCCTGGAGTTAGCTTGTCAAACTGCGTCTCTGTGACTGGTGGCTGCACAGTTTTGACTTCTTTAACTGATCCGAGATGAGACAGAGTGATATTATAGAAATTGAGGTTTCCCAAAGGTCTTCTCCACTTAACTCTTAAGGCATCCAAGCTGCCACCATTAGTCACCATCAAATCTAAGACTTCAGCTGGAGCTAAAAAAGGAAAATAAGAAAGAGAATAAAATACATCCGCCAAACACATAAGACGTGCTGCCTCCCAAACTCCTATAGTTAAGTTTTGATTTTGAATAGTTATATGAGATGAACAATTTTGTCTGAACAGTGAAAGGGCAAAGTCAGGTCAAGTGCAACTGAACCCTGCCCTGTGTAAGACATTGCAATTCTGAGAATGACATGTCTTATGATGCCCACTCTTTTCTCATGGAACAGAAAACCTTTTACCTATGTCTGCCTTCACACCCATCATTTTGACCATAAACCAGATCATGCACATGCTCCTAAGAACAAGAGATGCCTGAATACATTTTGGTAAACAATACAGCATTACTGCAGATATGCCCAATTTACACCAGTGTAAAGGGATTTGAATAATTATTCAAATGTTCCACCAAAACAAAAGCACAGCCACCTCCAATATCTTAATTTCTCAGGCCTGGGGCAAAGAATGTACTGAAATGCGGGACCATGCTGCAAGCTATATGGAATGGTTTTATGTTTTAAGAATACCTGTGAGATTTGAATTTTTTTTCACCCCAAAAGGGAAAGAAATAAGAATTTCTGAAGAAACCAAATGAAATTAGTATCACCTGTTGTCAAGATGGCCACAGCACTCAAGAGTGCTTCCTTAAGAACCTCAGGGGGCTCCAAGTATCAGTCCTTTGTTATCTAAAAGTCTTTCATACCTTTTCTATGTTGCAGTCCCATGAGTAACTCCACACAGCTCTGGCTTTCTCTCCTTCTTCTACCTTCCTTCTGCATTTCCAGCTCACTCCTTCCTATCCCTGGCACAGCTGCCTAACCCTGTCTGTCCCCTGTATGATATCTTACCCTTTCTATCCCTCACACGACCTCCCATCCTTTCCTCCTCACAGCACAGCCAGCAGACTCCAACTAACCTCTCAGCCAATTCACTCTTTAATCACACCCATAGCTGTGAGGGTGAGGCTGTTCCCAGTCTTGGATAATTAACACAGCTGCAATGTATGGGGGCAAGACTGCCTTTAGCACTATCTCTGTCTTCCCACAATAACCCCCTAAACACCCCCGACAACAGCACTCATCTGTGCATCTTAGACATGACAATATTAAGTGAAAATATTGTCATGTCTAGGATGCATCTTAAATTGCATCTTACTCTTCCCAGAAATTAAGGAGAGCAAAAACATGACCTTTTTTTTGCCTACATAAGTATTTTAACCATTGGACTCTAACAGGAAGTCATCTTATCATTATTTCTATGACCACAGAACTCCAGCCTGAAAAATGTTCCTGAAAAAACCAAAATTCTAAAATTCTAGTTCTGTGAATCAGTATCTCCTTGTGAAAAGAAAAAAATCCCAACAATTCACAAAAACCCGTATCAAACCAACCAACTAGGCAAAAAAACCCCCAAACAACCCAAACCACCATTTAATTTTAAAGTTCTTTACCTACTTTACATTTTTTCCCACTTCCCTTTCACACTTCTACTTTTATTTTAGCCTCTAAGTTTGTTGCAGTGATAACTGAGGGAATTAAACAAGCAGCTTATGGCGTCTCTAACTTGGAACACAAATCACTTGTTATTCTGAAATATGTCCTATAATACTATTAGGTTATGGCCTTAGCTTCTTGCTTTGTTGTGATGAATTTTGAAATCGTACCTGTCCTGACTGTTTGAAAATTGCTGCTCTCCAATCCTGCAGCCTGGGTTATGATAGAGAGGTTATACAGGTGACCTGCTGTAAGTCCTGAAAAAGTGTAGGAGGTCAGAGAACCTTCCTGGTGAATCTCATGAACTGGTACATGATTATCCAGTAACAGCAGCCTATAACGATCCACATGTCCAGAGCCAGAAGACCATGAAACGTGGATAGTGTCTGTCTTGGCACTGACCTGAATATTTTTCACGGGAGATGGCACTGTTGGTACAAAAAGAACACATGCTTAAGGCTTAATGGTTATCTCCATGATTTCAGCCATTTTGAATAGATTTACTCTTGGAATATGTTGGTTACCTTTAGTTATTGAAAACCTGACCCCAAACACACAATAAAAATGAGACTCTATTCTTAGCAAACAATTCTCTATGTCAGTCAGAGATTCATTTTTTTTTTTTCTACTTACAATCAATAGATAATTACACACACACACACACACACACACACATATATATATATATATAGCCATGTAGAAGAATTATACCCATTATACCCAATTATACCCAATCTCAAAATGCAGAAGTGCAGAATACATTAAGTGGTTTTACTCAGATGAACTACTGGAAAAGAAGTCCTACCAGTGGATCCACTTATGTGAAGTTTGGGAGTAGTCTTATTTCCAGCAACGGCACTGAGGACAATGTCATATTTATTCCCAGGAATGAGATTGGAAAATGTATTTTCTGTTTTTGAAATTCTTCCTGGTACAGAGACCTCTTGTATCTTTTTATTATCACGATCAAATAATACTAGGTTATACATGTCCACCTTTCCTGAGGAAGGATCCCATTGAACCTGCAAGCTTGTGGGTGTAGTCTTTTCCTTATTAATTTCCAAATGAGATGGTGGCAAGGGATCTGCAGTTATGAAAAAAAAAAAAAAAAAAAAAAAAAAAAAAAAAAAAAAAGAACACAGAAAACATAAACCATTTCTTGCTTCGGGATTGTCTGAAATTTTGCACAGCAGCACAAAAAATCTTCCAAAACTCTCTCTTTATCATCAACACGCTGCCAATACTTTTCAAAAAGTTTTTTTCTTTCTATTTATAAACACTGTGCATTGAAGCCAGTCTACAAAAGAGTCTTGCAGAATCCAGAAATATTACTTTTATATATTTGTACACAGTCACACAGACATACACATAGCAAAACACTTTCACTGTGGATGTATATTGCAAGCTTGGAAATTTGCTGAAAATTAAACTGCAACAACTTTAATAAGAAACAGTAAATATGTAAACCCAGCAAATTATACTCAGCGCCTCAGTGTAATGTACCTTCAAAGATGGCAGCAACAGCTTTCACTTCCTAGCACTCACCCTGAACACTTTATCAGTTATGGGCAGGAGCGTTTATATAATCTTTTGGTTTTAGTATTAGCTTCAATTACTTCAAACAGATTCTGACAGAATATGCTTCTGCTCTGTTGTAGTACTGTGCATATAAATTTAAAAAACCCAAACAGTACACTGGATATACCTTATGGAACTAAGATTGGGATTAATTCTCTGAAATTCTCAACATTCATTACGTTGTTTATTAAGAAGCTCTCCAGTAAAACCTCCTGCGAAACAAGATACACTCTAAAGGAAAGGCAAACTGACCAAACTTAAGAATCTGGTTGCTTTTATTTTCCAGGTGTATTTCATCACTCACAAGACTTGATGCAAACCACACAAAATATATTACTAAAATATATGAACTAAGGTATTGATGTTTATGTCTTCCAATAAGGTTAAGCAAATGTTTATTAAGAAGGTATCATGAAACAACACAAAACAGTGAAATCAAGCCTTCATAAGTTGGGACGCTATAGTTTCCCAAAGATTTAGGAATAAATTTTCCTACTACAAGAGTACACTCTGTGTTACTCTTTCCTAGCATCAGACCAGGAGTGTAAGGAGCATCCAGGCAAGAACTGTGGTATGAACAGCACCTCAAACACAGAAGAACAAAACTGTTTTTCCAATGCAGTCATTGCTGCTTGGTTCCCTGAACAAAGGAGATGAGTAAGTGTCAATCACATAATTAAAAAATGCAATGGAAAGGCTGAAAGGATGAAGTTGAACCTCCCCCCACCTACAAATACATAAGTAGGAGGGCCTTTGAAGCCTTTAAGTTGCTTTTTCTTCAAATTCTGGGTGGTGTGGAAAGTTTAATCACTTCCTACAAAGCTCTGCTGAGAACAGAGTAATGCCGAGTTTTGGTGGTATACTTGGTCAATCAAATACATTAGGAATGTCAAGGAAGCATCTCCTTCCCTGGAAACATTCAAAAACTGACTGGACATAGTCCTGGGCAACCAGATACAGGTGGTCTTGCTTGAGTGGGAGCTTGGACCACATGAACTCCAGAGGTCCCCTCCAAAGTCAACCTTTCTGTGACTCTGTAAAATACTGTGTCCTTTTGAACCCACGTCTCTGCTTAAATTCAAATTCTTCCTTTGGACCACAGAGATGTTAGTGCTCTTCAGAAAAAGAGATGAAAAGCAAACAAACTGATTTACAAAATCGATCAGTAAAATTAATCTTTTCTTGACTGCTTTCTTAAAGGCCAAACTAAGTCTGCTTAAATCTGAAAAAGAAAAAAGTAATATTAAAAATCAATTCAAAGACCAAGCACATGAAACTTTAGGCCAAAAAGTTAAAACTTCACCCAGTTACAGCAACTGAAACAGGAGGTTTTGATGAAAAGTGTCAGGAAATCTTAACAATAGGCTTAACTACCAGCTCCACCTATAATATGTACTAAACCACTAAAGACTATTATGTTGGCAAAAGTGAATAGTGGGGATATAATCTTGTTCCTTGAAGGCAATTGTTCTAATCTGAAAGGTCAGACTTTGGAAGTCAGAAATAAATTCCAGCACTATATATGGTCAGATGCACAGCCAGCTGAAAAAGTTTTAATTTGACTGACATTGAAAGAACAGTCATGATAACTGGCAAGAAGTTTAACCCTCTTTCTGACTAAGTTAGGATAAGGTGGAATGTTCTTTAGCCCTGCAAAAGTAATCACCATTGTCATCTGTATTATTTGCCAAATTTGACAAAAGAAGATATCTGCATTTTTAGAAGCACTTATACTGTCCTGGGTAATCTGTCTTCTAAGGTGCATGAGCAAAGAAGAAAGTTGCGTGCCTAGAAGGTGAAGTTCAGAAATTCAGACTTTATCTAATCTATCTGGTCCAGAAAACAAAACACTCAGTGCTTTGTACATCCGCTAGAACAAAGGAACAATGAGACTGGGAAGTGCCTGGGCTGAAAGAACCCTGGATGGAAACAAACACTTAAAAAACCATTTACATTGTTATACAAGTCTCTGTTGGCAATGACACAACACTGATATATCACAGAAATAAAATATTTTCATCAAGATATTTTTAACCGTTTGACACTACATGAATTAATGCCTCCTGGTCTACAAAGGCATCTTCCAGAAGACTTAATGGTCTTTGAATTATATTGCAACTCCATTTTCACTTTTGGGGAAGAGGCTGTGCCTTGTGTGCACAGCTGCTGCAGACCCAATTTATAGATATGGCTATGTCAAACTCTAGTGACGTGACTCCCAGATACAGCCTGTAAGCACAGAAAAACACCTGCCTTATGCAGGGCAAAAAACCCAAACAGCTGGGGGGAGATACGAGCCCAGGACTTAGTGACCAGGAATTCCTGCCAGTCTCAGTCATCTTCCTACCATATTATCTATTTTTTTCATAGATTTCCCTCTTCATAAAACAGTAACCTACTTCAAAAGAACTTTTCTGAAAGTTAAGTAAAGATGGTTGATTTCTTTGATGTTTTTTTTTTTTGGTCTTCACTAAGTACAAATATCCATTTATTTTGGATGACACGCAACTTGGAGAATCTTTAAAACACAGTTATTTTTCTTCTTGCACTCTGCTTTTGAAATGATGATCATAACCATTACATGATTACAGATGATAGGATTATACAGCCTATAGTTAGAGCCACATCACATGCTGTTGCTACAGATGGCTAGTAAATCAAATTTGTCCCAAACAAATTGGAATTTACAGGAGTGAACACGTGGCCAGGGTATGGTTCTGGCAGTTAGAGAGTTACATATTACAATGCAAAAACACTCCAACAGTCTGTGTCTTAGAAGATAGAATTTTATCTTCTTTTCATTCAAATATTTAATGGATTTTCTAACAAAAAAATTATTTACCTGTTAGTTCTCTCAGTACAGGAGGCTTGGATTAGGCAGTAATAGAATGTAGCACTGCAAAATTTTTGTAGACAATTATTTTTAAAATGGCATTTATAAGTTTATTTTAGAATACATAGTTGAAAGTGGGATAATTGCCAAATTGTTTTTCATGGCTCTCTAGACCAGTATCTCAAATCTGAATTTCAATTCAAAATTGAAATTAATAAATTTAACTGTAATTTAGGATCTAATAATATACTACTATTTTTAACAGACCTAGTCATTAATTGAAATACAGTAATACTGGTGCACCGACATTTGGAGACTTGAGAACTTAAAACGTATCTTTTACTTGAAATCAGGAAAGTCAAAATCCTATCATCTTTTGCCATACATCAGTTCTTAGTTACAGAAATAGTTTTACTGAGAAAACAAAGAGTATAACATGAAAGGAATGACACGTACATATCCCAGCTTTACAATGTCAGCAGCATGCTGACTAGTTGTATGATTTTATGTTCTGTTTCATGCATATATATTTATTTAGAAAAACCCAAACAAATTGTAAATATTAATATGAAGCAAATATGCAGACTTGTGCCTACTAACATTTGTAATCTCAGTTTTGCAGTGGAAAAGTTATCTATAGCTTGGAGCTGATAAATGGTGCTATCAGCATTTTCTTTCTTTCCTATTTTACCAAAATAGCACTAATGTCCCCACTGTTTGTGTTTCCATGTCTATGTATACATGGCTTATGAAGTGCATATGTGACTGTATTTTCCATCATTTTGGATGACTTATTCTGCTTTACAGGATTAAATACTTGCTGTTTGAAATTGACAACCCACAGATCAAAACTTCTTGAGTAAAGAGAGTCACTTTAGAGGACTAGTGTGGATTCTTGTACCCCTATTTTACACATTATTTAGACTTTAGATCTATGTATCCACAAGTGAAATAGAAGCTGCCTCTCTATGAAAAGATTCATAAGGGTGAATCTGGTGTTACTTGAGAGTTTACGGAATCTTGGCGAGCTGCACAATTATTCTATTGGACTATCAAACTTGGAAACAACATAGACCATGATGTTAATGTAACATTATACATACTCAAAAAGCCAATATGGTCTTCTCCAAGCTTTTACATTACCACTGCAGTTGTGGCATGCATTATACATTGCTTTCACCATGAGTTCCCAGTCAGAAAAGATCACACTCAAAATGTTTTGGATTTTATGTGCTTAGCTACTCATGTACTTTGTATCAAAGAAACTTGATGAAAACTAAACTCAGAACTCAGACACAAAAATTTTTACAGGATTGAATATGAGCAAAAAAGCTAGTTTCTGAACAAGGTATATAAACAAACTTGCAACTTTCTCGCACTTTCTCACATTCATTTATTGTATCAAGATCCCATCATTTTGCAAAAATAAAACCCATGAGGATGGGATTCCTTTCACTTCAACCAACTACACTTCAGTTTTCTGGTCTAACCTAGTCTCCTTTGATAGCCAGTGGAGAAAGCACCTTCAATGGACAGCTTAGCCCATCTTCCTTAGAAAAAGAGCTCAAAAAGGGAACCTCACTGACTATGTGGTCAGACATCATGGTTTCAGATGACCCATGACAACTCAGTTCCACTACCACTGAAATTGGTGGAAATTTTGTTTATAATATGGCTGGAAAGACTGCTTATACTTCCATATTCACACTATTATCATCAAGTTACAAAGGAACAGGTGAAAAAGAGCTTCCATGAAACTGGTTTGAAATGCTGCCCCTGGTGGAAACATAAGAGGAATAATCCTCTCCTATTCTGCACTGAAAAGCTTAGTATGGACAATACAACATGGGTTGCTCACAGGCATAGTTTAGAAAAATTCCTTAGGGGGGTAAAAAAAAAAAAAAAAAGACAAATTCTGGGGCTAATTGTGTGTTTTGAACACCATCAAGCAATTCAACTCAAGGAAAGCAAGGAACCACAAAGCAATCTGAGTAGCTCTCTGCAGGAAACATCCATGGCCATGGCCCCTGTATTCTCCTCTCATGCTTTTGACTGATATCTGCTATTCAAAATCCAAATGTAAACATCACTTCAACTATGGTATACCAATTTTAAGTATTTCAACTTAAACTTTAATCAGACTTTTCACTTTGATGTCAGCTACATAGTGACTCTAATGATCAGCTGCTTCCAACCACTTTCATCTTACAGCCTTGAAAAATCTACTTAGTGATAAAAAGTCATAAATGGCATATACAAGCTTCTGTGTTAATGGTTATGCATTAATCAAAATATGCTCCAAAGTGGTATCTTCTCAGCTTCTATGCAAGTGTTCAACAATAGAACTCTACTATACAAAAATGATGGTGATTTATACCCGTGTCTCTGATAATGGTTGATCTATTCTTTCGATTTTCACATTACAAGTCATCAATATTAAAAACAATCAGCATGATGCACAATAAATTTAAATCACTGTCTGCATAGAAACTATTAGTCATTTTTACCAACTGACGTGACTTGTGCTTAGTGTACAGCTGTGACACCAGCAGACTTGACAATGGATTCTCTTAAATTGAGTTAACACAGCAAATAAATGGAGAGTATTTAGTGAATTTGTATGGTTAATGCAGGAAAAAGGCTATGACAAAAAGAGACATCTCTGAACAGGGAACTGTGAACTATTTGGCTGTTGTAATCTTCAATACTAATATTAAGTACCTCTCTAAAACTAACACCTTAGAAGCAAATCAGAGAGGCATTTAATGATGGACTTTATTTAAGACAACTCTGTTTGGGGTCTTGAATTACTACCTTTTAGAGGTCAAACGATATTACATTTTACCATCTTCAAAGAAGCACAAATACAGGCAGAAAGAGGCGAGTTGTGCCACTGCAGCTGTCATTCAGCGCTGTCCATTGCTTCACAGCTGAATTGTTCACATGCCCACCCAAACACAAATGCAGAAAGGAGGCTTTCCTTGGCAGCCCTCTGTCAGGCTGCTGGACCATTTTTACAGCCAGCTATGGATGTGTCACTCTAAGTGCTTTGCACACAGCTGTATATCATGATACCCCACGCGATATCCAAGGAAAACATATAAGAAGGAAGATTCAGCCTTACTTTCTGACTTTTTAGACTCTGGTTAGACAGAATAAAAGTACAGAAATGGACTGAAACAGTAAGTTATCCTTAAAGAAGATTTACCTGCTATGAAATAGATTGTATTTTAAACACAGTAAATAAACTGTCAATTGAGGAACTATGACAACAACATGTTTGCATGAGCACAAAGGACGTTATGGGCTACTACTACAAAAAACAGTTTTCTGACTTAATATCCTCACAGCATCTTCTTTCAAGCTTGCTGGGTTACCTGTCAGCAAGTTACTTCTGGCAGTGGGCTAAAGAGAACTCAAGCGCAGGGCTGCTATGTTCAGCAAACATTGCCCGCTTGCAGTAACTGTAAATGCATCGCTCTTCTCCTCTTGGAGCCGGCCGAAGCGAGGGGAGGGAAAGGAAAAGCCCCGCGCACCTGCCGTGCCCGCGGCCGTACCTGTCTGCAGGGAGATGTTGAGAGCCTCGCCGGCGGCGAGCGGCTCGATGCGCAGGTGGTACCAGGTCCCAGCCTCCAGGCCCCGTAGGGTGCAGCCGTAGGTGCCGTTGCCGGCGGGGGCGGGCTGGCAGCCGGCCGCCTCCCCGTCCTCGGAGCGCCCGCTCAGGCTGAAGTTGCAGGCGCGGCCTGCGGCGCTCCAGCGCAGCCGAACGCTCTGCCCGGCGACGCTCCGCTCCGTCAGGTTGGCGCTGCATCCCTCCTCCTGCCCCGGCGCGGCCTGCGGAGAGCGGAGACAGCTCTGAGAGACGCTCCAGTACCTCCGGGCTCAGCCCCCAGCCCCGTCCCCGCGCCGTGCCGGTGCGGGGCGAACCTGCCCGCGTCCGCCAAGCTCGCCCGCGACCTGCGAGGGGCGACCCTACACCGCCCCCTCCTCCCGGCCGCTCACCTTGGTCAGGGCCAGCGCCGTCCACAGGGCGAATCCCGCTCCATAGCTCAGCATCGCCGACAGTTTTTAACCCCAAAAACCCTCGCGGGGAGGGGGAAAAAGGGAAAGGACGGCGGGGTTGGGGGACCCGAAGAAACGAAGTGGCGGCGGCGGGCCCCGGGGGCCGCCGCTCCCCGCCGGGCTCCGAGCCCTGTGCCGGGCCGCCCGCCTGCTGCATGCGCTCGGGGCTGCCCCGGCCGCCGAGCCGCCTCCCTGACACCGGCCTGGGGTGGGGGGGCTGCCCGCCCGCGGCTGAGGAGGAGCGCAGGAGGCGGGGGAGGCGGCCGCTGCTTCCCACGCTGCCATTCTGACCCGGGCTGACTCTCCCGGAGCCCTTCCCGCCGACTTCCGCAATCAAGAGGCGATTTCCTCGCGTCTCGCTGCGGGGGGCGAAGCTCGGCGAGTCGGGCCTGCCGCCCCCCGGGGCAGGAGACTAGCCCCGGGGTGCCGCCCCTCTCTCCTTAAGGATCCCACCTTCCTCCCGGCTCCTCTCCCACCCCACTTCCCTCCCTTCTTCGCTGCTTCCTCCTCATGTCGGTTTCCTCCTGTGTCTTGTCTTTCCAAGCGTTACCCCCGGCGGACGGGGCCCTTCAGCGATGCCGCTTTGAGGGGCGGCACTCTTGTCTCACGCTGGCTGCGCCTCACTTAGCGCTGCCTTGCCTTGTTTCGTAGTTGCATCGCCACACAATGTCTTCTTGCCTCTGTTCCATCTCGCAGCTGCCTTGTCTCATGCTGGTCTTGCCCCTGCCCCACCTTGCTTCTCGCCTGCCTTACCTCACGGCTGCCTTGCCTCCTGTGGCTCCTTCTCCTGCATGCCACTCCTCTTGGCCACCTCGCCTCATGCTTGTTTCTTTCCATGGCCACCTCACCTCACATGGTCTCCTCACACCTGCCACCCTGAACAGCCGTCCCACCTCCTGGCCCACCCTCCTCTCGGCCTCAGCTATCAGTAGCCCACCACTCCAGCTCCCACGTCCCAAACTCTGATGTTTTTAAGGGTTAACCATAGACCACCAGGGCCTCCATTCTCTCCCTGGCCATATGGCACTGCAACCAAGAGGCCTTGCATCCAGGAGAGTCCAGCAGAGCCCAACACTGAGCTCCTGCCTGCAGCAGCAGTCTGTGAGCAGCCAAGTCATCTCTGTTTTCTGTTTCAACTTATGTCCTCGAAACAATTCCTTCCCACATCCCTTGAATAACTCCCAAGCTAAAATTATACGCACCATGGAAAGCAAGAAAGCCTCCCTGTTTTCAGACCGCACCAATAAAGCAGTGTGCAACTCCGAGTTGGCTACTGCCAAAATGAAAACTTTCCATTTCTGTCATGCATACCCGTTTCCTTCTTGTTTAAATTTCAGCCTCTGTAAACTTGCATATAAGTGTGTATGTGGGGAGACAGGGAACTGTAGACAGAAGCATTTTGCACCTTCAGATACTCAAATACAAAATAGCAGCCATGGAGTGAATTTGAGGGTGCACAAAAGAGAAGTAAATGGACATTTACTTTCTTCAATGGGAATGGTATTTTCTGCATCTTTCTGTACTGCATTATGTGTGTGGGATTTTAACTTTTAAAAGGAGTACCTCAAATTCAACACCATCTCTGTTTCACCTTTGCTCTCTTTGAGAGAGAAAACGGTTCTAGGTTTACAAACGTTTAGGGGAGCTGCTGCTCTAGTATTTTTCTGGGCACCAGCCTGTCAAACAAGATACAAATATCTGAAAAGCCTTAGCTCTCCTTCTTCTGTTCTGAAATCAAAAGTCTGAGCACTCAAGGGTGTTACCTGCACCTACAGAAAACAACTATCACGGCGGAGCTCTGTGCCTGGTCCTAGGGACATGGCACTGAAAGTGTTGTGCTGTACTTTGCAAAGCTGAGGATAGTTAACAACTTTAGGATCATTGTCTTAAGTGACAATATAAATCTGTATTGGTTATTATGCCATTCTCAAGCCCATCACAGAAGAAGATCTCCCTTGGAAGAGATGTTTTACATACTTCAGACAGAAGGAGGAACCAAACCCCAAAGAGCTAGCACAGGGATAATCATACCATTGATGGGAAACACAAGGTGTATTTCTTAGACCTAAACTGGAACTAAAATGACATACGTGGCTTGTAATCACTTAAGGTGAGAGTTTTACAGTTCTTTAGGCGATTGTGCTTTTTGGGCTTAACAGCATAAACCACACCAATACATTTCCAGCACTAGAGAAGTGCAAATCTGAAGGCTTATTGGGATGTTTGGATTACTTCAAAACTGTCTCTAAAAATTAAAACATTCAGGGTAACCTGCCTTTTCCTGAAATGGAGCTCATATTCTAAGGATTTTTGGGAACATCCATGACCTGAATTTGCCGGGAAAATATAATTTAGATATTTAGATGTAAGTTGTTTAAGCAGATGTAATAAATAACAGGAAAAAGAAGCATAGTCAACACTGCAAACATAAAATTCAGGAAAAAAAGCAGAAACTATCACAAGTAAAATGTAAAGGCTTTTGAAAATAAATATCTCTTTGTCTCTTCTAGCTAGCATAAGATAATTTGCATAGGAAAATTATATTACTACTTCTCAGAAGTGCTCATAATTCAGAAGTTCCTACTTTATTATTGTTGCTATCATAAAATCTTTACTTTTTTGTATTAGTAGGAAAGTACTGGTTTATTACAGGTTTTGAGACTTCCTTCTGTATGTTTTCCAACAGAAGTTACTATATGGGTAAAGTCTGACACAGATGCCTATGCCAGCACTGGAATAAAACATGAGGCATCCATCATTCACTGGTGGCAATATATTTATATAGAATAGCCAACACAATGCAAATAATTATTTCCAGACTGGTATTAAATAAATAAATGGGCTTTTAGTAAATCAGCAGTCACACAGCCTTTAACACTTACTAACCTGTGTGGCAAGCCAAGAAACTAATTAAACTGAAAAAAGAGCTGGAAGTGAGTTTTGGGAGTTGCCGGATGTGTCTCTAATAGCAGGCTCCAAGGTCCCTTTTAGACACTTTCCCAAGGTTTCCTGACTCTTTTTTTTTTTTTTTTTTTTTTTTTAACACCAACCCCTCTGTCTCTCTAATCAAGAGGAAATGGGCTTTGCATAGCTTTTGTCATGGATTCAAAGTGCAAGCTGCAGTTTTACTTGAAATCCAAGACAGGTCTAAACTAAACATTTTGTTAAATTGAAATGTCACTATTGTCCCCCCCCCCAAAATGGGTATGTGCACAGCCAAATAACAACGTGGCTTTACTTCTGCAAACAAGAGGCCCCAGCCTGGGCAAATGCAGCTCATAGAAGGTATTGTCTTCTTCACAACAATACTCAGCCCTATGTGTTTTCAAAGTATTGTGTTAAATCAAGTTAATACTTTAAACATCCCTGAAGTTTGAAAAAAAAATGTTATAAACTCCGTTCTAAAGACTGGGAAACAGAGAGGAAGGCCAAAGATTTTAAGTTTTTGTGTCTAAATTGCTATATCTAGATTCAAATGTCCAGAGCCAGTTAGAGGTTGCAAGAGAAAGCTATTACTGATTTTTTTTTTTTTTTCCTTTTTCCATAGATATGCCTAGACAGCTTATCATAAGAATTCTGGTTTGAAAGTTTTACCTAAGCAGCTTGCTCAGTGCAAATGATGTAATTCAGGAAGTGAAGTGGGGTAAAAATACAAGAGGCATTAGTTTCTGTTAAAATTATGCCATTTCTCTTGCTTTGGCAGGGTTATGTAGTAGTAATAGTGCTGCTGGAGGCAGTTTGGATAATACCTGATTTTATAGGACATTTCCCTTTGGAAGGAACAAGTATTCTGGGCAGGAGGTATGCAAATGAACAGAGGGCATGAGGAGACAAGCTCAGCCTAGATGCACTGAGCCAGAAAGATCATATTTAAAAAGAGCTGCATCAGTTGTGGACTGCGGTGCAGTGCATCCATCCTTGGTTCAGTCCCTTCCCCTCATCAGTATCAGAACAGCAGTGTTGGGGTCCATAAGCCATCAAGTTTATGGACCCTGACACTCTGTCCACAGCCTTCCCAAACATAAAACACATTTCTTAGTCTTATCCACTTCCACATATAGTAGTAACTGAAACATGTTTGCCTGCCCCAATACATTGATTGTAGTGTGGTCTCCTGGAAGATAAACCACAGGGAATTTAGGGATTTTCAGTTCTAAGCCACTATGTGATAATAGTGATACAGTGACCAGTAATATCCTGCATGCTTTAGTTCTAACTGCCCATACGCGTTTTGCCAGTGGTGATTCCAGATTTGCTCTCAGATTATTGAACTGAGTCTTGCAGAAAAGTAAGACTGGAAATTGATTTGGAGGAAATGGCCTGCCATGTGCTCCTTCTACATCTGGGGATGGCAGCCCTATTCACTTTCTCTGCCAGGCCAGTTTGTGGTTGGACAGAGCAGAGACCAAGTACTGTCTGTGTGTTTCCACTCTGCCTATCAGCAAGTAGATAAGCTGACCATGGGCAAGGCCAGGGCTCCTTTGAGGCCAGTTAAAGCATTTGGATTTCTCTTGCTTTGATCTGTTAACAGTGTATGTAATTATCTGTAAATAAGACCATTGCATACCGTAATTCTTAGCATGTAATTAGAGCTGGACCCTCACATCATGCAGCAAGTAATACCAGAGTCCGAGTCACTGAGAACAGATACACAGGTTCCTGTGGGTCCGGCCACATCCGGGAGCTTTCCATTGCTTCTCACATACCCTAATTTCCCTTGAACTTTTCCCAGTGTAACATACACATTGGGATTGGGCTGTATAGAAGAGTGAGAATTTTTCTGCAGCTATGCTTCTAGCAAAGGACACTGTCAGCATGAACATCAAAACAAAGCATCCCACCAAAACCAGAACAAAGGTTAGTCCTGTAGCTAATTTTTTTCAGGTTTTGGTTTGTTGTTTTTTTAAGCCCACAAAACATCCACTTGTAATAGCTATCAGGCTCCACAGAGTGGAGCAGGCTTAATAAAAATCAGTAATTCTTCTGTCTTACCTCTTCTGTAGTACTAGAGTACTGAAGAGTGGTTGTTGGAATCCAGGCTTTCTCTGTTACTGCAGTTTTCAAGTCAAAGTAGAGGTTTTCAATGGGATTTTTACTGAAGTGTTCAGTCACATTTCTGATGAATATCTCTGTGCTACTCTTCAACACATTTTCAGGCCTAGAAGTAACAGCATTCGAAGAGAAGGATGTAGTTCTAGTACTCCACACAGAAGTGTCTGCATCTTGGAGATCTAAGACAAACAAAGGAAAATTATTAACATCAGCTCAACATTTTTATAAACAATTCACTAGATTCAACAAATGTGGCTGATACAACTTCCAAATAGTTTAAGTGCACTTCTCAGTTCTATAGGTTTTTTATTTTCAGTATAAACATGTTTTTGCATCAATACCAAAGCCTGCAAAACACAACCAGAAAAAAAAAAAAATTAATGTCCCTTACCATTCATTTAAAATACAGTCTGTCAGTGATTCTGAAGGGAAGAGGAAGATTGTACTTTGTCATTGAGGGTACAGTGTTTTTCATTTGCAACTTTTCCACTTGCTCGTATTTATCAAATGGCACACAGTATCAGCTTTATGTTGTCAACCCTCGCCCCTCCTTTCTAAGTGCATGGGCCAAATTCTCATCTGCCTTTTGCTGGTGTAAGTTTAAAATGTGGCTTTGTTCAGTATAATTTTTCAAGACGATTTTTTCAAGATTTTTTTTTTCTCAACATATGTGTTCAAGGTAAGTTCCTTGTGCCCACAGGAACATTTCTCTTGCTTCTAAAATCAGTTCTGTGCAGACCCCATACTAGTCTCTGACTGCTGCCTTCCTAAGGCTCACCTAATGATCTATCACTTAACTGAAGTATCTAAATACAACAGTGAATTCGCTTTTTTAGTCACGTACTCTTCAGAGAAAGCCAAAGTTGCAATTAGAGCTCAGGAAAGATTTTACTACACATTTTTCCTCCACATTTTCATGGCTCTTCCTCCCCATTGGTATGTATTTAATATCCTTTCTTTGTGGCAGTGAGGGCAGAGTTCAAGCTGTCATGGCCTCTACATCTGGGAGCATCACATTTCAGCTAAACTATTGGAATTACTCACTGCCCCCTTCTCACAAAATCTGTGTTGCCATTGCTGTAACACAGCTAGTGTGTATTGGCTCTATGCCCAAGACACTTTGTCTGTCCTTGAACTGGGGTCTCCAGCATGACAGAACCTTGTTTTGCTGCTGAGCTACTGGGCTGGTTGCCATTTATAACAATTTCAGCTCACAAATCCTTTAAAAACAAAGTAGTGACTGGGTTAAATTGCAGCAGAAGCTTTCAAATGCAATTACTTGGTGTGCCATTATGATGTCTTAGCTGGGCAATGTGTGATTACCTCTTACCTAAAGGAGCAGTGGGTAAGCTTTCACAAAATCAACATTATCAGGTTTTTTTTGTATATGTGTAAATAGATATGTTAACCTGTTAATGTAAAGAAATTTGCAGCACTCTTATTTGCACAGAAAAGTGAGATTGTAAAGCCTTGTAGGAGACATTTTCATGCAAGCATTTACTGTGCTTGACAGCACAGTGTTCAGCTGGTATATGGTTCTGGAACCTTTTGAAAAGTAGTGGTTTACTGGAATGGGTTGGTATCCAGAGTAGATGTTTTCCTTCCTTTTATCTAACTGTGCTCCTCTGGAAATAAAACAGAAAACTTCCAAATCTCCGTTAAATTACAGAAAATGTTGATCAAATATTTTTCCAAATCAAGGCAGTGAAAACAATACTACAGATCTAATTCTTCTCTCTTACACTTGGGCAAAGTTTTCTTCAAAACCTCAGGTCTCATCCAACTCCGCACGATCATCTTCATGCTGCTGCCTTTGCAGAACCCCCTGTAGAAAGCCTGAGGTGCAGACTCTGCTGTGGTCCCATATCACATACCTTCATGGTCCCCACCAGAAGGACAGGAACCTTGAGCTCATGTTGTCATCAGCTGCTGCAACAAACCCATTAGCTGACACAAGTCCAGACTTAGACTAGATTCCATGTTAGTCATTGTTCCTGGAGATCTCCTATCAGTTGGGGGTCTCTGAAAGCCTACGGTGGGCAACTAGAAATCCTAGCCCAAACAACTTGGAAAGAGCTCTATGCCTCTCAGATATTTCTGAGTTCAGCAGGAAGTAGAACTTACAAATAGAAAGACAGCAAAAAAAGGGGTATATCTGCAGTCAGCAACTGCTTTGGAAAAAAGGCCATACAGTTAGGTTCCTAAATATATATTTACACACCCAATGTGAAAACGCACTTAAAAAAAACAACAAAAAAACAAACAAACAAACAAAACTTTGCTTAATTTACAGACAAATAGCAGTGATTCCAGCAGGAAGGCATTTACATTCCAGAGAAGTTATGCTTTAGGAAAGCTGCTCCTCCATAGAAAGGAAGCTGGTGCTGCCAGTGACGTTTATGGGATTCAGAAGCCAGGGAATAGCTGGCATTCTTGGTGCAGGAGCTGAGGGGAGAGCTCGACTGTCCTGGAAACAAAACACTTGATCCTCAGAAAAGTTCCACTATCCCACAGAGGTCCCATGAACAAGCATTTGGTCACTGCATGACCCAAAATTTCTTGTTAAGCTTAGGACTATTCTGGGTTTCCAGTTAAAGGATCTTTCCCAGAAAATACTGGTTACAATCTGTTACCTGTAACCTATGGATAGAACTGACTTGTGTATAGCACTATGCCGTACTGAAACTTCAGATACATGCACCAATATATTCCATATAACCTACAGTGGACTGACTAATGGGTTTCATATCTGTTACACACTCTAAGAAAGTCAGAATCCATGTTTATATTCCAAGTAAAAACAGTATTGTGATCCTAGCATAAGGATTCTCATAGCCCTTCTTCAGGAGCAGGCACTTAAAAAAGAAAACTGCATATTATAAGGCCCATGTAGCAGATTTCTACACAACTTGAGTTCCAAATTTTTTAATGAGAAAAAATTCACCTCCTCTCTGGACGTTAGTGAAGTACCCACAAATTTCAACAGTGGCATTTTTAAGATGTGTTTAGCATTGTTCCAGCAGCCTCTTTGGAAATCAGTTGGAAAACTGTTCATGGGAAAGGAACAGTAGCACTGACACTGATGCTGATCACTAACGGCTGCATGATATACAGTGTGTGAACATAAAATTGTGGTAATCAGCACCACACCCAGGAGAAATGATGATGTTCTGACTAAGTGCATATTTCATCCATGGGATGTACTGCAAACCATATCCATCTTCATGCAGCAGGCTGCTTACAAGGAAGGGACTTCCATATGTTTGAATCTATGAATAGCAAAAGTGGTTAGCTGTGAAGAACTGAGAACCCTACACTGAGCTGGCACAGTGCAGCTTTCTGAAATAGCTCACATTGTACTCATCTGCCTACTCTATTAGAGCAGTTTCAGAAAACTAAGGCTGAACTGCTAGTGAAACATAGTTGAACCAGATATTTAGTGTATAAGATACAAAATACTCCATAAGACTGCATCTAACTCACTGCAAGGCTTGAAACAAGAAGGGGTTCCTTTAAGATCTCTTCATGTGCAGGACAAAATGAATTCTCTTTTTAGCTAAGTACTCGTAAATAAAAAAACCCCATAATTCAGATTTCTGTTGTATGTAGGAGTATTGACAGAAAACCAAAATCCGCTATGTATCCTTCCTTTCCCATTCAATGTGACTTTTAAAACCTGCAAAATCTGTGCTGCTTGAAAATTTTTACCTGCCTTATTTGAATGTTGTAAAAATTACTATCTGGTTTGTATCTTATGTCAGAGAGGTTGAATTTCTCAACACTCCAGTCTAAAGCTGAGCTGCTTCTTTTACTTGCTTGTTTTTGAAATGCTGAAGTAGCCACTGAAAGGTTCTTCCAGCATCAGTGGTAGCAGAACATCCATATAACTATGATGATAACACCATTGCTGTACCAGCCCTATTTCTGACACTATGGGTAGTTCCAGCTCACCCTGGAGTGGATTTTTGGTCACTGGACAGGCATCTAGACTACACATCCTCTTGAAGAGAGCTCGGATACTAAGGAATTACATAGACACCTTGGTCTCGGTTCAGTTGCCTAAAGCTAGTAGATCTGATCTGCCCTAAGGTATCTAAGGCATCTGCCTGGGGCTCTCATAACAACTACGGGAGACCTATGTCTCTCTGGACTAACAGCCAGAGATCAGGTGGAATATTGTGGAGGACCTCAAATGACAAAAAGCACCTTGTTGAGATAAGTGAAATAATAACTTCCCTCAGAGACCTACATTTAGATACCTAGAAGTTCAAACCCACTACAGCTTCCACATGAAGGTCCACACAAAATAAAGGGAGAGAATGTAATAATGAAAAATACCAGTATGGTTGTTTGGAGTTGCTGTCTTTGTTAGATTAGCAGAAGGTGAAATCATAAAGCAGGGCTTGCCTGATTGCTCTAGGAAGCTGTGCCTATTGTTCCATTTTTTCCCTATTAAAGTAGCTGAGCTGGTTTAGTTCAATATCCTTTGTGCTGTGGCACATTGAGACTTTGAAAATTTACAAAATCCAAATACCTAGGCTACAGTTTAGGCAGATTTCTCCCTTTATTTTTAGAAAATCTAAACCCACATTTATCTTTGAGCTTCTATCAGTATGCTATTGGATTGTGTACAAGGTCTTGTAATTATGTCCAAAGATCTGGTATTGATGCCTCTCTTTGTCCAGGTGGAGCACAGCAAAAGTGGTCATCCATGTATTTCTTTGACCAAAGAAAGAAGATTCAAGAAATTTTTTATATTTCAAGGCTTCACATAGATGTTAGTAAATTCTTATACTTAAAAAACCCTATAAAATATCTTGGAGAGATTAAAATGAATTTCAGTGAATGTATTTTAGGAAAAATGTTTTGGGTCAACTTAAAGGCAGAATGAAAATATTGTTTATCACTGTTCTAATTTATCCTGAAGAAATCTTAAAAGTTACATAAAAAATTGCAACCAGTAGTGAACTTATGGATGGACTATTGCAGTATCTACAAACACTTAAGTTGTGGAAAGCTTAAAGCCTAAAGATATTTTATTTATATTATTTCAAAAACAGGTAAGTGTTGCTGCCTATTCTCTGCTTCTGCCACCTTTCTTTGGTGCTTTTTCACCTTCCCAAGAGTCCCAAGAAGATGCATGTGTCTCCCCTTCCCATGTCCTGCAGTTGCTACTGCTGCTCCAGTTGTTTAGAGCATGCTTGGAGTGCGCACTTCTCTGGTGTCTTTTGTGCTCCATCTCAGCCACAAAGGATCAGCAGTGGGATGTGAACTTAATTAGCTGAAATTCTGATTATGAAGCAGGTAAACTGAAAGAGGGATAAGGGGAAGAGAGAAGCTCATGTGAAAGAGATTACTCCGGACAAGAACCAAGGGTAGAAAAGGGTGAAGGAACAGCATGAACGTCAGATTGCACATTAGACTTCAGCTCAGATCTGCTATCTGGTATTTTGTCTATTTCAGGCTGGAAACAAGAGATAGAAAGATGTTCTAGTTGTTATTTGAATTCCTTGTCCAGCGTGTTTTATATCTTTGTAGATCCCGCTATGGTTCTTCAGTGCTTGGCACACAACTGTAACTAAATCCTCCACAAATTCAGTTACTCTTTTTGAATGTCTCAATATCCACAGCTTTAGGGTTGTCCCTACCATGTATGATATGACAGAAGTGCAGTCTCTTGCAGAGGGAAGAGCATAATATTACAAAACAGTTCATGCCAGCTTCTGCATCCAGACCACTCTACAGCCTGTGTGACAGTGTCTAGAGCTCAGCGCATACCTGCAGCATATAGCTTGGCCTTGTGTCTCCTCATTTGAAGTAATTCTCTACTTAGTGAATAATTTTTGGTCAGCAGTGGTTTTGAGGTTTGCTGGTAATATTCAAGGTGCCCCATAGCATTGCATCTGTTCTTAATTGGATATTTTATTGAAATTTACCTACCCAGAACAAAAGATGCTTGTAAGAATTGCTTATGCATCTCAGGAGTGACATCAGTGTTCGCATATCAATATTAATGATGGACATTTGTTCCACAAGTGTTATTTACATGCAATAGTCTTTGTTCTTTTCAGTCATCCTGCCTTCTACCTCTTCACATGCCCCATCTTTTCCTCTTGTCTGTTTCGATTCCAGTTCCTTCCCCTCATTTCTGAGCTTAGAGAAGTTCTGAACCCAACAGTAGGCTGGTGAAAAGAAGGCTTTAACATTGCATAGATTTTTTTCTCTCTCTGCCCAGAATGGCCTTATGAATTTGGTGGGAAATGAAGTCTCTAATTATCAAGGGACACTGACACCTTATGACCACTCTTCATGTTAGCTGTTTCAGCTGGAGGCCAATTCAAACATGAGTTTGTATGAGAAGGACTGCTGCTAGATTTGGAATCACCTCTGAGTGAGCAGAGAAGGGTTGCATTCCCAAAGTGATCCTGGTTTCCATAAACAGTCATTTAGGTCAGGACTGTTACAAAACATATAAATTCAAACACATCTCAGATGGCTGATTTGAAATCCAAATCCAAGCTCAGACTTTCCACAGGCTCAGAAAAATCATGTTTGAAATTTGAGTAAGGTCCAGAATAAAAGGTAGTTGCAGTTATTGGATTTGGAGCTTGTCTGGGCTGATGTTTGGGATGCAATTCAGTCCTGTGCTAAAATATAACTATTTTTATGAGTACTATGAACACAGAAGGTGACTTACAGCAAAATGTGTTCTTAGTCAGGAGTAGAAAAACTTACAGCCATTTCAGCTCCAAAGATTTTGCTCAATTTTTACCATCTTAGCTAAATATAGACCAAATATGTTATTTTAGGCTGATCCACTTCTGCTTGTACTGAAAGCAGATAGATGTTCTTGGAAGACTAATTTTACACATTCAGCATTGAAAATTTTGACATGCATATGGATGCCACAACCAGAATTGGGGGCATTAGATATTGTTCTCACAGTACTTACTGCTACTTGAAAAATTAATCTCTTTGCACTACTTCCACTCTATGAGCTTCTTATATTCCTAGAATTCTTAGTTAAGTATTGAGAATTATAATGCTTTGTTGATTTTTCAGCAGAGCTTCCCGCAGCTGTCAAAAATAAGTAACACTCTTAGAAAGGATTTACAGGCTTTTCTAAGGAGAGAATTTCAGGAAAATCAAGGTACATTCATTTAAGAACTAAGCACAGTAAATAGATAGGAAGGTGCTTTAATATTCCATGGCAATTGTCTCAGTGCTTATTAGTCTTAAATTGCTTCTCCTCTGATGATGATTAAGAAAAGTGTGTAAGGTTACTTTAACTTTTTAAGGCTACACTCCATCCAGCTATCTAAAGGAAATAACACTACCTGTGTACCTCATCTGAAATGTTCATAGTATCTTTGAATATGCAAGCCATATGCACCACACAGGACTTCAAATGATTTTGCCATTTTAATCTAACATATATGGGCGGGCTGGGATGGCATCATGGCCTCTTTTCCATTCCCTGATTCTGAAGCTATCCTTTCATACCTCCACTCAGGTGAGTAGTCCTGGTTCTATGAATTGAGTTCTGCAAACACAAATTTGCTGGAAAAAAAATGGTACCGTGCCTTACAATAACTAGGAGTTTAGAAAGACTGATGTTTTGGTTTAAACATTCTGAAAACTTGTCCATATGCAACAATTTTGGGTCATAAAACATTTTTTTAACCCTGTAAACACAAGATTTAACAGTAAAAAGATATCTGTAGGTTGTTCTTTTTTACTATGGAGAACAGTATAAACAGGATTGCCAGGAAGGATTGACAATGGGAAATTGAAGAAAGGATTATCAAAGAGTATTCAAACCACTGTACCTTCCATTTTGCCATGGATATGGAAACCCTTAACTACACAGGTAAAATGCTACATGTCTGTAGGTATGTGCACAGACCTTTGCATTTCAAGGTACTATTACAAGAATTTCTGAGACTTTTGATTCAGTTCATTATTCTCAGGATTTTGATTGTTCTCATGTGTATGGCACCTAAGAGCAAAATTACACTGAGTAAACACATAAATGTGTAAGCCATGACTGTTCTAATCATGCATTTATGTTGCTCAGAGAAATAATTGTGCATGTGTTTGATTTTCAGATGTCTTCTTGCTCTTGACAGATTGAATCTGGATTCGTATGATAAAATGAATGGGTAGAAGAACTTGGCATCCACATTTTTGAAAAGAAGTAAGAATCAATACCCGTGGTTTAGAAATAGAAAAAGGAAATGACACAATAAAAGTGAGGTGAGATGAGATGACATATAAGCAAATTGATCCAAAGACTGGGAGTAGACAAAAGGAGGGATATTCTGAAAATATAAAGTGGCTTAAAAACTCCACTCGTTGTGAGAAAGACAGCACTCATCTCAGATGTTCTTTAATAGTTCTCAAAACGCTTTTCAACTGTGAAAAACATTCTTCTGTATGAAAAAATATCATAATTTTTCACATTTGAGTTAGCATGACAGAGCAAAACTCCCAGGATATTTTCTTGAAGGAATAACTCACCTTGCTTTGAGCACAGATTTACATAAACAGGTTTTCCCGTCTCGCTGGCTTTTAGCTGCATCCATGTATGAAGGTATTTTTTGCTCCGCTTGGCCATTACTTTCTGACCTTGTTTTGTGAGGAAAAGAGAGCTGTTGGCCACCTTCAGGAGCCCATCCTCATGGCAATTCCACCTGACTGCCTGGGGACAATCGACGATGATGCTGCGAGACGACAGAGCAGACTGTGTAGAGATACTCAGGCACTGGGCAGACTTCACCTGGAGGAGCCTGTCATCTGCCGTCCACTGCCACTTCTGGTTCAGGCTGGTCATATTGCACTTTTCCATAATGACTCCTTTCTTTTCTGAAAGACACTGCTGTTTCTGGACATGGATAATCAGAAACCCTTCTGGAAAAGGAAAATTCCAGAAAAATATGATAGATTACACATTTACTTGACAAAAAGCAAATTCTAAATTATGTAAAATACAGCAGCAAATAAATCTCTCTTCTCACTTTCTGTGTGTTGAACTTTCCATGAAACTTCCCATAAGTTGAACCCATTTAAAAAAAACTCTAAACACAACATCCACGTGATGCATGTGCTGGTAACGTAAATAATGAAAATGAAAAATCCTAAGTTATTGTGGCAATGTTATATTAACCTTCATTATATATAAAAATAAGAAAAAATTAACCTGGATATAAAAGAAATCCAAGAACTATTAACTTCAAACACAAGTTTGTCATTTTCCCTGCTGGAAAGCATAAAGAGATCTACATGAGTACTGTCTCTGTTTCAGTTTTACAACACAGACTTTTAAAAATATAATTTACTGCCTAAAATTCATAATGTTTCATGTTTCATAATGTTTCATAATATAGGAAGATATTCACAAACTGATGTGTCTCTCAGTGCCTGTGTTACAGGAATGGAGGTTCCTTACTGATAGGAAGTACATCTGTTTTACTGGATTTATTCCAATGTCTCTAGCTGTTAGCTTTGTGACCATTCCAATTCACATAAGATTAGCTGTCTGTGTCACCACACTTCACGATCAACACTAACTACTCAAATGAAGAAAATTACAGTGCATTAATCAAAACCCTAGAAAGTTATCAGTGCAAAATGCATACTTGTTACAGAACACAGAACTTATTTCAAATGCAGCCTCCCTGCTATATCATGTTTAGGTTGTTCTTTGTTTTTAATCTCAGTTACTCAAGCATTTCCAGCCCCATTAGTTACAAAGTGCTAAAGCAAATGTGTATTTATTTCCCGCAACTGATGTTGTCATTCCCCTGTTTTTACAAAACTGTAATTTTTTAACTAAGCATTACAGAAAGTTCTTGTCTCTGAAGTTTCATATAGTATGAGTAAAAGATAGGAATCTCCCCTCTGAAGAACTTGTCCCAAAAACTCAGCTCCTGGATTGTCTATCAGGAGACCTTCTTAAAATAAGAAGATGTATCTGCAGCATAGAACAAGAAAGTTTATTTTCCTTTGGAAAGGAATCTAAACAGAACGGGCTTTGTTGGCCCTGCCCCTCATTCCTCTGGTATGAAGCCCAGAGAAGAGGTGACTCCATTTTTGTAAGCCACTGGCTGTGCCGGAGGGCTCTGCTCAGCGGCAGAGAGAGCAATTCAGCTGAGGGGAAGTGGGGAGAGACACTTACCTGAGAATGTCAAGGCAAGACAGGTAGAAACCAGGACGTGAAATAAAGAGTCCATTTTCCCTCTAGCAACTCCCCATGCTTCTCTTAAAAAAACCCACCTCAGATAAGTGAAGCGAAGGCTAGGAAGGAAATGTGCCTTCACGGGGGAAAAAGTCAGTGACGAGCACTTCCTTCTATTCAATTGTTTTGGGGGGTTTTACAGCACTTTGTCCTTTTATATGATTCTTCAGTTTACTGGTTGGTTTATTTTGGAAAAATACAAGCAAAAGAGAAGTTTTCAAACACCTGGGAAATTAAAAGAGATTTTATTGAATCTCTTTAGACTAAAAGAAAGGGGATCATACTTTTGTGTAATTTGTTGCCTGTGAACTATTACAAATCTACAGGTCATCTGGATGGTGCTGACTAAGTATATTCTATATTATCCAGGGAAAAACATGTATTTTTGTAACTATACACAATCAAGAAAAATCTCAATATATTTCTAACTCCACATGGTCTAAAAGCCAAGTGGAGGGTGGAGAGGGAGGGGAAGAGGAGGAGACAAAGCTCTGGCATCAAGTGATGCTGGGTTTGCATTCCCATCAGGTCGTGCACCTTGCTCCATGTCATCTGGGGATTGCCTCTGTTGTCTGGGTTGGTTCCCAAGTGATCTGAAGCCATGGTGGAGGCTGACCAAATTGTGGTGGGCTGAGCCTGTTTATGGGGGTACAAGACTGCGTGTGCATTAACTACTCTAGGCAAGAACAGAGACTTCAGTTAATATTTTATATTAAGGGTAATTTATTAGCAGTATGAAGCAAAGTCAACATCACTGCATTAAAAACTCATTGTACCCTGTAAAAAGACCTTCCAGTGCTGTAAGCCATAATGCCAACTTCGCATCTCTCTTTAAAACAAACTTTTACTGAACAATAAAGGAAACAGTCATAGCAGCATTTTCTTTCTTTTATAACCTGTCATGGAAGAGTCCGTATCACTAAAGGCATCTATCTCTTACTGAAAGAAACAGAGCAGATAAACAACATATGCAAAAAATTCTGCATTAATAAAAGACAGACAAATGTTTAAAATCCTTACCATTTAATATATGCTACAAAGTTTCTTTTAAAAGTAGAATGACTTTCACAATTTACAAATACACTGGATTCAGGTCTGTAGCAGAAGCATGTTCCAAGACAATCAACAGTACAGAGTAAATACATACACACTGAATAACACACATTGTGCTCTGCAACTGCTCTGTAAGACCTACAGTAAATACACATTTAATAGTTAATAGTATGAAGAACATATATTTCCATATAAAATATTAACTGCTTTTGAATATTTTCAAAACCAGGATTTTAATTTTTTTTTATTATCTCCTTTTTTTTTTTTTTTAATCCATAGTTGAACACTTGCAATTTTAGCAGCAAGAATATTATGTGGCCAAGAAACAAGCTCACCACATAATCAGTAATAGCACTTTACAGTACAGTTGACAGTCCATTCACAAGACAGTTTGCAAACGTCAAAGCTTTTATACACTTGTTAAACATTTCTTCTGTAGAAGTCCCAATGTCCATCTGACCACAGCAGTAGTACATACATACATTCCATATGGCAGATATCAGCATTACCAAATTAAACCCACCTTTAGATACATACACAAAATCCATGTGTAGTTTCAGTACAGTACCCTCTTTATAAATCATTTTTGGGAAGCTCACAATACATTCATATATAGTAAGGGTCCAGCAATCTCTGTACTTTTGCCAAACCATCCACAATCCTTTCAGAAGTTGGCCTCAAAGCCGTCTTTCCCACTGCAGTAAACTCCTTGAAGAAGCTGCTGGTAGGTAATGAATCAAATTACCTCAAGTGACTGACATTCAGTTTTACCCTCCTTGGCTTCACTGGACAGCTTCTGCAGAAAGTCTGCTTTCATACAGACTCAGTGCATGGTGCACAAATTCATACTGCTCACTGGTCTGAACCATTCCACCCCTGAAAAGGAAACACACTGCACTGAAATCTTATTTCTTAAGATTGCAACACCCTCCAGCTCCTGCCAGCCCCATGACCACCAGATGACACAAGCCCTTTTCTCAGTTTTTGACTTAAAGAGTTTGCTTGAGTAAGTGAGAGATTTTGTCAGAGCAGGATTACTTTCTTCACAACTTACGCCATCCAACACTTGCCCAGCATGAAGAATTCCCAGTTCCATTAGAGAAGAAAACATCTGGCATCTACAGTGTTAAAACCTGTATTTCAAATTCAGTATATTCAAAGAGAATTTTGCTCAATCACTTGGGCAAGGAAGACCAGATACATGGATGCAGCATTACCACTCATGGAGCAAGGAAGCAGACAGAATCTGGTCTTTCATTTTTGTCCTTTACTAAAAATGTAACCTTCTGTGACCTGCAGATGGCCTGTGCAGAGAACAGCTCTTCCTGTCCTCTTTCTAACGCCTACAATGCATCCTGTCCCAACAGCCACCACCTACAAAATTTTACAGCGGTGAATCATTTCATCACCAACAATGCAAAAGTGTTTAACCTAACCGTAAAAAGAACTAGTTGCAGCCGGCTTAGATTAAATGCCTATATTTTATACATTGACCTGACAACAATCAAATTTTCAAGTCTAAGTATGAGGATCAAGTCCCACATCTCCAGTGCCAGTTGCAGCATCCTGCAGGAGGTAGGTGTGATAGAGTGCTACTATTTAGCTCTGAAATTAAACTGAGCCTCTTTCTGTCAATACTGAGGTACTCAAGGTCTCCCTTCTCATGGAGCAAGGCCTCAAGTTTACTCAATTCCACTTCTATTATCTCATCTGCCAAAGTTTTCAAAGCTATCTATCTACTCTGCTTCTAGAAACAAGTCCCTGGCTCATCCTCAGTGTACCCTGGAGCAGCTAGCTCCCTTTGGGATGATGAAAGACTAAATGGCTTTAGTGAGAAGGAAGACATTGAGATATGTGTCACATCTGGCTTCAGTTAGATCTTCCTTGAAACATTAAAATTTGCAAGGTGTTTGAATCCAGAGCACTGTTGGAGCCAGATATCTTGCAGGAGTAGGTCTGAAAATCTCATGAGATCCCTAACAACAGATATGGTACGGATACACCAAGCTATTTGAAAAATTGCAAAGCTTCCTCAACAAGTATTGTCCTTCAGTACTAGAGAAGCTTATTTACAACCACAAGGTCCTTTTATTTTCTTCAGAGCTACTGGATGGCTAAATGCCTATGGCAGTAAAATCACAATTAAAATAATACCTTCTTCTTTAAGCAAGTGACCAGTGGTCTGTGTTCCTCCAATGAGCTCAGGCAAATATAGGACACCTTTTAGTAAGCTGCATGGCTATTATGATATGCTACTCCTAGGAATGAAATCACAGGTCCTTAAATGGTCTCATCCAGCCCAAAATGCAGCACTCGTAGATTTGCCAACAAAGACAACCACAAATTCATAACTCTTGGCTGCCTTTTGCCTTCAGCTGCTTTCCTCTGTGCTTGTCCTCTGCCTGGAGATGCAGTGAGATACTAAAGGTGATGGGAGGGCTTTGCTCTGGTCCTCTATGCTGCCTAGTCTCCTTCCTTCCTCCTTGCTGCTGCATCCTGCTCTGCCCACGCAACCCCTTCCCAAACAGCTTCCCTCCCTGCCTTCCAGCCTCAATGTTCCGCCAAGGTGTTCTCTAAGGGAGTGCACTTCCCAGGTTAGAGCCACTGTGTGGAAGGGGTGGAGGAAGGGATCATATCCAGGGAGAAAGACTTAGCAGAAAGGGCAGGTTAAAACAATTTTGACTGCACTAGGCTGTGTGATGGTGATTCTTGCTCCTTCTTCTTCAGTGCTGAAGCAACACACAAAACCCCCAAGAAAGGGTGTGTAAGACTGGCGGGGGCTGAGCCAGCACCACATCTGCCCTGTTTTAGCAAGCACAATCCAGAGGATATGATGCTTCTGAACTTTGGCATGTATGAGCAAACAGTCCATATCTCTGTCTGCTTAAGGGCATATGATCTTATTCAGAGGTTCAGACAAATTAGCCTTGTCAGTGCCATTTTACATGGGATTTACTGAACGAAAGTACCACAAAATGGTTTGGTTTGGTAGGGACCTTAAAGACCACATAGTTCTAAAGCCCCTGCCATGGGCAGGGATACCTTCCCCTAAGACTAGGTTGCTCAGAGCCCCATCCAACCTGGCTTTAAAAACTTCTAGGGATGGGGAAGTAAAGATTTTTTTCCTAATATCTACTCTCTGAATTTACTCTCTCTAAGTTTACCATCACTATCTCTTGTCCTATCACTACAGACCCTGGTAAAAAGGCTTTCTCTGTCTTTTTTATAAGCCCCCTTTTATATTGAAAGGCAGAAAAAACATGTCCCTGGATTCCTCTCCAGGCTGAACAGCCCCATCTTTCTCAGACTTTGCTCATAGGAGAGGTGTTCTGTCCCTCTGACCATTTCCATGGCCCTTCTCTGGATCCACTGTAGCAGGCCTTTTTTGTCCTGGGGACCCCAGAGCTGGATGCAGCACTACAGGTGGGTTCTCACCAGAGCAGAGCAGAGCAGAGCAGAGCAGAGCAGAGGGGCAGAATCCCCTCCCAGGCCCTGCTGGCCACGCTGCTTTGGATGCAGCCCAAGATACACTTGGCTTTCTGGGCTGCAAGTGCACACTCCTGGCTCATGTCCAATTTTTCATCTACTAATACCCCAAGTCCTTCTTACCTTTGTTCTTATACAAGGCTCATATTTAATAGCAGGGAATTATCTGTGATCTCAAGACATTGCTTTGTGGAAATGTCTGTGTGGAAGAGCATTTCAGGAGGAAATTTGCTCAAGGAGGGAGGTTTCCTCTCTTGTGTCCCTAGTGTCCAGAAGGGATGTAGCCACAGCTACAGCACCTCTGGGTGAGCAGCCTTGGTCTATTTGCCAGCCTGCACTGCCAGCTGCTCTGTAAGCTGCTGGGGTCTCTGATTCTTTGAGCCTCTTTGGGATGGTGCTTGGAAGAAACAGACCCTGGTACCCAGAGGGCTCAGGGACTGTGACCATGTTTGCTTGAGTTGCAGTGGATGCATAAAGGGTCCTTTGCCCTGCCCTCTGGCTTGCTGCTAGTACAGCTGCATGCAGTCTGCTCCAGAATGAATGTGATGCAGGATTTGGGATTTTTTTTTTTTTTTAACCTGAAGCCATTTGTCAAAACACTTAAACAATGAATTGACGCACACTGGAAACTCTTTTCATCCTGTCTGAGGAGCCAAGAGCAAAGTTATCGGATGTCATTCCAAGAATGTGCCTTTAAGGTTAAGAATGTGCAAAGTTTCTAGATGTCACAGTAAGTCTTGAAGATGCCTCATATCAAACATTTCCTGTTTCTGTTGCAAAATATAAAAAATTAACTGGGAAAAAAAAGCAAGCTGAGCAGACCTGTGGGCCTGTCTTTCTACAAATTCACAGAGACCATGGCTGTATTTCCATCCTGGGCCAATATTTTGAGTGGATGGTCCATTTTCTCATTTCAGCTCAGCACTGCTTATTCAGATCCATTCACCCCTTAACTTAGACAAAACAGCTAAGGAAGAAGTGATACCTGGACATACTCTGGCTAGGAACAGCTCTGTCCTGTCTCAATCCTTGTTGGAGTTCTATTTAAAACTCTGTTTCCAGGGAGAGCTACATGGGCCATTATTTAAACTATTTTCCAGCATAACTTTTGCCACCATCTGCAACTTGTCTGGATTCTCGTTCTGTTTTCATTGAATATGCTGGGCAATAGGAATGTTTTGGTAAGTCACTACAACACCACTCATGAGTCCCTCAAGTCAGCTCTTTTCTTTTTCCCTATTGCTTGATTCACTTTGGTAGAAAAGTGGTCATGGACCCATGTGATAAAAAGTCCACATGAGAGTGGACATCCCTGAATGTGTTCATTCCATCAGCAACCTGCATTTGGAAGATGCAGCTCTGAGCATAAGCTAGAGTGGCCAGGAACCTAGTGGAGATAGGATACCAAGAATAAAATACTCAGTGTACCTCCTAGCCAGGTTGGGGGTCAGATAAAACCATTCTGTTCTGCTAAACTCTCTCTTCTTTTCTTTTCTTTTCTTTTCTTTTCTTTTCTTTTCTTTTCTTTTCTTTTCTTTTCTTTTCTTTTCTTTTCTTGTTTCTTTTCTTTCTTTTCTTTTCTTTTCTTTTCTTTCTCTTTTCTTTTCTCTTTTCTTTTCTTTTCTTTTCTTTTTCTTTTCTTTTCTTTTCTTTTCTTTTCTTTTCTTTTTCTTTTCTTTTCTTTTCTTTTCTTTTTCTTTTTCTTTTTCTTTTTCTTTTTCTTTTTCTTTTTTTGAGGGCTATATGATGCACAAAGAAAAAACTGGAACTCAGCTGCTGGCCAGCGTAAATGAGGAAGACAGCCTCAGCACTGCTCCTGCTCTGCCCACAATTGTACCTCACTGCTAATGTTGGCTGCGCTGGTAACTGATGTGCAACACCATGATGGCCACAGCCGGCTCTTGCAGCCAAGTCTAGTGGGCTTGAAGTGCATTTTTCCAGCTTCATGACACGTGTAATGACCCTGTCTCACACACCATCTGCCAGTGACCATCATGTCAGGACAGTGACAGCAGGGGAGGCCAGTCTCATTGAACTTTGTCCATGTAACAGTGACCCTTGCCCACTTCATGGACCCATGGTCTGATAGGGCTGGCAGCAGCTACTGTAGTCTAAGGGGCTGCTAAGTTTTGCCTTAATAATCATGACTATAAGCTGACTGCCAAGTCAGTGAGATTCATTCTGCAATATGGCCAGCTGGAAAAAAAAACCCCAAAAAATCAAGAAAAGAAAAGACAGGTTTGGATTACTGAGAAAAATGTCTTTAGAAATTAAAACAGAGACATACTCTTTGTCTCAGGTGATCCCTGAGAATATGAAGCATGATCTCTGTAGTCTATACACTAACCTGAAACTTGAAAAAATACAGAAATGTACAAGCCACAATATTTAACAATTCTTCTACCAAGCTTTGTGTCATGGAAATTTCAATGAATGTTATATTTGGGTCAGATTTTCATTCTCTTTCTGAGTTTATCTAGGATACTAATATGTAAAAGAAAGTTCATTAGGCACATCCACTCAATAAAATTGTGTTGTCAGTTAATAATGCTGAAAATCTGTGTTGTTTTTTATGTCTGAAATAGGGATATTAAAAGAGGCAGCTGAGACCGCAGTTTGCTTCCACTTCTATATAATGGATTGCAAAAGCAATACAAAAAAGCTTCTCTCATAATAGAAATACTAAAATGGGGACGAACACTTCAAACCTTTTTCAATATGACAGATAGATATTCAGAAAAGAGGGTTGGAAATCTGCCATTGGTAATTTAAAACAGAGTAAGCATTTTTCCCTCAGTTATTCGTTCTCATTTTGTTGCTGAGATTTTTAGGTCAATAACTCCCCTTGGAGAATTTTACACTCCAAGTGGCTCATATCGCCCTATAAAGATCATATTACAATGTCTAGTATGATGAAGCCGTATGGGAGGGGAAGGCAGAGGAGATGATCCATAAACACAGTCAACTATATGGATTCTGGTCCTTCTGCACTTCTCAGTTCCAGTATCTTTCAAAGCTCTTCACAACGCAAAAAATTCTGTATTAACCCTTTGACCTAAGCCATTTTTGAGCATTTGTATCCTTATGGATTTTTTTCATTTAAAGAAGACATGCATGTCAGAAGCAGTTCAGATACTTGCAAGGAGATTATACGACCTGGTACCTACAGCAGAAGAGGAGACTCCTCTACTCTTGGTGCAACCCTGTTTATTTACTTTATACAAAATCCTGTTTCTCACAGCAGAATAAGAAAGAAAAGTACATCCCAGCCAGCAGTTTCCATTGTACACAATACCCACATCCTCCTTTAAAACACAAATCCTTCTTCAGCCATGGTTTCACAAAACAAAGCACTGTGCAACAATGCTGGCTTACATTGTTCCTGCTTCCAAGCTGTGAATTCAGTCAGGGAATTGATCTGACTTCAGAAAAGTTTGGAATAAATGCCTTGGTATTTTCTTAGGCTGGGTAAATTTGCCAACTCAATTCAAAAGGACCCCCAACACAGCTGAGGAAATAGCAACAGCACTAGATTTGTCTTTATCCAGTGCTCAAAGAAACTACACACTCAGTGAGCCTGGACTTCTTCGTCAATCCAGGCTTAAAGAAAATCCCTTGTCTCCAGATTGCCTCCCCTCTCTTGTGTCCTAATGGATGATGCAGGCAGCAAGTAGAAAGTCCCAGGGGTGGGCGGGAAAGAGAAGCAACAAATGCCCAGCAACTACAGGGTTGTCATTTCAGGGGAATTTCGTTCAAGGGAAGTTTCACCCAGAAAACAATATGGTTCCTTATTCAGGACCTAAATACAAATGTTACCTTGAACATTCAGTTAATGTGGTCAATAAAAGTCAGCAAAAGCAATAGCAGCCATTTCACATAAACTAACATTCAACTGTGAAACTGTTTTCAGAATCATTACTGAATCATTACTGATCATTACCAAATCATTTTGGTAATGATTTCAGAATCACTGATTGATTTGTGGCTTTTCTGGAACTCACCGATCCACTCGCAGCTGGCAGACAATGCTCAGTGCATCTACAACTCCCTCTTCCTTTAACTGCTGACAACCAATGGCTGTGGCAATAAAACATCCTGTTCTTCCTATACCAGCACTGAAAAGAAGGCAAAATTTAATAGGGGAATGAAGTTCACAGATCAAGGAACTACCTGGAAAACACTAAATACATATGAAAACACAAAAAAATATGAAATATGGAATTGCTGGAACCCACAGTTCCCGGATGCAGTCCAGCAAGGCTGACTTCTCAGCCCACTTTAATAGAGAGAAATGAAAGTGTGCACTGTTCCAGCAGTCCAGTTGTGGGTAATTGTGGTGCTTACATTTTTTCAGATTGCACACAAGGGTATGGTAAGAAAACCAAGCCTCATTAGCACTACAAAATCTGAGTATTCTCTGGCCCAGTCCAAGCAAATGGTGGAGATAAGCACTGAAAAGGGGGAGAAGCTAACCGAAAGACAAAATTCAGTAGACCTTTATGTTTAAAGTCCTCTAAGTACACAGGGGTTCTGCTAACCATACCTCTAGCCATGTAGGCAAAAAGGACCTAGACCCATGCTGATGAAGTTAACTCACTCTCCTGTGATTCTGAAGGATGGTGAAGGATTTAGTGCTCCCAGGTTTTCTTGATGCCTGCTGGGAAACAGCCATTTTGGCATTATTTTTATCCCTGAAGCCTCAACAATTTCAAGAATCTCTGCCCCACTCTGTTTCTTGCTTAAGTAATGTGGAATGCAGTGCAACTCAGGGCTTTCATGCTGAATGGCTGGGAAATTGGAGGAAATTACTTAAAACATGAATTTGGGGTCCAGATCTTCATAGCCCTCTCACTCAGACAAAAAGGGAAGAAACTGTCTAACTGGAAAATGGAGTGTGAGATTTGTAGACCACAGTGTAGTGAACATATAGATAGCAGAGTTGTGACTGAAGAACTATGAATTTTAATCACAACAGAGATGATATCTTAATCACAACTGAGATGATATCTCTCTTCAATCATTAATAAATTCCTGCCTATGCTTACAGACCTTACTGTCATATCACTCATCTCAGAAAAACATCCCATTCTTCTAAAGACCTTCATTACTGAAGATCTGTACTATAAAAATGGCAATCTCAATAGCCATCCACAGTTTTCTGCATTGTTAGGGGAACTATAATTCTTGATAAATACAGCTGCATAAAATTTGGGAAAGTTGCTTATTCATCAGATTCTAGTTTTCAAAAATTATGGGTGGTACAAATCTGTCTTCCCTTTCTGTAAATCTCCAAATATGGAGCTGGAAAGTTGTTCAAGATGAAAAGTTCTGATTTAATGTACTTCTAGGAAAAAAAGATGTATTATTCCAACTGTAAGAGATGTATTATTACTGTTATGAGACAAACCAAGTAAAAAAACACTGGTTTTATTTTTACTTTCTGTTTTGCTTCTTTCCATCAATATAACAAATCCAGTGCTGTCTCCTATTATTTATATTGCAATATGGGGTAATGAATCAATATATAGCAATAAAATAGAATTAAATTAGAATTATTAGAAGGTCATTCTCTGGCATTGTAATTTGTGTGAGTAAAACTCTATTCTTGAGTACTGAATCACACTTTGCCCTTGAATATCCAACAAACTGCTTCTGTGAATATGTTCACAAATTGTAGTACTGATGTGTTTTGGTCTTGAAATGTGTACCTGATGCTTGCTCTTCAAAACTGATTTGGTTGGCAATATTTTAGCCTACTGGTCACCAGGCACTGCATCTGAATTAAGTATGCAATCATGCAGCGACAAAAAAGTAAGTAAATCATAAATAAGAAACAAAAGGAAAATAATTTTTCCAGCTGGTCTTTAAAAAGCAGAGTTCATTAACAGAAATAGAGAACATTTCAGAAGTGATCTGCTAACAACAAGGGAATTCTCTCCAAAACTCATATCCTCATATATGAACTAAAAAAGTCAATTAGCATGAAGAGGAACTGGGGAATTTTGCTGTAGCCTTGCTTTAGGTAGTCACTTAAGAGAAGGACTGGCTAATTACCTGCAGTGCACAATTACAGGCCCTCTGCCTGGTGATTCCACCCTGTCCTTCTCCACATCCAGCATGAGCTGCAGCAGAGGCTGAGCGCTGTCAGGGGTTTTGTGGTCCGGCCAGGATGTGTACCAGTAGTGCTTCACACTGTGGGACTGACTCCCTTGCTGAAAATAACACAAAGAATTTACATGAATAATTTACATTATTCTTTTCATTTCTTACAATGTTAAGGTAGAAAGACAGTAAACAATTAAACAAGATTAAACAATTTTTTATATTAGACTTGGAGGATGCAACTGTGGATGGAACTGATGTGCTTCCAGACACCCATTTGTAAGAAGGGTTTGTGCACCTGAAAACTTGGCTGATTTTCCAGCTGTGTAACTTGGCTGATTTTCCAGCTGTGTATGTTTTGTCCATCTGACTACTGACAATGACTGTGTTGTCAATAGCGAATTGTCAGAGGTCTGTGATATATCAGCAACAACATCTAGAGAGAATAGCTTGACGTGAGCGTCTGAATTTCTAAATTATCATGTATTTCTGCCTTTTAAGGTCATTATCATAAGGGTCTGATGCTAAAATTAGAAGGGTATTGAAGTTAAAGATGCAGAAGGACTTATTCTAGATTAATAAGATATCCCAGTTTGTTCAGTTATTCTCTCCAACAAAGTCTGCTACCACCTACTTCAACAAGGGGCTAAATATGGGCTAGGGTAATTTGTATTGGATGATATGACTTCTGCTCAGTCCTCAGTGCTGGGGCTGAAACACTGAACACATTTTCCCAATACATTATTTACTGTAATGCTCTGTCAAGAGTAGCAGGTCAATCTGATAGCATGAGACTGTACTATGGGGAGCTAATTCAGAAGAGGGGCATCTGTCTTATTTTGCACAATTAGTGTTTAGTGAGAACCAGGAAAGTATGAAAATTTCCTTATATACTGCTTGTATTTTTAGCTTCTCAGACAGGTTATAGTTTCTCTCAGCAAACAACATGTGCAGTGTATCTTTTTTTAGAATGATGTTATATTAGTTTTGTCATTAACTAAAATCCTTTTACTTTGCCTTGGCAATGTTAAAGGGGCCCCAAAACAAATGCAGTTCAAGAGAATGAAACTTGGACTCTTTTTTGAGGCCTTTTCTATTGCCAGAGTGATACGATGTGGCAATACAATAAGTATTCCAGTACTTCGGTATCAATCCTACCTTGCAGCTTCATAGCTCCTCCTGCAAAAATTTATACTCTTTAAAAAAGCTAACATTTAACTTCATTTAACAATAAAGAAAAGAGAGCATTGTGAATGATACTTCTCAGATGCAGATTATTACCTTTATTGTAAGCTGGCGGACAGTGTAGTTTTTGCATTCTTGCACACTGTTAACAAGGACTTCAACCTTCCCATAGATTCCTCTTTTTTCTGGCCAATAAAGCACACATTTCTGGAAAGCAAGCATCAGTATCATCAACAAACTGGATCCTGGAGCTATATCCATATCTAATTTTTACACAGAATGTATTTTTATGCAAAATTCAGATTAATTCAACTGAAGTGTTATTAATGTCGGAAGTATTCCTAAATAAGATTTTGCAGAGTTCTTACTGAATTAATTAGGCCTGGTTTTCAGGATCTGGGTTTTACAGTATAAATCACTTCCACAGAGCAATATGCACAGATGTTTTCATTCTTAAAAGCTCAGTGAAGTTCAGTTATAGAAATTATTTTCCACATTCAAAATTAAAGAGGTTTTTTTTCCTAGAAAACTCTAAAATTCAACTTTTGAAGGTTTATCTTTCCAAATGGGATTTCCCTCTGAGCAAGAGATTCAGAATTTGTCCTCTGCTCAAAAGACTTTTTATCCGATTTACTCTCCTGGGCCCTGATACAAGAAAGCATGTAAACGTGTCCTTAGATCTTACTAAACTCAATTGGACCTAATGTGCATGTTAAAGTATTTTGAGGAACCTGAGCTGTTTTACTAGATAACTTTCTGGAAATTAGTGTTAAAAATTTTTTTTAGTCTTGGTAGAGCTACACAAAATTGTATGCAGAATTCTCAATGAATCAATACTGTTACACTATTTCAGCAATTTATCTGACAAACATCTAATAACAAGGAGATGAAGAAATAGTATTTATGAAGTAAATAATTTTATTTTTCCCCTGCAATAGTTTGCTTATCTTCAAGTCTTCAGTATTTGTTTCAATTACAGTATCCCATAGGCTATATGAAAACAAATATCTCTCTTGTATAAATACTTCTTTAGAAATGGATGCTTATTCCCTTATGAATGTAAGGTATTTGAAAGCAACATTTTCTGAAATAAAGCTACCCAGTCCAACTCATTCATTAAATAAAAATGCAACTCAACATTTAAAGGAAACCTGTTTTAATATCCAATATATAGGCATAAAAACCCACTCACCCACCCGACCAACCAAATAAACAAGCAAACAAAAACCCTCGAAACCCCAGGAGAACAATTCTACAGTAATAGGAATCCCAGAAAGGCTTTGTTTGTATTTCCTCACAAACTCTCGCTGAAGCAATTGGTACACATGTAGATAGACAGTAGCCTACATTATGCAGCAAAATGAAACAATCCCTTTATTATAATTAATTGCCATAAAGCATAACTTCCAGTAAATACTGCTAAAAATGATCCAGAAAAACAATCAGTGAAATGCAAGGCTTTACCACCAGGTGTGATATTTAAGTTGCTACTTGATAACCCAATAGTGGATTGAACTGAATCACTTCACTTGTATAAATACTTTTCTAAAAATAGATGCTCATTACCTTAATAATGTAAGTGTGTGAAAGCCACATTTCCTGAAATAATGCTGGCCATTCTGACTGGCTTCGTTCAAATCCTGTCTTTTGCAGAACTACTCGAACATCCTACATTTGCTGTCTCCCCGAAGAGATCGAGAATGGCAATAAAATACTCAGAAATTTGTACGAAAAAGATTGTTCAAAAGTTCCACAGTCTACCCATGTGACTATCATCTGCCAGATCTGCAGTTCATGCCCCTCCCTGGGAGTGTAGTTTTCAGTGCTAATATGGGAAAAAGAAAAGTCTAAATACACAATTGTGCCCTGACAATCAACAATAGTTGAGTAAACTCCTGAGACTTCTTGATAAATGCGAGCATGCAATGCTCACTACAAAGCCTTCAGGCACTCCAGAAGAGTGTTTTTCTTGACTCTTTCCCAGAACTGGAATTGGCAACTTGTGCTGGGTGGACAATGAAATGTAGCTGTTCATTAAAATAACTTTCATTTAACAGTCCGTCTACATTTAGTGAGATACAATGGATTATTTTTAACACTGTTGCTGTGCATCTTTTAAAAATACTTTTGCTGCTTTAAAAATAGCCTTGAAAATACAGGTGGGATAAGCTGATGCAAGCCTTTCTAATGAGTGGAGAATTAACATGTTTTTGAAAGTTAACTGAAAAGAGGGAAAAATATGGCAGTCAGAGGGATAAAGTTTTCAGATATACAGAAAATAATATACAAAACCTCAGGACCATAATTAAAAAAGGTAAACTGCCTTAAGCTGTTACTTGGATATAAAAGAAAATTATTCTCTAGTAGGTATATTTTAAACCTGTTCAAACATCAGATATAGTGGATGAGGAGTCTGGTGTCCAGCCTCATGTGTGCAAGCAGGAAGAAGTCACTGCACACAGTATTTATTAGAAACAACCAAACATGGCCCCTCCCCACCCCCAGCTAAACATTCTCTGACAAACAGGAATTATGCATGAAACACTCTCTCACATGACTTTTAATTGATTTTGGCCTTTGTCCTTCCCCCTGTGACAGGGCTGCAGGCTTGGGCTTCCTTCCATTCCCTCTCCTGTCTCCTGGCATGCCCTATCCTATGCCCACTGGGTGCCAAGCTTCATGGGACTGCTCCTGAGGTGGATCTCCACAACTGAGAGGATCTGGCCCTGCCTCAGGCTGGGGCTGGCACCTGTAATTTATCACAGTCAATGTTTTCAACTTGCCAGAACTGCGCCTATTGCAGCCTCATCCCCTGTTCTGCCCAATAGAGAAAGGTTGTCCGAGGTGACATGGTATTTACTGCCTTTACATTCTCTGGACTTAGACTGCACAAAATTAACAATTCTCACATATTTGTGCAGTTGCTTTACTACAACTCTGCTTCTGGGGTATTTCTCCATATAGCTATGCCTATAAATTTATATATTAAAAGTCCCAATAACACAACAGTAAAGAATAATAACAGCAAAGCTTCAATTCCAGAATCCCTTTTTACTCCTGCCCTCTATTTCCTGTCATTACTAACTCAAGCATGAGAGGTACGCCTCTCATGAGAGGCTTGCAGGATTTGCCTTCATATACTGAAATCCTCACAGTTAGCACCAAATCTTTCTGAGTTCTTCCAAAACCTATATTTGGTACCAATACTCAAATAATAAGTAATCTTCAGACTTATATGAAGTCTGTAAAAGGCAGGATTTCTGAATTCCAGAATCTATGTGGCTGTACATATATAAGGGTAGACTATATACAGACCAACCAGGAAAAAATTTTACATGAAATATGACATGAGCGTTAAACAGTGAGTTAACAAGATTGACCTAGATAATTACTGACAATAAGATTTGCATTATCTGAGTAATCTGATGCATCAGGTAGTATTAGTTCTCTCTCTTGCAGAATGCTGTACAAGACTCTTTCCTTACGCTTCCCAAAATGTTTCCTGTTTACCATGTAATGTTTCTACTAAGTTTTGAAGGGAGAATAAATGTTTATTATTGATGTAGTACATAGCTCAATGACAAAAATCAGCTGATACAACAGAAGTCTATAAACTTCTCTATGAAATTATATGTCTGTGACATTCTTACACCCCACGTATTTATCTGAATTCCGCTGCTCAGTAGTTGTGACTAAACTCAGTAATATATGAAAATTATGTATGTCTTGTAAAGCTTTGGAGGACTGTGTTCTAGAATATTAGTACAGAATTAGAGGTGGTCGCCTTCAGTTAGTGATTTATCTCATTCTCTAAAAGAGGGATGGATCACAGCTCAAATAGAGGCTGACTAGTGTTAAACCAACTGAGAAATATGGCCTATACGTGAGAGTCAGTTGTGGAGGTTTATTTGTTCAGAAGTGCATGGGGATGAGTGGATAAATATGCTTGCAGATATGAAGGTATTTGTATGTCTGTATACTGCAGATTTCCATCCCTGAAAATGATGGAAATAAAGTAGACCTCAGAAAGGAAAAAAATACCGAGTGCTGTTATGCTAAATAAGATCTGCTTTTGCCTTCTCTATAGAGCAAATATTTTAACAGTAAAGATAATATGCTGAGCATGGCCAATAAGAGTTTGCTTCCTTTACAATAGCAAGCAAGGTTTTAGGAGGAACCTGCTGACAGTGGGAGAGCTCCTAAGGTTTCTAGACAGGACAGCTTGCACAAACACAGCCTCTCTATATAGCCTGGGAACAACTTGAGATCCCCCACCCTTTCTATGTGAAGGAAATTACTACTGCCAGGCACAGCGATGCCGATAAACACCAGTGCCTAGAGCCTGCGTAACTCAGGTAAACACAGAGCTTCCTGACATGATGAAAACCACTGGGCACTTCTTTCAAGTCATTCTTCTTACACAGTGTCAGATGTGAGTGTTTAAACAGTCAGCATTTCCTCAGTGAAATACTTACTCTTTTGGTCTATTAGCCTGGTCGATTGCTATGCTTTCGTGATTATTCCTAAATGTGGGATTCTGAACACTAACAGTCTACTGCAAAATGGCACCTGGTTTGGGAATACTTCTTGGGACATTTTATGGGACCAACCTACTTTTCATGTAGTTTCTTAAAATCCTCTGGATTTTGAGTTCATGTCAGAAGTCCAAACTCATGCTGAGATAGAGTGAAGCAACAGTCAAGAGCAGAAGAAAGCAGAATTTGTCTACTGAGTGCACATTTAAATGGAGCAGTGAGCCCTGGGAATGCACTCAGAGTCTTGGTCCTTGATCACTCAAACTAGAAACTTTGCCTGAATAAACTCTGTTGCTCTACCATCATGCATCTGAGTTTGAATAGCAGGGGTGTGAGTGTAGCAGGGGAAATACAGCCCTGGTGCTTACATGGCAGTGTGCTGAGACTTGATTGAGGACCTGGGACCTGGGAATCATTACTAAGTCTGGACTCAAGAAAAAAGTGAATCTCCTTTTTTTCTGACTCTCTCTTGTCCATAAGCCCTGTAAACTATTTATTTCTTCACCATTCAGTCTTCCAGAACAGGTTTTGTTTTGGCCTTCTGCATGGGAGAGTAATTTTTGTTCCTAATTTTTGGTAGTCAGAAATATGGACTCTGGGACTATCAAGGAAAGCCTGACAAAAATTTACATAATTACTAAATAAAGATATTGAAGATATAGTTTGGAATTGATGCAAAAGTCATGGAATGGGTAACAGGCAGATAGTTGGCCATTAGCCACTAAAATGCAATTGTCAAGTTTTAATTGATACTAAGGTAAAAAGCATTATTTCCATTCTGTCTAAATTCCTCTGTGGTGTTGGCATCTGGGAGCCTAGACTGTACTTCTGGGATGATCCAGAAGATTTGTAACATTGGGAATGGATTAAATCTCTGACATTATAGCAAAGTGCAAACCTCAGCCATGTCAGAAAACCACTAATCATAGCATTAACCGTCTAGTCTTCATATACCAGAAATTAAAAAGAAGTACAGAGGTGACCAACAGATAAATGAGGTGTTTCTTTAAAAGTTAGGAACCCAACAGCACTGATCTGGAAAATGAATTTTTATTTTTTAATACATAATGGCTTATGATGGCTATCCTATTGCACTTGGCGTATTTGGCTATCCCCTCATTTTTCACACATCTTATTAACAGATTATTTAAGAACCAGTTATCTGCTAGCTTTCTTCTGTATCTTCTAAAGTCCCTTCTGTAGCATGCAGCCATAAGAATAATTTCTCAGTTTAGCTAGTTGTCATACCTCATTTTTTTCTTTCAGCTTTGTGATCATAACAATGACAGGGCTGTCTTCTTGCCAAACCATCTGCCAGAAATCATTCACGGTATTAATCATGGGTCCCTGAGTTGCAATGAATGCCTTCTCTTTACCTCCATATCCCTGGTTTAGAAACAGACACAAAAGAATTTACTTTAAATTCATGTGATCAATCAATATTGCAAGTGAATAAAAGAGCAGAAAGAAAGAGCAGAAAAATTAATCTGAAATAAAATAAAATAAATATTTGAACTGAAAGAAGTTACAACTAAAAGTAGAGCAGATCAGAAATTTTTCAGCAGAACAGTTTTTTGTCTGGAAACAGATTTGATTAACTTAAATGGTCCTGAGAATACAACAATTCCTCTCAAATTTCCCTGCTTACTTGGCTTCTTTTAGCTAACTCCATTTTTCAAGTTATTGGGACTTTCCTCATCCAGTGGTACTTTAATCTATAATTTAAATTGCAGCAGTGTTTACATGCTAGTTTATAGTCAACAAGCCACAGGAGAGAAAAGAAAAACTATAAAACTGGTATCTACAAAGATTCATGACTGGAAAAAACTTTAAAATACATGACTGTTTGTGGAGTCAAAGACTCTGCTATACATGTTTGCTAAGGGAGAAGTGCCTTTATGAGACTTTATAGGAAGAACAACATATATGGGGAGTATAGGGAGTCCCAAGAAACGTGAACATTTAGGAGGACAAAGAAAAGTCAGGCAAACAGTGGGGAAGCAGAAGAGATGGAAAGACAAGAAGAAATGGCAAAAAAAAAAGACACACCTTATTTTTTGTGTGAAAAGAAGTTATGATTTTGTGCAGTGACAGGGTGCCCAGCAGTAAGGCAGGAGAAAGCCTGGCAATGTCTGAAGGGAATGAGTGAATTGAGAACAGCATGAGGTGGTGTGAGAGCTTCTAGCCTTGTGTCTTCCTTTTGGGAGCCTTTCTCCATGACAGCGGTTACTCATGAACCTCAGTGGGATAATCAAGTGTCCTCCTGCCACTCACCAATCTGCCTGAACATACCTTGTCCAAGACAGGTCTGTCAGGATCCTAGCAATCCCAATGATTTTGTATACAGGGATGTGAAATTTCATTTCATTGCTGTGTTGCATTTTTTTCCAAAGTTGCTGACAGTTCACCTAGTGTTAGTAGCAGGAATAATCACTATATGAGAGAGTGAAGGCTGGTGGCGTAGGGAGAAGGGAGACCTCAGAGGACTCAATATGTGGCCTGATTCTTGGATATGACGTTGTTATTGTCCAAATAGAAACACTCTGCTTAGTTACATGACGATGTCTTCATAAGAAATGTTGAAAGTACAGGATGCAAAGTGGGGCAGGGTAAGGGGCATGGTGCTATGTACCTACATATTAATGTACTGTTAATTAAAGAAGGAATATCACTGTAGAGTTCTGTGGCCAAATTTTCATCTCACGATTACGTTTATTCCAGCTGAAGGTCTGGATAATAACTCTAAGGAAAATATTAAATTTTGCAGGTAGAGGACTACACTCCTAAAATATGATTGAAGTAGTTTCTTTGTAGTCTATTTAGCATATACTCTGTCATGAGTTCAAGAAAGCTCTGTGTGTGGGGGTGTGTGTGTCTGTGTGTGTGATCAAGGACTATAGCATACCTGACACTTAGAAATACTGCTTTCCAACAGGGTTCATGCAGGTTATGTCATTTTGTCATGTGACCAATACAGGAAGTAAAATGTGAACGGCTGTGTTGTAGGCACATGTGTATATTTAATATGTCTGTTTATGTTCCTTTTCACAAACTGGTTACAGTATTCATTTAATTAATTAACTGTTGATTTCAGAACTATCAATTGGTATCTTAAAAATACTGGTATCTGTCACTGCTAAAAGGCAATCCTCTTTTCTTTACTGTAAGGCAGTAGATCACTATGAAACAGTAAATACCAAAGTAAACAAAAAGTAATGCATGTGTTTCTCAATGTTTTTTATAAATATTTTGATTATTTTTTTAAATTCCAACCATTTTTGTACATTCATGACTATGTTGTCTTTGTTAGACATGGCTCATGAAATTATTTGTCACACATATGTAGACAAAAAGACTTGGAATTATCAATGAAGATAGGTAAGAATAAAATAAGTAGCACCTTGGCAAAGCCAGTTATTCACATGGCAAAAAAACAAATTCTCAAAAGTACATGTAGAGTGTACATTTACTTACCCTAATGTAGTTAGCATTTATGTAGGTACTCAAGGAGTCAGATGGATTTTTTGGTTTCAAATACACTCTGCTTAGAGGATCTAAGAGCACAAGGAAGATGGAAATTAATAAGAAAACCCATAGTTAGAAGACTTCTAAAGAGAATCAGAGAATTCCTGAAGGAAAAATACCCCTACTGTTATTTGGGGTTGTCAAGTAGTAAAGAATTATGCACCAAATTCTTCCCTCTGCAAAGGATCATCACATGTAACTAAGGCACCCCTGTACTGCACAATGCTGGGCTGTGCAGAACCATCTCTGCGAGCTGTGGGCACTGAAGCAGCACTGCCTGGCCCAGGCAATGTTCAGTGGGGTCGAGTCTGCCCGCGCTGCCTATTGAGCTGGCCTGCCTAGATTGTCTCTGAAACCTGTGTCCTGTCATTGTACATCGGTTCACAATTACACCAAGCCCCTTGAAATTGACTTTGGTACTTCTGCCTGAAGCTGTAGTGTTCAGCGACTACACTGGACAGTTGGATTTAAATTAAGAAAAAGATTCCTCTGCCTGGGATGAAATTAAATAAAATATACGTGTTTTATATCAATTTAAGTTCACTGTAAGGGACTAGACTAGGTAATCCATATTCTTCCCTCCAGTCTTGTGTCCTCATCTGGCACAATTTGTGACCATTCATGTGTACTGGACTGGAGACACAATGCCAAAATACAAGAGTATATTTTCTTTCACACTCTTCTTCAGTCTTGGATGCTTTAGAATGGAGGCCAGCTCTATTGAGTAAAGAGCTGAGGCTTATTACATCCCTCCTGGAGAGGAAGGTTTTGCTTCTTCATTTGTGATGATGTGACACCACTCCCCACCTCCACATAATACCATTTTGGAATTAAAGCAGTATATTCTCAAGTATACAATATAGCAGAAAGGGGGAAGCAGACAGGGAGCGAGATGCCCATGCTGTGTCTTTCTAGAGACACACTTTGACTGTCTTCACACTTTTCCCAAAAGAATATTCTACCCCTAACAAAATGATATAGAAATATTTCTATGCTGAAAAAAGTATTTTATTCTGGCAATTTAGTTAAATATTTAGTTATAATCAGTGGTTTTTTGGACAGTATATGGACACCTATTGGTTTGGAAATAGTCTCTAGGTAGGTCCCTTGCAGAGTGCAATCTAGGCAATGTGTTTAATGATATATATGTGGGCACTGAGCTGGAAAGAGATAGGAGAACACTGTTCAGTGTGTGGCCCTGCTGTTCACATAAAAATATATATAACATATATATACATATGCTGCAGAAAAACCTAGTATTTTCAGAGTTGCTTCTGGATTTCTTTTGTGACTTTTCATCCTGTTCCTAAGAGCATGATACAACCTTTGCAAATCAAAGGAGAAAGAGGAATGATCCCAAACATATTTTATGTCCTTTTCCCACTGGAGGTCACAGGAGCACCTTGGACAGGAGTGGAGCCTTTGTGAACCCAGGATGATGTTTTGCATAATTTATATTCTTAAAATATGCAAATGACTGCATGACTTCAAAGTCTGCACATGGAAGCCTTGTCTTCTGTGGTTAATGGCACTACGTGAACCCTAATTAACTTGTGTTGAAATATCTTTGTACTAGCTTTCCTAACTTTTTTCACTTAGAGTTTTTTTCCCTTAACAATATGAGGACAGGAAACCTCTCATTTCTTTTCAGCACAGAGTGGTTATTAGCTATTTCCACAAATGCCTCAGGCTACGTGGCCTTGAAAAAACACCCGCTTCCTCTAGCTCACACAATGCCTCTGATTCTGGTGTCACTTGACCCCTACCTTAAAAAACCTCTTCTAAGTAGACTCAACATCCAGTTTAATTATCATGTCTTGAGACAAATTCCTCTGTTACTAAGGAGCAGCTAAATCACCCCCACAATTTCTGAGACCTCCTTCCAACTCCAATCAATGAAACAAACTCTGCTTCCGAACAGGAATCTTTTATAAATTAACAGTCATGATCAGTTATGAAATAGGGAAGTGCTGAGCTCTGAGATGAGGAAAACCTGAGCAATGCAAAAGATCCAGAGCCACTAGGCAATCAGACACAAATGGAAGTCATTAGCTTCCTCCTGAATAACAAATACTATGGAGGTAATAATCTTATCCCTAAGGATGGCAAAGTCTTGGAATCTGAAGCTACAGCAGAAAGACAGATGTTGACTGCAAGGTTGAATTCATCAATGTCTGTAAAGCATCTGCAAATGCACTGGTGCTGCTAAGCACTTATAATTACTAATAAAATATGTCTGCTATAGTTTTAACTGAGGCAAAATTACTGCTTTTTTTTCTATATATCTATGAAGTCTGGAATAGTTCACTCAGTAGAGGAGAAGGTGCTTCTTCTTAACTCCACCTTTAACAAATTTTTGTTGTCCTGAATTTATAACATTGGAGGAATAGGAGGGTGTTAAAGGGACTGTAACTTGCCTCCATGAGAGTGCCTGGTGCAGGGAACAAGCAGGGTTATATGGCAGGAGTGCTGGACAACCTCCCGCCATGCCATGGATACTGGAGGATCATTCACTCCATGAACTCCACTGCTGCTTTCATTAGGGAGCAAAACTGGAGCAAATATGATTGTCTCTAGTCAGGACTGGGGAGTCCAAGGTAGCTCAAAAATTTCAGCCTCAAGAGAATAGTTTTCCAGCATCTGTTTATATGTTTTCATAATAAAGTGGTTTGATGATATGATTTAACTTTCCCCTTGTCTTTAGTGGTATGTCAGAGCCAGTGTTGGCACAAGCACTTCAAGCAACAGATTGTGGACTTCTGGGTCTGACCCTTTAAATGGTTTCTATCTTCATGTTAGTGTGAATCTGCTGTTCTGCCCAGGGTGTTTTCATGCAGATATTTGACTTGAGGTTAGTCTTCAGAGAGGGATAGGGAATGGTAAGCTAATGGATGTGTTGCATATACAAAGATAGCCACAGAATAGTGTTAAACTACTTGCTCCTTTGTAAGCAAAAGTCCACGTATACTCTGAAATACCCCAGGAATTCTGCTTCTGGTTTGGGATGGAGAAGTGAGACAAGAAGTAGGAAAGATATAGGGTTGAAGAAGTAGTGGGAGATATAGAAGATAGTAGGAAGCCGAGGTCCTGCTGCAGGGACATGTAATGGGGGATGCAGGAGACAAGCAAAGGTGAAGATGTGGAGTAAGAGGATGAGGAATGAGCAGCAGGGCTGCTGTTCTGCCACACATTCTGGAACATGGCTGTGGTGAGAGATTGAGAAATCTGTGTGCAGGATTGGAAACCTGCTCAGAGGGCGTGAGGAATACTGTAGATTGGTGGCAGAGGGGATGCAGCTAAAGGTACAGAGCAGGAGCTATCAGTGGGCTCACAGTCAGGAGGAAGGATGGAGAAACACTGATCTTAAGGAACTGCTTAGCCACTCAACTCTGATCCCACATTGACCTCTGAGTAGTTGCATTAGAATATTATTGTAATGCAATTAAGACTTAGAAAATTTAAAGTGGCAGCCTGGTGTTTGCATAAGAGTGTTGGCTATGTTACACTGCAACTGAAGCATCTGTCATAGAAATGTAACATCTCCTGTACTTTGTAGTTTTCCATATAGAATAATTTTCAATAGGCATTAGTTGTATTTCACATGAGTGTGTCTGCCTGGGTGTCTGCCTGGCTGACATAAACCTGGCTAACATAAACCTACTCTCATGCACCCTGTCATGGACTTATCTCTTAGAAAATGAGCTGGGTGGAGCTGGCAGGACTGGGCATTTTTAGGATGTCACTTGTCATCACAGGTGCCTCGATTCAGGAGACGCACCCAGTGCTGGGAATGGAAAAGCTGATGTGGGTGTACAAAGCAGCGGGTTGATATCATCTGAGCAGGAAACCAGGAAAGCTGTTCTATTTAATCACTCAAATAATTTCCAAACCTTCTCAGACTGCATGTGAGGTGTGTGAATATTTATTATAAGCATGTGCCTCAATCCTCAAAATATCTTCTTTGGAACACCTGGTGCTAACACACAACAAACCTTCTGATTTCTGTCAAGGACAGTTACAAAGTGTTTGACAGTGGGCAGCTGTGGTGCACATCAGCAGTATGCTTGGATTGAAAATGTGCCGTGGAGCTAGCAGCACATCCTGGCTAACTGGAGGTGAAGACACACAGGCACTCTGGTTCTCAAACTCATCAGCATCAAGTATTGCCTAGCTGTCATGTCCCAATTCAAAACACATGCTACAGCGAAATTGAACTCATCACATTTGCAAGGCATTGCTGGAGGTGAACCTGATGGTGGCTGGGGCAGCCTGAACATGAGATGCTTTGGGAAGGCAGAGTTACTTCCAAAAATCTGACAGTCAGGTAGAGAGGGCTGGTGATATCTTGTCTCCACTGCAGCTGATGGCAAAAGTCCTGCTGTCATCGAGGGGGTCAGGACTTCACCCTCCATGTACACCCTGTTGACACTGGGCCGGACTAAGGGATGCTGAGTTGTCTGATTGTTGGTATCTAACTTGCATTCAGTTACCTTTGTCTTTAATTCCTTTCAATATTTCTTGACTGTACTTGGATGCACACAGCTATTGGTTGCAATAGATAAACTGACCTTGAATACAATGAAAATTTTCCGGAAGGCTGAAGAGAAGCAAGGACTCCACACAAGCTTCTTTTCCAGCTACATATCACATTTCTGAAATTAATCTAGAGGCTGAAGGCCATCAGTTTTCATTAGTTTAACTGCAAGGCCTTGGTGTGATATGAACAGTTTTCAGGTTTGGTGAAAGAAATCTCATCATTTAAGATATGTGAATTTGAATGACTAACATATAACATAGGCTTGCAAGGACATTCTAGAGATGTTTAGAAAGCAAATTTCTAGTTGATAGGATATGCTTTAAGTTTAAAAGTATTCTTCATTCCAATCCTAGGCAAAGAATTTACATTTTTCTGTGGGAATGTTCTGTAATATTTTGAATCACTGAACTATTTCACTTTGGTGATGTCAAAAATTATAAAAGCTCAGCTATTCATGTCTATATTTAGTGTAATGTTAAAACTTCCACAACCTATTTTGAAACAGAACACAAAACAAAATGTTTAATAAAGGAGAAACAGAATATCTCATTATCCACCAACAAATGTTATGAAAATAGCTGCATTTCAGAGAAACAGCTATTTTGAAGGAAAACTATTCCACTGAAAAGTTTTCAATCACCTCCAATTATAACAAAGCAATTGAATATGAATTTGGGCCAATGAAAATACAGAAGCAGTATAGCGAGGCAGTAACAAGTTAAGAGCAAGGAAGAGGCAGCACTCTTGGAATGTAAACAGATTTCCACAAAGAGAGTTTAGTGCATAGAGAAAAAAAAAAGCAATCACCAGAGGACCTGTAAAGATAGAAACCACTACAAGACAAGATAGGTTGTACTTGCTTTTTGTAGTCTGGGTTTTTTTAGTCCCAAGTATCTTGACCCAGCCAGAGGAGGGAATTCAGTGACTGCAAGATGCTTTGGGCTATGATAAAGAGCTACTGCAAGTCATGGTACACCTCACTCTCACCATCTGCCTGTGCTGCCTTTCAGAAAAAATCAGCATAAGCCAGGCTTGCCCTTCAGTACGTGGCTGAGATGCTGCCAACCTGCATACCTACCAAGGCATCCAGTGAGAGTTCTGCATTTGCCAGTCCTATAGCACTGGGCTTCTGTTCTCTTTCTATGTGCATTATAAATACAAGTATGAATGGGTACACATCGAGCAAATATAAAGACAGTTAGATTCTCACAGCAATATGTTCTCAAAGCAGGACTAAATATCATAGCACAAAACCATGGGCCAGCTCACTTACTTGGCAGAATTGTTTTATAGCGGTTTTTAGTTCCATGACTCGGGATGTCAATTTCTTTGGGATCCACAAAATTCATTGGTATTTCCTATAAAAAATAAATTAAATCAGACTGACGTTTCCAAAGGAGCTATGCAGGAAATTATCACCAGAAGGCCATCTACTGTTACACAACTGTCTCTTAACATCAAAGTTATTAAGAAAAAAAGTGGTTCCCACCTCAAGCCTGTCAACACCCTTCCTTTAATGAACACAGGGAGTCACATATTGAAGGGGTGACTTCCAAGGAACACTTCTGATGAATTATTAAAAAAAAAAATTATGGGATTAGGACTGAGGTTAAAATGCACTATAGTTCCAGAAAAGTGGAGTTCAAAAGTACAGTACTGTGGCAAAAAAGAGCAATACTTTACATAACTGGGGGAGGAACTTTAAAAATAATTATATATTAATATATGGCAAACTTAAAAAAAAAAATTGTGCTAAGCCCATAACAATAAATTCAAAGACCTCACTTGCCTTTTATTTAAACTATTAGAATAAAGTGCCTTAGTCTTTTGCATTCAGACTCAAGAGTAATAAAAATCTGAAGTAATTTCTTTTGCTTCTCATTTTCATCTTTTAGTGACTGATTTATATTGCAGATGTGCAATGTAAATTAATTAAAATTAATGTGGCAGTTTCAGGTTTCAAAAATACACAAATGATAAACTCCTCATAAATTTAAAATTACTGTTTTTCAAACTGTTTGTCAGTGTGGAAAGTAAAAATGCCCAAAATTTGCATTGAACGAAATGTTTAACTTGGTTTAAGGGAGAGTAAGAACAATTTTGATTTTGAGGTCCTGAAACGATGTTTCTACTGTTGAATAAAACGAACCCTTTTAAAATGGCAGGATGAAACATGCAGGGGTTTGTTGTTTTCACGATTGTGGGGGATGTTTTACCAACTAAAATAATCTGACAAAATCACATTAAAAATGCTTCAGTTTACTCAAATCTTCATTTTTATGCTGATTTTTTTTTTTTGGCCACCCTTATTTAAATTATCTTAGAGTAAGCTGGAGTTCAAGCTTCAGTAAATTAATACTTCTTGAAAGAACTCTCATAACTAGAGACTTGGAAACATCATGCTAGCCTGGGACATTTAGCCTAAGAGACACTGGCATATTATGTAGTCACCTCTTAGAGACACATAGGAACATGAGGAGGATCTGTTGGGTTGCATCACTGGAAAATTTACTTAAGGATTTTCCTCCAAAATGACTTGGTTTCTACTCAGAGGTGCAGGCCTGCCCAGTACTTCGGTACAGAAGAGATGCATGGTCCCTGTCCTTCAGACACAAGCTCTGGTCCTGCCCAGCATGACGACCTCTGCAGAGTTTTTTTTTTAAAGGAATGTGATAAGGCCTCTAACATCTTGTCAAGCATATACCCAACAGCAGATTTTCCCATGGGTTCACCAAGCAGGGGAAGCTACCCTCTCACTTCACTGCTTGAAGAGATGGCAAGGGAAGTAAAACTTAGATGGCTCATACTGAAATGTTGTGATTTGTCTCCACTTCCCAACTTGGCTTCCGAGCATCTTACTATGTGAGGTTCCACCTGTGTTTATTTTTCTACCTTATGTCCATGCATTTCATGGACTTTTATTCTTCCCCTCTCCTTCATTCAGTGTCTTCCTTGATCTCTTCTTGGTCTTCAGCTGACTCCTCAAAAGAATGACTTGCTGTGTCAGGCCTGTCAAAGTGTTCCTACTAAGGCATACCTTCCTTGCAGATACTTAACCCAATCCTGTACTGCCATCCATATGATGGCTGTCCTAAGTTCAGGATCTTCTCACTTCTAAGATTTAATTCTTGCATAAATCTCATCCCCACTACTTCAGGTCAAACCATCTCAGCTTCATCCTGCTTCCTTATCCGCAAAACTACAAAATGAGCTCCCATACCCTCCTCATACTCACTTTTGACTTCAACCACTTCCCAATGGTGAGCTCTGTCTGAGACTCTTACCCTTGGCCCTTGGGCTCTGAATTGTTCCAACTGGCTGACCTAGAGCTTCCCTAGCTCAGTTCTGGCTCAGTACAAACACCACCAGTACATGGCCTCTGAAAGGTTTCTGTGCTAAACTATGCACCGAGTGACAGAGAGCAAGACACTAAGGTTGTGCTTCATGGGATCTCTGTCTGTCAGCTACAGAGACTGGAAGAAGATGGGTGAGGAAGAGTCCTCTGCCCATCCAAGTGATGGCGGTCAGTGAGGGTCTTCCAGATGCCTGGCTATCTCCCTTACTATGCCTGCTGAAATTTTTAAATCATTCTTCTTTTGGCAAGTTACTGACAGATGCAAAAATACCACCAAGTTGAAAACAGAAACAAATTTCTTTGGGTCAACCAGTACCATTTAATAACATTAATCACTTACATCCTGTAAACACTTTCTAATCAGTGGTCTCCTCCCAGTAGTAAGTACTTGTGAGTCCAAGGGCACAGACAGAAATCTAACAATACACTGTGGATCACAGCCACAGACAAGTCACTTATTCTGAAACTTGTGAGAAAAAAGAGTTTATTCCAGAAAAAAAAAAATTAGGATAATATGGTGATAACAATCCTGCTAACAGGGGAGCAAATAAGCCCAGCAGACTGCAAATAGCAGGAACATATGCAAAATAGTATACAAACTCTGTAGCTGTATAGGCAACATATATATAAAATTTTTTTATTACACAAATTTATTTAATTAAATAATTGCAAATAATACATGAACTGCACACTTTCCTGTGCTCAGTCACTTGCATGCAATTATAGATGCATATGCATGTTGCTCATGGGCTGGTTTCCCTCTCTGAGTGATACCTTCTAATAGCAGCTATTCTGGATCACATAAAGTTTTAAATGCTGCTCATTCACTTGAAGAGGTATGATTAGGATCTCTGAAAGCATTCAAGAAAATGTGGCAACATTTAGGAAAATTCAGGCAGGTAGTCATTATACCTATCCCTCCATTTTTATGAGGACCTAATTTTATAGATTTAATGATCAGGCACTTTCCCATGCAGGACTTTATCTTGACATTTGGATGTTTTGGGAATGAATTTTATCTTCTGTCACCAACTTTACATATTTTGTCCTTTGAAGAGTAGCACCTCAGGTTACTAAAAGAAACATATATGCCGGGCAAATTATGTTTCTTCCTCCTTGCAAATCAGGTATAGTCTCTCAACGAAATATACCCTTTAATTAAGTAATGTCCCTTTAATTGTTAATGAAAAAAAGAATATGAAGAACTAAAAATAACCTGAAACTGCTCCTGTTTTAATTTTCCACTGAAAACGTCGAACCTTTCTCCACTTTTCTCACATTTGGAAGTTTTTCATGAGAGCTAATAATTCCAGGAGACTGCCTTACTGTATTTCTTCAGCTAGTTATAATGAGCTGTGTGAGTAGAATGGCTGAGGGTTATATACTGCATCCTTTGCATGCCTCAAGTTTCTACCTGAGCTATTATCTGCAGCAAGGAACATAGTAAACAGAGACTGTTCAACAGCTTCGTCTTAAAACACTTTTTTTGGGATGTTTAAAAAGAGAATAGATATGTCATGACCTTTTCAACAAAATTCTGTGGAAACACTGAATCGCCAAAGCCATGTTGTGCCCCGCTGAGGGACAAATAAAATGTGACTCTGTCTCCCCAAGGACAGTACAACTGCTGTGTGAGACGATTTGGGTAAATAGGATTCTATGAGGTTCCAATTTGTCTGTACAAACTGTCTCCTAACATGGGGGCTTAAGCATGATGAAGTTATTTCCTCTGACTTGCCTGCCTAAGCAGCAGAATGGCAGAGAACCTATGGCAAAACTGGTGATAAAAGTGTGTGGGAGGATTGTAATTTTTTCTGTATACACTATCTGTCCACGTTTTGGTAGAAGAACTGAGGGATTTACTTTTCTTAAGTAAATGACTTTCACTTTAAACTTTGCATTTTAAAGGTAAGTAAAAGGGCTGCTCCATAGCATGCAATTATTCATAATGAAAAGCAATTTTTAGTGTAAGATGACACTTATCATCTATTGATTCACATGCACAAATTGGAAACAAAATGAAACCTAAGGGATCACGTGTTCTGGCATGTTTAATTTTAATTCCTTCCAATTTTTCTGTTTTAGATATCAGATTTCTAGACATACAGTTCTCTGGATCAATTCTGGAACCCTTCTGAAAACCTGCTACCTCTGGCCCTCTGATTCCTCAGCTGCTGAAGCACAACCACTACATTATATCTCTCCAGTTAATACATCAGTAAGTGCATGTATGGACTCCTTTAGGATTCCTGGATGACTACTAGCTTACTTTTATTAATTTTATTGATTTGTTATAGAATTCCTTCCACTGATGCTTCAATATCAGATGGAACCTCTAGTATCCTGCTCGAACCTGGCCCTGTTACAGATGTAGGACATTCCTAAGTTCTTCTATGGTCAATGCAGATGCAAATAATGGAGTCACTTCTCACCTACTGGTTCAAATCCCCCAAATCACTTTTCTACCACTTTGACCATCAATTGATCTTTGTATTCTTTAGTAAGCATCATGCTTTTGATCTGTTTAAACATGAAGTTATGATTTTTTCAAATTCAAAACCTTTTTTGCCCTGCCTTAGTCAGCTTTCACATTCAAGCAGCATCAGTTTATGCTCTTCTCTATTTCCCTTTTAAAAAGCACCTCCTTTTTTTCTGACAGCTTTTTCATTTGAATGTTTTGCAATATCAGACTTTTTCAGGTCTTCTTTAAGTAATATGTTTTCCTTGACTGAGTTCTTCTGCTCTGACTTTTTTGCACCTGGCTGTTTTCTTCATTTTAGGTTCTTACCTTTTTTACTAATATATACACTTGTAAAACACTTCAGGTTTCTTTGTCTTGAGTATATTTGGATGCTGTATGGTATGCTTCTTAAAGGTATTTTGGACATTGGGAAAAAAAAAGTCCCTTTTGGACAGGGTGTCTGGGTGCCCCATTTGCGCCAAAAAAAAATTTACAGTGACTAAAAATCTAGTGTTCAAATTGCAAACATACATGGTGCTTACATGGGAATAAACAAAATCTTCAATTATTACTGTGTTTTCATCATAGCCTTTATGATCTCTTTGAAACTGTCACAGTGTTACAGTTCTGACTGTTTGCACTGTAGCTCTATTATAATACTTAGCCCATCTATGATGGGACTTCAAACCAAGAGGAATCTGTATTATCCATGGACAAAACTGACTGACTTATCTGTCTTTAGTGCACTGTAGCGGCTCTCTCTCTCCCTCGGAGCCCATGCTCCATTTCAGCTAGCTTGAGAGAGAAACCACTTCAGAAGGAATCTTCTTTCTGGGGCCTTAAAGCTACCCAGAGGCAAACCTTCTCATTTGGAGAGAGCAGGCATCCATCGATGGCAAAAGGAAAGAGTCTGCTCTTTGTCTGGGGGGGATCAGGGCTTTATTCTGGGGTCCTGCCCCTCCAGAATCCGGAGCTCCGTCCAATCCCCGTTCCCCGGTGGAAGAGAGCGAGCCTCTGCCCATCTGACGGCTCTTTCCCCAGGGGGACGGGCCTAGAGGCAGGGACAAACCACTACCCAATCAGGGACAAAGTGGGAATGGAACAGAGTTGGGTTACATTCCAGTGTGGGGGGATGGGCGGGGCAGAGGAGCAGGGACAAACCACGTGATACAGTTTCCAGGGAAACAGAAGAAACATTACAAAACCCAATATAAAAATGAAATAGAATATAAACCCAATTAACGCACTACAACAGTGTGCAAACATAAAACGTGAAACTATCTAATCTACCCTTTGGAAATGATTTGTACCTTGACATTAAAGTGTTGCCTGATTATTTTTTCCCCACAGTTTCTGTTATGCCACTTATGTCAAAAATCCTCATTTCAAGCGTGTTGTTAAACTCACCATGAATTCTGTTTGAAGCAAATGAGAACATGCAACTGTGTCTCGAAGCTGCTGCCGTGTCAGGACGCGGCCAGCTGACTGCAGGTATTCCATCGCTACTTTTTCACGTGGGGTTGGCACAGTGACGAAAGGTTCAACACTTCCCAAGCCGCTCATATCCAAAGTCAGTGAGACATTGGATCCTCGTCTGCATTAGAAGATAATTCAAATGGTTATATGAGATCTGTGTTACTGTAAATCCCATACTCATGAAGCTGATCCTGAGTTATTTATGCACCCTGACTTTCTCTATAGTCAGTGGTGGATTTGGGCATGCAAAGACTGCAAGACTAGTTTCACTGATACCACCAAGCAGATGGAAAACAAAGTACATCCTACTTCTTCAGTCTAACAATCAATGTTAGATTGTGCGCTACGGTCAACTATTTGAATTATTCTAAGAAGGAGAAACAGCTCTTTATATGCTAATTTATTGCAATGAATGTTGAATGTGAATATGGTATCTTGGTAAGGAAGAAATATTTCACAGAAAAAAGCACAGGGAATATACTTCTAACTGATACACATAACAGTGTGAAATAAATTCATAGTTATGTCAGGTGAATGTCTAAGAATTTACTGAAATTAAATATACATAATGGAGTGGAAAAATTTGATTAAAATGGCAGAAATAAGTGAAAGGCAGTGTAAACATTGTAACTACCAAGACAGTAGTCAATGTCTCATGTTAGACAGAAGGGAAGAGAGAGGCAATAAACCACAGTAAAGGATCTGTGTCTGAGGAGACGGAATGGTCATAGACTTAAAAGGGGCTATTTGGAAATGCCTAACATCTCTTACAGGACAATAAAATTCATAAGTTCCATTTCTACAGGAAAATAAAGTTGGATTCAGTAAGAACTTCGAGCCAAGGAAATACAAATACAAATACCACATTTGTATGGGGCTTGGTCTGAGTTCTATTCTTTTGGGTGCTTTCTCAAAACAGCGCTTAAGAAAACTAGCTTTTTTTTTTTTTTTTTTTTGCATTTTCAAACCATCAATCAAACATTACCTACTAGACCCCTGACTTTAGGCATATTGATTGCAAAAAATCCATGATCTGCAAATTGTGATGACTAAACACAAATTTATAAGCATTTATCAAAGATTTTGTGTTAACTAAGCAGCAATCAGTCCTATAAGACTGACAGATTCCGCTTGCTGAGCTGGACTTCAGATGCCCAGCTCATTTAACATTTACCAAGAAGCTATGCACTTACAGAGATATGAGAACACCAGTTTGATTCCTACCTCTTCACATCATTGTCTCCCCATTACGGTGTGCTTACAAGGAAGTTCTTTGAACTTTCAGTCACTCTATCATGCTTGGATATACACAAACATAAGATTGTCTCAAGTCTCTCCCAGTCAGCAGTACCAGCACTCACACCCAAATCCAGTGATAGTCTGGGAAGTGAGCACACCATGATGGCTGCTCTCAGCTGGATCCTGCAGGGGGTGCTGGCTCATATGCCCATCCCATTTCCCTGGGGACTGCCCCAGACTGGGGGGGGAAATCAGTTCCTAGCTCCACACCACTTCTCAAGGAAAACATCCTCTCTGTCACATGTTTCTTCTGACCATGACTAGCAGTTTATTCCATGGAAAAAGGCAGTCCCTCAAACAAGTGGCTCTGAGTGCATATATTGCAAATCCAATCTTTTGAAAACCATCCAGAAATCCACAGAAGAGCTGTGCAATGAATCTCTCCAGATCTGTTTAGGCTACCTTTGGTTGAGAAATGGGTAGCAATTTAGATTCAGACATTCTTCTGGGAGAGCCTAGTGGGATTTCCTAATATAGAGGAAAAGTATTCCCATTGTCCAGTAACAAAGTGAAATTGTTAATATTTTCTTTGGCTGTTACATTGTTATAACTGACAGTCTTGGCAACAGGGTGATTTCCTTTTTAACAACAACAAAAAATATACCTGATCTAATTATAACTGTGAGTTTACAGTTTTTACCATTTATGGGGATTAATGATGAACACTGGTCTTACTTTGGAAAGAAGAACCATCTTTAATGCATTAAAAGGTACACATTGAAAAAAATCTGAATATAAAGGAATCTTCTTAGAAGTTCATAAGAGGACAAACAATAGATCACAGTTCTAGAGGTAATTCTTCCATAAATATGTGTATCTCAAATAATCCTTTTGAAGATATAGTCTTCAATTAATAAAATTAATTAAATATTGCATATATATATATTAGAAATGTTATAACCAATATAAGCATTAATCACACAGACTTCTTTATTGCATTCTTTATGCTGAGGAACAGGGCTGGAAACAGAACATTTTTCATTTTCTTGAAAGAGGAGGGAGGGCCTGAACCATCATGTTCTAGTAGAAGATGCTTATAGTTTCAGGTCCTCCTCTAGACTCTTTGGATTCCCAATGTTCTTCTAATACTTAAATTCTTCACTCTCTGTTGAAGAATAGAAAGCAAGAATTCTCTTTTACTACCTGGATAAAAAGAGGTTACCTATTGAGCTCACCTTTTTCCACCTTACTAGGAGAGAATGCACAAGGCCAGCAACAAGGACGTACCACCTAAAACAAAGCCCATTTTTGGTATTTATCGCTTACCTACATTAAGTTTTGAATAAGGAAATCCCAATCAGACCAGTGACACTTCAAGTCAGACTCATTTTACTTGGAGATACATTATATATATCTATATATATGTGTAGGTATGTATGTATGTGGGTATCTCCTAACTGGTATTTTTCCACTTCAAATTAGAGTAAGGGACCCATACACATGGATTTTCCCTTACTTCTCCTGGCCAAACTTTTTTTTTTTTTTCCCTTTTAAATAACTTTATATTCTTTATGTTCCCCATGTGAATAGTCTGGGCCAAATAAGAGAAGATTTTGTTATGATACACCTACCCCAGCATCCTCTCGAGGTTGTGTCTTGATAGGGAAGAGTACCATGTGAGGAATCTGAGGAATTGTAAACATTTGTGACAACATAATATTAAAATTGTCAGGAGACTAACTCTTCCGAAGTTTCACCAGCTGGGACAGCCACCTCATCACAGGGTACGTGAATAAGTGCAATCAGGAAACCACTTGTGTCTGTGTATTGTCTGGATTCCCAGAGGGGGGTCTTACTGCATACTCACAGATCTCTTTTCAGTTGGATAATAGGAACAAGTCCACTGATGAGAATTCACTAGAGTATTTTAAATAATACATTTATAGGGGTGGATTTTATTACAAGGCATGACAAAAAAAAAATTTTAAAAGCAATGTTTGTTTGAAAATTCTCGAAAGGAAGCTCCACCTGTCCACCTTGGAGGGCCACCAGGTTACTAAAGCCCTACTAAACATTAGTGAGGTCATTTCCAGGTCTCCCCTGACCCTAAAATTAAACCATAGATGGAGATTATGAAAATCCAATTGCCCTACACATTTTCCAAGTTGTTTATTTGAGATGAATAATTTATTTAAATACACATTCCCATATTTATTCAGCACTCCTGAAAAATGCGACACCCAGATTCCTGAGCCTTGGCTTCTCATTCTCTCTCTAGTGGTTTTGGAAGCAGTGGTGATGGCTGCTGCCCTCTAGGAGTCATTGCCCTCTGACAAGCTGGGTCAGGTGTGTGGGTGAAGAAAGCCATCAATTAGCATGAATGGTACAGCTGGATGCAGTTGCTGGGGAGAGAGTTTGCTTTGGGTCCTCAAATCCTGCTTGTACCAGGGAAAATTCCACAGGGCTACTCTTCTTGTGTTTTACTGAAGAGAAAAATGTTGTAGTGTGTTATTTGGGTTTATATTGTATTTCATTTTTATACTGGGTTTTGTAATGGTTTCTTCTGTACCACCATGTATCACAAGATTTGTCCCTGCTCCTTCTCCCCTCCCATTGCCCCACATTGGAAGGTAACCCAACTCTGTTCCACTCCCACCATATCCCTCATTGGGTGGTGGCTTGTCCCTGCCTCTAGCCCCTTCCCCTTGGATAAAAGCAAGGAGAGCACATGGATCTCTCTCTTCGCTCTTGGGACTGGACTGAGCTCCAGACCCTGCAGTGGCAGGACCCCAGAATAAAGCCGTGATTCCCCCTGGACCAAGGGCAGACTCTTTCCTTTTGCCATCAACGAGGACCTGCTCTCTCTAAAGAAAAAGGTTTGCAGCCTCTGGGATCTTTAAGGCCCTGAGGAAAAAAATCCTTCCAGCTGTGGTTTCTCTCTCAAGCTAGCCGAGGCAAAAATGGAGCCGGGACTCCAGGAGAGAGAGAGAGCCACGTCAGAAAAACACCACAATTCCCCTGTACCTTTTGTTTCTTTGGTGTTCACAGATTAGGCTTAGACATGTGTCCTGAGTCTCTCACCTCGCAGGTCCATCTCATCAGCAAGTGCATGGAGTGCAGGTGGGGTTTGCACTGCTGTAACTGCACTGGGAAAGCACAGCTAGGCACACACTTTCCAGCACTCACTCCCTTACTGCTGCCAGGCTTCACCTGCCTATCTAGTTTTATGTTTCAGTAGAGCAATTCAAAGGAAAAAAAAAAAGTATAGTTGGAAAAAAGAACAATGGAAAAAATACAGTTCTCAGCTTTCTTTCTACTTTTAGCAAAATAGCTGAGAGAAAACATGATCGTGTAGAGGAACTAAAGTGATATGTAAAACTCCAGTGAAGTGTGAAAAGTACAGTTAAGTAAAAAAGAATTTAGAATTGTTATTAGTCCTCTGTACCAATAGAAAAGAAATAAAGATAGGAAACTGTGACTTCATCAAGAAAAATCAGCATTGAAAAAAGGAAAAGTAGAAGTACAGAGAGGTTAAAATAAACTTTTCAAATGACTGAAGATATTGCTGTTTTCTTCCTGCCTTGGGCAAATAGTAATATGGATCATCTAATAAACAACTGAGACATCTTTTCACAAATGAAGATTTGTAATATCCATTACAGACAGTCCTGAGAAGGTTAAGAGATGACTCATTGAAGCAATAATTTGGTAAGTGTTAAAGTAACATTCACAGTACTATTAAACAGTAGCTTCTAACACATAAAGACAATTTCTCTATTTTACCAAAATCCATATATATGATTCTCGCTGTGTATTTGCTAGCCTGAAATATATATCCACCATGTGCTGCTGATATTACTGGATATCTTGGGGAAGTAGGGCTGAATGAAAGTATGGTTACATTAATGGGTATCTCTTGATTTTCTTCTGAGCATCAGTATACTATCTCAAACAAGACTTCTAAGAATACAATAAAAATCCATTATTGACCATCCCAATTTGAAATATGAAGATTCATTTTTCTTACATCTACATTCTTTCCTTGGAAATATAGAGCTCATAAGTTTTAATTTTCTGTTGTGCTGCAGCACATATTGAAGAATATTCTGATGAAAAACTCTATGAGTTCTGACAATATACCATACACATGAATGTAATTATCCTCTTTACTCTTACTTTCCACAATGGTTAATCAATACCATCTGTATTAGTTTGAGAAAATCATGAATTAAAAATCTTTACCTAAGTACGTGAATGTCATCCTAACGCATAAATATTTGCACGTAGTATTTATTGCACATACCGTACCTTTAATTTTTACACTCTGAGGTGCCTTATGAAGCACTCATATACAGATGCCATGCTTGGCAGACCCATGATGAAAACTCAGTTTCCCAAATGCTCTCTGCTTTACCTGCTAACAAGTCTGGGTTTCACTGGAACAAGAGCTGTGGCTTTTAGGAACCCCTCTGACCCAAGGTTATTGACATTATCAACAAACCAAAGCTGTATCACACCCCAGACTGAAATACTCAAAAATCAGAAGCTGAGTTCAACCAACTAACAAGGCCAAACAAGAATTTACTTTGCATTATAACCAGTCTAAATTGATAGAACCTGATTCCCTGAAGGATCTAGTCTGCTTAGTTCATCTGGTTATTTTGCAGCCACTTTATTATGCATAAAAATAAAAAAATCAGGACCTTAATTCCACCTTCAGCACATGGGTGTGCAGTAGGTCAAAACATGACTTTCCCCACTCTCCTGCTATCCCCTGACATACCAGCGCTACTTAAATCACCACTAATTACCTACTGACTTCTTATCAAGCACAGGAACATTAAACCTCTCTTTTCTTATGGATTCCTAGCCTCATTTCCAAAACCTTATTCCTCTCACAGATAAACATTCCTCTGGCTCTGATTTTTCCTCTCCAGAGAAGAGATCCTAGACAGATAAGTAGATATTAGCCCAATTTTCCACACAGATGATTAACAATTAAATGGTTAATATCACTGATATTTATATTATTTCTACTCTGTCTTGCAAATATCTGCACCTGAGACAAATCCTGTAGCCATCGGTATGAACAGCCCCATCTCACCAAACCAAGGACCTCATTTACAGAGGCTAATTGGATATAGCACTAAAGTTAATACCTATCACCTGAAAGCCATAGATGGAATATATTTAAGCTTAGGACTCTAAAAAAGGCAATAATATGAAGTATGCATCTTCTTGGGAAGAATATCTGCTATTTCTGTTTGCTCTGTCACACAGCTCTCCTCACAGTATTCCAGTGTTGTATTTTTATTTTTCTCTATTTGTCACTCTTAACACTGATGTTTTCTGACTCTGAGGAAGGGGTCTGGAAATGACAGTAAGCCGTGTACCTACTGAAAGAAGAAGAGGGATATATGGCTGAAACAAAACTTCCACTCCTTCCTGCTACAAGATGTCTCCTGGCAGCAAAATTCATCTCTCTCTGAGACCACAGAAACGGATCTGGAGTCTCAGCTATGAAGTTTAAATAGCTTTTTCGAGAACTGGAGGCATTTCGTGTTCTCTCCAGAGGTCTGATCTTGTTCCCACAGCCACGAGCAAGAGGAGGCCAATGCATCTAATGCTAAATTGCAAACAATTCTCAGGATCTACTCACAGCTCAGCAGGTCAAAACGAGCTGAGGAAACAGTTTTGACAAGTACTTCTGGATTAAGTTTTAAGCAATCAGTATCTGGTTAGGACAGGAATGGCTCAATATCCTGTAGAGGAAAACAGCTGACACGAGTGTAGTTTCAATTTTCCCTCATTTAATCAGGCTTTCTAATGTTCTGCCAATTCACTCCTGTTCTGCCCTCGATAAGGCAATGCTGCTCAGCCACGGGAACTGACTGTTCAAAAATGCAAAGCTTAAACAGTCTCCCATCTTTTCCTGTAGATTATTTCTACAATCAAATTGCATTTTGTCACGCAATAAAATTTGAATGGCAACATAAAGCTCTGTTTCTGCTCCATAGTCACATATATCTGTCTGCAGCATGACTCAAAATTGAGTTAAATGTTCAGAAGTAAAAATAAATGAAGATGCTAATTTGTTGTGCTTATTTGAGCTGTTTATTCCAAGAGCTAAACAAATGTTTACCAATTTGTGGTTAATTTTCTTTAGATGGCAGAGCTTTAATTGAATTCAGTCTTGTTTATTACTATTCTTATCTGCTTGCATTGCAACATTGCTCTATTTTGTATGGGAGGCCTCACTGCACAAACCTACTGGATGACCTGTTCTCTCTCTGATTAATGCACATGCTAATTTAAACAGTGCTACAATGAATATAAGGAAAAGGAGTTAAAGGAATAGGAAGAAGGAAAAGAGAATGGGGAGTAATACTAATTGACTTCTAGGGCTGCACATATTAAATAAATCCACAACTTAAGGAGCTCAGATAATGCACTTATTTAGGGTAAGACAGCAAGGACTGTTAAAAAACCCCCATGTATTTTGTCTGCTGTATATTTTCCTTAAAAATTAAGGAAAAAAAAAGCAATTTGTAAAATATTTTTGTCATACTGGTATAAGTTTCCTCTCTATGCTTCCAGTTCATAAGTATCTCTGTGAGACCTTGGAGGAGCTGTAGCTATGTACCACCATTGCCAAATTAGATCTCTTATCCAGGTGCAAAGCCAGATTACTTTTCCCAGAACATGCAAGGCTCACTTCTTTGCTGAGCACTACATCATGCCCAGAGGGTGCTTGTCTGCATTATACAGAGAACAGCCTATCTAGGAAAACTGATCTAATCAGTGAGGATGGAGAGGTGGAACACTACAGCAATAGCTTCAAGGAAGAGGCATTTTAAGACTATTTAACTGTCATTTTCTGCTATGCAGTTGGTCTATAATCAAATAAATGAAAAATTTATCTAAGATTTTTCATCTTTTAGATGAAAAACAAAAAGAGTTGGTTTGGTTTTTTATTGCAAAAGGAGCCTTAGGTAAGTCAATTTAGCTTCATGTATTCCATAATAATTAATCTCTTAAGCACAAATTCTACTTCCATCCTGCAACTGCTGCTCATGTAAGGAATATAATCTACAACCCTTACATCCAAACACACAAATTTATAATCTATTTGCACATTAATGTCCCTCAATACTCTTTTGATACTTTAACCAAAACCAGCTGACCTGGAAAAAGACATGGACACAAATATTCTTAATGTAAATGGGCAGTATCTTCAGACAGTATCAGTAGGAGAAAATTATTTTTTTTATTGTGACTTGAAGACTAATCAGTACAATGAGTTCTTTCCTGGTGAGTTCGCCATTTGGGAAAGACAGGAAGGAACATCTGGGAAAAGAGGCATTTACTACACCCTGTCAACCTTAAGATAATAAAAAAGCACATTCCTTGTTTATTTGACTTGGTCCTCATTATCTTTACTGCAAGTGTCACACGGAAGATTTCTAAGCAGACAAATGAATTGTTAGTGCACTTTGAAGAAATTACTGAATAGCAGCAGTTTCTGATGAACGCAAAACCTCCGACCACAATGTTGCTCAACAGGGCTGCGCCACCTATGGACGTTTCCAAAGGGAGCCGAGCAGAACAGCTCCACTGTCTCTACAGACCCCAGATCCTTGTAGCACATCCACTTTGGAACATAATTCCATTTCCGGGTGACTAATGACCTAAGCTGTACAATGAATTGATGGGATTTAAGCTCTTAGAGACAGGATGCATATATGTGCTCTTAGATCTCCCCTTTAGCTGCTTCTAAAGTTTCCAGACCAGACACCTAAGCTTTTTTTTTTTTTTTTTTTTTTTTTTTTTTTTTTTTTTTTTTCTTTTTTTTTTTTTTTTTTTTCCCCACTTTCATAATCTGGCTTTCCAGCCTTGCTTTCTATGGGAAGGCTTGCTCAAACAAGTTTATTAATGTGAAAAGTGTCTGCATTCCCTTTGAAAATAAAGTTTAGGAAATCCATTCAGGCTTGCAATTTGAAACAAAGCAATGTTTAAATGCTTTTAAGACAGCTGCAAATGTCTGCATGCCAAGGTGTATTTTATCTTGCACTTCAGAGGTTAGGTAGGCCTTTAAAAGAGATATTGCCAAGCTGTGCAGTCCCATTTAGGGCTGAACAGTTGATGAGGAACTGACAGATAAGTGATCTGGAGCTCTCTTCTACAGAGCTCAGCAGATCCCTTGAAGTCCATGGCCATGGACTGTCTGCCTTTATGAAAGACATTCCTATAGGGGGCTGCATTGACAGGGCTCTAGAACAGGGAAATGCATCTGTACCTGTGCCCAGACATGAAGGCCAGAGAGAAGGCTTCTGATCTACTCTTTCTCATACATACCATCAATGAGTCCAAAGAGATTAAAAATTTTGGAGTGGAATAATAAGAATTGCTTCAGATTCACAGCCCTCTATTAGCAGAGGATTCACAACATTTAGAAACTTAATCAGCTTGATTTAACTTTACTTCTATGAATTTGAATAAAGGAGGGAAAAGCGAGTATCCTGGCAAAAGGAGTATTCCTGTAAATGCACATGGAATTATGAAATAAAGAGAAGGAGAGAAGTCATACCTGAAAGATAAATTGAAATCAGTCCCAACCTGACCGCCACCCCATCTACCTCAGCACAAGCACAACATACAGGGCTTCATATGACAAATGGTACAATATATGTTACTTTAATGTAACGTACACTGAAGGTAGTAATGTAGAAATATGAACATAAATTTGGTACACTCTGTAAAGCCAAAGGTTGACCAGTATCCTGTTTTCCATAGAAAGAGGAGGTTTAGGGAAAAAATGCAAGAACAAAGCAAGCAGGAATTGTTGATTACCTAATTAATACTGTTACTAATTTTCAGTATGTTCTCCATCTTCTGGCAATATGTACTTTAGGAATGTGCTGAACCAAAGGGTGTTTCCCTTCTGTAGCTTTTCCTTCAGAGAGTGTTCTTAGCCCACCTTATGACCTCTGCACTGACCCAGGATGATGAGCTCTGTAGCTGGGAGCTGGGCAATAGTGAACACTATACATGGGGACTAGAGGGGTATTTAAACCATCTACATTTGTGAAAATTCTTGTGATGAAGCAGAAGACATTTATTTTATTATAATCTTATCAGTAAATTGAAAATACACTCTCTGTAGCTACAGGATTAACTTGAGGATTAATTACAATACCAGCTTTCTGCTTTTCGCAATGCTGCCTTCTTTTGCAAGCCTATTCAGTATTGTGCTCTGTGGGCCAAACTCTCTTCCCAGACACGTCTATAAATCTATTGAGGCCAAGCAAATTAAACAGAGTCTGAAGTGAAACAAGCCCATGCAAATTGCATTTTTTAACCATTGTGTAGTTTTCTGCCATTTTGATTGTTTTTCTTCTCTTGTATGACTGTGCTTTTAGATCCACTATCAAATCCAGGACAAGAAACTGAAAGCCTCTGGACTATGCAGCAGTCTCCCAGGGGAATTTTTTATGACTCAGAAAGGATTTGAGACATCTCAGAAACAGGAGATGCCACTGTCAGGGGATGGTGGGAAGCAAAAGAATCAGCCCTGGCAGAGGAGAAAACTCAGCTGCCTCCTGCCCAGCACAAGCCCCATCTCTCGCTGGCAGCAGTTTTCCAGGGAGCTGCCATTGGTCATCCTGAAGCACTGGGACTGAATTCCCTAGAGAAGCATTGTACTTAACGACATTTTTCTGTGTGGGAATTATATACAGCACTTCCCTTTCTGATGCCTATCGCATATTTGAGCCGTCATTTGAAGTTGCTGTGTTCTGTTTTGCTCCTGTTATCAAATCACAGTATTAACATAACAAAGATAATTATAGATTCCATAAATTAATAACAATACACTCTCTTTGTTAAGCATCAAAGTATATTCTTTGATAGAGAACATAAGGAAAGCCCCTGTCCCAGAAAGAAATAGCACCTTTATAGCTTCTTATAGACTCCCCTGGTTAGAGAAATGAATAGAGAGTTCAAAGCCAAGGTATTTCATGAAAATAGGCACTGATTTGCAATACCATATTGGATCACTTAACCAATTAATGTCTCATTTATCTCAGTATGAAAATCACAAGAAGAGTTCCTGAAATGTCTTGGAAACAGCTAAGGTTCAGAGCCTAACCAAATGGGTGCATCAGCTTGGATGTGATGGTATCAAAGCAGACAAATAACTCTAGCAAGAGCCTAGCTGAAATGTCAGTGTCACAGGGAATCAGCTCTGCCTCTGGGTGGTATTTGCTTGGCTGAGCCACTCTCATGGTATACTTTGGGCACCCTCATCTCTGCCATGATGATCTCTGCTTCTCTGTTTCCTGAGGCATGTTTGAGTGTCTGTATGCATTTACTACCTTTTCTGATGTCTAGAATGTAAGTCTCTTGGATAGAGGAACATTGCATTTTTGTGTACATACGGAGTCTTGAACAGAGGGATCCTGATCTGTGACCAAGGCTCTCAGGTACTGAGAGAATGCTAAAGAGAATTTCCAGAAAGAGCTAAGAAATACTCCAGCCCACAGATTTACATGCAGTATTCTTTGAGCAAAAGTGCAAACAGGAGACATTTCTGCTAGCTAACAATATTAAGCTTTCTGTACATACTAGCTCTGACCATGCAATAGTCTCTGCTGGATATCCAGAACTGGATTTTTCAAAAAATAAGTAGTATGATTTGTCAACTTGCATAGTTTTGAAGATTTTCCTAGCACTGCATAGAAGTAAAATTAATTATGATTGCACTCAAATAAGAGATTCATGGCCTAGACTGTTAATTGATGGCTACAAGATAAGCTGGATGTAAGCACTCTCTAGCACATGGCTTCTTGCAATTCAAAGAAATACTTGGCTATCTTACATTGCAGTTTTGGAGGCACTTTGATGTTTTCTTTAACTGCTTTCTCTGTCTGTTCCTAATATTTTAAATTAAGGGGAGTTGAACTTAGTTCAGCTTTAGGCTGCCCTATAAAAGAAATGTCATGAACAGAGATAAATGCATTCCAAAACAAGAGGAAAGGTGAATATTTTTGTTTTAATTTGAAGCATTAGTCTTTTAAAGACATTAATGGGGACACTCAAGAAAACATCTCTATACAAACACTAAATGTGAAAATCAACCTTCCTTTTAAATATCAGAACTCTGTATATCTGATATGGATGCTTGTTTCTATATTGTTTTGCTGAAACCAGTACTTGTGGGTACTAGTCAAGGGCTCAGAAGATACTTCCCACTTACAACCAATCTCATAAAGAAGCTGGTGCTTTTGTCCCTTAGCGCAGCACTTCCAACCTACCATTGTGAAAAAGTTGATATATTAGGTTGCAAAAGTCACAGATGGACACATCCTGCTAAGGGCTGAGACAAGATGCTCAGAGCATTCAAGTCCAGCTAATGTGCATCTCCTCACTTTCCCAGATGTCCCACTCTGCCTGAACAGTAGGACAGCTGGTGAAGCAGTCACAGAAACCATGGCTGGATGGTCAAGTGCAGAACCAAATTAGAGGCGGAGAGGAGCCAAAGAAATCAGTCACTGGAAAGCTGCATCAGTTTAACCCTCCGATACCCAAACAGCATGTAAAGACCCCAAACCGCTTCTGAAAAAGACAAGAGGATCACTCACACAACTCAGATTACTCATGTGTTCTGGGCAAAACTGATGCCTGTAAATTCCAGGCTCAAGAAGCACTTAAAATATTAACATGGATATTTTCCCTTATGTGACTTTTCAAAAGATCAGCTGGACAAATCACTGCAAACCCACCAAACTGTCTACCAGATGGCAGCCACTGATTAATTTGTCTTAACTTAAGCCAAAAAGGAAGAAAATGTGATGGGTGGAGCCGTAAAGACAAGCACAATCAACATCCGACCAAATAGGGTTTCCTGTCACCTTGGGAACGACACTGATTGGCACTGCGGTTTCCTGTGTACAAGCTAAAACCAGTAGCAACTGGAGTAACAAGAATAAACGCCAGATAAGAGACCTGGGAATACAATAAAATTATTATAAAATTCCTGACTAAACCCCAGAGGACAAAGGCAAAACCAAGGGTAGGCAGAGACTGCATATGCTAAATGGAGCATTCCCCTGTACATGAGAGCAGAGGGCCATGAAGCTGCATCAGAAGAATTTCTCTAAACAACAGTAGGCTAATTTGCCTAAATTAACCACTCCCAAAAGTGAGAGTCGTGTGCTTTGGAAAGCTTATTTCTTCACAAGGGAAGAAAAAAGGGATGTGGGGCAATTCAAAGCAGAAATGGAAATAGGAGTAAAACCTATCATCTACCCACACTAACTGAAATAATTTTAAGATGTGCCACAGACAAGGGGAAATGGACTGTGGGTGTAAGTTTGAGCAATGGTACATAGTTATTAGCATTTATTTATTTAGATTACAACTCCCACAGTGTTTTGCTTCAAAGAGCTCTAAACACAACCAAAACAGCTTCTCAAGCAGTCAGGAGTCAAATAGTTAAAATATGGGGTTTAGAGGGTCTTTGTTAGGCTGGTGACTGAGTTCACTTCCTCTCCAGAGAAAGGCGACAATTCACATTCCTGCCCTCTTCCTACACTGCCGATAAGCAAAGATGTCTGTAATGGGTTGGACAGAACAGACGTTCATGCACTCAAAGATCTGGCACTTGCAGAAAGTTTTTAGAGTTACTGTGCACTTACAGAAATGTTCCATAAATGCAGGTTGGAGGCACAGCATTATTCTCTTTCTAGTGATTAATTCACGTGCCAACACAGACCTATTGGGCATTGAGCAGGAGACCCTTGAAGCTGGATCCCATCTCATGTTCCCCATTAGTTAGAGTAGTTTCTTCCACCTCAGTAGCCCAGGTTTGCAGTCCTTGACTTTACTCTTCACCCAGTCTGCAGGTGCCAGCAATCAGTGTGGCTTTCCAGCTAGCTGAGATGGCTGAGGAGGAGGGAAGCCACAATGCAGGGCTTTAGGGAGACCCTGCACTGAAAAGACAATTACCTAAAAGGCCATAAGCAACTGCCTAGTATCAGGATTGATCCCCTTGTATCAGCTGCTACACCCACTGCACACTTCATATGCAAGCTACATCTTGAAAAAAAATCACAGTGCCAGGAAAACAATCCTAGGTACTAAATGACAGTGCTACATATCAATCATTGCAGCCCTGGTTTGTTTTCAGCCTTTGACAACAAGAGCTCTCCAAAGCAATTTACTGCTGGGGAATGAGCGCGTGCACAAACCATTCCCAGGAGGCAGTCTGCATCCAGCCCCTGCTGTTCCGGCGGCAAAGAGAGCGTAGCAGCATGGACACAAACGAATCTCTTCTACACAGACTTAGTGCTACAAGTGTATCTGGGTGTATCGAATTTATAAGTGGATGCCCCACCCCTGGAGGTGTTCCTGGTCAGGTTGGATGTGGTTTTGAGCAACCTGATCAAGTGGAAGGTGTCCTAGCTCTTGGCAGTGGGGCTGGAACTAGATCTTCTTCGAAGTCCCTTCCAACCCAAGCCATTTTATGATTCTACGATCTTACAGACTGAGATGGAACATAGGTGCCAAATGAGAGAAATGTATTCTTAGGTCTTTCAGAAAGTGTTTGGCGGGAGTTGTAATTGTATCCTCTAACTCTCCTTAAATGATGTGAACAAATAGTAGCAAGTTAGACTTTTATTGCACCTCAGGTTAAGGTTCTCATGGTCGCTACATCTCTTCTGATGCACACATCATCCCGCCATCCTCAATCCAGTGGTTAGGAGTATGTCTGGAGATTTATGTGCCATGCCCAAAGTGCTCTAAGGAGTTTGTAGAAGAGACAGATCAGAGCATGAAAATTCCTGCCTCCCACCTCAAACCCAGTTTGCTGGTCCCTGGTGCTTTGCAAATTCCTTCTGATAGGATATCACCTCAAAACTATTCCACAGCTTGTACTTTTGTGTTGGCACATAGCTTTGCTTCAAACAATTACACTGACATTTTCCTAAAACAATCCCTAAGATTTAAATTAAGAATTCAGAAAGCATATTCAGCGCGGCACAATAGGGAAAAAAATCTATCCTCCAAATCTATGCAAAGCTACTGTATTTTAGCCAGGAAATCCAAGGCCCCTTCCTGTAAACATATTAAGTTCCCATGTTTGTGCAATAAACTACAAAATCTGGCATGTTTACAGTAGCCCAACTGCAAGGTGCTACCCTCTGAGTGTTACTTGAAATTATTACTCACAATGGATGGTTTTGTAAAACGATAATGGATCTGCAACACCATAACTGTATTTGCAGCAATTGTGCTCTTCTCTAAAAATCAGAACAGAGACAGAGAGAATTGTTGGATATTTTCCCCATCTATTAGAGCAGAGATATGGTTGAACAGTAATATCCTGAGGTGCAGCTGAGGTTATATTAATGAAGAAAAGAGCACATCAAATTCTTTACCCTGACTCCAATGTTTCTTATGAGGTTTTATTCAGTATACTGTATTGTTAAGATAATGATTCTTTTTAATGAACACAGCCTTTCTAAGATGAGGAAAACAGGTATTAGAGTTAGCTTTTGTGGTATTTGTCATCCACAGTATTTGTCATCCAGATGGCAATTTACAGTGTACAGAAATTGCCAAAGAGGCTGAAGCTATAGTTTAATAATTTGTGTGTCTATGCAGAATGAATAATAAAAGAGAATAGTTTTCAATATTAAGAGCAAATTTTTTTCACCTCCAAACCTGAAGCCCAAATTATACAAGATTTTCTCTGTAAAGGTGTAAAATACAAGATGCTTCCAAGGAAGGATGCTGAAGACAGAAAGAGAATAATATTTGCTCCCATTATTTGTGTGTGCACCTCTTGCTAATACATTCCTGTTTAAAAATTTACCTCTTGTCACTGAGTTCCATAGACTCCTATAGGTTATCTGAATCTGGTTTTTAGATTATAAAAACATATATTGCCTTTCTTTCCCACTAGAATATCTCTCTTCCTCATGTTACAAGGAAGTGGACAGAGATGAGCACTTGGCATTATAACGCATGTTATATTAACTTTTATTTCATTATAGTTACAGGGAGCTGTACTTACTGCATGTCTAGTGAATAATTCTTAGAACTGGAGAAAAATTCTGCTGCCAATTTACAGGGATCTTCAGGACAGCAAGAGAAATCTCACAGGGGCGAGTCTATTAACTGTGGCATAGGAGTTTTATACTATTGTTCTGCTTTGTGGGGAAAAGTAACATCACACAGAGTTCTCACAGTCAGAGTTCTAGCCAAATTTCACTCATCTGTTATGTTTGTAGAGAGCAATAATTGATTGATTTAGGTGATTGTCTGTGTACTGTTCCCTATGCTGATGGCTACTGATTTTCTGTAGAGGTTGCAGACTTGGTTGCACATTCTGTTGAATGATGCCTGTGAGCAGCCCTCTCCCCTCCAAGTTTTGCTCTTGCTGGCTCTTTCCTTTCACAGAGTATCTTCTATTTTCCTGGGTCACAACTGTGCCTCCATACCATTGCATAATTATGTCATTTCATATTTAAAAATGGTATATTGTTTCACTTATCTGCCGGGATTTCGTTTTATTTGCCAAACTTTTTTTCTATTCTTATCTTCACTCACTTGTGTATACTTGCAGAGAAAAAAAATCAACACAAGGTACATGTAAAATACCACCTGTTTTGAATAAGATCCTGTAAACCTCTGGCATCCTGATAGGTGAACATGAGGAGCTTTTAGACAGAATAATTTTCTGATGAATATGTAACAGCCTAAGAAAACACAGAGGTGTGATTTTTCCTCTGATTATTAAAATATAATAGCCATTTTTAGGTCTTTGTGGCTAGAAAGGAATACAATTGCTTGAGACAATTTTCCAAAGCACTTTTCAACACACAGTAGAAGAGACATTTTCCACATTTTCTTTTCTTCCATGTATCTTCGCACAGTAACTAATCTGAACAAAATCTCATATTGTCCACTAGTTAGTTGAAATGCAGTTGTCTTAGTCACAAAAACAACTGGAACTAAAACTCACAGCTGCAGTGGCCACAGAAAATGTGAAGCCAGTTGTAATACTGTGCTAGTGTGGAAACATTTATATCTACCATGATTGTCATTTAACAACTCACTGTTTTTACTAAGAATTTTCAATGCTTGCTATGGCAGAATGAAATCTAAAATATTACATTCCACTTCACCAGATTCTGCTTACGGCTGGGATCATTCATATCAAGATGAATTTTGGGCCAACAAACAGAATAAAAGGAAACCTTACTCTGCTGAAGGAAGAAGTATATATTATTCATATAAACCTATAAAAGCCTAAGTAGGAAAGTAAACACTGATGCAATATTCATAGATGTGCTCAAGGAAGAGAAAACAATCATTTACTTCCGAAAGTCAGGCGTCGGCACTGTGATATTGTGACAGTTCATCACTGAAGATAGGAGAACAGCAGTTCTCCGGCTCCTTTTGTCAGTAAGAGAACAGTGTGGGTCACCAGTGGAGAAGGTCTTTGCTGCAAAGGAGCACCAGTTCTGAATACATGAAAAGAGAGCAACTTCAAAGCATTCTGTGCTGAATGATCCAGAGGATGCAGGGAGGCTGGGAAGAAATAGAACTTGCCTGCCTCAGCAACTGTAATAGAAAGGGGTCAGTGCCTGTTTGTTCTTCAGTCCACCTTCTGCTCTTGGCCACCACTGTTCCATTCCTTTCCAAACTACATGCTGCATGTGAGCACACACGTCTGATCAGCGTCTAGTAAAATCATAGAATCAGAGAATAGTTTGAGTTGGAAAAGACTCTTAAATGTCATCTAGTCCCACTCACTTTCCATGGATAAGAACAGCTTCAATTACAATAGGTTTTTTAGAGCCCCATTCTACCTGACCTCAAATCTTCAAAAACTTCTTCCTCATATCTAATCTAAATCTAGTCTCCTTCAGTTTGAAGCCATTATCCTTTGTTCTACTGCAACACATCCTAAGAGAAAGTTTGTCTCCATCTTTCTTACAGACCCCTTCAAGTATCAAAAGGCTGCATGCAATAAGGTCTCCCCAGAGCCTTCTCTTCTCCAGCCTGAACAACCTCAGCTCTCTCAGCCTGTCCTCATAGGAGAGGTGCTCCAGCCATCTGAAAATTTTCATGGCCTTCCTTGCTCAAACAGGTCACTATCTTTCTCATCTTGGTGACACTGGAGCTGAACGCACTACTCCAGGTGGGGTCTCATAAGAGCGGAGCATGGGAGCGGAATCGCCTCCTGCGGCTACTGGGCCAGTGAACATCCTGAGCGTGTGACCCCCTCCCCTCCTCCAGGAGCTCCAGCTGAGGGAAAACCGTGCTGCCAGCCGGCTCTAGGTGTCACTCTCCCCGCACTCTCGCACAGCCGCATCCAGCGAGGCACCGGGCGCCACTGCGTGTGCGTACGCGGCATAAAACTGCAGCATCCCACACACTTGATAGTGCAAATAATCTGCTGGGAAGCGGTGGATCTAGTATGCAGAAGCACAATACGTTTTAAGAAGCTGGACAAACTCCCACAAATATTTCTATCCACGCGCAGTAGTCCATTAACAATTTGTTTGCCTCTGTACTGGCCAGTGCTATTCCAAATAAAAATGGAAAAGTTCAGAGAGCCAGAGGCTGATGTGGTGCTTTGTGAAAACTCAGTTCCACTATATTTTTGCATTTAGATCATAGAATAGTTTGGGATGGAAGGGACATTTAAAGGTCATGTAGTCCCATTCCCCTGCCTTGGGCAGAGAAAGCTTCAATTAGATCAGGTTGCTCAGAGCCCTCTCCAACCTGACCATGAGTGTTTCCAGGGATGGGGCCTCTGCCACCTCTCTGGGCACACTGTGCCAGTGTTTCATTTTCATTGCAAAAAAACTTCTTCCTTATATCTAATCTAAATCTACCCTCCTTTAGTTTAAAATCATTACCCCTTGTCCTGTCAAGGGTGTTCCTCAAAGCAGCACTTAGTAAGCAAAGCAAAGAGCTTGAGAGGCAGGCACAGAATCATGGAATAGTTTGGTCTAGAAGGGATCTTTCAAGGTCATCTAATCAAACCCTCCTGCAATGAGTAGGGACATCTTCAACTAGATCCTTAGGTTGCATTATCCAACTTTTCTGCCCCATTCTTCAGAGAGATTGTCACAAACTTCCCATCTAGATAACTATGCACAGCTCACTATTTGCTCAAAGAGAAATCAATGAACCATGGCCCAAATCAGGGACAGTCTGGTCTGGATCATACAAGGCATTTCATGACTACAGGTCACTCTTAAGGACTCAAACCAGGGAGTAGTCTGGATAGTTAGAAAATACTGCTCAGGAACCACTATCAAGCCATGTGACCAAAGGAATCTCCATCCTAAGTTTATCAAGGAGCCCCCATATCTACTGTAGCCTGCCAAGGGCTTCTTCCCTGGCAGAAACCAAAATCAGCATAGCAAAAATTATTGAAAGGGTGCCCCAAAGCTGTGCCATGAGCAGGACAGGACTTCCAGGCTTGATTCACTCCATAGTAACAGAAGAAGAGCTGCAAGTAGACTGTTTTGAGCATGGTTTGCTGCTCTTTGTAGTGTGCAGATCCATGCTCTAAGATCCACTTCTCACACACGTAATGAGGATGGCCCAAGGTTGCCTAGTGCAAGGGTTTTTTGGGGTAGAAAGGTGGAGTTTTAAACTGACCACTTACCTAGTCACTAGATAAAATCTGAGGCACAATGTGTCAGTGCATTATTATTTTTGCTTCCAATGCTGCTGAGTGTTAGAATGCATACAAATTCATTCATAGTAAAGGCTATGGTAAACAAATAAGAAATATACATAATAATAGCTGCTTATGTCAGCAGAACAGAAGATAAGCTATCCAATAAAGTTTTCTCCCTCACATCCCCAGACTTTTGTACACTGAGCTTGGAATAAACTTAAACCACCATTTCTTAGGAGTGGACTTGGGCTGATAGAGTCTAACTGTTAAGCATGGCAAAAAGAACTGCACAATGGGATGTTATCACAATGAATTTCACTTTTTCACAATGGTCTATTTAGGTTCTTTACAGTAGAAACTGAAGTGCTTAGTTTCTTCAACTTCTTTTTCCTTAGTAATAACCTAAATGTCTGGTTTATTTGGTCAAACATCAGGTTTAGTTTTCTCTTTGTATTTCAGCTCTCCATTTTGTCATACCTGACTCAAAACTTTGTCTTTCCAAAGGATGCAGTTAAGTTTAGGAGAATTAAATGCAGAGTTCCTTGTGGTGGAAATTAATATCCTAAATTAATTGTTTTTACTTTCTTTGCTTGAGAAATGGAAAAGTTTCTTCTCCCTAAGTACAAAATCCCTCTACAAATTCCTTTCCTTCAATCCCTCTCAACTATTGCATATGCTGTGTTAGATACTAAGTATTATAAATTAGCTATGTGATTCCCATGCTTGTGGGCTTTATTTTTAGGGTCTTGTGGAATGAGAGAAACTATCAAAATGTATTTACTTGCTTCCTCCATTCCTTTTTTTTTTTTCATCTGCAGTGATATCACTACATATTTTATGACAGCTCTGCCTTTAAGCCTCTTTTACTCACAGAAGAATCAAGCCCCCTCCCTGATCTCTGTCCATCATAAATCCATTGATAAAAACTCTGTCATTGAAATCCCCATGGTGCAAGCTGACTTAGGGTTACAGCTCAGCTGAGAGTCCTCACAGATGAGGCTCTGCTTGGTCTCTGCATGGCATCTGTTCTTTCATTTATCGTCTGTGCCAGGGCGGGAGAGTTCAGTTGTGCAGCTGCATGCTATGTGAGCTATTCAGAGCACTGATGCTTTATGAAAGCAGCCTGCAGCCATCAGACAAGAAATGATACAGGTTTCTAACAGAAGAGAGACAGATGTCAATGTGCATTCTCCTGTGGGAAGTTGTTTTATAAAAAGAGCACTGGCCCAGTTTTTGAAAGGTACAATGAGTGGCAGGGTTTGGTGTCCAACTATTTCTGAGGAACTACACAAAAGAGTTGGTTTCATTACTCATCATTTCTTCCTTTTTGTAAAGCCTGTTGACTTTGCACTGTATCCTGACCATCATGGAAAGCTGCATTTAAGAAGAAAAATTATCTAAAGGTGATAATGGAAATACTATATGAGATTGTTAAATGCATTCAGTTGGTGTAAATATTTCGGTTTTCCAGGTGCTAGAGACTCTCTGAAAATGTGAATGTCCTTTGCTGACAATATATAACCAGCCCTTGAACTCTCTTCCAGGGTCTCCAGGATCAAAACAGGCAAAAATCAATGAAAAAATTATTTCTTTGGAGTAGTCATTGGAAACGGGAAGAATATAATCAGCAAAAGAATGCCAGTAATGCAGTTAATCTCAGCCCAAACCTGAACATTTTCCTATGACCTGAATCTTTGGTCACATGTAAAGAAAAGGAAAGGAGAGAATGCCTGTGAGATAGATGTTAACGCACCAAAATCCCACTTCTCAGATATCCATATGGCAAAGTCTCCCATTCATTGAGAAACACATGAAACCATGGAAAAAAGCATATGAAACCATGAAGCATAAGTATAAAAATGCAGAATAAATCCTGAGCACACCAGGCACCATCCTACCTTTCCTGGAGTCCCACAGGTTTCATTCTGAAAGGAGATGGACTGACACACAGGGGAGGTTTGAGCTCAGGAACACATTGGCCTTGCTGGTCCACTACAACGTTGATAACCTTTGGAGCCTGGTGAGGCTGGACCATGCTGTTGGTGGTCTTATACTCAGTCTGAGATGTCTGCAGGGGAAGGGGTGAGAGGTGGATCTCCTGCTTTTTTTCCTTCTCTTGCCTTAGTGACAACTGGATCTTCTCCTTTAATCTGTACAGAACCTACAGAATAAGGAGGACAGCTCTATCTCAGTTGCTTGGTAAACAAGGCAAGGAAGGTATCGTAAATGCTGGATAAGATTGCTACACATGGCTTTCATTCCTAGAAGGTAAGTCACAAGTTGTGTTACACAGCATTTCCCACAACAAGATAAATATTTCCATTACATAAACTGCAGAGTGTACACATGGGCAGTAGGGATTTTAACAGTTCTTACCATGAGTCAAGCTTATTTGTAATACCTGCAGTAGTATTATTAAAAAAGCAAATAACACAGGATAGAAATCAGTTACAGAAGACATTGTGAAGAAGAAAATACTGATAAATAGAGTAACTAGAAGAAATTTAAGTATTCTAACACAAGAGAGACAATGGCACAAAATAAAATAGATGTTTATGACTTAGCCAGATACAAGTCTCTAATTACAGCAGCCTCAATTTGTTTTAGAGCAGATGTTCTTAAAACCCTCACTCATCTGGCATGGAGCTGATGTAACTTGACTCAGTCACTTTGGTAATAGTAGGCTGCTATTACTCTGAAATACTTCTCCAGGTAGGGATAGGCTCCAATATCCTCAGAGAAACATTATCTATTCTGAAATAAAGCTGAAGTGATGAGTGGCCTTTGAAGTTATTTAACCATCTCTTCAGAAAAGCCTGCTTTACAATCACCAAGAAATTGACTTCTGAACACTGTATACCAGGATTATCTGTCCACCTATTGCTTATGAATGTGGACATCAGCTTTGTGCAACAAAAGCAGAAGTTGTACTGATCTTCTTCCATCAAACTCTACACTGATGTTGTGGAACCATGACCTGGTGAGGGCAGGCAGGTAGTTCGTGCTCAATAATGTCACTCCAGAAGTACCCATGTTTAAAACATATTATTTCTTTGGAAGGCAATGCAAAAAGCAATTCCTGAGCCATAGCTGTTCCATTTTCAAAACATGCCCTACAAGCTATGAAATTTATGAGAATTGTAAATATTTCATGTGGAGATGGAAGGCACTTACACAGTCTTTTGAAAGTGTCTGCAGATACCCTTGTACTTTCCACTTTGCTTTATCTGTCCCTGTAAAGCATTTGATTTGGATTCTTGAGTAAGACAAAACTTAGACCAGAGCAATTTTTGTCTGCAAGTCAGGAGTTCTTTGACAGCTGTTGCCCCGCTAGCACCACATAAAGATCTATCACTCCATAGCTTTTCACTGATGACTGTATATATCTGACGGGTTTGTTTGTTCAAGGATCAGCATTACAGGTTTAGCTGGGAAATGACCTAATGTCATTAGCAATACACACATTAAACAAGACTTAGCTAGGTAAACCATCTGTTCATTCTGAAGGGTTTAGAATTGCATGGATAAGATCTCTTTTGCCATAATTTTTGCAGAAATAACCAGCCTGACTGTGAAGCAAAGCACTGGAACCAGTAAAGATAAAAGAGGGACTTGAAATATTTTAACTGTCTTTTCCTCCAGTGAGTGCTTTCTTCTAATTTGTTTCTGATAACCAGCAGATAAATAGCTCAGATATTCATGGCCATGACAATGTTCACCATACCTTTTGTCACTAATATGTTTTGACATAGTTTCTCTTCTTGAAGACCCAAGGAATTATGGTTTTGACTTCTAAAATGTGGACAAGTATTATTTCATACACTGTTTATTAACCTATTATTAGACCTGAGGGAAAAACAATAGCATGACCCTATCTTTTTGAAAAAAAAAAAAAAAAAAATCTAACAAACAACTTTTGGTCTAAGCGCTAACACTTTTCCTCAGAAAAGTGTTATATATGTATCAGAAATATGTATGTATCATCAGAAATATGTATCAGAAATATATATGTATCAGGGATATAACAGTTTTAATGAATTTTAGGTAAAGTAAAAGCAAAAAAAAAAAAAACCACCAGAAATTTCTAAAAATATAGTGACCAACCCAATCTGCTATTCTGACACACATTAAATGGAATAAAAACCAGTATGAGCTGTTTGTTAGCTTTACAGATTGCACACACCCCATGTATTTCAGCTCCTGGCAAAATCTGAGACAGTGTCCATTTGCACAGTCTAAACAGTAGCACACATAAAAATACCAGGTTGGACTTGGGAGGATAGAAAGGAGAATGCCTGCAGAAAAGACCACGGCATAATAGCAATTCCATTTGGAAGGAATTCAAGGAGTCTGCTAGTATTGGCTTCTACTCTAACTTCAGATCAGCTACACCCACACTATTTCTGATAGATATTTGCCCTAGAACCATAATGGGTGAAAACTCCCAAGCTTCCCCAAACAACACAATCCAGGGTGTAATGACACATGTGATAGCAAGGATCTTTCTAATGAGTCAGCCAAATCATCTGGTGAAAAATTTTGTCTTTTCCAATCCCCAATGGAGAAAGTATTATCTTCTTCCTTATGACTGCATTTGAAATCTTCCCATTTTTGAGAACTATCACGTTTCTGCTTGCTACTTTCCCTGTCATAAATAAACCAAATTATTTCATGTCCTTTGTGGCTCTGATCACTCTTATATCTCATTCCTCCTATAACTGTCTGAAATTTTTCATAAATTGGTAGAGACACTACAAAATTAGTAAGGCATAATACTATGACCAAATAATTACCACAGCAGAACTGAATTGACATCTTAGAGATCATATTCTCATTTATATATCCCAGAGTAAGAACTGTATTTTTTGCAACACTGGTGTTTCTTATCTGCTTATCTACTTCTCTGATACTGTTCTGGGATACTGCTGGAAGTTTTCCTACAGAACTGTTGTTTTCCCACATATTTTTTACATTATATAGATGCACAAGATTAGGGCTCGTCCCTGCCAAAAAGAATTCTTGTTCTTTCCCATCTTTTCTCTGACACACTGAGAATATTTGAAGTTCTGCTACTGTCATACAGAATGCTTACAATTTCCAGTACTGTTGATGCAGTCCAGATCATTAATGAAAATATTGTGTGGCACCAGGACAAGGACAGCCAGCATTTTTTACACCCTTCCAGTTAAACAGTCAGTAATGAACAAAATACCTCTTCTCCAAAACAGAGAGTAGAGAAGAAGAGCTTTCTAGAGTTACCCCCCTCTTTTTGAGTGAAATAGCATGGAGAGATGGAGACAAAGAGAAAGTAGAAATTAAATAAAGCAACAATTTCCTGTGATAAGTGCTTTTCAAATCTTCAGGAGACTTTAAAAGATTAAACATTTTGTTATAAGTTTTTGTGAACATTTGTATAAATGTGAACATTTTTTAATAACTTCAGATTCAACATGGTTTCTGTCTTAAGGTTATTAGTGTAAATGTGTTTGAGAGCAAAATATCTCAAAAGACTCCAAGATACTAAGTGTTCATAAATGCTGGTAATTGTCAGAGAATTCAGTTAATACTTATATGTGTGTGCCGCAGAAATATCACACAATATAAAGAAGGAAAATGTATAAGATACAACATTGGAAAAAATTGCAAAAATTACGCTACAAAAGTCAGCGGTGGTGTAGTGTTGTTTACCTTGTCTGTGACCATCACACATCTCATACTCAACATATTAGAATTGTGTAATGCTCAGAAACCTGGCCACTGAACTCACACAATGTGAATGGCAAAGTTGCTCAAAAATATGATTACTCCTTCATGTACTTACTAGTTATTTCAGTTTAAAATTTGTGTGTTTGATATACAAATACCAATACACACTATAAAAGTGTGCATTGACAAGATTCTATCAATGTGGTGTTGCTGGCCAATAAAACTGAAATAAATGCAGGTAATAGGACTTCAGGGATCCTGGGACCTAAGAAGTTTGAGAAGTCATCACTCATGTCCCTACACAGTTACCCTGTAGATTCAAGAACCTGTTATTTATTTCTTCAGCTTCCTTCTAGTTACATTCTTCATTCAACTCAAAATACATCAAGAAATTTGATTCTCCTAACTATGGTTTCCCAGCATTATGAGAGTGACCAGTTCTTACCTTGAAGGTGAATTTCTAATAGACTTGAGAAAACACCTGTCATGTAAAGAATGTGTGACCCTATCCTTCAGACTAAGAAAGCATGAAATAAAAAACAAAATAATAGTAAAAGAGAAACTTACCATTAAACAAGTCACTAGAATGACAAAGATGCTGAGAAGTATGACAACTGCATAAAATCCTTCTTTGCTCCAGATTTTGTCTGTTTCATGTTGGCCTTGCAAAACATTTTTCTTTTTTAAGCAATGAAACAGAAAGAGAAAGAGAAAAAAAGTTACAGAGTGGCATGTGCAGATTAAATAGCTCTCATTGGGCATTAATCATTCTCCTCAGCTTTGTCAGCATTGAAATTCCACAGCACGTGGCATGACTTTGAACGTCTCTATTGGCAGCCCCTGCCCACACCCAGTCCACGGAGCAGGGCCACCCCACGCTCCCAGCACTGCGCGGGGATCTCTGGCCTTCCGTGACTGCCGAGAGGATTCTCCACCACCCGGCACAGCCTGCTTGAAGGTAAAGCAAACAAGACCCAGCGCCTTTCTTGGAAATCACCTGGCTCATCAGGTCAAAGGGCTGGGCTCCTGCACAGACTCTGGGAAGCGCTCGCCCTGCCTCTTTCTTCCAGTGCTTATCCCCAGCACCCAGACCCCAGCCTTCCCAATGTTTACACCTGACACAGCAAAGAGCAGGTGACTTGCTGGTTTGCCTTCATGAGCTGGGAAGCCCTCACGCTGTCACCTCTAGCTTACACACACATATAAGTAAAAAATATTGATTTTGCTGAAAATAATCTCATGGTCTGTCTATCTATACTTCTGATTCTGCTTAATCTCATTATCTTTGGCTTCCTGCTGATAGAACATTTCTGAAACAGCTGTGCACACTAAAATTTCCAGAACTCCTGGGGAACTCCTGGGGATTATGAAATAATAATGATTGTAAAAGAATTTATTTTTGTCTTTACTGCAGCACTGGGACTTGGTAGAACTATTAAATTACCAGAATTTCACTATGTTTTCAAATAGAGATTTTGTAGCAGAAACAAAGTACATGTACCTTTGATCTAACTGCAATATATTATTTAGAATAAAGTATGTTTCTGGGACCACAGTTCAGTAGACATTGCCCTTCCAATTTTCAGCTACTTGCTTTTATTTTCTTAATTGTTTCTTTTCAGTAAAGTTATCAGACTGAGTAAAAACAACTTTCTAAAATTCTGCTTTCCATTGTAAATGGTCAAGGTCTTTGTGTTTCCCTCACACTGAAATTGTCTAATGGCTTTAAATAAATCTCTCGTTTAACTACTAAGTTGTCTCCCTGTCCCAATGTGGCCTTTTTTCCTCTCTGGGGATGTTGTTTAAGAGGTCTAGCAGTTTATCACTGCCAAGAAAGAGTTCCTCCATAAAACGATGAGTGGCTGCTCAATGGGCCTGTATAACCGCAGGGACGTTCTAACTCCACATCGGTACATCATGCCCTAGAGTCTGCTTAGCCACCCATTAGCCTGCTCTTTTGCACAGCTAATGTATCAAGACAACTCTGTCTTCCAAAAAGGCAAAGCCTCCCAAACCCAAGCCTCTTCAGCCTCCCAAACACAGAAAGTCTGGATGATGATAAATTAATATGGGAAAGCTTCCTGAGGAGTAGGAGATCATGGCCTGAGGAAGAGAACAAGCTGACAAAAAATGCTGAGTGCTGCATCTTGATATAGTTTTCATGGTCCTCCTTTCACCACAAGATTCTGCCCTGCTTGTTTTGAAAAGAGTCAGGACAATGCAAGACAATTTACAGATACAATTGCCACAAAACACAAACATTTAGAGAGGAATTTGGAAGCGTGGCTAATTTACTGAGACTTGCTTGGAGAAATGCTCATGTGTAACTGGGAGTACGACAGCTTTGGAACCGAAAGCATAATAAAGAAGATATTTTGTTGGAAGTAACAGTCCTGGGGACCAGAATGAAAATCCTTCAGCACAACTACAGAAACCAATCTTGTAATACTAGTATATTTGTGTGTGTATAATTATGCATAGTTTCATGGTCTCAGCTTTAAAATATTGCAGGTATTGACAGTTTAAAAGGCTTATTAAGTGTCAGTTTGATGTTTAATGAGTAACTTAAACCCCAGACTTTCAAAGAGAAGCTGGAAATCTTGCCAAATATTTCTGAAAAAATTCTTCCTAGACATATTTAAACACTGCTGCCTCTGTAGTGGGGTACCGCTCTCTGTGCAATCTGCTACCTCAGCACAGCAAGGTCATTCTGCTATGCTCATGGCACAGGACTTGGGTCCCAATACTGGCTCAGAGCCCAAACCTGCAGCTGCTCCACATCCAAGACTGCTCCTGTTGAGTTCCATGGGAATCCCATGGTGACAGCAGCAGCTGCAGCTGTGGCCTATTAGCTACAAATCCAATGTTTGACCCTGAGTGGGTTACCTGATGGCTTTCCGGTGTTTCATATCTCTCAGGAGGAAATTTAGATAAAAAGCAGGAGCTAAAGGAGAATTGGCCATGCTGACATTTTGTGAGTAAATGGGGTGCTTTAATACCTCTTTACTGAAAGGACAAATACACTAAAAAGTAAGTGAAGAGCTAATAGGATTTTTAGTCACAGTGTATGAGAGACTTAAACAAACTTTAATTAATTAATGTCACAAAACTTTTTAAATATTTTATAACGGACTTCATGCACATAACAGACTGAAGAGAATAAAAGAGAAGACTTTCAAAGAATGAATCTCTATGATGTCTGTCTAGTTCTATGTGTGTTCAGGACATGTCTTTGCCTGATTTGTCTTTCTAACAATAATAGTCAAAGAATACTAACGTGCTGTAAAAAGGGTAAAAAATGTATACCACAACTTAAACTTACTTGACACACCATTTTGAAACACTTTCATAGTACCTTCTCCTACTCAAGGAAACCTCTCTCCAGGATATAATTGGTGGAGAGCAAAATCATTGCTTAAGCTGCTTCCTAATGACAGAAGAAGTTGTGAACTCCAGTAACTGAGTCATCTCACACCCATGATAAGGAATTGCTTTTCAAAACGTCAATGCTGCTCATTCAGAACTTTGTTCCTTTGTCTGGGAAAACTGATAAGAGGGATAGCAACTGCCACACTCACTACAAATTGCTGACACCCAGGAAAAAAGCTAATATGACGGCCAAATGCAAGGCAAAAATGAGAGGATTCTTGTCCTTCAGATGGTTTTTGAGGAATAGGCTGGAGGATACACTCAGACCGATTTCCAAAGATCTGCAGCTAATAAAGGTGGGGGAATATCAGAGCAGATGGAATGGCAAGGGAATTCCAGTAGCTCAGGGAGCATCAGATCCTAGAGCAAACAGGGAAGAAGGTATAATTTCCTTGTATTTCCATTCCTAATGACTCTACAATAAGGCAAATTTTTCAGGCAGGTTAATTTAAACTGTTCAAATTCAGCATAATTTAATGTTCAGAAGAATCAAATATATTCCTACAACGCCATTCACAAATTTTACTGAAGACTGCCTGCACACAAGGGTATCTGCTGAACTGGAACAAATGTGTTTTTTCTAAACTACTTTTTTTTTTTTTTTTTTTTTTTTTTAAATACACTGAAAATCCACTCTGGCTTTTCTGGTCTTATTATGGAAAAATAGCAAAGTATTTCTGCAAGCAAGTAAAATGAGCAGCCAGATTTTAATAATAAAAAGAGAGACATAGGCCTGAAGTAGTCACTGTAAAATCTGTGAGTGAAAGATTCTGCAGCAGTATCAGGACCTGCCAGAAAAGGTAAATTTTGAGTGGAAAACAGGTGAATTTGCAAATTGGGTCAGTTAACCCCAATTAGTCCCTTGGGTTGGAACACTAAGGAGAGCATAGCAAGCTGTAGTTCTGAGCTCAGAGGAAATCTTACAGGAAGCTGGGGGCAGAACTCAAGATCAAAAAGGGTTCATGGAAGTTCACAGTTAATAGCTTTGTTTTTTCTGCTATTTTAACTATGTTAGCTAAGGCACATTAGGAAATGCTGCCAAGAAATCACTTCCATCCCCAGTGAAAACATGTAGGAATGTGTGTGACCTCTCAGGCTCACAAGACACTGGATAATAGCCGCTTAGCCATGACTCCCATGAAGAAGTCTCCCCAAAAGCTCTACCTTAGGCACATGTGTGATGAAGTGCTGTGATTCCACATCCACTCTGGCAGTCTGCAGGGCTCCTGTTCCTGTTGGGTACTCTGGATGCAGCCATGCAGGTATTACACCACAGCTGCCTTGCCTGATCACAGGAGCATGTCCTTGTGCTCTGCTTTATTCCCAGGTGCCTCTGTCAAATCCAGGCTGTTGTAATTTCTAAGATAATGGTTTTGATCACTTGTCCTTACAGCAACTTACAGTTTCTGTATACTTTAAGTGCATGATTGCTTCCCTTGATTTCTTCTCTAATATGTTAATATCACATACTTCAAAGGCAACCCCTTTGTGCAAGGATGCTGAAATGCTACATTTTGGGATTGCGTAATACTGGTATGAACTCCAGAAATTTCTCCTTCAGTGACACATTTCCAGCTGGCAGTTAGCTTAGTTCTCAAAATGTAGTAAACCTTATTTTATTTACTGTAACTTCAGTTGTTTTTGTCATTCAAAACCACTTTAAGTTCTCTTCTAGTAAATTCTGAAATCCAGCAGTATTTTATTTCAATCCAAGCAATTCAAAGACATTAGAAAGCCAGGATTCCCACACCATAATAACACAGACTGTCTAAGTCGTTGAATTTAGTCCTACCATCAAGCACCAGTTTGGTACTTTGTTCTGGAGAAGTCTGCTCCTGACCTTGGTACATCACATGGAGCAGAACTCAATCTGAAATCGCACTTCAGGCACAAACCTCAGACCACAATAGAAGAGCAAATGCCACAACAACGAGATGCAATTGGAAAATCAAGGAGATATGAAAGGTATAGACATTGTCTTGGACCTCTAAAGTGGCAAGGACACCTTTAAATTTATACATTCCCAACGGTACATATCTCATTCTACACTAGGCAGTAAAACTACTCTGGTGGTTCCTACAATAAAAACACAGCAAAATTGCCTTTCAGCTACTGCAGAATAAGAAACTGGAATATAATCTTGACACAGGCAATTCACTTGAAAATAGATCAACGAGTGATCAATGCATCAGCAATGTGAACAAGCAAATAATTTCTGTAATGAATAGAAATGTAGTTCCAGGTACTGACATCTAATGGGACTTTTGCTGTTTATGGTATAGTATGGGCTGAAACTTTGAGCAGAGCAGTTTTCCATGTGGGTTTTCCTACATAATCCTGGTAAAATTTCTTCGGACAGGCCAATCTCCCACAGCATTAACCCTCTGGGGGTTTAGTTTACACTAAACTTGTCAAAAAGGATCAACCAAGCAATCTAAGGAGAGGTGTCTCACAGATAGTGTGAACTGCCTGTCAAACATAACTCCTTTTGTTTACTATAGAGAGCCAGCAGGCTTTCAAGCCTTAGGTAGCTCTTACTGAAATACAGCTGAAAAAGGAAACAAATTCCAGCTCTAACACCTCTGTGTCAGCCCCCCACCTAGAAAGATGACAGTAATGCTTCCTTTGTGCACAGTTACACTGAAAATGCACATACAATACTGGTTGTAAAGAGTAGAAAAGTAGTTTTTCTCTGAATATTTCTCTGAATATGTCTTCTTTCAGTAGAAGTGTACAATTTTAGCTCATGATTTAATCAGGATTGATAGCTCAGGAGTACACACACAGCATTTTACAGTGGGTAAAATCTTCATATTACTGTACCTTCCTTCAAAGGTTTGCCTGTTTTGTTTAAGTTTGCTGTTACTTTGTTTGGAACAATTTGTTCTTAGAGCAAGTGGAGGGAAACTAAGTGATTAGCAGCCGACTAAGTAAAGATTGTATGTTGCTGGTTTTTTAGATGTTGTTTTCTGTGTAGTCTTACACATGTTAACTATTTATTGAGATCCATAAAAAATACCTATTAGTATAAAGCTGCATTATTTTTCAGGATCAATGCCTTAGCTGTATTATCTGCTATCAACTGAAATATTAAAACAATCATTTGTGTCTCCAACAGTATTAGGAGTTAGAGATTGCACAGCTTTCATTCTAATAATCCTGTTCTAAATTATTATCTACTTTTTTTTTTTTTTTTTCCCCAGAAAGAAAATACAAGTATCTGAGCACTCCAGATTATTGAAATATAACTCAAGAGGAGCTTTTGAGTTCAATGCTTGGTTTTTTCCAGCATCACTTCATAGCTTGATGACATTTCTCTGTTCATCTGTTATTCATATAAGTTCTTGCCCCATGTCTACCCGAAGTGTTACTTGTAACTGAAGTACTAGGAATAGATAATTGTCTCTATCCCAACTGTCAGACTCATGTGCTTCAGATACAAAGGAAATTTTGACCTAAAGGAAGCTTCGCTCAGATTGCTGAAGGTGGTATAAAGACTTTATTTGACATTTGGAAAACACTGACTTGCTATGTTTCATATTAGAATAGCTAAAACTTGAGAATCTGAATTGTGATAGTGGCAGGTTGCTGTAGCAGAACATAAATGGGCCTTATTTTATATTTCATTTTTTTGTAACAAAGGCATCTAGATTCTTAGAATACTTAAATGAGCAAAACAATTTCTAATCAGTAGAAATACAGGTAGGCATAACAGCCCAATGGCTCAAACAGCAATGTCCCAAACAAAGCTTTGGATATAAAAAACCCAGGAACTTTTTACCCATGGAGGGAAACACAGCTCATCAAACTATTTCATTCTTTTGGACACAAATACCTGCTCTGCCAAACTGGGAGTTTCCACTGAAAATCTTAATTCTTGACAATAGGATTGAAGGGCCCTGAAGGCTCTGAACTGTATTCTGAGGGTCTTTATATGTACATAAGAGCTTCAGGTAAGACACTAAATAAAATGCAGGGTGATGTGACCATGCCCATGAGCTCACTGGCTTTTTATCCTTAAGGCTTTTGCTTTCTTTCATTTTCTGGGCACAGTTTAAATGGTTAGCCCAGAATTTGATGTCCATCTCACTGACAATATCTCAGACAAGATGTGGAGATGACAATGTAATCTCTGCTTTGAAATGGATTTTTTTTTTCAAAAAAAATGGATGAAGTCATACAAATAATAGCTTCAAGTTTTATTTTTACCCTCTTTTTGGAGCACATAAGGAAAATAAATCTCTTGCCAATCCTGAAAATAAAAAGAAGCATGAGTGTAATATACAGATTCAGTTTTTCGAAATCATGTCAGACAAAAGTTACATGGGTAGTAATGGTGATACCTAATATCTGCATTCCATTTGTCTCTCTGTTGAAATTGTTATATCTTCCTACCCCCATCCATAGACTGGAATTCCTTATGTCCACTTCCTTTAAGGCAATTAGTGCCTTCTTAGGATCTAAACTCTGATTTCAATGCTCATCTGTGCAATGAGGACCCAGATATTAAAGAGTAAATTAATAAATAAATAATAAATAGTGCTAATAAAACACTACTAAAGTAATTTAACAGAGCTAGTTGGATAGGGCTCAGCAATCTGGTCAAGTGGAAGGTGCAAAAGTCCATGGTGAAGGGGTCGGAACTAGGTGATTTTTAAAGTCCTTTCCAAGCCACACTATTCTAGGATCCTATGATAATTGCCTTATAGTAGTGATGTTCTCTTAACCTATACATTTTCTGCCTCATGCTCAAGAACCTCATCTGGATAACTACCAAGGATGTAAGTGCCTAATCTATATCAAAATAATACGGGTTAGAAAATTGATAACCAACCTCAGGGGAGACCTCTGTTATTCCAAACTGGGATAAACTCTGATGCAGAATGTTGATATTGAGGGAACGCAGCACTTCTTCAGATGGGAGCGCCTCAGAAATTCCTGGCTTCCTGTTCAGTGGGGACACAAACAATTCCACACAGTTCTTCTTCCCCTAGGGGGGGGAAAAAAAAAAATCATAGGAGGGGTCTGACATTAGATAATCTCTTCTGTCTGTAGATTAGATAATCTCTTCTGTCTGTAGATTAGATAATCTCTTCTGTCTATAATTCCAAAGACAAAAGCATGGAATATAAAGGTTGCGACCTGCTCTGTGAAGACAGCATACTTTTTTACTGTCTCTGTAAATCCCAGCAGACTGTGGAAGGAAATGCAAATCCTAAACGTCGGCATGTGTGCTTTATCTCAATCAATACTGACAAGGCAGACTTTTCCTGACTCTAGTATCATTAAACAATCAATGAAACACAGTGATAGATGGAGCCATGGGATGGGGTCAATGGCAATGTACCAGCAGGGATTTTAGCAGATAGTTCATCTGAGCTGAGCTGAAATAGGAATGCTTAGCATAATGCTGTGATATTTGGACATTACTTTCTAGCCCCTTGTCAAAACATTGCAGACACATATCACAATAAAGTCCTTTTAGTTGACTGCAGTGGAACTTAATATGGTCCAACAAAATTAAAGGACCAGGGAAGTTTTGTTAACACTTAATGGGTAACCTGATCATGTCCACGCCCCTATCTATTCATTCTTTCCCTGGTGTCTTTGATGCAGTCCTGGTAGCCTAAGAGCTTCTGTATTAGAAATGTCAGTGATGCCCACTCTGTCTTAAGGCAGCAAAAGGAAAGGGAGTTTCTCTGTTGTCATAGACTTGAACAGCACATGAAACAGCTCTGATGTTCAAACAGGATGTAGAATCCCTGGCTCTGGAGACAGGGCTATAGCCAACAGAGCTGACACTGTGGAGTAGAGTCCAGATCTGAGGGACTCTGTACACATAGTTAGACATGGAGCTGCTCCTTGCATTGCTGCCTAGGCAGGCAAGAACCTCACCAGTCTGGTCATTTGCTATTCATCACTATGGGACGGTAGAGATCCGTTCAAACTGGGATAATCCTGATTTCCCCAGCCTCCTCCCCATCGTCTTGAATGTGCATCATTATTTCTACTGAAGTGAAGAAAAAGACATATTTTGCTATTCTTAAAATACCTTTGCATAAAATACTCTTTGCATAAAATACTCCTTGCATTCAAAATAGAGCTGACAAAAAAAGGAACTCTTTCAAACATGTTTGCCCTAAATTTATCCTCTGTGCTCTCAAATGTGCTGCTGGTCCATCTGCTCAATAAGAATGGTAAGGACGCTGACTACCAGTGGGAGCTGAAGAAACTGATTTGAAGCTGTGATTGTACTCAGTCTCTGACTTGGGAAGGGGACTGCTGCTGTGTGCAGGTCACAGGCACCATGCAAGGCTTGGTGGGTATGCAGCATTCCCGGTGTTTTGTGCCTCCTCTGTTTGTGGGTTTATCTAGCCCATTAAAGAATCTTTATGAGGGGAGGATGTACTGGAAAGGTTAAGGAGACCCTGGAAATATTGAGTTAATATTTCCTGGCACACTGTGTGTTGTTACATGTAAGAGGTTAGCAGGCTGTCTGCTCCCCCTGTGCCATCTACATGCTGGCTTCCAGACTCTGGATCACCTCTGAGAGCCACTCACTTGGGAGTGAGTCACCTCACCTCACTTCAGTTGTCTGCCTCTGAAAGTCAGCAGAGAGGGACTGTCATCTTTGAGAATTATTTAATCCTTCCTAATATAATTGGTACAGATCTCAATGCCTCTTCTCCTGCAGTTACCATCCCCTCTACTGCTTTTACAGGGAGCCTAGACAAGTAGTTTACACTACATCAAAACAAGACAAGATGAATTTTGATGTGCTCTGCTTGCTTGCCAGTACTCAGTGTGAGGAACTGTCTCGTATTAGAAAGATGAAAAGTGGGAATAATGTCTTCTAAGATGTATTTGTCTTCCTTGTGAATTTTGACTATGTGCGATTTTTAGAGCGAATAGGGGAGAACTTTTCTTGCTTTCTTGTATCACTGAAATATTGACTCACAGAAGAACTTTTACAGGTGTTGAAAAGGCTAATTAAACAATAGTACTTAATGCATTCTGGGCTATATGCAGGTGCAAAATGACATTACCTCTTCCATTAAATCATAAATGATAGGAGAAAGCAAAAAGCAGTGGAGCCAGTAGGAAAATAAACATCATATTTCTTGTGTTAATTTACATAATTTCTAAAGCGCATAGTAAGAAAGCTACTAGGGAATTCAGAGTTGAAATACGCATCTCAGACTCTAAAACATTTTTCATTTAATTGTGCTTTTTTCTAAATATGTCTTTAAACCTTTCATTCTAGTCAATGTATGGGACAAATGAAATTTAGCATTGCTTGTCACGAATGAGTGAGATTCTGAAGAATATGAAAAGGGCTGCAGTGCATTCCTATTGATCTTTCTCACTGTATTTTTTGTGAGATCTTTTCTCACAGAGACATTACTTGAAGGAGTTTTATAATCCTTTTTGATGTATACAATCCTATCAAGCTTTCAAGGCAGAAAATACTTTTATGCTGAACCTGTCAGTTTTCTTCCCTAATATTCAACCTGCACGTGGAATAAAAAAACTCTTCTTCCCTCTGCAAAGTGAATTGAAGGCTAGCAATACACACATGGTGTTGGGTTTTCTTGCTTCATGGTACAATTGTCATAAAAAGACAACAGTGTTAAGTATGCACACACAAAAAAAATGTACAATGACAGTTGATTTAAAAAAGTACTTTCTGCTAGAAGCAAATTTATCACCATCTTTTGCCAATAGGAATCGTAGTCCACAAGATCATTTCTGAGGATAAATAATTATAGCAGCATAACAAAGCATGAATATTAATATTGTAGATGACATTTAATTTACTAATGGAAAGTCTGAGGATAAATTGTGAAGATGCCTTTGAAAGGATGAATCACATATTTTTTGAGCAATATTCAACCTTTGAGAAACAAAACATTGATAAGGTGTGAACGTGAAAAAGAACTGCATTGGAATGAAAACTAAGGGATAAGCAACCTTATGAATAGGACAAAAAGATTTATCTGGTTTAGCTGAGAAAGGTGTCTTTTCAAAGGAAAATTGAATGGATTTTTTAATGGGGATCTATTTTTCTGCAGTGCAGTTGAAGAAATGGAATAATAAGCATTTTTTTCTGTCCTACTTAATTGCACTCTTCCATAGAGACAGGAAAATGAATTTAAGAGAATTTAAATAAACAGATACATTTTAATACACACAGTCTTTCGGTACTCACAATGAGTCTGTTGATATGAACTTGCTGAGGTAACAGTCCCAGTGCTGCTGCCACTCCTTGGCGAAATATCTGAAGCAATGTGATATTCAGCTTGTTTACATCCATTTGCAGTGTCTGAAAAACAAAATCAGTTCCAGTGAACTCCCTGCCCTAGTTCTCAAGATGACAGATCTCTGGGGCTTTTCACTAATTGTTGTTGGGTTTTTTTCTTGTAACAATAATCTGTGTAATCTATGTGCATCACCATACATAATAAATCCAAAGGTACATTTATGTACTTTAAATAGTATTCATTAGCAAAGTACCACCTTTACCCAAGTACCCTCAGAATGGGTTCCAGATGGTTTTGGCTTAACTCCTTGGACAAGTCACAGTGTTAAAGACAACACAATTACTATCTTAGAAATGAAAGGCAAGCATTAAACATAAATGCATCCTTAAAGAATGAGATGTTGAGTTTGCACAGTGAAGATTATTTTGAAGTATTGTCTTAGCATATTTCCCTGAAGGTGAAGAATGAGTCAAACATAGTGAAATCATACAATTTTAATTCTGATTAGCAGTTTCTGAGATCAGAAATGAAACATTCTGAATGCATTCCCCATGCTTGAATTTCCTAAATCTTCCTCATGCAAGTCAGAGGATGAGACAAACTATAGCACTGAAGCATTTTCTTTCCTTGTGTTAGAATTATAGTGAAATTTAGAAGTTTCCTCAAAGTTCAGATCCGTTTTGTGGGGTCAGTGGAACTTTACCTAAGAAATAATTTAGGCTCAAATCTTCTGTGTCCAAAAAGACCCAGATACTGGGTCTTCACATGATGCCTGGAAGACAGTACTTCTCTGCGGTACTTTGGGGTTTGCTGCTTCACTTTCATATCCCTTTTGCAGACAATATGTAGTGGAGAAGACAGGAAAGATTACTATGTCAGACAGCGAGAGGATTCCAATGCTTCTGGCAACCTCTGACTTAGGAAGTTACTAAGTTCTGCCTGAGCCAGTTGACTTGAGATAAAAAAGATTTTTATTTTAAGTTTCCTGTTTAGAGCCATGGGTCAGCTTGCTGCTCTTAGGAACCAAGCAGGTAGTCCTCCTTCTTAACCAGAGCTGCATAAAGGGAATTAAATATCCGTGGGTCATATATCACACTGGGAATATGGTTATGGTTCAGAAAGAAAGGAAACATTTATCGCTAAGAAAAACATCACACATTTTGAGTGTTGTTCTTTATCAGTATTTATAACCTATAATGTAAAATCATAAAATATTTGCTTTCCTTTTCCACAACTGATTTGATTTTTCTGTCAGTACTGAGTGTTTTTCTCTCTTTTCGTCCCTTTTTCTCATTTTTTTTACACTACAGGGATTGTCAGGTCTTGATGCATGATGCATGAGATCTGCTCTTACCACACAATTCAGTCAGAAGTGTTATAAGATTCTTCCACTTAAAATACCCTTTCTATTTTCGCATTTCCAAAATGTAAAATCTTCTTCTCCTTGCTTCTTCTTGAATTACACAGACATCCTCAGTGGTTACAAAACTGCTCCAACTTAATCAGTGAAACAGAGAGATGTCTTGAGAGCGGACATGTGGAGGTCTAACAGATGTGAGCACTTTTTCCTCTTGACCTCAGACTCACTCATGGAACACCTGACAAGAATTGGTTTGGAGCTTTGAAGCTGTCACTACACTGAGAGAACCTGGTCTGAAGACCATGAGTAAATGAGAAAGGGAGTTGCTGCTGAAATAAAAAGATTGTCATGAGGGTCCCCAAAGATCCGTTAGGATGGCATCGAGTGTCCAAGCTGGTGACACTGAGTTACGGATCATGCTGTTACTGAGCAAAATTAGCAGGCATAAAATCAAAATACATTCATTTAAACATAATTCAGCCAGGTATCACATTATAACATATTAATAGAGATATTGTTAAATAGTGTGTTAAGACCTCACTGATAATGAGGAAATGAAACAGCCAGAAAAACATCTAGCTTCAGAGGAAATAGAAGATCTTAAAGAGCCTGTAAGGAGGTAATAAATTCTCATAGATTTAGAATGCTGGGATTATGGTTCATCATATCCAGGGACAGTAAAATGTGGTGAAATTCCATTATCTTCAGGAGTGTCACATTTCCGCCTACCAGGTCTGAATTCAGTCCACTGTGTCCTTTTAACAAATATTCATCCAAGACTGCAGTGTGTGTGTGTGTCTGTAATAGCTGCATTGTCCTTCATGGTCCTGGGGGAAGCCTGAAGACCCCAGCTCTCTGTCAGTCTGGCATCAGCCCGCTTAAAAATCTCACCTGGCCTTGCACAGAGATTACAGGACCCTTTTAGAAAACTTTCTAAGTGGATGGGAAGAAATTTGTTCTTAAACCTTATCTCAGGATGCATCTTCTGTGGCTATAAAGCTTTTTGGGGTGTTATTTTTGTGGTTTCTATTTGTTTGTTTGGTAGGTTGGTTAGTTTTTTGGCAGTTTTTTGTGACTTTTCATCCCAAAAAACCCCAAGAAATATCTGAGGAAGAAGCATCTCACATTGATTACAAGAACCTTGCTTTGCTGTCCACTGAAAGGATCTGCCTCTGCCTTTCTGCTGTCAGTGTGAATCTTAGTTCCTTGGCAATTATAGCAAAAAATTAAGTAAGAGTATTATAGGTAGCCTTTTTCTTCTTCAGACAGTACAAGGGAGTGCATTTGACTCTTCCTGTCAAAAGGAAAGTAAGCAATCCAGAATCTGTCACTTTAGGAATGGAGTTTCTAACTCAATCAGTGAAAGGTAATTTACATAAATGCTTAATGGAATCCCAAGAGCACCTACTTTAGAGTGAGGAGAACATCACAAATGTGCTCTGTGCTCTCTATTATCCTTCTTTTGGCATTGTATTCATAAAAGCATAAAGCTGAAGGGGACTAGATTGGAGATGTATCAATTCATTATACTGTGGCAAACTCTGGCCGCTTATGGTAAATGACAGGAACAGGACAAGATTGCAGTTTTTTCCCAAGTTCCTTCTGACAAGACCACAGCTAATTTATGTCTATTCAGCACAGGCAATGGATCTTCTCAATAACAACACACTATCAGACTGGTCTGGGATGGAGGCAACACTTCTGAAGGTGACTGAAATTTAAGTCTGACCTGAGAGTCTGGTGTAAAATTGCCTTTCCGCAAATACTTAAGTATAACAATTTTAGTTGAGAAAAGGTAGTCAGAGAAAAAGAAAAAAAGAAAAAGAAAACAACGTATTCAGAAAAGAGAAAGAAAAAAAAGGCTTAAATGCTACTATAAGAAAATTTTCAAAACATTATTAAAATTTAAATATTTTAATATTATTGTGGCATTCTGATGGCATGCCTAGATACTGATTTGACTATATTGCACAAAGGTAAGAGATTAGGCTAGGAAACTGCTAATGGATGAAGAACAAATGCAATAATACCTGTACTTAGACAAACAATATTAAGTGTCATTATTAAGAGAATGACTCCTAAAATGGAAACCTGACCAGCCATTTACAGGTTATAATTACAAAAATGAAATCTTTGAGTTCTAATAGCGCCTGTAAAAAAAAAGTAAAATTAAAAAGTAATCCACCTAAATAAATAAAACAAAGCGTTAACATAGATACACAAGTTATGTCTTACTGTGTTCCTCTAGCTGCTCCTTTTCTTTGGAAAAGAAAGGGCTGAAACATCCCAGTAAAACAGCGCTAATCCTTTACCTTTGCTCATCTGCAGTGTTTATCATGGATCGCAACCACCTCCCCAAGGAGGTTATAATTTTGAATCAGGTGCCTCTGTTGGCAATAGCGACTTGTTGAGCCCAGAGGCAAACACCCTGGATGGCTCATTTTCCTGAGCAATTAGTGACCTGGATATTGCAACTGTGGTGACAGTTTCTAGGTTTCTCTGATCCAAGAAAAAAAGGTAGTTTGAAGTGAATGAGTTTTGTGCTTGTAGTGGAAAACTTGGGAAGACAGAGTTCCAGAAAGAGAAACAGCTCAGAAACCCACCAAAGTTCATTCACAAACATGAATGAACCCCTGACATTTTATAGGAGCTTTTTAATAAAGATCTTCATGTTAAAGGGACCAAAAAAAAAAAGAAAAAAAAGGAAAAAAAAATAATAAAAAATCCCAACATGAAAGGGAATGTGTAACACAGAGTCTGAAATAATATTTTTAGGATATTACAGTAAACCATAATTTGCCAGGTCAAGCTCTGCTTCTCAAGAAAAATTCAGAGAAGCATCTCTTTCTTACATCTTCCTTATCATCAATCATATCTTTTCTGCAATAAGCATCAAATATACGATTCCATCTCTATGCATTGTTGCTCCCACCAAAACTCCTGATCCTACCACCACAGATGTTTTCCCAAACTACCAGCTAAACTGATTATGCAGAACAAAAATAATCAAGGATAAAGAAGATTAAAGGTGAAAGTATACATCTTAACAACACTTTTATGAAAAAAAGCTGAAAAATAAATCAACAAATTATACATGCTAGGAATTTACATACTTAAGGGGCATTGGGTAGTGAGTTCTATTTTGTGCTAAAACAAAAACAAACACCCTTATTTAGTTAAACCAAACAAGTGAGAAAGCTCAGAAAAGGGTTTTCTTACCTGCCTGTGCTCTGGTAATTTATATATGTCTTTTAAAAATCAACAAAAATGTTATAAAATGGGAGGGTTTTGTGCACTAAATCAAATATTGCACTATGGCCAAGCTGTGGGTCCCTCTATCTGAGCACCCCGATCTGCTGCCTGCACAGTGAAGTGTCTCCAGTTCATTAGTGTCACAGTGCTTCATCCTGTCACCTCCATCAGACAGCCTCAGCTGTATAACCAAAAGGTATTATGTAAATACATAAGGATGTATTTATCGGGAAGGAAGGTGAAAGTGTTTCAGATTTATTTGTAGAATTTTGGTGCAGAACTACAACAAATATGGCAAAAACCCCCTGTGAAAATACCTGCATTTTCTTTCTTTTTCTCCCCCTAAATATATTAGACTTTCCTTCCTGTCACTGTTCAATATTTGAGATTGCATTGGGCTGTACTGGGCATCAGGTGAGCCCCTTCGGCTGTCTCAGGTGCCTGATTACACTCCCACAGAAGATTTTGGCTTTCTGAAATTATGTCATGTATGACAGCAACTTTAGTGTCTCACCTAGTCCATGAATCACATGGGAGGCAGTATTTGCTAGCCAGCATTATGCAACTAGAACAATGCATTTTGCCAAGTGCTACTCCCAAGGGACTTTGACCCTAGGCCAAACTGAGGTTCATTCACTCCTCTCCCATTTACCTCTCCCATTACCATATGATTTTCTACAAGAGGAAAGACTTGCCCTTTTATGAGGACCATATTAAACTTTGATTTATGTCTGTAAACTAAGATAAAATTCTCATGAGTATAAAATTAATGATTCTTAGTGATTAATCAAATTAGCTTCATATTTCTGTGTATCAGCATTTGTCTGCAGTTGCCTACTTAAACTTTCATATGTAATATATTTGTGCTAAAACACAATATAATCAGAAATATCATTCTTGGGACATTTAAATACTTCCAGTGTCAGGGAGTCATTACTGAATAAAGTGCAGTGAAAATCACCAGAAATAGTAGAAAAATTACAGGCATACATTTGAGTTTATAAGAACCAGTTAAAAGCAATGAGAAACACTCTTGACCTGGAACATGCTTCTGTTCAAGTCATCCAATTTCTAATGAGGAGACACTGAGGCTGCAGAATATGCAAATCTGTCAAACAATCCCAAATATCACATGTATAGCAAAAATATAAGTGCTCGTCCAAATAGTATTTGGGTGATGAGGACATAGAGCTCTAAGCTGGTTCTGTATAAATAGTAGGAAAAAGTGATAGGAATAGGTTACTTCGATTGCTTCAGTCCTGACTAGTCCAGGGAAGTTTGTATGTTGAATATGTGTATGTTGCTCTTCAAGATATGACAATGTAGAATTTCACTCACATTTTTGCTAGGAAAAAACCCAAACCCATCTGTTATTAAAAAAATCTTTGTTTAAAGTAAGCATAATATTTCCTGAAATTATGCATTTCTCATACAGTATTAAATAACAATTTTGGCTCTTTTTTTCATGAAAGCATATACATTTAAATATTTATCCATGTTATGAGCTCTCTGAAATAAATCAAAGACAGAAGTAACACTGATGAGAAATATAGGGTTAATACAATTAGTCCAGATAGCTGTATGGTTTCCCCTCAAAGTGATTTTCAAGTGAATGTTCATTAAAATATGAGAAAGTGAAAATTTATAAATCAAAGCAGTCTTTCGATTAATCCACAGACTTTTATACCAGAGGAATCTGCAGAGGCCAAAGACTGAATATGAGGTAGGAATGGGGCTGAATCGTTATATGGATGTTGAAAGTCACTTATGTCACTGGAAACTGTACAGTGGACATACTACAAGCCTCATCATCCAGTTGACTATCATACCTCTAAGAAACTAAGACAAACCCTAATGCAACAACAGAAGAATGTTCTCAGTCTGCTGTTGCAACGTTTGAGTGCTGCCCATCATAGTGGGTTTTATTCAAGTCCTGTATGCACAGGTAGGTACCAGCTGAAGATGATCCTAGAGACTGCTGCATCACAGAGGTTGAAGGTACCATAACAGCTGTTGGGGTGATGCCAGGGCACTCCACTGGCATCCACAGCTCAGCCTGGCAAAACTGCCCTAGTGGGTGCATGACATGACTAAACTGGTTTGCCTCAGCTGTGTGACAGATTTACATTTCTTTTTCCAGGGAGAAGAACTAATTTCTCAAATGAGATCAGCTGATTTGGGGCTGATTTGATCAATTCTGTAGGAAGCATCAACATAAGAGTGAGAAACAATCCATCTGTGCGGTCTGGCTTTTGGCCACAATGCCCTCAATTCCCTCACTGAGCTTACTTACACTTGGACAGTGAGTCAGTCAACTACAGGAAGACTTTATAACCTTCATTGATGATTGAAGGGTATGAGAATGAAATTCTGCCTACTAAGGATAAGGTTTGTTAAGGCCTGTCCTCAAGAGGTGCACTTTGATTTCTATCAGTCCTACGTTTTGCATTAACCTCTAGGCTTGCAGTCTGAGAAAAGGTAAGAACCAGCTTTTTCAGTGTGGTGCCACAAGGTAATGCAGATTTACTGATCATATCTAATGAGAAGAGACAGAGTTGTCTTCTTCATTCCAAAGGAAATCTCAGAAGGTATATTATTTCATTCTCCTGGCTTCTGAGTTGTGTGGGTCATTCCTGAACCCCAATGTGAGGTAGTTAGTGGGACAACAGTCTGAAATCATGTGTTACACTGTCCTCACAATGCTCATTGTATTCAGTTCCCTTTACCTCTTTCCTGTGGTGTCACTAATGCATCAATCATTAACCATGCTTTTGGAAGTCAGAAAGTATGTACAGGTTCCAAACACTGAATGAATTGCAGATTTTGAGAAACTACCATCCCACAGCCCCTACAACTCAGTCAGGGAGTAACCTCATGCAGAGCCCAGTAAAGTTAACAGGACCTCTCCTGAGTAAGAGTGTTGCAGAATCCCATATCCTAAATGCCCATGGAATGCATGGTTGTCATTGTTGAGGGGCTGTAGGAGAAGAGAAGGAAAAGTTACCTGCTGTCCGTGGGAGACAAGTTTGATGCAGCCTCACCATTAGCTAATACTGATACAAGCAGGTCTCTGTACTGTGGGAGCCCTTTGGAAGGGGAAAGGAGAGGAGCAGGAGGCTGCAGTAGTTCTCTTGTTCTTCATGGCTATTTTTAAAAAATTGACAACTATTTTTAAAAATATTAAACTGGCAACACTTGAAATTACTGCCAATTGATTACTAGTATGGATGAGAGGCTGAAATGTAGCTATGCCTTTGGCCTTAGCAAGTCTGCCTCAGTTACACTGCTTCAGTTCTATGCTTATAAATGGGAATAATAGAATTTGACTTTTCACAGGATTTTTTTATATTTTAGTAAGATGCAGGTCAGATATGTAGAATACAAATTTTCAGCTTCTTTCACAGACAATTTTAATGTTGCCCCCAAAAGTTACTTCCAGTCCTTTTTTTAATTAGGAGCTGCATTTCTTCAAGGACTGGGATTTTCTTAATCACAAAATATTTCAATTTTCTTAAAAAAAAAAATAAAATAAAATTTGAAGTTCATTTCAAAGCTCTGATAGTTTTTTAGGCTTTTTCCTGCATCCATCTACCTCTCCCTGCCCTCCTCCATTATGGCAGACAGTTGCAAAGGACAAGATGATGGAAAAGCACAAGACAATGCAGAGATATAGAAACACAAAGAGAGCTGAACACTATTTCAACCTTCTTGTTCTTTGAGAGGCATGTATAATGAGCTCCATAACATTGTCCTATCTGTCCTTACTCAATATTGGCAAAAAATTCATTCCCTGCATTGCAAAAGAAACTCATAGTGCTATTATGTCCAGTGCAACTTTTATGCACATCATGACTGTACCAGTCATATCCTATTTCATCATCCCAAAGCCAGCTGTAATCCTCAGAGCAAACAGATCCTTTTGAGCCTGTTCAGCACAGCACTTTAGAATATGCTTTGTTTTTTCTGTCCAATTATTAAACTCCTAGGTAAAGCCAGTGTAAAGTTGTAAATGCCAGAATACCATTATGATTTTTCTGCTCTTTTTGTAAAATCCTCATTTCAGCTATTAATTCTGTCCAATTATTAAATCCCTAGGTAGAGCCAGTATAAAGTTCTAAATGCCAGAAAGCTAGTATTGTTTCTTCTTGCCCTTTTTATAAAACCATCATTTCAGCTATTTTTTTTTTTCTAAATGATTATAGTTAACTGAAGTTTGAATTCCCATTACAACTTTGGATAATGGTCCTTAATCAAAAGACAACAAAAATGCCTTCTAGAAAAAAATGGCAGACATAAAACTCCACCCCAAACCCATTCTTTTCTTTTTATCTTCAGAATTTTGAATTTCATTTGTAGCAGGCATGGATATAAACATACATATAAACTTACAAACTAATGAAGAAGAAAAGTAGAAACATAAGATAAACAGCAACTTCCACATCTTTCAGGAACTGATGTGGCCAAAAGACTCCCACTGACCTACTCTTGTTCGTATTTTTTCTCTCTGCTTTGAAAATCAAACTAAGATTTCAGAACTGCTGAAATTCCTACCTTTCTCATGCATTTATTTTCAGAGACAATTTTTATTGCTAGTTTCAGATGAACAAAATCTACCTGAACTCAGACATAATGGGAATGTTATAAAAAGAGGCAAATGCTTTCCCTTTCATAATCATAGTTCTCTGCAGCTCCTGGACACAGAAAGAAAGAAAAAAAAAAAGTCTTTAAATAAATTTGGCTCAACTGGAATTGAGGTATTCACGTAAATGGCTATTCTTGTGAGATTCCTGAATAATGCTTATGTCCCAGGGCAGTCTGGATTTATGGTCCAACACAGCCAAGAAGTAAGAAGATTCTTAGCCTTCAACTCTTGAGTGATCAGAATCCCATTTTCAGGAAACTGATGTCCAATAACAAGGGCTGTTTAGCATGATGTAATTCATCAGTACATTATTTACTTTCAGCCTTTTAGCACAAAGAAATCTGTTTATAGACATTATCATCACCACAATCACAAATTATTGAAATAAAACTTGTATTACTGATTTTACCCTTCCTACTTTAGCACCTCAAATCAACATGAACAAAGCATAGACAATAAAAGACAACCTTGTCATTCCGGACTTATGTTTCTTTTACCATTTTGCACTTTAAAGAATCTTAAGCAAAATGAAGCAAAACCCTTGGGGGCCTGCAAGTTTTTTCTTAGATAAACCTGAATTACTTTGGATTTTATTCTGTCATGGAATCATATGACTGATGGAATCATAAGACTGAATATGTCACTTTGTCCAATGTTTTAGCAAAACCATCACTGTAAGTTCAGAAACAAGAAAGCAGATGAAAAGACAGTCTCATGATTCTGGCAACTGTCTCAGGAACCCTGACTTTCTGAAGATGCTAATACTGAATGTATTTTAGAAGCTTTCGAGTAAAAATTCCCTTTCACATGATCAGCTGAGCAGACTGGATTTTCCTCTTCTGTCTCGTACCAAAGAGAGGAGGCACAGGTGAATGGAAAACACTAACACCAAATCCTCAAAGATTTAAGAACAGTTTTACCTCAACAATTCCTATTAACGTTAATAACAATTTTGTATTTTTGACTAGCAGGTTTCTGGCTTTGATAATACTATCCATACACTGTGACCCAAATGTCCTAATACAGGACAAGATTTCTGACTTAACTATTAGAGAAAAAGTTTTCTAAAATGTCTTTCAGACTAATTTGGGGGACTTTTCTTTACAGGGGACTCCGCTTGTGAGGTCAAAATGAATAAATGAAGTCAAACATGAAGAAACTGTGCTGCCCTGTACTATTGGATGTTCCATCTCTAAAATAACAGGGAGACAGGGCCTAATTCATGGATCTTTAATCTCTGTCCTTTATATTCAGACCAGAAGACCATTCTGTGTTCATTTGTTCTAAACAGGCAACACATCTCTCAAAGCCAAACTCAGATGTTTAGAATGAGAAAAATGCATTTTTTTCCTTTTATTCCTAGAATTTATCACCCTTAAAAGAGAATATTGAAAAGTATTAGCACATAGTCCTCTCATTCTCACAGATACAAAAAAGCAAAACAATTCATAATTCAGTGAGAAACAGTGGTTACAGATTTGGAGGTATTTTTTTTCTTTTCCTTTTCCTTTTCCTTTTAATATTCTTTAAACATATAAGAAGCAATCTCCAGATTCCCCCAAGTGACCACATCCAGTGCCATTTGTATTTGAGAGGTTCTGCTCCTCTGTATGAATGCCACAATTGTACTTTCATGCACACTGTGGCTGCTGTTCTGTGCAGGCAGGAAGAGATGGCTGTGAAGAAACACTGAACTTCTCAGATACTGAGTGTATGGCTTCAATCCAGAGGAATATCAGTTTTATACCTGTCGTATTAAAAAAAGGTCCTGCAAATGATGGCAAAAGGACTTCTATACTTTATTAAAAAAAACTAAAAACACAGGACATCTACCTTATGTCCAAGGAAAGAGACAACAATAGCATCTATGCTTGTTAATAAAAGGCTGTGTGTCTTCTATCACAGTTGGTATACAGATAAAACTTATGGCCTAACCTACCAGTGGAGTCGTGTTACCTTAACAAGTCCAGAAGTTAACTGAAAAAACAAAATTAACCAAAAAGCTACAAAGCCTCATGAAAAGTAGCAGAGCATTACTTAAATTTGTATATTCATGTTACACGTTTTTTCACAGTAGCATGCTGAGAAAGACAGTAATTCCATTGGAGACTACAGTTATTGTTGTCTATTTTTTATACCTAATATCTAACTGATTTTTAGCTTGTTTTGTAAAAATATCTCAATGATCTATCCTTTAAAGGTCTTGTTCCCATTTGCTATGAAACAAGGACCGTTTTGCAAATGGCCCTAATGAGCAAAGGTTTCAGGGAAGAAAATCCACTGACATTATCCCACTGAAACTGATGACTTCCAGAGAGACACACTGGCTGCACACAGCAGAACACAGATGTGCCAGGCCTGAACAGCCTCTAGCCAGTGCATGGGAGCAAACTCAATGGATCCATTCCATGTTGGATTAAACATGCACTGTATTTTCAAAGATGTAGATGTGAATTTACTGGAGAGCCTTAAAGAGCTTTATTTCCTGCACTACCCTCACTTCCCACTTCCCTGCTGTGTTTTATCTTCTCTTCACACCATGCTGGCAAATCATATATTTTGGATAGCTTTTATGTCCCATCTTTTCCTCCTCCAAAAGACAGACATTTCACAGTGTTGTGCAGCATTCTAAATGTATATATTATATCCATTCATCCCCTCTCTTGTCAGCCCGGTGCAGCAGAGCCCTTATCATGCAACTCAATATGAGGCTGCAGTCGCACTTCACCACAAAACAGGACGCCAAGACAGAGTACAGAGGGGTACATACAGCAATGGGCGCCGCCCCATCTCCACTACAATTTTACTATCATGGCTCTGCATACAGCAAATTGCCCTATATCCAGAAATCATCATTACACTATAATGCAGCAGAGTATCATTTTACCTCAATGAAAAATGCGATAGGTTACTGCAAATGGGCTACCTGATGACCAATGTCATTAGGGTTGGCAGGGCTCAACCTCAGCCTGCTAACTGATCCCTCTTTTGCCTTTTCTTTGAGTTAGAACTAAAATCAAAAAATCCTGCTTTACCAGCCTCATCATTATATTGTGTCTGTCTTAGTGGAGTAATGTTCATTTCACTACCCCAAATAATATTGAACAAAAATAATGGACCATCAAAGGAGTAACTCCATGCTAGGATGAACAAAGAAACAGAAGATAAACTAAATGGCTATTCCAGCTTCTCATTTCTACAATCTTTTCCTCATTAAATACAAAATTCCCAGAAAAACTTCCAGAAATTTCCTGATGAAATGTGTGAAGGGGACAGAGTAGGACCTGTGTTCAGCAAGAGCTCACTTAGCCTCATGAGGACTGATGCAGCTCCTACTGAATTCCTTAGAATGTATTTCTTCAGAGGTATTTTGGACAGCTGCTACATTGACTTAACCAACAACATGGGTTTCTAATAGACAGAATTGTTTTTATTTGTAAAATTATCTCTTGGTCATCCATATGGTGATTTTATTTTTTCCTTTACTAATGCATACATAATATTTCTTGTGTTGGGTCTTTTTTGTCAGGTGGGTACAACATGGTCCAGGATGCTGCTGTCTCTGTTAAAGATAAGGCTGCTCCTATTCTTTCTAAACAATTTCAACAACACCGTGAAGGTTTATGTCATGCTGAGTGACAGAGAGAGCAAGAATGCAAGGAGAAGGAAAACTTTAGCAAAAAATAGTAATTCTCAGTTTACATTTATGTTCATGTGGACATGTAATTCTTTTCATGGTTCTTCTAACAGGGGACTAAGAATATTTATTAGGTCTGAATAACCAAAAGTACACCAAGGCCAAGTGTCGCTTATCTTAGAAACATGAAAAAGCATGTAATGTCAATTTTGTGAGTAAAAAGATTTGGACACCCAACACAGAATTCTGGCCAACATCCCTAGTTATCTCTTTTTCTGGGTTATTGGAGATATTCTTTATATTTTATGTCTGAAAATCTTAGTGTTCTAACCTTAACGAAGGTTTAAAAATTTAAGTTACACTTAGATTTTAAAGAACAGAAATAGTAGACTTCCTATATATCATTTACGAAGACCACTAAATCTAACTTCTTTTTATGTACTATCTCCTGAGTTCATCAAGTCATAGAAACATAGAGCAGCTTGAGTTGGAAGAGATCACAAAATCAATAAACACAGAGTCAACCCCCCTGCCACAAGCAGGGATACTTTCCCCAGCCTGAGACCAGGTTGCTCAGACTCTCATACAACCTCTCCTTGAACATTTCCAAGGAAGGGCCATCCACAATTTCTCTGAGCAACCTGTTCCTGCACCTCACAGAGAAGAATTTTTATTTTGATATCTAATTTAAAGCTACTCTCTTTCAGCTTGAAGCCATTCCCTCTTATCCTGTCACTACATGGCCTTGTAAAAAGTTTCTCTCCACCCTTTTTGTGGGCTCCCTTCAGGTGCTGGAAGGACACCCCAAAATCTCTTTTTCAGGCTGAACAGTCCCAATTCTCTCAGCCTTCCCTCACAGGAGAGGTGCTCCATCCCTCTAATCAATTTGGTGGCTCTCTGCTAGACTCTCTCCAACACATTGGTGTCCTGTCTGTAGTGGAGACCCCAAAGCTGTTATTTTGTACTTAAACATGTGTGTTCTTTTCTGTCTGTACCATGTACTGTATAAAGATTCTGTTTTATTAAGAACTACTTTTACAGTTAATTGACATAATAATATATTATAAAGCTAATATACAAAACATAAGACAAGCATTTAAATTATTTGCATAACCTGAATGAGATGGGAATTTCATCATGTTAGCTGAATGGTGTCTTTTTTAATCTAATATAATTTAAAAACATATTTATGATTCATGAGTCTTTTAAAATTAGACTGTAATTAGAGATTCTAAGCTCTTTGTACCTAACTGTGAAGTTTTAAAATTTCCTTTAAATTCTGTATTCTGTCTCTTCTCTGTCTTCTGCACTAGCCATTGATATAGAGATTACATAGATCATAGAACAGCTCACAAAAGAGAAAATGTTTTCCAAAATATTTTTCAAAATTCAATGAAAAAATAATATCTTTCCATTTTGCAGGAGTCCAAATACATTTAACCTTTAAATTGAACAGCAATTCTGCCATTTATGTAAATACCATATCTTCATTCAGTGACTCAAACCTTTTAATTTTAATATTTTAAGATGTAAAAGAAAGCAGAATTGACAGCTGCATAGGAAAACCAACAATTTTTGTTATTTAAAGACACTAATCTTTCATGCAAGAAAGAAGCTGCTAGTTGACAGTTTATGTCCTTAAGGAAGATGAGTCTTTGGATATATGAGACTTTTTGAAGGTCATATCCTTAAGATACATATGCACACCTTTGTATTCAAACTTCAAGTACAATTGAACACATGTAGAACTTTAATTGTTAGTAGAGGATGTGATTGTTTACTTTAGACTGAAGAAGTATTACATCCGGTAGTAAAGAGAAGCTGCAGTGCCATTCTTGGTTCAAAGATGAAATAAAAGTATGTGATGAGAGCTGTTACTAAAAGGCAATAACAGACTGCCTTAGAAACTTGGAAAAGCAGAAAGAGAATTGGGAATACAGACTTAATGTTACCAGTTTCCATCCCCCATTGGAATTTTACACTCAAACATTCAAATCCCATTAGGTAAACTTGATGAAAGGCATCATTTCTCACCAACAGTGATATTTGTACTTCTGTAGTGCCTTTAATTTGAACTTTTTTGGACATGAGTTTGCTTGTATTAAAAGGTTGTAAATCAGTGTTTCTGAAAGAACCTTGTAATGAATATGACCTGAAGCTGGGGCTGCACTTTTTTCTGCAGTGCAAACCCATTTGCAGGCTGCTTGGAATTCTGACAACAGTGACCATGGCAGTGGCAGTGCTACCCCAGCCTAAGGCTCTTGTCTTACATATTCTGCAGGTCTGGAAAAGGCAGTCTGCCCATGACAGCACCACCTTGTAATAGGTTCTGCTGAGTACTGCAACAAATGAAAGAAAAACAAACAAACAAACAACAACAAAAAAAACCCTTTAGGAGAAAGAGATAAATAGTTTGTATTTCTCAGAGCTACAGATACAGTCTGGCCCTCCAGGAATCCTCCTTTCAAACCCAGAATGCTGCCATCTGGATATTCGTCATTCATGAAAATCCAAAGTGCTTCCTTGTGCAGAAAACTGTGAAGTTTTTGAAAAGAGTAGAAACAGAAAAATAGAAATTATGCTGCTGCGAAGAAGGATAATTCTCATTGCTTTAGATAACCATATAAATACTGTAAAGTCTACATGATGTCCTGTAAAGTCTAAATAAAAAAAGAAGGCTACATGAATGGTTGGCAATGCCTAAAAGGAAGAAAAACTATCAATGAATATCTAGGGCCAGCAGACCTAAGTATTTGTAAGGTGTTTTTGTTTAAGTATCAACATCTGTTGATATTTGAACAAAATACATTAAGATGGCAAAATTTTCATACTTATAGAGAAAAGAAAGAAGGAGATTCTAGGTATCTTGATAGATAAGAAATTATAGGTGATAGTAATTTGATGTATATATTCTATTCCAGAAATAATCATATTGGATGTTGAAAGAGCAAATAGATGGGTAAACCTGAAAATATGCTGGAGCAGATAATCTCTTTCAGAAAACTGCTTGAAGCAATTTTGTGCCAGTCAACATGCTTATTAGAGGTCTGTTGAGTCATACATAGTCATACAGAAATGTGAAGATAATGCTGAAGCTTGAAGATAACTCAGAATTAGGGATCAGGGGGTAATTAGGTAGGTAGTAATTAGACACACTGGGTGATTCAGGTGAAGTTCACCTGAACATCATGTACATAAGATAATAAAAATGTTGGGACAGTATATATAGTTTACCTTCAAAGAAATACATTTTTAAAAGGAGTGATTCATAAAGTGAGTTAGGGTTCATATCGATAAACAAATGAACGGATACTTCCAGGAAAACAGGAGGAGTTATGTGAATACAATCCCTATTTAAACTCTGAACTGACTCAATTATGTACAGCCACATCAGGGAGGTAGTAAAATTTAGTTATATCTTTTATCTTGGTAATCAACAGAAAGAATTACACACATGCTGTCATTTTCTACCACTTTTCAATTCATTAATGTCTCACTCATGCTGGTGATCAGGAGCAGGACCATGACCATGACTGCACACATTCACACGCACACAGCTTCTATGGGATGTAATGATTTTGTAATTCTCCAGCTGCTTCCAGTTCTGTAAACACTTATTGACTTTGTTTCTACTAATGAGCTGAGACTTACCCAGTGACACAAAACACCTGAGGGGCAACCTGCACAGACTGCAATTAACTCTTGGTTCCTTTTTCTGTTATTTAATTAGTAACATCAATTTCAAACACTACACATACTGATCCCAGAACATACAGGCAATTACCAACAGCCATTAAACCCTATTTTCTAAATTACATGCCAAGGATAAATGATTTCAAAATATAAAAATAATGTAACCAAAACATTTTTTTTAATGCTGTGTCTCTGCTAGATAAGCTTAATAGTTCCTCACACTACATTATTATTCCTACTTCTGTCCAGGATATAATGATTTCATAAAAATTGTTCTCCTCTGCAGAAGTCTCAGAATGTGTTTTCCTACAGAACAATGTACAGATGCAGAGTGTGCATGGAAGTGAGTACAGCCTTGGGAGTACCATGTACCTTTTGCTACTCTATATGGATGTACACTGAAGAGGGTAAAGTGTTCAGTGGCTACTTAGGGTTTCAGTGTCTCTGTTTTACTTTGGATCTTGTTTCACCTGCTTGCAGCTAATGAGCACTTCACAGTTCTTGGTCCAGAGCTGTCAGGCATAGTTCATACATGCATAACCTTGAATACTGAAGTGATTACCTATGCCAGAAAAAGCTCTATTTCAATCCTATGGTTATATAACATAGGAAGCCTGGGAACCAGGTCTATGCCTACAGGACTATTCTGCCTTCTACATCATCAAGATGGAGAAAACTCAGGTTAGCTCTTGCCCTACCCCACTAGGCTCTGTAAATCAGCAATTGCTCCAGGTTTATGTTGAGCCTGAAATAAGCCAGACGTGGGGAAGAAGTGCATACGCCTTTGGCAGTGGCAGAGGTTTGATTTGGGCAAAAAGTCTAGGCTTCTGCTGAACTGAGAAGATAATGATGGTGAATAAAAGGGATTGGTATTCCCAATGAACTTCAAATAGACGAAGACCTGTGATCAGGGACACACTGCTGTTCACACAAGCACCAAAGTAAACATTACTTCACCACTGTGAAGACAATGGCTCCAAAGCAGTTGCTGGAACTTGGTGTAGGGTTGCTTAGTCTGGGGAAGGTACAGTTGCATAAATATCTGGTGGGAAGAAGCAGAGAAGACAGCTCCGGGCTCCTCTCAGTGCTGCCCCGCCAGGACAGGGAGGCAATATGCAAATTATGTAAGTGTGAGTTTGAAGATACAGAACTCAGTAGCAGCACCCCCAGCAGCTTCTGCTGTACAGGCTTCAACCCTAAACCTTGTTTCATTCAGAAGGAATAGCAGGAGAGCATACAGAAGCTGCAGGAAGTCTACCTCCTTAGGTATATTTATTAAAAGAAACTCACTTTTTTCCCCCATAGGACTTGCTAGAGATCAAAGCACTCTTGCAGAAGCTGCCAGATTTGGATAAGATCCTGAGCCTAAATATGATTTAATATTTACCCAGTGTTTCTGGATGCCTTCTCACCTGCCCAGTGTTTCTTTATGGCAGGGCCATAAAGATGCCATGCAAGTACATGTTTTCAGAGTTTTCTTCCTTGATCCTTCCTGACCAAGTCCTTTCCCTCTATAGTTCATGAAATATGAAATTGAACCTAGACCCTTTAGGATGCTAAAGACAATTGCCAATGCTGATGCTCGCTCTAATTCAATCATTACACCGAGATTATGTCTACTTTGTTGCAGCAGAGTTACTATCATTGCAAGGCAGAACACCAACACATTTTTTCTTTCAGGAAAGAAAAAATTTAGGCACACAGAGCTTTTAGACAAAGGATGAAGAGTCATACAGGATGTGGTTTGAAGACAAGAATTCTCCACATATGATAAAACTATCCCCTTATTTTGGTGGCTTCATCTTACTCTTCCTTGCCCCCTCGCCAGCTGTTATTTTTCTGTATGTGAAATGTATCCAAACCATTTCACATGTAGAAAACAAAAAAACCCTCCAATCCCAAATCCAGTTAAGAATAGAGTAATTCAAACATATGACAACATGATATCCAAAAAAACAGTCACTTTAGTCATTCAACTGATAAGTCAAACACCACATGTTAGAATTTAATTAGCAGCCATGGCAGAGATTGACAAATGGCACAATGGAGTGGAAAATCTTGCCTAGGAGATGATAACAGAGCTGTAGTACCTGATGTTGTCTATCTTCTCCTTCCACATCCTTCACAGCCTCTAATGACAAGACATCTTTCAAAAGAATATTTCTGTACCTTTAGAATAATTTGAAAATTAATCATGCACTAACTTTGAATGTTTAAAGTCCTTAGAAAAGGATACAATAATTTTATGTACAATTTAGTCGTCCATATTTTCACATAACTGCAAACTATTTCAGAGAGATAAAGGTGAGAACTACATTCTGTCCATGACACCAGAGCGTCTTTGCAGCATCAGGGCCTGATAAAAAATTTGTCAGCCATTCAGCACTGAATAAGTGAACTTTAAATGGCATAAAATAAAAGACCATTAAATAACTTCATTTACTCAGGCTGAGGACTGAAGAGTACTTTGATTATCATGATACATGGAGACTTAGCAACAGGAATTTATTAGGGTAATGCTGTTTTGATATTGTGGGAAATCACTCATGCTTTAAATGCATAGAAAATTATTCACAACTTTGTGAACATCTTTGCAAAAATCATAAGAGGGACTGGATAAGGTGTGTATTATCTTACTCTACATAAGCTGAAGCAATGACAAATTTTTTTCATTTTGATCGTGTTTGGTAACAGCAATCCATCATTAGCATGTATCTTTGTTATGGACTGTTGGGGGCTCCTTTGCAGGAGTTTAAATTCCCTGGCATTCAGGTGGTTTTAGTCTTTTTTGCCCTCTGCAAAGCTCTGAGCCAAACGGATGAAAGAGACGGAGTCTTCAAGGTTGCATGCTTCGTGTTTATTGTTTCTTATCTTACAATTTTCTCAGTGTCCAGCAAGATGTTTGCCGCGGCTCGGACATCTGACGACTCCTCCCGTCCCAGGGCTGTCCTTACCTTTTATACTAATTGCTACGTATTCTTTATTTACTATTTCTTACCAATGTCTATTATTATTACTAAAAAGGTCATCTTTACTCTGACCCAATCCTCACTAACTACTTTGTGCCAACGTCACTGCAGAAATGGAGTGAGGGAACAAGAAGAAAGAAGAAGGAGACAACGCCCCAAATTCTCCATCTTGCCCCATTCACTTCAATGCCAAAAATCCCAAACCCACTGTTTTTTCACCCTGCGATATACTAAACTACTATTTTTCACACTTTTGTGGCCTGTAAACCCTCTTGCAGTGCAAGAAGCCTTTCCCATTGAATGAAATCAAAGCCAGTGTCTCTCTGAGCTCTGGGCTCTGGGCTGGGGTCCCAGACCACCCTGCCCAGGTCCCTGACCCTCCAGGGCAACCAAAGGAATGCCCTGGACTCCAACAATGGACTTATCACTTAACTCTTACTGCTCAGCTGTCTCTCTGTATGAGGTACATGGAACATATACTAACAAATTAATCTCCGTAACAAATGAGGGGTTTTTTTTCTTCTGTCATTTTCTTGGTGGGAAAAACACAAGGTTTGAGGGAGACAATCTTCAGAAATTAGTTGATCAAATCATAAAATATGAACTGAACAGGGAGAAGAGTTGAGACATTGGTTTTTTAGCAGTGGTACAGAGCTTCCACAATTTAAATTAACATGACAGATGCAGGGTGAGGAAAAGAAAAACAAGTAGAATTATTAAAAGAGTGAGATCTTTAATGATATAAGGATTTGATTTAATAATATAAAAATTAAATAGAACTCCTGAGATGCCTTGTTTTTCTAAAACTGCAAGGCATGGGAGGAAAGTGGGTTTTGGCAACAAGTTTTTGCCTCACTGTGACAGAAGCCTGTGATTCATAGAGATAACAGTGAGTACCTTTCATCTAAAAGGATGTTTAAGTACATTACAAATTGATTCACAGACTATACACAGCATTAATTATACAAAATTCTAATTTATCACAGAAATTCAGCTATCAGTGGGAGAAACAGAATGAGTAATGAGGACAGGAAATTCAAAGCACATGTTCTCTCACCTCCGTTCTCACAAACCCACCCTCAAGGTTTTCCAGGGAATCTTTCTCTTTTTCTAATGGTCATGGTGAATAATGACATTCAATAAAGGCAGGATGTTTAAGTTATGCAAAACAGAGCTCAGCAGGCCTATGAGCTGCCCTCTTTTCTGACACATTACAAGTAACAAATGACAAACTGTTTGTCACATCCCCCCAGTTTGCTTTCTGCCACCAAATAATGGATGCCTGCTATAATTGATACCATGACAGCAGCTATCCTTCCTGCTCAGGTAGAAGAGATGTACATCTGGAGGTCAGTATTTCTTTTCCAGCCCTTGTTGAATGTAGGGCTGCAGAAATACTCAATGCTATCACCTCTCTGACAAACTGCATCAATGAAGCAAAGCTATAGATTTTGACCTCCCACTGAAATGAGGATACAAAAAAAAAAAAAATCAATTGCTACTAACCAACATTTTCCACTTGGCATTTCACATCTGGGCACATACAGAAAAAAATAAAGACAATGAAAAGGTAGATTTGGTGAACGTTTTCACTTCTGCAGAAAGAGCGTGGCAGTCAGAAGTCTCCATGGGAATTACAGCATGTAAGGTCTGCCACTCTGCCACCCTTGTGGCTGGGGGAATTGCCACCTAATTGCCATCTCCAGACTTGCAGGAGGAAGGAACCCCAACACGGTCAGTTGGCACCCTTGGCAAAGGAAATCCTGATTTCTCTTTCAGAAACACTTCCATTTTAGGTAAAGCATATTCAGTCAGTAAATGGTAGAGAAACACAGTTCAGGACACTATCCATGCTTGAATGCTACAGATGCTATTCTAGCAAATTGCCAATTAGCTCAGATTGGGTAAAAAATTGTCAAGGAAGGGAATGAAAACATCCAATGCAGAGACCCAGAAAAACAGTCATTAACTTAAATATTCAATTCTAGAACACATATCAGTTTCATATTAGAAGGACTGAACTTGCATGAAAAAAAAGCTTTTGCCACAAAATTTCTACTTCATTTCAAGGTAGTGTTGCTAACTTGAATACTCCCTTCTGGTGAATTATAAAAGGTCTCAGAAGAAGACATGAAGTTAGAATATATTGACTTCTCTATTATTACTTAACTTCTACATTATTATCTCAGCAAGAATTGTCCTTTTATATTTGTATGCTACTTTTATCTATTATGTTTAATTGCCTGGTTCATTTAAATTATTAGCCTGGGAAATTCTGGGGATATTGAAGAAGAGTCCTTTAAAACAGTAACTGTTAAAACCCAAGGTTTCCTTAGCTGTCAGTTCATTAAAACCACTTCCTGCAATTATTTCATCACTTTTGCCTTTGTCTTTAAAAATATACTTTCTGGACTTACAGGTCAAGAACATTTGCTCTCAAACATGAATGAACTTAAAATCTTCTAGAGTTGTATTCTTGAGTTTTGCAAACACTACTATTTCTTTGGGAAACATGAACTGCTACATTTATCTTTTCTAGAATTGAATTGTCACTATCAATACCATTAAGTACTGATAAAATTTTATTTTCTTGCTAATATATTGCAGTAAACACGCCCATATTCCTGCATGTATTTTAGATGCCAAAACTCATTCTTCTCCTCAGCTGTTCCATAAACTCTGAGACAAATCTAAACAACATTCTTAAACTTTTCCATATAAAAAATGAGAATGACTTAAGCAGAAAGAAATGTCAAATGAAAACAACAGAGATGATGTTGTGGTGATCATTTTACCACTATTGAAGAAAAATGAATCTCTAAAAATCAGAGGGTACACTTCCGTAGTTGTCTGCTTGCTTTCATAATGTGTTGCAGAATCTGGCCTTGTCACTGGCTTTCCACACATTATCTGCTACTTTGGCTACAATGAGATTGAAAGATGAGATTAAAAAAAAATCCTTTCCTCCATGACTTATTAAATCTGCTCAGATCATTTGGCCTGATCTTCAGGTCTTCAGGCAGTGAAAATGGACATGGAACCATTGATCAGAGCTTGCTGATTTACACTGGGAAATTCTTTTTCTTCAGTCATGCTAAAGCACAGATTATCTCAGTGCCCCACTGGCTTCTCTGCCTCATCTAGACTCCAAACACTAACTAGTTCAATATCAGTGTGCAAAGGCACTTTCTTCCTTTGTTCTAGATATCTCCATAATCAAATCTATTAGTGTTGATTTAACAAAAGACATTAAAAGGAAGATCAGACATTGTTCTAAAGGAAAAGGTGAAAGATTTGTCAAGCATAGTAAGCTCAAACATGAGTCCTTGAGTAACTGGTTTATTTATTTCTGTCTAAGTTCTTCACTGTGCGTTACCTCTCTGGTCTTATCCCAATAATTTTAGACATTCTTTATTTTTCAGCTGCAAGTGCCTGTCTCAAGCTTCCGCTTCTGTGGGCTACTTCTTGGGCAATGTGTGGGGTTGTTTATTGACAGCTCTAATTTAGAATTTAAATCACTTTTGTGTAGGCCTCCTGAAGTCTATTGGTTCATGAGCTAAGGAATTAGTAACAGGCTGCTGGTGGATGATGTTAAGCTACATGTCGTCATACAGCCTAATGGGGCAGAATCTGTTCAGGGGTGTAATACAATGTAGAAATAATATCTAAATATAGATTTTAGAGGAATGGGTAAAGCCTTTTCTTTAATACCCTTAACAGTGACTTAATAAAAGCAGTGTCCCTGAGAATAAAAGGACACTTCTACTTATAAGAGAGCAAGCAGAAACTCAGAACATCTCACTAGATTGAATTAAAACCCCACAGAGGATGCTATTATGAAAGAGTTATATACCAGATGAGCTCAGTTTCTTCACAAACTGAGAGGAAAGAACAGAGGAGTGATTTTTCAATTAACTTCAGAATCAGTTTGGAAACTCTCTATGAGAGAAAAGAACCCCTCAACTGCACTGATATAACACTGAACCATACTGAAATGATAAATAAGTTATGTTGTTGTGCATTATTTGGGTTCATATACATTTTTATATTGGGTTTTGTAATGGTTTCTTCTGTACCACCCTGTTCCCCTGGAAGATGTATCACGAGATTCGTCCCTACTCCTTCTCCCCTCCCATTCTCCCACTCTGGAATGTAACCCAACTCTGTTCCACTCCCACCTTATCCCTGATTGGGTAGTGGCCTGCCCCTGCCTCTAGCCCTTTCCCCTGGATAAAAGCCAGGAGACCAGGTGGAAAAATCTCTCTTGGCTCTTGGGACGGGGACTGGACTGAGCTCTGGACCCTGCAGGGGCAGGACCACAGGAGAAAGATTGAATAAAGCCGTGATTCCCCGCAGACCAAGGGCAGACTCTTTGTTTTTGCCATTATTGAGGACCTGCTCTCTCTAAAGGAAAAGGTTCCAGCCTCTCTGAGATCTTTAAGGCCCTGAGGAAAAAATCCATCCAGCTGTGGTTTCTCTCTCGAGCTAGCTAAGGCAAAAACAGAGCCGGGGCTCTGAGAGAGAGAGAGACACACAGCAGTTACAAATAGGTGTCTGAAAATAGATGTACCTGTTAGGCCACTGAACTAGTTTTGTTGCTTGTGTAATTTCTCTGAAGTCAATAGTGCTATACAGACATGCAATTCATTCATCATATTTCACCATTGACACTTCATTTTTTGGAATGATCAGACATATTGTGCATGGTTGGCATATGGTGTAGTTGCAAACCAGAAGATCTACTCCGAAACTATTTTTGGCTATTTCTCTCTTTCCTGTCACAAAATCAGAGATCTATAACAAGTACTTCACTGAAAGGCTATGTCTACTGTTGTAGCAATTATGCTGAAGTAGCCAGGAATATTAATTCAGTACACACATTAAAAATCCTGTTTAGCATTTGTCATGACACTAGATGGTGGTGGCAGTTTATAAAAAATGGTTCTATTTATTGTCCTCAATAAGAAGACATAAGACTGGCAAATGAGCAGTGGCAATCATCTAGCACCTACTTACCACTAGAATGGTAGAATAGAATGGTAGAATAATAGAATGGGAGATTTTTCAACCCCTTTCTAACATAAAACAATAAACTATCCCAACTAATTAATTATTGAAATGTGTCAGGAAAAAAAGCTTTCCATTAATCCTTCATGTATCTTTTTAAATGTTTGTATTTAAGAAGGATAATACAAAAATTCTTCTAACATGACAATTAAAGAAGCATACTATTGCCAGCTACTCACTAGCAAAAACAGTTTCTAATAAACTAGACTGTATCATAGCACAGATCTTCTGCTTAAGTCAGGGTGTTTTAAATTTTTGGGGTTGTCTTATGAACCATAAAAGCCCATACCTGTCAGAGAGAAATTTAACTATTCTCTCTCCTTATCTCCAACTATCATGATCCCTACTCTTCCAGATTTACCTAATATTTTAATGACATCTTTTCCCTGTGCATTCCCTCTCCCCTGTCTGCTGCTTAATTTTATTTTTCCTTGAAACAGGGAGACAAAAGCACCTCTGTGCCAATTAGCAGGCCTTTTTTGGTAAGGGAATCAAGCCTAATTGAAATACACTCTGACAGCTGGGTTGCAGCCAGTAATGTCAACACTAAGAAGGGTGTGAGGTAACAGATCAGTCCCTACTGAATAGGCAGAGAGGCACTCTAATAATCACTAATAATCTAATAGTATCCCTATGCAGCATCTCATCGTAGTTCTTCATAGTTTGGTGAAGTAACTATTCTTTGCTAGCAATGGAAATGTGTGTTAGAATGTTTATCCATATTATTTATTTTAATAAAGAACCCTAGGAAATAAAGTATTCACATAGAAATAATCTTTCCACTGCTAGGAAAGGATCACTGACCAAAGTTCCTTGACTTAAAAATGTTTCCTTACAATTCTTGACTTCTGCAAATTTAGAAAGTTCTTGGAAAGGCTTTTATCCCTTATAATCTCAGAACAAACCAGGTTTAGAACCTGTCATAATATAAATCAAATAATTTGTTGAAGGAGAGGCAGTTCAAGGCTACTGTCTCAGAGCTGGAAGATGTTGTGAAGGGTAATCAGAATCTCTGTTTCTCATCAGCGTGTCTTTTTTTGCTCGTCATCATCTTGAACATGATATAATTACAGCTGAGTGCCTGATGTTTTCTTCTGCATGGGATCACCTTTCCCATTATTGACAGCAGCCTAACCAGCAACTTTCAGACAAGTTTGGACTAGTTCATTTGTATTATCCTTTGATTTTTGAAGCTGTCAGCTCTGGAAGAGCCAGAAGGCCACAAGCAAGTCAGGAAATGGGCAACTACCCTTAAAGGATTTTTTCTTTCTTTCTGTCTAACAACACTCTCAGGCATAGCATGAGCTATGTGCCAAAGCAGAAAAGCTGAAGAATTCCTCATGTTCCATTTTATCATGAAAGATATTACTATTATTTATTGAAGTATCAGTAATCTGCAAGACTAGAATGACTGATAATTTGCTAGCAAGTAGACCTCATTTCATTTACCTTATTCTCTGATAATACCAGTGCCCCTCTCATTACTACCCCCATTGCCTGAAGGCTGGTGGGAGGATTGCACCAGTCAGATGGGAGATAGTGACCTACATTTCATTGTGAATTTGATTTCTCACCAAACTTCCTCTGCCACAAGAGAAAAGAGAATTCATTCACTAAGGCAGGAAGCTTTTGCATGCGGCATTATATCATCTATAGAGAGATAATTTCATTAACACAACCAATACAAAACCAAAAAACCCTTTAAAAACATCTGAGCTCCTTTTTTTTAAAATGAAATATTATGATTGATTTAGTTTCCTAGATATACCCCTTGTCAGAGTCTTATGGCCATCTCTAGTGTTTTCCAGTAAGAAGAAAAAAATCAGAGGGTTTTATTTCTCAGAGGAACACATTTATTGGCACATTTTTTCCCCACGATATTTCATTTTCTCCAAAAATATCCAGCATATGTAATAAAGAAGAATACCAGTATAATCTTATTTAAAAGACATTATTCACTTAACAATTAACTATTAATGGAAGTGAAGATTCAAGGTTTATTTACTCTTTTCATTTCTGGTTCTGTGCAGTCATGCTAAATTTAGTAACAAGTGAGAATGGCTCAGCTTGTGCTGGGAAGCTAAGACAACTTTTAAAATGTATGCAATACATTTTTTCCTGCTCAAATACACAGGTTCAAATAATAGTGTAATGTGCTCAGTTGGGCTTTCTTTTCCTAGCAGTTAATATAACTATTGCACCTTTCTAAAGCTTCATAAAAATTTAAACCATTTTGGAGAAATATTTTCCCCAGCTCACTGGAGACCTGACTGGGAAGATGACTAGAGAAAAAACCCTGTTTGAAGATGACTCTTCCTATGATCTCCTTGACTGTTTGCCTTCACATAGCTTTAGGATATATACATACATGGGAGCACTAAAGAAATTCATCTGACAGGTTCTTACCAAATTTTTGTGAAAAAAAAGTATAAAGAGAACACAATGGTGGATGCTTTTTAATACTATGAGACACAACATTTGATGGAAAAAATAGACAGTCAAAGCATGACACAATTTAGAATGACAATGGGAGCTTTTTTCACAGGGGTAAATGGGGAAGACTGAAGACTGGATTTCTCAAATATGTCCTCCTGTGATGTCAGCAAAGGAAGAATTAAGTTTCCTCAGATAAGGTCTTCTGGAGAGAAGAAAGAAGGGATGCAATGAATGACTTTTGGAAAAGGAGGATGTGGATGGACTGACCACCTCAACTCATTTACTCTTAGCTGACAATCTGTGTGGCAAAGTGGAAGAGCTGGAAATTTAGTATTAATCATTAGGGAAGCAGTGTAAATGAGTCACATGAATGAATCTAAAGTAAAGGAGAAATATAGATATAGCCACTATTCCCTTTCCCCTCCCACATGTCCTATGAAATGAGTAGAAAAGAGAAATGAAATGAGGCAGCAAAACCGTAAGATGAAATGTAACATGGGAGGGAGATGATAGAAAAGGACTAGAAAGAAGTGATGTTTAATGAACAATGAGTAACACAAAACCAACTAAACTCCTATCACCAGATCTTCAGTGAAGAAGCCAAACAAGAAATCGCACATTCCTGAAGCGACAGTTTTTGGATGCTGTTTGTTGTTTTTTCCTTCTGTTACTGCCTACCCAGTGCTGCCACACAGCTTCTTTCCTGCCATACCTGCCTCAACACCAGTTCACACTTACAGATAATGTCTCATGCTGGCCTTAAAACCCAGCTCTGAGACAGCCCACGGAGGGTAAGACTCCTCTCACATCAGTGGCATGATGAATTGCTAAATAAAATCCCAAAGGTGCAAGAGATCAGCACATCTTACTGCAGGACCGTAGTTGTATGGCACTAATGCCATCAGGACATTTCCCACTGAATTCAGAGGGTAATGAAACAAATCCTATAAAAATGACATTTGTGAATGCACTTTTTACAGAACAGTTTGTCCCATATTGGGGAGAAACTACATCTTTGGCAGACTTACAGTAATGAAAATTTTCCATGACCTTTTACTCTGTCTCTTTACATTACAAATAAATGTTAACATCCTACTAATTTGGATCAGCCTGGTCTTCCTAGCCAATATTGTTATAATATATTTAAACTTTCTAAGATGACAGAAGCTGGGTGATTTTCTTTGTTCTGAAGAAGTCTTTTTCCAAATAATTATTCACTCTGATTCATCAGCCTACCAATGAGATAAGCATATACTGCCTGTAGCTGTTTATTTAGTTTTATTACAGGTAAAAAGGACAACAACCAGCAATAAGTGAACAAATATTTGCTGAGACTCTTACAGTTACTGCATAAGAGCTCATGATCACAACCATGAAGACATATGAACTTTAAACACATAAAGGCATGGCAGTGGAGATTATATATTAACAGAACTAAATTACCCATGAGGCTGCTAATTTCATTCAGAATATGCTAGGAAAGCTCTATGCATGTAGTCCATAAAGGTATTTGCAATATATATACAAATGTTTTTTAAAAATCCAAAGAAATTATTTGTCTTCTAAGAAAGATTTTCCCTAGAATTTTTTGTTTTCTTTAAATTTTCTGCAAAGAACTTAGGAAGAATAGTTTGACACATCTTGGAGGCTAGAAACTGCATGTAAACAGTAGTAGATTTAGAGCTAGTTTAGCTACTGGCCAAAACATTTTGCTACATTTTTGTCCTAGTTTCAATCAAAAAGCAACCTAAAGCTTTTGTCAAAACTCTCTGACATAATAAGTCACTATTATAAAAGGCTGTTCTGGTAAAATACATTGTTTTAGTAGATTTCCCCCTTTTGCCCTTGTAATTACTTACAACTCTTAATATTAGAGAGACATAATTCTTTATTCAGAATGAAAATTTCATGCTTCCACCAGCTTTAAGGTTGAGGAAGACTAATAATTTTATCTTTAATTCCCTCTTTGGAGACCTCAATCATTAATACCTTTTATCCATGCACAGATAAAAGGCCTTGTTGAATGAGGAATCACTTTTTAAAAATTTGGTTTATAGAATTTCTTCATTACACAAAATAGTTTCCAGTTTTCCTGCAACTTACCAATTATATCTACAAGAGCAGAGCAGTCTATTGTCCCTCAGTGCCTTCAAGAAGGCTAGAAAAATATCTGTATGCTTTTGAGAGGGGGGGCTTTATCTAGGTTAGCTCTGCTGCTGCTGCTGCCGCCGTCCTCTGGAATTACTGCAGCATGGATAACCCAGTTCAATAGCCCTAGATCAAAAGCATTCATATCTTCAGATTATTTTGTTCTGCTCCACATGATTGAATGCATGAAGGATAACGTAAAGACCTTGGGGAACTCTTCTATCTCCTTGGTGCTTGTGTGATACTTGCTGTAATGGTAATGGGAGTTACATGTGTGCACCCAGGTTTCTAATATGATAAACAAGGAGAAACCTAGAAGTTTTTTACTGCAGTGCATATTTGAAGTACATACACAGCAACAGGTTTTTAAAACAGTCACTACTCATTGAGAATTGTGACCGTAAAGTTCTCTACCCCTAAATAATTAGGCAGTTTGAAATCTGATTCAACAGACTTTTAAAATGAAAATTAAGTTTATTAATAATTTATTATTTATTATTTTAGAGATTTTTATCATAACAACCATACCTACCTATGAGATATATATATTATTGAGTGTTTAAAAACATATACATATGAGACAGATATTTTATAGATATATAATGTGCATAGATATAGATATATACATATATGTGTATCTGGAGAGCTACGGAGCTACATGGGGCAGGACAATTAGTTGCTATTTTCTGCATGGAGACTTTGTGCTATTTTGAAGAAAACACGCTGTCAATCTACATATATTGGAAACTTCTTTGGAGAATGGTTTCAAAATGGGTGATACCACTGAATGATACCATGTGCATGTATGCATGCATACTAGAGACAGAACATATAAAATATTGTCTGAATTGTTTTGAATGATGAGCTCTTTTCCCTAGAATGCTGGAAATTGTACTTTTATTATTCCAGCATGCCTGCTCTTCAGGCATACTGACCTTTTCTAATTATGCTCTTCCAACTTGAAGTGACTACGCTGTAAATCAGATACACACACATGCACAGGTAAAACGAGAAAACAAATGCATGCTTTCAAAATATTAAATACACTTGGTATAATTCATAAGACAGAGAAACTCTAAAGTAGAGAATACACTGTAGGGAGACTAGCTTTTATCCAAATTCTTTCATCCAGTTACCAAGGCAAGGTCAGGGTTTAAACAAGATAATGTGAGTTCTTCTGTTTCTGAGAGAATTCTTCTCTCTGAAAGATACAAGTGCTTTTAATTTAATCCCCTTTTAAGTTCTTACCATTCTGTTGGAGAATTAGAAATAGGATCACAAGGCTATTAACAACAACAACAACAGAATCAAAAATATTAATGAGATTATCTGCTAATCTAAAACATAAATTTGTGCATTTAAAAAAAAAATCAAACTGCCTTTTCACTACAAACCTTTTGCTTAAGAGATGATCTGAATCATTCAGGTGAAGACAACCTGCAGAGCAGTACCCTAAATGCACAATCTGCTAGTGCGTATTCCTTAGTGGCCACACCCGTCTGAACTTCACAATGCTGCCCTTTCACTTGTAAAACCTCACCCTTGCACTGCCCTTCTTCACCATCATATTGTAACTGCAAGGAGGTTGAGCTGACAACATGGTTGTAAACAATTAATAGTTCTTGGGAAAGGCAGAAACCTCCAGAGCTGCTGGGAGACTTAGAACTTCATTGGTTTCTCCAAAACACTCAGCAAGACAAGCTACACTTTAAAGTTTTCTTGTAGCATGCTTCTTTCCTTCATATAAGAAAGCATTCAAAGCCTAATATTTCAAAGTTTGATACAGATGAAAATATTTTCTTATTATGAGATTTAATTTTTAGTCCTGAACTATGCATCATCTGCATACAATATCATTATGTCAAACAGGGGGCAATGCACAACGATGTAAATGAAACATGGAAATTCCTTTTGCCCAGCTGATTCAGCTGATGATCAATAGACAGTTGGCATTGGCGTTTCTAACCTCTCAAACTGCAACTTGATACTTGGGGATGCTTCTGAGATCACTGCAAAGAGAACAGCTCCTAAACTTTTCCAAATCATGACTGCAATCCACAGGAGCAAAGACCTGTCCACCCCAGAAGGACTGAATGACACATTCTGTCTGAAAGTTTACCCACTGGAAAATAACATTGCCTTATTTTTTATCAAAGAAAGCAACATTTGAATGTTATTAATATGGAATTATAAGTAACACCCACCCAGCAAACACATCAGCAAACTTGACATTATTCCAGTTGGAATTCCTACACCGATTCCACTTTGAAATACAAAAAAGTATGATACATCTTTTTTGCCCCTCTAAGTCTCCATCCCCCATCCAAATTTTTTGCCATCTACCAGAATAGAAGACATTATTTCCAGCTTTGCTATTTATTTTCATTTCCTTTTCAGTTTTCCTATCTCTTTGTGTGTGTGTGTGCTATTTTTTTGTCACTGCTTATTTAACTTATCCAAATCACATCAAGTTTTTAAGAATTACAGAATGCAAAATGTAAAAAAAAGATGAATAAAGAACAACCATGAAAAAAAGCAGAGGTACAATTAACTTAATGAAAAACAAAACAGCAAAAGAGAAAAATAAGAAGATATGTAGAACTGGAAGGGGTGTTGAAAACTAAGAAAAATTAATTTGGTCTAATGAATTTATATAATTTTCTATAGAATATTCACAGTGTTGGAGAAAAATATAAGTAAGAATTTCCATTTTTTTCCCCTTTAAATAGGAAAAAAAAATTGAAAAATAGGATTTTAAAAGTATGCCCCATTATCTTTAGAACTAATATCATTTGCAAGAGAATAGTTACAATTTACTACCACTATGGCTTACAGAGTTTCTGCAGTTTAGGATGATTACCTGCAGTGTTAACCACCAGCCTCTGCAAAATACTGAAAGACATGTGATAACACAAATAGAGCCTCACCAATCCTCCCTTTCTCACAGCCTTTTCTTTCCCAAGAAAACATATTGGAGATGATGCAACCTTTCTGAAATCAAGGTACTAAGAATGAGGAGAATGATTTCCCTGCCTGTGTAGGGCTACAAAAAATAAACTTTGACCTACCCGATCGGCCTTGGTTGCTGTTCAGTGCTGAACAGTTTGTCATTCAAGAGTTCACACTGAGCACCACACATTAATCCTGACTTTTAAGTTTTGATTGTCAGAACTAAAAAATTTGTTAAAATGGATGGAAACCTGTAATTTCTTGCAGTGCTTTTGCCTTACCTGCCACATCTGCAGGCAGCACCTCATCTGCAAATTAAGCCTTTCACTCAAAAAAACCCAAGACATATTTATAGACTTATTCAGTTTTACTGATAGTGAAACATGACTTTAAAGAGTTAAGATTCTAGCTAAGGGTTAGAAGTAATTTATATTGATCAAGATGTAAGTTTGATTAGTAAATGGTAGGTTAATGATTATTAGATGCCCAAGCTAGAGCTGTTATATTATGAGCTTGTTTATAGAAAAAGTGGAGTAAGTGAACCATCAAAAGAACAGATTGAAACCACTAAGAACAATGGCCAGCACCTGGACTTGGTATCAATCAATCACAAAGCAGGGGACCTTGGATCATGCCAGAGGGTCCCAGAGACCTGATGAAGACTCTCCTGACTTCATCCTTTGAGACCACTGACCCAATTCGAGACCACCGACCCAATTCAAGAGAAGAACTGCGCACACGTGAAGGACTGATAGCCTCATTTTAATACAGAGCGGGGATGGGAGGTGCTGGGGTTATGCATATGTATTGTATGTAAGATCTTGGAAAATAAATAGAGAGCAAAGAGCCTTGTTCGGGGCGGCCACGCCTTTTGGAGATGACTCCAGAGCTGCCCGCCAGTGAATAAACATACCACTTTCTAACTTTAGTTAGTTAGAGGGTCTTTGTCCGTGACTATATCAGTTTTCAATGACTCAACAGTTTCACTAAAATGATTTCTTTGCATTGTCATAGAAGTAAATGTAGATTTGTCTCTACTAGATGCATATCCCCCATCACATTGTGTCAGATTCTTTATGATTATATAAATGCCATGGGGCTTTTTTTAAGAGACAGATTAGTAAGAAATTACCCATGTTTAGTAGATAAAGCCAGATCCAAACTAGTGAATGTGTTACCCGTGACATCATATCAACAAGCCTGTATTTTGATTTTTTGTGTTTTCGGTGTTACAGCTTTAAGGAGATATCCTATGCATAATGCATGCATATTTGAAGCTATCTCAGTATGTGTCAAGATCAAATAATAGCCTACCTAAAAAGGAGGGAAACCAAGTCATGAACATGCACAAAACCCGTGCTGGGGCTTATAACCAAACCAAGATCACTGTAGACAGTGACTGGTCTAACTCCTATTCCAGATGTCTGGGGCAGAACTCTGTTTAGCCTGCTTTCATACTCAATACAAAACAAGCCTTATTGTACCCTTACTCCCTCCTTCTAGAAATTTGGATATTAGGGAGGTAATTCAAAGTAAAAAAGATATGGGTCAAATATTCGCCATTTTACAAGGGGACTCCAAACCAGATTTCCCAGAAATTAGTGTTGTCTAAAAAGCCTGAGGTCATTCTAGGACTTCCAGCATTCTCCTTCTACCCTATTGAAGCCAGTTCAGTGTACAGAAGTTCAGACTTTTGAGGGAAGAGATAAAGAACAAAAGTGACTGTGACTCTGCAATTTAGTGACTGCTTTAGGCACAGAAGGAAGCAAGTCCTGTCTTCTGTTCCCTGATTTTTATCTAGCAAATATTTAATTATACCAGTATTTGGTATTTTTTACTTAGCTACCAACAATTAGCTACCAACAATTAATTATTTTAGAAAATTATAACCAAACATATTTTAAAAGTACTCATTTTCATTTACAAGCCAAAACCATCTCCCACTGAGTAAAATGAGATGAGTACCTCATCTCATTTTATGCTGAAGTTCCTAAACAGAATTTCATTCCTTGTTTTAATTTCAGAGAATTAAGAATTGATTTTACTCTTGTTCATGGTTATTAATAAACATATACCACTCAGCATATATATAACTCACCAAATTTGACATATCGTTTATGACAGAGGCCTTATTTTGTCAACTATTTTATGATCTTGCATTTCAGAGGGCATTTGGTGGGCAACAATCACACTTCGGCTAAGGAAGCAGAAGAAAAGACTTTTATGGTGACATGGTCCCTTCCTGCTCACCAAATGTTTACAGATGCCACCTCCTAAGTCATGGCATTTTGAGATGCAGTGCAGAAAAATCCAAACAGCTTCCGGAAGCTTACAAGTTGACCACGGTTATGGCTACTATGTGATGATGGCACACTCTTTCCAATACCTGGCTCATTCCAAAATCTGGCTCATTTACAGATAGTTCTTCATGATAGGTACCATTCATATGTCCTTATTTGCTTCTCTGGTTTCCAAGAAGGTTATGTGATCAAGACAGAAATCAGATGCTCATGAGAATGCTCTTTATAGAGGCTGAAAATATGGAAGTGCTTGGGTAAAATGTCTAATGTTAAAGATGAGTGCACCTTGGCATATTTGTGGTTGTGGTCAGAAAAAAAATGTGTGTTGGGAAGCTGCCTTGCTCCAAAGGAAGAAGCTTTCAGCAGAGAGCTTTGACCCTCTCCAAAGATCATTTTCTCCCAGCCTACTCCCCAGGCTGAATCAAACAAGCAGTTAGACAAGGCCGTGTTTATCCAGGTAAAATACTGTTGTTCCTCTCTTACGTGCCACCCTCTTTGGTACTACCTCTGTCACAGGTATTCCACCTCTACCATTCTAGCAAGAGAAACATAATCAAAAGGAAAAGGTTAAAACTGAAGTACGTGGGAGTTAAGCTTGAATGAGTGTTACAAGATTCGACAGATGCACTTTTGTTGTATTTAATGTCATTATGTGATATGGCAAGTCATAGAAAGAAAAGAAATTAAAGAATCAGGAACATTTTGCTCATTTATGCTACTCCGCTGAAGGAAAGTTTTTTCCTGGATCTTTGCTTCTGTGAACATATTACATCTATCCTGGACTACAATCCAAATGCTTAGAGAAATAACTAATATGACAAGTTAGGAGAATTGCCTTTTTCATTGTGTAAACAACCTTCAAGCACTGTGTTGTAGAACATACACACAAATGCTCTAAAACACCAGAGTACCATTTAATAGACTTAATATTGTTTGTCATTGATGGAGCCAAGCCAAATGTAAACAGATTAGTTCTCTGAAAATCTCTCAGGAGTTAGGTTTGTCCTCAAAAAGAAGGATACCATGAGTGCTATAAGCCCTTATAGGAAGAAAGGACAAAATGAAAAACAAAATATAGTTGCATTCTGGACAGCTCTAGTGGTCTGGAATTTCAGTCAGGGAGGTCTCAGGCAGAGTACAATGTCACACTGACTAACAGCAATTACTGTTAACTATCAGAAAAGTAATCTAGAACCACAGATTTAAACTCGACAGCTATTCAAAACAAAAATGTAGCTGTCCATGCTCACTGAAATCTGAAAGCTTCCAGATGACATACTCATGGTCATATTAATAAGACTCAAGATGACAACGTATAAGCAGACAGGACTCGTTCAGTCCCTTCTACATTCCTCATTAATTTGCTGTGCTGCAGTAGTGCACTCACTGCTGGATGGTAGCTGTCATGTTCCTACATCCTGAGATCTCAGTCCTATCCAGGAAGAAACTTACACTTGAACTTGACCCTTTTCTTTTCTCATCAAAGTAGAAATTAACGCAGTCCCATGTCTTGTGAAGCAATTTATCTAAGGCATGTTCAGTTTGAGCAAGTGACTATAGGTTACTTTGTCCACAGGGACCTTTGGCTCCCTTCTTTCAGTGAGACAAGCAAATAGATACCCAAACATTTCAACAGATCCCCATATACACAGAGCAGATGTGGATACAACCTAGAACAGAAGCGCTATGAGCCCAAGGAATACGGGTGTTTTTCACATGGCTACCAAGGAAACATCACCCCACACAAGGAAATAGAAAAACATCATCCACACCAAGGAAATAGAAAAACATATGGTCATGGAATTCACTAAGCATGAAAAAAAGGAAATAAAAGACGGTTAAGGAAGAAATTGTATTTAAAAAGGCCATCACTGAACAAAACTTATACATATTTGTATGAAATATACTTTACAGACATTTAGCACAAGTACTGTAATATTTCATGACTATCACTGTAGAAATAATCAGTGCTAGATTGTCTGTAAACTGAAATTTAGGTCATTAAAAGGACAAGATGTAATGAGCAGTCAAGAGTCATTCTATTGCAGCATTAACAACCTATTTCTAAAACAGAGCTAAGTCACTTTTTGATTATTATACCTTTGCCTATTTTATACCATTCATTCTGCTTTCGAGCACAAGATCTATTTAACCATTACAAGTACTTACATAAATAGACTACATTACTGCCTTTACAGTGGGTGTACATTCCTACATTCAGATTAATAAAGTTGAGCAAGAAATTGTCTCTATTTCTTTTTCAGCCAAAACTTTCCTGAACACACGCAAGCAGTTTAGTAAGTATGATATTTCATGAGATTAAAGAGCTAGAGATAATCCAAGAAACTGCAAAAAAAGATAACAAGATTAAGTTATAGTTAGCCCAGTGGACTGAAGTAAATTTAGCTCACTCTGTGGGGCTAAAATGCATGTAAAAGCTTTTACTTTCACTAAACTTTATTCCTGAAAGCTCCTTTACATTAATATCACAGTATGTCACAAACTGAAAATATGTTAATAAAAATAAATACATCTAGGATGGAAAAAATGGATTTAAAACATAAATTACTTATTGATTGATCTATGGATTTGGGAATCAGAGTAGCATTTTCTAATACTCAGACTTGGAATAATCTTTCATGCCTTGTTTACTGGGTTATTGCATTAAATACTTTAATTCTTCTTTTGTTTGGTAGCAGTTCATCAGAAACAATAATGCCACACAGAAACAGAAAACTTTGCAACCAGGAAGTCAAAAGAAAATACTTAAATTTCCACGCAATACACTATCTTGACACATATATATGAAAACATACATAAATATAAGATATATTTTCATGTAATAAATATGAATTGTTAGTTATGTCTTAATATAGGAAAGGCAAACTCTTGGCATATCCATCAAGATCAGGATGCATGCTACTTTCAGAAGCGCCTTGTTTTCTCCACATTAGTTACAGTTTTGTTCTATCCCACTCCCTTCCTGCCTCCTTGGTTCCTACTGATTTTGCTTTACTTCATAAAGCTTAAAGTGCTCAGACAGCAGATGGCAGTCCTCTTTTAAGACAGAATTCCTACTGATTAACCAATTGTCAGAGACTGAAATGGTTCATACTTTAAAGATTGCTATGAAGGATTTTTGCCCATTATAGCAAAAACTATATAAGAAGCTACAACCACCAAAGCCCGCCCCTCCCTGAAGATGCCTTTGGACTGTGAGTTAATCTGATCAGATAAGCTAAAGGACACACTATTGTTCAATCATCTCAGGTCTAGGGAGAACTAAACAAGACTGAAGGAGAAGAATGCATCCACAAGAAAGCCAAATCCAGCAGAAAATCATCCCTGGCTGGGTTTGGGATGGGGGAGGCCATAGCCCACAGAGGCAAGGTTTGCACAGAATTCCCCCCAGCCCCCCAACAAAGCAGAGAGGAGGAGAGTTTTGGGTGTGTGGTGGAACCTCTGGTCAGAGGCAATGAATCCATCAAAGATCCACCTGAGGGAAGAACCTGGGCATTCCCACCTGGCCTGAACATACATTAATCCATTGGATTATATGTTTTTCAAGGGGACCCTCACCACCAAGAAGACCAGATGGAGAGGATCATCAGGACACTTTTGGGATACACAGAGTGGTGATATTTTCATTTATCTGTCTCTGTCACCATCTTTCTGTTCCCCTCCACCTCTTTTCTCTTTCTTTCTTTCTTTCTTTCTCTCTCTCTCTCTCTCTCTGTGTCTCTTACATTTACTGTTAAATAAAATCCTTACTACTGAATTTGGCATATGGTCTCATTTGCACCTTAATTTGGTCAGAGGTATTTCTCATAATTTTAAGGACCATAACATCAATCTATGTATCTAGTATGACAACTCACATAACTGCTCACTGATCAGAAAAGTCACATGCATGTAATAAAAGAAGGAATCGCAAACACATTGAAAACAAAGAAACTGTATCATTTGCTCTATAATCATTATCAGAAGGCACTATTAAGAGGCAATAAAAATTTACCCAGTTTTAATAAGGAATTTTTAGGGTTTTTTTTTTAAAGAGGCAACAGATAACAACAGAAATGCCCATAAATACATTTATGCACATTCTACAGAAATTTTCAAGGCTATGCATCTTGCAAAGCTTTGTAACTACAATTGAAAAGCAGAAGATTGGTTATAGGATCATCATTAAAATTAAACATTCTAATCAAGTAATAAGTTGCCAAACACAGAAACATCTGGTGGGTCACAACTACAACTATAAAATAATTTTGTAAAATTCAATCTCTATAATTTAACTTATAACAGAGAAAATGAAAGGAAGACTTGGACATAGGTTCTGCCACCAATGTTTGATGCCTCTCTTTCCAAGGATATTTCCTCATGTAGACTTGACAGAGTGAACGCCTGGGGTGGGATTTCTCAGTCCTGCCAGGGCCTTGCTCCCAGCATGGATTCAGATGCCCTTCTGGCAGCTTAGTTATGCCAAGGAGAAAGAGGACAAGGTGTCCTTTCTGTGCTGTGGCATCACTAAAAATTCAAGTTGTGTCTTCAAATTGGCCACAATGTTTAAGTGCACAAGCACTGGCAGACCTGCCCAGGGTAAATAACACATACCTGACCATACCACCATGGGTATGGTCAGGTATATGGTTATCTACACATTTGAGGGGAGGAGTCTAAGTCCCTACTTGTGAAGAGATACCTCACAGTCCTGCTGTAGCCACTAAACATGCATGGACAGCTGGTAGCTAAGCATTTGGCTGGAACATGCTGCACAGCAAGCCAAGGGAGCAGCTGACAAAAATGAAACACACTGCGTGAATACAGGTGCCATGACCAAAATATGCTCCAATAGCTACCAAAGCTAAAAGAAATCTCAACAAAAGCCACAATCCTTCAACTCACTAGTTCTTCAGTTCTAGTTAGTTAAAGTATTTTATAGATAGGCAGATAGATGAAAACATATTGCTTGGTAATATTTATATGAATAATGTATTTAAATTTATATAAATAACAAATATAAGAGATAAATAGTTATTACTTTTACCATGCAATAGTAATGATAAAGGTAGACTGTTTTCCAAGAGAAGGAAAAGCACACAAATTTGAGATGGCAAATAGAAATTTTAGAGTGAATTCTTGCAATTTATTTTCATAACTACAGCTCTCAAGTACTGCTAATAAAATTGCCAGTTATTCACAGTCTTATTACAAAGTAGTTAACAAAGACTTGGGAAACGCATATACTATGCGTAAATTGCCTTTACTAAAAGCAATTGAGTAGGCAAATGAATTTTGTCCATTACCACCTATGAGTACAGGGACATCTGGTGGACAATATTGGTACTTGATGTATTTTCACTAGACATTTTTCCTCCAAAACTCTACAGAGTACAAATTCAACCTATTCAATACCTACACTTCAAAAAAATCTTTTATGTTGATAAGTGACCTTTACATGTACATCCTACAAAAAAATAATCTTAAATTAATATTTAGTTTAGCTGAGATAACTTTTTTATTGTCTTTGAGCAAACACCAATTTCACTTTGGTTAGTCACAATTCATGTGGCAAACATTACCTCTTTCAAAGTGAAAATACATTTTTCTGTAAAATTTTGTCAAGATTAGCAAAATTTAATCTTGGACTTCAAAGTATATTTTGGTCATGAGTTTAAATAGGATTTTTCAGAAATCAGTTATACCATAATTTAATTCCAGGTCTGTAAGTACTTGGGTGTAAATGCTTCACAATAATCCCTACAGCAACTGGAATCTAGAAGTCTATACAACCCAAAACAGTTGCAGTCTATACAACTGCAAAAACAAAGCAACTCTATACCAAAAGCAGGAATGCTCTATAGCTATTTTATGCCAGTTTAAGACAAGGAAATCAGAAATTAGGTGCACTTACAGTGAATCAATGCAGTTAAGATAAATTAAAAAACAAAACAAAACAAAACAACCTCAACTAAAAAACCACAAACAAACAAACAAGAAAACAAAAACATCACCAGACCAAAAAAACTAATTAAAATCAGAGTTGAGAACACCTACCATATTATCTTAGTATATGGTGAGAACATGGACATTACAGTTCAAGAAAATTTCCAATATCCACAGCAATGTCAAAGATCTGATAAGAGAACACCTCAGCAAAAAGAAGCATCCATGGTAAAGGGGAAGATTATCAAGGGAACCATTTTGGTTTAGGATAAATTTCAGAGGAAATAAGTTGAAAGGGTGTTATTTTTAACCAAGAGTTTTAATAGAATTAATTTAAATAGTTGTTTTTAATTGGCTTGTGACATGTATTGTTGGAAGAAGAGAGAGAAGTGTGGTCTTACAAAATATGTAAAAATGGAGAGGAAAAAGAAAACAGTAAAGTGGTTTGAGACTACAAGACTAAAGGAAGGGCTGAAAGACAGAAGTAGAAGGTGATTAAAAAGGAATGGCATGCCGAGACCCTGGTAATAGCCTGAGGAATGGGGCCACACTTATGGAAGGCAAAAGAGTAGACCATGACAAGAATGAGAATGTGCAAGAAAAAGGGATGAGTTCACAGGCAGAAGTGTGCAGAAGACCAATAAAGCACTCCAAGGAGGAAAGAAGAGCTAAACTTCCAATGGCTATATGGGGGCATGGCCAAAGAAGGTGTGCTATTTCAAGCATTTTTCCAAGTTTGAATCTATTATGAAAGATTCCATGTAAGATTAGATATTTATCCTATCATAGCCTGAAACCCAAACACATTAAAAAAAACAGTAAAAGTGTTGGCTGAGGAAAGGATATGACTTGTACACAGCAGTGATAGAATAGATGAAGGAACGGAATCACTGCGGACTAGTTGAATAGATGGTGAGACAAATGTTTTAAGTAGGCGCTACAGACTAGATAGTGTGGGGACAAGAACTCCAGCAACCTTATTACAGGAATGAAAGACAAGGGTTAAAAGGGGTAGAGAATACTGCATGGGAAGCATCAAATGGCTGACAAAACCAGAAAAGAATGAAATAAAAAAGAATGTATGAAAAATGCAGCACTGTTCTGAACCATTGCTTTTGAATACATTACACGCCTGATTAACTGGAGAAAAATACAAGTTTTATGCTGGGTAACACAAAGTAGTTTCAAGCAGTAAGGACTCTTATTCTCATAAGTTTTACATCAATTCACATCAGTAGTATTAAATTGTAAGTCCCAGTACAAAATATCATTACGGAAAAAATAAACAATGCAGAAGTAATGTAATGCAAGTTTGGCTGAAATGATTGTCTAGTTAACAATGATTTTAACTAAATGACTCCTGAATATATATTCAACTTTTAAAAGACAGAGAATAACAGAGTGTACAAAATGCAAAACATTAAAGTTTTATTAATTCCTTTCTGTTTATGCAATTTTCTGGTACTGCCTCTGAAAAACAACTTCTGCCTTTCCACTTCACCCGAGAAAGCACATGGACTGCATATGGTTTTGCCTCCTTGTACAAAAGCACGTCTGAATTTTTACTTTATAGTGTTTTCTTTTTTTTTTTTTTTTCTCTAGCAAGGGTGCAGAAACTCCTTACTATCTCTATCTTGCATGAACAACTCAGTATAAACTTATCAGGATAATCTGTATTGAGACTCATGCTGATACACTGCCTCCTGATTTTGCACCCCCTGTTAGCAAAAGAACAGCTAAGAATAGCTTCTTTCTCCTGTTCCCTAAAAATCTTGTCAGATTTTTAGTTTTATTCTGATGAGAAATAATATATTGCTGATCATCTCACTAAGGGACAACATACTGAAGATATTAAGAAGACTGATTTACTTCAGAATAAGCAACAGATACATGGTGGAGCTTTATATTGCATGTGGACCCCAGCTCAGGTCCCAAATCTGTATATGCTTCAGGATGAAGAGTCATTGATTTGTCCTCATATGCCACATGACAAATTGAATGACTAGACTTCCAAACAAACCTTTTTCCAACAACATTACAGATTCCACTCAGCTGAACTAATTAAATAAAATCTAATCTGGAAAGAAGAGCAAAACATTTCAGTGTCTAAAAGAGATCTGGCCTTGCAACTCTCATATATTGACGGCAAAGCCGATCTCAAATGCATTGAAAATACCCCTTCCATAAGCTTATCTCACCTCTATCCTACAATGTAAATAAGACACGAAATAACCTGACTTGGATGATTAAACGAATTTCCCCATGATTCTTGGTTCCTACCAGGATGTGACAAAAGAGGTGCTGGAACCTGAGTGCCCATTGTAGCCTTGAGCTTTGGGATTTTCATGATTCATGACTTTTATTTCCTCCTCACCTCCCAGCTAAAGGATTTAAATAGTTTCATTTCATCCCAGTGATTTTTTTTTTTTTTTTTTTTTTTACTTCAAAATTCTCTAAAAAGGGAATTAATTTCCAACCTCTGCATTGAGTTTTTGACTCAGAAGACTTCATTCATTTCAGTGGTTGTTGATCAGCAGCCCATACAGCTCAATTGCTACAAGGAATATGTGATCCAATCCATTACTAATGAGCTGTTAGAGAGCTGTTTCACAGTTGATGTGATATGAAAATGAAGGTGTTTTTGCATTGCATCACCCTCAAAGTAATTTTGAAAGAAACCCACAATTAAAGAAAAGGGCAAGAAAAAGAAAGCCAATGGTAGAGGCAGAGTCAGTCAGCCTCTAGGGAGAATAAGATTTAGGAAAGCAAAGATGTAGTGTCTATGTTAAAGTAGACAAGCCAAGAGAATAAATTGCTACCTATTGGAGCCAAAGATTATAGTAAATTCCTTTCTATTACAGCTGAAGAAACTACAATAGTAGTAACATGGCCAAAAGATCAATAGCAAAAGACCATTGGATGGTGAGGGTTATAACAACATTATGACAAAGAAAAGCTAGCAGCATTTGCCAAACTTTGCTTGACAAAGGCTAGGATCGCTGGGACTGGCAACACATAAGACATTAATGAGGTCACATAGATTGAACAGTCCTTTTAAGCATCAGATATGTCTTTCTGAAGCATTTAACTTCTTCGGTGATTGATCAGAAAACATGAATATGCAGTGTGCCAAAAGCACTGGACTTTTTGTTTAAAGTCTCTTTTAATGAAAAGAATTTTTAGGGCTGTGCTCATAACAGAGGACTGGCAACCAGCAGCCCATGAGTCAAACAGGACATGCAAGGAAATTCTGACCACCCCCTGGAACATCCTGCAGCTTTATGCTAAGCCTGTTTTACAACCCACTGAAAGATAATGGTAGAAAGCAAAAGAGAATTTGATGTGGGCAAAGAGAAAGCATTGGGAAACATTGAACAAACTTGGCTGGCCAGCCAAATAAACTGGTAGTATAGCAGAAGAAGAAAGGTCAATTTACATGAGAACAAGAGAAAGGGCTTGACTGTGGCAACGACAGTCCGGAACATTCACATCTGGTCTAGAAGTACACTCCCTGGTCTGGAAATACAGTCAGTGTCCAAGTCGTCCTTGTTCATCAGTTTAATGGCAGATGAATATGGAGACACCAAGGCTGCTCTTAGGCATTAGTAGCTCAGAGTTAGAGGGATACCATAACTCAGTAATGATACTGATGCTCCTCAAGCTCTGCAATATATTTCCCAGCACTGGAACTCTAAGGGATTTTTTGTTAGAGATGGCCAACTCTCTGCATTTATGCTATGCCTTATACAGCAAGCCCTGCAAGATGTGAGCTAACTCAGTGCCCAGTACATCCACTTCATGTGCCTTACTCTCTACACCCGCATGAAAGGGAGGCTGTAGCCAGGTGGGGGTCGATCTCTTCTCCAAGGCAACAAGCAACAGGACAAGGGGACACAGTCTTAAGCTGCACCACGGCAAGTTCAGGCCGGACATTAGGAAAAAGTTCTTCACAGAAAGGATGACTGGACATTGGAATGTGGTCTCCAGGGAAGTGATGGACTTACTGTCCCTAGAGGTGTTTAAGACTGGATGCGGCAACCATGGTCTGGTTGAAAGGTCGTGTTATGTCATAGGCTGGACTTGATGACCTCAGAGGTCTTTTGTAATCTACTCAATTCTGTGATTCTGTGATGGTCTTAATATGTTCATCATAGTTTTACATTACATGATAAGGGTTTTTGCATTATCTACAACATTCTTTAGTCCCTTATTTTGAACAATGAAAAACTGAATATAAAAACATCCTATTCATAACAACTGAACAGAAATAAATATGGCACTTGAAAATAAACTGCCTATCTCTACTTTTCCTTAGCATATTTACCACCACAACAAAGATGTACTATTCAAACTAAATAATATTATTGTCAGACTGAATCTTGTATTTTTTTAGAAACAATAGTGTAAATCCATTTTTTGGTTAAAATTTTTCCTTAAGTATTTTATTAAGGCAAACCTGATCTTTTTGCCATAGGCATATATCTTTGGCAGAATAAGCTTACAGCTGAAGTCCCCCATTAATTTCAGCATTTATAAAATGCTCTCATTTTATAAGATTGATGCAAAACATTTATTTTGGCCATATTAGTAATGAAATTAGATCACTATTAAAGATCACAAAATGAGAGTTTAAATTATTTTGTTTAAATACAAGGGAAAAAAAAACCCACAAAAAGGTATTTTCTTCAGTGTTCCCTTGTTTCTACTGACATGGAGGACTGGGCATAGAATGAACTGCCTAAAAAGGTCCTCAGAATCTCTGCCTTTAAAAGGGGAAACAGGCTCACTGACAGTTACTGTAAGGAATAGGTCACCCTACTTTTCTAATTGTACTCTACAGTCATTTGAAGCATTTGGAATTGTCTGGGCAATTCAACAGTTAATTCTATAAACAAAATAGTATTCCATCATGCTTGCTGAACAAGTTAAAGTAGAAAACAACTTTCATTAACCAGAAGAAGAGAGTAATTAAAATAGAAAAAAACTCAAATATGACTAAAGTAACACTGTTCTGCAAGTATTTTTAATGGCTCAGGCCCTCAGCGTTCTAAAATTAATTAATGTCTTAATGAAAGTTGCCTGTTATCTGAGTAGCAAATCTAATTTTTCTAATATTCAGCTACCCTGGATTTCAATTAAGACTCAAAGAGCCAAGAACTGATGAAGAGGACATCATAAATGATTTATGGATGTCCTACTTTTGTGTATGGTGCATTAATTATTCTACTTAATGCATCCATACGATTTTCTAATTCACTCATTACCAAAAGACTCACATTACAGTTATTTCATTAAAGTTTGTATCCATCTTCAGGCAGATTCTTACAAAGTATATTTAAAAATTAAAGACACAATCAGATTTTTTATTTAGTCTATGGATTTCAAATCATATATCTATCTATTAAATTATTGCCCTATTACCTGTTTCTAAGAGTCAGTTGCTGTTGTTTGGGGGTTTTTTAATTAATATATTGATCAGCATTCTAGACATTTCTTGCTGTTTCATTATTTATGTGATCTTTTACACATGCAGTTTATCTTTTCCCCTTTGCCCAACTCCAGTCATTTGTGCCCAACCACAAATGTATACAGCATGCAAGAGGGGTGTTTCTACAGCTATTAGCCACCTTCCCTTTTCCCACCACAGCTCTCCTTTAACAGGGATTCTACCAGGGTCAGTCTAGATACCCTTAAAATAAGCACATGTTGGAGTAGCCAAAGGACAAAGGGGAGAGGTCTTTAACTAACATAGCTACAGTTTAAACAGAAAAGAGGGAAAGAAAGGGAGAACTTTTAATTTTCAAGGTAATTTCTATTGCCTGCACACAGCTTTATTGTAGCTAATTAGGCAGAACCACAAGATCCTGTAACACCATTTCAGAGAAAGTCTGTGAGAAAGGTTTTGGGGACGATGTCTGTTTATTTTTCATCAGCTTAAAACAAGGAATATAATTTCTGCACTCTTTTAGCTTTACTTTGCCTAAATAATACTAAGGCTCTAAGAGTGCAGTAATTAAGGTCATTCTTCCACTCACCCAAACATTTATGTTTTAAAGACCTGACAGCTCAGAAGACTGCACCCCTGTAAGACTATATGTTACAGTACCTGAAAATAAACTATTATAGCATGAAATTAATTTTCTACTTGAAATTGAAATATCATATATATTTTTAAAGGCTAGCCTCCAGAGCTGTATTCCTAATTAGACAACATACCATGTGTTGCACGAAGAAAGCATTTCAGCAACAATTTGGCTAAACAAAGCAGAAAGCTGTAAGTGTTGCCAGAACACCACAGGACCATAAAAGAAGTGACCCTTACTTTCCTGTGTATTCAAAAAGAAAACAAGATTACTGGTATGATTAGTACCAGCAAAAAGATAGCCTCTTCTTCTGAAAGTACCAACAGAAAAATGGGCAAAAAATTAAATTCAATTAAACAGTGACATTGTATAAATTTAGTTTAGCATACTTTAAATGTAAACAGTTTCATTTACATTGTCATTGATTTCTATTCTACAGTTTTTTAACAATTACTAATCCCAAGGAAAATATGTGATCTCAGCCAAAACTGTACAAAGCAGACGTTCCACTATTATTCTCCAACAGCTAAAAAAAGTTAAAACGTAAATCTGGTACAACTCAAGTTTAAATAAACATTGATGTAACATGCAGTCAACCACCTTTATGTACTATTAAACACTATTATATTAGCAGTCTTGATATATACTCCCAGCGCTCTTCATGATGCATCTATCCTATATTCAGTACTTCTAGTATCCACTAGAAGTACTTTCCACCAGTTTATTGTGGTGCAGAGACCAGCAAGAATTAGCTCCAATACAAATTGTCAGTCATGGCTGACCTTCAAGGGAAGGACGGTGAAGCACCACTTAAATGCTTTTAACAACAAGAAAAAAGGCAGACAAAGAATTTGTACTTCTCTGCTTACTTCCCTGAACCATTTCCCTTTCCATGAACCAGTATGATATTGAGGGTGACTGAAAAAAACATCATTCACCTGAGAGCTATGCTATCACATTCAAACCCCAGTATCATCTGAGCATGTGCATTTAATTTCAGAATCCAGTATTTATTCATTGCAAAAGAGATGCCAAAGGGCAGTAATGTTAGACATAGGAAGCATTTAAAAAAGTAAATTCAGATGATCATTTTCTGTCTCAAGACATTGTTTAGCTGATTCAAATATTGTTTGGCTTATTCAAAAATCTTAAACTGTGTTTCAGAATATCATCTTTTTATGTCATGATGATAAAAAAAATAATGGTTTTGGTTTGATTTTTTTTAATTTTTTCAAAATCAGTTTTTAGAAGGCTTAATATTTAAGGGGTTACACACAACCTTAATAGATGGTTATGAACCATCTATTAAGGGACTTTACAGAAGCTGTCACTTTTCCTAACAACAAAGTCAGAAATGAAGAACCAGAAGGATTATTCCAGAGGCTGAACTGCCAGATCCAACAGAACATTGACTGATAAGAAAACACATGCTGTCTTGCTGTCTTTTATCTGAGTGGCCTTTATCTGCCTTTTAAATATTACTGTAGGGGACTTGGGTTTTTACAAACATAGTTCTCTGAGGGTGCTAAAAGAATTTTTAAGAAGTGCTTCTGGATTATTTATCCCTGAACATTATCAACATAATGCATATATTTATTGTGGGAAGTAGTCACTGATTTTCTATTGGTGGGTCTCATGATCCCAATAGGGCCATCTAGCTTGTTTATGATTCTGAACATAAAGCATATGTGATTCTAGTGATGGCACCTCTAACTCTGCATGCCAGGGAACTTTCCCTTTCCTTAGTCAAATTTAGGTAGTAATAGGTTTCCACTCACTTTTAAGAGGAAAAGATATAGAGGAAGAACAACTTCCTGAACTTCTGAAATACAAGCCTGCCTGTACTATTCTAGGTAATGAAGTCACTGCAATTCCAACCAATGAGGAGTCCTCTGAACCTAAATGCCAAAATGCACCCAAAGTGCAGTTTGGACATTATCATTAAAAAGCCAAAAAATTTCCACAATTGTTTAAATCTCTGTGCCTTTTCTTCTGGAATTCAGTACAGCATGGCACAGAAATAATATAGAAGCCTTTTTTCAATCAGAGGAATAAATGGGGCCATGTAAGAAACAAAGAGAAGGAGGGGGGGAGGGTCTTGGGGGATTTGTTGTTTGTTTAGGGGAGAGGGATTCCCTCTTTTGGATACCAAATCAAAACACATATAAGACATTGGTACTGAATCAGCCCAAGAACAACACTTCTCTGAATTTTCAGTTAGCTGAAACAATGTGATTTGGGTCAAACAAATAATTTCATCTGCAAGTATGAGAAAAGTGGTGCTCTCTACCCCTTAGCTCAGCAACTAGATCACATGAAATTAGAAAAAGCTAAAATTCAGCTTAAGCAACAGTGAAAATCTTTGATGTGACTGCAACTGTATGTGAATTTAATTTTGTGGAAATGCTTAAAAAATTAAAATTATCAATTAATAAGGATTTTTTCCTAGAGGACAAAACTCACATATTTGAAGAATGGAAGTACATAAGCAGATTCTGTTCTGCTACACATAAGTATTTAATTTATAGCTGGGATTGGCCAGTAACATGAATACACAGTTGAAAGAAATATGGAACAGCTGACACCTCCTCTAGAGATAAACTGCACTAGGCTAACTGTCAATGAAACTTCAGCCTTTAGCTTAAAAACATAACATGCCTGCTCCTAAAATCCTGTTTTCATTTAAATGGTGCAGCATATGAAGAAAATTAAATGACTTCAAGAAATATTTTCCATTCACAAAAGATGCAGGAAAAGGAACACTGACTGAAGAGGATATGGACAATTTGGGAAAGATATGACCAGCTTTTATGCAAGCATAACATCCCACCGAATGTTCCAAAAGCACCCCCAAAGTTGCCAGCAGTAAGATCATCAATCAAAGCACTAGGTTGCTGAATATCCCACTAACATTCTTTTAACATTTTGCAAATCAGATGACACAAAAGTGCCTTAAGGAGGTTTTAGTGCATGTTACAACCTAATGCAATCATTCCTGTTTTCCACAAAGACTGGCAGCGAACACAATACCATGCTAATGGTTCAGTATGCAATTATCCCTGCTGAAGTGCACAGAAGAAAGTAGAAAGCAAATGAGGCCAACTTATGCAGACTCTCTAGATTTCTTTGTGCGAACAAAATCCAGAATGACAGAGCTGCAGGCTACCAGGTCTGTTTACAGGGCCTGCTGCAGATATGTTATGTCGAGTATAATACCTTAAGGAGTAATGGTGAGCATCTACCTCTTACTAGAAAGTGGACTTGAGTCTAGAAGCCAAATACTGTGAAACCCTGATATTTGGGGTCACAATGTAAAGTGTAAAAAGACACAAGAGTGATTAAAACAATCACTCTAAGTATATTGACTGATACTGCCCACTCTTGAAATGTGTGACTAACACTTAGAGCCGGTTAACAATTCAGCACTGTAATTATAATACGATCTTAAAATTTCACTGACAGTATGGCATTTGTCCTCTGCTATTCCAAGCATTGCACAAATACATGACCTGGAACTGGAGATGGATACAGTTGATACCTCACTAGATTCCAAGACCTTACTCCTCAGAAAGTTTCTTTAAAAAGTCACTGCAGAGACATGATTTTCTATTTATGCCTCCTTGGCCTGGGCTAGTGCCAATCCCTCTCTTAGCCCGGCAATAATAGATGTTCAGTGACAAAACACAACATCTGACTTTTCATTATATTTCCATCTATTTCATAGATAGCTTGGCTGTTTGCCCTAGCACTGTTTGAACTGTCATTTATGGACTACTTGTTCTCCTCACTTGCATTTTTTGCCTTATTTTCAACAGCTTAATATACCTTCAAAAGTATTTTGACCATCTCTTCACAAGGTCTACAGAGGGAATGAGCTTAGAGTACTCTTACCAGCCAGTAGGAGCAGGATTGCCCTCTGAGTCACAGCACCAAACTATGCATGATCTTTCCACACACCAGGAGGTAAATGGTTTTTTGGAGTCAGAATTTGACAGACTCAAGGCTGAGACCTCAGTGTCAGGCACAGTATTCAAAAAGCAGCTCCTTAATAATTTCTATTATTGCAACATAGCATAATTACATCTAGAAATAGATAGAACTACATAGATATACATTACATTTATCCCAACAAAAATTAGGGCATTACTGTACAGTGTGTAATGTGATGACAAACCTACCATTTTGAATAACTTTTGAATTGACCATGACATAACATATCATGCTGCAAGGCATGATGCAAGGCAGACAGTGCATGAGCATCAAATCACTTGCTTCAGAAACTGTGCTTCTTCTTTTGTAAGAACATTCCCCAATCCTTTTTCCTTCTCTAGGTCCCAAAGAAAATGACTTTTAGTCTGTAGGCCTAAATTTCTGTCTAATGGATCATGCTTAGCTATCAACATTTCTCATAGACTTCTATGCATATTTATCAGACTGAAACAGTAACATTTTAAGATACCTTTACTGATTGTTCAGCATGGCCTTACTGGGCCACTTAACTGAGTGGATGCTGAGCCAGCAGAGGCTGACACAGTATTTGAGAGATAGAAGAGTTCCTAACTAAGAGAACCGAAGAAAGGAAGAGACTTCATCTTATGTCAAGGCATGATATTCAGCATCAGGAAAATAACAAGAGATATTGGAAAAAAATCAGTCAGGGGGACAGCTGGGGAAAATGTGAAAAAGGCTAGTAAAAAAAGTAAAAAGTAAAAGTAAAGCAAAAGTGAAAAAACATTATCAGAGCATCTTCTTGTCTTGGGATTCTCAGAAGATCATTTACCTTCTGGCATGCAGAAAGATCACATGCAACTTGGTGCTATGGGTCAGGTGGCTCCCTTTATTCTACTCCTCTCATTCAGTAAGACTCAGTAACTTAGCCTTGAAAAAGAAGGCATCCTGTACTACCAAATTGCCAGTGAGAAGAAACATTGATTCCTTTAAGAAGAGTGAAAAATAAATTCCACAAACAGTGCTCTATGTTCATTAAAGGAAATCTACATAAATGTTTTTACAAAAGAGGCAACTACAGGGAAAACCTTTTTTGGACTGAAAATAATTGTAAGCATTGAATGCCCCCACCTTTTAATCAGAATCTTTTCAGAGAGTTCTTTTTATGGCCCCCAATAAAAGCAGTCAGTGGAGAGAATGCTCAGAAGAAAGGGTATATAGTAGTCTGGTTCCCATTGTTTCACAGGCTTTTTTGAGGATGAAGCAAGAGGATGTCCTGTGTGCTTCTAGAGAAACTTAAAGATGACATTTCACGTGGATGCTGTGGCTTCATAAAGAGTACAAAGAATTAGAAAAATAAACCGTTTTGGCAGAAAAGAGGTGTGGGAAGATGAAATAAAATTTAGGAACAAATAATTCTGGGCTTTGACATTGGTAATTAAGCATGACACATCAGGCTATGAGGAATTAAAGAAGAAATAAACTGATACATCTAAGGCAATGTCAGCAAGTGTGCAAAAGATGCATCATTTCTGAGTATGTAGTATGAGGAAAGTTACATAAGAGAATACAGCAGTACTTGTGGGATGAATGTGACATAAGTGTAAAAGCAGTTCTGCTATGGTTTCACAGCTACCCAAACCCACCCAGAAGAAGCCCACCTACTTGAACTGTGCCTAGATTTGGAAAGGATTTCCACAGTATTTCAACATAAACTGTGTTGCTTAAGCTGGGATCAGCTCCAGTTTAAGATGTCACTAAATGTATGTCTGCATGTGTGTATGAGTGTATATAAATAGGTAGTCAGTGTGCAGTTGGTGCCTAAGCACCCGTTATCATCAATATAAATCTTGTCACTATAGCCATTTGGAATTAGGATACTCACCCTGAAGCAGATACCAAGGCTGTATTATACTAGTAGATTAAATGCATCTGGTACTGTTCTCTGGCTGTGAGAAAACTGATGTGGAAATGGTCCATGTCAGTACTAATCTCCAAATCAGGATGATCATATCTAGACTGCCTACTGGATATGGTCTCTGACCTATATTAACTCCCTAGTAATCCAGAAAGTGTTTAGAAACATGCTAGATATCTTAATAGATTACCAGCTTGAATACCTGGTTCCCACATGAATATCTACTTATAGATACATATGTTGTTGCACTTTATTCTTCCACGGAATTCTCTCTCAAAGTACTAGCACCTGAAGTTCTTCCTTGTGCTCTTCAGGATGCTTGAAAGTAAATAGTTCAAATAATGGAGACAAAATAGATGTGATGGTATGGGAAAGCTATAGCTCTGAGGCATTCAGCCTTACATAGCCCTATACAAAATGCCATGGAAAAGGCAAAGAGAAGCTCTGTGTGGCTGTCGGTGAATCATATGTCCCATTGACATTAGCTGAAAGAAACTAATTAAATCAATTCAGTTCAGTAACACTCACGTAAATCAAACAAAAATTAAGAGACGAGCTGAATTTCAGGCTACACTACAGCACTGTGGCATTTCTAAGCAACAGAAAAAGAAACAGATTTCATGTTTATGTAAGAAGGTGCAGAGTTAAGAGTGAGGTGTGAAAGGGAAAATTTTGATATATTGAGCAAGCTTATTACCTTTACATTTCTGAAACACTTCACAGGATGCAAGTGAAAAAAGCATTTGAGTAGCTTGTTTCAATCTTGGTACAACACGTTTGTGTGCCTGAGAGAGGTTTTGGACAGACCGAACTACATCAGGTTACAAAGGATGATGCTTTAACATATCCATGAGGTGATAATTTAGACCTAGTCTGAGCTGTAACCTTTACTATAAGTCCTGTTTTTCTCCCAAGTTCAGCCCTATCTCTATATGTTTGTATGTGTTTTGGTTTTTTAAAAAGTATGTTGGATGATATTTTCTATCATAAGTGATTATCCACACTCTATTCCCACTTTCCGTGTAATGTCTTGACACTGGCGGTTCTCACATTCAGTATTGGAAGTACTAGGAATAAACACAAATAAACATTTTGTGAACTTGTTCACTGCACTACCAATTCTCTAATACCTTCAATGAGTATATGGTTTCTGAGATACAAAAGAAAAGCTCACAAATAGAAAACTCAAGTATTACAAAAAAGTTTATGTAACTCTGTATGTTATCCAAGAAATTTTCAGATGACTTGCTCTCACACCATCTAGAGAGACAGCTAAACAGTATATATGGGTAAGCACTAAGGCATTTATAGAACAGTCAGAATGCTTCTAAGAGCTCTGAATTGTCCTCACTTCCTTCAATAAACAAGGTGAACGGAACACACACATGAAAACAAACAGGAACTTAATATCAGGTAATGTGATTGCCTTTAATTACATAAAACTCCCTCCCAGAAAATAAATACCTCCTCTTCCTTGCTTAGGCAAACAAGCACTATAATATCCCCAGTTTCAGTAAAATTACTTCTTAATGCATTCTTTATTGTTAGTCACAAAACATCATATTTTGACACAATATCTGCAGAATTCTTGGCTTCATAGCACTCTGCTGTGCACTGGCAACATTTTCCTCAACAGATGTTTAGTCCTTAGCACAAAATGTAACCTTGTAATATATTGTTCTGCATTAGGCATCCATTCACCCTACCTTTCCACCTTGATTATGAAGAAAATCGACCTTTGAGTCACTGAAATTACCTTGAATTCAGTTTCCTTTCCTCTGCAAAGCCAACTGAGCATTGATTTATTAAAAAAAAGAAAAAAAAAAAAAGTTGCTGGCTGTCATACTAAATCACAATGTGCACCAGTCGTGTAACTGGATTACAGCAAGCACTAACAGTAGCAACTGCCCTTCCAAGTTGAGCAACCAACAACATTGCTAAAGGCTGGAACAAAAAGGGTCAGCTAGGGCAAAACAACAAACATTGATGCTTGCCCTATATATATTAAAAAAACAGAAAGCAGCAACAGGCAGTAAGCGCTAATTCAAAACAAAGAGAGAGCAATACACATGCAATTCAAAACTAAACAGGTTCCCTTGGTAATTACATTCTACTTCAGGTGACAGTCAAGAGGGAGAAACAGAATGTTGAAATACAGAAACCTGGAAAGAGCAGTGCTGTGCTTGGATGATGGCAACCACCCTGTTGTGGGACAGCTGCCCTTTTAAAGAAGACATCTTCAAAATTTGTGATGGTGCGATTAGTCCAGTGCACAATCTGACTCACAGCACTTTGGCTTCAAACATATGCCCAAAAGCTTTTTCTCAAAGGATGACATTAGAAACAAACCAAACCCACTGTCCTTCAGAACATCCAGAGACAGCTGAAGAACCTAAGCAATAAACAGCTTTCATGTCATGATTAGCTCATGCTGTTGTACCTCCCCTTAAAACACATATGGTTCTCAGCCAGAACAGAAGGCTCCAGAGCAGCAGCTTCATCCTAGAAATGCAGTAGCAAAGCCTCAGACCAAAGTCACTTAATGAGAACTTAATATAGATTTAATGGACCTTTTTTTATGTGCATTTATCTGCCAGTTGAAAATCTGCCTCATTTAGCTTTTAATGCAGGCACAGATCCAGTCAGCTAAAATCAGGATAGCCCCAGAATATTTAGCAGGATTCTTCTATTACTAGTTGAGGACCACAGGTCCCCCAAACTGTGTAAAACCCTACTAAAATAACAGTTCATAGGTAACAGTGTCATATAATGAAAAAAAACAGGGCCATGCCTATTCTGAGTTTGTTGCACTAACAGAAAGGTTTCACCTCAAAAGGAAATGAAATAATGCTCGCGCTGGAAAGAAGAGAGCAGGTACCTTCACTATGGAGTTGGCCCTGCTGCCTTAGGCTAGCTTTGAGGCATAGATATATCCAGCTTGCTTGGCATCTCCTTCCCTTGATCAATACCATTCAGTATTGGGACTCTGCAGTTGACCTGTCCCCAGTAAAGCAAGACTGACAGTACCTTATTTCACTCTGATATGGACACTTGCACATAGCTGAATCTAGTCCAATAACAATGGAAGCCATCTGAACTCTGATGAGGAGGTCTTGCTCATATGGGATGCAACAAGTCCAGAACACAGCTTTTTGAGCCTAGTTCCCTGACAGTACCTTTTAACTGTTAAAACTTTAATAATTGACCAAAAAAAAGATTACTTTCCTTTTTTTTACCCTGATTATTCTTTTCACTGTCACTACTCTATTGCATTTGCTGCATTCATGAGGGCAAATCTCTAGAGTACCATACAGGGAACTTGTATGGGATTCTGAAACATGAAACACTTGGTATGCTAACATGCTGTAGTGTTCCACGCTCTTTTTTTCCTTGTTTGTAAAGGCCATTCTCTTAACTTCTCATCTTCCTCTGAAACAAGCAATTTACAGATTTCACTTTAATCTTTATTAGTTCACCCTAATGAGTGCACAAGCCCTTTTAAGTGGCTCTTCTTCCCTTCAGGAATCAAGAAGAACTGCCTACACATGGGGGTGAGGAAAGAGGTCTGTGCAGAACACAGACAGACTGTACTGTGCACCCCACCAAGAAGAGCTCTCCTGACAGCAGGCTGCTCCACTGGCACAAAGGGTGAGCATGCAGCAGGGCAGCATCAGTACGTGGTTAAACTGACATGCCCTTCACTGCAGGAGGGAGCACTGCCATCACCATCTTCAGAACGGGAAAGGTCACACACAAAGTTAACTGACAGCAGAGGGTCCCCAATCCATATGTCCCAGAAGAAGAGCATATGGCTTGCACCAACAAAACCAAAGTTCTTATTCTTTGCAAGAAACAGGAATATTTTTTTCAAACAGCTAAGAAAGCATAATGATGGATTTAGCAAAGTAACAGAAGTGAATGAAACCTTTATGTCACCCTTTTAAAATCTTACTGCCTCCATAGAATAGTTCCCTGAAGTACATCTTGTGACTTAAAGCCCATCCAGTAAAAACTGTGCAAACATCAGTCAAGACAAGAGGATCAACAGCACTTGAGGCAAAGGTCTTTACCTACAGACAGGCTATATTCTGGTTCACCAGTTTCTTTGTTAATCAGTGTGATTATATGAATGCAAATTCCACAAAACTGAAGAAATTCAAGACATGAGATCATTATTTAGATTTAGCTGATCAGTCAGGCATAAAATTACAATCCATCTATATTTATCTGCAGGCATATTTATTCACAAAAAAACCCCGCAGAGAACCCAGAAAAGTCACTTACCACAATAATCACATTTCTCGTAGGAATGGGAAGATTCTCTACTTCCAAATCTTGACCAGTCATAGCTAGGAGATTGAGGGATGGGTCATAAACAGACCTGGGGAAGGCTGATTTAACAATTATTGCAGGGTGCAACTCGCTTATTTTGGTGTGGGAAGAAGAATGGAAATTTTGTTTGGAATCCTTATAGCTGTCTGTATCCAGACTTTTCTCCACACTCTCCACGTGGTGATAAATAAACATAGGTTTTCCACTCTTTCTCTGATGAATTGCCAAAAAATGATCGCTGTCTCCAGAAAAGCAGCCTGTAGAAAGAGAAGAGTAAGATTAGAAAGTCTCTTTTGGCTATTCTGTAGATGGCACTGGAAATTCAATGAGATCTTTGGGTTCTGAGAAAATTGGAAAAGTATTTTTGGAATACAAGAATTCACTTAAAATCTTACAATGCATTTTCTATAGCTTAGTTAACAGCACTACAGACTCTACTAAGTATGTGAAGAGTACTGCATTCTTGAGCTCATTTTCACAGGGCTTTTAAAAATATTATTTATATTTCCAGCCATGGCTACATTTAAAAAATTATGTACAAAAGCAGAACACATGCTAAGCCAAGTTCAACTTCTGTATTCATATCAGCTTCAATTGGAAAACATATGCAGTCAACTTTCTGACATATTTTATCACTCAGTAATATCCAGTATGAGAATAGTGGTGATCAGCTGTTAAAACTTGAGGAGAAAAGGTCAACAACCTGACCAAAAAATTGGATTTAAACATGTGAGAAAATTCAGATGAGTCCATAATCCTAATTCTGCATTCTTTGTTCAGCTACTTGTATCAGGAGACCTTATAGGCCCTTGTGCCAGCTCTTGTTATGACCCAGCCTTCACTCAAGGATTGCCTGGCCAGCCAACGGAAGATCTGGCTCTCTGCAGAGATATTGGTGTGTGGCCATGCCTTGCATGCCTTGGTGCTGGGCACAAAGGACCCTCTCAGATTAGGGAACTGGAGACACTGGACTTGAGCATCGCTAACAAGGAGTTAAGAGAGACTTAAGCGCTTTTGTTCAGCCTCAAGAAGAGATGACTGAGAGGGAACCTCATCAATGTCTATCAGTATCTGAAGACAGGGTGTCAAGAGGATGGAGCCAGCATCTTCTCTGTGGAAGTGGTGCCTAGCAATAATACAAGAGGCAATGGGCAGAAACTGATACATAGGAAGTTCCACCCGAATATGAAGGAAGAACTTCTTTACTGTGTGTGTGACTGAGCACTGGGACAGATTGACCAGAGAGGCTGTGGAATCTCCCTCATTGGAGATACTCAGGAATGGTCTGGGTGAAATCCTGTGCAAAGTGCTCTCAGATGACTCTGCTTGAGCAGGGAGGTTGGACCACATGAACCCACCTGTCCCTTCCAACCATACTCATTCTGTGATTCTCTGATTACATGGATTTAACTAATCATGTATTAGTAAAAAATATGTTCTCTTTAAAAGATAAAATACTTCCTAATGATGCCTTTACAAGAGGAACAAAGACTAAATTTTTATTTGGTTTTCGGGTTTGTTTGTTTGTTTGTTTGTTTTTTTGTTGGTTTTTTTTTTTTTTTTTTTAATGGATGAAAAATAGTGAATCTTCAGTGCCTTTATGCTGAACAGAATAGCTACAGTTCAGCTCCCAGTCTGGAAGGTGTCCTGTCTGACCAGAAAAATAGGCAAGGAACAGCTGCCTCACAGATAAAAAGTTACTGAAGCTGCATTAGTCACCTCCAGAAAAACACCCTAAGAAGCCCAGGGTGGTAGAAAAGGGACTTTGTGTTCTGAGAGAAGTGAACCCAGAGAACTCACTCTGACCAGCCTGGAATTTCCTCTTCACATGCTGCTGGAGTTAATGGCAATGTTAAATTTGAGAGCTGATTTTTAGTTAAAAAAATATAAAATCAATGTTATATTATTTCTCATAATGAGCTATGAAGACCAGCTTAGCACCAAGAACATTTCAACTCAGGGTGAACAAGAAATCATTTTGTTCTATGCAAACTGAATTTTTCATCTGATTTTTTTTGCTTCTGTAAGCAAATCAAAATAATCAGTCATTTGCACAGCTCTACCCAGTGCCCTTAGGAGGTTTCAGTGTAGGTAATTACATTCCGCTGACCTAATTTCTTCATGAAATTTCAGTTAGGGAAATCAAGGACAATACCTTATCTGAGCTATAGTATTGCTTTGCATCATTGAGAAATGCATTCTCTGAATAAGTGGGTCCCTATCAGTAGTCAGTGAAGCAATTTATAGCATACATGAACAGAAAATCAATCGTAAAAAGAGAGAACACAGATCCTCTATTATAAAGTGAAATGCTTAATCTAAGACTACTCTTTCAAATGGCTGAAACAATTTTCTAGATGACCACTGAGGTCACATGTTTTCAGCTCTTGTCAGGTTTTGACTGGGAAGACATCTGAAAGCAGGAGGAAAAAAAATAAAAAGAGAAACTGCAGACTATAGTCTTAAAGACAGCTGAATTTCAAAACTTGTTAAACTTGCAGGGTTCTCATTAAGCTTTGTGGGTATTGGCTTCATTGATAAAATCCTGAGGGCTGGCCATAACTAGCAATTTAGAGAGGTGCGTCTGTGGCAAAATAAAAATATGGAAGCATCAGCACTTCTTATCATCACCTACTTCTCACAGTCATTTCTTTGCTGGATTTATTTTCATGTCTTCTTCACAGAAAACCAGTATTTCCAAACTGATTTCAAGACAAGGGAATGTGACCACCAACACATTTGGCGTGTCTTCTTTGCTTCCTTCACTGCTGCTCCTTTGTTTCTGAGGGAATCAAACCAACTGTGATTCTCCACGAATTCTTTGTATTGCATTTTCTACCCACTTCAATATTCCAGCTTTCCCTCTTATTTCATTAGTTTCACAGAATGAAGCAGAAAAAAATACAACTAACTACCAGCTCAAATTCCTCCCTGAATATTTTTGATAAAAAAATAGTTAAAGGAACTACCCCAAAAGTGCGCTTGTCCTTGAATCTCAATACTTCTTAACAGCAGAATCACCATTTGTTTCTAAATCCCAGACTTGCTTCTATTAGAATGCTAAATATCACATTAGTACCACCAGTCCCTGCAGCCGTACAAGGTCCATTGTTGCAGATTTTTAAGATGGACAATAAAATATTGTTTAACCTGCAGCAATGAGAAATTAGAAGTATAATTACAGAACACTACATTTCATAACATATATAATTACATATCATTACATTTCATATTCACACAAAACTTTTTTCATCAGCTAAGCACTCAGATGTTAAAATATTTTCCAAGAAAAATCACTACACTGAATTTGGTTATCTGAGAAATCCATATAGCCTCAGTACATTAAGTAGGTTACAAGCAGCCACAGTGCCTCAGGTGAAAAACTTCACTAAATTTAGAAGACTGTGTATAACGCCCTAACCACTACCAGACTGGCTCCCAGAGTGCCATGGATGCCTCAGGTGACCCTCACAAATGGGCCACCCTTGATACTACAGGGGAACTTAAAGTCCTCTCAGTCGGGTGAAGTGATAGTATCTTCCTTCTTGACCCTCCAGACTTTAGCTCCAAACAAAAGCAATTAGGCACCAACCAGACACTTGGAGAATTAAATAGTTATAAATACCAGCACTTCTACTATGTAACACCTTTAAACATCTCCACTCTCCAAGCCTAAAGGGAGAGAAGACTGGGATTCCTATATCAAACTCTGTACTTCTACAAAAAAAGAATATGCTTCTCTGTGGCCACCACGGAAACTGTCAGAAGCTATGAAAAGCTGATTTTGGTGCCTTTTAAGTTTCAAATATTCCAACATACACAAAAATTTAGTAAATATGGTTTAGGACAAGTCTCAAAAAATGTAATTCCTAGAGGTTTCTCTTCCATAAGCTTAGCAAACTTTATCCAAAATTATGTTCTGATGTTCTCTCCACTCAGGAGAACTCCACTTCAGGACGTAGAGTTATTTATGACTCACTTGAAATATCCACCCAGTGCTGCTATTATCCATTAACTATAATAATTTTATTCCTTCTCTTAAATTTGTCTCCCCTCAAGTGTATTTACAAAGAATAGCAGTTTATTCTGCCTCAGCACTCAGAACAGACTAGATATTGTATTGTGGTTCCATGCTATTTCTTCTATCCAAAAAAATGATGAGTCTTCATCTATTTCTCAGCTAAATGTAGCTATGTTCATGTCATGGGAATTTTTTTTCATTCCAAAGTGAAAAATAATCAATGTTTAATTTCAAACCCACATCAGAACTTCTCTGAGCAGCAGGTTCATATGTACTTTTGCTCCTAGAAAACAACCAGTCCTTTCTTCATGCAGATCATCTCATGTAATAACCATTCCAACTTCCTTTAGTAACAGGTGCTGCACTGTGACTCTGTACTGATCTGAACTGTTCATTCCACCCTCCACTTCTTCTGCCTGTGTGATGTAGTGACTGGTCACCACTCTTCACTAGATTTCAGCTCCTGATGAATATTGCTATTTCCTCCTCTGTTCTTTACCTATAGGTTAACTTTTCCTTCCTTGCAGCTCCTCAATGCTGATGCTTTTCCTTAGATTTTTTTTAACAAGAAAGCCTGTCTTGATCTTGCTTTCATGTTCATCCACTGTAAGCCCCTTCTTTAATTTATCTGGTCCTTTACAACAGTATTCTTCTTCCAGATATTCTCAGATTTAGTTGCAGTAGTTTCTCAATAGCTCCTTCTTCTTCCTTCCAGTAGTTCTTAGATTTCCAATCCCTGGAGCTGGGCTTCTAGGATCTCTACCAAGTATAACACTACATCTATTAAAGTGTAACAGAAGTTTCAGGGCAATGTAGAATGCATACTTTCTAAATCTGAACATCTTCACTACTTGTACTAGTTTCAGTATTTCTATCACTGCCACCATTTGCCATCCTCCTGAAAGGAAAATTGGACAAATCCCTACAAAATTCCCTGTTCTGCAGAATCCAAATGTTCTGCTTAATGGTTCAAAATATGTGTTCACTTGATCTTCTTAGTTGTCTGCACAAACATACTATTTAAAACCATTTCTGTCATAAATTAAAAAGGGAAAACAAACAAACAAACAAAAAACCACTAATCTACAGAAGATTGATGGAGAATGTAACAGTAGAATTCCATATCAAATACACACATCATCCCAGTATATGGGAAGCACAAAGTTTCCTCATGAAAACAGATGTGTAAATCACAAGAGTGCTATATAGCATAAACGTTTAAGCCTATCCCACACTACAAAATTACATTATTTATGCAGAAAGGAAAGCCTGTAACAAATAGTAAATCTGATGTGCTGAATGTTGTAGGAACTTTTGACTGTTCCAATTGGCCTCTGCTTTATAGAGGAAAACCTAAGATTTTTTCAGACTGTCTTCACTCTCTGAATAGTTTCAGACAATTGACATTTTATGTCAAAGCAACCTGCCAGAAAATTGTTGACTCCCAATTCCCAAATACCTTCATTTTCACTAAAAAAGACAGATAAAAAAATTCAAGATAGTTAAGATCCATTAATCAGCCAGTAACGCAGCAGCATGGTTTTTATCTTCTTAAAACATAAAAATATCAGAGCTTTACAGATATTTTATCTCGCATCCTTGTTAAGGAAACTATGACTTGACTCCCTACTCACCTCAGTCTCAGTCACACAGGTATTCTTTGCCATCTCAGCCCCAGGTTTCCCATGGCAGAGTCTCAGACCTCTGGTTCCTTTAAGTAATTTTACCATGGTACAACAACACAAAAGCCACTCAAGCTGGGTGCCTCCCCATTAACATTCTCTACAGCCAGAAACCAGAAATTTATTTGACTAGAAAAGTCCCAGTGGGACATATAAACCTGATAGGGTCATGATAATGGTGTTTAAAGTATTGATGTGTGCCTGGAAAAACAACTTGAGGTAATTTCTTCAATCTTGTTATTTATCTTAATCTGAACAAATTTGGTAATAAATTATGCTCTTGAACAGTCACATTTTTCTGTAATGAGATATATACTGTATATTTGCTACTTGTAAGCAGTGCAGCCACCCCAAATCCACTGAAAAAAGTGTTGTGTTGTGTCTGACTAGTAAGTAAAATGCACAAATGAATTTAGACATCTAGTGTATATATTTTACAAACACAATACTACTTAATACTCTAGCACTATAATAACTCTGAAGTCTTTTTATTGTTAAAAATAACTTGGTATATTACACAGCTTGAGGTTTTTATGCTAAAAGCTGGAAATTGAAGGGAAAATAGCATAAAATGTAGACTCATTTCGTAACAGAACAACATGTTGAAACTTGACGCATTGCTTTCAAAGACAAACTTAATTTAAATGCAATTTGAGTTACAGTACTTAATGTTGTTGCCAAGTAATTTCTCATTTTCAGTAACAAAAATACTTAGCAAATTTTGATAATTAAATTTTGTACCCTGAGCTCTTCATGCTTTTTCCTTCTGTTTGGCTCACCACTCTGAAAGAAGCTCTTTGTCCCATACAAACTTCCTTCAAACCCATAAATCAGTCCCAGACTAGACAGTCTTGGCTTCATCATCTCTTGCACCATGGTTTATTACCTCTTGATCAGCTATCGTAGTTACTGTGAGATGCAGGTCAATGCACTTCTACAGACCAATGATCAATCCTCTCCCACAACACCAAAGTTCCCACAGCTGGGAGATTCATTCCCTGTCTCTTTTTAGAACATTGAAATAGAAATGGACTCCCATTCAGAGCAGAATTTGCAGGTCTCTCTTGTCTGTACAAGGGCCAAGGAGGTGTTGGCCCACAGAAAGGAGAATAAAAAGCTTAAATGTCAAAATGCTTACTCTCATGCTGGCCATTTATGAGCCAAACTCTCAGGAGTCAAAACAGCAATGATACTAAGGGAAATGCTAACTGTTGGTAATTCTAGACATAGCATAAACACTGCTGTAGGTTTAGAAGATTTCTGTCTGTTCTGGGCTGTGAAAGTTGTCTCTTTTGGTGCATGCAACAGGATTTTCCTTTGGATTTGCCTTCAAAAGACACAAAATCTTTTGTTTTATCCCCATATCATCTACCTTACCAAGGGAAAAGAAAGAAAAAGAAAAAGAAAAAAAAGAAAAAGCGTATTAAAGGAGTCAAGAGCTCTGGTGGAAAATATAGAGGTTTTAAATGATGTTGAAAGGAAAAATGAAAACAAAAGCTGTCTGGAGGCAATATGCTTTGCATCTGTACCATCTAGCTAACAATATATCTTACTGTCAGCAAAGTAGTATATCAATCAAATCTAAATCTTATTTGGATAAAGTTAGGCACTTTTTGCCAAACATAAACTACTGTTGAACTTTAGCATGGTGCACCAAAAATTATTGCCAATTATAATGCAGTTAAAACAGTGGCTAAAATATGACTTGAACATTAGCTGGACAACAGAACATACTTTCAAAAGTGCTTTTGTGAGGTACACCAGGGAAACCTGAAAAGGAAAAAAATACACCTCCACTTGCTGCTTTGGTAATACATGAAGTTTGGAATTGACAAAAGAATTCACCTAGGAAACTACTTCACATAAATAACAGAGGGACTTGCAGGCTGTGACTGTTTCCATCATTCAAAGACTAATCCCAAAACACAAGCCTTCACACCATTGCTTTGTCTGTAGCCAAAACCTGTTAGAGCAATACAAATGAAGCTATTCTTTACTCAGAGTAGGCTTCTAGACCTAACTATCATGCATGCTGCTGTATAGCTTCTCACAGCCTCCTTCAGGCAGATGAATTCCTCTCTTACTTCCAAAGTCTTGTCTATAAACAAATATGACGCAAACCTCATACATGTAAGTGAAGCCAAGAGTTTATCGTTAGCATCAAACTAATTCAAGAAGCACTGTTAATCTAGATCTAACTTTTATAGAAAAACAAGGAATACAGAAAAGTCACAATTATAGGCATAGTACAATTAAATTGTCTATCCCTTTCCCTGGTGTTAATCTAACTCCGTGCTTCTCTGGGTCCTCAGATCAATTATTTCCCACTGGTGTTAGTGATGGGCATTGTTAGGAAAAGTTGTCAGCACCTGGAGTCCTTCATCAGAAGGGATATGGTGTTCATGCTGATGGATTTTTCTTCCTCCTCTCTTCTTCCTTCTTCTTAGGAAGCTACATATACCTGTGTTTTCTAGCATGCATTTATACTTACTATTTCTTCAGTTGGTCTGCAGCTCCAGGTTATATTTGAACTTACTATAAATGTTGCCACATATGTATGTTAGATACTATCTCTTTGTTCTCTTCATTAATGCCTAAAACCTTTTCTCAAGCTCCAGGTCTGCATTTTTACCTTTTACTGGGCCTTTTATAGCATGGAGTCTTTAGTGCCAAAACTGTGCCCTGCACCTGCACTCCTCTAATGAAACATCCTCCACTCTGCAAGCCTCTGCTGTTCTACAAAGCCTTTGTTACTGCTCCTGCATAGACTATAGTTGTACCACCCACACACACCCACACACACACACACAACTAGATTAAAACATATATAAATGCTTGCTTAGGTAGAAAAAATGCTGTCAGCACTAACCCAAGCAAAACAGGCAGGTCAAGGAAAGTTTGGACAGAGCAGGTGTCCTGAATGAGTGTGCTTGAGATTGGTCAACAATCACCAGCAAGGGTATGAGCAAAAGTCAGATTTAATATTAAATTAGTCAAATCTCTATCATGAGGCCTTGCAAAATCAGGATAAAACATACAGCTTTGCTACTAGCAATGGCAACATCCCATTACAAGACTACTAGGTCACTTTCCTTCATAGGAAGGGTTCTGTGCTTTCTTAGCTAGATGCAGTAACTAAAGACCAGGCCTTTTCCAGCAGAGGAACAGTACCCATGATATGTCAAAATTCAGAGCAAATAAACTACACCAGAGATAAGCAAGAACAGGATAGGACAATTGTAAAAATTCAGAAAAATATTTTGATTTGCCCCTAAACACAATGTTCAGAACCATTGACCAAAAGTTTTGGACAAAATCAAGTAATACAAAATGTATGCATATATGTGACCATGTATATAAACGATTCTCTATGCATGTATTTGTATCTGTGAGAGCAAGGAAGTGCACACACATGCATGTGTGGTGGGGGTGGAGCAGCACCACCAAGGGAGGGTGTGAGTACACACAAGAGAAGGGAGGGAGGGAGAGAGATGATCCCAAGGATTTTTTTTTCCCCTTTTTAATAAGCAATCTGCTGAAAATAGAAACAACTTCAAATTCATTTTTTGCTAAATTTGTTCTTTTCTGTAGGAAAAAAAAAATGCCCTGGACAAAAATATCCACAGCCACAGTGAATCTGTATTAAGCATATGAGTGGTATCTTTTTCAAAAAGACACTTAGCCTCTCATTTCATGGGCCTGTTGCCTGATACGTCAATACTGAAACTAGATACCACAGACCATTGATTTCACTAGGTCTACTCATGTGAATTAAGAGATGAGCTAGTGGTCCCAAAGGCACCTAAGTATTCTGCCATACTTACGCCTTGGCACTAATGTATCATTTGGTGGGGGGTTTTTTTGTTTTTTTTTTTTCCCAGAAGGCACAAGAAACTGATGCATTAATTTTCTAATTTTGTGATTACTGTCATTTTTCCAATGAAGGTAGCAGAGAAATTCTTCTCTGCATAAGATGGATGTATATACATAGTATTTCAAGGAAATATATTGTATCTCCATGGAAATCTATAGCTGGTTTGGAGGAAAGTTAACTCCAGTCTTAAAGTTTTTGCTTTCTTTTATAGCAGTATTGCTCTAAAAAATCCCACTGCAGACTTCTGAACAGATCTTATTAACTTGTCCAAGTATTTATTCCAAAGCCATGCTGAAAATCCTACAGGACAATGACTGCACTTTATGGAGTAAGAGCCCTACATTTCCATCTAATTCCCCACAGCAGCCCTTGTAACACCCCTGTGGAGGGGGAGCCACCACCAAATAGAGCCACCCAGTTATGTCATTAGCCTTCTTCTAGAGAGACATATGGGCCCCATGAGCCCAATTCATGGACTTTCAGCAACTCTCCTACTTTGCTCTCCAGAGAAGCTGGAACCAGCCTTCACTGTCTTTTTCAGTCTTCTTTATAATACAACAAATGGAATTAGTCAGAGATTCCAAGACTACAAACCTTGATAATTTCTTAATGGATGTACTAAACATAAATCTCTCATGGAAGATGATGTCTTTTAAAATTATGAATAGGAAGCATTTCCACATGTAAAAATAAAATGAGTCTCTTTTCCAACTAAATACTTTCTCAAAAATATGAAATCAGATACTGAATTATAAAACGGTTTTTCCCCCCAACAGAACCTTTGAAGAGACAGATGACTACCATCTGATTATTCATGAGTCCTACTAATAAAAACCAGAAAAATCTCTTCTAGTAAAAACACCCACTCATGGCCAGCAATGTGTTTTTAAAGAAGGCAATTATGAGAACCAGCTTCATTTAGATTATGTTAGTGTAATGAGGGAGAATCCTTATTCATTTTTTAAATCAATAGCTCCTTCACTTTCACTCTAAATGTATTTAGAACCTAGAATTATTCATTCATTAGTATGAGGTTACTGAAATGGATTTGATGGCAAATGCATTTTGTGCAGATCTCACCTCAACCCCAAAAGTACAGTCTCCAGATTCTCTTACTTTTGTGACAGAGCTCGGGCATTTTATAGAAAATAGGCCTGCCCAACATCTAAATAGAAACTGCAATGCACTGGATTCATTTCCAGCCATGAAAATACCACACAGTGCATGTTTGACCAGAAAAGCTGAACTCAGGAGAACTTAGTAAGGACACCCTGTGAGCTTATTCACAACCCAATCTAGCATATTTAAAACATACATTTCTACCTAGCAAATTGTACCCAAAGGAGCATTAGTTTGTGGCCAAATAAACTTCAGGTTTGATATAAGCAATCCTCCTGTTACTACAGCATTGCCCAAAAAAGATAAAATGCCACTATTTCCTGCTCTGAAGTTTATGTGATTCCACTGAGGGGCAGGAAGAATGGATTCATCAAGAGGTTGAGACAAGGATGTACACACTTCCCCTCTGAAAAGGCTAGCAGGAACATAGTGGTTCATATTGACTTAAGGCTGGCGACGCATGTGTTCACTGATGGGGAGAGCAATAGAATGAGGTAATAGAAGCTCTAGCAAGCTAGTGTAAGGCCTTTCTCAAGAGACCATGACTTAGATGACCTGACCAAATAATCAGTTGTGAACTTTTTGCTTTTGCAGGACCAGGATTTGTTTATCTTAAGCAAATTCTGCAAAAGTGCTTTCTTAAAGAGAGTTTTTTATTGCAAGGCAGGTGATACATTGATACCACAATTGTTAACTGTGTAAGTTTTTTCTAATCAGGTTGGTTTTCCTAGTCTATTTCACAGAATTACAGATTTACTTTTTTTCCCCCACAGATTTTCAGTAAATGGATACTTAATTAATCATATATTTTTATTTTTAAAAATTGCTAAAAAAAAAAAAAACCAAGGTGAAAGAGGTAGTTAATTGAGTAATCTGCATGACTGAAATGGCTCTCTAATTACAAGTTAGTCTAATGCAACACTTTGTGTTTTTCCTACTACCTGCCATTCTTTTACAAGGAGACAATGCTTCCTAGTCACCTCGGGAGACACTAGGTTTTTATTGCAAGAACATGTGTATTAGATCATACATACTAAACGAGAGTATAACCTATGCTGTCATGCACTCTCTCATGCAATGTATAATGTAAGTGGAAGGTTTATGCTGACCTGTAATCACTTGCTACAAATTTAGGTCTTTCTGTAACAGCCAGCTCTATATAGGTTGATTACTTCACCTGCTGCACTCAGCAGAAGGGCCTAATTCTGTGTTCAGAGATGCACACACGTGTCTTATTTTAGGTAGCAATATATGCATATACCAACAGTACAATCATATTTAATTTTCTGATAACATGATTGTCATGCTATATTGGGATCAGTATCTAAGTCAGCTCAGTAAAATGGTACCTTATTGAGCACATGAAAATCCCTGATCACAGTTTTGACAAGAACATTTCCCTTTTTTGTACAAAATTTTACTACAATGGTAGTAAAATTGTAATTCCATAGGAAACCAGATTTGCTATATGAGCACTACTTAAACACTAAGTCTTTTTGCTGCAGCATTAGCTGAAGTAAATCTTGACTTAAGTTTTCTCTAAAATCTATTACTACCAACTGATATCAAGGGAGATTTTCCTAATATCTACTGATAGTGTCTTCAGCATTCTCTAGAAACATGTCTCATAGAAATTCAGCCTCAGAACAAAAAGCAGTTTCCAACACATTACACAAAAATTAACATTTGGGATATAATTTGTGACCTAGCAAGTAGAATGCATCTTGTGATTTCCCATGTACCAAATCTTCAAAATCACCGTAAGTAATTCAAAAGTCGAGGTTATACATAAAAGATATCCATAGTGGTAGCCTGTGTAAGACCAAATTTTCTACTTGTATCAGATGAAACAGAGATATCTTAGCATGTTAAGCTTCCTTTGTTATTTCATTGTTGTGACATCTTCAATGACTTTCAACAAGAGCAAGTTGTATGCAGCCCTGTCTCAAAGGAAGCTCAGTTCTTGTGCTGAGTGCAAACCGTGTCCAACCGTGGAAAGGTTGAATTCAGCTCCTGTACATCCTCCCCCCTGTCTTCTCTGAAATAATTACTTTCCACGATTACTCAGGCAAAAAAAAGTAGCACCATATATAAAACTATTTTCTTCGTTTTTTCTGATGATTAGAGACATTTGAATAATGAAGACCAAGATCTTTTTGCAAGCATTCCCAGTCACTTAATGAAACAAGTAGAACTTAGTAAGGAAAGTGACTAGATTACTGGGAGAATATATACCCAGTTTCCATTAGCAGGACAGAAAAATGAAGCACAAAAAACCTAATGTAAATTACACTGTTAATAGAGGAGATTAGATGGCATGCTATGTCAAATAGACACTGTACACTAATTTTCTGCAGATGGTCAATTTAATACATGTTGCAAAAGAACAATTTAAAAGCAGGTTAAGGCTTTTATTAAAACAAATCATGAAATGCTCCCATCGTTCAGTCAATAATCTCTTGCACATAAGATTATAAGGCAAAACAGCATGAGCATCCTAACTAAAGATTTACAGGAAAGAGGCTCCATATTTTATGAAGTGTAGCCTAATATTACAGGGTAATAAAATACCAGTAACTGAGATAAAGTTATTTCTCCTGACAACGGTAAAAAAAAAAAACCAAAAAAACCCCACAACACAGAAAAAAACCCCCAACCCCCAAACAATTACTTTCATAATAGATCTTATTTGGGATGCTCATACAGTTCTTCTATATTAAGAGTCATGTAGTTCAATTGTTCCTTTTAATGATTCTGCAGTAAGACAACACAAATTTGTTGCATCTTAAAAATCTCTCCTAGAAACAAAATTGCCTGGACCAAAAGAAGTAGTACCTGTGCATTTTATAGTAGTTCCTAATTAAACTTCATGGAACTTCCAAGCCGTTTACTACTTCAGAAGTGGCTAAGCTTGTCATAAATGACAAAACAAAGAAACTCTTCCACTTTACTAATTGAGAACTTAATTCAATTATACAGTTACCCCAGATTTTATTTCCTTCCTCAGATAATACATGCTGAAGTCTGCACAGGATAAAGGGAGGCTCTGAACGATGAGCAGTTTTTCACGGCTTAAAGGAAGCCTGAGATTTATGCCAGAAATATAAGCTCTGACTACTGGAACGAAACTGGCAGTGGAACTTCATGTACGTACTAGGGCGCTCATCTCTCACCGCATTTCTGAATGAGGCACGCGTTTTGCCAGCAAAGCAGAGAGAGGATTTATAAGCACCGCTAACAGCCGAAACGCCTGCTGCTGTCGCAGCTGAAATTTCCCTTTCTAAAAACACTGCTGCCACGAGCACATACAAGTAGCGACGCCTCCCCATCAGTATCTAAAAATAAATAAATAAATAAAATAAGAAGAAGGAATAGAGGGAGTCCCGATTTTTCCTCGCTGTCGTAGCCCCCGGCCAGGTCCTCGCCATTCGGGGCCGAAGCGCGGCCGCTCCGCGGGGCGCGCGGCGCAGGGCTCGCCCGCCCGGGGCCGCCGCTGTCCGCGGTGCTGACCGGCGCTCCCGCCGCCTCCGGGGCTGGCGGGGTCCCGACCCGGGCGGCCGCGGCCGGACCCGGGCGGCCGCCGCCTCCCGCCACAACAGGTGCGCCGCCGGGCGTAAGCCGGTCCCCACTGCCGTCCCGCCCGCCCCACCGTCCGGCCGCGGCCGCCCCCGCTCACCTGCGGCGCGTAGGTGGAGCAGGAGGCAGAGCGCCCGGAGGCAGGCGGCCGCCCGCCGCCGCATGGTGCGAGCCGAGGGCAGCCGAGCGCGGGGAGCCGCGGCGAGCCGAGGGGATCCGAGGGGAGCCGCGGGGAGCCGAGGGCAGCCGGGCAGCGCCGCCACACCGCGTCCCGCTCCCCCCGCCCCCGGCAGTGAGCATGCCTGGGAGCGCGCTGCGCATGCGCAACGCCGCGCGGGCGGGCGGCCGCCCTCACCTGCCTCCCCTCCTGGCGCGGGGTGAGGCGAGGGGCGAGCATGGGCGGCGGGATGGGCGGCATGCGGCGGCCTCTGGCATCGGGAGATGGGGCCGCGCAATAGCCGCGGGGAACCGCAACAGGAGGATAGGAGAAGCGAAAAGAGATTTCCAGGTCCAGAGGCATATTCGGGGAGGAGGCGAGATTGGGTGGCGGGGGCTGATTTTCTCCTCGGCTTCCAGCTGGAGCAGCATTCGGGGCTCCTGCTGCAGAGGAACGGTGAAGATTGCATCTCCCCAATCTTGCAGCGCTGAGGAGGCGATCTCAGGAGTTTGGGCATGTGTGGGAGGATTTGGACGATATGTGGATTTATGCTTAAAGTTCAGGTAATCCTAATCCTCCTCTTCGATGTGTTGTGAAACACGTGTTGTAAAACAAGCGGTTTGCATAATGAAAATCACGGCTGATGCAGAAATACAGTAATAACCACTGAACTCCAGGCAGTGGTTCAGACCAGGCTGATGCAACACCTACTCAGGAGACACTTCGGGCATTTGATTACATGGGTATCAGAGAGCAATAGAGGCCAAATATGAAGCAGCCCTGTAACAAGGTAATTTTCTAAAACTGAGTTTAATTGATCGAAAGATTTGCTGGAGAGCAACCATGAGAGCCAGTGGCAAATGTGTCACCCAGCAAGTGATCCATCTACAGGAGCCTGTTACTGGCATATGGCAACCAATGTAAGTGCATGGTCAGGTCTGCAGCTGAAGTGATGTGCCCTAAGTGAAAAATAGCAAAGGAAATCGACAGAGCTTGCTTGGCTCTAGCTGGCTTTAAATGAGCCTTTGTACAGAAATTTTCTTCATACAGAAAGACTGCACAGGCCCTGATATCTAGACGCGTGTGTGACTGTACATATGCAAACGAGCTTCCTTTACCAGCCCCCGCATGGCTGTTCACACACACGTATAGGCAGTCAGGTTGTTTGCTTGACAGCAATGTAAGTGAGAAAAGGCTTGAGTTGGAAGACAGCACTTGGTCTTGAGTTCTGCCAGAAACGGGGAATTAATATGATCAAGGGGATTTCTGAACAAGGAGTGGTATTTTAGCCCTGTCATTTCAGTCAAATCTTTTGTAAATATTGTGCCTCAGATGTCCTGCTAAGCTAAGAATTTTCTGCTGCTTCCTTTACTGTGATGATAATTTGGTGTTGGTATATACAAATTACAGCACATCCTGTTCCAGTTTAATCCTATTAGTCCTAACTAGTAGAAGTGAAAGCTAAAAGGAGTGGAAGAAATAAGTCTTGTCTGTATGGTGCACCCCAGTGGTGCCCCTGCAACTTCAGCTTCTACATGCCCAGGCCTCAGAGGTACACATATAGCAAAAACGAGTAGAGGATTATATTTACTTCCCTCAGTGTGTTGTACAATACTAATTACAATTTAGCTAGCTCCTCGGGAGAAGTTAAAGAAAATTTTACTTTCAGTCCTCTGATGTTTTGTATGTCTACAGGTCCTCACCCTTGTGTGTTCTAGGTAAGGATTTAGGATCAAATATGTCAACAGGATATCTTTACTGAAGCTAATGGTATTGATTTGTCCCAATGTGGTTATAGATGAGGCAGCTGTGGTTTCATATGATTGAGTGCTGTAGCAGTATCTACTCACCTCACTTGCAGAGCCCTAAGGCACAAAGACCAGATGACTCACCACTACCCTGTTAAAGAAATTATTTTCCACTGGGGAAATGTCTTAAGATACTGTTTTGAGCTCACATCCAAGAAAACATTTTAAGCTTCCAGCTCATACATAAGCTGAATTCAATGAGAAGGTAGGACTAGACTAAATAATTTGCTAAATTTTGTATCAATGTATCCTTTTTAAAAGACAGTCTTGTCAATGCAAAATGGAAGCATTACTATGGAGTGGGAAGTTGTTACACAGAAAGTAAGCTAAAACATGCATCAATTTTAATTCTCTAGCTTCACTGATTTTTAAATTTATTTCCACATGTAGAATAGTATGGTAACAGAGTGGAGATCATTAGTGTGTGTTTTAGTTCAAGAAAGTGTATTAAGTGTAGAGCTGAATTAAACCTTCAGCTGAATGCTGAATATTACCAATAATTCTAAGTGAGGTAAATGGTGTGAGATATGGCTAATTCTTTACAAAATTTTTTTCTCTAGTACCTTCATCTCTTCTCATATGACATATTGAACATGCTGCTGAGAAGTCACACTTGATGTTGGTTACAATTAGAAGAGACTGGTCTGAGTGTTGTTTTTCTTGCTGTTTTCCTCCTATCACATCGACTAGACTGTCTTTCTTGTCTGGGAATCATTTTGCACTAGGCTTTCATTGACAAATTGCTTTAAGAGGAAGCTAAACCAATGAAAGCCAAATTCTAAAGTGATCTTTAGTTTAAGAAGCAGCAATACACAGATTATCAAGCACAAAATATATCTAAAGGAGAGAGAATCACACATTTGTCTGACATCAATAACAAGGATCCTCATATCTCTTGTCCCTTGTCAAGCTTCAGCAAAAAAAATGAAGCAGTGTTTTTTAATAAATGAACACAGGTTGGAGAAGGAGGAGGGGTGAAGAGGAGGTTATATGCCTAGATCAAAGGATTCTTTGGAGACAGAAATGCAAATCAGAAAAATAGCTACTTTTTGGTGAATGTGTGTGTGAATACATAGCAATCTCAGCAGAGGAGAGCTCATGGCATGTACAATTAGGTCTCACACTAAATGACGTTGCCAGGATGGGAAGAGGGCTTCTTTTTACACAGTGCAGAAAGGTAGCTGCTACAGGAAATGTGTCAGGGGGGATTGCCAGTCGGCAAAGCCATAATTGTACTAATGCAAATGTATCATATTCCCTAATGAGTATTGTCAATATTGGATTACAGCCTTCTAAAGTGCTCTGAGACCCTCCAGTGTATTTTTGGCATAATCTCTAATATAGACATGCAAAACTGACCCTGACTCACTTGCGAGTACAAAAACTTTGATAGCAAGTAGGAGGGAGGAAGAGAGAATGCAAGGGTATTTTAGTCTCTGAGCTACTACTTTGTGACTATGTGTGTAGATCTGAAACTTCAAGAACATTATTCTGAATTTTGCAAGACCATATTATAATTTTTATAGAACTTTTTTTAAATTTCACTGAAGATGTTGACTATAGCTCAGATGGAAACAATTCCCTCCTGTTTGATGGGGCTGTTGGGAAAGAATCAAAACGCATTCAGGCAAACCTGACTAAAAGCTGCCTGTTTAGGCAGACAAGATTAATCTGCAGTATGAGTAGCTAAGTACTAAATGAGACCTGTAAGGGGCTGGTGTAGTCCTAACCAGTACTGAGTATCTAACAAATACATGAGTGGCAAATGGCAAATGGATTTAGCCATGGCTCTCTGTCCAGGTCCATTCAAAGCAAGTATGAGGAACAGGCCATGTCATCATTTTCTCAGATTTTGAGTTCTTTTCTCTTTTATGCTATTCATACCATAGTGTATTAAAGTTATCATCCTCCAATATTCTACAAGGGCCATCAAGATTTATAAAGACAGGTGCTTTAAATTACAACACAGCCAGAAAAAATATAAAAAGAAGTTCCAGATTATCCTTAAAAGACCTTTAGTCAAGGCTAAGAATATCTCTCTTGAGATATACGTATTTGTGTAGTCAGTTATTTTATGTCAAAGGAATTTGGTATGATATGCTTTTCTCATGAAATACTCTAAATGGTGCAGTAACTAAAGTAAATTGCACAGTGCTATTTATATGCTGCATGTAAATTTCTCAACACAGAAGTAACTAAATTTGTGTAAAGATACCAAAATGGGCAACTCTGATCAAACCCATGAATGTCAGCTTTAGGTTAAAGTCAGGTTCAGATAAGATGAGGGAATCTGGGCATTTGACTATTTGCAATATTAACCTCATATGGTTTACTTTGATGTTCTATTTCAAGAAGAGTAACATTCCTTGAAATAGGAAATAAAAGAGAAATCAGTCAAAAACTTATTAATTGAATATGCAATTTTGTGCGAAGTTGTCTTTCTCATCCTAGCTCAAGACCAAACTGCTAGCCATTGCTCTCAGACTGATTTAACATTCACCTAAATCAAAAAATTTTTACTGATTTTTTATTTGCCCTATTTGGCTGCCCATAGGCTTTTCACACAATGTTTCTAGAATATATTTGCAACAGAAGAGGTTTCTGCGCCTCAGAAACTGCAGCACCTTCAACTGGATGACAAGAATATGAACAGGAGACTGTCATCTGTCAGTATCTAAGTGACATACACAGAACATTAAAGGGTAGGAGTCATAGCAGTTGTCCTCAGCAAGTAACAAGTAAACATCTTGTATAATTAATATTCAGCCTAACACTGTTCAGAGATGCAGTGGATAGAAGAATTTTTTCATTAATTATTTTTCTTTAGGGTATCATTTGATTAATTTTTTATTAGGCACATGACATACTGTAATTGTAAGATCAACGTAATTGCTCTAGCCAGAAAGTTTAGATAATTGGTAGGACTCTGTTATCTGTTTGTGTCCTGTGAAGTTATACATGCCTTTACTATGGGAGGAGTTACATGATAACCTCAAGACATCTCAAGTTGGGCCTGATTAAATCTCTGGATAAATTCTATCTATCTCTAGATATTTTTTTAAAAGGTTGATAGTGGTTTTAAAGTATCAGAACTTCACCTTTCTATTCACACAGTTCCTTACACACAGACAATCCCCTGAAGTTCATGGGTGCCCTAAAACCAGTCTTTTTCAGTGGCTGGTCAAAATCATTGAATAAAATTCCACAGGGATTAAGAGCCATTTTAGAGCAAAAGCTAATTTACTTTCATTCCAAGTCTAAGGCATATTTCTTCAACATTCCTTTATCCAGGATAAGCCCACAGAATAATGCATATATTTGTTCTAAAATCTCTTCCAAACAATTTCCCTCTGGGACGGAAGATGGGTAAATGAATAATATCAGGAAGATGCTAGCTATGTTGCTTAATATGGTTCTGGAAGAAAGACCAGTCTCACATCAGTGAATTGGTATAACCTGAACAGTATGGGTTTATGAACTTGCAGCATGCTCCTAAATCTTTAATGAAGTCACATATTTTCTTATTAAAAATACTGTTTCTTGAGTGGTGGTTTGTTGGTTTGGGGGTTTTGGGAAGCAGGGGGTGGGGGAGGGAGGGTCCTGCCTTTTTTATAAGTATAAACCAGAAAGCAGCAGCCTGTAATAAATTAATATCTCACTTCAGTAATACATATAAAATATCTATAGTATTTAAATAATGTTTACAGTTAAATGTACTTTTAAAGAGAGCAATAAAGGAATCGTCAAAGAGATAAAAATCTTGTGTGGACATTTTTTAAAAAATTATTTATAGCAAAAATTATTCAAGTTTCAGTCTACAGGTTTGGAAGCATTTTTATGAATTACGAGGACTGTATGACAATTTCCTAGCAAGCCTAGATACCCAAGTGCACATAGTTTTGTTGAGAGTTGAAAGTGTTGTCATTCAGAAAAAAAACACAAGTTCTTCTATAGGTAAGAGGGCACAAATAAAAATTTCAGAACATCTGCTATTTCTAAGTGTCTAAGATTTCCTGGACTCCTCCACTAGAGAGTGCTTTTCTTCTCCGGCTTCTCCTAAGGCCTATAATTTTAAAAAAATTTATATTAAAATTTGCATGTAGAGTTTGTCTAATTTTATTGCAACAAACTTGCCTTCACCTAGTAATGCCAAGTGGTACTCATTGAAATTATACTATCTCTATTATATCCAAGTTTTCAATGGAATGTAAGAACCATTCTGATGTCACCATGTATCTATTGTTGTTACTGTAAAATGCTGATCCAAATCTGACAAAGTTGTAAGGACTAAAATTTTGGCTATGTGTTCTTGAGTATTTCTGGAGGCAGTGACTGGTGTTTGGAAGCCAAATTCTCTCAAAATTTTATCTGCCCTGAATATTATTCCATTGTAGTTGCTGGCTGGAATGCTCATCCGCCATTCCATCAAACCAAAAATGTATGATTTATTTCAAAGGTAGGAGAGCTTCCTTGTAACTTCTATTCTTAGCAGCAGGGAGTCATAATGTGTTAGGATGGAATACGGGGAAGTTCTTCTACCTATTCATTTTTAAAAGGGAAGCTCAAAAGGAAATATTGGAACAGGTATGAGTGAAAAGGAAAATATTAGTTACATGAAATAGAACAGGCATTAATACCCTGATTCAGTCTGACTGCAAAAGGAAAAACTGAAGTACAGCAGTCAATGGAAGAAAACATGAGACTAGACAAAAAGTGGTCAGGGAAACAGAAGGAGGTGGCAATAAGAAGAATGAGGGTGTGTAGACAGTAAAGTCAAGTCTAGTTTGGAAAAGAACACCAAATACTTTGTGGGTTGAAAAAAACATGTTCCAATTTGCTGAGCAGCAAATAATTTTATTCAAATGAAGTAAACAAAATTTCCCTCTTCAATTTATAATCTGGAGAAATAAAAATGAGAGGCCAACATTTAGTAATTGTTTCTTTTAATGCTACTTCAGGGACTCCAGTCCGACTTTCCCAGTCACATGGGCTCCCTCACCATCACCTAGGGGACACAACTGTTATAGGCAAGGAAAATAACTGTGCTTATTAACCATGACTTTTTAATTGATAAAAAGAGGAAAAGACAAATTAAAAACAGAGCACAAACAAAAGGAATGGCTATTTAATTTAATTATTTTTATTTATCATTTTGTCAAAAGGTTTTAATGAAGATTGCATCACTGTGTGTGGTCTAACCATATGGAGAATATCTACATCTTCCAAGTAGGAACAAGTCTTTTCCTAAGTAACAAAGAGAGCTTCTAGGTAGATCAGCAATTCCAGCTAAGGATCTGTGTAATGTATCACAGACAGCCTAACTGGTAAGGGTTATAGACGATCAATGGATAGAAACTTTAAATCTTACAAAATCTGAAAAGTGATTCTATAAAAAGCAAGCTATTTGGTAGTTGTTGGTCTTGATTTCAACCAGAGTTAATTTGTCCACAGTTGCTCTGAGGAGGCAAAGCCTGGAGCTGTGTGGGCATGTCTAGGTAGTTATTCTATACCATCTTGTGTCATTGCTGGGGAGCAGAAATTAGAGACTCTCAGTTCCGAGAAGTGAGTAAGGCTTGCAGTAGGGGAAAAGCGTGGTGTGCGGAGGGTCTGTCCGCCATTGTGATTCATTATTCTGGGCCTGGTGAGCATGTTTGTCTGGAAATCACTGTCTCTTTGTACACTTTTGTTATTAGTATTGTTGCTGTTACTGTTCATTTTTGTATCTCGTGGCTGTTTCCATTAAATTGTTACTATCTCAACACATAATCTCTGCCTTTTGTCTCCCACTGTAGGGAGGGGATCGGCTTGTGGTTTTCTTTTTAGTGGGAATATGAAATAGTAGAATGCCATTCCTACAACACGACCTTGTCAAAAATAATAATCCCATAGAAATATCTCACTAGTCCTATGAATATATATATATGTCTCTCCAATGTTCTCAGTTCCCCTTAATATTTGAATTTAAATAGTAAATCAATGTCCTGGTAGGTACTTCAAAATAGGTATATCAGGGTATAAGAAATTGGCTGGATGTTCAACTCAAGAAGCTGTGTCAATGGTTCAATGTCATCAGTGAAAAGTGGCATTGCTAGTGGTTTGGTATCGGAACTAGTGCTGTTTAACATCATCACTGGTGAGATGGACAGTGGGATTGAGTGCACCTTCAGCAAGGTTGCTGAGAACGATGAGCTCCATGGTGTGGTCACCATGCTGGAGGGATGGGATGCCATCCAGAGGGACCTTGACAGGTTTCAGAGCCTGTGGGACTGTGCGAACCTTATGAAGTTCAACAAGACCGAGTGCAAGGCACTGCAATTGCTCGGGGCAATTCCAAGCATAAATACAGGCTGGGTACAAAATGGATTGATAGTGACCCTGAGAAGAATTGCTTGAAGGTTGTTGACAAGAAGTCCAGTGCAGCCCAGAAAGCCAGCCACACCCTGGGCTTCATCAAAAGAAGCATGGCCATCAGATCAAAGAAGGTGATTATTCCCCTGTACTCTGCTCTGGTGAGACTCCACATTGTGACAGCCCCACCTATAGTACTCTATCCTGCTCAGGAAAATATGGATCAGTTAGAGCAACTTCAAAGAAAGGCTGTAAAGATGATCATGGGGCCAGAGCACCTCTTCTACGAGGACGTGCTGAGAGACCTGAGGTTGTAAAGCCTCACAGACAGAAGGGTCCAGAGAGACTTTAGGGCAGCCTTTTAGTACCTAACAAGGACTACAAGAGAGCTAGAGAGGGACTTTTTACTAGGACAAGGGGGAATGGCTTCAGACTGAAAAAAATAAATTTAGGTTAGATATGAAGAATTTGTTTGCTGTCTGTATAGTGAGGCACTGGAACAGGTTGCCCAGAGAAACTGTGGTAGCCCCATCCCTGAAGATGTTCCAGGCTAATTTGGATGAGGCTCTGAGCAACCTGATCTAGTGGAAGGTGTCCCTGCCCATGGCAGTAGGGTTGTAGTAAACAGATATTTTGTTAAAAAATCAATTTTGCTCCCTTTGTCCTCCAAACACAATCACTTGACTATGGCTGGCTCCCATATCCTGGCTGCCACACAGTCTGACTCCTGTGTCATGTTTCCGGTGATGTGTAATAGCTCATGTCCTCCCGATAGCAAATTCTTCATCAGATCCCTGCAGAAAAACCCTTGTTCCAAGAGGAATCAGGCAAGCCTTGAGAGCCAGTGTCTGTGTTGGTGACAGTGTGGTTGTGACAGTCAGCCATCCTCTTCTAAGGAGTCCTGTTGTGCCTATCCAATAAGATGCAGATTCCTTGAGATGTCTACATACTGTGCTTTTCCCTGAGATAAAACAAGAGGAGCTGTAACACAGTGGGGTAGTCTTCAGATTCCATTCTTGACATTTGAGATATTTGCACAAGTTTTCCTCAAACGTGTGCATGCTTCCAGCATTTGCAGTGAGGGGGAAAAAAAAACAAAAACCAAAAACCAACAAACAAACAAACAAAACCAAAACAAAAAAAACCCCATCACTGTAAATGCCATGACACAGAAAATGATAAAAAAAAAAAAAATCACATTGCAGTGAGAATTTCATCTATTCAAGAAGCATATAATAAGACATTTATGTAAAATAAATTTCCTATCCTCCAGCTTTAGAAACTACATAGCACATAATGTAAACATTTATTTACTGTTAGTTTTCCACCAGTCTAGGCCTTATTATATTTTTTAATTTCTTCAAATATTGGCAGGGGAATATGTGGGATATAATAATCTAGTTGTAAAAGGATTGTGCCTTTTTAAAGTAGCACAGTCACAAAAAAAAAAAAAAAAATAATCTTAGATTGCTTTAAGAAAAACTGCTGAATCTGACACAGTATCCTTCATAATACTAATAAAATATCTGTAATTTATATAATAAAGTGGATGTTTACAGCCTGGACAGGTAGGATTGGATATAATAGTCATTTATCACACAGGTGAAAGATCACCTCTCTTGATGCTAATGAAGTGCTGAAAACTTCCAGTTTGGTGTGTGCATACCTCAAAATGATTTGTAAATCCCAAGATCATAGTGTGATTCACTGCAATCTTTGAGATCTTTTCCTCTGTAGTGACATTTCTGGTTTCTTATGACTCCCTTTCCTCTGTCCACAGGTCTTGGAGTATCATCCCTCTCGTCACTTACTCACAGTGCTACAATGTAAAATTAATGGATTTTTTTGTTCCAAAAGGATGGAACAAATGGATTTTGTTTCAAAGCTCTAGCATCTTTGCTCCTTCATGCATGTGTCCACACGCTATCATAGTCCTGGGCTGAACCCCGGGACAGGAGTGCAAGCTATACTTCACAGATGAATTGAGACTAGTGTCTGGGGAAGTCCATCTGGCTGCAAGTGGAAATGAGTACGGCTACTTGCCCTGGGATCTCCAGGATGAGAAGGAAGCTATGAACTCTGGTGAGAGCTTCCCAGGAGTCCAGAAGCAGAAATTCTACCAGGAAAGTGCTGAACTAATGAACCACTTACACTTTGTGGTTTCTGGCTGATACGGCTCCTGACTGATTGACAGCTTGATGCTTGTTGCCTAGGCAATTCTGCTACCACCATAATTCCTCTGCTGCAAAAAATTTGTCCCAGGCCACATACCTACACATTCCTTGCCATGCTTAAGTCCCCTCTTTGAAGTCACCCCACTCCCTCAACATACTATGTCACAGCTACTTTGCTGTTTATGTTCATTAGACCTTGTCAGAGATGAGCAGCACATGCAGTTCAGATTCAAGAACTGTGAAGTTCAAAGAGAACTAGTTCAAATAAGTCCAAGTAGAAGGCTCAATCCTTAAGACCCCAGGAAATGCTCAGTTTCGGTCAGAATGCTCACTAGGTGTCACTGTTCTCCAAAAATAAACGTCTGAGCACTTTGGCTGCAAATATACGGGGTCTTTAGCCAAGTGCAGCGACTCATATTTTCAGAAACTGAGCTCATGTAAAAAACTTCCATAGTTCAGCAAAAGGCTCTCCAAACACCTTACTTCACTTGCGCTGTCTTATTTTCCACTCACTAGTCTCAGATTAAACCAAGAACAACTTCTCTTAAATTTGAATAGTGGTCCTGGTTCCTGTCAATAAAAGAATCCTGACATTTTTCAGCATTTTACCTAACCATGCTTTATAATATATGACTTTAGAAATGGAGTGATCTCAAAATGAACAATGCATTCTTTTACACTGCATGACTGCTTGTGTTCATTTTTTTCCCTCTGCAGATAAAAAAATATTTTTGATGACACTTTTCTCCAAGTACTTAATTCTGGGCACTCAATTTCCTGTGTCTAAATTATAAGTTAGTTTTCTTAGGCTTCTTATATGATGATTAGAGACTAACTGTGTCTCCTGCTGTGGTTCAGAAAGGAAGCACAATTCACATGCTTCGAGAGAGAGCTTCTCTTTTTCCTGTAAGTATATCAGCAGCTCAGAGGAAGATGGTTTTCTTCACCTGAGAACATAAAGTTACATTATTAAAATTTGCCAGTGTGAGTGCCCCCAGACATACTAGGGTGTGCTGTATCCATGTATTTCAAATTAGAAATTATGCTATGAGCAAGAAAACAGGTAGGAAGGACAGACAGATGAGTTACTAGAGAGGTAATCATCTGTGAAGAGGATAATGTGGTGAATCAGTCTGTGTTAAACTAGGCTCTTTGGAAAATATTTCAGAGCATTGTATGTTCACGAGCAGCATGGAGTCGCTAATAACTGCCAGATTTGGCACTCCTTTCTACACATTTGCTAAATCAATATACATTGCAGAAAAAAGCCCAACCCACCAGTCACCCAAGCGTGTCCAGAACATCATTACGGCATAACAGCATGTTTCAACGTGGGGGGTCAGGCTGCTCACTTGAAGCTGTTAGCTTAGGTGCTCCAACTTGCCTCATGCAGAGCCTACTGCTCTCTAGTGACTCCTTTATTTTTATATAGAGAAACTAGGCTGTGAATCATCCTCAAGAGTGCAATTCAACAGCATTTTAAACTGATCTAAATCAGTGGTGTGGCAAATCCCACCTCCACCTCCAGCTGTACATTCCTGCTCTTTCTCCCTTGTGTCTGGTAGGTGGTGAATTGGGTTTGTAAAAAAATCAGTCCAGAAGAAAAAATCAGAGTAGTTTGGATAAGCTGCTGGAAGAGATGTGATGTTTGACCTCATTGTTAGTGAAGGACTAACCTGATAATGGGCCAGCAGGATGACAGAAGAAGACCCAAGTCATTATGACTCTGCGGGGGTTCCTCCCCCTTAAGGAGATGCCTGAATCGGCCTGTACCAAGAAATGGGAGCTCCACTCTCACTCACAGAATCATAGAATGGTTCATGTTGAAAGGGCCTTTAAAGCTCATGTAGTTCCAGCCCCCAAGGCAGGGACACCTTGCACTTGACCAAGTTGCTTAAAGCCCCACCCAGCCTGGCTTTGCAGACTCCTCTCCTTGCAGTCTTTGTCCCAAACACACCTCCCAAAAAGTAAAGCTTCCAGGGCAGATTCTGGCTCCTGGCTCTAATGAGGTAAGAAGTCCTGTTTCAGTGCAGTGTGGAAAGGGTTTCTATCAATGAGGAGACGGTGGGAGGGGATGGAGAGGACACTCACGTTCCCTTGTGAGCAAAACATTAAAGCACAGCTAAACTATATGACAGGGAAGACTTAAAGAGCAGTGATGCATATTTCTGAGTTGCTACAGCTTTCTCAGGGGTACCTTGGCTCCCACTTTGGTTATAAACTGGGAAGATCATAAATTGCTTAGAGTAATACTTTTTTTAAGCCCCAGTTGTAGCTCAAGTACAGCTTCCACAGATCATGGAACTTCTCTCTACATATTTTAAATTATGCAAAGCAATTAGTCTTGATTAATAGCTTGTCTAATTTAGTTTCAAGAGATCAAACTGTTTCCCTGTTAGATGACTGAAGTGAACAAACAAACAAACAAACAAACAAACAAACAAACTAAAACAAACAAAAAAAACCCCTTCAAACTTGTATGTGACTGCCAAGTGTATATATATCAACTAAACTCTGGAGTTGTCACTACTCACCTCAGCTTTTCATATGCTTTCATTTTATCCACAAAATTCATATCACTCTTGACATCATATCAGAACATTTCATGGATGGTCTCTTGCACTACAAAGTACCAAGTACTACGGGAGATTGATTCTTTATTTCCCTAGAAGCAACTAGGAAAAGGACAGAAATCAAGGCCTTTCAACTAGCCCATAGCATCAAGAGTCTTACATGAATTGAAATTCCTGTCATGTGGAATTTCTCAAAGAAATTCAGAGATTCATTGAAATTTCCTAGGATGTAGCTAATACAGCCATCTTTAAATAAACCAGTAGTCGTCAGATTTGGGTTGGTGGGTGCCTTCACCAACCACCTCTAGCTTTTTTCTGCGGGATGCTTGTTTCTAAAATCACATATTCACGGTAGTATTAATTGATAGGCTACAAGCAAACAGTTCTCTGATCTTCTTATCCATGTCTGGGAGTGTCGCTGTAGGACACAAAAAAAGACGAAACACTTTAAATATTTCAGAAGGCAAAGAGTATAGAAAAGCTTTATTGTCTGATTCTTACTACCTTTTATAAGGTGTTTCAATACAGACTTAACATTATTGGCGAACAGGAACAGCACCTCTCTAATCCCATTGGTGAAACTAGAGAAACAGCAAAACACCACCTAGAGAAAGGTTGTTTTGAGAAAGGACAGTCGTTTTGCCAAGATTGATTTGAGAAGAAGCTTTCTTGAGAACTTTTCCCTTGGGAAAAAACCAGGAGCTGCTAGTAGGCTAAAGTCTCTCAGACCCACATAGGAGCCTATGCTACTTAAAGATATTCAGTCTAGGACTGTGTGTCTCCTTGGTTACCCTTAATTGCTGAGAAATAAATGCTAAATTCAGAGGTTTTGAAGGCCTGCAAGCATTTGCCAGAGACTTATAAAAGTCTGTGGTCTGTGATGGAGGTAGCCTGCATTTTAGAAGGCTAAAAAATCAAATAAATGCCAGGGGAGGGGGTGGTTTCCAAGTAAGCCATTTCTGGTTTCCCTGCTCTGATATCACTGTATTTATATAAAACTACATCTAATGAAATAGAAAGGACTCAATATATAGGCATAAGGAGTGAAAGGATGGAAGGCAATATAGTTTCTGACTATTCAAAGGAAGTGGATGGTCTTTATTGTCCTACTCTTATTTGTTCTTAGAGAGCTGGAAACTTTCTCATATTCAGGGGGCCAGAGAGTCCAGGAAATTTATAGAAATGTAAATTTGGGTCACGATTTGCCAGAGTTCATAGGACTGAAACAGACAATCAGGAGAAAAAGAAGTAAGAAAGCAGGGTGGTCTTGAAATGCCAATTGGGATATGAAGGTCATGATCTAAATACCTTTGGTTTTCATCCCCATCAAGAATTTGATCCAAATTCTTCCATTTCTTCAGACTGTGCCCTGACCAAGGATATCTTTCCTCTCTTTTGCTGAAATAGGTTCTTTCCGTAAAAATACTGCACTTTCCATGAATGCATCTCTCAGGCCCTCATTTGCAAACAGAATATTTGATGGGGTTTTTATATTCTTTTCAGTTCAACATAATAAAATGCCTAATTGGTGTGACTATTGCAATTATGTTCCTTACCTCAGTTTCCTGTCTGTTCTTAGACTGTCTTTAGTTAGACTTTGTACACCTTGCTGTTTCAAAATTTATTTTTTTTTTAAGAAAAGCTGGGGAATTAGTTGCTGTGTGAATAAGTAGCTGTTCAGCAGCCAAAGAGTTCCTGTTTGTTTTCAACTTGTCATCTAAGGTGTGGTTCAGAAAGTTGAGAAGTTGTTACTGGCAGAGCCTTGACAAAAATATTGCTTCAGACATCTCATAAAAAACATTTTATAAAAAAAAAAGGAGAGCACTGAATTTGTGAGAACTGTAGATACAGGGCCTTTAAGGCTTCATGGTCTTCTTGTATTCAGATGATGTCATGCCTAAGAGGTGTTTTTTCCTACACTATTTCTTGGGAAACAGTCTAGCTATGGAACTTGACCCATAAAACACAAAGAAGAAAGGAGTTACCAACTCTTCTGGAGGAGATCATATCAGCATGGGGGGTGAGGGGGAAGAGAGATAATTTTTTTGGCTAACCAGGTAAGCCAAATGACATATAAGGAGTTTGGTCACCCTAAGTTCCCTCTACTACGAATGTCTGAAAATAGGTACTGCTAAATTACTCTTTCCGCCATAGCTGGACTACATTAAATGTCAAAGGAGCGTCTTATTGTCCTGCTCTGACTATAGAGAAAGCTTGAAACAACCATTTTCCTCACTTGGATTCTCTGTCAGATGAGAATCTATACCACATTAGCTGCCCCTCAGTACTTGTAAAACAACAAGTTCAAAGGGAGTATTTTCTTCTCTGTAAGTATTGAAGCAAAGCGAGATTTAATAACTCAGCCAGGGTCACCCAAGGAGTCTGTGACTGAGACAGAAATTTAGGCAATGTAAAGCCTATTTCAGCACTTAAAACATAAAGCAATCTTACCTTTTCCTGTAAAGCTTTCTTAAGCTGTTTCATTTTATTTTTATATCACTTAAGTGGAAAATTTTGAAAGTAGACTCATTTGTTGGAACTCATCTGAAAAAAAGTAAGTTTGAGACTGAGTATCAGTTTTGGTGTTTCTTATGCATTTGTCATCTTAAAATTGTGGAACTACTTCACAATAGAACAAATATTTCCTTTTTTTCCAGTAAATCAATGCAGATGATTGCTGACTATGTTCCATTGGCATTTCCATTTTATTATGAAAATATTCACCCTTTGGTGTTGTGGGAGGAGAATGTTGTGACTGAAAGATGATTTGATTGGCAAACCAGCAGACTCTCCATACAGCAATTTTTCCTTCTTCAAGCCCAGATGCTTTTAGGACTTTACAGTGTCGTCTCACAAATATGAAGAGGCAAATTCTCTCCCTGCAGGCTCCTTGTGCTCCTCATCCATTGATCTAAGTATCCCTGTTCTTGACTCGGGACTGAAGGCTTCCTTTGTCAGTGATTGATGGCCACCCTCTCACAGGAAGAATGACTAACTCCAATCTGTGAGTATTGGAGGCGCTACAGAATATATCTGCTGTGCTATTTATTTTGGGAGGCGGACGTGTGCCCACATTTTTTTTCTTGGAATAAACATTCTGACATTTTCTGGCAGGTGTGAACGCTGTAACGTACCAGCAGGCAGAAAAAAACCTAAAATGACAGCTTCTAACCTCTCTGATGGAAACAAACTGACTGTTACTAATGTGAAAATTGTAAACCCTCACCAGATTTCATATGAATCGTATCACTTGGAAAGACAGATTTTGATCTTAAGGGTCCCCTGGCAGTCCAAAAAATATGAATATTCTTTAAATGGTGCCTACTTGCTCTTCAAAACCAAATCCAAACCATAAGACAACTGCATAATGAATTATGTAAATTTTAAACCTCAACCTGATTGTGGCCAACTCGTTTTGCCAATAGTCTGAAAAGATTAACCCTAATGTGTAAGTGATAGCATTCAGAACCCTTCTGAAACCTCTTTCAGCTGTTGTCTCATCAAAAGTGTATTGGTGTAGCTGCCTTGATGCGAAGGGACAATTTCACTTTTTATTTGGTTTAAGATCAGCAAAAATTAGTCTTAATTTTACGTTGCTTAATTCCAACACTTGCCTAGAAATTTACATAAGAAGAACTTTTGAAACAAATATATAAGAAAACCTGTTACAGTAATAATTTCTTCCACATCATTTAATAAGAGATGCCTTGACTGTGTTGTCTTAGAAGTTAACAGTATATATATGTATATAAAACATTGAAAATCAGAGATGGGACATATCCTTTTTACCCTGAATCCCACGTATGCATAATTCTAGATTATAAATAGTAACTATTGTGATTGTCATTGGTCCATTGAGAGATAATCTCAAATTTCAAACTAAATGAAATCTTCTGATGTCAACCAGGACAACATACAAGAAAGAGGAAAATGCAGGAGTCAAAATGAGAAAATTATAATAAATTACACTATATAGGGTAGAATAAAAAGAGTTCTGGATATATTGTGGGAAAATCTTAGGTCAATTAAAATTTTCTTCTAATTATATACACTATATTTACAGCTATATGTACTTCTCTTCTACTCAAAGAACATTTTAGTTGTGAAAAATTGCATCTTAAAAATTAATCTATCCCACATGACCTATACATGAGTATAGGTCAATAGTAACCATTTTGGACAAGTACGCACAGAGCAATTTGATTTGTCCATTAAATCATTTCAGCGCTTTAACACTACCACAAGGACAGAGTATCCTGAGAAGCCAAGGTTGAGATGTCTAACTGAAGGCGTAAAGGAGTCTGTCACTAAGATGTTTCAGTGCTTCAGAAGTCACTTCACTGCTCTGTGCCTCAGTTCCCTGTTTCTGTAACCGTCATGCCTTTTTACTGTGAGAATCTTCAAGACCGGAGTTATAGTTTTTATCACTACAAATATTTGAGGTTTAGTTTGGGTACTGGTGAATTCCTTTTTAAATAGCATTTCTGGAACAATACCATTTCCAGAATGTGTTGCTATTCATATGTGACTGAATAATAAATAATCAAATGTGAAAAACTATGGCTAAGAACAAATGGGCTCATCTCTGCGCAGTTGCCTTGTTCGTAAGCAAATTGTTCATATGCACAAATGTCTGAGGGCACAACTGAGCTGAAAAATATTTAGCATTTCAATGAATGTAGGACTGCCAAACCACAGTGTCAGACCACCAACATTCATGGCATTGGTATGAAATCCAAATATTAAGAAATACTACATTTTTTGTTTCTTTTTATTGGTCTTCTGGTTTTTGAGCCTGACATGATCTTTTTTTTCCATATTTCCTCAGCAACTACAGCTATTCATAAACGGAATTTCTATCCTCAATAAAAAAACCCCATTAAATTATTAGAAGTATTTTGGAATATAATATTTAAAGAATAAATAAACGTAGGTATGAAAACACAGATATATTTAATTCTGATAATGTTGAAATATTTAAATAATTTGAAATCCAGATGAACTTTTTCAACTTTATTAAAATAGGAAAGTGGAAATTATTTTCTCTGAGAAATAATCATTAATCCTTGACGATGATGATGATGATATATTTTCCAGAAGCAAACCATACTGCTAAGAGTTTTCCTATCTATGTACATGAGAGTTTAAGGTAGATTTTTAAAAGTAAAACTGATATTTTTACTTTCATGATAACAGTCTGTGTAAATCCGAAGAATTTTCCATACCCATGAGATCCGCGGCATTGCTGAACCTTCATATACTTCTTTACTGCATTTCAATATTGCTCTGAGAGAACAATTGCCATGGGGTCAGGTGTAGATGTGCAATGGAGAAGAGCAATATATTTTCCTCATTACATTGCCATCATTTACACGAGTGATGTGGCATTGTCGCCCACATCTTAGGATATGTCTACAGGCTGTGCAGCACCTGTCATTTAGGTCTGTGCTGGTTCGTGTTGGGAGAACTATGCAGCCAGATTTAGCAGATCACTGCACAGTTTTCTGTCAAGTCACTGCTCCACTGGGCAATTTTCTGCACTACCTCTACAACAGTCAGCCACCATAATGTCATCCTTTAGTTTTCAAAGGTACTGGGATGATTTTTTTCAGAACATCAGCAAGTATGTGAAACTGCCTCCTCATCAACTTTGAATCAGTATTGCCTATGGAGCCAATGGAGACAAACATCTACATCTAATTAGGATTGAATTAAAGGAGTTATAAGGGCCTAGATTGTCATCTTGCTGTGTTACCTCTATCATCTCCCACTCCCCACTTGCATAGGGATCCAAATGTGATGCTCTGGAGAGTAGAAAGTTTGAGTTACTCTTTGTTCTCCTTAATGCAAAATCCATGTTACTGTAAGGTAAGGTAGTAAGTCAGGCATGGGGGCCATCTGCATACATCCTGCTAAGCCTTCATTCTCTCAAAAAGAAGTGGAAATAATACTCCTGTCCTTTCTTAAGCATGAACATGCATGAGTACACTTGCCCTGTCTGTATTCTGCCAGACACAGCCTGAAACAGAAAGATGTGTGGCTAACACTGAAGACAGAGCTCAAGCAGTTTTCCCCAAGAACAAGTTATGCCTCTAGCTGTTCTTTTTGAATACTGTAAAGCAAACATTTATACTGGCTTTTCTTTTGCATCCACATGGGCTGTGTATTCTCCATGTGCACTACAGCCAGCTAATCTGAATGGAACAAAAACATTTGTTTTTTCTCATATTTCTTTATGTACCAAGTTCTTCCAAATAAATATTCAGCTGAAACCTCTTGCGCTTTTAGGGAAAACAAATAAATCATATTAATAAATTGATTTGAATGCCAGAAAGATCTATCATTTCTGTGTTCTAAGAATATCCCACAAACAATTAAATGTTCGTGAAACGGAGGCAAGACTGATAAAATGATGAGTCTCTCTGGCGCCAGCAATGGGCCTGGCTGAAAGCCAGCAACAGACATTTAAAGCCCTACAGAAACCGTAAGTGACCCCAGAATGGATAAACTGAGGAAGAGCTTTCCTTAGCAGTCCACCATGTTGCACGTTCCTTTAGTCTTTGGCTTCATTGCCTGGCTCAAACTTGCAGATGAATTACCAGATGTATTTTGTGGGTCTTTACAACCCAGCAAAAATCAACCAGACATTTCGATTTTGATTGAATGATCTTTGGCTTTGGAGTTCAGTATTCCTTGAACTGATAAAAAAAAGTGATAAGGTGATGGAGAGCTGAAAATTTCCCAGCACATTAGTAGAAATGATACCGGGTACTGTAAAATTTGTTACGCCACCTGTACCATTAGCTCCTTTGGGTTCCAAAAATGGGCCATTCCACAATGAAACAGGAGGCAGAAATGATCTTCTGCCTTCACTGCCTGCTCCAAGTTGTGCCGTGATTTGGCCTGTGGTCAAGGGATCAAGAAACACAAGAGATTTTTCAGGGCAGAATGGATAAAAAATGACCTAGCTTTTGGGATGTACAACCCCCATTGAACCAATTTAATATACTTTAAACTAGATTTACAGGCTTAAACTTTCTGGTAATGTAAATTATAGTAAGCAATGGGATTGAATAAATTGTTTTTTTCTTTTAAGGAATTATTAATTGCCCTCTGCTAGCAATGGTACTCTTGTTAATGGTAGCTGAAAAAAGGCAAGATTATTATACTGTTGCAAAAAGGAAAAAAAATTACCCAAAGAGGTTGAGGAAATTGCTTTGCAGACACTGATGGGTGCTTTGCATCCATTGAAAATCACCCCAAGTAAACAGGCATCACTTGTAAGTATCCTCAAGCTGGTATCAAAAAATCTTGAATACAGGATGTAAGCAAAACGTAATAATTTTTATATGTACAGTGAATTAATTACAGACTTGTCAATTTTAATTTCAGAAGAAGAATCTGCTCCAGTTACTGAACTGAAACTTTAACCTCATTTGAAAGGCTCTAGCCTTAGAGATTAAACTCTGTCTTCTACCTCTTAACTTCCTTCCTAATTTCCTTTATTTAAATGGAGCCAGCTCCCTCTTTCTCTGTCTTTTCCTCAGGAGGGGCGCTCTCTGAGTAATGGGCAGAGCAGAGCTTTTGCTGATGCACTCATGTAAGCTGGAAATAGAGATGAAACCCTAGCACAGGTTGCTACCGCAGGTTCCTTCTGTAATTACATGGGGAAAAGAGAAGAGTAGAATGTCTAGGTTTGCTGAAAGGATTGCATATCTACTGGAGTAGAAAACTGCAGAATAATGTCACCTTTTCATTGCACCCTTTAATTTTATGTGACTGGGGCAGCCATCACAAAAGGCATTAGGGTTATGGACTGTTCAGTTCAAGCAGAGGGAGATGTAAGCAACCTGCGACTCCGTGGCTCATACATACCCACCCTCCCTGTAAGTACAGCTGGTCCTGCAGATCACATTTGTGTGACTAACACTTCTATGGAGCCCTGTTCTTGTGATTAAATTCTCTCATCTTGAGAATCCTGCCCCTTCTCCTTTCAAATGTAGTGTAAACTCAAGGATAACTCTGCTGCTTCACTCACTGATAACCTGCACGTAAGAACAAGTGCACAAATGCATAGGTGTTCTCCCACAGTGCAAAAGGTTGCTGTGTGTTGTGCTGTGTGCTACTTCATAATAAAATGCCTTGAAGCAGAGTATGACAAGCAGAAATTATATATTTTAATGTCCAAGTTTCTTATAAATCACATCAAGTGTGTTTCAGGCACTTCACCCTCAGTCTACCTTGAACCCTAATATTCAGGCATGAATCAGGCTTCTTGTGAGGATCCCACAGCAGAGATCACGTGCCCCTTCCCTAAGGGACATCTTCAATGTGAATGTGGAAATCCATATACTCTGGATGGAAATAAAATAATTCACAGTTGTGTTTGTGTGTATTCTAACTGAAAACAATGGCTGGATCACAATCAGCACTTTCTTGTTTGGTACACCCTGTTGTCTGACAAGGCAGAACAGAGGTATTCTGGACCTTTGGAGTTGAGACCCAGTGCGTTTTTCTCTGTGAAAGTAGAAGAAATCTTACAATTCCATCAACTTTAGTTTCCTTTTCTCAGACTATCACTGTAATTTACTTGGAATGATTAATGAAAACCTGGTTTTGGACATTATGTGTTTACACGTGTGTAACCAATTTGTGCGATTTTTTTATCTTAGCAAACAAAAAGGTAGGTGAAACACACATAAAATTCAGCAAACATAAATTGCTGTAAACCTGAGCATCAGATTCCTCAAAAGGAAAAAAAACTCAATAAGTTGTTAGCTTCAGAGATGGAAGATATATCCTATATGCTGCAACTTGCAGAACTACTCAAGAACTACTACTTGAGTCCTATAGCTCAGGTAATACCTGCTTGTAACTACTAGTAATAATTCTTAGAGTCATATGCAGTTAGTGTAAATGATGACACATTGAGGAGACTTTTGAAGTAAGCTCTGTTGTTTTGTAAACGTCTGAAATCTATGAATTATGTTAGTTTTAGTTCACATTAAAGCAAAAAGAAGAGGATCAATTTAAAGTGCTCACTGCAGGTAGCATCTTGTTTAGTATGACTTACTGTAACAGCGGAAAGAAAACACAGTTTTGAAGATGATATGGTGTCCTCAGGAGTTCTAAAAAATGCATAAATCTTCTAGTGTTGTACTGAGTGAGGCAAATCTGTAAATAATGTGTGAGATTTTTTGTGAAATTATACTGTAAGGTAGAACCCGTGATACTTCCAGTCATCTGCAGTTTGCTGCTGCATATACCATACTTGTTTTTCCCTACTGCCCACAAAAGTATAGCTATTTTTCACTCAATATTTAACAAGTGGTGCTTTTTTCACAAGAGAGTTGTACTTTTAAAAAAACAAAATGTAGAAATATTGCATACCCTCGATTTTTTAAAAAAACTAAAACATAATACCACCTAACAGAATTGATGCTGCTTTTTTTTTTTTTTTTTTTTTTTTTTTTCAATCAAGGGGGAAATATTGTTTGCAGTTACAACATTTCTTCAAGGTTATTTAAGTATTTGAGTGTTCTGTTTATTGTACTGATTATGACTTGATTTGCCAAGGCCAACAAATTTTAAGTCACTGCTTTGATAGCCTACCATTCCTTCTGTTCAACATGTGGTTTTTCTAGCATATGGATGTAATATTTCATATTCACTTCATACTTCTTATTAAAACTCCAGCTCTTCTGCAAGTCTTGGTTCTTTCACCTTCTATCCATTCTGCTATATCAAATCTGGCCCATTTATGACATGCTCAAGGCTGTCATAATAGTCTGTTCTAAATCCTCTTGTTAAACCCTTATTCAAGACTGGTGAGATTTTCTACATTTTTAAGAACTTAGCTATGTGCGTATCAACTTCTTTCAAAAAGGGCTAGCATTAAAAAAATGTTATGCTGGGGCTTTTCTACCTAAATCTAGTAGGTACCATCAGTATGAAATGTCATGTCTTCCAGATGTTTTGAATATTTTAGCAATTGTTGAGCCATTTCTATGACATCCCAAATGACAAAATCTAGAAATTCATATTCTGAATACTTACTTGTGGCATTACTTAAGGGCCTGATCCTCCAACATATTGAGCATGTCATGAGAGGTCATAAATGCCCTGAAATCCCACTAAACTCAGAACTTTAGAATTAAATTTGGAAACCGTATAAGATTTTTGAGCTTTCACAAGTTAAACTCTGGAACACTGGTAATAGAGGATACTCTGGTTTGGAGACATATGTAACACATAGTCACAACGGTTGAGGAAATCAGTATATTTAGAACAGGAAATCCCTTTATTACACATGCCAATTAGATCAAAATTCCCACTGAGAAAAAAACATAGCTAGTTTAGGAAACATATTGTTTTCCAATGGTCTTGATTCTTGAGCAAAAACATCTGCTACTAATACTAATCATACTAGAAAGAACATCCTAATTAAAGAATGCATTTGACGTCCAAAAGTTAAAACACAAAGTCAGATTCTAAGCTTTGTTTAATCACTTGGAAGAAAAAAGAGTTTTATCCCTTACATGATGTCCTGATTCAGGACCAAAAGCCCATATAATTCTTTACCTTGACATGACACTTTTTTTCCCAGTAAGAGCAGAAATGAGTTGTGTGTATTAACACAATAAATGAAAATCATTGTGCAGTGGCAGTTTCTCCCATTGTCTTTTTTGTCTGTGTAGCTTTCACATACAAGGTGTAGTTTTCTTACTGATTGTCCAAATTGCTGCCTCTATGTGTATCATTTAATGGCATGTATTTTTGTGACACATATCTGAGCAGGGATAGATGCTTCTGCCATTCTCAGAGATCGATTTTTTCAAGTGATCCACCAGAAACATGCTTTCTAAAATTTGGTCCCTGAGATACTCTATGGCAAATTTAGTCACTTGCTGACAGTTCACCCCGAAATATTTAGCAAGTGTTTATACAGAGCATAAAGTGGCAGATTTTTACCCTTCAAACTCTTGTGTGTTTGATCCATCTAATAATTTGCAATTTCTCAGGTGACTGTAAAATCATCAGGGCAATGCCACCTGTGAATTTTTGCCCCTGTGTATTCTTCTCTTAGATGTGCATCATAAATATTTCAGTATTTATTTAAATGATGGCTGTTGTTCAAAATTCTGAGCTTGCCCTGCTGGTAATTCCCTTGGTCTTCACAGATGTAAAATACAAACAAAAAGTATGGTTGTATCTAGTCTTTAGTTACCTCCCAGTTTTCATGCATGTATTTTATGTAACCTCATTCTTTTCTGAAGTAATTTCTAGAGATTATTTGGTTTCACTGTTGGCTACTTCATTATACAAGCCTGTCAAGGTTTTCTCTAATTGCTACCTTACATACTATGATTAAATATTATTCTGCACTATAAAACTTTAAAAAAAGTAGAAGCCAAAAATGAGATTTCATTAGAGTATGAGATTCACAAGAACAGAAGACTTATTCTGGCTATTTCCTTCACTAAAATATGGCAGATTAAATATACTTAGTGCATCCAAAGCTTTCACTACAAATGGCTAGCTCTTTGGATTTGAGAAAGACTTTTACATTTCAGAAATGTTTCAGGCTGCATTTTCTAGAGTTTAAAATAATTTGGGAAAGTACAGGTGATTTGTGGTCCTTATTTTTTTCCCTGAGTTTCTTTCTACACAGCTTTCAAGCATGAATGCCTGTCAGCCTGTTTGTACACTCTCTCCTTGCTGCACATTGGCAAGCTGGCAAATAGATAAAATTTTTAAGTGGTTTCCATCATTCAATATTTGTATAGTTCATAAAAGGAGGAAAAAATACTTTTCCAGAAGTAAAGTATTATGACATTTTACATTCATATATTTACATTATCTGAGATTTTTAAATGTAATATATTACCACAACATGAAGTTCCTTTAGACAGTAGCATTGGACTGACTGTCCACAGAAAAGCAGGAAGGAAAGATGCCTCACTACATTTTACTAGAACAAAATTTATCTACTCAAATGCCTGAAGCATACAGGGCGGGGAGGTATTATGTTACCCTGGTGGAGTGACCTTGTACTGCTGACAGAATAGTAGGAGCTCCTTCATGGCATCAAACTGCTGTAAAATTAACAAAGAATACAACAAGATGAGAAGTATAACTCCTAAAAAGGCAAAACCTCAAATCATTGATCCTGACCATCCCTCTGATAGAACAGCCATCCTGGTAACAGATGTGAGAAATATGATCTGCTTCCTACTAGAGAATGCACAATGCAGGACTTCATCAGTTTTCATTTCTTCTGAGGATATGGGAAGGCTTCTCTGGCAACTCAATGAGAAATAGCCCTGTGGTTTTTGTGTGCTTGTGTATTGCTGCCTCTTTTTGGGTTGCAATTTTTATGTGTAAAATGCTACATTTATGCAAGTGCTTGGTAGCATGTCAAAAGTGGTATAAAATTGAAAACAAATATAATTTTTTCTCAAATTAAAGACATGCAATTTCTGTGTTTGCTGAGTGTTAGTCATGGACCCTTCTTTTGGATCCACAGCATCCATTTTAGTCTCTCAGTATTTTCTTTCCAGAGACTGTGTCCCACTTCAGAAACAGTGAGCTGCAGGATTTTTGCAGACAGTGGTTACGTTTATGAAGCATTATGAGAGGGATACCTCCAGCAAGTCGAAGGACTGTACAGTAGTATTGATTAGTGTGTTTTCCAGAAAAAATCAAGAAGAAGAAAGGAAAACAAAGGTCAGAGACCTGTAGTTTTGACATTACTTACTGTTTTCATAAATATTGTGGGTTTTTCCCCCTACACTCAAATTTAAGAGACAGCATTCACTATTCAGGGTCACATTCTTGAGTTTGCCCATGTTGTTCACTATTCATGGTCTATTTGTGGTTCTTCCTAAACACTTTGGCCTCTCCAAACATACCTAATGAGACATGGCTGCCAGTCCTGTGCAGGAATTACTGGACTCCCTGGTGGGTTGCCTTCTTTGACCACTGCTTGCAGAAGCTATATAACCCAGCAAGTCAAACAGAGATTCAGGGAGCAGCCTCACTTGACTAAAATAGGATAGTGCTGTCTAGGTTGCTGTACCACATTCACTTGAGACTGTCAATACCTGTCGAAGATCTTATTCACCTACAGGACATCCTTAAGGATCCAAATGAGCACAAGACACCTGTGTTTAGGCAACTGATTCTTTAAATATGTGTTCTCTCTTCTGCAAATCTTGCAGTAAAAAATTGAAAAGTGTTTTATCAAGGATGTTAAATATCTAGCTTCTACTTATGAAGAAAAGATAGCATCAAATCAAATACCAGAGAAGGTGAACATAACTTTAGCCAAAGCCTTTGGACTGGATCTCTTGCTTATACAGACCAACAGATGACTCTGCACTACATATGAATAGATTGCATAGATAGTCTAGATGGGTAAATAGACTTTGAAATACAAGGTGCCCTCATGAAAAGATACTTTTGAACTTGTATCGCTTTTGAACTCCTTTCACTGAAACAATCTACTGCTTGGCAGGGGTTTGGCAGCTAAAGGACCACAGCTAAATGTTGAACCTCTATCACTGATCCAACCCTTGAAAAGACTTCCCATTTCTGGAAAACAAGCTTGCTCTGCTCACACTTCCCATTTATGTCTAGTACTGGCCTTGCTGGACTCTGCTGGGTAGCTTTTTCAATGCCTCCACCGATTTTAGCACATCCATGCCTGGAAAGCTTTGGGCACAGCAACAGCTAGGCCTGATTCAACTCTCACAAATCTCTCTTGTTCACATGGTTCAGCACACGTGAGTCTGTAGGCGAGTCCAGTGCAGGGAGGCTCAAGCTGGTCCTGTGTGAACCAGTTCAGGGCTGGAAACTATCACACTGCCTGGGTTTCTTAGTGCCAGGATGCTGTAATGCCCAGATTGTCCTGGGAAACAGAGAGCTGAGGTCAGTGATGTTATATTGACTTGAAACAGACAAAAATCTACTTTGTTGTGTGTGATTGCAGAAAGAAAATATGGAATAAAGTTTCAGAGGAGATTAAATGAATCTAGAGTCTAACCACACTTTAGAAATTTTGCCAGCCCTATTTATTTGATAGAGTACATTTTATCATAACCAGAACATCTCTCATTCTTTTTCTAAAGAACATTTCATGGCAAAGAGAGTTTTATAGAAGAGAAAAAGGAGAAGAGACAGAACATCCATGGTGTCTGTCATAGATTTCATGGTTGCCCTCTAAATTACAAGGAAAGGGCTCAGGTAATACTGTGTCTGACAGAAACATGTCTAAAATAAGATTTATGCTATACTTCAGTGGAGGAAAAGAGTTAGAGTTACAGATAACAGGACTACTAAACTCGCAAATAAAAAAAAAAGCAGCTCAACAGCAATCATCTTCCGCAAATAATTACATGTTCTTGAAATCTTAGATTGATCACAGCTTCAAAGAATGGACACTGATGAGTCTCTTATGTAGCTAGTGTGCAATGCTCCAAAAAATAGTAACAACACTGCTGCTGTGATCTGCACCAGTGTCCTCACTGTCATTGATGCTGTCCTCTACTGCATACTAGGGTTCTACTGTCATAGCACTCCTTAAAAATGTATTGGTACCCATCTCCTCTTCTGGATGCTTTTATTATCCAAGAATGCACCCTTATTCCTATCCAGTAAGATCACATTCAGTGTTTTACTTACTAAAAAAAGTGTTGGCGGGAAAAAAAGATTTGTCTGACATGTTCCTGTTTCCAATGAGAACTTAATTTAATTTATTGGGAAACAAATGAAATTAAAGAAAACAATATGTAGTGAAAGGCTTAAATTATAATGAAAAGTAAAAAAGGAAATTCCAATCCCCCCCTTTTTTAGAGAAGCAGCCCCAAACCAGAGTTTGCATTCATCTCACCTAGTCATCAATGCTTACATCAAAGCTCAATATCTGGACTTTTTTTGCCACCAGTGGGAAAAATAATAACCCAATCCAATGCAGAAGTATAGGGTGGAAGTTCTCTGCAGGAAATAAGTTTCCAGTTCAGGACTGGCAGCAGCACTAGTGCTGCCTTTGTCTTGAAAAATCCCGGGAATGGAAGGCTAGGTTGGATGGGACATTGAGAAACCCATGCTAGTGGAAGGTGTCCCTGCCCATATCAGGGGATTGGAACTTGATCTTTAAGGCCTCTTCTAATACAAACTGTTCTGTGATTATTTGATTCTATAGAGATTTCACAATCTTTCTGGGAAGCTTCTGCAGCCCTTCCCAGAAAATGTCATCTGTGTAGGTTTATGGAATTAGGTAGCTCCTCCAACCTGTTTTAAGTGATCACTGCAGAATGAAGGAATGGCACCTCAGACCGGGAGCCCTCCAGGGATTTTGTCAGATGTGGGTGGCCAGCATTTGATGTTTAGCAGGACAAAGCCTATCCCAGTTAGGCATTTTGTACCACATTGTCTGTGAATAAGACTCAGCTCTCCTGATTTTAGATATGGAAAAGTCTGAGTGTTAAGACCATCCCACAGACTCCTTCCTTGGTCAGTGGAGAAATATTTCCAAACAGTAATTCATCACATCCTAAAGCATATGTCTCTGAGGAGGGATAAGCTGCCTTCAAGAAATTTGCCCTTTTTATCAGCTATGGTGGGAGAGTAGGTGAACAATTCAGACAACACGTATACACTCCAGATTGTAGATATTTAGGTATTTCCAAATCAGATAGTCCAAAATTTAGGAACAAAAACTTATCTTCCACCTATAGATATATATACACATATATAAATCTCCAACAAACATTACAAATCCTGGTTATCATATCATTAAAAATTATTGCACTTTAAAAATGCTTTTCATCCACAGAAAGAAATCTTGTGCTAAAATACTGCTCAGACCTCAATTTTCCAAAAATATTTCTCTAAAGAGACAATAATAGAAATTAAATTCTTTGAGGTTTAATTTATATATTCTACTTTTCCCATTTGTGGGAAAAATACCAAAGGCATAAACAGCTTTTCTCTGTAATTGTTTAGGATGATGCATAAATTTTTAAAGGAATTATATTTCAGTGTGGGTAGATTGTGTGGCTAAAAGAATCCAGTGTGCAATGAAACATAAACAATGCATGCTGAGATTCATAGTTTTGTCTATATATAAACGTATAAATTAGCTTTTTAACATTTAAAAATTCAATCAGAGAAAGCATATGCTTTTCTAGCAGGCTATGTCACTCAACTGGGAGTAATCTAGTTAAAGAAAGTATATTTAATATAGCTAGTGAAGATTTTTTTAGAAGAGTCACCAAGCAAAACCACTACTTAATACTTTTTTGATGAAGATGTTACCGTCCTAGTCATCTTAACTGCCCCATGACTGAATGGTGCTACTGCTGTTTGTGGCTTCTGCCTCATTTAGTGAAGGTAATGAAAAAATAGTTTAGTTTAGTTAAGTTTAAGTAAAACAGGACCAGTTCATGACTTCAAGGGTGGGAGTTGGGGGGGAGAGAGAGAGAGAATTTCAATAGTTTCAAAAAAGATGCTGGTAAAACAAGCAACAGCAGCATGGCTATGACACATCTGTTGTAGGCTGGAAATATGCTGGTGTCTAACTGATAAAGCTGTTTCAAGGAAGCTCCCAACAACTTATCTTTTATGACTGTAGTCCTGTTTAATGCTCCTTTGCCTTTATGCCCAATGTTTGTTCACATAAAATGAAGATGACTCGGTCAAACATAATTTAAAAGATTTTAAATTATTTCTAAATAATTCTTCTGCCAATAGGGTAATAATTTTTTTTCCATCTAATATGGACAAATAGATTGTGTGTAATCCCAGTCTTGGCTGGCAGTATGTAGCTTGGATTAATGACTGTTGATGGAAACAGGACATGCAGTAGCATCCCTATCACAAACCATAAAGATCTGTTACTCAGCGGAACGAGCAACAGAGTAAAACATTATTCCATGCAGTCATTTTAAATGGATGTAGCATTTTGGATGCTTATTTGTGGTGAGTAGTTGCCTGTGTATGGTGTGACAAGTTCAGTCCCTGACCACAGGACAGATCTGTAGTATATGCAAAACTACTTTGTAGACAGATGCCTACTCCCTTAGGTCTCTCCTTAAGCACAGTGGTAGTATCCAAGTCACTGGGGTTTGGCAGGTTGAACTCTTGATTCAGACAGGTCTTCAGTGAACCCTTCACCTTTATTCTAGGCCTCTTCAATTTATTTGGCCTGTAAATTAGTACTAAAATTTATCAGCCAACCCGGCTGACCATGCACTGACATAGAAAAACCTCAAAATATTATATTATTATATCCCTTTTTTTACATTATTAAATAAATAGATATCTTCTCTTTTCCTGGTCTGCTTAAGTATATATTTTTCTCTATTTTCTGTGATCAGAATAAACATCATAACTGCAATCTCAATCTTTTAGCTCTGAACAAGACATTAAAACAAGGAGAGAATTACTGTCTCTTCAGCTACTTTTATCTCCTCCCTGCTAGGCTTTCCTGGGGGTTTACCAGAAACCTATCAAACCATACCACAACAACGACCCCTGAGCATAGTAAAAACCAAAGGGCTGGCTGAAAAACGGTAATTCCATCTCATGAAACACACAGGTTTCAAAGCCTGTTCTAACAGGAACAAAACCACTACCTTCTTTTAAATTAGGACAAAGGAAAGAATCTAACCCAGGAGACAAGCTGGAATACTATCTATAACATGCACTTTGGTTACTTGCCTTAAGCCAAAAAGGAGCCACATTTGACTCTCAACAAGGAACCAGGCAGTGAAGAAGCTGACTTTAAACTTCCCTTCTTCCAGGCATATACTTCTCTCTCTCTCTCTCCTCTGAACCTGAGAAGATCAATCATCAAATTTTCAGAGAAGACCAATATGTTTTACAAAACATTTTGTTTTTAATCAAATCACCGTCATGGAAGAAAAGAGCTAATTGAAGCTTTGAAGCAAATACAGCTGCAGACAGCAGAATAAACTGCCCCTCAGAGGCTTGGTCTCCCATCCTGCATGTGGCTGTCTATGTCAAAAGCAGTCAGGAAAGGTTACTGGTTTCAGTCAGATAGGCATCAACCTTTCAGGGCACACAGAATATTTGGGGCTTTTACAAGCGTAAGTATTTTGGGATGCCAACTCAGCCCTCTGCCTTTCCTTACTTCAGATTTATGGTCAGCAAATCTAGCCACAAATGACGGCTCTTTCAGCCAGGCAAGTATTCACACCTGACGTTTCAGCACTAAAATACAGTCATTCTTCCAGGCTTTAATTCACTTTTAACCTCAGCTGCTCAGGAGTTCCCAGTGCTACAAATCATTGGCCCATTTGACAAAAGCAGGGTTGGTATTTTCACATTGTGTATCTCTGTTTTTTCCTTTCAAAAAGCTCTGGTAAAAGGGGATGACAACTGAATATTTTACAAGGTGAAGAAGAAAGTGAAATTATGGGATTCAAATTATCCACCACAAAACTCTGTCATGCTAATAGAAATATAAAATTCACCTATCCTAGGCTGATGTCTTAAGGGAGGCATGGTTATCAGGTTCATTCAGTCTTCTTCATTTACTTTCCTAGAGTGTTCAAGCCTGTTTGAACCTAATCTGATATTAAGATAAAGATTTCAAAAATACCAGAATATGTTGCCAGATGTAGGAAAAAAAGATCTTTGTGTTGTGACTGATGATAGTCAGTATGAATTCCCCAGTGTGTAATAAAGTATAAGCTTTTTTCCCATGTAACTTATTGAAACATTTAGTCAGCTGTAGAGTATAGTGATTGGAAACCGGGCTTTTACAACTCTGGCTATTAAAAAACTGTGAAGATTTTTTAAGAAACTGATTAGATCAAGAAGCCATGCATGTAAGGTGCTGCTACACTGTGAGTTTTCATACTGTCTGCATAGGAATCTCTGATTAAGTACTACTTTTCTCCTAATCCATTGTCTTATCTTATTTTTACTGATGTCCTCTGGTTTTGATCAACACTCCCCATACCATTCAATTTGGACATGTTTTACTAAACAAATGTTTACATTTTTCTCTTGCACTTTTCATCAATAATATAATTTAACAACAACTCCATATTTTCATCTAAAACAATTCCAGCAGCAAACTTAAAATCTGTCATGTAAATCAGATTCCTTAAATTGTACTCTGAAATAAATAAATAAATAAATAAATAAATAAATAAATAAATAAATATTTTTCAGGATTTTGAGAAACAATTTTTCAAATGCAAATAATAATAATACAAAATTGGGGTACAAGAAACAGAAAATACAGTATAGTGTCTTCTTAAAATCCTGTTTTGTTTTTCTATAGTTTTAAATGACAATATTTGTCAGCAGAAGTCTGTGAATAGATGTAGTTAATCCAAACTGTATTTTTAATTGGTCTGCTAAATAGCTTCTGCTTTTACAATTAAGGAAATTAAGGGTAGGAAATATTTTTCCATCTTTTAATGGGCTCATAAGGCTTTGTTATTCACAAAGACTGACAACAATTTATGCACATTTAATTTTTATTTAGTATTTAACCTTTTTTTCCCATTCTCTAATGCCATCACATGCTTTTAACAGTTTTTAAATTATATCACATTATAATATTAAATCAAAGTAAATTCCTGACCATTATAGTTGTAAACACAGAATTTTCATAACCTGATGCTTGTTGTGGCTTTGATTTTAATATGTAAGCAAAATCACATTTGTTTCTAGGTCACTTTAGTAAGCTTAGGCCAAGAAGTAACCACTATGCAAGACTTGGTGTGTTAAGCCTAAGCCTTAAGATTATTTGAATCTCTTTGTGTTCAGTTTATCTTAAAAGCATAATTTGGTACCTTTTTGATTTTTTTTGTTTGTTTGTTTTTGAAATGTCCTCCTGCTCCCTATGTTATGCAATATATTAGTTGCAAGTAAAAATGAGTTTGACTCATCCAAGATGGTAGTGAAATAGTGGCTGTTGAGCTGCCAGTGAAGATTTAAATTCCCAGGCCTACAGTCCACTCAGACAAAGCAGATTAAAGAGGTACATTGCTCAGTATTGATAAAAGATGGGAGAAGGTCATACTATGTCTTCTTTCCTCTTTCTAACATAAACGCCTCATATGCAATTGATAGGTCTTCAAATGCTGAGAAATACAGTGACAGGACATCACAAACTCTTAGCTGCCCCCTAAACAAGTTTCATCATCTATAACAAGGTTATGTGCAAGCTTCCACATTTACAAGTTGCTCCCTTGTTTAGTGCACAGTATCAGTACATCAGTCCTATTTTGTAGGAGTGTACTATGGCAAGGTGGAGTTTCCAAACTCCAGATGAACCTTTTCAAGCAGGAGGAACCCATGTTTTCCTCAGCTGGCAGGCCTAGCATATCCTTGTGAGTGCTTGGGGAACTCCACCGGTACAGCTGTGTTGGCTGCCAACCATGAAATGCCTAATTCACAGGGGAAGGTTGACGAACTCTCTTGGATTCAGTTTAAACATGAGCTTAGTCCCAGTAAAGTCAGTGGTGCTTAAACATATACAGAAAGCTAAGCAAGTGTTGGCAAAGCAAAGATGGCTACAGGAGAAGAACTTAATCTTTTCTACTGCCTTCTGCTTTGGCTCCTCAACCTTCAACCGGGTGGGCCCAACAATAGCTTCAGAATTTTTGGCCAACCATTCCCCTCTTGGAGAAAGTTCACACTTTGTTTTCATTGCCAAATCAGAGTAGTCAAATTTGAAATGGTGAAGCACTACATGAAATGAAATTTCTTTCTTCTGCCCACTTCTAATAATGACTTAGAGTTGAGTTTAAGTAAAAGATAATTATACTTTTATTGAACTAAGTGAAATTTGTTAACAACACTAAGGAGTCAGACTAGAAATTCTGTTGCTGTATGCTGCCCAAATGAGTAAAAAATTGCTATTATTTCCGCTTCAAAGTGCTGTGAGGACTTTTTTCCCACTCGTTTATGTGATATCCCATTATATGTTCCCTGCATGTGCACAGCAGGGTCATTCGGCTGAAATATCCTTGCCATGAAATTCCATGAAAATTCACACTTAACTACAACATAAGTATTTCTCTCACTCTTAGCTAAAAAAATCAGCATTTAGTGCTCTTTTCTGATGAAAGTAAAGAGGTCTTGTGGCATAAGGAGAATATGTGGTTGCTGTTGGAAATGTGTTGTCAGTTGAACTTTCCACCCTGATTAAGGAAATATATTTATGAATTAAGGCAGTAGAATAATATAACTACATTGCATTTTGCATCTTAACTTATTAGGTAAGTGGTCTTCAAGACCTATTATAAAAAAAATAAAAATAAATTAAAAATATATATTTATACATTGCTATCAGGTTGTTCTTGATCAGAATAATTTATTATAAGGTAAATCAACTCCTGAACTTCATCTTTTATACCACTCAGAATGAGGTAGACTATCTTGTGGACTATAGCCTAATTCAACCCAACCTTTAGGTTGTATATGAAGAGCCTTTAAATTAAGAAAAAGATTGTTCAGATTACAGGATGTTTTGTGGTGAGTGTTTAATCATCCTTTTGGAGGGAGGGGAGGGAAGAGAGAGGGAAGATTGCACAACACCACTTTCCTGCAGCTCACGCCTTTTCCCCGTTTTCTTCAGCCCCGCTGCTGAGACACTTTCCACCCCCAGACCTGAACTGTAGTTAAATCTTTGGGATAGCACAAACCAGCTCCTACTGAAAGTACTGTCATCAGCTTTCCTTGTTGTGGTGATTCTTTAGAGAGACCCAGACGACCATCAATGGCAAAAGGCAAGAGCCTGCTCTTAGGCCAGGGGGGGAAACTATAGCTTTATTTGGTCCGGAGTTCCTTCAGCTCCTTCTCCGTCCTTGTTTCCAGGCGAAAGAGACTGCACCTCCCACTCCCAGGGATTTTTCCCAGGGGGAAGGGCCCAGAGGCAGGGACAAGCCACTGCCCAATCAGGGACAAGGTGGGAGTGGAGCAGAGTTGGGTTACATTCCAGTGTGGGGGATGGGCGCGGCCGAGCAGGGACAAATCATGTGATACAGTTTCCAAGGAGATACAATAGAAAAACATTACAGAGCACAATATAAAATGAAACACAATATAAACCAAGTTAACACACTGTAACACTTTGTCATCATCTTCAGAGAAAAACAAACAAATAAATCCCCCCCACCCCTGCAAACATCCAGCTAACCAAAAATAACAAGACCTGTCCTTCTCAGATTTAAGATATTCTCATTTTGCCTGATTCTGACATGTATGAAGCAGGTTGTTCAGCTCTGTTATGTTTCTGATAGTTCTCAGTGAGCATAAGCAGTTACTCCCTCTGATAGTACTGCTTAACTATTCATAAGTTTAAATAATATCCTCCCTCTTCCTTCCATAAATGCATTTCCTAAAAATGTTTCCTAACTTTAAAAAGCCATTCAGTTAGTCACATGCATTTGTCCCTTTAATGGCTTTTTTGCATCCACTTTTGTTTCATTTGCATTGAGTTATACATACAAATACACACCTTTTTTATTTTATTTTATTTATTAAAAAACCTCAACAAAATGAAATAAAAATGGAATATCTATACTGGAGAACAACAGAGGCTATATGCTACAGATTGGTAAGATCCTGATCTCTCTTGTGATACTTAGTACTCTACAGAAATCATTGCTTTAACAACAGCATGATCTCATATTAAGTTCTTGCCTAATTTGTTGTGCAGGATTATCCCCTATTTCACCACTCTCAGCACACCCTCATGTGCCCTGCCTTTAAGCAAGCATTGGTGTTGTCACAGGTTTTTTTCTCAATCACCCCATATGAAGCAGAGATCAGGCTGCTGGCTGGGAAAACACAGGAAAGACACAGCTGAGGTATTTCTTTATGAGACTAGACAACCGCCAATGGCAAAAGGAAAGAGGCTGCTCTCTATCACCGGGTGGGATATAGCAGCATTTCTCGAGTCCTGCCCTGCTTGGCTGGAGCTCTTCCTGGTGGCTCACCGGTGCCAGAGAGAGATGAGGCCCCACCCATGTTGGGGCTTTTTCCCCAGGGGGCAGAGCCCAGAGGCAGGGACAAGACACTGCCCAATCAGGGAGAAAGTGGGAGTGGAAGAGAGTTGTGTTACAGCTGAGTAAGGACAAACGACATGATACAGATTACAAAATCAGTGAAACACAATATAAACCAAATTAATGCATTACAACATTTCCCCTTTTCTTATTAAATTAAGAAGGAGGAAGGCTCGGTTCATGGGAGATGCTCAGAGTTTGGACCTTGAGTACCTTTAAAGTTGCAGAAGAAAAATGACCTTTAGTGCAAACAAACTGTCTAGAAAAACACTGTTATGGAATAATGATTATTAGAAGGAGAAGGTTTGGTGCTTTCTCCTCCTCCAGGCAGCACTGGCCACTTGTGGGGCCTCTGCAGGTGGCTTTGCAGTTTTAGGGATAAAAGGTTTCACCCATTTGGCTGGCACCCACTTGAGACCTGGGGGAGTGGACACGCTGGCATACCCACGACCCCAGGTGATTAGATCATGAGGACCCTCTGTTTCCCTGGTTGCTGGATCCTTTACCATCACCGGTGGCTTTGCTTTCAGCTGCAGTTGGCAGTTCTCTCTGAAATGGCACACAATTGGTGGGTTAAGATTTTCAAACGTGCAATTTAAAAAGTTCAGAATGAACAAGGCTTTGGACAACTGGATTTGGGGTGTTTCTAATTTTAGAGACTGATGTTGTGGGTTGAGGACCCTTTTGAGATTTTGGTGGGCTCTTTCCACGATGGCCTGACCTGTCGGGGAGTAGGGGATGCCTGTTTTGTGCTCTACTCCCCATTGCTGCAGGAAGCTTCTGAACTCCTTGGATGTGTATGTAGGTCCACTATCAGTTTTTATTGATTTGGGGATGCCCAGGAAGGAGAAAGCCTGTATTAGGTGTTTCATGGCATCACTAGACTTCTCCCCTGTGTGGGCAGAGGCATAGACAGCTCCAGAAAAGGTGTCTACAGATACATGGACATACCTTTGCCTACCACATGATGTGGGTCACGTCTGTCTGCCATACCTCACAGCTGTTCAACCCCCTGGGGTTCGCTCCTGCACTCAGGGCTGGGAGTGCGTGTTGCTGGCACGAGGGGCACATTGACACAATTGCCCGAGTCTGTTCCCGAGTTAGGTGGAACTGGCGGACTAGGCCTGGCACATTCTGGTGAAAAAGCGGATTGCTGATTTTGGCTTGCCCAAAGATGTTTGGGAGTGGGGCCATCTCCACAGGTGCAGCAAGAGCATCGGCCCTTCTGTTGCCCTTGGCTATGAACCCTGGTAAATTGGTGTGTGATCTGATGTGCATCACATAAAATTGTTGCTCTCGGTGGGAGATCAGATTTACTAGTTTTGAGAGCAAGTTGAAAAGTGCAGAACTGGAGACCTCACTCAGTACAGCTTGTTCAGCTCTGGATACTACACCTGCTACATAGGCCGAATCTGTGACCAAATTGAATGGTTCAGGAAAATTTTCAAAAGCCCTAACAACTGCAGCCAACTCAGCTACCTGAGGCGACCCTTCTACCTCGACAATATCTTTTTCCCACTGCTGAGTTTGAGGATTTTTCCATGTTATTACTGATTTATGAGATGTTCCAGATGCATCTGTAAGAACGGTTAAAGCCTTTAAAGGCCTCCTGCTCTGAACACCTTTTAATGACAATTTGAACGGAATTTGTTCTCTAATAATTTGTGAGCAGGCCCATGAATTTAAATATGACCTGTGTAGCTATCCAGAGCAAACTGCAAACCTTCGTTTTCATGAATCAGGTGCTCCAACATTGCTTTTGTGATTTGGCCCGAGTTTATCTCAATTGGGATGTGAATACACTCAAAATCACTTCCTACCAACTCCCTGACCCGGGTCCTGGCTTTCCGGATCAATTCTGTTACCAGTTCCTGTGGCCTGGGCATTCTTTTGGACCAGTGGTGACTGAGGAAAACCCACTCTATGATTAAGAGGGGATCCCTACAGTCTTTGTCCTTTTTTGATTTTTCCACTCTTTCCCACAGAAAAATCATCCCGTGTAAGTGTGGCAATTTGCCTAAAATGATGAATTTGAATGGCAAGTCTGATTTGCACCTGTTGGCCTGTCTGGTGGCCATACAGTCTTGTACCTTTTCTAGGGCTGCTCTTGCCTCTTGGGTGAGGGTCCTAGGAGAACTTAGCTCCTCTCCCCCTTTTAAAAGATTAAAGAGGGGGTCTAGGTCCTCAATGGTCAGACATAGCCAAGGTCTTACCCAATTTAAGGACCCACACAACTGCTGGACATCTGCTAAGGTCTTGATGTTATTTTTGACAACCAATTTTTGTGGCACAATGGTCCGCTTACCAATCTCCAGACCCAGGTACTTCCAAGGCAGCATCCTTTGAATCTTTTCCTCCTGAAGGTCAAACCCCGCAGCAACCAAAGAATCGATTGTCAGGTCAAGCACGTGGGACAGTAAGTCATCATTGGGGGCACACACGAGCACATCATCCATGTAGTGCAGGATGATGGCTTCTCCTACAGCTGCGTGCACTGGGGACAGCAGGGAAGAGAGGTACCACTGACAAATAGATGGCGAGTTTTTCATCCCTTGGGGAAGAAATTTCCAGTGCTATCTTTTCCTCGGGGCTTCTCGGTTGAGGGTAGGGACCGAGAAGGTGAAACGTGGGGCATCATCAGGGTGCAGAGGGATCTGGAAGAAACAATCTTTGATATCAATAATTGCCAAATTCCAATTTTGCAGGAGCATTGCTGGGGATGGCATCCCTGGTTGGAGAGAACCCATGTCCTCAATGACATTATTAATTTGATGGAGATCGTGGAGGAGCCACCACTTGCCTTTGTTTGCCTTTTTTGTAACAAAGACTGGGGAATCCCACGGAGACATGGTTTCCACAATGTGGCCTTTAGCTAGCTGTTCGTCCACTAACTCCTGAAGCGCCTTCAGTTTTTCTTTACTGAGCGGCCACTGCTCTACCCAGACTGGTGAATCAGTTTTCCAATTGAGTTTCTGGGTAGGGCGATCTTCAGTGGCCACAGCCTGAAAACGGAGGGGGCATCTGGAATGCCAGTCGTGATCCCCCACTGGGCCATCAGGTCTCTCCCCCACAAGGGGTCTGAATAATCTAAAACAAATGGACGCAGTGTAGCTAATTTTCCATTCAGCCCCTTAATTTGCACAACACTTTTTGTTTGTTTTGCCCATTTCATTCCCCCTATACCTTCTACATGCCCTGCCACATTTTGCAGTTCCCAATGTGAGGGCCACATCTTTTCTGTTACAATCGTTACATCCACACCTGTGTCCAAAACCCCTTTGAGGTTTACTACTTCCCCACCGTGATGGACTTCACACCCTGTTATGAGTTTGTCCCTCCCAATAACTCATGTGGGGCAAACATCAAGGTGTTTGTCCCTTGTGCTGTTTTTTTCAGGGAACGGGTCAGGTGCTGGAATTGCCTGAGCTATTACCTGCCCCTTAGGCAGAAACAAAGGTGGGCGGACATAGCGCAGCCAGAGAACTGGTTGTTTAGGGTTTGATGAGATGAGACCTGGAAGGATCTCGATCTCTCTCGGTGTGTACTTGGTGTCCCCAAGGATGACATACTTACTGCCAACATGTTGCCAGGAGCCTAGCACTTGTAGATCCATTGAACCTAAATGCCAGTCTGTGTCACTTAGGTGCAAGGACTCTGTCAGTTGCAACCTAAAAGGCTTTTGGAGACATTCAGTGGTTAGACAGGGTTAGTTCAGATCATGTCATGATCTGAAAGGGTCATATTTGGTGACTTCTGCTGAAAGGTAGAACTGGTTATAGCAAGATTATTTAATTTAACATTTGCATTTTCTAGTTTTTTCTCCCCCCTCCTTGGATTTGCCCTATTTATGTCGGCACGCTGGGCAAGTAAGCACTGACATTTTAGTTTTTTCGAAAAATTCCCTTTGAACTCTTGAGACCTCCCGCGCCCATTGTCCCAAAAGTCCAGAAATTGCTTCTTTAAAGGGCATTGAGATACCCAATGTCCAGCCTGATCACACAGGAGGCACATTGTTCTTCTCTTGGGTGGTGGCTGTGGCACAGGCACAGGGGGCACGGCGTCTGCTGCGGCAGCTCTTTGCAGTGGTCTGAATACATCTCTGAACTGTGATTAAGGTGTGCTGTCATGAAGGGAACCTTGTTGGTACACACATGGAGCATGACATCTAAGGTTGGCACTGGTTCCAAGGACAGGCTGAGGATGGCTGCCTTGCACTGTTCGTTTGCATTGGTCAGTGCCATCTCCTCCAGGACCTGTTCCTGGACTCCTTCATTCTTAACCTGTAACTCAATAGCTCGGGTTAATCGCTCCACAAATGTTACTAAAGGTTCTGATGGAAGCTGCTTCATTTTACTGTAAGGTTGGAAGGACCCATTGGGCTGGATTGAAAAGAATGATTTGAAAGCAGCATCTTTAATGCGCTCCAAAACAGCTAAAGGAATTTCTTGAGCTTGCTTGAGTGCTGCAACCCATTCACCATCACCACACAGATGTTCTAATCGAATTGGCAAATTATTATTATCAACAGCCGTTTCAGGATTTTGCCAAAGCTCTGGAAGTAAATCTCTTAATCTTTTTTTCCATGTGGAGTCCCAAAGCCTAAACTGTGTGGATGAAAGGAGGGCAGAAAAAAGCTGCCGGAGGTCAAAGGGAACAATAGGATTCCCTGCTAAATTTGCTTTTAAAAGGCTGTGAAAGTATTCACTTTCGCGTCCAAATTTGGCCTGATCTTTGCACAAATCCTGAATTGCTTGTTGGGGGAAGGGGTCCCAATTACTGTGGAGAGCACCCCCCCTTTTTGACCATCCGTATGTGACAGGAGTGGCAGAAAAGCCGGGATCACTTCCTGCTTCCGGGTTCCCAGCTCCAACCCCACCCCCCCCCCTCTGCCCCCAACCCTGGTGTGTGGGAACCGGGATCGTGGGCAGGGAAACCATGGGAACCAGGGTCAGGGAGGGGCTGGAGGCTTGAGTCACATGGGGAAGAGTCGGAGGGCGGAGGTTTGAGGGTAGGGGGCAGTCAGAGGAGAGGGCAGTGCCAGGGGCGGCACCGAAGGGAAGGAGGGGTCTGGGGAGAGGAAGGGATTGCGAAAGGGATTGCGAGAAGGAGGGACAAACAAGGAGAGAGGCTCCTTGTGACTCAAGAGCACGTGACTTCGGCCATTTTGGGGGAACAAAGGAGTCCCCTCCATCTTGTGACTCCCCTTCCGAACTAAGACTAATTTGGGGATCACTAAGATAGGTGTTTTGTGCTCTTGAACTGCCTGCAAAAGCAAACTGAACCTGGGGTTTACAAAGTGGGGAAGAAGGGAGTTTTGGGGAAAGTTTAGGGGTTTCTCAAGGAATATTTAATTTTGGGGAAGGGTTTTGTGCTCTTGAACAGCCAGCAAAAGCAAACCAAACCCATGGTTTACAAACTGGGCAAGAAGGGAGTTTTGTGGAAAGTTTAGGGGTTTCTTGAGGAATATTTGATTTTGAGGAAGGGATTTCGGGGTCAGGATAGGGAGAAACTGAGGAAACTGGGGAAAGTCCACAAGGAACTGGCTTTTTTTTCTTTTAATTTTGTTTTTGCATTGCAAATAAAATCTGCAAGCTCCAAAGAGCAAAATTTGCTTTTTCTTTATCATTAGGGGAGCTTGATTGAGACAATTTTTTTGCAACAGCTTCCCCAAATTCTGGGGAGCTTATTTGCTCAGATGATACATCTGGAAATTGAGCAAATGACCACTGAAGGAAATTTTTTAATTGCTTCTTGGAAAAATTGGTTTTCCCGTCATCTGAGGCACTTAAAATTTGATAATAGGCTCTTTTTTGAGACACAGACGGCCTAGCACCCATTTTTAGCTCAGCTTTTAAGTTTCTGTGTCCCCTTTAACTGTGACTGAGAAACCGAAAGGAAAAAAAACCTGGCTGGAGAGGAAAAAAAAAGCCAAAAAGGGGAAACAGTTTCCTTCCCTACACCCAGCGCCACCCCACCCCCCACCCCCCGCCCCAGCTGCCGAAAGAAAGCACCTTGAAGGTTTTTACTCTGAAAGCAAAAACCTTCCCCGAAAGGAAAAACTCTTTTCCCTGAGGTTCAATGCCTCTGATTTTCCCTTAGAAAACCGGAAGTGGTACTCACCACAAATCCAGTGTTCCTTTCCTTTCTTTCCCAATCACTCCTTTTGCCTGAGACTGACCCTTTTTGGTGCAAAAAGAGCTTCCAGTCCCGGATCCCAGGATCAGTTTTCCACAAACATGTGGTCACTCTCTCTGGGAGCAGCTTGCTGGTTGAGGGCTTCTTGGCAGCATTCCGATGGGATTTTTGAGTCCAAAGGGGAAAACTGCAACCCTGCCTGTGGAATCCTGTGTTTTGGAGACTCCACAGCGAACGCCAAGCCTGACAGGTCTGTGTCTCTGCGTGGGTGGGCTGTGTTTTTTGACTCATGTACCTGCATGAGATTCCTTGGTCATGTGCTCCCCGAGTGGTTCCTCCAGCTTTTGGGGAATCTCTTGTGGCTTCGAGCCCCATGTTGGGCACCAGATGAGGTATTTCTTTATGAGACTAGACGACTGCCAATGGCAAAAGGAAAGAGTCTTCTCTCTATCACCAGGTGGGATATAACACCTTTTATTCTCGAGTCCTGCCCTGCTTGGCTGGAGCTCTTCCTGGTGGCTCACTAGTGCCAGAGAAATGAGGCCTTGCCCGTGCTGGGGCTTTTTCCCCAGGGGGCAGAGCCCAGAGGCAGGGACAAGACACTACCCAATCAGGGAGAAAGTGGGAGTGGAAGATAGTTGTGTTGCAGCTGAGTAGGGACAAACGACATGATACAGATTACAAATCCGATGAAACACAATATAAACCCAATTAATGCATTGCAACACACAGCACTTGGTCAGATGGATCTATGGGAAGGACTGGAAAAGGCCAGTTATGCCACCAGCCAGACTTCAGCTCCCACTGCTGGAACATCCTATTCAGCTGGGGTTTTTTCCCCTGCAGGGGATTTGTGCAGCTAGCACAAGGGTGAAAGATAGTATAGTAGCCAGCTTTTGGACAAAGTTGATTCTACTTGGAAAGTGCTGACTCACACAAAATACAGCTTTGTATAGTGTGTGCCAGATTCAATGAAAGAGTGATTGAGAAGTGTTTTCTGCCCAAGAATGAAATTTCTTCTCAAAACTACGGACAGAGGTCCTCCCCCAATTAGCCAAAAACCTAGCTCTCATAGTGGTCTCTTAAAATGTGGAAAGTCTGGGGCTAAAACCCTTGCTCCATCCCAGGTTCTACTCACCAAGCATAAATATTTGCAGGTCCAAAAGCCAGAAAAATGACATAATGTTTGAAAGTCAAACATCTAATTTTATATAACTTATCATAGCCAAGTAGAAATTTTTCACTCAATAGGGCCCAATAATTACTTTCACTTGATAATTTATGTAAAATTTAATTTACACATGCACTTGGCTCATTTGAATTAATAGTTTATATATTGAAACTATGTATCGAGGTTACAGTGCTAGAACATGCTTCCTTGTTATTAACACTGGAATGCATTGTCTAATATGAAAATGTTTGTAAATAACTGGCATAATAGCAACTACATTAGGCTACTTAAGCACTTCTCAATTTATTTGCTGTAGAGTCTTTAAAGGGATGTAAAGCACACTTTGGTAGAAAATAAAATCTGAAACCCCACTGTGCTTCAATAACCCCATGGACATGTCAAACTCAGCAATTTCTGCTAAATGACTCCATGGCTCCTGTGCCTTCCCAGTTGTCAAAAAGTCTCTGGGGGATATTTGTGTGTGATTATAGTCCAGAATTACAGGTTCTAGGAAGGCAAACCTCTCTCTTGGTGCGTCACTCCAGCAGTAGTCCCAGCCCCATGCTCTCACAGAAATTGCACCACAGTGGGAGCAAAAGGAAGAGAGACTGGGAACTCTTGACCTGAAATCCCAAGAGGCAGCCTGCAAAGGTTTTTTTGCTGCAAGTCTGGGGTTTGTTGCATCTATTGTTATATACACTGTTTTGAATTGTGAATAAACTTTTTCTCTAAGAACTTCATCCAGTAGAGACAGAAACAACATAATTTCTGTTACATTGTGTTTGCCCACGAGTGTCATTCAACCTGATGTAGGTTCGACCATTGTTGGGAAGGATGAAGCCGGAAAGCCCTATAAATATGATTGCTTAGATTCTGAGAATGTGAAACCTGTAACTGAGATAGAATTGAAAGTAAGTTTTGATGTTTGAGATGTCCTAGCTGCTGGATGCCTAGGAAAACAACCCCCAATGTATGATTTATCCCACACTTGTAACACCCCCCTGAAGTATCAAGTATCTGTAACCCCATTGGCACAACCCTGTTACAGCCCACCTCGAGACCCCTTATCAGGGGGCTGCGAGAGTGGGCCGCTCTCTGTTTCTTCTCTTCTCTTCTTCTGCCTCTTCTCTGTTTCTTCTGTCCCTTCTCTCCTCTTATCTCTTTGTTTACCTCTTGCATCTTGCTCTTGGAATTTCCTTATCTCTCACTACCCCCACCTTCCAAGGCCATGCTTCAGCTGCGCCTGGCGGCTCTGAGCAAGGCCTCCCATCTTATACAATAAACCCCTTCTTCTAAAACCCAACTTCAGAGATCTCTTGTCTACATTCATCTACACCGTCCTGGAGTCCTCAGCAGCAGGAAGAGGAAGCTATTTCTACAAATTGGCGCCCAATGTGGAAGATGCAGGACCCAGCCTTTCAAGCTGTGAGAGACTTCATCATGGACGGTAATTAATTACTAGTGGTACGCTACTCGGTGTCGCGAGCACAGCAAATCGCTGCTGAGCAGCGTGAGGCTGGAGCTCTTTAAAGTTGCCGAGGGCAAAACCTTGAGCACGAGGACCGTTACTCAGTAGCGGACACCCTGAGCTCTGAGAAGGTTTTTGCCAGGCATCCCTCGAGCACAGACGGCTGCTGCTGAGCGGCGGCCACTGGGGCTCACGGAGGGAGTTTTGCCGTGGTACGTTGCCACGTGCGTTGAGCGCGTGTGGGCACCGCTTTGCACTGCCCGCACTGAAGCGCCGAGGGGAGGTTGGAGTCCCGAGCACGGAAGAGCTGTTTCTGAGCAGCGCCTGGAGCCGTGGCTTTGAAGGGGACCCCGTGCAGTGTCCTGAGAGCCGACTGGAGTGTCTGGCCAACCCCCACGTCGGATCTTGAGTGAGGACCTGCTTCTGCGACATCGAGGTGAGCTACACTAGTGTTAACAATATGGGTCTATCCCGTTCTACCCTTGATAGAGATCTCTATAAGAAACTTAAGCATCTTTTACGCTGCAACAACAGTACTTTACATAAGCAAGAGCTGAAAGACCTTTTAGAATGGACTCTAGTTAACTTTCCCAATGCTGACCGTTCAGCCGTCTTTACCAGAGACTTTTGGGACTCAGTTGGAAATAGACTCTTTAATGATATTTCACGAAAGAATTTTGCTGTTGCTGAGCTCGTTCCAGCTTGTAGGGCCCTCGTAGAGCTCTTTGCTACAAAAAATGCCGCTGCAGACGCGACACCTGGTCACGCCGCTCCCGGAGATCCCGTCCGCATGGCCGCGGGTCTGCAGCAGAAACCGCCCCCCTCCCCCCCTCCGCGCCACGCGGTTTCGGCATCCGCGGTCCCGCCGAGCGCCGCGGACCCATCCCCCACCCTCGTGGCCGCGGCACCCGTTCCCTCGGCCCCTACGCCCCCACCGGACCCTGCGGCCCCTCCCACCGCGCCCTCGGTCCCGTTCACGGATGGAATTCCTCTTATCGGGGCCCCCTCCCCTCGCTCCAGTGTGCCGGGCCCCGTCCCCGTCTCTGCCCCTTCGAGCCCGCCCACTGAAGACTTCTCGCTGCCGGCACGGCGGCAGCCCCGCACCCCCCTCACCCCGCGGCTCGGGCTGTACTCCCCCTCCCCCCCGCGGGTCCCGCCGCTCCGCCGGCCACGGCTTTTGCAGCTGTAGCCGCGGCCGTTGCCGGCGTCCTTCACACACAGGCAGCGACCCTCCTGCAAGCGGCACAAGCCCCCCTCGCAGCAGCCGACGCGGCGCTGGCGGTGCCACCGCTCTCGCCCGTGCCAGCCGCTGCCTCGCCGCCGCTGCCTTTCTATGAGCCGGCGGTGCCGGCTGCAGCGGTGTCGGCGCCCGCGGTGCCACCGGCGCTGGTACCGGCTGTCCCTGCAGTTCCCCTCGCGCACGCTAACGCGGAGATGCCCACCACCCCGCCGCGTGTTCTGCCACAGTGCCCCAGCCCCGCACCGCGGCGGATGCTGCAGGCCGTTCCAGTCCCGGCTCCGCGGCGTGTCCCGGCCCTGCCCGCAAGCTACGAGCAGCTCACTGCCGCGGCACAGACGGCGGATGGCCATGCGAGCCCAGTCCCTGCTCCGCGGTGTGTTCTACCCCGCCCCCCCGTCCCTGCCGGAGCAGCGGCTGCACCAGACGCCGCGGCCGCCACCGGGTTCACTGCGCTGCCCCCTGCCGCAGCCCCTGCGTGTCCTGTGCCCGCAGACTCCTTCGCGTTCCCTCCCGCGGCCCCTGAAACTACCGCTGCTGCGGCTCCCGCGCCCCCGCCACCTCCCGCGCGCCCCATGCGAGCCGCCGCCATAACGTCCCCCTACACCGAGACTGCGCACCTCGCGCATGCGCAGACTGCGCAGCCCGCGCATGCGCAGTACGCGCCAACCGGCCAAGCCGCATCACCGCCTGTAATTCAGCCTGCCAGCTCCCGCAGCCATGCTGAAACCTACGCTCAGCCGGAACTTGTTACAGTGCCATCGCAAATAGTCCACACTGCCGAGTGTCCTGCACAGCCGCCGATGCTACAGCCATCAGCAGCCCTTCCTTCGTCCACGACCCTGCACACAGCACAACAGCAACACGATTCTACAGCGACTTATATGTATCCTTCCGCGCCTCTTCCACCGCCAGACCTACATGCTACAGTAACAGCTTCATGCCTGACGACTCCTTCCCGCGGCTTCAAGTTCCTCTCACATGCCTCCACTGACAGGCCCTCTACCTCCTGCATCCCTGCCTCTGCCGCCGCATCTTGCATCGTGCCCAAGCATGACAAGACCACAGCTTGACGCACAAACCATGCAACGAGAAGGGGGAGGATGGAATGTGGCAGCCACTTTAACAAATACAGGACAGACAGAGAACTGTTTTGCCCTTGCAGCTGCCAACTCTTTCAAATCTGAGGATCCACCACCACCAATCCCGATTTTGGAAGGTCCCCAGAAATGTTCTGATGACCTTCAACTGACAGACTGGCATGAAGTCACACGAGAAATTTGCAAAGAAGAAAATCTAAATCCTTTAGCCATGCCTGTGATATTCAGCCAGCAAGCCGGAGGTCCCAGAACATGGACACCTATCCCATCTCAAGACATGAAAGAATTGCGAAAAGTGATAAAGGACAGTGGCATCTGCTCTCCATATTTTAAAGAACTGCTGAAAAATACCCTAGAAAGAACACACCAAACCCTAAAACGCATTTTAAGTCAAGTGAAAAGGGGGAAAGCCCAAGCTACACCTCAAAAGAGATTGAAGAAAGCTCAGTATGTTTATAATTTTCTGAACAGCTCTGCAAAAGAGCCTCACCCTCACATTTACAGACATTTCTTGAACACTAAAAAGGTAAAACTGAAAGTACACCCCCCAGTTTCAATTAAAAATTTAAAATCAAGACAGTTAGAAAGACCATATAATCCTGTAACATCGGGGAAGAGGTTTGCATTTGCCTCCACAGAAAGAGGACTCAAGTGGGTTCCAGTGAAAAATGTGAAGCAGTACCACGCATCGAAGCCCGCTGAGACCCCCACATCAGCCAGTACTGCTGCAAACCAAGAAGCAAGCACCCAGACCTGAGCTGCGCAGAATCATCAAGAGAAGATGATCCGCCAAAAGCAGCCCAAGAAAAGACTGAAGTTTTATCATTTGCGCGCGTGCATGTTACTTTTGTTCTTTTGTTTTAGTTCTTGTAGTCAAGCTTTACCTGTAAGTCAACCAAAGACAAATGTCTGGGTTGCTTTAGCCAAGTCTGCAGGCTCTGACACCATCTGTCTATCCGACACAAGCCCTGACAAACCTTTTTCGACCTGTTTAGTTGGAGTGCCTTTTCCAGAAGGTTTTGACAATGTTACTTTTGACAAATACTGGCCGTATGATGATCATCACATATCCCCAACTCCCAGCCAAAGACACCAAACTTATATTGACAATTCTAAAGTTGATAAATCTGACCTCCAAGAGCTAGAAATCCTAGGCTCACTAACTATGAGCACCTGTTATTTCTTTCATTTCCGAGGAGAAAATGGTCCTCATTTAAACGTTACCCCTTATCACCCAGTTTATAGCAACATGACTTCCTGGTGCAATCAAACTAAGCTTCTCGTGTATGATGAGCCCCACGCAGATCGCTTTAACAAACTTCCTATTCGATTTCCTAAAGGGATTTGGCTCATCTGTGGAGACAGGGCCTGGCAAGGTATACCTTCAAAAATAGATGGTGGTCCTTGCGCCATGGGACAACTCACAGTAATTGCTCCCAGTGTCAAAAAAGTAGTCAAAAAGAAAAGCAGGAGGATTAGATCCTCCTGGGGACATGAATATGAGAGCAACTGTGATAGTAATTTCCATCCTTGGAACTCAGGGGAGTCAATTGCTGCTAGCATTTTCCTGCCTCAGCTGAGCTCCTCAATTGCCCTAAAACAACTAAACAAGTTAGGATGCTGGCTCAGCAAAGAAGTAAATGCCACCTCTACTATGATCAGTGACTTGCTAACAGATGAGGAAGCAATCAGACATGCCACTTTACAAAACAGAGCTGCCATTGACTACCTTCTTCTAGCACATGGACATGGTTGTGAAGATTTTGAAGGTTTGTGCTGCATGAATTTATCCGATCACTCTGTTTCCATTCACAAACAATTGCAAGAATTGAGAGATTTAGCTGGCCAAATTACAATAGATGACCCATCTTGGCTAGACAATTTTTTTGATGGTATGAGCTTTGCACCTTGGCTAAAGGAACTTTGTAAGATAGGTTTGATTGTTTTAATAGTAGTAATTGTAGTTTTAGTAGCGGTTCCCTGCATACTTCAGTGTGTGCAAAAATTAATGAGTAAGACAGTATCTAGTGTTTTAGTTGTTAATAAGAACGGGGGAGATGTTGGGAAGGATGAAGCCAGAAAGCCCTATAAATATGATTGCTTAGATTCTGAGAATGTGAAACCTGTAACTGAGATAGAATTGAAAGTAAGTTTTGATGTTTGAGATGTCCTAGCTGCTGGATGCCTAGGAAAACAACCCCCAATGTATGATTTATCCCACACTTGTAACACCCCCCTGAAGTATCAAGTATCTGTAACCCCATTGGCACAACCCTGTTACAGCCCACCTCGAGACCCCTTATCAGGGGGCTGCGAGAGTGGGCCTCTCTCTGTTTCTTCTCTTCTCTTCTTCTGCCTCTTCTCTGTTTCTTCTGTCCCTTCTCTCCTCTTATCTCTTTGTTTACCTCTTGCATCTTGCTCTTGGAATTTCCTTATCTCTCACTACCCCCACCTTCCAAGGCCATGCTTCAGCTGCGCCTGGCGGCTCTGAGCAAGGCCTCCCATCTTATACAATAAACCCCTTCTTCTAAAACCCAACTTCAGAGATCTCTTGTCTACATTCATCTACACCGTCCTGGAGTCCTCAGCAGCAGGAAGAGGAAGCTATTTCTACAGACCATCTCTCTTAGTCAGTTGGGAAGAAAAGAGACATATTTGCAGAATATGAAACTTTGATGAGAAAGAAACCATCTGAATGGCTAAGTCTTGTGTAGTTGTTTTTCCTCAGTCTTGGTGGTTTCCATTTAGGCACTACCACCAAAAAGAAGATAAAATCTGCCTCAACCATAGAGCTAATGAGGTTTAGATGTAAAACCACCACGGCACAGCAATAATGATCTCCTGTCTATAGGCCACCTTTAATCCAGGGAGATTCCAATGATGTACACAAAACTGTGTCTGTGCTTACAAGGCTTCACCCGGTGAAAGGCTGCAGGTCCCTCAGGAGTGGAGATCTGCAGTTGTTTATAAAATGCACAGCAATATCAAGCAGTTCAGAGAGGAAGAGGTTTTTGACCTGAGGTTGGAGCAGTAGTTTAGACTAAAGATATACCAACCCTCCAGAAAATTTGGTTGCAGAGGTATAGCCAAGTGCTGGCTTCACAAAGGAACTTGAGTGGCAGCATCTTTATCATCTGACTTGACCTTTCCTGTCTCTGTCCTGTCCTGTCCTGTCTCTGAAATGAAGCAAGGTAGTTCTTACAGAGCACTTGGGAGAACTAGTTTCCTCAGAGTAAAATTAACACAGTAGAATGGCTTTCTAACTTTGCTCTCAAATACCTGGTTGCAGACTGTCAGGTTTGTGTACAGACAAGATAAAACACATCTGAGGATTAAGGGAATTGCTAACGAAATATTCCTGCTATTCTACTATAAACTAAGTCTCATAACTGTACAAGTAGGACTAGACTACTGAACTCACCAGAGGAAGGAAGAATGGGAGATTAATCCCTGGAGCTCACTCAAGCTAAGGTTCCTATTCTGCAACCAAGTTCCCTAGTGCTAGTAGGGTTTCTGCTTGCACTTCTGTTAGCCAATGGGGACTTAGTTATACACTTCTGTTAGAACAAAACAGAATTTGACAGTGCAAACTTTTCCTTATGCTAGAAGCCTAAAAATGTGTGCCAAATATGCAAGATAATATAATAGAACTGAAACAGCATAAAAATAGTTTACAGTAAGCATACATTTTTATAACTACATATTTTTCCAGTTGATCCACCCAGTCCATCTTTCTTCAAATAATCGTCATTAATCAAATACAAATATAGGTCCTGTGGGTCAAGCACAGATTTAAAGCTAAGCACATGTGTATGTGTTTGTTGGTCTGGAGTCTTGGTTTTCACTGTTATATTGAAAAGCATTCTACAATAGGTTTTTTTCCTTCCATATCCCCCTCCTTCCACCCAACAAATCAAATTACAGAGCAAGAGATCTAATCAGTTTGAAAATTTTTTTCGTAAATGAAATATAGTCTCACACTCCCTCCCCCCCTTTCTAAAAAAATAAAGCCAGAAAAATATCTGCTTTTTCCATTGTCAATAGCATCTACAGTCAAGTCTTGCTGTAAATCTTGTAGGTGGACAGCAGCTTCAGTTACTTGCAGTGCAGCAATGGTTACAGAGAAAACAAGTTCACAAAGCATCGGCTCACACAAGTCAGAGAAGGCAGAAACAAAGGTTCAGGTAGGTTGCTCCTCCCTTAGGCAGTTCCTTTAAAGACACCCGAGGTGCAGCAGCCTTCTGACAAACGGCAAGTGCCTGGATTTGAGCTCAGCAAAAAGAGTCAATCTGTACTTCAGCTGTCAAAATGTACCCCACATACCTGCTATTGCTGGAAAAAGGCTCATTGATTTCAGCCATAAGCATGTGGCTGTGCTTTTGCACAACTCAGTATATATAAGGCTTTATTCCTAAAGACATTTTCAGATGTATGTATGTTCATATATTTAGAGCCATGCGTATATTCTGGTTTGTATATACATACATAAGCTACATTCACATGGATACATAAGGAAAATGATTTCTCAAGCCACAACTACAAAGTAACAAACAAATAGCCCAAAGCCTGATAACCCTTGGCACTCCAAAAAAACTCAGCCTAAGAAAGCAGAAAAGAACAACAGACCAGAATATGTCCTTCCCCACCCACCATGAGAATTCTGGACTATACCACTACCATGGTCCCAGGCTGTAATACCATCCTCAAATACAGTTTTTTGTGAAAGCCTCCTTTCTGCAACAGGCTCCAGCATTTCACATTCCTCCTCTCCACGAAAGAGCCTTTGGATACACAAAACCAACCAGTCCTTGTTATTTTTCTTTCCATCTTTAATATCCTGTGTCACGTATTTTGTTCCTAGCTGCTCCATAACTTACTGTAGCAGGAGGATCTGCCACTTCTTCATATCCCTGTGATAAACCTTTCAGAGATCTGCATTTTGGCCATACTGTTTGTACTGAAGCAGGCTTTTAACACTTCGGGGTAAACAAGACACCTTCATGCTACTTTAATTCAATCACACCCTGGAAGAAGGATTTGTGCAGGGAGCATTTCAGCGTAAACTTTCCACCTTTCCTTTTAGGGATGTAACATCAGATTGAGAGCAGGGCTACAGAATTCCAGACAAATAACAAGTGAGTTTGCAGGTTCACGTGATCCGTTTTCCACACATCTTGTGCAAACCCTGGACATTACTGGAATGGAAGATTAATTACTCAGGTTCTGTGAGAGCAAAGAGCAGGGCCCTCCATAAGGAAAAATTACATAGAGGCTAAGGGTCAAAGTATGCTTCAAATGTTCTCAGTTATCTATTTTACTATGTACAAAAGACAAGAGCAGAAAAGGATTTCTTAATTCCACTCTTCTTCCCCTTTCTTGTAGTAGGGGGATTTGCTTAATTCTTTACAGCTGACCCAGCCCTTCCTTTCTGACAGTCTTTGTGCAGAGTTTACGGCATGCAGCTGTGGTCCTTCTGCTCAGGGCAGGAGTGTTAACCCTTCCCATGACAATCCTTGGACTGGTTATTATATACAGTTCATCACATCAATCTGATTTGAGACACTGCCAGATGGTTGTCATTTAGGTGAAAGCAGACTCAGAATAATAGTCAAAAACACAACAGGGTGAATTTCTAAACTACTAATTTGTGATCAGAAGTTGGAAGGAAGAAATGTGTTGGCATGAAGAAGGGGCATGGATGAGAACTGTATGTTCTTTCAGCCCCTTGCCTTCCTCCTCTTGAAGAACTTTTAAACTGCAGTCAAGAAATTTTTCTTCCTTTAAGTGTCCTGTTTTAGACCTTGGGTGAGTTTATTGTTTCTTTTGCTGGGGTGTGGTGGGTTTTTTTGTTGTTCTTTTGTGGTTGGTTTTTTTTTTTTTTGGGGGGGGGGGGGGGTTGTTTAAATGTTGTTCTGAAACCCAAACCTTTTTCAGGAAATGTTGAACTTAATGTACAGTGGAGCCAGAAAAAGAAAGCCAACCCCCTGCTGGCACTTCTGCATCTGAAAGAGGACAAAAATTGACACCTGAAAATTCTGACATTCTGGAAAACAAATCTTACTCATTTTGAGTACAAGTAGGAGGCTGGCAAACAAGAAGACATTGAAGTAGGAGGAATGTAGGAAAACTTACCAAAACCAAACCAACAAACAAACAAACAAAAAACCACCCACCTGAGAGGAGTATTTAAGAACAAACAAAGAGTAAGTCTGTTGAATTTGTGTCACCATATTTTGGGTCATGAAAAGAGCCTGGTAGTCCCTTCTTACCTTTTCCCTCATAACAGCTGCAGAGATATTAACACTGATCCTGAAGCAGTCTATCAAAACTGTTGGATTTTTACTGGTATGCCTCAAATCAGCATGACAGTTCCTGTTATGGTTTTGCAGCAGGTAGGCCTGAGTGAAGAATTCCAAACACTTCCTTCTCTGCATCTTAGTAGAGGATTCCTTTCAACGCTGGCATCCATACAGTCTCTTGCGTACTGTCCTTCAGGTAGTTTCTTTATTTTGGCTAGTTTATAAGGTGCTCAAGGACTGATTTTTAGATGATAATATGCTATAATAGATCCATGGTACCAATACAAAAAGATGTATTACAACAATGTTTGGAAAGTGAAGGCAAACAAAAAAGGCCCCAGACATTAACATATATTAGTTCAAGCAGAAGACAGTTGGAATTAATTTAGTTGTATACTTTACACTTTAATATATCATATATGTATATTAAAAAATGCTTTTAAAGCAAAAACAAGGAAAAAAACAAAATAGAAACAAATCTGCAGAACTCTGTACACTCATATAGTGGGTGCATTTTTGTCCCATATCACTAAACTTGGTAGTTAGTGTTTGGTTGTTTGGTTTTTTCCCCTTATTTTCTGTATTATTGTACCTAATTGGTTCTTTTTAAAAGAAAACTCAAGCAAGTTTGGGTTGTAGGAAGTTTTCCCATTGTAGCAAACAACAGAAACAGCATCACAATCATTTGGGGCCTGTCACCTTAAATTTATGCTAGTTATTTTCAAAGACACTGTCTTTTGTAAATAAATTCATATACTGCTAATGTTTTCAGAGTCTCAGCTTTCATAACACAAAAACCAATCATTTCCCTGAACCTGTTGCTCTCAGTTAGGTTATTGGCTTTTCATCTGGCTATTATGGAAAAAGTAGCCAGAGTCCTCCAAGCCTATCACTGGAGACCACATTCCCAACTCAGTTGAAAGGTAGTTATATCTGCAAGACTGAAACTTCTACAAGGATAGGGGCTTTTGTTTGTTTCTTAAAAGATGGGATTATAGTGGAAAATAGTGTTAGGCTAAAGAAATAGCACTGGTGGTATAATTTGGCAGAAAAATAAAGGCCATCCAAACAAAAGGGTTTTTATTTCTGGAAAGATAATTTTAGTTTTGTGCCAACACAGTCTGTATGGATCAAAAATATGATTTACACCTTTATAAAACCTTGAACCCAGTGCCAGATGTATGTAAGAAAAGTCAAAATCCTAAGGAGTAAATTTCTTGGTCTGACATTTCCAATGAGTAACTTTGATAAATAAAACTTAATTTTTACATCTGCCGTAGATTCTGTGGTATGATTAATAGATTGAACATTGTGGCCAGTAGCCAATGTATGTATGTGATTACAGCAGTCTTAAATATAGTACATTTTGAATAAATATGCCAAATAAAGAGTATTAAAAACATGCCACGCATGCTTGGAAAAAATCTTGTCACTGTGTCAAATATTAAATCCTTATGAAAGTCAAATACCACAGGCATTGTTGGGCACAATCACAGAAGCATGGGTTGCCACTGGCATCAGCTCAGCTTTGGGAGATCCGTCATAGAAACCCCATTTCTGTTCATTTTGTTCTCTACATTTAGTTTGTGATAATTTTCTATATATTGAAGTGGAAAAAAATAAAAGGAAAGAACACCACCTGAACACCCCTGCTTTGCCAAAAAGTCCCATATTAAACTGCTTGTCTTTCAGTTACCTAAAAAATAAAAGTTTTAATTAAAAAATTACTCTGCTAACTCAGATTCACATTTTGTGACCAGCAGGTTTCCCTCTCCTCTTCAAGGGTATCAGAGACTGAAATGGTTCATACTTTAAAGATTGCTATGAAGGATTTTTGCCCATTATAGCAAAAACTATATAAGAAGCTACAACCACCAAAGCCCGCCCCTCCCTGACGATGCCTTTGGACTGTGAATTAATCTGATCAGATAAGATAAAGGACACACTATTGTTCAATCATCTCAGGTCTAGGGAGAACTAAACAAGGCTGAAGGAGAAGAATGCATCCACAAGAAAGCCAAATCCAGCAGAAAATCATCCCTGGCTGGGTTTGGGATGGGGGAAGCCATAGCCCACAGAGGCAAGGTTTGCACAGAATTCCCCCCAACCCCTCAACAAAGCAGAGAGGAGGAGAGTTTTGGGTGTGTGGTGGAACCTCTGGTCAGAGGCAATGAATCCATCAAAGATCCACCTGAGGGAAGAACCTGGGCATTCCCACCTGGCCTGAACATACATTAATCCATTGGATTATATGTTTTTCAAGGGGACCCTCACCACCAAGAAGACCAGATGGAGAGGATCATCAGGACACTGGTGGGATCCACAGAGCGGTGATATTTTCTTTTATCTGTCTCTGTCACCATCTTTCTGCTCCCCTCCACCTCTTTTCTCTTTCTTTCTCTCTCACTCTCATACACACATTTATTGTTAAATAAAAATACATACTATTGACTTTGACATATGGTCTCATTTGCACCTTAATTTGGTCAGAGGCATTTCTAATAATTTTAAGAACCAGATCATAGTAAAGGAGCATCATGTTTTCATCTGTGCTTGTAGCAGCAGGAGGATCATAGAGATCACTAAACTCCCCTGCACTTACACCACACATTTAATGGAATTTTTACTAGGGAGTGTTCACTGGGATTTCAAATAAATATAGGTTATCCTCTAAATCTCTATATCTGTAGGAGAGGGAATTTTTATTCCTTCTCTTTCCTTACCTTCATGTCATGGACTCTCCTGCTTTTGTAGTTCCGCTGCTGTTGGCTCTTCCTTTAGTGCTTCCACCATGCCTCTTCTCTGCAGAGGAAAAACTCTGTACCAAGGGTTTGTTTTTAGGTAGAAGCAAAATGTAAATGAAGCCTCAGAATTTCAGAGCTTAACTAAGGCTTGTTCAAGTCAATCAATAATTTTAGCCACGTGGTTTTAGAAACTTTTTCAATTAAAATTATTGACCACTAGGTTTCAAGTGCCTGAATTCTGTAAGTCTCTCCTTTCTCTAAAAATTGGAAAGTAGTGTTGAACTGATTTTATTTAGAATACTTTATCTATATTTAGTAGAAATTTTAGACTCCAAGTTCCCAATTAGGACAAACTCTTCAGGGCAGAAAGTATCATCTATGTGATGGAAGCACAGTTACACACTTAACTTTTCAGGGAAGGGAGAAAGCAGCACCTTTACTATTAAAGGCTATCTTCTCCCTGCATCTGAATGGGTGAAGTTCAGTTTCCATAATTACATTCCTTGCCTAATTACATTCTTAAACAAAAATCACACCTTAAAAGAGGCTTAGGGCTCCAATCTAAGCAGTGATCTTAGAGCTGATGTTTGTATTACACAGTATTGACATCCAGTGGAGAGTTAGAACAATTACAGGTCTGCAGATAACTAAATGCTACTGTCTGGTTTACATCCTCAGTTCAGCTTGAACAGAGCAGTCTACTTGCCTTGATCTATCAATACTACCTCCTTATAAAAATGTAACTCTTCATCTTAGTGTGTTCTCTATGTTAAGAAAAAATAGAATAATATTACACAAAATCTCCTATTTCTCTGTGAAGAGATTTTCTTCCAAGCAGAGTTTTCTTCCACTTTTATAAACTAGTTCAGGCTCCAGTGAATTGTTGAATATCTGGTCCTGGTGTAACTGCTAAAAAGTGCAGAAGTGTCCAGCAGTAGCAGATTTTGCAAAGTTGTGTGCTCTCTCACAGTGTGTGTTTCAGAGAAAAAATAAAGAGGAAAAACTAACTATTGGAAGAACCTATGGTCTCTAAATGTGTTGGTGGTTTCCACAGCCTTTTGCAACTCCAAGGCCTATGAGAGCCTTAGTCTTGGACAATACCTTGTAGAATTCATAATGAAATGGGACTGCTGGGAAAGAAACCTCTGGTTCAGATGCTCAAGTGCCCTCAAGGGTAAGGGTGTGCTCCCTTACACTGTCCATGTGACTCTACCATTAGCAGCTCTCCCCAAGGATGACTTGAGTAAGGCTGTGTTCACCCCAAAGCTCAAGACATTTGGTGAGATTTTTTTTTTTCAAAGGCTTGATAATACATGTGAACCATGGAGCCACTGGGCTTATGAGACCAGAAGCACTGCTATCAGGAGCACCTGCTCCGCAAGAGGCTCTCACAGCAGAAACTCATTAAAGAAAAGATACCTGCAAAGAAGAGTAGAGAGCTACTTCTACTCTGCTGCAGGGATACTGTGTCAGCTGACAGGTACAGGTCCAGGTAGACCATGGAGGTGCATGGGAAATGTTGCTCACAGCTAATGTCAAACTGCTGGACAATGCTAGCAGGCAGTACAGGCAGCATTTTTCAAATAGGTGAGGAAACTAGTAAAAAGGGCATTTCAAAATACTGTGAATCTTGTGGGATGCATGCAATACATATCAGAGAGACTCAGAATGTATCACCAAGACTTCAAGTGCAGATTCCCATGGAAGATCCTCACTGAGGTAGTCTTTAAAAGTGAACTAAGAGAATGCTTCTTCATAATATGCTGATATGGTCCAGACCCACTGTTCTTTGAAATAAGGCCTAACACCACCCGATATTTTCACTCGTAATGGTGTACATGTCGCAGTTTAGTTCTCTTGCAGTCATCTGGTGAGTTAGATCATGGCTTTCAGTTAATAATTTGCTTTTTTTCAAGCTTTTGCAAATGAATTGCCTGAATAATTTAATTGTTCCATCTACCCTTTGACTTAATGTTTCTTCTTGTCGCAAAGGATAGCACTAATTGGTCCCCACTCTTAATTATGTCTACATTTTCTGCAAGAGCAAAGAATTCAGTTGTCTCTATATTCAATATTTGTTGCATAACTGCTGTTGGTTTTCCCAGTTTGTGTTGTAACAGTTCTGACTGCTACTGACTTCTCCCAGTTAGTGGATTTCCCTGGGACACTTCGAAGTGCACATGACAGGAAATGCACTAAAAAGATCTGTGTTAATAGAATTTCAGGTGTCTGAATAATTTGTTAAATTTTGAAGGAAAAATTGCCACAAATTTTAGGGTTTGTAAAACATGTAAATAAAAATTCATGCAAGAGATTGTTTTGTTAAAAAACAGAGATATTTGGAAAAAAATAGAAAACCACAAAGATTTTCTTTTTGATTTCTGAGACTGATCATAACTGTTATAATAGATGTATAATATGCCAGCTAATTTTTGTGAAATACACACTAGTTAACTAGCAGAAACATCCTGAGGTCTGACAACCACAAGAGGTCTGTATCGCTCATTATAGACCTAGGCTGCAGTGCTGTCCACCACAATGATTTGTCTTATGTGCTCTGCTTATTTTTCTAATCCTTCTTTCTTCATCAGCCCTGCAGTTGCCAGAGGTTATGACTGTGGGCTTCTCAGTGAAAGAGACACTAACTGTTTGCATTATGAGAAATCTTTATCTCTGCCAGGATCTGCACAATATTGCAGCAGCATGGCTGAAGAACAAGAGACATTGTCTGCTTCCTTACTTTGGAGAGCTGTTAGATATTAGCAGCACTGGAGTACTAAAAATCCCTATGTCTGTTTTTGAGATGTTTCAAATATGAGAGGCCGTATTCAGCTCTTCATCTCAAGCAACTGAAGAAATATATGCATTTCATTTTGCTGTTGCTTTTTTAATAGCACACTTGAATCCCATTGTCTTTGCAGTTAAATATATATCCAAGACAAAAATAAAATCCTGCTTGGGACTATGCAATAATTTTTTTTTTCCAAGTGCAGAGATTACCACAGTGAGAACTACCTCTGCTTTAAAGCCTGTGCTTGTATAACCATTGGGACTGCATGCTTAGGAATGGGTGGTTTATTCTGCAACCGATATTTACGTATTTCTTAACCTGTTGGCATTTGTCACAAATTTGGTTGTATATGACAGTAAGTCAACCTAGGAACTCATCCTTTTGTGCCCATTTTAGACAATCATTACCATTATTAATAACTTACTGCTTTGAGTCAAATGTGAGAATTGTAAGGAATCACAGGACTTCACTTGGTGAAGACAAAGTGTCACAAAATAAATTCCCAATTCTATGTACGTAAATTTCACAGTGGATCCCTATGGCAAGTAAGAGACTTGTTCACTAAAGCTAAATTCTAAAATATCAGACAGTCATTCAGAAATTCAGTTTAACCCTAGACACTGGGGAACTGTTGTATAGTTTGTGGTTATAGTCCTTCCCTTGTGTCCATTTGTCTTCTTTTCAATTCTTATGAGACTAAGATAACTCGCTAGCACAATTCCCCTTGGATTTCTCAGAGCTAGAGAGAGTTTGTTCACAATGCTGCAGAGAGAGGTTTTGTTCACTGTAGTTCTCTATCCCCTCAAAACAGAGGTCATCTGACCTGTCTTAAACCTCAGAATTTTAAAACACTTCACCAAAAAGAAGGAATTGAAAATTGTATTCTTGACCTCTCCTAGGCTTATCATAAATCCTGATGTTTGATAAATGCTTTGCCAAATTTTTTTCCTTCATGAGTCATACATTTAAAGTACCAAAAAAAGAAAGATTATTCTATTCCACTGCTCTCTTGCCAGACTGTTAGAAGTTTTCAGAACATGTATGAAATGTATGAGGCACCATCTCTACACACAGAGAAGGATTCGAGACACTGTCAGATAGTCTATCTGATATAGCTAAAATAATCAAAATTCATTTGACCAGGCTTCACTTAGAGACCATACAGGCAATGCAGCTTTTGCTCTGGGGACTTCTCTTAAAGATCAGCTGAAATTATATCCATAAACATAGGAAATTGTTTATAAGTCCTCCCAGCATGAAAATACTACCTTGCCCTACCTGTCACTTATAAGCCTCTGGTGTTTTGCTGCTAAAAAGAAGTGCTTTCCGTATTAACTATAATTTTCAGGATAACGCCTCTTGACTATGTCTAGTCTAATAAACAAGAAACAGGCAGAGCATGCCTCACACCCTGGTTCACAATTGTGACAAGACAAGCAGAACACTCCTGTCTGTTTCTGGCTGGTCTCTATTAGTGCCGCCCCATGCCATGCTCCAGCCCGGCGCCTGCCAGGGAGGGACCTGTCCTGCAAAGCGGCCTGATGTTTGGAGAGAGCATGGAGTTCAGGTCTGTGGATGGCTTCAATGCCATGCCTTTAGTACAGAGAGTGATCTGCCTTTGGTTGGTGGGGTATAGGCACTGCCTTTCAGACAACACCAGAATATTTATTAAAAGTTACATGAGAACACATTATGTTCTTCAGATGGGTACACAGCCTGAATAAGTGGGACACTGCAATATCAGCCTCACCCTTTTTTTTTTTTTAGATGAGGTGACCCACTCCCTACACGTACCAATTTCTCTGCATGCAGAGGGGAAATAGCTTAGTTCTTGACCAAGCTAGAAAAGGATCTCTGGACTTTGAAGCTCCTTTTTGTTGAAGTAAGGAAGGAAATCCCAGCACTGATGTTGGAATAAATCTTTTGCAGCAGTTTAGCAATGGCACAACTGTTCACTCAGTGGGCCAAGACTTGATGCTTGGTGGTATTGTGATCTTGTTCCGCTTACTTGCTCAAAGCAGTCTACTAATTTATTAGAATGAGTGGAGTGAGGAAAAGCCTCCTTACACACCCTGCTAGAGGTTGTTCAGAACAAAGAGACTTTTGTACTTTTCATATGTGAGGCACCTTGTTAAAATTCTCTTCAAGAACTGCAACTATTACTAATTAAACTTCCTTACCATCAAAGTAGCTACATAAATCAGCCACACAGTAAAGGTTCTATGAAAAATACTTTATCAAGTCTTCTGAACACACTTTAATGCAGTGCAACTGAAGAGTAACAGATCAACAACTTTATTTCCTCTGGTCAAATACTAAACCAACCAACTTAAGTTAAAAGCAACTTATATTTTATACCTACAGCTTTGATTCAATCAACAGTCTTGAATGACAAAAGTATATGCAAAGAGCCTTAACATCAGTCTTTTTCCTCAGTAAAAATCAGGTCTTGCTTTCAAATGTTACTCTCAGATATGCTGCAGTACATGGTACAATTAACCTGCAATGGTAGTGTTATATTAAGTGATATTTTTTTGTTCATATGACTTTTTTATCATTTCTATTGGTTGTTATAGATAACCCCCCCTTTTTTTTCCATTATCTTGGTTTTTATTTGTATTACCAGTTCCTGAAGATCAAAACTATGTGAGTTTTCCATAATACCCATTCCTGCAGAGTTTTGGATTCTTAACTCCTGGAAGTGATATATTTTACTAATTTAAAGTAAAATTATCTTTGGTTCTGACTCTTCTCTGATTGGCCTGTGGCTCTCTTAGTCCTGAGCACCATCATTGTCCTAATACAGATTCCCACTGTATGTATCTTTCTCCCTGTCCTGAGCTATTACATATTGCTGATGTCTCTCTCTCATGAAAAGTGGGTATAAATTAAATCAATTAAATTCTGTTGAGAAACAGAATTTATTAAATATGCCCAGAAGTGTTTTACTTACCTCTGTGTAAGAGCCAAGTACTAGAATGAGCAAATGAAGACAACTGGGTTTTGGGTTTCTTTTCATTCTGAATAATGTCTTTTCCCATTTGACAGAGATCAAGGCAGCTGGTCTGGTTTCTTGTCTGCAAGACACATAAAGTATCTTAATCTTCTCTGTTACCTATTTTGTGTGGTGCCAGTTTCTGTATCTTTTGGGGATTCCCATATGCACAGTGGTACAGTCACAAAAGCAATACTGTCTTGATTTAAGGCATCTAGACAAATACCATCTAAACTAACAAGGAAGCATCTATTCCCAGCTTGTAAGAAAGTAGAGGTTGAGAAATTCTCTAGTGAGAAAATTCTTTGAAGATCTACACTCTGGCATAATATTGCTGAAGGAAAGCTTAGACCCTGTGAAGTACATGTCAACATTGTTGCTGATTTCCGTCAGCCCAGTGCTGCTTCCAGTGTCTTCAAGAGAACAAAGGATTTGGGGCTTGGGAGAATTTTTTTTTTTAATAATAAAAATGGGATTTTGGCTGCCTCTTCTGCACAGAGACAGTCATACCAGCAGGTGAAAAGGAAGTCAGAACTGTTTAGTCAATGGAAAAATTACACACAGAAAAGGAGAGGCTGTTTCACAACTTTCAGAGATGTGCTAGAGCTTTCTTGGTGTACAAACAGGCTAAGGAAAAGTAACCTTCTTCTTCCTGCCTTTGGACACCATAGGTGTGTTTTGGCAAGAGAAGCACTGGATATCACTGTATACTAGCTGATAGAACAGCTGAAATCAACACAAATCATTTCTGGAAAGCAGACAGACTTGTGGGATGACAGATATAACAGGGATTGCAATGATACTGATTTGATCTCCACCCATCCGGCCTCTGTAACTATAAAATAAACCAAAGGAGAAAACCAAAGCAAATTAGCTGAGAGAGCTGTGGGATTTCTTCTTTAGACCAATGCCAGCTAGCAGACCCCCACAAGAAAACAAAAGAAATTGTTTATAGTTTTAAAAATATTTTCCATTTCTGAAGTTACTCACAAATGAATTTCCTAAAAGGAAGAAAAAAAAGACAGAGAGGAACAGATTAGGCAAGCTAAACTTAAAGTAAAAGAAAGAGCAAAACCTCCAGCTATAGTGAGATGAAAAAAAAAATTCCCAGAAATGTAATAGACTGTTACTTCAGAGTGTTCTCTTGCAATAATTCCTGTAACAAGCCCATAGCCAAATCCATAGCATTTTCACCATCCAGCTGTGCTTTGCAGCCATTGGGGCAAATTTGAACCCTCAGGATGGAGTAGTACCTATATCTCACTTTTCCCCCAGAAGCATAGTCTGACATTCCATACTGTTAAACAGTACTGGGCTGATAAAGATTTAAAGAGGCAATTCTTTGGCAATGGCCCAAATAATTCTAGCTAATCTGAGACACCAAATAGACAGACCTGATTTACAGATGTCTAAAAGGTAACAACAGCTTTGTAGCAAGTACAGAGTCTTAATCCTCTCTACTTTCCTGCTGGTTGAAGTTTCAGTAGCCTGTTCCCCTCTGAAGTTTCACACTTGAAGTAAAAATGCCCACTTTTGCCTTGAGCAATGACTGGAATAACACCACTGATTGATGGTCCTATCCATTACTACTGTCTAAGGCCCCACATATCTCATGAGAAATTCCTCCAATTCTGTCATGTGGTTGACTTGAAATGCAGCAGAAGGAGTATTTAAAGGGGCATCTGAGCTAATAGAGCCTCTTTTTGCTTGTGTCACAGGATTGGTTGGCTTCTGTGTTTATGAAGATGTGGGTTCTGCTGCAGTTTTTACACATTCAGGGCAGTGATAAATCTCTCTTTCTCTCTCTCTCTCTTTGTGAATTCTCAAAGATATGTAAGTCCTCAATAGCACTGAAATCAACAAAAATATTCAAAAGATAGGGAACAAACAATGCCCAGCGAGCAAGATTATAAACCTTGTTCTTTCCAAAAAACTGGCTAAAAATGTTTCCCTTTGAATGAATTGAAAAATGCATTCAAAGAAGGACTTCATTCTCAGTGCAACATCTGCTCATTTGTACATCCATAGGCTGCAGGTTAGAGAACTACCATGCCTGGGTAGTGTACCCCACAGGCAATCACAAGTGATTTCAAGCTGTAGGCATCCAAGGGGCTGAAAGCCCCCTTCCTGCTGAGCAACATCTGCTGAGCCTGGCACAACGAGAGACTGCTGCCAACACTGCCTGCACCCTGCTTCTAAAATGTTCTTGCAGTTTCTCAGATTTCTCTTCAATAGATCTGATTTTTCCACCCCAAGGAACAGAGAATGATCAAGGGAATCTACGTTACTTTGAAAAGAGATGCGATTAGTCATTCAGGAAAAAACTCTCATCAAGACTCATTCTGTGCAGAGAAAGAGACTGGGCTGCATGCCAGACTGCTATTAATTCTACCTGGAAACAGATTAAATCCTAGGTCACTGTTCTGGACATGGAAACCTTTTGCTTCTTCCATGTTTTCAGCAGGGCTCTGGAGTTTTTGGCAGTGTTTTGAGCATTGTGCTCTATAAAGCAGTGTTAAATACTGCACATTTATAGTCAGGAAACACCTCAAAGTCCCCTAATGTCAATTAGCTGCTTCCTCTGCAAGGTTGCTAGCAGATGCATGAGAGCAGCTCTACAGGAATATATTTGCTAACAGGTGCACCATTAGGAAGAAAAGAAGGTTGTTTATGTTAATGGGAAGGAAGTCCCCTTCAAAATTGCTCACCCAGGGTTTTCAGGCTGCTTCTGGCCCTGCTGTTGCCTCTCACTTTTCACCCACATGTGTTGGATAATTATGGGTTCAAACAATGCGTGAAAGGCCTCAGCTTCTAGTGACTCATAGCTTCAGGGATTATCCAAGGTTACTGAATGGCTTATGATTCCCTCATGATTCCCTTATGGTGTGCATAACACATTGGTCTTCATAGGTGCTATAAGATTAAATTACAGGGACTCCTGACAGTAATGATAAATCATACCACACTAAGACAGGTCTTCCAGAGATATGAAATGGGGCAACTTCACTGAAGGTAGCAGAGCTTTGCCAAATTAACCATGTTGGTGAACTAGCCCATTGCAAACAACTGCTGCACAATGGTTTCTTTCCTTTGCACTACAATAATGCTTTTTCTTTCTCACTGTTCATCTGTCAAGATATATAGGGTCAGTTACAGTTCTATCCCCTGGTTTTAGACCACCAAACTCATAGATTTATACAAACCTAAGTCAGAATCCCCAGCTATATTGACTTGGACTCAATTTTAATGAGATCTATTTTGGCATGGGACCAACAGCCACATATTTGCAAGCAACCCTTACATTTTAGTACACAAAGTCCATTGAAATCATAGATGATGCTCTCACAACAAAAAAAATCCTATTTCTAGCTCCACCACCAATGTGTAATAAAATACTCAAACTTTTAGGGATCCATTATAAACACTACATTTGAAAAACAAACTCTGGGTGAAAACCAGTGTTTGCAAGGAACTCTTTCCGAACTTGGAGTAAATTGGTGTGAAAAAAATGCAGCTTGCCTTTAAAAATGAATTGACACAATCTTCTGCTCTTCTGAGGAAGAGAGGGACATTCTGTTTTGGTCTCATTTCACAGAGGCAGTGAATTAAAACAAATGATTGTACTGGCTTTGAGTTACTTGCTTGGAGATATCTACACACTCATGCAAGCAATTTAAAGATGCATTTCGAATTAAAGAATGAGTTCATCTGCCAACTCAGATGATCCAAAAGCCCTTTAGAGATGGCCATGGGTGTAGAGAACAAGTGCACTGGCACATAATTTGATCCTGTTACACTTTTGTGCTGCATTGAACATACTTCAGATCAGCATGGATGCTAGTCTGCTGGATTACTTGACCCTTTGCCTTTAAGGACAACAAATATATGCTTGATACAGCTTGTATCATACATATGATATAGGTCGCCTCACTTGAAGTATCCTAACGCATTGCAGGCTTAATGAGAAAAGGCACATATGTCAACCATACCAGATGAGGGTTTTCCTTCAAGGGATAACATTTGGTCCTTGTGTCTTCCATGGACATTTTGCAAATTTCCCATTAACTTAGGAGACTAGGTCCCATATAAAAACTGACAGTAGATCTACAACATGCAAGAACACACAGTGCACAGATAACAAAACCCGTACTCTCAAGCTACGGTGCAGAAACGTGTGTGAACACCAGCCCGTCTCCAGCATGCTGCAACCAGGTCAACAAGGCGCAGCTGAGCTGAAACGCTCTGCCCCGAGCTGGGGTACAGCACAGATGAGATGCCCAGGCTCCTGCTGCTGCTGAAATTATGTGCTTTCACTGTGGTGTGTCAGGTGTCTGCTCATCGTTCTGTGTGGCATGACACAAGTGTAACCTTAGGCTTCTGAATTTCAGGAAAGAGGTCCTAGAATCACTACCATGCTCTTGCAAATATTATTTTTCTGCCTTAATCAGGCAAGCTCTATTACTGCTTCAGCAACAGACATAGGAACTGAGTAAAGGAAGGAATATGGAATTTAGCCCAGAGCCCTTTTAGATGCACTTCTACATGTAATTTAATAGCCGTATTATAAACATTAATGTTAGTATAAAAATCTGGGAAATTTCAGGCCCAACTGGGTTAACTTCTTTCTTTTACCTTCTTTCCTCTTGAGAAGCTTGTTTTCTTTTTATTGCATTCCAATAACGAGAGACCATTTCACACAGGTACATCTGCAATATGTTACAGGCAGCATAGAATATTAAAACAACCTGTGCTACTGCTAGTGAAACTAATAAAGGAGGTAAAATTTTTCTCAGGCTGAGAGGAAAAAGGTGTCTATAGCAGGAACTCCATTAGCGAACTCCATTACTGAAGGGACTACACTGAAGGCTGAAGTCATTTCTAATTTAAAGTCCTGTTTCAAACAGCAGCTCTAATACTCAAAGAGAGAAGCAAGCTACGGTGAAGTGGTGGTGGTGGTGGCGGCCTGGTAGTTCACATGAGGTTGTGTTTAGATATGGATCAGGGGTTTAAAACAAAATGACAAGTTAAGATAATAAAACTGAGGAGACTATAAAGCAGAGAGAGAGGAAGCTTATACATTAACCTTACTTCATAAAGAGGGGCGAACCTGTCTACCCTAATCCTCTGAATCGACACAACTGTGAAAGTTCACCTCCAGTGTTACTGAGTTCATGCTCAGCAAAGGATCAGCTGTGAAATAGATTGCAAAGCCAGGAGAGAGAGAACAGTTCAGTTGAGAAATGAAACAGTGAAAGGGGAAAAATGAGCAGAAGGAACAAAAAGGGGGAATGGAAAGGGTAGCTGAGTGAGAGAAGCCAGAGAAACAGAGAGGAAGAGCCTAATGGAAAAATAAACAAATTGTTTCTTCTTTGGTTATGGCTTAGGAATTCCTGCTCCACAGAAAAATTACCATTTTCAAATTTGATTTATTTTTTATTTAAAATTGGAAGGAAAAGTCAGAAAGACAAAAGAAATGTATAATGGAATTTATAGAATCAACACATTCCACCAAAATTTCATTGTCCATTGGATAGTGGCTCCACTGGAAAACCTCTGTCCAGCTATATATCCTATCACTGCTTTTTTAAGCAGCATAGATACCCAAGGGGAGCTTGGCTTCAAGAATAATAACACAATATGGTGTGCTAGTGCACATAATTTTTCAGTTTAGATTTCAAAAGGGAAGTTACAAATGTGCAGTGGGTCTTTCCAAGGACGGAAAATGTAAATCTGTTTTATTGTTGTACCTATACTGGTGGAAGAAGGGAGGAGGGAAATGTGGGAAGAGGACAAGACAGACTCATGTTCATGGAAATAATTTGTCTCTGTGTGTGAGAGGAAATTAGCTGAATTTATTCTGTGGCTCGACGAAAGACTTATAGCTCCGTATTTGGTTCTCCCAACCACAGATGTCCTAGACATTGTTAAATTTATTGGAAGTTTGGTAACAATTTACTATTAACAATTTATTGGAAGTTTGATGAACCACTACTAGTACTTTGATGGTAGACTCAAGCCTCAGATAATGCACATCCTTGTAGCTGGCTCTTACTTCACATTCCTCACCCATGAAACTGGTACCTGACATGTTGTGAGAGCCATGATATCTTCCCAGTTTTTGTTCCAAGGCAAAGTCACATCCCTCTGCCACACCTTGCACCCTCATGGTGAAGCTCTGGAAGGTTCTTCATGGCTGCAGACTGTGACCAGGTTCTTAAAATTCCACTCTTTCTCCAGGGATAATCAGGGTATGGAGTTGACATAGCCAGAATGGAAGAGAAGTCGTGGATTAGTACAGAGGTGGGGATGGAACAGTCTAAGGGGAGGGATGGGATATCATCCCAAAACAATTATTTTGGGATACCACCCCAAAAACAAGCTGGCTTTACTCAGAGGACAAACATGGGCAGTAGGAGACCAGGCACAAGGAGGTCTGGAAATGCAGATCAGGATCATTTGCAGATGGGGAGCAGTGAAAAGGGTTGGAGACCTGGAAGGGTGGGGTTGAAAAGGTGAACACTGGGTGAAAAGAGATGGGAATTTGTGGTGTACAGGACTGAGAAATAACATGGAGCATTTTACCGCCACCCACCATCTCACCACGTAAGATTCTTTGTTCATTTTTCTTTACTTCATTCCTTTTGTGTTTAGTTTTATGGTAATCTATCAAATCCAGCTGGTCTGCTTGATCTTAAATCTGCCAAATTTGCTACTCAGGCCTGAGGTGTCCTAGAGCAGGGGAAAGGCTGTGGCTCAGTACTGTAACCGGGACCCCATGTTCAGAATCTATGCCCTTATCATGCAGTTCATCAAATATATGTGCCTCCTGACAAAACTCCATGCAGATGTGGCTGGTCTTGGGGAAATTTGTACTAGTGCACATGAAACTAGAGGGAAAAAACCTATCTAGCTACAAAAGGGTCACATTACTTTGACTTGGGAACTTAAATGTCTGCATTGTTGCCTCTGAAAGCAATCCAGGATCTGTGAATTCACATGCACATATAGATGTTTGGCAGATGCATCAAAGAAAAATATGTACTCCACTATACATCATTACTAGGTTAGTTTATCTGAGGTAAGGGACATAATACTGGCTAAGAAGACCTTTCCATACTGTATCAGTTCTTCAAAACTGATTTGAAAGGAATTCAGGTTTTAATTCAGACTCGGCATTCATTTCCAATAAATTCATTTTCAGTGTTCTTTGTATTTCTGCTTCTTTCAGCCTGTTTTACTTCCATTTGGCAATCTGTATATGCAAGTCTAACTCTTAGTTTTTGGACCTGGTTGCTGCAATTGGAACTGGCTGAGGTCTTAAATTATGTTTGAGAGTTTGATCCCACTTGAATAAAATCAAAAAGTGCTTTCCATTAAATTTAACCTGAACAAGAGAGAAATCAGAAATTAGGAATATTTTGCTTCTTAAAAATATCCAGGAAGTTCCACAGCTCAGAACTTCAGTAGATGTATACAGACAGGATGCAAAGATGGGATATAAAGCTGATTTATCAGAATCCAGGCTTTCAAATTAAATTAGTAGATAAATTACTTCTACATAAGCAGGACAAATTCTACACTTTAACACATATTCCTCCTTGCAAGTCTATTGCACTCATATTTTGCACTATGTATCAGAACAAACTATAGTTTGTTAGATTTTGTCTTATAATTCTGTTTCTCACAGTTCTAGAACTTCTCAGGTGCCATCTCCAAAACAAGCATTTTTCCACAGATAATGGCTGTGTTCTGGGAAAATTGCTTCTCTGTGCCAACAGAACAAGTCAGAGACATCCTAAGAGACATGCCAGTGAAATGCTGTTTAGTAGCATCCTGCTGATTTGCACAAAAAATAAAACCCTAAACCTCGGCTGATTCCCTTTGGATTTTTTAACCTTCAGCTGTGAAATCCCTGGAGGCAAAGACCCTCTCCTTTTAACAGTATGGAAACTTCTTTGCCCAAAAGAAATGCTACTATGAGCAAAGGACAATTTTGAAACTTTGTGAAGTTGCAAATGTTAGGTGGCAAAACTTCTCCCTGTGTGATGTGTGCTTCCTCACACAAATAGTCCCCCCAAAAGTTGGCTGGGCTCCTGCTGAGAATAAATGCGTACCATTGCAAATAAAAGCTGTGATTGAGGCCTTAAAGCTTTACTGTTCGCCAGCCAGACAATTCATTTGTACTTGATTTTTCATTAACTCTTTTTCTGCTGCTTAAGAGAATCTTCCCAGGGCTGTTTCTAGCTGTAGTAACCCTAAGATCTTTATCTTCCATGTGCTTTTCTTCTATATGAAGGGAAAAAATGAAACCACATGAAACCGGGCAATGCACCAGAAAACATTTATGAAATTTCTGGTGAAGTGTTTTGGCATAACTACATAACAATAACATACTATTTTCATTAACTTGCACAAACAAACCCAATAGATTATTAAAAAACAAAACTAAGAAGAAAGTACAGATGCAGTGTAACTTTACAATTTGACAATGCAGAGGACAGATTTACCAGCTTATTTACTGCTTCTCTTGACAAAGGAGAAGAACTAACCCAAAAGCCACAGGCGGGATCTACAGCAAAGAACATGGGGGGAAATTCCAGATGATCTAGGTCTCACTGGTGACAGTGAACCAGTAAGATTCACAGCAATGTTAAGGATACAGCATTTGCAATCTTTTAAGTGTCGTCTAGTTAACTTGATGACCATAGAGGTAATGAATGCTCAGCAGAGTATTGAATGCTTCCAAAGAGATAGGAACATATTCCTCATTTATGCTCCTGCAAGCATGGACTAATAATTGCTCTAGAAGAATTCTTCTCTCATTTCTTTCAGAAATTACATGGTTGCCTAATAGCATAAGAATTATTTTGGTGTCATACAGCACACAGGACCATATGCTCTGTGCAGCATTTGGAGAAACTCACTCAAGTGACTGATCAGTCTAAACATCCTCCACTGCTGAGCCGAATTGGAGTCGTGTAGGTGGTGTCACACAAATCACTGCCATACAAACAATCTGCCTGGAAGAGAAGCAACCTAGTTTGGACAGTAGAAGCAATTAAGCCCAATTAATATCACAGTTCAGGGTGACTATTTTATTGTACTTTTAGGGATAAATTTATCTCCCGGGAAACACTGCAGGCTGATTTATCCTGTAGAGGCCTCTGTGCTGTGTTGCCTGTGCTTGGTAACACACAGCTTTCTCAGGCCATCTCTTTGCAGGAATATACTGTGGGACATCATATAAATATCTTAAATGTACATGCTGTTCTGGAGAAAGGACATAGCAAACAGGAGGTAGAAGAAAGAAGAATGAAGGAAGAAGCATCAGCTCCAGTCAGCTCTGACCCAAAGTCACAAAAGGAGAGGAACAAGAAAGAAGGATAACTAGGAGTTCAAAACTGTTTAGATGAAGGTTAATGTGCTAGTTAAATGACAATCAAACTGTTCAGAGATTAATGCCTCACAGTTGTGGATAAGGGGAGAAAAGAAACCCTGAGGGTTACAGCTCATCTGCTGTTATATAAGGGGCAATGTACCCACCTCAACCCTCCCAGTAAATCCTTCTCAGAGTTTTGAAAGACATTTATTTATGCTTCTTCAGAGCATTGAGTCTCATGAGACAACTAAAAAAGTCTTACAGAGTGCTTCTAAAAGTCCAACAGCTATTTCAAATATGAAAGAACAAAGGGTAGGCTGCGATTCAGGGATCTCGCAGAGTAAGAGAGCATTCACAGTGAAAGAAGAGCAAGTGGGCTGTGTTTGCTACATTAAAGCAGATTAGTTGTGAAAGAGTGAGGGGTTTTGTGCATTTTTTATTTCTTCTTGTGTGAACTTGTACATCTGTTAGGCGTTTGTGTGCTAGTTTATAAGTAGCGGTGCTATTTAAGTTGGTAAGACATACAAATACCCCAGAGGGAACAAATATGTTAACATATACCGCTGTTATGAAACTGGCATTTTCCGTGCTAGGCCAGAGAATTACCATCCTTGTGGTGTTTCCACTAATTCAGAATGAATATAAATGTTGAAAATATTGTTCTATTTCTCATACAATAGAGATTTCTTCTCTTTTAAATAGAAATGGTGTTAAGCTCACCATTGCGCTTCATTCCAGTGGCTCCTCCTGAACAAAGTCTTATGTCTTGTGGAACACCCTGATTGGATCCAATTCAAACAAATAATTTCCCATTCCTATGCATGGCAGTATATTGGAAGAGGTTTTTGTTTTTCTTTTAAATGCAGTCCTGCTGTTCCAGCTCATGTTTTATTTTCCATATCTGCCCTTTAACTAATTACTGCATTGCAGAGCTTGGTGATGCTTGACAAGGAGCTGAAGTGAGCTGAACTATTGTGAAGGAAAAAAAGGCTGACAACAGTAGACAGTGTAAAAAATCATAATTGCAGGGGGGTGAGAGGCAGAAAAAAGCCGTGGGCAAACTTAATCACCAATGTCCAGCACAGTGGGTCCTCTGCCTCCATTCTTTCTAACCCCAAGTTCATGCACTTTGCAGAGTGAACTTTAGGAAAGCTTTGCAATACTGCAAAAGAATAAGACCTGTCCCTTAAAACAGAGGCATGCCTTAGGCTCCTGAGTAGAGCTCTTGGACCCTGAATCCCATCTGTGCAAGCAGGATCCCTCTGCAGGGCCCTGGTATCCCCCATTCTCCCACCAGGATGCCACATGGGCTGTGGACATCCATGCCCTTACAGCCCTCATGTTCCACTCAGGGTACAGATGACTGGGACCCTTGCCTTGGGTTTATGTATTGCTCTTCACCCCAGTCCCTGGCATGTGTCCTAGGTTACAATGTAATATGTACCCAAACTATGTATTCTATCACCATCTTCATGAGCTGTTGAAACTAGGTTGGGCAGTGTTTCCCTTGCCCCCTCCCTCCGGACTATCTTCTGTTAATGGCCCATCAATGCCCTGCTGCATGACTCATAGATAACTCCCTCCAGGAGCTACCTGTGTTTAATGGGCAATCAAGGACCCATTGCAAGACTGATAAAATGATATCAGCCCATTGTGAGATGCTCCGCCCAGGGGGAGGAGCCAAGCATTCCCACCTGGATATAATCTGGGATTTGGGACAGCACAGGCAGCCTTACCCACTGGATTCCCAGAGGACAAGAGCTACCAGACCTTTCTGTGGGAACACCGCTTCAACAAGACCGCTTCATCTGGACTGCTACCACCACGGTTTCAGGTTGTATTCTGACTCTGTCAGTGATCTTTTGTACTATTGCATGTGTTTTATTTTATTTTACCTTTTTTTTTTTTTTCTCTGCTATTAAATTGTTTTTTTTTCTGACTTGGAGTCTCTTGCTGGTTTTGCCTTCAAGCCAGCACAGCATGGCATCCTGATGCTCAGCCCTGTGGTGTATTTGTCCCAAAAAGAATTAGAAAACCTTTTCACAGGGGTGAGATTCAGAGGCAAGTATAGGAAGACCTACCCAGTACTTACAAGTTTTATCAGGACTTGAGCTGTCTGCGGTGGTCTCCTATCTGACAGGAAGAGCCTGCCAGCTGGTTACAGAAGCTCATTATCCCCTGCTGAGGTTTTTCATCTCTCACCATTCGTTTTGTCAGCAGCTCAAGATGCCAAAGGCAACTCCTGAGCTCCTGCCTTCCTCATTAATGGGAAAAGACAGACACTTCTGCAGAGAGATTTGGCTCACCTAAGGCTGTGATGGATCTGAGCTCCTAGAGCCATCATTTTCCTTCAGCCTTTGTTCCCAACAGCTGGCAGGAAACAGGCAACAGGGACCACAGGCCACAGGGAAATTGGCCCCTGGGAAACAAGTTGGAAGAAAGTGAGAGATTTTGTGATGGATTTTTTTCTGCTTCCCAGCCAATCCCCAAAAAAAATCAGGCCATCCATGTGGAAAGTTTTTTTCTATGAGCAGTCAATGAAGAAATATGTCATTGATTATATTCTGATATGGCTTTATTTGCAGTTGTTGTCTGAAATGCATATTTTTTGAAAATTAATGGGAATACAGACTTATAAGTCAGATGTGGCCAGTGGGAATGAAGAACTTAACTGTCTGAGCTTGCCTTTAAGACTTGTAGCTGTAACTCCAATAAGGTATTGTGACCCCCTTTTTTCTATCTGTCTGCTTCTACCATCCCACATTTCCATCTGTGGGCTAGATTTCTGGAAGTGGGAGATGCTCAACCTACCCAAAAAAAGAGACATCAGAAAGAAACTGGATTAATACTGAGAAGAAGAGGTTTATTTTTTAGAAGATGCTTGTGCTTGTCACAGTGGAATTAAGCAATCTTATTCTTCTCACTTGATATATGGAATATTCCTACTCCTCCACATCTGTCTGGATACATGCTTAAGCACTTTCAAAGTGCCCTTAAGAGTGGTTCATCTTTTGTGCATGAGTTACAGGATGATAAAGTCTCTGTAATAATCATTTATTGTTTCCAATTTCCATCTGTATCCGGGTGTAATGTTCACAGATTCAAAAAGCTGGAATAGGCAGGTATTGGCTAAGTAGCCCACCTGGCTCCACTTATCCCCTTTTCAAATTAGATGCAATGTAACCCAAACCCTCTATCTTCTGCTTTTTAGCATTTCACACAAACTCATTTGGAAAATTTATTGTGACTTTAAAAAGATCTGACTTTTTTATTTGGTGCGTCACACTGCAAAAACAGTACAGTACCTGTTAGCCAGATGGTACAGGAATAACATGCCAAAAGGTACCAGATTTCTTATTTAGAGTCTGCTGTGAAACATGCATATCAGATTCAGGTGATATTAATGAAAAAAATAATGTTGGAAAAGTTACAAGCCATTATTCCATACAGAAATGGCATTTTTTTGCTTTTACAAGCACTCTTGAGTTAAATAAGCTTTGAACTTTCAGATCTTTCTGTTTGCGGGGGTTTGCTTATAACAGTCATGTCGCCAATATGACGACAAGTTTGGAACAGGCCCAGGTATTTTTAATCAGTGAGACCCTGCTGCAATGTATGAAACAGATTTAAACTGCTTTTGCCTTTTCATGAATAAAATTTTCTCTAACTTAATATAAAATCAATGTAACCTACTGACCAAATTCCCAGAAAACTTACTACTCCTCAGCAGGCTTGGCTACATTGTAATTTTAATTGTCAGTCCTAATATGATCTCACAAGGGTTTTATGAAAACCAATTTCGTTTTAGAGATTGTAAATGGTGTGGTGGCTCTGTCAGTGTGAGCTCTATCAAACTGCTTTACTGTCATATCAAAATTAATATCCAGTTTTCTTTCTTGTTGGTATTAAACCAGACCAGATGTTTGCTCTGAGTTTGTAAACCCCTGGTAACAGTGACAAACAGGATGAAAGTTATAGGGGAAAACAAGGCCAACGCCAGCACTTGGAGCCATTTGGTTCCCACCTTTTCTCCCCTCTGTGCTCAAATAAGCCATCCCTCCCATAGGGTTGTTTGCTTGCTCATCCAGTTGTTGGTCTGGAGGGAACTGGGTCAGAGTAGCTCAACTTCAAATGAAAAACACATCCTAATCTAGCGGGACCTGCACTGGAAATTTTGCATCCTGGCCCTTTTTGAGTCCTGATCTGTACTAAAGCCTGGCAGCTGGAATTGTGCTTCAGTTAGGAGTTTCCAGACTTGCTGACAAAGTCATGCCAGAAGTTTCCAAGGATCTGCTTGGAAACAGCTTGTTTTGGTCATCTTGTGTAGCTCTTTTGAGGAACACTCTCTACGTTTCTACTTACAAGGGCTTTTTTCTTTAGACATGCCATCAGGTCTTTCCAGGCCCAGGGCTCACTGTGTCCTCACCCACTCTGACTTTTCTCCCTTCACATTCATGGTGGCAATCCCAAGTGACATGATTGGATACATGGAGTCATGTCTTCTGAGTGCAGGGTCCACTGAACCCAAGCTATAAGGAGGTTTCCTGCCATGGCCACAGGGTCGATAAGAAAAGATGATAAAGGTGTGGGGAAACTTGAAACTAGGAGCTTCCTCTTTAGGTAGATCTGTTCCAAGAGGTTTGATCCTCTCTCATGTCACCTTCCCTCAAATAACGCACTTCAAGCACCAGTATGTGAATATCTCATAACTACTAGCGCCATTTCTTGTTTCTTTCCTGCTAGAGAAGACCTTTGGCATCCAGACCCCCAGCTCAGGTTCCTGACCCCCTGTTCGTGATACTGAGTCCCTCAAAGCCTCCTCCCACTGGAACTTAAGCCCTTCATGGGCAGGTCCTCCTCACCACAGGGGATGACCAATCCCTCTCAGGTCCTTTCCTTCTCTCACAAGCTCCACACAAATCTTGCTTGATGTTCTTCAGCAACATTCACCTCCTGGGTGAATTTATCACCAAGAAAGCAGCCTGTTGCAGGTGAGGCACATACGTGTGAAAGACTGTGAGATTTTTAGGGCTGCCAAAACAAATATAAAATGAAATTAATACATAAACATACCCAATACCTCACTTAATTTGACTCTAGTGATGGCAGAGGTATAGAAAGATAACTGCAAAATTTATCACAGCAGGAGGAAGTATGCAGCATTCCTGATCTCAGCTATCATTAAAGTCTCTGTAGGATGTTCTCACTGTGAAACATGGAAAAGTGTGATTCCTACAATTTTCTTGTTAATTTCAGTAAGGACAAAAGGATATCTCTAACTGAGAATTTATAGTGTTTTGCAAATTTAAGACAGGCCACTTTAAACATGACCAAAGAAAAAACAAAAATGAAAAAGGGTGCTTTTTTAACTTGAAATAATATTGACATCATTTTCTTGGATTTTTGCATTGTTTTGAGGAGACTTTGAAAGCAGAACTGTCAAAATGTTATTAATAAGACGTAAAATGTCTTATATGCTTTCTTCACATTCCATTGCTAATTTAAAAACAAGGGGGGAAAAAAAAGAAACCATTTCAACAACATAAATTTAGCCTAAGTGCATTTTTATTTTTTCAGCAAAGTGGGTCATTGGCATAACCTGTGAACTTTTCTTGGTTTGCCATGGTTTGATGAAAATTTGACATATTGCATTAAACTCACGTGATGAATATGCAAAATCATGTGAAACAGAAAGGAAAAAAACATATCTGAGAAGGCTTTTTGCAACAAGATTTAAACTATACACAACTTCAGTCAGAAAAGTCAGAAGGCAGCTTAATTTCTTTGAGCTATGAGACACAAGGGCAAAGCCCTCTGCACAAGCAAATTGCTATTGCTCCACCAAACACATTGAAGCCATGCTAATGGCAAAGGAATCATGCTGATTTACATCAGATCAGGATTTGGCCCCCTTTTGTCTCCTGGGTAAATGAGATTTTTGGTGTTAAAAGACTATTATTACTCCACAAATGACACAGCACTGTTGCCCTAAACACTAACTGACTTTTGTAATCTGTTGATTCCCAAAGATTCCTTCATCTAAATCAGGGTAAAGAGAGCAAAACAGTTTTCTGTTTTCTAAGATTTTGATGTGGTGGTCTTTACTGCTACTCTAAGCTTGCACAAATTCACTGTATCTGCTTGAACGTTGACTCCTGTCTGTGAATGTGTCTGGTCACCAGCCTGATACTCTTGAACTCTTTTAGAAAAAACAGATATATTTTTCAAAAGCTTGGTAGTTTAGAAATTTAAGAGTTTACAATTAACAAGTACCATCTTCTGCTGAATTCTGCAGTTTCAACATAGAATAACAAGGTGGTTTAAAATAAAAACATGGTTTAAGAATCTATGAAAGCATGCTGTTATCTTATTAGTTCACTGTTGTTCTGCAAATCTACATCATCTGTTACCACCTCACTTGCCCCTCCAGAGTCCCTAACTCTTAGTTCTGCTCTCTAAATTTTGCAAAATCATACAGAAAAATAAAAATTATAATCTGACTGTTAGGGCTTATTTTCTGCACACTGTACTAATCCATACTCCACTGGGGTAGATGTTTCTTGGCTGCAGGCAAATGCTCAACTTGAAAGTGTGACTCAGGTGCTGATCTGAGTCTTGTGCTTGACAGCAGGCTGCTGACAGGGAGGCTGCTGTAACCCATATCCCTAGCCATGCCTTGCACACTTTCCAGTCATCTGGGCCTTCATAACTGTGAAAATCCTTGCTAGAATTTGTCACGCGCTAGGCTATGTGATCCCCGAGCTCTGCAAAATGTGCAGCCACACATTGGCAGGAGTAATAAGACACATATGACATACAAAATATAAGCTAAACATACTCCCTTGAGAGGCAATGCGAAGCAGTATCCTGGGGCCACAATTTTTGTGTGTTCTGCAGTTCTAATGTCTGAGAAAATTGTCCGCAGCATGTGGAAAAGCCTCAGGACAACCCATGAACCTTAAGGTAGTGCTTGCTGCCTTGCTTTCTACTATCACCTCTGTTTCAGACTGCCCAGCATTTTCCATGCCAATATAACTTTGCTCCCAGCTGCATGTTGAAGTCTTGGAAGTGTAACTGAACTTTGAAGACTTAAAACTTTTTAGTTATTCCCTTCATTGCAGCCTTCTTTTCCTTTTTGCTGCCTATGAAATTAATTTAGTCATAATGCCTCTGGCTTTGCTGATTCCATGTCATTCCTTCATGTGAACCAAACACTTAAGTCCACAAGGTCCGCAAGAGCTTTCTTGTGTCTTTTCCTTCTCGCAGTTGGATCAGTTACTTCAGAACACAGGCTTATTTCCAGCACACCGTGAAGTCACTGTAGCTCCATTAACATTCATAACAGTAGGTTACCTAAATGTCTAACCCACAGCAGCATTTTGACACAATCATTCTCTTTCCAGCATAAATCAAACTTTTCTAGATTTCTGCCTTTTCCATGTAGGCAGCCTGTTGCAACAACACTCAAAACTGGTAATCGAGTGATAGAAAATATTTTTGGGGGAGAAAGAGATCGAATCAAGAATGGTAAAGTAAATTGTCTCACTTCAGTTCTGCTAAGGTGGGGAAGAAATCCATGGAGGGCTGCCAGATGTAACACAGGACAGAGAATATACATGGTCTCATCAAGCAGCAGTGGGAACCCAAGAAAAAGTCCAATTTTCTCCCTTAATTGGAAAATTAAGGGTGATTCTGTCACCTAAAGGGGATAAGGTGACAGAATCCCCCTTAATTTTCCAATCTTAATTTTATAAATAGATCCACTGAAACTCAGAACAGATAAGATAGTTTCTATATTTACCCATTGTGGAGACTTTAGCATGTTTGTGATGTGATGGTCAGGATCTGTAATATGCAGCAGTACATGAAGTTTGCTACCCTACGAAATACTTGCTAAATATTCAGTCTGGTGGCTTGCATTTCTTGAAAAAAATGCCAATAATCATTTCTGTTTTCATCTCTTTGTGTTCATTTTTAACTCCTAACTACATAGTTCCAGGTCTCTAATGCATTTCTATTCCAGTATAACTCAAAGTGATAGCCATTAGACAATAGGCATAAATTCATATAGTGAATCTGCAAGAACAGAAGGTTTATACTAACTTTCTCACCTATAATTTCAAGCTTCAGGAATGGCTGCCATATGACCAGAAATGCCTCAAGTGTCCCTCTTGGAAGATACAAAATCCATTCCACCTGCAAACAAAATTCTCCACAGCACTAAGAAGTTCATGGCAGTTGTTCCTTTTACATAATATTGTTGTGGTTATTGCGGTTAAAGCCACATATTACTAGAATCGACTTGCATTATTAACATCAACTTATGCTCATTACCATCCAAAGAAAGTTAGTATTTCAAGAATATTTGAAGCAGAGCCAATTTCAGCTTGAAAAAACTGCTCTTGAGTCTTTTCTCCACAGCTTTTCTCATCTGTAGCACATCTCTTCTGTTAAAGCCACAAGCAATTCTTTTTCTCAGACAGTTTGTGTATTTCTTTGTGTATATATTTTAAAAATTATGTTTAAACAAGTTCATCACAATGTACTCTAGAATGGCCTCTTTATTCTACTGACTCAAATCCTTTTCCCACTGGCTTAAAGACTGAGGAATGAGACTATGAGGAATATGAGAAAGGTAATAGCGGGAAGTTCCCCATGTCACTGTAACAGTCCATGTGCAGAATGAGATCCGAAACCTTAAAACACAGGCAGAAGGTAATACATCATAACTGTGCTACAGAGTATTAAGCATATCAGAGATAGCGCATCTGGATATTTTGTACCTTGAAAACAGTATCCAAACCTATACCTGACAGATCATTTCCTGTACTTAATCTGATGAACATTTTTACAATCTGGACTATCTCTTAGAGCAAAGCACCTTTTTGAAACACAGTGACTATAAAACAAGTCCTTATTTCCTTCCTCTTTCAGCACACTCTGTCGTGTTCAGTAGTCTGTAATTTCTCATCTGTGCTAGCAACTCAGTCCTTGATCTGTTGGCAAGAAGCTGCAGGGATCCATCACACTTCCAATCAGGCTGGGTTGGAAACTTCTGTTTTGTCACTCCGATTGCACTCCAGTTCATGTAATACATATTCTGGCTCCCTAAATTCCTCTCAAAGTGCAATTAAGTATGTTATAGAACCATGGAACAATAGAATCACAAAATCATTTAGGTTGGAGAATATCTTTAAGGTCATCGAGCCCAGTGATAAACCCATACTGCCAACTAACCATCATCCGTGAGCCCACTTGTCTTTTAAATATCTTTGGGAATGATGATTCAACCACTTCCCTGGAAGGACTCTCATTGCTTGACAACCTTTTCCGTGAATGTTTCCTAATATCCAATCTAAATGGCCCCTGGCACAACTTGAGGCCATTCCCTCTTGTCCCAAATCATCTCAGCTTTGTGCCTCACTTACGCCTTTCAGTTGCTGTTGTTATAATTCAGTTTTGTTTCTTATGTTCTGAGCCTTATTTCCAGATGATCCTTACGCTTCGCCCCATCTGTTCGACTGTCTGTAAAAATGTCCAAAAGTGCAATAGCCAGGATACCAAGTCAGCATGCTCCCAATTTCTTTCCTACACCAATGAGAGAAGTGATTACAATTATCTTCCTACACATAAATGCAGTGGTGGTATATTGCTTTGGTATGTCCATTTCTAGTCTTTTTCACACCATTACTATATACTTTCTAGCAAACCACTTCCTCTGTCACCAGCTTTTCTTGAAAGAGTCTATTTTAATCCTATTTCAAAGGATCTCAACCATCTTTACAGCAGTAGACACACATCCAAGCAGGAAACAGAAGTAAATATTGGAGGCCCCAATGAACAGGAAACATTCATTTCCATGGCTGCACTTCCCAATATTTTTTGCCCTTAATAAACTCCTGATCAATGATAGAGATGATGAGCTTTGACAAAGCTATGTTATCAATGGTTTTGACAGAAACTTTCAGACAAAATTAAGTACATTCTAAAAGATAGTTTTTTAACTAAGACAGTAGAAAGTACATTCAAATTCTTTCTCTTCCCCAACAAAGCAGCTCTACAAAAGATCGTTCCTGGTCTGAATTAACCGTAATAGTAAAGAGCTTAACGTTATATTGAATAATTATAGACTAAATATTTCAGAGAGTTGCTGCTATTTTAACTCATGAGGAAATAGTGTTTCGGAAATATTTGTATTAAAGCAAAGTAATATATTCAGGTGAAATTTTAGCAAGAAAATGCACTACATCGGTGAAATAGTCAGTATTCATAGATCAGCCTGGATTTAGCTGATCTGACAAATCTTCTAGATAACAAAGAGCATAAAAACACAGTATGAAATTGTTTAGAAACATGTTATGTTCACTTAATAGCAGATGCGAAACAGTATACTGACACTTTGGGCCTTTTATTACAACCCCTGTAAGCCACTAATTAATCTTCTTACATTAGCAAGGTTACAGACTTTCGGTGTAAAGGGCTGATGTACTGAAATACCTTGAAATTGTTTAATGAAGTTGTCCGAGAGTGCCCTTTTGTTTTGTCCGTAGTTTTTGTCAGGTCGTTTTAACCAGTTTCTTCCATAGCCTTGGGTATGCAAATCCATTAGCTCAGTTTACTTTATTTTTCATGAAAAAATGAGGCAAAGAGTCTTTTCCAGTCTTTTCCAGTCTTTTACAGGTTAATGCAGTTGAAGAAACTGGAGTCTCTCTAATGACTTACATTAGCTGAATTTGAGCTCCTCGCAGATTAGGAAAGAAGAGTATTACATGACTCTTATCCCTCTTAATGCACAAGGACCTCATTTGCTTCTTATTCCTCCATGCCTATTCTATGTCTCTGTTTCCTGTTTTTTAAAGAATTCTGCACTGCTGAAGCAAACTTTATAAAGTCTAGGAGTAAGTGGAAACTTGTATTTCTCTACAAAGAGAAAAAAAAGTTGAGAGTGGATTTGAGACAGAAAGGAAGAGGAATGATTTTCCCATTCCTCCCCAGTGTCCAAGTTCAAATACATAAAGAATTCAGCCTTATCAAGTGGTGAATGACATCATCCCTCTATCTCCCCAGGAAACCCAAGCAGGTTGAACATTCTGCAAAACACACCAAGGGGTCAGCTTTCAGTTCAAAAGAGAAATACTTGAAAAGAACAAAAAGGAATTTAATCCAAACCTCTGCACAAAAAAAGTCTTTCAGTGAAATGATGAGAATATTGCCAGTGACAGGGGCGGGGAGAAAATGTACCAGTTTACTGATATTAAGAATAATCAAATTGTCATGGATGAAGCCAAAAGAGATCCAAGCCTCCCTTTGGTCCTTGTATGAAGTCCTAATGCAACATTTCCCCACATCAACACATCCCAGTTCCCTCCTGGAGGAGAAAGGTCCAGGCAGCTTCTCCAGCCTGAATCTTTGGTTTTGATTCTGGCCTGGAGTGATATTAATTGTTTGCTCTCTAACTGACCTCCCTAGACAACCCAGAGTCAAACATCCCCTCAGCTGAGGGGGACTGAATCCAGTTTAAATCAGCTGAGTTTCTCCCATGCCAGAAAACCTTGGCCTAAGCAGTTAGGACAGGTCTTACCACAGAGCCAAAGAACTGGCTTTTAATTCTGTGGTTTCAATCCTATTTCAGAAGTTAAACTGATAACCCTCTGTTGGGGGTTAAGTTTTCCTGTGGAATTTTCTCCCCCATAAGTTGCTAGGAGACTAAATACTGATGCTTAAAAGGGTGCTTGCCCTGTACAAAGAAGTGGATCATTTAGTTTAGCGGGGGGAGGGAGAGGCTCCTGGGGGCTGAGGGTGGTAGTTCTTTTGGCTGCTCTAGGTTTTTCCGGGGATGACGGTCGAGCAACGGCTAGTTGCATGGAGTCCATGGTTGGCGGAGGAGTCTGGTCCATTTTGTCTGCTAGAGCGCCCAGGGAGTTCAGAGCTCTTCGCCTGCCCTGCTGGATCTGGGTCAGCCCGGGTCCAGCCGCCGTGGCTTCTCCAGCACTGCTCACTTCATCTGCCAGGGCACCCCCCTGTCTGCTGGGGACAACCCACCATTTCCAGTCATCAGTCCCGAGTTTCCACCGTTTCGGTTTGGTGCTCTTGGGATCCCGAGAGATCAGACTGCCCGGGACTTGTGAGACAAAGCCCCTCGGGGTTCTTGGTTCTGTTTTATTATTATTATAGTTGCTGTTGTTGTTTGCCTGTCCTGTTATATTTACTAGTAAAGGACTGTTACTCCTTCCTCCATAGCGCTGACTGAAAAGTTTTTTTAAATCTTCCAAATTATAATAACATGGAGGGAAGGGATTGGAATTCCCCATTCCTAGAGGGGCCCTGCCTCTCCCTAGCAGATACCCGTCTTTTCAAACCAAGACACCCTCCATCTTAATTTAAAAATAAACCCTGCTGCCTCACTTAATCATGTCTCTAAAAATACTTTGGCCAGACCCACAGTGTCCTAGTGTCCTTTCCAGAAGGAAAGCCAGTTGTTTAACCTCCTTGCTTTCATTCTCCAGGCATGCCCAGAGGCCATACAACTCCCACAGTTGTCTCTTGGTGTACCCTTTGGCTACCAGCTTTGCTCTGATGAGCCTCAGTTTCTCAGAGGCCTGGATAGCCAGACAGATTAGGGGCAGATTTGGCTCTGATTTAAAAACAGGTTTGTAGTAATGCACCCCACACCCGAGCAGATGTTTCCAAATAAGGAAAAAGGGGTTCAGTTTTAACCCTGACTGTTATGGAAAAGCTCCAGATTTTTCCGTTCTTCCTTCATTGGTATTTGGCCCAGTGCCAGCCCAGGAGCACTGATTGGGCTTTGGAAATGTCTCTCAAAGCTTGTTGCCAATTTCATTGGGCAAGGTGCCAAATAGCCCGCCTGAACCATCAAGTACTTAAAAGACTGCAAAAAACTGCTCAATTGCTTTTTTGGACTGCCTCGGCAGTGTAAGAGTGTTCTGTGCACTGTGTTCAACTTATATTTCTTTTGTTTGATAATGTTTGTTATTTTTGTCATTATTAAAACCTTTTGTTTTACAAAGCATGTCTAGGGAAGCTGTCTCGCTATTACTAAGCCACTCTGGGAAGTTGCCGGTCAACCCTCAGACTCGATACATCTTCACCTGGCTTATTATACACTGGCCATGTGCAAGATTGTATCACAGGTTGAATTGGCTTTCAACATGACATCCAGGACACAAAGGTGGACTGGGGCCAAATCCCCCTCCTGCTGACTTGAGTTCAGCAAATTTTTGGATCTTGATAATATTTAACTTTTTCTTTCTTTCAAGTTGACCTGTCCTGTTTTACTTTATTCTTCTTCTATTTCTAAAAAATCATATTTCTTTTTGTCTATCTGCCTCTGTGTTTTTCTTCCTTTTTTTTTTTTTTTTTTTTTTTTTTTTTGTTTTTTGTTTTTTTGGTTTTTTTGGGTTTTTTTTTTTTTCAATTAACAGGCTTCCCTTCATTGGTTCTGACACTGCTTTACTGACTCATATTTTGCCATAAATTATAACTTTTTTCTTTTTTCTATTTGGGCTGCATTTCCCCCTAAATACAACCCTTTCTGAGAAAAACACATTCCACCCCAAATCCCTTAAATGACTCAGCAAATCCTTCTTTGAAGAAATTTTGACCCAGGTGTGATGTCTTATCTGCTGCCCTTAAATAGATGTTTGGGTTTGACATGATAAATCACCATTGTGTTTTAAATAGACTTGGTTTTAAGGTGAAATTTAACTCCATTGGCAAAGGCAGGAGTACATTGTCTTTCTTCCTACCACTCTTTTTTTTTTTTATATACCATTTAAGACTATAATGATAAATGCCTTTTCTCCCTTTGATATTTTAAAGAATGAAGGTCTTGGATATGTGTCTTTCCTCTGTATGCTTAATTTTATTGGGTAACATTTAGTTGAGCATAACCTTGCATGAGATGGTTGTGAAAAACTAAAAACAACCTTCCCCAACACCCCACAAAAGAAATCCCTTATAGTTTTATTGTTCTGTCAAGGATTTATTGTAAAATTCCACTTCAGTAATTCTAGACATTATGATGAAAATATGTTTGTGGGCTCAGAAAAGTGTCCCATTTCTATTTTGAGTCAATAACTAGCTATAAATGTTCTTTGATAAGAATACCAAGGGGATTTAATCAAGGAATGATGCTGGGATCTGTTACAGCATTGTGCACACCAGATGAATCTGATCTCTAGAGAATAGGCAGGGCTCATTTCCTAGCAGGCTGAATTATCACTGAGCAAAAATGTCAATGAATTAATGCATAATCAATGCACCATCATGCAATATTATACTCATGCTCTTTCCTGACTGATAGTGCTTCTAATGTTTTTAACAAGTTCAGTATTGTGGGGTGGGATTCATTCACTTCAATTTCACCTATTTGCAATGAAAATCACTCTCCTGACCTCTCTGGACATCTATTTTAGAATGAGATGGCTCAAATCCTAGATGTGTTTTTTCTCTTCATTGATCATAGAGAGAGGTCTGGTCGCTCAGATATGGCAGTGGGGGTAGACTAGATGGTTTTTAAAGGTAAAACCTCATTCAAAACATTTTATGATATGAGTTTCTGCTGTGTTGTTTTGCAAGTGGCCAGAAGAATCTTATCCAGACAGGTTTCTTTTTGTTTTTATGATTAGCATTTTGCTGTTTCTTAAAAAAAAAAAAAAAAAAAAAAAAAAAAAGGAGGGGGAAAAAAAAAAAAAAAAAACAGGGAGAAAGCTTCAGAAGGCTACAGAATATTAGAATTAAGTTAGTTTTGCAACATCCAAGGCAATGAGCATGTTTTAGTGACATATCCACTTCACCAGCAAGTTGATAATATTCTGAATTACTTCATTGGCTCAATCCCATTTAAACAGTCATGGTAGCATATAATCATAATGTTTTACTTTTATTCCTTAGAGCTTTAGGTAATAGAGACAAATTGCCTAAATAAAGAGAGGAGCCGTTCACCATAGCTCCAGATAAAACTCCTGTGTCTGAGTTCCTCACTGAAGACAACATTCTGATGCTGATTTTAATTATTTAATCTCATCAGTTTAAACTGTTTAAACAAAAAGTCCAGTGTATCACACATCATTATTTTGACAAAACCAAAGATTATTTTGAGGATTATATACAAAACCAGGCAATTGACAACCAAAATTTATATGTATTATCAGCTTGGTTTTAGACATTTGGATCCCCAGAGCAGCATACAGGACCAGACTGGTGTCTGAGCCAGAATACATTGTCAGTCTCATCTTGATGCTCATTAGAAATCCATGCCAGTAATACTCAAGTTTACAACTGCCTGAAGTTGACTCCTCCTGGAAGCAAGGGTGAGCTGTAATTTCCCCTTCATGTCCATCCATTAGGCACCCACAGCTCTAAGACCCCTCTCTATGTGAGTTGCTCTGGTCCTTCATTCAAACAGTTCTTCTAATGGGAAGGAAGAAGAAGACGAAAGTTCAATTCTCTCTCCACGTTGCCCTTATATTCCCAATTGTTTCTGTAGTGATAATCCAGGACTCCAGCTGCCATACCATGATCTGGGTGATTCAGGCTCAGCTCTCAGGACTTCAGATCATGGATAAGATATGCACAGAAAAAAACACTCTGGGGAGAAGGAGGAACTAGAAGCCAGCATTTCTTTTTCCAGTTAGTACAGCTGGGTTACAGAGTCATGATTCTTCTCTGGTCCAACAAAGTTTGAATTCTTCTGGCACAGCTTCTGAGGTTAAGCAGAGGGAAGGACAAGTGCCAGAACTGTCTGGTAGCTAGATGACTTTCCTGGGAGACACATGAATTACTGAAAGCAGGATCACTGCTTGGCCTAATGGTCTGAGTGCTAGGGAAGGATGGGGGAAGGGCCAGAAACTTCCTCTCATTGAGTTTTAAAAAAACCCTGGTTGCTGCAGATGAATTTTACCTGAACCCAATTCTGCTGGAATAAGGCATGGATAAAGGTCTCTGTTCAAGGGAAGTTTTTAATGCATTTGTAAGCAACAGTTGCATTGCTCTGTCAAGATGGGAGCTGTCAGCATGTGCTTCAAGACAGTCAAGGGCACCTGAGGAGTCTTTAACTAGAGGAGCATGATATGTGGTTTTCTCTTAAGAGCAGCTGTGAAGTGTTTAAAGTTGCTCCTGCTATGAAGATGGGGGTCCAACAGAGCTGGATAAATCAGCTAATCCCAACACACAGCAGGGAGGCCATCAGCCTGCTGTGTAAAACCTCAACAGGTTGCTATGGGCATCCTCATAGCTTAAAAATCTTGTCTCTGACACCATTTTACTTTCTGTTGGTAAGAGGCTGGGACCACATGAGTTCCACTGGGGTGGCAAGACAGAGCCTGGCCCATTCCTGGAACTCTGTACCAGTCAGGAGTGGGGCAGTGCAGGGCACCAGGGCTGTGCATGGCACCAGGGCGGCACCAGGGCAACTCCAGCCCCTGGCACCATGAACTTTCTAGGGATAGACTGAGGCCACACCAGGACACATGGGAAGGCCCAGCTTGGTGGGACTTCATGACCAGGCAGAGGAGCTGGAGACCAGCCCTACAGTGACATTGGTGGGGCAGGGACCAACTGGCCCAGGCGGCTGATGTGGTGTCCTTGCCATGGGCAATGCGAGGGAAACGCAGGCGCCTGGGCTGGGGCAATCAGGGCTGTCAGTAACTCAGGGCCCAAACACTTGCATGTTTGCATGTATACAGCCAAAGGCAGGCTGTATACGGCTGCTGCTGTGCTGCCAGCCATGCCCTGTGTTTGTCCCCCGCACTTTGCCCAGAGCATACCTTCTGTGTATGCCTCGCCTCCACATGGGCTTGGATTTCACTGTTGATGCTTATTTGGAAAACACATGCCACTAAATCCAGCTCATTAATGCAGCCTAAGCATCATTTGGGCCTGAGAGTGACCATCTCAACTGCCAAGATACTGATTTAAACATCCCTGAAAGGAAATGTGGCTTTCCTATTTGGTAGCAAGTTAGTTGCCCTTTTCACAGGTAACAAAACCCTGACCCTCAACTCTCTTAATGAAAACACCCTGCTCCACAAGCAGAGGTTCCCAGGAGCCTGAGTTCCCTGGAGCAGCCAGCCACTGCATGATGGTTTGCAGCTGTTTATGGTGACTTTGTTGCGGGTGGTTTAACACTCATGAGGGCACACCACATGGTGAACTCAGACTCACAACATGACATAATTGCTGACTTTGGACAAAATAAACACCTCAGAAATATAAACAAAGATGTTTATTGCAACTAAAAAATCATATTCACATCATTAAGTCTTATGAAATATAAAGAGGTCATTTTGCAAGCTGTCAAGTATCCATGAGCACAAGGGCTGCTGTTTTCATCAGAACAGCTGCCTGGGACATCCATATATTTATCTGAATGTGCCCAGCCAAATCTCTAGCCATCTTTCTAGAAGGGTCTTGATTTGACTGGTGACATCATTCTGACATTTTCGCAGTTTCATTTTCTCCCGATCTGGCAGTAGAGGCTCATAGAAAACACCAAACCAAGAATCTGGAAAATAAAGATATTTCTGGTATTACCTGGCAGTTCTGGAAATCCCAGGATACAACTGAATGCAACAACACAATGGGAATATTTTTTTTTTGTAAATGTCTTGGATTTACATGCAGGCTAAATCTGCTATGCAAAAGAATTTTTCCCATGTAGCTCTTACAGAACTGAGATACTTCAATGAAGTATCAGTATATACAAATGAAGGTCAGTATATACCACAGGAATGACTGCATACATCATGGAGAATTTTCATTTTTTAAAAGATGGATTGCCTCTGTGCATGAGAACCCCTGTACCTCTGTGTGTTTAAAATGCAGTTGTTAGCTATAATGGAACCGCAATTATGGAGAAGTTCAAGAAATTTGGGAAAAAAAATGAGCTTTTTTTTTATAAAAAAAGCTAAAGGAATGCTCACTGTGTATTTTAAGTGTTGTCTCCCTTTGAAATCTCTCTTCTTTTCTACTCTCTTTTGCGTAACCATATGTGTGGAGTGTATGTATACCGGTATACACATACATGTTTATACTGTATAGAGGTATGCATATATAAACCTACCTCACTGTTTTGGGTTGCAAATGATCATGCAACAAATATTTTATATTTTTCAGTAATGGACTTGGGATAGAAACAAGTGAACAGTGAGTTCACTGAAGAAGCTATTGCTTGAAATAAAAAATTCAGTAGGGTCGTCTTCTATATAGGGAATTACTGGGTACAATTCCATGGCAGAGAGCTGGTGAGATCAGATCAGAAAGCTTCCTTCTGGATTTAAAGTTAACCAGTCTGTGAAGGTGTTCCACAAAAGTGGAAAGTGCCCAACTGACACCTTTGAAGCCATGAACACTGACATACCTTATTTACTTAAGGAAGAGACAGAGAAGAGCATATGTAGCACAGAAGTACAGCTAAGACAAAGGGATGGACTCAGCCCTGGAATAAACTGACAAGGCTTCCCTGACATACCCACGTTTGCACTTGCACCCAAATGAATCTGGGCACTTCTTATCTGTATAATTTTCAGTATTAGGGTGAGCTGAAAGCACAGCTCACAAGTGGCATAATGAAGCAGGCAGAGGGGGAAAGAGAACTTCTTTTTATCTGGGATTTCCTAGAGCAGAAAGGTGGTGCCTTTAATTTGTGGCCTTTAATTTGTAACTTCTTGAGTTAATATGAAAAGGCTAAATGTTTATCAAGTGTAAATTGCCATCTGACAATTTGTGCTGAGGCTCATATTGTTTATTCAAGTGGTTTTCTAATCCTTTTATCATTGAGAGAGGCAGCCAGCAGAGGACATGCCAGCTGGAGAACAGGAAAGGATGGCCAAAAGCTACAACTCACATAACTGCAGTAACTAGAGCAAAGTGACTTATAATTTGCCTTAGGGATACAGATTTTTTACACTTCTATTATTTTTTTAAGGTCATTAAATATCAGTGTATTTCACCTATTTTTCACGCATACAGCTCCTTAAATACCAGAAAGCCTGTGCTGAGTAAGAAGTTGGTGGCCTGTCCTCTTCCAGTGCTGCAGCTACATAATTCTTCCCCACTTACTACTCTTGGAAACACAGTTTTGATTTGGGGCTCTCGTCCACTCTTCTACCTCGGGGAGCAATCCTCTGCCAAAAAGTTTTTGTTTTGAATAACAGACTGAACTTTCCACAGCAAGCTTTGTCATTTCTGTTTTTCCCCTCAAACATCCACTGGTGGAGAGTGAGGGTAGAGGAAGAGTGAAAAGAAAAAAATGACTGAAGAAAGTATCATGATGAAATCCCTGTTTCTTTATAATTTTCTCCTATTCAAATCAAAATCAAGTAACTCACTGGATAGCATCACTTCTTTTCCTCCTCTCTTCAGAGAAAATCTTGCATGTTATTCTTCAGTGTATGATAAGGAAATTAAAATAAATAATTCACATACACTGTGGGTTTTTTACACATAGGAATATACGGAGAATCACACGTCTGCACTCAGACACATTCATGCATCATCTTGACGCTTAAAGTTTTAATGCCTCAGAATTATAATTTTTTACCAAAACTTCTTAATGATAAAAATATGTACTTTAGGGGCTAAGTTTTCTTAGGACATGACTTTTGCATCAAGAAAAGATGAGAAAGAGGAGGAAAAATCTGGCTATTCTTCACGTCTTTTGGCGCTGTTTATTCGCACACCTCTCTGTACTCAGGGCTCAGTGTCAAGGCACAGCCTGGCTTCAGGACTGGCAATTTTTTTTAAGAAAATGTCCTGCATGATACACTTATTCGGGCAGCAGGATGGTCTGATCTCACCTGAAGTTTGAAGCTCAGCAGCCATATATTTTAATGAAGTATATTTATATGAACTAACAGTAAGGTTATAGCTAAGATGAGAGGTGGTTTTCCCTTGTCTATTAATTGAGCAAGCCAAGAGTTTTAATCCCATTCCCAATGTATTTCCAAGTAGAACATAGTGCTTGTCAGCTACTAAGTATTTTAACAGTGTACACTGGTACCTCAACAACAGCCAGTCCAAAGGCGATCCCCATAATTATGACTAGATTGTCTTTAATTTGTTGAATAATCACTTCTCCACAAGGCTGAAAAATAAAATAAAAATATTAATTACAGGTAATCAATACTATCCTATGGTTATATAGGAATGCATCTTCTAAAATAACTCTCTCTCTTTCTCTTTAACGCTGTGCTAAAAAAAGGCTATTTGAATTTACTCTGGTTTGTTGCTAATGAACACAAAACCCACAACTATGTGTACCTTATGCTCTGCGAAAGCCTTTGCCTTCCCAAGTATGAAGATTTAGTAGCTGACCATAAAAATTTACTATTTCAAAGGAGGACATACAGCTGTAATGCCTAATGTATGCATTATTTTCAGTTAACAAGGAAAGAAGTGTTGTTCCTTACTTTCACATGATAATCATTCGCTACTACAAAAGAGCCAATGCAGACATGACCAGATCTGAAAGGGAACTTCAGTTTCCCACCAATCTAATCTTTGGATTTGAAACTTCAAGGTTTATTATTAGACTTGGGATTAACTAAAAATATTTTGTTATAAAACCTAGCTTCAAAATCAGTTTTTTGCAGTGTTTGGTGGTCTTAGTCTAGGGCTGTAAGGAAGAGAATAATCAGCATGGCTGCATGAGGGGAAAGTCCTGCTTGTTGAACTTCATTTCCTTCTATGACGGGGTAACCCACCTAACTGATCTTGGAAAGCCAGTAGATGTAATATCTCTTGACTTCAGCAAAGATTTTGAAGCTGTCTCTCACAGTATCCTTCTGGATAAAATATCCAGCATACAGCTAAATAACCACATTATGCCAAGGGTCCAGCACAAAGAGTTATAGTAAATGAGGTAACATCGGTCTGGAGTCTGGTTAGTAGTGCGATTCTGCAGGGCTCCATCTTAGGTCCAGTTCTCTTCAATATGTTCCTTAACAACTTGAATGCAGGACTTGAAGAAATACTAGAGATGTTTGCCAACAACACTAAACTAGGAGGACCTGTTGACTCCCTTGAGGGAAAAGAGGCCCTAGAGAGAGAGCTCAACAAAACAGAGAACAGGGCAATCACCAATCATATGAAGTTTAACAAGGTCAAGTGCCGGATTTTGCAACCCTGGTTATGCTGGGGTTCACCTGGGGAAGGAGGTGCTGGAGAGCAGCCCTGCAGAAGGGGCCCTGGCGGTCCTGGTCGATGGCAAGGTGAACACGAGCCAGCAGCGCCCTGGCAGCCAGGAGGGTCAGCCCTGTCCTGGGGGTATCAGGCACAGCATGGCCAACCGGGCAAGGGAGGGGATTGTCCTGCTCTGCTCTGAGCTGGGGCAGCCTCACCTCGAGTGAGGGGGGGTGGGGGCAGGTTTGGGTGCCACAATATATGAAAGGTATAAAGCTATTAGAGATTGTCCGAAGTAGGGCCCATGAGCACAGTGAAGGGCCTTGAGGGGAAGCCATATGAGGAGTGACTGAGGACACTTGCTCTGTTCAACCTGGAGAAGAGGAAACTGAGGGGAGACCCAATTTGAGTCTTCAGCACCCTCATGAGGGGAAGCAGAGGGGCAAGTACTGATCTCTTCACTCTCATGAACAGTGACAGGACTCAAGGCAATGCCATGAAGCTGAGTCAGGGGAGATTTAGGTTGGATATCAGGAACCCAGAGGGTGTTTGGGCACTGGAACAGGCTCTCCAGGGAAGTGGTCACAGCACCAAGCCTAATGTTCAGAGTTCAAGAAGTGCTTGGACAATGTTCTCATGCATATGATGTGAATCTTGAGGTTGTCCTGTGCAGGGCCAGAATTGGACTCAATGATCCTGGTGGGTCCCTTCCAACTCAGCCTATTCTATGATTCTAGAACTGAAGTTCTGTGCAGAGCTACTCTCCTTTCGAATATTTGCATATGTCTGTTCTTACAGTGACTACATCTTCTCCAGGCACTGACAATCCTCCTTCTGCAAACAAGAGGGAAAGCCAAGTACAGCTTAAATATATCAAAATTACATTACTGTTACAATACTACAACTGACTTGCCCCCAAAAGCAGTTGTATTTTTTCACTATATTACAGTAAACACGTGGGTCTTTTACTTCTAGTTCTTCTAAAAATCTCTCATTTAATTTGATTCATAACTGGACTGAATTTCATATATTTTCCCATATCAGAAGAGTTGGATGTCTCTACTAGCATCTCACACCACCATGAAATCTGTCTGTTCATATGAGCGATATCTTGCACCTGCAGTAATTTCACAGATGGCTTCTCATGTGTCCTTTGAGGGCTTGCCTGAGGCCAAAAAGACATTAAAGTGTGGCCTAAACAACCTCTTTGTATACATCTTATTTCCAGATTGGGTTTGGTATCCTCTACTTAACCAGACTGTTTCTTTGCTTTAAAATAATGTTTTCTTCTGTGGGACTACATGGGGAGGAAATACTGCTCAGGCAGGACCTGATTAAGAAGCTGTGCAATTAGAGAATTATGCAACCAGAATGGACATTTGCTAAAATCTGCTTGGTGCTAGGTGCATACTGGCAAACTTTGCGCCACCAGCATTCTAAAACTTCAATTACTTTGTACTATTCAATTAATTTTTATTTCTTTTTTAGTATTTCCTTTTTTATTTTTTTTTCATATGGATATGAAGAAAAAAACAAATTTCATGGTTTTCCTGTCTCCTTATGAGGAAATTTGTTGATGTCTCCTGTCTACTTGATGGTACTCTTCTGTGTGTGCTTTTTTTTTTTTTTTTTGCCTGTCACCAGATATTTTGCCTTATTATTATTACTTTTTTTTTTTAAGATTTTCAAAAGTCTGTAGTTGTAAGAAATCACTCGTTGAATATTCTGCCATGAATCCCATAATATGTAAGGTTTCTTTCCAGCATATCCTGCAAAATGAGTGTTGGTTTTTATTAAAGGATTATAAAACCCCAAAGGCCTTGCACTTAATGTGTTTGATTTTCAGTATATCTTAGCATTTTGAAAGTCTCTAAGTCAACATATCTACTACCACAATGAGTCTGGGTGGGAGCATAGCCTTCTGAGAGAGTAATGAGAGCCAAAGGGTAGCTGATGTGCAGCCCTGACCCAGAGTCATACCCTGACCCCAGAGTCATAATAATTTTCATCAACAGTAACCACGCAGATTGCTAAGGGCTAAACTGGAAACATCTCAGGAAGAGGAAGGAACAAAGTTATGAACAGTAATTTCTTAACAGATGGCGTGGGGGTAGTTCTGGTTGAGAAAGAGAAAGCAAAACATTGCCTTTTCAGAAAGATACAGAACTCAGAACTGCTGACTATGTCAGTCACCAAAGATAACCTTGGGTTAAAACCTGGCTCTTTTGAAAGAAGAGTGAACATTTTCCTCACTTTTTTATAGATGTATCTGCCTTGATATTTCATGCAGAGGTCTGATGATGGCTTCTCTAGCTCACACTGACAGATGTTTGAGGAAGGTTTGTTAAAATTTTCTCCCCAGTCTTCAGGTCCATTGAGCAATCCACAACATTTGTCCTGCAAGAAAGAAGTAAATGGGGAGAAGAGTTAAAAAAGAGGCAATTTTCAGTTTAAAGAGTAGGTGAAGGAGTTGAGAGGAATGACAAAAACCAAATTTTATTTAATCTTTTTCAATGTGGAAGTTGTCCCAAACTGGGTATGTCTCAAATACCATTTACATTTCTATACCACTTATAAGAATGTAAGTGCATACTTACTTTTTTTAAAAAAAAGAAGAGATAGGGGGAAAAAAGACCAGATTGTCAGTATAAAATGCTTTAAAAATATGAACATACTATAAAGCTAGCAATTATTAGTGCCAGAATGGAAATGGAACACTGGGTATAGTATTTTTTGAGAATCAAGGCTTTGTTCAGTAGGTAAGTTACCAGCTCCAGTAACATCCACATTTCACATCTTGGAAAGCCTGGAAATGTAAAAATCAGGCACATAGAAAAATAACCACTTTGAATGATGGTTATCTCTTTAAATTAGAAATGGACTGAAAAGACCAGGGCTCCGTTTGGGGTTCGTGAAACCTAAACCATGTGCAGTTTCACTTCATGTTCCACTATATTCAAGCCACTAAAGCTCAGAGGTGCAAACTTGGGTTGGAGGTCCTCCCTTTATTAGAAAACAGCTGGAAATGTTCACATAATTTTGCATGGAAGCAAAGTCTGCGGGACGTAATATAGCAGTCCTGGTACATTTAAATTTAATGCAGTAATTATGGGATTTTTCATTTTGCTCCTCTCTCCAGAGTGCTTATTATATCAGAAGAAATAAGCTGTCTCAGAAGTAAAGGACAAGGCTGGAGGTGGAATGGGAAAGAAGAAGTGGAAGTAACATAAGACACCTAAGTATTGGGTTTTGTTTCTTTTTCTTTCATATCGCAGTCTTTAAAAGCATAAAAACTAACTTTAAGTCTATCCATCAAAGTCATCATCCATTAGGGACTAAAAATAACAGAACAGCAGGAATTCTGTCAGTGTACAGATCCAGGTACTTATGGGAGGGGAAGGGTTGTATGCTGTTGATGTTATCAATGAGATTCCAGGGTACTCTCTGTGAGATACCCAGGAATAAGCTCGCAATAAATGTCCACCATCTGTGGTCTTGCAGGATGGGGGCACCAGGGAAAGTACAAACACAATAGAAACAAACTTTTCGTCGTATTTTCTTCCTTCTTCTCACACAGTAAAGCATAGCATTTAATGACTTCATAGCAGTAGGATATTCCAAGTTAAATAAACTCTTGATGTTTTCCTAATCGCTGGGGAAGTCCTTCCTTAAAAGTACTGGAGAGTTCTTATTTGGGAAATGGTGAAGGATCGATGTTCCTTCAGAAAGGAAAGCTGTAGGAAAGGGCCATGCAGACTTCTCATGAAAGAGCTTAGTTAGCTGTCAGTCTTACTTGCATGTGGTGTATCCTTGCTTCATTGCTCTTATAGACAACACTATTGCACAAAGAAATCATCACAGGAAGATCATGTCCTACCAAGAGAACAGAAGTCCTTTTGGTGGTGTTTCAACTTGCCTTTATGTCAGACCCTTCCCCTTTCCCAGGGAATGAAATTCAAATCTGTGGCAGAGTAGTCATAAACTGATGCAGAGAGAGATACCAAAGATGAAGCAGATAGCAACAACCCCTTCATTTTTTTTTACTGTTTAATTACCTTTTTCTCCAGCTTCTGGAACTCCTCCTGATACTCTTTATATTCTCCTGTAGTACTTTTCAGAGCATTCACACTCGTATTTAGAGTAAGGGTAAAAGCTTCTTCCACCTGCAAGTTAAAATATATCATTAATTTTTTGGGAAGAAACAAAACTATATGAAGACATCAATGAAAATATAGAATAATACTGTACCTGAGGTTTGAACACTGCTCCTAAAATACCTCCTGTGATCTGAAGAATCAGGATCAGAAGCAGTGCAATAAAGAACTAGAAAGAAAACAAAAGAGGTAGAAAACTATATTATTTTTGACCAAAGCGATATAATTTCTTTTAAGTTAACATTTATTTTTCATGTGCTGGAAAAACCATGGAGGTAGAATGACTTTTCAGTCAGAGCTGCTCCAACTAGTTCTTCTTTGATGATCAGAAAAAGTGTTGCTCAAGACAGAGTGTGCTCAGCTGGTGATCAAAACAGGGCACACACCAGAATAGCGTCATGGTAACAGTGTGTAGGTGAGAGCTGGGCAGGAGGACATTCTAGGTGGACCAGCAAAGGGAGCAACTGGGAATTTATAAAATTAAGTAGGATAGATAATGGGTGAAAGTTTATGGAGGGAACTTTGATGATGGCTGGATGGAAACAAAGCTAGTGACATGCTCAAGTCTCTTTGCACCCTGTCTTCTTGCTCATGAGACCAAATATCATTTTTATCACAACAGAATTCAGAAGAGGCCCAAACTCAAGGGAAGCAATGAAAACACAGGATCATAATCATGTTTTTGTTTAAATTAAAAGGTTCCCATCGTCAATTGATACTACTTGCAAGCCACTCTATTTGTAGCTGTAGCCTTATAAAGGGAGAAGGATGTTTTTCTTTCCTACCAACATCAGCATGCACCGGCTCTCCTTTACAGCACCGCAACACCCTAGGAACCCAAGGATCATAATGATGGCTCCCACGGCTATTAGTAGATTAACTCCTGCAAACACGCTGCTTTCTACACCCTGAAAAGAGAGAGGGATAAAAATCTTTCAGGTACAAGAAGGTCCTCCTAAAAACATCTGTATTACAAAAAAGAAGATAATTATTTTGCAACTGATAAATATACTGAATAACAACTATGGAGAAATTCTGATCCATAAATAAGCAAACTCTAATGCTCCCTTCTCAAATGTTTTTTCACAAGCTTTGTTTCTGCGCAAGATGAAAATCAACTTTACAGAGTGAATGAATAAATAAAGATCTTCTGTCTTTAATGTGGCTATCAGTTGATTTTCAGTCAATGAATCTTTGCTTTTTACTGAAAGTAGGAGACTTGATTACCTCAAAACCTCTGTATGTTAACCCAGTGTTAAACAAAATCTCTGTTTGTCATTAGAAGGCCAGGAGCATACTCCGTGACTGTTCCAGAGAGAACACTTCTCAGAGTGATGCCATATATATAAGTGAAATAGTTAGATGTATTTTCCAAAGCAGCTTTTTTTTTTTTTTTTTCCCAGTCTTGATCTCTAATATTACCCTCAGAGATGAGAACTTTATTTTGATGTGTGGGACATGCAACTAAACAATTCATATACCTCGATATTATTAAGCATCAAATTATTCAGTTCCTACAGGACTGACTAAGGGCAAAGGCCAAAAGAGAGAAAAATGTTCAAGGAATGAGTGGTGCCAAGATTAGCAAAAAAGTCTGGAAGTTGTCATATTTATCTTCTGATGGAAATTGCAAAGGTATATAGACAAGTATAATTTGAAGAATGTGTTGTTCTTTCCCTTTCCAAGTTGAACCTCCTGTTATTTATTCTTGGAAAGCTCTATTCATCTACAGCCAAATCCTTACGGTCTGCTCAGTTATTATTGAGGCAAAACATGCACTGGTTTTGAATGGGAGCTTTGCCTGCCTGAAGGCAAAAATGTGAGAATGCTTTCAAATTTTGGTCCTGACTCTTAATTCATAGGCTTTTGGGGAGTTCTAAGTGTTGCTTCAGAAAAGCACTTTGAAACACACTTAAATTTTATTTTCTGAATAGGAAGTCTCTCAAAAACCAAGATATGGTAGTGGTTGTGAGTTTCCAAGATCTGTTGCATCATTTGAGCCATCACACTGGAGATTGTCAAGTGTCAATCATGGCAGTTTTAGCTTCTAGTAAAATTTTCACTGAGGAGTGAAAGTCGTGATTCTTCCTCTTCCAGAGAAGAGAATTGCAGAGCTCTCCACCATGACCTAATTTACCTGATGACACAGTGGCATCTTGAAGCAAGTTCCCTTGTATCCATGCTCTGCCAAAAATGAGACATCTGGGACTGGCTAAGGGTAGCAATGTCATCAGCCAAACGGCAGGGAATATACAAAGCTATCTTCTTACTTCCACTTTTTATTTCCAGGTGGGAAAATACTGGTTTAAAAGTTTTTATTCTTAACTGACAGACTGTGCTAGAGCAACAGGGGAGTTATCTGAAGAATTGCAACTTAGCCTATACTAAAGGCTCAATCTGAAAGCTGAAATAAAGTGCTTCCATGTGACACCTGGCTGCTTTTTCATTTCTATGGCCAAAAAGTATTTTTAAAAATAGAAGAATGCAAATTAAGCTTTCAAATTAATTTGCATTTCTATGGCCCAAATTCATTTGAACAAATGTGCTGCTTAAACCTTAGAGTTAGTGCCAGTGGGTACACACTGGCCTACAGGACCATGGGTTCTTTGAAACAACAGGACCAACTTCTGCTGCATGTCTGCAAGATTAAGAGCTCCTCAAAACTGTATTTTCCCTAGCTTTGCAGAAAATAAAAGTCATAATTTCCGAAGTAATTTAATAACCCATACAAAAGTCCAGAGGGCAACTAAGGGTCTTTTTTCTACCTTCCTGGGGGATTTTTAGGACATTGTAATCAAAGATTCCTGGGCATTTAAAACTCTTTATATATAAATATGAGGGGAAAATTATAAGGTGTTTTCAAGGAGCTGTTGTAAATGGAAGGGAAAAATCCTTTCTCCCTTTCAAAGCTGCAGTTACTGGGGAAATGAGAATTGTACTATTGAAGATAGTGAGAAAGATAAAAATATTCCCTACAAACATATGGATTAACCCTAGGAATATATATGACTATACTATTGTAATAGAGAAAAACATTGACAAGTCTACAAGCTGCATGGCTCCACATTATTCTTTCTAACACTGAAATCATTAATAAAAGCATAATTATTTTTCATTAGAGGTGAGAGACACATTTTCAAACAGAAATCTGTATGCATCTGCATGAAACTACATTAATAACACTAGCTGCTGCTTCTCATAGTCACATATCTCTGTTTGCATCAATCACTTTATCTGATTACCTGCACCACAATGTTTAATCTTAACATCATAAAATGCATTCCTCTTCACCCACAAAAACCACCTCAACAAAAACATAGAAAATTTGTGGACATAGATGGGAAATTAAAGTGTATGCAGTAGTTCCATGTTTTACACGGTGCTGGTACGACTGCATGCATTTACCTGCTGAGTACTGCTAACACGTATCCATATAGAGAATCCCAAAATAATGCAACCACACACCTGCGGGAGAAAATAAAGACAAGTCAGAAAGGTCAGCAACTTTCTTACTGGCATTCAGTATCCAAACTGCACCATATGCTGTCCAAACTTCTGAAATAATTTGTTTGGCAAAGCAAAAGAAACATGAATTGCTGGAGCAGAGAATATTGATTCATTTCCAGGAAAATTTGTAAGTGTAGTTAAATCTTCAGGTATGCACCAAATCCCTGATGTTTCCACCCCAGAGGACTACACATTTAGATGATGATTTATACATGTACTTGGGAAGCACATAGAAATTCCGTCAGATGAGAGAATAATATAAATTGCTATTGTATGTGTAAAACGTGTCCATAAAGAATGTTGTTTCTTGTATAATGGAAACATGAGATTAGATAAGGGATATTTGCCTCTCTGTTGTTTCTAGACATATTCAGGACAGGTGTCTGAAGACGTTCTTTATTGTAAAGCTACCAGGAAAAGTTCTGAATAATTCAAAATTCTTTTTGCTGTTTCAAATGCAGCAATATCTGGCCATCTCCAATCCTTAGAACAGGTCTCATAAAATGCCTAGAGTAATTTTTATTTTATATTTTTAGTAATTGTATTTTTATAGAGAACGGCCAAGTACATGTGAATGTTTGACCAGCATGACTTTCCTTAAGATGTTGAAGTCAGGGAAGATGAATCGCCGGTCCGGATACATACCCTCATCTCTAGTTGTGCTCCTATTTCATCAATCATTGAGTTCCCTTGTGTGCCAGTCTCTATTCCTAACCTTGTTGTTGACGATTCTTGCACAGAATTCTCTTTATTAACTGTTGGACATAGGTAACCAAGAGGCTACTCAGGTGTAAGGATTGTGCCTATTGAGACGACTGGTAGGAAAGAGACATCACTGAGGACCAGGGAATAGCCAGATTTAGAATTATCTCCATCAGCCATTAATAGTCAAGTCATAAATGGTCCTGAAATGTTGTTATGAATTTCCTTTGAAGACTGGGACTATTGAAATTAAAATAGTTATATTTATATGGTTTTCTTTAAAAAATTTTCCCCACAGAAGTTTTCGTATAATATTCGACATCAAAGACACTAACGACCTTAGCCGATTATTGAATATGGAATAAGGCCAGCACTCAGACATGGGTACCACACCTTTTCCTGCTCTAAGTAAAGCTCCTATAAGTACATTTTAAACATGGAAAAGAAAGTTGTACAATCAATGACAACTGTTAACATGTTATGAAATTTAACTAGAATTCCCCACTGAAACATTTGGAATCCTGCTGAATCTTCCTAGAAATGGATGGCATCATATGATTGTACATTTCAGTCTTGTTCAGCAGCACTGTGTGAGTGACGTGGCTATTCGCTAGAAAACATGGGCTTACTAATGTGAAAGCTTCCCCTGAAGCATCTATTGCTACAAATCCAAAAAGAGTTTGTCACACTATCTTTTTTGTTAAATAGGACCTCCCATTACAATACAGCAGAGTAGTACAAGCAAATTTATCTAAATATTGAGGAACTCATCAATCAAATGGGAATGCTACAATATTTCCTCAACAAAAAATAGAAATATCATTTTTAAATCATAATTTTAGTAAGATATGCACATATTTTATGTTTTAAAATAAGGTTGTTTTAGGTGATAAAAAATGCTCAGTTTCAGTAAAATCTTAATGGTTTACTTCTATTTATTTTCATAATACATGAAGTGTACAAAAAAAAACACTTGAAGAGAAGTTTTGAAACAGCAAATAAAAACAGTCTGTTCCAAAAGTCCAAGTTGAACATGTCATGTTTGCTGCAATACTCTATCTTAATTTTTAAATTTTCTTAAAATAATGTTTCAAGTAAATAAAATTTAATTCCAGGAAATTTCATTTTTAATGAACCACTAGTGCTTTCTGATGGAATAAAATGAGCTTCTTTGAAAATATCTTCATCCATTTTCCCCAAATTAGATGGCTATTGTATTTTTGCCTTAATCCTTGATAATCTGTGATTTTATCTCAGTTTCATAAACTGAACAGCAACAGTATTGCTGTCCCTCAAATATGGTTGCTCCTTCTCAAGTTTTCAATTCTGGTGTGAGGAGGAAATACAGCCTAGTTGGTTAAATCAATATCACCTCCGATGAGCCTGACATTAAGACTGCAATTCTCATACACACAAATACCAAACTTACGGGGAATTTCCTCCACTGGCACACCCTTCCCAAACATTCAGTTCAAGGATATCAGGAGGAACTTTTGAAAGGTTGCTTCTGTTAAAGAAAATATTTGACTGGAATACTTCCTTGAGACACCTGAAATTACAGCTCTAGACATGTCCTACAGAGAATGTGGTCTCTGGCTCAGCAAACCTGCTAAGCTTGTGTTGCTGCTTCAGGAACTGAGATGTTCAAATTAAGGTTCAGGAAAAGGCCACTTGGTTTGTAGATGGGATTGCAAGTCTGGTATTAACAATTGATCAAAGGTGCTCTGTCACTAATCATGTTGCTTTGAACTAGCACCAGACATCAGTATTCGGTTAAAAAAAATAAAGGTAATTCTACAATTTGCATGATGTGGAGTGGCAGAAGTTGACAAAATGAGGACAGAGGGTGAGACTGAATATCCTGCAAACTCCAAAGAAGGGAAAGAAGAAAAATCTGACATATGTGTTAGGTTTAATGCACTGACAAGGATTAATTTAAGGACTATTAGAAACTCCATATAGGCACTCAGTTCCAAAACACAGATCTTCAAAAGCCCATAGTCTGGTATTTTTCACCAAATTGGGAAGATGAAAAACTCTATTTGTGTGCTGGAGCTCAGCATGAGGCTCATGGGCATGTCATGCCCCAGGGGACACACGTCATGTGTGAAGCCATAGTCAATTTGCAGAGCTATCTTAGACTATGCCTGGGCTACACACTTAATGTGATGCTGCATGAGCTGCTTGGAAAAGGTCATCAGAAGGCTAGGAAGACCATTCCTGAATCTTTTAAGACAGGACCCTCCCTGAGATATTGTAAAAGCTGTAAAATGAAAGGACACCGGGTAAATATGCAACTGCCATTCTTATCTATTTAGGTTAAAGTCACCTTAATTTCCCATTATCAGTAATTTTCCACTTGTCAACTGCCTTGTACACTAGATAGAGCAGCTGTGGGTTGAGTGGCTGTAAAGTCATCTCTGTTCCCTCTACCTTGCTGTTGCAGTTTAATGACTTCTATAAATTAGAGACAGGAATGTGAACCAAAAAAATCAGTTTCATTTATATTTCTGTCAGCCCATACATCTGTTCTTCCCAATCTTGATTGTGCTAAACTAAACACCTTCCCTAAAACAGTTAACTATAGTTGCATTGCTGTCCTTCTCTGTTCCATCCAAGTAGTCACATGCACAACAAATGCTCTCAAGTATCTTCTTCCTCAGAATACAGTATGGGTTTTCCAACTTCGGTATAAAGATAGGAAGTTTGTTTCACATATGCTTGTTTCAAGATGCCCCCAGGATCCCACCCTTTTTTTTCCCTAGGAAATCCATACTGTCACTGAAGGCACAGGACACTATTCCAATGTTCATTCTAGAAGTAGTTTGGAGCTTTTTCTAATGCTAATCTGAGACATTTGCCCAAGTTCTAGCTTACAGTAAACACAGATAAATGTGAACAGGTGTGCTGGTTTAGGCTGGGGTGATTTCCTTCACAGTGGCTGGTATAGGGCTGTATTTTGGATTTGTGCTGAGCACAGGGTTGATAATGTAGAGAAGTTTTTGCTATTGCTGAGCAGTCTTACATCAAGTTTTCTTTCTCCTTTCATATCACTACTCTGGTGAGGAGACTGAGAGTGTGCGGGATGTTGGGAGGAAACACAGCCAGGACAGGTGACCCCAACTGACCAAAGGGACGTTCCAGACCATTTGACATCGTGCTCAATAGATAAAGCTGGGAGAAAGAAGGAGGGAGGCAGGGGACATTTGGAGTTACGGCATTTGTGTTCACAAGTAAACATTTCACATAAGGAGGCCCTGCCCTCCTGGAGGTGGCTGAACACCTGCCTGCCCATGTGAAGCAGGGAATTAATTCCTTGTTTTGTTTTTCTTGCATGAATTGCTTTTGAGCTTCTTATATAAATTTTCTATATGTCAACTCACAATTTCCCCAGCTTTTATGCCTTCAATTCTTTCCCTGATCCTGCTGGTGGGGGAGTGAGTGAGTGTCTGCATAGTACTCGGTTACTGGCTGGGGTCAAACCACAAAAACAGGAAAAACTTCCTGAGGGACAGGAAGTCAAATTCAGAAACTTACAATTTCTTGTAAGCCCTGTTACATAAAAACTTCAACACAAATATCAAAAATCTTCAATCTGCCTTGACAGAACTGGAGGAAGAAACTGGGGAGACAGTCCAAACCATTACTGGTCTGTCAGGAATTTCTTTGTGAGGTCCATAAACAATCAAATAATTTGGGCTAGCCACAAATTTTCCAAGACTACTGTTTGTGGTCCCTTTTGAATGGTACCACCTTTTCACTTGAAAAAAACCCCTTGAGGCAAAGCCCATAGTGTGGCTAGTCGCTCCACTTCTGGTTTCAGTGAACCCCTGGTGAACCTGACAAAGCTCTGACAGGAAATCTGACAGTGAGGTTGAACCATGAGAGAAATGTTCTTTAACTCAAACCTTCCAGCGATTTTAGGACCTGAAATTCTTGCGACCCAGCTGAGATGTGATAAATAAACAAATGCATTTCAAATAACACCCAGAAATCTGCCTGCTGTGCTGTGCTGTATCGTCCTTGGTACAGCTGTGGCAGTACTGTCAGCACATACACTCTTACAAACATTTAGTGTCCACCATCAGAAACTAATTATGCACTGAATGTAAAGCAAAAAAACACAAAGAAGGTTATGAAAACCATTTATCAGTTAGGGGGAAAAAAATTCAAGTACATTTTCCATATTTTCTGTTGCAACTACATTTTCAGGATCTTGCATGCAAACAGCAGCAATAAAAGGAAAAGAGCTGTGCATTGTTATTGGAGAATCTATTATCTTCTGACTGAGATGAGTGAAGCCCCCTGACATGAGGGGCACAAGACGAACAGGGAGACAGACTTGTGGCTTGTCTACTTTTGAATGCAGAGGGAAAGGTGCTTAGATGGAAAAAGACAAAGGGAAGGGCAGAAGTTAAATATATTCTCCCCTCCCTGATTTAGAATCATACTCTGGTTCCACTTATGCTCTATTTCCTTTACAATTCCTCTAACTGTAGCATTCAGATAATGGGGAACACATTTCATACATCACTAATAACAGTTTAAACACTAACTTACCCAAAAAAAAAAGTTGAAGATGAACATGGAGTACTTCATGCATCTGCTTACACCCGCCATTTTCAACAAGCCGAGACAAAATCAAGTGCTGCAAAAGAAGCTTTCCTAAGAGTTTGGCCTTGATATAAAAGTTGTTCTTGTGTCCTCAGAAAATCTCTCAAAGCACATCAAATACACCATGCTCTGCTCCTGAAAGCAAAAGTTATGACCAAGTCATCCACAATTGCTTAAATAGTTCCTTTACCACAGGTAAATATTAACCAAGCGTACAGGAAACACTACCAGTTGTTATCACCATGTCTCCCAGCTCTTACTGTGTCTTGTGATTTGTACCTCTCTGTAATCATCCTATGACTTGTCCTACGCCTCAAAAGTAAATAATGAAGCAAAAGTTACCGTTCCAAGAGGTGAGCATAGAAATATTTTACAGACATGTTTTTAAGAGGAAATTGAAATGAGAGCATTTCTTAATGCTTTACATTGCAGGGTTTACTCTTTCACTGCCTAGTGTTCACTGCCAGCATTCATTCAGCTGTGTTCACACTTCCACTTCAGATATTCAACTGGCATAAAGGGATGAGTCTGCTTTATCCCAGGATAGGAGGGATAAGGAATCTGACAACATTTTCTCCCTCCGAGTATCTACTTCAGATCCTTTTCTCTTCCTCACCAAGTCAGGACCCCAGGAACCTGAGCATTGTGGTGCACAAAAGTCCTACTGTGCAGGTTTCCAGAAGTGTTTTGAGCCCAAGCACAGCGCCCCCAGTTCTGGCATTAGATGCAGGATACCTCTCAGCAATAGAAGCTAGACTCATTCCAGAAAGCAAGGCAATAAGCCTGTTTTATTTGGTTTGGGCTTTGTCTTGTTTGTTTTCTTCTGTGTCCCTCCAACTAGGAATCCTGAGGCAAAAATAGAGATATTTTTGCTGTTTTTTTCTATCAGCCTATTTTCTGAAGAAGCCCTGTACAGCAGTGCTTGTAGGAATGAGGGTCAGATGCAGGTTTCTTTGAGTTTGTCGTTAAAAAAAGAAGCTTTTATTTTGGAGGGGAACACAGTGTGAGATTAAGGACGCACTGGTCTGAATTGATTTATGAAGTCTACTTGGCCCAAACTCAATTTTCAGTCTTCAATGTCAATTCCTGTTCCTCAATTCTGCTCTCTGTATTTGAAAAGAATGGGAAGAGTTAGTATATAACACACCTATAGATGGTGACAAAAAGATGTAACTTAGAATCTGGCTTTTGTAAGATCCACGAGAAAAGACACCAATACTCTACATTTAAAACAACTCCCTCCAGCTTCTCTCTTGACTATCTTTCCCATTTTCAGGAGTGGATTTACACCTACCTCTGACTTTCCATGCTCCTTTCTGGAGTAATAATCTTTGTTATAACTCTAGGGTACCAACTGTCTGACTACCTTACTTTAAATATTCACCCTAAATCTCACAAGGTTCTTAAAAATAATTACATTCATGAAATACAGATTTTTGAAGGACAGGGAGAAACAGCTCTGTGGTATGGTTTAGATCTAACACACTCCACTAAGTAAACGTACTCCAATTGAGAAATGTGGGTTTCTTTATGGAGAGATGCCATAGCCACAGATGAAACGTGAGAAAAGTTTAAATGGTCATATTAAAAAATATGCAAAGGACCCGGAAGGGTAGTAAGGGAATCACAGGTGATAGCGGATTTGAAAAGATAAGTCTGCAATCAGATGATACAATTGCAGTAAAATAAGTTTATTAAAAGTGAAGTTCAGAAGTAGCTTTATGTACCCAAAACTACACTGCTGTAAATCTTCACACAGAGTAGACACTGATTAAGGAAGGTTTGAGCTATAGCACTGTTGTCTACAAGAAGCTTAGCCCAGGCACTCAGTCAGAGATGTCTGAAGGAAAACGTGCTGGGGCAATAATAATATAGGAGGCAAGCATGAGCATTCACACTGGCTCTTTAAAAAAGGACAACGTGCAAGGCATTTCTGGGCATTTGGATTTCACATGCAAATGCCCAGAACTTCTGCTGTTTCTTGGTTTTGGTGGGTTTTGGGGAGGTTTCTTGGTGTGGGTTGGGGTTTTTGGGATTTCGGGTTTGAGGGTTTTGGTTTTTAAATAAGCCTACTCAACATAACCACAAGCAAGTTCTGGTAAGATCCCAGTTTACAGCATGCTAAATTACAGATGCTGAACAGAAACTCAGTATCTATCTGACTTTGCTACAATTCCTACATTCCTATGTTTCATAGCTATATTTAATGGTATCCAAAGTAAAAATATGCAATCTAAGTTTAGGGAAAAAAAAATCAGTTTCCAATAAGTGACAAATTTTCAGCTTAATCTTCCATATGATTGCCTATTTCTTATTTCCTGGCTACACAGTGTTTTGTTATGCCATGGAGCAGGGAAAAGCTACAGTTATGGCACAGATTACATTTTAGTTGTACATACAAGTATGAAGGTCATGGAGATAATAGCAGAGGCTTATAAATCACAGGAATGACATGAGAAATTTTGCTATTTGTCTGCATATGAAATTGCTTCCACTACCCCTCCACTCTTTAGATAATCGGCAATACCCTACCAATCACAAAGCCTGTGCTACAAACTGCTCAAAAGCTTTTCCCAGCAAAGAATTTGTGAAAATCCATTTACTTACTGCTCCTCTACAGATTAGAAGAGGAGGGTTATCAGTGCTGAGACTGGGTGTAGCACAGGGCAGGAGCCTTTGACGCAAAGCACACAGCTTCCTCCACAACAGGGGAGCTCTGACAACATGCTCACCCAAGAAACTGGAAAGAGAGAGACATATTTGGCAAAACAAACAAACAAACAAACATCCCAACAACAACAAAAAAAACAGTACGTCTGTAATGAACTTGCAGTAAATCATCTCTTTGACACATCCCAGGCAGCTACAGTTGATTTTAAAATGTTTTTATTTTCCTTGACCTCTGAGCCTTTCTCACTCTGAGTCTTTTTCGTCTAGTTTAACAACTTCCTTTTTCTCTTATGAGATGCTTCCATGAGGTCAGGCTGTGACCAAACACCCTTATCAGATGATTCACTGCACAACCAGTCATACATTCAGGTTCAGACTTGAAAAACTGATTCGTCCTGGATAGCAGTGAAGTCCTTGAATTGTGGGGTGTGAATAGTGGAGAATAAAAGGGATTTTGCCCATTTCAGTGATAAATGTACGTCAGAGAAGATGGGTAAGAGCCATATTCAGAGTGGAACTTGAAGATTCAAAGGGATCAGTAGATCTCAGGATCTGCTGGATCAATAGATTCAGCTTATATAAGGTGTGCAGAGATGGATTTCAGGCTGTCACAACATCTGTCTTTCAGCCAAAGGGATACTTTACCTCTTGCAAACTCTCTTGTTGCTCTGAGGTCTCTACTCAATACAAGTTTCTGCATTTCCTAATTAAACTCCTGTCAAAACAGAAGTGCAAGTTATAAGAGCTTTTTCATGCTTTCACAGTAAGTTGTTTACCCATAATGCCAGGTGAAGCAAATGTTGAGTGCCATTAGCTTTGTCAGCATTTCAACACTCACCTAAATGGGGTGTGCTGCCTAACAAAGGCATGTTTGCAGTGCAAACAGTAGGACAAACACCTTCAAACCAGTGAAAAATTTGAGTATCTGTTCTTGCCCTTGACCGTACTTGCAATGCAAGGTCTGATTAAGTTTGTACTTAGTCTACTACAACTCAAGTTTTGAGTTACAACCTTAACGATTACATCTTATTGCAGTATTATAAAAGCCTGTAATAATTCAATTATAAAACTGAATAATCTTATAACTGATTCTTAGCAAAATACTACCGTTTCCTAACAGATCTTATCTTTGATATGTGGCACTGAGCTGTCATGACAGCTGAGTTTATACTCAAATCCCACAGTCAGTTACAAGACTCATTTTAAACTATTCTTTGATTTAAGCCTTGAGTTGAAGGATGAGTGGAAAGCATAACAAAACATATACCCCAAAACTCCAAAGGCTGAATTAAAAGTAGAAGTAAAAAACACCACTATTACATTTCTTCATGCATCTTAATCCATTTTCATGATTTTGGGTAGCTGATTTGTGATTTACAATACTAGAGGCGCATAAACTTTTTGGAAACTTCCATGCCTCACAGGGTTTAGATAACTATGGTTGAGTCCAACCATAGTTGGACTGCAACTGCCCACATGAAAAGCAGTAGGAGTGTCTTCAGCCAGGGTTAGGCATGTATATTGGCAGCTGTATCAGCTGTCTAGCATGACTTCATAGCTTCTTCCAAGGAGTAGAGACTGCTAAGGAGTGATTAAGCTTATCCTAAAGCAGGCATAAAAACACAAGTGAACTGTGCCCTTGAACTGCCTGTCTACTTGCACTGACCAAAAAGTGAATCCATGAATATGAAGGCATATGAGATGGATTCCACATTGGAGTTTCCTCAAAGGGACAGCATCTCTATGCCACAGCAGACACTTTTTGCTCTTAAAGTGTTCTAAAGGAAGAGCATGTGTCTTGTTTATAGAACTTCTTTGTTTTGTTAAAGTGACGCAAAAAGTGGGGGGAAATGACAACAGGAAATGAGGATCTGGTCTCTCTTATGTTGCACTGTGGGCACATGCAGAAGTTTTGCCAAGAGATGGATTTGCCCTCACCCAAAGCTGTGTAGCTGCCATAGCAAGATGTGTAGTCCAAAGCTGCAAGCCCATTCTTTCAGAGGCACTGACTTCATTACAGCTCACCAGTTCTCTGACCCCAGCCCCTGTTACAGCTCAGAACATGCTATAATCCACCCAAAAAGCTAAATGGTGTGACCTTTTTCTGCCAAATACTGCTACTGACTTCTTTCCTTTCTTGTCCTCTGTTCTACCACACCCTGAGCTGTACAATGATGAGCAGTATTGTGTCTCAGAACAGGATCTGAAGCCTCTCCATTTCCTATGGGCTACATAGCAGGACTGGGCTCCTGCTAGTGTCAGATTTCTTGCCTGTTAGTGCTTTTACTTTCATTTTTAAATAATAGGTGCTTGTTACCATTAGCAATGTAAACACTTCTTTCAGGATGACTATGATTTTCTGCACTCCAGCCAAGAGATACACAAACCCTTTATATAAAGATATAGCCCAAACTGGGTTGACAAACAACACAGTTCACAAAAGGCAGGGGCCTGATCATCAAGACAAACCTGGATGTCCAGGACATGTCCATACACACAGGAGCAGGCAGATCCTATTTTCTGCCTTGTTAGCCCCAGCTCTGCGCTGGGCTATGTATAGCTGGGTTACCCTGATGCTCTCCTCTCCTCAGAGGCCTAGAGAAAGGCAGTGTGGATGTACAATATCCCTCATACCAAAAGAGGCCCTCAGAGAGCACAGGCATTTCTGTGGACCAGGTGAGTTTGTTGGCCATAAGGGTGCTGGTCAGAGGTGTGTTATACCTTCCTTCTGACCACATTTTCCACATGAGCCATGTATATCTTGTCCCCAGGGAGAATTTAAATGGGATTATTTGTCTCCACAAAAAGTTTCTACTCTGGCAAAAGTTTCACCAGAAAATTCCCATCCAGCTCTGTGCTAAACTACTACCCAGGCACTCCATGGCCTGGCGCCAACAGCACTCATATGTTCCTGTTTTAGCAAGGTCTAGTGTCTCAAACACTCTCACTTCCCCTAAAGTAACTACTCTTCCAGAAAACAAACCTCAAGCAGTTTGTGATCCATCCAGCCTGCCTCCCAAAGGGCGCAGCCTTCTCTTCCCATACACCGCTGGTTTTCTTCTGAGCCTTTCATTTGAAAACTCTCTGAAATACACATCTTTAAGTTTTCAGTGATACTTGGCTAGTATTAAAGTAAAATAAATCCTTAAGTATGAATAAACTCGCATACCTGGTACACATATTTCTCTTTACACCCTCCCTGCCTCTCCAGACCTTCTTGTTTACCACTGCTTTACGTAATTTAGCTCATTTTTGTACTTGATGAACTAAGCTCTTCTTCTATGAAAGGGATTTCCTATTTCCCAGCACCTGGACAGGATTCATTTAAACTGTATATCTCCAAGTTTAAAATCTTTTGGTGGTTTCAAATTTAATTCATAATGGATTAGCGTGATAATCAGTGTCAGTAAGGGCCTCACTATCTAGCCTGTGAGTATCTTATTAAGTCTAACTTTGTAAAAAAAAAAAAAAAAAAAAAAAGCTTGCTAAAGAACCCATACTGAAAAGCTTTCTTGTAGGTTCTTATTATATAGGCAGGGCTCCATGTACAGGAGCTGTGACTTACATAAGGGGTGGTATTTTTGACCCCTGACATTTTCAGCATATCTTGAAAATGTCTGTGTCATAAAGAACAGATTGTTGTGAAACAAAGATGCCTTAAAAATGCAGAGAACAGCCTCTGTCAATGAAGAATCAAAAGGTTTCACATGCATCTTTAGAATACTGCCTTCTTTTTTCAAGAAGGGGGGAGCTGATCTAGGAGTGTTTTTCCTGGAGAAGACATGCGTATTTCATACTCAGGTCTAAACACCAGGAAATAATTCTAATTTTATTTATGCCTATGTAAATCAAAAGAAGTTTATAGTGCTCATTTGCACTGTGAGTGCAAATTTGATGTAATATATCTAAACATTCTCCTGCCACATTTTTCCAAGGAAAAACAAAAAAACTGTTAGGCCCAGACAGGTATACAGTCATTTTGTGATCTAAAACCAGATACTTACCGGTTAGAAAATAAGAACTAAGTCATTCTGTTGTTGTTTTATAGACGTGAGTTATGCAACTATAATTATACTATTCTCTATAAAGATGCATTCTTAATGCTTTATATGAAAATTCTGCATAATACAGGTGGACAGGCAATGTGGTCACTAGTTAGGTTTGGAATTAGTACACAGGAAGTCCATAACATTTGCTGTGAAATTTTGCTCAAAAAATGCATATTTGATATTTATTTTGACAAGCGTATTTCTTCTATTTCAGGATAATACAGCACTCAATTCCTCTTCAATGAGGCATATGTCTGTTTGGCAAAGTAAGTAAATACTAAACACATTTAAAAAAATTAAAAAGTAATATAAGTAAGTAAGCTTTAGCTTTCAAGATTATTAATTCCTTAAGTTTCATTTGAGACAAAACATCCATGCTCTGAAAGTTGAATGGGAGCTTCTTTATTTTTCTATAGTTGCTGTAGACAAAGTGATGCTATCAAAATAACGCAGCACAGCAAGTAAGCTACAGGCTTCACAACCCCCTGGAACTCAGAGATCCTCTGGGAGTATTCTACCAGATGTGTATGGTCTTTTCACAGTCCAGAGAGGAGTTTCCATCAGCCCTCATCTGCTCACTGACCTTCACAATCCCACTGACATTAACTTCTGCTTCTCTGCAGCACTTTGTGGGCACTGGGGTCTTTTCTGATTCAGACAGTTGTATTGCTTTTTCAGTTTAATCCCCTCACACACAAAACTCTCATTTCTACCGAAGTGCTGTTTTTTACAAAACTTGAATATGAAAATTCTGTCATTTGCAGACTATAAACATTTGTTGGAAAAACTCTTATTTCAATTTCCATTCATCTTTGTCCCACAAGTGCTATTCATTTATCCCAGCTATACATAAAAAGACTCTTTTCTTTCCAAATGTTTTTTTCTGTAGCTGAAAGGACAGGAAGAGAACTGAAGAGTATTACTGCAAACTTTATAGTAACTACCAAATAGCAGAGTTAGAGACTTTACCTACTGGCAGTGATCCAGAATTATAACTTGCACATGTGCAATTTACATTTGCACTAAAAACTAATTTCCTTCTGAAGCCATTGAAGAAAGATGCTGTAGAGAGCCTGTTCCTCCTTAGAAAAGCTAAGAAGCCCATGTTGAGGGCCTGTTGGCCTCTCAAGTCTGTAATCAGAGCTGAGAGTAGTGAACTTTCCTTTCAGAGGAATCTCAGAACCATCTAGCACTAAGATTCAAACATTAGCCACTACTGTAAAAATAGCTCCTCCTTTTTTCATCTTCCACAAATTATCTGGGATTACCTCCCTCTGATCAGACAAATGCATGGAATTGGGATAGTCCTGGCTGTTGCATAAAGATGAGTCTCTTCAGTGCTACAAGAGGTGCCCAAGACTTTCCTTTACTGAGATAGAAAGAAAAAAATATATATGCTTGAATGATCCTGGGGCTTCTGTATCTGTAGAAGTTCTTAGAGAGCAACTCAGGCTTTTGTAGGTCATGATGTGCTTCCTCACTTACTCTCTGATCCCCTTGACTCATTCTCTGACAAACACTACGATACCACAAGGGAGTAGCATCTGAAGACAAGCCTTTTATTGATGCCATCCATGAAGAATTTCAAAGTTCTGCATAGAGTTGGTCTTAGACCTGACTGAAAATTTAAAATCCTCCTCTTCAAGGACAGACAAGACAATCTTTAGGGAACTACTCTATGACAATCTACTAGGAAACTACTGCCTCAGAGTATCGTTCCAGGGTGGATAGCGGGAATGGCAGAGACCTCTGTCAATTAGAGAACTGGTGGAAAAACTCAAGACAAAATTCAGTTAGTGTACTCCTCATTTTATTTTATCTGAGAACTACTTGCTCCTTTGAAGGTATTTGGCAAAAGCCAAATCTTGAGCAACCATGTTTTTATTCGTGGCATGAGCCAGAGGAACTTACAGGAAGTGAGAACTGAAATTAATGCAAATGACTTAATTAGTTTTAATTTAAAATAGAATCTTTTTCATAGATAACATTTAAAACAGAGGTGACAATACCAAAAGGTAAGGGACAAAGCTTTACAACTAAAAGTGAAACAAGATCGTTTTCATGTTGTTCCTCCTTGCAACACAATTGCTGCAGTTAAGATAATAAAAGACATTCTTCCATTAAACTGTAGGCTTCCCATCAGCTTAAGGCTACGCTTTGTGTCTTCTCTTTGCTAAACCATTCACTCTCTCAAAGTTAAGAATTTCTTCCTTTGTCATGTCCATAGATGAGATTAACAAGCACACACACTTTATACACTTCATTAATCCTTGTGATGATTCATGTGCATTGGGGTCAGACTCTAATCTGAGTCAGACCTCTAAAAATACTTGACCTCCAGATGTCTGTGCTGACTGCTGTAGCTAAAAGCAGAATTTGGCTGCATTATCTTTCTTTTCATAGCACCATAGTACAGATTAATCATATTCAAACTATCTTTACAAAAGACATACTTAACAGTGTGCTGACGATATCTAAAAAAAAAAAAGGAATTTTACGCAAGGATTTTGATTTTGGTTTTTGTTCAAAATCTGCCATCAAAGATATTTTGCTTTTGAAAGAGTATTTGGGTACTAAAAATTAGGCATAACCACAGTGCTGCACATGTTAAGCTTGCTGCTAAAGATGTCAGCCATAGTGCAAGCATCCTCCAGGGCACACACTGCTGGGTACTCTACAGTGCCTGACACCTCTAGAATGAGTGTCAGCGAAATACTTCCACCAAAAAAAAATGTTGCAAGAGAAGAATAACCATGATTCTAATCACTATATAACTATGCTTGGTTTTAGTTCCATTCTTGGGTTTTGAGGTGCACAGTTCTTCATGAGTCGAATTTTTTCACAGATTTGAAAGGCTTTTTGTCCTGCCCTTTCACCCAAACACGCAGGAATCAGATGTCTGTTTGCATCTGGGTTCTGATGTGATGGTTGATTTAGTCTTACCCCTGCACTGTTCCAAATTTATTTTGTGACAGCCACCCAGAACACCCTGTCATGAGGATATTTGTCTTCCATACTTTTAAAATATGATCCCTTTCATTTAATGGCAACCTCTTAAATGTTAGTTTTCTAACCTGAAAGTGATCCATTCTAAGTATATAAAAGAGGTGAGGTGGTCTTTTTCTGCCAAGAATATTTTTTTTCCTGAGATAAAATTCTTTAGACTGAATTAAAAGGGTCATCTTAGATTATATGCCAAATTTAAGAAGCTAGTATTAAAGAAAATAGGTATTACCCTAAAAGCTTTCTATCTGTGCAAGAATTTAAATATTGTGCATTACAGAAATAATACCGTAAACCAAAGGAAGTTGTCTTTACTCAGAGAGAAGATACGTGACTATATAGCTATAGCTATACCTAAGATAGAGATATAAGATACATAGTTTATAGATAAGATATTTTCTGCTCTGTTGGGTTACCTGGAAAATATTTACTCATCCCAGGAAGTCTGTTAATCATATACATAAAGGATCAAATTATTACCTTGTATAAAGGGGAATAATTGCACTGATTTTAAAATTGGTCTTAGCAGCAGAAGAAGCACACCACAGGCCACTAACTCCTGAAAATATTGAAAACGAGTTCATCAGATCGGAATAGATGTAGGAAGTTTAATATCTTCCACAATGATCTGTCTGATGTATTTCCTCATAAAGCCTGTCAACGATGGCAAGAAAAGAAAAAAAATCATGAAGTTCAAAAGCTCTTCTCTCAAACCATCTGCATTGCAGTTTCAATAGAATTTGCTGTTAAATGTGAGTGATTCTACTTCACTTGAAGCACTTAAATTAAATCTGAATACTTTTCTGAAAAGATGTGCTTTAGATCAAAGAGAGGCATTGAGCCTGGGGCAAAAATGAATAAGTAGGTTTCTATGGGCTGTGTTACATTGAATTTCAGAAGAGATAATGTTCTCTCCTCACCTGAACATAAGAATCCAGCCTCATTTAGCTAGACTGTACTTCACTGCCACAACTACAATGATTTCATTAACTATAAAAATATAATTTTTAATTTAAGAAATTGGCCTTTGAGCTGAGTGAGTACTCCTGAGTCACATAAGGCATTCTCTTGTTAATGGAGATATCATATTATATCCTTTTTTATTATCTTCCCTTTTAGCAGTTTGTTTTCTCTGCTTCCTCTACTCATCTTATTCTGGTTAGGAACACTCTTCTAACTTCCATTCTAAAATTTGCACGTGGCCAGTTTTATATATATACTTGATTTCTGTCTTTTTTTTTTTTTTTTCCCTGTCTTTTCTGTCTTTTCTGTCTTTTCTTACAACTATGTCTTTTAGCTAAATAGTTATTTTCTCTCTGTAACACCTTTATGAACTGAAAAACCACTTTGTCCAAAAGATGTCATATTCTCCTAGTTTCTCCTCACAAAATGCTGAATCTTATGCTGTCTCCCTGCATCACTTCCATTTGAGTTCATCTTTCCTGAATAAGGGAGTCCCACGAAGGATATGGAATTCCAGATGAGGTCCGAAAAACTGCAATAGCCATCCCTCTTTCTACATGTAATTGCTCTCCTGACTGTAGCTCTCTTTCTTGTCTGTATCACAGCAATAGTACATACTTATCCTGGTAAATAATATGCCCAAGTTCCCATCCAGAGATTTTACCAGATTAGTTTCTGGTTTATGACACAAAGTTTTTTCTTATCACTGTCCAAGATAAATACTTGACATTATATTTTGCAGGAATTTATCCCATTCTAATCCTCAAGGCCTCAGGCCTTTCAGCTTTTTCTCTATATCTTGGTTGCTCATATCTTGATCATCTCTCAACCCATGGTGTCACTATCATTTCCCATCGGGTTCTCCCATTCTCCACACTACAGGAAAAACGTTAAAAATAAAGATCCCGCGTCTGCTCCTTTGCTGCTTCTGCTCTGTTCCTCTATGAATTAATTTCCTTCAATGACAGCATCTTCCCTTTCAGCACTATCTGATTACATCTCTATTTTAAGCATCTCCTTACCCACCACAGAGTGCTTCTGTTGATCTCCATCTTCACTGGCTTAACAGATATTCCCCTGTCTGGCATCCCATCACATGCTTTATAGAGATGGGATAGAAAAGATCTTTTGCATTGCTGTATTTATTCTGCAACTTACCTGGAAGAACAGCCTTGAGATTGCCTTGTGCAGCAGGTATCGCAAATTCTGAATTTTCTGTGAAACATTTTATCTACCATATCTTCTAATATCCATCTTTACCCCTGCTCCAGTTGATTGTACAGTCTATTGGCCATTCTTTGGAGCTCTGTTAATTCATGTGATCAGACATACATTCTGTAATCAGATATACATCCTGAAGTAATGAATAATGTGAAGTGTCTCCCATAACTAGCTCTACTTATCTTACAGTTCTTTGGATTTTTTCTCCTAGTAGTCTCCTAGTCACCATTGTCTCCTCTGAGTAGTCCCTGCTTTTAAAGATAAAAATAAATCATGTTTTTAAGAAAAAGAAAAACAAAAAGAGCTATATAAAATTAGCATTTCACTACTTTTTATTTGTTTCTGCAATAACTTATTTTTGATTACTGGAATGTAACATCTGGCTGTGATCTCTCAGCATCAAACTAGACTTTCATAATCAACTATTGTGTTTCCAGGCAATGTGTCTCCCAAACTATGACAACATACCAATACAGCCAAAATGTGTTTATGAGCCTTCAACTGCAGTGGAGGATGTGAGATCATTGGACTGAGCTCTTAACCACATTAGGCTTGTTTGGGCGTCACTGCAGATTTCATGAGAAAACTTAAAGGCAGTTAAAGAGCAATCCCAGTGTACTTGGTGCACAGAAGAATCCTCTACATTTGCCAAATTGGTATAACTACTTTGGCTCCAGCTCTGGTTACAGAAAGTCTTCTGGGACATGGCCAAGCAATACCGACCCTGACTGCTGCACACAAAGCAGGCTTTTGCAATCCCTATGCTTTTCCAAACAAAATGCTCGGCTCCAGCATCAGGAGTAGGGGAGAGAACAGGGCAACAAGTCGATGACAGGGAAATACTGGGGAAATCAGGGGACATATTGGGGAAATCAGGGGAAATACTGGGGAAATCGGGGGAAGGAAGAATATTGTGGGCTACTTAGGGCAAGGGAAATCAAGAGAGATGGGGTTACACAAGGGCTGTGCTACACAGCAGACTATGAGCAGAGAACAGAGACAAACAAATTAAACACAGCTTTAGATACACATTCACACCCCTCCCTTTGTGAGTCATGTCACCGGAAGTTAAGCAAAAGAAACCCGTATTTGAAACTACCCCCACCTTTCTCCTCCTTTATTCTGTTAATAAATAATTTTTGTAGATAAGAATAACTGGTATGTGAAACTCATGCAATGCTGGAGACTTCGCTCACATATACATTGCACATTATGTACTAACACACCTTAAGGGATGATAAGAACTTGTGTGTAATGATGTGTAACTGTTGGTGCCTGGCATATTACTGTTTAAATAAAAATATGATGTGTACTATAAGGCACATGTTTGCTGAAGAAACAGGAAGGAAAAGGTACACTCCAGCAAACAAAATGTTCTTTTACTGCACTCTCTTTTCTCAAGGTACGCTCAGCTTCTTTACTAGGGTGAAATTGATACCACATCTTTTTGCAAATTTTAGTAAGATAGTACTGTTCCAGCAATTGTAAACTAAACATAGCTTTTTCATAAGGCTTTATACCTATTCATTGGAGGGTTTTGTCTGTTGAATATATTTTATTCTTCAGTGTGTAAATAACATCATTTTACTTGTGTTTTTTCATTACTTCAGACTTTGGCCCTGAAATGTCCTGGACTTTTGCTGTGTCAGTGCCCTTCTTAACTCCCAGTGACCAGCCCTGTATGCTTGGAAAGGTTCATTGACACCTTTCTTGGAAAAGTTCATTGACATCTGGGCTGTTTGGGCCAAACAAGGAATAATAAACCCTACGTCCTGCTCAAAATACCCCAAAAGATTTGGTCAAGTAAATTGTTTTCTGTTAAAATAAATTACGGTATGATGACAAACCAAAACAAAACCAAAACCTCTCTGTATTTTGAGATTTTAATCAAGGTTTACTTAGCTTTTATTGTCTCCACTTTTACGACAAAATTAATGTGCCAATGTTAATTAGATGTGTTTAACAGTACATGAAAGTAACCCCAAGTAGAACTGGAAAAAAAAGTCAGCTTTTTACTTAGCTAAACATCTGTGGTGAGAAGAATTTTATTGAAAACCTTAGCACTACAAAATTACACACCCAAATAAGCTGTAGTCTGTAAAAGTCACAGCCATTCATAAAATGTAGTACACAAGGTTATTAGAAAGAGCTAAGAGAAAGATCTTTCCATTCCAAAACAAATTTACGAAGTCAAAAATTAAACAAGGATTGGTAGAAAGTAAGAGAAAGCAGAACAGAAAGCATTAATTATTTTGTGAAGGACAAAAATACAACAAAAGAAGGGAAATGAGGAGCAGGATTTTGCCAGGAGAGCCATCATTTGAGCTTTTAGAAGCAATTGTTCATAGAAATTGGCAGGGAAGGAACTTCCAGATCCATAACTCCAAGTCAGAGGTGAATGGGGTTTTAAGCTTATACTTCTGAGAAAATATTTGTAAAGAGACAAGAAAGAGACACATATAGGGCCAAAATGAGACAAGGAAAAGCATATGAGAAAATATAAATCAGTTTCTTAGGAAAAAGCAGAAAATAACAGAACTCCTACTTCTCAGGTAGGGCTGTATCTTAGACCCAAATAGCAGGACCATAAATTAGTAGCTGGAACTGTTATCTTTGTTTAAATGCCAGCAGCACATGCCTCACAGAATATATGTGTAAATATAGCTTGTGGCTGGAGTTTTCTCAAAATGTGAAAACATTTCTTACTAACTGATAAGAAAAGAAATGCAGCAGAATGCCAATGCAAAACCTGGATGCTGTGAGATAGCTGGCAGTATGGCACATGGACATGGCAGAAACTAAACAATGTCCTGTTTATTTATGCAAAATATTTCCAAATATTCATAACGCACCCAGCTACGACAGGGACTAACGTGTACTGAGGTGGGGCAGTCTCCGGAGGTATCTATGTAGTCGCCTTACCCCTTACTGAATGCAATCCTTCAGTCTGAAAGTTTAAAAGAAAGTGGGGCAAAGGAAGTTTTTTGTTTGTTTGTTTGTTTTGTTTTGTTTTGTTTTGTTTTTAAATGAGGAAACAAAACATCTGAGCATCTACAGGAGTGTGCAGCCATCTACTAACACTGTGAAAGTAGGTGGTTTCTTGCTTTCTTCTTTGAATGCCCTCTTGTTTGTCTTGCAAAAATGCTGGGCATCTTACCTCATTGGGAGGGATGAGGCTTCTTCCTCTACAGAAGTGGTGACAGCTAGCAGCACGGTCATCAAGGTGAAAAATCCTCACAGAAAAAAACCATTTTCTTGCATATGTGAGCTATTCTCTTCATGCATGTGCTCAGACATGATTGCCTAAAAACACTATAGAGCGTCGCTCCCGTAAAGTAACATTACTATTGTTTACAGGTTATTTCTGGCTATTTCCTGATGTATGACTATGATCAGACCATCTAATCTTGAACAAAAGCCCTGAACTGGGCTGACCTCTTTGTTCCCGGCCCGCAGTACTGCCAAGAGGCAGAAGATGGCAGAAGGAAGCCCTGAACTGGCATCCCACCAGTCCAGGTGGGAAAGCCCTGCTGGGAGCTACGTAGCAGAGGACAGAAACAGCCGCGTCTGACCTCCTTGTGAGGACGGCTTTTCATCTCGGCATTTTTAGAATGTTTTCTTTGCCTTTGTGTATTATCCTTCAGCAGCAGAAGAAAGGAACAGGAAAACCCAGATTATCAATGAATGATTTAAGGGCTGGTGCAATCAGAGGAAATTTTTTGGGTTTTTCGATCATGGGACAAGCTGAAAACTGAGTGGGAATATAAAACAATCCGGTAATAGACTCTTTTCACCCTGTTATTCACTCTGCTTTTGAAGCTATTGCTGAGATCAGAACCTGGTCTTTTATGACAACCTTTGGAGAGTCATGTTCCAAAGAAAAACAGTCTTCTGAAATCTCAAAAATGGATGAAACACCAGATTTGGATCTCTTGCACAGCTTATTTTCTATGTTTTAGCCAAGTACTTTGTTTAATGAGACCTTCATGCACTTTTTGCTTGCAAGGATTCGTTTGCTAACTGGTCCAAACACACCATCAGAGAGAACACCAGCACAGGGCCAGTGCCAGTTCTGGTTGCCTCCATTCAGTGTTAAGCAAGCTGTCAAAGACAATGCTCCGCCCTCTAGAGTGAAAATTTAGTGAAACCACAAAACTCTTTCATCCAATTGGAATTTTAAAGGAGGGTTACTGAATTTTGACAAAGCTGCAAAGATGAAGACCAAAACATTATTTGATCCTTGAATATTGGCTTCTTTCTTGCCAGTCTCCTCACTTGATCAAATGCCTTAAAATGGGAGTCAGAAGCTAAACTAATCTCTTTGGAACAGATCCTACAGGCAATGCCCAAGTGAGAAATGACCACAGATAAAACTCCAAAGGTAGCTGTAGGTCACAGAACAGACCTATTGCAGAGTGGATTGACTAGGAAGCTCTCCTTTACCTGCTTCTCTGCTCTTTTCTTTCTCCCTACTTCAATGTACCTGGGAAGCCCAGTACTCTGAATGACTCATTGCCATCACTGCTTTTCTGGCAAGCTCTTCTTTGCACCCTTTTTGCCTCACATATGGAGAGGGCGAGGAGCAGGGGCTTTTACTGGCTGCCTCTTACGTTGTACCTGCTGCCTGCAGCACACCGAGGTGATGGCAAGTACAGGCAGCCTCTGCCCTCAGAGCTCTTCATGGAGCTCTGCATCACTGCAAACAGACCCGTGCTCATAACAGCAGCAAGAATTGAAAACAGAGTGCTCAAACTTAGTGGCACTTGTACCACATCGCTTTGCACAATTGGGTCGCTGTTAAGGTGGCTGCACAGACCAAGATGAAGGCCACTGTTGTTTTTTAATTCATTTTGTTCAAGAAGGAGCAGCAAGCGGCTATTCACATTTTTAGAGGAATTGAACCTCTTTAATCTGTCTGTCCTCCCTCACAGGTCCAGGTGACCAAAATAGAAACTGCATTGCCTTGGTGCCCTATCAAAAGCCAGCCTAAGTACAGCACCACGAAGCAGCACTCCCCTGGTGTGCCCACACGTCATTCTGTCTGCTGAAGCTCTTGTCCTTGCTCTCACTGCCCCGATAAAGCGTGGTACAAATTGTAGTTGTTTGGGTTGTTTAAAAAGACCAGCTGTGTTAATTTTATCTCCACTCAAAATAAAGTAAAACAAACACACAGAGAAAGGGTTTGACAAGGGGAAAGAGAAGAAGGAAATCAATACAGAAATAAATAATGGGTTTTAAGCTTCTAAGAGGGCATTTATGCAGATAAAAGAGCAAACAAAAACTCTGAAGCAAGCTGACGATGTCCTTTAAAGCGATCATGTGTGGGTTTATACATTCACATCTGCCCTACAGGTGCACTTGCCAGCTATCCAGCCAGACTGTATAAAAAGTATGCATGATTTTCCCTCATCTCCCTCAATGCACCAGATATGTTTACAATAAAATAAGCTGAACAAGTTTGGTCTCTTCCTATTAAAAACTCTTAATAATTACTTCAGGTATACAAAGAATTGCCTCTTTTCTTTTTCTCTTAAGCCAAAAATGTTGGTAAGATGTTCTGTTTATCAGACTCACCACTCCAACCACCACTCTGATTTTTAGACATTTTGAAGGGTTTTTTTGGTGTGGTTTTTTTTTTTTTTTTTTAGTTTTTGTGTGGTGTGGTTTTTTTGTTTGTTTGTGGTTTTTTGTTTTGTTTTGTTTTGTTTTTGTTTTTTGTTTTGTTTGTTGTTTTTTGGTTTTTGGGGTTTTTTTGGTAGGAAGAAATAATTACTACTATCTCTTCAAATAATTTCTGTTGAGGTTCCTCAGAAAAAAAATCTGTGAGAATGTTGTTGATACTCTTTGGTAGAGTTAAAACCTGCCATAAGATGGGTCCTGGAGCAAATTTGAAGGCCAGTTCATCTTGATGTCTCACATTAGACACCAAGTCTGCCACTATGTGAATAAATGAGTGACCAAAAGAGAGCAGAGAAACCCCTACTGCCCCATTTCTCTTGAGACTGGCAAGGAGAGTGCCATGTCTATCAATAAAAATGATTGAGGAGGGGGGCAGCAAGGCAAGTACAGAAAAACTGAACCATGGCATGCTGATGGGACTTAATTACAACCTGGCTGCAAAGCTGGTGGTTTTGAAGAGAATGACATGTCCATCAAGTATTTTCCTGTCCATTGATTTTATATAAAATCTATAGATAACCAGACCCATTTTGCATCCAGTAAATTGTTATGTTTTGGGGTGGATCTTACCACTGCACTGAAGGTAACATCCTTTTTCATAAACCCACAAACTCTATTATGACCATTATTGCCAGCAGCCCCCCACCAGTATCTGAAATGTCTGGAGTGGAGTCAATTGGCCAGGTAACCAATGCACAACCTGTTGTAGAAGAGGGAAAAACTTAACAAAATTTAGCAAATTATGTTTTTAGTAAGCAAATGCTTGTGAATGCCCATGACTTTTCCAGCTGCCTAGACAACAGGAGAAGTCAGAGAGGCAGAAAAATTTCTTTAAAGATCTGAGCTCTATCCCATTTGTAGGTGCCCTTCTCCTAAAAATTTACCTCTGCAAATCTCTCTCTTCCTCTATGTAATCCTCATTCTAACAGTTCACATCCACATCTCTGACTATCATTAATGTTTAAAACTAAATCTATGGTCAAGTTTTCCCAATTTCTTCACTGCTCTTAACCTTCTACTTTCTCCAGCCCATGATCAGGAAAAATTTTAGATTCTCCTCCCTCTATCAGGCACTGTATGAGCCAAGTCAATTTGCCTCCTCTTACACAATAGCTCACAGATTTACCCTTCCTTGCAGCAGCCAGCTAAGGCTCATAGCAGCATCGCACCTTTTTGCCTTTTGTCTGTAGTAACATGGTCTCCACCCATGTTCCAGAACTACTGCTGCCTTCACTTCCATTTAAAATAGCAGGATTAGAACCCTGTTCCCAGTTCATTGCTTTGGCTGCATCACCACTCTCTTTGTGTCTTTGCAGTGCTTTCACATTTTTGAACACAAGCAACTTACCTTTGCCTTTAAGATTGTTCACATTTAGACTCACCCTATCTGTCAAATATATTGGCCTATCAAACTGTCAGCTTCTGCCTGTGATCTGACAAAGATGAGAGCCTTGATCACCACTTCTGCTTCTTCCTTAGTCACCTCTATGCTTTCATCTGCCCATCCCCTATGCAAAAGGAATATTCCTATGGAAAATACTTATTTTTGCCTCCTCTGCAGGCTTCTCCATCTGGGGACAGAGAAATTAACTCCATAACTCCCTTCCTGCATTGGTCTAGCAAACGCAAGGCAGGGGTTTCAGCATACCTGCTAAATCCTGTTCAATTTGTACTCCTTGTGTACTTTCATCTAATTTGCACTGAGGTCATTCACCACAACTGATGTTGAGAAGAGTGGAAGCCTTTGCTGTCTCTGACCTACATGGGAGCCCTCACTATTTTTAGAAGTGCTAGTAGTGACTGTGAGGAATGTCTCTTTGGAATTGTTAATAAGGAATCCAAGTCATCTTATTTTTGTAAGGATAGTGGGGAGCCATGTCCATGAAAGGCATTAAGTGCCTAACCTAATGTTTAGATGCCTAACCTATGGAAATCAGTAACAGATTAGGTACTTTATAGAAACTAGACAGACTCCTCCCTCCAGCTCTGCAGATATATTTTTGAGGCCTCAAGCCTCAAATGGCTGCAGTAGAGAGTGTGGGTGGTTAGCTCTGCCTACATTAAACTACAGTGCAAGGGTTTCCCTATAACGGCTGGGAAGATCCCAGCAAGGGAAGCTCAGTTTCTGGGTTAGTGCTGTGTTATCCTCTGCTGCTTTATCCGTTTTGTCTGTCTTACATATATCCTCTTTGTCTTCTCATCTCTTCTCCTGCCAGTTAGTGAACACAAACCCAAGATAATGGCAGTATCTTATAGCCATAGCAGTATTCCTGCCTACACCAGTGACATGTTGGCCAGTTCCAGTTCAGGTTTTCACTCATAAGGTCTTCCTCCCTTGGCCTAGATACGAGCTAGGAAAGAACAGCTTCATGCCCTCTGCATATAAGCTTTTTCATCATGGTTGCCCAGCTGCCATATCGAGACCTGCCTTTAAGGTAATGACCTGGTCACAGACTCCAGCATTGCAATGATTAATTTTACTGAACAAAGGTGTTTATTCTCAGCTATCATTATTTTTCTGCTTGCTTAGGTCTTGTGAACCTCTTTGGGCTGTTGACTTCATGCACTTTGGTAGAGGTTATGGCATTGGATTGCTCAGGACTTTGAGACAGCTAAAATGGATATTAATGACTAGACTCATTGTTACATAATTGCATAATACCAGGAGGCTGTTACACTCAAGTAGTTTTGGCCACCTCCCCTTCTTTCACAAAAAGCCAGCATCTTGTACCTGGACCATGTTGCCTAACAAAACTGTGCTCTTTCTTGGCCATTTTTCATTTGCTGCTTCTACTACTATGAATTCTTGGCAATGAATCTTACAGTAACAAGAATTATGCTATGGAGTTAAATGACAGAGTTTGGAAGAGGTTTTAACTTTATTAATTCTTAGCCACCAAAGTGGAATGGTGTTACATTTGGACTTTTTATTCTTTTGATGTTTCTAGAAATCCCACTGAAACATTATTGACTAAAGTTCAGTCACTCATAAAACTTTATAATTCTGTTTATTCCAGCTCTGAGGGAGATGTAGGTTACACTATTTTAGATGTTACTAACTTTTACTCCTTAATCAGATCCAAATTAAATCCCAGAGATTTAGTTTAGAGGTCAATTTTGCCAGTGGACAGCCTGGAAAATAAAATTTTGTCCCAAAGAAATAATATTAATTTATGTTTCATTTCATCTCACTGAATGAGGATAATGAACCAAAAGTGAAATTGATGGGAATCCTTGGGTTGTTCTCAATTCCTTATAGGAAGAGAAACCTTTTGGTCTAAAACATTAAGTTGAATTCACTTACTCCATTTTCCATTTCATAGGGCCTTGTACCCTGATTGCTGACTTTGAACACACACAAGCTTACTCTGGTCCCATTTTGGAAGAACCAAGTCCCTGAAAATCAAAATCTTTGAAATTTCTGGATTGCAATATTGCTCAAATAAATGTATAAACTGTGTTGTGCTCTTATGGCAAAAAGATCTATCACGGGTGGGTTTTTGGACAACCCCAGTAAGTTCTTCAGTCCGACAAAGGTTTTCAGCAGAATGTCCTGAGGAGGAAAATCTGACTTCAACAAAGGGATCCATCATGGATCCATCATAAGACAGTGAATTTAATCATTGTGACTTCTCTTGCATTATGTTGTGTATATTTGCCCTTTTTGTCCCCTATCCACAATTATATGCCAGTGTGTTTGCTCCTGTTTCCTATACTCCTCTGGTATACTGGCTTCCATATCTATGCAGACCTGTCCCAGGACAGCACTTTCACACTTACCTTCAGCCTGTGAACTGCCTCAGCAGACTTTAGCTTGTGCTTAACTGTAATGAGTCAGGATATTCAAATACTGAAATGCTGGAAAATATTCAGATAGAAGTATCAGGTAATTTTCTTCAGGCTTCTGGTCTCTTGGAACAAGTGTTTCAGGGTAGTTGTTTTTAGGTGCTATTGCATGTAAAACTGGAAAGTGCCAATGATTTTCCCATGCTAAGTCATCTTCCAGGTCAGTGTGCTCCTTTCCTGTTTCAGGTTTCAGTGATGACTAAGATCACAGAGAAATCTTAAGCTACTCTGAGGTCAAAAATACCTCAAGTGGAATCTCTAAAATTTAGCATGCTCTGTTGATGCTGCACTTCTCTGTAGAAAGATTTTTAAAGTTTTGCATAGTAAATGAGAGATTTACACACTGTCTGTAACTCACCCTTTTCAAAGGATCTGCTTCGCAGTTCAAGAGCTGCATAAATACATTTTTCCTTTTTTGTAGGATTACTTTAGAACAAACACATTGTGTTATGATTGGTAATTAAATCAATAAATCTCTGGAACAATTCACAACTTTTTGATTTATTTCAGTGGTCAGTGCAACATCTTGTGCTCACATTGAGCTCTTTGAAAATTATATATGGCTATGTTGACAAGTTAATTTTTTCCATTCCATCTCTTTCTCACTTCCTAATGAGACTGAAGACTGCATATAGCTCAACTATTTTTTCATAATGTACTTTTTGGAGTACTTAGCACTTATGTTTCATATCATCTTTTATTTTGAGTAATGAATTAGCACTTCAACCCCGAAAACCCTCTGACAAGAACTTGGATGTACGTGTATTTTCCCAAGTATCACAAATAACACATCCAAATGTGCACACAACATAAATGTGTGCTCATCAAGGCGGGGAAGGAAGGTATGTAAAAACATTTGGATCTTCATTTTAGGCAGGCATGCTGAAGTTTGGATGTTTGTTCAAAGTCTATCCAAATGTATCTGAATCTTTTGGCTCTGGAAATCAATCGGAAAACTTGCAAGGTCAAACTTTCTCATGAGATTACCTCTAATACCTCTTCAGCTTCAGTCAGGCCAGTAAAAATACCACAAAATACTCTCTTGTCCCCTTTTTCTCCCAGCTGAAAATGGAAAAGATGATGAATGTGAAAATTAAACAATTAATCAAATTTTTTCCAGCCCTCAGGAAGAGGCTTGGTTCACTTCAAGTTTGGTTTTGTTTTTTTTTTACAAGGTTTCAGGTTTGCTCTTGTTTTATGCAGCCTTGTTCATAGAACCCAAGTCTGTATGTGAATTGGATTAATTCTTATGGTCAGAACTGCTCCTGTTAGCTTTAACAGGCTTAATAACTGTTCCACAGTCTTTCAGTTTCAGAGTACAATGTTTACTAGGGGTTTCTATCCTTATATGCAACCACATTTCCAGTTTTTTCCCACTTCCTGATATTATGGGGTACTTTTTTTCAACAACTCTCCTGACACATAAGGAAAACACTGATCTATAAATCTGTTTTAACAGTGCAGAGGCGTAGTCAAGCCTATACATCACACACATTATACTGGGCAAATGTTGAATTTAATGTGATACAGACACACTGTTCAGGGATGTTGTACATCAATGTACCATACATGTTTTTGACCCAGTGATGATTTCCTGAAACACTATCTTCTGCTGAGCAGGAATTCCAGGAACACTTTTGCTTTGATCTTGATACTGCAAAGATCTTCTTCAGAACTTGTGAGTTCCTGAAGTTCTTTTCAGTTTCTAAAGCCTATATTTCATGCAGATTAGGACCAGTTTTAGATGACTCATTAAACAAAATGTCTTAGGATGACTGTGAACTGCTACCTCAAAGTTACATGTAAACAAATCATACTGTAAAAAATAACATATTATTAACATGCAAATATTGTTAACTGAAGAAAATTTTGAAAGCTGCTGGTTGTCACAGAACAATGGCAACATCAAAGAAAAAGTTTCCAGGTGGAAATTCTTCTTTGTCCCTCTTCATTTTTCTTTATACTTGTTAGTGAAATGTCAAGGAAGTTATTCCAAAATTAAGTTTTTGCCAAAATGTTCTGGAATGAAAATAGAATAAACATGCTCTTTTAGACCACTTCATAAGAAAGGAAGTTAAAACCATGAAATTACACAAATTTTATTATTGGATTGTTTGTTTTTCTCTGTAAAAAAAAATTATTACAAAATAGATGAAAGGTCTGAAATAATTAAGAAAAAATAATACAGTTGCAAGTATAAATTTGGATTTTCTCTTTGTTTCAACAAATGTGAGAATGCCGAACTCGCGCTTCTGAAGTTGTCCATGTAGTGATATGAAAAATATAATTACTTTTCTTTTAGGATTTAAGGACATTTGTTCATTTTCCCACTGGGACTGAAAATTAATTATAAAGAGTTGCATATTTTCCAGTCCTCTTGCTTTGTTCTGAACACTACTGTTAATTTAGTCTGGAGTTTGATGATTAATTTCTTTTTAAATTCTCACACACTGTAAAAAAGAAAGAAAAAGGATTTATCCCAACAAGAAGCCTTCACTTTTCCAAGAGGTCTGTTGAATAGAAGGTGTTCAGACACTCATGATGCAACTAAAATTACTCATTGTACTGAAGTCAATAGCTGGCATGAGGCAAGTTACTTTACTGGGATTAGTCCCAGTTGCATTTCAATTCAGCTCGCAAATTTCAGCTGTACTGAATTATTCCTGGTTAGACAAAGGAATAAAGTTATGGGGGAAAATGGAGGGATAATATTATTTCAGCAGACTTGAGAGATGCCCATAATTTGTTTTAAAAGCTACATAGGTACATTTATTCAACATTTTCAAAGGCTTGAGTTTATTTCTTAATGCTGTTCTTACTTGTCTTCACCATTTTTGCTCTGTTCCCAAATTACCACTAACTAGTAATGTTGAGTGAGACTTCAGTTTAAGTCAGAAAGACCAATGAGAACACATATCATGCTAAGATTTATGCTAGCTGTGCAAGCAAGATCAAGTGTACTCCTTACTTTTCCAAGTTTAATGGGGTGGATTTGAGATATTTTGGACTATGTCTGTGCTAGTAAAACAATTACAGTCGGGACATCGGTTTGAAAAATTTCCCAGGATGATCTGTTAAATATAATTGTTAGAATACTTCCCAGTCTTGACATGAGACCATTAATACTCTCCCAAATAATGTGGAGGGGTTAGCACAGGGTAGAGTCTTTACTCAGGAGGAGTATAGACAAGGTTGTCCTGTTGTGAGAAGGAAACATTTTTAGCAATCACAGTCTGTCGTGGCACTTGTCCCTGAGATTGACATCTGTCTCATTTTCTCTACTGTAGAGGTCAACTGCCAATATGGAGCGCAGGGAGTCCATGTGCCTGCTCAGGATGCAGTGGTCAGTGTAGCCAAAGAGGAAACTTAAATGAGTTGCCACAAAGAGATCAAAAACTTGACCTGCATTCTCTACCAGCAAAAACGAAGATGCATTTGAATTGGATGTGTTTATAAGAGTAGTGGCAAGTCCTTTACATATCAGTTGTTTGAAAAATGATCTAAGTATCTTTCCTTATGCCCAAGAATACAAATTTAATCATAGCAGATTAATCTTAAACTGATGGAAATGGGATTTCTTGCATATGAAAAACAAATCTGATACAAATTTTATACTTAAAACTAAACAGTATCTATATAGAGGAGAATGAAATTATATAAGACAGCAAGTAAGAAGCTGAATTCCTCATGGGACTATTTTTTTATCCTGAAGACTGGCATAACCTCTCTGTTATATTGTGTTGAACAGTTATAAAATTCTTCTCCCAGTAGTTTGTGCATTCCTTGGCCACAATAAATAATTCTTTTTCTTTCTTTCTTTCTTATTTTTCTTTAAGGGAATTTAATCATTATGAATGGTTCCAGATTTGTAGCACTGGAAATGGAAGACTTCAGCTTTATGGAAGGTAAGCCAGTGGGTAGCAAAAATGCAAATATATTCATGATGCACTTCCACTTTTTAGCTTCACGAGGAAAGCTACTCTCTGAGGCATTCTGTTTTTCACACTTCATTAAGAGCTTCTACTATGGTGTAAATACAGCTTTCTATGTGTACAAGCATGTTACAAAGTAGAGGATGGAAATAGTAATGTATCCTTTTCTTAGGGTTTCCTTTTCTTTCTTCATTTAGAATGAGTGGCTGGATGCCAGAGGAATTGTCTCCCCAAGCCAAGGGCTCTCTCACTATCTGGTGGCTGGGGGGGTTGCACCAAAATCAAAAGATTACAGGTAGAGGAACCATGGAAACTTAACATTGGTTCCCAGGTCAGATTGCAGGCAGGCTTTCTGCAACTAGGAGAATCTGTCTGTTCTTCCCTGGAACTTCCCTTCTTGATTCTTCCTGAGAATCTGCACCACAAATGTGGGAGGCAACTCTATGAGCTATGGCAATCTCAGCATCCACCAGATCTAAGGGTTTAAACAATGGCTCAAATGGATCAACTAACAGCTCTTATTTCATAGTCATCTGTCCTCAAACCAGCTGCGCAGAAGGACAGGAGGAAGGGCTGGGGCTGAAGACAAAGGAACAGCACAGCTGACACTCTGCACACGCAGTACAACATGTATGGCAGCCTGTATCTTACTCCGGGAACTGTACCAAACTGCACCAGGAAAACTGAAATTTATGTGATGGGAACAAAATACAACAAATTTAAGAGCTGGACTAGAACCAATTACATATTTAGCTGGGTAATGTCAGTGATAAATTACCAGATTTGGTAACTAGGTTTCACAGAAGTATGAATCTTGTGTGTGTTCAGAAGAGAAGATTTAAAGTGAAATGGGATACAGTGTGGTAGGAAAGAATTCCAAGTGGCTGCCATTAGTAAAAACACAATTTGAATCTGTTGTCTAAGCAGAAGCATGCAATTTTCCAAAGTATAAATAGAGTTGGTAGAGTTCTGTGTCAACAGAAGGGCAAAAATGGTTTAAGGTAAGTTAATAGAAAGGCCATAGTTCAGTGCCAGTCATTTCAAGTCAGAGTTCTCTGACTGCATATCAAATGTATATAGGCTGCTCTAGTTTCAAGCTAATTGGTTTGGGATTTTCCAGTGCTCTGTACTACTTGATGGGGAACACATGAGACCATAGAAGTGTCAAAGAATATCACTGGCAATACCCCAGTAGCGAATCTTTCCTCTTTTCTTGCATGGTCCATTTAACTGAACACTCATATCAGTGGCAGATTCATTGCAAAGCACATTTTTCATTTTTATGCCCTTTTTATGAAAGCTGTAAAGTTATATGCTTTAAAGACTTTGGCTAAAAAACTATGTGAAAATGGATAACATTTACTTTTCCTAAGCTTGGGGTGGAGTTAGCAATTCACATGTATGAATAACCTTGAATGTGATACATTTTTTATTAACATTTCTACTTACAAGCTATTACCATATGTTTGATTTAAAATACATTTTGAAAGATTACATTCAAAATACCTGCTATATTTATGCATATGAGAAGGTCCAACAATTCATACAAGATGCATTAGGAAAGACTGAAAAAAAAGGCTGGTGATGACTTGTTTTTCCTTATTTTACTTCTTTATGCAACCTGAGGATAACTTAAATACATTACAGTGGCATTGTGCCCACTGTTGGGTGTTTAGAATAATGGCATTATCTGAAGTGGTCCAAGCTGACAAAACAATCGGGGACAAACCTGAGCCCCCATTTTTTATGGCAGGAAAATTCCCATTGACGTCAATGGGAGTTTTGCCTGACTACAAAATAAGGAAATTGGCCCCAAATGATATCTCCAAAGGGGGCTTTACTCACAGCACAGCAGCTGTATCTCATGAGCCAAATCTCCAGGTTTCCATTATTCTTATCCCAGCCACTAGTGAAATTACTAAGTGAGCCAAAGTAAGAATAATTCCTCTGCTCAGGGAAGTGAGGCTAAAGCACACGCCACATATTCTGCATGTACACGCACAGCTTACAGTCATGTCACTGTTCTCAGAAAAAAAATTACAGTAACAGGCCACTATGCTTGCTACAGTAAAACCAAGGGAACTTCACCTCAAGGGCATCAAAGAGATAGAGCACCATAAAGTTAGCAATGAAAGGACCTATGGTTAGATTCAAAAACACTTAGGCCCCTGAAAGGGTTTGTTTTGGGTTTTTTTCAATTAAGTTCTTTTATGCAGTGACTTCTTGATGTAATAAATAGGAATAGTTATCTGAAAGTACAGATCAAAAGTCCATCAGGAAATTGCCCAGATCTCCTTCTTTTTCTCTGGCCTTAGCTCTCTTTTTTGAGTTTACTTTGACAAAATGAGCTAAGTTCACTTCCCTTTGCTTCCCCATACGCAGGGTTTAAGGCATTTAAGTGGGACATCTGAATCTTCATGTCTTTAAGATGAAGAGGGTCTGAATCCAAACTTCCTAAACCTTGAAGCTGAAGGCTCACACCATTACATTACTATGTAGAGGAGGATGGGAAGGGTGTCTTCATGCTCTAGCTTTATAATGATGATGGACCCACAAAAACATTTCTTGAGGAATGCTTTTGTTCATGTATTTTGAGTAGATTCTGCTTTCCAGATGAAGTGTCTCTGTGCACTGGGTGAGGAGGTGGTGAAGTTCTGAATCCCAGGCAATCTTATGCAACACATCAGTCCAAGGCTACTTAGTTTATTGACGTAGTCTTCTCTCACATACTCCATTTCTGTGCCTTGCCAACCCTGACCCACGAAGCAATGTGGGGTGCCAAATGACAACTAGCAGCTCAACAGGAAAATTCAAAGAGGAGTCCTTTGTCAGCAGCACAAAGCCATGAAGCCTTGGTGAATTAGCTTATTTGCATACTCTCTATTTAATAAATTGTGCTCCACAAATGGAATATGCTAAGCCGCCATACCTGCTTCATGAGGTCTTCTTATCCTATATCCCCCTGATAGAGATGCTATAATGCAACGTGTTCTGCTATGCAACTCGCACCCTGGTGTTTCAATGAGCAAAGTATTGAATGCAGTTTATGGAGAATGCAGCCCAGTTGAGCAACAAGATTGCTGAGTAATGACATATGGGGGTTTTCTTGATCTTCACATCTTCTGGCATCACCAGCCAGAATAACATTAAAATAAAAGTATGAAAGAAGTGGAATGGCATGAGTTCTTTTCAAAGGTCATTAAAAATTCACCTTGAAAATGTGGGGGCCTCAATACCTGTTCATCAGAAGTAGCTTGTCACCGTGAGTCAGAAATCCTGTAAGGAAGAGAGCCTTAGCAATCCCTTTTTACGTTCCTTTACTTTCTTCAGTAGCCAGTGTTGATATTTGCTGAGCTGTTCTCAAGTTGTGTGTGATAAAGGTCTGACAGTCCAGTGACATGCTTACTGTATGGCCTATCCACATTCTAGTCAACTACCTGGGAGCAAGCACCTTGATGGTGTCTGAACCTCCTTTTTGCTGACCAGGATATGTCATAAAGCACAGCATTCTATTCATTTCAGCAGCTGAATGGGCTGTAGCCACAGTCATGCTGGCACTTTCCTGTTCAGGAAGTGGGCCATGTTGGAACAATCCAAAAAGCAAACACGCATCCCACACAAACATGTTCAGCATTATTGTCAGGCCATCCTTGTAGGGAATTCCAATAATTCTAGTGTATCAGCCACTCCTCCAGCTTTTATGCCATGAGCGAACTTGAGGATACACTCTGTCCCATTATTCAGATCTCCAAAGAAGTTCTTCTCTTCAAAGGGTGAAAAAACCTTGCAGTTTTTCAAATTGTGACCTGATTTTCATATTCTGTTGATAAGTTCTCAACTATGGCATAAGTTTAAAATAAGTTTCTAGTTAAAGTTAGGTATCTGCCAAAGAGAAAAAGCAAGTAGTATATAGATTAATGCTTTTAAATTAATGCAAAAATTTCCCTGACATTGAAATGAACATCAGAAGTGATGCGATCAAACTGGTCTCTTAAGGACGAAGTAGCAACATGTGCTTCACCTTCACCAGGTTTTTTTCACAACATGCTTCTTGCAGAAAAAAAACTTTCTGGAGTCTGTGAGCCTATACTGCAGCAGGCCTGGGTGACAGCCAGAAAGTGATTGTCTTCAGAGGATTATGGGTAATGCCTTACTAATTAACTATAATGGTAACCTGGTAATGTTTAATAGTGGGTTAGGCATTGCTTTCCCCTCCGTCAGATGTTATCCGTTCAAGGGGAAAAAATATTTGTAAGGTGATTTCACTTATGGTTTCAACATATTCTAAATGAACAATCTTTGTTCTCCCACAAATGGTATTGTGTTGGATAACACAGTTGACAAGGTTTCATAAATCCTTTTCCAAGTTCAGCTTAATTGCAATTCAATATTCTTTTGTTTCTATTAACCCAGGTAAATAAATAGAGTGAACTGGCAATTTTGAACTGTGATCTATGGCACAGTCCCCAATGTACTGGCACACACTGAATTCTTGCAGATCACAAATCTGCAAGAAACATGTTTGTGTCTTCCAACAAAATGTCATCAAACCTCTAAAAGAATCCATATTCATACTTCACATGGTGTGTTACGGCTGCACATTAGAAGCAGGCAGGCAAACTCTAAAGCAGTAGGCTTGAAATAAGGAGAGGAAAGATTCCTCCTTTGAACCTTGCTCTTCCCAGTCTTAGTATTGTAACTTATTTAAAATAATTTATTGTATTATGAAATCAATTATCTTTTTTCCCCATTCTTTCCCCTTTTCACATAATTCCTCTGTTTATTATAAGATGATCTTCTGTACTTTTTCTCCAATACCTAAAGCTTCAGTTCTCTGATAATACAATGTATATTTTACAATTCACTTTATCCCTCTGTGGTAAAACCCCTTTCAATCCCCAACTAGCAAATACTCACCATAAAATATAACAGACTATGGTAAGGTCCTCTATTAAAGAGTTTCTAAGAAAACTCAGCTGTTGTAGGATAAATAACTGCTTAAAATACACAAAGCAAAGATTGAGGCTAAGAGGTCACTTTTCATAGAAGTATATCTCCATTGTCCTATGTTAAACTGTTCTGGAATCTGTCCTGTTTAACATATTTATACAGGAACTGGATGAACAAGAAGGCAGCAATATTTGCAGACCATATAAAATAGACCAGGGTAGCCATAATCGAGATAAATGCAAAGAATTGCAGAAAAATCTTCTAGAGATAAGGTACAAAATAGAGTTTGGGGTTTACTTGACAAGTGTAAAGCAATGAACACAGGCAAAAAGTACCTTAGGGTTCATTTATTTATTAATTGCTACTATTAAGGAACTAATTTCTGGAGTAATGGTGAATAATTACCAATAAAAATAGTGTAATACACAGTATTAAAAGGACAGTTAGGACATTAGGAAATATCAGGAAAGAAACTAAGAATAAAATACATCAATATGATGTATGCTGCACATATGTGTTGAATACAATAATAAAAATAGAGAAAGTACAGAAGAATTAGACTGACACTTTTAATCCTGGACAAGAATCCTGAAGCCTCAAAGGACAGTTTGATGGTGAGGGCTGGTGGGGTACACACTGGTCTAAGCAAATGGATAGAAGACATCATAATAAGCAATGATTCAGTGGGAAGCCTCTGGCACATGGAGACTCTAATCTGCTGACTGCCAGAAGCTGGGAGAGGATAACAAAGAAAGATAATAACTTGCCTCAGTCTTGCATTATTCTTTAAGTATCTTGTATCAGGCATCAGGCTCTGGTGGCACTAAACTAGATGGTCTGGTCTTATGCAGTAGTTTACCTTCTCTTAGCATTTCCTTATGTGAGATTCACTTCATCTCCCTTTGGATAAGGATTAGTAAAGTGAAGAAATCGACACCTGAACTTGTCATCAGAGGCTCCTATTATGTTGAGAATAGGGCATTTTTAGGACATGATTCATGCAAACTAGTTTAGACACTGTCATGGTTTAACCCCAGCCAAGAGATAACCCCACACCACCTTCTTCCCCCCATTTTATGCACTGAGCATGATGTTATATGGTCTGGAATATCCCTTTGGTTGACTGGCATCACCTGTCCTGGCTGTGTCTCCTCCCATCCTTCCATGCATCCCCCAATCCCCTCACCTGTGCAGCAGTACAAAAGGAGAAAGAAAAGGTCTTGGTTCTGTGTAAGCCCTGCCCAGCAACAGCAAAAACTTCTTTATATTATCAACCCTGTGTTCAGCATAAATTGAAAACACAGCCCCACACCAGCCACTGTGCAGAAAATTAACTCTACCCCACCCCAAACCAGCACAGACACCTACCTCATCATGAGATGAATCATACTTTATAAATGTTTGTTTCTCTCCATTGAGTACAAAGGCCGCCAGAAGTAGTGTTTTTTATTGTCCATATTTATATTTAGTCAGATGAATCTCATCCTTTTCTTTTTTCTCCACTGCTATTAGAATAATGGTTAGGAGTGGAGCAGAGCAGAAACAAGGCAAATTAAGCACTGTAGATGCACATTCATGACAATTACCCAAACCACATTCTGAACTATGATTTCCAGGGATTCAGGAGAAGTTAATGGGCTCATATGGCAGTTCAGTTTTTGTCATGGCTTAACCATGATAGGCAGCTAAGTACCACGCAGTCACTCTCTCATGCCCTCACAGCAAGATGGAGGGAGAATCAGAAGGGTAAAGGTGAGAAAATATGTGTTGAGATAAAGAGAGTTTAATTATTTGAAAAACTATAAGGAAAATTTGACAGCTGAAAAAAAAAATATGACACAAAAGAAAAATAACTGCATACCACCAACCTAATGATGCCCAGCCAGTACCTTAGTAATGGCAGCCTCATGAAACTTTACCCACCCCATCTCCCAGTTTTTATGGCTGAGGGTAATGCCATATGGTCTGGAATATCCCTTTGGACAGCTAGGGTTGGCTGCCCTTGCTGTATCCCTTCCCAACTTCTTGTACATTCCCAACCTACTGGTGGGGGAGTCTGACAAGCAGAAAAGGCTTTGACCCTGTGTAATCACTCAACAGTAACCAAAACATCACAATGTTATCAACACAGTTTTCTTCAGAAATCCAAAACACAACCCTCCACCATCCTCTGAACAAATTTAACTCTCTCCCAACAAACCTAGTACCAATCAGAATAAGGAAAACCTCCAATAGGCAACCAGTCGGCACCATCTACATTATGCTCTAGAGAAATTTTGTAGTTGCACTTCTGATCAGGATATTTATGACATAAAGAAGCCCTTCTTAGGATTCCCCCAAACAGCTGTTGTGGAAAGGATGAGAGATCCATTTTGGCAAAGCCTGTCAGCTAGCACTGGTGTCAAGCTGAGTGTGGCTGGCTGGCTGTCTACCTGTCTGTCTGTCTATCTATCTATCTATCTATCTATCTATCCTATACTATACCTAAAATACACAGAAGTGAGAAGACTTTCTTTCTGTAGACAGGTTCAAGAAGATACCTCCCAGGATTTGCTTTTCACAAGTAGCACTACCTGCATATACATTGTCAACACACAGGCAAAGAGCTGTCAAAATATTTTATCATGCACATTTAAACGCAAACAACCAAAACTTCCCAAGTGCTAGACAGTCATCTGTTTTAAGCAAAACACTTCACTAAAACCAGTGTGTTTCTGCTTAAAAACATGACAATAAGGTCAGGTATGTAGAATTTCCACCTTCAGTGGTGGTCCAAATTTCTCTTGTGCTTAAGTTTAAGGCAAAAAAGATGTGGTGCTGTTTATTCTGGTTTGGATTAAAAAATGAAAAATAAATATTTTTCATGGAGTCTTACAGGGTTTTGACCTTCCTGAATGACATTGCATCTGGATTTCTCCACTCTTTTATCTGAGTGGGAGACGCAAATGGAACTCACTAGCACAACCTTTGGCATCTTCAAAGTTTTCGCAATCTGTTTAGGCTAAATAGGTCAAGAGGGTGGAGATAGCTCTTGAAGCTTCAAACTGTTCTTGAAAGCTAAAACATCACCAGCTATTTCTATCAACATGTAGTTTAAGATCAGAGTCACATGAAGTATAAGAAAAAGCTTGTTTGCCAATGTACAAGAGGTTGGCAACTCCAAATTAGAGAGAGATGGGGGAAAGAGGGCCTGTTGAAGCCCCAAAACAAACTTTAAAAGGTTTGAAAGGAGGAACTAAGAATGATAAGGAGAGTATTCTGGACTGCAGTGTTGGCTGTGCCACTAGAGGCAGGCAGGCAAAGGCAGAAGAGGTGGCTGAGCCCTGTAGACATGTATGATATGACTCCAATGTTTATGGAAAGAGAACTGCAGCCAAATATTTGGAACCTGATGAGCATTCTCAGCTGCAAATAGCAGTTATTTCAACAGGCAATGGGCTTTATAATAGACTTCTGGACTCTAGGGTTCTCTGTGCCCTGTCTTACTTCCTCATTCAGAAAATCTTCTTCCACCACTTACACTTCCACCACTTACACTTCATAAAAAACATGCAACAAAAGCTTTCATTATGTGAAATTAAGAAATTTCCAAATTTCTTAATCTGGGGGATAGAAGTACAACAGATAGCTTGCTCCTTCCTCCATCTTTAATATTACTCTTGCATTAATCCTGCAAGAAAAACTACTTTCTGTACAAATTACAATTTCAGTATTTGCATTCCACGAGGTAACAATAATCCAAATCATCATGCTTTCCAGCAAAATAGCACCTGAGGGTAAATGACATCTGAGTAAACTTGCTCCTGTACTATTATCATTCATCCCAAAATGTCTCGGTTTAATGAGACTACAAGGCCACTCCAAAATCCTTCAAACCATCACAAAAACTGTACATACACCCAAAATCAATGAGTATACATCACATGATGTATAAATGCCATACAGCTTCTTAAAAGCTACAGCATTTAGATATTTGAGTAGCAAACTATTTTAACAAAGGAGACAAACACAGATGAATTTGGATTCTTGTATTTTCTTATATTTTGAGAAAACATTAATAGTAAAAAAAATGAGTAATTACAGGAGGTTAATTTTGTTTTAAAATGGCATATGGCTAGAGATAGGGAATTTGGGATGTTCATGGGCACTATAGAATAAAGGAACTGACATTGCTGGTATTGCTTATACTTTCAATATCATCCAACATAAACATTCCCATTTTTATTTTAAAGTCTCTGGTGGTTTTTGTCTAGAATCCTGCTGAGTTTATACACCCTTAGGCTTAACTTTGTTCATCTCATTTGGTTAACTCACGATTTCAGTGCTGTCACGTGTACAGAATTTTGTATTGGCTGCACATGTTTATATAAATGGATTTTTATTTTTAAACTAGCAGTATGAGCTAGCATACCCCTAAATTATGTGAAAAATCCCAGCACATAAATAGCTGTCTGAGTACATGTGTCTAGAAGTCCCAGTAGGGCATGAAAAGTGGTTAACCTACCAATATATAGGCACATACCAATTTTGTGTACTCAATACATTTGCACTTATAGTTAGATTTTCCACTCTAACTGGTCTATATATGGAGATGGTAGAGAAAAGGTTGGAAAAATAAAAAAGCTGATTTTATTTCCTTAATCTTAGGAGATCACTGCATGAAGAGCCTCAGCAAATATACCTCACTGCTAGCCTGCTCTACTGTTCACATACAGCAAATGGCTTTTATTTATTTCAATGGTGGAAATAGGACCAGTGCACAAAACGCTTCCATAAGGCTATGATCTTTCTGCAGGCCAAGGATTCTATTGCAACAGGAAAAGTTCTGCTGGGACTCCAGCAATTTTAAAACCACTTTGTACTATATAAGCAGGCAGAAGGATTTAGCCAAGCCTGTTCTAGATAAAGCATTTAATACCAGAGTGAGCTGAGGTTAGGTTTTGCTAGGAGAGTTAGAGGCATATCCTCAGCTGGCACAGGCCATTCCAAAAGCTACACTCATTTAAATTGTCAAAGAATATGATATTTAGTCCATTTTAAAAATAGAAAACTGGATCAACTGAGTCCTTGTACAGCAAGTTGTGATCAGATTTTTTAGAAAATGTAATACTGCCAGGGAAGCATCAACAAGAACGTTAATGGATATAGCTCTTACTTTCAACTGCATGCCAGACACAGATGATCTGCTGTGTCGTGCAACAGGATAGATGCCTGGTTCCCATCACATGTTCTCATGGAGGGTTTTACAGTCCTCCCTTACAGCACTGGAAAAGAGTTTATTTTCTGAGTGCAAGGTTCAGGAAAAAGTGTTGCCTTCAGGAAAATGCAAAAGAAATAAGCATTCTAAGGAGTTTCAGCCAAATACAAGGAAAATATTCTTTTTCTAAGACCATCCAAACCGATTTGGCTATTAGCACAATGATTGATATTTCTAAACTTTCCAGAAGGTATTTTCAGTACTATAACTAACACAAGTATTTTTGTTTCCAGTGTAGGCATTGCCATCAAAAACGGCCATCTTTTAAACTTTAATATGATGTCATTGACAGGTTATTTCGCATATTGGATTCTGGACAAAGCATTAACACAGACTTCAGGCCTGTTTTTCACCCTCTGTGTAACAGGCTACCCTAAGAAATGGCATCTCTCTCAAGGTCTCTCTAAGCAGATGTTGTACAGACCCCCAGATCAGCTCCTTGGAAAGAGCTCAGATCTGCTTCAGTCTCTGTCCCCACTTTGCTGGGTGGCCTTTGAGTTCCTGGATGCTGTTTCTTGAACCACAAAATATGTTCACTGATATTGATCTCTTTAGAATGGCTATGAAGCCTGTGAAAAAATTGCATTACAGAAAACGCTAGCAGAACAACACAGTGAATAATTACTTTATAATTGTCACTTCTATCAGGATTTTAAGACCTGGATCAATATTTTCACAGGCTCTGTAACACTCCTTGGAATACATGACCATCACAGGTTTGCCTTGTCCTAGGAATGCCCTAGAGGATGGAATTGCCAGGGAGTAGTGGAATGCCCACTCAGGTGAGTCAGGAGCTGCATCCACCATACACACACAGTCCAGGCAGGTGTCTTCTGTTGGATGCAGGTCTGCAGCTCCCAGGCAGGTTGGTGGTAGTGGCAGAGACAGCACTGCCACTCCCCTGACCATCACTGAGACAGTGAGGGAAGGCAGCAGGGCTGGACTCCACCCTGACAGCCCCACCGGGCTCTGCAGGGCCTGGGCTGGCCTCAGGGCTGCTGGCAACATGGTCACAGTCAGACTTGGGTCCCAGATGGTAGACCTGGGGTGCTTGCTGACTGCTGGGGGACAGGAACGTCTGGGTCACTACATGGCAGTCCCCTACGTGGCAAACATGTTCCGTTCATTAAGCTCCTCTTAAAACTTTTAGCATCTTGCCTTGTTGTTGCACTAGCAGCGCTGCTCCACAATCTTGCAGTTTTGTAACTGAAATACTTCTTTCTCCTTCCCTGTTCAATTTGAATGCACAGTGTATTTACCATGACCTTTTTTTTCAATCTTCTTTCTCTTTAGAATATATTTTAAATTTTCTTCTAAGGAGAATCTCGACTCTCCATCAATAAAACATCCTTCTTCCGTTTTGGGGCAGCTCACTTCTGCGGGCATGGGTGAGGGCGGTTGCTCAGCTGAGGATTGCCTTGCTTCCCCCCTCAGAAATAGCATGACCTATGATCACATGTGTCTTCTCCAGCTCCTGCATTTCAGGGTGGACCTGTGATCAGCCAGTGTTCCTGAATCTTCTCAGATCTGCTAGTACTTCCACATATTTTGATGTGTCTGACGTCTTCAGCTAATGAATCCCTGGTTCATTCAAAAAACACTTGCACATTTCCTTTGTAACCCATTTCTATCTATCATTGTAATTCTCAAAGTATTTCATATGATAATTTGATCATGTTGAATATTGGCAATACCTCTTCACTTTATAGCATCATCCTCCAGACTTTTGTACCACTGTCTTACAGTGAAATTGCTAAATAAAATCTGTCCCCAAATGCGCTGCATTGTTCTCTTCTCAGCACTACCGGTGGTCTTACAATTACCAATAACATTTCTCTCCAATTTGTGTCAGGAAAATTAATGTCCCGCAATTAAATGCATAGTAAAATCATTTCTACATTAATGTTAAAGGGAACAGTTGCAACATATAAAACTGACCTTCAAGATATGTTAATAAAATAATTTTCTTATTTTTTCCCCAGACTGAATATCTAATGCCTTCTATGTGTGTTCCTTTATCTCATTATTTTTCAGCATTCTACATCTAAAGATGTGTCATGACTGCCCAGTGCATTTGCTTTCTTCTCTGAGTACTACAAATCCTTCAACAGGTATTTCTCAGCCCTTCTGGCCCTTCTATCACACCTTTTTTTTCTCTACAATACTTAAATTCATGTAATGTATCCACTGTTCACAGTCCACTTTTTATTTTTAGGTTCTTTACCTTATTTTTTTTCACTCTTTACCTGTTTCAATTATTTATTTCTACTTTAATTCAATTCTCTGCCTAAATTACATGATTTTAGCTGCAGCATCCATTTGACTGTGCCTCTACTCATTAATAATTTCGCTTTATTCCTAAACTTTTCACCCTTACATTGTATTTTTTCCACCCTTTACCTAATTCTACTCTTGCTGTGAAAGAAAACATGAGTTTTCTTTGGAGGTTACGTGTCTCTCTACATTCTCCCTGCATCTATTTGTTTAAAACTTTCCTTATGAATTACCAACTTAGTTCCATAAACCATCTCAGAAGCCCAGTGCTTTTTTCTCTCTCACTGAAAAAGATAACAATGCTATTTAGGTTCCCTGGTTTTCTGCTCTTAAAATGCTACCTGTTGGGCCTAGCGCAAATATAGCAATGCTTCGTTTTTCTCACAATAAATATTTTTGTCAATTTATCTCTACTTCTATGCATCCCGGGGTCTGAAAACCAATATGCCTTTTTGTCCTCTGGGCCTGTTCAGGAGACGATTCTTCTTAGTGGGGAATACCAATCACACAATCCGTTTTCCTTGAGCCCCTAAAGATGGTTCTTCTGCTTGTTTGAAACTCATCTCATCTCATCTCATCTCATCTCATCTCATCTCATCTCATCTCATCTCATCTCTAATTCTCTTTCAAATCAGATGTGTATTGTCTATTTTCTCCACTGAGTTCTAATCCACAGCCATCTTTTGTACTCATATCTTATTTTCTTGCATCAACACTCTCCTCTTCTATCTTTTTGTTCTGCCTTTTGTTTTCTTTTCTGCAGCACCCGTATTTTGTTACCCTATATATCTTCAGATATCCTATTTTTCTTCTGCTACTTGTCGTTGGATGTTTGGATCTTCCTTTCCACCAGACTCTCTTTTCCACATCTTCATCATCAGAAGTTATCTACACCTCTACAAATACTAGTGGCATATTGTCCTGATCTATCATGTCCCATCCCTAATGTTGGACTTGACTTATGGTTGCTCTTCTAGTAGTACCAAGTTGTCTTCTTGTGAGTAACCTTTTGGCCAAAAGTACCTTCTGCCATAAATGCTCTGGAAGATAATACTCACCCCAAAAATTCTGCAGCTGGTAATCTTTGTCTCCTCTCTTACTTGAGGCACAAGCATCTTTCATTCCCAATCCCTCACATTAGTAAAACATTAGGGCAAAATGCAGACCTCATCACATAATCTCTTCCTGTATCCACTTTAATGTTTTTGCACATTTTCTATTATCTAAAAGAGTAAGCACATAGAGCGGTCTCTCTGCATAAATCAAAATCTGTAATTAATTTTGTCAAAATTTTCAAAAATAGGAATTTAAGTTGCCAATTCTGTATTTGGACAATGGCTTGAATTTCCCAAATGCATGGCTGTCCACATTTCCCAATGACTGAACTGGGGCAAAATGGAAACTTCAGGGCTTGACTTTAGGCACCTCAAAACAAATCTTGACCAAAGACTATGTACCAAAATTCTTATAATTTAAAAGAACAAACATTGTCCATATAAGATGTGGAAGTGAAGAAGTGCCTGCAACAATGGACAGGTAATGACTTTAGAAAGGATCTGTAGAAAAATACAGGTACAAAAAATGCAAAATTCACTTATATTATTGGGAAGCTCTCGATTTACAAGGACTGCAAATGAATTTTATAGTCTAGCAGTAGTTGAAATTACAGTTGTATAGGGAAACGAAATAGGATATGAACCTGATTATCATTGTATCCTCATGGTCCTTGACCAGAAAAAGGTAGCAATGATAAATTGAGACAAACAGTGTTATATTAACAGTACCTCATTCTGATGTGAGGAAGCAGTGACATTTGTAGGAAAGAGTTTACTGAATATAGTAAAGACCACCTTCAGGAATTCTCAAAGTGTAATTCGGATGGGAACAGTGCCAAAAAGATCCCAAACACCATGATACAGCTGTGAGATATCTATGTTATATAAAGAATGCATCCTAATATAAAAAGAGGTTAATCCTTGCCACAGAGGTATATAGACACTGTATTTTTAGCATGTCTGGAGTTCGCAGGGAAGTTAGTGGAAATAAGAAGGGCTAGTAGCTCCTTTTCCCAAAGAAAAGTTAAAAACAATTTGGTAAAGAGTAAATGCGTTTTAAAAATTCATTCTTAGTAGTATTTTCTTTCCCCTAGTAAAGCAAAAGTTATAATTACTTTGTGAGAAATCATAGCTGTGAATAGCTAGTTATTGTTGGCATCACAGCCCAAGCACCACAACATTTTTTCCCACCTACTGTGTAGCATAGCTGGCAAGTCCCTGAAAATTAATGACCTACTCAGAAACAGATACTTGGACAATATTTTGTGAAGGCTGGGATGGTCTTTATTGCTAATGTTGAGGGATAAGCAGCTATGCAGAACCAAGAGAACTCCAGGAAAGACTACGTAAGCGTAACAATCAATCCTCTCCGTCTTTCCTTGTCCCCAGCATAGTCAGTCATTGACTCCTGACTTCCAATGTGAGTTAGTGAACTCCAGTACAAAGCTAATATTCTAGTTAAACAAAACACACTTAAAAACAAATTTCTGGTGAAAAGTGATGAAAAAGAAGCTGAAAATGCTTTTTTTTAGTCTGGTTTTCTCACTTTTGCATGTTTTTCTCATACTATAGCCACTTTTTTTTTTTTTTTCTGGCAGAGATAGCAAGTTCAGGAACTTGCGTTGGTTATAGCACAATGCATTGATATTGCACAATATTGCACAATAGTATTAACCTGTCCAACATTCTTTGTGTGAATAGAAGAGCTGCCTTCAGTTACAAAACTCTTCATAGGCACAGAGACTGGGCAGACAGACCTCTCTACAAAGAGTGAAACAAAGAAATTACCTTCTTTTAAAGGAAATTGTTGCTATTAACATCACCACATTGAACATTTACTGAAAAGCTGTTTTAGATGGTAATGATCATGGAAAAGAACTTCACTGGAAATTCAAGTATTCAGGTTTCATATCCTGGTAAAAATACTTCAAAATCATTGTAACAGAGGGCCTGTGCAAATAAGAATTTGTCCATTTACCTAATACACCTGCAAAGCTGTAAATTACTGCATCAGTTGCCAGGAAGAGGGGACCCAGGCCCAAACATTAAATACAGGAACCTGTGAGAGTATATGCACAATCTGAAACATTTTCAAATTTTCTGAAATCTAATGAATTCAAATAATTATGGACTTCCCAACAAATTATAAATCTGTTTTCTGTCAGGAAGACAATTGCATCAAGAGGACTCACTTGGAGCCCAATGCTGAGTAATAAACCACCCATGCAGTTTCCATTTTTGACTTCTTGGTTTTTGGGTGTGGGGGGGTGTGAAATAAGCTGCAGATGACAGTCAAAAGCACAGACTTTGGTAGCTTCTTTCCAATGAATATCTTTTCCTGGACACTTGCTGTTCTGGATTTTTACAGTGTGAAAGTAAAGAGAAACAGTTGTGCAGTTTAACTGAGAATTCATTTGAAGGAATTGCATGATGGTTTCATTACTGAGATGGCAAGTACAGCTCAATCTAGTCAATATGGAATTTCCTTTTTCCATTCTCTAGATACAACAGGATACAACAGGCAATGAAATAGGCACTTAGTCACTGGGTTTTTTTACAAATCCTTTTAATTCCCTTATTGCCCAATCCTGTAGTTGCTGTGAACTTGCCAACATTTTTCTTGACATATTTCCTGCAAAAGCTGGCCCTTAAATGTGAATTATAATTAAAATAATCTTTAGCTGCTATCCATGGATTGCCAACCAAAAAAACTAGGGGAAAAAAAAAAAAAAAATATATATATATATAATGTGACTTTTCTTGAAGACACCATCTAATAGGCTAACTAAATGTTGCTATCGGCCTGATTCATGACATTACATCCTTTTATTCTTCACAGGTCTTACCACCACAAGAATGTGCCATTGACAGAATATGCTTTCCTATCATATATCCAACATACACTTTAAGTACTGCAGGAACTAACTTTTGAGTACTCTCTGAAGAGTATTCAGAAGTCTGGTCATAATTTCCAAGAAAATGTAGAAGCAATGAGATTTGCAACCATAGGCTTAACTCTTGCTGTATAGAGATAATTATATGGAATTTGATTCAGAACTTCGGAGTTACTTTCTTAGTGACTGAGCACAGTCAGGTCCACACACTAATGTCCCAGGAATGGATATCTGTCTCAACTCTTCCCTTCTCTGAAAAAATCTCACATTTCTTACTCGGCCTTTTACAGGTTCTTTCACACCTTCTCTTCAGAGTTAAGTCTACTGAGGTTTTCATCTTAGGTTTTTTGTCTTTGTACCCAGGTCTTTCCTGACCTTATGTAAATGTACATTTGGATGAACTCCAAAGTACTGCTTTTATGAATAATAAATACTGATGCTTAATAATAGGATGAAAGAGAAATATAAACACTTAAGAAAAGACTGCAAAATTACTATACACAATTTTTCTGTTGGTTATTTTGCAACTTTTTCTAATACAGTGGAAACAGAATAGACCACATCCAACCAGGAGAAAAAAAAACCAGCTATTTTTTCCAAGTAAAACTAGCAGAATTTGACTGGTAACATTCAAACATGAACAATATCAATAATATTGTAGGAAATTAATGATTTATATCAGAAATAGTGTGGCCAGTAGAACTAGACAAGTGATCATCTCCCTGTACTCAGCACTGATGAGATTGCAGCTTGGGTCGTGTTCAGTTTTGGGTCTCTCACTGCAGGAAAGAAATTGAGGTGCTGGAACTAGTCCAGATAAGGGCACTAGAGCTAGTAAAGGGTCTGAAGCACAAGTCTGATGAGGAGTAGGTGAGGGAACAGGGGTTGTTTAGTGTGAAGAAAAGGAGGCTGAGGGAAGACCTTATTACCCTCTACACTTACTTAAAAGAAGCTTATGTGAGGTGGGAGTTGGTCTCTGCTCCCAGGTAAGAAGAGACAGGATGAAAGGAAATAGCCTCAGTTTGCACAAAGGGAAGATTACATTAGATATTAGGAAAAATTTCTTCATGGAAAAGGTTTTCAAGCATTGGAACAGGTTTTCCAAGGAAGCGGTTGAGTCACCATTCCTGGAAGTGCTCAAAAAATATGTGGATATGGTATTTGAGGATATGGTTTAATGGTGAACATGGTGGTGGTGTTATAATGTATTAGACCTTATAGAGCTTTTCTAACCTTAAGAATTTTTTTTTTCTTCTTTTTTTTTTTTTTTCCCTGAAAAAACCAGTCATCTCTTGAAGTTATTGGGAAACTGCATTGTGTCACCTGATGCTGGATCTACAATGAGATACAATTACCAAACATAGTTTTTTATAAATAGGTAATATAGACATTCATTAATGATGCCACCAGTGTCTAGACCTTGATTTCTGATTAAAGCTTCCATCCAGTTTCTTCAGTACTGTTCCATGCCTCTCCTCCTTGTCTATTTGACTGTCTTTTAAAATACCTTATTTCCTCTGAGGATGAAAAAAATAGGAAAAAGAATGCTCATCCAAGAAGAAAGAAGATCTCGTCTCTGATTGTTCCAGATTGTTCCCCCTTTCATACATCTTTACACTGCACTGTACCTTCTCAGGAGCTGTCCTTGTGTTAGTTCACTTAATGATCTATTAAAATCTGTATGATTTGAAAAAGTTCAATGAAATCTGCACAAACACATTGCTTCCATTACTTATTCTTTTCACACCAATGTTAATGATCAGCAAGAGCTTCATCGGGATTGCAAAAGAACCAATTCATTCTCTAAATCAAAGGCTATATTCAATGTTTATGTACTTTTTAGGCCATTCTTTTTACCAGTGGCAAAGTTTTGTATGTTTGGATCTAAAGACAGATAATGTGTGTAAGGATTCAGACATGTTTGGCACACTCCAAATACATTCTGAAAAACAGCATATGGAATTTTTTCCTCTTTCATTTGCCTGCAGCCCCCTCTTCTCAATCTCTCGCCTTCATACATTTTTTATTAGTGCTGTAATTTAAATATAAAATGAGCTTACCATTCACCTAGGCTAATCAGATCTGACTACATATGAATGATATTTGGGATTGTGCCCTGCATGAGGACATTTGCTAACTCCCTGAGGTTTTAATTTTACTGTTGAGGTTTATGATCAGGAAGACTAATCAGTCTTGTGATGCAGACTTCAGAATTTCATTATTATGAGAATATGTTTTTTTCTTCAACTGTTGAAAGAAACTAGAAGTACAACTCACTGGTTTATGTCCATTTGATGGATTATTTAATATTTGTTTTTCCTTACTCTACTTTAGGAACCAGAACTATGTTCTAAGAAAAGAAAGAAGAAAAAAAATTATAAGATTTTATGAAGTGTAAAAAGTGCTCCAGCCTTTTTAATTGTGTGACACACACATAAGGCAAGAGCATAAGCCCACAAAATTTCACAATGGTAGCACAAGAAGAATCTTCAACAGTATGTGAAGTGGGACAGTTTCTTGACTTGCTACATTCTCAGGTGACTTATATTGAGAAATACTTGAAGAATCAAATTCTTTTCAAGATCCCTGAAGTCCAGAGATTTCATCCATGCACTCAGATGCACAGTTTTGGAAAGAGGAAGCAATCAACTTGCATTTTCTTTCCACACACAGTGGCTGGTCTCAATTTTCCTAACAAATATATTTTCCTTCGTTGTCATGAGTCCAGTGCCCTCTTTCTCCATCTTTTCCAGTGAAAAATATACTTTTTGTGTAATGTCTTGTGGGTAAAGGGCCTGCATTGATAGTACACTTTCACAGCCTAGGATTTTAATGGATTTTAAGCATAGAAAGACCCAATGGCAGTGAAGTTCTAAAATCATGCTGACTTTTAAGCAGATGCCTGATATCACAGCTTAGCATAATACATAACTATGCACTGATACATATATTGGACTGGTTCCTAGCAGTGACATGCTTTATGTGCTTGAAGTCCAGTCTGCCCACATGCCTTTCTAAATCTCATTTACTTATCTTCAGGGGAAAAAATACTATTTCATGGTGCCATCTGAAGTATCACTGGCAAAGAAAAGTAAGATATTTAGCATATGTGAGCATATGTGGTATATCTTCCCAGGGAGTAGAATGCATAAAAAGGTTCCATTTATATTAACTTAACAAATAGGAGTCCTAGCCATGGATCATGTCTGTAGAACACAGCAGAAACACAGTCTCTCCCCCAAAAAGCTTACTCGAGAAGAATGAGAAAAGTGATAGAGATGAAAAAAGGCTTGAAAATATTTCAGACGGTGATAAGAAGTGAAGTTGGTCTTTGTCTGCTACACAGTTATGGTTGCACCCTAGCAGTTCACCCACTGATGTTTTTTGCAGGCGTCATTTTGAAGAGAGCCGTGAAAGAGGAATCACAAAGTGGCTTGGCTTTGCAAATTTTACAGGGAGCTCTTCCCAATTGTATCCTGCAGCATTATTTGATAAACTTTGATTAGAAACATTAACAACTGAAAAAGCCCTTTGGAGTGGACTTATGTAGGATGACCATTAGGGACTCTGCTTACTTTCCTGATTAGCTATTAGTGCTGATAGTCAGCACTATGTAAGACTTAAATCTATTATGATCATGAGGGAAATCATCAGAGAGGAAGAAATAATTTATAAAGGTACACATTACCACTGGGTAATGTTTGTGCTTTTCCTGAATCTTTCAGTAACTTCCCTAATATTTTGCTTACTTGTTAATTTTTATTTACCTTTCCTTTCCCCTGTAGACCCAAGTAAAAAAATCTTAAGTCCTACTTCTAATTAGTAAGCAATCTAGCATTTGTTTTGTTTTCAGTATTTTAAGTGTAATTCAGCATGAGGTTTCTTGTATAAAAATCTCCAGTAGTTATCCATAGAACTTTTATTCTTCAACATTCAAAAATTTAGCAGGAAAAAAAAACGTATTTCCTTCTGGGCCTGTTAATACAGGCTGAATTCAGTGGCAGTAGGCAAGCAGGTAAAATTTACTTCAATATATTAAATATCTACATTAAAAAGTAGCACTCTTTGTTAGTTTCAGAAATAATATAATAATAATAAGAAGATGAAGATTTCTTCATACACATTTTTAAATTACAAACTAGTATCTTATTCTAAAAATATTTTAAAACTCTATTTGAAATATCTCTAGGTTTATATTATGAAACACAGCTTGGCAGGCTTTTTCTTTGATACACATGATTTACAAATATGCTACATCCACTCCATGCTCCTTGTTTTAAAATTTATTAATAGTTTTATAGCTTGTACTACAATGTCATGCCAGTAGAAATGGCTTTCACCAAAGGGCTTAATACTCTCCATACTTAGCATAAAAGTCAGTAAAAGACAGAAGAGCTCAATGGTTTGTCATAATTCTTCTGTATGTAAAGACATTGAATATGTAAATGTTCCTTGAAAAGTGTTGCATAAAATTGATTGACAGAAAGGATGTGTAACAGGTCCCTGTTTTGCTCCTCTGTCAGTCAGATCTGTACGCTGTGGTGCCATGTCCAGCAGCTTTATTTTTATTTGAGCATGTGAATATGAAGTTTGATAATACCAAGGCTTATTCTGAAACATTCCATTGGATTTTGCTTCAATAAGAAAGATGGAGGAAAAAATCAAGAATATCAAGACTTGTCAGAAGAAGAACTGTATGTGCAAAACTACAAGTATAATTGAAAGGCTGGATTCAAGCTCTTTTGAGCAGCAAAGCAGTTTAATCTGGAAGACCTTTGATTGCATAATGGCAACTAATTCAAAAACTCATCTCCTCCTAAGGATTATGGTAGAGGAAATTATTTGGGGCCAAGGGATCTTAGAGTGTGTGAGATTTTGTCACCATTAGTACGTATTATCCTCGGTAAGAACAGCAAGATTTAGCAAAATACAAAGAATCCCTCACAATGTTTTCTTAGCAAATGTGGTACTTTTTAAAGGGGAAAAAAGAAAAAAAACCTTTTGGGTACCTAGGCAGTTTAGGAGATAGTCATCCCCATCCCAAACTCAACTCTTAAAAGTGCATGGGAAGATAGAATGCAGAGGCTGACAGAAAAGATTTAGGAGTTCAAACAGGAAGGTAAATGAAGCAGTGTAAGAAAAACAAATCAATTTCCACTGACTGACCACCACAGTTTAATTAAAGCACCAGCATTGTATCCAGTTCCCTCACCTAACAGCCACTGAGGCATTATGACACAAAAGAAATCACCGAGAGAGCAGGAAAGCAACAAGCTGTGGAAAGTTCCATGAAGTGCTCCTGCTGCAGATGGCTTACAGGAATGCTCAGAAATGGACACCTCACGTACATTTGGTCACAAATACATCACTCGGGAGGTCTGAATAAGAGACAATGACATCTGTATTGAACGACTTTTACAGTAATGAACTGTTTAGTATTTTTACCTTTAACATAGGAAATTATTTCCAAAGTAGTTTTTGGACACCAGCTCAAAACCTTTTCAATTTTCTGAGTAAGGTATACATCTCACAGTGCATAATGCCAGTAAAACTGTTTTTCTGAAGTTAGGTCTTTCTTGTAACTGTTTCCCATTTTAATAACATGGAAAAGTTGGATTGTTTTTCCAAGAATCTGTTGCTTGGCATAAGAGATAGCAAATTACTCAATCATGCATTACATTTCTAAAAATGAAGGGCCTAACCCACATCATGACTTATAGCTCCAATTTGGTGTCCTAAAGAATACCATATTTTATTATCTTAACTTTGTCTTGGTAATTCATGGTGATAGAATGTAACATATTTAGAAGAAATGTATAGATGCTGAACCACAGACAGAGACCATACAGGGGTATTTGGCCTACAAGGAGTTGGTTAGCTGCGCCTCCTTGTCCACTGTGAAACATGAACCCTTCATTCTCACTTCCATGTGACCATCTTTTGTTCTCCATCTGCCCTCTTAATGGTTATTTTCCCCTTTTTTTGGTATAACCTATTGTATGTTTTGTTTGAGTTGGTGCTGCTTGCCTAGGAGAGATGTTGGGCTTAGACACAGATCATGTAGGTTACTGTACGTGGCATGAGTTGCGGGGAGTGGAAGGACACTGTCAGCCTTACTCTTCACCTTCTCTGTATTCTCAGGAGGAGTTGGGGCACTAAGAAATATCTGGGTAGAGAAAACCACCTGTCATGGGTTAGTACAGTTTGGTCTCTTAGTTATAGAAAGATGTAGAATAATTCTCCAGGTCAGAACCTGGGAATTGTTTTAGAAAGGACAGGGACCTATCAGAGGGTTAGTTGGAATACTGGAATCTGTTTTGACCACTGAAAATCGTTGGTTACGACTTTGGGAAGTACCATATAAAACGCCTTGATTTCCTGTAGGTGGGTGTTTTTCTTCCTTTCCTTTTGGGAACAGGTAACATCGAGCTGGGCCTGCTGCTCCCCCCTTTTTGGGAGGATCCAGCCCGAGGCCTGGCCGGATTCCATCGGCTCCCGGGTGGGGAGGGGAAGGAGAGATTGCTGTTTTACAACAACTACTCTCTCTAAACTTCCCTGGAGCAGGGAGAGATCTCTGCCAGGCCCCTGATGAGAGCTATGGGCACCATTCGGGCTGAAGCCAACCCGATTTACACTGAGGGGTGGGCTGAGAAGGCATTTATGATCATGCCTGGTTTTTGTGATTCCAGACTGCCTGGGTGCTCTGATCTCTGATGTTTCTGTGAGTTCTTCCTCCCTCACCAGCACTGCCTTGAACATCTAACACCACGAGCTACAGAGGGAGAGACAAAGACTCCGAGCAGATTTAACCCTTTCCTGGCAACATGAAGCTTCCAGAGCTTAGCCCTTCTCTGAGAGAGTAAGAAAGGATAGAGTGAACATAAAAAATAAAAGAGCCTGAAGTCAGTAGAGCAAGAGTGAAAAGACTATTGGGACAGAGGGTTGAAGAGTTGGTTGTTCCATTCTTACTTGAGCCATGGAAATGAACTCTATCTTTAGATCATTCCTTTAAATCTTGGGAAAGATATGCATTTGGGGAGATGATTATTTAGATTTGTGTATGGATTTGAGCAAAGGTGTTTGTGATGGACTAAGTAATATTAATCTTGTAAGATGCTTGAACAGAGATAAAGATGAGAAGCCCCCTGCGCCAGTGAAGAAGTGAGAAGATATCTCTGTACCCTGAGATGAAGAATCCTTTGCTTTGGAGTTATTCATCTTTAAAAGCTGACACCCCAGTATGCAAAAGTCTAAGACCCATGACCCATAAGCAGCTTGGGGACCTGCTAATGGGAGGGGTCACAAAGGCAGGTTTCTCCGGGCGGTTGTTTTTGTGACAGTTAAAAAACCCACAAGAGAACTGTTCTAAGTTGTCAGTGGGATCCATGACTCTAAGAGATACTCTTCCCCTAAAGAATTGATGAAAAAACTATTGTCAGATAGTGGAACTGACTGAAAATTACAAGTTTTGTGTCTTTATGTTGTTTTGTAGGAAAGTGAACAGTTTGCAAGGGGAGGGAAGAGTGTTTTTAGAGTTTCATTCTGTTACAGTTTTTTTACAACTTTCTTTTTCTATTCTTTTAGTGTATGTTAAAAAAACTATTTGTTCATTTCTAAGGTTGAGCCTGCTTTGTTTTTCTCCTAGTCTCTCTCCCACAGAAAAAGAGTAAGTACTAAGACCAGAATTTAGTGAACGTGAAACCACTAAACCACCTTATTTCCTCTGCCAGCAAGGAGACCTGTAAAAGGTCAATGGCTCAATGGCTCTACCAGTACTATCTGGCCCAGGTAACATCCGCTCCCCTTTGGAGCAGCAAACGTGTCCACTCTCCAGGGGTACTCCGGGCAGTGTGGTGAAAGGTATTTCAAGCCAATTCTTGCCTTGTTATGATGTTGATCGTATTTTGACTTCCTCTCATTTTTCATTTCATCTGTCTCCAGAGCCTTTCATTTGTGATTAGTTTTTGGGCACTGGTCTAAATGCACCTGTCCATATAGAGCCAGCCTAGAGCTATGGTTTATAAAGAAGTGTAGTTCAGGTAGCAGCAGCTTTCATACAACTTCTAGTTGCACTGCCATACAGTAAAACAGATTTTAAAACGGTAGAAGTATATAGGACTTAATTTTGAAGGCAAGATTTCTGTTTCTGCATGGGATAGCTCTTGGTATTCTAGCCTTAACGTCAGTTCATAATAATTTACCCTATTTTTAAAATCCATGTAGAATTAACTTACTGGACTTATTATTAAGGGACCTATTAATTAATTTCATTATTGAGGGTTATCATTTTTAATGCTATGAATTTGCTAATAGACAAGATCAAAATCTTTTAATCTTGGTGCTTTATTATGGGGGTATCTATGAAGACTTACACACACTGGTTTTTAATTAAGTATGCATAAAATATATAAAGACATAGCCATGTGTGTCCTCCACATATATATGTGTACATACACATACAAAAGGCACTGAAATAAATATAAATATAAATATAAATATAAATATAAATATAAATATAAATACTAATTGGTACATAAATATATCAACTATTTTGGATCCTTACTTTGTCACCAGTAGTGTCAATTTCTAACAAAGACAATGAAAATCTCTTTGCATCCAAGCTGGTGTTTTATTTTCACATCTTATTGCAAATAACCTTCCACTTATTACAGGAATAACATGTAAGAGTATAGTCAAACCATCTCTACAGGCTGATCTTTAGTGTTTCATAAATAAACAAGTTGTTAAATATGACAAAATACAAGGAGAGAGATATAAAGAATGAGGACAGCATGTCAAATTGAAAAGAACAAGGTTATTATTCTAAACCACTGGAAAATTTTTCAAAATCATAATTGCTGACTACGGTCTGTTTCCAGTGTGGTGTAGACAGAGAACAGTCCTTGAATAGAGGGATGTATAACAGTATCAGGAGTAGTAATTATTGAGTAATGCAGTATTAATTAGATCATTGCTGAAACACACTGCTGTCTGCACTTCTAAAGGAATCTTGGTGGTAGGGTCTCAGAAAAGAACTACAAGAATAAACAATAGCCTGGGAATAGTGTATTTGCAGTGAGAGAGTGACAGAAACTCTATTCATTTATTTCATTAAGAAAGTCACTGGATCATATGCTACAAATATCCGTGTGGGGAAGAGATTTTTGTAACAAATCCGTTTTTAGCACAGCAAAGGAAGGGATAATAAGACCCAAAGGTTATATTGAAAATGGTGAATGGAGTTTTCCAGCCATCTAGTATTTTGATAAACAGAAATCAATCTTCTCATAATCTCCATTTCCAGTTGATTACTTCTCAGCTTACAACATTTTATATTTTCTCTACAGTACCTTTCTGAAATGCTTTGCAGCCCTTACTGCTGAATCCCGTGTGTACTTCCCTGGGTTCTCAAGGCAATGCGGTTATTTCCATTGGCTATCCTTAGATAATTGGCTATTATCTAAGCTTCCCAATACTATATTATCTGGATACTCCATTCCCACTTTTCTTTTATGACTATCAGGGAAAAGATTTCTCTTAATACATATAGTTCCTTTACAATATTGTCCTAAATCACCCACAATGGACATTTCGCAGTTGTGCTTTTAAATTCCACTTTCTCCAAGCAAATATGCAGCTTTTTATTCAGCAGCATAATGAGTGCATTGTAAAAGGACAGACAGAATATGAACCCCTTTATTTCCTTTTTCTAGAAAATGAAGTCATTCTATCTTAAAAAAAAAGAAAAAAAGAGGGGGGTGGTGGGGAAGGAAAACAGAATAGAACAGTTTGAGTTAGTTTGACACATCCTGCTATGGTAAACCAATATTACACTTCCCTTTTATCTGTAGCTTTAATGATATTTCCCTTCAAAACCTCTTTAAAAACTACATGGTTTACTGAGCCAGACTGACAAATCTGCAGTTGCACAGAGCAACTCCTTCTTCTTACACACAGCCAAAGTTCTTGTCTTTGGACCTGTACTATCACTAATTCAGTAAGCTTGATTTATAATAGTTACTACTAGACCTGTATTTTGGTGCAAATTTTCTAAAAGGACAGCCACTTCTGTGTTTGTTGCCCTTTTATTAAAATAATCTGTAATTTTTAAAAAATTTCTGTTATAGTTATTTCCATTATTTCAATCCAGTTTACTTTCTTTTTTTATCCTGTTGCCAGCAATAGTCAACTTACTGAAAAGCAGAGCAAATTACTTTTTTGTTTTGTGTCAATAGTATGGTTTCTTTAACCTAATTACAATTCAGCTAGTTATTTAAGGTTTTTAGCCTTTCTTCATCCCTAGGTGTCTCTATCCTTTTTTTTAGCACATAAACACAGTGAAGAATTGCTGTAATCACCTTTTTAATGTATAGCTTGTCCTCTGCTTCTCTGTGGTCATCTATGCCCATCTGGTGGTTAAATGCAAGGCAGCTGATTATTTTCAGTGAGGCTTGAGCTAGTGTGTTTTTTCATGGCTGAGGTATGTTTACAGATAATTTCTGTGCTTCAGAGGACAGGTGGTCACTTGCAGAGCTGTTGCTACTCACCAAAGGCATGTTCCGTACCCACAACTTACCAAACTCTGGCCTTTTGAAATACTAAATCCACTGAAAGGTCTGAATCTCTGCATCCTTGTAACTAATTTTCCAATTGCCCAGTCTAAAGTTATTTTTTATAAGGCCTTCCTTAAGTACAAACTGCTCTTAAACTTGTAAGTCTAACTCTTTCAAATGCTCTCCAGATGGATCAGAAATTGTCGGTGAAGAAATGTGTGTGCAGTAACAGCACAGAGATGTAACTCTGTCTTCAGAATGGTATTTTCTAAAACACAACTAAATGAAATGTAAAATGAAAGTCTTTTATAAGGATATATTCTCACCAAAATGTCTTTCTATAGCATAAACCATGAACCAGATTATTTGAGAACGAAATTATATTTTTCTGCAAGTAAGAGTGATTCCTTGCACTTTTATTTGAAACTATGGGAATTATGAAAAACTCCTCCGACTGTTGGGGAAATGATTGACTTACATTCCATTTTCTAAATGTTTTGACCCCAGCAGTATCCAGGAGGTATCACATTGCACTGAATAAACACGAACTATAATCCGGTCTAGAAGACATCTGAGTTTAGTAAATACTTCCTTCTGTCATGTTTGCATGCTTATGTGTGGAGTCTGTGGAACCCAAAACTCTGAAGTTTTGAACTAAAATTCCTTGTGATCTCTTCTTGTGATATCTCCCTGCCTTTTATTTAAGTGAAGTGATTCTGGAACAAAAGCTAACCAAATGTTCTACATTTTTTGATGGTGGAAGATGGAACATACTTCAGGCTACTATTTTTGAGCATAACCTTGATACTGGCTCCTGTTTATTTCCAGAACTAAAAGAACTTCTAAGAAGATTAACTATAAAACTTTATGAGTTGCCTCTCAGTTATTGACTAATACTCTCCTCAGGCATGCATTTTTTCATACTTTGTTTGACAAAAGTACCTACCTGAGCGAAACCATGGCCCTTTTGATGTCAAAGGCAAAACTCAATTTCATGACTGGATTTTAGCCTCTGGTTATATCTTCAAAATACACACTTCAGCAGTATAAAATGTCCTGTAAATCCCATGCCAACACAACCAGCACCCCACATAGTAGGACATTTTTACATTGGCATGAATAATCCTGGCACCTCCCTTCCTGTGGGTTTGCTTTTTCTGTACATAGGCATTTAGTTTTAAATTTTGGGAGGAAATGTTATTTATACTTCTATCTACATAACATCTACATCAGTATAAACAACACTGGCAATAAATAACAATACAATTATGCTTGTTTTGCTTTTTACGTTACCTTTATGTTAACCCTAACCAATGCTGCATTGATTTTTTTATTGATTTCTGAAGTGTTTTTCTGTTCTAAATTTCTCTGCAGTGCAGGCCTCTATTACAGCAGAGTGGTTCTTGACCCTCATCATAATGGGCATGTTCTCAATACCAGCAGCCTTTCCGGCACTCTCACTGCAGTGGAGTGCTGATGATACATTCACTGTAATGTGGTGAGTAACACACATTTACATTTAGAATTTGACTTGCTCCATTATATTACACATCACTGTAAAACCCACCAGAAATAAGGAGAGTACTTTTTAATGGACACTTTGTTGTTTCTATAATGTACACCCTTCTTGAGAAAAGATTGTTTCTTTTCTTTGTTAGACTGAAGGGTTTCTTTTGATTGCAATTCCCTCTTGATTTGATTGACCGTAGACTCCTACTTAACAAAAATTCTCATGGGCTTGGCTCACCACGATATCAGAGAACAAGCCTTCTTCAATTCATTAAAGATATAGTTACCAAGGAACAATAAAATGCAATTCAGAGAGGAAAAATTACAGGTCTTAACACAAGGATCACATAAAGATACACCCAGAGAACCAGGGATGGAGCAGTGTTCTTTCTCCAGCCTTTTTTTTTTTTTTTTTACAGAATTATTCTACTTAGCAGGAGCAATGCACATTTTATTAAAACAAACAAAAAAAGTTTTTATTCAATCAGAAGGATTTCTTTTCATAAATATAAGTTGAATAACAGGTAACTATGTTTCTTAAAGAAAAAAACAGCATTTGAAAATTCTAAAATAACCTCCTGTGGTAAAAGACCCTCATAAAACTAGACAGGAACCACAGGCATGAGAGTTTTTGGCATGGACAGAACATACTTAAAGGAACAGCACTGAAAGGATTACTTGGCTTTTGGGAAAACTTGTCCCTAGCAAGCACAGATAATCCTCACCAGACTTGAATAATAGAAAATTTTATTTAATATAAAATCCATGGTGCTTATGCTTAGAGATGTTTTCTTTTTTTACAGATCACCTTGTCTGAGCATGAATATATGGAAAATATAGATGAAAATGTAAAAACTGACATGGAAGATCAAATTCATCCAGTTTTTATAACAAACAAACAAACACACAAATTATACATGGAATTTAAACAGATGCCTTACATGTGGAGATTGCTCATATTTTCCCACTTCCTTTAGCATTTCAGTATGTAGTTATACTGCACAATATACAATTATAAAATGCCAGACCTGTCATACACTACTATAGCTTTCATTAGGTGAACAACCTATGACAGAGCTCCTTGATCAAAGACCATTCAAAAGTCACACAAAATTCTATTACATAGAACACAAAAAACTTTTCTATCAACCGTCACACTATAAATATTATCTTCTTACTCAATTGATCTGCTTCCTCTCTGATTATTAGGTTTGTATCAACTGACTTTATTGACATAAAAACCTTTGCTTAACTTTATTTCTATAAGCTCCACAAACCTAAAAAGTGCTTATTACTACATTTACTATTGTTGGTGCAAAACTTGTTTGCAAAAAAGTTGCTTGCTTGCTCCAATGACACTCATGTTTTTAAATCCTGTTAAGAAAATAGAATTAAATATAAAACACCAAGACACTAACTTATCCACATTTTTATAACTGGTGAGAAAATGCAGTCAAGAAAGATCTCATTTTCATTGTTTGTTCTCACAGTTTTCAGCTTTGGCAGTTTACACAACATTTTTTTTTTTTTTTTTTACTTTATAAACTGAGCTCTTTTATTTTTGAGTTGAGACTCAGCAAGCATGAAACATAAGGATGTCAGTTTTATTCACTTTTCAGATTAAATGTAAGCTTTACCTATCCTTGAAAATCCATTCCCAGTCCTATGGTTCATGAAGCACAAACTGCCCCACCACAGAGCCATGCCTTCCTGCACACCTGATCTATTCCAGTTTCCTGGCCTATCTTTACAGCTCAAAGAGAATTACAGAAGATAAGTTCTGATGCAGTCGAGTGGCTACAGGGTACTGAAAGCAACATTAAATAAATGAACTATTGTTAGCTATCAGTTTGACTCTCCGCCAACCAGCTAAATGAATCACTTTGAAAAATTAAACAAAAAGAGGTTTAATTTGACATGACTGTTGTTTGACTTTCCGCTTTTTTGTTTTAGTGGGGACCCAAGGCTGATGCTATGCCATGCTAGGCAGACAGTGAGCACCACATATTTGTAAATTACCAACCCATACCTAACGCATTAGACCCTCTTATTTTTCACTTCTATTGTTTCCTATTAGAAATCTGAAGTGCAGACTCATAAGTCTACACTAAAGCCCCTGGATATTTTTCAATTTAAACTTCTCTATTCTCTTAAAATATTTAGCTGGTTTTCTTTGCTCTTTATGTAGTAAATAAGCCTGAAGGGATACTGAACACAGATAGCTAAACAATTTTGGGTATTTTAGCAGTTTATGTGTGCCCTTCAATCTCCAAGAAAAGGCAAAGGGCAAGAGAGGCAATAAAATGTTTTACATAGTGAATTTGGCTTTGTTGCATAAAATGTTAATGTTGGAGTAAACCACCAGTTTGGCAAATAAAGTTAGCATGAGGCCTGTTGCCTGGCCATTTATAGTTTTGTGTTTCTTCTCTTCAATAGGTTTCTTTGCTTTGTTGCTACTTACAATAAACACTCTGGGCCAAATTTTCCACCCCACTACAGCATGTGACCACATTGGCACTAATCCAGTAACACTGGTGTAACCAAGGCATAAGAATTTGCTCTTCACATTTATAGTCTCCCTTCATCTGAGAATATCAAAGAACAATCCTGACCAAAATCAGGTTCTAAGATCTAAACCCTCCAAAGATTTGTGAGACTGTAGAGCCAGATCCATTTCTGATCCATATTTAAGGTACTTCTGCCTTGATCTGAGAGATGTGATTAGTTACAACGCTCCCTACCTACACAGAATGGGAACCTGAAGGGAACACTGAGAATTATTAAAAGCTGTGGCTTATTTCAAAATCAACTTCTTGTTTAGAGACATAATTGTGGTTCTAGAAGGCATAAGCCCAAAACAGTTCTGAATATATTATTTTCTGCTCAGTGCAAACCCAATTGCATGAATAATTTTGCCTGAAAGAAAAAAAGACCTAAGGAATTTGAAAACTTAGTTCAAGTTGTCTGCAGAAAGAATTAAACAAAATAAAGTGTTACTATGAAGTACATTATTCCATGCCTTCTAATCAAAACAGCAGAAAACCATCTCAGTTCTTTCAGTCAATCAATCAATGCAGTCAATGTGATGTATTTCCTGCAAGGCTCAGAAACTAAAAAGTATAAAATACAGAGGTGTCATCACTGCAGAAAAGAAATAATTAAGAATTTTAAAAGAACTCGCAGTAGGGTCATTTGGATTGAGTTGGCTTCCATTACAAGGGTTTCTTTAAAACATGTCCTACCCTGCTTAGGGACCCTGACTTTGCCAGATACAGAAGTCACCTGAGCAGATGGCTGGGCTGATCTGAAGACAACACAGCCTGTTTCAACTTGTGAGGTTGGAAGTAACAGGCATAACTCTTTCTACTTCCTTGCAGAGGAAGCCAGGCAAGTGACCTTGTTTATGAGCAGACACTAAATTCAAAGTTTTTTCTATAAAAATAAATACTATAAATTGTATTTATTTAAAAAAAAAAAAAATTGTAAAGATGAGCATGTGGAATGACTTGGTAGAAGGGTAGAAGTACATATTGAACTGAATTATTGGCCTTAAATTGTTCTCATTGATATCAAAAAGCTAGGGGAGAGGCACAGGGGGAGGTGGGTCAAGGGAAGAGTAATTACTAGAAAATACACGGCTAAGAAATTTAAATACCCCAGCCTTAGCATGGCACAACACCCCTTCTCTACAGAGAATTCAGCTGTGGGGCAGATGAGAGCAAAACAACATTTTTAAAAACTGTAAGTCTGCTTATCTTGTTCTAAAATATGACCAGAATGCTAATGGGGCAGAAGCAGGCTCTGTTTCATGGACCTCTCACTGAGTTTATGCTTCACCCACTACATAGAAAGACAAATTTTGCATGTTAGACTAAAATTAACTCTTCCTTCCTCTAAATGAAGAAAAGCAGCACTATGTATGATGCTGCTGTGGGTCTGGGAATCCAGTTCCCTCAAGCTGCTCTCCATGCCACCAGCCAGACTGTGAGGAGCAACACAGCTAACAACAGCAGCTCCTCTGCCATCAGTGTTGCAAGCTAGGCAGTCCCTCCAGCAAAAGGATTTCCAGTCACAGGATTTCTCTCTGCCTAGCTCATCCCCGTGAGCTGCTGGAAAGCCATGTCAGAAATTACTTCTCTGACACAGGTTTTTATGGATCTACAACAGCAAGTCCTCTTGACAGAGGACTTACTTCACATTAAAGTGAATTTTAATTTTGGGTTAGAAATTAATGGATGTAAACTTATATAAGTATCAGACACACTCCTCTCTCAGAATGGATGACTGAAAAAAGGTACCTATCTTTCCGCAGTCTTTTCTACGACTCAGATATCTATTCCTTTACTACTTGTATTTTACAGCCTGAAATTTTTCATTGAATAATTGCCAACAGGCAACAGCTTCCTTTTTATTTTCTGTGTTTTATAAAATGACCGGGAGCTGTAAGCTCTTAAATCCAAATCAGCTACTTTCACAATTTCAGTGTTTAGAATTTGAGAACGACCTAAAAGGCTGTTGATATCTGTCTAATGTTTTAGTGCTCCTGACAGATTAACTGCAGGTTCTCTACTTTGAAAGGTGGGAGAGATTTAAAGGAAGTTTTAGAAGCAAGAACATTCTTTTCAAGTTACTGAATGTAACACATTTTCTATTTTAATATAAATACATATAATTCTGAATAGTAGTAATACAATTGTTACTTGAAGTTTCCCCTGAGAAAGTACAGAACTATTGTATTCACCTTTTAGAACATTTCTTCTAACAAAAGAAATATGTGTACACAGCCTTTAGGTCAACATTATTCAAAAGAAGGTCCCTGTGTATTTTTGTAACAACTGCCCTTTCTTTTCATTTCATTTGCTCTACAAATCTCAGGTAAGTAAATGCTAAGAAGTGAGGATTTTTTTGCTATTTGAGATTAGATTAATTAGCTGTGACAAATAAAATTTATAGGAACAGAAACACATTTTAACTTACACCTTACTTCATAAAAGCAATAATGAGACCTGAATAAAATCGTATTGGGGAAACCAAAGACCTCCACACACTTTCTTTGGAGCAGCTGAGCCCTAAGCATAGGAAAAGGAGGAAACTAATTACATCTGAGATCTGTAAAGACCGCCATGTACCTATCAGGTTTCTTTTTACTCAAAAGTGGCAAAGAGACAACACATGCCATAGTATAGAGCCTGAGGAACACTAAAGAATATCAGCTTTTCCTCACGACCTCCATGCAAAAGCACACTTGAACAGAGGCACCAGTGTTCTCTAAAGCCATTGTGTTGTATCCAGGAAGGATACAGCCTCTTAAAGCAAGGCTGAAGTTGGAACTGAGACCCTGAGACTAAAATTGGAATCCAAATAAGACTCATCAACTGTTGCCTAAATTTATCCAGTACATATATATCTGATTGACTCAGTGTTTTTTTCTGATATTTCCAGCCTATTTACAGTCAGGATCCAGAAAAAACATGTTCCACTAGCTTAAAACCCCTAAGTAACTAAATGCAACTGACATTCAGAGAAACATTTAACACTTATTCATGGAACTGGGGTTTCTAGAGGCAGGAGTTGTGAGATAGCGAGTTTATTTTTTTAACAACCAGAGGTGGGTGCACTCCTTTTTAAAGAAGATTTTACAGCATTTACCCAGGAAGGTAGAAATGCAAATTCAACAACATAAGGACATTATTAGAGAGCACTCAGATTGTGCCCCTGGAGCTGTTGACTAATACAGAGGCTATCATGCATACAAAGATCAGTTGTGATACTGCAATTTACAGCACAGAGTATGTTTCTGATTGGTAGCAATACAGACCATTTGCCAACCAGATGGAATATTCTGGGTTCTGGTATTTGCTCATGAGTCTAGAATAAGAACAAAAATCCAGAATCATCACTGTGATGTATGTAAATAGGAAGCTCACAAACAGATGTCTTCTTGGCTTTTTTTGATCAAATATCTCAAATGCTTTTCTGGATGGTGTCACAACTTCAATAGTATAGGTAGGGTGTAGTTTAAAGGCATTTTGTGAGAAGTAAGAAATTACTGTTTCCTGCCCTTGGTTATATGGAATTCTTGACTCTCAGTAAATGCCCCCCCACATAAACAACCCAAAGAACACACTGCAGCTCTACACCATCACCTCCATGACCCCCTGGCAGAATGCAACTGATGAGTACAGCCTGAACTCAAAGCCTCTGTGCTATGGCCAAGCTCCTGATGAGATCACAATGAGACCAAAACTGCAATGCTCATTTTAGAGTCCACTTGCCTGCACGCAGATTTGCCCCTCAAGACAATGGCTGTGATATCAACTCTTTCAAGTCCTTAGAATGTTAGTCCTTAAGCTGTCAGCCAATGAAGAGATGCAGATGGCTGTCATGCTATCAGTAAATGTGTAATCAAATACGCTGAAATTAAGGCTCTTTCATGAAAATGGTTCTAGTTCTGGTTACAAATACAAACCCTTTGAAGCTCTAAGTCAGATTTGTTCCTGCAGCAGAAAATCAAAATTCCTAATTTTTTTTCTGGCCCTTTGCAAAAGCTGCCTGTACAGGTCTCGTACAGATGATTTCTGGTTTATTCTCTCTCGCCATGCTTAACACAGCTAACCCTAGCACTTAGCACAGGATGTGGGATACAGTCTAGAGTGCCTAATTTAAAAGTGCCTAATTTTTAAGCAACCTCTACAAGGGCTAGCCCTTAGTCTCTGGACTGAACCAATTATTAACTCTTATGAAAGTATAAGTGTGTTTAAAGATGCCCTTTAAATTACAGTCTGTGAATAAATTCTACGCTCTTCTCTTTTGGCTCAGCTAGGTAGTGTCCGCAGTACTCTGTGAGACTTCTTATATAAAAATCTCTGAAAACCTTGCTATTTCAGGTCAGTAAGTCAGGAACCTATCTAATACTTAAACTAAGGGAAACATCCTCAAAGAGTGCCGGACTGAAATCTATTTAAAAATTTAAGTTAAACCAATGCAACTTGTTTCTACAAGCTCAGGGCATGCTGCCCCACATTTATTCTTAATATACAGATTTCTCCAAAGGGAGTACAGGCCATAAGATCCCAGGATTGAGAACAGTCCATTCCATATAATCTTAAATTAACTTGCAAAAAGGCCAGCCAGTGTCGGTTAATGCCATTCTGGCTATGGGTTTAGTACACGCTGTTCCCTCTAATACCTCATTGCTCTACATTCTTAATTCATCTGAGCTCTGTGTGTGCTCAGTTTCGGTGCAGCATTCGTATTTCACCTATCATGCAAAATTCCCCCTGCCATCACTAGCAGGCCTACCAGGAGATCTGGAGATATTCATAGTTCTAACAAAAGGCAGTTTGGTTTATTGCTCTATCCCTACAAAGTCTTTACATTCAAAGCCATTTTGTGCCAGAAAGCAGGCACAAAGTGGACTGTATTTATTTCTCATGGCTGCTAAAAACCAAAGAATAGGTGGCTATAGGAGAAGGTAGATATCGCAAAGGACAATCCTCTTCTGTGCGTCACCACTTGTCACCCTATGCTTGCATGGTCTGAAACCCAAATATTAAGAAAGATGGAAGTCTAGAAATAAAAAATCTGCTCTCTTTTTAACTGAAACTAAGCACAAGTTTCATGTGTGGAATTAAGAGACTTTCATAAAACCTCTTCTGGCCTTGGATGATTCTGAGGTATTTTTGTTGGGCCCCAAACTCTATAAACTAGCCACTACTAACAGCTTCCTTCTGTGAAAGGCTCTGGTTCAAACTACAGCAAAACTCAAAGGCTAAGTCCAAAATAAACAGTTCCTGTAAAAGTAAATTGATAAATAGCTCCCCTGTAATCATATAATTAGTGGTACAATGTGCTAACCGCTTTTGTGAAAGCAATTTTAATGCCTGCCATTCACATTGTCAAAAATATCATTGACCCAGTAGCTTAAAAACAATTGCTGAAATGAATGTTGGTCTCTACTGTGGTTATTAACGCTGGGGCAGATCTTGCTGTATACAGACAGCAACAGATCCTTCATTGGTACACATCCATGCAGTGTTTTTTTATTATTTCCTAAGAAGATTTGGAGATTGAGGCAGGGTGGCAAGGATCCACATCTGGCCTGCTTCCTTACCTCCAGTTATTGGATCCACTAGCCAAACTTCCTACATACTGAAGATCAGTAGCTGGTAGGAAAAATTGTGTGGCAACAAATACAAAACTTTTGGTATTTAAAGCTTTGGTTATACAATCATACTTCATAGAACATAGACGTGATCCCCTCCCTCATAGGGATATTTTTCATCATAGGGATAGACTCCTACATTTGCAAATCAGGTAAAACCCCGGGTAACAAGAGGAACTTTAAGGAACTCGTGCACCCGTTGCTGGGAAATAGAGATCAAGACGTTTAGAGCTATGTACAATTAGGTCTAAATAAGTGTTGGAATTCAATCAATAGAAGCAAATACCTTCCTTTTAACTTTATCTAAGATCATCATCAAGACTGGAAAACTTCTGCAGTCTGCAAAATGTTTTATCTTTGTAAAAGCTCTAGTCCTTATGTGTGAAAAGAGTTTTCCACTTGCCTACCATTAAGGCAGTAATTATAGAACAACATTTCTCAAGATGCAGATCATTCCTTAGGAAACAGACTAACTTCGGTGGGCAACTTTCCTAACAGAGGCTAAGAAGCCATTACTAAAAACCAAAGCTCTAACTCCTGCGGTTGTGATAGGTGCCAGCAAAAAAGGGAACAATTGGCTCAGAAGGGTCTTCCTGCAGCTCTTACTCCTAGACATGCACTAAATCCACCAAATGCAAGAGGTGCTAATGCCAGTACTGCTCACTATTTCACTGCTAATGCAAGTAAAAAGGGAAAACTGCCTTAGAAGGAATTCTTAATCTAGTGATTCTGAGTGTAAACAGTAAAAACTGGCATATAATAAGGGAAACCTAGAATATACATATGCTAAGGTGTTTGAAGTAAAAAGCTCATGAAAAAGCAATGGGTTTGATTGATTTCACTTTGGAAATGAGCTCAGCTTTTAAAAGACTGAGATGTACTGTTACAGGAAGATGTAAAGATTTTACAGTAATAACAGATGCCCAAATAACAACAAAGCACTACACACAAAACTCCTGACTTTCAAGTAAACAGCTGTGCAGCCCACGCCTATTATTTTCAACTCTCAAATTTCAACTCTTTGCCTCCTGAACTTAAAAGAAAATTCTTTACTAATAAACCAATAAACCTACCTATAAGTATTATCTTCCATTCAAATGTCAGATAAGTTACTCCCAAGCTTTCTTTATCAGCACACCTAGTTTCAGCATAGTAAGCCCAGTTCTGGCTGATCACTCCCCATGAATGATACAGCTTTCCTGTCTGGGGAACACTAACTTTGGTTGTAAGTCTTACAGAAGAATGAGCAGAAGTGTCACCACCTTCAGAAACAGGTATATAGTTAATACACCTTCCACTTTGAGTGTGTCTATCTATACTGAGAACTCAATCTCAGTATAAATACAGGTACGCAGGTACACAAGTGCTCCTTCACCCAACCTATGAACTAAGGACCTTCTTCCTACACCTTGGACCAATTAAAAGGAAAAAAGGAGAGACTTATATCATTACAGATATTTTTATTTCTAAATACTCAGGAATACTTCAGTAATGGGTTAGATGGACTGTAGGAATAATTGTGCAAAAAATCATATCCAGGGCAACAGCATCAGGGTGTGATGTCTAAATAAAGCAGTTTTCTGCCACATGCAGCTCCTGTGATGGGCTTGGAAGAAATCAACCCAAATTTCAAAAGAATAGCAAGCCAAAGGTGTTAAATATAAACATGATGTTGAAGCCAGTCATTCAGTCCTCACTAGTTCAAATGTTCTTCCATACTGACAGGGCTTGGAATCCAAGTCATAGCAAAGAAAGCCATTTAGCATCAGCGGTGGAAATGAGGAAAAGTAAGACTGGAGCTGTAAAAGCAAATGGAAGTATCTGATGTAGGATCAGAATTGTCATAAACTGTTTGCCATGGAAAATATCTTGAAAGTAACCTTGTCTATAAAATGGACAGCATATAAACTTTTACAAGGAAGACACTAAAAATATAGCTCTAAATCAACAGGAAACACTGAGAAGGCTGGAATTTGGATTTGCATTCAGTCTTTCAATGACCTTCAGTCTATGGTTATTCGTGCTCAGAAGACTTTCCCACACGTCCATACCATTTAAAAGCAGAATGATTTTCAAAAACCTCCATCACCTGGAGGCTGGCTGTCAGCTCCACTCACAGATCATAACATGCAAACACTGTAATTTTTACCCAATCTTGAGAAATGCAGCTCAGCACAGATCTAGGAATAGGTGCTAACGGTAAAACCTTTAGCACGGTTACATCAAGCAGGTCACAGATCTAGGAATAGATGCTAAAGGTAAAACCTTTAGCACTGTTACATCAAGCAGGTAGTATTTCTGCTTGTCTGCTTTCTACTCCTTTTCTTACTTTGAGCACATACTGCCTTTTAAAAAAGTAGAATTAGAAGCTACTCAGTCTTCATATTTTTGTACTTTTAACAGAAGACAAGAGTTAAATCCTTTCATGACAGAGCTGAGTAGAGCAGAGTGGAAGAAAACCTGATCATGTTGGGGAAGGCATGGGGGAAAGAGAAGGCAATAGTCTTTCATTGCTTTGTTCCGGACATGCAGGAAGAAAGACAAGATGCAAGGGATGTGGTTTATATTGGCTGCAGCTTTATTAACTCAGCTCCTCTGGGAAGTACCATCAATAACTTGTACAGTACAGGTCGTCATTCTTTCCATAATCATTTCCACCTGCTGAGGAGCTGCAGTTGGCCCCCTTTCTACCATCACTCCTCCCCTCACTCCTCCCACCCTCACCTCCACAGCTGGTCACCAGCTCGCTACTGACCACCCTATCCCCCCAAAAGATAGTAAAGGGTCTGCGAGAGACAATTGATTCCTTGCTGTTACAGACTTTAGCAATTCTGACTTTCTCTCAGCTTTTTACCTTTTTCCAATTCTTCCTTCAGTTCCATTTTATCACCGATTCAGATCTTCATGGAACAAATGCCCATATTGCACGTCTGCCTAATGGAGGAGACAGCAACTAGCTTGGATGAGCTTGTCCGCCCCTCCATCCTGTTTCCCAGAGAGCTGACAGAGCAGATTTGTGTCTAAGCAAAAGCTGCTAACACACTCTGTGTATACAGACTCAGCAAAGTGCCTCAAATAGAAATAAATGCCTTTTATCCAGAATTCTGATTATCATGACATTTACAATTGCTGTAACAATTTGAAAGTACCATTTAAAATAGCAAAGGAAGTGGGTTTTTACACTGGCTGGAGAAAGTGAGAAGCAGAGAACACTCTAATTTCCATGAGTTTTATATACACATCAGATTTCTTTCACTTGCACGTAGTCTTTGGCTGTAAGAATGGATGACACCAGCAAAGAGGGAGACCGGAGGGCTTGGAATGAGAGGGACAATGTATTTCACAAGTGTCGAGACTGCATCTAAGGGGGGGTGTGCCCACTGATTATCTGCACACACAATCAATCCCTTGGGCTGTTCACACATCAAGTTTATATGAAATGTGTCTGCATGTAGACCTGCTCTCCACATTTCCTGGCAGGAAGATGGGCCCAGTGTGTGCAAATTCTGTGTGGGGGAATGAAGGATGAACAAATGCAGCAAGAATTACACTCCTATCAAAAGTCTGTCTTTTAAGAAAATAGCAAATATAGAATCAAATGCACCCACAGAAAAGGTTTTCTGATACAATGCCAGCCATTTATCAGGTAAAAGCCACAAAAGTGTCTATGGAAAATTCCATCTGGTATTCCAATGCTATGACTGCTGCATCTTAAAAAGCAATCAGTCTATTTTTGTACTTCTGTTCGTCTAAGATATTTTTTTTAATTTGTTTTGGCAATGCATTCTAATTTCTATGAATTATCAGTGTATGTGGGGAGGACTTTCTAGGATCTTCAGTGCAACAAATGTGTTTGGAAATACTTCTATTTCTTAGGCCATTAAAATGTAGTTGTAAACAGCAGTGATGCTATCACTGCCATGTCATTTCAGAAAATTATCTCCCTTCTACAAATAACAGCTAGTGCAGACCCACTGACCCTTCTCCCTTCTGAACTAATTATCTTTTCTCCTCTCTTACTGCTTCAGTAACCAAATTGAAATAATTAAAAGCTATACTAGTTTTAGAGGCAGCATTAAGACCAGAAATTAATCCATTGCCATTGACTTTGGAGAAAATGGGACATCAGTATGCATGATGCTGGCTCCAGGAACACAAGATTAGAAGGACTTTGCATTCCTGCTCTCATTTTTATTTATTTTTCACACAAAATTCATTAGTAAAATCAACTGCATAAAGAAAACATGCATTACTAAAAATGGAACACATTTTCATCTGGGTTTTATGTTTTTTAAATTAATTCCATTGAAAATGAAATACATCATTGAAACAGAAATTACATATTTATTGCTCACAAAAATATATCATGATCAAGATGTTCAATGTTGGACTACTTAGAGAAATTTACTCCTTTGCATTCTTCACATGAAGTTGCATTATGGGAACTGAGAGATCTTTTCTGGAATCAAGGACATTTGTCTCTGTTCCCAAATGCGGAAGAATGGAAATATAGTATTCTATCATTATGCTGTGCTTGGTCCAGGTCCATTCAAAGTTTTTTCCCCATGTTTTGGAAACATACAGACATGAAAACCAATGTCTGCCTGGCCCAGCAGGAGACAGTAAAATGCTTCACAAACACCAGATGGGATTTTAACAATGTTTGTAAAACATAAAACGCTTGAAGCATTCTCCCCAAACCGAAAAACTGAGCATCTCATTATAAGTCTTTTTTTCACCTAGTGAAATTTTTAATGTTTTTATTATAAGACTGACACTAACAGAGTTCTGATGTTTAAAATCAATTACTTTGGAAACTAATATTGATACAGATACTTATGTGACATCACCAGTGTAAATACTATGTAATCTTTATAATGTGGCTGCATGGTCTCAGTTCTGGAAAAAGAAAACAAACTATATTTTTGTCTCATTCTTCCATTAAATAACAAAGGCATTTGTGGGTTTCAAGACACTGTATTATGTTTACGTTTCTAACCATCAGATAACATTTTAAAAGTAGAAAAGTAGACTGCCTATCCATCATCACATCGGAAGAAATAATAATGAGCTCCTACTCCTCCAGGATTAAGAATGTTGCTGAATGGAAAATTTAAGAAAGTTGCTTTTACCACAAGATACAAAATGATTTAAGCTGAAATTGTCTGGGGGAGATGAGCCAAAGGCACTGAATTTCTTATTAAAAAAAGGAAAACATTTCAAAAGTATTGAGAATAGTTTTTTAGACTGTTTTCTAACAAATTTTCTGTTATTTCAGTTTTCCTTTCAAATCTATCATCTTCAAATGTAAGGCACCAATAGCTGAAATAATACCCTTTAAAATTAAATAATTTATTTAGAAACAAGCAAAGAAGAGCAACTCATGTTAATGTAATAGTTAAGTTCACAACCATTCTGAAATTTCAACATAGTGCCATAATAATGGATGAACAGAACCATCAAAATCTTGAAAGTCTTCCCAGGATGGAGAATAATTTTAAGCTATATGAAACAAGTTAATTTTCATGCAATGTAATGTAATATAATGTAATGTAATGTAATTCTCTAAAAGGAGCAACTACCTCTCTTAAATCCAAATGTAATCTGAATTAACTGAATAGTTGAAAGAACACTGTACAGAAGTATTCTTATTTCTCTTGCTAAACATTTCTACTTATAGGGTATCTGCCCTTTGCCAAACAAAGGATATTCAGCTCTTGTATATCTGACAATTTGCTGCCTCCATCAGAGAAAACAATTATTCCAAGCCTAGATCTGTTGCTAGCATTAATTGGTGTGCACTCTCCTGATCAAGGAGACCTGGTCTCCCCAGCTTGATAAATTGCAAAATCACATTTACGGCTCCCCTGGGATGCAATATCTTGCATCCCCAGCAACACAGCAATCTGGGTTTAACCAAAGGGCTCTGCTTTTGTCATGCAATGAAGATGGAGATGCTGCACTCCCAGGGGAAGTGACAGCCAGTGACTCCAGAGAGCCTGGAATTCCTTTCTTACCTCCAGGCAGGATACTGTGAGTAAACAGGACAGTAGCACTGGCAGAGCTCTAGAAGTCAAGAGGCCAGGGTGTGACGACTGAGTGTAAATGGAAGGGTGGCTTTGTATGAGGCAGGAATTCCAAAGTCCTGCAAGCCAGCTGAACTAAGATGGGGCAAACTCCTGTCCACCCTGGGGGGCACTTCTGCATGGGCCTGGTGGCAACTTCAAGGGCAATCATAGTCACACTGAAGAAATATTAAGCAACACAAGATGTAATGGTGATAATGGTGGAAAATAGCTTTTTTGGCATCTTCAGGAACTAGACACCTCATTTAATGCAGTTTCAGCAACCTTCAGCTTAGGAAACTAAGTGGTGGTAATGCAAAATAACTTAGCTTAGAAAGATTTAATTTCAGAAATGCCTATTGCCATCTGAAGGTACTTAGAAGACTGTGGCAGTCTAGATACTTCTGCACTAGGTTTACCAGATCCTCTCAGTTGCAATTTATATTTATCATATAATTTTAAAGAGGTGTCAAAGGAATTGTGGCCCCCTAGAATATGCCCCTTTTAGTTGTGACTCTTGGATGACTTTAGGCATGAAGGGGCAGGGTGTTGTATGAAGTAAAGCCACAAATGTCTTATGCATGGTCATCTTTAAACCAGAAGAGTATTTAGTGCCTTTATATTTCCCAATCCCTTTGCACTGCAGGCCAGATTTTCATAAGGTGAAGCCTGATAGCCATACTTTTTATGAGCCTAACTTTTGTATCAAAAACCGCCACAATTGCATCCTAAAACACAGTTTTATTTTGAGAAAACACATGGATATTTGTGTGACTAAAGGACCAGTGAAATCTTACTGAATTCAGTATTAACCTTTCCACCAAATTCAGAGGGATTAATGTCAACAGTAAAATCATATTTTTATTAAGAAATGAAAGATTTCTGTAGACAGTTGCATAAAACAAACAACAAAAGGATGGACTCAGATATGTCATGACGTCTGGCTTGCTTTGTGAAAATCCTACAGTGAAGGTCATCTAAGAATGATTTCAGGAGAGGCAGTGTGGGCATATCTTTGTTATGCTTTTTGTAGAGTTGGTTGTTCTATTAATTTCATAGAGACATGGCTATAGCAACTGAAATGTTATGAATTATTAATTGATTATTTTCATTCTCTTTTCCTGTGGTGCATTATTGTACTTTCTGAGGGTTTCATGCAAAGTGCAGTTTGTGCATTTTGGTTAAATATTTTTAAACCAGTAACACTATCAGGATAAAGAAAAGCCAAAATAAATTCCGCTCATGAAAATTTTATTTTGGTTAAGTAATGTATATTCGTGTACACATGCTACACATTTGGCTGCATCCATTTACAGAAAAAATCTGCCTTCATAGAAATTTATGTGCTGAAACAAGGGACAAGCTTTAAGAGTTGGAAGAGTTCAATAGCAATCTTTTTATAGCAATCCTATAATTTGAGTTACTCAGTTCCACATGTGGCACCTCCTTGACAACTACAGCATTTGTGAGTCTACAGTCACAGAATTAGGATTATAGCATATATTCCTTATTGATAAAGATCTAAACAGCCAGCGTCCTGAAGAAATTCACAGGATAAAACATCTCTCACTATGCAGTTCTTTAGTGAAAGATTCCTAGTAAAACTCTGGTCTTTGAGTGTTTTTATTTCAAAAAGACCTCATTGATTTTGTATCAATTTTATTCAGTTTACAAGTTAAAATATGTTTGTGCTTCCTTTTGTAAATGGCATCTGTTAGGAAAATTAATCCACAAACACCAGAGGTTTATGTCCAAAAAGGAGACAGAGGAGTCCTTTTACTTTATTCGAATAAAGGGAGAGGCCATGGGGCATTTCCCCTGGGGTCTCTCAGTTTTTCAGAGGACGCAGCCTCCTTTTTATCCTAATTTCCCGGCCGCATTTCCCTCTCTCCCCATTGGCTGAGGTACTTGAGAGGTACATGAGAGGTACAGACTTCCCAAAATGCCTAAGACCTAAGATTCCCCTTTTAATGTATAACCTCCTGCTAATTTTTAATTTTTATTGGATTTATGGGTTTTCCCCATTGTTGCTTTCATCTTTCAATATTCAGTTTCATTTACAAACAAACTTATGGTTTGTTTGTAAAGGCAACTATCTTCTTTTCCATTCATCAATCAGTAGAATCCTTCCCATTGTTTCTCTTATCTCTCAGTGCTAGTTTTATCTACTAGCAGACTCAGGGCTTCTTTGTAAAGACAAATCTCATTCCTCTCAGCATCCCTCCAAACTAAGTCTGAAATGTAAAAGCCAAAATAGATTTTCTCAAGTTTATACTCATCAGTATCACCAGTAGAAGAAGCTTCACAGCTGAAGCTCCATTAGAAACGCTATTGTGCAAGACTGAAAATAAATCAAATCCCTCTCACTAAATTAGCTGGATCTTCAGAAACAAAGCAGCTAAAAGATACTGGCGAGGGCTGTGCTACCTTTGGAACAGCTGCAAGCACCGCTGCTCACACATGGCTGTGGAAGGATCTGCTGCAGGCTGCTTAGCAGGACCTGCCTGGCGGTGCCTCAGCTTGTATTCTGCCCTGCTCTGGCTTGCTTTCTGTGTTATTTTAGGCTTCAGGGCTCCTTAATCTGTGCTTCCATGCCTTCACAAGTCTTGAAGAAGCCCATAACTATAGAGCATGTGTGTTGTGGCCCTCTGGCTTACATGAGAATGACCCTCTAGGGACAGCACTCATCCTTAACATCAGCACAGCAAGCTGGCAAAGCTCAGCAGATAATAGAGGCAAACAATTGGAGGAAAAATTAATCACTTTTAGTGCACAATTACTGTGAGTTTGAGTTTATTCACAGTAAATTTCCTCAGAATTGCTTACATGCAGAGAAGTAGGCTCTGAATTTCGGTGGGAAATGGGAAGCTGTGTCTCCCTTAGGCTCCTTTGAAAATGGCTCTCTACACATCAATTTTGATGCAGCAAGAAAAAAGTCAGTTTGAAAGGACTTTTTTTTTTTTTTTTTTTCTTTTTGGCCATAGAACAGAACTGTTGATTACTTTTGGTGTGTGTGTATGTGTCCAGATGCTCCTTTTCAAGTAACACATCCTACCCAAGCTCCACATTATGACACCATCCATGCCTAGAGCCTTCAATTGTACTAAATTCTCATTCCTGCCTTTTCTCTCTCATCCAAAAGAGAGTATGAGACTGCATGAGACCTGAACTACATCATTTTTAATGAACTCAAATGCTAACTGCCCTTCCTGCATTTAAAAATTTACATCTGGAAACAATAATAAAGTAACTTTGCCTGTAAATAACTCTATCCACGCTACTTACAACTTGAAGAACACTTTATTTGTATTTCTACTTAAATAATTTGAGTAAGGTATATCTGAGATGCTGGCTGTTTTTCCTTGTCTTGGCTGAAGGATGCAGTGCACCCTTTCAACCTCCAAATGTGGTCTTTCTGTCTCTTCTGAAAGAAGTTACTAAGGAAAGCCAGTGGTGTTGGTTCACCTACCTTCTTCCCTAAAACCTATTATTCATAATTTGGAACACTTACTTGATGACTACACGGGCACAAGCTACTGGCTGGGATTCAGTACATTTCAGCAAACATAATCCCATGTTATTATTACAGCAGACAAACATAATGTGCAAAAGAAATTATTTCAAAAGAATTTATGATTGCAAAGCAGATACACCTAATATAAAATTAATTGAGAAAAAACCCTAGATTTCATAGACTGTATACTGTATTTTAATGAACAGTGCATACTTCTCACAGGATTTTTTTCAGGCAGCATATGGAATACTGTTTTCTTTTGCATTTTGTGATAGGATCAAATATGTTAAAACACAGATAGAACTGAGAGTAGGGTAATCACATTCATATTTTTACAACACATCTTGAAACCCCAGGCATTCATGTCAACAGAGTACTGTGTTCTCCTGTACATCAAAAAAGTGCTAAAAAATAAAAAGCCAAATAAACCTAATGGTTAAAGCTGTGCTCCTTTTATTGTTTCAGAAAGCAATATCTTTGATATTTCAAGTGTATCTCTACTCTGCAGAACTATTTAGTGCAGACACTCAGCAATTTGCACAACATGTAGATGTGGTGCTTAGGGACATGGTTTAGTGGGACTTGGCAGTGTTAGGTTAATGGTTAAACCCAATGGGTTTAAGAGTGTTTTACAGTCTAAATGGTTCTGCGATTCTATGGCATGAGCTAGCTCAGCTTTGCATTTGTCCTGAAAGATTTATCTGCTCAAAGCCAGCTCAATATTTCAATACATAAATAGAGAGGCATGTAAGCATCCCTATTCTGTGTCATAATATGGCCCTTGTGAGTCAAAATTTCCACTAACTTAAATTAAAATTAGCATAATAGAGCATGGACTGAAAGATTGACACCTACATCTATAGAGTTAAGACAACTATAGAAGGAAATTATTCCCTGAAGTTATATTTGTCTCAGTGTGATCTCTATCATTCATCACTATATCCCACCTCAATTTTTAGATTTTTTTTCCCTTTGGTGACAGGAAAACCAAACCTTGAAACCTCACCCTTCAGATTCCAGTATTTTCCATTGTGTGTCATACTTCTGCCAGGTATAATGGCAGAAGAGTACCCAAGGTGAGGCTGCTTTCAAAGTACTTTTTTTTCCACCATTCATTGCCTGCATAGAGCTTAGAGTGGTAAATGGTGCCTCAAGGGTTTGAATGTAAGTGAATCATGCACAGCTATCTAAGAAATGTTGTTTCTATGTGAGGCTTCTGAGGTAATCACACAACAGCAACAAATTCTAAAAATCTCCAGTTTATTAAATATATATATATATTAAAAAAATGTGCAGTAACTATACCTATATTCTGTTGTCCTGGAAACATCTGGGTGACTGCTGAAATACTGAAGATGCAGGTGCTTCATAAACCTGCAGGAGGCTTATTGTAATACTCCAGACAACAAGTATTGTCTGGTTTCTGTGTACTATCTACTGCTATCACACCAATTTAAGTATCAAAAGGATAAAAAAAAAATTACAGATGTGCTATTATAACTAAAATCATTTTTAGTGCATTTACATTATACTACAAAATCAATCTAAGAACTCTTGTGGCAGGTGTTACAACAGCATCTGGAAATCGTAATATCAGCTGCACACCTTTCTTCACTCTTCTGATAGGCTCCATTAGGGTCCAGTACTACCATTAATCCTGTGGATTACATTTTACATTCAGCATTTTCAACAAGTATCCTCAAACAAAGCAGTGTGTGAAACATATAAGGACTTCAAGTGACATTTGCAATGTCATTTGCAGTTTTACATGTGACATTTACAATGCCTGTTCCTCCAGGTATATAGAGGGGCAACTTGCAAAAATAATCTTATGAGGTTTCTCCCAAATTACCTCTGTACCTTCTGATTGTGATTTTTTTTTCTATTTTCTGAAAAACCATCTAGTAAATCAAGGAATTGTGACCAGGCTATCTGAGGATACAATATTCTCATCAGGACTGTCATCACAGAACTATCAGGATGCTTTTTAACCTTCCTTTTCATATCTGTTTACCTTGTAGCTGGGTTGATCACTACTAATATGTGACAGATTTAGTCACCCTGTTTCTTAAAATGTTCACAGAGTTCCTTTGGAATTGCCCCTTGTAGACTGGGCTTTAGCAACTCCCCAAAAACCCCATCTTGAAATATATCTCCTAATAATTCTGGCATCACATTTTTAAAGAAGTTTTATGGAAGACTAGTAGGAAAAGTGTGTCCTTTTTTTGACATTTACCCTTAATGGAAATGACAGCACAGGTCCAAACACACCTGTAACCTGACATGTCCATGGCAGAATGATGGGGATCTGTTGTGTCAAGATGATCTCATCACTGCTTTTTCATATATAATTCAAACTCTTCAGATGAAAAACAAACTCCATATCCATCCATGGCCTAAAGAAATGAGAAAATCACAGTGGACACTGGAGTGAGAGAAGGGAAGGAAACATCCACAAAGGTTAAGTTTAGCCTTCAAAGGCCAGATTTCAAACTAATTCCATTGTTAATAGAAGGAGGTAAGTTGTACTGGAGGGAAACATCATGGATGCCTAGATAATGGCTTCTACTCCATACCATCTTCTCACTCGGCGTATTCTATGTTGCCCTGCTTTCCTCTGACACTGGAAACTTCTCTTTTGAACAAATTATGTGCTTCTGTTCACTATTTTGGGGAAGTAAGGAGAGTTCATATTCATCTGGTCTCTCTCCCATGCAGTGAACAGTTGTGTGAAGCAGCTCTGTGATAACTGTTGGTCACAATGAAGGGTGTTAAAACCATTCCCTGTCATCTTGACTGTGATACCTTTGCTCAGTGGAGAGGCATGTCAGAGACCACTACCTGATCTCTCTGTCCAAGAGATGATGTGCAAGATTGCTTTTGAAAAAAGATGTTCCTGGTTTTTCACATCTTTATTAGTAGGTGGTAGTTAGTACAGGGGACGTGCAGCCATTCTCCTTAATGCCCAGGGAGGTGCCCAGTCTGCAGATTTGTCTTCTGCACCTGTATCACATCTCTCCTCCAGCAAAGGCCTGCTGGTGTGTAAAGGGTCAAAGTGCAGAAAGGGCACCCAGGCATCTCTCTTTACACAAGCAGAATACCATTTTCTACCTTGGAATCTAAAAGGCCTTTCAAGATGAACATGGGGTTAAAGGCTATGTTATACAAACTCTTTTTCAAAAGTTTAATCTTTCTCTCACATATAGAATAGAAACACAGAGCAATGTACACTGGAAGGACTAAAAGAGGTTACATCATTTAACCTCCAGCTCAAGGACAAACTTTAGATTAGGTGTTTTATGGCTTATTCAGCTGAGATCTAAAAAAAAAATCAATGGATCTCAAGATAAATTATGCCCAGAATTCAGGGGTGGCTAAAAAGAAGTGAGAGACGGAATATTAGTTTACACCTGAGTTTTACAAAAGAACTAGGATTAGTTAATCTACACCCTCACTTCTCCACTTCTCTCTCCTCTATTAGTACAGAAATCTATTAAGAAAGTAAACTTGTTTCTGTCTAGTATTTTCTTTTCTGGTCTATCTGATGCTCTTTCACCATAAAACTGTTACTTTCAGAGTGCCTGAGAACTTAAAATGCAATTTTTATACTTCTGATGCATTTTGAGGATCATATCTAATCTATTTAATAGACACGTTATTATATTTTTGCCTCATAGTGTAATTGGTTGAAATAAGCTGCGAGTCGTGTCTTCTCACTCCTACTGCCCGGAGCGCCTGGAGGCGAAGGGCTCAGAGTCCCTGCAGCAACCAGGAGAGGGAGCTCAAGCTTTTGGCTTTATCTTGTCTCACTGACGGCGGGAGCAGTGTGAAAAGGCAACATCAAGAGTACAGATTCTGCACAGATAGACCACAGCTTTGATAAGAGCCAAATTACTTTTTAATTTAAGCAGAACGAGCTATCTCTTGGGTGCGTGTGCTTTTGGCAGAACAATAAATAAAATCCACACCTTCCAGTAATAAACAGTTTAAAAAAATTAATTGGAATGAATACATGAACATATGGGAAACCATTCAACTTCTTCACAGATAAGCTTGTGGATATGGTTGGATCTATTAATTAGGCCTTGGCCTCATGTGCCTTTTCATCTGTCACTTCTTTTTCAGAAGCCAAACTATTGACTCCAGCTAGTGCTTCATCTTTCTCTGTTCAAACACAGCTTTAGGCTCCAGTGCTGAAAGCAAATCTGCTCACTTATTTTGTCCATATGAGGAGTCCCAAAGAAGTCATACAATACACAAGAAATAGATTTATAATATATACATGTAACTTTCCCAAAAACTAGTTCATCCTTTCAATATGTCACTGAAATCTAATTGCTTGTGTTGTTTGAAGTTGTTCTTCTTTTTTTTTCTCCTTTTTTTTTTTTTTTAATACCTCTTTTGCAACACAGTCTTTGTGTGAAAGCAACAATAAACATACTTTTCATGTATTATGGGTATGCTTTTACTGACATTTCTCTGAACAATTTCAATGCACTTAAACACAATTCTAAACTTCCTAGGCTTTACTCTGGCAAGGTACTGAGAGAGAAATAGAAAGTATAGCTTTGCATGCCAAATGTTAAGGCACTACCACAAAAGCCTCTTTAATTTAGACAGACCACAGTAAATAGTAAGTTGTATTTGAGAAACATCTGTGTACCTGTTACAATATCTTCTTTGTATCTGTCAACTCAAAGCAGCTGTAAGAGATAACTCAGTCTTACCACATTACTCCAAACTTCTACACATCAAAATAATTCTATGATAAAATTAAATTAATGTTAAATTTAACGATGTCCCTTAGATACATATTCTCAAAAAATATAAAGTAGGAGTTCTTCCTGCATAGAAGCTTCTCTTTAAAAATGCTATGGGAAAAAATTTGCTGATACACTGCTGGACAACTGTAAAAAGGGAAGAAATTCTATACATTAAAGCTCCAAAGTAAAATACACCATAAACAATCTAATTCAATCAGAGCAGTAAATCTGAATTTAGGATTTCAAAATATCTTTACTTAGTCTAAGTTTTGAAACTCTTTTTAAGTTGTTCTTAAGCAAAAACTGCTTGTGTCAAAATTAGCAGTTAGATTTTAAAAGTGCAAATAAATAGAAATACCACATTCTGAAGATTTCTGAGCACAAATGAGTGTTACTGAAGAGTGGTGTCTGATTTGACACCTGTATTCACCTGTAAATTCACCTGTAAATAATATGCTTCTGTCCTAAATAAAGTTTAATGCAATGTTCAGATAGATACATATTATAATGCATATTTGGACAATTTATCCTTGACCTCTGACACTGTATAAGAAGGGGCAAATTTTGCTCTTTGTTACAAATGGGTCAAGCTGTAAGCTTTTGAGGGAATAGAAGTCTGAGGCAAAATAATAGGACAGTTGAATTCTATTGCATGGCCACAAGCTGTTCAACATCCATTCTACAGTCTTCCTCTCCTTCCAAATAATTTCAGTTGTGAAAAATGTCCATGTCCAAAGAAATAATCCCTAAGATCATTAGCCAACAGACCTGACATTTGTTACTTTTTCTGTAATAAGATTTACTAAAATTCTGGAGGAGGAGGAGGAGGAGGAGGAGGAGTTGTTGTTATTATCATTAAGTGCATTAAGTGTGTGTTTGTTTTACATATGAAGATGTGTTTCCTGAAAGGAAAACTTATAATATAAATGGAAGTGAAAACACACAAATACATTGCTTTTGACTTGATGCATTCAAAATTCATTCCAAGGGGCCAAGGTGAAAAGAATTTATTTTTTTAATACCACACATTGCTCTCTTATTTTTCATTTTATTTGTCTTTTAATTTTTTTAATTCCATCCGTCTTTTCCATAGTTCACAGAAACATTTTAGAGAAAACTTAAACTTTACCAACTGCTCCTTTCTATACCACTGCTGCTCCTGCCAGATTCCAAGTGGCATCAGACCAGAATGATTAGTACTGATTTACTTTCAATCTTCTGTTTCACCGGTCTCAGGGGCTCATATATTGAGCCAAATGCAGATAAAAAAATGCGCATACACAGAACATTAACTAAACCTGAGCTTTTCATAATAGTCCTTATTTGCCAGTGTTTCCTATATGAAAATTCTCAAGGCTCTGATCTATTGCAGCAGTAACAGTAATTGTAATCAATGCCAGGATACTTTTGCATAATGATTCAACTACCCACAAATACATGAAATCATTAATGTAGGTGCTTTGAACCACTTTCCGGAGGAGTCTATTACACTTAATCAGCTTCAGAAAGATGCCTGGGAGATAAAATGTGGGTGGTAAAAACATTTTCTTCTCATATCCTACTGTCTCCATTAATTGCTAAAGAAAAGTAGGCAAACATGCAGAGGCCCAAGTTGTTAACAGAAATAAATACACTGGCTTCCGTGGTCCAGGTCCATATAAATTTGGATTTCTTTTGGGCAGCCTTTTAAAACAAAACTCCTGCAGCAACCAGGCATTTGGAAATTTCAGTTCTCACAACAGCAATTGGAGGGAAATCCGAACCATCCAGCACAGGAAACACTAATACCCTTGAAGAGCCTCTAAGGTTCCCTGGGAGATCTCAATGGACAGAGAAGAGGGATCTTCCATCTTGAAGCCAGAAGCCAGCAACTGCCTTGAGCAGGTACTTCTTTGTCTTCAATGACGACAGATGAAGCTAAATGAAGCTACCTCCTGCTCCCTGTTTTTTAAAGATGTTAGTATCATGGGTCTGTGCTGGTGCTCTGTTGAGATGGGATTTATAAATATAAAACTCTCCCAAATTAGTAGCTTGCTTCAAAGACAAACACATCCCAAAACAAATGTGCCTGCCCTAAAGTCAGCTAACCAACCTTGCCAAGGAACAGAAATGTTATAAACATGTTGATGTTATGTAAGGCCCAGATTCTGACATTCAGTCCAGAAATATATCTCTACATCTTTCAAAAAGGTTTAGCACAAATACACAGTAATTCACAGAGTATTAACACTACTGGGGTACTGTTTGTAGAAGAAAGGGCATAGTGTTGTGTATTTCAGCTGACTGTATTTATTGCATGCACCAAGGCCTCTTGTCTCTTTCTCTTGAAAGTTTTTTGTGGGACATCTTCCCTCTTCTTCTCTGTAAAGTCCTCCCTGTCACTGTCCTGCTCTAAAACTCCAATTTGCTCTGAGTGTCCCCATTCTCTTTTTTTTAAAACAGAGGCTCATCCAACTCACTCTCATCTTCCTATAAACATCTGAGCTGCAATCAGACATCTGAGCTCCTTCTCTCTTCAGCTATTTGGCAGGTGTAGAGATCCCACTTTTCCTTCTGATAGCTGGTCTATCAAAATTCTTGACCACTTCCCTTCCTCCATCTACAGTAAGGGTTTTGCATGATTGCCAGCCATGCAGAAGAAATAACATTTCTTATACATCAATGTATATCTGACAGGCACTGGTGGAGGCTTTGTGGACGGGCTGAAGGTCACAGATAAATATTTTGCTCCTTCTCTCCCTCTGTGTTATTTTACACTACTGCAGATGGGACTGGATCAACTTGAGACTCAACAGAGGTGGATAACGTATCCTGACAGATTATCACCATGGTACAAAGTGTGGATGAAGCACGTGAGCCACAGAAACAAGGACACTCCAACAAATGTTCTGATTAACTCTAAAGCTTTGGGAATTAATTTTGCACTGGGCAGTATGCAATGAGTTTTCAGAAACTTCTTGAAAAACTGAAGGCATTTCCCTTCTGATTTATTCCGAAGTTCCAGTCAATAATAGAAAAAGCTCTGCTGCCAAGAGGACAGAGATGTTTGATATCTTTCAGTCTTCCTCATCAACAAAAAATCTTGAGTTCCCTCTCTGCAAAGAAATTTACTTTCTCTGTGCTCACACCTCAGATGACAAATACACAGTGAAAGAAATAAAAATTCATCCTCCTTCTGGATGGGAATTTACAGGAAAACAGGGTATTACACCACATCTAAAGCCTTCTGACAATTTGTCACAATTAGGTGATTCTTTTTTACATACATTTTTTCCTTTTGCATGAGAGCTGATCCCAGAATGACTAAAGCTATTACAACCACCACAAAAAAGAAAAAGAAGTACAAAATAAAAAAATATTGTGACCTCCTTCAAACAATTGCAAAACAATGTAATCACTCATTATACAGTATCATGCAAATACATTTCAAAACCACAGGAACCCCAGGGTGTATGCCACACAGACACAGTGGGAGAAGGAGGAAAGAATTGGACAGTATTTCTATAGGTGCTGCTAAATTAAAAAATTACTCTATTCATGTACACGTACTCGTCTTTACCCAGAGCAGAATGCAGATTAACACAGCACATACAAGACACAGAAATATATCATGCCTCTCCACACGCACATATATTCAAAGGTTTGACATTTTACAAACATTTAAGGGAAACAAAAACAATCCTGCAACCCTCTGCGAAGAGGAGTTAACTTCCTCATAGAAGTGGAGGTATTGACTCCCATTGGAGTGAGGAACATTTGTTACATTAAGTGTGCAATATTTTGAAGACCTCCCTCAAAGTCCCACTGACAAACACTGCAGAACACAGAGCTCTCTGAACTTAACTACAGTGCAAAAATGCTCAGTAGGTAATTTCCAAATGTTTGGTTCTCACACCTGCTACTATAAGCAACAGGTAGTTATTGATTACTTTTGTGGGGTGAGAAAGTAGAGACCCATGACTATGCAATTCAGGAAACAGGGATTGTCTGGGACTACAAGTGAGACAAACTTCAAATGGGCAGTTAGATATATCTTGAGAAAATATTTAGTGAGCCAAAAAGGGAGCTCTTCATTTTCAAAGATTAGTTGTTCTGGTTAAAATCTTGTTCCTTGCTTAATGCCTATCATTCTTCATGCATCTTTAAACATAGCTTAAATGTTCTCCTCTTTCTTCTTTTGGCATTACCTGAGACATACAGGGATAAGGTAACAGACTAGTAAGTGTTAGAGTTTAAAAGCTTAATTTAAAGTAAAGTTTAAAGCACATGATTTCTGTGTGGGTGAAATAATTAATGCCTTTGCAGCCTGGCTGTAACTCTAAATAATGTCACATCCACCCAAACTCAAAATAATAGGAGATTCTCTTCATATACATTATTCTCACATTTTCACCTTAACACACAGAATTTATTTCCTAAACAGAAAACTATTGTAACAATCTTCTTTCATTTCCTCCAAAGAAGGAGTAAGTAAATCTACAGACCACATTTTTACATTTTTCCCTTGCTTCTTTCCCAAATTTCTAACTATTAAAATGTGCCTGGGTAATCCTGACTTTTGCACTAATGTTGTGAACTTTATTATCAGATATTTTCAGGCAAAAAATAGTGTTCATTTGCTTCAAAATTATACATACAAGCCAACTGTCACTGTATGAATTGTAACAGTAATATCTTTTTTCTAGTTTTGTCCCTTCTTCCCATTAGAAACTTGACTAATGAAGCATATTTCAGATGAATCCAAGCAAATCTTAGCCATCAGATGTTTCACCTCAGTCCTTCCACCACACTGACTACAGAACTGCTGAGGGAAGCATGCAGCTAGATGGCAGTGTGCCAAACTAAAAATCTATATGAAATTGACTGTTTCTAATAAGGCATGACATAGCATGCCTTAAATAGCATGAAAACCTAAAAAAACAAATCCATCCAATGATAAAATAAAACCATCCATAGTATTATTGTGACTGAAAAGCTGTAGGAAGGTGGTAAATTGAGCCAGGGAAATTGAAAATCCTGTATTTCTTTCTGGTTCAGAGAGCAACTCTACCCTAACCACCCTACATTTCAAGTACCAGCTCTTATCACTATGTAAAACAGAAACAGTACCATCTGCCTTGGTTTGAAGAACACTCTATGGCTTAATAAAGGGATGTAAATACTTGTGTTGGTTCAAGGCCCTCCATAAAAGGGACAGATAACGTGATGCAAATGAACAGGAACATACACCAATAGGTAAATTGGTGAACACAGCACATAAATAGCCTGCTGCTGTATGTATAAAAAGTCTCTATAGTGATAAATCTTAAGGCATGCACCATTCTCCAAGTCTAGCTGGGATAGAAGGACAAATGAGGCATCCTGCAAGGAGGAAAGGATCCTTCTGCTTAGATCACTGGGCAGTTGCTGTACTGCTCTCCAGCAGAACAGTCTCAGGGCTGTGGAGCTGCACACTGGCCCACTGAATCCTTTCAATGTAAGGATTTCAACACATTCAATGACGAATTTCTTATCCAAATTGCCAGAAATAGAATTGCCACCCTGCACAGGATCTTTGTTTTCTGCACAGTCTAAACTCACAGTTGTACTTACTGCCTTCTAGGAACCTATCCTTCATCCATAGGCAGGAAAGGAAAAAAACATGCTACAGTCAGCTATAAACTATTGTGTTCTCTGTTGCTGTGCTTATTACTTTGGCTCTGTATTGGACTTGCCTAAATATTTAAACTAGCTAGTACCTTTGCTAGTGCAAGATCTGTTAATGCTTCTGCTTTAAACTCCATTTTGGCTGGGACAATGTGACAACTGATCATTTCAGGACTAAGCATAATTTTCCATTTTCAAATGTTTTAGTCACACTTTTTAAAAATAATTTTATTGAGTTTAAGTTTACAAAACAGAAATGACAGTGAATAGTTTAGATAGACAGTTTTCTTTTTACAGTCCTGTATTTTAACCCCAAATTTCACATAAAATCTAAAATATGTCATGCTGTAAGTAATGATGTTAAATATATATATACACATAATATATATAAAAATATATATCTGCTCTGCATTCTTAACATATGAATTTTTACACTTTCAGTGTGCTAAGAATATATAACACAACATTTAATTTATTTGACTTGTAGGCAATATTTCATAAAGATACCTTTTATACTGGTAAACCTTAGGCTTGAGCATCATCACATCTTATATCATATTCAAAATCCTGAGTATCAGGAAGACAGATTCAACAGAATATTCTGCTGAGATCCCTGAGAGATTTTGTTTATTGCCTTGATGAAAGCCAAAGACTGTTGATGGCTGTACCATGGATGTTAACTTCAAGTGACTGGGACACTATGGTGAAGTGTTAGAACCTGCAGAAATCTTACAGTCCCAATGGCCTTTTTAGAACAGTAACAGCACCTCCCAGAGAAGTCACCAAACAGACCCTTGCTTTTCTTTTTCCCTTTATGGAGAACCAGAGACCTGTGAGAAACATGAAAAGGAAAAAACTGTACAGCCTAGTTTAAATGTACAAAGGTAGGAATTATCCATATCCATTCTTACAAAATCCATCTTTTAATCTTCAAGCTATTTTACTTTAAAAAATCTTTAAGTAAAATTGTGTAGAAGTACATTAAGTATTTTAAAGAAAGTCACTAGCTCAACAAATGTATTTATGCAAAATAACATTCAGAGGATGAATTTTACAGTTAAATCCTCACTACTAATTAATCTATGTCTGTCTAACTTCAGGTATCTTGTGCAAGCTGATAAATCCTCAACAGAAAATGAAGAAACAATATACTCTTGGCTTTCTAGAACAACAGCAAAAAGAAGTGTATAAAAGCCTCAAGTTACATAAATACTGTTTCACTACACTTATGAAAAATATAAACTTATAGACATGGGCAAAAGACAGAACTTTTGGGGAAAAAGGTCTCCTAGATACATATCATGACACAGAATGAAAAATCCTCTTCCTAGGTAATTTTTCTCTTTGGGCATTTCTCACAGGCACTTTATGGTTTCAACAACTGCTGTTATTATCTTAGGACAAGGTGATGCTTGGAGAAAAGTTTCACAGCAGCCCCACAGGCCAAAACATTTTGGCCTGTCTAACTAGCGAGACAGCAGATTCCTTTTTTATTATTTCAAATAAAATACTTGAGTTCCAGTACAAGATTGTTCTGCAGCTCAGATTATACCAGATTATGGTCCAGAGGTAAAAACAGGTGTTATAAACTGGGTAGAATATAAAAGCATGTATTTTGCTGGCCTTTTCATTAGGCTCTCATTTCAGACTTAATCTTACATTCAAAGAGAGTATAGCAGAAAACCTTTAACTAATGTTCTCCAATGCATATTGAGTAGGCTGACCAACAATTTAGTTACCAGTCTGAACAGGAATTGGGCTGGGACTGCGTTCCTAAACTCACAACTGTGAGCTGTCTCAAATCTGGAGATTGTGGCCAACTTTGTTCACACTGAAAACGGATTTGGAGGAAAAAGGTTTTAAAAACCCTGCCATCCTCACTTTTGCCTCACTCAGCCACAGACACATAGCACACAGGAAGTCTGTGCACTATCTGAGGAGAACCTCTGGCAAGGATCTGAGTGAGGGACATCTCAAGAGCTTTCAATGGCAACCTCACCGTGAACTCAGTTTCCCTCCGCAGCTAGTTTCCTTTAGAAAATTGTTCCCTGTTGGCAAGCCTGTGATTTAACTGTGTGGTGAGGGAAGAGAGTGGATCCCCATCATTGACCAGGGCCATGGTCTGCAGCTGGGACCGCCGACCAACTACATAAGGCCTTAGAGGTTAGATGTCCCTACCAGCCCACTAGACCACCCAAGCCTTTGTCCACATCACCCCAGAGACCCACCCCTCACACCATGGTCTCACGACCATACCCCCACTTCCACAACTGCCTGTTCTCCCACCTTCTAGAAATGCTCACCATGTGCATCCCTACCCTGAAGGGGGATTCCCCCTCAAGAAGACTGAGAGGGAGCCTCATAAATGCATATAAATACCCAATGGGCAGGAGGGAGTGCCAAGAAAGTGAAGGCAGGTTTTCCTCAGTGGTGCCAACCACTAGGACACAAGACAGCAGGCAGAAGTTGGCCAACGTTCTCATGCACTGTGTGATTCTTGGGGTGTCATGTGCAAGGCCAGAATTTGGCCTCGATGATCCTGATGGGTCCTTTCCAGCTCAGTTTATTCCATGGTTCTACGATTGCATGATGCACAGTAAGTTCCACCTGATTACGAGGAAGAACTTCTTTACTGAGCAGGTGATCACTCATTGGAACAAGCCGTCGAGTCTTCCTCACCGGAGGTATTCAGGAACCGCCGGGATGCAATCCCGTGCCATGTGCTCTGGGATGATTGCCTGGGCAGGGTGGTTGGTCCGGGTGACCCACTGCGGTCCCCTCCGCCCTGGCCCGCCCGGTGAACGTGAGACGACGGCCCGAGGCGAGCGCCGAGGCGCGGCCCGCTCTGAGGGCAGGCGGAGGGCGGCGTTCCCCGCTCCCTCCTCCCGCCTGCCCGCCGGGCCCGCGGCCGCCCCCGCCCGCCCGCTCGCTCGCACGGCGGCGCGGGCAGGGCCCGCTGCGCTGCGGCGGGCAAGGCTGGGGCGGCGTCAGCGGGCGCGCGGTGCCGGCTCCAGGGCTTTAAAGCAGCGTGTAAGCTGAGATGCTACCACAGACAGCGGCGCGGCGGCGGCGGCCGCAGGAGCTCCTCGAGCCCAGACGGGCGCCCGCCTTTCGCCCCCGCCGCGCCCCGGGGCGTGAGGGCGGCCGCCCCGCGGCTCTAGGTACCCCCCGGGCCCCATGGCGACGACCCGCTCTGCCCGCGCCCTCCTGCTGCTGCCGCTGCTGCTGCTGTGCCCGCCGGCGCTGCGGCGGGGGGCGCGGGGCGGCGGGCAGCGCCCGCGGGGCTGTCCGGCGCCGTGCCGCTGCGAGCTGGACGGAGTGCTGCTCCGCGCCGACTGCTCCGACCGCGGCCTCACCGCCGTGCCCGCCAACCTCAGCGTCTTCACCTCCTACCTGTAAGTGCGGGCGGGCCGGGCAGGGCGCGCCGGCGGCGGCGGGAGGGGTCGGGCCGGCCCCCGGCGCTGACAGGAGGCGCTCCGTGCCCGGAGAGAACGCCCGACTTCAAATAAGTTTCTAATCGCTTTTTAATCAGCGGGCGTGTTGTAAAGGTTTTATAGGTATCTGACTATCGAGGTGCCCGATCCGGCGCCCGGAGGATCGCTGTGTGATGTGCCGTTTGCAGGGTAATTAAAAGCGATTGCAACAGCAGAAACTCGATGCCATCCGCCGGGGACGTTATCTTCACCTTTGCTTCCCGGGACAGGGCTTTGAACTGCGGCCGCCGCTGATTAAATCGTTAACAGATTTCCCCACGGGGGGAGCAAAGGCAGTGAATAAAGCGCGCTCCCGGGGGGCGGGCAGCTCTCGGGGACCGGAGCGCCTGTGTCCAGACAGGCTCGGGCAGGTGCCCGTGTCCAGCTCCGGACTCGGGCCGGCGCGCCTCGCCCCTCGGGAGGCTCCCCCGGGCGTCGCAGCGCCCGCCTAACGGGGCATCCCCGCCGGCACGGGCAGCGGTGCTTGCGAACTGCGCTGCACCTCGGGCGCGCTGAGTTAGAACGCGTAGGGACAGAGCCGGCGAGAACGGAGAAACTTTGTATTAGCAAAAAGCCCACCCAAAACTGTGGTGAAACTTTCTTTGTTTCCTTATTTTTGGCTCAATGTTCGTCCTTTAGCCTCTCGTGATTTAGCGTGTTGAAAGTGCTGGTGCTCTAAGTGTTCCTTTGGTGTTGTCCTTACTGATTCCATAGTTTTTTGTGGTTGGATGGTCAGTGGTTGTTAATTTACTGCTTATCCTTCGTACCCAGCATAAAGTATGTCTGGGTTTGAGCGTGCTTGTCCAGGCTCCGTACTTTGACATGCTGTTAACGTGCTTGCTACTATGGTTATTGTGAAGATGCTTTCACGGCATTATGTGTCTGGGGTACTAAAGTAATCATTCTGAGCACACTTCTCTGTTAATACCATACTTCAAAGGGCATAAAACATATCTTACATCTGAAAAAATAGAATAAAGTAAGCTAGAAATTGATTTCTACGAGAGGTAGAATTGGCATGACAACATAGACAAGGCGGAAATTAAGTGCAACCAACTAAATCTAAGTATATATTAGGGGAAAGCCTCATTTAAAGAAAATATTTATAAAGAGGGTGAGCTGAAAGACTTTTTTATATATATTATGCGTGTAAATACGATTCTGAATTTTTTCTTAAGATCAGTTTTAGCTTATTTTATCAGAAACATTTCAAAGTCAAAGCTGTTGATAATGTTAGGAGGCAGGAGTCAGCAGTCAGCATTACTGAACGACCACTTACAGTAGAGCAATACTTTGGCTATGTGTAATGAAGATACAGTCCTTAAGACATACACAAAAGTATCAGGTCAGGATTTTAGGTATACATAAGATACAATATTTTCTGGTGCTTTGGAAAGACATTAAGCAAAAGGTAGATAGCGATGGTATAAAGGCATGCTTAAGCTGTACATTTCCTGTGTTAAGAAGTAGAGCCTCTAAATTCCTCACTGCTTGGAGGAATGCTGAAAACCAGAAAAATGTGAGAGAACCTACTGTTTGACTGTTTTATGAAGAAAAAGAGAACATATGTGTTGTGATGTCAAACTACTGTCGTTGGGGTTCTGCCTCTGGTAACCTGCTTCTTGGGAGGATTGTGATCTAGTCTGCCCTTTTGTTTTTAAATCCTTCTGTCCTTCAGAAGGAATGTCTTTCTCCAGTCAAAAATCCTCTGTTGTTCAGTAACATACACCCTGAAGTGAAAAAATGTTATTTGGACAGGCAGACTTTTAAATGACCAGGACTGCATGCCGGCAGTGTAAAGTATAAAAGACTAGTTCATACACATAGGCAGCTACACTTAACATTTTCTGAATTTACAAGGCTGCTATCCTTGGATTGATTAATTATTGCCTAATTATGCAGAATTGTAGCTCCTGCCTGCCTTCCCTAAAGAACTGTCAAGTCTCATTCTCTGTAGATGGCTAAGCAATGGCAAATTTTAAAACATGCCTGCTTGTTATAGGCATGTTTGCCCCCCTGGGCCTGGTAATAGCCCACCAGCTACTTCTTGATTATTCTCCTTTCTGGGTTTTTTTGTGTGTGTGTGTGTGTTTGTTTTGTTTTGTTTTTTCTTTGGTTTTTGTTTTGTTTTGTTTTTGGGGGGTTGGGGGTTTTTTTGGTTGTTGTTTTGGTTTTTTGGTTTTTTTTGTTGTTGTTTGTTTGGGGTTTTGTTGTTGTTGTTGTGGTTGGTTGGTTGGTTGGTTGGTTTTTTACCCCAAAAACATCTTTTTCCGCTGTGACAATTTTTACATCAAATCAAAGCAAGAAATTAAAATTGTGTACACATATTTAATCACTTTCCAGGAAAAAAAAGTCTTCTTCAGTCAATTCTGTTCTTGCACCATAGATATATTTGACCAAAACCAGTGTGTAGTACTGCCTTGGATTAAGTTTGAGCTTTTAAAGCTTTGGGGTTTTTTTTCTAAAATTCTGAACTTTTTATCTTCATTTAACACTCACATAGGAGAAAAAGGTAACTGTTTTCTTGGTGTACACTGGACATGGTGGGAAAAGCTGGAATGCTGAGGCCATTAAAGGTTTGTCTTATTTTAAAACAAATGTCTATTGAGCATGATATATTATGGTGACTGAATTTTGCGTGTACCATCATTTTTTTTTATGATGGTGTTCTTGCAGCAGAGCTAAATGTACTTTACAGATGGACCTGCTACAATTATCTCCGTTCTCATTTGTAATCCCAGGCAGCAATTCTTGCCTCCCATCAAAAATATTTTTATTTATGATTATGTGTCTGCTGCCATGAACTGTTAGACTTCTTTAGAGCAGGCTTGGAGAATCCATGAGTTTCTTTCCATTCCTTTTTCTTAATTTACTTTTAGGCTAAGTAATGTATTTGGTGTATTCAATGCAACTCCTTTTGACATAAATGAGAATTCCATGTGGTGGTGAAGGGCAGCACTGAGTCTCTGTTTCAAATTAAGAACAGGTCACTTTCCTATCAGTTCACAGTGGAAAGAAGAAGCCATAATCTACAGGTCTTTTGCACATGGGACCCTCATTAATTCTCAAACCAAACCCATGAGTTAGTGAAATATTGTTACTATTTGCTGTGATGTGGAAAACTGAGATGGAGAAGGGCTTCCTCAAAGTTAGAGCTAACGTTTATGACAAAGGCAGCCATTAAAGAAATCCTAACTCCAATGTTTAACCTACTTTACCTAAATAATTATCCATAAAAATTGTGTAAAATCTTGAAACTCCTGTTCAAGAATATTTAGTATGACAAGTACTGAAAACAGATTTTCTCCTCAGTCTCATGTGATTACAATATAGAGGACAGCACTCATAGATTTTTAGGGGTTTTGGTTTGGGCCTGGACAATACAAAAAAGTAGATTTACTACAACTGCCTGAGCTGTCTAACAATTTGTATGCTGTGTTTGTGATCAAAGCCTGTCAATGTTTGCAAGCAGAATGTTTACAAAATGTTAACATCATAGATTGACAGAGACATGCATGAATACAAACGTAAATATTGCAGTATGTTCCCTTTTACATTATAGTTTACCTAAAATGTTTAAATTTAAGTACATTGTAAACATGTGTGCTAACACTTGGTGAGATATGATTCATATAATTTTTAACTTTTCATAGAAATGATTTATTAAGAAAAACTATTTCTCAAAACTTCAATAACTGATATTATTACGGTAGAACACATGAAGAAGAAATCAGTGTCTATTATAAGGTCTCAAACCTATCAATCTTCAAGTAAATTTTGACCTTCCACTTCATTCATTGCTATACTATTGTATTTGATGATAGCTATTCCTGTAGAGCACAGTCAAAAAAAATTCTGAAAGTGTTTAAGACTATTAAACATAAAAAATTAAAAGAAAAAATTGCAATTAACCTGATTAAAAAGATTACTTACTATTTTGAAGGTAAAGAAGTATGTTCCCAGAAATTAACAATGCTTCTGAAATAAGAAATATAGTCGTTTCTGTGTCAGGAATACCCAAAATCATTAAGACGAACCTTTTGGCGTAAATTTGCATCCTTTTAGTCATTCTAATCTCACAGTGCAAATTCAGGTCTTGTCTGTGTCTTCATCACAGGTATTCTGGGAATGACCATAGTTTTTCGAAGAGATCAAACAGCAGCATATCTTCTTACAAAGAAGTGAGACTTATAAAGTCTCACACCATCCAGATCCCTTGACAAGATTTAGGAGTTAGGTCTTTCATAAAATGTCTGTCTCTTCTTAGAAAGTACTTCTTTACATAGTTACAAACTTTGTAGACATTTAATTAACTTATTGTCATGTGGTTTTAGTTAGTAATCTGAATCTTGTCCTGATTGAGGATGAAGGTGAATCCAGGTTCTGGATTTAGAATTTAGTACTAAATCTCCCTTTTGAAAAAGAAACATAACATTTCCTCTCTACTCGAGGCAGTAGCACATATGCAAAGGTAAAATATACCCACAGATAAATTAGAGGTAAACAAAAATTGAAGAAGTAACAAGCTACGTAAAGTATCGTGTTTGCCAGTTTTCAAGAGATTTGCTTTAAATTTCCAAACAGTGTGTCAAGTAAAAGTCCCTTTCTTTGAGAAAAAAATTAGATGGAAAATGTATTTTGAAATATCATTCTTCACACTTGAGAATACAGTGTTGAAAATAACTCTTTACACTGCTTCCTGAAGAGCCTTTTGCTGCTCAGAAAGGAAAAAAAGGCTCTCACACATTACTTCTCTCCTTTAGCATTTTCTCTGTCGAAACACTGCATAAGTTGACAGGGAAAAGGAAGCTGTCTTTAAACTGGGAGAATATGAGGCTCTGACAGAGTGAAGGCACCTTCACTTTGGTATCTGAAGTGCATAGGACAATTGGTCGGGCAGAGGGAGCCTGACTCCAGCTGAGAACGCGTGCACCAGGCTGACCTTCCCAGTCAGCATGCCAGCGGAGATTAGACTTCCCTCAAGTGCTCCCTTGTTAACCCAGTCTTTTCTGCAATGTCATTTGTCTTTCAAATGCTTAAAATTGCTACCAATCTTTCAGTAGTCCAGATCACTTTCTTTTATTCTGTTTGTTGGCCAAGATAATATTTCATCTGCATGCACTGCTTTCTTAATTCTCTGTTGGCTATTTAAATGGTCATGATTAATACAATTTATGGTGTTTTCCCTGACTTCTTTACTTGAACTGTCCAGCAGATCTGATTCTTTTCCCAGTAAAAATCTTGGTAAATAATGTGTGGTTCCTTTGGCTCTAAGTAAACTGATTGAAGGCAGAACATGATGTGGTGTTTTTGACATACCAGAACAGCTTTAGGCTTCAGTTAGAAGAAAATACCCTAACATCTTTAAAAAAAATAAGATGTGATCAAAGCATGCTTACTCCTCAGAGATTTAGCAATTCATGTGGCAAATCCACATGCTATATGCTCTGTACTGTTTGCTGAGAAAACCTGAGGATCTCCTGTACAATTTTACTGATCAGATGCGAGAAATTTATCACCTGGAGAATCATAAAAGAAATAAATGTGGCTGGGGAGGGGTAGGGCCTGAAATGAGATTGCTGACATTTGTTGAAGGAGTGCTACCTTCTATTTCTCAGAATTGAGGTTTAAATAAAAAAATTTACAAAGATAGTGAACTGTTTCAGCTGTATAGGAGGGCAACTCATGGTACCACTGACTTAGTCCTAGTGCATCTTTCCTGAAAGTCTGCCTTCAGTATTTGGTAATTTTTGAATTAGAGACCATAGAATGAGTATTGAAGAAGCAGCAGCACCCAAATAGACATACTGTCCTGGAATGTCTTTGCCATGTAGATGGAAAAAGACCCCCAGCCAGCTCATATTTTACTAAGCACCAGCAATCCCTGGATCTCTAAGCAGTAACGAAATGGGATTGCAATGCAAGTTCCCAGGGACTGGTGCAGTTTTATCTGGCTTCACTTGGACAGTACATTCTGTATCACCTTCCAGTTTTATTCTTTCCCTGTGTTTTACTAATTTTTAGCTATGTCTTTTGGGTTTTAGGGGCTGTGGCCACAGCACTGAGGTCATTCCCTGAAAAGACTAGTTATATTTTCATGTCTAGTCAAAAAAAAAAAAAAATTAATCTGAAGTGTAGTGTTATCCAGAAATTATAATTATAATAATCAGCCACTCCCAAACTGGGATTTTATTGGTAACAAATGGGCTCTTAGTTTGGGTCCAATTGTATGATTTGGCTTCAGTCCTGCAAATACTTATCCAGATACTTAACTTTAGTGTCAGGAATGGTTCCACTGAAATCACATGTACAAATGTTTGTTAATCAAGGCCTTTAATGATTCTAAAACAATTATCCCATTCTCTTTATGGGGAATAGTTTCATTAAGCAGTTCTGCACCACTGTCTCGTTGCACAGCCTAAAGCATTATGTATATCATAAGTCATTTAATACAATTGTTTTTCAAAAATTTTCAAAATCTTGGACTGATTTGAATATTTAGTTTTATCTGGAACGCACCATCTTCCAACAGTATTAAATTATATGGTTTGCAGTGAAATAATTTTAAGGGCATCTTTTGATTAAAAATTGCTAACAGTTTTGCATTATATTTCAGAGGTATAGTCAGTTTCTTACAGGTGATATAATATTGTGTGCATGGAGATGTCTGTGTATAGACAGATGTTGGACATATTTTAAAAAGTATCTATCAGTCAAAAGTAGCGCAAACAACTATTACTCTCACCACACAGAATCTCTCCCCTCTTTTGATGACACTTGATTAAATGTTTTCTTTTTTATTGAGAGTAACCATGCTTAGTGAAATTACTAAACTTAAGCATTATTTACGTAAGTGATGCAAAAGTATTTTTTGAATTGGGACTTAATGTGCATAATAATTGTGAATGAACTTAACCCCTTTTTTTGTTCTCATGTCATACAGATTTTCCCATTAAAAGTGTACAACTATTTAGTGCTGATATTTATGAAGGGGAGGTAGGAGGTAGAAGAGTAAAGCTGGTGTTCGGTACTACTATTTGTGGGGTTTTTTCCTATTATTATTTCTTTACCTAATACTTCAGCTCGCTTTGTTTGAGGATAGAACAGTTAAATCACTGATATTGCGCAGAAGTAGGACTTTTCTAGCCCCTGTTTCTGCAGCAGTAGGCATCTTATGATGCCAGTTATACCATCTCTTCTGGATCCTGTGATAATAAAAATGCTAGTGTAAGTGAATGAAAGAACAGATGTGAGATGATGTCAGCAAAAGGGAAGTATAGCTGCACTGATTTGGCATTCACTGAGTTTGTAAATGAGTCTCTGTGTACCCTGAGGGGAGGAAAAGGTCATAGCTGGCAAAGGAAGCAAGTAAGATAAGACAAAGCTCTCTCTCCTCCACGATTGAAAGTTACCTGTTTTGCACCACCTTGATGACTAACTTGCCTTTCAGCTTGATCTTTAATCAGCTTGGTGTGGAGGCCACCTCAGAAATTCAATATTTCTCCTATTGGTCTCGCATAAGATGAGGCTGCATTTATGTTTGTAGTGGAGGGTGACACCAAGTTGTCCAGTTCCCAGAAATAAGATTCATCCTTATAGAAGGCATAGAAACCAAAGTTTCTTAAACACCCTAATCATAGAGATTGACATTTTGGAAGAATGAGAATAGGGAAGAAACTGCTTCTGTGAACAGGGACTATGATCAGTTAGCCATAACTGGGATTCAGGTAGAGAGACCTTTAAGTTCTGCTCCTGGATATAGTAATTTATGGATTTAAGTAAATCACGTGACTTTTCTGTAGTCATACTTGTTATATGGGGTGGCTGGGACAACTACCTACATCTGAATTTGACTAACCTGGTGGTGGCTGAAAAAAGCTGGAGATCTGTAGATTAAGAATACTTAATTAGGTGCTAATTATGAGTATGACATGGTAAAATAAGGGAAGGCCCAAGGAATTTTCTTCTCTCCACAAGGATGTATATCTACCTTTCAGTTTTGATCCTGGCTGTTTATGTGACCTGAACTCTGTGATATATGAGATTCTTACTGGAATGAGGAAAGTCTACACAGGCATCTGACAGCAATATTTGACCTGCTGACAAGGAAATACAGGATCCACGCTCTTAGTGCAATATGGAAGTGTTGCCTGCACTTGTGCTGAAGCTGTACAAAGACAAGGATTTGGAAGCAGTCCAAAAGAGGTGCAGGTGCAACTTTGTGATGTGACAAGGGTCTCAGGGAGTACGTTCCTGTCCTAGAGTGTCCCTGCGTAAAGTCTCACTGTATTGACTGTAACCTGCAGCAGGGCACACTCAATTACATGAAGTTAACAAAGCAACAAAAAGTACATGGAAAGCAAAGAGACAGCAGGTTGCTTGGGAATCTGCCTGTATTGGTGTCATAGACATGTACCTCTCATGAGGCAGCTCAACCGATTTTAAACATTCTAAACCCTCTGGAGAAGTGTCACTCTAGCACTAAATTCTAAATTCACAATTCACATTTGTGCCATGTGTATGCAGTAAGACTTTGTAGCATACAGTTACTGAGGCAGAGGTATTATCAGAAACATTTGTTTCTTTAGTGGAGATAAGATCTTAGGATATAGTTGTGATGGGGTGAAGAGTAAGGATGTGCAGTACTGCTTATAGGTGGTTTTAAAACTTAAGTGTGAGGCACTGTGGAAGAGTGATTGGTAGCAGGAAAAGGGTCTCATGTAGTCTTTTTTAGGCCTAGCACTGAAAAGGGACTATGTGAAATATCTTGATCAGAGAATAGCATCTGGGAAGACTGTAAATTCCTCAGCATATGGAGGGTTCACTTTGTCTCATACCTGTTGCCTGCACATATGTGAAGTCGTGTAAAATGTCAAGTGCTAGAACTTTACCTCCTTTGGGCCAAGAAAGTGTGAAAAGAAAGACCAGGACAACCACTTTGAAACATCCTAACAACCTGGAGGCCAGCGACAGTACAGAACACAGTCTTGAGGTACATGTTTTTAGAATAAAAAGTGCTTACTGAATATGCACCATGATCTCAGAAATACTTGTTAGTCCTCAGCCTTGATGAACAGCACCTGGGCTAACCTCCTTTTCTTCTTACCAGAAACTCTGTCTGCTCCCAGGAATTAGTTCTGTCTAATAAGCTCCTGTTTTCTAATGAACAGCAATGGAAACTTATTTTTCTTGCTTGAATGACAGTCCAAGTGGAAAAACATTTTTGTTATTAAACTTTCAAAGAAAGTTCTATACCTGAATTGTGACCATGGTGGAAAATAACTGTGATGAAAGCCAACTCTTTTGTGACCCTATAAACAACAGACCTAAGTGAGACCCTTTAAGCTCTCCTGGTTCACAGCAGGCTGTGACCAGGAATCTCCCTCTGCATGGGGCACCTCTCAGAGCCAGCCAGCTCTTGCTGTACTTGAGGATCACTGCTAAATGCCACACATAGAATCTGGGTCAATATCCCCACTCCTTGAGGCTCAAACCTTCACCTGTAGAGAAGATGCAAAGGCATCTGATATGAGTACTGAACTTAAATGGGAATTTTTCACACATCCATACATACTCCTTTAGGTGTTTGTGTGAGTGTGACTATGCTGTAGCAGATGTGCTGCAAATGTTTCTCTCTTCGATTTTAAAGTGGGTTAGATTCCTAAGGTAGCTCTTTAAATGAATTGCTATTGCATTTGTAGTAAATTCTATTGAATCTCTTGACAAATTGTTTAAATTAGACTAAGTGCTGCTAAATTTAAATGTGGTTAGAATCTTCAGGTGTAAGCCATTGGTCAAGTCTAGGGCTAAGTTTGGCAGGCAGATTTACTCTAAACTTTGGGAGCAAGAGGAAGAGTCTCTCTTACTCCTTTTAATCCTTACCCTTTTTTTCATCCTCAGCCTCCACAGAGATCATTTTTGTAGCTTTTTAGATTTTAGTCTGATTTTTTTCTGTGTCCTTTAACAATCTAATTAGGAGTAGACTGAACCTTGCCAATGAGCTTTGACATGTTTTTAATATTAAAACTGTTTTGCCAGTGATTCTTCGAACAACCTAAGACACCCATTCGTGACACAGATTTCTGTGTGCCATTCCATAAAGGTAAATTAGTAGATTTATGCCCAAGAAGACTTCACATAGTTTCTGCTATGCTTATACTGATGGAACTAACTTAATTTTGTGGAATTGATACTGCTAATATAAATTGAATTTGAAAATTTTGAAGATTTTTGAAAAGTGTTAATTAATATAATTAAATTTAAGCATTTGCTTTGGTTTTAAAATGCCAACTCTTGACAGAAAAGTTTCTGGTCTGTCATTAGTATGCACAGTGTCCATCTTTTTGAAATAAACAACAGTCAGTTTTTTCTTTTGAAAAAAAGATTTTGGGCATACCATTGAGTGATCATAATTATTGCCTTGTTTGTATCAGGATGCAGACTCTGGCAGGTGAGTTGTGTCAACTGTACAGATTTTGCAGGACTTTCAGGAAGGAAGGAATTTGTTTTGTTTTTCAGGCCTTTTCCAGCCATTGTAGATAGCATTAAGTGAACAGAGCAACAGGATTGGGTTTTTTTTGGAGGATGCTTACACAGTGCTGTGGTACATTCATTCCACTTACAGAGAGAGACATCTGTCATACCAAATACAGTTATCAAAATCACATTTCTGTATGTATTGGTGCCTCAGCTGTTCTGCCTTCAATGGCTGTCTCTGGTCAATTTGTGAAGAATCCCATAAACCCAAATCCAGATGTGGTCTGTTTTCTACATTTATCATCGATCATGAATATGGCATCTTGTAGCCACACAGCTCTAAGTTCCTGCCTATCTTTCCATAAAGCAGTGCTGGAAGAGCATCAGATTTCAAAAGGAATTTGTAATATCCAGATTTACTGGATGGTATTATTTGCAGTGTTGTATCTCTGTGTGGGAAACATATAAAGAAGTGCTGCCTGCTCTCAATGTGCTGCTGGTTTAATCCCTTCTGATAAGGGTATGTGAAAACTAATTATGAGCCAATTTGCTTCCCGATGAAGCTAGAACTGAAATTCCTTTCAATAATGTGGATGGAATCCCTGGTATATCACGGTTAGTTCTGTTGTAGAGGATTCTGTTGGGACGTGATGAGTCAAATCTAAGGGAAATTACTCACTCTTTATCCAAATATCTCCGTATGTTGAGTACACAAGCAGATTTTTTTTTTTTTTTTTAAATCTAGTGAGTGAGTAATTACTGAAGTATCAATGGCAGTAATTAATTGTTAATTACATTCATTAGTGGTTTGGATTATCTTAGCATGAAGAGCTTCCATTAAGTTGGGTTCACAGTTTTTATAAAGAAGTATGGAGGTGGTTGTTCAATAATGAACAACCAAATGAAAATAAGAAATCTGTGTATCATCATTTATCAATATGAAATTGGTAAATGGATGGATGTCCCAGCCACAGGAGAATTATAACGGAAAGACATAAAGGAAAAAAAATACACCTTACCAACAAAAGATTATGTCTATGTTCTTTCAGTTAGTAATGTCACTACTAGTATTAAAGAGAAATGTTTTTTCTCTGTCTGTAAAATGGTGTTGCTTATCAGAAAAAAAATCCAGAAATTAAAAGACTTAGTAATTTAACATTTATTAGCAGGTTTAGACAATAACTGAGTGTTCCTCTATTCTGCTGAGTCTGTTTACAATGAAATGCCTTGGGCCAGCATTAACCAATAGGATATTTCAGAAGACTGTTCTAAGGAGTAGAGCAAGTAGCTGGTGTATTTGTACACTGTTTAACTCTCTGAGCAGCTCCTGGCTCATTGGGCAAAGTGAAGTCTTCAAGCAGAGTGACAAGCAAATGTCCAAGTCAGTCCCCTCAGGTGCCATTAGAGCAAGCCTATTCCTCCTGCAGTGACCCTGGGTGCACTTTGGGAATGCACGGTCCAAGGCTGTGCAAGCTGACCCAAAACAAACAGGCCTGCACCAAGTGGAAAAATGACAGAGGACAAAGGGAGCTCAAAATTTTTCCTTATATACTATGGCACCATTATTGATGAAGATAAAATATGGGGTGGAATTTCTCAGTAGTTAGAGTACGAGATAGAAGCTTTGAAGTGGCATCATAAGATGATTCTGCAGCACTGGTTCAGAGCATATAATTCCTGAGTTAGTATTTTAATGATGTACTATATGTATATTTTCACTTCTAGTTAAAAAAGACATATTGAATACTTTGTTCTGTATCAGGGGAAGCATAAAGAAAGAACTACAGAGATTGATTTCAGTAACACGGGGTTTTAAAAGCATAAAAAGAAACCCTGACAACATTCAGATATTTATGTTCCCTTTTATGTCATCCACCAAAATAGATAATGCAGATCATATAAAATCAAGAGTTTTATTTCCTATGAATATTGGCTTTATTTCTTTCTGTTTCATAATGGTCTTGTTCATGCAGTTGTTTCTGACTGCCAGTTTTAGTAAAAATGTGTAATTAAATGTTTTGACAGGCAAGATAATGGTTGTACATACTGATGGCATGACATTATAAACTAACTTTTAAAATTATTATCAAGCACTCAGAGAATGAATTGTATTTACATAATATTTTGAGTACTAACATATTAATTAACATGAGACAATATAAATGCATAAAAATTCAAACCAGACAAATAAAAGTACATGTTACACTAATGGAATAACATTCTCAAACATTTGACATTAAATAGATGTGCAGTTTTCTATGGCTAAATTAGTAAAATCCAAGACTCCTGCTGTAGAGAAACAAGTCTGGGTTGTCACGGGTAAGTATATGCATGAGGCTGAGTGATATTAAAATTAATAAAAGGTTGATTACGAGTTTGAATACCTGTTCTGCCCCTCATGCTACTCTATCAGTATTTCACAGAGCATGTGATGCCGTTGACTGCACTACTTACGAAGAAGAATTCAGTAAGGGATATTGGAGTAGAGTTTATGCTGCTTCTAAAATTCAGGAGCAGGGGTGGCTAGAGGTATATTTTGCTATTTTAAAGTATTTTCCTTTGTAGGTTACTTAAGACAGTGACACAGTTCACAAAGGCCTTACACTGCTTCATAGAAAAAGCAGTCAGCTCATGTATAGATAGGGAATTGTTCCACTAGTCAAAATTGTCAAGCAGAGAATGTAAAATGTCTTTGGCTTCTGAAGAAGTTTGCCATATACCACTGTCTTGTCCCAAGAGGGCTAGAGGCGGATGAGGACTGTCCAGACTGATCCACTCTTCCTCAGTTCTGTTAAAAATGGTCTGTCAAAACTGTAAGTCTAGTTCAGCAGTTTAAGTCATTGGCTATTCTTGGATCTTAAAAAAAAAAAAAAGCATCTATGTTCTTAAACTATCACATGCAGAAGACATGACAATATAGCCACATGTTTTGCTAGCTCTAAGTAAAGCTCACCAGTAAAATGATTTGATTTATTATATATATTTTGTTTTCTGGAGTCATAAACAAGTGTAGGCTAATTCCAATGTATGTATCTTCAGGGCAATGATTTCAGCTGCAGTGCCTCCACACACCCTTTAAGTCCTGTCTTTCAAGTGTAAAATATGTTAAGATACAAAAATCAGTGTATATTTTCTCAGTATCTGAATCTTTCATTCTGTCAAAGTGGAAATACTGCTCAGCTGTACGTTACATTTTTCTTTGGGTACAAAGGTATCCTGTGTTCATGGGAATCTGGCAGTTACATTATTTTGGATACAGCTGTTGACCTAGCTGGTTTGTGTATGGAAGGAAAGATGGATTGTGCTGTAACTGGGTTGACATCAGGTAATCGTCTGTGGAGACTATTACCTCTATATCTTCTACTCAGTGCCTGGTCCCTTCCTAGTATGTCTGTTTGCCCTTTGCATCTGTGCTGGCTTGAAGGCAAAACCAGCGAGAGACTCCAAGTCAGAAAAAAACAATTTAATAGGAGAGAAAAAAAGGTAAAATAAAATAAAATATAACACATGCAATAGTACAAAAGATCACTGACAGAGTCAGAATACAACCTGAAACCGTGATGGTAGCAGTCCAGATAAAGGGGTCTTGTTGAAGCAGTGTTCCCACAGAAAGGTCTGGTAGCTCTTGTCCTCTGGGAATCCAGTGGGTAAGGCTGCCTGTGCTGTCCCAAATCCCAGATTATATCCAGGTGGGACTGCTTGGCTCCTCCCCCTGGGCGGAGCATCTCACAATGGGCTGATATAATTTTATCAGTCTTGCAATGGGTCCTTGATTGCCCATTAAACAGAGATAGCTCCTGGAGGGAGTTATCTATGAGTCATGCAGCAGGGCATTGATGGGCCATTAACAGAAAATAGTCTGGAGGCGGGGGACAAGAGAAACACCGCCCAACCTAGTTTCAACATCTCACGTAGATGGTGATAGAATACATACTTTGGGTACATCTTACATTGTAACCTAGGACAGCATCTCTACATGCCTACGCAGATTTTAAAACCTTTATTCTTACAATCTTTCATGCCTTACGCCAGGAAAAAAAGCTTTTTCAAGCTTCACAGATTACTATTCCAGACCTAGGAAGAGACTTTTCCTAAGATTTTTGTAGCTATTGCATCTAAATTAGATGTCTTACTTGTTTTAGACATTACCTGATAAAATAAAGAAGACTATTTCCTTTCAAAGTTGCACTTGATGGAATGCATAGAGATACTGTGTGTGCTTGTATACAGGCTGGGAAAGAGCTTTGTGGCATATGTTTAGCATATGTTTGAGCCTTACAATATTTATTTTGTAGCATGCTCTTATGGTAAACTGATTGGGATTTTTAAATTCCTTTAAAGTAAAGTTCTGAAAATAAATAGTGAATGTCTAGTGAATACAGTTTTAAAAAAAAATATTTACTTTTGAAAATGAAAAAAAATACAGAGTAATCAAAATCAGTGCCACAATTGCATAAGCTACCTTTGAGAGCCAATTTGCTCTTTGCTCTAATTACTCTTCCTGAAAAAAAGCCAACAGAATGGAGACATTGTGGACATGTAGGGTTCAGTCCAAAGATTGCACTTGAGGGTATGTAATGAGTTCTTACAGCATTAGTGCCTTAGTGAAAGGTGTGAGAGAGAAGGCAGGAAAAGCATGATTTGTGTGCTTTATTTTCTGATATGTTTAATCTATACGCTTTCACTTTTGGTCCCATAAGCACCACAATTCTGCATTCAAAAGCAGAAGAAACTAAAATGGGCTCTCTCTCCAAGCTGTGAAAGGAAACAGATTTAGGACTGGCTAGATCTGTGAGGAGAAACAATTTAGAAAAAGTAGAGCACTAAAAGTGAGCTTCCAAGGTGCCAACATGTGTGCTGACTCCTGAAAGTCCTGGCTCAATTGCAGTTGATGATTTTGCTTAGCAGGGCAGGTCACTGGGAAAAGAACTTGCTTTCTGCAGCAGAATTCCCTGTGTAGGATTTACTTGTCTTTGCTAGTCAAGTTTCTGAATTCATAGAATTGGGAGAAGATAGTGTTCAAAATTTTCTGGAAGATTTGAGTTGGAAGAGCAAACTCAGGAAAAAATGTGGTTCCATATTAAGAGTCCCTGTGAAACAGAGACATGTTTAGAAGTTCATATTGGCCTTCCCCTGCCCTTGGAGCCAGTTGTTCCCACACTCTTGCTCGAGGCTCCCTCTCTTTCAGCTGTGCTGACTCAGCTCTTTGTTGGACTGTGCTCCTAAAACAGTTCTGTGAAATCATGTAATTTAAAAAGAAACACATTTCTGGTTGAAATATATCTCATTTCACTGATACTCTTTAGAACGTAGCCGCAGAAAGAGCCAAACCAGTGGATCTGAATAGGCAGGGACAACAGATTGGGAGTTCAGCAAGCAGATGAAGAAGATCAGAAAACTTTTCAAGTGCCCTTGCACTGTCGCAGATTCCTATGCAAAAATGACCCTACAGAAAACCATAAGGACAGGATTTTCTTATCTTTGTTTTAGCTGTAGTCATGTGCTCATTAGCAAAAGTCTTTTTCCTTGATTCATTTGGTATAGTTGATGAACAATATTTTGTAAAAATCTCATTGGCAATGCTTATAACAGACACAATATAAATTCTTCAGAGTATCCCAGATGAATCTAGAATTCAGCAAAACTGAGCAGCTGAACATTCTCTGAGAATCTGAGTTCATTTACAGTGCTTCAATTTAGTAGTCAACCAAGAGAAAAATTTTCTCCCAGACATAGCTCTGAAAGTCACAGTTCTTGAATTTGTGAGTCTAGTAAATGTGAAGCATATACACCAAATTTCATATATATACACACAGATAATTTCAAAATAATGACTGGGAAAAAAGCTTTTTCCTTAAATAAGAAAAAAAATATCCTCTTTATTCCATATTGAAGTACAGGGAAAACATTTTTTTTTCTGCCTAGTGGCAGATAAACTTCATCCCAGATATATATATATATAAAATTAGCTTATAGAGCTCACAAGGCCACATTTAAGAAAGTGAAAGATTCATCAGATATGACCTTACTGTTGAAAATGTCACCTTACTCTGAAAAAGTCATGAAATACATCATCCAGAACAAATTATTAACATTGATAATAATTATTAACCCTATAGAAAGAAGTATGGCTTATCTGTATATACTTGACATCTAAAAAAATAATTCCATTCCTTTGGATACCATAGCACTATTATGATACAATAAGAGAACAAAAGAATTTTAAAAAGTGATTGCAGCAGCCAGTTTTAAATATATTTGCTGGATTTACCATATTCCATATCCAGAAAGGCAACTTCCAGCTACCATTGCTTGCTGTGAAAATCAACCAAATTCTGCATTCACAACCAATGCACAGTAACTAAAAGAGATAATCATCCAAATTAATAGGTTATCATCTCAAATTATCCCTTTACAAAAAAATAAAACAAAAAAAAAAAAACAAAAAAAAAAAAAAAAAAAACCAAAATCACAAATAAACAACAAAAAAGGCAAACCTGTTTGTTTTTACACCTAAGTCTTCCAATTTTATGTTTTGCTTTTCTAAAATTTCAGAGTGTAAGAAATAGTAGTCTTTTGGTAGTTGTTAAGTCTCTTGGGAGACTAAAGAAAATTCACCTTTATAACTGAATCATCTCATTATGAGTCTCTTACAGTAGCCAGAAACTGCACTTTACATGAGACATACAGCATTACAACTTTCATCAGAACTTTTTGTAGCTAAGGTTTGTATTTTAACATTTTCAAGGCAGTTCTATATTTCTGGATTATCAAATATCAAAATCCTCAAATATATTTTAGGATCACCACCTTCTATATATACTTGACATTATAAAACTATATTAAATGTATAACAAGGTAAGTACAGCTGTATGTTAGACTCTCGTTTCTCTTATGTGGTGTTTAAGGCATAGAAAACTTACATACACTTCTGTAAAAAGTGTTCATTAAAATTGACTTTGGTTTACAGTTTAGCAAACTCTGTAGGTAGCCTTAAGAGCCTGCTCAATTGATTATTATTAAATCAACAACCAGATCTTCCTGCCATTCCCTGGCAGGATTAATGGATTTTGGCATGATTTGTGTATTTAACAGTGGGTAAGCTAGCAAGCTTGACTAATTCTCAGTTGTGCTAACCTTATAAAACTATTTTAAGGTTTTAACTTTGACTAAAGATAGTGACACATGCTGCTACCTTTGAATGTATCTAACATGATTATGGTTAATAACAGTAACTAAAACAGTGAATATATATTGTATGGGGCATGCGAATATATGTATGTTACAGATATTTTTCAATATTTCAGGGTTTAAAGTGAGATTCCACAAAACAGGTGATGTGCTAATATTAAAACACCTACATATATTTAAGTGCTTAAAATCTTAAATTATATTCTTTAATTGCAGAATTACTAAACTCTGTAAAAGGAACAGATGATTTATATTTCAAAGTAACTTACACCTGAATAAAAAACCTGAGCAATTATTTTATTTGATCTAAAGTTGTCTTTCTCAGCAAACCCATTTTAACCCATCAAGCATTCCAGTTTCAATCTTTTTTTCACCTTTTCAGACAATCCTAGAATCAGTATTCAGAAAAGCCTGAAGAAAGGAGAAAAGAGAGGAAAAAATATTTTCAGCCTGTCTGACAAGCCTACATAAAAAGCTTGTGATCAAAGGATCTTAAATACACGTTACTGGTGTGACAAACAACATTTTTGTTCTTTTATTAGATTTATTTTCCTTCTGAAAACTGGAAAGGCCAGAGTATAGTTTGTGAAAGAAAGCTGGTAGGGTTGTATTCTTTGATTCCTAATTAACACCTTCAGTCTCAAAAGAGAACTAACAGAAATACCATAAAATGTTGCAGCTGCATTGTTATTCCGCTTGGTTGGTTTGTTAAAAGTCGGCTGGGCATTGGCAGCTGCAATAAAGGAAAAGCTCAATGGATGTTTTGTATTGTGCCCATTGAAGTGAAAGAAGGCAACCATTTTATTTTCAAATGGGCAGCTGCATAGTGATGTTTAAATGGAGCTAAATGTGAGATTTACTGTTAATTTATAGTAATTGGTTATAAATAAAGTGGCCGTATAGCTTGGCTTTCACTTATTAAAGCCATAGAACACAAACCTGAAGGGGATGAGTTATGAAGGGTAAAAAGTGAAGGGTAAAATACTAGATTGATAGAAAATGCAGTTAGTTAGAAGGAGTAGTGGCATTCAGTTTTGCAATGTGATGCTGCAGCCCCCCTGGAAGCAAGTAGTCAAGCATTCTTTAGATAGTGCTTTGTGAAGTAAAGGTAGACATTGCTTTGTCCCAGTGTAGAGGAAACCAATGTTTTAATGTCGGAATTAGAACCAAGTGCAACTCTGCCTGGAGAGCATAGGTTTGCATTTTCAGTAGTATAATAAAGGAGGCATTTAATTCTGGTTAGATAAATCTCACTCACATTCAAAAAATGCAATTAGGGAAATATGTAAATCTAGATGTTTCATCAAATGCTAGCTAAGGGGTTACCAGTTCTTCCTTGCACAATGACTGAACTAAAGAACTTCAGTGTCTGTGTAAGAACCATTGTCCCAGCCCCAGAGCTCGTTGGAAACCGAGTCCAGACTGGTCGTGGGAAATACCTACATATTTGACACAGGCCCCATTTCTGAGAGAAAAGGGGGTGGAATAGAAAGTATGGAGATTTTACTGTTGCATTCTAATCAGCCATGATCTGCCTAATTTGCTTTGATCAGGAAGATAAACTAATTTTCCTATAGGCTAGATAAAAGTAATTAGCAATCCAATGCTTTCATGCTTTTGTAAAGGGTAAAGAAAAGAATAGCAGAAATTAAAATGGTGGGAGCAAAGTACCCCTTTTCTCATCTGAAAACGTTGTTAATTGAGAATAGGATGGTGGCATAGGAGAGAGGCCCTGATTAAGGTGCTCTTTTGGGCTGGGATATCATTGTTCACCATGATCTATAATGTTACGCAGCTACACGTTTCTGAAGACTAATTTCACATGAGTTTTAGTGTATTTAGCTTCTGTTCCCTTTTATGGAAAAAGCATATTCCATGTAAACCCTATATCTGCCATTCTGAGAGGATGCTGTTTGATTTCACAAGGCATTTTAATATATTTTCCACAATTGCATTAGAATAATTCAGTGGCTCATTAATGTAAGGATCTGCTGCTACCATAAAACTTCAAGATAAGGATTTCTGAGGCCTTAATCGTGACATCAAAAACCCTGTAGCCATAACCAAAGCCAAATTACTGGATATCCCAGTCTCCTGATTCTATTAGGTAACAATTGCGTGGTTCTGTGGGCCTGAACTGTGACTGTTAGCCTGACATATGTGCTATGGTGCAGGATGCCTCAGCTGAGTTTCCTGGGAGCTGTCAGTCCTCCTTGGCTTTGGCCATTCTACTTCACTATAAATCAAGATGTCTTACAAAAGTTTCACAGTAAACTCCTTAATATGCAGACACAATGCAATGCCATCTTTATCCAGGCAAACTATTCATTCAGATCTTACTGAATTCCATGGACTGCAGAATACCTAATTTTTAATATCTGTCTTTCCCTATGTTTCCTCATCTTTATATGAATTGATTAGTTCAACAGGCAGTTACAACCAGCTTGCTTAATAATTCTGTCCACCTACCTCTTTGTATTTTCAAAGTTTTATTTAAAAATTCAGATAAGCTTAAGGACTCTATTTATCATATATCTTACAGTTGTATTGTAGTCCACAACCATAATTGGGATTGTGGATCCACTATGTCAGGAAGAGCTAAAATATAGGGGCAGGCTCTATAAAAGTTTTCATAGGGAAAAAAAAAAAAAAAAAATCAGCTATTGGTGATGAATGGGAAAAACATTTTGTGGTGTGGACAGAGAAACAGGGGCATGTGTTCTATCTCAAAGACACTTCTATTAAAAAAATAATATCCTTTAAAGACAGAGTTCGGAAAATTAATTTCCCCTGCCAGCAAGATGCATTGAATAATATTTGGAGGAAAAATAAAAGCTCTGTTCCTGTATGATAGCAGTCTTAAACTGAAGCATATAACAAATTTTTCCATTGTCTTTCTACATCCTAAAATATGTTGACATTGCGATAATCTGCAATGTTTGTATTCCAGTGTTTGTATGATGGCAAAAGCTATGTTAGTTTCAATGTGAGAACATGGTAGCAAAAATAAAAAGTGTTGTAAGAGTTATAAAAAAGTAGAAGCATTCATTGAAATAGCACTGAGAGTTGTATTTAGCCTGGGAATATTTATTTGTTTTGCTTAAGGAGGCAGCGCCGCCTCATAGATAAAGCATTGATTTGATATTCAAACCTATATTTTCATTTCCTTATATAGTTGCTTAATACCACAGAAAAATTGTCTCCCACTCTAGAGTCTCCTCAACTCCTACTTAGCAGTTAACTCTTTATGTTGTTCCTTGAAAATTATTGCATAAATTGGATATTGCTGTACAAAACGTGCAGGACGGAAAATACCGCAAGCATGTAATTCTCTCCACCTGTTGGCAATAAACATCCTTCTTGCATATGGGTGGGCAGAAGTTGCTCCCCTGGCCCTCTCAAGAGAAGACATAGCAATTCTGTTTCAGACTTTTGAATTACATCAATTTTCTGTAGGATGTGAGCTAGAGTTTAGATTTCTACAGCTGTTACTCACAAACCTGAGGAAGGACTGGATATGGCTTTTATGCCTCTTTTTCAGTTGCTCAGAAATTAGTTTTCTAAATCCTTAGAGTTTTTCGACATGAAAAGCATGAGGAAATCAGACTATCTGTAACTCTTACAGAAGGAAAACACTAGCTCTAATTATGAATGTTGTCCTTCTTCCATAGTGTTCTGTTCATTATGAGACTGAGCTATTACCATTTTCTTGTGAAAAAATGGAAATACACAATTGTGAAAATTATGCAGAAAAACAGTTTTACAAGTTTCACAATTTTGCAATATCACTTGTTTCTAGTCCTAAAGCGTTCAACACACATATGAAGACAGATCTATGTAGACTTTTTTAGGAAGATATGCGTAAGCTCTGCCCTGGTTCCGAGCCATCTGGAAACCATCAGCAAAGCACTGAGCTTGACCTTACCTGAGCACTAACCTTACCAAAAAGGATGTTTTTTTTCTGGAGACACCTAAGAAACTACATCGGAGAGAAACTTGTTCCACCTCATTGAGCTTAAAGGAATCTGACTACAAGATTGAAACCTACATGAAACTGGGCTCTCTAAGCTCTGCTTTCAGGAGACACATTCTGATGTGCAGAGATGAAAGATTTCAAAAGTGTTTTAATTGTTGTTACAGTCTAAATTGCATTCACTTTCATTAGGGTTTTACCAATGTTTATTACATCTTCCATACTGTTTTCTGTATTTCCAGGAAGATCTACCTATTTATATTTTATAAAAGAAGGCCCAAAAATCAAGTCACAAGTCTTAATGTGTACTGATAAAAGTAAAGATAGCTTCTCACTTTTCCATGTAAAGAAAAATAGTTTCTTTCACTAAAAGAAAACCAGGCATTATAGTCTACTTCTGATGTCAGAAAACTTGTATTGATGCAGATTAGGAATCAGATTTTTTCATCTACTTTCCTTGTTCTACTACTAATATAAACATTGTGCATACGTTTTGTCTTCTAATTTAGTTGCTCACCCATACCTGCCTTATGCCATTTAAGACACTCCAGGTTATCTGAGGTATCTCTGTGAGATACACATGATATGGGGTCTACAGGAAGTGCATCCTCTGCTGTGGGAACAGCTTTGGTTGGGAGCCAGGCAAGTGATCTCAAGAAGTGATGGAGCACAGCTAAAACAGTCTGGCAGTTTAGTTTACTTTTAGTCAGCCCAGAGCCATGCCATAGTTCCCTCAGAAATCTTAAAGAGACACAGAGTATTATTAACACTGTAACCTATGCGAAGGGGGAGATTTGGAGTAGAGAACACCTTTTTCAATTTGTGTGACAGGCTTCATATAAGGATTACAGTGAGTTGGGCTGAGTGTGGATGATCTTTTCTACCATATCCAAGCTGCAGAGAGTTTTCAAATTTAAATTACAAGGTTTCTTCCTTTGGTAGCAAAAAAACTGTGGCACTTTGTGAGACCCTACCCCTGATGGAAAGGGAGCACTCAATATTTGTAGGTGCCCATGGTTGAAAAGGAATGACAGAAGTCAGAGGGTCTGCAAAAACTTACAAAGTTTTATTAGTAAATTGTGCTCTTGGCAGGAAATTGGTATAAATTAGTCCTTTATCTTACAGTATAATCCACGTGCTTGTTGATTTTGAATAAGGGGGAGGGAGGGAGGGAGGGAGGGAGGGAGGGAGGGAGGGAGGGAGGAAGGAAGGAAGGAAGGAAGGAAGGAAGGAAGGAAGGAAGGAAGGAAGGAAGGAAGGAAGGAAGGAAGGAAGGAAGGAAGGAAGGAAGGAAGGAAGGAAGGAAGGAAGGAAGGAAGGAAGGAAGGAAGGAAGGAAGGAAGGAAGGAAGGAAGGAAGGAAGGAAGGAAGGAAGGAAGGACGGACTTGACTAAGCTTCTCCTTTTCAAAATCTCTAGTGGAAAGGACAATCTTTATGTACCCTGGTGAGGGTTGTCCAGTGAACTTTGTTGAGCCCCAGGCTATGTGTTCCTGATATTCATGGTAAATTTTCTTATATGGTGGAAAGGTCGATTTGTTCAAGTAATGTGATCTTTCTGGATTGGGGGAAATTTGACAGGGGTCTGAATTTTTTTTTTTTTTTTTTCTAATATTGGAAAATTTAACTAGCACTGCATCACTGGCATCTCAGACATTGTCTAGGTCTCCAATGTGTGATGTTGTTCTGTTTTTCTTCTTTTCTGTGGTGCCTAAATATTTTGACCATATTATTTCAATAACAATAATAATAATATAATAACAGTAATAACATTAATATCATTATTAATAACGTTAATAACATCAATAATAATAACAATAATAATAACAATGCCTTGTGCCTGTCAAAGTAGCTCATACCTTGGCTCTGGTTTAAGCTATTGGATACAAAATTTAAAAAAAAAAAAAAAATGAAAAAGAGAATAAAAATGTCCCTGGAATGTAAGAACAGCCTAAAATAAGTTTGTGTGTGTAAGGGGCACAGGTTTTGAGGGTTTAAAGCCTGTCCATTAGCTTTATTTGGAGAAAGTTAAGTTAAAACTGTATTGTCCTAAAAGACAAACACAAAGCAGTATGTAACATGTTAGAAACTATTAAACATTCTAACTGTATAAAGTTTTTATAAAATACCATAAATTATTAATGTTGAACAAGGATCAATACCAATTTCTTGTCTGTACTTTAAATATAAAACAAACAAAAAGCTTTTGACATCTGATTAAGGGAAATTTTAGACTGTTTCATTAGATAAAGCAATCAGGTTGTGCTTTAATCAGTTTCTTTGTTGAATTAGAAGAAACATACCTTCCAGTCTTAAAATAGTAACATAATTGTAAAGCTGTCAGTCTAGGGTTTCTATTTGAACTGATTACATTTGATAAAAATAACAAACCATGACAAATAGTGCGGCTAGGTTTCAGTAATTCACTGAAGAATGTCTCTACCAAGTCTTTGTGGCAAAATGTCTTGTTTGCAGGACAAATGCAGAGTTGAAATAACAACCCATGAATACCACTGGTGAAATGGCTATGTACACAAGGTGAATGCTAAAGTTTTCCCTTCTGAATAGACCTTTTAATCTAGGCATTATCTAGGCTCTGAAAAAGTCTTCAGTGGCCTTACGTACAGATTAATGAGAAAATCTGAGTCTTGGAGTTGGGCTATTTGCAGAAACAGTTTTCAAGATTTACTGATGGTTGACAAATGCCATTTAAGCTTTCAAAGCCATCAATATGCTATTGAAAGGGATTTAGAGGGAAATCCTCCCACTATAGAGAACGAGGACTTTGAAGGATCTCAGTGGAAGCTCTTGGTCTCGGCACCCATTTAAACCTTTCACTGGCTTCCTTCAGCATACAGAGCCCTGAAACGCGTGGCTATGGGAAAGGGGGGGGGGGTTGTTCCTTTGAAATGCATTTGTATATAACTGAATGTGCCAATCTGCTTTTGTTCAGGCATGAGAATTGAATAGGAGTGTTTCCAAAAAAACTGTCTTGTGCTCATGATCAGTTTTTCAATGGGCTTTCTGCTAATAGATTTTTAATATAAGAGCTGGAAATGGCGAAATATGAGTTTGAAAATTCTGGTGAATTGAAAAATTCTAGTGAATTGAAAAATTGCCCGAGAAAGACTCTGCCCTATAGCATTTGTTAACCATGCTACCATATCCTTCTCTAAAAATGGCTTTCAAAGAAAAGGAACTTCATACATTATACATGTGACAAGACAGATCACCGAGTTTAATTTTTTGAACTAATGTCCTTTATTCCACAGATATTTGAAAACCTGCTTCTATGTTCTTTCTTTTCTTTGGTTATTTAAAAACTCGTTTTCAAACTGTATGCTTTTATTAAAAATTATCCATTATGGGACTGAGTCAGGAAAAAAAGATGATGAACATTAGATGATCATACTTTAGTTAAAGGAGGTATAATTCAGGATCAGGATGGCTTGAAGTCTTTGCTATTGACCATGTTGTACAGAACCAACAGGATTCAAGATAAAAATTCTGAAGAGCTTAATAAAATCGTACAAACGAAAAGGTGTCAGAACCTGCTGCACAGTTCTGGGAAAAAAGGGATCTCTGAAATCCCTGGTGGATTATGCAGTGGTATACTAGGACTTTACTCATTAAGTTCCTGAGAGATTTGTGGTTTTCAGTCAGAACAATTGCCCACAAAATCCACTCTGTGTTCCTTCTAACAGCAACAGTATTTATGCATGTAAAACCGTGTAGTGCTGTCTTCCAGTCTGTCACAAGTAAGTGAAAATTGAGATTCCAATGCCAAGTCCATGACTGAGGAGGCATCCTTCCCCTCTGATCTTCACATCACTCCTCACATGGGTCAGGAGAACAAAGCCAGGATGTGTGCAGCTGTAGTCTCTTTATTCCCGGTGTGTGGTGTGAAGAACATCACTGTGCATCTCACCAAGCTCCTCATGAGGGAAAAGGAAGGCTGACCAGATTCTACAGAATGTGGAAAATAGGACAGCACATCTCAGCAGAAGACCTGCTTCTACTTAGTGAGGCTTTGACTTTACTTCTGTCCATATTTCATTTCTATCTTCACCATTTTCATGCTGGCGTCCATTTTACCACCATTTGGGGAAGGAGAGCAGCAGTAACAGCATGTGGCGGGTACTGTCTCGTACGAGGTGACCAGTGGTCATAAGAAACCAATGTCATGTAGCAGTTGAGTGTTGTGGTGTTCATCTGTGCTACTTGTTCATTGCAAAGCAAACGAAGCCTGTAGAACTCCCAGGTTGTCTAATGCTTCTATTTCTTAAAAAAGGATGGTGCCTCTTCACCCAGAATGAACCATCTGTTACACCCCACTCCCCTCCACAGCTTAAGGGGAGTGTTGTTTGATTTACTCTAAGTGATGTGTGGGAGAAAGCAAAATTCTCAGGACGTTCAGGACCAGACTTTTACTTGCAAACTTTAGAACATTAAGATAGAATAAGTGTCGTGGTGTCCACTGTGCACATGGAAGTGCTGGCCCATGGGCTAGCTCAGTCCCACACTGCGGTACACGCGCTTTAGGTAGGATTTGCTAGTTCGACTAGCTCTCTCCTCCCTGTGGGATATTGGTTCCCCACACCCTGCAACAGACTTGTTGATAGTCATGACCACGGCGACGAATAGAAAGGCGACTCTCTGAGCAGAGTTAACAGGGTTTTATTTACAGGGAGACCAAACGGGAGCTCCACACCTGACCACTGCTACTCAAGAGGGACCCCGTACAATGGTCAGGTAGTAACTTTTAAATGGGGGAGGAACAAGAGGTAATAACAACAGATTAACCAAGCGGGCTAACTCAGGGTGGAACTAGGGATGTAAACATTCAACAGGAGAACCACTCCGCCAAGGGGCAAAGGGGATTTCCCGGTGTAGTCATTTCACGTCCACCAAATTTTGGTCTTGGTACTTACTCTTTCTGTGGGAGAGAGACTAGGAGACAATCAAAGCAGGCTCAGCCTTAAAATTAACAAATAGTTTTATTAACATACACTAAAAGAATAGAAAAAAAAGAAAGTTGGAAAAAGAAACTAAAATGGAATGAAACTTCAAAAACACTCTTCCCTCCCCTTACAAACTGTTCACTTTTTTACAAAACAACATAAAGAGACAAAACTTGTAATTTTCAGTCAGTTTCACGATCTGACAATAGTTTTTCATCAATTCTTTAGGGGAAGAGTATCTTCTAGAGTCATGGATCCCACTGACAACTTAGAACAGTTCTCTTGTGGGTTTTAAACTGTCACAAAAACAACCGCCCGGAGAAACCTGCCTTTGTGACCCCTCCCATTAGCAGGTCCCCAAGCTGATGAGGGAGGAAGAACTCACAGAAACATCAGAGATCAGAGCACTCAGGCAGTCTGGAATCACAAAAATACCCAGGCAGGATCATAAATGCCTTCTCAGCCCACCCCTCCATGTAAATCGGGTTGGCTTTGGTCCAGATGGTGCCCATAGCTCTTATCAGGGGCCCAGCAGAGATTTCTCCCTGCTCTAGAGAAGTCTGAAGAAAGTAGCTGTTGTAAAGCAGCAATCTCTCCTTCCCGCCCTTCACCTGGGACCCGATGGAATCCGGCCAGGCCTCAGGCCAGCTCCCTGCAAAAAGGGGGGAGCAGCAGGCCCAGCTCAATGTTACCTGTCTCTCTCTGGCTAAAGGAAAGAAGAAAAAGGACCCCCCTACAGGAAATTCATGGGGTTTTATATGGTACTTCCCAAAGTTGCAGCTAACAATTTCAGTGGATAGAACAGATGCCAATATTCCAACTAAATCTGTGATAGGTCGCTGTCTCTTCCAAAGCAATTCCCAGGTCCTGAGCTGGAGAATTATTCTACATTCTTCTATAACTAAAAAACCAAACTGTACTAACCCATGACACCCGGGCGCCAGCCTATCACTTGACACCCTCCCTGGAACTTTCCAGAATTTGGGGAAGGGTCCCGAGGTGACAGACAGGGCACCCAAGGAGAGAGAGGGGATTGACAGCAATAGAAGGGGTAAGAACCATTGGGAAGAACAGGGTGTCATGGGTTAGTACAGTTTAGTTTTTTAGTTATAGAAAAATGTAAAATAATTCTCCAGGTCAGGACCTGGGAATTGCTTTAGAAGAGACAAAGACCTATGAGAGTGTTAGTTGGAATACTGGCATCAATGCTGACCTCTGAAATTGGTGGCTACGACTTTGGGAAGTACCATATAAAACCCCATGAATTTCCTGTAGGTGGGTCCTTTTTCTTCTTCCTTTGGCCAGAGAGAGACAGGTAACATCGAATTGGGTCTGCTGCTCCCCCCTTTTTTGGGGGGAGCTGGCCTGAGGCCTGGCCGGATTCCATCAGCTCCCAGGTGAAGGGGAGGGAAGGAGAGGTTGCTGTTTTGCAGCAGCTACTTTCTTCAGACTTCTCTAGAGCAGGGAGAAATCTCTGCTGGGCCCCTGATAAGAGCTATGGGCACCATTCGGGCCGAAGCCAACCCGATTTACACGGAGGGGTGGGCTGAGAAGGCATTTATGATCCTGCCTGGGTATTTTTGTGATTCCAGACTGCCTGAGTGCTCTGATCTCTGATGTTTCTGTGAGTTCTTCCTCCCTCATCAGCTTGGCCTTGAACATCTAACACCACGAGCTACAGAGAGAGAGACAAAGACTCCAAGAAGATTTAACTCTTTCTTAGCAACATGAAGCTTCCAGAGCTTAGCCTTTCTCTGAGAGAGTAAGAAACGACAGAGTGAACATAAAGAAAAAAAACAGCATGAAGTCAGTAGAGCAAGAGTGAAAAGACTGTTGGGACAGAGGGTTGAAGAGTTGGTTGTTCCATTCTTACTTGAGCCATGGAAATGAACTCTATCTTTAGATCATTCCTTTAAATCATGGGAAAGATATGCATTTGGGGAGATGATTGTTTTAATTTGTGTGTGAATTTGAGCAAAGGTGTTTGTGATGAACTAAGTAATACCCTATAAGACGCTTGAACAGAGATAAAGATGAGAAGCTCCCTGCGCCAGTGAAGAAGTGAGAAGGTATCTCTATACCCTGAGATGAAGAATCCTTTGCTTTGGAGTTACTCACCTTTAAAAGGTGACACTCCAGTATGCAAAAGTCTAAGACCCATGACCCATAAGCTGCTTGGGAACCTGCTCCTGGGAGGGGTCACAAAGGCAGGTTTCTCCGGGCGGTTGTTTTTGTGACAGTTTAAAACCCACAAGAGAACTGTTCTAAGTTGTCAGTGGGATCCATGACTCTAGAAGATACTCTTCCCCTAAAGAATTGATGAAAAACTATTGTCAGATCGTGAAACTGACTGAAAATTACAAGTTTTGTCTCTTTATGTTGTTTTGTAAAAAAGTGAACAGTTTGTAAGGGGAGGGAAGAGTGTTTTTGAAGTTTCATTCCATTTTAGTTTCTTTTTCCAACTTTCTTTTTTTTCTATTCTTTTAGTGTATGTTAATAAAACTATTTGTTAATTTTAAGGCTGAGCCTGCTTTGATTGTCTCCTAGTCTCTCTCCCACAGAAAGAGTAAGTACCAAGACCAAAATTTAGTGAACGTGAAACCACTACATTAATTAGTGTTTCTGCCCAGTTTGTAATTAAAACTATGACACAGGGGTACAGGGAACAAACCATTTTACAAAAGTTCTTATAAAAACCTGTAAATTAATTATATAAAACACTTAAAAACCTAATAAAATAACTTTTGCACCACCAAATAAATTTTTTTAAATAAATTTTTATATAAAATTTGGCAACTTCAGCTTATCCAGACATACAGAGGCACTTAAAAGGCATTGACTGGAATTTTTTGTCTAGCTCACAATATATTTTGAGAAGAAGTTGGAAGAAGAAAGAGAGAAAGAAAGAGTAACAGTAGACAGATATTACCACCCAGGGATCCAGCAATGAGACTTGACTGTTGCAATTTAGATGTCTGCTGATCCAAGTGATAGTTACAGTCCTGGTCTGCCAGGGGTGGGGGAAGCCCATGAAACACAAAGTTCAACAGGTTAAGATATAGAGAGGTTCAAGTGGGAATGCCCAGGTACCTCCTCTGGGGGTGAGGGGCCGAATTTTACACGGTCAGGCACAACACCATGGATCATGCGCAATCTTCTGGTGGAAGGACCTAGAAATTAGTCTGGGGTATTTTGGAGGTGTTTGATGGTTTATGACACCTAAGACATGACAACTGCCTCTCATTAGAGTAGTTGACCCAATTATACCCCATCAGAAGAGATGAACACCTTCAGACCTACGTGTCAATGTCCCAATATCTCTCCCAGAGGGAAGCTTTACACCTGAGCCAGTTGCATAAGGGACAACAGGATAAAAAGCACTACCCTGCCTCCCACGATCTGCTGCTTATCAGCCTCTTCCCTTACCTGGCTCAGATCCCAGCTTCTTGCTTAACAAAGGTTGATTTGTGGTGGTCATCCTCTGGTGCTCACACCTGCTGCACCTGGGCTGTTACCTTGCACATTGTCAGCAAAACACCCCCTGCTTTTGCAGATGGCCAGTTTGAGCCTTTAGCCATTAACATTTCAGTCTCTCACTTCATCATAATGTACATTATTCTGAGTAATCCTTCTGTTTTTCTGATAGAGCTGACTGGAAACCTGAGCTTGATGTTAAATTGAGCAAAGACTATGGAAAAGAGAGGGTGAGAAAGGAAAAGTTAGCAGAATCAGCTCATCACTTTGAAAAAACACCAGGAATGAAAAGTTAAGTACCAAAAAATTTTGATCTGGAATAACGACCAAACAGAAAACACAGAAAGGCTGTAACAGCAGAAAATGCCACACTTTCCTCTCCTTAGTGACTCACATGGCATCTTGCCTTTAACTCAACAGACTTTAGAAATGATAAAATGCCTGAAAAAAATACATAGAAAACTTCCCCATGAACCTATAAGTACTACATGCACTCTTTCAGGCAAACCAGTGTGTTGTTGTGTAATTTCCACAACTGTGAAATACTACCTGTTGGGTAGAACCTGGCATGAGGAACTCGTAGGCCTGGGATGATGTCTTCCATCCATCGGAGTCACTGGGAGTTTTGCTACCAGCATCAGTGGAGCCAGGTGTTTAGCCCCAGGCATTGTTCTAGTGCTGACATTGACTTGCTGTATTAGAGGTTTTAAGACTTGTAAATAATAGGGCAACTGATTGTTTCCAACATTTTTATAACATTTGGAACAGAAAAAGAGATCTTGGAAAGTTCATTTTGTGAGCAAAATAGGCAGAACCAGAGAGGTGCAGTCTAAGGACACACTACTTCACGTATGCACACAGGTGCAATACAGTTGGCAGCAACAGTTTACATTTGGTAAAGGTTTGTTTTGGCTCCTGATGTTTTGTGATATTGTTCAATATTGTCTCCAGGAAGATCCAAAACTCATATTTGAAGCCTGAATCAGAGGCAGGGCAGAGGATTTGGCTGAACAACACCGGTTAATTGCTTGCCCTGAAGAGAATTTCTGTTGATCATCATAACAATCACAACAAGTGTGGGTCATTGCCCTCAAAATGAGGTTGTCAAACAGTGGACTATGTAAACTCTGTGAATAAAAGGAAGGAAATAGGGATCATCTTTCTGGATAGAGTGCTGCCTCTGCTCCTACTAAATATTGGCTTATCCTCTGAACAGCCCAGCTAAGCTCAATAGAAATAGTTCTGAAGTATTTTGCCTCCACATATTAATTGTAAAGCTCTGATCCTGTTAATTTAAGTTGTAAAAGGAAATAATTTCTCAAAAGAGAAAGTATTTTTATACTAGAAAGAGTGTAGCTCTTTCTAGTGTGATTATGCTGGTATAAGCACATGAAAAATATGAGCCAGCCCAATACAACACATGAAGTCTCTCTACTGGAGATTTCTCCTTGGTAGGGTGACTTAGAACATCTCAACCCTGCTCCTTCACCTGAATTGTTTAAAGCTAGCTCAGGTGTTCCAGTATTCTGCCTATCTGAAAGGCAAGCTGATCAGTCACAAGCAAAGAAAATGTGTGGAGACTAGATACAAATAATGTCAGTATAAGATTAAGGACCTGGTATGTATGTACGTTAAGACTGTTTTACACCAGTCTATGTGAAGGTATCCCATGATCAGAAGTGAATTTTGATTACTTACGAAAAAAAAAAATCATTACCTGATGGAGAAATACAGTATTTTCAAGTGCATTATCTTTGTAAGAGTCAAGCTACATATTTCTTGGCACTTACTGTTGCAGAAATTTAGATGTTCAACCAGTCAGGGAAAAATCCGACAGCATTGTCATTCCTCTGAGCTCTGTGGGAAATGTTGGAAGAGGCTGTCAGCCAGCCAGGAGCTGGCAGATCTAGAGGCCTATTGTATTTCAGCAAGCAAGCTCTGTCAGACATAAAGGGAAGATGAGCATATAAAAAAAATTCTGCAACTTCCTATATCTGAGCAATGTTTACAAAATTTGCGTCCTAGGTATAACATCAGCCTGCAGTAGTCCAAGCCAAAACTGCCAACTGAAATAAACCAGTTCTCCTTCACCTTTCTTATTTCTCCTCTGTATTTGGGCTTACAAACACCAAGGTAGTGAACCAATACAGGGAATTGATTTCAATTAATTCCCAAATTTTTTCCTGCTGAATATATTTTTTAAATACAGATCAGTTGCCAACTCTGGTTAAACAGCATCTTTAAAAGGAATGAGCAGTTCTGGATTAGGGGAGAGATCAGAGAAATTCTTTTGGTCACAACATTGAATGAAACTGAGTGTGTTGATAATGTGACATCCATGTGACATCCATGCAATAAAGAGAAGATTCTGTAAATAATTATTTCAGCTAAGCAACAGCACAAAAATGATCAAATTAGTACTTCAAAGTAGAACTCTAGTAGGTGTAATGTAGCATAGCATCATTTTCTTTGCTGAAACTCTTCAATTATTGTTCAACAACACAAGGTACAACTCAACGGTAATAAAAGCAGACATGACAATGCTCTGCTAAAATGATTGGACATGATAATACTAATGATGTTTTCCAGCCTAAACAGTTCTATGATTCTGAGTCTATGTTTCAGCATCAATGCACAGGAAAATGGAAACTTACAGGATAAGAGTCGTGAAGAAACTTACCAGCATTTTACTGCTAAATCATCTGACAAAAAAAAAAAAAAAAAAAAAAAAAAAAAAAAAAAAAAAAAAAAAAAAAAAAAAAGAGTTGAGATCAAAGACATGGACTCTTGTCTTGCTGACTTTTATTTTTGCTGTCTCCTTTACCAAACCAGAATTTCACCCAGAGTATATGTATTTTGCAGTTAACTATTTTGGGAATACCCACTGTATATATGCACGATATCTGCTACATTATGTCACACAAAGTGGCATTGTGCAGAGATCCTGTGTTGTGAAATTGGAACACTCATAGCATCATCCTGCTGTACCTGGGATAATTAGTCTCTCTGAGGGTACCTTACATGGTAATGTCCCTTCCACCTCTGGACCCAGCTCACTCATCTGTACCTTGGGGAGCTTTGCACTGTGCAGTGTAGGAGATGTATTTCCTGCCCTGAATACAAGTTTGTTGTGCACAGATCTCCAAATACTCATGCTTACACCATCACTGTTGAAGTGTGTTTATAGTGGGTGCTCTCAAAGCTGTTTGCGTTTAAATTCTTCAAATCCGTGCTGTGGAATTGAGGCAAATTAAGATCCACAAAATAAGTTACTTACACTGTATCTTGTTATGAATGAAATCAGGCTAATAATGATTAATTTTCAACCTCAGCAGCCTCAAAGAAGGTATTTTGGTGAAGATGAGTTTTAAAATCGGTTCATGTAACATATAATCTTTGCTGTACACAATTTATGGTTTGATATTCAGACCATTTCACTACTGGTGAGCCATAATATTTTCATTTAGAAATTTAGAAATTTGCCCTTTATAACTTTAGGGTTATATTTTGAATCTTTGTTTATGATTAGATATATTTTGAATTCATTTCTGCTTTAGACAAGGTGTAGCATGTCAATAAAAAAACTACGCTGTGCTTTTCGTGCATGTTCTCCTCTCATGTAAATAACCATAATTAAGAAACAACCTCATTGAAGCCATAAGGATGACATTATAGACAGGGAATTAGATGAAGATTGGAACCTCAGTAGTTTCTAAAATGGATGAATGTGTCCAGTCGTTCAGGAGAAGGGGAAAAAACCCAAACCAACCAATCAAACAAAAAAGGAAAAAAAGGTAATTTTTGTCATTTATGTAGCAAATATTTGAAATATTTGTAAAAATAAACAACATCTGGAGTGGCAGAAAATATTCTGAAACCAAGGGTTTCTTTTTCCTAGTCCTGGTCACATCTAATAAATATCTCTTGTCAATTTAACTGTGCTGTTCTTCATCAAAATAAGATAAACGGTACTTGATAAATAAGCAAGTAATGAAAAACACAGTAAACAAGCTGGTAGTTGTCTTCATAAATTACAATAAATCTGATATTATTTTCCTGCGGCATATTGTTTCAGTATTTGAACAAGATTAATCATGTATGCAGTACTCATATAATGTTTGAACTAGTGCAGCAGAAACAAGCAATAACTCACAAAGTGAAAATGTACTAGTACAATCTGTGGGCATGGGCGGAAGAGGAATTCCATTCAGTCATCTTTTAACTGCCTCTGCTGGCTTTTGTATTGTAAAATACTCCTTTAGTTATTAAAGTTTTTTAATATGTGAGCTAAATACAGCAAATGATTGACATGTTGGAATGTTTTTGTAACTTACCCTGGTAATTATTCCTTAGCAAACTGAGTCTTCAGCCTCAAATGAACAGCCATGAATCAGCTTTGAAAGGAAATGGTTAATTTCATCTAGTGAGCATCATTAATTTGATATTTAAAAAAAAAAAAAAAAAAAAGGCAGAGAGCCAGAATCATTTTACCTAAAATGATGTGTCAGATACTTGTCAGATTAATTCAGCACTGGGTGCATTTAATCTAATCTTTGATCTTTACTTTCTTTTTTTGACCCTAATTGTTTGGTCTGACCTGCTCCCTCTGCTGGAGTCTTGGATAAACTGAATTGCAAAATTGTTTCCTGAAAAGATTAATCATGCACGTACTGTTTGCTTTACAAATGTGCTGCAGTCCAGATATAAGTAAGACTTTTATGGTTGTTTATATGGCAGAATTGCCTATGTTCAGGAATAATGCATAGTGTTTAAAATCACTCTGTTACAGAGCTTCTGTGGTAATAAGCCAAATTTTGCTGTCTGTGACATCAGAGGAACTTATTGACAGGCGCTGGGAGTGCAAAAGTCTGGTGAAAGCATTTTGTTTCTTTGTGTTGAATCCAGACGTGACCTATCAGCCTGGCTTGCCAGGATCCAGTGTTACATGGGCCAATTCACAAGAGTACAGAAGAGATGTAGACAGAGACCTCCTGACCTTACTGGATCACCTTTGAGGTTTCCCTAAGTTCAAGGTGCTTGATCCTCACCATATATATCTATTTGTCTTGGTTTGAAAAGACAGGTGTCTGCTAAGGAGAGGCAGGCCTCTCTAGGAATGAGGAATTCAAATCCTTCCCTCCATGTTATTATGATTTGGAAGATTAAAAAAAACTTTTCAGTCAGAGCTATGAGGAAAGGAATAACAGTCCTTTACTAGTAACTATAACAGGACAGACAAACAACAACAGCAATTATAATAACAGTAAACCAGAACCAAGAACCCCGGGGGCAAACGGTGGAAGCTCCGGCGCTGATGGCTGGAAGCGGTGGGTTGTTCTCGGCAGGCAGGGGGTGTCCTGGCAGGCAAAGTGGGCAGTGCCGGAGAACCCGCAGCGGCTGGACCCGGGCTGACCCAAAATCCAGCAGGGCAGCGAAGAAACTCTGAATTCCTGGGCGCTCCAACAGATGATAGAATTCCCAGGACCAGACTCCTCCATTAACCGTGGACTCCACGCAGCTACCAGTCGCCCGATCTGTGCTCCCCGGCAAACCGAGAGCAGTGTGCCCACCACCCTCAGCTCCCGGGAGCCTTTTTCCTCCCCCAAAGCTAAGTGATCAACTTCCTTTGTCCGGGTTGAGCGCCCTTTAACTATCAGTATTTAGTCTCCTAGCAACTTATTGGGGGGGGGGGGGGGGGAAATTCCACAGGAAAACTTAACCCCCAACACTATTTAAAATTGCAATGGCTGGAACAAGAACCACTGGTGTGAAAGGCGTGAGTGGGGCAGAGAGAGTACTGTCCATTTACTGGCATAAAACAAAACTCTCTGTGAGGTGTGCAGGCACATAGGCTCACTGCAGGGTCTGTTCTCACGTGACCACACAACATCATTTGCTTTTTTCAGGGCATGCTTTAATACAAGGGAGTTGGGTCTCTGGAAAGAGTGAGCTTCAATGTCAAGTAACAAAAATTTCCTGTACCAAATGTGTAACAAGCAAGCCTCTTTTATTCTTACATCCCTTCCATATAAACCTGTAGCATGGAATCTGTTGCTGTTAATTTGCTACTGCAAGTAATATTACATAGGATAATGAATTTTTGAATACTTAATAATAGCATTTATCATTATCAAAATGCAGAAGGGCAGAAATATCCATACTATTGCCACTTGTAATTTACCTTGAATACCTGGATAGTGAGATTTCCTACTCTGTGTATTGTCTATCTACAATGGCTCTCTTTACTGCTTCTTCCTGCTAATCTACTACTTCTTCTTCCAGATTTTTCCAAATACAGAGATGAACTCTTCAAATGTAAATAATTTAGTGGAAATTCATATCTTACTCATAGCTTACTATGGTACCCTTCAAAAAATCACAGATGAAGTTTGAATCTAGTTATGAGAAGAAGTATTACAGTTTAATTGTCAAAAAACACTATGCTTATTTATGCATGCTCATACTCTGCCCTGTGCTGCTCTACGTGGGTGTATTGAACATGCAAATACATGACTAGCAATTTTCCTGTTGACTTTGAAAGATAATGTAATCTAGGAACATTAAAATGAAAATCTGGTCTTTTATTCTTAGTCTATTGACAGCTTATGCATTTTACTTCGGTAAGTTTGTGCAAATGCCATGATTGGACAATGTGATTTAATGAAAAGGGTGTTGGACAACTCATCATCAGTGTCATTTTCCTCTGTGTAGTATAAAATCTGTTTGACTGTGAACATGTCACTTAGCCATTAGGTGTCTTAGTTTCCTGTCTGCAAAATGATGGTAATTATTATTCTATTTATTTATTGATACCCTCAAATGAAAACATCTCTAGTAATTTATTTGTAAGAAACAGGAGTTTCTATTACTATTGTGTTGGCAAATAGATTTATCTCCTTAGTGTAGCTGTAGCATACAAAGATATTTTCCATAAAGTATGAAGCATTTGCATTAGTAGATGGCACACAGTTAATAGCCAACATATTCTTCCATCATACAGTGGAGCTAATACTAGCTATATTCTGCCTGTACTAGAAACAAGAGTGTTGTGTTAAAAGGATGGGCAGAGCAGGATTCATCTGTTTTCATTATTTTGTGTTACTACATGTAAGCTAGTGTCAAATTTTGCTGTACATGAATTAGGGAAATTGTCTTAGTTTAGAAACTGTTCTCAGCTGGTAACAACTAAGGGACTACATTCAGTCTATTGACAATATTTTATGAAGTGCTTTATCTTTCAAAGACTTCCATAAAAAGAATTGTTAATACATCTTGGATAAAGCAAGCTTAGAAGAATCAAAACTAATAATGCTAATAATAAGTCTTGATAAATTTTAAAAAACCAAACAGGTTGCAACTATTTAAAAAATAGGCTACAAAATTGTCTTTAATATTGGATTATTGTATTAGACCTGGAATGGGTAGACAAGTTTGTACCATTCAGTATAATAGACATGTAGCCCTAGTAGAAGTTTTGCATGTATCCCTAGGCATAATTTTGTTCTCCTTTAAAAGACATAAATATAATGTGAAAAACTGGTCTTCCAAGATGAATAGTCACTGAAACATCTCTTGTAATAACAGTTAATAAAATGTTAGTAATATGGCCTGCAGACTCATCTATTATATGTTAAGAACTAGTTCACTTAACTTGTTTTACTGGCTTTCTGGAATTAATTGTGAACTACTCACTTTTAAGATGGTAACTGTATGTTGTTTCAGTGTATTTATGCATGGGCAATAAAACTGGGGGAAACAAAGACCTGCTGTATTTGCCTTCTTGGATGCTGTTTTGCAAATGCTCAGAATTTGCTCTACTCACCCAGAAAAAAACAGATAGATGCATGGTGCAGTTTTCAATATTTTCTGGTCTTCAAAGATTTAATCAGAGCTAGGATTCCTTTAACAAGTCGCCAGAGACACTGCATGGTGATTGATTGGCACAGAGTATAATTAAGGTATCATTATAGTGAGCCGTGTTGCCAATGCAGTTGCTAAAGCAAAGCTTCTTATCTTCTGAAAAGATGAAAGTTTCATTTGCTGGTATATTGCTTTTATAGTGAGCAGCTGGAAACAGGCTGCAGGAATGCTGATGGGAGAAGAGACAATGCATTCATCTCACTTTTCAAAATAGCCTATGACCTTTTTCAGTACAAAATGGCAGCTCATGGTAGTTTTCACGGAGGCAGATGTGGGACTATGGCTGCCTCTATTCAGAACATTTGTAAACTTAGGGTATACTCTTACCATATTGCTCCTTCTGTCATCAATGGGGTTTGTATGTGCTGTGATGTTAGGAGACAGGAGTAGTTCTGTTACACTGAGTTATTTAAAGGTTTTCAGTATTCAAATAATTCTGTGTTTTTCATCACTGTAGTTTGTAAGAGTCTACCAAGATTTGATACAAAATCAGAACCATTCCACTGAATAGTTAAAGTTCCAGTACTTTGATTTTAATATTTTTAAGCATTACATTCCAGTGCTGATGTGCAAGCTCCTAGAGAGAGCAAACTGCTAATTTTTACAGGCCAGCACTGAAAGGAAAAATCAGAAAATGCATTTGAAGGAAAAAAATCATCATATATGCAGGACATAAGACATAACCACTGCAATTGTTACTGATTTTCATAGTAATAGTATGTAACTGTAGGGTTCACCACCTAGCTGTTTCTGGCTGTTAGCTGTGCTTGACCTAGCTAATTTCTGTAAATCTCATCCTAGCCATGTCTTCTTGTCAGGATGGTCCAAAATGCTAGCAAACCAAAATGCTGAGAACCTCCTTTATTTGTCTCTAGAGCACTGTGAGGAATTTCTGTTCAGAAGCCCAAATTTTACAGTATTGCTCACACAAGACCCAGTGACTCATTGCATTGCATTAACTCTTTTTGTTTGTCTCACCTCTCTGAACATCTCCCCAGAAGTAACTTAGGGCCATGGCACTTCTCTCTCTTAGTCATTCCAGTGAACAAAAAGTTTGATTAAATGCATACAAATGTAATTCTGAAACAAAAAAACTTTGTGAATCTAAAAACTGTGAGCACAGATGAACTACTGCTTTGCAGTATAAGGGATGTGGTTTTTAGGGACAAATAATGTCACCTATTTAGCCAACTGGTGTAGCTGGAAGAAGTAGAGAGTTTTTATTTCTGTGCCTGAAAGTTTCTCAGTTTTTCCAACTGTATCAGCTAGCCTCATCAAATATTACCTCTCACTACCATAGTCTGCCTTATATTCTTAAACCCTTACAGCTACCAGAATAGCACATTGCCAACATAGACTGTAATGTCCTGTATATTAGTTGCTGGTATGTTAAAAGCTAATTTAAAAAGAGATCATTGAGCAATGTTTTGGTTTGGAAGACGTATCTGCTAGGGAGGGGCAGGGCCTCTCTAGGAATGGCGAATTCCAATCCCCTCCCTCCAAGTTATTATAATTTAGAAAATTTAATGGGCTTTTTCAGGCAGAGGTATGGGGAAAGGAATAACAGTTCTTTACTAGTAAATATAACAAGGCAAACAAACAACAACAACTACAGCATTAATAATAAACAGAACCAGGAACCTCGAGGGGCTTTGTTTCACAAGCCTGGGGCAGTCTGATCTCTTGGGACCCCGAGAGCACCAAGCTGGAGCGGTGGAAGCTCCCGGGCTGGTGGCTGGAGCAGCAGGATGTCCCGGCAGGCAGGGGGGTGTCCCGGCAGGCAGAGGGGTGTCCCGGCAGGCAGGGGGTGTCCCGGCAGGCAGGGGGGTGTCCCGGCAGGCAGGGGGTGTCCCGGCAGGCAGAGGGGTGTCCCGGCAGGCAGGGGGATGTCCCGGCAGGCAGAGGGGTGTCCCGGCAGGCAGGGGGGTGTCCCGGCAGGCAGAGGGGTGTCCCGGCAGGCAGGGGGTGTCCCGGCAGGCAGAGGGGTGTCCCGGCAGGCAGGGGGTGTCCCGGCAGGCAGGGGGATGTCCCGGCAGGCAGAGGGGTGTCCCGGCAGGCAGGGGGTGTCCCGGCAGGCAGGGGGTGTGGGGCTACAGCGGAGCACAAAGAGCAGCGATGGAGAAGCCGCGATGGCCGGGCAGGGCTGGCCCAGCTCCAGCAGGGCGGGCGAAGGGGCTCAGAATTCCTGGGCACACGAGCAGATGATGGTAGAATTCCCAGGACCGGACTTTCTGTTGACAGCGGACTCCTCCCGCAGCAAGCAGCAGCCTGGCCGTCCTCTCTCCGATGCTGAGAGCAAGAAGAGCCCCCAGCTCCCCCAGCCCTGGCCTTTTCCTGCCCCAAAACTCGTGTGATCTTCCCCCTTCTGACTTTCGTCCACGTCTTCTGTGTTGGTCAAGCACCCTCTAAGCATCAGTACTTAGTCTCTTAGCAACTTATGGGGAAAAATTCTACAGAGAGAAAAAAGGGGGGGGGGGGGGGGGGGAACCACAACAAAAACTAACACCCAGCAAGCAAGCTTGGGGAATAATTTCAGTTACCTCCACCATCCCTGGAAGTATTTTAAAGATGCGTAGATGTAGCACTTAGGGACATGGTTTGGTGATGAGTACATGGCAGTGCTGGGTTAACGATTGGGCTGGATGATCTGAAGGGTCTTTTCCAACCCGAACAATTCCATGATTCCGTGAAATATGTGTAGGTAATGTTTAGTAGTTCGGTTGCACAAAAACACCTTTGTATGCTATGTTCCAAGAACAGAATCATAGGGAAAAAAAAGTAACCAATCTAACAGGAAGGAAATTATTTAACTGGTATGTTTAAAAAGAGTTAGAAATTGCTGTGCTTTACGCTGGGGAAAAGGAGAGGTTCTCCTCCATCATATGCTGTGGGACACATACTTTACCACATGAGGGGAGTCCAGAAAGGAGACTAGAACATAGCAGTTCACCATTGGCAAATCTACTTCTGGGGTCTAAAGATGTTATTAAGGAAATTGCACTTATTGTTGATTTTCTCCTTGGGCATCAAAGCACATAATGAAAGCCACCTTCTCTTGTTCTAATCCTTTTATGATAGTAGGGTCTGGTCGGTAGACTGCTTCTGACTGGTTTGTTATGGGTGGGTGATACAAGCAGACAAGTACTGCCTACTAGTAATAGAAATTAATATGTTAGAAAAACAGACTTCAGGTGTGTCTCCTCAGCCAGAGTGCTGGTTAGTGCTGGGTTTGTAGAATGCCCTAAATATGTGTGTATCTGAAGATGAATCATTCCCATCTTCCACCAGGGCTGGCTTTTAAGTCTAAAATGTGATTTGGCATGTTTTCAAAAACCCATTAAGATGTGTTGAAAATATCATAATCAAAATTATCTTGTTAAAATATTGGGTTTATCTTAATATTCAGTAGTATATAATTCACTACCTGGATGAGTTTTTCATTTGCCAAATAAATCCATGTTTTTGTTCCTTTGCCAGAATAAATCCTTTGAGCCTTTATCAAAGTGAAAGGGCAATAACCTGCTAAACAGTATGAAAGAATTAGGTGATAAAGTGTTAGAGTAAAAAATGAATTTAATAAGTACACATTTCTCAAATTATACTTTGATTTTGAAGTGAATGCAGAAACCTTACTCAACAGTGATTTGATAATTGTTGCAAAGTATTAACACATTTCCTTTATTTCAAAATCTCTATGTGAAGTATGTTTTTAAATTATACATTTTAAAATTCACCAAAAAGATCAAACATCTAAATTAACTATGCTGACTAAAAGCATATATTCTGTAATGTGAAACAGACTGTGAATAATAAGAACTAGATGGAGTAGGAATAGGATGCCTACCCACCAAAGTACAGATAACTTATTTACCTTGAAAGCTCTCAACAGCTGGAAGAAATAAAGTTATCTAAATAGTACCCAAAGTAGCTGGAAACTATAAGCACTGCGACAAATGCGTGCGTGTTTAAATAGTGAGGAGTTTTAAATTACTGTATAATGCTTGCATAAAATATGCAGATCACTCCTAATTTTATTATAAGAATCTACAGAAATTTTGATTACGGTTGTGTGAGTTGTGTCTTCCATGCAGAATTTTATTATGCAATCTGTTTACAGTCTTGGTGCTTAGTGAAAAGCAATTATAATGGTACTGTAGGGCATGGGGAAGACAGGGGAAAACAATGAGAAGGCAAGTTAAAATAAAAGGGTATTATATGAAATTTAGTCTAAGACATAGCTTGAATGATCTCTGACAGAGCTGATATTGCTGGTAGTTTCCTGTACCAGGAACTACCATGGAACCCCACCAGGAAGTGTGTTACAGAGCAGGATCACATTACACCCTTGTTTTATGGTTCATTTCACTTATTTAATGCTATTTGGGTACCTGTAACAAAAGAGCACTCAAAAAGAGAATGTTTATTATTTGAAAATATGTCATTTCTATAAGTCAAGTTGGGTTTTGGGGACACCTGATGTGCCTGTGTGAGTCAAGGCAGATCAGTATGACCATGCAACAGGCTGTATTGCAAAAGCAAAGCAGTTCCATATTCATGAAATTTTAAGGATGGTGCAGACACTTTGTATCTGTTTGCTTTTGCCTGTCTACTTCAGTAAACCAAGTGTACTACAGTGCTACAACAACAAAAAATCATAGTAATTTTCCTTTATTACTCCAAGTAAATTTTAATACAGTACAGTGGTTTATTAAAATTATGTCAACTAAAAGTGTTGTTTAGTGTTCCGGCTGATTTATAGAGCGTGATAAAACATTCCAAAATCTCTGGAAATGAGGAACATGCTACAGCCTGTATTGGTTTGACAAAGCTGTGTTCGTACAGAAAAGGAATGTTTAACTTGCTAAGTAGATAAATGATTCATCAATTCTGGCAGAGGAACTAATTTTTATTAATGTAGTACTTAAAAATGTGTGGAACGAACAGCTGGATGCCACAGTTGTGGCATGCCATATTAAGTCTCTGTCTGTTTTCCCCTACAGTGATCTCAGTATGAACAACATTACTAAGCTGCCCTCAAACCCTGTGCACAATCTCCGCTTCCTGGAAGAGCTGTAAGTATCATTGTCTCCTTGATGGGCATAGTCAGCACTAGACACATTCCTGTGTTTGTCTCTCATACTTACTGTGGGAACCAGATAAAATGGTGCAGGAAAGCTGTCAACCTGACACTTTTGGTACATGCGGAAACACTTAGTTGAAAAAAAAAAAACATTTGCTTGTGATTCTGGAAATGAACTTATAAAAGAGTTACCATGAGGCTACAACTTCTCTAAGCAGAGACAGAGCCAAACAAATTAAAATTTTTAAACAAGGACTGTTTAAAAGAGCTGGATTGCTTTTTGGAAATAGTTAAGCAGCAGGATATTAAAAGTTTGAATGCTGGCTCATGTTTATTAAAATCCCAAGTAAAGCTGTAATCAAAACCAAAACCTGCTGCCTTGTTCAGCCAGTGTCAAGGACAATTGAGTCCACATTTCATAGTATGGAGGCTTCTTGTCCTAATCACTTTTAATTGCTGTTTCCTTACTCTTAAACTTAGCATCTTTGAAGGCTGACTGTAGAGTGCAGAATCCTGCAAAAAGCTTAGTTAAGCTATCTACTACATTCACTGTGGGAGAAAAGTGCATTGCAAAAACTAGCTGATCAAGCTCAACATCAAAAGAGGAATGTTGGCTTCAAGTTATGGTGACTAACCAAAAGTGAAAAGTATTGTGCATTCATGAGACCTGGATTTGGCAGTGACTCTAGTTATAATGGCCCAGGTTTAAAAGAAAATTTAGGTTTCTGAGGAGTGATGGAGACCCTATATGTGATGCACCATAGATCTTGTGGAAAAAAGTTGGCACCTGTATTTGCATAAGTACCTCTAAGTATTGATTAACAGCCTTTTATGAAATGCGGCTTTTAAGTTTTTAGAACTAAAAACCTGCTTTTTTTTTTAGCATGTTTAGCTGCTAACATGCCATAAAATCCAGATAAGATGTGCAAAGTCATGGTGCTACCCTTCTTGCAAAGATATGGTCTGTTTTAAGCTATGAAACGTGTACAGTCCTCTACAATTTAGCTGGGTACTGCACTGACAACTTTCAATGTCCTAGCTCACATTCAGTTGGATTTTGCCACCTGGTTGTTCCATCTACAAAAAAACAAACAAACAAAAAAACCTAAAAAAACAACAACAACAAAAACCCCACAACAACGACCAAAAAAAGGGGGAAAAAAAAAAACCCACACAAAACAAAAACAAAAACAACAACAACAACAAAAACTAAACAACAACAAAAAAATTAAACCATTTTGTGTGCTAACTTTGGACAATACCCTATTTGCAAGCAGGTTTTCCTTTCCTATTTTTTTTTTATTACTCTCAGTGTTTCTGTTTGGAAAGCTTTATTTCATTTTATTCTTTCTCTCTTCCTTTACTTTCTCGTTTTCTTTGGTTCTTAATATCTGTCTTACCATTAGTGCAACTTTCAAATAATGTAACAAACAGTAACATAACACAGAGGGATGTCACATATCAAGTGTTAACAATATTAAGTGCATATGGAGGGAATCATGCCTCGAAACCCCTGCTTGTGAAGTTCTTTGTTATGTTCATGTTTGCTTGTCCAATCTTCTCTCAATTGTAATAACCCTACTAAAACCTGCCAACCCAATTGCTTTCCAGTCAGGAGAGAGGAAAGAATTTAAACAAAAGTTTGTGCTTTTCCTGGAAGGAAATTCTAATACAGCCAGTTTACCTTCAGTCTTTCATTTTACGATTAGATCACAGAATCACAGAATCAGTTGGGTTGGAAAAGTCCTTTGATATCATCAAGTCCAACTTATGACCTATCACCACCTTATCAACTAAACCATGGTACTTACTGCCACATCCAGTATTTTTTTAAACACCTCCAGAGATGATGACTCTACCTCCCTGGGCAGATAAATGGCCCAAATTTTAAGACTTAAGTCACTGCCTGAGAAACTGCCCTGTGGTGTGTGTCATCTTCCTGATCAAGACCTTTAAAAGTGTTCTTGCCTTCTCCTTGTGCTGGGCCTACCTTTTTCACTGGAAATATTAAACCTTTATCTTACAATCCTCTGCTCCAAACCAAGTAATTCCAATTTTTCATTGCTGGTCATACCACCAAGTTATTTATTTTTTTTACTATGGTTTGTTCTACATATACATAGTCAACTCTTCTTTTGTTTCACACTAGTCAATCACTTCTATTTCTCATTAATTTAATGCTGTTTCATGAAATCCTTATAGTTTTTATTCACTTTTAAAATAAGCTTGAAAAACTGAAGCCTTGCAGGATGTGAGGCAACTGATGTGAGGCAACTTCTCATTGTGCTGAGAGATTGTTTGGTGTTCAGAGGTATGCAATGCAATTTAGCCTAGTATTATATAGAAAAAGGTATAGATAATGGAAGAGAATTTTTGATTTTATTCAGTTTTGAAGTAGGGGAGAACAGCCATTGTAGTTCTCATGCTCCCCTATATTAATTTTTAAGCAGTGATTATATATATGAGGATTATTTTTCCCATCCAGGCATTGCCATATGATTTTTTTTTCTAGTTTACCTGAGAAATCTGTATTTTGTTTGTGTGCCTCATTTAAAAGGTACTCTAGAAAAACGTAACTTAGCCCATAATTCAGACATTGTTAAGATAAGATTTTTATGAGATCTTTACTAAATCAATTCATAAAATTAAAATCCATCTTAGAATTGTCTATTTGCTCTTTATTTGCACAACAGCAGGAGCTTGAAATGAAGCTTTTAGGGTATTTCTTGTCTTACTAGAGAAAAAGTCTTACTTTAAGTCTTACTTAAAGATCCTTTTTTAGAGATCTGTTTCAAACATCTGATAAATGGTCATGACTGAACCACTGAATTTTAGCTTAGATGTTACATCCTCAATGCCTGGTTTGGCAATCCTATTAAGTGATTACCCTGAAAGAACTGAGGTTTTGTTAGAATGGTTAAACTAATTGTTTTGATTCCAAAACAGTGGTGTATAAGACAGGTCTGTTTAGCCAGTTATGACCTTCCAGGCTGAATCTGATCCACTTTTACAGCCAAGGATAGACACCTCTACATGCAGCATTCTTGTAAACCATATGATCATGACTGGTACTTATTCTTAACCAAAGATGATAATCACTGAAGTAAAATATAAATAGAAAGTGTTTTTGAGGTGCATGTTCCTCTGAAAATTTTGGAAAACTTGGAAAATTTTGAAAAATTTTTAAATACTTGGGACTTTGTTACTCTCAGACAAACAATCAAAAAATCTGAGCAAAATCTTTTATTTGTGAAAATTATGGGCCTTTCAGATTTAATTTTCTCTTAAAGCATATATGACAGAACTCCTATCAAGAAAGAAGTATGTTTCAGTTGCTTGATTATCAGCAAGTTGCTCTGCATGAACTTGTACAACACTATTAAGTCAAATTCTTCATTACAAATTCAAAATAACTGCAGATATTTATCAGTCTGACCGAATCCAAGACTCACTCTCATGTGGATTATTTCTAGACATATGTCATTATACAGGATGTGTAGAATGCCAGTTCTAATAGAACAGCGAATTAGTGTAATGCATGGAAAAAAGGGTTTTTTTAAAAATCGAAAGGGTGGGACTCTTAAGAGTTTTACAGGCAACTACATCTGAGTGCAGACCTAACATTTTGTGATTAGTTACACTTCAAAGCAGTGCCTGAAACGATTTTATTTTATAAATTAATGTCTCAATGAAATGTGAGGAAGAAAGCCAATAATAATTTAAAACTATTTGAATCAGTCCTACCTACAAAATCTATCCTACTAGATATATATCCACATATACATATATATGCATAAATATATGCATAGACACCCACACATCCACATATATAAGGTTTTTATTTTAATTTTAGACACAGGAACCTTCCATACATATGCGAAGCTTCAAGTGATATTTAGTAAATTGCTATTTTTTAGCAACTGAAATTGGGTGTTTTAGTAAAACAGTGACTAAAGACTGCTGTATTGCGATTACTTTACTACAGAGCAGAGCAGCCCCAGATAATCTCTTTTCTACAAAATCAAGCAATTAAATCACCCCAAGTTATTTGCAATCTACATACAAGAATGTTTTCTGACACGTGGATATTTTAAAATTATCTTAAAATCAAATAAATATATCTACAAAGTATTTTAGATTAATCTTGGCATTATTATAGTGGTCTCTCAGGCAGAAGTACCTTTAGAAGTACAATTTGCTGTAATACAGAAGTGCAAAATTGCAGATTCAATACATAAGAGATGTATTATGGGAATCTTACCATGATTTGTGTTGAAATCCCATTACACTCCATAAGTGGTCAAGAAACTACTGTATATGTGAAAATGAAGTACGAAATTACAAGGCATGATCCATTATGAGCTGGTTTTTTCTCTTCTCTCTCTGTTTGCTCTTTCTCTCTGCAAAGAGGTTTTCAAAGGGTCAGTGGGAATTAGATGTTCTTTTCCCCACTGACCCTGAGTTGTGGGACTGAGATCTCTAGTCATGAACATTTTTGAAAACTGAGAGCATTTGCTCTTGGAGTCCTGTACAGTCTGGGGTTGGTTTTTTTAATACTGGTGTATGCATATTCACTAGAATTGAAAGCAGGTTCTGTACTTTTAACTATAATGTAAGCTGGTAGAAAACATGAAAGTCCTGCAGCCATAGTCCAAAGCTTTTGAGAGAGTGAGAGAATCATGTAATTTACTTCTACAGTCTTGGAACATTATCATTAAATACTAAAATATTTCCAAAAGGTTAATCTGCATAAATTTTAAAACCTCTAAGGCAAGAATAAGACATGCAGAACTATAATAATCATAATCATAACAATAATAATAATAATAATAATTAGAGTGTCATCTAGTGGTCTCAAACTGTCCACACATTCCAATGTCACTTCAATACCAGTTTTACAGTTCTTGCACAGCAGAGTTTAGTGGAGCTGGTCCTGGTGGAAATTGGTTTGTGTCACTTCCATCAGCTAAAGTTTCAAGAACTGTCACTTCTAAATAACTTGTGATCCCCTAGATAATTTCAGAGCAGTGCACAATCTAACACCTAAGTTGTGAATTCAGCTTATTCATATAAATTGCAAATTTAGTTTCTTCACTTCATGTGTGCATCTATGCGGATCAGACTGTGTCACTGTGTTCAATATGTGCTGTTTGTCAGCGAGAAGTATCTGTCGCCAACCCAGCAAATGGCCCATGGCATGCTGTAAAATCTGTTGCTGCAAGACAGATTTTGTTGATACCTGAGAACTGTAGTTTCCCAGCTTTGCTTTAATATAGGTCTGCACTCAAAGTCCTGACAGACGGAAGTGCACCAGTTGTCTTGAAATAAGTTGGTAAAAACGCTAAGAGGATTTACCTAGTTTACCTAGTTAATCAGTTGAAACCACGACAACAGTTTTCTCCCCTAGTTTTTGCATGCACATAGTTTAGGTTTACTAGAAAAGAGGAAACCCAAGCACAGAAGATTCCCACCATATGAGCTTACAACTTGTAACCTTTACATCCACAAAACGAGGGCCCTGGTGTTCTGCAGCTCTCACTGCCTTTGATGCCACCAAAATGAGTAACAACAAAGAACTTGCCCATGTGGATGTGTCAGCCTGACATCCTCCAAACTGCTCTTTTTGTTATCTTATCAAGAATAACAAGATGAGGGAAAAAAAAAAAAAAAAAGAGAGAGAGAGAGAGAAAAAAACAACAGAGCGAATGCCTTACTAAATCAGAGCTGCTTGCATTACTTGTTGAATAGCTTGTGCCGACAGATATTTATTCTAGAAATGTTAATGCAAATTGCACGGGTCAACCTTGACACTGGAACTGCTGTGCATCTGTGGGTTGAAGGGGAAGAGGGGGAGATGGCAGGGTAGGAGAAAAGATAAAAGAAAACTGAAAACATTCAGACATGCTTGCAAGCAGAAGCAATAAATGTTCTAGGTTGATATCCAGGAAACCTTGTCAGTGCTGCTGCGTTACTCTTATTAATAAGAGTGTCTGTTGAAGTTTGGTTTTGGCATGTAGCTTATAAATGCTTTCTGGTACTTGTAATTTATTATCCAGCAATATTCATTAGGAACCAGTTTAGAACATCAAAAAGAGTCATTGGAAGTGCTTTTTGTGTTTTGCGATCAATACAGATAGTGACATTACACTTAATTAAAGTAGGGTGAAGCGTGCTATATATCTGTAGATCCTGAGGCAGGATTTTAATTTAAGTCTTACACATTCTGTGGGTACTGCAGTAGCAAGTATGGAGAAATAATTTCCCTTTTTTGTCAGTGGAAGTTAAGCCTGTTTGTAGACTGCTTATTTTCAGTGCAGTGAGGACTTTTGGTACCTACCTGGATCAATTTTTTTCACTTGCTTAGGATCATGGGTAAGGAATTCAGACCACATCACATTTATGTCTAATAGGTTCTCAAGCACAGTAGAACCAAATTCTTCCCTCTAAGTTGTTTTTATGAATTTCCAAAGAGGAGTAGCCATAATTCCTCCAGTAATTCATAGCTGTTGCCTCATTGAACGACTCAGAAAACAGCAGCAATCTCAAAACCTGGATCTACACAAATTGTGTTCTTTGCCTATCACACTGAAATGACTAAACAGCTAACACATTTTTCATTTTTTTCAGTTTGATCATACTGTGTGGTGTTGCAGTACACTGCAGCCAGTTCCTGCGGTTAATGATTATTATTTCCTGCCTGTTTTGATGGTAGTGACACTACTGGGATAGAACCAAAACCCGCATCAGAAGTGTAAATGACACTTGGGAGACCCAGCCTAGGAAATATTATGTATATGATCCACTGTTTATTGCTCCATGTTGCTGTAATATTTAAATACTGAGAAAGAAATTTTAACGATTTTAAGATCGCCCTGAGAGTTGTGATTTGATGACAACATTCTTCAAACACAAAAGTAGTGCCTCTTAATGATTGTATCCATGGGATCCCCTGCTGGGAATCAGTGTGGGATGTCCTGGCTGATGCTGGAGGCCCTCCTGAGAGTTGTCCTTGCTGCAGTTGGAAGGCAGGTACTTGGATATCTGTTCAGCAGAAGGACTCACTTGTTGTCAGCACTGGCTAGGGACAGCTTCACAAAGGAAGAGATCATTTGTCTTCAGCAGTGATTGGATCACAACCGTGCCAGATGCAGAAAGAGTCTTTGCCTTTTCTAAGTGGAAAAAGAAACAGTATGTTTTGAACCATATTCTTAACTGACAAAAATCTATGATCTGTTTCATCAAAGCCAGTTCAAGATCAAATACACACTGATTTCATTCCAACTGCTTTAGGTCTGTTGGAGTTATTCCAGTTTACACCCTATGAGAATTTGGCACAAACATTTTGGAAGGCAATTAGGCCGTAAAGCAAGAGCAGACTGTGTTATATTTGAATTTCCAGCTAAAGTGTAAGTAGCAATAAATATAGCATACAGCACAATTATGACTTGCACACTCTCCTCCCCCTATTTAAAGAAAGGAGAATATCTTTACATTTTTTTCTTTGATCTCTCTGAGCATCAGAATTTTAATAGATCATTTGACTCACATTTCTTTTTATATTACAGTAATTTTATAGTTTTAATTACATGACAGATTGAAATATAAAAAGATAATTAAAATACAGACTAACATTTAAATTCCTGGACTAGCAGAGTCCAGAGTTTTTAATTCTTAAAAAACATTTTGAAATATGTGCTGATATAATCTGTGAATTATTAACACTGTAATTAATCACCCATTAATTCATACATTTCTATTGCATAAGCCTGAGAATAATCATTAATACATATAAAATTAAACTTTTATATCAAAATTTTAGTTGACTTTGGTTAAGTGCTATATGAATATCCATATTGTCAAAGCTCTTTTGATGTAAGTAGCAGGAACGTTTCATGTTACCTTTATATCAATGTATATGTAAGCTGAAGAAAACTAGAAATAAATACATATAAATTATATATTGGCTATATATTTATATAAGTGGAGTAAATATATGTGTAGTTGTGAGCTTGTGTACCTTTAACGAAGTTTGACAGGAAACAAAATTGAGGCAAGATTCAAGGTTGGTAAAATCTTCCTTGAACAAAGGCAATTTTTTTATACCAGAACAAGTTGTTCTAGAAAGATATTTGGAAATTTATGTTTTTTGGTTATACTTCCATGTTGTTCCTCCCCAAATAGCCATTTCCTCCATTACAGATTGGGGTAGTAGGTTTAGGATTGATAGTAGTGTTATTGGTGCAGCTCCTCAGAGAGAAGTAAATTACTGATATGATATGTAAATATGATACTGTGCAAATATGGGCAAATACGATACTGTGGCAGGATGCAAATGAGAGCCCCATTTCTACTTGTGTCAGCACAAATTTTTCCCCAGACTTCAATGAGACTGATAGTTCACCATGGATCTTTATCAGGTATTCAGAACAATTACGGTAGTTGGAGGAGGCAGGTCAGGCTTTTAAGAAAGAAGTTTCAAATTACAAAAGAGAGTTTCTTAGCTGTACACAAGGTATAAAAGACACAGTCCATGATTTCATTAATTTTAATGGAATTTTCTACGTATTAGTGTTTTAGCACCAAGTTCAGGAAGGTACCACACGCAGCAGAACAGTCCCATCTTTTGGGGGTTTTCACTGTCTCAGGCCTTCTGAACGTTCAATTTATATTCACAAAAAAAATGTTATTTTCAATTTTCTGTCTGGAGAGGTTGTTAGCTGCAGCATATAATGGAGTAAATGATGACTAGAACAAACACCTGTTTTCCAAGAAAACCTACAAATATAAAACTGACTGGATTGTGACTATGTTGATATTGACATAGTCATATATATATAGATATAGATACAGAAATAGATATATAGATATAAGTACATCCATGTTTATATGTCTTAGCATGTGCAGTCTTTGCTGTCATGCCTTAAATAAAATCAGCAAGCCAATCAGTGAACAAAAGTGAAATGCAGATTCAGAGACCTACAGAAAGAATTCTAGTTTACTGAATTATTCTTGTAGTAATCCCTCTGTATCTTTGCACAGCTGAAGAATGATTTCACATTGCACTCACAATTCCATTCTGTATAGGATATTGCACTACATGGGAACTCATTAAATATAATGTAACACAAGTGATGCAATGATATATAATCTAATCTGTATTCAAGGGCATGCACTGGCATTAGTCTAGAAACATTGAGTCAGACTGGTATTTATATCATAGTGTACTGGCAAATACTAAGAGTCAAATATCAGAAATTTGAGTATAATGAATTTCTACTTAATTGTATCTGTTCTGAAAATATTACAACAGTTTCACTGCGTTTTCGCTTTGTAATAGTGACGCTTGACTCCTTTTACATTGCTTATCCCCATTTCATGTGGGGATAACGCTGACATTCAGTGTTATCTATTCTCCTACATTTCAGCACCTTGCAATATTTGATAAGTAACTTGTCCCAGAAAATTCCATTGTGCTAATCCTGTTAGAGTGCGACAATATTGATCAATGTAAACATATGCTTTTTCCCAAGGAGACAGTTACCTCGCTTTCATGTCTTTTCTCTAGTTTTGATACTACTAGATTTAGAAATACACTTCACAGATGCTTGATCAGCATTTGCTGGACTAAATCTTACTTAAGCAGAGAAGGAAAGCAGCCACTACCAATATTGTACTGTCACTGTCTTCTGCAGACTGAAAGGTAGGTTGGTTACATTTCCCATAGGTTCTTTCTACAGTTAGTGGAAATGTGTTTTCTTTATTAAATGACAGGGTTTTATGTATAGAAAGGACCTTTTTAATGTTTCAAATTCACCTTCATTCCAGCAGGTATAGAGGAGATCGGTGCAGAAAACATCTTTACAAAAAGCCATTTTGAGTTGGCAAAGAAAAATTATTGTACTAGAAATGTAAAGTTGACTGTTCTCAGTCACAACTCATATTTATTTGATTCTTTCTGATGAATGAAGTTTTTCTTTTCAGACAAAACAAAACAAGAAAAAAGTTTCTAATAATTTTTGGATCTTCAGTTCTGTCTGGGAATGTTCTTTTGACTGGATGACCACCGTTTCTCAGAACTATGACACGGCAGGAGAGGTCAGAATATGTCAAAGGGGTCAACAGATAGGGAGCAGTCAAAGGAGAACCAGACACACCTTTTCTTAGATCTGACCACAGGCCATGAGCATGACCTGCAGCACTACAACTATTCCAACAGTGATCACTGATTGCCAGTGCTGCTCAGTGGCATTGAAAGATGTTTTATAAATTACTGCCATTTAAAAGTAGGGAGACCACTTGCTTTTCTCTCAGCACAATTATTTTACATCTTTTAGAAAGAGACTTGCAGTAGTATAAAAACTATGCCTAAAACTAAGCCAAAAGTATCCTGACTCCAAGCATAGCAAGTAACAAGTGCTGAAGGAGATATGTGGTGGCTCTTCTCTGTAAACTTTTCCAGCCTCCACTAATTTGCAAGATTACTCAAATCAGTGCAAGTAAAATCTAAATCTAAAACATTATGCAAAAAGTAGGACCCTTTCTGATTACTTCTTCATTAAAGAGATGTGATATATTTAAACCTGAACATCTCTGATATCTAATATCTGTGAGAGATTTTTAAGCTGTCAGAAATGCTTAGAATAAAAGAACTTTTAAAAATGGATATTCAAAATTTTTCAAACAAAGAAGTCAGTCATTTGATTATGTAAGTTCTAAAAACAAACAATTTCATTCCTTCTCTCAGAAACTATTAACTAAATACTCAGGTATAGGGACAGGGGCTGTGTCCATTTTCCTTTTTTCAGGGAAAATTATACTTACCCATTCAGACTAAAATTACTAGCCAAAGTACATCCAAAACTCAGTAAAATACTGGGCAGCTTCCCTCAAATAATTTAGGTAATGGAAAACAAAATCCCCGAAATGGAGAAGAGTGAACCCTGGTAGACATTTGATACATACTGTAGTGTCAGCAAAGGGATGAATTTTCCCTTATGCCGAGGCTGAGAATAGAAACTCAGTAATAGCAAGAAAATGCTGGAAGGAAGACATTCAAAATTCTCCGGAATAAATAATCTGAATTTCTTGAGCTTTGCGGCATACTATAAAGGACTGATTTGTTAACTTTTATCCAAGAATACTAAAATAATTGGACAACCATCCAAGTGAAAAATTTTTGCTGATTTTTACCAAATACTACAGTGTTGAGGAATTCTAATGGGCTGGGAAGATGCTACTATTGTGCCAGAAGTGGTTTCATAGCACGTCCTGGGAATAGAAAGGTGCTTTTGCTGACCTCCTTCCAGAGAAAATCATGAAAAGTACATCATGAAAAAGTGTTTAGCATGGTAAATGAAGGTCAGACAACATCATTACATCAAAATAATTGTTGCCAGATGACTGCCTTTTCTGTACTGTCAGGTTGCTTGGTGAGAAAACTACAAGGACATAGATATCCGTACATGGCATCTGCGGTATACTTGATTTAGCCCTATGCTGAAATACTTAGGGCTGTGCATGAAGAGCATAATCTGCTGCTGCTTAAGCAGAGGAATAGCATATAAGCTAGTTCTAAGTACTGTCTTTAACATTAGTGAGAGGTCTTTCCAAATTGAAAAATATTCAAAGCAGAACTTCAAGGATGACCTGAGGTTGAAAAAAACTTGTAAGGAGAAAATACAGAAGTTGTGCCTACCAAAAGCTTAACATGTTGTTTCTACATCTATCTAAAGTGTTAGTACAAGACATTCTCAATAATTAAGAAGTTGTGATCTAAAAGAAAAAGAAGCAAATTTTTTTACAAGGGTTGGAATCTGAAAAAAACCCCAAGCTTTAAAAATTACATTTCGGTTTAACAGTTCAGGTAACTACCACTCAGAACAGCTCAGGAACATGGCTGTACATTTTCAAAAAAATGCCGTACATTAAGGCTTGCTGCGGAGAGCCCCAAAGATGCTCCAAAGCTGGGAAAACTGAGTGTTTAGACATTGAAATAAAACTTTAAAGCTGCACAGTGTCCCAATCACATTGCCACCATCGTGCATTTACAGCCGGGTGATGCATGCTTGGTAATTTCCACAGCTCTTCTCCAGGAGCTCTTAAATAGGTCTAATTTTCTCAGCTAGCCCATTTCATGAAGGGTTTTAAGTTCAAACAGGGGATATTAACATGTAATTAGTTTGGCAGTTTGCGTTGCCTCAGTTATGAGTGAAGAAGGGGTAGTGGCCTGAAAGAGCACGCTCTTGAGTCTTCAGACGTGGGTTTTGTTCTCTGCTCTTTTTCAAGTTTTCCACATGACACACAGCAGTAACTGAAGTGAAAATCTCAATACCTGCACCTTATTTTTTTTTCCAATCAGGTTTTGCAAACTCACAACTTTCTGGTTCATGCCAAGCTCATGTCCAGAATTGTGTCCAATCAAGTGACTTAAATGGCAGAGCAAAAAAGTGCTGTGGGGGTGAATAAGACGTTAGGTTTTCTTTTGAACAACCATATCATAAAAACTGAAATCAGAATTAGACAGGTCTCAACCTCTACTGGTTAATGATCCACAAAAGGCATTTACTTTCAGGAACACAGTCTGTTGTGGCTCACCTAGCACATGCCTGCTTGATCCAGTAACAACCCAAAAGCCATTGCCGTTTGTGTTGAGAATGAAAGCTGAAGCTTGCAGAGGGCCCTCACATACGTGAAAAAAGTCCCTCACATCTGAGCCATGGGTGCCTCATCTTGGAGCAAGAGTGAACCGGCTTGGGTTTGCACATCCACCTGCAGGGATTCAGTTGCATGTGCCCAGTTCTCAGATGTCTGGAGATAAGACTCCACTACATTCTGCAGTGAGAGACAAGCCCAGCTGCTCTGTCTGGTGCTGATTGTTATTGCAGAGCACAATTACCTTCGTGGAACAGAGAGAGCTAGCTCAATGTTGCAGGTTACGTAGCTCAGCAGGGATATCTGTACAGGAAAAAGACTTTTTCTACTAACTGAAAATTCCTGAAAAGTCTCTGGAGCTAAAATCTAGATCATTTCTTTTTCTTTTTCTTTTCTTTTCTTTTCTTTTCTTTTCTTTTCTTTTCTTTTCTTTTCTTTTCTTTTCTTTTCTTTTCTTTTCTTTTCTCTGCTTTTCTCTTCTCTTCTTTTCTTTTTCTTTTTCTTTTTCCCTCCAACATATAGACAAATGTATCTTTTTATTTTCTGTATGAAAGCAGTGACTAGAAACAAGGTGTGCACAGGACCCTGTCATTAGCTCAGGGAAAACTCAACCCCAAAATACAGCATTTGAGGGCCAGCCAGTGCTGGATCTTTGGGACTCCAGTTAAAAGTACTCACCCTTCAGTGAATAGTATTGGAAAATCTGGTGCCTGTTTCAGTGCTGTATGTTTCTCTCTGGCAGCTTGGTACCTAAGGAACTTCCTAGAACTAGTCCTGTGCTCTTTCCTAAGGAGCCAGAGGCTGAATCAAATGTCAGCTCTGGTACCACATCAGCTGGGCTGTGGGCTCTGCAATGCTGGTGTGCAATATCTTGGCTGATGGGTCATACAATTCCTCTTGGCTTAACTTGTTCTGCAAAGGGGGTTACATCATATCAGTTTGTGGTTTTTGTCAGCTAGGAGCACGCTCTGGGGTGGTGCTGACTCAAAGTAACTTTACTGGGAAGCTGTCCCTCAGCAGTTAGATTTCCAGGTCGGGTACAGGTATCAGTGCAAATTCAGGCTGAGTTGTGATGTCGAAGGCTGAATGCAAGATCGTAGAGTGAGTTGGGTTGGAAGGGGCTTTAAAGATCATCTAATTCCAGCGCCTTTCCGTGGGCAGGGACACCTTCCCCTATACAACGTTGCTCAAAGCGCCATCCAACCTGGCCTTGAACATTTCCAGGATCCTCTGCAGTTGCACTGGTGGGGAACATGGAAATGCCATTATTTCATATCAAATGGATTCTCTCTTTAGTAGACACAAACTTTACAGAATGATGCAGTCTTTTTTTGTTTGGTTGTTTTTTGTTTTTTGTCAGAGTAACACACTTTACAGAGGTATTTGCTGTACTTATCTAGGTCTGTAAAATACCTTCAGGCAAGATGCAATAGAAGAAAGGAGAAAAAAGTCCTACAAATTTTAACAAATAGACTTTTTGCCAGCCTATTACACATCTGCTCACAGGGAAAACTGTTATTCCACCAGTACAGCAGTTTTATGTGTAGTTATTTCAAAGTGAGCTCTAATAATTGTTGTGTGGATATATTTTTCTATTTGTGCAAATGAGTGAAATGTTCACGGAAATCACACATGCGCAATTCCGAAAGTGCATGCCTGTAAATCCTATTATGTTACTGGTTGTCACTATGTCTGTATTTTAGTTGCTGGGATTGTTCTAAATCCTGAAAAGAATACGAAGAATTCAATGTACATTCTAAACCATAAGCTAAATTTGCAATGAAATTGAATTGTTTTCTCTGCAGTCCAGCTCTCAGTGGATCAACTCCGCAGTTACAGGCTTCTCTTTATTTTTTTTTTTATTATTTTTTTTTTATTAATTTTTTTTTTGTTTTTAAAAGTGTATTAATTACTAAAGTAGGCTCTTAAACTACTGCCTCTGGCATCAGTCGCTCAAACATAGCTGTGTTGCACTTTTTAGCAACCAAATTAATTCCACATGAAGAGAAAAACTATTCACTCTTTTCCTTTTTCAAACTTTGCAGACGTCTTGCAGGAAATGGCTTGACATACATTCCTAAGGGAGCGTTTGCTGGCCTTTTCAGTCTTAAAGTGCTGTAAGTAAACTGTGTGTTGTTTGATATATTTCTGTTTTCCTAAATGCTCCAGGGAACTAATTAACCAGTGAAGTTTTGATCAAGTAAATTACATATTTTGATCAGCTCATTTTGAACAATTCCATTGAAGATACATATGAACATCATTAAATCTTTGATTTTTTCACATAGAAAGTATCCGAAACAAAAGTTGGAAAACATTAATAGCATTCTAAAAACAATTTGCTCATCAAGTAGATGTCTGTACAATATCAAAGGTAAAAATTGATTCAGTTAATAGTTTCTTTAATTATTTCAAAACTCCTGATTTCAGCTGAACTTCTCATGATCACACAAGACTGGGGGGTTCCTTTCCTTGAGAGACATGGGGGAAAAACATTATTGTATACAATGCCAAACAAGGATGTTAGGTAGTATGGATGAAACCATATTCAAAAGGAAGAAAATATTCTTTAGGAGTGGAAAGTAATTTTTCGATCTTTGAAAGGTAAATGATGTGATATTTCAGAAAAAAGATTTGTCAATTCATTGCTAGAAGCCTTTGAGTTGAGAAAATTTATTTCACTGAAAAAATTTAACAGTTTATTTATAGAGATAAAATTTTATCTTAAATGCCTCACACAGTTAAGAGCTGATTTGTCATTGCTGCATTTTCCTGAGTAAGAATTTCAGGAGTCAGTCCTTCACAGCTTTATCAGAAGAAAATCACTTCAGAAGAACAATATCAGTACATGAGAATTAAAATTTCAAAATCCCTGGAGATAATTAGGACGTTATTAGCCCCTATTGGAAGCAAATGAGATTTATTGTTTTAACTTCCTTAGCTGCTGTTCCTGCTCAGAGCTGATGTCTAGCTGTTAACAAAGCTAGTTGCTACAGGTATTCGTTTGCTTTGAAGAGAGCGGGCCTTTGACAGGGGCAGGGGAATGGATTATTTGTGTAACTTTCTTTGTAATCTTGAAGTAGGACCAGTACAAAGAAGGCAAGCTTGGAAGAAAATTTGTAGTAGAAAGAAATTATCTTTACTGTGTTGATTCTGGCTTTTGTGCTACCCAAAATGTAGGATGCTGCAGAATAACCAGCTACGCCAGGTTCCTACCGAAGCACTCCAGAACCTGCGCAGCCTGCAGTCTCTGTGAGTATACCTGATTAATCAATTTGCAACCTTGCATGAATATTAATATATGATTACCTAATAATTACCTGTTCATATTACTTTGTAATGTGCTGAATCAACTTTTTCTTTTAATTCTCTTTGAGCTGCTTTTGAAGAGAATTGTACTCTCAATTAGACATCAAAAGTGATTGATTTCATTCCAGCAATTTCCTCACACTGGCAGCTTCTTTGCAGCATTATAAACTGGTTCAGCATCTGAGAAGACACTCCTTGGCCTGCAATGCTTTCTGTCAAGAGCATGGTATCTTGTTAGTATTCTTTTTTAGGAAAGAGAAGGAATCCCAAATTACTCCCTTTTTTTTTTTTTTTCATTTTGTGTAATTTTTTTCTTTTTAAGCAGTATGAAAAACAGTAGTAACTCATGAAACAATGTGTACTAGAAGATGTTCAGTTACATTCTGTGCTTCAGGCAGGCCTCTGTATTTATAGTTCTTGGCGGTCCGTGCTGACTCAATCCACAAGCTTCAGTTTTAATAGAACTCCTGCCAGAACTGCTAGACTAAGAGTGAAGATTGGCTGCTTTGTGGTGTGAATGAAATTATTTTGGTGTGCTTCTGCCCTATAAGAATGGTTGTACCAGGTTGGGCTAAAAGCTGACCTAGCCCAGCATCCAGCCTGCAATAACAGATGCCAAAGCAAAACAAGATGGTGCAGCAAAGTGTATAATACTGCTTTGGCAAACTCTTCTGGCAGCCAGAGATTTGCAGTCAGGGACTCACTGAGTCTAAAGTGGCTTTGATATCTCAAGAGTTTTCTTCTAAGTGTTTGTGCAATTGCATTTTGAACCAGTGAAACATTCATGATTTTTTTGTGACAGCATGTCTGCTGATCAGCTAGCTTGTGTAGCATGGTGAGGTACCTTCTGATATTTACTTGGAACTTTTCACCACATTTGATGTTCTTTGCAGCATCAGGAGAAAGTGAAAGCAGCAGTTCTGTATTCATGTACATTGAGTTTATATACATCCCCTGTATCTCCATTAGTCAGTTTTTCAGATGTAGTCTGTTAGGATTGTCTCTCATGTGAAAGCTATTCCATTTCTCTGTCATCCTTGTCATGTTACTGAACTTGTTTTTGGTTCTCATGTATTTGTTCTAAGATGAGTGAAGGAGGGACGAGCATGTTTACAGCATGTTTGACGTACTTGTGTACCATGGGTTTATAGAGGGAAGAAATAGATGGGTTTTTGTTTGCTTTCCTCCTAATTCAAAACTTTGTTTCGTTGAATTTTTTTAACCTTTACTGAATGCTGAGCTGTTATTTTCATTCTTATTGCCGTTGCAAGGCCTCTTTCTAGCCTGTTAGTAGCTTCTCAAGAACTTGTCCTGTAAAGTTGAATTGCCTTTACCCTCAATGCCTCGCTTTACACCTATCTATATGGAACTTCATCTGCCATGAACAAGCGTTCAGGCACTTTGGCATCAGGAGTTTCTTCTGCTGCACTTGCAGTTCATATTTTGAAACCACAGATGTTTTTGCTGTCTAAATACAGGTTGTGTTAAATTGAGTTAGTTTCTGAACTACCCACAAAATTGTATTTTCACCTGATAGAAAAAAAATTTAGAAAATTTTCTAAAGGAGCTACTGATTTTGAATCTGCGGTATGAAATATCTAGTTGACTGAAAATCATTTTCCTAAAACTTTACAAGATCTGAATAGAGAATTCAATCTGGAAGTTCAACTAGCTTTCACAAGAAATGTTTCTACACTGTGTACTGATCACCAATATCACAGGTAAAAGTCTTAACACTGACAAAGATAGAATGAGCATCTGTACCAATCTGGTTAAAGTTGAGATGTTGGTTGGTTGAGAAATGTGTTATGTTGAAAATACTATTCTTTTTTGTGTAGGTAAAGAAGTTCCACCAGAAGGTTAACTCATTTTGTATACATTTTGTTCAGCCAAAATCTGAAGACCAGAATTAATTAAATTAGTTTATTTTCAGAAAAATCATGTAATCTGTGTATAACTTAACACTACACAGACACACTTTATACTGTAATAGCTTCCATGTTCTTATGCTTGTCTTGAACTACATTTGCCTCCTTAATATACAAAGCATTTGTTAAGGTTTCTGAAGGTGAAACACCCCTAAGAATTAATTATCTTATAATTGTTATTTGGTCAGTGCCTTTTTTCTTTATTGACCAGACACAGACAGAAATATCTCAGCCGTATACTTTTGAGGTTACAGTTCTTTCCTTTGATCTTTGAAAAAGTCATGAGAAAATGCTGGTCTAGTGACTATATTAGGTTTTGTTTCTGCTAAACAAACAAAAAAATCTTGCTGAGATCACATCACTCTATACACATTCTGGACCAAAACATGATAAGCCAAGCCAACAAGAGCTCCTTTGTTACTCTGAAAGAGATTGTTGAATTTTCAGTACAGTTTCTAAACAAAATGACAGTCTCACTCAGGCTTTGTTGCAAATATTTTTTTCCTTGGATGAAGAAGTTGAAGAAGTAAACTGGAGTTTGTGCAGTGTATTTAAAGGACTGAATTAAAGCAGAGGGAGAATAGGAATGGTCAGTAGAAACCTTTAGACAGCTGCCTAGCAGACCCAAGAGGGAATGATACGGGTTTGTACAGAAAAACTACTATCACCTGAAAAACGATCACTGGCAAAAGAAATCTCTTTGAGGAAAAGAAAACTATTATTCTTTTGTTTGCTTAAAAGGGGTTGTGCCTGCCAGATAAAAGTGTGCACAGATTCAATTTCTTGTTTCATATAGTCTAGGAATTTTCTGCTCACAAGGTTGTTTTGCATTGGTTTCTGATTTACAATAGGAATTATTTCTTGAAACCTTTTTAATGGCAGGAGTCTTTTCAAGAGTGTAATTAAGAGGTTAAAAGCCTTCTCAAAAGGAGTTTCTATAAGATAACAACTTCTTCTATTTATTATGTTTAGGTCTGCAGGTAGCATGATTTCTCAAAGCCTCATTAACCCTTTGCTTTGAGTTAGCATATATACAGGGGGAAAAAAAGCTGGTGATGGGACTCAGATCTCTTCCTTTTGTGGTTTTACTAAAGAAAGGCAGTCATGCAGAGGGGCAAACCATAGCAACTGCCTTGATACCTTAATCAATGTGATGAGGATTATGTTAAAATCCTTTTTATAGATGTATCTGTGTCTAATTGCGCATGTGAGCACAATATGTACATATGCACACACTAATATTCCACGTCCACTCATAATGCAAATTCATCACAAATCTTTGCATCCAGGGTATTTCTGGATGATATGCTCACCCTATTACCCAGTTCCAGGCTAAAAAATGACATTATAGGTGTCAATATTGATAGAACCATTAACTGATGTTAAATGGCTTGTCGTACAGAGAACAAGAGCTGATGTGTTGCAGGAACAGGCAACAATTTCTTCCATTTTATTGACCAACTTGTTCTATTGCCAGTATGTAGAGTGGTGTGACAGGTTTGAGTGACAAATATTCATAAATTTCTCAAGGCTTCACTTACCTTTAGATCAATCTTATTCAGACAGCAGATATTACTCAATAATTAATATAAAATGAGAAATAGGGACAAAGATTAACCAAAAACACATAAGATTTGTGAATATCACCTTTGACAGGAAAAATATATGAGAAATCCTTAACAAATTACTTTTTTTTTCTGTCACTGAAACAAAAAAATAAGATTGAACAATATTAAAATATTCTCCCATTTTATAAGCCTTGTAGTTCAGTAGTCAAAATCAGCAATGTGCTGCTTTGATTAATAAATGAGTTCAGCTACCAGAGCTTTGGCAATGTTTGCGTAGAACTCTAGTTCCCTATATGGCAGAAGAATTAAGGAAGTAACGAGCACATGCTGATTTTGAGATGTGGTTTTGAGCAGAAGGGTATATGCGTTATTGTATAGATTATAATTTTCCTCTGAAATCTAGTGTGAACACAAATTATTCAGATTGCTAGTCTTAACAATTCAAATGGCATTTATTTCTGTCAAACACAAAAGAGTGTGAAGATGCCTTGATTGCAAGGGAGGAACACTCAATCACTGATGTGTCTCAACTTAGTACCTGGCAGCAGGGTTCAGAGTCACTTGAATGCTCTCATCCCTATTAGCCACCTTGAGCAAATGTATTTCTTTAGAATAGACTATAAGCAGGAAATCTCTGAGTTTTGTGTTTCACACATCATCAATATCTCCATTCTGTGTTTAAATCAAGAAAATTTTTAGTGACTTTTAATATATATATATGTATAGTTCCCAAACTTTCTACATAGGTATATTGATATGTTTTTAAGTGTCATTTTTAATTAGCAGCTTATTTTCTGTTGAACTTTTTTCATTTAATGCAGATATTTGTTTAAATAGGTATCTTTGTTTCTCTAGTACAATCATATTGGTTTAAATTACACCCTTTATATACCAGAATTGACATATAATTTCAGTATTTTTGAACAGGGATTGTTCAAAAACTTGCAATGACATATCAAAAACATTTTTTTACTTTTTTTCTGAACTTTTTTTTTAATATGTTAAGATATATTTTATATTACTAGCCACTGAAAAGTTGCAGATCTCCATTTTCAAATGTTGCTAAACAAAAAAGGAAAGGGAAATTGGCATTGCAGATGGAAAAGCAATGCTTCTGCTATTCTTTTATTGGAATTATTGTAACACAACACTTTGCAATGAATTCTATAGATGAAGCTTCATTCCATTTACTTTCTTGTTTAGACGTCACTGTTAATAAGCAGCTCTTACTGCACAAATAGACACACAAATAGTCAGAATTAAAAACAGGTCCGGTGCTATCTCACTGCCCATGCCACACCAGTCATGAAGAACATTTCAAAGCAAGCATTATTTACTGTATCACCTGCTCTCATTCCTGTGAAATTTAAAGGACTTTTACTTTGATAGTGGAAAATAGGGCAGAAGACGATATAGCCCACAAAGCACTTTAAACAGTTGACAAATGGAAAAAATAAACTATCTCTTCTCCCTTAACAACCTGCAAAGCTGCAATTTAGTGAAGCAAATTAATTGGACTTTACAAGTAACAATGAAGTAGTATCAATGAAATTTTTTAGAATTTTCCAACATAATTTGTAGATTTCATATATTTTATTTATAAAGTATTTCAGTATTTGTAGACCACCTGATGGTGACACCAGGTTTTGCACAAAATATTACTTAGAATTCATCTCAGATGTTCTAAGTAGTTGCCCGTCTGGAACAGGTCAGCAAATGGATTTTTCATCATCTCCCTACTCCCCCACTCCCCAAATGTTTGACATTTCAAGAAAAGTTTCCATGCTTAGCCCAAACAAGCACTGGAAGACTTTGAGGACAAAGAGTTCTGAAATTCTTCCAGTTCAGGCTTAAAATTAAGAATCTGCTTCTATTTTTTTTTTTTCTCCCTCAGAAGTGTTAAATTTGAACAATTATTTTCCACCTTGATCATTCTGTTTATAATCCTGATTTTTAGTTGAAAGACCAAACAACTTTGATGAAGTTATATTCTCTCCAGAGAACTGTTTTCATGAAAAGACAGGAACCTTAGTTGTGGTTTTCCATTATAATGAAGGCTACAGAAGGTATTATACTTCTTAAGAAATCTGGTACTTCAACAGGTACCCACAGAGGTACCAGAGGAGGAATTTCCCACATTTGAAATTGAGATTGTTTGTACCCATGCAGGTGTCTACACATACACAAAGACATCTCAAAACTCGCTGTTGCAGTCTCCTTGTTTTATTGCACAGCTTTACCATCCTGGGACTGCTACAGCAAGGGATCTGGGCAACAGAAGAGTGACTGAAACATCAAGCAGTAGTACAGTATCAGACCACTGCTCTCAGTCACAGACATTTTTCTGCATTCATAACCAAGGGGAGGAAGGTAGAGGTGCAAGGTTACCTAAAAAGCATTTGCTACTATTTTTATGGGCAGTCCCTAACTCGACCAGCCAGATGCTCTCAAAGTGGGGTGCAAAGAAACTGTATTAGATTGGCAGTTCCAGGCCACCAGATGACGTTTTTTTTCATCCAACAGAAGGTACTAGGCTCTGACTCTTTCCTGTCTTAAGAGTAATTTCAACAGAGAGAGGATTTATCACATCTCTAAGACAAGACAGATTTCTCAAACTCAGAACTGCTGAGTCAGAAATCATCCTGCATGGTTGAAGCCCATCAGGATATGTGGGAGGCCGGGAAGCTGCTGTTGGAGTGTTCAGCAGTACAGGGACTTACACCAGATTTCCAGTCAGGTCCTGGGGGCCATACAGTGGTATGCTGTGGTAATCACAACCAGCCAAGCAAAGCAGGCAGTGCTTCAGAGCGCTCCCAGGCTCTGGCCATGGCTGCCCGCTCGGCTGTGCTGTTACCAGGGTCCCTGGCACACTTTTGACCCATGCCAAATAACATTGCCCTGAACTGGAGAATGAATTCCTGGGGTTCATCTGGTAGATGACATGCCCCTGGGACTGTCCCCAGCAGGTGACACCTTGCTTGGGAGTTTAGGAGAGGTTACTCTGAGCCATTTGGCTGAGGACTTGTGAGTGTTCCCAGACACATCAAACACACCTATCTATCTGTGGGGTCATGATCTGAATCTGCAGCCAGATTCCTGGGATAACCCAACAACTGCTAGCCCCTGCTTTTTCCTGGTTGTGGGGATTGAAAATGCCGAGTATCAGTGCCAAGCTTTGTATAAACAGCAGTGCAGTTGGCTTCTTGTCTGTATGCAGTGTGATAGCACCCATCATCTTGAATGCAGGGTTACCAGTACCCCTGAGCAGCACATCTGGATGTGAAGAGAAACACTACAGACTGAGAAACTCACAGGAGTGTGGAAGCCTCCTCATGTAAAACTGAGCAGTGGGACAGAAACAAATGCTCCTGAACTATGACTTAGGATTTGTCTTTTTTGGTCTTCTTGTTTCTATGCAGGGTTCTTTCTATCAGTCCTGTAAAAGTGAGATGTGAGAACTGATGGACTGTTGGGTTGTACTTAAGCTTTTTACAATGGTCCCAGCATTTTCCCCTGTGGACTGAAGGGGATATCCTGCTTAAAAAAACAGGTTTGAAAAACATGGCTTACAAAAGCCAGCTCTATTTTTATTACATCCACCTTTTGAAGCTAGTTTAGATGTCACTTGCCATTACTTAAATGAGACTTTATTCAATCCTGTGAACAAACCCTTGAGAGGGTCTGTTTGCTGACACGCTAACAAAGATGGTGGGGTGCAAGTGACAGACACTCTCTTGGCCTTTATGCCCTCCCCAGACAGGCCCTGTCCATAACCCCTTGCCTATCATTGCTCCATAATTCATGGAGAGACTTGACTGAGGCTCCTTGAATAACAGAGCTGAGTCAGGAGAAGAGAAAGGTGATATGAGAGGGAAAAGTACACTCCTTCTTTAATCCACCGTGCCTAAAATCAGTCTTTCTGTGTCCCCACTTCTCTGCCTCCCCTACCTGTTACCTACAGTCCCATTTCCTTTGGTTTTACCTCTCCTGCTTTAAACTTGAGCATCAAAAGAAACACGTTATCCTTGACTTCTCTACCCATCTTTGTGGCTTCCATCTTCAGTCCTTTAATTGTGTTCTGGCCCTCATCCATTCAAGATGAGGCAATCCATGTAATAGCTGTTCATTTCAGATGGAAAAATGGCTTGTGAGAAAACTCCTTCCTGATCTGCTATCTAGCATTTGATTTAAACCTGAATGAATGAGCAAGGCACTTCAAGAAGATATTAAGGAAATTCTTGATTGTGAGATACACCCAGGTTGTAGCTGGTAATACAGAAAATGGGGAAAAATATTTTATTTATTTATTTATTTATTTATTCCCTTAGAAACCTACCACTGGCATGAAACTTAGCTTCCATTCATATTAAATTGATTTAAAAATGCAAATCAAATATTTTTCAAACATCTGCCTTTGTCTGTACCAATAAATGAGGTTTTCATTCTACATGAACAATATCTTTTCATAATTCATGCACATGGTCACAGAATTCACAGTGTGTCACAGGAAATACTAGTGGGTTACAGTCCACATACCTCAAGCATTTGCTTTGAAAGGTTTAGACATTTTAAGCAAGTTCATGGTGAATTTCATAGTGGCTGCTTTATTTACATGCTGCCTATCAGAAGAGATCAAGTATTTCTGTTTCCCTAAATTAGCTCTCTGTGGAATATAATAGCAGCTTTCAAACTCACCACATGTTATCTACATATATTTTCAGTTATAAATAGGGTCATGTTTGTGAGTTAATGGGTTTAGTTCTCAAAGTGCCAAAACTTTGATCAACACATGTAAAACAATTGGCTGAAAAGGGTGATTTTGATCAGTCCTTTATACATCAGTGTGCATTACCTACAGTATGACAGGAAACATAACCACTACTGAAACCTTTTAATATCTGCAAGAGGGAAAACGGTGCTTGGAAATTTAAAAAAGATTAGATAACAAAAGAGCACTTGAGGCAGTACTTCTTAAAAGTACTTGCAGGATACGTAATACAGTTACAGAACCTGAAGCACAAATCACTGTAGCTTTTTTGTTTCTTCCAAGCTTTATTTAAACAATATTCAACTATCTCAGATTTCATTTACAGTACAGCAGTTCTGTTTTTCTTTCTGTTCTGTGGGTTTTGTTTACATAGCCAATGGTGGGTTTATATTTGGAAACTTCAGGTATTAAAAAGAAAAAATCAGTTCCTTGATTTGCTACGAAATATTGGTAAGATAAAAATCCCGGTCTCACTGACGAGAACAGAAGTATTGCCATTTCAGCCACAGGGTCACATACAAACAAGTAACTGTTGGCTTCTCCACACAGCCAGGCATCCTGTGAGTGACTCCTGCGGAGCAAGCAGGGACATCAGGGCTGTGCAGGCAGGCTTCCTATTGAACAAGATGTTAACTGCAATACTGCAGCACATGTAGTTTGAATAAAGCCTCCATTCTTTAATCAGTGAAACTGTCAAACTAAGGCAACTGTAACTTCTTAGTTTACATACAAGCATCACCCTGGGAAGAAATTTACTTCTGAACACAAAAAAACCTCATCTACTCATTCAAATTATACCTTATTTGAAAACACAGGCACAACATCGTTGTTGCCTGGGGAAAGGAGGAAGAACAACATGAGTATTTCTAAACATTTCCAGCCTTACCCATTTGTTGACAGACCACTGAGTTATTTTGGAAGCTCTGTCTCTGCTGCCTGACATGTCAGTTATTATATTGAAAATTTAATTGTACAAGGGCTTTGACACTGAACCTTATAAATTTGTTCCAACTGACCTTGTCTCAGTTATTTGCCAGCCTGGCACGGAGCCTTAGCAGTCATTATTTGTTCTCATGCAGTAGGTAGGGCCAGCATGGAACAGGAGATAGAATGGACCTGACATTTTACATGGCTGTAAATGAGGAAGCAGATTTAAATAAAGAGATTAGTATGCCCACCATAAAGAATATTGCATTTCTCTCAAATAGACTGAATTTAGGTTGTACAGAATTATTTCTTTATACCCCAGGTGTGGTTGTTTGTTCTGTAGTATTTTCAAACATCTATTTAAATTTATTTCTGTTTTACAATTGGTTACTCCTCTCTAAACATTTAATGAAAAATTTTAGAGCACAGCATTCATCTTATGGAAAAGTTTTAAGTCACCACAACCAATAAAGCAGAAAAAGTATTGGGACCCACATATTCAGCTGTGTGTTTCAGAACACACAGTTTCAGAAATCTGAAGTGCGCTTTTAAATCTTTCCCTGGAAGAATCAAAATGAAAAAGCAAAACACAGCAAAAACAAAAGCCAGTAAGTAGATGACATTATATTTGTAGCACTGCATCTGAAAAAGGTTCGTTGGATTTAATCCTTAATTGCACAAGTGTGAGAATAAAGCAAATAAAGCATGACCTGCAGACTCTGCAAAGGTACAACGTGTGGTTGAGCTCCCTCTGTTGGCTCTGGAGAAACTGAAGTGCATTTAATAACTTCTTATTCATCACAAATCCATCACATTGACAATACTAATCTCTAGGTAAAAAACATTACATTACAAAGTTCCACTGCTATAAATACGTGAACTTCAGTTCTCATAAGAATCATTATGATAAACAGTATTTGCACTGAAACAGGCTCCCCAGAGAAGTGCTCTCAACAACAAGCCTGACAGAGTTCAGGAAGCGTTTGGACAATGCTCTTGGACACATGATACGACTCTTGGGGATGGTCCTGTGCAGGGCCAGGAGTGAGACTCGGTGATCTTTGTGGGTCCCTTCCAACACAGCTTATTCTGTGATTCTGTAGCTCTGTAATATTTAAGAAAAGGTAAATCAGGAACCTCCAGAGACTCAGAAGTGAGTTCTATTTATGGGTCTTGAAATGGGTGTTTAGCATATGGAAATCCAAATTATCTTTCAGCTCAGTGGTGTGTAGGTTCTGGAAGAGAATCTCTGGATGAGTTTCTTGCACTTTTTTTGTTCAATAGTTTGAAACAATTGCAAAAGGAAACAAAGTCATACCTGGTCTTTAGAGAGACTCTGCTCAAAAGTGATCAGTGTGTGCTCTCAGTGAGTTGATGGCTCCAAAGGAGAGCTGTCTCTGCAGAGTTAGCTGAGTCAAGCAGATGTGTAAACATGATTTGAGATCTCAAGGATGAGGCTGCAAGCAGGGTGGGAAGGTAGAATCTCCAGGAAAACTGGGAGTGGCAACCCATGTCCGTCCTGTGGGGTTATGTTCATAGTGATAACTTCTTACAGCCATTGTGCAAAGCCACTTTCCTTGAAGTCAATTTTCTCTGTTTCTTTTTCTCCTAGGCGTCTGGATGCCAACCACATCAACTATGTACCCCCCAACTGCTTCAATGGCTTGGTCTCCCTTAGACACCTGTGGCTAGACGATAATTCCTTGACAGAAATCCCTGTCCAAGCTTTTAGGAGTTTACCAGCACTTCAGGCAATGACATTGGCGCTGAATAAAATTCATTACATACCAGACTATGCCTTTGGAAACCTCTCCAGTTTGGTAGTTCTGTAAGTTTTATTGATTGCTTTTTATAAACAACATCTTCTTGCAGGGCTTTGGCCTCTTGGAGAAACAGATTTTATTGCATCCTTTGTACAGTTTGACTAGCATTTGCTAAACTACTTGTTTTGATCTAGCTTAGAAGTTTCCATCTCAATAAAAAAATATTCAAGCAAATTAGAAAATCACCCAATCTGGTCAGCAAAACAAACAGGAAGGGATACATTGTGTGCTGTCTAAGATTGAAAGAGGGAAGATTAGAAACAGGAAATGAATGGAAATCTTTCTGGGGGACTTGGAAAGAATGCCATCCAGTAGAAAAAATATGCATTTCCTGTCATAGAAAGTATATGTAGTTCTATATTTGGTTATGTTTGCATACCGGTTCAACTAACTGAAACATGCACAGCTGGCACCAAAATCTGGAAGGCATACTATGAATCACGGTTTCAGCTTCTTATCTTCTTGGAATGTACAAAGTGGGAAAAGCTAGACTGGCTGGTGAAACTTAAGTGGAGAAGTAATTTCTGGATGCTTTGGAAAACATTAGCATTATTAAAGGGATAATTATATGGTGAAGATTTACAGGCAGTCAGAAACCATGGTCTTAAGTACACCACTAAGCATGTTGTAGCATACTCTAGCCCCAGTGTAAGCACTGAACCTGGCACACATCAGGGTTCTTCACTGACAGCTGTGGTCACTATCTCTGCCTCCTTGGGGTCCCAAAAATGGGGATTAACAGCGGACTGGTGCTGCAAAACCTTTGCCTTTTCTTTACATTGAATATCAATCCCATTCAAGTTAAAGAATGGATGGACTTGTGATTTGATTGACCTTCTAGACCTATATCAGCAATGGAAAAGACAAGAGGTTGTCTTGAACATTTTTCTCTAGACCCCTGCCAGAAATGTAGTGGTAAGAGGACAGTTAAATGCAGGAGAAAATAATTTCTTCTCATGCTATGCTTGCTTCTGCTCTGTTAGGTTTCCTTATTTAAGCTCTGCCTTGCTTATTTCTAATCATCTGGGCTTTATAGTGATTAATAATTTAATTATTCATCACAACCTACAACAGCTGATGGTTTTGGCTCATCAAAATCTTTGTGTGTGGTTCTGCTTTCATTGGGTTGCTACTCTATACAGTATGGCATATTTTCAACACAGTGCAAAAGTGCATGGTCAATTGGAGCAGGTCAAGACATTTATAATTAAAGATCCAAACACAACTGCAATTTGAAGATGCATTCTTCACGCTAACTAAAACATTAAAGGTCAGAGTAATCATTAAAAATATAGAGTTGGTTAGGTTTCTTCCTAGAAAAGGAAAAACCCAGAGAAAAGTTTTAGTTTGCTGTCTGAATCCCTGCCTTTCATGGACAGGTAGACTTAATTTCTCTAGGTTCTGCAGAGCATTCAGAGGGCTTCTGATCTTTAACAATATTTTCAGACTATAATCAAGGGCTGGGCAGCCAGTCATTCACAGCCTTTCTTTTCTCTTAAAGCTCTTCTCCCTTAGTTTCCCTCCACTACAGGGGTAGGATTTTGAGGAAAAAATAAAAGGAAAAATATGGGGAAAATGCATTATTTTTAAATTAAATGACCTGAAGTGTCTACAAGTTGAATCTACTCACATTAATGAGCTTCACTCAGAGTGGTTTTTTTCCATGTCAGTCTAAAAGATAGAAATGGGCAGAACTCAGAGTCTTGAGATAGGGTGGGAGTAGGGGGGTAGATTTGGTTACAATATATAAAAATTACTTTCAATTGCTAAATATTTTAGGAAGTAGTTATTGATCTTCATAATTTCAAAGAAATGCAAGTTACAGCACTTCTAAGATTACTTAGTCTACTCATCTCAGGGAAGCTACAACTTTTTGTTATGACTTTGTGTCATTTTGCGTTCTGCAAGCCTAATGCCCCTTACCTGTCTGATGTGTAACCAGTCTCCTCAGTGGCTGCTCTTTTGGGCCATACCCTCTAACACCCTCTGAATATACATCTTCCAAATATGCACCTCACACCCCACACACAGATTTAAGACATGTTACTTATGTAATTAGCTATCATTGAGAATATGTCTATTCATTATGGAAACCCTGGCCTGGAACTACAGGATGTAACACTTTTGAACAATCAAGGTGGTTTTAAAACAGATCACCTCTGTGACACGAAATGGAGAGGTATTGGGAGAATGGGTGGAGGGTGGTAGAGGTGCCTCCTATACATGCTCTTGCAAAAGCATGATTGCATATAATCAATGCTTGCCTGAAAATAAGTTAATTTTGCTTTAACCATCAGAATGTTTTACTTTAGTCCACTGTATGCAGTGTGCTTTCCTGACTGAATGCTTAATGTTCCCCTGCAGACATCTCCATAACAATAGAATCTATTCCCTGGGAAAGAAATGCTTTGATGGGCTCCACAGCCTAGAGACATTGTGAGTTGACCTCTTATTTGTTTCTTTTTTTTAGAGTGTTTTCATTAATATTCTGAAAGAATAAAAATAGCCCAAAAGCCAAATGTGGGTTTGGGCTTGCATAATCGCTACAGCATCTAAGTGATAGTTCACAATGACTCTATGTAGTAAATCCTATTTTTGACTATAAAATTAGTTTGCCTTTTTAATAAGCATTGTCAATTGATAAATTGTTTGAAAGAGGGTTGAAAACTGTGTTGAGCATAGAAAAAGAAGTGACTATTCATGAACTTATGGTTGCCTAGTATTTTTTTGTCTTGTTCAATCAATAAAGCTAATAGCTAGATTGGGAAGCTGTCACAGTGAAAAGCTTTAACATAAAGAAACTGTCTTACCTTAGAGCAGAGTTATAAAATTAGATGGGTTTATTTTTTATACCTGGAAAAAGCAAAAGGTTTAGGTAGTCAAATTAGTCACGTGCTTTACAAGTGGGAGAAATGTTTCCATTATATCCAAGTTCTTGTTTTTTGAGAGTTCTCATAAAAAATAGCACTGGTAAAGACTGAAACTTTCTCAAGTTTTCACTGTAATTCTGTTTAGACCAATTCAAGTTTTCTTGAGTTTTCTAGCAAAAAAATATTCTACATAAAATACCAAACACGAAGAGAGTGCTAATGGTTAGCAGAAATTATTTTGCTACAGTTAGTCAAATACAGATGTTGTCCGCTGGGGTCATCCAGACCCCGGAAATGCCACAGGGACAGTAAAACTTTGCATGTGCTTCCTCCTGCACCTGCTGCAATCAGCTGCATTGTTTTCAGTGATTTTGGATGTTTTACTCAACCAGGACAGAGGTTAAAAACCCATTTATGAGAAACAAATAGTTTCAGACACGGATATTTCTAGTCTAAAGGTGACTGTTTGCTTTCCCATCCACAAACATGTGTACTGCCCACTTTCATCTTTCATTAAGATTAGGAAGCAAGGAGGTTTGGACTTCTTTGGGTTTTTTATCACCAGTTTGATTGCATTGGTCCCTTGCCACTGAGTTGCAATTTTACAATTTGGACTTTTAGCCGCCTGTGAGTTGCGAGGAAGTCTCTCTGTGTAACACCGGAAAGGGGGACAGGAAAGGAAGAAGGAAAATATAATGGTTTGGTTTGTTTATTTAAGTGATATTCACATGGCACTTGGTCACAAATGGGGAAAAACAGAACAATGGAATAAGTAATTGCAAACCCAGTTCCAGCCACCTGGCATGAGAGAGATGAAAACACAGAGGACAGTCACAAACCTGGGAATAAATGTAGGTGCAGCCACTTCCCTGCAACAGGACAGTGTCACTTGCCTCAAGCACAGTAATTGCATAATGTATAGACCAGTTCCCAGATAGTCTCAAGATAATCTGAAGAGATCTTGCTGTAAATGATGGACGCCAGCTTTAAGATAATTTGTTTGCATTGAGGCGTAGGTCTGGAAATCACATATCACTAGAGGGCAAAACCAAACGGTACATGCCTGTAATCTCTTTTTGTCAATAAACTGGAGAGATTTACAAGCAGGAAGGAAAGCCTTGTTGAGTTCAGACAGCAGTTTCCTGCCTGCATTACTTCAGCCTGATACTATTTCAATTTCAATCTGTTGTAAACTGTGGCTTGGGTTTTGCCTGCTTAAAAAGGCTTTGGCTCCAATTTTTCAGACTATTTTCCTCCAAAACATTGCCAGACAGCATCACAGTAAACTGGCATATCTCAATTTTAGTTTCAGCCATCTCCTAAATGCTAATAGATACATATGTCATGCTGAGGGCATGAAGTAGGATTATAATCCATTCAGCCTACCAGAATAAAGTCTAATTACTGCTGCAGCATGAGCATTTCTTAAAGCAGAGGTCACTACTGTAGCTACACTATCACTTTTACAATTTGTGTGTTAGTATTCTCTTGACTGTTGTCAAGTCTTAAAATTAGCAATACAGTTAGAAATCTTCATAGAGAAATGTATTATACATGTAAAGCGCAGATCACCAAAGTCATTGAATATTCTTTTGAAAGATTTTTTTCCCTGTTAATACTTTAATGTAATGCAAAGGATGGGCAATTTATAAAACAGCAAATCCCTTAGTAGTACTCAAATTTACTTACATTTTTTTGTTACAGAATAGCTGAAGTGTAACTAAAAATAGAATGATGATAAAAAGTAGGAACAATAATGTGCTCTAAATAGACTTTGATGGAAAATATCCATACTTTTGAGGATTTCCTGTCTTTTTGCTCTATGTATTTCTTCAATGCGTAGAAGAAGATAGTTCATTACAAATGCCAGCAATGCTATGTTATCTGTTATGCAGTGCATAACTGAAATAATAAAATCTATTTTCATACAGAGATTTAAATTACAACAGTCTGGACGAGTTCCCCACTGCTATCAGGACACTAACAAACCTAAAAGAACTGTAAGTACTGAGCTCGTATTAGGAAGAAGGATGTTTTGTCTAGTTTAATTTTTCTTTTTAAGGCTGGTGATTTTATCAGTAATCCTTAAAAACTGATATCCAAGAAAAAAACCAATAAGCATGCCAACATACATAAAAAAAAGATTTTTCAGTGTTCAGTTTAGACCATTCAAGCTCTGACAACTGCCTTGCACAGTGGGTCTTTTCCAGGAACTTCCTCTCTGGAATGCAGTAAATAACAAACACAATTAATTGACTTTTAGTTCCAAAGACAAGAGTTATATTTTGCAAACTACCCAAGATATTAGTCTTCTAGCTAAGAAGGCATGGCATCTTTATTAGTCCATCAGGTTTAATTAAATTTTACCAACTTCCCTCCCTCACCGCTATTAAATTAGAGCAATTTCTTTTCAATATATATAGTCAGTTCTTTGTATTATGTGAATAAAACACTTTTGTACGCACAGGCGTAGTTTGCGTCAAGAAAATCAACAATGAAATTAAATTATTCAAATTTATTTTGAAAATCGGTTGAATTATTTAAAAATCATTAAATTACATTCACACATCATGCACACAATGTACACATTAATGCATATGTTCACAATTCTTTCCATTTGATTTATTTACCATGTTAGTGGTACTATCAGCATAGATTTTTGACAAAAATAAGTAATCACATACTAGTTGTACATGGTTGTACCCCTGTTACATCACAAACTGAACTAAAAACCAATTTTAAGTAGCCGCCTGAGGTTTTTTGCAGAGCAGGTACCCCCAGATACTGTGGACTCCTGCTCAGCACCCCCAGTGTTGCCAGAATGCAGCTCTGAAAAAGGTAGCAGGACTATGAGTTTCACAGCCCAAACATTCTCAGCTGCTGTTTAGGCCGTAAAATAATTGGTATGAAATCCAGTGACCTCAAAGGATCACCTTTTTGATAACCTCTGGAGTCAGTAGCTGAAAATGGGTAATTCAATTAGCACCAAATGCACCAGCAAACTCCCTGATGTACCTGTGTTATGTACTGGCCCCGCAGGATTTCACCTGACTATCAGCTACGTGCAAGAAACATTTGGGGTCTGAAATGGCAACCTGACATCCCAAATCCAGCACAGATCATGAGACCATGCGGTTCCATGCTTTGTGTGGGACCTGGCAGCTGATCTTATAAGGATGCGATGCCTTCCACAGACCCACACGGGAGCCCAACCCCACAGAGACCCCAGTGCTCACTGCAGGGCCACCTTAGTAAGGGTGTTTCTGGGTGGGACCTTGTGTCTCTCTCAGAGTTTGTGTCTGGGCTGAAAACACAAACTGTGACCTTTCTGTGCACAGCTAGTAGCAGATTTGCTCTGGGAGGTAGTCATGCCATCTCCTTGGTTTTTTTCTGCCATGCAAGGCATCCCATTCAAAACCAATCTGTTTACTGGTTCTAGATGAGATGCTCATTTTGCTTAAGGTCTGCATGTAAAACCTTGCTCTGTAGCTCGTCACCAGTAGCACAGTGCCTAAACAACTGAAACCAATAGTGTGGGACCTGTTCAAGTAATGGCCAAGTGTGCTTGCATCAGTGAACAATTGGAGGCTTAGTAATGCATAAATTTAAGCTGCGAAGCCTTCTTCATACCCGACTGAACTAATTGGAGTTTCCCACACAAATCATCATTGTTCTTTTGAAATCTTAGTTGTTCCTTTTGTTTTTCACAATGGAGAATTACTCATATGAATGAAATCCAGTAATGAGACAACGATTTGGCTCCCTATTCAGCAGGCACAACTACATTTTGTTTGTGTCCATATTTAAAATATCTCAACAAAAAGGTGGTTGTGGGAGGATCAGTATTACAATATAGTGTATAAAATAATTTCCTTGATAAACTCCTGCCATCCAGCAAAAGAAATAGTTGCAGTTTAACAAGCACAGGGAGAAATATATTGCTATATTTCTATATATTTTATATAGAAATATAGCAATATATAAATATAGCTGTATATTGCTACTGAATTATTAATATCTAACTATTGATGTTCTTGGTGCATAAACGTGTATATTTACATTATATCTATATACATACATGCATATGCTCTGAATTTTAAAATGCCATTTTAAAGTTTACTTCATCTGAATGGTTTTGTTCATTCAGAGAAGTGCAGATTTTCAGCAATTTTGCTGTCTCTTCTCTTCTCTTCTCTTCTCTTCTCTTCTCTTCTCTTCTCTTCTCTTCTCTTCTCTTCTCTTCTCTTCCCCTCTCTTTTCTTCTCTTTTCTTTTCTTTTTTTTTTCTTTTGCTTTTTTCAGTTCTGTCTTGTTCCAGAAAACAAGGATAAATCTTTACATACTGACACTTTTCTTATCAAAAAAAAAAAAAAAAAAAAAAAAAAAAAAAAAAAATCACTGTGCATTGTGAATACAGACTGAGTCTTCACTTTTTGTTTTGTTTTTTTCTTTCTTTCTTTATTTTTCTTACTGTATAAATGTTTTTTTCTTTGTAGGGGATTTCATAGCAATAACATCAAGTCAATACCTGAGCGTGCATTTGTGGGTAATCCTTCACTTATTACAATGTAAGTAATAAGAATTTTTCAATGACTCCTTGTATTAGAGAATGTAGAACTAAGTATCATATTTGTGGCTAATTGTCACATAGCTTTTCTTGTGAGTACACTTTGTAGCACATCATCATGGATGCAAACAAGCTCATATCTTTCCACCTCCATGGAAAGAATGGCAGTATTCAAGCCCTGTTTAGGGGAAGTAAACAGTGGTCTCTAGCCTTTGACTTTTTATTTGAATGGTTACTTCTAAATCTCTTAGCATTACTGGCAATGTGAAAGCTGGTAAAAATTGCTATTGATGGACTCCGGTCTGAATTCCCATCGTCTTACATGACAATGCACTTAATGGACAGCTTCAAATTTAAAAATTGCAAAATAACTGTAAGATAAATAATGACTCATCTTGAGTAATATTCCATGAGCAAAAGCAGCATGACTTCAAAAGGGCAAGGGAACCTCTTCTGAATAGGGGTAGTTCTGACTTCTTCATGTGCTATCCTTAAATTTGTCTCAGGTCACAACAAAATTCTTCCTAAGTGAAATTTTGTCTTTGCAAACCTGGGAGGAAGAGAGAATATTTTGTTGACTGGCTTCTGGCATTAAAACAGGAAAACACTGACTACTTGAATACTCAAAATGTGACATGTGGCTGGTGAATATAGATTAGAGGGTGAGAAAAGCCCAGAAGTTCACCCCTACCACAACCAGAGGGGCACAGTCTGTGATCCATCATACAGAGTTTTCTCATTTGTTTATAGTATAATAATATATTTACAATATTTTAAAATATTTTTCATTAAATGTCTTCTTATCCTTTTTTCCAGACATTTTTATGATAACCCTATCCAGCTCGTTGGAAAATCTGCTTTTCAACACTTACCAGAACTAAGAACTCTGTATGTGTTTACTTTTTATTTTAGTTTTCTTTTTATATTGCAATACTAGAGTTGTCCCACGGTTTCATCACTGTAATTTTATTGAAATTGTTGGGTTTTTTAATTGTAGGACTTTAAATGGTGCTTCACAGTTAACAGAGTTTCCTGATCTGACAGGGACTACAAGCCTGGAGAGCTTGTAAGTGCTAGAGAAGTATTTTTGCTTTGTTTTATTTTCTTGTATAATGACTAATTGTAAAGAATGTCCTAAAAAATTTTGGGGTTCAGTCTTCAAAAACTATTTTTTTTTCATAAATTCTTTCAACAGGACACTCACAGGAGCACAGATCACCTCTCTCCCCAAATCAGCTTGTGACCAGTTACCTAATCTCCAAGTGCTGTACGTTTCAGTAAGATTATTAACATGCATTAATGCAAGAGATTAATAGACAAATCAAACTATTATCATTTCAAAATTACCCAATTACTGCTATTTCTGTCTGTCTTAGGAATTCAGGTCAGGGAGTTGGCTCCTGTGTTATTAAATAAATTTACAACGCATTTAGCAATCGGGATTTCCCGTACATTGGGAAATGAGAAAGATAATTACTTAGCATATTTTTAGGAAAAGATAAAGAGGTTCTTGATTTTGTTTTTAAAGAGACAGAACTGCCTTATTTTCATTCATTCTGTCTCTCCTTCAGTAGTTTGGGATTTTTTTCTCACTAAGGCAAATAATTCATTAAAGTGAATAGAAAATATAAATAAGGATGCCATTTTTGAGTGCTTGTTATGCTCCTCTTTTAGTTTCTTTACCAACCAGACATAAGTAGCTGACTGAAATTTTAAAAGACTATTCTTTGACATAGCTGGGCATATTTGGTATACTAAACATACAATATTATTTTAGCTTGGAAATTTCCTTGGAAATTGCTTAATCACTAACAAAAGTAATCATTGTGTCCACTTCTTTGAGAATGAGCCAAGAGCACTTTCCTCTGTGTATTACATCACTAGGAATCTATTTGGTATTAATTCTCTGGCCATCATTGAAATAGCATTAATTATAATGCATTGTTTGAATACCAAAGCGAATGTCAAGAACATGTCCAGAAAAAGTTAAGTTTTAGTTAATAGATCAATATAATCATTTCCAGAATGATAAAAGACAGTCTGCTGCCAGAAAAAAATCCACACACAGCATTAAGTTTAAATATGTCCTGTAACATTCAAAAACAACAAATAACCTCAAAACAGAGGGCAAACAAATAATACAGCAATTAATAACTTACATAGTTCATAGTAGAGTAGGACTGTCCATTGGAAATTCACATTTTTAGAGTATTACCCTATACTATTAGAGCTGATACTTAAAAAAGGAGCGAACTGATTTATTGGCAGTTTCAAGTACTCAAGAGCTGCTTTTTTCCCATTGCTGTCAGACTGGAACAAGCCTGCTGAGTCCCCATTTCAGTTTGCACATCAGTTCTGGCTGTGCCATGGAGGTTAATGGTGCCCTGAACCCACCCACGCCTTGCTTGGAGACTGTGACCTTGCGGGGACTCCCTGGCTCGGACACACTCACAAACAATACAAGTGCACACATGGCTTTGAAAGGCAATTTGTGCATCCTACTGAGCCACCAGTAGGTCCAAGTGTGGATTAATGTACATGAGGCTCCCTGGGTGTGTGTACACCTGCAGTAAAAGTGTATGTGAGAACAGGGTCCCAGCGGCCCTCTGGGCGGCTGCCTTCAGCACAGATGGGGTGCACCTCAAGACACAAAACAAAACCACTGGCCTTCTGCTGCTGCCAAGAGCCTCATGTATGAAGAAAGTGGGGAAAAATACCTTAAAAATAAACAAATAAAATATTTCCTAGAGTTCTGGTAGAAACTAGGGGGAGAAGGGTCTCAGGTTCAGAAGTATTTTCCATATGTGAGGAGGGAGTGTCAGTATGTACAAAATTCAAACTGGTAATATATTTTTAAGAAGACCTAAGTGATAAAACTGTGGATGACAGAATAGCCAGTGTCAGCCAGACATACAAAACATCATTTACCTTGGCCTAAAAGCCTCTAGCTCACTTGAACCCTCCCCTGTAATGTCTGATTTGGGCCACTGTATACCTTTCTTTTGTACACAAAACATAACACACAGACATACATACATGCACTAAAACAAAACAAAACAAAAACAAACAAACAAACAAACAAAAACAAAACAAAAAAAAAATCACCACCCACCAAACATATTGATTTTTTTTTTTGTACAGAGTAAAATCAGAGTAGAATACCTTAAAGACACACACAGTCATTACTTGCGCTACTTCCACTAATCAAATATAAAATAGTCCAAATGCCCCTGTCGGAACAATAACAGTGAAAATGCAGATGTACCGGGGCATTAAATAGGTCAAAATGAACCAGTTTTAGAGTATTTGACAAGTGAGAAGAATTTCACAAAGTAAAAAGTGAATCTCATTCATATGATAATACTGGATAACTGTGAAAAATGACATTTTTTCTAATTCTAGGCCTAAGCTTTTTTCTCTGTTCTTTTCACATGCAAATTTCCCATTTAGTTTTCCCTGAGCAACACGCACAGACACACACATATATATACATATATACACATATATACACATATATACATACACATATATACATATACATATATACATACATACATACACACATACATACATATATATGGGATGAGATTCTTGGGTGGTGGGGACTGGTGTTTGGTTCCTTTTTTTTTTTTTTTTCCCCCCTTCAGTTTCTGAAAATTGCCTGGGCTTGGTTTTGATTAGTTATATTATACTGTAAATCAGTCCAGATGTTTCAGTTATTCTGTAATTTGTTGAGTTTGGGCTCAAGTCTTTTTAAGTTGTTTCCCCCCATGTAGTGATTGATTTCAAAGTTATTTCCAATATTTTTTGACCATTTCCCTCAGTTATAAGATGTAGCAGTCTAAGGATCAGAGGCAATACTGCTTAATTAAAAGTGTTGAATGGGAAGCTGATTGTGATTCCTATCAGAAAAATACAGGATCTTCTCTGAGAAAATATGAGTATGTATGCCTAGTAGATTATTTTAAATTGTTTAAATATTAATCAGAATTTAAACATGATAAATATGAAGTCTGTGATATAAATCCAGATAGCCAATATCATTGCTGTAAAACACTCAGCAGAAGTCTACACTTCAGGCAGGAAATCTGCAGACAATGCAAGGAATTTGCAAATGTGGATATAGAGTTAATATATCTTGCCTTCTCCCCTCCTCTCTACTCTTCAGAAATCAAAATGTGACAGATGAGAAATAAATGAGTTTGTACTCTTTTATTCTTCTGTGACTGTGGATAAAACTAAATTATTTTTAATTGAGCATGAAGGTACACAATGAAAGCTATTTTTCTTTTAATGTTCCTTTGATGTTAATCTATTTGTTTCTTGTATAATTCAGAGATCTGTCTTATAACCTGCTGGAAGATTTACCCTGTTTTACTGCATGTAAAAAACTGCAAAAAATGTAAGTTTTAAACCACTCTAAAAAGCTTAAAAAGAAGCATTTATATGTGTTTGAGTGTAATTAACTTGGTTATTGCTGGCCTATTTGACGTACCCCAGATACACTTTATTGAAGTGGATCATAAGCACAATCTAAAACACCCCTAAGTGCTTTCCAAGTGTCTTTTGAAACTGAGGAGATCCTTATTGCTATTTCAGTGACTTGCATCACAATGAAATCGCTGAAATCAAAGCAGACACGTTTCGGCAGCTGGCTGCTCTTCGGTCTCTGTGAGTACCCCCTAACAGACATTCACACAGGTTCTCAAAAACATGGGCTGTATAATGTCTGCTCGTGATGTACGCCAAGAGATCCTTACTTCAGTTGTTCCTCACTATGATCTTTCACTGTGAGCTCATAACGGTAAAAGGAAAGCAAATGTGAATTTTAGCATCCGCAGCAATGAATTAAAATATATAAGCTTAGAGCCGTAAAAACTGTCGCTTCTAAATGTTTCTGATGGAAGAGGAGAGAATTCCTGAGCCAGAGCTGGTATCTGTTGGCAGGGTCACATTATAATCAGCTCTAGGGGAAATCTTTTTACAGAGAACAGCGTCTTAAGATGTGGAGTCCAGTCATGTGCATGTTTCCAGTTTTCACACAGACTCGTGCTGGAGGACTGATTTTGTCAAGAAATTACTCATGGTTGTAATTTTTTGAAGAATTGAAGCCATACATTTTTTTAAGTTACTTTCAGTCCTTTTGACTTTTTGGGGTGGTAAAAATTGACATTAGGGAGTTAAGCCTATTGACCATGGGTTTGCTGTTCTTAGTCATATGAAAGAATTTCATATAACCCACCCTTTTTTCTGCTGCCTTAGGAGATTGTGAAGCAGACTGAAATGCCTTGGGCTGTGGCAGGCATTTTAAGTTGTCAGTTTAATAATACCACAACTGACTAACAAAAAAATGAAAAAAATACTTTGCACTATGAGATAGGCAGGAGCTTATTGAAAATATTGGCATGTAATTGATACTTTTTTAATATTTGGGCCTCCTAATCAAGTGTTTGAAAACTTCCATATTGACTCAGTGGGTATGCAATTTTCTACTCTCTTTTCTTGTAGGGATTTAGCTTGGAACAAAATTAAAATTATTCACCCCAATGCCTTTTCCTCTCTACCATCTCTGATCAAACTGTAAGTATTTGAATATCTTACACATTCAGTTTTTGCATTTTTCTTGCAAGAGCATACAGAAGTTTAATAACTTGGTGCCTGAGCAGAAATTGAGGGTTTCTCTATTCTAATCATCTGGCCTGTTGAATCCATATCTAAATGTCTGCTTTCTTGCACTTCCCCAATTCATGTAGGTATTACAGCAAAGCTGCATCACTGTGTAGTGATTTGGGGTCCATGAAGATTATCAGTGCATCAATTTATTAGCAGTTAATCTGCTGTAGCAGTAGTGAATATTTCCTGTTAGTTGTGTCCAGGCCTCAGGAACTGGATTAAAAATTAAATAAGAAACTTTTTCCAGAATGCATCTTTATTTTATTGTTCCTCATTTGATGAAATAGTTTTTCTTCTTTAGTAAGTTCAGCCAGAGCAGTTAGAGGTCAAAACATCAACAGCCAGTTTTGCAGGCTGTGTTCTCAATGCTTACAATTTTTTTTTTCCTACTTCCAGCTATCACTGTAATGCTTTTTTAATATGAATCCCGGAGGCATTGGGTGTATGTGGAAGATGTGAAAAAAATTTCTCTGGAGTCATCTTGCTGCATGGTTGTCACAAAAATATGATGCTGGGCATTTGCTCACAGATAATCTGGTAGCTGCTAAACCTAAATTTGGAGAGGTATTAATTTCTGTTGATGCACAGAGACCTCTGAATGGTGCACTGAGATATGCCCACACAGACAATCTTGTCTATAATATCCCTTTTGGGGCCCTTCTCAGAACTTACCTACTTTGTGAGGTGAGCAGTGAATTGTAGCTTTGGACAATAACATACAACAGTCAAAGGGGGTTAAACAAAAAACCCCTTGAACACAAACACAGTAACACAGTGTACCACTGTTTCCTCAAATGGTAGTCTCTAACCTTGGTCCAACACAAGTCAGTGGTCATTTTTACCATTTCAGTAGGACCCGAATTTCACCTTTGGTATTTAATGGTGCTGTGTGCAAGAAAACACACACTGAACCAGGTAGGTAGAAGCCCAGTCCATCAACATACCTTATTTTATACCTAGGCCTTAGTGTATAGTCCATACTCTCCGCTTCAACCTTGGACTTAAAAGCATTTCAACTGCATCAGACTCTGCCTCTTCCTCCTTGACTGTTGGCCATCTGAAGTATTGCAGAGTAGATAACTGTGAGGAGGACTGAAAAGACTTCATTGAATAAATGGGGCAGAGAGAGAGAGAGAGAGAGCAAAATAGAAAGCAGTACCTCTGAACTCACTCTTTCACTACTTTGCTTTATCTCCTTGATCACTTACCACTTTTTCATTCACCTGTTTTACTTTCCCTAAGTTACCCTATCTGTGTTTATCTGCACTGTTCTGTCTCCCCTCAGCCACTCAGACAAACTTCAGCTCAGAAATATCATCTCCCTTTGCTCCAGCCCAGACCTGTCCTTTCCTGAAAAGCACATCTTCCCCACACACCTGACCTGCTCCTTGGGGAGATTTCAGGGCATCCATGCCCTGTAGCATCCCACTGAATCTTGAACTATAGGAAGCTGTTCTGGCTCATTGGAATTTAAACAGTCTAGGGAGAAGATTTTAAATTCATTTGCTCGTCTCCAAATGGGCACTATGTTTTGAGACAGAATTTGGGAACAGAGACCCAACTAACTGCTGGTAGTTACTGTTAGCTTTCTGCTAGACATAAAGGTGAGTACTCCTGAGCAGTGCTGCAGCTTTTCTGCATTCAGTGGGGCCTCTGTTTACTACAGTGATTTTTTATTGAGTTAGAAAACTTTAACCTATTTTTTCAATGTGACACTTCTAGCGCTGAAAAAAAAATGAAAACCATAAGCTGATTTTTATTTGCTGTTACGCAGGGATGTGTCATCCAACCTTTTGTCCTCTTTTCCTGTGACGGGGCTACATGGTTTAACTCATTTAAAATTAACAGGAAATCATGCCCTACAAAGTTTGATAACATCTGAAAATTTTCCAGAACTCAAGTGAGTATATCATTAAAACTAATAAGCCACATTTGTGTTCATGTGCAATGGAAGGTGTGTCAGTGTGTAACGTATGTTACTTCGTATTGTCAGTCTTTGATCTGTGCCATTAAAACTAAAGCAAATATGATAAAAATGATAGACTTATTTTATTATGCTCACTTTCAACTGAAGAAACCATGAAGGTTTTGAAATATTAACCCCAGTACTTGCTTAGTACGAGCCACATCTGCTTCCTGGTGATATGTTTCAAAAGCTGTTAAAACAATATTGCTGGCAGCTTAGTGATACGTCCCTCTTCTACTGGATTGTGCTTACAGAACTCCCATTATATGTAATGAGAACACAGCAAATACAAGGGAAGAATATACTGCTGAAAGACCAAAAGATTTCACCTCTTTTATTTGAACATGATTTTTCTGTAATTTTTTGATGAAGAATCAGATAATACTTTGCAAGTATTACTAATACACTTTGATACTAATAATTTCTGTGGGTCCTCTGTGATGCAGGAAGGAAGTGTCCTCTAAAGATTATTTGCAGCTCTTCCAGTCACTGGATAACCATGGCCTGGATGGAGCTTGAACCCATGACCTTGGCATTATTAGCACCGTGCTATAACCAACTAAACTAATTGCGGGGTCACAGCAAAGAGGGTTTTGTCTCTGACTACAGGATATTTGGGAGTTTCCCCTAACTCTCTTTCATTTTTATATTTTAGTTAGAAGATGCCAAGTGCAACATATACTTCATCATGCTTTACTGTAAAGTTTTGGTATCAGAAAATATAAAAAAACCCTAAACAATGCACACATAGTTACAAAATCACGGAGTGGTTGAGATTGCAAGGGACCTTTGAGGCTGTCTTGTCTAACCACCTGCTCAGGCAGAAGCGCCTGGAGGCCATTGCCCAGGACCACATCCAAACAGCTTTTGAGTATCTGCAAAGATGGGGAGTCCATCTTTATGGTTGCACTAGATGTGCACTGGAAATGGCCCGAGAGTCCTAGCAGGCAGACAGCTCAAGATGTGACCATTAACAAAAAGGACTGGAGTGTTTGGAGTTAACAATAAGGGGATGATGAACAGAAGTGTGGAGCTGATTAAGGCTCTGTGTGCAGCTCTGAAGGATCCACCCTAGAGCACTTCTGTGATGGCATGTTGCTATAAACTGAGATAACAGCTGCAAAAAATGGTTCCAAGGTTAGAAAACAATGCCTTAAAGGTCTTAAAAAACCCAAAAATGGTAGTTGGTCACAGAGATTAGGCAGTGACTTCATCAAGTGCATGATACTATAACATTAACATTCGAAGTACTAGAGGACTTAAACCTCTTTTACTTTAGAGATCTTGAGATAACTCTCAGAGGCCAAGGAGCAAGTACCGTTAAAATCATGATTGGCTGAGACTGAGCTTATACCATACTTTTTCTTCTTTCACTGGCTTTGCCCAAATGCTGAGGCAGGTGACAGTTCTAAAACAACTGAAGTTTCTTTAAAAGAATGTAAACACAAGAAAATGATTACTCCAACCTGGCAAATATATAATAATGCATATACTATGACTTAAAGGCATAAGAGGTGCTGCAGTAGTCCTAGAACAATCCATTATTCAACTGAATTATGTATAACTAAGATTTTTAGATTCTTTTCTCAAAATTATATGAATTTCTCATCAACAAAATTGTGTACATTACTCAAATGAAAGTACAGTGTATTTCATCTGGGCAAATTGTTAACAAGGATGTGCCAAACTAACTTAATTGTTTTTAAAAATGTATTCAAAGTATGATATCTAGAGTTAATTAACATCTGAAAGAACAAATTATACCCAGTCAGGAGAGAATAGGGTAAAATCCTGACCTACAGCCTGCATGACTTTTACCATAAATCCAAATAAGGTCAGGATTTCACACAGGATCACTGCACAGATAATGCACAAAGCACTAAACCTGAACAGAGATCTAAAACAAAATGAAATTTCATCCTTTGCAATTGTAACTAGCCAGTGGTTACATTAAAGACAAATTCCTGTATAAAAAATTTCTACTCATCTAAATTCTTCCAAGCAGACTCATTGAAGAGCTGAGCATCCCCTTTCCCATCATCAGCAATAGCACTAGTACACTTTGCAGAGCTGAGCCCAGCCTATTACAGCAAGCCTTGAGGGAGCAAAGTCAGGCTGCCAGCCACTCCTTCCTTCTTTATCTGATGCTTTGATTCAGTGCTGAAAAGAACTCAGTGCTTTGCTCCATTCATCATAACTGTGCCTTCCTGTTCACCATTAACTCCACACCTTTGTGAGGGAGAGAACGACCTTGTGTTCTCTGCTGCTTAATCTGAAAACAGAAAAAAGAGGCATTCCTTGCTAGAAGGAAAAGAAAAATTATCAAGGATACAGATATCATTAGTAAGATAAGGAGTATATAAAAATAAAGTTAGCCAGTGTTTCTAAGAGAGTTTAATTTGACAAAGTCCAAATCTAATCGCCCACATCAAATAAGCACCAGCCATAAAAAGGACTGCCTCCAGCACTGTACACCTGAGAGGTTTTTTTTGTTTGGCTTTTTGGGGGGTTTTTGTGCTAAATGGAGCTTTTGTGAGAAGAGAAAAAACTCCTCTGTCACCAGGAAGATCTGATACTTATTTCCCTGCTTTAAAAGTATGTTTTGTCTTCTGTGGTCTGAGTTGCAGCCATTGTGTGGAGTTGGGCTTTTGCACACAGATTAAGCAGCATTTGCTGATTTAAGAGTTATATATATATCCTAATAACACAGGCTAGGGGGAAAAAACAAGCATAAACTGTTCAGATTTAAAAATGGATGCTTAGAGTACAGAGAGGATAAGAAATGGGAATCTTGCTCTTTAAATATCTTTTAAAAGCCATGGATGTTTTCCTAAACATCATCAAAGCTGCAGACCAGTACAATGTGGGAAGTCCACATTTCCAGCATAGGACAGGCCAGCAGGCTGGGAGAAGCCCAAGAACATCTGGAAATCTGTCATAGAGCTGTTGGAATAATCAGAAAATAGAATACATTTCTGTCAGTCTCTTGTGCCTAAAATATCCACTAACTCTTCATTCCCCCAGCTATATCAATGTCCTTCCAAAGGTCTGAAGTCACAAGTTGCAGGGATCACCTGGCAGAACTGTCAGTGTTACTTTTGATGATTTTTTTTTGTTGTTCCAAAAAAGAAGGTAATTGCTCTTTGGGGATTGGGATAGCTTTTATTCCAGATGATTAGCTATGGGCTAGTCTAGTAATCAATGGGTTTAATAATAGTTTATTTAAGAAGGGCTTCTGGGAAATGTGTTCAAAAATGTTTAATCAATATACTCTTCTTATGTTAAAAGATGGCATGCAGATGAATGAGTTAGAAATTAAATATTTAAATCTGCTTGCCTGAGGTTGCTTGACAGTTAGATCTTGGTTATCTTGAACTTCTATTGAGTACCCTAAAAATTTTGTATTGGGTACAAGGGTACAGATTACTGTGGTTAATTTCCAACAGAAATGTAAGGTTTTAGAATCTAAATGCCCCACCATGCACTAATTTAAAAAATCACTTTAGAACTTAAGATTCCATTTGTTCCCCTTTGTACCAAACTTTTGGCTAGTGCACAAGTTTAAGTCCTGTTGGCACTGGGCCTGATTCAGCTTGATTTCTTTGCAGATTTCCCAGGGGGTTGGAGGTTGCTTATTACTTATTACACTCATTTTGTTAATTTACATGACTAACATGTCGAAAGTAATCTGATAGGAGGATCTAGTTCTAATTTATTCCTTTTAAGTTAATTCAGAATAACTTCTAATCACCTCTTTATCTTTGAACTTTTTGGTTTATTGGGCTTTTGGAATTAAGGTGAGTTGTTAGGTTTTACTGTGTTGGTGAACTATGCAAATTAAATAGCTCTACTTCCAAAGCATAGAATATATCTGTGGAACCAAAATAGTCTATAGAACTCAGATAGTTCTGTGCTCCCTCAGAATTTGCACATGCCCAAAGGAATTAAATTCACAGTTTACCAGAAATGTGCAATTTTCTGACAACAGGAGCCTTTATAATTGTTGGAACTCACTGGCATATATTGTTATGTTTTAGGAATAACAGTGAACTTAAAAGAATTTAGTTAGTATCCTGTGTCCTGCAATGACTGTTCTCAGTTTTAAGACAATTAATAAAGCAAAACCTTTCTCTCAGTGACATTTGACACACAGTGCCTGATTCACTCACCTTTTGGTTTAGAACACTTGCTTTCTTGATCTTCTGCACAAGAAACAGTCTTCTTTTTTCCATCTTACTGTGAAATGAGTTGAATGTGGAAAGAGGTGAATAAAACTTGGTTTCCAAAATATCTCGTTCTCCCTGAAGTGGAGAAATTCAGTTTGGGAAGTGTTTTGTTTTTGCCTGGTAGGCAGGTTGTGATCTTTGGATGTGCTGCTTTTTTTTTTTTTTTTTTTTTTTTTTTTTAAAAAAAAAAAAAAAAAAAAGAGAGAGAGAGAGAGACCATTAAGAAAGTAACTGATGGAGAAACCATTGATTTACACAGAAAAATCATTGAAAATCATAAAAACAGAAATACAGCTCTGAGTAACATTCACTCAATAGCAAGACATAGATCTCTCACTTTCATGTCTCCTATGAAAACACATAAGAAAACTTCAGTATGCCTTTTCTGAAGTTGGCCTAGAAAACACCTGCATTTCCAATGAGGAATTTTATTTGCTAATCCTCATTTTGTATTATCAGGACTGATTTTTACCTAGAGTTGTTTTTACTTTTGGTTGTGTATATTTATACTATTTCCTTTGTGTTAACTCTATAGGAGCAGTACAGTCCAGTAACTCCAGTGCTTAACCAGTATCATGGAATGCTGCCTTATTCTTTCTTCTGCAGGGTTATGGAAATGCCTTATGCCTATCAATGCTGTGCCTTTGGAGCTTGTGAGAACCACTACAGAATCTCCAGCCAATGGAACAAAGATGATAATAGCAGCATTGATGACTTTCATAGAAAGGATGCTGGACTGTTACAAATTCAAGGTAACCATCATCTTAGGCTTTTAAGACTACCGGAAGGCTGTGATCAACTTCTGATTTTAAAAAAATCCAATAATCTTTGCAGTCACAGAGGTGGCCTCTCCCTGTCTCTTGCTCAATAATATGTTATTTAAGTATTCCTGTGCTTAGCAAACTCATTATTTTAGGTCTGCCATTCAAAAATCTCACTCACTTACGCATTCATCTTTTCATCCAAATAATAGCTATAATAATGTGGTAAATTAAATCTTCCCTTTATATAAGAGCCAGGGTGGTTCAGCTGGTATGTAACTCCATACAAGAGCAGGCCAGAAAAGATGTAGTTTCTTGCCAGCCTCAGAATGGAACACATCCTAGGCTTACCCACACACTTCAGGATGAGTAACAGCCAAAATATGTGGCTACTTTGGCACATTTTTTCATAGAATCGTAGAATTGTAGAATAAGCTGTGTTGGAAGGCACCCACAAGGATCATCAAGTTCAACTCCCTGACTCTGCTCAGGGCAGCCCCAAGAATAGTCTGAGACTATTGTCCAAACATTTCTTCATCTTTGATGGGCTTGGTGCTCTGACCACTTTCCTGTGGAGCCTGTTCAGTGCCCAGCCACCCTCTGGGTGAAGAACTTTCTCTTGATATCCAACCTAAATCTCTCCTGTCTCAGCTTCATGTCATTTCCTCAAGTCCTGTCCCTGGTCATGAGAGGAAGAGTTTGGTACTTGCCCCTCTGCTTCCCCTTGTAAGGATGTTGAAGGTTCGAATGAGGACTCCCCTCAGTCTCCTCTTCTTCAGACTGAACAAAGCAAATAACCTCAGCTCCTCCTACCACTTCCCCTCAAGGCCCCTCACCATCATTGTAGCCCTCCTTTGGAGGCTCTCTAATATCTTTAGCTTTATATCTTTCATATATTGTGGCACCCAAACCTGCCCCCAGCACTCGAGGCGAGGCTGCCCCAGCTCAGAGCAGAGCAAGACAATCCCCTCCCTTGCCTGGTTGGCGATGCTGTGCCTGATACCCCCAGGACAGGGCTGACCCTCCTGGTTGCCAGGGCACTGCTGAGTCACATTCAACTTGCCATGGACCAGGCCACCAGGTCCCTTTCTGTGGGGCTGCTCTCCAGCCTCTCCTTCCCCAATCTATGCACATTATCACAGTCACCAGAGAGTGCATGTGTTCTCCGTTACTTGATCTGTTATGTAGGTGTACACATACATTTACACCACCCTGTTACTTTCTGTGCTATCTCTACTCCTGCAAACCAGTAGGTCTCAGAATTCAGCAAGAAGCTAGTGATGACATAAGGAACACAGAAAACCTGATATAATGGTTTTGATTCAATTTTCCTGGGTGGAAACATTAATTAATGTAGTGGTTTCACGCTCGCCAAATTCTGGTTGCCAAATTTATTGTAGTGGTCTTAGTGTTTATTCTTTTTCTGTGGGCGAGAGATTAGGAGAAAAGCAAAGCAGGCTCAAGCTTAAAAATAAATAAATAGTTTTATTAACACTCACTAAAAGAATGGAAAAAGAAAGTTGGGCAAAAAAATAAAACAAAATAGAATGAAACTCCAAAAATACTCTTCCCTCCCCTTACAAACTGTTAACTTTCCTACAAAACAACATGTTAGATCTGCTGTTTGCAAATAGAGATGGACTGGTGGGAGATGTGGTGGTTGGAGGTCACTTGGGGCAAAGTGATCATGAAATAATAGAGTTCTCAATATTTGGTGAAGTCAGGAGGAGCACCAGTAAAACTCTTGCATTGGACTTCCAGAGGGCAGACTTTGGCCTGTTTAGGAGACTTATTCAGAGCATCCCTTGGGAAGCAGCCCTTAAAAACAAGAGTTCAGGAAAGCTGGGCTTGCCTCAAAACAGAGATTCTGAGGGCACAGGAACAGACTGTCCCTGTGTGCTGAAAGGTAAGTCGACAGGGTAAACGTCCAGCCTGGATGAGCAAGGAGGTTTTGGAGGAACTTAGGAATAAAAAGAGGATGTATCAGCTTTGGAAGGGGGGTCAGGTCTCTCGGGAGGTATTTAAGGGAGCTGCTAAAGCATGTAGGAAAAAAATTAGGGAGGCCAAAGCTCAGTTCAAACTTAGAATGGCAACTTCTGTAAAGGATAATAAAAAATGTTTTTACAAATATATTAATGCTAAAAGGAAGGGTAAGACCAACCTTTGTTCTTTACTGGACAAGGGAGGGAACTTAATATCTGCAGATGAGGAGAAGGCAGAAGTGCTTAATGACTACTTTGCCTCAGTTTTTAGTGAGGAGACGACTTGCCTTCAAGACAACTGTCCTCCTGTGCTGGTAGATGGTGTCAGGGAGCAGAATGGTCCCCTCATTATCAAAGAGGTGGCAGTCAGAGAACTACTGAAATACCCAGATATCCATAAATCCATGGGACCAGACGGGATCCATCCCAGAGTGATGAGAGAGCTGGCAGATGAGCTTGCTAAACCACTCTCCATCATCCACCATCAGTCTTGGCTCACTGGTGAGGTTCTGGACGACTGGAAGCTGGCCAATGTGATACCCATTCACAAAAAGGGTGCAAAGGAGGATCCTGGTAATTATAGACCAGTCTGTCTGACCTCAGTACCTGGCAAAATAATGGAACAGTTTATATTAATTGCCATCACACAGAACTTACAGGATGGGCAGGGTGGATTTAGGAGAGGTAGGTCATGTTTGACCAACCTGATCTCCTTTTATGACCAGGTGACCCGCCTGGTGGATGCAGGATGTTGTCTATTTGGCTGTGGATGTTGTCTATTTGGACTTCAGCAAAGCCTTTGACACTGTCTCCCACAGCATACTCCTAAATAAGCTGGCAGCTCGTGGCTTGGACAGGAACACTCTTCGCTGGGTTAGGAACTGGCTGGATGGCTGGGCCCAGAGAGCAGTGGTGAACGGTGCTGCATCCAGCTGGCAGCCAGGCACCAGTGGTGTCCCTCTGGGGTCTGTGCTGGGGCCAGTTCTGTTCAATATTTTTATTGATGACATGGATGAAGGCATGGAGTCTTTCATTAGTAAATTTGCATATGACACTAAGCTGGGAGCGTGTGTCAACCTGTTGGAAGGATGAAGGGCTTTGCAGAAAGACCTGGAACAGCTGGATGGATGGGCATAGTCCAATAGGATGAAGTTTAGTAAGTCCAAGTGTCGAGTCCTGCACTTTGGCTGCAATAACTCCCTGCAACATTATAGGCTGGGGATGGTGTGGCTGGACAGTGCCCAGGAGGAAAGGGACCTGGGGGTACTGGTGACAGCAGCTGAACATGAGCCAGCAGTGTGCCCAGGTGGCCAAGAGGGCCAATGGCATCCTGGCCTGGATCAGGAATGGTGTGGCCAGCAGGAACAGGGAGGTCATTATTCCCTTGTACTCTGCACTGGTGAGGCCACACCTTGAGCGCTGTGTCCAGTTCTGGGCCCCTCAGTTTAGGAAGGACGTTGAGATGCTTGAGCGTGTCCAGAGGAGGCAACGAGGCTGGTGAGGGGCTTGGAACACAAACCCTGTGAGGAATGACTGAGGGAGCTGGGGTTGTTTAGCCTGGAGAAAAGGAGACTCAGAGGTGACCTGATCACTCTCTACAACTGCCTGAAGGGTGGCTGTGGTCAGCTGGGGGTTGGTCTCTTTCTTCAGGCAACAACAGACAGAACAAGAGGACACAGTCTCAAGCTGCAACAAGGGAAATATAGGCTGGATATTAGGGAAAAGTTTTTCACTGGAAGAGTGATAAAGTACTGGAGTGGCTTGCCTGGGGAGGTGGTGGAGTCACCATCCCTAGAAGTGTTTAAAAAAAGACTGGATGTGGCACTTGGTGTCATGGTCTAGTTGAGGTATTAGAGATGGGTTGGACTCAATGATCTTGAAGGTCTCTTCCAACCTAAAAAATTCTGTGATTCTGTGATAAAGAGACAAAACTTGTGATTTTCAGTCAGTTTCACCATTTGAAAACAGTCTTTGACCAATCTTTAGGAGAGGAGTTTCTCTTAGAGTCATGGATCCCACTGACAACCTAGAACAGTTCTCTTGTGGGTTTTAACTGTCACGAAAACAGCCACCTGGGGAAATCTGCTTTCGTGACCCATCCCATTAGCAGTCTCCTAAGCTGCTTTTGGGTCATGGGTCTTAGACTTTTGAATATTCAGATGTCACCTTTTAAAGATTAATTACTCCAAAGGCAAAGGATTCTTCATCTCAAGGTACAGAGATATCTTCTCACTTCTTCACTGGCTCACAGGGCTTCTCATCTCTATCTCTGTTCAAGCATCTTATGGGATTAATATCACTTAGTCCATCACAAACACCTTTGCTCAAATCCACATACAAATCTTAACAATCATCTCCCCAAATGCATATCTTTTCCATGATTTAAAGGGATAATCTACATATAAAGTTCATTTCCATGGCTCAGTAAGAATGGAATGACAAACTCATCAACCCTGTCCCAATAGTTTTTTCACTCTTGCTCCACTGACTTCATGCTGTTTCTTCTCTATGTTCTCTCTGTCCCTTTCTTTTCTCTCTCAGGGAAGGGTTAGGCCTTGGAAGCTTCATTTTGCCAGGAAAGGGTTATATCTGCAGTCTTTTTCTCTCCCGCTGCAGCTCATGGTGTTATGATTTTCAAGGCCGTGCTGGTGGAAAGAACTGGGGAAAGAACTCAAGCAGAAACATCAGAGATCAGAGTACCAGGGCAGTCCAGAATAAAAAAAAAAAAAACCAGGCAGGATCATAAATGCCTTTTTTCCCCACCCCTCAGTGTAAATCGGGGTGGGCCCCGGCCCAGCCAGGCCCGCAGCTGGTATCAGGGCCCGGCCGGCAGAGCCTGCCCGGCCCCGTGCTGGCAGCAGACGGGCCCGAGGCACAGCCCGGCCAGGGCCGCTCCTCTGGGCCCGGCTCAGCCCGCCCCGGCCAGGGCAGCGGGGCCCGGCCGACCCCTGGCTGCTGTATGATGTTACCTGTCTCTCTGGCCAAAGGGAAAGAGGCTGACCTGCAGGAAATCAGGGGGTTTTATGTGGATACTTCGCAAAGTCGCATTTGATATTTTTAGTGGTCAAAACAGAGGCCAATATTCCAGCTAACCTTCTGATAGGTCCCTGCCCTTTCAAAAGCAATTCCCAGGTCCTGACCAGGAAATACATTCCACATTTCTCCATAACTAGAAACAAAACTGTGCCAACCCATGACACCTGCTTGATTCTTAGTAGGATGGTACAACAGCAGAATTCATATTTTAAACTCCTTCCTAGGCAGTCATCACACTGCAAATTAGGCAATAGAGAATGTACCTGTAAGTGATTATTTTCAGAGAAGTGAAGATGCCAACTTTTAACGTAATCTCGAGTACAGTAATTCAAAACCAAGTAGGCATATGCCTGCTTCTGCTCACAGTTTGGCAGGCAAACTGACAAGAACAGGTCTTAAATACCACAGGCATTTTTGCAACTTTTACTAAAAAAAACTTTACCTGAAAATTACAGTAACATTTCTTTCTCCCCAATAGATGAACGTGATTTTGAGGACTTTTTTCTTGACTTTGAAGAAGATTTGAAATCTCACCATTCAGTGCAATGTTCACCTTCCCCAGGTATGAAACTGCCAGACAGATAGGAATTCAAGGACAGTGTTAGTAGATATTCGAGATGCAGAACAAGCTGTGAATCAGGTACTAGGATAGCAACATGATGTGCAGTAATTTGATGAGTGTAATACAAATACATTGCACAATAATATGCAGTTTTGCATTGAATTCCAGAAGACTGTTCAGCCACTATATTCCTGTATGCATGTAGTAAAAGTTTGGCCCAGTCACCAAGCAGATCCTTACTCTAGACCACTCTTAACCAGAATCGATACCCAGTCAAGAAAATGAGAGAGGAAAGACTCTTGTTCTAAGATACAGATTGTAACGGCAGCAGAATCTTTGTTCTCTCAGTCTTTTGCAGAGCTAAAGTCATTCTTCTCAACACACATGAGCAACTTGAACAACACACAGTTTAGTTCTATGTCTAGGAAATACCAAATACTACTGCACTGATGTGCACAGTCCCTCACAAAGGACACCCAGCACTGTCATTTTCTTTGTAGATTATAGCCAGTCATGGTCATAAGTTTTGGTTGTTTGATTCAGCAAATGTTTTCACTAGCCATTCTTTCATTGAGAAACATGAACAAGAAAACCCCAACTGATAACTTGTACTTCAGCATTCGTTTTAAGCTATGATTCTTGTTTGCAACAGTAACTAATAGTAATTTTTTAAAGTTATATAAAGAGGAATAAAAAAGGCAGGAAGCCAAAGAAGAGTTATTTGACTGTCACATATTCTCCAAAGGCCTAAATATAAGTTCTGGGTTCATTAAGACATTGCTGTCATCAAGGTAAAGAGAGAAATTTTAGCTTGGATTTTTCAAACAGTATCTTAGAAAAACTTGTAAACTGACACAATAGATCCTTATGCTTACTTAATGGCAACAGCCATGGTTATAGGTTTGTCATTCCAGCTGCAGGGTTTATGTCTTCATGGAAAAGCCCAGGCTACTGTGAGGGGCTTGCTCCCCTGGCTCATACCAAGACATGTAATTTTTCTCTGACCACAGGGCAGTCAGCTTCAACTGCACAGCATATGCACCTTAATTCTATGAGAATGATAGCAAACTTCAGTCAGAATGACCTGACTTCAGACACAGGAGATCCAAAAAGGCAGCACTCCCAAACGCAAAGAGAGACACAATTTTCTTAGACTGTGTAATGGCATTTTATAAGGTAGACAAAGTAATCCTGTCTGTATCCATTACATCACGCTTCACCAGGACTCATTAGGAACCTGTTTTAATTTAGTGAGAGGTAACATTTTCAGCTTTTTTCACACACTGACAAATATCACAGCATTTCTTAAACTACAAGAGCTGACATTTGCATTGCAGGAGTACTGCCAGGCACACAAAGAAACCCACAGACTACTCGTGTTGAAGGACAAAGACTCGTGCATGAGGGGCAAAGACTCATGTGCACATGAGTCAATATGCATCACACGTTTAGCAGCATGTTATCAAGGTCTCAGATTATTCCAAAGAAAGAGTAAAGTTCCAGCTCCCTTTTTAGACTAAAATTCATTCTTTGGTTGTGCTGAGAATCTGCAAGAAGGATGAACTTTAGTGTCTTAGAAAACACAAGGGGTTTTGTTTACATGGGCTTCCCTTACCCTTTTTATTTTGGCATTTCAGGTCCCTTCAAACCCTGTGACCATCTCTTTGGTAGCTGGCTGATCAGAATTGGAGTGTGGACCATAGTGGGTTTGACCTTTATTTGCAATGCATTGGTGTCTGCTACAGTTTTCAGATCTCCATTGTATATGTCCTCCATAAAACTTTTGATTGGTTTAATAGCCATTGTAAATGCCCTGATGGGTCTGGCAAGCGGAGTACTGGCTAGTGTGGATGCATCCACTTTTGGTAGCTTTGCTCGGTATGGAGCACAGTGGGAAAGTGGAATTGGTTGCCAAATAACTGGCCTTCTCTCCATTTTTGCTTCAGAGGCTTCCATATTCCTCCTTACCCTAGCTGCGCTCGAACGTGCATTCTCTGTAAAGCATGCTACAAAGTTTGAAACAAAATCCTCCATTGCTAGTGTAAAAATTGCCATTTTCTTTTGCTTTATGTTGGCACTAATCATTGCGGTGATACCTCTTCTCACTGGAAGTGAGTATGGGGTTTCTCCGCTTTGTTTGCCACTCCCGTTCGGCGAGTCCACTGCTATGGGCTACATGGTAGCACTGGTATTGCTGAACTCCCTTTGCTTTCTGGTAATGACTGTTGCTTATACAAAGCTCTACTGTAGTTTAGAAAAGGGAGAACTAGACAACATTTGGGATTGCTCTATGGTCAAACATATAGCCTTGCTACTTTTTACTAATTGCATTCTTTATTGCCCTGTGGCCTTCTTATCTTTTTCCTCCTTATTAAACCTCACTTTTATCAGCCCAGAAGTGATTAAGTCAATACTTCTAGTGATTGTCCCACTGCCAGCATGTCTAAACCCACTGCTTTATATACTTTTCAATCCACATTTTAAGGAGGATTTGGGAAGTCTGCGAAAGCAAACTTTGATATGGAGGAGATCAAAACATGCTAGTCTGATCTCTGTGAATTCAGAAGACATAGAAAAACAATCTTGTGACTCAACACAGGCACTGGTAACCTTCACTAGTGCCAGCATATCATATGACATGCCCACCAGCAGTTCGCTAATGCCACCCACTTATCAAATGACAGAAGGCTGCAACCTTTCGTCAGTTGCATTTGTTCCCTGTCGCTAGTTGCAGAAACAGTACAGAAAATACCTCTGTTTACAAAATTTTCAATCCCAAAAGTAAGCGTGGATGTGTGCGTATGAGTGTAGAGAGTGCCTCTAAATTATTGACACATCTCAGAAAACAGCTGATGACAAAACTTGCAGCAGGCCTAAAATCCAGTACTTGAGCCTGCTCAGCCTGCTCCCAAAATGCTGAAATAAAGAGAGGAAATGAAAGCTGCTGAAGTTTGTGCAGTTGTATCAGCTGCTCTCTTTTAAAGTGGCACTACTCAGAAAGGACATCAAGTTGGTCAAGAACAAAAATAGCATATTAAATTTGTAACATTTTTTCAAAGCATCACCTGATGTTTTCAGAGGTTGGGTTATTTTTCCCTGTTTATTGCAATTTGGCTTTAATTATAGTTTTTCAGTGCCATGATTGTTTTTTATAAGCATCTGTGTTTGGCCTTTGTTCAGCAAAGTATCTAAGCGGAAGAGTCGTCCTGGTCAAGTCCTAAAGGTTTCTGCAGAATACCCTTTGATGATGTTCCATGTTTGATAAAGCTGATTAAATGGTTTAACTGGCATTGGGTTTGGGGTTCGGAAGTCTTCTAACTTGACAAAACATTTTTAATTGTCAGCAGAAGCTAAAAAATTAACATGATGTGAAAGAAGTTAATCAAAACCCTGTTAAGCATTTAAAATATAATTGTAAATGGCAAGGCATTGTCACATGAGTATTTTTCTAATGAGGTTCTGCACAGTTTGGTCCTGAATTGCTTTCATGCCAGTAAAATTACTCCCAGAATTACTTTGATAAAATTGGCAGATGACTCATTTAATCTGAAGGTGGAAATTACTACATAGAAAGTCATCAATATAAAAAAATTGGCATGCTGAGAACTATTAAAGGACACCAAAGACACTCAGACAGAAACGTTCATTTAAGGTAATTTGTCTAGGAACAAAAACTGTAATCCTGCTCATGGCATGATCTCTGTCTCATGAATCAGACAGAGTGATTCTAGAAAGCTGCTAGTTCATAGTATCTAGTCAGTTAAGATTTAGAGGTTACTGTGTCCTTTTGGATAAGGATAGCCAATATCCTTAGCTAAGGCAAGATCAAGTAGGAGTGAAGAGATTGTGTAATCTGCGTTCTTAGCACTGATGCAAGCACTCCCGGGATATTTCAAATGCTTATAGCATTCACATGTTGTAAAGAATATTGTGAAATTGGAGAGGGTATGAATGTCATAAATTTAAAAGAACTTAAGAAATAAATTATTTGATCAGCGTTTATAAGTAGCTGCTTCTGCAATACAGAAGTTTGAAGGCAGAGGACTACTCATCTGAGAGGAGAAAAATCTGGTATGGTCAACTGGATATTGATATTAGGCATATTGCAGTATAGGAATAAAGGTGAAAATAGTTGACAGAGATGGTCATTAGCTAGTGAAAATACTGTCACCAAAAATCTCTACATTCATATTGGATATATTGCCAAAAAAGATACTGGAGTAGCTGTTGAAATTCAGGGACTTCTGATGGCTTTAGTTAAGTAAAGGCTTGATTAGGTTAACAGAGTTCTCTGACTTTAAATATGTTAATACTTTGCTGAATCGAGGCATGTATGTTTACACATCAGAAGAATCCTAGTTAGAAAGAAGAGACTTCAGGTCTTTGCCAAGTCTACTGTTAAAATATCTCAGACAACAGAGCCACCTAGAATGTAATTCTTTGACCTCATCCAAGCCATCAGGGGATATTCCAGTATTCTTTTCTCAGAGCTGGCACCTTTTGTGTAAGCAGGCTGATCGTTTAAGACAGAAAAATGCACAAATTTACCTATTTTTGTTGTTAAAAAGAACTCCCTGAGAAGTAACATTTAATAACCCAGTATTCACTGCTCAGTTAATGACCACTCAACCTCCAGGTGAATGAGACTAATTTTTTTAATATTAGGAAGGTTAGGCTAGGCTCAGCAATTAAGGAAATTCGTTACAGATGATCTCTGTTGTTCATCTGTTTCTGTATATAAAACTTCCTGAGACTCCAAGGATGGATTTTCACAATGAAGAATTTGCTGCCAACTATGCATATGCCTTAATTTTCTTGTCCATTCACACTGGCATATTTTTAGTTTTTCAGTAACAGATGGCATCAGTTGACTTTGGCTGACATGTTCATCCTTCAGGGAAAAAAATGAACCAATTCTGAAATTATGTATGATAAAGTCAGCTGGGTACTTATCTTAATCCTTTATCTGTTGTGGCTTTAGAAGCAGTGCAGCACACAGCTGCAAAAACGATGCCTGAAACCACTTTGGATTAAACAGAGGATCAGTCAACCATTGCACAATACCTATTACCATGTTTACTTAGCTTTAATTTAACTGGGGTCCATCTGTGCTGCTCTGCTTAATGTCAGTGAGGTTCCTTTCAGCTTGCTATATTTAAGAAGTTTGTAAAGAAATTTGAGAAGCAAAATAATGTTATAATTCTAAAAACTAGTTGAAGCTTCTTTTATCAGAACTTTTTTAGCTTGCAGAAGGTCCTAAAAGCTTTGTGTCTTATTTTTATAAGCATGTTTGAAATATTTTGATCAGATATTTTAAACTTGAAATTGTTAAAATTCATTTAATAGATTTTTAAAGTAAAATGTGTAAATATAGAACTGTATTTATTATTACAGTGAAATGCAACTATAGTAAAGGACATGAGATTAAGCCCTGTACAGTTTCATATTGATATTTGCTATATTTTCTGCTTATATATGTTACTAGATTCATTATCTGTAAATAATATAATGTAAATGTGTAGTGATTGTAAATAGGTGACATGCTTTCTTTTCTATCAGTGTTCCGAACATATGTAAGTTGTAATAAAATGTGACTACACAGTAAAGAGTATTTAATCATGACCTAACACCTCACAAAATCGTGTGCATTCTCAATTAATCCTTTCCAAGTTATTGTAATACTTACACTAACCTCCCTAGGTGTCTGAAATTCTTTACAAAATATAAGTTACAGGTTGTGTGCTGTTAAAAAAAAAAAAAAAAATCAATAATAATAATAATAGCAGTGTTTCATTTCAACACAAAGTAAACCTTTTACCAAAACTTCACTCGCAGACCCTTATGAGCGGATCCTGCTCCCTGTGCGTGTTGCTGTGTGCCACTGATGGCTTCTCACAATTGCCACAGGTGACACCAGCTCCTCCAGCTGTGTGACAGGGGTGTACATCAGGTCAGGCGTAAGTTACCCACAACCTGCACACCATACATGAGAGAGGTAGAATTCAGCTGCACTGGGCTGCTGCATGTAATAAGACAGCAAATTCTTCCACATCATTCCTTATTTTCTCTCTGACCCCTAATCTGGCAGGTGAAGCAGGTGAGAGGATAACCAAACAGCTGGCAGAGTTCACCTGATACGTGGCAGAGGGGCAGCAGCACCATCAGGTATCAAATGGATGGAGGTGCTAAGGGCAAATGAAAGGTGGGGCTTAAAAGAGGACTTGGCAAGAGCCAAGTTCTTCAGGCTGCACCAGAACTTCCAGCTCAGCTGAGTTAAAGGCAAGCAGCAGCTAAGCACAGCCATGTCATTTTGTACACAACAAGAATGGGTGAAACAGTGTGTGCATATTTGTTAAGAGACTGCAGCACAGGACAGTTACATACATGTGCTTGGTTTTTCAGAGATGGTGATGGTCGGTGATTTCTGTGAAGTACTTGAGAGAAAGAGGTAAAATACCAATGAAGCAAAAACTCAGAAAGCAATTGTTTAGTCAGGAATTCATATGGCAAATAATGAATTACAAATTTTTTTTTAAAAGAAAGTAGAATTGTCCTGTATTTAAATGGATTTTAGAATAGCATGCAGGTTCTCAGGATAGATGAGGCTTCTTTGGGGAAGATCATTTCAGCCAGAAAGTCCTGTGCAGAAGAAATAAGTTTGTTGGGTGAGTTTTAGAATAGTCTTCTTGGGATAGGACAGGATCAGCAGAGAATGGGAATAAGAAAGTCATTAATTATCTTTAAGAGAAAAGCCAGAAATATGACAAAGAGCACAGGGGAGGACATAGCTCAGGGAGGACAGAGGCCTTCAAGAGGCAGGATGCAAATGAGTGGAGCTTTTGAAGTATTAAAAAGCATGATGGAGTTTTGTGAAGGATGGGGAGCTCAGAGTGGATACAAAAAGATGGAAGTGTTGTGATGGCTAAGGATATTGAAATGGTGAGAAAACAGGCAAGTAAAGATGAATTCACATGCATGTGTGCACCAGACAATGTAAGCAATATTAGAGACAGGAACCATAAGGAAGAAGAATGATATTGCATTATTTTAGGAGGAAGATAGTACAACTCTAGTAATGAAGGGAAAGAGAACCTACGAAGGAAGAATGAGTGGGTTGGTGAAAGTCTTGATGCAGAAGGGAAGAACAGGCACCAAGGTTATACATCTTGATATATGGAAGAAAGATTTTTATTAATTTATGTGCCAAATAGTGAGCAGTAGTGCCTCAGGTCACAACTTCAGTGTTCTGGGTAATGTGCTAGCATACATGCACAGGGGACTTCTCTCTAAAAGCACTCGTGCCAGATTTGTAGTGTTCTCTGCAGTAACAACTGAAGGAGAGTTTACTGCAGGCTTGTGCAACAGGTTATTTAAGGAGACCAGACAGAGCATGCCACTACTTTGGCTCACTAGATACATTATTGAGTTTTACTTGGGAACTCAGTCCTCAGAGAAGTTGCAGAAGGCCAAGAAAAGAGAGCTAGTCAGAGAGACAGTGAAAGCCATAAAGGAGATGGGATCGCCTGTAAAATAATGGATGGGAATAAAGGCCAAGCCTTATCAGGCACTAGCAGATAAGCACAGAGAATGACACAACATGAGCAGTGCTGTACCAAGTGGGCATGCAGCTTCAGTCTCTGCCCCAAAAGAGAGGAGAACATCCCTGATCTGGTGATCATAACTGATCTCAAATGGAGACCAGCCACTTGTGCAGTCCTTGCTGTTGCTGCTGTTCCATATTTACTTCCTATCTCTATGACCTACATGCACCAGACAGTAGTAGTGACCTATATGTACTAGACAGGGAAAAAGCTGCTACCATAAAAAGTATCAAACTATCTCCTATCGAAATCATCTGTAATAGGAATTTCAGCTTATCAGGGGCACCACTTATTTCCTCTGACTGTTATATTAAACACTGTAATAAAAATACCATGATCAGACATTTCTCTGTCTTCTAGGTTGCTATATGAAAGGTAAGGTGCTGAAAATTTCATTGATTAATCACTTAAGAAGGGCTCAAATAACTAAACATGTAGCAAAAGTAATGTTTTCCTTTAGGAAAACACTGGAAGACAAGGTAGTGAAGGGTAAGAACATGGATACAAAAAGCTAACAATATAAAAACAGAAGTAGGATCACAACAGCAGCAGCAACAGTGTCAGAAAATTCTTGCCAGATCCATGGAGGACAGTAATTGTGCAGATGCTCAGATGCTGCAGGAGACAGCTCTCAAACTCCAGGAGAGCTGTACTGCTTTCACCGGCAAGAGAGGGACCAGTATCTCCACCAGCCACAATGAGCATCTCATGCTCTCATTCATTAACATGTGCCAAACAAGGGACAAGCCTGTCCTTCTATGACAATGTCATTGTGAAAAATAACGTGAAACTAAGCCTAGAAGACTGATTGAGCTCTTTATATCTCTTTGCTTGAACAGAATCCCAGCTACATGTGATTAGAAATTTTAAAGGAAAATGCAAATTTACCCATGCTAATATATAAAGCAGAAGAGATTCCATGTGTTATACCTAACCCTGGCAAATATACTGGAAAGAAAAGGCAGTATCAACATTAGCAACATCTTGTTCATATAATGAAAATCACAGACTTGTGCTCCAGTGACTCTGGAGACATAGGAAACATGAGAATGTTCTCTCCATAAAAAAAAATTTGTTGTGGCATTGTCAAACTTATCTAAAGATCTGATCTCAGTCATAAGAAAAAACAAACATTAAGAATATTCCTCTTGAGAGCTGGCCCATAGCCAGGATTTCTAAAAATCTTAGTCACAGACAAAGAGTCCACTCAAAATCCCTATTTAATTTCTTCACAGGTGGCAACACTTCCACTTGTCAAGTAAAAAATATGCTTTGTTTACAAGAGGAAAACTGTCCATCTATGAATCTAAATATTTCCATATTCAATACTTAGTTTTATGCATGCATATACCATAGTCTTCTGCAGCCAGCCTTGAAGGTCTCAGGACTCAAAACTAATTCTTGAAGGAAGTTTCAAACATCTCCTGCATCTGGTGTCATTCTCTATACATAATCACTGTTTTTACAGGTGTCTGCAGTTATTAATTTGGTTCCATATGTAAGAATAGCTTCTCAGGACTATCTATAGAGGTCACTGCAGTTATTATCAGCATTTCCCATTTATGAATGAATCTATTCCTGGAGGAAGGAGTTCTCCCAGCCTTCTAAGAAAAAAGTAATAGGTAAGATTGTTCTACTCAAAGCAGGTGTTTCGTCTCCCATAGGAAGTGCCACAGCCTTCTGCAAAGTCCTTCTAGGTCTCTTTACTGGTTGACTGTGAAAATGAACTCCAGAGAGCTTTGTGTGGCCAGAGAATATGAAATCAGTGCTTCAGTGTGAGACACTGAAATGCTAGTGGTGAATGGCTCAAACTGTTGGCCATTTGCAAAAGCAGCCAATACTTTGCCGGTGATGAAATGCAAGGGAAGAGCCGAGGTGCAGAGGGGATGCACACCCTCCACCAGAGGTTACAAACAGGGGTTGGAGCCAGACAAGGGAAGGGAAGAGGCCTATAGGAAGCAGATCCTGCGAGATGGGGTAGTGCTTTTTATCATGCCAGTGTCCTACATTACATAACTGGCTCAGGTGTAAAACTTCCCTTTGAGAGAGATACTGGGACATTTACAGGTAGGTCTGAAGGTTCATCCCTTGTGATGGGGTATAATTGGCTCAACTTGCTGATGTGAGAGGCAGCTGTCATGTCTTAGAAGGTGTCATAAACCATCAAAGACCCCTGAAGTGCCACGTGATCCACAATGTTGCATCAGATCGTGTAAAACTGCCCTGTTAGAGGAGGTACCTGGGCGTTCCCTCTGAGCCTGAGCATATATTAACATGCTGGACTTTGTGTTTCATGGGCTTCCCCCACCCTTGGCAGATCAAGGCTGCCACCATCACTGCAACCAACAGACATCTAAATTGCAAGAATCAAGTCTGATCACTGCATCCAAGGATGGTGACTGTATACCTTTCTCCCTCCTTTTTCTTCCTCTCTACTGTCTTTTTCTCTCTTTCTTCTCCCAACTTGTTCTCAAAATATGTTGTACGCCAGACTAAAAACTTCTAGTCAGTGCCTTACTAAGTGCCTTCTTATGACTGGATAAATTAAAGGTGGCTATGTTTAAGTTTGTGAAGCTAAAGTTTGTGAAGTTCATTACTTTGTCTGGATTTGGTTTTAAAATGTGACAAGTACCTTAGTCTACCTTAATGTTCTAAAGTTTTCAAGCAAATGCTTGTTATTGAACCCCCTGCGAATTTTACTGTTTCTCCTGTGCACCATCCAGAGTGAATCAAACAACATTCCCCTAAATGCATGGAGTGGATTGCAGCATAACATTTTAATGCATGAAGTGGGAAAACAGTTTCCTGACATAACTGAATGCCTTACTGTGAATGCAAAGTATGAGGAGATTTGCTTTATTTGATATATATTTGTCCCAGTATATAGATAATCCTCCAGTTTGTTGGTATTTCCCATAGGTTTTTTGTTAGGGGGGTTTTGCTGGGGTTTGTGTTTTTTTCTGGGTTTTTGGTAGATTTGGACAACAGGACATTTTCTGGAACAGCCTCTACTCCCCTGGGTAGCCAGTCCTGCTCAGCCTGGCCACTCAAGAGGCCTTCTCCATCCTATTCTGGAGGACTTGGAGATCTAAAGACTCCAAGTCCTAAGACATGGAAGAATATGTCTCTAAGGGACAATGACATTCTTGCTGAGCTGAAATAAGGCAATAAAGCACACAGGATGGAAGCTAGGAACACTGACAGCAGAGTTTCCCTATTACTTTTACGCGTTCATTATCACAAAGACAGGGAGTCAATGTGCTCTGTCGGAGAAAAATACACTTTGACTTGGCAGGAGGGTAAAGTCAGAGCAGACTGGAAACTGCAGGATCACCGTGGGCCAGAAAGCTTGTGCAATTACCCTACAAAAAAAATAGAGACTGCATATCAGAAAAATATTCTTTTGGAGTTTTCTTCAGAGAAAGTGCCCCAGCTCCCCAACCCAAGTTCTCCAGTAGGAGGTTTTTGTCTGTGCAGTGAGTGGTGCCAAAATATCTGCCTCAGGAAATGCCACCTCTGGAGTTGAAAGCAGCTTCTGTGGCTTCCTGAAAAAAGCTGCTTTGCAACTGAAAGTCACGAGCCCTCCTTGCTCTGCACTTAAAAGTACCATAAGCAAAGCATTTAACATGTTTGCCTATATCTAAGAGACCAAACATAGAGAGGTGGTATTATAGAGATTGAGTTTCTTTTTGTGGGAAGAAGGAAAAAAAAAAAAAAAAAAAAAAAAAAAAAAAAAAAAAAAAGACAAGCTTTGAAGATGCTAGAGCAAAAGAACTTAAAAAAATCTCACGGTCATCAAGTTTCTCATTCAAAAAAGCAGCAGAGGGAAACCAAAATGACAGTGGGCAAACTGTGTATGGCTCCATGTGCTGGACACAGGGGAGGATTTTACTATACCTTTTATTGGTATTACAGAAACGGTTGAAAACAAGCATAACAATAGATAATTGTTGGGTTCTTGGGTTCATCAAGTGCTAAGTTTGGTGAACTGAGAGACTATTCAAAATTCAAATAGCTTCACACTTCTATTCACTCCACTTAAGTAGGAATAGGTAATACTAGCCTGGACAGAAAATAAATACAAGTCAAAGTAAAATATCAGTATTTATGATTTAGTTTCTATCTCTGAATACTGTTTTTCTACCTAGAAAAACTGTTTTCCTTCCTCTTGAAAAAATTCTCTCTCTTTTTCTCATTCTCTTGACACTATTCTTTATACATGCTGTGGGTGTATGTTGACTGTGGGTGTATGTAGGACTTCCCAGGTCTTTTAGCAATTTCCCCCCATACCCCCAGAGGATTTAGCAACAGTAAGAAATCCATTTTGTGAGCCATAGGTGAACTGTTCTCGGTATCAATTTCTCTCTACTTTTATTATTATATGTCTTAGGAGAGAACTTTGGAGCTTTGGTCTCAGATCAGAAACTGACTGCTCTAAACATTGCAAAAACACAAAAAGAAAAAGCATAGTTGGAAGCACTCTGAGCTATATCCTGAACACAGGTGAGCATAAAGAGAAAGGAGAAAATGGGTAAAAAAGCCCACAGACCTTTGCAGTGTAGAATCCAGAAGCTTTCCAAGGGCTTTCTTCACTTCAGTGAATTTCACTAAGTGCTTATTCTCATACCAAATATTTCTATTTGCCCAGTGGAATTTCTCACATTTGTAGGCCGTGAGCTACAGCATGGTCCTAAAACTGTTGCCTTATTGTAGAGTGAAGCATTTCTCATCAAATCTGAGCCCTCATAAATGAAACATTAGTTCTGATTTTTATTTTTTTTAATAAATAACAAACAATAGAGCTATTTTCCACTAAGTACCATTCTTGCACCAAGAGCCCTTCATAATGACACAGCACCTTAAAAGTGCTTTGATCTATGAAGGATCAAATATCTTTGTTTCCTATTAACATAGCTCTCTTTCCCAATAGAGCACAGAGCATTTCTGATAATGGCTCTCTTATTACGATAATTAGAAAAAGATTGTTCAGCTCTATTTCCCCCTTAGAACTCCCTGGCAAATTTTTTCTTTTGTGTCATTCAGATTTTCTACCCCAAATACCTCTGTCATAAGGAAAAAATTTTAAAGTTTCACATTTTACGGCTCAGAAGTTTAGGCTGCCAATGTGATGTTAACCAGTCATTAAAAGATTCAGACGGATCCGGACTAAAAAGCAAGCCATCACCTTTTAAAAATAATGTATTTTTAAAATGTGAGTGAGATTTTCAATAAATGTCATCTTTTAATAAGGTAGCAGAAATGTGCCCTGGCTTTATTTGCAGGGGAGACATGAGAAAATACTCCAGGAAAAGCTTGCCCCAAGGGATTTGAGGGTGTAATATGACCAGAAGCAGAATTTGCAGGAGAGATGACAGAGGAAGACACTTGCAAAGAGAGTATTCCCAGATATCCTGTTGGAAGCTTAGATTTCTTACTTGGTGTTGCTCTGCAGTACTCAACCTCTTCCATCAGGGATGTAGCTCTGAGGTCGCAGGCAGTCAGGACAGGAGAAAGTCAGCCTTTTTTTGCCAGGCACTTAGTGCCACCATGTGCCCAAGTGTGCCTCACGGCCGCTGGGAAACACTCCTTTTCCTTTTCAGTTTCTGGTTCAGCGAGTCCTCCCTTTTCTGAAAGGCACTGAGAGAGAGTTTGAGATAACTCCCTGTGCAAATTTGAGGAATTCTGGCAGAAGGCATGTTTCCAGCCTTTCCCACCTTGGTGGTGGTGGAGATGGACAAAAGGCTGGCAATGGAAGCTCTTTGGCTTCAATGGTTTTCCAGTCTGAAACAGAGCATCCTTGATCAGCAAGGTGGTTGCAAGTCACAGCAAAACTTGTTACACGCAGAAGGGAAACAATCAAAGACTAGATCAACTGATAAATTAATCAAGGACTCAAGTGTTATAAGAGAAAAGGATCTCATCAGGAAAGTCAAAGGCACAGGAAACAGACCCCAGCCAAGCAGATCTGGGAAAACAGTAGCTAAGAAATCACGTGCAGGGGACTCCCACTCCCATGTCCATACAGAAGAATGGTCAGAAAATCAAGGAAACAAAGTGTATTGACACTGTTATTCATATCTATGTATTAATTATTCTATGAAAGGCACATATCCCTGTTTTCTTCAGCTATCTAAAAAGGTAAGCTTTAAATCCAGATAATTTGGAAGGCTGAAGATAGGAACAGGGATGTCCTGAATCTATTGATGTGTTACAGTTCATGATTCCAAAATCATACAGCAGGCGGGACATTAGAAAGTGTGCTGGAGAAGCCAAGGAGACGGTCAATACCGCAGCTGACTTTGCCCCCATGTGCACAACCTAAATGCCTGCAGCCCAGCAAGCGTGCAGGTGGGCAAATTACAGTAAAGATGTAAGACCACTCTTCAAGAGCAGAAATGTCCTAGAAAGTACCTCAATCTGCACACATTTGACTGCTCAGTCAAGCTGGAATCTTATTGCCATCACCACCACCACAGTTTCTATAGGCTTCATGGAAAAATAATAATTTTGTTAGGAAAGCATCCCTTCTTTCACCCTGTATAACTGTTTATATACTTGTTCTTTAATCCTTACAGTCCTGGGAAGGTTGACATGCTAGGTCAGAGGAAGAGATAGGAGTTGCACTGCAGAGCTTCAGTCGAAAGAGCAATTGGGCAGTGCCAGCAGCCCAGCTGCTGCCTCCAGCAAAAGGCATCAGATCTGTTCTTCAGCATTTTGGGCACTCAAGACTTCCAGGATCCCAGTTCCATCCAGCAAAAAGCCAGGAGGCTTCAGTCAATGTGCTTGGTTCTGTGAGCTCCTCTGGCTCCAGAGTCCCAGCACACAACCTGCCATCTGCCTCTAGACACAGTGGCTACATCTGTGCTGTGAATTAAAGTGTCTGGGGATATTGTCTGCCCTCAAAGCATTATCCAGGTCTACACACACTCAATTCTTCTTTCCCCCAAAATAGAATGGTCTTGTCCATAAGCCATCTCAGGAACAGTGTCTGATCTATACATTAATTCACCAAACAAAACTGTGACAGATGCTGTATGGGCCCAACCCATGGCAGGGAGCCTGCAGGTTGAATTATTACACTTAGTTTAAGTCTGTGTCTCGCCCAATCGCATTAATACAACCGATGTTTCTGGAGTTTCCGACACAAATCCAACGGTTTGGAGGGATAAGCTCTGGGGTATAGGTTTAGTACTATATCAGTGTGTCCAGCAGAACTGGCTACAGTATTCCCAAGGAAACTACATGTATTTCTTGACTTTGCTTAGAGACTTTCCAGTTCACTCCACTGTCCAGGTGTCTGCAATCTAGGAAACACAAAACCCAGTGCTGGATGAGGCCCAGTAGTCAGCCTCGTCAGTGGGTGCTTTATGACTGGATCAAGGCTTCTTGACTCCAGGTTTCTATGGATGATTGTGCAGCCATTTCTACATATTAAAACTTGGGACTTCCATTACATCAAAAATCAATGTTCAGTACACAAAGTGAGCTCAGGTCCTGGCATTGTACCTGCATGTTCTATGCCCCTCTAAGTGCTAGTTGAGAAGGCCAGGCTGAAACAGTTTTTATTATTCCATTTCCACAAAAGCTTTTCATTACATAAAGCCCCTGGACTGCTTAGTAGAAGTGGGCAGAAAAAAAAGCATAAAGACACACAAAAACAGTAATCAAGACTAACCTTTGTTCTCAGTTCATCTGATTAAGCCCTGGTGCAAGGCCTTCAAAACTAACTCAGTATAGAACTCTGGAAGGATTATGCTGAACAAGTGATAAAAGCAAGTGCTTTATTTTCATTGCCACTTTACAGACTCTGACCCTCTCATGTGCTGATTTCAGACAAAAAACATTTACTTTTTTCCTCCCAGATGAATTCCAGTGGTAATTTTCTTATCATGTCATTATAAATCCACTTACATTATATATGGTGTTGCATCTTTCTCTCTCCACAATAATCTCAAGACAATCCATCAGATTATGCTGAGGCTTTACAGCCAGAAAACATATGGAAGCGGGATTTCCTATTTATGAAGGAAAACTACTCCACTGAGCTGGTGCACAAACACCACATGCCACTTCTTGGCATTTCTCAGCTGAAGCAAACAGATGCATTCTAAAACCAAGTTCTTTGTAGTCTGAACAAGATTGTTACCCATAGTTCAGTCTTTGGCTTTATCCAAGTCTCCTGCATCTGGCTCCTGACAACACAGCACTGTAGTATGCACAGTATGCACCTGCTGCAGGACTTGGTCTTGCAATACACCATCTCCTGCATCCATCATTAAACCCTCTGCAGACTGCATGGCTGCCTTTACGCATAGCTTCAGCTATCTTAAGAGTTTTGTGATAATAATTTAACCATGGAGTTTTTCCTCTGAGTAGAGAGATTCTTAGTTGATCCTCTCTCAATCACTTTAGAAGTTATGGTATCACAGCTGTAATTGCAGTTTAGAACCACTGCCCTTTTGAAAGCATTCTTCAGTCTTTTTGGTCTATGTCAGGTGATGTAAAGAATGTACTGCCACTCTTTCCTGCTGTCCTAACAAGAGTTTTCAGACAAAGTTTGACTTTTCTTGACTGTATGGAGTTTTGAACAATGCAGCTCATGGTGTTAATTTTCCTAATTAGTGAACTCTATCCAAACTATCCTGGCAGAGAAAGGTGCCTTAAAATCTGTTCTAGAAGACAAAGTTCACAGAATGTTTCAAAGTCCTGATTTTGGCTGGGGTAGAGTTAATTTTCTTCCTAGTAGCTGGTATGGTGTTGTGTTTTGGATGTAGTATGAGAATAACGTTGAAAACACACTGGTGTTTTGTTTGATGCCAAGTAATGCCTTTACAAAGCCAAGGACTTTTCAGCTTGTCGTGGTCAGCCCGGACAGCTGACCCAAACTGGCCAAATGGATATTCTAGACCATATGGTGTCTTGCTGAACAATAAAACTGTAGCTGGTCAGGACAAGGGGATCTCTGCTCAGGGATGGGCTGGGCACCAATCAGTGGGTGATGAGCAACTGTCACTTGGGAGTTTGGGTGGGGGGTCTGGAGGGAAGTCTGGTTTTTTGGTCTTTGGGGGGGGGGGGGTGTTTTGTTTTGGTTTTTTTCCCCCTCCCTTTCCATTATAACTATGTCATTGTAATTGTTGGCATGTTTTATTTTAATTATTAAAATTAATATGTTCCTAAACTTAAGCTGCTCTTACACCAACCCATGCATTTTACCTTCTTCCTGATTCTCCTCCCCTTTGCACCAGGGAGGCAGGGGGTGTGAGTGAGCAGCTGTATGGTACTGAGTTGCTGGCTGGTGTTAAACCACTACAGTCCCTTTTTTTTTTGGTGCCCAACATGGGGCAATGAAGGGCTGAGATAACGACAAATATGAGTAGAACTTGTTCAAACAAACCTGTTATAAACATTCATTATTAATAGTCACTGATCACAACGTTGATTCACATGCTCCCTGAGCTGTTGTGCTCGTTATCTGAGTTGCATCATGTTGTACTTTAATGCTGGCTTATAACAGAATTGCTGGTTATGAAACGAATCCGTTATTTGTACTCAGCATTGCTGTCATCTTTGTACTTTGTGAGCCATCTATTGGAAACTATTCACATGATATCTTTTACCTTTTCTCCTCAGAGAACCAATCCATGGGAGAGACATCTACTAAGTCTTCCTCTTGTCCTTCAGGCTAGTTACTACAACTCTTGCAAATTTCAAATATCCTTGGGATGTTCAAACCAACAGTTTTACTATTATGACTAATGACTGTTCCAGGTCTTGTTGAACAACTACTTAAAAAAACCACCCAGAGATCTGCACTGAGATTGGACAGCTCTGAGTGAATGGGTGTGTGGGATAGTGTGGGCAAGTGCCTAGGACAGTGGGCACCTCCAGCATCTTGGAACTTCCCCCTGAACAAGTGCAGGATCCAGAAAAACTGGGGAAATACTTGGGAAAAGGATGTCATCAACCTGGCAGTTCCAGAGGGACACAAATCACTGCAACATGCTGGGTCCTGGCCAACCCAGCCCAGTTCAGCACTATTCAGGATCCTCAGGGGAAAAGAATCTCCCTGGATTTGATGACAAAGTGACAGGAACTGCAGCTGCTCCAATCTGAACCCAGGGCCTGTGGCTGAACCGGAGCACCAACCCCTGCCCGTATCAGTCACCCCTTTTCACCAGAAGAAATGGACACAAAAGAGCTTGTTTAGTTAGGAGAACACAGCAGGGCCATGGCAAGAACAGGAGGAAGAGGTGGAACAAGAGGGAACCACTCAATCCCTATCTCTGAGAGGGATATGCAAAAAGATTTCAGCCATCACCCAGGTGAACAGGTGATCACCTGAGTGCTTGGATGCTGGGTAACAGGGCTAGGAGCCTGGAATTAGAGGGTGGGGAACAAAATAGCTGGGATCCCCTTCTATGTTCTGGAACACCTGCAATATATTCACGACGTAATCATGTGAGGCACTAAGCAGCAGAATCTTTTGAGAAAGGAAGGGAAATAAAATAAAAACTATTATTTATTATTAAACTTTTCTTATCTCAGCCCATGGATTTTACCTTCTTTCCTGTTTTTCTCGGCAACCCAACAGGAAAGGGAGCAGTGTTAGCAAGTGGCTGTGTGGTACTTGGTGGCTGACTGGACATAAATCACAACACAGAGGGCAAAGAAAGCCTCAGGAGGGAAAGGTGAGAGCTCATGTGATTACAGAAAGTAGGTGCTGAAAAAATATGGGCTATTTCCACATGACATAAAATCACAACTTTCTCATAAAAGCTAGTAGAAGCAGTTCTTCTGTCTTCCTACTCATGCTATATTAACTCTGGTCAGTACAAGAGATAACATTACTGCCCTCAAGACCCATTCTTAAAAGCCCTTCAGCCACACAGTTTTCTCAAACTGACCAGAAAACCTAACTCCAAGGGTCACAAATGAAAGCCAGATTGACAGCTGTCATGAAAACAGAGATAGAAATCAATAAGATTATCTCACAGAGCAGTTCCTCACAGATCACCTGTGGCCATCACATGCTGTGGCAGCAGTGAGAAATTACTTAAAAATCATTACCTTTTCCAAAGATACAGTTTTTCCAAGCTCACCCTAAAGCAAGTTATAGAACATCACTGTATTTTCTGTGCTATTTTCTGCTAGATCAGGCCTTCCTGACTGCACTGAAAAGCTTCTTCCCATTTAATCTTTGTCAACATTTTACTGAGCCATCATACAGTCACTTCTGCCAGTACCCCAGGTGCAGCAGTGCAAACTTTATGGTGGTATTTTATGCTCCCATTAACAGAGAACAAACAGACACATTGGTAATTCATTGCTAACAGCTTGACAAGGTTTAAGTTTCAGTTACAGGCCATACTCTGCTTTATTATCTGCTACTCTGGTAGGACAATAATAAATAGTTGCATGCAATTTAAAAAAAAAAAAAAAAAAAAAAAGTAGCAGTTAATGTTTATATCCTCTTTAAGCCAAATTTTGATCTTGGGCTCCCTGCAAACATTAAGCCATCTTACAGATAAGGATAAGCTGACACTCCTGCTCTGTTGCAGGAAACAAACCTTTTCTGTTCTTCCCACCTTTCTGACTGCTCCTTAAAATCAATGATAGGATGCTTCCCAATCTCAGGTGAAATGGCAGGTTATGTAAGGACACAGTCTAGATTCCCCAGGTAAGATGCAGCTCACCGCCCTGTAATTCTGAATGACATTTAATGGGATGTGAACTGAAATTCCCTATGAGGAGGTAAGGGCTTAGGCAAGGTCTGATGGGCATAAGGAGAGATTCAAGCTCCCCAGGGAAGTGGTGGAGTCACCATCCCTGGAAGTGTTCAAAAAAATGAATGGACTTGGCACTTCCTGATACGGTTTAGTGCTGGTATGAGGGCAAAGGCTGAATTTGATTTTGTGGGTATTTTCCAACCTTAACAATTCAGTGTGAGCATTCTGGATCCTCACAGACACAAACTCATCTCACAGAACATTTATAGCAAAATCCAAGAGAGAAGGGAGCCAAGGAAAAAACACCCCATCTTTCAGTATCAACACAATCCTGACCTTGGGCATATTGTGAAAGTGGATCCAAGCATGCAGTTGGACACAGTATACATGCAGGACAGCAGCAGAGACCAGTGAATGTATGGGAGTTTGGACTGTATTGGGCTCTTCAGGGAAGGTGCAGGATGTGGAAGTTTTCACAGCCCCTTTTCCCTTAATTTGTCTGAAGATTATGTGAATTTCTAACATTTGGTGGGATATTGCCCACCATATTGATATGTTGAGAAGTTAGCTGCCTCTTTGAGTAGTAGTTACTGAGCACAGCAGTAGCACTGAAGGTGCACAAGGAATATGCCTGAAGGATTTTGAAAGCAAACTGTTCTACACCTTTCCCTCTCAGAGATGAGGCAAGCTCTCAAACACCTGCTGTACAAGATCAACATACCTCCTTCATCTTCTGTCCGTTCTTCTGTTTCTGACAATCAACTTAATAAAAACTTACATAAAAAAAACCAAAAAAACCCACAAAAACCCAAACTGAAATATAACTGTCATCCCGAATTAATAAAACCAGGCAGGAAGTCTCTATCAGTAACTGCAATCAGTGCAGTGACTACATAAAATAAAAGTTGCAGTAGAACACCTCAGTAAAAACATTAAAGACATTATAAAGTCCATAGCTAGCTCTACAGCTCTTTTATATACTAAGGTAAATGTTTACAAAGTGAGACAAGTGCAAAAGATCACATGCTCACAGCTCTGCCTTGGCTAGAGATCGTCAAAGAGGACCAACACTGCTGGCCTGGCCCTGTGCTTTTTGCCCTTGACTAAAGGAGCAGAGACAGTTAGGGTGGAAGGTGAGGTTGGTAAGACAAAGGTGGTCAAAACACACAGGTTTACGTACACCAGGAACATGACAGCAATGCAAAATCACTGAAGCTGGAAGGGATTTCTGGAAATCACCTGCTCCAAACCCCTGCTCAAGCTGGGACATCTAGAGCCAGTTGCCTAGACCCACATCCAGGGAGCTTTTAATGTCTCCACTACTTCTCTGGCCACCTGTGTCAGTGCTGTCACTTTCACAGTAAAAAAAAGTGTCCCCTGACATTCACCCACAACCTCCCACATTTCAATTTATGCCCAATGGTTCTAGCCCTGCCACTGGGCAGCACTAAAAAGAGCTTAAGAGCTTGGCTCTTTACATTCCCTTTTTGTATAAATTGAGAAACTCTTCCTCTGAGATTTCTTCAGGCTGAGAAGTCCCACCTCTTGCAGCCTTTCCATATACGTGGGATGTTCATCCATTATTTATCTGTGTGGCCACTCAGTGGGCTCTCTTCAGTAACTCCATACCTCTTTTCAACTGGGAAGCCAGACTAGGATGCATGGCAGCAGGAATGGCTTCGTCAGTGCTGATGAGAAAGATCACCTGCCTGGACCTCCTGACCCATGTTTTACCTTTGCACAGGTAAGAGGACCAGCTGTCCCATGAGAACTAGCAAGCACTAAAATAACCAACACCAAATGAGATTAGTAGATTCAATGCAGACCTACATGAAGGTAAACAAACACTATTTTCCATTTATTCTTCCTAATAAATGCAGCTGAATGTTTTGCTCATACTGATGGGCCTTTGCAAGAGCCAGGAAATGAAAAATACCATCGTAGGAGTCGTTTGGTGCAGTACTATTAAAGATCTAGACTTTATTTCCACAGAGACTTAAATTAAAAACTAAATAATCAAACCACTCTTCATAAAGTAGCTGTTCTGAGCACAGAACAAGTAGCAGCATGACTTCATGGTATAAATTAATGTGCTTTCCCCTTATTTTTCCTCTTAAGCAGCTAGTAGTTTGCTCGATTGACTGGAATTACCCTTAATTCACAGCTCTTCACCACCATTGCCTGTAATCAGAAATTGCTTGTAGAACAGAAGTTCTTAGGAAACATGACTAATTTGAAAGACTAGTATGTAGATTAAATTAATACCCTTGGTAAATTAAAGGCTTCCTGGTAAATTAAGTTTTGCAAATGAGAGCTAGAAATCCCCTAGTTTCTGGAACAGAAAGCCCTCTTAACTAGAATATCAGAACCTGGAGAGGATACGATGCTAAGGGCAGATCTGTGGAAGCACTAAAGCCTGCCTGGAACTTCTATATTACCCAGCAATGCATTTTTCTTTTTTTTTCAAGGAGGAAAAAAAAAAAAAAAAAAAAGTCTCTGCCACTCAAAAGACCGTACAGCTTCTCCGTACTTTTTAATTTCACTTTCTAAATTAACAATTCCTATTATAATCAGTCACTTTTATATACACATCAAGACTGTGTCAAAAGGCCACATGCAAAAACCATGGGTATTTTAATCAGAACATTGTGGGCTTCTGGTTTCCCCTTCCTACCTCCAAGTATCTTTAGAAGCCATTAAAGCACAGTATACATGATTAATCCCTGATGAAAATGTAAAGCCTAATGTCTCCTTTATAAGGTCTTTTGCTAAAAGTCACTGTACAGCAAGGCAAAAAAGGTCACCAGGTAACAGCCCTAAGCACAATACAAGACTAAGGTATTGTACAGGGCAGTGTAACTGCTCTATCCCTTGACAGCTTTTCCATTTTTAATAGTGGAACAGGTAAAATGGTATCTCACTAAAAAAACCACATGCTGCAGAAAAGTATCAACTGCTTATCTGGAAAATTTTAAAGACAAACTCTGAAAAAATATTTGGCTAACTATGGAAGAGAGCATTCATCAAACTTAAGGGGTTTTTTAAAAGAAAAACTGAATACTGCACTTAGGTGGTATGTGCCACATGACGTAAGCGTGAAAAAAAAATCAGGACACCACACTATTCCAGTAAAGAATAGGTATGAGACAATTTTCCAATACTGGTTGTGTAGTCTGCAGGCAAACTTGGCCATTAAAGTGAGTACTTTTACTCTTTACACTTATTTTTACTTTACATTTTTTTAAGCATGAATTATAAAATTAAGTATGAGTTGTTTAAAAGGATTTAAGGTGCAGAAACACTCTCAATTCCCCTGGAAGAAAACCAGTATGTCCCACTTTTTCCTCCTTTAAGAGAGCTTCATATAGAAGCTTTAGCTTCAGATACAGTAAGGGGTTTGAAAGTTACTGGAAACAGTTATGTCACAACTAGTTTGTCTCACTCTCTACCATGAGGATCACTCATATACTGGCATCTTAATGAAACACCTGCAGTGCAATAGGTACTACTGCCACCTTTTGATATTACTTGGCACCTATTTCATCTCTCTCTACAATGTACATGTAAGCAACTTTAGAAAGTAGGCCTCATTTCATTGAGGGCAAAAAGGACAATATAAAATGTATCTTCCTTTATTGAAGTGGTACTGATAGGAATAGTTATTATGGGACAAACAACTGTGTACCTGAGGCAAGGGGATGAAAACAACCCCAAGGGGACAGTTTTTCTATATCCACAATAGGCAGCTCAACCATATCTGCTTATCTCTTGATCAAACTAACAAAAGACAACCGATTTTTTTTTTTAAATGTGAGATTGTATTAAAAATATCTCTGTAAAAACACCTGTAATAGTGCAAGGAAGTAACAAAACAAAACAGATAAATATTATCTTTCTTTAAACTGTTAAACTTTATTATAAATTAAAATTTCTTTACAAAAAATTGCACATAATTGACCACTCTTAGGTTCTGATGCACTGGCATTTGCAAAAGTTTCTTTAATCTTCAAGTTTAATAGTCTCTGCCATGAGTCCAATGCAGAAAAGGGCAGTAAGCAGCCCTCTTAGAGCCTTCAAGTGCAAGAAGCATACTTGTGGCCACGGCAGTTACACTTTCCTTAAGAGCGGCTGCTTTTGTTTTAAATCCTGTAATGAAAAAGTCTCAAAAAAGGTTTAAAAAAGGAAAAACCCAAAATGGACTAGTTGTTTTTTACTGTAAACACAGCCCAGTAAATTAATCCCAAACACAGATCTCTCAGGCATCAGTGAGAGTGTCAAGTGAATCAGGAACAGCAAAACAAAGAAAATAGTAAATAAAAAGAAAACATAAAAAAATAAAGTCTGTCATTTTGATTAACTATACTTACGTAGATGACGTTATGAGAATCTGGCAGGGCCCAGAAGCAAGGCCAGACAGGGAGTTCATGTTTCCAGAGGAAGGTGATGTCAATTGTTTCCAGGTTCAAGGAAAGCAGACTGGAGACTTGATATGCTCAGCAATACTCATCTGCCTTACATAGATCTTAGGGCATGGATCAGCCTGAAGAACCATTCAACTGATTCTGGCATTTTATAGGACTTATGGCTGACCATACCCAGCGTTCAGTGATTCTTGTTTTCTGTTCTGTACGTGTTTAAATTTAAAAGCTCATCTAGGCTGACTCCAACCTCTTGGCACTTGGAAACTAGTTTTCTCAGGTTATCAGTTTTACCTCCTCCTGATGCTTCAAACAAGAGTTGCTGAAAGAGATGGGGAAGCAGATATAAGATTTAGCCAGAGCCTGAGCATCACCACATCTATGGATATGGGATATGCAGAGAATTTATATGAAACCTCAAACTTAAATCATAAGGAGAAAACATTACATCTTTCCACAGTGTTGCACATAGAGGTAACTTCTGAAGGGCTCTCTGATATAAATGATGGACCTGTAAAATAAAGGCATGTATTAAAAGTCAGCACAATTTCTGGCACTCAAAATGAATTATTTGAAGCAAAAAAATCTCTTGCAATAATTTTTAAAATAGTTTTGAAGTCAAGCATTAAATTTGTACTAAAAGCAAAGGCAAGTTTATGTCTGACCTTAATTCTGACCCTTGTATGAACATGATTAGTTACATGAGGACCTGCTATTTTTCTTCACAAGATTCTTGCCTCATTCATTGCACAGGATGGAACACATTCAGGGAATGAAGCAGCTTACTGAGTATTTCTTTCACCACTCAATATGTAGTCTCAAGTCTTGTCTATTGCATATCATCACAACCCTGCAATGAAAATAACTGTTCCATGGGCTTTTTTTGTTCAGCATCTATCTATCTATGCTTTAACAATCAATATGAGTCTTTGCAACTCTCAAAAAAAATGGTTTTACCATTTTATGGTTCAAAATAGAGGACCAAAATATTTAATACTAGTACTTACTCAAGTGTCCTTCAACTACTGGTATCTTAAGTCCCAACTTCAATCAGAGTCACTAGGGAAGGTATATGTTGGCATTTTAAATACTTGTACCCACTTTCATATTCTTTTAACAAACCTCTACATGACCTCTGAAGGAAATAAATGACAGGTTCTCCAGGAACAGGAAGTCCAGAATCTGAATCACAATTCAATTTTAAACAAATATCTTACTTGTTCACTAGAAAATCCAGTTATCTGGAACAATCACTGGTTTGTGTAAACAGTTTTAAGTGCTCGCTACATCCCAGACCAAGACCTCCATAAAAGCATGTGAGACTTTTCTGCACTGTGTGTGACTACTTAAGTCATTTCACCACATACCGTATAATTAGTGAGGCGGTTGCAGAAGAAAACCACAAGATTTCTTCTGGGTGTAATCCAGCTACAGTGTTTCACATATGCCTTCATTTTAATTGGTTCATTTTCTTTAAGGGCCCTCTTTATTATGCATTTGACAGATTATTTTTCTAACCAAACAAATCAGACAGAGTTCTTTTCAGTCACCGGCCTTACTATAGGCAGTGTCTTAAGATGTTGTCCATCTAATACAATGACTGAAGCAGGGATCTGTGACTAATTACAGATTACACCAAACCATCAACACAGAGACAGAATTAAGGTTGAATAGGCAATCCAGCCTTTGATAGCTCCTGACTTTGAGCTATTTGATCGAACAAACCAAATAATTCTGCTTAGGGGATGTTCTTTTTAAACATTCTAAGACCATAAAAAAGGAAAGAAAACATTTCATATGTGAGTCTAACAACAGCCATGCTCCCCTTTATGGATCAGTTAAAGCTTTAAGATTGATTCAGAAGACTACTGACAAAAAAGGATGCCAAGAGATGACACACAAAACTCAAATACCACAAGCAAGTGATGAGTGACAAATCCAGGGCCTCATGACAGCCCTCACCCTCAAATACACAGCATCTTTTCACAGGTGGAAGAGTATTTTGAAGGTGACAGCAACAATACCAGGAAGATCATTCTGTTTGAAAAGTGATGCTGTTGCTGTGCCAAAAAACCTCTTCTGTGTTTGTACATAGAGTGGTATTTCCCTACCCTAAGTACTAATAAGTAAACCTATTATTTTTGGAAAAAATTGGAGTCTTTCATGTGGTCAGGAACTATAGAAACTCTTTCCATACACTAGCTTGGCAGACCCACTCTTCCAAGTACTTCACAGAATCAAAGAATGGTTTGGGTTGGAAACCAGATCATCTAGAAAACAAACCGTCTGTCATGGGCAGAGACATCTTCCACTAAACTAGGCCAGGTTGCTCAAAACCCCACCCAGTATGGCCTAGAAACCTCATCCCTAGAAGAGATCTACAACTTCTCTGGGCAATCAGTTTGTGTCTTTACCACCTCACAGTAAAATTGTTTTTCCTAATACCCAATCTATACCTCCTCTCAGTTTGAAGCTATTCCTTCTTGTCCTAGTATGACATGCCCTTGCAAAAAGTCTCTCTCCAGCTCTGTTGTCTACTTGTAAAGATAGTTATTAGCATCTTCCAGCACGAGTCTTGCTTCCCTCTGCTAGAACTTAAAATACAACAATCTCCTCCAGGTTAAAAAAAAAAAAAAAAAAAAAAGGGAGAATACAGCCTTCTCAGTATGGGAAAGGTACACAGAAAGCATGGATTATATCATGAGTGCATGCTCTGTCTCGACTGTCAAAAACATTTCTCACAATTGAGGCACGTGTTTTGGTGTTTATAAACTATTTCAACTAACTAGAAATCTTGGATTTACAAGATTACCATTGCTTTGGATAAAGCAAAGGTATGAGAAGTTTTACAGAATTTCATAATTACTCATTTTAGTACACTGTGTCGACTTACTTCTCTTTGTCCCATTAGAAAGCATTCGGCAGCAATGGCTCTGAGGAAAAGAAATATATAAAAACATTTATTCTTGAATTATTTTAAATGCCATTAATGGCAGAATACTGACTGTGGAATGGAATTACTAATTCCTTGAGAAGAAACTAACTTCCAATGAGGTTAATCTTTGTGAAAAGATAAAAATAGCCATTTTTTAAAAACAACCTTACATGAGCAAGACATTTCAGTGGTTCCCCATTATGAACAAACACTGAAGAAAAAGATCAGTTCAGCATCACTGGATAATGGAGAATACTGCTATTGTGATATATAAAGGGGAGGGGTAGAGAGGGGGAGACAGAAGTCAATAGTTGAATTTAAAAAAGCAACTTGTAAATACATCATTCATCTTTATCTGCATAATATCCATTCAGTTTCCCCAAGAGGGAAATTCCGTTTCTCATTTTTAAGAAGTGACAGTATCTCTGTCTGCTGTATCGAACAGTTACTCTCTAAAGAATAAGCTAACGAAAAAGAAGCTTCCAGTACAAGCCCAATTGGAAGGACATTTCAGATTTACCTTTGTGAAGTAAACCTTACAAACAAAAGCAATAGCTATGAAAACAGATGTATGACTGTTGCATTACATTTTCCAGATGGCCAGGCATGTTGGGATATTATATGTAAACATCTTGGCTTGTAGTTTCAGAATCTGAACATTGCTCTCCTCCCAGTATCGCAGAAGCAGTCTGCAAAAGGCATTCATGAGAAAGGAACACTGCTCTAATCACTTGTAAAAGAAAAGCCACTCAAAGACACAAACACACTACACGAAATATATTATACCTAATCTGAGTCAAGAGCTGCAAGTAGGAAAATCCCAAGCCACCATATACAATCTTGATTTGATCATGCTCTCAGAGCAAAACAAGTTAAGATACACTTTCAGAGAATAACTAAGAAGAGTGAAATCAGAGAGAAAACATGATCTTGGCATATTACAAGTGGATTCACTTTTAGCATGCACAAGGTAACTGCACACTTGAAAAGACAAACTAGTTTCATAGTAATGGGGCTAGAGGTACTGTTCAGTCAGTTCTGCTCACCCATTTAATGCAGCATCAACATAGTCTAAGGGAGCTGCAAGTTCCATCTAGACAGAATGGCAACTTGGTTTAAAATGAAGCCATGCAACTTCATGTGCCAAAGGCAGGTGTAACATGCTCTCCCCCATGCCCACAACCACACATGAGCCTTGCTTTGAGTTCTTTGGGGTCACTGTTGATGATGAACAGTGTTTTGGGACTTTTCAACATTACTCAAATATTCATGCATTCAATGCACCTGAACACAGTAAAACACAGACTCCAATCCTGGCAGAGCACATTTTGAAATACTGTTCAAGTAAGAGCCAGTGCAATGTTTACATTATCTAGTTGTTTCCCCATCAGATTTCCTTTAAATTATGTTTTATCATTACTTAAAAAGATGTCAAGTTAAGCCTTAAGCTAGCATTGTTATAGACCAGTATATCCATTTTTATCTGCTCTGGAACTATATTAGTAATAGATCATCAAGTAACAACAAGATTTTAATATGTATCTGACGTTAATCTACCCACTTGAAATTTTGACCATTTGTAGTCATCATGCACAATGCAGAGTTAATTTCTGTATAATTATAACCTGCCTGTAGATAGAACAGAACATTGTCAAATCTAAGATTGAGATGATGTTAGAAGGCACAACATGCCTCAAGCAACATGCAATAATAGAGGAATAGTTTTATTTCTGTAGCAGAAAGTAAATTATGCATATCTTGCACAAAAAACAATAGTTATGTTAACTGCCTGCCTTAATTAGAAGTATTTTTACATACCTCAGTGCAAGTCCAGGATTAGTAGGCATGGTAGAACAAAACCGTTCCAAGGTTTTGGAATGCTGAGATTTTGGAATGCAGCTCAAATAAAAAAGAATTACCTGTAGAATTTGAATTATAAACATTAATCCCCTTTATAGGTCTTCTTTTGCTAAGAATAATGGTATGACAAACTGCGAACACTATGACTAAAATGAGTTGCCACCTTCAGACCTTATCCCTCAAGGGTACAGAAATCAATTTGTGTAGTATGAATTTAGTGTCAAATTGCTAGCACCACCTATTTTAGTCCTTCTAGCCTGCATTCAGTGCATAAAGATAAATGCATTATTTGTTAGCAAAATGGGATCCAAGATGTCTATAAGCTTTTTCCTGTCTGTAAAAGTGCTCAACTTTTTCCTCCTACTTTATTTCTTCTGTTTCTCAACCATCATAATTTCTATCATCAAAACTGTTTCCATCCACCAGTGGTACAGCTCTGCAGACCCTTCCATATATATTCCTTCCTATTCCTCTAGAAAAAAACAATTTTTTCATTACCTTGCCATAAAGTTTCTCTTTGCATTACAAGACCTTTTTTTGAAAAGATGACTGCTAGATGCTCTTCTGCTCAAAACACTGCTTACACTAAGACACTTCTTTTTCTAGCTCTCAGTGTTCACGTACTGGTGCTGTACTTGAACAAATAGATTACAGGTACCTGCTAACAGGTCATCAGCCTCTTTGTTTAACTAAAACTGTCCACAGACACATTTTTACCTTATTATGAAACTCGTAATTGGTCCAATAATCAGCAGAACTAAATGGAATTGGGTATCGTGTGGGGACTGTCACCAGACATCTGTTCACTAGATCAGTAAAAAGCTTGAATTCTTGAACTTTGTTGGTGGATTCAACAACTTTGCTATTGAGAAAAACAAGGTAACTGGAAGAAAAAGAAAAGAAAAAAGATGGCTCTGGTAGTGTTCACTTACTAGTTTAGATTAATTAACTTTCTTCCCTTAAGAACTTACTCCAACCAAATGTTCTGAACAGTTTCCTGCTGCATCACTGCCCCTAGAGCTGCTTCATAAGCATCCAGTGCTTCACCAACACTTGCATGAAGAGACTGGCACAAACTGTTTATATAAGAAGATAAAAATTGTTGTTTGTCATAAACAATACTTGTAATTACACACTAAGAGTAAGACACAATTAAGAATTTCCCATTCTCAGATGTAAGTAAGAAAAACAGTGTTTCCAGTTTAACAGTATAATGGACTGATTTATCAGTCAATTTATTAGAATGGGTAAGTCTCAAAAGCAGGTAAAAAGGAATAAATCAACCATGAAGTTTAAACTGCAAGCCTTCAAAAATAAATTAAATATTACAAACTGTCTTCTACTCTTGTAAAGTACCCTCTACTAATCCTTCTAATAGGAATGCTCTAATTGCTACAGAATGGAGACAAGTCTTTAGTTTCCATTTGGAAAGCTCCAGAACAATACATTTTGAAGTCAAATTAAAGCCACTTGAGAAATAGCATCAGTCTCTGGCAACAAAGTTAGTATTCTGAAACAAGTATTACCAGGATCTGGGGTAGAAACATACTGATTCTGCCAAAGGAAAAAAAAAACCATGAAGAGAAAGGTCAACACCCTCCCCTTCCCTTTAATTTTGTTCAACAGCTTCTCAAACATACAGTTGGACCAACACACAAGACCTCATTAAAGACAGGAGCAGAGACAATCTTAGATCAAGACACCGTGAAAACTCCGCATTTCAAAGTGTAACGTAACAATGAAAGAAAAGTAAGACTTGCAATAAGTATTGGGGGGGGAGATCTAACCACCTCATAAAGAAGGAAGATACAGAAATATAGAAAGATAGAGCTGACCTTGCTAAAGTCATATAATCAGTGGCTGATTCTACTCCTGCTTTCCCCAGGAATTATGAACAAAATCACCTATTTGCTACTCCTTCTAAATTTGTGTATTACATTTATGTGGAAACACACATGTGTGCACACACCAATTTTTCCAAGTAAAACATTGCTACAAGACCTTTAAGGCTTTTCTGATTTCAATCTATTTTCAATTGGTAAAAGTGAACTTTTGTGTCTTTTGTCCTCCACACCTGAAGAAAGGAAATATAGATACACAGGCCCAGGTACCTAGAAACTTATTGCAGCAAAACTCAAACTGAGAAAACACCCAATTATTAGCTCAGAAAGTAATTTAGGTACTTATTTCAGGAGCACTTATTTTCCCTCTTAAAAGCAGGTGCTAAAATACAGAAGAATCTTAGCTTATGTCAGTGTACCTTATGACTAAATAGAGACCTCAAGTGTCATAGTAATAATACTTCTACTGTGTAAGTGCCAACCCCGAAACTGAGCTTGTCAAGAGGTATTTTGTTAACAAAAAAAAAAAGTCTTTAAGCTGGTAGTAATAGACAATGCAAAAAAACCCTTACCTCATAATCTTTATATAAGGTTTAGATCAAATTTTTTTTAAAGCCATACATTTTACCTGTAAGTTGTCCACCAATTAAAAACAATAAGCAACAGTGTTGAAGAAGTTCTGAGGAGTCCTCACTCAGTATGTGAAGTAATATCATCCTTGCCCTTCTACTTATCTGAAAAGTCAAATAGCTACTTGTGAAGACTGTCAAACCCAGACCATGAAATGGTAAACTTCTTAAACAGCCTAAGCCAGCACCTCAGTAACCATAGTTAAGTAACTAGTGCATGTTACAGGTGGCTAATATTGTGGTGTCTGGTAATCCTGTATACTGCTGCTATCAAAAGGAATGATGGAAGAAACAGAAATAAAGCAAAAAAGAAAAAAAGATTGTGTATGCATGACAAAGACGTGTTTCTTTACAATCTCTTGCAGAGGAATAGGTTACCCTCCTGCACTACTTTGCTCTGGAGCTTCTCCATGAACAGCTGGAACAATGAGTTAAGGTAATTGCGGAGATCAGGACTAAACAGAATAGAAACTTTTGTGAAGTGAAATGATTGTAATATAAAAGGGAGAGAACTGAAAGCCAAGAGAAAGAAAACCACTACTAGTAGCAGCAAACCGAAACAAAAGTAAAACAAACAAATAACTTTGATATGAACACACCTATTTACCATTTCCATAGGTCAGAATTTCTGAAAGATTTCTCAAGTGGAAAATTTAAGTTGATATGCAACTCAGTTTCATAAAATTATCTCCATTGTGCAGCAGCATTTATTCAGAGAATCCAAAGTGATACACCCTTAGGCAGGTAATGAATACTCTGCTTTTGAAAATGCAATTTACTCAGACACAACAGCTGTTTCTCAGAAATTCCTGGGAAAATCTCACCAGTAGATCTGCCACAGATACGGGATTTGCTGGTTAACAACATCATCTGTAAGATGTTCTTTATAGAGAGGTGATGTAAATTCAATGGGCATTGGAAAATTCAAGAGATATCTACAAGAGAAAAAAGGAATCCAGACATTCAACTTGCTTGCTGTTTTATTTTTAGAAGCTCATGGCTTCATAAATTAGTGTCTATGCAAAAACAAGTGTAAACCTTATACCAAATCACCATTCACTGAAGTTTTGGCAAAACATGCATGCCATGCTAAAAACCAGAGCTTAAATGTTCTAGATTATCATGTAATTCAAGAAAATGCCAATACTGGCAAAATTTAAATTAAAGAATTATTCTAAACATACCTTAAGAGATCCATGGGACCATGCTGTTGGCATGTACTCTCAAAGAAAGCTGCCACAAAATCTTGCAACAGTGGAAGAATGCTGCTTGACTTTTCCTGTTTTGTTGTTTGGGTTTTTTTTTTTAAAAATGAAAAAAATTAAAATCAAACATAAATCTGAATATGGTAAGACTGATTTAAGCAAAATAAATAAGTGGTGTGTCTATTTCTGCAATGCTCCATTGTCTTCATTCTCTCACAAATGAAATTCAAATGAGGCAGTCAGCAGTAGAAAGAAGATAAAATATTACAGGGCATACTTTTACTTCCTGTTATTCTTGTTTACGGATATTAACACTGAGTTAGAACAACCAAATTATAAATCTATAATTTTATGTAATTGCTAAGATTATCTTTTATCATGTCACTTGCCTTGCCAATTATACTTTTCCTATTTATAGGAAGGAGTACTAGACATTACAAAAGTATCATGAAATTGAGTCAATTTGATAACATTTTTAAACACCCTAACCCCAAACTTTGCAGAGCTAGTAGACCAGCAAGTAAGTTTTGATGTGGAATATTACCTGTGAAACAAGAAATTTACACAATCGATAAAAGATTTCTGCATTCTGAGGATTCCTCTCAAAAGCTCCAATCCACACGTTGTGGGCATTTTCACTCTGCTCCATCTGCAAATACAAGGTGGCCAAACTCTCCAAGAGCTGACAGTTGTTAGGGCAGAGCTCCAATAAAGTTCTACAAAGTTCTGCAGCAGACTCCCACCTTAAAGAAAAGTCAAGGTTAAGTTAAACAACAACAACAACAAAAAATTGCCAAGTACTCCAGTTAAGAATGTCTTGAAACAACTTACCTTTCAAGAAGTTTCAGCAAAGCTATCATGTTTCTGTACAGAGGAAAGCAGATAGCTATTCTTTTGTCAGCTTCAAGGTTTTCATCAGTACATGTTTTCACTGCATCTTCAAAACAAAAGTAAAAACAAAGTCTTTACACGTCCAACAGTGTCAAAGTTATGTGAAGCCCCAACATAATAAAATGTCTCCAAGAACATAATGCAAATACATAAGCATGAAAAGATATTTCTGAGAGTGCTGTTTTTGCAAATCGCTAGAAACAGATGATCAGCTTTAGAAAAGCTCTCTTTACTTTTCACCACAGTACAAAGACAAATCTTTCCATTTCATCTCTTATTCATTTTAAAAATAGGAACCATCCTACCAATGAAACAGTAAAGCAATGTTACAGACAGAAACGTATCCCTAGATTTAAAATCACATTACAGGATTTTCAGCATAGTTGCTGAAAGCTACTGAGGCAAAAGCTAATATAGGATATTATTTTTCTCCTCAGTGTAATAAAGTCATCCAACATTGAACACCCCATTACTATAAGCTAGACTGCCTTCACTCACACAGCTGGGCTACTCCATTGATCCTTGAGAATTTCAACACTGCATTACCACCAGCAGAATAGGTATTTTCTCAGTGGCAACTCAACACTGCTGCCGGCTAACCACTAAATACTGACGTTTATAAAAACTATATAACAGCATTTGTCTGCTACTATGAAGTCTACCTCTGGCAGCACCACCATAAGCTAAAAACTCAATTTCTTCTAATATCTTCATTTTACATTTTAAAAAATGTATTCAATTTACCTAAATTGTGAATTAAGATAATCTCTTTTAAGGAAATACACTAATATTCCAGGAAAGTAACTTTCCAATAAACACATCCTACTGAGGAGAGAAAGAGTAAGAAAGAAGGATGGCTGAAGCTTGGCTTTATGCTTGCATAAGCTCAGGAAAACTAGCAACATTATAAAGACCAATCAGTGGCTTGTGATTGCTTCTCTGAACTACGATATTGTACCAAGCTAAGTTGCGGGTTGAAAAACAGATGAAAAACTCAGGGTGTTGGTTAAGCACCCAAGAACCCAGATTTGTTCAAATTAAAATCAATATTCACTGTATTAATTCAATGAGTTAGTAGTCATCAGCACTGTATTGAAATTCCAAAGTTGAATAATACTTCTTGAACTACAACATGTGAAGAATGTATTAAATATTTACCACCTTATCTTACCTTCAAACATAGCTAGAAGTGTATCAGGATCAGTCTTCACATCTTGAACTGTCTGCCACGGTATCAAAAATGGCTCCTTGTGCACAATTCTTGAAGGACTGACATTAGCTGGATCATAGAACTTGACCGGGAGAACACCAAATTCTATCAGATGTATGTAAGCCAGCCAAGCCAAGCAACGGTCACTTGCAGTAAGATGTTCTGATATTATCTTTTCATTTGCTGATTTTAAAGCATTCTGTAAAGGTTAAAAGAAATTACATTTCAACCAAAGTCTTTACGATTTAAGAATGGGAAAAGAAAACAGGCAGAGTAGGTTTTAATATTCTCAAAAGTTTCCCAGAGAGAAGACAGGGACTAATTCTTTATGCAAATCAGGATCATATTCACCTTATGTGAATGTGTGGCTATCCAAATTATGCACGGTTTCTAGTAAAAGGTTCAGAAAAACCACAGAAGATTGTTATTGCAAAAAGTGAAGAGAGACACTTTGAAAACATGCATCTCCTAAACATGTGTTCGTTCCATTTTCCTGCTTTATTCTCCTATTACTTCCAGTTCCATAGAAGTAATACAGTAGCTCTAAAACTCTCTACAACCTGGATTCAAGTTACTATATCCTACTAGGTTTTGTGTATTTGGGGTTGTTTGTTTGGCTTGGGGTTTTTATTTATTAAATTCTAGTTATAACAATACTAAGTTACACCTATTCAAGTCTCTGAAAGGGCCACCATCTCTAGACATGTTTTAAAAAATGTTTTGGAAACCTTACTGAGAACAAGGGTACTATTTCAATTTTTCTATTAGTCATTTGCAAAGACAGAACAGTCCAGTTAAACTAGCATATCCGAAATAAAATAATTAAAGCATGCAATTAAATAAAGTCTAAACACAAATTCCTTCTAAAACACAACAGAATCTCATGACCAGAGACGTGCCAACATTTTTCTGGACAAACACAGTATGATCAAACAATGCATTTTTTCAAGAGAATGAATATATTTGCAAATTTATGCAAAATTCAGCAGGACACATGTCCTGAAGCTGGTGAAAACTTCACCAGTTTCAAAAGCATTTCACTTATTCACTCCACAAAATACTTTAAAGAATTGCTTTTAAGTTTTCCAATACACACTGCTATTTATTCTGAAGTAGTCATTACTCTGAAATGATTTTATCGTATTTCAGAGAAAACACTCTTGCCCAAGCCTTTCTTTTGAATTGAACACATTTCAGAAAAAAAGTTTGGCTTTGTGATGATGCTTTGCAGAAAGGTAAGGGTAACCAACCAGTGTTATTCTCCCTGGATTCTCTCACTGGATTTTCATGTTGATTTGATACAAACAACTCTCCCTCTGTTCTTTTTATTCATCTGGAGTTACATTTCTCAGTACATTCGGGGAAAGTCAGCACAGCATTGTGCTTTCCCATTCCAACTGGAGCCAGACAAAAGCCTGAGGTTCTCAAACTCTGTCTGAGGGCAGTGACAGGCTGGCACCTGGTGGCAGGAATGGAACAACCTGCAACTGGAAGGACAGAGCTCCCACTTTAGGAGAGGGCGATGTCCATTTCTCACCCTCAGCCACAGCTTTTATCACCTACCCAACAGTTAACAGTCACCTAAATTACTTCTACAATCATAGTTCCAGCCGGAGATAACTCAATGACTTCAGAGTTGATATGAGCAATAAAATGTAGTTTAACAGTCTGCAGATTTGAGAGCAGGGCAATACTGCTAGATAACGACTATGTTCTTTCCCAAGAACTACTGGTTTGATAATTTCTGTAGCAATTTTGAATACCTGAGGCAATACTCAGACTTTTCACTGCAAAAACCTGATCTATGGCTTACTAGAAACCAAAAAACAATTCCCTGGGAATTGTTTTGAGACGTTGTAGTCTAGGCTATTCGCTACACAATCAAAAACATAGGCAACAAAAGCCCCAAAGGTATATCCATAGCTTTTACAACAGCATCACAGCTCAAAGCAGAAGCCTGTATTTGTTGAAGAAATTCTCCTAAAGCAAGGCACAGCTCCACTAAAGGTCAAACTACCACAGTCACACGCAATAAAAAGGTGAAGCTATGAAAACGCTCCTGGGGTGGTAACTTGGAAATTACCTGGAGCAGAACAAGAGCATTTTGACGTCTTCCTGTAAACAGGCTTAAATGAACCCTGTAGAGGAGAGTCTCCAGCAGCTGAAAGGAAACAAGATTTGGGTTTTCTCCTCCTCCTGTCACTTCCATTAGGAACTGTAGCATCCTCCCACATACATAGTCTTTTCCATCAAAGGAATTCTCCAAATTCAGAAACTAGAGAGACAAAAATCATAGTAACAACAATTATAATACAAGTAAAGCTTCTAGGTTAAAGTTTAAAAATCATAGAGATCACAAACTTCAAATAAGTCTTTTACTATCTTATGAACTGTTTCCTTCCATCACACCAAATTTTCATATTAAACTTCAAAAAATACCACTTTTAGTATGTACAAGAACACACAAATTTTGCATTCAATGTAACATATTGATTTAAGTAACTCTTACTAGCTGAGGAAAACCAATGATTTCTACAAACAACCTGCAAGAACTTGACTAGTTTCATTTTCAACATCTGAGTTTTCAAAAAGCTTCACTGCTTTTTATTTGACACTTTCCCTGTCACACGTGCTGACTTTATACAGTAGAAAACATATACTTACAGGAACATCTCATATATACTTTGAAATTTTTACTTACTGTCCACCAGATTTGGTAAGAGGGAGCATATTCCACTGCTGTTTCACACATTTCCTGTATCTCCTCCTTGGTTCCTCTTTTTGAGAAAAGTCTGAGGTAATGACACCAAATTTCAGGATTTTCTTTGTTATTCTCAAGGGCTCGAGCCAAAACATTTAAAGTAGAATCTAAACACTCAGACGACGAGCTGTTAAAATTAAATATTGAAAAAAGCACTCACATCAACCGCATTGGTATTATGACTTACACATTATCAAATATGAAAATAGATGCTTTTAATTAGAATGGAAGTCACACGCTGTAGGCCATCATTTTTTATACATGTTGTCCTTCACTATGAAGGGTTCAAAGCTTCAGCAAGTTTTCAGCCTTCAGAGGTTATCAGGTACAATTATCATAGTGCACAGAAATAAGTATTCTATGAAGATTGCCAATTCAAATAAAAGAGTGCAAATTAATTGAAAATGGGTAAGATTGATCTGTAAGCAAAGTTCCCAAGCTGCAAGGATATAAAGACATTTACATCATACAGGCTTAAGAACTTAAGTAGATATTTTAAAGGTGTAGTAAAGTAAGTCACATTTTTGTTAAATATTTAATTTACTTTCTACAGTCATTAAATATAAGCCTTTATTTTAGCATATGATACAGGTTCTGTCGCTAAGACATCAAAAAAAAAAAAAAGAAATCTTTTTTGAACTAACACATCGTAAGATTATACCCTCCAAGTAATACAAGATTAACTGAAATAACTGTCTATATACTGCAAACCATAGAGCCGAGCTTTAATTCATAAATACATCTTCCATAAAACCACAAAATGCTTCTGAGGTCCCACTTATTCTGAAAACGACTTTAGAAATTATTTTGCATGGACATTTATGAGAAGAAATGCACAAGTCTCAAAAAAACCCTAACACAGTTAACCATGCATTGAGTTTGAAGCTTTCCCAATCCCACTACTTTCACCTAATACAGCAGTCAAATTTCTTCAGAGTACTGACGAAGGGGGAATGGGAGAGGCAGCTGTTTTAAGAAAAGGATGTGTACCTTCCACTAGGTTTTCTCCCCTCTTTTCTTGGTTGTTTCCCAAGTACACATATTTAGAAGGCATGCTCTTCTCATGCTGCCACTTGCTGGTAACACTTTGATTACTGGCCTTTCCCAGTTCTACCCCTTCTACTGTTCAGGCACCTACTGATACAGTTAAACTGATTTTTTCCTACATTTTCCATTACCTACCGTTTCAAACAAGGCTTTTAAAGTAGAGCTGCTCCTCTCCATTCCCCCTTTGCTTCCTGCTACAGTTGCTCAACTGTACCTCATTATTAAAATTGAAGTCAATCATCATAATGGATGAAACCATCATGACAGAATTCCTATTGAAATGATCTGATTGCCAATAGAAACACGGTACCCTGTAGCATAATTTTATGGAAGAGAAGCTAGAGAAACTTAGGAAACTAAAGTTAAAAAATAATCACAAAATAAGAAATCAAGTGTTCAACTGGATGATTTCTACAGGGATAAAACCAACAAGCAGTACTGTACTTATAAGAAAATTTGCTGATGATAGTGATTTCAAACACTATTCCAACCATTCACTCTCTAAAGGAGAATGATTTGAGCTCACTGGTCCACTTTTACTGCTGGAAGTACAACATTCCACTGTAATCTTACACAAACTACTTTTCAAACAAAAACAGTTACTTCTTCCACACTACTTTCCATCAACTTCCATTCTGAATCAGAATCTACCCAAATATAAACCATCAGTGCAATTTATTACTAAAATACTGTACTAAATACAGTAGGAAATATAATCAAATCTATTTTTTAACCTGCTTGAAAGTAACAAATTATTTGTGGCATTGTTGAAGAAAGTCCTTTAACATCAAAAGGGAAACTTGATCCTAGCAGCAACAGCAAATGAAGCAAGGTCTCAATTGTAGCAGACATACCCTTCATTTTGATTCAAGTATTTATATGCAAGTTTAATCCAAAGCTGTACATCACAGGGGTTTTCTTGGACACTTGCTTCCAGGTTGGAAATGTCATCAGTCTCACTTGTAAAATACCGGACGTCATCTGGAGTCACCACTGTATCAAGCACTGGAACTCTTTTTTTATGTTCTGTGGGATGGGTTGTAAACAATATCAAAATTTTTTAAAAAGAAAATTTCCTTTTAAAAACAGTAGTGATCTGTAACTCTCACCAGAAGTGGCATTTATATATTTCAAGTATACCCATTGATCAGAACTAGCATATAGCAATATAAATAGCATTATCTCAGCAGCCTTCAAACTGTATTGCCTGTAGAGAACTGGTTATATTTCAAATGTGAAGGAATGAGAGAATCAGCAATAAAGGCTGCCTTGATCAACAGGCACCAACTGAGGCAGTTCATCAGGCAGCATTAGAACTAAACACATTTGACAAAGAAAAACTTATCTCAATTCTGAGTCTCAAAAAACCCTTTATAGAGATTTGCTAAAAAATCCTAAAGCTCCTACTTGCAAGTCACATGTGAAACACTGTCAGGTTACTGATGCTCTAGCAGCTTCCAAATATCAAATGCTGCTTAACCACAGCTTTTTATAACTCCTGACCTCATACCAAATACTAACACCGTACAAATTTAAGCTAATTGAACACTATGTTTTACTACTTAAAGTTCTGGAGGAGGGGGAAGGAGAAAGCAGGGCTGTTGAAGGAAAATACAATTTTTTAAAAATCCTAATGTTATATGGACTAGGCTGAAACATTCTAGGGAAACAGCTCCTTACTCCCCTTTTAAGAATAGGCAATTAGGTAAATTCCACCCTAACTTCCAGTCACATTAAAGAAAAAAATCCAATGGAATTACAAGTGTAGGTCAACCTTTATCCAAAAATTCATGCAAAATAATGTTTGCATACAGGAAGTGGAAAGTCAAAAAAACTATTAAAAGCACTGCTTTTCTCAAGAAGCACTTGAAAAATCAAGCGGTAGAAAGAGGTGGGTGGGTTTTTTCTTCCAGAACTCATTTAAAGAGTGCCACACATCCAGATTACCGTATTTAATAGGTCCAACAAACTGTTCCTCTTCACCGCTGCTACTATCTAACAGAGGTTTTCTCCAGTACTTTGGTCTCCATTTCCTTTTCTCTTTCCAAGTCGTATGTGGAGGTGCTGTAAACAAAGTAGTAAAAATTCTTTCACTTTTCTGTATTCAAGAATAAAATGTATTTCCTAATAAAGATTTTAGACAAAAAGATTCTGTGAATTCAACAAAAGTGCATACATTTCAATACTACTTATTTAAAATTTATTGTGCTTAAATGCACAAATAAATTCTATAAATGCAACTCCAAAATTATTGTATTATTGCCTTAAACTCTCTTGACCTTATTTTACCATAATCAGAATTTATAAAAATGAGATAAATAAAAGATACGAAAATATAATCTTGGTTTACAACATCATCAAGGTACTTACATAATTTTTAAAAGTTTATATACATTATATTTAATCTACCAAGTTACTTACTGTGACTTTTACTCTCATTGACATTGCTTGCCAGAAGAACAGCCATCTGATCCACTGACATACGATCTCGGTTTATACCAAAAAGTTTTTCAACATATTTTTCTGAAACAAGAATATGAGCAGCTTAGGTAAGCATATAGATTAAAACAGTTAAGTAACTTAACTGCAATTTAATAAATTCTATTATAAATTTATGAAATATGACTGCCTTAAGAGGCAGGCATGGTGATTTAACACACTAGCACAAAGAAATGAAAATGAAGGAAGTTTCAGTGGAGCTGGAATTTTATAACAATGCATTTGCCATTGTTATAAAATTCCAGCTCCACTGAAACAGCTCAGTGCAGTATTTACAGAAAGAACTGAGAAAGGAGAGAGGTAAAAATTCCATGCTCACTGCTCCCCAACACCCTGAATCCCAGCAATTTTTTTTTTTTTTTTTTTTTTTTTTTTTTTTTTGAGTGAGATGTTCCTCAGATCAGTGATTGTTGTCTTTCTGTAAGATATCAAGGTAACAACCCGCTAGAAAGGATTGAAATGGGCAACTGAAGAAACTTCATATAGCTGTTATCTTAAGATACAGCTTCACATAGAAGTCCATTCAGCAAAAGCTTTTAATGAAACACATTCCCTTCAGAAATTAACTTTTAGATACAAAAGAGAAAAAAAGATTCATAATAACCTGTGGCAGCACTGATTTCTTCATCAGTACTTTTTTCTGAACAGCCAATCAGTTCTAAATTGTAAGACAGAATATCCTGAAAGAGCTGCTTACGGTTAAGAGTGCAATCTTTCATGTGCTGCCTAAAACAAATAAATGAGCAATTAATACATTTATCACAGCAATAAAATATCAAGAAAGTTTTAGTACACACTTAGGTGAGGCATGAAGAAAACACCCACAGAAAAACTACTGTTTACTTTAAAATTTGGTTAAATATATTTTCTAAACTTAAGCCTGCATCACAGTACTGAGAACTTTCCAGTTCAAATAAGGGAATGATAGGAACTAGATATTATTGTATCTTAAGGAGTCAAACAATGGGCTGATGACAACAGCTAAAAGCTTATCCAAAATAAAGTTCACTCCTATTTTACAAGTAGTTAGGTTTCTATATTGGTTTCCATTCCATTTCCATGTATTTCCATTCCTAACCAATCCATATCCACTTCTAAACATATTGCACAACTTGATAAACAAAGTATTTTTTACTACAATTTAACACCAGCCTTTAAAGAAACAAACCTAGCCAGAACTTTTCCAGGAAACTAGAATTACACTACAATATCATTATTTCTTTACTTAATCATTTATTTGGTATACATTTTTCATATCAAGTGCGCTTAAGAGTATCAACCACTATGTTAAGGTTCTGCAATGAGTTGACATTTTGCTGAAGTCATATGCAACCAGTTCCATTTGAATTACCAGAAAAAAGTGAAATATTCTCTATCCAGCCACACTATTTTTCTAAGTTTACATCTAAAGAGCCTCCTCGTTCTTCATGGCTTAGATGAAAGAGGTTTTTCTTCCAAGTATATCTAATAGAGTATTAAAAATAGCCACATCTAGAACTTGTGCATAGGATCAGATATCCAGATCTTTTCAAAGAAAAGAAAACCGTACTTATTTCAGACTCAAAGTCACATCTAGAAGAGATTTAGTTTAAGCTAAGAAAATGAAGAAGAACTTACCACTGGCAGTCATCATCATTACACGTGCCCGTTAAATCAAAGCGGCAGAAACACTGTTTTGGCTCAATCATATTGCTGTATGTGATTGAACTGAGGTACAGCTTTTCCTTGGTACGAAAATAAGGACTAAACCTAAAATGAAACAGCGAGTTATTGTCATGAAGTACACAAGGCAAGACATCAGTTTTCTAAAAAATGTAATTAAAAATAACTCTCTGTATTAAACCTCGTTATTTCCAAAACCCCGCTATTGACCAAAAGCATCATTAACCTACAAGCTAAGAACAAGGTAAAAAAAAAAAAAGCCAGAAGAAGGGAACAAAGGAATACTTCTCAACCTAATTAAGTTTTCCTCTAGCATTCTCTTCTCCTTTAGGTGCAGAACTTCATTAATATGAAAACAGGAAGTGTAGTAAAAACCCAGTACGGGTTGAAAGTGCATTTCAGTAGTTTTTAGAAAATCTCATGCTCTAATCAGCATTAAGAAGAACATCAAAGAGAGAACTGTAAAGATTAACTTGAAGAAACAGTGGAGGGGGGCGGGGGGGAGTATTAGCCTTAGAATATATAAACAAACAAAATCAGTCAGTCTAGCAGACTAACACTCGTTTTAAATCTTTAGCTGAAGTTTGACTACATCAGTTTCGGGATTTCTAGCTCCCTCAGGAATTGACATCATGACCTACAACATAAAACGAATACTCCTGTAAAGATGGCATCTTCCATCATCTACTACGTAAGACCACTGCAATAAAAAACCTGAAGCACATGGTAGGATACAACTTCTCCAGTTTAAATTCCAGAGTTTTGTTTTCTAAAATTTGATGTGTAGGAATGAAGTTCTCTTTAGTCAAGAAGACAGATGTGCCAAATTGATTACCCTTGCAGATGTTACTGTCAGGTCAAGATGAATCACTGTGATTATGACTCTTTCCACTGAGGAGGAATCCAAAAATAGATGATTGAGCCAATTTTGACTCAGATAATGTAAATCCCAGCCAAGTTCAAAGACTGCATAATTGAAATACACTTCTCGGATTTACATTGCTTCATTCTAGATAGAAAAGGCCTCTTTTCAAATGCTTAATCACTTTTTTTGTTTAGTTGTATCAAACAATGTGCAATGCAATGCAAATACAGCATATTGCACAAAACCAAGGGACGTATACAGCCGAAAAAAAGAGTAAATGAAATCATTAGATTCCCTAAACCAGACAATATTGTTTAGGGATAGTCAGGTTTCTCTTCTCACTAGGACTCATCTTTCTGTACATGCCTAGATATCAAGGAAGAAGAAAATTTAAACAAGAACATGTAAGCGTAAGTCAAAGAGCTGCTGCAGTCTTCATACCTGTAGGATTTAAATAGCAGAAGAGGACTACGATACGGTCCAAATGGAAATGGTTTCACTTCAGCTTGTTTACTTTGTGATGTAAAAAAATCCATGTCCACTGAAATTTCCTAGAAAACAGATAAACAGATAAGAGAGCAGTTGCCATATCCCCTAATATAGACAAGCTTCACATTTAGTAGTAAAACATTTACCTGACCACATAAGAGATCTTCTTTCGGCACAATGAAGGCAGTACTTTTCATTAGCAGCTCTTTCAAGCTGTCAGCTTTAGCATAAAGTTTTTTCAATTCATCAATATTTAACCCAAGGAACAGCTCAGGCTTCTCTGAAGCTTTTTTAGAAAGTTTGTTTTTAGTTTCTTGTTTTGGAGTATCCATGTGTTTAAGATTTGGCTTAGTAAAAGAATTAGATTCTCTGAAAGATCGCCTTCGTTCCCTGTTTGAATTAGACAAAACTTCATCATCAAAGTAATTTTCTTCACTGTCCAAAGTCAATTTGTCCTGTGTAAGATCATGAAGCGATGGCTGAGGTAATGCAAATTCAGATTCCTCTTCTACATGAGGTGCACTATTTGACTGTTCCTTGGTTTGAAGTGCACGGGCCTCCTTCAACTTCTGAATCTTTAGAGCATATTCATACTCTAGTTGCTGCAGTCGTTTTTTCTCTAGGGCAATCAGTTCTGCTGAAGGTTTTTTTGGACTTGATGCAGGGGAGGTCTCCAATTTCAACATTTTGCTTGGCTGAAAAGAAAAAAATTCCCTTTATTTAAATTTTCTCATCTACTGATCTATCAACTGGAGGGAAAATATAGGCAAAATATTTAATTCAGGAGTTTATAAAAACATTTTAAACTCTTGCCTGAAGATTTCAACAAACAGCAGAAAAACAACAAAAGTTTGCCACAATTCAAGCAGAAGATTTGCAGGCGCTGTGATAAAAATTACTCTACATCATGTACCAGGCTTCAACAGAAGTTCTGGTCCCAGTTAAAAGTTGAGCTATAAAACAAATACACACAGTGTTGCTGGGAATAGGAGCACTAAAATTTAGAAAAATATTTTAGCTTTGTTTTTGTGCATTTTGTTTTTCAAAACAGTATCTGATCTCCTCCACAGCAACTTAGCTTCACAGTTTAACAAAATCATTGATGCCTACAAACAGTATTTTCTTCTTTCACAACCATATGGCTCCTCTTATTACTTATCTATGAATGCCATTCCTCTAGCATAGAAATGCAGGTTTTGAAGAGTTTTCTACCTCAAATGATTAATGCCTTTCTTTGAATTCTCAAAAATGAACAAATAGGAATACGCCCTACATTGTTTCTGAAATGTTTTCGTGAAATTCCATTTGAACTTTGTTATTCAAAATTGACACTTTTCCAAGCAGTTTGTTTTAAAAGCATGCTGACTTACACCAAGATGATCTTGCTCCAGCTTTCGTTTCCCAATTTCCTTACTTGCTACTGCTTTTGCACGAGCAAGTTCTTCTCCATATTTTAATGCCAGAGCTTTTTTTACTGTAACTCGTTGTTGAACTTTATGTATCTGAAAAAGTAAAGATAATAACTAAATACTACATCAAGCTGAAAACTCAGAGATATGACCAGATTAAAAAATATAATTACATGGAATTAATGAGATATAATATAACTAATTGGGAATTAATAAGTAATTCAAAGAAAGACTACTGCCTCCAAAAATCAGGCATCCCATTTCAAGATTTCTAGCTCTAAGAAACAGAAATATTTCAGAGTGGCAGTTACATGTTCCTGAAGCCTCTTGAGAAATGCTTTGTTCGCATTCAAGATCTTCTCTGTTGCTTGTAGCTGTTCAGCCAGTTTGTTAATTTTATTTTCAGCAATTCGAACATTTTCTCTCTTCTTGGCCTGCTGTTGCAATAGATTTTTCAAGACAGACTCATCCTTCATCAACAGCATTCTGAAATAGAAAAGGAACGGACATATTTTTTTCCAAAGGTAAATTGCTTAGAGCTACTGCTGCTCCTGCAAAACCCGTTAAGAACACAGCTATCCTCACTTATAAAAAGACTACAAATTAAGCCTCTCCAGATACTCCTAACATCCATAAAACAGTAAATACTGTCGATGTTACAGATTATAAGACATAATATTATGGCACCACAATCGACTACACAAATTACAAAAAACTACACAATCAAAGGAAGAAAAACACTTAGGTAGATGGATGTGGATAAAGAGATGAGGGAAGACTGTTCTTCAGCTGACGACTGACTACAAATCAGTTTGTTCGCAAGACCATACAGAAATAATTAAGTGGCAAATGAAGCTGAGAAGAGGATGCAAAGCACTTATAGTTCCAACCGTTAACTTGAAATTAGGGTGAGAAACATGGAAGAGGCATGCCACAGAGAAACGCCATATTAGGTGGCACATATCATATTCTAGCCACTGAACATAATCGTTCTTGGAATGTTACATATCTAAAAGTATCTACTCTTTTCACCCTGTTAAGCAAAAGGTAGGACTTATGACAGTGAAATGTATACCTGTTTTTCTTCAGCTTTGCTTCTGCTTCTGTGACTTGTCTGGTCACTACTGCTATTCTCCCAATTCCATCAACTTCGCCATCAGAATTTGCAGGGGATGAATTGTTCTTCATTGGATCAGACTTAATTAAGCGTTGTTTCTCACGACTGAAACAGAAATATTAAAAACAAAGATGTTCAGTAACTTCAACATTCATTTTAACGTGTACTCCCAAGAGTTTTTAAATCTTTGAAAAGAGTAGCAGGAAAAGATTTCAAGTTAAAAGAAAAAGTACTTTCCATAACTGCAATCAGTTACTCTAAGTCAGTTTGAATCCAAGGATTTTCTTTAGACCTCTATGTTGTCTTCCCAAAAAACTGCATGGGGGAAAAAACCTGAAGGTGATGGCAAGGTTTTTAAACTCAGATTTTTCTTCAAGTTACAAAAGGAGACTATTAAAGAGCAACAAATAAAACACACTTTACACTAACAATTAAACTAAGGTTACCTGGCAATCTCTTCTTTTAGAAGTCTGTATTCTATTTTCTTATCTTCTGGCAGAGCCTCTGGAGTTCTCATTGGATCATTCTCTTTTTCTGATTTTGGAGGGGCTTTGATTTTTGATGCCTGTTACAATTAGACTCAAGTCAGTACCAGTCACACTAGTTTAAAATACAGCTATCAAGTAGTATTTTTAAGAGGAAATTCTGACACTAACTTAAAGCTGTTCAATGCTAGTAAGATCTTCTAAGCCACTACTTTTTTGCTAATGATGCACTGAATTTTAATTGAGAAAGTCAAACCAAAATATATTACAAATTCTATCTTTGGGATGTCATCTTCAACAAAAATTTTTATTAACTTGTGCAATCCAAATTACAACATCGTCCAGACAGGAGTAATGTGCTCACTCTTATCCCTTTCTGATGCAATTGCAGTATTTCTTGACTGAAATCTGAAGTTTAAATCCATATATAAAGAAAAATCATTAAAATTATTAAAAATTTTACAGCATTTACCTCAACATTTCTCCTTGCTTCTTTTATCATAGATTCTAGTCCACCAAACACACTGCTAGTTGAGTTAGAGGGCTCTCCATCTGACTCACTGTCATCTGAGTCATTTAATGTAACCACAACAGACTTGTGTTTTGGAAGCTGGGGTGAGAATGTAAAAGGTTTTACATTAAGACAAAAGTTAGAGACACAAGTATAACAGAGGACATACTTATAAGAAAAGAAAGTTAACTCGTTTTGTTATCACATCCACCAATCTCACATTGTAAGAAAAAAATAAGCATTTGTACATCTCCACAAGACAGTAATATTACACAGTCTTGATACTGTAACATGAAAGGTACTCCAACGTTTTCAATCTATTCCCAAGCATCTGCAGCACACTTATTGGTCCATGGTCATAGCATACAAATCTCAAACATCTAACTCCCATACTTGATTAATAACTTTAATTGCAATTAAAATTATCATCTGTCATTTGCAAGGATTTTTTAAAGTAACTGAGAGATAACAGCCAATCAAATCTGCATTAGAACTGGTGCGGCAGACATACCAAAACTTCCTCATCTTTCTGCTACACAGTTATGATGTCTCTTGTCCCACAGCTGTACTTAGCTGATCTTACAGTGAACTGCTCAGGCAATTTGACTGGTAGAACACCAACTGAACATAATGAATAGATGAAATCATGATTAATCACCTTTTAACACAAGTTTAAAAAGCTCACTGAAGATCATGTGACTACCAATTCTAGCACGAAGAAAAATGCAGAAACAAGCAGACAATCTAGATTAACCTCTAATGCTCTGGAGTTACCTCTTAGAAAAAAAGCAACTTATTTCACATTTCCAGGACTGCTCTTCTGAGCTCCCACTGTAAATCTGGACAGTGTAACTAGTTATACATTACCCTTTATCTCAGAACAGAACCTTGTCAAAGCTCTAAGTGTCTTTCAAAGCATTAACCTCATCAAAAAGTACCATTTTTTAAAATTAAAACCACTCAAATTTCCAAACAGTTCTTTTTGATACTCTGGGCAATTCTCAAGATATGGGTTGTATCTGCTACTTCTAAATGTACTTCAGCTGCATCAGTTTTTCACCACAATAGAACAGGCAGGTGAAATTCCAGTTTATGTTGGTGCAAGGCACTGGTCCTCTCCTCACAATTACTGTTTCAGCCACACCCATAGACATGCAAACTCTGACATAAACAATATTCACCGAAAAATTCAACTCCTCCTAGACGGAAAAGTACTTCCCCCCCCACCCCCCATAAAAATTAGTTTTCCAACCCATTTAGCATGTTAAATAAGTTCAGCAGTGGGACTGATGCTCCAGACAGCACTTTAAAGGAAGGAAGACACCAACTGGCCAGGCGCAGGAGGAAGAGCAAGACGGCCTCTGTTTCGGCAAGGGTGTCTGTGCTAGTCTGGATCAGAAAATAATTGAACTGCATTTACAATCTCTTACTTCACTGCATGTTGGCGTATTTTGATGCTCTCTTCAGCTAGAAATTCTTGCTTCGGTGTCAAAGTCTTTCTAGGACAGCATATGAATTGGCAATGTGACTAATAATTCAAATGCTTAACTCAAGCTTCACTCTTCTGTGCTGTTATCACTAAAAGACCTAAGTCTAACCTTCACCTAAACTGAGCACAGTTTCAACTCATAGTCTTATTTGTAAGAAGCACCAGAATTTCCTTACTGTGATCACTGCTCGTGGAAGCCTTGGTCCTCTAACAAACTTTGTATTTTGCACCCGTGGCTGAGACACGGTATTAATACTGACAGCAGACAGATTGCTTCTTGGCACAGGCTGCAAGCTGTCTGGAACAGGAGGAGAAGGTGGACCACTATTACTTGATGTTTCCTAAAAAGTAGAACAAAAATATGGTCTTAAAAATACACACCGTACATAGTTATTTTAAAAAGCATCAGTATAAATGAGACTGTTTTATACACGTCTTGGAACTTGAAAATGTGATTTAGGCAGACTACTGAAACCTATGAGGCAAACATTCCAATTCTGCAGTAATATCAAAAAGGCACACAAGAGCAGGCCAGTTATTCACAGGTCAACTGCAAAAGACCCTTTAAGTATGGTCAAAATCAATACACTCTTTCAAAACCACAAGCTTAGCTTCTCACTCTAAAAGAAACTCTCAGAACAACAACAGAGTTAACCTCTTCCAACTCCTTTTCCTACAAGGCTGAAACAAAGTTACCTGTCTTACTTTCTAACTGAAAGTTGAAAATAATAAACATTTTCTGGCAGAAAACCCCCACTCCTTTGACGTACTCCAATTTCAGTATCTTGAAGTTTCACAATTGCTTCAGAAATAACAGGTAAGGTGCAATTTACAGTTCCAGAGTGGCTCTTGCTGTTTTGATTTTTTTAAGTCTCCAGAAATGCAGCATAAAACCCTCCTTTACAGCAGGTCACATTGAAATTTTAGTCAAGACTGCCATCTAGAGGCTGACATTCAAAAAACAATAGAGTACCTCAGCTCTGAAAGCACGCTTGTTGGCTAGAGACTTGAGTAATTCTTCTCTTAAGAGCATCTCCTCCTCCTCTTCCTCATCAGCAAACGGAGGCTTTGGTGGCTGCTCAGGCTCTTCAGGGGGAAGAGGGGGAAGAGGTGGAGGTGGCTCAAGAGAAACACAAGGAATACCCTCCATGTAAAGATGGCTCAGAGACGGTACAGGCTGAGGGGAAAAAAAAAAAAAAGTAAACCAAAGGTTTGAAATGTGAAGATTACTAGTCCTTTATGACTACTTTGCAGAGGTTGAGACCTAGATTATTCCACGGTTTAAAAGTAACCTAAACTGTGTCAGTTTAATCAACATTCAAACTACATTTACATCCCTGTAAAAGGCTGTCACTGAACAGTTAGTTATTTCTCACAGAGGTTAATGGAAGCAATAAAGTTAGATTTGGATAATGGAAGCTGTGGAGGCATACAAAATGTAAATGAGAATCTGAACCAGACGTAGTCTAGCCAGAGAAATAGAGCTGACCAGCAGGGAAATGACAACTTCCCTTAGTCAAAAGTTCAGAAGGTGTCATGAGATGAAATGATACCTTTCTATCGCTTTTCTGAGAAGAATAACAACCATTCACTGAAAAAACTGGTAGTGAAAAAAACTCCACATTAATTTAATTTCCATGTGGACTCTTAGGTGAGAAGACAGAAAACACAGTCAAAAGGCCCAAAGTTTGAATGTCTGATGACCTATATGTCTTTGCTTTTCCCCCTCTAGGTAACAAGTCAGAGATCAAGCTTATCTACCTACATATACGGCCTAGAGATAAGAGGTAAAGTTGCCTTGTGCTAACAGTTCCAATTCATTCTTTTTCCTTATGTGCTTCAGACAATTTCTGCTCTCTGTATGAAAAAGCACAGCTCTAACAATGAAGACAATTTCAATTCAATAGGGAAAACCTCCATTAACCAACAACTGCATCAGCCAAGAGATAGCTGAAATAGAGTTTTAAAAAAGCAACCACAAGTCTAACAGATAGTTCAAGGGAATCATTAAACAGAGTACAGTACCAAAACCAGAATCTAAATTTAATCCTAGCTTTAGCACTAGAAATCAGATACAAAATGAGAATTAACAAGGTTACTTACTGGAATTGGAGGAGGTAGTGGCAAGGAAATTGGTGGTACTGGAGGTGGAAAATATCCTATTGGACACTCAAAGAAAGGAGGCTGCACTGGGGAAGAAGCTGTAATTAAAATACTGAAGGTAAGATACCTGACAGGTATTTACTAAGTAACTCATGCTCTGTGCTTCAACTGATTTAATGTAGCAGAAAGAGACAAATGTTTTTACAGTGCACTAATTTCAACGGTAACACCAGACACAGCACACTACCTTTTTTAAATGTATGTGTATTTTTTGTAAGATGAGTCACATTTTCTTTTTCTGCTTTATGTACAAAATATCAGAACAGCCAACCAGTACTGCTAAGGTAATGCAGGCTTAAATTGAATTGAATTGAATCTTCCAAAACAAGATCTTAGTAGCCTGATTACAGGCTACCAAAAACGCAACACAACACAAAGTAGGACAGAAGCAGACCCAAAGCACAGCTGATATATTCTGAAACATTAAACAAGAGTTTAAGATGCTTTATCAAGAGAGATTTGTGTAGCTTACACATAGAAAATAGCAGGTGTAGTTTTTTAACAAACTAATGAATAAGGAAGGGAGACAAGAAAGGAGAAAAATAGTATATAAGAAAAAAGGGTAGAAGATGAAAAATAGTAGACAATAAATTAGTATGCTTAATGAATTTTTCTCAACTCTCCACATGCTGAGATGGAACACAGAAACCTGACTACTTTAAATGCATCTCAGACTCAAGAGTCAATAAATTATTTAGGCTGGAAGAGACTTCTGGAAGATGTATGACCTAGCACAAGTGCCCAAAGCAGGGCTGACCCCAAAATCAGGTTGTCGGGTTCCAGGTACATTTGACAATGTGGATTCCACAACATTTAAACCTGCTTTAGTGTTTGATCATCCATCTAAGAATTTGTTTTGTTACAATTTAAGTGTTGCTACTTGTCCTTCTGTTGCCCACTTGATGGAAGAGTTTGGTTTTGTCTTTTCTGCAACTGTCCACTAATTGAAGACAAGATCCAAATCCTTCCTTAGCCTTCTCAACACAAATGCAGCTTTCTCAGTCTCTTTCTGTAAGCCAAGTGCTCCACTCCCCCAATGAATTCTACGACAAGCAGGCCTGAAACAGTCTCCTTCAGTCAAAAAAGTCTTCTGCTAGGCTCATTCTAGAATGTCACTCTCTCTTACTGTAAAATCAGAAAACTGGCAATCTCATCAGTGATTAACAGGCCCCTCTAGCCACTGACCCCCAACGCCACAACCCAGTGCTATGGTTCATCTGTCACCTGAAGCCACACTGCTGACCCACAGGTCACTCAAGGGGCACTGGGACCCCCAGGCCCTTTTTTTGCAAAGCTGATGTCTGTCCAGTCAGCACCCTGCACAGCTGATTTGGAATACATAAGCATAAAACCTACAGTATTGCAATGAGAAAAATATACCCTGAAGACCTTAAAAATACTACTACAGCAGAGATAGAAAGAGTCAGCATCAAAACAATTAGTTCACCTTAAAATGTTAGTTCTATAATTCAGACAGCACAAAACGAAATCTTTCTTTCTCAAACAGTGGCTTATTTCCTACATTTTACCTATTTTTACCAAGCACCACATAAGAAAACTGGTAACTAAGTCTTACCTGGTGAGTTAGTTTCACTGTCTGTATCCATAGCAACTTCATCATAATTATCATACTGATATATGCCTCCTGCACTCTCTGTAGACTGCTTGTCCAAAGACCATCTCAAGTCTGTATCTGATGACTAAACACACAAAAAAAAGTGGGTTTAGCTGGTCATACATCATTATTTCAGAGCAAACCACTAAGAAATAAATTCTGGAAGAAGGCCCTTAGAATTTTTTCTTCTAATTGATTTATAAATGCAATTTACTTATCTTGTACAAGAAGAAGAAACTGAATACTACCTTTTAATGAAATCCACTGCAGGCAGCAACTAGACAAACCAATAGGCATTTTTAAAACTGTATCTCTTCCAGGATGATGGGGTGGGTGTTACGATACATGGAAACAATTCTTAAATACCTTCTGGGTCATTCTCTATCAGGTAAATGAGCATGGTTATATATTTCTGAAAGACTGCAAGTGAATTAAATGCTTTATTATTTCTGGTAATCTGCCATGGCAACTACCAAGAACGCTTGAACGACTGAAACAACTCTCAGGGGAAGAATCTTTTTATTGTCCCAGAAGGAGCCACACACCACACTGAGCCAAACCCAGAGACTGTCAACTCACAAATCAGATTGTTTAAAGATCTCCTAACACGGATGCCAGTCAACGCTTAGGACTGAAAATATGCAAAACACCTAAGTATGACTTCTTAGACTCCTCAACTTGTATCTTTCAGAGGCATACAGAAGCCATTTTGGTAGCTTCTAGAATATCTACTGTTCACAGCAAACATTTTTAGTCTCCATTTTCCACCCAGTAGTATTATAAACATGATTCTTCTACAATATGACCTAAAACAGGGAGCCTCAATTCCCTTAGAAGTTGTTTCTTCATACACCATTATTGGCTCCAAGCACCTGAAGCATCCAGCTGCAGTGCCTGTACTGCTTCCAGGATGAAAGAATTACTGCTATAGAAACAGTATTTTTTTTCTGTTTTGTACCAGTGTTTTAGAGGCAGACATTAGTTACTCAAGTGCCTTTTGCTAATCTCAATGAGAGAGCCTACAAGGATAGCATGATGACCACTGCAGTAACTATTACTTCATCAATTTGACATTATGTGAAGTTAAACTAATTATCTTTTGTCTGGGCATATCTTATGCCTCAATAAAATAGATTAAATACTACACTGAAAAAAGACAACAAAGCAATCAAGCCCTCCAACGACATTCTGAAAGAAGCAAGCTACTAAAGCTGTAATACACAAAAAAAGTTTGAAAATGTGGAGAAGAAAACCTTGAGATCTAAAAGAAGAAAGCCAAAGAAGTTTCACTGATAGGTTAGTGTTAAATTACAGGCTGTTTTTTGATCACAATGTTCAAAACATCTTTAGGAGAAAAATGCTTTACCATTGACTTGCAAATGTACAACTCATACAAAACTGATTTTCCAAATCCGAAAGGAATGCTTGTCTAGTATTAAAACACTGCAAACACTGAAGTATATTGAGCTTTTCTTTCATTGCTGTATTTTGGTTATTCTAGGGGTGGGGAAAGCAGGGAGAAGAACAGGGGGATTCAGACAGGATGGTGACACAAAACTAGGTGGGGCAAGACAGAAATCATTCATGAATCCTAAACGTAATGCCAGAACACCACATAAAGAAATTTGTTACCCTGCTTCTTGATCTCCTCTTTCCCCCAACTAGCTTCATAAATCGATTGTACTGTTCTTCTTGATTTGAGAGGTCCCTAATTTTTCTTATTTCTTCTTCTCTCTTTCTTCTCTCTTCCTCCTCTTCTTGTTTCCTCTGGTCTTCCTCTTTCTGCCGCCTGTCTAGTTCCTTTTGCTGCTGTATCTTCTTTGATGTCTTTGTCTGTTGCTTCCTCAAAGCTTGCTTGCCTTAAATAAAAAAAAGTATGTGATTAACTCCATGTAATTTAATTGGTTTCACCTAATCCTAGATTCTTCAAGAGCTTTGAGTAAATGTGAGAGCATTTAGAATGACTAAAGGCTCATTGCTCACATAACTTTTTTTTTTGAGGCCACACCACTGACAGCCATTTCAGTAACAGTAAACTTATTACCTGTAGTACTAGGTTTTTTTGTTGAATGTGCTTTTGTACTGGCTTTGATTTTCTGTGTTACACTTTTCGTTTTTGTTAATTTTTCCTTGCTTTCCTTCATCACCTGCTGTTCTTTTTGCTGCCATTTTTTACTAGCAGACTGAAGTGCAAGAAGCCTAAGCTGCAATTCAGACATCTCCTCCTCATCATCAAGCAGCTTCTTGAGAAGAAAACAGAAGAAAGGACAAGACAAAAAGTCAAGAAACATAATTCAACAACTTTTTCTTTACAAGGTCTTTTGAAGTCTTTCCCCAATATTTTTACAAAAAGGAAGCTCAAAAAACCTTTTTTAATAAAAACTGACAGTTCCTATTACCGGAATGATTCTGGAGTGCCATTTGGAAAAGCCACCAGAGTATCATAATGCAATCATGACTCATCTATGGAGGAAAATTTTCTTACCTTTTCAGATGTAACATCTGAACTGCTAAGCTTTCGCACTAATGTTTGCTCTTTGTCTTCTGTACCTTCCAAGAGAAAAAATACCATATTTTTGAACAAGCTGTTTCTCATGAGACAGAGCTACATTAAAATGATACATTAATTTCAATCTATACAACCATATTTTATCAGTATCACTGATACACAGCATAAAACAACAGCAGTGGTACATGCAAGATCACATGAACAAACATTCTTATAAATTTGGCAGTCATCATCATGACTGCATAAATCTAAGGCAAGACTTGTCATTTCTTAGTAACTCTGTCTTAAGGTTCACATGTACTTCCTCAAGAAACAAAGAAAATAGATTTGCAGACAAGGGGAAAAGAAGACTTCTTGTCATGTGTTTTCTATTACCATCTCATATCAGCTGCTGTCCTGAGCATCTCATATTTCACTGTCAGCTATTTTGAGTAACTGGTCACTCTTTTTCAGAACTAAATATAAAGGCCCAAAGCTGCAGTAAGAACACACCTGCTCTATTTCACACCAAAGGAAAACAGAAAAAAGTTATCCTATGGAAATAGATTGTACAGCACTGTTTTGCTGCTAAACATTTAGCTGTTAAAATATTGATTTCTTAGACTTCCCAAAATACAGTCAATTCTTATAACATATACACACACATTAATACACTATATTTTACACATTATATGCTGTAATAATGCAACATGTACATACTTTATTATAGAAAATAATTAGTAATATAATTGGCTGCAAAATTAATTATGCATTTTTAATATAATCATACATTTATATGTTTATATGCATCAGACAAAGGAAAGAGACATTTAGAGAAGCTTGGAGTTGTTTTGCCATTTTAGTGTTTCTTCAAAGATTCCTTCCCACAATTCAAAAAGGTGGAAAATAAACTCAGATTCTGTACAGCTTTAACTCTAGCATTTCATAAAAATTACATTCAGAAAGGCACTGATTAAAGTACCTTATACATAAACAAAAATGAAACTTAAAACATGCTGAAGGCCTTCCTCCTTGCACATGCATGCATTTTTTTAAAAATGCACAAAAAAGAAAAAGAGTGTAATATCTAATACCCATATGAACGATAGAAAAAATTCAAAAAGGTCAGTATGTTATGTAAAGTTCCTAACCATCCAGTTCACAGGAAGGAAGTAGGAAGACAGATGGCACAGGAAGTATTTTTTTTATGCAGGCATATGATGGGACATTCTATACAAGTACAAATGCTCTTTCAAACCAGAAAGGGGACAACATGGACACAAAAGTCTAATGCACAACACAGGAAGTGAAGTATGGAATACTGTCAAGCCTGTCAGAGCAGCTGAACCACAAAGAATTAATCTGAGAAGAGAATGAAACTTTCTTGAGTTTTAAGACAATTTCCTCAACTTTTACAGGTCTGCAGAAATATCCAGTATACCATTTAAAAATAAATAAAATGGGAAAATCAAATTCTGCTGATTTCCCAATATATGCAGCATGTACTGTGGCAGTAAAGAGATTAATGTATATATAATGCATATATTCACTTAGTACACATGAATCTGCAGTAACTCCAATCAGCTGAATTTTTCATTGGAAGCCTGCCTTACATTGTCATAAACATTCATTCATACATAATCTGTTTGCTTTCAGATAATTCATATGCCATAGATTTGAGTATCATGCAAAAATTAAAATCTCTTAATATGCTTATTACAGCATCTATTTTTCACTATCATATGAACTATATTATCAACTTCAGTGCTTTTAAGTTTGGAAGCTGGATTTTTCAGACTATTTTGCTTTTTAAATAGCTGCCTCATTCCTGTCCTGCTATGTTCTCTTTCCACAGACTACTAGGTCTTCTTTTATAATCAAAATTTACTTGCTTTCTTCATGTCTGTCAATAAAAGCTGTAAGACCTCTTAAAGAACAACAAAAACATCTATTATTAATGGGAAACACACAAAGGGGAGAAATTACCTAGAATGAGGTGGTTTGACTACTAATTATCAGTTTTCTCTTTTGCTTTCTTTACAAGATCTATCTTGTTCTGAAGTCATACATACATCATTCTGACTTTCAGTGCTCTAGTCCGACCTTTCTTCATATTCCTGCCAATTACTCACCTGCATTCCTATTTAATCCATTAACTACTTTGTCTCTTCCCACTCAAATTGATAGTTTACACACACTGGCAAATTAGTGTATATCAGGTGACAAGTGATAGCCTCAAGTGCCACCCTCAAACACAGCAATCACTTACTCCAACGACATGAAGCCATAGAGTAGGAAGGTTAAGTCAGCTGCCTTATTTTGCTGCAGACTTAGAAGTAAGCTCAAGTGCTTTTACCACAGGCCGGGGGGACATGATAGCTTGTTTTTCTGTAACTGGCTAACGCATCTCAACAAATATCCTCTTTAGTCAGCAGTTAAGAACTATCTTTGATGAGACAATTATTCTACCCTTTGGCTGCCATTTCGTCTACAAATCCTTTCCATTTCTGGCCCATGATTTATTGACTATTTGTGAATATCAACAATGATCAAAATAATTATCATGAAAGTATCTTACAGTGTTAATAACGCCAAGGTCATGGGTTTGATCCCTGCATGGGACATTAACTTTTAAGAGTTAGACTTGATGATCTTAGTGAGTATCTTCCAACTCAGAATATTCCATGATCCTGATCTTACACTTAAGAAAACAGACAAAGATGAAATACAGAAGAAGGGGTCTCTAAATGTTCTGTTTTCAGCTAAAAAAATCCCACATTCTGCTTCTGCAGAAAAGAACAAGGCAAAAGCAGAAGTAAAACTTTCAGTGAAAAGTCAATGATTTCTGCTGTGAACAGCAATTAAAACCTTCAAGTCTTGACCTCGTGCTTTCTACGAAACTACAGGTCTAAGAAAACACATTATTTAAAATAAAAATCCAAAGCAAAAACATGCTTCCAAGCATGTTTATGTAATTCATGGAATTACAAAACACAAGAGTTAAGTACATTGAATCTTAACTTTTAACATTTTCATTACAGTAAAGCTTTCCCCGATACCTAATAAATATAATACATAATGGCAAGCAAATAGAACTTCACAAGCTAAACTAACTTTACAAGTATTTCTTTACCTTGGCCAGATTCTGTTACTTCAGATTTCTGCGAGGACTGCTTCATTCCTTCTTTGCCTTTTTTCAATCTGCTCCTCTCAGCTGGAGTAGGCAGTTTTTGTCTGAGAGGTTTCAGTTCAAATGCCTGAAAGCCCATAACCGGATTTTTCTCCTCAGGAGGTACTTCTTTTATAGCGTCTGTTTTAATACTGTCATTTTCTACAGTTTTTTGGTCCTCAGTGTCCACTGTTTTTTCATCATCTTGTTTCTCATTTTCTTCTCTGTTGCTCAAAGCCAGTCTTTCATCTTTATTAATATGCTCAAGTTCTAATTGGATCTGCTTATACTTCAAGAGCAGATCCTCAAAACTTTCTTCCACAGAGCTTTCATTCTTAGAAGAGTAGTTCTGCTTTCTAGATGGAGACCTTCCAAAAGTTTTAGCTGAATTACTGGTCAAGAAATTTAAGACAAGAATTTGTATAATCTTAAAACAGTGGCAATATTACCATCGAAGACCAAATTAAGGCAAACTTATGACCATTCTTATATATTTCAACTTAAGGCTAGTTTGAAAAATATCCTTAATAAATTCAAGCAACATGCAAAAGCTGAAGCCATTATATATTGACAAACATTTTCTCAAATCAACAATCTCAAATATTCAAATACTTATGACAAGAAAGTCATGAATTGCTGAGAAGTCTCATATCTTACTCCATCCTCCTGGAAACAACAGCTATAATGTTGAGATGGTTCTCTATCATGGAAAGTCAGACTTCCAAAGTTCCTAACTCCAGTACTGACTCCTCATCTGACATTCTGAAAAAGATGAGTTAAATTCTTTCTCACGCATTTTAGCCCTTCATACATTGCCACATCTAGCCAATACTAAGTCTGGCCATAGCACAATTGCATGCTGCAGTAAATGCAGTTCAGCAAATGAGGTAAGGCACAGAAGAATCATTGATCAACTGAAGGGAATTTAAAAAAATAACCAAGACTTGCAACCAAAGCATTCAGAAATGCTGAAGACAACTGGGAATTACTAATTACTCAGAAAAGGCTGCTTATGAACATCCAAGGCAAACAGTGGAAATATTCTTAGGCACCCAGAACGAAACCTGTCACTATTAGAGGTGCAACTCCTCTTACCTTAACCTGACCTTTGAAAATGATCCTGTAAAATAATCATGCCCAAGGGGAAATCTTTCAGGATACCAAGTCAGGGTTTACTCATTTGACTCACAGTATCAACCCCACTGTGATAACAGCTGACTCACACATCCAGTTACGCAAAATGCTTTTTCAACATTTCTTAAAACAATAAACAGAGTAAAAGCAGAAGCTAAAACAGGCATCCTCTGAATGCAGACATACTAAATCCAAAGGAAAACATACTTATCTTCTGCTCGCAAGCATCAATGACTTGGATTTTTGCTATGTTAAGTTTTAACACTAGCATGAAGACTCTTGATACGCATCCTGCAAAAGCTACTTCTGTAATACCAGGAAATGTTTTGCTATACAGTGCTTTCTCAAGTGTCAGCACAAAAAGCAGAAACTAGCAAAGATAAACTACATAAAATCCAAAAAGCAATCTATAAACATGCTGAAAGTACTAAAAGCTGTATGCAGTGTAACATCAAATTATGCAATGAGCATATTTGTGAAATTCCCTTCAAACATATTTCTACTTCCAAAGAGCCAGTTACAGTCCTTATTTCATGAGTCACAGGGAATTCAGAAACTAATTGACTTACCATCATTTATAAAAGTAAGTCTAACTGCTATTTGCTACTGGAATCCTTCAAGAGGGAGCTTCTAAAGTCACCAGGAGATGGGACAAGACAGTTTTCAGATGTTTTTTGTGCTCAGGATTATACAACTGCAAGAAGCTCCCACAATGGAGTTAAACAGAAATTCTGTGGTTCACATATGTAAAATTTTTTTAATGTGGTTCTACATATAGAATGCAAGACTCCATGAAGTCCTGTGAAAGGCAGACAGGCATGTACATATTAAAACAACAACTGTGCTTCAACCAACTCAAGAGAAACTTCATCTGAGAACCAAAAATAAGAAACTGGAAGTTAGAAATGAAGAAAAAAGTACACTGTGAAAAGTTTAGAAATCAATGGAAACAGAAAGTCCCATAATGGTTCTGTATTTCAGACTCAAATTCCACAACTCTCTATGGAAGAATTCCTGGAGAATTACTATATAATAAATTAAAGTTACCAAGAATTGAAAGAGAAAAGCCTATTAAAAGCTAACACCCCCCAAAAAGTAACAAGAATTCTCCAAGTGTTCCACCATGTCCTTCACTCCATTTACATATATATTCCTATAAAACATGGTGCTAATCACAAGTTCCAAGGATAAATCAAGCAAACAATATGTGTCTTATCAGATTGTCATGGTTTACCCCTGGTCAGCAACTTATTACCCCACACTCTCACTCCTCCCTCCCATGGGATGCGGAACAAACTTGGAAAAAGGTAATGTAGCTGTGGGAAAGTGGGTTGAAAAAATAACAGTTTAATAATGGAAATCAAGTAAAATAGTAATAATAATGAAAAGGGAGATAACAAAAAGAGAGAGTGGAATAATACCCAAGGAAGGAGGGTGGTACACAATACAATCACTCACTACCCACTGAGAGATGGCCAGCAGCAATCGGTGGCTCTCAGCCAATTCCCCACAGCTTAATCACCGGGCATGACATTCAGTGGTATGCAACACCACTTTGGCCAAGCTTGGGTCTTAGTTTTGCACACTACCAGCTTCTTGTGCACCTCCTCACTGGCAGAGCATGGGACACTGGAAGTCCATGACTTAGTGCAGGCACTTCTCAGCAACAATTAAAACATCAGTGTGTAATCAACATTGCTCTCATACTAAATCCAAAACACAGCACCATACCGGCTACTAAGAAGCAGCCAAAACCAGGACTCCAGACACTTAAAACATTTTATTTTCCAGGGGGAACATCAAATACCATTCCAGGCCACAAGCTTCCTCGTATCAGTTGATATGAAAGTTTCCTCTGGTCTTATGCCATTGAACTACACCAGTACTCCATTAATTTTAAAACATGGAGGTACCTTAGTACCTATGAATTCTCTAATATTGACTGTAATAGGTGGCAAGGATGCAAAAAATACAGAAAGTAACTCATATAAAGGGAAAATCATGGACCTTCCTTAACCACATGATCCATAAACAATTGAATGCTCACTTATTAAAGAGCAATAGAACAGTCTCAGCCTACCATGTTTCAACAAATTAGTGAATCTTAAGTACCAGGAATAAAAACACTTTCCTCATTTTCTACTTTTGCTTTGACAATGGAATTATTAATTTCTGAATATTCTTTTAATTTAAAGGGAAAAGCAGACTCTGCATCAGTCTCATTAAGAAACATTGCAAGGTCTGTTTAGGACAATCTCTACATTTGCCCTGCAAGTAACTCCTTACACAGAAAGTAACCACTTTCAGGTACACAGATCAGATCAACACTGTAAACTAAGAGACTTAAAAACTATTTTCAGCATTAGAATTATCTTACTGTGAAACCCTGGGCAAATCACATCTTCACTTGCTGCTTCTCAAGATAAAACCCTAGAATGAAGGGTTCCAATGAAGCCTTCAACAATGCTATAGCTTTACCACATGAGACTAAATAAAAGCTAATTTACATAATCCATCCACATTTAAACAAGTAAAAATATTAATGACATAATAATCTTGTATCAAAAACAAGATCCAAGAGATCCAAGAAATCAACCCACACAGTCCAACAAAAACACACCCTTTGACTATTGATACGGACAATAAAACACTGTAAAATTCCAGAGAGCAGGATTTAACCACATCTCTTGCTCGGTGTTTTTTACACTCATCTACATTTTGACTTAGGCAGCAATGCAGTTACATCAAATAACCAGGCTGCCCCAAGCTACACTCAGCATCAGTTCTCTATGTTACTTCCTATGGCAAACAAGAAAGTCAGGGAAGATTTTCCCACCACTTTCACAATTCCCGCTGCTAAAAGGAAGAAATATCAGAACCCTCATGATCAGCTACCTAAACAACTCTTAAGAGCAATCAGAGGAGAACATCTTACAAGAAATGGTGGGTATGGCTTTCATCTGAATACCCACATAAAGTAGAACTTGTGAGTGGAGATCCACTCCAGCTTAGCTAAAACTGACTAAAGCTAAACCTATGTGTAATAGCCTCTGAAGGGATGAAAGCGGGGAAAAAAAAAAAAAAAAAAAAAAAAGTAGATCCTTCATTGCCCAATACAATCAATTAACAAGCTCAGGGTTTTACCTTTACAGTTCCAACACTAATTACACATATTAAAGCTGTCGCACCAAAGACTGACCCCCACTTCACAATATTCGCACTTGGGGCTAGAAAAGCAGCCGCCCGCAATCCAACCGACAAAAGCTTCCTTTCAGGCTATGCTTTTCCTTTTTCCCTACACACGACGGATCGGCCAAGCAGCAAGCCAGGTCACGGCAGTAATCCGACTTCCCAGCAGCCTTTCCTCAAGCAGAGCCGGCTGCCCCGGCCAACCCCCCGGATTAGCCTGGGAGCCTCCCTCTCCGTTACCGCTGCGGGAATCCCACTGCCAGAACGGGAGGGAAACGCGCCTCTTGCCAGGGCTTTCGGCCACGTAGCGCAGCACCGCCACACCCAGGCCCACCGCAGCACACGGACCCCCCAACCTCGCTCACATCTCAAGGATACATTTTCGAGGCGAAGGCTCCCTCCAGCCCTGGCTGCTACTGAACCCAGCGCCGCCTCCTCCCCCGGGCGGCCTCCCCGGAGGGTTGCCTGGCCGATCGCTGCAGCCTCGGCTCCGGCCCCAGCGCCCACCACCCCGGTAGGGCCGGCCTCGGAAGCGAAACCGGTCCAGGGCGTTGTGGCTGCGCTCCCAGAAGGAGAGCCGGGGGCCCGTGTCCGAGTGTGAGCCCGGCGGCATCCGCGGCGCCGGCGGGTGGGACCGGAACGAGTCCTTAGGCCGGTACCCGCCGTGGCCGTGCACGTGTCCCGTGTCGGGCGGGGGCTGGTGCCGCGAGCGCGGGAAGGGCCGCCCGGGGGAGGACACGGAGCCGCTCCCGTGGAGCCCGGGGGGCGGCCGGCGCCTCGAGTACGGCCTGCTACTGCTGTTGCTGCTACAGCCGCTACCGAGGCCGCCGGGAGGCTCCGAGCCGCCGCCACAGGGCCTGAAGCCGTTGTTGTCATCGTCGCTGATCTCGCCATCCTCCAGCTCCCCTTCCTCCTTCGGGGAGAGCCCGCTGGGGTCGGGCGCGGCCGCCGCCTCCGCGGCCGCCATGGGCTCACGACAACGGTCTCGGCGCGCCCCGCACCCCGTCCGCCGGACCGCGCGGACTCTCGCGAGACCACGCCCCGCCCGGGAGGAGACAGAGCCGCGATGCGTACAAAAGAACGGGCGCGCGACAACGTCCCTTTTGCGGGGTATCCTGGGTAATGTAGTTCTCCGCTCGGGGCGAGGCCATGCAAAGCACAGCCGGGGAAAGCCGGCGCCTCAGCCTATCGCGCGGCGGCGGCGGCGGGTGCCAATGAGCGAGCAGCCCTCCATGTTGGTAGGGGAGGCGAGGGAGGAGGCCGCCATCTTATCGAAGGGCACGGCGCCATGTGGGTAGGGAGCCGTGGCATGGCGGCGCCCTGCCCTGCCCTGCCCTGCCCTGCCCTGCCCTGCCCTGCCGTTCCTCAGTCCGGGACCATCAGTGGCAGCTCCATTTAGCGCCGTCCAAGCTGCGGGGGCATAGGCCTTCTGGGTGCTCATTGCGGGTGCTGGCTACCATTTCTGTGTTGGTGGGGCCCGTGGACTGCTGCTCTCCCCAAACAGTGCCCAGGCTCCTAAAGAAGGGAAGGCAGCGGGTGTTCAGGCATTAACTCCCAGAACCCTCTTAGTAGCTAAACTAATGTTAAAATCTTTAAGAAGGAGATTCCTGCAAAGCTTTCCAAACTTGTAATTGCCTAGAAGTTCAGATTGGTCTTAAAGCCTTCAGTGATACAAGTGAACATCAGAGTGTAGAACAACTGCATAAACACCTTCAATCATTTGTTTTATTTTCATATATCTAAATAGCATTCTGTTGCTGCCTAGTTGGTTGTTAAGGGATGCAACATCCTACCACCACTGCTGACTGGAGAGCAGTGATGACTTGCTTGTGCAGAAAAAATCTCTCATTTTAAATAAAGGCTTTCTGAGTCAGATTGGTGTCTCCTGTAAAACTCACAAACCCTGACTTTTAAAACTGAGAAACCTGAGAGATTCTTTTCAATTATGCATGCTAAATGTCTTTGCAGATTTGCCATTATTTTCAAACTTGGAGAAAGATGGCTGTGTCTTTGTGCTTTTCCTGAAAGTGAATTATTCAGATGTTTTGTTGGGTATTTTTTTAGTGAGTAACATGCTATGAAATCACAAGCACCAAAATAAAACTCAGTATCATGTTACTATTTATTTTCCCTTGCCTTCCTCTCTAGACTTCATTTAAATCCAACAAGAATAGAGTGGAGTCCAAAATGTTGTGCCAAACAGGCTTACTTTTCTTCACTCAAACCACTTTTCACCCTCTTTTTTTGATTTAATGGGACAAGCTATATGACTCAAAATAAATACCATTGCAGTGACTTTATACAAAACAGGGCAGAGTAATGGAAGGTGTATATAATATCATTCATTTCTCAAATTATTTTTTTCTGTTTAAAACAGTGTGCATTCTTTGAAGATGTTTACAGGGAAAAAAAGGTTTGCTTTTTCTCTCCCCCCTCCCAACCCCATATATACATCATTCTACATTAGTGTGTTATTTGTGTCAGTACTTCTATTCAAATTGTTGGTATCTCTAAGAATCTGGCTTACATTATTTTACATATCCCACAGTAGTAAAAACATGCAAATATGATATAGGACATACTGAAATTTTTCTCAAGTAGCAGCTGGAGGTCAAACAGGTTTCTTAAACATTGCTAGGTGCCTAGGTCCATGTCTGAAATCTAATCTGCTGTCGTTACAAAGCAGTTTGAATATCACTACATGGAAGCTGCAGAAATTTTCCTCCCAGAACACTTGGGCATCCCAGAGCTCTGCATATATCTGATTCCAGTTGTCTTTGTACAGTTACCTTTATTTCTAAGTGTTTTCACACACCAGTAGGAAATCAGTATCTCTTAGGAAAGGAAAATGTTTATAGAACTGTCAGGTATTGGCAAAACATCAGCTCTTTTATGGGAGATTATCCTGATGTGGGTATTCCCTCTCTATTGATTGTTATTGTATGTTTGCTTACTGTTCGTCCAACAAGTGCGCTGAATTTATTAAAAAATGCTATATAATCTGTATTATAATTTTCTATCTAAAAGAAAACTTAACCATCTGTACTTCACAATCTGTAAAAGAATACCCTGAGAATCTGCCAGTGGTTTTGTGTATCCTATAGTATCATATAACCCGTCTTTCATTTCAGTCATTTGATATTCCTAGCTTTTTGCTATCATCTAGGGTTATCATGCGAGTAATTTTAAATTTTCAGAAAGAAGCAGATTCACCACAGTTAATAAACAGAGGAATTGATAGTGTTAAATTCTGCTCTGTAAAGGGAATAAAAAGGCATGTGTAAAAAGAATGTGTTTTTTTGATGGTTTTACTACCTGCACATTTGAACAAAGGCCATAAACCTTTGAAAACTGCAAGGGAGCTGCCACTCAAATAGAAAACATGAAGATACTTCCTTGCTTATGATGTGAGTAATAGATAAAGAATTTTTTGTGAGGTTTTATTGCAATGTGTGATCCTAAGAGAAGAAAATTATTTTAGCTGCATTTGACTTCATGCCTTTGAAACAGATTATATTGATGCTGGAGAAAAAAAGAAAGTATTAAATAGTGAATATATTTTCAATAAAGGACAAATATAATAATTTAAAATACAGATGACCATACGTTTTAGTACAGAAGCACAGAATTTGACTTGTTTCAAAGTTTGAGGCAAGAAATTAGTAATATTTTTACCATGTAAATTAAATTCAATGATAAAAATTAAAGTGAGTTTTCTTTTTACAGAAGCACAGTCTGAGTTACAAGGATTTGGCCATATTTTAGAATATAAAAGGCATTCATTATTTTTTGGTACTATAATATTTGGCTTAGGCTAAAATTATTTTTGCTCTTCTTGTTTCGAAAGTGTCAATTACTATCATAGGTTCAGGTTGGATCCCCTGATTGGTGAGGTAACAAAGATAAATGTATTCTTTGCATTTCTTCTGCAGTTTTGTGGTTTTTCCTGCATTCTGTCTGTGCCAGCTGACACAATGTCCAGTTAATCCCTAATTTGGCACTGTTGCACAATTTCACATAATTTTGTTGTTCTGTCTCTTAACTCACTTCTTATGGATTTTTTTTCATTCTTCTTTTTTTACAGAAAGCTACGCGAAATTTTTCAAAGAAGAAAGCTGTTTCTATCCAAGCAGGAACATCCAACTTCAAAATAAACACTAAGTGTAGGTAAGTTCTTACTGAACAGTCTGAACAGTTCTTGAACTATCATTGAACACAATGCCTTCAAAAAACATATGAAAGTAAAAAGAAGTAAAAATTAGAGGAGACCATAAGATTGAAAAAAATAACAAAGAATCACATTCGAATAGCAGGCAGAGCTGCATAATGATAGAATTAAATACTTGCCTCATGTCATCCTTCAAAACAACTAATATTTCACGAAGAGCTATATCTGAGCAAATTATATTAAATACCTAAAGGAATCTTCCCTTGGATGAGGTGAAAGCATGAGATATTTATATGAGATAGGAGATGAAAATGAGATATTTCAGATGACTATTTATAAAAGTTTTTAATCTTTATTTTGGTATTTGTGATGAGTTAATACTAAAATACAAATCAGTCACATTGTTATGTTCTCAGACATGCTCTTGTTGATGAGAAAAGTCTCCTTTTTATGACTGTGCAATTATTCAGTAACTATCCATTACTAAAGAAGACTTTTTTGAAATATGGAAGATGTCAAAATGTGATTTTAGGTTTTTACCTCAGGTATTAATAGTCTGATGGAAGAGCTGATTCTAAGAGTTCTGTCTTTCCAAAAGACAAAACTCAGAGACTTTGTGTTTAGGAGCATAAAATAATCACTGCAGATAACTTCAGATGGAGCACACTCAAGTAGCAGTTAACCCCCGCCTGTTAGATGTTGCTAAAAAGAATGGCAATTTCCTCTCAGGAAACCTCAGCACCCTTTCCTGTGTCCTCAGAGGTTTTTAACTGAGGGTCCTGTGTTGGTACTTGAGACCCTATACAAGCCTTTGAGCAAGGACTCCTAGAAGTGAGCAACACATTGAAGAGAAGTAAGCAAGCAAGATCAGAAACTGAACCATGGAACTCATGCCTCCTTTAAGGCAAAGAAGACTGTAGGCTTTTTCTGTTGAGTTTGTACTTGTATTGGACACCTAGCCCATGGTTAAACCCAAAGACTGTGGTGAGTGTGTAATGCGCTTTTTTTTTTTTTTTTTTTTTTTTTTTTTTTTTTTTTTTTTTTTTTTTTTTTTTTTTTATGGAACGTTTTGTGTTTCTTAATTCTTCAAACTGTGTATAGGGTTGATTAATGTTATTTATAGTGTTATTTATAGAACACAGAATGCTACAGCCAAGTTAGAGATATTTAACAGATCAAGTATCTGTGGTAATTTTTTATGCTTGGATAGATATTCAAGTACATATATAGTAGATTAAGTGCGGCACTTTCCACTCTTTTGGTATTTTCCTCAGTTCTTTTTAAATACTTCAGCTATTCCTCAAAACATAAAGTTTGAAACTAAAAGCTCAAATTAGCATGATTGAAAATAATATAAGCAATTGTAACTTTTCTATTTGACAGGTAAATACTGCAATGGATTCGGTTCCACACAGAATGCTGGAAGGAAAAAGAAGTGAAGAAATAAACTTCTCATTAATTTCCTGAGACTATTTTTTCTGTTGAGAAGCATGAAATTATACTGTAGCATCATCTTCTATGTATGGAAGGTACAATACCATTCTTTTTGTTAAAAACACTCTAGAAACATATCAAAGCAATATCCTACCATGTCCTGCAGTTTTGAGAATTACTCTGTCCCATGTGGCGTGTTGCATTTGCTTTCAAATAACAAGTGTTCCCCAGTGCAACTAATCCCAGGTGATGGGTAGGAGTTGGAGCTTCATGCATATCTCTATTGGATCAATTTGGATCAGTTCCCATCTGTGACCTTGGGCAAGCAATTTCTGCCTTCAGGGTTTTCCAGATTGGTTGGTCTATGACAGCAGAGCAGTCATGGCAATCTCCACAGGCAGGGCCATGATGTAATGCTACAGGGTTAAGAACAGAACAGCAAGAGTCATGGCTGTTAACAGGAGTTTTTGTTGGAAATAGGCAGTTTTCCCTTTTAAAGAGAGGGCTGCAATAGGGTGGGGGAACAGCAACAGTTAGGGGATATCCTAGAACCAGAGTATTGAGGTGAGGTTTTATTTCAACTAAAAAACCAGCTGTAATGACCTTCCATGATTTCTTTTGTTTAGGCTTTATTTAGTTTTTTTCCATTCAATGTCTTTTCATACCAGCTGAAAAAGACATCCCACTGGACTGTGCCACCAGGTTGCCTAATTATTTATACTATTAAACATTTCAACAAGGGAGCTAGACTTTAAAAAATGAATGCCTTATAAAAGTGATATTACAAAAAAGGAATATGCATATTACTTCTCAGTTGGTAGCTGTGAAGTGTTGGGACTGCAGGCCTGGAGAATTAAACTGATATGTAAAGAGGTGTGACATGACCCTCAGTGCCAGGACAATTTCTCAGCTTTTCTTGCAGCACTTCACTGTTGTTTTTAAATGTAATCTGAACCATGAATATGTCGGAAAATTAAAGAATTTTAAATGTTTTGTCCAGCTCCAAACAACTTTTCTTTACCTATTTTCAAGAAAGCTCAGGAACCTTAACTTGGCAAGGAAACAAGTTGAAGGGGATGATAATCACAAAGGCACAGAGGGTTGATATTTGACTTTGCCTGTTCTGTTAAATAGGTGGGCTTTGATTCAATCCCTCAAGACCAGCTGCTGCTTAGGAGCAGCCCCCTCTCCAGGGACTTCCTGGAATCATCTCCTCAGAGCAGTCCAAATACCTCTGGAGAGAAGCTTTACAGATAAGCACTGTCAATTACTGAGAGGTAACCCTCACACAGAGTGTTTCAGCTGCACCCAGCTGCTATTTATTTTTTTCATTTAGCAGTATAAATACATAATCAAAGTCTTCCCTCTAAGTTAATGCAGAAAGAAAAGTTTCTTTACTGGTTGTTTCAGTTCTCCTCATGTAAAGGGACTTCAGAGGGGAGATACATTGCTGGAATCTCCTTGTGTTAATTAGTAGGAGGACAGTGACATCCATAGGCTCAAATTGACTGTATATGCAAATGTCCTACGACAATTCTTGAACATCATGCCATGAGCCCTTTCTGCAAACGATTCGGTACTAGTAGCCAGCAGCTACTAGTGGTCTGATTATTTAAGATCATTTATCAGTAAAAAAACCCCCGAATTCAGAATCTCTCCGTTTGGCAGTTGCGACTCTGGAAGAGTTCTTGAGTTTCACTTTTTCACAGCCTTTGACAAATGTTCTTTTGGGTTTGAATCTCGGGGGGGGGGGGGAACAAACAAACAAACAAACAAACAAACAAACAAAAAACCACCAGCTTCCAGCATGCCTAAGGCTTACACCTAAATCAGTATCTAACATAAGAGAAATAAAATATATAAGATAAATTCCAGAGAGTTGGATATATTTACAGGTGGAAGTCTCAGATAATTAACATAAAAGCAGGCTGGTAAAGTCTCAAGACAAAAGGCTGCAAAATATATTTTTTAAAGGTCATGAGCCATTCTACTAAAATAATCATGGATATTAAAAATATTCACTTATTTATTTATTGAGATTTCTTCTGAGAAGATTTTGTTTGAATCCTAGTGTTGGGGTTTAAGTCTCTGTGGAATTTTTTCCCCCCTCCCAAGTTGCTAGGAGACTAAGTGCTGAGTGCTTAACGTGGACAAAAGAACTGATAACTTAGTTTTGGGGGAGGGAAAAAAGCTCCCGGAGAGAGCGGAGGGTGGGGGGATCTCGCGGTTTTTTCTTTCTTTTTCTTCTTCCGGGGGGGAAGCACGGATCGGGCCACGGCTGGCTTCTGGAGTCCACGGGTAACGAAGGAGTCTAGTCCTGGGAATTCTACCATCTGTTGGAGTATCCAGGAATTCGGAATTTCTTCGCTATCCTGCTGGATTTTGGGTGAGACCGGGCCCCGCCGCTGCAGCTTCTCCGGCACTGCCACCTCTGCCTGCCGAGGACACCCCCTGCCTGCGGAGGACAGTCCACCGCGCCCGGCTTCCAGCCATCAGCGCCGGAGCTTCCACCGTGTGCCCTCGGGGTTCTTGGTTCTGTTCTACTATTGTTATAATTGCTGTTGGTTTTTGTCTGTCCTGTTATATTTACTAGTAAAGGACTGTTATTCCTTTTCCCCATAGCTCTGACTGAAAAGTTTTATTCTTAATCTTCCGAATTATAATAACACGGAGGGAAGGATTCAAATTCCTCATTTCCTAGAGAGGCCTGCCTCTCCATAGCAGATACCTGTCTTTTTCAAAAACCAAGACAGAATTTGGCGCCCAGATCGTGGGGCATTGAGAGAAAAAGGAATAACAGTTCTTAAGTGCCTACATTGCTGTGCACTGGATATCATGTGGTCTTGCTTAACCTGGTTTGGGTGGCATGTGGGTGTGGCCGTATTTCTCCCATTTGCAGGCCCTTTTCTAAACATGGGCCCTGTAACTAAGGTTACTGTGGCTGTCATCAATTTTGCTATATGGGTTAACGAAGTGAGGAAATCGTGGATTTTTAATTTCCTCTGGAAGGCAGGCACATGGATTCAGGGCTATCATACACTAACTGTGTGTTTCTGGAGTTACTTTAACAACGGTACCTACTGTGAAGAAATGACACCAGGAGAAATTTTTTCACAACCCTTCACCCAGCTCTTTGGGCCTACCCCACCAGTCTTTGAAGGGTTCAAATCTCTGAATGTTAATGACATCATACAGTGGCTGGTGTTGCTGGTATGCCTGTTCTGTTTAGCATTTAGAGATAAGGGGAGACTGACCTGGATAACTACCCTGATACCTACCCTAGAGAATAAGGATGCTGCCCCACAGCCTGAGCCCATCCCACAGCCTGACACTGCCCCGCAGCCTGACCCTGCCCCACAGCCTGAGCCCGTCCCACAGCCTGACCCTGCCCCACAACCTGACCCTGCCCCACAGCCTGAGCCCGTCCCACAGCCTGACCCTGCCCCACAACCTGACACTGTCCCACAGCCTGCCTCAGGAATAAACCACCCAGATTGGGTGAAGGAGATCCGTGAGATGGGCCAGATGCTGAGGGAGTACCTTGGGAAACCCTGCCCCAACAAAGGAGAGTCTGATGGTGCAGCAGCAGAACCCACAGACGTTACAACCGTCCAGGTTCCAGCTGAACCACAGGGGCAGCCACAGCCAGCAGCAGTGGCCCCTGTGGAAACAAAGAAGTATAAGGTGAAATCAGAGCACCCAGGCAACAAGGATAAGAAAGGAGGGCCCTCACAACCCGGGGAGGAGTCAGAGGTTGAGATCATCACTGAGTCCCTGACATATGAAAGTCTCCGTAATCTGCAAAAAGATCTTGCACGGCGGGGACGTGAGGCTTATACAGCCTGGTTACTTCGGGTCTGGGACCTTATAGGTACAGGTGTGCAGCTAGATAGTAGTGAGGCAAGGAATTTGGGACCCTTGACCCAGGACTCAGGTGTGAATCAGGTATTCGTAAGGGAGCCAGGGCCCCTTTCCCTTTGGGAGCGGCTTTTAATGAGTGTACGGGAGAGGTTTGTCCACAGAGACAGAATGCAAGAGCACCATCATAGAATGCGCTGGAAGACCCTTGAGGAAGGGATCCAACAGTTGAGAGAAGTGGCGGTATTGGAGGTACTCTTTGGGAGGGGTGGACAGCATGATAATGACCCCGACAAAGTCAAGTGCACAGGGCAAATGCTGTGGAATCTGGCAACTCTAGGACCATCTCAATACGCCACATACATTGCAACAATTCATCCTGATACCAACCGAGAGACAGTGGGTTCTGTAGCCAACAAGCTTAGAAATTATGAGAGTATCATCTGTAGCCCAATGCAGGCTCAGGTCTCTGCCGTGGCTAAGGAACTCAGGGAGAGGATGGAGGAGGTGACAGAGGAGATAAGGGAGGTGAGGGAGGAGATGAGGAGGAACAGTTCCCATGTGGCACCTGTGCGAGTTACGGGCCCCAGAGTCAGAGCTCAACAGCCCCCAGCTAGAGAGAGAGGGTACACCCCACGAGCTGACCTGTGGTACTTTCTGCGTGACCATGGGGAAGACATGGGAAGGTGGGATGGAAAACCCACTTCTGCCCTGGCAGCACGGGTGCGTGAGCTCAAGGAGAGAAACACTAACCGAGGGGGTTCCACTAAGATGAAGGTAGCCTCGACATCGCACGACCAGGCTGCCAGGTATTATAGAAGTGAGGATGATATGTCAGATCCCCGTGAAGGAACCTCTACCATGTATGCTCAGGAGGGGAATAATGACCGGTGCTAGAGGGGCCCTGCCTCTAGCCAGGGAGAGGCACGGGAAAACCGGGTCTATTGGACGGTGTGGATCCGATGGCCTGGCACATCAGAGCCACAGAAATATGAAGCTTTAGTTGATACTGGTTCTCAGTGTACCCTGATACCATCGGAATATGTGGGGACAGAACCTATTTCCATTGCTGGGGTGACGGGGGGATCACAGGAATTGACTCTGTTGGAAGCCGAGGTGAGCCTGACCGGGAAGGAGTGGCAGAAACATCCAATTGTGACTGGCTCAGGGGCCCCGTGTATTTTGGGCATAGACTTCCTCCGGAATGGTTATTACAAAGACTCTAAGGGATTCAGGTGGGCTTTTGGAATAGCAGCTGTGGAGGCAGAGGGCATTAAGAAATTGAATAGCTTGCCTGGACTGTCGGAGAACCCATCTGCAGTAGGACTTCTAAAGGTAGAAGAGCAACGAGTTCCAGTTGCCACCTCGACGGTGCACCGCCGACAGTATCGGACAAATCGAGATGCCGTGATCCCCATCCACAAGATGATCCGTGAGCTGGAGAGCCAAGGGGTGGTCAGCAAAACCCACTCACCCTTCAACAGCCCCATCTGGCCTGTGCGCAAGCCTGACGGAGAATGGAGATTGACTGTGGACTACCGTGCCTTGAACGAAGTGACTCCACCATTGAGCGCTGCTGTGCCGGACATGCTGGAACTCCAGTACGAGCTGGAGTCCAAGGCAGCAAAATGGTACGCCACAATTGACATTGCTAATGCCTTTTTCTCCATTCCTCTGGCTGCAGAATGCAGGCCTCAGTTTGCTTTCACCTGGAGGGGCGTGCAGTACACCTGGAACCGACTGCCCCAGGGGTGGAAACACAGCCCCACCATCTGCCATGGACTGATCCAGGCTGCACTGGAAAAGGGTGAGGCTCCGGAGCACCTACAGTATATCGATGACATCATTGTGTGGGGGAACACGGCAATGGAAGTGTTTGAGAAAGGAGAGAAGATCATCCAAATTCTCCTGAAAGCTGGTTTTGCCATCAAGCAGAGCAAGGTCAAGGGACCTGCCCGAGAGATCCAGTTCCTGGGAGTAAAGTGGCAAGATGGACGGCGGCAGATTCCCACTGAGGTCATCAATAAGATCACTGCAATGTCCCCACCAACCAGCAAAAAGGAGACACAAGCTTTCCTAGGCGCTATAGGTTTCTGGAGGATGCACATTCCTGAGTACAGCCAGATTGTGAGCCCTCTCTACCTGGTCACCCGCAAGAAGAACGATTTCCACTGGGGCCCTGAACAACAACAAGCCTTTGCCCAGATCAAGCAGGAGATCGCTCATGCAGTGGCCCTTGGCCCAGTGAGGACGGGACCAGAGGTGAAGAACGTGCTCTACTCAGCAGCCGGGAACAATGGCCTGTCCTGGAGCCTTTGGCAGAAGGTGCCTGGGGAGACTCGGGGCCGACCACTGGGATTCTGGAGCCGAAGCTACAGAGGGTCTGAAGCCAACTACACTCCAACAGAAAAGGAAATCTTGGCCGCCTATGAAGGAGTTCAAGCTGCCTCAGAGGTGATTGGCACAGAAGCACAACTCCTCCTGGCACCCCGACTACCGGTGCTGGGGTGGATGTTTAAAGGAAAGGTTCCCTCCACCCATCATGCCACCGATGCCACATGGAGCAAATGGATTGCCCTCATCACTCAGCGCGCCCGCATTGGAAACCCAAATCGCCCTGGGATTTTGGAGATAATTACAAACTGGCCGGAAGGTGAAAACTTTGGTCTCATGGATGAAGAGGAGCAAGAACAAGTGACACGTGCTGAAGAAGCTCCACCATACAACCAACTGCCAGCAGAAGAAACACGCTATGCTTTTTTCACTGACGGTTCCTGCCGCGTCGTAGGGATGAACCGGAAGTGGAAAGCAGCTGTATGGAGCCCCACACGACAGGTTGCACAAGCCACTGAAGGAGAAGGTGGGTCAAGCCAACTTGCTGAACTCAAAGCTGTTCAACTGGCCCTGGACATTGCTGAAAGAGAGAAGTGGCCAAAGCTCTACCTCTACACTGATTCGTGGATGGTGGCCAATGCTCTGTGGGGTTGGCTGGACAGGTGGAGAAAGGCCAATTGGCAGCGTAGGGGAAAACCAATCTGGGCTGCAGATGAGTGGAAGGACATTGCCGCTCGGGTAGAGAAGCTACCTGTCAAAGTCCGCCATGTAGATGCCCATGTCCCCAAGAGTCGGGCTAATGAGGAGCACCAAAACAACGAGCAGGTAGATCAGGCTGCAAAGATAGAGGTGTCAAAGATAGACTTAGATTGGCAACACAAGGGAGAGTTGTTTCTAGCTCGATGGGCCCATGATGCCTCAGGTCACCAGGGCAGAGATGCCACCTATAAGTGGGCACAAGACCGAGGGGTGGATCTAACCATGGACAGTATTTCTCAGGTTATCCATGACTGTGAGACGTGTGCTGCCATTAAGCAGGCCAAGCGGGTGAAGCCCCTGTGGTATGGCGGGCGATGGTCCAAGTATAAGTACGGGGAAGCCTGGCAGATTGACTACATCACCCTTCCCCAAACCCGCCAAGGCAAGCGCTACGTGCTGACCATGGTGGAAGCCACCACTGGATGGCTGGAGACCTACCCTGTGCCCCATGCTACTGCCCGGAACACCATCCTGGGCCTTGAAAAGCAAATCCTGTGGAGACATGGTACCCCTGAGAGGATTGAGTCTGACAACGGGACTCATTTCAAGAACAGCCTTATAAACACCTGGGCTAGAGAACATGGCATTGAGTGGGTGTACCATATCCCCTATCATGCGCCAGCAGCCGGGAAGGTTGAACGATGCAATGGCCTGCTTAAAACCACTCTGAAGGCACTGGGTGCGGGGACTTTTAAGAACTGGGAGAATAATTTAGCAAAGGCCACCTGGTTAGTGAACACTCGAGGTTCCACCAACCGAGCAGGCCCCGCCCAATCTGAGCCCCTGGGAACAAGAGATGGAGATAAAGTTCCCGTAGTACACATGAGAGGAATGCTGGGAAAAACTGTTTGGATTAATTCTGCCTCCAGCAAAGACAATCCCGCTCCTGGGGTTGTTTTTGCTCAGGGACCTGGCTGCACATGGTGGGTGATGCAAAAGGATGGAGGGACCCGCTGCATACCTCAAGGGGACCTTGTTTTTCGGTGAACACTGTGACTGTGTCTGTATTTATATTCACATGTATATATATGTATATTATTTAAAGATTTAAGTTCAATATAATATGTTGGTGTGGGAAAAAAATTCGGGGTGGATAATGTTGGGGTTTAAGTCTCTGTGGAATTTTTTCCCCCCTCCCAAGTTGCTAGGAGACTAAGTGCTGAGTGCTTAACGTGGACAAAAGAACTGATAACTTAGTTTTGGGGGAGGGAAAAAAGCTCCCGGAGAGAGCGGAGGGTGGGGGGATCTCGCGGTTTTTTCTTTCTTTTTCTTCTTCCGGGGGGGAAGCACGGATCGGGCCACGGCTGGCTTCTGGAGTCCACGGGTAACGAAGGAGTCTAGTCCTGGGAATTCTACCATCTGTTGGAGTATCCAGGAATTCGGAATTTCTTCGCTATCCTGCTGGATTTTGGGTGAGACCGGGCCCCGCCGCTGCAGCTTCTCCGGCACTGCCACCTCTGCCTGCCGAGGACACCCCCTGCCTGCGGAGGACAGTCCACCGCGCCCGGCTTCCAGCCATCAGCGCCGGAGCTTCCACCGTGTGCCCTCGGGGTTCTTGGTTCTGTTCTACTATTGTTATAATTGCTGTTGGTTTTTGTCTGTCCTGTTATATTTACTAGTAAAGGACTGTTATTCCTTTTCCCCATAGCTCTGACTGAAAAGTTTTATTCTTAATCTTCCGAATTATAATAACACGGAGGGAAGGATTCAAATTCCTCATTTCCTAGAGAGGCCTGCCTCTCCATAGCAGATACCTGTCTTTTTCAAAAACCAAGACACCTAGTCATTCTCATTTCTGTATCCAGACTACAAATGTCAATGTCATCAAGAAAAAATAAATGATTTGCAAAACTTGGCAGCTGGGAGATAATCTCCTGTTGTTACAGTGATGTCCTAGATTTCACAAACTTGAAGAATTTCAGATCTTGAAAAGCAATGCACTAAGTTTTGTTTATGTTTGTTATGAGAAAGGGATAAATAAGGCATAAACGCAGATTCCTTTCACAGATGAAGGTGCTTCCGCCCCCCTCCCCCCTCAGCTTGTCAAAACTTTTTTTCAGAGATTAAAATTTTAGTGCTACCTTACAGTGTTGTGTACAGTGACAGGATGTTCTGGGACTTCAATACCAATTTCTGACACTGGGTGGATCTCTGAAGTCAGAAGAACAAGAAAATAAATCTTTAATTGGCACTGTTCTGGCATGAGAAGAGTGGGTTGGGCTCCACCCTGTTTGTTAACATCTTGATTTCTCCATTTTTCATCTGCTTCAGGACAGAATGATTTCCTGTGGCATCACTTTACTGTTGTTGACTGAAAGAATGGGAATAAATTATCACAGCAAATAGACAGTGCAATAGTCTTTCTGATGAGAAACTTCAGTTGCTGAAAACATTGGGAATCTGCAATTCTTTGTCATAGGACTTAAACTCATCTAACTTTTGAAATATGTTTTCTGCACTAGTTCTGCTGAATCTGGACTGAAGAGAAAAAGGTAAGGGATATTTCTGCTTAACTTTTGAACACGTTGTTATAGCCACCTCTTTACGGTAAAACTTTCCTTCTTTATTCTGTAGTTTTAATTTTCCAGGATATTTTCACATTTCATAATTATCCAGTTTCTAAATGGAAAAAGTCTTCAGTTCCATAGCAGTGTTTGAAGATGGATGTATGGGTATTTGCCTTGGGAGACCCGGGACCAAAATTCTGTACCGCCAAAGTCAAAATATTGTATTTGCATGACTTAATTTTTTGATTTAATAAGTATTCAATGATACAAAATTCATTCTTTATTAAAAAGTAGATTTCCCAAAATCCAGCTTATTGTTCACAGAGTACTTGCTGCTTTTGTCTATCTGCAAAATAGAGCTAAATCTGTAGCACACTTGGCAAATGCATTATCCTTAATATTTATCTCTCTGAGGAAATAATATCTATCCGGTTTAACAAAAAACTGAACATTTGCACAGGTAAGACACAATATATAATTTTTCAGCTACAACCTTACAAATACAAATTCACAATCTACAGTAAATCTAAGAATTATGAGTTTTAGTTTATATTATAAACATAATAATTGCTGCAGTATATGTAAGAAAAATAATTCTCTTCAAAAGCATAAGGCACCACTTCTGTCCATAGTAGTTTTTAATAGGCTACTACTAAATTGTAGGGTCTTCTGTGGCACAGACTAAATTAATAACAAGATTTCTTCATTGTATTAAATGTGGAAGGTCCCAACGTGCTGTGGATTTGAATTTGCATTCAAACCACAGCTGGATATTTCCCTTATGAACTTTCCTTATAACTTCTTTGGTAGTTGTACGGGTAACAATTGAAGAATGATTTTATAATTTATCTTATTACAGGATCCAGAGACTCTGCTTAGGGCTCAAGTCAACTTTTACATATGTTTAATAAAATGTTTAATAAAATGTTTCACTGCGTATAAAAAAATGGCAGATCATCTGGTTTTATGTTGTTGTTTTTCGTGTGATCTGGAGCAAGGCATTGACGAATGTTACTTCTCTTCCTTAAATTTTGCCCATTTGTGAAGTTTTTTTAACTTCTTATGATTAACTGCTATAGAAATGTAAAGTACTTGTTGCTAATTCAGAGAGATACAATATCCTCAGTATTTAAGCTGTATCTTCATAGCTGATGCTTGTGCATATAACACCCAGCCATAATGTAACACTAATAGCATCTTTATTCAGTTTTAATATTCATAATGATTTTGATACTTCACTTTTAACTATTCCATGCTTTTAGTAACATGAAATGATGAAATAAAGTTGAAGGTGATTTAAGAGGTTTTTTTCATGCTTTAGTAGATTATATATAATGGATTATAAATGTAAAATAAGAAATATAACTGCAGAAAAGAGATGTGACCACTATTTTTCTATACTTCCCTAATCAGAACTGTATTAAGTACATATGCAGTAACCTCTGCTGTGCTTCCAATCTTAATCAACTGAAACAGACATAAATAAGGACTACATTCAATAGTGGATGAAGTGAAGAGATGGTTACTGTATTTCTCCTATCAGAACTACCAAGAGCCCATTCGTATTCATCATATGGTTTCATTAATCCATTTGATGGTGTTGATATCATCTCCCTTGAGTTTTTGGGTCAATCTTCGCATTGTATCACCACATCTTCCCTGACTTGCATGGCATTGCAGCATCATACAGCCACAAAGGTTTCATACCAGAATGCATGAAGTCTGTTTTGTTACAAAAGCATCCCACTCTTCATATTGAAAAGGCAGAGAACTGGAGTCACTATAGCTTAGAGCAACTGAAAACAATGTTGGCAAGAGGCAAAGGGGGAAGATACAAAGTCATATCCTTACTGGAGACCCAACAGATGAAACACTATCACCCATTGATTACACTGGCAGAGTTTACCTTTCAAACAGCCATTGTGCAGTTTAGTGCCCTTTTATTTCATATGCAGATAAAGACATTATGAGCAACCACTTGAAAAGTCTCAGCCAGAAATTATTTACACAGACACCGCATTTTGGTACTTAAGCCATTGTTCAAAGAAAGCATAATTTACCCATTAAGGAGACTGTTTTTGAAATGAGCCACGTTTCCATTGCTCTTCATCTTCCAGTGACTCACAGTGTGATCTATGTTTTGAAACTCTACAATGAAACATAGATTCACATACAGTTAGACTTGATAGCCTGTTCATGTGGTTTCTCTATTAGGAAGAAATGTTTAGGAATACTACATTTTTTTTCCTTTTGCTAAATGCTGTTGAGCTAATATAAAAGCATAGCAGTTGTAATTGATTGGGGGGGGGGGGGTGGTATTTGTTTGCTTTTTGGTTATTAGGGTTTTTTGTTGGAAAGCTTCTAAACTCAGTACAGAATGCAAATAAAACTCTTGTAATACAGATATCCCCTAGAAAATCCAGTAGCCTTCTGGTTGGAATAGTCAGTTAAAAATAGTAAATCAAATTTCCATCCTTGCTCTCATTAGTTCTGGCAAGTCAAGACTAGTAAGCATTGGTCTTCTACATGCCCAATGATTTCCAAATTGTTGATAAAACTGTCATGTCTGCAGTCAGACATCTCTTTTTTGAGCTTATTACATTCAATTTTGATTAACAAGAAGATACAAATTTTTTTTTTTTTTTTTTTTTTTTTTTTTTAAGAATCCAGGCCTGGCCACTAACAACCTGGAGGCAATATTTTTTTATTAAGATTTTATTCCATATCTAGACGTAGCTTTGGTTGACCTCCTCACCTCCCAGTATCTCTTACAAATTATTTTAAGCACAATGAAAGTTAGTCATCTTAAAACTTTGGCACTATTTGTTGCATTATAAACAGATGGGACTCTTGTTTCTTCATGCAGAAAAAGCCAATCGTTACTGTCACAGCCCATTTTTATAGTGTTTTCAAAGACCTTGTGTTTAACTCTAATTGGTTAGTAACTTTCTTGCCACTCAATTCATTGGTTAGAAGGTGCTTGTGTATGTACATGCTAAGACTCACTCTTACCACAGGTGTTTACGTATTTTCTTTGCAGATTCTCATGGGATAGAGTTCTTGTTTTTACAGGTGCAAACGGCTTTTTTACAAGAATAGATTGTTATGCTAACTGATCCTCATTCTCATATGTCCTGGTTTGGGACAAATTTGGGAGAAAACCCCTGTATAGGATCCCTCCAAGGAAGGAAACCCACGTGGCCCCTCCCTCCAACCGGTCCGGAAAAAAAACCCAAAACCCTCTTTGGAGAAAAGTGGAAAAAACTATTTTACTAAACAAATGAAGTGCATACAAGTATAAAGAATGAATAATATGAAACAATGAAACCTCTCCTTCTGAAGTGAGATGGCAAACTGAGAAAGTCCTTGCCGTGGGTGTAGCTTGGCTCTCTCTCTCAGCGTCTCCAGTCCCAGTCCCTCCGGCGCTGCTGGAAAATGCCGAGGTCCAGGCCCCGGTGGGCCGCAGGTGCAGCCCCCAGAGCTCCCCTGGGTTTTCGGTCCAGAGCAGGTTTAAACAGTTCCAAGAAAAAGGGAAAAAAAACAGTCCAGGGAACTTCTCTGCCCTAGCTAGCTGAAACTAACTAAAAGCAAAAAAAAGATCTCTGTCCTGCTGTCTCTCCAAGCCTCCGCCGAACACACTGTCCGCAGAAGAATGTGGAGGAGTCGGGCAGTTTTCTCAAAACAAACTCCGCGCTTCTCCTTGCTCTTAGAACCAGTCTTAAAGGCACAGGACTCAATATACAGCACAAACAGAACAGACGATTGGGGATACAGGCATCATAAAGTTACCCTAGGACATTCCACCCCTTGTATCCCCATATCGTCAATTTACTAAAACTAATATATATTCCAGCTCTACACACACATACATCTATATAAAAACAATATGCAATATACAGCTACATACAGTGGCAGTACCATTTAGCACACAGTGATAATTACACACAGTTCTCACCCAACAATCAAATCTCCCTGGGGTACACATCGTGTGGTTCCATCTTTCTGCATTACCCACCATGTGCAGCCTGGTCCCTGAGCAAAGACAATCCCACGGATGGGATCCTCTGTACTTGAAGCAGAATTGATCCAAACTGTCTTCCCTAACAAACCTCTTACATGTACTACTGGGACTTTCTCTCCATCTACTGTATGTAGGGACTCAGACTGGGCAGGGCCTGCTCTGTTGGTGGAACCTCGGGTGTTAACTAACCAGGTGGCCTTTGCTAGATGCTGCTCCCAGTTTTTGAATGATCCCCCACCCAGTGCTTTCAGGGTGGTTTTTAGCAGTCCATTATATCTTTCTATTTTCCCTGAAGCTGGTGCATGATAGGGGATATGGTACACCCACTCAATGCCATGTTCCCTAGCCCAGTTGTTGATGAGGCTGTTCTTGAAATGAGTTCCATTGTCTGACTCAATCCTCTCAGGGGTACCATGCCTCCAAAGAACTTGTTTTTCAAGGCCTAGAATGGTGTTACGGGCCGTAGCGTGAGGCACAGGGTAGGTCTCCAGCCACCCCGTGGTGGCTTCCACCATTGTGAGCACGTAGCGCTTGCCTTGGCGGGTTTGGGGAAGGGTGATGTAGTCAACCTGCCAGGCTTCCCCGTACTTATACTTGGACCATCGCCCGCCATACCATAGCGGCTTCACCCGCTTGGCCTGCTTGATGGCAGCACACGTCTCACAGTCATGGATAACCTGAGAAATACTGTCCATAGTTAGATCCACCCCTCGGTCTCGGGCCCATTTATAGGTGGCATCTCTACCCTGGTGACCTGAGGCATCATGGGCCCATCGAGCTAGAAACAACTCTCCTTTGTGTTGCCAATCTAAGTCTATCTTTGACACCTCTATCTTAGCAGCCTGATCTACCTGCTCGTTGTTTCGGTGCTCCTCATTAGCCCGACTCTTGGGGACATGGGCATCTACATGACGGACTTTGACAGGTAGCTTCTCTACCCGAGTGGCAATGTCCTTCCACTCATCTGCAGCCCAGATTGGCTTTCCCCTACGCTGCCAGTTGGCCTTTTTCCACTTCTCCAGCCATCCCCACAGAGCATTGGCTACCATCCACGAATCAGTGTAGAGGTAGAGCTTTGGCCACTTCTCTCTTTCAGCAATGTCCAGGGCCAGTTGAACAGCTTTGAGTTCAGCAAGTTGGCTTGACCCACCTTCTCCTTCAGTGGCTTGTGCAACCTGTCTTGTGGGGCTCCATACAGCTGCTTTCCACTTCCGGTTCATCCCTACGATGCGGCAGGAACCGTCAGTGAAAAGAGCATAGCGTGTTTCTTCTGCTGGCAGTTGGTTGTAGGGTGGAGCTTCTTCAGCACGTGTCACTTGTTCCTGCTCCTCTTCATCCATGAGACCAAAGTTTTCACCTTCCGGCCAGTTTGTAATTATCTCCAAAATCCCAGGGCGATTTGGGTTTCCAATGCGGGCGCGCTGAGTGATGAGGGCAATCCATTTGCTCCATGTGGCATTGGTGGCATGGTGGGTAGAGGGAACTTCTGCTTTGAACATCCATCCCAGCACTGGTAGTCGAGGTGCCAGCAGGAGTTGTGTTTCAGTCCCTACTACTTCTGAGGCAGCTTGAACTCCTTCATAGGCAGCCAAGATTTCCTTCTCTGTTGGAGTGTAGTTGGCTTCGGACCCTCTGTAACTTCGGCTCCAGAATCCCAGTGGTCGGCCCCGAGTCTCCCCAGGCCCCTTCTGCCAAAGGCTCCAGGACAGGCCATTGTTCCCGGCTGCTGAGTAGAGCACGTTCTTCACATCTGGTCCCGTCCTCACTGGGCCAAGGGCTACTGCATGAGCGATCTCCTGCTTGATCTGGGCAAAGGCTTGTTGCTGTTCAGGGCCCCAGTGGAAATCGTTCTTCTTGCGGGTGACCAGGTAGAGAGGGCTCACAATCTGGCTGTACTCAGGAATGTGCATCCTCCAGAAACCTATGGCGCCTAGGAAAGCTTGTGTTTCCTTTTTGTTAGTTGGTGGGCACATTGCTGTGATCTTGTTGATGACTTCAGTGGGAATCTGACGCCTTCCATCGTGCCACTTTACTCCCAGAAACTGGATCTCTCGAGCAGGTCCCTTAACTTTGCTCTTCTTGATAGCAAAGCCAGCCTTCAGGAGAATCTGGATGATCTTCTCTCCCTTCTCAAACACTTCCATTGCTGTGTTTCCCCACACAATGATGTCATCGATGTACTGTAAATGTTCCGGAGCCTCACCCTTTTCCAGTGCAGCCTGGATCAGTCCATGGCAGATGGTGGGGCTGTGTTTCCACCCCTGGGGCAGTCGGTTCCAGGTGTACTGCACGCCCCTCCAGGTGAAAGCAAACTGAGGCCTGCATTCTGCAGCCAGAGGGATGGAGAAAAATGCATTAGCAATGTCAATTGTGGCGTACCACTTTGCTGCCTTGGACTCCAGCTCGTACTGGAGTTCCAGCATGTCCGGCACAGCAGCGCTCAATGGTGGAGTCACTTCGTTCAAGGCACGGTAGTCCACAGTCAATCTCCATTCTCCGTCAGGCTTGCGCACAGGCCAGATGGGGCTGTTGAAGGGTGAGTGGGTTTTGCTGACCACCCCTTGTGTCTCCAGCTCACGGATCATCTTGTGGATGGGGATCACAGCATCTCGAGTTGTTCTGTACTGTCGGCGATGCACTATTGAAGTGGCAATTGGCACTTGTTGCTGGAACTAGGACGCAGGGTAGGACGAAAAAACCATAAACTGAACATACCCAGAACAAACTCCAGTATCTTTATAAGCTTCTTGTAAACCATAATCACCGAACCCAGCAAAATAGCTATTCTAATTTGTGCATCCCTAATGTAAAAGCTGTATGTCAGGGACAATATTGGAGCTATTTCTGGGTAAGAAAACAAACCTAGGGACCAGAAAGGTATTAAGACCTCAAAAAAGCCTAGGGAACAGAAATGCAGAAAAGACTCCATTCTAAGAGACATTAGGAATTCAAGAAGCAACATGGCTACTGATTGTTTAATCCCCACCCAAAGGACAACCAAAAAATGCAGTTAATAATAATCAATACAAGTTTTTTCCACTCTCTCGTGCCCCGCAGTGGGCGCCAGTTAGAAGTATGTCCTGGTTTGGGACAAATTTGGGAGAAAACCCCTGTATAGGATCCCTCCAAGGAAGGAAACCCACGTGGCCCCTCCCTCCAACCGGTCCGGAAAAAAAAACCCAAAACCCTCTTTGGAGAAAAGTGGAAAAAAACTATTTTACTAAACAAATGAAGTGCATACAAGTATAAAGAATGAATAATATGAAACAATGAAACCTCTCCTTCTGAAGTGAGATGGCAAACTGAGAAAGTCCTTGCCGTGGGTGTAGCTTGGCTCTCTCTCTCAGCGTCTCCAGTCCCAGTCCCTCCGGCGCTGCTGGAAAATGCCGAGGTCCAGGCCCCGGTGGGCCGCAGGTGCAGCCCCCAGAGCTCCCCTGGGTTTTCGGTCCAGAGCAGGTTTAAACAGTTCCAAGAAAAAGGGAAAAAAAACAGTCCAGGGAACTTCTCTGCCCTAGCTAGCTGAAACTAACTAAAAGCAAAAAAAAGATCTCTGTCCTGCTGTCTCTCCAAGCCTCCGCCGAACACACTGTCCGCAGAAGAATGTGGAGGAGTCGGGCAGTTTTCTCAAAACAAACTCCGCGCTTCTCCTTGCTCTTAGAACCAGTCTTAAAGGCACAGGACTCAATATACAGCACAAACAGAACAGACGATTGGGGATACAGGCATCATAAAGTTACCCTAGGACATTCCACCCCTTGTATCCCCATATCGTCAATTTACTAAAACTAATATATATTCCAGCTCTACACACACATACATCTATATAAAAACAATATGCAATATACAGCTACATACAGTGGCAGTACCATTTAGCACACAGTGATAATTACACACAGTTCTCACCCAACAATCAAATCTCCCTGGGGTACACATCGTGTGGTTCCATCTTTCTGCATTACCCACCATGTGCAGCCTGGTCCCTGAGCAAAGACAATCCCACGGATGGGATCCTCTGTACTTGAAGCAGAATTGATCCAAACTGTCTTCCCTAACAAACCTCTTACATGTACTACTGGGACTTTCTCTCCATCTACTGTATGTAGGGACTCAGACTGGGCAGGGCCTGCTCTGTTGGTGGAACCTCGGGTGTTAACTAACCAGGTGGCCTTTGCTAGATGCTGCTCCCAGTTTTTGAATGATCCCCCACCCAGTGCTTTCAGGGTGGTTTTTAGCAGTCCATTATATCTTTCTATTTTCCCTGAAGCTGGTGCATGATAGGGGATATGGTACACCCACTCAATGCCATGTTCCCTAGCCCAGTTGTTGATGAGGCTGTTCTTGAAATGAGTTCCATTGTCTGACTCAATCCTCTCAGGGGTACCATGCCTCCAAAGAACTTGTTTTTCAAGGCCTAGAATGGTGTTACGGGCCGTAGCGTGAGGCACAGGGTAGGTCTCCAGCCACCCCGTGGTGGCTTCCACCATTGTGAGCACGTAGCGCTTGCCTTGGCGGGTTTGGGGAAGGGTGATGTAGTCAACCTGCCAGGCTTCCCCGTACTTATACTTGGACCATCGCCCGCCATACCATAGCGGCTTCACCCGCTTGGCCTGCTTGATGGCAGCACACGTCTCACAGTCATGGATAACCTGAGAAATACTGTCCATAGTTAGATCCACCCCTCGGTCTCGGGCCCATTTATAGGTGGCATCTCTACCCTGGTGACCTGAGGCATCATGGGCCCATCGAGCTAGAAACAACTCTCCTTTGTGTTGCCAATCTAAGTCTATCTTTGACACCTCTATCTTAGCAGCCTGATCTACCTGCTCGTTGTTTCGGTGCTCCTCATTAGCCCGACTCTTGGGGACATGGGCATCTACATGACGGACTTTGACAGGTAGCTTCTCTACCCGAGTGGCAATGTCCTTCCACTCATCTGCAGCCCAGATTGGCTTTCCCCTACGCTGCCAGTTGGCCTTTTTCCACTTCTCCAGCCATCCCCACAGAGCATTGGCTACCATCCACGAATCAGTGTAGAGGTAGAGCTTTGGCCACTTCTCTCTTTCAGCAATGTCCAGGGCCAGTTGAACAGCTTTGAGTTCAGCAAGTTGGCTTGACCCACCTTCTCCTTCAGTGGCTTGTGCAACCTGTCTTGTGGGGCTCCATACAGCTGCTTTCCACTTCCGGTTCATCCCTACGATGCGGCAGGAACCGTCAGTGAAAAGAGCATAGCGTGTTTCTTCTGCTGGCAGTTGGTTGTAGGGTGGAGCTTCTTCAGCACGTGTCACTTGTTCCTGCTCCTCTTCATCCATGAGACCAAAGTTTTCACCTTCCGGCCAGTTTGTAATTATCTCCAAAATCCCAGGGCGATTTGGGTTTCCAATGCGGGCGCGCTGAGTGATGAGGGCAATCCATTTGCTCCATGTGGCATTGGTGGCATGGTGGGTAGAGGGAACTTCTGCTTTGAACATCCATCCCAGCACTGGTAGTCGAGGTGCCAGCAGGAGTTGTGTTTCAGTCCCTACTACTTCTGAGGCAGCTTGAACTCCTTCATAGGCAGCCAAGATTTCCTTCTCTGTTGGAGTGTAGTTGGCTTCGGACCCTCTGTAACTTCGGCTCCAGAATCCCAGTGGTCGGCCCCGAGTCTCCCCAGGCCCCTTCTGCCAAAGGCTCCAGGACAGGCCATTGTTCCCGGCTGCTGAGTAGAGCACGTTCTTCACATCTGGTCCCGTCCTCACTGGGCCAAGGGCTACTGCATGAGCGATCTCCTGCTTGATCTGGGCAAAGGCTTGTTGCTGTTCAGGGCCCCAGTGGAAATCGTTCTTCTTGCGGGTGACCAGGTAGAGAGGGCTCACAATCTGGCTGTACTCAGGAATGTGCATCCTCCAGAAACCTATGGCGCCTAGGAAAGCTTGTGTTTCCTTTTTGTTAGTTGGTGGGCACATTGCTGTGATCTTGTTGATGACTTCAGTGGGAATCTGACGCCTTCCATCGTGCCACTTTACTCCCAGAAACTGGATCTCTCGAGCAGGTCCCTTAACTTTGCTCTTCTTGATAGCAAAGCCAGCCTTCAGGAGAATCTGGATGATCTTCTCTCCCTTCTCAAACACTTCCATTGCTGTGTTTCCCCACACAATGATGTCATCGATGTACTGTAAATGTTCCGGAGCCTCACCCTTTTCCAGTGCAGCCTGGATCAGTCCATGGCAGATGGTGGGGCTGTGTTTCCACCCCTGGGGCAGTCGGTTCCAGGTGTACTGCACGCCCCTCCAGGTGAAAGCAAACTGAGGCCTGCATTCTGCAGCCAGAGGGATGGAGAAAAATGCATTAGCAATGTCAATTGTGGCGTACCACTTTGCTGCCTTGGACTCCAGCTCGTACTGGAGTTCCAGCATGTCCGGCACAGCAGCGCTCAATGGTGGAGTCACTTCGTTCAAGGCACGGTAGTCCACAGTCAATCTCCATTCTCCGTCAGGCTTGCGCACAGGCCAGATGGGGCTGTTGAAGGGTGAGTGGGTTTTGCTGACCACCCCTTGTGTCTCCAGCTCACGGATCATCTTGTGGATGGGGATCACAGCATCTCGAGTTGTTCTGTACTGTCGGCGATGCACTATTGAAGTGGCAATTGGCACTTGTTGCTGGAACTAGGACGCAGGGTAGGACGAAAAAAACCATAAACTGAACATACCCAGAACAAACTCCAGTATCTTTATAAGCTTCTTGTAAACCATAATCACCGAACCCAGCAAAATAGCTATTCTAATTTGTGCATCCCTAATGTAAAAGCTGTATGTCAGGGACAATATTGGAGCTATTTCTGGGTAAGAAAACAAACCTAGGGACCAGAAAGGTATTAAGACCTCAAAAAAGCCTAGGGAACAGAAATGCAGAAAAGACTCCATTCTAAGAGACATTAGGAATTCAAGAAGCAACATGGCTACTGATTGTTTAATCCCCACCCAAAGGACAACCAAAAAATGCAGTTAATAATAATCAATACAAGTTTTTTCCACTCTCTCGTGCCCCGCAGTGGGCGCCAGTTAGAAGTATGTCCTGGTTTGGGACAAATTTGGGAGAAAACCCCTGTATAGGATCCCTCCAAGGAAGGAAACCCACGTGGCCCCTCCCTCCAACCGGTCCGGAAAAAAAAACCCAAAACCCTCTTTGGAGAAAAGTGGAAAAAACTATTTTACTAAACAAATGAAGTGCATACAAGTATAAAGAATGAATAATATGAAACAATGAAACCTCTCCTTCTGAAGTGAGATGGCAAACTGAGAAAGTCCTTGCCGTGGGTGTAGCTTGGCTCTCTCTCTCAGCGTCTCCAGTCCCAGTCCCTCCGGCGCTGCTGGAAAATGCCGAGGTCCAGGCCCCGGTGGGCCGCAGGTGCAGCCCCCAGAGCTCCCCTGGGTTTTCGGTCCAGAGCAGGTTTAAACAGTTCCAAGAAAAAGGGAAAAAAAACAGTCCAGGGAACTTCTCTGCCCTAGCTAGCTGAAACTAACTAAAAGCAAAAAAAAGATCTCTGTCCTGCTGTCTCTCCAAGCCTCCGCCGAACACACTGTCCGCAGAAGAATGTGGAGGAGTCGGGCAGTTTTCTCAAAACAAACTCCGCGCTTCTCCTTGCTCTTAGAACCAGTCTTAAAGGCACAGGACTCAATATACAGCACAAACAGAACAGACGATTGGGGATACAGGCATCATAAAGTTACCCTAGGACATCATAATTCTTTTTCATGGGAATTAACAGGCTAGTTATTAATTCAGCTGCACTTAGCTGAAGTAACAAGCCTAAGCCATGATTTATAAGGCCTTTCTTTTATAGGTTTTTTTTTACCTATATGCAACAAGCATTTAACAGAATTGTCTGCTAATCAACATAAAGGTAAACGTGACAGAGTTCTTGAGCCAAAGATCTGTCCTGGTTTAGGCTGGGATAGAGTTATTTTCTTATTGGTAGCTGGTACGTTGCTGTGTTTTGGATTCGGTATGAGAATAATGCTGATAACATCCTGGTGTTTTGGTTGTTGCTAAGTTGTGTATCCAAGGGCTTTCTTGGTCTCCTGCTCTAACAGTGAGGTGGTAAAAAAAAAAAAAAAAAAAAAAAAAAAAAAAAAAAAACAACAACCAAAACAAACAAACAAAAACACCACAAACAAACAAACAAACAAACCTCAACAAAAAATCCCGCAAAAACAGAAACAAAACCCAACCAACCTACCAAACAAAAACCCCACCAAAAAAAGTCAACAGCAACAACACAAAACAGCTGTGAGGTAGCATAGCTTGGACAGCTTTCCTGAACTGGCAAAAAGAATATTCCGCATTATAGACCATCCTGCCTTGTTGCATAAACTGAGGGAGTTACCTGTAAGGGGGGATAACTGGGGTTCAGGGATGGTGTCTGGCATTGGTCAGCAGATGGTGAGCAATTGCTTTGTTCATTATTTGTTTTTTCCTTTTTATTGTCATTATTTTTATGTACTTTTTTTCCTTTATTTCAATTTTTAAACTGTTCTTATCTCAACCTACAAGTTTTGGTTTTGATTCTCCTCCCCATTCCACCAAGGTGGAGAGGAGGTAAGTGAGCAACTGTGGTGTTCGTAGTTGCCAGCTAGGTTTAAACCCCAACAAGACCCTAAAATCTAACTATGACCAGTGTGGGAAAAATATGTTTGCATATTCCATCACTGCTTCTCAGTCTGCCTAAACAAGTTAAACTGCTGATTTGAATCATTATGTATGACAAGTTACACCTACTTGCTGTGGCAGATGTGGAGGACATGAGTTTTCACAGGATAAAAATGTATGTAACTTAATGATTCTGAATCATTTAAAAGTTATCTCAATCTAAAAGCCAGCCAATCCTGTTCCCTGCATAGCTATAATTCTGCATAGACTATGCTCTGCATAGACATCATACAGCAGAGATGCAGCTCTAATGACAGTCAGTGGTACTCTACCAAGCAGACCCTTGATGAGACCAGTCTCCTCTCCTGAAGTCCAGGACAGTGAGCTTGCTGTGCACTGTCTCGCTGTGCACCCTCCTCAAGTATCTTGAAAGCCACCATTCCATGGTCACTCGCAGTCAAAGCTGCCCTTGAGCGTCATGTGCCACAGCAGCCCCTCCTTGTTGGTGAGAACAAGGCTCAGCAAAGAACCTCACCCTGTTGGCTTCTGTGTCACTTGGAGAAGGAAGTTATCGACACACTTCAGGAACCTCCTGTATTGCTTATGTTGTCCTTCCAATAGATATTGTTATGGTTGAAGTCCTTCAGGAAGGTGAGGGCTTGTGAATGTGAGGGTGCTCCTATCTGTCGCTGAAGAGATGCATCCTTCTGGTACATCTGAGAGTCTGTATCCTTCCATTCTAACACCAGTCAGAGCAGCCATCCCAGCACGTCTCTATGGTTCCAGTAAGAGTGTGGACCTGCAGGCACGTGCACATCTCTAATTACTGTTGTTTATTCCCCATGCTATGTAAGTTTGCATAGAGCTATTTGAGTTGGACCCCGCACCCTGCCCCTCCAATGAAGCCAACTCACTGCGTGGAGTGGCTGGAATTCCTTTGTGCTGCTCTTCAGGTGCTCCCCTGCTGACCTATTGTTGCATAAAATTGGAAGGAAAGCTTTCCAAACAATATTAGAATGGATAACATAAAGAGCAGTCTTTTAATGGAAGCTTTCAGGTACACAGATTATCCCTATGTGCACATGCAACATCAAATTTTCATAATTTTTATAAGTTTAACTAATTCGTATATCTAGCTAGTACATCCAATGAGAGACTGGTTGCCCTGATAACCCACCCTTGGACCTGCCCCACTGGAGTCTCTCCAAGGGGCTCTTAGTCCTGTATCTTGTTATGTCTCCCAGGTGCTGGTGCAAAACAAGATATCCTTGTTGGAAATCCTTTTCCTTGAAAATAAGACCAAACAGTATTTCAAGAATGTGACATAATGTGTTCTAAAGTGCAAGAAAGTGCTAGAAATTATACAACTATATATTAAAATCTACAAAGCTACAGATACATAAAGAAGCTAAAAACCTTCAGGCATCGCTATGATCCTCCTCCAGGTTCTAGAGATCTCTTGGGGAGCACTGGCATCAAAGCAGTGGGGCTGGGATGGAAGGATGTCCTCCCCTGGTAACTTTAGTTTACAGCCCCTTTACCATCTTGGCAAGTCTATGAATGGAAATGGTCATTCCTTGTACATAGTCCTTTTACATCTTTACCTGCCTTGCTTACTGTTACCCTTCCCCGTTACTGAATTGCCCACTGCTGAACTCTGGTTTTTTTTTTCATGAATTTATTTTTGCACTCTAGTTTAATTCTTCCTGCTCTGTAAAATGCAAATATACTAGAGATATCACAATCTTGAACACATGCTACTTTCAATATGTTGGTTCTTCCCTGAATTACTTGATAAAGTAGAAAAACACAGCAAACACACATAGTAATAAGCTGGGTCACTTGTAATAAATGACCGTAAAAAGGACAATAAGGCTACTATGAATAAATTTAATTGGTGTCATTGTCCTTGGATTAATTCATTTAACACAAAGCAAAAGCCTATTCACACATACTTAATAAAATTTTATAATTAAAGCTTCATTCTAGGTTCTGTTCTTTTTTGGTAAGTGATTTGGACATTTATTCTTCATTTGCTGCTTTATAGACCACAGTCCAAATCCTGGTATGAATACTCTTGCTATAGTGTTAAGCACTGACATTTTTAACTGCCTCAAAAATGTTAGGAATTCATCTGTATAGCAACTCCTTCAGTATGAAAATTACTGTTTGCAATTTAGTCGGTATTTTCACAGGCGACTACTAATTATGAATGCTCTACATAAGATGAATATTTATCTGCAGTATTATGTTACCCTGGTTTTTCTGAGCCTTTTGATTTTCTTAAATGGAGTCAGATCTTTTTAGTTATTGTACAATATTAAGAGCAGTTTTCTACTTTTTCTCACAGATGTAACACAAACAAATCCTTTGTTTTTCATTCTCTTTGTTTGCGTATTTCTAACCTGAAAACAATTGTAACTGACAATTGGTCTGGCCACTGAGGCTGAGGGGTGGAAACCCCAAAAAGCCAATCTTCTGCTAGACCCACAAATGTATAAAAAGTAAGAAATAAACAAAGGGGTCTCTCTCCGCCGGAATTTCAGCTTTTGGGCTGGACGGAGAAACCTCTGCTTTGCAAAACCGCTTGTCTGCGTGTGGCTGCTTTGTGTGTCTCGGTGACAGTATTACTTTTCCCTTCCTGCAGGATAACTTTTCCCCCCTCTGTTTTCTTAGCTATCTAAATACACTATCAGCATAAAATTTTACAGTCTCACTATGTTGTCTTTTTTAAGAGTGTGAATATTAGTCAAGGCCCTGGTGAACAGCTGCACTTAATACAATGTTAACAATGTTTACAGATTTATAATTTTGTGTATTGAAAACTATTTTGTCTTCAATCAGTTTTTGGTTATTGAGAAAACAAGATTGTCAATGGAGAATACAAGATGTTTAAATTAGTATTTAATTTTCAAGCTATATTATTCATAATTAACTCTATCAAGCATAAATATGAATAATGTCAAGCAGTGAAGAGAAATTGAAAGTTCTATATCAGAGATACAAAAAAATAAGGCAGACAGTCTATTTCTAAAATCATCATAAAAATTTAGAATTGTTATGCTGTATTATGGCAAGTCTACTAAATTTCTAGGAAAATAATAACTGTAAAAGTTACATGCTGTGTACAGTAACAGTAACATGTTATTATCTTCTTTCTGTTGCCCTGCGCTTTTAATCATCTCACATTCCTGCCTCTTATTAAATCATACTTTTTTTTTTTCTCCTAGACTGCACTGGCCGTGCTTTGCATCCTATACATTTGGTAAAAGGTAAGAAGAAACTCTTCTTCTAAATACTGGGTAACTTTAAATTCTTTTTTTTTTTTTTTTTTTTTTAAAAAAAAAAAAAACAAAAAACACAAACTTCTCATATTTTTCTTATTCCATGTATGAATTTGGATGGAAAAGTGTGGGGAAAAGCTTTCAGGTCTATTTGTTGTAAGCAACTGTTACTTGCTGTTTTTTTAAAACTCTCAAGCTTATCACTACTATTAGGTGTGAATAAGGAATGAGGGGAGGGTTATAACTAAAAACTGATTATGAAATGAATGTATCGCATGTATTAAATATACATAATGCTTTTCTGACTCATTCAGGATGGCTTTTTAAATACATTCATTCTGTATTCACAATATTGTAAGCATCTAGATGGCAATTTAAGTTTTTTTAAAACCCAGCTTTTACTAATTAGAAGTGGTGTTGTGTTGTTGTTATTATTATTTTTATCATTATTACAGGACCTAGTGAAAAAGAATGCAACATCTAGAAAAGAGGAGTTTAAACACAATATATGGGGCAATTGTAGAATTGTTGTATACATTACTTTCAAAACTCTAGCTATGTCTTTCAGCTTCCAAATGTGGAAAAGTCTAATTTTGTGTGCACTTCTTTCCTGTTTTCTAATCTACTTGTAACATTGAATGTATACCAAGCTACTGCAGGAAAATTTGTTTTCAGAAACACTGGAAGAGGGATGTATGAAGCCACATTTAACAAGACTCAGAGCTGAAAAAGGAGTCAAAGCCAACATTATTTATGCAATGGTTGTTAGGCATTTCCTGACCATAACCACCTTTCTCACACCAGGAGTAGAAGAGCTGCGCTCCCTTTTGCTGTTCTCCAGCAGCAGCAGCACCTTTGGCTTTAAGCCAAAATGTAAGGTGTGTAGATAAATTAGTGCAATAGTCTGGTATGTCCCTAAATCAGTGCCAAGCGCTACTTCACATGGGTATGGGATCTATGAAGGAAGCTGAAGAGTCCTTTAAAGCTCCACAAACCTGCCCCTCTTCACACCAGCTTGTGTGTTACCATTAATCATAGTCCCACTATTTTACAGAACCACAGATAACAGCTCTAGGATTCCTGCAGGAACATTTGTTTCTCCACCAGAAATTCCAGTATCAGTCTGTTACAGTTTAGAAAACAGAAAGTAAGCAATAAATTAAATAAAACAATTTATTACAGTTAAGGATGTATTTAAATGAGTAAGCTTATTGGAGTTGGTTTTACCAGAACAAGCAGCTGCTTGTTCAGCCACCATTTTGAGTTGATCTTGTTCTGATTGAAAATCTCAGCTAGTTAGATTTTAGCAGAAGAACCTAAGCAATGTCATGCCAGTACTATTCTTGAAAGGTGTCCCATTCTTACAAAGCAGCCCAGCTACTGAGTCCCTGATTCTCAGATCTCAAATTCAGACCTCAGATGGATGTTTAATGAAAATTTGGGAGGTAAGAAGGAAGACTAGATATACCAAAATTAGTACTCCTACATTACTATTACTAGGTATCTCTACTTGAGATAAATTTTAGTTTTAGGTATCTCTACTTGAGATAAATTTTGGGTGTTACTAGTATTTGTTACCAATAAATATAGCAGAAAATAAGGTAAAGCCTAGTCTAAGTAACCTGTTCCAAGTTTTGTCTCTAATTGCCTGGAGAAAATACACTATAAGCACCCAAGTATTAACTTTAGCCTCTACTTTCTTCAGCTAAAACCAGGTATTTGTAAATCTTTAGGGAGTAAGTTTCTTAGCTTAGACAACATCTGAAGAAGCAGCTCCGAGTCATAACTGAGTATTCCTTTCACAACACAAAAATATATCCAAGTTTATGAGAGAAAAGAATGATCTTTTTCTGACAGAAAAAGAACACATGGAGTGTGTTTACACCTTGATAGAAACCTACTCCAGGTGCTGAATAAAAAGAAGAGAACATGCCTCAAAAATACATGGGTGCCACAACTAGAAATATTCCTAAATTTAGTATGGAAATTATAATCTCTTAAATTAAGATTGCTCACTTGAATTTTCTAGCTTTAAAAACTACTTCTGTTGTATATCAAAGATCCTTTATTGTCCTTTTTTGTATTTTTCTGCCTCTCGCTGAACACTTAAATAAATATTCTGTTCTGCTGCTGCGGATACATATGTAGTCCACGAGAAAAACAACAACAACAAAACAAACCCCCCAAAAACCCCCTCGTGGTTACTGATGTTCATGAGGTGATTTATCTATACAACTTGAAGGTTTTTGGTCTACATTCCACTGAACAAATGCTAAATACATAAATGCTTCTTCAGGATTATCTCCTGGAATGCCTGAGGTCTTATTTATCTCTCCTTTATTTTGAGGCTGCTGCCTCAAAACATTGGATTTTTGAAAAGTTGTGAAGTTTCACCTCTTTCTGTGCGTTGTTGACAAAAGTTCTAATGTGTGGAAGTGGGAGCTGTGCAGTCCGTCCCGCAGCTAATGTCAGCTTAATTACAACTCGAGTGTTTTGGGAGCCATTCTGACGTGCTCCAAGAAAAGCCACCAGGCAGGTTTGGCATGTTTTCCTCCCAAGTCAACTTTAGGAAGCGTTTCAAGGCCCTTTCTTCTGCTGTTAATGAACTTCGAAGTGCTCCAACAAGTTTCAAGCCTCATCGGGGTACTCACTGGTCTCACTAATTATCCTCAGACTTCATGCCTTTCACAGGCGTGTCGTTCCTGATTTTATTTCGCAAACCGGCCCCGCGGCAGCCGCAAGGACGTGCCAGCTCCTGGTTGAGCGGGCCGCGGCGCCCCCTCGCCGCGGCGCCCCCTCGCCGCGGCGCCCCCTCGCCGCGGCGCCCCCTCGCCGCGGCGCCCCCTCGCCGCGGCGCCCCCTCGCCGCGGCGCCCCCTCGCCGCGGCGCCCCCTCGCCGCGGCGCCCCCTCGCCGCGGCGCAGGCGCGGGCGGGCCCGCGCGGCCGCCGGCGGAGCATGCGCGGGGAGGCCGCGGGGCGGGCTGGGGGCGGTGCCCGCGGCCCCCGGGAGCAGGTCGGTGCGGGGCCGGGCGGTGCTAGCGCCTCCGGCCGCCCGGGGCGGGCCGGCCGGGGTGGCCGCAGCAGCCTCTCCATGAGCGCCTCGGCGCATCCCGGCAGCGCCCCGAGGGAGGTGCGGGCCGGGCCCGGCCGCGGCTCCGGCCGGGTGGGAGGAGAAGGAGAAGGAGGTGGTGGCGGTGTCGCTGATGCCCTGCGCCTTGTGTTTTCCCATCAGGTGTTGTCCTTCTTGCTTCCCATGTGCTATTACCAGGAGGATTCCTTCAGAGAGTACCTCAAGATGATGGCGAATATGGTCATCCTGAACTTGCTTATTTGTATTTCGCTGGCGTTCTGGATCGTGTCCATGACTGCAAGTACGTACTACGGTGAGTCCAAAGGCCGGGGAGAGGCTGGCATGGCACGGCCACGGGCGAGCCCTCTCCTCCTCCTCCTCTAGACAGGACACAGAAAATGGGAAGACGGGTGTACACAGCCCCTTCCTTCGTCAGTAGAGCTGATAGCCTCACCTTATCACAGTAGGTGATAAGAAGATGCTGACAGCCCAGGGATCACTTACAATTCAAAATGTTGGTGTCCTTTGTGACTTCTTTCTCGGAAAGAAAGTAAATAAAAATCAAGAAGTGAAAAGAAAGACCGAGCTGACAGAGGTCTTCCTATATCAGGGAAAGTACGTGACAGCATGGGGAATGCGCCAGCTTTCAAAACTGTTTTAGGAATCGGCAACATCTGCAAAGTGCAGAACAGGGTGTGCAGGAAGACGTCCTTAGTCGAAGAACAAAGAGAGGGGAAATGGTATAAGAAGATAGGGATGTATGGATGGAGTGGTTGGCTTAGGTGTGTACTGTCAGCTCAGCGTTCTGCTCAGGCTGGCTGTGACTTAGAGTTGTGTGTAGTTGCAGGGACACAAATCCTCTCTACAGTCTCTCCTTTTTGCTCTAGGAGCATTCTTACAGCAGTGTGCAAAAGCAGCTGGTACTGCCTGCAGTATCAGTTTAAGTCTAGAAGAATTTAACTGCTTTTCCAGGACAGGTAAAGGCTTATTGTTCATACCCCAGCCAGTTTGATGCAGGAAGAGCTCCAGTGTCATTGCAGTATTGCTGAAAGTGCCTAGGGCTGCAGTATGAACACCTTCAACTGCCTACTGTTACCCTGGATCCAGAAGAAGCTATAATAAATACTCCCACCCCAAGTATAAGGTGACTTTTGTAGAGGCAATTGCATGTGTCTGCTCAGTGGTTTTCAGTGCTTCAGCCTTTTGGATGGGTTAGTTCTGGTACAGCATTAACTATTTGTTGTCTGGATACTTCTACTTTGGCTTGTAGTGAGATGCCAGATGTGTAGAAGTTATGCAGAAGCAGGCTTCACAACCAGCTTTTATTTGTGTCATTTGTAGCTACCCAAGTTGGATTTAAGCTTGCAGCTTCATTTATGTCTGCTCTCTAAAAGCATAGCTTTTCTGACAATTAAGATATTCTAGTTCCTGTTCTCTTATGTGAATGGGAATTTACAGCATAGCGTGGAGAGGCCTGGTATCAGGTGAGTCAGGATAGGGCCTGATAGAAAGGAGAAGACTGAGGGCAAATCCTCCTTGTTGTAGGGAATGGTTATGGAACAAGAAGGACATAAAACTTCTGTTGTTCATTTTCCTGAGACTGTGGAAAGAGCTTGGCTTTTCAAGGAGGTGAATGAAGCATATGGTAGTTAATGGGCTTTAAATGGTTCAGCCTATAAAAGTGGTGAAATTCACAGTCCTTAATATAAATATAAAAATGCTACAAACATACTTATATTAATGTACAGTTTATAGTAATTTTAAGCACCAAACAGTGGCCTAGATGTTACTGGAGCCAGAGTGTCAAAGAACACATTCATTGTTTTATTAAAGATCCTATCTTAGTCTTAACTATTTACATTTAGTAGTAATTTAATACAAATACCTTCCTCTCCTACAAGGAAATCCAAAAAGGTTAATATAAACATGACCTTGAGGAAATGAAAATTCTGTTTGTTAGCCAGGCAAAAGGAACCCCTTTGTGTTCCAGCACTGCTTACACTTAGGTTTGCACCAAGAGCTGCTTGATTTGTGATAAGCAATACCATGCTACAACACTGGAGGGCTCTTCATACACAGGTGGTGCTTGTCTCCTGAATTTCTGGCTCAGCCCTGGGCTGCAAGATCCCCTTGCTCACCTACTGAGGCTTTGGGGCTTTTCAATACACAGAGGAGAATTTTTTTCTTGTGAGTCTTTACGTTGCAATGAGTGTTTTACTGTGATTTCACAGACATATTTGTCCTGCTTTCCACCAGGGAGCCCATGTTTGTGCAAAGGTTGGGGCACCAATGACACCAAAGTTCTTGCTGAAAACCATCATCTTTATGTTTTCAGCAAGACAAGCCTTTGTGCCTGTGTGAAGCCTTTCTTTTACAAGATTAAGACTTACTTTATTGCAAGATATGTGATGTCATGTATTTGTGTAGGAGATGTAATAAATAACTTTTCAAGATTTTAATTTTTTTTTAATAGTAAAATGTACATTAACTATTGGCTTTAGCTTTTAGAATTTGTGGCTTTTTCAAACTAAAACTGTCACTTCAAATCTTGCCGAGATAGTCATCAGCTCAAAGTATATTTTAAAGAACCGTACATCAGGGTCAGAAGAACTGAAAGGGCTGATGTTTCATGAAGAGGTCACACTGCTTTCGCCTAGCAGACTCTTTTGCTTGGCTTTTTTTGGTAGTGGAATTTTATCACAGTAAATTCAGATGGTAGTTTTTGAAGTTCATGAATACCTTTTAGAATGGAAAATATTGCCATATTTATTTCTCGTCACATTTTGCTATTTTTTGGTAATTAACTTTAGTTCATTAAATATGTTTTCTTTTGATAGCCGAATAGAAAAATTGAGTAGATAATTGCAGATATATTGTCCTTCCGTCCATATGAATATCTTTCTTCTGAAGGATAAAAAGTTTTAATCTCTATTACAATCAAAATTTAAGTATATACCAGGAAATAATGACTTTTCAGAAAAGAAGACATAAAAAAGGCTTTATGAGGACTATCTGTAACCCTGTTATTTGCTTTATCAGGTACTTTACGACCCATTTCTCCATGGCGCTGGCTTTTTTCAGTCTTGGTTCCACTAATTATTGCTACACAGGGTTTTAAGAGGAAGAGTCTTGATCACAGTGGTGCATTGGGAGGTATGTTTTTTTCTGAGACTTAAGCTAAGCATTTAGTAAACTAAAGGTCCTTTTTATTGTTTGCAGTTTAAGACTTTACCTAGTTCTATTATGATAAAGTGTAAATATAAGCATACTTTTGGAACCCTTGGCACTGAGAATTTAAAAGCAACAGCACATATACCCCAAATTCATACTGGGGATTTTTCCCTCATGCCTGTTTAAACAGTCAAGTTAATCCTGTGCTACTGTTTGTAATTGATTGGATTAATATTATTTTTATATATATATATATTATAAATATATTTTATATATTATATTAATATAATATATTATAATATATTATATTAATATAATATATTATTATAATATAATATATTATAAATATATTAATATTTATATTATTAATATAAACCTAGAAGATTCATTTAAACTTCAGTACAGTATGCAGTTAAATCACATGGTTTGGTTTAACATATAGAAGGATTCACAGGGAAACAAAGAAATGGCAGAGGTAGTGGTAAAAAAAGGCCCTAAACTGATTGTGTCAGCAGCCTTCCTTCTTGGTGGGTAATCAGTTCTCCTTTCTGTATGGTTCTCCTTTCTGTAATAGAAGAAGTTCTTGGCATTTTTTGGCCTGGCAAAAATAAGAAAATTAAATCTGTACTTCACTAAGAACAAATGATTGTTTCTGAAAAGTTTTTCTAGACCACATGATAAAACGCCCAGCATAACGTACGATAGTGTTTATTGAAATCTGATGCAATGTTTCTGGGTGAGGTGATTCACCCTTGTTTTGTGACATTGTCTGAATTGATGTTCAGTGGAGTAAAACGGGGCCTCAAATCCTTCCTTCCCATGTCACCCATTTTGCAAATCTGCTGTCTGTGAGAGTTAAGGGAAGCATTTTATATACCGACAAAAATCTTTTTGACTTTTCTGTTCCGACCTCTTAGCAGCTCTGCTAGCCAATTTATACTGCCATTTGCTCTTAAATGCAGCCATTTTTCTTTCAGTCCTTTAGAACTGTAATCTCATGGTGAGGAGTGAAAGTAGGCCTCCCCTGTGAACAGGGACCTAAAAAATGAATTCCATCAAGGAGATCAAATACTTCTAAAAGTTACAGAAATAAAGAGGTGGAATAAAAATCAGAAACTGAAAAAGAAAAGAATAGAGAAGTAGCATCTGCTAAGATATGGAGGAAAGTTTTACAGGTTATCTTAGAGACCTTGGATGTGGGATTTGATACCCAAACTGATGATAAACTTCCTGATAGAGGCACAGCCACAGCTATATATTTGCCCCTTATGAAAATAATAATATTCTTCAGACAGAGTACTTGAATTTCAGTTATATATTCTTTAGATTCTGGGGGATTTATTGCTTCTCTTTTATTTTTGCACAGTATTACTGATTTGTGGCAAAAGGTCTTAAAAATCACATGCTTCATCAGTTACAATAAAATTAGCAATTTGACAATAGAATCTCATTTTGTGTGATTATCTTATGTTTATCAGGAAGATACTCATCATATTCAGAAAAATAGAAATACTTAATTGCTTTGCAAAGCAACCATTGTTACATGAAGGAACTTTATATACTTCTTTTTTCTTCATAGGACTGGTGGTTGGATTTATCCTTACAGTTGCAAATTACAGTTTCTTCTCTTCTTTGTTTGTGTTTTTTGTTACATCTTCAAAACTTACTAAGTGGAAAAAAGATATAAAGAAGCAAATAGATTCAGAATACAGAGAAGGTAAGCCAAAATACTTGAATTCTTTCAGATCCCTTGTGGAGAATAAATATTGCACATTCTTGTTCCCTTCAAAGGATCAGATGAGACGTAACATCTAGAGTAGGGAATACTGAGATTCCCCTCGACCCTATCCCTGTGAATATTAGCGAGCCACTTGCTTTTGCTTCTGTTATTTTTAATAAATTGCCATACAGTTTCTGTTTTGAATGTGTGTAATTTTAAATTTAACTTTATATACGTGTTGTTTTGCTTTTGCCTCATGCTGTTGCCTGAAATGACTAAAATTCAGTTTTTATACTTCAGGTGGACAGAGGAATTGGGTTCAGGTATTCTGTAATGGTGGTGTTCCTACTGAACTGGCTCTCTTATATATGATAGAAAATGGACCGGGTGAAATTCCTATTGACTTTTCAAAGGAATACACGGCATCATGGATGTGCTTATCCCTTTTGGGAGCTTTGGCATGCTCTGCTGGTGATACATGGGCCTCAGAGATTGGTAGTGCTATGAGTAAAAGCAAACCAAGATTGATAACAACATGGGAACAGGTTCCAGTAGGTAAGGTGTTTCCTCTTCTACATGTTCTTAATATTTTGTTAATCTGTTTTGAATTATGTATCGAACTTGAAAAGTTCCAGAAAAGACATACAAAACAAGTATCAGAAATCTGGGATTAGAAAAGGTTACCAGGAATGCATTTTCTGAAATGGAATATAGTCAACTGTGTTTCTTCTGCATCTTGTTGATGAGATGCATGAGCATAGCAACCATGGAGCTAAAGTCATTCTGAATGCTGTCACTTCTGATCTTTGAAAATACTAAAAGAGTTTATATTGCTAATATGAAGAATACAAGTTATCAACTGATATTTTTCAGGCATTATTTTAATCAGAATACATATATACTCAACAGAGACACTACAGAAAATTCATTTTTTAACCAAATCACTAATTTCCTTTAATATTCTACCAAGGCTGAATAAAATGAACTTTCTGTCTGTCAAACGTTGTCTCCATGGTGGATGTCATTGCTGCTTTAAAGCAGTATGCCTTTTTTAAGTCTTGCTGGCAAATTGATCAGAGGTACAGATCTTGTTGGATGGGAGTTAAATGCATGGGAGTTTTCTTTCTTTATATGCATTCTTCAGATTTTTATTCAATGAGCTATCAAAGTCTGTGGATTTGGTTCTTTTATTTTTAAATGTGTTGGAGAGACATGTCTTAGTATACTACTTCTGAAAGAGGGCATTACTTTAGTATGCACATCTCAAGGTCTGGGGTTTTTTGAGAAAATCTCTTTTATTAGCCCACCACCACCTAGAGCAGACAAATACCAGGTGACATTGAGTGGTGTGCTATCTAGTTTAATTTAATTTAATGCTGGTGAATATTTCTAGAGAACTACCCCTAGAGACAGGAAGGGAGTAGTAACAGGCAGTGATGGTACAGGTTAAGCTGCTCAGCAGCATAATGGGAATTGTAAAAAACTGCAGTGGCAGAGCCTTGTAGATGGAAGGGGAGAAGATCACTATGGACAGTTTTGATTTCATGTAAAACATTTCAATTAATATGTATTCAGTTTGTAAATCACCTACATTTTATTTGGTTTAGGTACTAATGGAGCAGTTACTTTAGTGGGCCTGATCTCAAGTTTGCTTGGAGGCATGACAGTAGGTATAGCCTACTTTATAACTCAACTAATTTTTGTGACTGATCTGGAAATATCTGCTCCACAATGGCCCATTATTGTGTTTGGTGCAGCAGCTGGCCTTCTGGGATCAATTGTTGATTCTTATTTGGGGGCTACAATGCAATACAGTGGTAAGAGTCTTTTTTTTTTCCCTTTATTTCCCCCCCTTTCTCCCAATGTAACCTAAAATTGGACTTGAACTTCAAGAAGGGCTGAGGATATGATTTTTAAATGGAAAGAATTCAGAAATAGCAGCCTAAAGGACAAAGGGAGCAAAAATAATAGACATAGTAATGGAAAGGAGCAAGCATGCTTGGTCTTTTTCCACATTTCAAATTGTTTATTGTGGCTTATTATCTTGTTGATGACTGAAAGAGACAGAGATTACCTTGGAAGAAGGAATTGCTGCCCTCTCCTTTTCTATGTCTAATTATAGTAACATTTTGTGAGAAAAAATGTCAGCTTAATTTTATCCATTTACTTGGATTAAGTTATCACTGCAGAAGCTCCATTCCTAGCTCGGAAGTCTTAGCAATATGCTCAAATTTAAGAATCAAATAAGAAAATGTGAACAATAGTTTGCCTTCTGGGTTTTTTCCACTGCTTCCTCTAGAAGCTCTACAATACAGAGCACTGTTTCCTATAACTTAAGCTTATAACAAACTAGCTGTGACTTTAAATAAAAAGACAACATGCATTAAAAAAAAAAAAAAATTTGGTGATTGGCTGGTTCTAAATTATTTCGGTGTTTATTCATTGCCCCAAAGAATCATTGCCTGTGAGGAAACACTACAGATGACCTTTAGGCTGTGCTGTAAACTTCTATGTTTCAAAATTGTTTGAAAACCGTATCTGACACTGTTGTGTTTAACAGCTTGTTTACAGAGAGAACTTAAGTTTCCAGGTTTTCTTGTTGGTATGCTTATTAATTGGAAGTCAAGGTGTGAATGTGCAGATGAACTACCTGAGAGACACAAATCCTTTAGGTCTGCCATTACAGTGACACCTACAAACTGTTGTTGATGCTCTGGATCTGGCTATGCACCATTTTTATGTTCTAAAAGTTCAAAATACAATGGAGTGTTTCATTGTTAGATGAATTTTTAGATGTTTCTGTCCTAAACGAGAGACTTAAGCACTCAGACAATGTTTCAAGCTCCTGATGAGGCAGATGCATTAAGAGGATGGAGTAAACCTAGCTAATGCATGCCTGCATTTAATCTGCATCTATTTCTTCTTCATTTCATGTATTTTTTTCCACGCTCAGCAACTTTTTACCTTTTTAGCTGCAGCAGGGACAGTATGCAAGTTTCACAGTTTCTTTAACAAATACATAACCATTGCTGGAGTGTGTATACTATATTGTACACATACATACTGTGTATGTGCTCCTCATTTTCTGTCATTTTCTGTCTCTCCTTCAGACCACTTTTTCATTCACTTTTCAGTGTGGACTAAGAAGGAATACTCTAGTCTCTTCAGCATCTTGAAAAACAATAAATATGGCAGTGGGAATAAAGAATTGTGTCTCTTTCTTTGAAAACAGCATGCTGCTGATCCTTTCTGTCAGTGTTTTTCCTTTTGGTAATATTCTGAGATATGGTATACCTAATAGCCTGTGATACACAGTTTGTGAAGGAAAATCCACCCCTGCCTGCACAATTATTAATTAAAACTTTGAATATCTGTGCAGAACAAGATTCAAATTTGCCCATGTTATCAGTCTGTTACTATTCTGTAAATAACAAAGCTAACAGAAGGACTGTTACTTTACCTACTTGTTCATGCTCAGAATATACACTTTATGTACAATTGGGGGATATATTTAGAAAAAATTATTTCCAGTTTTTCCTCAAAAAAAGTACTACTCTCTAAAACATAGCAAGTGTTGAGAGTTAAACTGTTAGACTTCAATTTGACTTTTCTGTAGCTCTTTTGCATTATTTAAGGCCAGGTTTAAATGTATGTTTCAAAACAGCTTTACCAACTCTATACCTGCCAAGGAGGTTTGTAATGGGGGATTTTTTAAGTTTTATCTGAGGTGCAGAGGGGTTTTTTTTAATAAAGCAGCAGCTTTCTTTGAAATTTCCAGGTTACGAGTGTTGACAGATAGTAAAATCTAAGAAGAAAAAAATTAATATATACTGATTTAGTTTGGAATGTTCCAACCTTAAATGTGTGCATGTGCACGTACCCAGTTATACTTCAGTACAGTGTGAATTAAAATCAGGTGTTCTAGATTGGTGTGCTTTTATCAGCATACAGAATGATGTAGCTGGACAAAATGTAGGATAATGGTGTCTGTACAGTAATGGCTAATGAAGCACAATATTAAAGTAGTGACAATAAAGAGGCAGAGCAAGAAATTACCCAAGTACTACAGCAAAAACTCCAGCTACTGGTAGTATAAAAATGCTATGTAAATAGAATTTATAAATTCAGGCTTTGTAAGGAGCTTGTTTCCTGTCAGATTAAGTAATAATGTTGTTTCTATAATTTTCCTTTTAAAACAAATACATCTTCTTGCCAGGAACCATTTTGCTAATAAGTTGTTTCTGTTCAAAACAGCATCCTTTGCTTTAGAGTGATGCTTTTTCCTCTTCTGATTTAGCTTGTTTCATTCCTTTCTTTGCTGGGAAACGACATAAAGAGAGAAGATTTGACAGAAGTGTAGCTTCTCAAAAGAAGTTGTTTGTAATGTAAAGTACTGCATTTATACCCCATTCTTTGAAGGTACCAAATTAAACTGACTGTAATTTAGTTTAGTCTGATGATACCATCTTATAGAGATTTAATACTGTTACAGTAAAATAAATTTAGGAAGGTGTATATATTTGGTTACTAAGTTTCTCTTCATCTTGTTTGGCTTTGTAAAATGAAGTTTTTATCTTTTTCCAGGTTTTGACCAGACAATTGGCATGGTTGTTAACCATCAAACAAAAGACTCCAAGCACATATCTGGAAAACCTATATTAGACAACAACGCCGTAAATCTTTTTTCTTCTGTAATCGTTGCTCTGGTGCTTCCAAGCACGGCCTGGTTTTTCTGGCCAAGGGGTTGAAATGGTTTAAGGTTTTCTGCATGCGATTCATTTATGTTCAGTCTTGCTCAGAGATTCCAAGGAGTTCCAGTTGAACTCCATTTAAGAGATGGATCTGAAACATTCAGAGAGCCAAAGGACTTTCCATCTCAATTTGTTAAGGCTGTAAACCTCATGTGGCAATCAGCATCTCTCAGGAAGGTGCTTTGTCAACAACGCTCTTGTCGCTCCTCAGGCAGATGTAGGTCATTGCCAAGTGAGGTGAAGCACTTAATTCATTTATCCTCCATTTTTGGAGCTGAAGTGTTGGTGTCTATTCTCTCCGATTTACAGCATCTGGAAGGGCAAGAAGCTGGAAATAGAAGTTAATCCACATCAGTTGGTGTGATGGAATCTTGTGGCTATTGTCCAAGCTTGACACAAAGTACACTGCAGCTTTATATAGGCAATGGTAACATGGGTGAAGTGGGTGAATTGTGGTATTTCCCATTATCTACGGTTTGTAAGGTCTTTTGGAAGTATTTGGGCAGGGGAGAGAGAATTCAGCCTTGTCACCTGATACTATCTCCACTTCCCTGAGAATAGGTTTGATAAAAATGTTGATCCATACTTAACATTTGAAGCAAAATCTAAATTTAAGTAGAAATGCTTTTTTGACACCTTTATTTCAAACTAATGATATTTATGAAGATTTGTCAATATTGTAGTACTTACCAAATAATTTAAAATTAAAAAATGACAGTTGTGAATTCACATTCATCTCTTTAGAAAGAGAATGCTTTTTTCTATAAGCATAGAATTGTTCCATAAAGTTTGGCTTTCTAACCAAACTATACTCCTTGGTTATTTCTCAACAGTGGAAATGTTTCCCATTTTGTTTGGGGCTTCTATTTAGTGATAATGGCCTTAGCCAAAGAAGCTACAGATGTTATCCTTGTAGCAAATGGGGGAAGTCACACTTAAAAACCATTTAAAAATAGAAATTTAATTTTTGATGCTCAGGCTCCTGTGTTAGGTAATTCTGTCTTCCATCATTCATTTATAAAAGTTGCAGAAGTGATGTAGCCAGTACAGATTGTATTTAAACTTTAGAGATACCCTCATAATAACCTTTCAGTGTTGATATTCAGAAGCATGGACCCTTACTTTTAATGTATGAAAAGCCTTTTATTGTTAGAGGTAGATGAATATTTTGTATTGAACATCTTTTTTTTTTTTTTTTTTACAAGAGTCTTGTGTATATGGTCTGTCTTAATTCAATTATCTTTTTTATTTTTCACCTTTTATGGGAATATTAAAAAACTTTAACACCTTCCATACTGAGTTTACTCTTTTGAAATCTATACAAATCTGGAATTCATCACTGTAACTGCTTCACTGTATTACCCAATTACAAAGATGAGATTTCAAAGTAGTAAATGCTTTCTGAAAAGAACAAATTGTGTAGCTGCTCTGTGTCTGTTCCTGGAAGGGCACAAAATTATGGAAGTAATATATGCACTTATACTGTAACAATAAACACTTGGGAATTTTATGCACTGTTTCGGCTTGTGCTGCTTCTAAATAAACACTGTATTAGTTATCTTGTAAGATTTTATTGATACTGTTGTGGTTTCTAGAATTGAGCAAGATTAAATTTTTGTAAGACACTTTTTTTTCTCAATTAAATGCCTTATTTTTATATTCTTTCGTTTCCTGAAGTGAAGTGTACTCTCAGCCCCTGAAGTGAACATGGTCAGCTTTTTCACTGTTTTTTATAACTTCATTTGAAAACCAGCTTACCGTGGTGAGAAGACATCGGATTTCGTATTCATAGCAGCATGAAATGCTTTGATCTGTGATCATATGAACAAATGTGATCTGACTGAACTCCTGTATTTAACATCTTCAAAGGACATCATTTTGGATTTTTTTTTTTTTTTTTTTTGGTCATGTCTTAGTGATGACACTTGAGTTGCTTTTGAAATTTCCACTCATAGTTTTCCAGTATACAGAAAGATCTGCACATACTTAAACTCTGAAAAGGACGGCATTAACTTTGGGTATATTGACTATTACTTAGGTAAATATTATTACATTTAACTACTTAGTAACTGTAAACTGACATGCTTTGGGGGAAGGTGGAGGCAGGAGTAGGCCATAGGGGGAAGTTGCAGAATATGACAAACTGCCTGTAAATTGGTGTGGGTCACTAAGAGCAGTTCGTGGGCTCACAAGGCAGCAGACAGAGATACCTCCTGTCCAAGTGCTACTTGGAGAGAGAGAGGAAATGCAGGAACTAAAAAGAAAAAGGGGAAGTTAAGAGAAAACCAGGAAGATGATAGATTTGGAATTGCAAAATAGTTTACTGCAGTTAACAAATTTAATTCCATTCATTAAACACTTGAATTATTCTTTAGCTTCAGAACCATCGGTACCCCTAGTACATACTTCTGTCACTGATTTCACATTCATAATTAAGTGGTATCAATATTTCCACAGCACCAAGGTAATACACTCAAAAACTTTTTAACTGAAGCAGTTAAAATTGTGAGTTACAGGTCCTCATGCTTGGCTTGATTAGTAGATGTGATAGATGTCTAAGTAAAATTTTGACATAATTGCATGTGAGAAATCATTAGCTAGGACTCACCCGGACTTGGTGCTGTGATTGTAGAAGCATACTGGTATCAGAGTCACCAGTATCTATTTTTTTTTTTTAATTTCAGTTTTGTTGCTACAGCTGCAGATGGTCTTGGGTCTGCTTTTGCTGCATTTGAGTGGTCTATCATTACACAACTCCCTGGGACAGCAAAATAAAGTGTAAAAAACAAAGGGGATATATCACCTCTCTTGGGTATTAAGGACAAGATCATTCTGCAGACTGACTTTTTCTGACAATAAGGGGCTGAAATGTCATAAAATACTGTTGGTATTTTACAGAACCAACTTAGGCACTATTCACATAGTGAATCTGTTAGGACTGAGTTTCCTAGATTTTTAAGTAGGATTTGTTTTCCTTGGATTTCTCCCGGCAGAACTTTGGTCTCCACGCAGCCTTTTCTTTACATTTCATTATCTAGCATTTTAAATTGCCATTAAGTTGCTTTTCTTCAAGCAGGAGTTAACCTGTTTTACAGGAAATTTATTCCCTTAAAGCTTTGTAGGTATGTTACAGTCTCTGCTTCTGGCTATTGCTATAACTGGATAATAATTTTCAGTTTAAATACTGCTTCTCTTGGGGGATAAGGTGCAGCTCTGGATACAATTATGGACCTGTTGTAATGCACAAATCGGAGAAGGTACATTAATTCACTCAGACTATGTGGATCCCTGGAGCACTCCCAAGCCTGCAGCCACCCTCAGTAAATATTGCCAATACCAAATGAGGATGAATACAGAAATGTGGAAACAAAGCTGTTGAGCAAATGGCAGGTAGTACTTGAGTATTCCTAAGTCTGTAAAACTTGATTCCAAGTGAAGAAATTACACTAGGAATATTTGGTATCTTTTGTACAACATTCATCCCACAAAGTCAATTTTAGTATCTTCCTACTACAACCCCTAATTAAAACATAGAGTCACAGAACAGCCCAGGTTGGAAGGAACTTTAGAGAGATCATCTGGTCCAACCTTTTGTGGTACAGGGATCTTTGGTGGGATTATCTAGAAACAATCAATCTGTCCAATCATATTTTGAAAACCTTTGATAATGGGCACTCTACCACATCCTTATATACCAGAGTTTTCCTTGAAACTCAGTAAGACGGATGCACGGGAAAGTAGTTGACCACCGTTCTGATTTCTGATCAGAAAACACTTTGTGATTGACTGATGGTATGAAGCAAGTGTCATACACTTTATCACTTTGAGAATATCTTCATAATAAATGTATCCTCCTATAGCAGACCACCCAGCAGGATTGCTTGCTCTGTCATGTTCTGGGATTTGCAGTTTTAGAGCAAGGACAAGTGTTTGCTAATCCAGGTAAGATTCAAGTAGTGAAGACTGAAATGTGGAAGAACCAGCCTGACTCATGCTGAGGAAAGAATACCACCAGTGTGGAAACAATTGCCTATTTGCAGGGACCTGCTGAGTCATCTGGTCTTGGATAACTTGTTTGTATCTCTCAGCTGGTGGCTGCTTTTTTGTGGTTTTGTTCAAACAAGCATAAAGCAGAATTAAATACTGCAATGTGATCACTGTCCAAATTGGTCTTGGAGGTTCAAACTCACACCATTAGCAAGGATGACAGTGGTTTAAAAAACCAGAATGCATCCTGCAATTAGAGGAAACATCAGTAGAAAGCAGTAGGAAGTCTTCTGGTGCTCATTTGTTAATACCTTTTAGTATCTTCAGTAATTATTTTTGTAAGGTCTTTGCAGCTGCAGCCCTAGCTGCAAAGGGGGAAGATAGAAGGACATCATAAAAAATCGTGCGACTGTGCTCTGATGTTTCTTGGTAAAGGGCTCTTGCTGCGCTGGCTTATGCAGAGTTTAGCCCAGTACTAGAAAAACAATTACTTCGGTCATCCTGCTCTTTTTGTCACTACTACTTGTTTTCCTGATATTTCATTATTTCACTTGTTGACTTCCTAAGTCCTGAAATCATTCCACTGTCAAAAGCTGCTATCATCAAATGCTCCCCCAAAGCAGCAGCAGTAGTTTCAGTCTGCCTTAAACTGCCAAATGCCCTGGTTATGGTGCTCCCAACAGGTGTGCATCATCTCATTCCATTGAGTGTCTCATCCTAATATAATTTAGAATGAAAAAGTGAAAGGACATGATTCATGATGCATTGGGATGAGAAGCATGAGTGTTACCTCTGAATTCTAGAAACTGTCTTTTGGAAGGTACCATAAGAAAGCAAAGACTTGAGTGTCAGCATCTGACATTGCACTCAGTGGTGTCTACTCGAGAAGCTCTGTAGTGGATCTAGCCTGTGCAAAGCTATGCCAGAAAAAAAAAGGATCCACCATCAACCAAACCATAAAAAGTGCCCAAAGCCCTTATCACAAGGCAAAAAGGAAGTGTAATATAATTTATAGTTCTTTAGAGTTTAAAGTGAAATGAACAAGAATGTTCTCACATTGTTTGCCAGCAGATTTGAATAATACACTACTTACATTCAAATAGGTTTGGTTTGGAGTGGATTAGCAAATGTTTCACTTGGGTTCAGAACTCATCTGAAATTAGAATGTAATCTAGATGTTAAACTTATATGCCTTACCTTTATCTTTCCTATCTCTAATGAAGACAGTTTTTTATAATATATTTCGGGTTTTTTCCCCAATGGCAAAAAAATGGATGCATATGTATCAGTCTGTGCCCATGTCACGGTGTCTGCAAATCCAAAAACAACTCCTGCACATAATGCCGTTTTGGGATTTTTGTCCCTAGTTCTTTGCAATTGTAATCATTAAAGGTCTTTTACAATGGCTAAATATCCCCTTGTGTTTGTTTTTTGCCATTATTTGAAGAAAGCAGGTTGGGTTTCATTCCAGTTTCCTTTAGCTCTTTCTCTGTTTTACCACCCCCGCTCCTGGACTGGAGTCTGCAGCTTCCCTCTGATCCTGACTGTGAGTAAGAGGAACCACAGAACAATGATTCTTTTCATAGCAGCAGATACAAAGTCAGTGTCTACTGTTCTGGGCATGACACAGGACTGATCTGTTTTGTGAAATCATTTTTCTTTGCTAGTGCGAATAGTCATATAAAACTACTATTTTATGTCCTCTGGGACCTATAATGTCTCCCTTCCCGTTCAGGTTTAGGGAAAAGTGAAATGCAAACCCACAAAAACTGGCAGCTAGGGCTGAAAGTTGCACAAATCTGAGCTCCACTCTTGCATTAAGGATTCTGAGGAGTGCTAAGGTACCCTCATATATATGAGAGTTTAATGCAGAATTTACCTTTAAGTTAGAAAGCAGTTCTAAAAAGATCGGCTCAGCGTCTTCTCCAGAATCACAGCATCAGTCCTGTGTATCAGGACACAACACAGACAGATGCACACCAGGATTATTTTATTACTCTAGTCAAGAGTACCTAGAATAGGTTTCTTCCCAAATTTTTTCAGACAGGAATGCTGAAAAGCAGGAAAGTAACCCTGTGCTGGCAGGGGTTTTACAAGGCCCCATTCAGGGGTACAATGCAATTTGGTGTAGTGCTCTCACTCACAGGTGGGTGCGGGTAGAGGCTTTGGCCAGAAACACATCACCACTGCTTCATGTTACAACATCGTTCTCAAAAATGTCATCATAATCTAATCAGGCAATGTGGGACCCCATGGGACCATTCATGTTCAGAATCTCTTGACAGAGCAGAATATTTCTGTTTTCCTGCAGAACTGAAAAGACAGATGTAACTCCCCAGCCAGTCACTTGTCCTTTACACAATATTTAAAAATGCAGGACTGAGCAATGGTGATAATTGACAATGTAATTGTTGCTGATTTGTTGACCTGCTCTTCACCAGTATCTGCTGAGCAAATCACATCAAGGAACGTTTCACAAAGGAAAGTGTCCGCAAAATTTATGTATTTCAGGAGTGCAGCAATAAATTTTATATCAATGGTAGGAGTTGAATGATAATGTTAAAAATGGTTTAGTTAGTCTTTTTCCTTGTTTCAAAGGTTACTTCAGGATAAATTGCTTCAATTTAAACCATATGATGTAGTCTTGGGATTTCTCCACTCATTCCCATGAAGTATATGTTTAGAATACAAGTTTTCCTCTAAATTGTAGACGTCTAATAAGGCTCTACGTTTTAGTGAGTTTTGGTTCTCATTTGGGCATCAATAATTCTGACTCTTTTTTCAGTAATGAATATGATGCATACAATATCAAAATAATAAATTTTAAAAATTTAAATTATTATTAGATGTGAGAGCTGGTAGACATAGTCTCCTGTGAACTGGGCCTGGTGATTGCCTGAAATGCAATCTGTATCTGGCTAAACTCATGTCACCAGTCTACCCAACACCCCTCATGAAAACCTGTCAGAAAATAAGGAATTATTTGCTTTACTTGGTAATTGGTCATGGTTTAAAAAACTTGTGTTTCAATTTGAATCTGAATGTGTCTGGCTTTACATTCCTGCTATTCATTCTTTCCTTGTGCTTGTTCCTGCGACAGCACTTATGAGCTGATCAAAGTGAGTCCTTTCCTGCTCTCTGCCCCATTTTTAATCTGTGTGCCAAATTCCAGTACAAGTTTTATCAGTGCCATGCACTGAGATAAAAAAACTTCTTCATTACTTGCTTATTTCATATCCAGGAATTACCTCTGCCCTTTTGCTGCAGTCATATGCTTAGATATCTGCTAGGTTTTGACTCTCTAATTTGTTACACTGACTAAGAGGTAACACTTTTGTATTCCTTATAATGTTTCTACTTTTCATTTTCAGAGGACAGCTTTTTATACAGTTTTTGCTGGATACCCCATTCTTGTCACTGTTTATCACATTGACAGTGCCATATCACTTCAAGTTTGATTAGCATTGATTTTATATTTACTTTACAGGCCATTTAGGAAACCCTAAAGGCCCTAAAGGAAACATCAGTTTTCCAAGAAAACTCTCTCACCAATAACTACTCTGAACCGCTCATCCAGTTCTCGATGCAATGAATTTGTACTTCATTGCATGAAAAAGTAATTTTTTTCCGATTGTTAGCATGTGGGTACTAAGTCAAGCTCCTGAAAAAATTAATACAGCTATGACCTTACCTTTGAACAGCCAAAGACTGTAATGTCATCTCATCCTCTGATGAGACCTATTTTTCCATTAGATTTTGTTGACTGGCACACATAACATTTGAATGCTTCATTTAATTATTGGTCTTTCTTTTGTGTCATTACTTTTCTTTGTGTCATTATCTGCTCCTCCCCACAGCTGAAGGTGTGACTGCCACAGTGAAGATGGGTGTATCAGGGCTTGTGTGCACAGAAGGCTGTGCAAGCCTGTGTGCAACAGGCAATTACTATTGCCAAAGAGTAGGTCTGTGGACAGGCTGGTTGCTGTTACACAGATGATGATTTGGATGGAAATGTATAGGTGATTAAGTATGCCTTACATGATTCAAAATAGGCCCATTTTGCTCACAGCAGCTCATTTCTATCCTCACTGCTTAGCTGAAGATCAGTTACACTGAAACTAGTAGGTTCTAGGATGTCCCTGAGGAACCCCTTTTGGCACCCACGCTTCCTTCCTATGTTCCCATTCCTTTACAGAAACTCATGGAAAATCTACCGGCTTATCAGCCAGTACATGAAAATGTCTCTTTTACTGCTGTGGCCCACGGTCAGCACACTGCCAAGATCTTTCCAGGGATCTGCTCGCACATCTCTCTCACCCTGAGCAGAGTCTGAGGGGGCCTACAGTGCCACTGACGTTGCCATCTCCTGCTGTACCACACAGCAGCAAGTTACTCTGGTGCAAAGTTCCATTCTTTATACATCCCATGAAGTGAGTACAGCCCTGTGGGTCTGTTCTTGAACCTGCATGCTTCCGTGTTTGAAATCATTGGCATGACTGTTTAAACAAGGTTTGCCCATGACTGGTAGTTTATGATTGTATGGGTCCCATTTTTACTTTTTAAATTTTAACTAGTTCTGCCTTCCTCTGGAATTTTCCTAATCTGTCAACATGTGTTTAAAATGAGCATTTCTGTCTTTTTTTTTTTTTTTTTTTTTTTTTTTTAATGTTTTCATTCTTGATACTGTAATAGCACACATCTAGTAAACAGACTTCTGCAGCAGGGAAGTTTTTTTCTTTTGTAACTCTTTAAAACTATTACCTTTATAAGCCATTGGTTTACTCTCTCTTAGAGGGTTAGGGCCTCTCATTTGGAGTTGGAACATTGCCTTTGCTCCTGAAAGTAGAAACACCAATAGCAAGGGGTCAGTGAATGGTAGAGCAGTATGCTTGCTGTTCTTAGCATGCATCCAGGATGCTGCCTGTCAGGATGAGAATCTGTCACGATTGCATGGGGATGGTATTCAGCATTTCCATATGTTGACATGGGTGTATGAAAACCATAATGCAAAGTGGCAAAGACTTCAGAACTGCTTTTCCTGGAGGGAAATGACATTTACTCACAATTCTGCTTCAACATGGAGAATTGAACTTTTAGAAAATAATAATCTTTTTCTTTACGAGAAAAAAATGACATTGTTTCTTGCTAGCACTGTTCCTTAGGTAGAAAACAGATTCTGTTTTACTTATTTCTTTAAATCCGAAAAACATTTCATGCTCCACAAATCTCCAAGGACATTATTGAATCTGTCAAGTACATCCCCGTTGGTACACAAAGTCTCTCAGCAGTGAATGAGTGGGTAAAACATTCAGAAAAGCCCCTCCAGGTCAACAATCTTTACAAATTATTCTTTTTTCTTTTTCTTTTTTTTCTTTTTTCTTTTTTTTTTTTTTCCCACATGCTTTGCTCTTCACCTTTATTATTTGTCTTCTGAACTTGAACCTTTCTTTTTGATTATATTATTAAGTTCATTTTAAGTGGGTTTTTGCTGTTATTGTTGGGTTGGGATTTTTTCCCTGTTCTGATTTCTTGCCTTTTTGGACATCTTGTACTCTTATGGACATTGATCTTTTATAACTGTATATTATTTGGCTGAGAGTTTGTAATATGATTATTTTCCAAGCAAATCAAATAAATTCAGAACATTTTTCTGCAAGTATATCAAATTATGCTGAGAAATATTCTCCAAAGGAAAAAATGGGAAAAAAAGACCAACATTACCTGCAAATCAACTGCTACCCTTATAATATTCAATACATAATTGTCCCAGAAATTAGTTGTGTGTTGTCCACAGCTTGGGAGGTGCTGTTTATGCTGTTGTAGGTTTGATCAACTAGAGTATCTCCACTGACAGCTACTGCATACACTTAAGTTCACAGTGGAATCAACACATTGAATATTTTTGTAAGGAGATCTAATAATGCAAGCTGAAAGAAGAACATTATTTTCACTTTCAGAGATTACGCCATCTGTGAAATAAAACACTTGAGTAGTTTTACCAGAAATGATCAAAGGTCATGGCAATGGATACAGTAGCACAATTTGTTTTGGTTAAATAACATACAGAGTATTGTAGTATCTTCATGAAATACAAAATATATCTTAAAAGGCATTTCTCATGCAGATGTAATCAGCAACACAGATAACATAGGTCTATACAAGTGTTTTTACAAGTTTATACAAGTGTAAAAAGGGGAAGCAAAATAAATTGAAGCAAAAAACCCCATTCTCTTCTCAATTTCTCTGAAACAAAATAAACACTTCCCAGATCAAATTAGCACTACTAAAATAACTTTGTAAAAGTCACAGATAGTTAAACCTACAGATTTTACAAGGTTGTGTATGAAATTACAGTGAAATGTGACACTTCAGGTAGCTCTGACAGAATTCTCTGTTCTCAGCCAGATCTCCCTTTTTAATTTTATTTAATACAGGTGACTGAAGTTTTGGAAAGTACAAGACTTCTCATACAGCAAAATCAGTAATCACAGGTTCCATAGCAGAGAGAAAAACAGAAATGATGGAATACCATAGTTACTCGCAGCAGTCTAATGTCGGCAGGAAATGCATCGTTTAACTGCACCGCGGCAGAGTTCTCTGAGAAACAGCCAACCAGAACTGAGCTTAGGTGTCTTGTTTTGGTGCACACTCTGTTAGAAAAACCGTGCTCACGGTTGTGCTGTCAGGGGCATCCAGTGCATGGACTTCGTAGCAGGTGTCTCTTAAGCAGCCCTTTCCAAAGCTTCAGCTCTCTTTCTCACTGGAAGATAGCCTCTATTTCCACTACAGTGTTCACTGTAGTAAGACATTTAGGACTGATGAAAAATTGCCCATGCAGAAAATATAATTTTAACAAATCAGATGTATCAGTATATGGATCATTTCCAGGCAAAGAAGAACTGAAAAGTACAAATCAGCCACATTCTTCAGTACAATCCCGAGTATTTATAAAGCATGTACATGGAAACTGTTTTTGTTGAAAACAGTAAAAAGCTGTAAGAACAAAAAGGTTTTTGAAGACAACCCTCCACAGAGCCGTGTGTCTTAGCAGATGCATTTGTGAGCAGTTACCCAGGAAAACCTCAACCTGCTGGGCCTTGCAAGCAGCTTGTCCTCATGAGCACTGATTTCCATTGACTCTGGCAATCTTAATCCAAACTCCATTTTGCCTCCTTCTATTCAGCCTGAACGAATAATTACCATGCTGATCAGTTTTATTGCCTGCCCGCAGAAGGCATGTCTGACAGAAGCCAGGATGACTTTTCAGCAAGATAGTATTTTTATAGCAACTTGCTGGAAGCACTTACATGCTAATAAAACTGGAAATTTATTTGAAGAAAATATATGCCTTAAGATTGTGTCCGCATTGATTTTTTTCCCCCTTGTCCCATTTCCTTTATTTACCAAAAAGGTTTACTTTACTTACATCTGGAGGAAATAAAAATAATCCGTTCTGTATATGAATGTAACACCGTCCAATGATGAGGCTTCTTACTTCAGAAAATCCAATCCTTGTTCTCCTGGATGCATTCGCTGTTCTTTCTTCTATTCTCTCTCATACAACAGAGCATAAATACTATCCGACAGAGAAAAAGGGAATTGCATTATGAAGCCCTTTAATAGACATTATTTACTTACCACTAAATGATCTCTAGAGAGAAGTTGCGCTGCAGTCGTTTGGATCATTTTATGAGCATTGTTTTTATTAAAGAATGATAGCCAGTTTTACAAGGCAGTTATCCAATTCTTGCTTATGAAAGTCTACTGGACTCGTGCAGTCAAGGAACTCGACGGAAGAACGTTTTACTTGTTCCTTTTTCCTCACCTGCTCCCACACCTCTGGTTTAAAGTACCTTATTACGGACTTTTATTTGGCAAACATTTAGAGACTAGCGCTGCTTAATTCACAGGAACGAAAATCACAGGAACAAAATCCCTGCCGGTGTTTACGAGGAGCTTTCGCTTTCGGGGAACCTCTCGGTAGGTACGTGCGCTGCCGGAGGGAACCCCAGCATGAGATTTAGGGACAAATCCTCACGGCCGGCGGCGCTCGCGCGGGATCCCCGCCCTGGGGCCCGCCCCCGCACAGGCCCCGCCCCCGCACAGGCCCCGCCTCAGGCCCCGCCCCCTCCGCGGCTGCTGGGCGGGGCCTGCCGCCGCCGCCGCGTCCCCCCCTCCCATTGGCGGCGGGGGCTGCGCGTGACCGGGCGGTGCGTGACGTAGGAGGAAGAAGCCGCCATTAGGGGCAGAGGGGCCGCGGGCGCGGGGCAAGTTCGGCTGCCGTGTCCCTCTCTAGCCTCGGTCTCTGCGGCCTTGCCGGTGCCTCTCCATCCCCGCCAGGCCCCTGCGGGTCCCCGTCCCAGTGGGCGGCGGCGGCGCCGCGGTGCGGCCCGTTGATGTGAGGCGCGGCTCGGCGGCGGGACGCGGATGGCGGCGGGGGCCGGTGCAGCGGCTGGGGGCCGCAGCTTCTCCTTCAAGGTGGTGCTGCTCGGGGAGGGCTGCGTGGGGAAAACCTCGCTGGTGCTGCGCTACTGCGAGAACAAGTTCAACGATAAGCACATCACCACCCTGCAGGTGCGGGCCGGGGCGGGGTGGCGGTGGTGTGGGGGTCCCGCTGTTCTCCCCTCACCTTGCGCACCTCCTCGCACTGCTGGCGGTGCCTTGTTCGCAGCTCAGTGGCAGCCGGAGCCACCGCCGCCGCTCGCTAATGGTGGCTGTCCCTTGCCGCGTTTGCTGGAAGCCAATTTTCTCGTTCCTTTCACTCCTCAAACCTAAGTTTTCGATATGTTTAGGCCTCGTTTCTACTCTGCGTACTAACTGCCCCGTTCTTCCCAGTTGCGTATATAAATGTCTTCATTTGAATCTTGGAAAGTATGATGCAAAAGTAATGTTGTTATTGTAATCATTGTTAGTGGACCGATGACTAAGTGTTTCATATGAGCTGCTTTTCTGTTAATCACAGTCTTCCTCATGTTCTTAAATCCTAACACTGGCACTATCTAAATTTCTGTTTAAGGAGAACAGCTTTCACAAAATGGTTTATGAGATTAAGGCTTATGATTTAATAACGGGAAGGATTCTTAAAGCTTAATTGCTTGTCACGACAGCTCCCTGAGTTTTGGCTGGATTCTCGGTAGTCTGTTGTTATAAAGAACTACAAAGTGATGTTCTGGTAATGAAATGTGACAGGGTGCCTTCTTGAAAGTAATGGCTTTTTTCATGGCCTACTAGTTAGTGATGGATGGCATGTATGCCGTGATACAGAATAAACTGCTTGTACTGTACATGATCTCAGAAAGCATGCTTTGAAGCTCGTGTTGTGAGTGGTGTGTTAAGTGTTTCAGGATGTCATCTTGCATAGGTGGAAGTGTGGATTTAATGTATACCACTGTTGATACTATTTTTTAATAAAGAAACAAACTCTGCCGCTTGGTGAATCAGTAGTGGGTACTCCTACTACCAGTAGTAGTTCAAAATGTGAACTAATTTTTAATTTCTTGAAGTACAGAAGAAATAGTAGGTGATATTAAAAAGAAAGTTTTAAGGTAGCTATGTGCCATTTGTATGCATTTAGGGGAAACTTTTTGAATTATGTATCTCAGAAGTAATTAATAGTGAAACTTCTCCTTAAAACCAAATTGGCATTATAGATGCATTAGATGCAGTACAAGGAATGTTTCATAAACAGATAATGTACCTCCATTTTTGCTGTGAAGAAGTAAAATGATTATGGTTTAGACTTAGTCATCCTGTGTTCATATTCAGCTTTTGAGTTCATCTATTGGTAGGTTTACTAGGCAAGGTATTTAGGAAGCTAGTTGTAGCTGTCATGCCACAGAGGTAGTTGATATTTGGTATGCCACAGAGAGGCCTGATAGCTTGTAGGTGTCAGAGATGCAGCAGTATAGCATTGAGAAAATAATCAGTTAAAGTGTATCAAAATGATCATGTGTAGCTGAATTCTCATATCCCATGTTTTAAGAGTTGGTCCAAGTATACTGTTTTGTGATTAAGCTTATGTTGTTGTTTGGTGGCTTTTTTTTTTTTTTTCCCCCTTTAAGTCTATAGTGGAAAACCTAAAATTATAAGCAAAAAGTGGGTTGGAATACAGGCTTGGGTCACAAATATCATAAAACACACTTTTAAATTGCTCCAAAATGCTGATAGGAAGATGTCTGTAGATAGTGTGGCTCCAGAGCTTTTGGTTTAGACTGTCTGGAGGAGGGGTGTGTTGAGGAGTGGAAGCATGTGCTCGCAGTTCCTACTGAGATTTTGTTTCTCCACTGTAACCAGGTTTGTGGGTGCTATCTCTGTCTTTTAACTGACTGCACATGGTTTATCAAGTTGTTTGCTTTTCTGTTCTGAGCCTCCTTGGCCACATATCCATTTTACTGATTGTAAAATACAGTGTCAATTGTTGTTGAATCTTACTGTGCATGATGTGCACTTGTAAAGTATTATCTTTATTATTTTTATTTATCTACATCTTACAGTTCTAGAAAAAATTGAAGTGAGTTCTTCCACTATTAAGTTAAAAGATAATTTAAAAATAAGATGAAAAGAAACTAGGGTATATGATTAAGCAATGAAGTAACATGTTTGCAAAGTACCCTTTGTTTTTTGAGGGTTTTTTTGAGATAAAAGGCTTAATCTGATATGGTTGCTTTGTTTCATGGCAACAGTTCAGAGTATTGCACCAAACTCCTTTTGTTCCAATAAAGCCAAAATTAGATAAATACTTTGCTCCCAGTCCAGCAGAGACGAGTGACAATGATGAATCATGTGAAAAGATCACTAGATATTGAGACAAGAGGTTCTCCGTCCACAATATTCTCTAACTTAAAAAAAAATAAAGTATTGCAAAGTGCTTTATTCCAGTATGCAACAAAAGGGTGGTGAGACTGTAGCCTTCTGGAAACTTCATTTAGTGATGTTATTCTGCTGTGAAATTATTCTTTGTATACACAAATAGGTAAGTTTCTTTGTTGCTAGTAACAGAAGACTTTGATTACCTAAAAGGGATCAATTTCTCCACCCTCCCCACTCCCCTTCTCTCAGTACTAACCGGAGTGCACTGGAACCTCCTGATTTAGGAGGCTGCTGGCATGTGTTGCTGTAGTTGTGTTAGTATCAGTTCCTGCTGTTAAGATATTGAGACCTGCATGTTGAAGTTAAGGTAGCTACTGATTCACAGAAGAAAGCATCTAGTTTTAGAACATAGTGGAAAAGCTGATGAAGGAGAAGTAGAGGTTTTTGCACACAATTCATAAAATTCATAACCTGTTGGCAAACCTGGCAGGGCAGTTAGAATTCGTTCCCATTGTTTGAAATATTTAAGTAAGGGCCCTCATCTTTATGCAGTAATTATAAGATATAAATTGATACCAAGTGACCTGTGCTGGAATTACTCCAATAATAAACCTCCTGTCAAACTATTGGGTTTTTAAATTAGGTAAATACTTTTTTATAATTTAATTACCCCAGATAAATATAACTTCTGAATACTGTTCTCTTAAATGTGTGGAGGATTGTGGAATATCCAACCCAAGAGATCTGCTGATGTGGCTGTAATTGGAGAGTTCCTGATTCCTTTGATGGACTTGGCATAACCTGGAAAAGCTGTCATGGTTATCGAGATAGCTGAGGGTGATTGGAAGACAACGTACGGAAGTTCAGTGCTATATGCACTGTTTGTATGCCTGACCTGCTTCTGTTGAACATGAAGCACTCAAGGGCAGGTGTCACACACCTGCTTTTGTTTGGTGACTTTTAAGACGCTCTCTTCCAGCTGTGTCTTCCTTGTGTTCTACTCAGGCCCCTTTATCAGCTCCTATCACGGCCTGGTGGGCTTAGAAAACTGAACTCATAGAAGAAAGAATTAAAAGAAAGAAAATATTTCCTACAGCCACATCAAAAGATTGGAATTTTAGCTCTTATAATTGCATTATTCTTTTCTAAGTGCCTAAGTATTCTTCAAACCAGTCATAAGACAGTAGAGTCAAAATATGAAAATTAGAAGCTTCAAAGAGTTGTTTGAAATTACTTATCTTTGAATTAACCATGGTCCTGTGAGTTTTTGAAAGTCCTAGCAAAAATGTACTGTCATAGTAATTAAAATAATATGGAAAAGAGCTACTGATTGTAAATCGAGTCACAACTCAGACTTGTAGTTCTCAATTCAGAAACCTTTTGGGAGTTTAGAGAAAATGTTTGAGGCTTTTTCTATGTGTAATTACTTAGTGCTGTGTAGGTAGTCAAAGGCTAGACTTTGAAACTTGACAAACTTTAAAATCTTGGCAACTGACTTCTTCTCTCAACTATCTCAAAACAGAAGTTAAGGCTCCTTCTTATGAGTTGGGTTTTCCCAAATTTCTAAAAACCGTGTAGTCCTGCTGTTCACTTGGTTTGTTTTTCTCCCTCACTAACCTCAGAATGGTTGGGGAGGGGTATGTATATGTTGAAAGGCTGAAAGATATTAGTTGATTTGTCTTTTGGCATGCTTGCCACTGTGGATGTAAAATGTTTTATTGATAGTAAATGCACCAAACTTACCCATACACACCAGTTCATGAGGAGAGCCTACTAACTGTATTCTTCAAGTATATGAACAAAATAAAGAAGAATGAAGCATTAAATCTGTAGTATAGTACTGATGGTTTTCTCCAGCTTATTCACAAAGCTTGCTGCTCATGACTAACCATGACTGCTTCAAATACCGGGTTCCAATCTTGTTATCAGACAAACCTGCTTGTAATCAGAGTATCTGGTAGAGGATACTGTCTCTCCTTTTTTGATTATGGGCCTAAGACTTTAGATGGACTAAAATTTAATCATTACAAATTCATCAAGTTTTAATACAGAGAGCAAGTATGATAGCCCAGTGCTACATACCCTTGCCACAGTCTCATGTGGTTATGGGTGTTTTTGTGATACTAAAAAGCCTTATTTGCTTGTAGGAGTCTATTTGTGCTGGGGTATATAAAAAATAGAAATCTATATCTGAGTGATAAAAGACAGTATTCCTATTAAAAGCTGTAGTGCCTGAAGGACAGATGATACTGAATCAAAACTTACCTATGTAGATAAATCTATTTTCGTTTTTGGCCTGTCAGATAGGAGATATACTTGTGCTATTAACTGGGTGGTTGTCTAAAGCTACAATGATATGACTTTATGGATACTGAGTTCTCTGTGTTTTTAAATATAAATCCCCTTTCTGTGAAAGATTTTTCTGCTCAGAAATTAATTCTCAAATACTTGTGCTGAATTCACATCAGCGAAGCAGGTTTGGATTGTTGGTGTTATGACAAAAGTAAACATTGCTCAAAAGAGCTCTTCCTTTGAGGTTTGCAGTAGAATATTGAGAACTGTAGTACAGCAGATCAATAAAATATTGTCAGGTAAGCTTGATTCATTGTGCCTAACAATAGCTTCTCTCCCTGTGACCCAGCTGTTGGTGAATTAAAACTTCTGAAGTTACCTCCAAGCTTTCGGCTTTTAAACTGTGGTGTAATACAACAAATGATGAAGACTACTGATAAGTTAATCCTCAGGGATGGACCTTCTCTAGAGTTTTTAATTAAAGAATGAAAAGTTTTTTTGATGTTGAAGATTGGCTGTTCTTCTGCTAAGCCATTTGTTACAGGCTGGCTAGAGGGTCAAATCCATTTAATGTGCTGTCTGGAAGTTTTTCCAGAGTTTTGATGCTACAGTGAGTCCCTTCACTGTAGACTGAGGGGGTAGTGTAGTGTTAATGCTTTAATTATGTTGGGCACAAGGGTTCTAGTGATCGGTTCTTTCCTATCTGCTCTTGGGAAGTGTCTGTTTTTCTTATGGTCTGTTTCCTCTCTCTCTGTTCTTTTTATCAGACTTCATGGGAAGGTTTGGGGGAAGGTATAGCTTAAAGATGAAAAGCTTTTTTCTAATCATCTCATCTTGGGTCATGCAGATGCCAGGGAAGTAGCTGAAGAGCAGGAACTGCTCTAGCAACTGAATGTTGAATGACTTTAACTACAATACAGGCAGCACTTCAGAAAGGCGCTTTGATAGCAGTTTAGGCTGGTGTACACTGACCTGTTGTGGTCTTATGTGTGCATTCTGGTTGCTGGTGTAGTTGAGCAGCAAGCTGGTTCAAGCAGCTTGTCTGGCCCATGACACTTTCCACATATGTGACTCTTGGTTCTGTGGCTGGTCAATGCTTGTACAGAGTGCTTCTCATACAGAGAGCTGCTGCAATCCAGCCTAAAATAATCTGTGATTAATGTATCATGAAATACCACTGAATACGTGTTTGAACCCAAATACAAACTGAGGTAAAACTGAAAGGAAAACTCACTATAGTTGAAGGCAGAAGACAAAAGTTAGCCCTTGGTAACTGAATTGTTTGATATAACATGTTACTGCTAGTTTTTAGAATGGGGGGAGCAAGTTTCTGATGCCTTGAGACCCTCTTTTGGTCCATTAATCTTATATTCAATTATATTCCCTTTTTAGCTGTCCAATTATAGACTTGGTAACAGAGGTGATGTTTGAAAATGTGAATCATACAAGTTTGGAGGAAACTAGACCTACTCAAGTTACTGCAATTAGATTAACCTTGCAATGTGCTCTGGAACTGTAAAACATTTCCAGAAGTTATAGTGGAATTCTAAAGCAGCTTGTATGAGCTTATTCTGAGGCTTCTCAGCTCAAACAAACAAAAACACAGAACCAAAAAGCAGATGAGGGTGAGTTGTGGGCTCACTTCAGCAAAAAAAAGGGAAAAGTTATAGACAAGGAAACTTGTGAAATACTAATGTTCCAAGACATTTAGTGATAAATGAAAACAATTGTTTATGGTTCTCTTATCTTACTAATAGTGAACTACTTTGCCCAATTCCTGTAGATTAAAAATCCTGTTAGACAGGTTCCTACCCAAACTTCATGTACTCTTGTGAAATGCTTTGAATTCAGCTTAGATTTATCAGTGTTGTGAATTCAGACTCTTTCCACACAACTCATCCTTCCCAAATCTTTCAAAGCAACAGCAAAAAGATGTAGTAAATGATTGGTTTAACCCAAATTTATTTAGAATAGGCTGCTGGCAAACTTTAGTGAAATGACTAACTGGCTTCGTATCAACTTAGCCTTCTTGCTTACAGGGTCTTTTGTTCTGGAAATATGTGTTTTATTGATTGTGATGCTTTATTAATAAATTAATTTGAAGTCAAATTATGTGTTTGGTATGTAAAACTTAACTCTAATCTGTATTGCTTTCCAGGCATCTTTTCTTACGAAGAAGCTAAATATTGGTGGAAAAAGAGTAAATCTTGCAATATGGGTATGTTTACATTTCTGTCTTTTACCTCCTTAGCTAGCTAGAATGTTTTTCTGAAAAAAAAAAAACTTAGCCTTACTATGTCACTAGCGTTAGGCACTTCTTATTAAAGTAAACTTTCCCAAGTATATGAATTTCCTTGAAGTATTGTTTGCTTTGTCTTAAATGCTAATAAGTGTATTTTAAATGCAGGATACAGCTGGTCAAGAAAGATTTCATGCATTGGGGCCTATCTACTACAGGGACTCCAATGGTGCTATTCTAGTATATGACATAACAGATGAAGACTCTTTCCAGAAGGTACTGGGCAGCTTTTACGTCTAAACTGTAAAGTGGTTGAAAGATAATGTGGTATGTGTAAACAGAAGTCTTCTGTTTTCAGCAATACTTGTTATATTTGTAGCTCATGTAACGGAAGTATACAGCTTATTTGTATTCTTTTGAAGACTGACTTCCCTGCTATCAGGTTATTCAAAGAACACCAGAGGATTAGCTCAGCTTCTTAGAGCACAGTGCTAATAAGGCACTTGGGTTTGATCCCTGTATGGGCCATTCATTTAAGAATTGCACTTCATGATCCTTGTGGGTCCCTTCCAACACAGAATAAACTGTGATGTAGCTGTGAGAGTTACCTGTGACAGGCTATAAACATAAACCTGGACTGTTGTCATGGTATGCTGTACTGATATTTACTGTATAAACCAGATTACTAAAAGGTACTACGTGACATGACCTTTTACTGATCAGAGAACTCTGAAATTGCAATAATTGATAGTGGAGACATTTCCTTCTCTGTGATAAGTTATTTGTTCTTCAAATCCTCATCAAAATGTGTAATTTGATGGCTAGTTATTTTATGGCTGTATTAGTTGATTAGTTTGATCAGGTGAGGGGTTTTTTTTCTACCCTGTGTCAATCCATGCTTCCACTCTATAGGATGTTTCAGCTGAAAACTGGTGACACTCTAAGCAAGGTTGGCTCTGATTAGCTTTTTGGCAAAACCAGTTGGACTTCTGTGTAAGAAGTAAGGGAAGTAAGAAATTGTGGTTGCATGGGCAAGGCTTGGGTTAGCAGCGATACAAATAGTGTAAGGGTACAGATCCACAACAGCTTAATTTAAATAGTGCGTTGTAGAGTAAGTAAAGCACTTGTGCTAGCAGTTAAACACTTGCTGCTACTGCAGGATGGTGATGACTTGTGGATACTGCTTCAACTTGTGCCTTTTCATGCTGAGCCCTATCTAGTAAAACCCAGTGATACCAAAACAGAATGTGCAGAAAAAAGGAGGGAAGGCTGATTTACAGAAGTTACTGCAGAAGTACTACTGTATCATGTAGCCTAACTTATTTTTAGATTCTTGTAGTGATTGCTTCTCTTCACAATTATTCCCTTAAAATAGCAGTTCCTAAATCAAAGCAGTGATCATACAACTTTCAAAGCACAAGAACAGATTTGATAACAGATACCTTACCATCAGCTGACTTAACATGCTTGTCCCATCTGTTCTCTAATGAAATAAACATCTGTTACAATCTAACCTGAAAAACTCAGTTCAGGTGCCTCTGCCTTTAAAGTACCATTTGTGGTCTGTCAGTAAGTGCCTGTTGATAAAAGATCTCATGTCTGACCTAAAGTGGCCTATGCAGTGAACTTGCTAATATTGAGTGTGGTGAGTTATGTTTCTCAAGTAATTGAACCATTTTATCTAAATTATTTGCTCTTAATTTCACCTGTGAAACCTGCAGAATAAGGGCCATGTGTAGCTATCTAAAGAATACTTTTCCATCTATGTTGCTCTAAATATTTTTGCTTTACATTGAGTAGATGGTTAATGAAGGAAATGGGATGGCTCCACATTGCCTAAGTTAATAGTATTTCAAGTGAAAACAAACTCACCTCTGTTTTTTTGCAGGTAAAAAACTGGGTAAAGGAATTAAGAAAAATGTTGGGAAATGAAATCTGTTTATGTATAGTAGGTAAGCCTTTTTTCAACATGACTGAATTGGAAATATCTCATTTGATTAATAGCATCTTCCAAATGCTGCTTTGACAGCTTGTGCATGTGAAAGGGTAAAGCTTATGTTAGATATTTAAAATTAAACTGGAGCTAGAGTTTCAATAGATCACATTGAAGAAAATAAGAGTTTGATTGAAAAATAAGCTGTTTAATTATACACTATCAGAAGTGCATGGTACAGACACCGGCAGATGGTAGTTTAACCAAAAATGTATATTATCCTTCTTTGAAGTACTCAAACTCATGGCTTTTCTCAGTGGCATAGACTAGGTGCTTGTCTGTTTTAATAATTAAGTGCTTGCATGTTGGAGTGAGTCCTAAAGCTTGGAGCAAGCGGAATGGAACAAGTGCTGGATTTAGATTTAAATCTGATCTAATTATTAAAAAACTTTCATGAGGCTATGTGGATATGTGGACATTCTACAAAAATTACCTCTGCAGCACATGCAAGGTACTAATAAATCACAAAAAGTGCAAAAAGGCTGAATTGGGTGCTTTATATGGAGGCTGTCCTTATCTCTATGGAGAACTTCATTGCCTGTAAATGCTTGTGTGAAATGAGATTCTCAAATCATATTGCCCTTGAAAGTGAGACCTGTGTAAGAGCTGGTCTTTACTGGGACAGCTTGAGAAAATAGAGTACCATGATTACACGTCTGCTTGCTTTTTGGGGTAATTTTAGAGTGCAAAGACTTAAAAGATTAACTTGTTTTTAACAGGTAACAAAATAGACTTGGAAAAAGAGAGACATGTTTCAGTGCAAGAAGCAGAAATGTAAGTCACACATATTTCTAATAGAAACAGTCACTGCAGAATTATGCTGGAGTAATAAACTCGTGATGCTGTTAACATAGCAGCCAGCTAGGCACTGCTGGCTTATGCCTGCCAGTTGTTAAGTGTTCTGTTAGTATCTGAGTCACAGGGTGTCCTGACTGACCAAACTGTTGAGAGCTTGAGAGTTGTTTGTGATTAAAGTCAACACCTGCAGTTTAAATCCATTTCTAGACATGAGATTTTCTTAATTTCATCTAGTGTGCTGCATCAGTCTTGGCAGCTTTAAACACATAGCTCCTTTTTTTGTATTAAATAAGCATATGTAGATTAACTCTGAAGTCAGAATAAAACCTCTTGTGATCATCTTATTCCTTCATGTAAAGTGGCTTAGAAAGATTGAGTCCTTTACTACAATGAGGCTCCATTTCTACAGGTATGCTGAATCTGTTGGGGCAAAACATTATCATACGTCAGCTAAACAGAACAAAGGAATTGAAGAACTGTTTCTTGACCTTTGCAAAAGTAAGTATTATATAGTTTGTTGGTAAGGAGCTCATTCGTAAAATGCTTCAGAAATACTTTTCAGGCCATATAGAAAAGTTTGAGTGTAAAGTACTACTTAGAACTGACTTCATTTCCGTCTGCTTTAAGCCACTTGTGTTCTGTAACAACTCTGGCAACTTGATGTGTGGATGCTTACAGTATTGCAAGTTCATGCTGTACTCCAAAAATGTCTTGGTTATTTGTTGGAGCACTGACTGCTGTTCCACTTACCATGCATAAGTGGTAACCCAAATCCAACATCATGTTACTCGTCTCACCACTGCTTGCTTCAAACGCTCTGTTTCAACCTCTTTCAAAAATCTTCTCAAATAATGTCAGTTACAAATCATAAACTCAAAGCTTTAATGATGCAAATTTGACACAGATCTAAACAAATGGTAAAGATCATTATATGTGGGATGAAAATCCAACACAAACAAATCATCCTATGAGTTGTATTTCTGTGATAAAAGAATTTAAGGAAAAGGTCTCCTGTGTTTCTGAAGAGGTCATTGGTTGGGGTTTTTGGGGGGAGGATTTTTTGGGGAGGGTGGAGTTTGTTTGGTTGGTTTTTTTAACAGTGTTAATGATATGGGTGGGTAAATCTAGCTTTTAAAGTTGCTAACTCCAGGAACACCTGAGGATGTCAGTGGTCTCCCTTAGTTACTAGGAGCTGCTGTATGTTGGGTGCTTTAGAAAAAAGATTTAACGTTCTTGCAGCTATGCCACATGATTCCCGAGTACTTAGTTCTGCATAACAAACAGGAAAACCATTTTTACTGAACTTTTGTCTCTGTGCATATAGTTCAGAGAGATTAAAGTAGCAGAGTCTTACTGTAAAAATGTAGTGGAATGTGATCTAATACACTTCTTTCTTTACAGGAATGATAGAAACTGCTCAAGTGGATGAAAGAGCAAGAGGCAATGGCTCCAGTCAGTCAGGAGCAGCAAGGCGAGGTGTACAGATCATTGATGATGAGCCACAAGTACAGAGCAGTGGAGGGTGCTGTTCTTCTGGATAATTATAAAACTGTGCATCACTGCCCTCTCAATATGAAGACTGCCATATTCCAAGTCACACATTCTTTACCAATGGAGTAATAGAATTTAACAGTATTTAAAAGTAATCACATGTAACACTGCAGAGACCTTAAGTGCTAAACTAGTGGCGTCTGTGACCAGAGAATTGGCGTTTTCTACAGTGGTTAACAAAGCAATTACCAATGGCCTTTTTACATATTTTTCTTTAATGAGGAATAATATGCATGTAGAAAAGACCTACTTAAAGGCTTCATTTATATTCTTTTAAATCAGATCATTATTTAATAACTTATATACGTTGTTGTTGGAATGGTATATGTTTTGCAGCTCTTTGTATTTTGTGGTAGATGGAATTGTATCACTTCTAAAATGCAAATTGATTTTTTTTAAATTAGCAGATATCTGAATTAATATTTTTGCAGGGCCTTCACAAGCCTATAACTCAACTACTTTGATATATTCTGTTCATCTGTATGCCAAGCTGATAAAATACATTGTAAATTACATATTAAATATTTTATCTGCTTTTACAGTTGCAGGTGCAGAAATATGTACATCAGTCTTGTCAGTGATTGTGAAGTGAATAAGTCAGTGAAAGATGCAAGCTTTTCCTGTGCACTGTTCAATTGCTCATTCTATTCCCCTACCTGAAAATTTGTTTTGGGTGCATCCATAGCTACATCAATTCTTTAATCCATTTCTGGCAAGCAGTAATATTTAGAGTTTCCCCTTACTGGCAGAGAATGTTTCTGTAAAGTGCTGTTTAAAAATGAGATGTTTGACTTGCAGCTAAAACAGCTGGTGCATGCACGTACCTTGCCTCTGCAGTTACTTTGTCCTCTCAGAAGGTCCCCAGAAAGTCAAAGCAACTTTAGCCCTCATCTGTCTGGTAGCCAGTAAACCAGATGCATGAGAAACTCTTTAGCTGCTTTAATACATTTGTTTCCAAAGACAGCATAATAAACTATTCATGAGCATTTTTTTTTTCCCTGCAGGGCTTGAGTGAACAATTAATTGGCATTAACTAGAACTTCTAATTTGGAGTGATTAAACTGAAGATGTGAAACTTGCCAGATGTAGCTGTAACTTCGGGGATTCTAGGCAGAATTGAACTTACTCCAAACTTGCTCTTTCTCCTGTAAAGAATTTTGAAAAAGCCTATTTAAGTTTCTGGAGGAGGATTTTCAGAAAAAGCATGTAAACTACTATCACAAAAGAACACAAATGGTGGTAGCTGAAACTTCGAAGTGTTTTGTGCTCTGACTTTTTTTACTTAAGTTGTCATGCTTGGAAAAACAGTAAAGGTGATGTCTATGACAAAGTAGAATATCCTTGGCCTTCCTTTTTCTGAAAGGTAGATTTAGTATTGCATATGAATGCACTGAATGGTGTGGGTATGTTCTGATACACAAAAAAAAGAAGTAGTTATGAATTAGTCTGTGTAATAGAAGTGTGCTGTCTTCAATCTGATTATTTTTATTTTCTCTGAAATAATAGACGGCTTTGATACAGACTGATCCTGGTGCATTTTATCCTTTTTTGCCTTAACTGTGGTATAGATACTTTTTAGACTACCATTGCTGTGCTTTTCTGATGTGTTTGTATGCATGATGGAGAAAGGTGGTCTGTTCATACTGGTGAAGATAAAGTTTCTCGGCTGTGCAGAGCTTTGGTGTGAATCTAAAATCTATGACTATATGTGTCAACATGTAGCAACACCATTAACTTTCAGGTATCTAACAAGAGTGAACTCTGACAGTTGAAAACCAGATTTGTTTGATCTAACTGGTATCTGACAGCCTTGTGTTACAATATATGAAGATATGAAGGTGAAATTGTCAAGTCTTGATGTTCAAGAATGGAATTGCCTCAGAATAGGAATTTCAGGTTTTTTGATTCAAATTTAATTTTTTCCATCTCTGCAAATAAAACCCTGAACAGCCCAACTTCAGCTAAACTTAGTTGAAGCAGTATGTAGAATGTATCTTTCTGCCTGCAGCTAAAGAATTTTTAGTGTATTGTGTGATAGGGACATCCCATGGAACTTCTGGCAATTACAAAACTGATGAAGGCATGTTGATACTAGCTCTTAAGTCTCTTACAGAATTAAAACTATTACTACTGAAAACTTAGGTGGGTATAAAGAGGTCTACAATTTTGTAATACTAAAAAGGTTCTGGTTGCTATTAGTGAAATATTTTTAAAAAATCAAGTTACTTTTCTTACATAAGCTACAACATAAAAAACTCACTGGAAACCTTCCTGTCTAAGCTGTGGTTTGGTTGGTCTTTATTTATGAAACTTAAAATCTGTATTTTCAGGGTATCATTATGTAACTGGACGAAAGTATAGCTTTGCCAAGTCAGAGGAGCTGGTTGAAGACTAGACAGAGGTGAAAACATGAATTATTTAGACTGATTAACATAAGACTTCAGCTATTCATTGTTAGCAGACAGAATACAACAGTTCCAGGAAAAAGTATCTTTGTCAAAGATACTGAGAATGTTCTTTACACTTGATATACAGAAAAGCACAAATAGCTTGATTTTCTATATTTGAGCAGGATCTTACTCAAGTAACCTGATGTTACTAGTATGTGGCTTGCTTTTCAAGAATCTCGAATCTTGCATTTGATCTAGATTGCCTGGTTTGTACATCTGAAGGAGAGCTGTTTTCTTGTTGCTGATGAAGTAAGCTATTGCTCATTCTTTTGAGAAGTGAAAGGGAACAAGGCTGGCTATCTTTAGCAAGTACCTCTGTTGTGGGGCAAATAGCCAGACACCATTGAGCACGCTTCGTCAGGGTATATCTTGACAGAGATTACTCACATACATACTGAAATAAAATGGTCTTACTTTGTGCAATACCTTTCTAAAACTACTTCTAAGTGCTTGCTCATGGTCTTGATGCTACTGTGAATACATGAGATACCTATGAAACTTTATTACTTGCTGAAATAAAATCCAACAAGCCAAAGTCCAACCGCTTTAATGCAGCAGTATGTCTCTCTGCTAGGAGTTATTTATGGACATTCTATACTGCACTTAAACTTTACTTCAGAAGCTATAAAAGATGGGATAGACTGATTCAGGTAAGGACATACAAATTCAGATGTGTAGTATTTGGAGATGACTGTAACTAGCTGCAAAGACTGGGAGAGATGGCTTCATCTAGTTAGCAGTGATCTTGCACATGATTCCAAAATGGGGGTATCCAGTTGAACTGTATGGCATGGTCTCTTGAAGCAGTCAAGTAATGGAGTGTTACCTTGATTATATTACATGTTTTTCTTCAGTGTTCACACATTGGGGGCAAGTATTTTTTCCATCCTACCACATTGAAAACTGCCTACAATTCTTTAAAAACTTAGTAATTAAATTTCTACTTTAGTTTCCAAATCAGATGAAAAAAGCTTTGCAGAAAGATATGATGGTATGGAAAGTGGTTAGATCTCAAATGGAGTTCTCCAAAAATGTTGGATGCTGTAAAAAAACAGTTTAGATGCAGGTCAGGAATTTCCATTAGCTGAAAGTAGTTAAGTGATACAGATAGTAGAGAATAGGAATAAGAGTTAGAGCCAGCCATGTCCCATTTCTCTGCTTTTGGTGGAATGAAAAGGAGAAGTAGGTAAAAATAAGAATGTCGGAAAAACTGAGGGTGCTGGTAGTAGGCTGCTGAGTAAGGTGCTGAGTTAACCTTTGAGTTGCTAGAGCCTCAGCAATGGCAATACCTTATTCAGGACTTCTAATATCACTGCTTGGGTTGTTCTTCTGTGACATACCATTTTTGCTTTATTAAAGGTAATGCAAAGAACTTTGAGCAGGCTTTCAGGCACAATGCTAACTTGCTCAAAACTTTTTATTAGAATATGCTAATTTATTTACTATTTACATTTCACTGACTTTGTTAATCTTAGTCTGCATCAAATACTAAGAATTTTTTTCTTGAGAAGTCAGGAAGTATATCATGCCATGAGGGTAACTTTTATTACTATTGTGTCAAGGAGTTGCAGATGATGATCAAGATCTTTAGTACTACTTGCTGTGCAAGCTCAGCAAGGTCCCCAGACTAGCTCACTAGCTCTTAACAGTGCTGGGCACTTGCTCCTGCTACTCTTTGGAAGATTCTGCTCAACACTAGGATTTGCCTTCTTTACAGGCAAGCCTGTACATCTCAGTGATGTATCTATCTAATAAATTTAGGCTTTTTCTAACAAATAACAACGTATACTCTTTGTTCCTGTGTGTTCTGGAGCTGTCATTGGCCACTGTATTGAGCAGATTGAGATGGAGATGATTTGGAGAGTGGTGGAAAATATGCAATGTTTCTTGTCTTGAGATGGCTTGAAAAGTGAGAGTCCATGAAAAATTCAACATTATGCAGAAGTGTTATTCTGCCCAAGATAATAGAAAGTAGTTTGGCTTGGAGAAAATTTTACTGTAATAAGATTAAAGTGACAAATTGGTCTATTTTTTAAAGTGAAAACTTGTTTCAAGCTGATCTCTCTAGTCTTAATTTTTTTTTTTAAGACTTAGGTTCACTTAAGTTGGCCCATGCCTTAAATTGATTGCCATGTTACACAGCCATAAACTAAACTGATTGTTGGGAGGAACAGCATACTTGTTCATATTCCACGGGCCAGTTTACATCTTAGATTGTATTTATTCAATACCAGGATGTTGAAAGATAGATTAAAACAACTATTTTTTCAGTCTCTTTCCACTGCTTTGTGCACTCAAGTAAGTAACATGGATGTGATGCAGATGCAGGGCCACTGTGAAAAGAGGGCTTTGTTCTTTTCCTGCTTCTTGGCTGCATTGATCCTTGTTGCTAAATTACTGCTACAGGAGACTGCGTGCTATGCAAGAAAGCAAGTGCACATTCTCTCCTTGCTTCTCTAGCTCTTCTAGACAGTGATGGGCGCTACAGCAGTAATACCCCGTTCCTCTCAGTTTGATAACATTTTTTTCCTCAAGAGGAGCTTTTCTTACATCCTGACAAATGATTTTTCTCTGTGTATCTAATCTCACCGATCCCTTTAAGGGATTTTAATACTTTATTGTATCTTACCCAAAATGTGTTTAATTTGAAAGCATGACAAGGAAGGGTAATGAGTAGCAGTTTTACAGCAGTCTTCACTAGCAGTTGGCCATATCCTATCTCCAAAACAGTGAAGAGAGAATATTGAAAGTTTAATGGTGAGTCCTTGCTAGCTCGGTATCTGACTCCTGATTCTTGGATATTGGAAGTGATGTATAAGAAATCTCAGTTGAGAGGATTAGAGAGAGCAAAGACCACTTCCTCATTGGATGCAAATAGTTGATATCCTGTGACAAACTGAAAATCATGTTTTTGAGCTGTTGAAACTTAAATTGCAGGCCCTTCTTCAAGTTAACCATCACTCCATTCTGATAAATCAACAAATTTGGGACTTGCAATGGAAGAGAACAAGTAGTTTCTTTTTCAGAACAGGAAACTGCCTAATCAGGCTTGTTTTAGTAAAAAGAGAAGAGAAAAAGCGTGTGCTACCTAAATCTTTAAGTGCTGTCAGTGCTGTTTGATCATACAGGCATTGTAATGATTGTCTTACTGGATTTTTCTCATCAGATAAGCTCATTAAGCTTATCAGTCTCACTCAAATAGAAAGAAAACATTAGCAGGGCAAATCCAATGCTGAAAAGGATGCAATATTTTTAATGTTAGGTAACTTAACATTGTTAAATGTTGTAGGAATATTCTATCTGGCATTTGTGGATAAAGAAGTTTTGTAAAAACATAGTGAAAAATATGTGGCAGAGGCTTCACAATCATTAACTTTCCCCGTGCATTTCTGCAGATAGAGTTCTTGAATACATCTTGATATATTTTATATACCCGTGCATTTACAGGAAAATATTCCTGTGATAAATTAATGTCAAATGGTCAATCAACTATAGAAACAAGGGTTCTTTTGTCACGACTGCTGGTTTATCAGTGCCTACTATTAAAAGTGAAAATGCATGGAAATGAATCAATAGGGGAAAAAAGTTGTACTGAAAATCAATACAGAAAGAAAACATTGTCACTTCTTACATTTACAGAATGTTACAGAATTTGAAACTTGATGACAGTCTATAATAAAGTAGCCCTGAAAGTTACTGGAAATTCAGGACAGTGACTGAGACCACAGGTTTTTTTTATGTTACACATAAAATATTTCTGAACCCACCTGAGCATGATGTGTCAAAAGATGGCTTTAAGATGTCAAACCAGGCTCACTGAGGTTGCTGTAAGTTATGCTAGCATATACCTCAGAGACTGTAGTATGAGCATATCCCCAGTAAAATATAGCTTTGATTCTCAGCACTGGTCTTGGGTATCTCAGAACAGAGGAAGGAGCAGTTGCTGTTGAACCACATTTATGTTTAACAGTAGCCTCAGGGATGCTGCCTGTATGCAGCAAAACAAAGTCAGACATGGAACCAAGGCTAAGGTGGGAATTTTCCACCAGCTATGTGTCTGTAACCTACTGCTGTCTTGTCTCCACCAAGAGTGCTTGTTCATACTTCCCTAGTGAAAACTGCTGGTTGGCTGATGCTATGCATTTGAACTGGGTGGACATTGTGAGTGAAAACAGCAAACAACAGGAAAAGCATGCAAGATGAGAGTAATTTGCATGTTTCTGCTTCAGCTCTTCGTAGCCCTTTCACTTGCAGTTCTAAAAAGTCAGCAACTCTATCCTACTATCTTCTTGTCAGAATCACTGAAATTGTCAGGCTGGAAGGGACCACAGTGGGTCATCTGGTCCAGCCTCCCTGCTCAAGCAGGGTTGTCCTAGAGCCCATTACATGGAATTGTCTGGACAGTTCTTTAATATCTCCAGTAAGGTAGACTCCACAACCGCTCTTAAAAAAAGTGTATTTTCTAGTTAGTGAGATTTTTGGTTCAAGAAAATAAAACCCTGGCCTTTTTAGAGTAAATGTAGTTCCTTCACAGATTTAGTCATTCCAAAATTTCAGCATTTCCCTAAATGGGTTATATTAAGGGGTGAAGAGCAAGTGTACTGCTTCTAGTTAACACCCTCTGATCAGAATCTTAGGGTGAATATTTCAAACAGCAAGAGGCAGCAGAGTGTATCACACCTCTGAAGTCCATCTGCTCTCCCACTGTTTTCTGACATAGAGTAATTGCAAAACGATCCTCAACTGTAAGATCTGCCCATCCTGAAGTTGGGTTGAGGCTTAAAATTACTCCAATCAATTGCCTGCAAAGAATCCTTTCAGTATGTGAATACTGCAGTGCTTAACACTATTTACACCTATTCTTTTTGAGAGATTTAGGGATTTCAGTCTGTATGGGAAATGGAGTGATCTCTGAAGTCGATTATGGTTGCAAATGATCAGGAAGTAAACATTGACTGCCTTTACCCTAAAACAATTGTTCTGTTAGTTTTCTGCTCTTTCCAGGAAATGTTGTTTGTTGCTATTATGATTATATGTAGAAGTGATAGGGCTACAACTGTTTGTCTTCCCTGCTGAATTCCTAGCTCTTGCAATACTCGTGTGCCAACTGGCAAACAACAGATCAGTTTCTGTGTAGTCATCACACTCGGATAGCTTCCAGCTACCGTCTGTGAAGGCTGATGCAATCATGAATTTCTCTTAGCATGGCAAATGCAGAGCGTTCATGTTAGTATCTGTTCTGCTTCTTTCGTGTTTAAAACCCCCCACAATTTTCTGCCCCTATGAGAGAAAAAAGCTATTTTAAAGTGATGGTCAGTTACACCAACTATAACGTTTTCTTATGTGACAACTCCAGTATGTTTTGGGTGGATTCATATTCTGGGGTTGTATTGATACACAGATAAAAATAATTCAAGTTCATAAACATGAACTCAGTGCTGTGCTTAAGGATATACAAAATGTGACCGTGCAAAGGCTTCAAGAAATTTCATCATCCAGCATACATGCCTTCACATCTTATTACATCTCCACACCTTCACACTTTGAATGCAAATAAATATTGTTGGGGTATGGTGTTTCCTTCTTTTTAATTTTGGTCAATGTATACTTATTTTGTTTGTCCCTATTCTTGTCTGACCTTGTAGCAGAAGGTAGCTTAAGCATGGAACAGTACTCTATCTGCATGTTCTACTTGTGCAGGTTAGTGGTTTTATGTTTTCGTTGAGAAATGGTTAGAAAGGCTATGATATCTTCATCTCTCAGTTTATGGTTTGAGGTAGAAACAATTGGTAAGAGAGGAGATCCTAACTGGTCCCAGAGGCTACATTTTTATTAAGAAATAAATTAGGCCATAGTGCATAAGGAGCTCTGGCCTTGAGAACAGATGGCACAGTGCAGCTTTAATCCAGGTGCTCTTCTGCCCTTTAAATCATATTTACATACTGCTTGCTTGCAGTGGCTCTGCTGTTCCCAACCCTGTCTCTGCATATTAGTCTGAGAAACCTTAAATGCTATGGTTTGTAATTACATAAGAGAGCAAACTGGTGATAAAATGCAAATGCTGACTGTACCCCAGGGGCTTTCTTGGTTGACCTGTATAGATGTAGCCAGGGCCTGAGTTCCCTTCTGCTCTCCTAATGGTGGAATAGGATGAGAGGATTTCTTAAAAATCCTTTCCTCTTGCATGGGGAAAATAAGACCATTTCACAGCTCCATCTTTGGATATTTCCTTTATTGTCAATTCATGCTGAGGACTGGTACCTCTTAAAATATGAGGAACTTGAAAAGCCTACTCTGCAGTTATCTCCTGGGTGTCTTGCTGCACCCAGAGTACAGGACAGTGCTCCATTCACTATCTCATTGTGGTCTGTGACAAACTGGAGTAGCCTAGAAAAACTCTGGGTTGCATCTGTCCATGCAAGGCTTGGAATACATCCATTTCCTATGAGGAGAAATAAAGATCAAAGGGAAAGATATTTTTGGCACTGTTTTTCTTTGTTCCTCTGCTGTGGGATTGTACAAATTAAGCCTGTGATGGAAGGACTTGACAGGATCTGCGCTTGTCTTGTGTGGGCCAGGTTTTCATGTGGCTGAGCATGTGGGCAGCTGACACTTCTAAATACAGGAAAGTATCTTGGAACTCCACTGAAATAGCTGTGTGAACAACAATAGCAGCTGCTGCAGCTTTTGGCACAGCAGTAATAGCTACGCTTGCAGCTGCAACAGCAACAGAAGCCACGGGAAAGCCAGGAACACTCTGGCTGCACCCTCAGTGTTGGCTGGTGTGCTGTGACTTTTATGTGACAGAAGTTTTAGAGCAGATGGTTAATTAAAATTCAACAAAGAGTGAGCCCCCAGGCTAAAGATACCCTCCTCCTTAGATTCCCATCTGTGTAGTATATGAAAGGTTGGACTTTAGCATAGAGCTACAGACTGTCCCATTGTTTTCTTCGGGGGCTTATGGAGAAGGGAGAAGAACCTGCTAGTACTATGTCAGCCCATGGAACTTGCTGTTGTGTGTCATTCAGGCTTGTAAAGTGCAATAGTGTCATGCACCAATAATGTAGGCCAGGGAGCAGCTTTGCACAAAGGTATCTGAGTGTCAAAAACAGTGTGCAACAAGTCAATCATGAGCCTGAAAATAAAGCCATCCTGGGCTCCATCAGGAAGAGCACTGCCAGCAGGCCGAAGGGTGAGAGAGCTTCCTCAGCTCTGGTGCAAGAGTCCTGGAATGCTGGGTCTAGTGCTGGATTCCCTGGTCAAATAGAAACACTGACATCCTGGACTGAGACCTGGGAAGGGCAATCAAAGTCAATTAGGAGACTGGACCGTCTGTAATACAAGGAGATGCTGACAGATGTGAGACTGTTCAGTCTCTAGAAGGCTCGGAGGATATTTCAATGTCTAAAAATAGATTATGAGAGGGAGTAAAGAAGGCGGAGCTGGTCTCTTTAGTGGTATTCAATGAAAGAACATGACAAAATGGACCCAAACTGAAATACAACAAATTCCATTTAAGCATAAGAAATACCCTTGGCATTCCAAAACCAACCAAATACCGATGAAACAGCTTGACTGAGGAGGTTGTGGTTATTCTTGAAGATTCTCAAACTTTATAAAGCCCTGAGCAATCATTTGTGATCTGCTCTGGGCAGGAGGGTTGGATTAGATGATCTCTAAAGATTCCTGCCAACTTCAATGTTTCAGCAGTCCTTTGATAGAGCAAGCTGATAACAAAGAGTAATTTTGCTCCTCATCTTGAGTAACAATACACACATTGTTATGCAATGATAATTTGCTGAAGAACAAGGGAGAAGGCTCAAGATGGATGTCTAGAAGATTGGGTATGAAGCTAGAAGATGGTCATATATATATCATGGAGTAAATTGGTCTGTGGGACTGAGAATTCTCTGAAACATACCAGCCTTCTTGACACCGAGGTAAATGTTGAGACTGGCACGCTGAGAGCAGCACAAATGGGATACTTTTAAGTTTTTACTCAGTTGACAGCTCCATGAAGGTCAGCTTGAGGAAAAAACCTTTCACACAACTTGGGTGCAAATTTTACAAATAATAGGCAAAGTCTAGCACTGAGCTGACTTGATAGAGGCAGGACCTTTGGAAGTGAGAGTGGGCAGTAATTGTCTTCAAAATGAGTAATGGCATTTTACCTTGGGCCTTGCAGAAAGGTGAGAGTGGGTGGATTAACAAGAGGAGTTAGATGAGAGGTTTAAAATAATATGGGCTGGATGAATGACAAAAATATTCCGCAGAATTCTGGACAGAGTAGAATGGTATTGGTCACTGTCAGCAAACAGAATGTTACAAGAAAAAATATTTAGTAGTGTGGATACATGGGGAAAGCTATGATTTAGTGCTGTTGTACTAGAAAATGTCAGCAAGGGAGTCAGGTAAAACATGAATGAGAGAGTCCAGAGAATTCTCTAAGACTAAGGCATCAACCAAGCTGTGGGCCCTAGAGACATATGGCTATTGATATTGAAAAGAGAGAGATGAGTGCCAAGAGAATCTGGAGGAAAGTAAAACCATTTTGTCTGTCTGTTGCCTGCAATGATAAAAAGAGATTTTAATTTGGATCAGAATTAATGTCTATAGTAGAAACACAGCAATGACTCATGAGATATATATGTACTTATTGACACAATTTCCTACTTTGTAGGCTTTGATTCAATATGCTAATGATCAAGTCCAAGAGACAGGAGAACTAGAAGTTGGCAATCATGCTAGTACAGAGAGCAGACGTCAAGGAGTCCATTGTAGATTGTGGCTTGACTAACAAAGTTGAGATGTGAATCTCAGTTTTGAGCTTCTAGGAAAGAAACCTCGACAAAGCACTTTCATTGAAGGGCTAGAATGAGGGGCTGCACTGGAATCAAAGGAAGCCCCCAGTGTTCATTGCAAATTTCAGGGAGGTTAGAGATGAAAAGGAAGTGCAGAGGGAACAGGATTACAGATGGGTGTGAAACTAATGTATGGTTATATCGCAAACAGTAAGAAACAAAGGAAAAGGGTAGGAAAACGAAAGGATGAAAATGAACACATGGGAGACCAAATGAGATGAAACCTATGTGATGTGGAAGATGGTTAAAACAATTGTACCCCTCAAAGCAATTATTTTATGGTGATGCATTTTTAATCTGTCCCTTGTATCCACCATGACACTAAGTTGTGTTCTTATTAAATTTAAGTAAAAGGACCACCAAAGTTAAGGTGTCCATTTTTTGCTACACTAATGCAGTTTTCCAGACCTAGATATTACTACAAGAACTTGTGATCTGTATTTTTATTTAATTTTCTCATCTTTATGACTGTTTATGTACAGAGAGTCACAACAGGCTTTTCTAACTTTGAAGCAGATCACTATTTGTCTTGAAAATTGCAAATCTGGTTTTCTATGTTAAGTACGGTATGGGTATTAATCTAACTAAATGGGTTTTGAATTTGAGAAGTCAGAGGGGAATCACAATGCCACTTTATGAGAGAAATAAAAACCCCCAACCAACCCATCCCAAAACCCAATACCTTTGCTCCTTCAGAGAAGCAAATCACTTCCCTGCAGCATCTCTTGTCTGGTTTAAATAAACAGCATTTGGGGATATACTCTTTGCTCAAAATATTGTATTGTATTGTTGGAATATAACCAATGTCTTAAACACCACCTTTATTATATTTCAGACATTAGGCAAAAGCCAATTTTTTAAAGGTAATACCCCACATATTTTTCCAGATAAAGAACAATCAAATTCTTTGATTTTTGCAGAATTCTATCAGACTTTATAAATCTGTACAATGTGAAAGCTGAGTATTTGCTAACATGGATGAGATTGTAATGAAGATTTACCTTTGTCCCTTGATGTGTTGAATGCATTATGTCTTGTAAATTATCATCTTGAAGGTGGTGTATTTTTCAGTAACATCTAGTATATGAATATTGGGGTGGCATAGTAGTGCCTGTGGGTACTGTGATAACAACATTTGAGATAGATCTTATAGCACCTTCCAGTACCTAAAGGGGGTCTGCAAGAGAGCTGGAGAGAGACTTTTTACAAGGGCATAGAATAATAAGACACGGTGAAATGGCTTCAAACAGGCAGAGGATAGATTTAGAACAGATACTAGAGGGAAATTCCTGTGTGGGTGGTGAGGCACTGGGACAGGATGCAAAGACAAGTGTTGGATGTCCATCCCTGGCAGTGTTCAAGGCCGGGTTGCATGGGGCTTTCAGCAGCCTGGTCCAGTGGAAGGTGCTCCTGGCCATGGCAGAGGGCTTGGAATTAGGTATCTTTAAGGTCCCTTCTAACCCATTCTATGACTCTGACTGGACAACAGCAGAAAGACAACGACAATAATCCAGAGAGTATGACGTGTGTTTTATATCAACTATGTAACAAATATAGTTAGATATTTGCTCAAATTATAACTGCAGTATCAGGGAGCTCTGAAAAAGCTTTTAGAGTGAGAGGAAAAAAAAGGAAAAAAAATAATTTCCTGCTCGTCGTCGTACTCGTACGCTGACGTGGAGCGGTCACTGCTGCTCCGGCCCCTGCATGAGTGCCAGGGGTTCAACACGACCGACGGCAGCACGGTGACGGTGACGGTGACGGCGACGCCGCAGCCCGGCCCGGGGCGCGGCCGTCCCGCCCCCTCCCGCCCAGCGCAGTGCGCGTGCGCGGCCCGCGGCTGTGACGCAGTTGTTGTGGCGCGGCGGGGAAGCACGTGAGGAGTGCGACGTCACCATAAACACTCGTGGGCAACATGGCGGCGCCGCCGAGCGGCAAGGTAACGGGGGCGGGCGGCGGCGGGGCCGGCCTCTCCCGCCTCTCCCCCCGCGAGACGCGCCGTGTCCGGCCCTGGGTCGCCCCGGCTGGCGGGAGTCGCGGGGAGGGGGTTCGGGCCGCTGAACGGCCGGGCGGGTGCGTTTTCCCCGCCGGGTGGGTGTCGCCTCACGGGGCCGCCCCTCCGGGCACGGCCCTCCTGGCCTCGGGCGGGCCGGGCGCCGGCCGCGGACCGTCTGCTCCGGAGGCAGTCGCGGCCGGCGGGCGGGACTCGAGCCCTTGCCGCACCTGCCGCCCGGGCAGCGCCCCGCGCCGCCGCGGCAGCTCGGCTCCGGCCCCAGGCTGACAGGAGGCCGCTCTCCGCCGCGGGGGAGCAGCCCCGGCGACCGCGCTGGCTCTCAGCCTGCGGCAGAGGAACGCGGCTTGTCCCGTCTACGTGGCCGGGTGTCCGGAGGTGCTCATGGACGGTAGTGGCCTTTCCCCCGGCCTGCGCGCTGGTAGCGTGCGGGAACCTGCCCCCGGCGAGGGTACAAAGCCTTGTCAATCCTACACTTTGGTAATTTGAACGTTTTTGTGTGCCGCGGATCCTTGCCGAGCGTTCCGGAACGAAAAATTATTGCTTGACGGGGACAGAGCTCGCAAGAGGAGGAGGTACAGGCAACACCCACTTGCTTCCCTCCGCCCCCGCCAACAGATACGAGTTGTGTCCGTATGGTTTTTTGTAGAAATAGCTTTATTTCATGACTGCCTTCACCGCGTTTCAAAGCAACGCTTTCTGTGCTCGAGCACGTGGATCCTTTATTTAGTATTTAAAATCTCAGTGTCGTGTCCGATTGTATGCGGTAGCCACGGTGAGTGTGTGATTGTCTGTGGTTTCACTTTTCCAGCATAGGGCAGAAGATGATAGTTTCAGCTCATGCTGATCTCGGCGTAAGAGAACACACGTAATTAGCCACGTCTGCGCTTCTCCGAGGGTGCTGAGGGGTGCTCTTAGCTATAGCACGAAAATAATAGAGATGTTGCTTTGTGCCACCTTACCATATCCGTCTAAACCCAAATTGTTGGAGCAGGCGATTTGTGCAGCTCGCATTTTTGCACTTTTGTGTGTTTAACTGCTGTTAGATGTGTAAATATAAAGATAGCCATACTGTCCTCTCAGCTGTTTCTAGCTATGCACATCCAGTTTTTATATATACAGAGAAGTTCCTCTTCTGGTTTTATCCATTTTAATAACAATCCAAAAGTTTATTAGATGAAGGGAAATATTTTAATTTTTAGATTAATATTTTAATATTTAACAGTTTATTTTTTCAGGTTGTTTTTTGTTTTCCATTTAGGCTTTTATCAGGATCTTCTTCAGGATGTTTCTTGTGAAAGTAGCAGTATTATGATGATTTGAGATTGTGGATTAGTGTGTAAATTAGCTGTGTATTCATTGTTCCTTTCAGAGAAGCCTGTTTGCCTGAGATTGAATCTCTAAGATGTTGCAAAACTGTTTCAGTTATGCCACGTCCGCAATACTAATTCAGCTTGTTAATGCAAGTTCTAATTTACTAACATTCTTTGCCATGCCTCTTTTAATACAGAGTAAAAAATGACAGCTGTGTTTTCTCAAACTTCGTGAAGTGGCTGGGCTGGTTTGACGTTTCACTGCTCTCAGGAGGTGTTCCATCCTTCTCTGTATTTCCCCACCTGTGTGGTGCACTCTTGCTTTCTTGGATACTGTACTCATTTGATCTGTCAGTGATTAGATCTAGCAAGCTGAAATAATACATACAACTCTGCTTACTTTTGTCTGGGTTAGTTTTTTGTTGGGAGAACATTGTACCACAAATTATTACTTTGACTGGCAGCAGGATTTTGGAAGGACTCTCAAACTAATGAAGTTTCACTCAAAGTGGAATAAATGCAGTGTGGGTTGGTACAGACCCAGCATTCTCACTTCAGGCCTTTGGCACTTCAGTGTCTTTACAAGATGTGGATGTCCTAAGTTAACTGCAGTGTTCCTTCTGGCTGTGCAGTTTTGTAATGGGGTGTTTCAGGTGGTAGCTTTCTGAAAGAACAGTAGGCATTAGTTTGTGGGATGCTTTAGTCTCACGCGGCAGATCTTATTGAATGAAAGTAATGTATTTTAATCTATGTGCTCTTTTCTGCAAAACATTACACAAAGTGGATCCCATGGAAAACATGTGGCAGTAAGCAGCTGGGATAACCTGCACTGTTTCAGTTTTCACAAAATCTTGTTTTAGAAACCGTGTAAGATTGTGGTTTCTATGACATTTTTACCATGTTTGCCTTTCCCTTCTCTGTTGCAGGTTTTGGGGTTTGGGATTTGTTTGTTTTTGTTCTGTTTGTTTTTCTTTTTAATTTTATTTCCCAGACATTATTAATATCAGTAGATTCAGAACACAGATATTTCATGTAGTCTCTGGTTCCTGCTCCATACATTAATTGGATATAAATTATAAATTTGGTTATTTCATGTACTACTTTACTTGAACTTTTGTCCTGTTGGTTTTTTTTTTTTTTTTTTTTTTTTTTTTTTTTTCCTTGCTGGAACCTCTCATGAGGTTCTTATCAGTGTTTTCCTCTATATGGATGGTTAACTCGGTTCAGGAAAAGTTAATGCAGTTGAATTCTGGAGTCGTGACTCATTCGTTATTAATGACCATCTGCCCTAGAACAGTGTGAGCTTCAGTTTTTTGCCCTTTCTTAGAGTTGCCAGATTTTTCTGGAAGTAACTTGCTAATAAGGTCTTTCATTTTCAGAGCTTTTGACTTTATGCAAACAGGTATATTTATATATTATACATGTATTATACTTTATGAAAACAAGTACATTTTTTCTCATTTTGTTGCTTAGCAAATGGCATTTTGTTTACTGTATTCAGAGAACCTACTCTGGATTCACCCTTATAACAGAAAACCACGTTAGAAAATGAGCTAAAAGTTTGTATATGGGGAGAATTTCAGTCTGTCAGTATGTAGGTGATTATTGCAGCTGATCTAAACACAGTACCGATATTTTTTTAATGTTCTTGGAGTTCAGAGTATCTTCAGCACATGGGCTGTTAGATCTTTCTCAAGTTACCAATGGACACATGGGCTGTGAGTGAAGTTATTTTTCACTTGCTTGTGCTCTCACTCTTGGAGTTAAAGTTTCAGAGTGTTAACTGGCCAAACATCTGAGCTTTATCTCTAAGCTCAGATGTCTGGTCAGTTCAGCAACTAGAAGTGTTCAAGGCGCACTGTAGCTATTGCTAAATAGTAGTGGTGTTAATGGTGTATTGTTTGGTGTTTGCAGTGGAAGGGTTTGTTTATTTATTTATTTATTTATTCTTGTAGCTAGAACTAGCCAAGAGATTTTAAATACAGTATGTTAAAATTAGCTTTGCATCCTTCAGGTAGTTTGTTGGCATAGATACAGTGAATTATTTTAGGTGTATATCTATTCTGTGGGAGGGACAGTGTCATGCTCCACCTTCTACTAGTTAAATTTGAGTGCACAGAGGCTCCTGTACTATGCATTGTTGTGCCAATTTATTAAGCGTTTGATTTAAAATATTGTAGTGGTTTTATTTAAAGCTGAGTGGAAACACTAATTAATGTAGTGGTTTTATGTTTGCTAAATTCTGTTTGTTTATTGTAGTGGTTTTAGTGTTTACTCTCTTTTTGTGGGAGAAGATTAAGAGAAGCAAAGTAGGTTTAAGCTTAAAAATAAATAGTTTTATTAACACACGCTAAAAGAATGGGAAAAAAAGTTGGAAAAATAAAGCAAAACTAAAATGAAACTTCAAAACAATCTTCCCTTCTTTTACAAGCTGTTAACTTTCTTAAAAATAACATAGAGAGACACAACTTGTGATTTTTAGTTAGTTTTACTATATAGACATAATTTTCATCACTTTGGGAGAGGAGTCTCTCTAGAGTCCTACAGGGACATTCGCCACAAGACAAAAACAGTCTTATGGCTCCCAGTGTCACAAATCTGTAACTCCCTGGAGTTTTTTGCAGACTGTGCTGTTCCACCCATTAGCAGCCTTTCCCCTGGCTACTTACAGGCTTTTCAATGTATCTGGGGTACTGTTTTAAGAATGCTTCCTCTACTACAAAACAAGGATTATTTTCTATCTCTAAAATTGTCTCTATCTCAAAAGAAAATAGAGACTTCTTTTTATCCCAGGAGCTGAGGGTTTCAAATCACTTTTTCTTTAAAATCATTTTCATCTCAAAGACTGAGCCTTCTTTTTACCTTGCGAGTGAGGGGATTTAAGATTCTCACTTAAATCTTAAATATATTAATCCTTAACTTTGGTTAGAACCAGCATTCCCCTAAACAACATTAAGATGTTACAAGAAACAGTCTATTTTTCCATAGTTTACTCCAGAGAAGTCTGGTTAAAAATGTCCACATCCTCAATCCTTCTTTCTAATAATATTTATTAGCTCTTTCACTCTTGCTCCACTGACTTTATGTGGTGTCTTTTCTATGTCCACTCTCTCTTACTTTTCTCTCAGGGAAGGGTTAGGCCTTGGAAGCTTCATGTTGCCAGGAATAGGGTTAAATCTGCCCAGGCCTGCAGTGGCCATGTGATCTCTGCTGGGCAGCAGTCTTTCCCAATGCATCTCAGATTGGCCCGGGTTTCCCTCTCCACTCCTTTCCTCTCCATCTAGAAATGAGGGTGGGGGGAGAACTCTGCTCCCCCTCGGTGACAGTCGGGGCGGCCTCGGCCCAAGCGGGCCCACAGCTGTTACCGGGGGCCCGGTGGAGATCCGTCCCTGCTCCGGAGAAGTTTGAGAGCAGTCAATGTAAAGCTGCAGCCTCTCCTCCCCCGCCGGCATCGATGGAGCCCGGATGGAGCCCGGCCAGGTGTCGGGGCCAGCTCTGCCCCAAAGTGGGGGTGAGGGGGAAGCAGCAGGCTCCACTCGGTGTTACCTGTTCAGCTGACCAGGAGGAAAAGGGCCTGACTTGAACAAAATCAGGGTTTATATGGGTACTTCCCAAAGTCACATTCAGCATTCTCAGTGGTCAAAGCAGATGCCAATATCCCAAACTAGCCTTCAGTAGGTCCCTGTCCTTCTAAGGTCCTGACAGGGTAACACTGTACATTCCTATCTAACTAAAAACTAAATTGTGCTAATCCATGACAAATATTCATTATATAACTTTTTCAGCCTTTATAATTTACAAATTTTATAGTTTTAACCAATCATAATTATTTTTTATTATATTGTACTTTGTGGGTTTTCTTTGTGAACAGAAGACTGTCTCTCTTGACTTTACTTCAGGTTTTATGATGCTTGAATGTAAAGCAGTTCAGTGATAATTCTGAAATTTCTGTATTTTCTTTCCATTTTCTATTCATTAAGGATTGCTCTTTGCAGAAGTGCTTACAATAGGACCAGTGGGTTACTACCTGAAGCTCTTGCCCTCAGTACTCTGAACAGACTTGTGTTTTCACTGATATCCTGCTATTGTTGCATAAGTGGCAAAAATACTTTGTGGTTCAAGAAATTTTCAGAGCACATGAGGCAGAGCTTGAAATATGTACTGTTGTCAAGTAGGAAACTTTTCTTATGATGTGTAATTCCTGGTATTGAGAGCTTTCTTATATTTGTCACAACATGAACAACATTTGTGGGATTCTGCCCCCCTCCACCCCACCCCCACTTAGAAATCGGGTGTTTTTAAGACTAGCAGGGTGTGAAATTTTAGTTTCTTGGAAAAAACGTTGAGCTACAGGCTCAGCAAACAGAAGGTTCAATGAGGCCAAGTGCAAGGTCCGTAGGGCAATCCCAAGCATAAGTACAGGTTGGGTGGAGAATGGATTGAGATGAGTTCAGGGGAGAAAAACTGGAGGGTGTTTGTGGGTGAAAAGCTCAATATGACTCAAATGTCCACCTGCAGCTCAGAAAGCCAGATGTGTCTTGGACCACATCAAAAGCACTGTGGTCAGCAGATCAAGGGAGATGATGTTCCCCCTCTCCTATGCCCTCATAGGACACCACATAGAGTACTATGTCCATCTCTGCAGTCCTCACCATAGGCATAGATGGAGCAAAGAGGGCTATGAAGATGGTCAGAGAGCTGGAGAGCCTCTACTATGAAGGAAGGCTGAGAGTTTTTCAGTCTGGAGAAGAGAAGGCTCCAGGGACATCCTAGAGCACCTTCCAGTACCTAAGAGGGGCTTACAAGAGAGCTGGAGAGGGATTTTTCCCAGAGGCATGTAGTGATAGGATAAGGGGCAACAGCCTTCAGCTGAAGGGGGAGCATAGGTTTAGACTGGGTATCAGAAATTCTTTGCTCTGAGTGTGGTGAGACACTGGAACAGATTACCCAGAGATGTCTGCTCCCTGTCCCTGGAGGTGTTCAAGACCAGGCTGGATAGGGCTGTGAGTAACCTGGTCTAGTGGAATGTTCCCTACCCATGGCAGGGTGCTTGCAGCCAGATGATCTTTAAGATCCCTTCCAACCCTTTCTGTTATTTGTATTTTATTACAATTCAAATGTCAGATATTGTAGCATATCTTCTGTGGAGCAGAAGATCATGTTGGTCAAGTAATGTTAGCTTGATGCTTTGTGGAGCAGTCAAATGCACTGGCACCTAGTCATTGGAAACAGACTCTTGATAGGTCAGTGGTACTTCAAGTGTCACTTCAATGTTACACTTTAGCAGTGGATGTGAGAGTAAGCTTTGGGCAGACGTAAGCTATTCCAAAGAGGAAGATGGAAATTCAAGCAGTATGATATAGACTTTTATATTGAGTCATATTTATTAATACTTAATGCATAATTCTGAACTAAGATGCTTTCTTTTGTGGGTGTAAAGTCTCTTAGTCCAGCCATTGTCTAAATTGAATTAATTTTATTGGCCTGTAACTGTTTCCTTAGAGTGCTGCATCTTTTGTTCTGTTTCCTTTCCATCAGAATTTGAAAATAAGATACTCCACAGCTGCTATATCTGTTGTTGATGTTTGTGGATAGAGGCATTTTTCCTTAATTTGAAGTTTGCAGAGCATTCAGACTTTTTTACTCAATCCTTTTCTTATGGACATACCTGCTTGCTGTTTCGGCTGTTGAATCCTTGGTGAGGTCCTTTACTTGATTCTCTAACATGAGGCAAAAAAATGAAGTAGCTCCTATTGAAAAGTTGTTAATACCAGTATTTACACAGTGCCGTAGTTACTTACTGACTCCAGAGCAGTGGCTGATTCTCTATGTAAGTTCTTCAGGCTGTGTCTCTTATGAGATGTTGGATGGCATCTTGGCAGAGCAGTGCCAGCCTTGAGCTGTACTCTCTGGCAGAAAAGGAGTGAGTGGAACACGCTCTCCAAGAACACAGGGTGAGAGTATGAAGTGTCTGAAACATGGGACAAGCTGGGAGAGTTGCAGTGCTTCTCCTTCCTCTTAAGTGTTCTGTGTTTGGCAGGTTGTTGATATGTTGCAGACCTAGGAGCAGCAGTCAGGAGACACAATCAGTACTCATAGTGACAGCTAATACTTCGGTGCTCAGCACAGGCAGGGTGAAAAATACATGGGTGAGGATGGCAGGACCATTCTGTTCTGTAGTAGCCCCAGATCTTAGCCCTCCTTTTAGTTGTTGTCTATGCTTCATTGTCTTAGGGTACAGTGTTTTCATCTTTCACTAGCTGGTAGCACAGGGTTGTAAATTGCTATCAAATGGCAAGCATTAAATCACAAGGCTTTGCTTGTATTCAGGCATATATTGGTGGTGGTGGTGTGGCATCCCAGAGGCCTTCTGCTCATACATGTCTTTGGCAGTAAAAATGCTACGAATATGACCTGTTTGCTGCTCATTGAAAGCAGTACAGTAGGAATGTGGAGATGGGCATTGTTCATGCTGTGTCCTTATGGTATTAAGAATGATACAATTTATTTCTCAGAAAATATTACTGGGGCAATGGTGGGACATCAGAAACCTATTTTTTGCTGGACACAGACTATAAATACTTGAAGAGTTTTCCAGAACCTTAACTAGCATATGCCATGACATGTAAACTGAGCCTACGTCGTGCTGCTTCCATCTGTTTTTTTATAGTAGGTGGGTAGACAGCTATTGCTTTGTGCAGCTTTCCTAAGTTTTCTGCTGTGGTTCCCTGTTTTTACAGACCCTCAGTTAGGATATGAGTTGGAATAGCTGTTGTCTCTGTGTGGTATGGTGCTTTCAATGACTGATCAGAATGAACTGTGAATCTGCCTTTGACCTCTTATCACCCATGCGGAAAAACAAACAAAAAAACCCAGGTCCAAGTGGCTCAGTAGCATTTGGAAACTTGCGTAAATTTTTAGCTTTTGGTGGGATTCTGGAACAGACAAGGCAATGAGTTTAGTTTTCATTCAATAGAACTGGACAAATAAAAATGCTCTGAACTGTGCTTGCAGGCTGCCAGCATGGAGTTCTTGACAAACAGGAAAGACCGACAAGCATAAGCTTTTTGGGTACATTTTATTTCAAACTTGAAACTTTAGGATTATTAAAAAGTAATACTTAAATCATACAAACTTTTTTCCCCCTGCCTCCATTATTTTCTTAGAGAAAAAACTTGCCAATTGAATACTTTTACAGTCTTAAGTTGCCTTAAGTGGTAATGCTTATGACTTGGAAGTATTCTAGGAACTCAAGGATACCATGGATGGATAAATGTGTTCTGCACAGAACTAGCTTTAAGCTAGTAATATGTCTGAAAATCTTTCAGTAATTCCAGTATACAGCCACAAGACAGAATTAAAATTTATTTGACATCAAGTAATTTTCAAAGTTGTTCAGCTCCTGTCACATTACATCTTCATTTCCTTTGGTTGCATTGGTGTGTGCTTTTGATAAACGCTCTTTTTTTTGCATTTGTGTTTTTGTTGCGGAACCAGCAGAGTCTGGCTTTCATGTAGGCAATAACATCTAGACCTGTGACATACGCATCTCTGTGGGCAGTTCAACAGATGTTTGCAAACAGGTACAGAAGAAAACAGAGCAGTCACTGTTTAAATCTGTAGCGAGGTCTGTCATTGCTGGACAGCTGTTTTGGCCTAGAGCAATGGCTCTTCTCCCAGAGGTTCTGTTTCAAGGACCGGTGGAAAGACTGTGCAGAACACAGAGTTCTTATTAGCTGGATGGGTGGAAGGGCTGTAATACTGGGGTGAGGGATACTTCTGGGATTTTATTAAAATCCTAGGGACATGTCAACTTATCTAATGACCTGTGGTGTGCACTTATTAACTTGTCTTTTTTTTTCATGATGGGCTTACTGATTTTGTGTCAATTTAAGGGAAGAGTGATGGCTCTAATTATGTGAAAAGAAAATTAAAGGTTGAGCTTGGCTCTACCCACTTCTCATATTTGTAAAGAAGCCCATGATGAATATGTAAAATAATGAAAAGTGCAAAACCAAGGTGAGCCAGTAGCGTGTTTTCCTGTCTTGTAATATAAAAAGCATAATGGACTAACTGAACAGATAATACTCCTTAAAACTCTTGAATTCTTTCACACAGTGGGTAATGAGGCCTTCCTAGTTCACTGAAGGCTGAAGGTTATCTAGATTTAAAGGAGGTTAGGTTGCTTTCCTATGCTGAGGGTGTTGACAGATAATACAGAAGCAGATTTGGGTTGGGTTTGGAGGGATTATAGTTACTTCAACAGCTAAGGAGGGGCACCAGTCTCATTATCTTGCCCTGCCAGTGTCTAGTTCTTTTTACTGTCTCCATATGTAGCAGGATCTCACTATATAGATGTTGCATGCAGACCTTACACAAGTCCATGGTATTTTACTGATGCTTCAGGTCCTCCAACATCTGCTGCCTTTTTGCATGTTCTGCAGTAACCTACTTAGGCAAGAGGCAGTGTGTGATGCCATTCCTCGGTTTTGAAATCTGTTTTCTTGAATGCTTAAGAGGTCCAAGTGTGCTGACTGATGGGGCATTTCCCTGAGTGTTGGGATGCAGAGGAACTGAGCAAAAAACGTTTACAGGCCACATGGTGTGTGAGATTGAGATACTAAGTGTAGTAGCAGTTGTCTACTGGTGGATGGGGTTTACCTGTACGTGTAGTTTAACATTACTTTGAATCTTTGAATTGACTTTGAATAGCTTGCCATTGTTGCAGTACCAGAAACCCAAAATCTGTAACAAGCTACGTTTTACTGTAAGGTACTATAAGAATACCTGATAACATTTTTGAATGTTCAGCTTGCTAAGAACACTGTGAAATATAGCCACCCAATGTAGCTAATTTTCAAGTGCTACCACTATGGCATTACATTTCCAAACTCAGTTTGCTCAAATGCATTTATGGAGTCATCTTACAAAGTACTGCTGAATAGAGTGGCTCGATATTTTGAAGAATTCAGGAAGGTAACTTCCACAATATTTTGCAGATGGATTAACTGTGGGAAAAGATCTAGATATTCTTTTGTATGGTCAGTGTTAATCTCTTTCTTCAAATTAGTTACAGTTCCAGTTAACAGTTGGAAAAAGTATCACGCCTGTGATTGGAAAAGAAAAATCTCAGCAGCTTGGCTTTCTGGCCTTTCAAACTTGGAGGTTTTCTCTTAAGTAACAATATGAGTCGAATAAGTTGCTTTGTGACAAGTCCTGTGTTTTACAAACACCCTCTGAAGTTCTGAGTATGTGCTTTCATTTTATCACTTGTTTTGGTGGAGCATGGCGCAGGGACCTGAAGCTGTTACAAAGAGCAGTGTAGGATTTTTCAGTTACATGACAATTGTGGCATTGGAAACACTTCCCCGCGCCCCCCCCCCACCCCCCCTGCTCCATGAAAGGAAATGTTTGTTCTTCTGAGATGGACAGAAAATGATAAGAATGTTAAATGGCATATCTTCTAGACTGAGAAGGTATACTTTATGATACTTAGTAACATTTTTGGCAGAAGTGCGCTTCTACCAGTATAACTGATATGAATAGATTTTTTTTTTTTCTGGAGCAGTTGTCCCAGTGGTTGATAACTGGGTCATATTTCTGACTAGTTTTCATGATAGATCTGGTCCAAATAGCTACAAGGTAAAATTTAAATAAACATCGAGGTTCCCTTGTTTGAATTTGAAAACAGATAATTGGCAGAAATAGAGGGAGGATCTTTTTGGATAGAAAAAAGGAAAAAAAAAAAGCTGTAATAGAGAACAGGAAAGAAGACTTCCAATATTTGAAAGGCAATGATGTTAATAGTCCTTCAAGAGGGAGATGTGCTACGTGACCTTTAGAGATTTCTTCCAAGTGATATTTCTGTTTAAACAGCACAACTTGAAATTTCTTGCTTGTGTAAAAGGTAGAGAAATTGAAGTAAAACTAAAACAGAAAGGACAAGTTAAGTGAATTTTATTGCTCTTTTTAAGCCATGTTTTCTCATCTGGCTAGTTAAGCTTACACATGTAAACCTTTTAGTTTACTGGCCTGATTACAAGTGTAATGATTTTTAAAAGGTGACAAATGAGAAAATAACTCCTGATATTTTAGAACCAAAAAAATACAATATCTGTCTCTGATTAGTTTAAAATTTTTGGGCTTTATATGAAAAAAATATGTTTCTTAAGGCAGTATTTGCAGCTTGGTGTGAAAATGAAAATAGTTCTGAAACAATTGCTGTTATTATGTCATTTATTTAACTTCCACAAAATCTAGGGGACTTTTCACTCTTAGTGCTGTGTAAAATAGGACCCATTTACAGTATTTGTAAAGCTTCTAAGAGTACGATAAGCTTTGAAGAGCCTGCTAAATTTTGACAACCAAGGGTTCTCTGATTGTATTTTTTTAAGAGCATTATCAGAATACTGTGAAGAGTTTTGCAAATGCTTAAATGCAAAAGTTATGTGGGCCCTATGTACTCCTACAAGCTTTTCTTATCCAACTGCTATATATTTTGTCTTTCAGATGGTATCTTTGCCACTGGCCCTGAACATAGGATTAGGCATTTAATTTCAGGGTGTAGTTTTTTATTTCTCTGGAGTTCATCTTTTTACACTATTTGGTCCATTTTTAATTTAAATTAGTTTTCTAATTTTAACATGCTTAATGGCAGGTGGCAGAAAGGCAGACTATATGAGAAAGCTTTTCAATGTTTTAGAAGCTGTATAGGACTTTCACTGAACCTGTGCCTGCTGATATAAAAAGAACTAGATATTGAACGCATCTTCTTGTGCTGTTCTGACAAAGTAGTAGTAGTCAGTATGTTGCTTAGAGGGTAAGTTTGACCAGTTCCATTTTTTATTGTTTATTGATTTAATTAAGTGAAAGACTTGGATCTTGGACTCTTTGTAACAAAATCACTAACAAGACACAGGTGTTTATTTCAACTTCTCATGCCGAGTCACAATGATGATGGTAGGGGGATAAGCAATTTTAATGATTTTAAAACATTGGTTTTTAAAATTTAATTTCTCATTTTGTTACAGGTTGTATATGAGCAAGAAGGAGTTTTCATTCACTCCTCCTGTGGAAAAAATGATGACCAGGACAGCTTAATAGCAGGAATACTGCGTGTCATAGAAAAGGTATTTGCATAATACGGTTACAGAAATTTTTTGTATATGTTGGCAAAGCACATAACAAGTTTGGCAAATCTTAAATGTCTTTTTAAAGTGTAGGATTTTGTAAATGATCAAACATCACATTGTGTTTGACATTGTCATCATTTATATGTATATGTAAGTTTTAACATAGTCACACCTTGATTATATATGGCAATACGGACCTTGCTGTGTAGCGTTGAATTTTTTTGTGATTTGTATTGTAGGAAAATGAAGTGGTAGTAGACTGGAGATCACTGGATGAGACTTTGGATACTTCTAATATCCTCTGTGCTGGAAAGGTTTGTTTGTTAGTTATCAGTGTTCTTCATTATGTTTCTGTAGAAATTTTATTTTGTGTTAACTAATGCATAGGTGATCTCATAACTGGATGCAAAACTTCTTTATTATTGGAATTAATAGCTATATGTAGGAAACTTATTTGCAGATTGCAGCCCATTTCAGGGCTATGTGTAGGTTGACTGTACTTAGTTTTTACTTAGTTTTTCACTTGGTTCACAAATAAAATAGTAGGGGACTAACTATGAATACTAAAGACCAAATGAGTGCAAATATATCACAGTCACCAAGTCCCTCTGCGTCTACTGTGTTGTAATTTGGTGATTGACTCTTCATAGTTAGACATGAAAGTGAGAGGTGCTGTTCTAATGCAAAATAAAAATAGAAGCCTGTGGGGGTTTCAAGATGCAGTGATATGTGGTATTTAAGCAGTATTAAGAGGATGTGACTAAATAAAAAAGATTCAAGTTTTACACTTAAAAGAATAGTTTATGTTCATAGAGTCTGCAAGAGAGGCAAGGATATTTTAGGATGTTGCAATTTACCAAGTAAAACCAAACAGTCATAAGTCCAAATTTTCTGTGTTGAACTGTATCACATTTCTGAGGATTTCAATAGATTTTCTTTTAATTTAGGAAATAGATGTGCTTGTTCTTCATGTTGAATCTGAGAAACCAGGTCAATTTTCATGCCTTCTGTTTTTTGATAGTTGCTTTTGTTGCTTTTCTCAGGATTCCAGTTCTGTTGTGGAGTGGACACAAACTCCAAAAGAAAAATGTTCCCGAGGAGCAGACCGTCCAAGTAGTTATGAGGCAGAATGGGACATGGTCACCACAGTCTCTTTTAAGAAGAAACCTCATTCAAATGGAGGTACTTAAAAAGAAAATGTGGAGGGTATTTTTGTGTGTAGGGTGTTTTGGTTTTCTTCCAAGATGGTAACTTGTAACTGAAGAATTGCCTCTTAGATACAGTAAAATGGAATTTATTAGGACTTGAAAGGCTGTGATTCATTCATGGTAAGTGATGAATCTCTGGATGTAGAAAAAAATTTACAAATGGAATAGTTGTCATCTGCCTCTGTTTTTTTCTTTAAATTGGTAGAGAATTGTATTGAAAATTAACATTAAATCTAACTTCTTGCTTCGTCATTACATGTAGTAGCAGTTTTATCTGCACTGGGTTTGCATTCTTTAGAACAAATGGAATTCAATATAGGTGTCATGTTAGACATGAAAATGGAAAAATAAGTGGTAACTACTCAAATGCCTTTCCATACTGCAGGATCGGGGGAGATGGAATGTAGAGTTATGACATACATGGGTCTTTTATATGGTCTTTTTTACTTGGGCAAAATAATTCTGTAGCTAGACCATTTTTGTTGCAATGTCTCAACAGAGATGTTGAAAAATGAGTTGTGGCAAAAGAACAGTGATTCTCAAGTAATAGTTTTTCTCTGATTCTCACATAGTGTTTTTCTTTTAATAATACTTGTTTTCCATCTATTCTTTCACAGCCTGTAACTGGGGACTATTGTGCTTGTTTTACCATCTTTATTAATGTTTTTAAATGTCATGTCTGTCATGTATGAATACAGGGTTTGGCTTCCAGGTTATGAATGTTTTTGAGTAAAGCACAGTCTTTGGCTTTTATACACACGCACACATGCATAGGATCTCTGTTGGGTAAATACGGTTTATCACTTTGCTAATTTGTATTGAATTTTCATCTCAAATCAGCAGAGCACGTCTTCATCCATAGTCAGTGTCACTGAGCACTACTGACTTGGATTATGCTCTTTACCACTACTTGCTTCTTTCCAATTGCTGCATCTTGATGGGAGCAGGCCAGGGGTTATCCCAAATTCCTTCTAGGCATCCTGGCAATTTTGTGTCCTCTGGAGAAGTACACCTTAATCCTTTCTCCTTGAATATATACAGTCTTGCACAGCATGTATACAAGCTTGCACACTAGAGGAGGAAGGGGTGAGGGTGTGATTTCCAATTCTGTTGCCCTTACTTTGGTAGCAGCCTTACGCAACACGTGGCTAATAACTGTGAGCAGTATATAGGTTACAGGATGGCAGTGCATTTAATTTTTAGCTTGAGTAAGCAGCACCTGGTGGAAGTGCAGGTTGGATTTAGGAGATGTACATTTAACTGCTAGATCACTTCTGCTGTAGGATCACAGAGTATCTTGAGTTGCAGGCGACTCACAGTCCAACTCTTGGCTCTGCACAGTCCAACCCCAAGGGTCACACTGTGTACATGAGAGTGTACCTGGAGAACAAGTCAGTCCAAATACTTCTTGAGCTCTTGTTAAGCTTAATGCTGTGACCACTTCCCTGGGAGCCTGTTCCAGTGCCCAGCCATCCTCTGGGTAAAAAACCTTTTCCTTATAAACTGCAGGTACAGTTTTAGGGGAGTAGATTTGTTGATTGTTTTATAAGTCCGTAGAAGACAAGGAGGTTCAAAGAGAAGTCCATAAATAGCAGTTACAGTGTGCATTTTACTATTAGAACCAATGCTGGTGTTTGTTTTGACATTGTTTTTTAGGAACAGTGACAGCTGTAATGTGTTTGTAATTGCTAACACTGAAAGTCAAACTGAAATAATTCGCTAATTTTGTTTTTAAGATGCTACAACTCATGCAAATGGAGAAAGCAAGTGGTCGTTCCTGTTCAGTCTGACAGATCTGAAATCAATCAAACAAAACAAAGAAGGCATGGGATGGTCTTATTTGGTGTTCTGTCTGAAGGATGATGTGAAGCTTCCAGCTCTTCACTTTCATCGTGGAGACAGCAAACCTTTGATTAAATGTCTTGAAAAGCACGTTGCACTAAATGAGTAAGTATCAGGCAAGTCTTAGTTCTGTAAAATACAGATTGTTGGTTGCCTTAAATTACATAATTCATTTCAGATTGATACTTCCTGATTGTTATTTCCTTCCTTTTTTTATTAGTAGAAATAGTTTTCAAGGTGACTGAAGCTGTGGTTTCACACATGCATTTGGAATCTAAGCTGGATTGATTTACGAAGTATTTTAGAATCAGAAGTGTTATTAGATCTGAATGCCTCCGTTGCTCCCTCTAGTGGGTGCAGAAGCTTCTCGTGAACATGCAGTGTAAAAGTTAAATCCTTCATGAGCTACTTCTATAAAATGGGATAATTTCTGTTACAATTTGAGTTTGTCTCCTTTGTGCAAAATATGCATGAGTATTTACATGAGTGTGCAAGGTAACTTGCAGTACTGTCAACTAAATCAGTTATATACCAATTGGTATATAAATGTTTTTCCCCACAATTCTGTTCCCCTAGAATTTCTTGCCTGGTGGATATTTCACTCTTGATCTTTGCTGCACAAATCAACTTTCTGAGTGTAAATATATTTAAGACCCTGTCATTCTGTTAAATACTTTAAGGTTGTTATGTAGTTATATTGTGTTACCTCCAAGTTTTTTACTAGGATAAAAAGTTTTTTGATCAGCGTGGCATAAATGCAGAATAAAGTAAAATCTTCTGCTCTCACCATGTAGGCATAGGTATAATTTAAGAAGCCAATAGGTAAATAAGGTTAGATAGAATATGAAGAAATTAATGCGATGTGACATGTATACCTGTAACAGCTGTACTATCTGTACTATCAAACTAATGTTAACAGTGTAACATGTAATCTGTTTTCGAAAGTGTTTTGCTATTGTCACTTGTAACATAGTAGTCTGATGACAGATTTGAAGGTGGATAGTGAAATTGCTGCGGGAATCTTTACAGAGGGCTCTTCTTACATTAGTAGATCACTGAGGTCAGATGCCTTCTACAAGTAGGGCAGGCTGATGCTGAGTAATACAGAGGAAGATTTTGCTGGGGAACAAGTCAGTAGGGCGTGAGTGGTGTACATTTATTGAACTAATTTGTGAAAGGCTTTGACAGTTTCAAAGACATGGTGCTGGGATTTGTTATAATCAGAAGTTTTCAGCTGCTTGGAGAAGGTGGCATGGTCAGTGTGTCCAGTTGGTGGAATGGTACTGGCTGTAGCCTTTTATGTGAGTTTTGTAAGGGGAAAAGTCAGGAAGACCAAAAGAGAGGCTAATAGGGGGACAAGATGTACTTGTAAATAGGAATATTCTGTGTACAACTGTAGATTAGAAAATGACAACTTCATCTTAAATCCTGAGATTTTTTTTCTCTAGATTTCTTTCCTTAAACATATTTTAATTTAGTTTCCTAATTTCACAGCCTCTGCAGGCATAGGGAAACACTGTTGTCCAGCCATCCCCCTCCCTCCCTCCCTCCCTCCCTTCATTTTTCCTTAAGGAAATAGTTCCTTTTTGAACATCCTGCTGTGTTTACTTATTTGTGGATACCTTCTGACTAGCTGCTGGTAAGGTGAGGCAGGTTTTGGGAGCAACTGATGTAGCAGACACTGGAAAAAGACCTGTTGTCTTAGTTTGGAAAGAGAGGCATCTGCCAGGGAAAGCTAGAGCTTTCCTTGGAATGGATAAGGTAAACACCCTCTCTCCAAATTATTTTAATTTTGCAATTAGGGGCTTTCAGGCAAAGATATGGGAATAGGAATAACAATTCTTTACTAAGAATATTAAAAAATACAAATGTAGTAGTATGAAAAACCCAGCAAACAAACAAAAAATCCTAGAAACCCTGACTGAGTCAGAATACAACCTGACACCCTCTTGGACAGGGTGTTGGAAGCAGCCCAGATAAATCCTCCTGGAGTAACAGATGTGGTTCTGTTGGGAGTAGAGATGATCCTGTAGAAATGGCCCAGTGGTGGTGAGATGAGTCCGGTCTTCCTCTGGAATCCAGTGGAAACAGGCTACCTTGGTGTTCTGAATAGCAGGTTTTATACAGGTAGAAATGCTTGGCTCCACCCAGTGGGTGGAGCATCTCACAATGAGATTATGTAATTGTATCAGTCATGTTGTGAACCTTAATGGCCCATTAACAGCAGATATCCCCCTGGAGGGAGGATGGGTCGGAAGAGATAAGAACATTGCTCCACCTGGTTTTAACAGCTGCCCCGTTAACAGAAGGCACCTGCCCCCTCCCTCCTGGAGTTATGAGGAATATGTTATACAAGAGATAAGGAAAAGAAAACCTCCCCAACCAGTTTCAACAGATGGAAAATAGAATACACATTTTTGGTTACATATTGCAACCCAAGACACCTGTGTTATATAGTGAGTCACAGGAAGCTTTGTATTAGATCTGTGTAAATTGTTGCCTGTGGACTGCAGCAACATATTTGAAATTTTTTAACTAATTTCTAGGATAAGACAAAAAAACCTGAGGTGTTATTCAAGCTTGCAGGATGTGTTGTGCTGCTTGGTATTGCCACCTTGAACAATTGTAGGCATTAATGAATGCAAGAGCAAATACTTCGGGAACATTTAAGTAAAAAGCCATGACAGCTACAGAAATTTGATTTGGATTAACTTAAACATTGACCCAAGCAGGAACTTCAATTTTTAGTTTTCTTATTCTGTTAATATTGCTTTTGTCACCAAATTCTCTTCTGTTGTCTGCTCATGAATTATGACAATTTTTTTTCCCAGGGAAAGAGAAGGGAACAAATAGGCTATCCAAGTTATGGAAATGACAGAGTCAATCTGTATGTTTCTGTTGTTTCCTGTGCTTATTCATTTTTTAGTACATAATGTATCTCCGCTCACAACCTCATTTAGGAAAAGATGTTAACTCAGCTGTTTGGATGCCACAAGCAAATATATGTCAGTGAAATTACTAATATACCCATTACCCATTACTCATTTATAAAAATTACCATTTTTATTTTATAAAACATGTGATATTGATATTAAGGCAGAAATTTTAGCTTCTCTATATATTATCTTTATGTTATAGGTATTTTCTTATATTCCTATTGCCTCAAAAGATTTTGTCCTTCTCTAACACCATTCTTTATAAAATATCACATCATTGCTGAAAGCAGCATGAAGCAGCTAAACTCATACAAAATGGTTGGAAGTTGTTGCCCTAAGGATTATGTGCCTTCTAGTTTGATTGCACCGGTCTCGTATTGGGAAAATACCATGTGCACAAATGACACTTTCTAAGTCACAGGATTATGAGGAAGCTTAAGGAAATGTATAGCTCATAAATTTCTGAACAGTACCTTTAGATGTTGATGCCTGCCTGATTGTCAAGAAAGTATGTGTAATTAAAAGGAAGGTATGGTACAAAGTTTTAATTCTTTTAGTTAAGGAAAGCATAATACATGACTCAGCCTTTGCCCCTGTGCTGCTCTTTAGAAAAAGCCAGTTGAGCTTCATTAACTGTTACTGCCTCAGAACTATGACTGTGATGTCTGTCTGTCTCGAAAGAGAGAGAATCTCTTGTTACATTTCATATCCGTCAGTGTTTACAGTGTGCTGTCCTGTTGCAATGGGAAAGAGATAAGGCTTATTAAAGTTCTTATCTTTGACTTCAATAACATGGTAGATGATGTAGGTGCTAATAAAAAGAAAAGTAATTTTTCTTTCTGAGACTAGAAATAGCGGATTTAAACTTTGTGAGAGAGCAGTAGAGAGGTATTTTATAAATGTAAGTCTGTGGAATGGATTAGGGTCAGATGGCAAAGTGCTTGGCTTTCTCCTGCTTTGATACAAACTCTGAGACTTGAATGTCAGCCTGCTTTCTGAGCTGTTCTCTCTTCTGTCACCTACTGAGCAGTAAATTTGTGATTCAGCAGCTGCTTAAGGAAGTAATGGGGTACCTGTGCTAAATAAGGGGTAAAATGGCATATTGTAGGGGGAATAGGTGTGAGAGCAAAAGAACAGATTCATTACTAGGAGCAGCATGGTTTCACTGCCTTTGTTGTCGCTATTTACATCTGCCCTGCTGAGTAGCAAATATATTGAGCAAGAGTATACAAATACAGTGAGTTAGGCCAAATCAGGTTTGTGTTCGTTAAGCTTTTGGAGTCTACACAGAAATATATTTGCAGGGCTATACTGAGATGGTTCTATTTCACAGTACAATGGATCTGGTGTCTTTTAAGTTCCTGTCAGTATCAATCGTCAGAGTATTCTGACAGGATCTGTTGTAATTGGTTAGAAATTTGTTCATGTGCTTTTATATATTGAAAAGCAGTTTGTATTCCTTAATGTAATGTTTTACAGGGTGCCATAATGTAAGATTTACTAATGAGTAGAAAGAATTCCTTAACTGTATGGGTGACATAGGCTCTTTTCACTTCCTCTGTTAGGTTAAGGGACCTTTGTTGTATATTGAGTTCAGGCTGACTGTGTCTCACTGCATTTCCTGTGTCACATTTTATTGTCCATTGTCAAAACCAGAACACTGTACTTGAAGATAATTTTGTCTCCTATATGTAAATGGAGTTATCTTCCAGAGTAATTCCTCAAAAAATTTTCTAAAGCTTCATTTTTCAGGGAATGAAATAGTGCAATTCAGAATTAATACAGAAATTACTAACCTTTTGAAAAATGAAAGTCCTGTTTCATATAGCATTAGTTGGTTAACTTGTGCCAAGGACTAATAATAATCTTGCATCAAATCTTGGGGGTTTTTTGTTGTTTTTTTTTTATCCCACGAAGCCTGAAATGTGACTTCAAAAAAACAGTAAATGTTCTGAAAACTTTACAGAAAAAAAAGTCGCACCCAGACACCCTTTTTTAATTTTATTGCAGATCTCCACATGATGAACGGGTTCTTCTTGTGAAGACTCAGAAGTCACTGTCTCAGTCTTTTGAAAATCTCTTCGATGAGCCATCATATGGCCTATTACAAGTATGTATTATCTTTGAATTTTTTATTCAGAAGACATGTATTAAAAAAATGCACCCTACCATGTCACAGGAATATTCACTGAGTAATGATTTAACGCCATTGTAGAAGCAGTAATGCCATTTATGACCTTGTTAATTATTCCCAAGAATAATACCATTATAAAAGCATTGACCAAATGCTTACTATAGAAAGTACATTTAATTGTAAATTGTTTTCTATGATGTAGTAACTTTCCTGTGGTATTATTTCAAACCTATTCAAGTTAATGTTCTTTGTCATTCATACATATGGGTACAGAGTCTTAGGGAGGGAAAGGAAAAATCTTACGAGTTATCAAAACATACTAAGTCTAATTTTCTAAGTTTTCCTTGACTACGTATTCTTTTAATTGATATTTTCTGAGACTTTTGAAGGGATAATGGAAATAGAGCAGAAAAGAGGACAATATTGCCTAAAAATACGGGGGTTTTTTGATTCTACAATGGCTTATCATTTGGTGGGGCTTATGGACTTGTGAAAGCAGCAAAACTTGAGTGACTTAAACGAGGCCAGCGGGTTGACCCACGGATGTGTTTAATTAAAGAAAATCTTCATGAGTTAATTACATTAGTTTCTGGATTTAGTTGTCAAATCAAGATTTGTGTGAAATTCCTACCAGAGTACATGATGGTTCGGACTGTTTTCTCTGTGAGGGTAGGGAAGCTGGGTGTAAGATCTGTTTTGTGCCAGGAATCACTGATAGCAAACAGTGGAGCTGATCCACTTCTATGCATAGGTCAGGCTTACTGAGAACGCTGCTATCTAATTTTTCAAATCAATTAGCAGTATTACCTTCATACTTAAGAGATGTTTTTAATCATGGGATGATAGTTCTGTATTACTGCCAATACATGAAGCTGAAATAATTTTGAGAACTACAGTACTTTTCCTGGTGCTTTGCTTTGAATACAAGAACTACAAATAGATAGATATATATTACAAATATTGTAAACACAAATGTTTGTGGTTTGCTTGTTTTCCTTGTTATAACAGAAATGGAAGAAAGATCCATACATAGTAACAATGGGAAAATTTTCCAAAGTCACAAACTATATTGTTGGTAGTTTACGTTCAAGTGATCCATCAAATCAGAGGCGACCACCATCAGAAATGGCAGATTTTCTCAATGATACCATTCCGGGGCTGAAGATAAACCAGCAGGAAGAACCAGGATTTGAAGTCATTACACGAGTGAGTCTATAAATTAATGATACAGATGCATTGATTGTCTTTATGCACTCCTTTAAAAGAATGGTAGGACTTGAATCACGATGAGTTATACTCTTTATGCAATTGTGGCATAATACCATTTATTCTCAAGAGTTAAGATCATAATCAGTTACTTTTGAATATATCATTTTTATGCATGCAAATGTGAGTTTTCTTTGAAGGCAAGTTTGTAATTAATGAAATAGTGACTATAGTTGTGTTAGAGGTGCTACCTTAAAACACGACTGATCTTATGTTCAGTGTGTCCTCTGAGGTCAGTTAGAGCTACGTGAAGTAAAATTGTAGAACGCAGGCTAATAACCAACTTTCTTGGCTAATTGCTCCTAACATTTCCGTTTCTTTTAAGATTAAAACAAAATATTTAATTGGATGATTAATGTCTAGGGTGCATAAATTACAGATTTATGTAAGAATGGAACCAAAGCTAGAAGGAACTTAGAATTGGATCATGATTCACTGTCGATGCCTGTTGGAGTCTATTACAGATATGTGGAAAAGGTTTATTTTTAAATGCTTGAGATTATTATATAAGCAGCTTACATGTTTTAAAAACATTAAACTGTTTTATATGGGGAATTTTTTGAGTTCAAAGTAGTGTTAATATCTTAGCAGTGGCTGCATGAACTATGTAATTCTAAGGAGTTGCTGCCTGGCACTTAGTTAATTCATCCATGAGAAAAAGCATAACAAATGCTATATATAGAAAATAGCGTTGACCTATATGTCTTGATCTGACAAATGCCTTGAACTTCTAAAGAGTTAAAACACAGATTTGGGGGTTGCTATCATAAAAATATTTTTAGGAAGTAAGAATTTACTTTCTGCTGAATTCTCCTGTACTTAGACATGCAATTTGGGAACTGAGAGACTAAGCACAAACTGAAACTTTTGATGGGTGTTCCAAATTCTGAAAGCACACACATCCTTGGGATTTTTAAGAGGCTGTGTACCAAAAATGATCTTTCCAGTCATATTGTGCAGTCTGTGTAGCGGTAGCATCTCCAAACCCGAGCGGGTTTTCAGTTCTCTTGTAAGATGCACTCGTGTATCAGAAATGTGTTTTTGAAGTGAAAGCTCCTGATTGTCCTTGTTTGCTGTGTTGCATTATTTTATGAAAAGCTAGTCAGAGATGTTTGTGGAGTTAGAAGGTTGTTTAAAACACACCTACATCCTCCAAAGTCTGAAATAATAACATGTATAGACAGGTCCTCAAATGTCTTACTCTAAAGATCTGCTTTTGTGTTGGCCCACACTACTTGCTCATGTGAGTGCAACCTTCGATCCTTACAGTGACTAACTGAGGTATGTGCATGTGTAAATGTAATTGCACTGAATATAAGATACTGGCAAGCATAGAACTATTTGTGCAGTTGTTTGCAGCTACTGAAGCACTTCATTGGGATTCACATAACGCCTTTGTGTGTGTTTCAGATCGACCTAGGGAAACAGCCTGAAGTTAGTAGAAGAGAGCCTGTGTCAGCTGAAGAATGGGCTAAGAATATGGACTCTGAAGGAAGAATTTTAGATGTTGACTACATAAAGCGATTGATATTCAAAGGGGTAACTAGTTTTTCTAAATTCAGCAAGACCTATGGCTTGATTCTGGCTTTTACTTTCCTTCCCGAACTGTGGCTATGCTGCTGTCATTACACTTGTAATGTTTCATGCAGAACTTTGAGCATGACTCAGTCAGTTGTTATTGAGAGACTTCATAAAACATGGTTTCATGTCAACCAAATACCTCAGCAGTCTTGCAGTTATGTAAAGTGCTCTGCAAGGAGAGAGATCTTGTAGCTGGCTAAAGGAAATGAGTTGAAAATACAGAAGCTTAAGTGATAAAACAAATGAAAGTGGCTTTCAAGAGAAGACCAGTATTTCAGTGTTAGGATAATTGGTTTATTCTTTTCTCTTAAACGGTTTTTTCTTACCCTTCTCCAGCAAGAGCTTCTGGTTTTTTCCAGCAGTTTGGTGGGATTTGACCTTCATCAGAGCAGTACTAAACACTGTTGCTGGTATTTTTAATTGAATTGAGGGGTTTTGCAATATGAATGTGAATTTAGTTTCAGTGATGGAAATTATGTCCTGTAGCTTTTCTGCCTAATGTTACTTCAGTATTTCTATATTTTGATGGGAATCCAGCTGCCTTAAGGCACTCATTTTGTGCCGACTGATGCATATTTGCAAGCAGAAGTAGAGAATGGTAACACTGTTCCTTAATATTCACGTGCCTGATGTGCCCAATTAAGGACCCTTCCACAATCATGAGAATTACTACAAAACTTTTCTTCCTGTAGCCCACTTTCCTGTCATCTCTGCCCATTGCCAGGAGCGTGAGTGCTCTCTTTTATTTATGACTCAAGATCCCCGAAGTGGGGATAGCAAAAGTTCTTTATTTTCATGACTATACTGCGGGAGCTGTGAGAGGGTCTCTTGATGAGAGCAGGATATGATTCAGCTTCATACGCTTTTGTCATCTAAAAATGTTGAACATTACTTGGAAGGACTTCTGACAAGCAGACTTCTTGAGTGGATGCTAGTATTTTTGACTGAAAGGTTCATTGAAGGTGGACCATGTCTTGTGAGATGAAAATATTTGTTAAAAAAACCAAGTAAATGGAAGACTAGTCCTCAAGGTTGCTTTGTGGCAAGACCAGAAGTTTGGCAACTGAAGCAGCATTATATTTATGTAAACGCATTTTAAAGGTAACTTTTTTTTGCTTCCTTAAGTCTGTGATGGCTGTAAGTTGTTTTCTTTTTAATCAGTGAAGCAAAAACATTGTAAGAAAGTTATTTTCTGAAGTTCCTTTTTTTAGCTAAGCGTGAATCCAGTGCTTCTACAGTTTTCTGGTTAATCATACTGTTTACCTTCTGTTTCTCCCAGTGTGATACCTAGTTAGCATATGAAACTTGGCTACAATGTAAAAAGAAACCAACTTGAAGTTGCTGCTTTCAGAAGTGTTGTATCAATCTAGGAATGTTTCCTCACATTATGAAAATACTTTTGTTGATGCTTCATATCCATTTTGCCGCAGGGTCTCTGCCATACTTTAAGAAAAGAGGCGTGGAAATTTCTTTTGGGGTATTTTCCGTGGAATAGCACTAAAGAAGAGAGAGCAAATCTGCAAAAAAGGAAAACGTGAGTACAGTGACTTTTTTCTTACAAAGAAAATTTAAAAGTTGCATCTTTTTGGAGACATAGAAATGTAGAAAGCCTTTTGAAACACATCTGCTAAAATTGTTGAATGCAAGAACACGTGACATTTTCTTAAAATTTTTATACTAAAGACATTACATAAACAGGGTGTTGTTATTCTGTTTATCTCAAAGAATGGATGGAATAAATGAATGCTTAAATTAAAAAAAAATGAAATGTGAATGTTTGGTATCAAAATTGTTTTTCTTCTTCAGGGATGAATATTTCAGGATGAAACTGCAGTGGAAATCTGTCAGTGAGGAACAGGAAAAGCGAAATTCAAGATTAAGAGATTACCGCAGTCTTATAGGTAAATTCACATTTAGAAACATACCTAACTGCACACACACTTTTAAAAGGAGGAAAGGGACCTGGGGGTACTGGTGACAGCAGCTGAACATGAGCCAGCAGTGTGCCCAGGTGGCCAAGAGGGTCAATGGCATCCTGGCCTGTATCAGGAATGGTGTGGCCAGCAGGAACAGGGAGGTCATTCTTCCCGTGTACTCTGCACTGGTGAGGCCACACCTTGAGTGCTGTGTCCAGTTCTGGGCCCCTCAGTTTAGGAAGGACATTGAGATGCTTGAGCATGTCCAGAGGAGGCAACGAGGCTGGTGAGGGGCTTGGAGCACAAACCCTGTGAGGAACGACTGAGGGAGCTGGAATTGTTTAGCCTGGAGAAAAGGAGACTCAGAGGTGACCTAATCACTCTCTACAACTTCCAGAAGGGTGGTTGCAGACAGCTGGGGGTTGGTCTCTTTCTCCAGACAGCAACTGACAGAACGACAGGACACAGTCTCAAGCTGCGTCAAGGGAAATATAGGTTGGACATTAGGAAAAAGTTTTTCACGGAAAGAGTGATAAGGTACTGGAATAATCTGCCTGGGGAAGTGGTGGAGTCACCATCCCTAGAAGTGTTTAAAAAAAGACTGGATGTGGCACTCGATGCCATGATCTAGTTGAGGTGTTAGGGCATGGGTTGGACTCGATGATCTTGAGCATCTCTTCCAACCCAGACATTCTGTGATTGGGTGTGATTCTGTGAAAAGTTAATATGAAATTGAAAAAAGTACCCTTGCAAAGAGCCTGCATGAAGAGGCACTAAAAGCAAAGTGTTACTCTTTTCAGAGGTATCTAAACTTGGTTTTATACTTAATAATAAAACTTTCTCGACTAGAGTAAGTCAGAGAATTACACATTAGTGTTACAAACTGGCTGGATTTTTAAGCTTCCTTTACTTAATAACAAAAGATTCTTCATTTTGTGTTATGCCATAATGTGTTTTTACTGTACATGTTGTTAAAATAATGACATAAAATATGAATGTGAAAATGTGTCTGTTCATATTTTATAATTTCTTATAGGGATTTGTGTATGTGCATTCTGACTTTTGGGGTTTTACACCTACTTTTAAAAATTTCATCAAATTAGCAGTTTATATCCTCAGTTCTCTTTGGTAGTGAGATTTGGGCACCGGTGTTTAGAATTACTAAATGTTTTTTCAGGAGACAGGCCAAGATTTCTTTGTTATTCTGAGAAAAAGATTAAAATTATTTCAGGTAGTTATTCAACAGGCAAGCTGAAAGGATCAAAGTAGTCTAGTCTTGGTAGATTAATAAACTACATTTTTAGAAAATGATAACAGAAAAATAAATAATAGTCTAAGTTTAAAAAAGGCCAGGTGTTTGTTTCTGTTGAGACAATTATTTTAATTTTTAAGCATTTGAAATGTATGTGGCAATATTAGGGTTATGTAGTGTAAAATAGTTCCAAACCTACAAATACTCCCTTTATCAAACTGCATTCAAAATTTTGCAAAATTTCAAAATATATTAGTCTTGAATTTCACCTTATTAAAGAGTATACTGTGTGCTTTGTATGTTTAAAGCATCAAAACTGCCTGATGAGAGGCAGTTTCATCTGCTATGAGTTACAGGAACTTGTTACACAGTATTTATAAAATGCAGTAATGAACTTTCACAGTATCTCTGAGCTGATGATGTGGGAACTTTCCAACAGTGGGTTATGCTGCGTTGCATCGGTATTCATAAATGGCATTGTAGAGTTAACTTGCATAAAATTGGTTTTAATCCTCATAAGTATCAAACATTATGGCTGAATTATAATCAGAATTTTTCATAAAATGCATTATCAAAGAAAAGGCAGAAAGCTTTTGTGAGCAAAACCTTTCATTGCAGATAGGAAGGATTTTCTTTATTTTAAAATATCCTTTATTTTGAAATGACATTCAGTTATGCAGTTGTCTCTGACACTTCAAAGCTTTGCAACAGTGTTTGAGGAAGAAATTATCAGCTTTGACATTCTGAATTAATTTGATACTGGCTTTGTAGGACTGGTTGTGAAAGTGTTTTTAAATCTGGACTGTTTTCTTAGAAAAAGATGTTAACAGGACAGATCGAACAAATAAGTTCTATGAAGGCGAAGATAATCCAGGACTGATTTTACTTCACGATATTTTGATGACCTATTGCATGTATGATTTTGACTTAGGTAAGTTGTGTCCCTCTGAATTAATACAGAAATTTGAAAACTGTCTTGGCTTCTGATAAGCAGCTTTGCTTCTGCTAAGTCCTATTAATAGAAATGAACTTTTGTTGATTACAATGCTTTTTGTAAATGTTTTAAAAAAGATTTAATGTTTTGTAGTATTTAATGATGTAGGCAACTTTGTTCACTTTTTCTTCCTCTCTTCAATTTGATGCCTCTCTTAGGCATCTGAACTCATCAGTTGTGGTGGGATTGGGAATTAAGTGGTAGTTTGTCTTCACCACAAACCTATTTTTGTGGGGTTCTTTTGTTGTTTTGGGGGTTTTTGTGTGGTTTTTGTTAAGGTTTTGTGGTTTAGGTCTATTTGTGTTAACTTCTTTAATAGAACTGAAGCAGGCTTGCTTTTCAGAGTTTTAAATGGGTTTGGGTCTTTGGAGCTTGAGTGTTATATGTAATTTTTAAGACTGATAATATCAATAAAAATTATAAGCCAGCTGCCACTGCTGTAATTAAAGCTCAGCATCCTGAAACAGCTGTTTGGAAACATGATGTTCTTGTGAATATTTTAAAAGCTGGTTCTTGAGAAGTGCACTTAGCAATCTGTCAAAAATTACATTTTAGTGCATGCACCTGCTGCAGAGGGAAGAGTATATAACATCTTGCTTTAATCTCAGTGTTAATGTGATGGCTAAGTCTTGGCTTCTTGTTGATTGTCTTGAGAGAGAGGGAAAGATACTTGTAGTTGGTTCCCCCTCTGCCCTGGCATGACATTTGGCTGTTGTGTACTTAGGAGGTTTTTTTACGGAATTGTGTATCAGAAAAGTTTTCAGTTTCTAAACCCCCACTTCGTGCCAGATTTTGAAAACAAAAAGTAAGATTAAGTCTTTAACTGCTAGAAAACATGCTGTAGAGCTGTCATTCAGGTTTTGTCCTCTCTGGAAGAGTCTTGATCTTTGGCTTGAAAAAAGAGAAAAGTAAAACTGATGGTTTAAACATATAGCTCTGTTTTACTTCTTTCCACATTTCAACATTCATTAATGCACAGTGGCATTATAGGTGAAAGTAAAGCAAATTCACTAACCACTCCATTAAAAACATTGTTGAGATGGCTTAAATGTACACCCTGGATAAGACTTCTGTTTTATAAACAAGCAGGAATAATGGGAATACAGTAAATTTGACATTTTAGTTGTCCAAGGCTTCTACACATTGGTGCAGTCTACTCTTTGTCTTTTGGCAGCAGCTTTAGAGGGGTCTGAATAATGCCACAAACTGCCAGATAGGGAAGGGGACAAACCAGCTGCTATAGAATGTTTTTCTGAATTAATTCCTTAAATCGGCATTAATGATATTTGTTTTATTATTAACTAGACTTTTAAACTGCCTTGGACAGAATTTTCTCTATATTTATTTTTAGTTCACTGTAGTATTAAAAATGTGGGGAACAAAACTATTCTTTTCTTTTGACCATTTAGTTATTTACTTGTTTGCTGTTACTTATCCTATTTTTCTTCTCACTGTTGCTCCATAGTTTCAGTTATTGACTAATCCCCTTTTCAGTTACACAGTTACAATTACATCATTAAGAAATAAAGTCAGCCAATGAGAAATGTTATGTTGAACCAATCACTGATGATAGATACACACATTAATTGTGTTCTCTTATTTAGGGAGGTCAGCAACAATTGGGCAATAGATAAGCTGACAGTTGCATCAGTGGTAATTGGAAGAATTGAGAAGAAAGGGAAAAAATTACCTGCAAATATTGTTATGCTCTACTTAAATGGACTATTAATTGCAAACAAGAAAGCTGGAAGAAGCATTAAAAAACTAAAAATTTGAAAAACTTTTTTTATACAACTATAAAATTTTACAGCTGTTTGTAAAAATTATATGCTTTAGTGGGCATTTCTTTCTCCAGTTAAATTAAATCTTTTCTTGAGGACTTGTGTGAGTACTTTTTAGGTAGTATGAATTTTATTCACCAGTTCTAGGCACAAAACCTAAAAGCACGTCCTTGAATCAGATCTAGATATGTGTTGCTTTTGTGCTTCTTGCAAGCAATACTTTACTGTTAATTCCCTTTCTCACTTTGATAGGTTGAATTCTTCATTGTTGTCTGCTTGGTTCAAAACAAGTACTGTCCAAGCAGAACAGTCCCAACTTCCTTAAATAAAGGAATCTTTAAAGTATATTCAGTGACAGAAATTGTGTACAAACTCAGTTTGTACATATTTGAACAGCTACTAGAGCAATGTGTTTGCTTTATGTTCTCTTTAGATTGGCAGAGATGGCTGATACATCTTATTAGATCTTCGGGATGTTGGTGCCTATTAATACAAAATTGTCTTTACTGGAAGTTGAATTGGAGAATTATAATATCTGTATGTGCTAACATTTGTTTTACTCAGTCATTCATCACGCTTCAAAAATTACTGTTTAACTGCTGAGTTTAAATTCCTTTTTGCTTTCCCCCCCCTGCTTTTTCTCCATCAAGGTTATGTACAGGGGATGAGCGACTTGCTGTCACCTGTCTTGTATGTTATGGAGAATGAAGTAGATGCCTTTTGGTGCTTTGTATCATACATGGATCAAATGGTAAAATGAGGCTTTTTTAGCTCACATAAGCAGATAAGCTTTAGATAGTATTTGGGGTTAATTTTACTTTATAAATTTCACTGGGCTTTTTAAAGAAGTCATTTTATGTTTGGAGTCAATACGCTTTTGTTGATTTGGGTTGTGGTGGGTTTGCAATAGTATTGCTGTACAATACAGACATATTTGGCTCTTTAAGAATTCCAAAGTAACTGTCAGAGACAAATATGTGTTTATCAGGAGTCCTCAAGCAGGATTTTCTTCAGGATAATGGTTTCATTGTATACCTGCCTTTTGGCTTTTGTTAAATGCAGTTTAGACATCCCACAAACTGAAGCTTTTATGACTTGTGCATGTGGCAAAACAGTGTGTGACTGATATGACAGTAAAAGAAAATTAGGGATTTTTGTTTGATTGCGGTCAATGCTGCTTGGAAGTACAGAGCTTAGGCATATTTAAACTATCATTTGTTACATACAAAAATGTTAGCGAAGAAATACAGTTCAGTGCTTTAGTTAAACTTCTCAGTAAAAGACAGACATTTCATTAGATAGAAGTACAGTTAAATATCCATATGCTAAATACCTAAAGGGTGAGGACCACCGTTGCAATAACAAAACTTCTTTTAAAATAGCTGCAAATCTCAAAATGGAGTTAATAAAAATTACAGTGCTAATGTTTTATTCCATACAGCATCAGAATTTTGAAGAACAGATGCAGGGTATGAAGACACAACTAATTCAGCTGAGTCATTTGCTTCGTTTACTAGACAGTGGATTTTGCAGTTATTTAGGTAGGTGTATTATTTATGCATAGTAACTGGAACAGTTTCCTGTATTCTGTCCCTTACCAGTCAAAATATAATTCCAATAATATGAGTACAGGACTTGTAACTTTATAATGCCTAAAATATTTCAATAATTGCTCCATGCTTATTGAAAAATAGGGTCATCCTGTTACCAATTTTAAAAATATGCTACACTGTGACCAATATCTTTGATTCTAAAAAGGGCCTGCCATCTTAAGAATTAGTGGTGTGAGCATGTACCCATAAAGTGTGGGGTTTATTTTTTTTTTCACCTGTTGTCTGAACCAAATTTGATGCTTCTGAAATGTCACACTCTTATTCCTAGAATCTCAAGACTCAGGATACCTTTATTTTTGCTTCCGGTGGCTTCTTATCAGATTTAAGAGGGAATTTAGTTTTCAAGATATTCTTCGACTCTGGGAGGTAAGGAAGTATTTCATCACACAAACTCCAGCAGTTTTTGGACTTTAGAACAAAAAGCATGGATCATTTTGCAAAGCGTTTTTTAAAAAAAAAAGGATTTAGTACAATGATCTCAGGACAAGAGAGCATTTGTTATGTCTTTTTAGGCTAAAGAACAACTTGTGAAGTTAATGAAAAAAATACTTACTAGAGCTGGTTTGGAGAAACTGTCTTTTGCAAAAAGATTTGCACAGTGGCCTTCCACTGAGACTCTCAAGTCAAAACAGTAAGTTAACAGTTAATGGAAAGCAGCTCATGATAAAAGAAAGAGCATTTGTTTGATTAATTACTTGGTATTGGTGATTCTTTATAGATTAAGTTGAATGAAGCACTGTCAGTGTAGTTTGTGTTAGCTAAAACCATGACGAGGATGATGTCAGATGATTGTTAATCTTGGCGATAAGACCTTGTGATGCCAAATAACATGATGTAAAACATCAAAATGTTGAAGTTTGGATAATTCTGGGTTAATGAGGTGTTTTGTGGGTGGTTTTTTTGTTTGGTTGGTTGGTTGGGGTTTTTTGTTTTTGTTTTTGTTTTGTTTTGTGTTTTGTGTTTTGTTTTTTGGTTTTTGTTTGGTTTTTTTTGTTTGTTTGTTTGTTTGTTTTTTTTTTTGTGATCTTGGGATTAGATGGAATAATTAAGATGAACTAATATTTTGTTCTTTAACATTTTGTTCCAAGAAAATTGGGAAGTGTGTCAGCAGTACAGTCTTATTGTCTAAGATGCTTTTAACGGGGCACAATATTCACTGAAAACTCAGAAGATGAGAATAAATGTTCAGATGAACCGAGGGAGTATTTTCTAGGACATAACATAATATGTGTTGGGGAACAGAAGGGTAATGAAAAGAACAGGACTAAGATGCATAAGATTTGTACTATAATGAAAAGTAATGTTGTTTCTGGTGTGATGAAAAATAATGTTGATGCTTTTATTTACTTCTTCCACTAATAAAAAAGGAGTCACATAAAGAGAAGGACCAGTATTTAAAACGGCCTAAAGTAAATATTTTTTAGCTTTTTTATCATCAGTTGGTGGAATTTACTATCATAAAGTATTGAGGTGGTATTTCAACCAGAGGACAAAAAAGTTTATGGATAATTGTCATAGTTTTAATTTCTAACTGGGTGGAAACACTAATTAATGTAGTGTTTTTACGTTCACTAAATTTTGGTCTTGGTACTTATTCTTTCTGTGGGAGAGAGACTAGGAGAACAACAAAGCAGGCTTAACCTTAAAATGAGGAAATAGTTTATTAACATACACAAAAAGAAAGTTGGAAAAAAAACCCCTGAAAGATAATGAAACTTCAAAAACACTCCCCCTTCCCCTTACAAACTGTTCACTTTTTTACAAAACAACGTAAAGAGACAAAACTTGTAATTTTTAGTTAGTTTCACTATCTGACAATAGTCTTTCATCAGTTCATTAGGGGAAGAGTCTCTCTTAGAGTCATGGATCCCACTGACAACTTAGAACAGTTCTCTTGTGGGTTTTAAACTGTCACAAAAACAACTGCCTGGAGAAACCTGCCTTTGTGACCCTCCCAGGAGCAGTTTCCCAAGCTGCTTATGGGTCATGGGTCTTAGACTTTTGCATACTGGGATGTCACCTTTTAAAGATGAATAACTCCAAAGCAAAGGATTTTTTACTTCAAGGTACAGAGATACCTTCTCACTTCTTCACTGGCGCAGGGGGCTTCTCATCTTTATCTCTGTTCAAGCGTATTATAGGATATTACATAGTCCATCACAAACACCTTTGCTTAAATCTACATACAAATTAAAACAATTATCTCCCCAAATGCATATCTTTCTCATGATTTAAAGAAATGATCTAAATACAGAGTTCATTTCCATGGCTCAAGTAAGAATAGAACAACCAACTCTTCAACCCTCTGTCCTAATAGTCTTTTCACTCTTGCTTTACTGACTTCATCTTGTTGTACTTTATGTTCACTCTGTCGTTTCTTACTCTCTCAGAGAAAGGCTAAGCTCTGGAAGCTTCATGTTGCTAAGAAAGCGTTAAATCTAGTTGGCGTCTTTGTCTCTCTCTCTGTAGCTCGTGGTGTTAGATGTTCAAGGCTGAGCTAATGAGGGAGGAAGAACTCACAGAAACATCAGAGATTGGAGCACTCAAGCAGTCTAGAATCAAAAAAAAAAACCTAGGCAGGATCATAAATGCCTTCTCAGCCCGCCCCTCAGTGTAAATTGGGGTGGCCTTGGCCCAAATAGTGCCCATAGCTCTTATCAGGGCCCAGCAGAGATCTCTCTGCTCCAGAGAAGTCTGAAGAAAGTAGCTGTTGTAAAACAGCAACCTCTCCTTCCCGCCCTTCACCCGGGAGCCGATAAAATCCGGCCAAGCCTCAGGCCAGATGCCCCCCAAAAGGGGGGAGCAGCAGGCCCAGCTCGATATTACCTGTCTCTCTCTGGCCAAAGGAAGAAGAAAAAAAGACTTTCTTACAGGAAATCAAGGAGTTTTATATGGTACTTCCCAAAGTCACAGCTAACAATTTCAGTGGTCAGAATAGACGCCAATATTCTAACTAACTCTCTGATAGGTCCCTATCTCTTCTAAAGCAATTCTTAGGTCCTGACCTGGAGAATTATTTTACATTCTTTTATAACTAAAAAACCAAACTGTACTAACCCATAACAATAACATTCATAAATAAGGAAACCAGTATGTACAAAACCAGAAGAATTCTCTTATTCCAAGGTATAAATGATAATGATTTGGGAGGGAAAATGCACTCATCTTTTCCCCCACATATTATGTTTTTTAAAGACTAATTTTTCTTTTTAAATTGGTGATAACAGTATTTTTATTTATAATTTATAGTCCCAGGCTAGCATGTTTTTATCATCACTGCTTTAATGCATATATACGTGTACATACAAAAAAGAAACACACTATATTTCTCTCCCAAGGTGGGTTTTTTTCCTCTCTTAGGGGGACGATGGAAACCTATTGATATATCATAGTCTTCTAGGTTTCTTATAGCACATCATAATGTATGTTTACTACAAGGATTCAATTTCTTTGCTAGGAGATATGGAATGGGAAAGGGAATATCTTCACTTCATTTTGAAAAGGAAAACATTAAGGCATTATGTTGATGTTTTTATGCTAAGGCCAGTGTCACCTTGATCAGTCCAGCTTACAGTGGGCTGTTATTTCTCCTGTGCATAGCTATGCAGCTCCACTGGTATCAGTGAAGCTTACAGTGGGATTTACAAAGGCCTTTAAATTAACTACTTATTTGGGTGTTTGGCTGAGCAAACCTCATGTCCGGTTTTGTAATAGCACATGAATTGAGGGAATCCATTTGCAGGCTATATTACTCTGTGACATACTCACTTGCAGATCATAGCATGAAGGCGAGGTACCATCTGATATTTCAGTCCCACATTCTAGGACTTTGAGGGCGTTTTCTGCCTGTTGTGCTAATTTCAGGATTCTTGTGGACCTCTATTTCTGTCCTCTGACTTGTATGAACCACTAAGTTAGTACCAGGCGCTTTTTCCCTGTTCCCCCTGGCTTCATGACTTCCAGTGTTTTATCACAGAAAAAGGAATAAGAGATTCTTCCCTAGTCTGGTTTCTCCCATCTCCGTTCATCTTGGAAGATACCAGTTCTTATCATCTGGAGTAGAGTATAACTTCCAGCCTCTGGGAGTTGCACTTCCTGAGCAAGAGCAATAATCAGATTGTGGTAGAAAATCTAAGTGATTATTTCATTGCTCTGTGACAGAGCTGCATGCGACAGAGAGGTGACATTCCACCTTGTGTGGATAAGCTGAGACGTGTGATGTGAGTACAGTTATTTGTGATGTTACATGCAATCCCTTTTGTGTGCGGGTTAAACTTCTCTGGCTGCAGAAGGATTTACTTATAGCTCATTTTAGCAGTGCCTCTCAAACACAGCCCAGATAGCCTACTGACACTTTTCTTAGCTGTCCCAAAATTGAGAGTAGTTCAGTCCCTCCTGGACACTGGAGAGACAGGCAATATCACCTGGTAATTCCAGCCAGTTCTCAATCTTATGTTCACAGAGTGGGCGGCTTGGAAGAAACCCAGAAGAAAAATTCTGTAACAAAATTACAACTAACACCTAGCTCCAGTGTTATTCTAGTAGCATTCACCTAACATAAAGCCAGAATGACATAGGAATCAGTTACTTTACATACATTGGTTATGATATTCATGGCTGCTGAGGTAGCACTAGAACAAATGAGTCCTTACTTGTGTATCTATATTGGAAGAAAAAAAGAAAGAGTTATTGCTCCTTATTTTTATATTTTTACTTTCACACTTATAATTTAAATGCTGCTTTTTCTTCCATCCTTCCAGCATGTTGTGATGCTCCTGTTATGCATTTACATACATAACCTTAAGTTCATGCTCTACTCCAGACTTCAAAAGTTTTATCAAAAATGGTAGCAAAGGAACTTTTTTTGCAGCAACTTGATATTGAACCAAATCAATACACCACTCTTAGTATGTCCTTCTTATGAATTAGGAGTAGAAGAACACAATGGTGTGTAGACAGCCTGTGTTTGGTAGATAATAGGCATTTTCATTCAATTGTTATTTTTTATCAGCCTACTTGCATTCCAGTCTTTCTCCTGGAGTGAGAGAATGCTTTAACAGAGTATTGGTTGTCTGAAAAAGTTGTGAAATTTAATTTCTGAACTGGATCTTAATTGAAACATTCAAGATTAATTGCACCTTATTTTGGGTGAACTTGGTTTGGCTATCTTTGGGATTTATGCAATTCTCTTTACAGGTCACATGTACTAGTGATGGTAGTTCATGTATAAGCTCTTGCTCAGCTATAAGACTCTGTTCCATCAATAATGATGAAAAAAGTTTTTTGCTAATCAAGTAATGGGTTTTCAGCAGTCTCATTTCTTACTTACCTCTTTTGAGTGTAAATCCATTGTCTTAAATCCCTTTATCTGTCCGGGCAATTTGTGCAAGCAGACTTTAGCTTCTTTCTGGTTTTGTTAGTAAACTTGTTCTCCAGCTTTCTGCCCACCACACATGTTCTTTTAAATACTTTTTTTTAAAAAGGTCTTTCTGAATGTACAAAAATAGGGTATTAGTACTGAGGTTGCACTTTTCTGTCCCAGTGAACTCAAGAGTGATTAATTGTGTCCGCCACAGGACCGAAAGCCAATGTGTCTTCAGTCAGAAGGGAATACCCACCCACCCTCAGTACTCGCATGTACACATCTTTTTCTCATAGTGGGGGGATTGGGAACAACTTCAGCACTTAATAAGTAAATATTAGAGCATTTTTAGCTGTTACTGGGCATGACATACTTCTGCCAATTCACACTTAATGCGGATACTCTAAACCACACAAATAATTTGTTAGCTTCAGTTACTTCTGTTTCACATGAGCTGAGGCAGAGTCCACATTCACAAGACCACAAGCTCAAGCAGTTTAGTAGCATTATAGTGGACAATGTCTTAAGAACCAGATAAGCATTTGGTGACTCGGACTTGCAGTTGTCTCTAAAAGGCCAAAAGTAAAATTCCAAATAATATTACAAATACTTAGTTGCTTTCAAAACCAGCTTATTGTTAGTTAAGTGATTTGGTTGGAGGACTTATTTTCTAAGAACTACTTTTCAGAGGAAAAGTATAAGCATTTCAAATGTGGGGTTTTTATATTTTAACAGGTCATGTGGACAGAATTGCCTTGTCAGAATTTTCATCTTCTCCTTTGTTGTGCTATCCTAGAATCTGAAAAACAGCAAATAATGGACAAGCATTATGGCTTTAATGAAATACTAAAGGTACCAGATACTTATGCATTATTAAGCTGGTTTTGGCTGGAGCAGAGTTGTCTTCCTAGTGGCTAGTATGGGGCTTTTGGGTATTAAATTAAAATATTAGTTAACTTTTGGAGTTAATACACTATGATTGTGGTTTATGCTGGGGGGGAGGGAAAGGTGCATACCATCTTCCGAAGAGTTAAATGTCAACTGAATGTCTATCCTGCAAGCTTTCAAAATGGTATTGGGTGTCAGTGTTTAATGATAAGGTCATTAATAGATCGAAAATGATTCTCCCCTTGGATGACTGCTTATTATATTTAATACTAACTTTTGCTATATATTGTATGATCTAATTTATCACCTCTGAAAATGTGAGCTGCTGGGAAAAGTATGTAGGAGGGCCAGATAATTTGTCATGTTCAGAGATACTATGGATTCCTCTTGCAGACTTTGGATGCTGGTGAAAGGCAGCTGTTCCATACTGTTTCTTCAAGTAGTCTCAAAGCTTACAGACTATGTCTAGCATTTCACAGCTTAAGGGGCAGGCTAGTAAGGTGAAACTTATTAGCAGTGTAGTACAGTATAAGTGTATTTTGGGTAAAACATAGTTATCATTTATCTCACTATGCCTTTTGAATCTATTTTTAGCATATCAATGAACTGTCTATGAAAATTGATGTGGAATATATACTCTGCAAAGCAGAAGCAATTTCTATGCAGATGATGAATTGCAAGGTAAAGATACCTATCTACTGTGAATGTTTATAGACAGTAAAAGTATGTAGTTAGCTGTAAGTATTCATGTATGACTTGTGAAATAACTGAATGCCTGGGTACAGTAAAGCATGTTGTGTAGCTGTGCAATGCCTGTATTTGAGAATCTCTGAGCAAGAGTGATTTTGTATACCGTTTTAATACTGTTCACTGGGGGAAAGCTGAATTGTGCTTTTTGGTTGTGATTTCTCAACTCTCTCTAGGTAACCTCACTCGAAGAAATTTGATGTTTGGTGTGCTCGAGAAAAACTAGTTGAAAGGTGCATTGCATTGAAAGCATGCCAGACTTGCTAGGCAAAAACTAGTGGGTCACTCAATAAAAATAATTTTAATAACATGAACTGTAATTGTAATAATTGATTAGACTTTTACTTTTGTAATGAAGGAATTGTTAATTGTATTGTTAATCAGGAATTGATTCCTGAGTGTGTTCCCTTTGCTGTCTTTTTGAAAAGCAGCTGCAGAAAATGGCAACTGTAATGTAAGTATTGCTGAGAGATGTTTTCAGTACAGTTAAGTTCAGATGAATGATTGCTCAGATGAGTGAGTACTGGGAATGCAGGATGGACAGAGGGGACTTGGTTGTTAACTTTTTGCATTTAATTACAGTGATTTTTAATATTTCCCCTGCCGCCTCCTTTCTAGGAATTGCCTCAAACAGTCAGTGAGATCCTGGGGATAGAGAACAGTTCAGTAACACCAGATTCAGATACTGGAGAGGATGAAAGTGGAACGGAGTTGAGTTGTCCAACGTCGCTGTATCAGAGTGTCTCAACCCCTGTAGTCTCTGCCAATGGGACAAGGGACGGCGCTCAACAGACGGCTGAGACGCAAAGCCTGACACCTGCGTAATTACACTTGGTCACGTTGGAGAAGGACTTTACTGAGCACGTTTTGTTCAAGCACTTGAGAGATGGATATTTAAATTTGGTGTTGATTAAGCTTTAAGGTTGTAAAGAAAATCTGTACTGTAATGCTTTTGCATTAAAGCTTTACAACATGACTCAAATATTTTTGTAGTTTCTTCTACCAAAATAGCCTTTTGTTTTCAATAACATTCCTTAATATTTTTGTAGCCAAGTGCATTTTCTTTTTGCTGGTAAACTGGAAATGGATGGGTGATTAAGAATGAAAGAAATTTCTGCATTTGCTGAGCTTTCACACATATAGATATAAGACAGTGTGAGCTCTTTGACTTGAGCAGATTCACAATATGCCAGCTGAAGCTGCTGTACAAAATTTTCAAGCTGAAGTGATGCTGATGTGCTAAAGGAGGATTCTTTTGTAAATGGATTTTCCCTATCTCAAATGTTTACAAAAATACTTCTAAGTATTTGTTGCTGGTTGAATGTAGATTTGAAATGGACATTCATACTTGCACAGTTTAATGTCCAAATACTGAATTTTGTGTAATTGGGAGTGGATGAACAGTATATTTTTACATTAACATATCTTCACTTTATATATACATATATATATTTACACACATACACACACTATATACACAAATGTTTGTGAATACTAAAAGGGGTAGTTGTATTTTCAATATCTGAATAAACTCGACTGTTCATTCATATGAATCAGTTTGACCAAATTAATGCACAGCTCCAATGTGGGCTCTTTTTCAAAACTTTTCTAACTGAAGGTAACTTTCATGTGAATACATTCAGTCCTGCACTTGATGTAATTTTGCAATTGATGTCTTGCAAACTTTACTAATGTTCATATTTGCTAATATATTAACTGATGAATTAGCTACTTACACTGTAAGTTTTTATGGCAACTTTATCTGGAGAATTAATAAGCAGGTTATAAAAAAGCCAACCAACGAACCACACACAAAAATAGTGATCACAATTAACATTAATGCATTTTTTGTATCTGCAATAGGCAGTGAATTTATTCCATGCCATGCTGATGTCCTTTGACGTTATGTGAAATTTAACATAACTGATTAAGTGTGTTCATTATTTGGTAACTATTGTACATATATAAAATAAAAGTCAAAGCTGATTTAGTGTTTTTAATTAAATAATATTTAGAGAAAAAAAATCTAGTTGTCTGGTTGTTAATGTAAGAACGTGAGACAGAGGGGAGAGCTAGTGGTTATTCCATGAATATGACATATTTTGTGGGTAATGCAGGGTTGTGGGAGGTTCTGCTTGTTAACTACAGAGTGGAACACTCCTTTCCTCTCTAGGTAGTTGAGGTGTGGGATATGGCAGAGCTTTCTTTTCTTGTGGAGCAGTTTATTTTTACCAATGTTATTTGTGCCATCTTAAGCAAATACAAGTAATACAGAAAGGCTTTTAAAAATCAAGTTGTTACAATAATTTGGGAGTCAGTTCAACTTCTCTCACCAGTTGTGTGCAAATACTGGACAGCTGAATCAGTACAGATTTCAGTTTTAATATCATCAATGTGCTATCTCTCATCAGTTAATAAGAACTTGAGTTCTATGCCGTGAATGTCAAGGATTCACAGCTCAGTGTTATCTGTAGCCTTTCATTTCCTGCCTAGGAAATTACTGTGAAGCATCATGCCTTTGTTCCCTGGTGAGCATTGTACTTCTTGGCAGTTAATTTAATGTGACAGAATACAGAAAGGCATTAGAACTTAGATATTCAACACTTTGCTTCAAAGATGTTAAGCAAGTTAGTTTCAGTATTTTTTGGAGTACCTATTTCAGTTTGAAGTGTACTTGCAAAATATTTTTCATCAAAAATTATGTTCAATGAAATTATGGAAGGAGGAGGGAAATGTCTACAACAGAAATGCAGTGGGCAAGCTATCAGTTAACTGCGTGGTTCTTAGTTACTCAGGATGTGCAGCCATAAAAAAACTATTGAAGATACTAAGATCTCGAAGAATGCCATAACTGGCTGAACATGAATATTCAAAAGTTTGGGAAAGGCATATTTAAGTGGAATTCTGTAATTTCTTGGAATTACAGCTATGGCTGCTAAGAAAATCTGCCAGCCCTTGAAGTAAAGTTTGCCTTTCCTTTTTTGGGTATAATTGTTCATCTTTTCCCTTTGTATTCAGCACTTGGATGTCAAGGATGAGAAGGTTGCTTGTGAGCTAACAGTGAACAGCTGCTGTGGAGGCTCGGGGTAGGTAGGCTTGCTCAGCTTCCCAATGCTCAGATGAAAGGCTCCTCGCAGCATTCATTATCTGTAGTTTCCTTCCTGTTGACAGGCAGCCTTTCAAAGAGTTGCGGGGGGAACCTTATTCTCCACCAAACTATTCCTGATTGTTTGGGATGGATTTAGTCTCAGTGGAGAATACAAAAACATTGTGAGAAGCCTTAATCAGGATCATGATGGCTAAAATGCCATGAAATGCTTTGGGTTGACTGTTCAGGATGTTTAAATTTCTTTTGTATTTGAACTACTTAGATCGTTCAGAATGAATGTGAACTAAACCAGAACACAGGTTGGCCACAGTTGTCAGGCCATAAAAGAGGCAATACTGGTTTAATTCTTGCAAGCCTGCTTTGGTTTTAATGCTTGACAATTGAAGATAATTATCTTCTGTGGATGAGGTTTAAAACTTCGTATTTTTCAATCATAGCAGTTTTCCAATGTTGTGTGTTCCAAGGTGAAAATTACACTGACATAGTTCTTTCAAAGACTTTTTTTTCTTATTTTACCTCTTTGGACAATTTTTTTTTGTTTTGAAATTACGTTATTTTTCTTCTGTTTGTTGGCAAGATGATAGCTTACAAAACAGAGAAATGGAATTTGCTTCCAAAATTGAGGTGGAACTTTCTTGGAAATTTGGGCTAATGTGAATGTTTGTGAAATGGTTTTGATACTGTGAAGTGAAAAACCATAAAAAGACGATCCTTAGTTCCCCACGGTCATGACCTGAAGCTTCAGTTACATTGAGTAGTGTTTCTGTTCAGCTACAGTGACTATGTTTGCACCAGTGAATGTCATAGCCAGTGGCCTTCAAACCTGTGTTGGGTTTGGAGATTTTGTTTTGGTTGTTGCAGGTAATCTTCGTAAGGAATTTAAGGCTATATATATGTTACAACAGATCCTGGTTGCCTTGAGAATCAGATGTAGAAATAGTGTGATAATTGAACTGCAGATCAAAACAAAAACATTGTTTTGGCAATGTTTTTGTTTTGATCTGTAGTTTAATTCCAAGTAATGTTCAACAGAGCCGAGTTTTGTTGCTAACAATATTTTTCTTAAAACTTTTTAAATTTTTCTAGTGGACAGTTTTAAAATGCTGATGGTGCCTCATGAATTATTCTTTTTAGTTTTTCATCACACATTACTTGACAGTATTTCTTGGCCCCAGTCAGCCAAACAGCAAGGAACTGGTTTCCTTGTTACTTTCAAATACATTCTTGAGCACCAAATTAAAGCTCTATTGATGAAACTTTTCAGAAACCTGTAAGAAGTATTCTTCTAGCTTCAACATTTTGGGATAACATTTTAGTTCAAAATATGTGAAGCACTTATTCCTCGTTTGTCTAAATAATTTTCTATTGCAAGACAGTTGCCTAACTTGAAGATTTTATTTTAAATAATTTACCATTCAGAACTTGGATTATGAACTAGTTTCGGTATCACTAGCATGATTTATGCATACTACTGTGATGCAAATGAAGCCTCACCAAGTATGGGATTGAATTTCTGTAGGTGGAAGCTATGTTTTCCTCAAACCATTCCCTGTTGGACAACAGGGATGAAAACGCTGAGGAGGTTAGTGACATTTTAAAAGTGCATCTGTGAATTGATTTGTGTTACAAATATGATTGGAGAAAAGCAATTAAGTGGGCTGAGTACAGGATTAATAATTTGCTCCTTTGTTAACTGTTCCTCAGACTCAATTTTAGTCATTGCATTGATGCAACTTAAAACTGAAGTTTTGTGGGCTGCAGAAGAGTGACTGGTAAAAGTTTTACCTGTGGTTGGCTAAATATCTTAAAATATATTTTTCAAATCTGTTGCATGTTTTTTCTGAGTATTTGGTCTGTGGCTGCTGCCATCTCTGTGTGAAAGGACCATGGTGAGAGAAGTCAGTGCTTGTTCGTACAAGAAAAATTCCAAGAGCTGTTCTATGGTGGCTAAGTTTAAAGCCAGAAATCCTAACCCTTGGTTCTGTCTGTGCAATTATGTCTAGCTCAGTAGCTGGGGTGACCATGAGCATTGATAAGGCGATGAGACACAGATACCTAACTGAACACTTAAAAGACAGGTTTCATATGTGTGATACTATATTTCATTTGAAGATGCTCTCAAATGGTTTTGTTTTTTCTTCAATGGTGTTAAAAGATAAGTTGTGGTTCACCTTTAGTGGGACTTCAGAATGTGCTATTCAATTAAGTGATATTATTGCAGTGCAGGCCTTGTATAGACAAAGCTTGAATTTGATTTTTCATTCAAGCAAGGATTTTATTCTTAAACACTTTTTAGAGAATGTGTGCTATTCTTTCACATTAAATCGCAATATCTTTGGCACAAATTGAATTTTTCCGATGAATTTTAAACAAAATACATATTGTAGGATGTTAATTTTTACCTCATCCAAAATTAATTTCACAGTTGAATCAAATACATATTTCAAACTTTCTATGTAATTCAAATAGATGAATTCTATTAATTTCATTCTTCTATTCCTTTCTTCTAGATGGGTTTTGTTTTGAAAGAATTCAATTATAATATATATTTTGATTATACAGGCCTCATACCCTCCTTTAACATTAGCTCTTAGACTCTTTCTACAGGTGTATCTTGTTATTAACCAACCTCTGCAGAGCCTGATGTGCAGAGCTGAAACTGCTGCCCAGGCTACAGCAGTTCAGCAAAAGGTGGTCACTTGTGTCCTCTTGGAATGTTGTAGTTGATCCTGGCCAGCAGCCACGCACCTGCCCAGCTCCCTGCCTATTCCACTCTTCCATGGGATGGGGAAAAAATAGAAGGAAGGCAGGAAGGCTCATGGACTGAGGCAATGACAGTTTAACAGGAAAAGCAAATGCTGCTCCTACAAGGAAAGCACAAGGAGGATTTAATGCATTTCTGCCCCTCAGCAGGCAGGTGTCCATGCACCTCCTGAAAAGCAAGATCTCACCACAGCATCCTTGGAAAGACGAATGCCGTGATCATGAATGAAATGCCATGACCTACTTCCTCCTTTCCTTGAGCTTTTATTACAGAGCACAATGGCACGTAGTGTGGAATGTGCCTTTGGTCAGTGTGGGTGAGCTCTCCTGGCTGTGACTGCTCTCAGGCTTGTGCCCACCCCCGTGAAGTAGCCAGAGAACCCCAGTGCTGTGCAGCATTCAGCAGCAGCAGCTGAAACCCTGCTGTGTTACTGACACTGACCCAGGCACAAACCCAAACACATCACCATACAGGCTGCTATGAGGAGAGTGAACTCCATCCCAGCCTGGCCCCTTTGGTGTGATGATTCTTGATGATGAATGAGATCATGTTAGGAAAAAGTCCTTGCTATATTGAAGAGGACACTTTTAAAGCAACCATCTAGATCTGGTGCAAAAAATGGTTGTATTACATATAACTGGTGTGCAGATGTTCTGTTTTGCTTGCCAAAACTCAACAAGATACAACACCAGATTTTTTCCAACGCACTCTTGGTGTATGAATTGGTCCAGATGACCTTTAGGTTCCATCAGTACATGCCACCTTTGGGCATCGGTCTTGGAGAGCTTGCACACACTTTTCTGGTTTTACTACTCCAGTAAGTGATGCAGGAGGACAAGGAAGTCTTTAAAGTAAAAACTTTTGGGTTCAGGGACTTGATAATTCCTCAAGCAACAAACAGTACAACTACTGTGACCAAAAATGGCAAACCCAGTTCTTTGTACTCTGCCCTGTGCTGCTACACTTGTTAGGCTGTTATGATTAACTTGTGCAGCATATGGTGAACAACATAAAGGAGATGATAAATTTCAGACCTAAATTATCTTAGCCAGATCAATCATACCACACATCTTTTCATCATGTGGTGAATACCTGTATATGTACATAAAACAAGTTTGTTAGAATTCCAGATTTGCAATATTGGAAGGCACTCTTAAAAACTTGTCAATAATTCATTAGCTACAGTATCTCCTGTTGGAAGGCATGTCTTATGCTAGATGCCCGTTTAATCAATTTGTAGGATACTTTTGGAGATCCTGCACTGTATTATGTAAGCAAGTTTCAGGTGTTTGTGGATTTCCTGGGCAGGTGGAGTGATTGCACGCAGCTGGAGATTTTCTGTACCTTCTGACTTCCCTCACATGAGGTCTGCCTTTGCTGGTGATTGTGCAGCTGATTATGTGTAAGCAGCCCACTCTGCCCCAGCATCTGTTTAAATTTTGTAGCCATTATAGTATTTCTGGGGTAGGTACAGTCTGGGAATTTATAGCTGGGCTCTAGGGGCTCATGTAAGACTACCTAAGGGTTGGTACTTGAGGCTCTCCTGTTCTCTGCACCCTTCCATTTAACTGAATCCACCCCTTTGTACGATCTGTTACTCCCATCTGTACCTGTTTCCCTTATCTCTTTCGTGAGAATATTATGAGAGACTATGCCAAATGTTGCACTACCATCAAGATGAATGATGTGTATTGTTTTGCCTTGGTCCACAGGACTATCATAAAAGGAAATGAAATTTGCTTGACTCAATTTGTTCTCAGCAAATCTGTCTTGACTGTTTAATCATCTGTTATCTTCTGGATCTTGACAAATAATTTTGGTACTTCTGTCTTCTCAAACAAATGAAATTAGACTGGTCCGTAATTCTTCAGCCCTTCTTCCTCCCCATTATCTTCTTGGAGATTGATATAATTTTGGCCTTTTCCCAGTCTTTTGTCACTTGCCCTTCCCCATAGTTCTTAAAACAGTTATTGATGGCAGAAGTTTAATGAGCCTCCTCTGTAAGTGGTTTCTGTGTTCTCAATTGCTGTGATCAGACTCATCATGAGTGTTCTCCAACATTGTTTCATCTTGTTAAAAGCAAAGAGCTTATCTCTCTGCCCTTGCTATTAGTTATGATAGACATCTGTTCACAGTTGGCTCTTTAACAAAGACTGATGTAAGAAAAGTGCATTAAATATCTAGCCAATTTTAAGGTGGTTTTTTTTTGTTTTGTCCTTTCCTTGTTTTCAGTGGTCTGATAGCTCACTTCTCGCTGCTGCTGTAGCATTTTTTTAAAAAAGTTGCTTTTGATGTCCTCTATTAATGACTTTGAATTTTGTACCATAGCTTTCATCTATGTGCTTTTCTGCCTGTGTTTGGTAGCTTGGTCCTAGTTTGCATCTCCTACAAGCTCCTCCTTTGAATTGAAGGTAATAACGAACTAATGACTTACGCTGCTACTACTAAAAGTGTAGTAGAAGACAACACTTCCTCTGTAAAGAAATAGTTTCCTGATTAAACTATGTTTTCCCTGGAGCGAGGAAAGAACAGTCTTTCTGCCCTAGGTTACCTCTTCTTGGCTCTTGTAATATACTGAAGTTATTGAAATCCTTTTTTTTTTTTTTTTTTTTTTCATTGTTAATTTCTGCTTTTTTTTTTTTTTTTTTTCCGCAGAACTTTTGCTGAAGATTGTAAATTCACTTTAAGTTCATAATATCATCTGTATTCCCAGATCTTCCTAGCCAGCTTATCTTTTGGTAGATATCCTTGCCCAATGGATGTCAGTTGGTTAAAATCCCCTTAGTGTTACAAGAGCTTGGGATGGTTTTGCTGGTTGCTTGAAAATCTATACTTTCCATATCTTCATGACTTAAAAATTAAGTGTATATTGTCATCATAGATTTTTCAGCAGACCTACATTGCTCAGAGAATTGGAGGAGTTTGTGTGTGTATCTCTGGTAAACAGGAGCAGATTGCACATACTTCTTTCCTTTTTGAAAAAGCTCCTTTGGTTAGTGTGCTTGCCAATTGTTTCACAAAATCATTGTTTTACCAACAAAATTTTGACTTGAAAAGGTAGTGGGACTTCTATTTTCTGCTCATGTCAACATCTCTTATGCGAATAATTAGCACGTGTTCTCTGCCCTGCCTTTTTGACCTAGCTTGAATAATGATGGGGGTTTACATTTTAGATCCTTGTGGAAGCCATCTTCCTTTATGCTGTTTTGATATCTTTTCATAGCTTCATTTCTTTGTTCTGCCACATGATGACTTGAGGGGTTTTCCTGCTGTAGCATGCCTTGAGACAGAGGCTTGGTGATCTGGGAGAGCCAGGGATAAATTCAGATAATTTCTTGGTCTATACTAGTTTCTCTGCCCTGTGAATTTCAACCCCCAGTTAAATCAAGCTACAGTAAATGTTACAAATATTTTTAAGGAAAACATGCTGAAACTGGAAGTCGATATCTCTAGTGGAGGTAAAATGACTCAACATTGAAAACATCTCACAGATGTTCACTTTAGATTTCAGTTTTCACTTGAGAATTCTGCAAATCTTTAAGCTTAAAATGTGCATAGCTGAGGATTTCAGACAACAGTGACTCTGCTGTCTCATGAGAGAGAAAAAAGTGTGCAAAGAGGGCTGTGCAGTTTCTGAATTCTGATTATAGGCAATGTCCTTTGATCTGGTGCTGGTATGGCAAAGTCCACCTACAAAAATACAATTTGCAAAAGAAGAACTTCCTTTCTAGAGAGAAGCAATGTCCCTGTGGGACATATGGGCAGACAACATAGTTAAAACAATTGAAGCACTTGAGTCCTCCTACCTGTTATTAACACCTGCTGACACAATACACCTTTGTTTGTTTTGCATTCAGGAGTCATGCTGAAGAGGTTATGAGAGACAAAACCTTTGCTGTGCTCTGGTTATCGCACAGAGATGCAAGGATAACAAGGCTCTGGAGCAGTAGGGTCATTGATTTGTGTGATGTCCCAGCTGCAGAGTCAGGATCTGACAGTAGATAAAATCATGCTCTGTCACGCCTGTAGGTGGAAAGGCAGCTCAGTTGTGCTCAGTTTTGTCACTGGACCATTCAGAAAGTGCTAAGCAACCTCACTCATAGATTGTTCAACTGTAGGAACCGTGTCTGTGTATCTCATGCACAGCAGATAGGAATATCAAAATCCAAAGATGCTTTCCTATCATCAAAAGTAATGAGAAAACAGGACAGAGAACATATTTTTGTAACTTAGGGTATGAGACAGAGCTAATAATATGTGTAGACGTGCTTTTCTCTGACTGGGAAATGAAGTAAAACTTTGTGGGCTAGCATAACAAAAATGGTTGATTTGCATTAAAGGAGCAGGTAGAGGAAACAAATATTACAAACTTACTGCCAACAAGAAGAAATTATCTTTATTACATGTTACTCCTGGGAAACTCTGGACAAGTGAGTCAAAAAGAGTTTAGTTCTGGCCTCTCATGTTCTGAGGCAGCTGTGAACCTGTCCTGATCCTGAACATCAAGCATGACCATCCATTTCAAGAAGGGGAGCATCTGACTGACAGCAGCCAGTTTGGAGTGGGAGTGCTTTTTTTTTTTTTTTTTTTTTCCCCGCCCCCGATGTGATAAAACATAATTCCATGATATTCAGTGTGAGAAATTGAGAAAAAGCCTCAAATCTGTTGAGCTTCTGTGTTGTTCTTGTAGAAGAGGAAGACGATTTCCCAGGTGATGCTGATATGTAAACGATAGTTACGAGGTGTGGAGTCTTTCAACGGTGAAGGCTTTGAGGCTGTGAAGGGGGTTTGTCTGCAGCTGAGTTAGATGTGACGTGAGCTTAGCACCGACAGGTATACTTTCTGCTGCTTGCCTTGTGCAACTTCTTGCTCAATGTCCCACCTTCAGTCGATCTAATTTCAAACTTTTTTTCTCAATCCGTGTGATCTGTGTGTGTACCAAGCTAAGGCCATGCGCAGTCAGCTGTTGCGTTCAGCTAGTTTGCCTCTCTTTGAGGAGGCTCAGGGCAAGTCATCCATGGTACTTTTCAAGAGGAAGTAGTACGTTTCCCCTGCCTGGTGTGTTGGAACAGAGAAAACTGAGTCTGTATTTGAAGGAAACTGACACAGTGCTCCTAATTCAGATGTGCTGTCCGGTGCTACATGCTGTAAGGTAACCTATTCGAAGGATGTCGTGGAGAAATTTTGCAAGATGAAACAAGTGAGGAGGAGGTGGGACGGCAAGTGACTGTGACACGTCACAAAATGAATGTTACAATGAAAGAGAAATTAGAAATCCTAAATTTCGCAAGTAAGCTTGCAAATAGAGTTCCTTCAACCCTGCAGCCAAGTTACTGTTTCAGCAGTCGCCTTCTGCTCACTTAAACGGAGAGAGATGAATTTCTACACAAAAGAGTTTCTCGCTATCTCTGCACACCTCCCCTGTGCCGAAGCTCATCCCCTGCAGTTCTCTTTCATGCTGTCCCCACACTGCCGAGCCTGTTGCTCCCGGGCTCCGAGCCCTGCCGCGCCGCGCCGCGCCGCGTTGGAGGCTCAGGCCGGGCCGGCCGTGCCGCTCGGGGGGCTCCGGAGCGGAGCGGCGGCGGCAGGCGCAGGTGTGAGGGGAGGGCGAAGGAGCGGCCCGGAGCAGCCCCAGAGCGGTGGCGAGAGCCGCTCCGCAGCGGCACCTGCGCGGCTGCTGCCGGGGCCCGGGGCCGCTGCCGGCGTGAGGCGGCGGGATCGCTCGCTCCCCGCGCTGCGCCGTCCCGTCCCGCCCCGGCTGCTGAGGTGAGCGGGGACCCGAGCGTCCGCCTGCCCGCGGCTCTCGTCACCTGGAGACGGGAGTCCCCTAATCGCGTTTCCATCAGCCCCGGCGGACGCGTATAAAGGCGGCGGGCGCGGGCGAGGCGGGCAGAGCGCGGCGCTGCCCCCCGCCCGCCGCCGGCCCCATGCAGCCCGCCATGATGATGTTCTCCAGCAAGTACTGGGCGCGCCGGGGCTTCTCGCTGGACTCGGCCCTGCCGGAGGAGCGCCCCGCCGCCGGCAGCCTCACCGTAAGTGCCGGGGCCGGGGCGGGCAGGGCGAGCCGCCGCGGGTCGGGTGCCGCCGGGGCGCGGTGCGTCCGCCTTGCTCCGCGCCTCACGGTCAAGTCAGCAGTTTCTCAGCAGCTGCGGGGGCCGGTGAAACTAACTTTGCTGTCGAACCGGTGCCCGTTGAAAACGCTGCCTTGAAAGTGTCATAAATAGAAAAAGTTTCTTTTGCATTACAACGGGAACACCGTGCCAGGGGACTGCTGCAAAACACTGTCAGGAGAGAGAAATGGTTCTCTGAGGTGATGATATGGGTGCAACAGGGGCTTGCTTGGGTGGTTTCAAACATGGCATAAACTTCTGTATGCTCACAGGTAAATTTATTGTGACTAAATAAGGCAACCTGCTCTGAATAAATGAAATATTTAGGATTATGAAGGCTGTGACTCCTATAAAAATTTTGTAACAGATGAAGATTTTTATCGGTTGAGTAAAACCAGCAAAATATACGGGCTTGTGCCAGTTTTGAATTGGCTACTACTGTCTTTATAGTAAAATGTGGGCTATCCCTGTTTCTATATGCTCAGCTTCCATTGAAAGCATTGAATTGAATGGAATAAATTTGTTTTACTCTCTTTATATTTGAGTTACTTTCTTCATTGAGTTCTGCTCTAAGTGACTTCTTTTCCTGAGGACTTGCACTTGCTCCAGATAATTTTCATTAGGAAAGTTGGTCTGGTAGTCATTGTTTAATTATGAACTGTACTAATGAACGTGGCTGATAAAATTCAAGTTCATCCTCTTCTCATAACAAATAGGTATTTATTCTAGTTTTTAAATGCTTGAGAGGGTCCCTCAGTCATCACTTTGGGTAATGCTCTCTTGAGAGTATTAAGGAACCTGTGACAGGCTTGGAAAGTGCCGAGTGCCCTTGTTTTCCTCTCTTTTTGACAGTATTGAGATTCTCAGGTGCTCAGTTGATTCCATGATCCTGTGTGTACAGAACTTCTAGAAAGCAGCACACACAGAAAAACCACAGATGCTCTAAAAGCAGCACCTTTGTCACTTCATGTGGAGGTTGTGTGCTTGATGTATGTGAAAAGGACTTAGACAAATCCCAGATATTACAGAAGTTAAAAGTCACCTACCCCTACCTATCCCTGGGCAAACCTCCTATCATATCAGGTAGGAGCAGACTCATATAAGCTCAATTGCTAAAAAATAAATGTTCTAAACTGTTCATATATAATTCTGCAAACAAATTGCTTTTCCAGATTGTTTCCTTGTATACTAATATATGATGAGAAAAGACCACAGAGACTTCTTAGCACGTCCCGTAACAAGTTAAAACATGGCTGGTTTCACCTGTGCCATTTAAAGAGTGTTAAAAGATCTTTTTAAAAAGCTGAATTTTCAGGTTATTTTCTGTAAGCTGCTTTAGAAGTTACTGAAGGACAATTTAGTCCATTTGATATATTGAAATAGTGTATTTTTTAATGTCTATCTTCATATTTTTTATGGATTATAACAAAGCAGTTAACATCTCACTGGAGACTGATTTTTTTCTAGGAGTAACAGCCTAGGTATCAGAAAATGCAAGCTGCGTTTTGAAAATCATGGTCAGTGTTATAAAAGTTGTCTATAAAGACTGTACTGTTGGCATCTCAACAAGATTTAAGCTGATAAAATGACATTTTTTGTAAAATGCTGACCGAAATTTTGTTTAAAGCAGTCTTGGACTCACAAATAATGAGAAGAATGTAAGAGTGGCAAGGATGGTGTAATTTTCTGTATTTTTTGAGTTCCTCAGCCAACTCAATTTCTGTGGGATGTAAAGTTTTTCACAATGAGAACAATTAGCCATTGGAATAATTTCCCAAGAAAAGCAGTGGATTCTGCAGCAGTGGATAATTTTAAGATTCTGCTGGACAGGTTGCTGGGTCATCTTGTCTAGACCGTGCTTTTGCCAAGAAAAGTTGGACCAGATGATCCTTGAGGTCTCTTCCAACTTGATATTCTGTGTTGCAGTCTAAGTATTTCTGTTCTTTGTATAATCAACAGAAGTCTTGTTTTCTCAGGAAGAATTACATTATATGATAACATTAATTGTACTGCAACAGAGAATATAAAGTTTTGGCTTTAAAAGTAATAATTGTTAATACAAAAATACAGACCAGTGCACATCTCCGTAAACTGACTGGTACAGATTAGAATAGCGTCCCTGTGATTTTGCAGCAATATTCAGGTTACAATAACTGATCTGCAGGCTTTACCAGTAATTTAGACTGTCTCCATTTGCTTCACATTTACTTCTAATGATAGCATTGCCCAAATAATGCCATCATATTTGTATCCCATTTATGCTTTTCCTTAGGGATTTTTAAATTTAGTTTTAGTGTGGTTTGTTTTTGTTTGGTTGGTTGGTTTGTTTTGTTTTGCTTGGTATGAACTGGTCTTTTATACAATTATCTCTAGCAGCTGCCTTTAACCTGTGATTTTGATTTCAAGCATGATCTTTTCTTTCAAATTAAGCCAGGATGAGTTCTGTTCAGCTATTTTTAAACAAAAATTTCTCTTGCGAGAAATGCCTGTTTTCATCTAAAATGATCATGTCTTTAATCCGTTTGTAGCTAAACAGATCAAGTTCTGGGAAAAATGAGGAGAAGAAAGGGAATAAGGGAAATGGGAAAAGTGAATCTGCTTCTGAAGGTGGAAAGACAGCTGTGGTGTTTTCCTTGAAGAATGAAGTCGGTGGATTGGTGAAAGCTCTCAGACTCTTCCAGGTAACGTTTACAAATCATTTATGCTGGCTGGGCTGGGGACAGGTACTGAGGTCAGGCTCTCTGTTGATAACAATCTAATGGACCGTGGCAGGAGGAGTAGAGTGCAGCTATGCTCGCTCTGCAGAACTGGATAAAAGTAACTTAAAATTTTATGGACCATTGAACAAAGCATTTTGGGCCTGTAAAGAGTTTTCTGGAATTAAGTTTGACAGTGATGCTGATGTTCACATGATTCACTTTAGGTTTCTGATGTGATTCTCAACGCTGTAAATTAGATATGAAATTGTCTGTGCAGGCCACAATGAAAGGAGGCACTTTCAGAGAGCAGTTTGGAATCTCAGTTACATACAATCAGGTGATGCTGGTGGCAGCCTTGCTTGGTCTTCAAATTAGAGACACCTTGAAATGTTTGCAGGGTCAGGGTTTTATGTGTCTAACTGGAATGTAAATTGCGAGGTATTGGTTCCCACATAGATCCCCATGCAGTCAGTGCTTGTTGATCAGGCTCCTGGTCACAATGCTTGGAGGTGTGTCTGAGGAGCATTAAAGCAGCATGATAAAAGTCTTAAGCCATTCAGTCTGTGCAGGGAAGCGAAAGTTAGGAGTCTGCCTCTCAGGCCAGGGTGTAAGTGTGGGATCACTGGGCGTTACCAGTCCTCACTCATAGTAGCTGGCTCTGGGAATAGGTTCCCAAGGCTAGTGTAGATAAGACACGTAGATTCTCCAGCCAAGTAAAAGAGGTGAGTTAGACCCACAGGAGTGAGTCTGCCAGGAAGCAGTGTGTTTGACAAAAAGAGGGGATGAGTGAGTGAACAGAAGTTGCAGTAGGGGTTGTGTTTTCAATGCAGCTGTTCTCCAAGGGTTAAGTGTCTAACCTGCAGCTCTGGCTGAAATGCTGGTATGGGTTAATACCTGAAATTCTCGATTTAAACACCTGCTACCTCTTCTTGGGAATAGGCATAGAACTCACATTGGTCTCTTAAAATGTGCCTGGAAGAGGTGTCAGGGATGTCCACCCACATCCATGTAGTCTCTAAACAATTTGAGTACTGCAGAGGGGAGTGCAAGGTTTTGTTCTCAACTTAACCTAGGGAAGACAAAATTGAATTTATTATGTGATTGGGTTGCTACATTGTATACACAGTTATGGATCACACCAATGAAAGAACTATGTCAGTATATCCAGAAGTGTGAAAACAGACATCGCTGGTTGGCTCTACCAGAGGAGATCTCCCCCCGAAATGGACATTTATGTAAAATACAATGGGCAAGTGGAAATACAGACACAAATTTCTTCCCATTTGGAAGTCAACAAATGTTTTATTGGCTTCACTGAGTAAATGCAAGAATAGTTGTGAAAAGTAATAGATAGTTTCTGTCTAGCAAGAAAAAAGAAAAATCAGAGTCCATAGGAGGTCAGTCATGTTGAGAACAGCCATCTAATCCAACCTCCTGTTTTGAAGCAAGGCTGTCACACTAGATCAGGTCAGCCATAGCACATTATAGTTATCTGTGTTTGTATGATACCCTTGGCACACCAGTAGCTGTGGTGGGAGAGAGACCCCACAGGAAAGTTTTCATGCTAGAAGTATTTACACAGTTATGGCTGTTGCATGATTTGTGTTTGATGGGACACTGCAATAGAGAATAAATTGAGCTAGATTTTAATCATATTGCTGTTAACGCTTCATGTTATTGATAATTGCACAGTAGATAGGTGAGGATTGAGGCACATTTACTTTCATAAAAATATTTTCTTCCTTGCATAGTAAGGTACATCAAGTAGTATGTTTAATAACATCTGTTTAAGAGGCACAGTCAATTATATTTAAGTTAACATTATTGTTGTGAAAATTGACAGCTAAATTTGCATTAGAATTTAATATTTATAGCAAAGAGAAATATAGAATTGTATTATTAAAAAAAAAGTGTTATACTGTCCTCTGTAAGAGATTGTTTTGGTAAATAAAATGAAATAATTACTTGGCTTTCTTCATTAAAAATAATAATTTTATTTTCACTTTCCATGTAAGATTTTTTAAAATAGTTTAAAATAGTTTTTAAAATAGTATGTGTCACTAACTAATCCTGTAAATAGAAAGAGGAAATACCTTCAATAAAAAGGCCTTTTAATAACTGGAAAAACTTTCCTGAAGAATATGCCACCAAAATTGCTCTTCTCAACTTGCTCTTCTAGGTATGTCTGTATTTCATCTGTTATTTCATCTTTCCACAGGAAAAACACGTGAGTATGGTTCATATTGAATCACGAAAATCAAAGAGAAGGAATTCAGAGGTGGAAATTTTTGTGGACTGTGACTGCAGTAAGAAAGAATTTAATGAACTAATCCAGTTGCTCAAGTTTCAAACGAATATAGTATCTCTCAATCCACCGGAAAACATCTGGACTGATGAAGAAGGCAAGGCTGTTTTTGTATCACTTGGTTTAGATACTGACAGATGTTTTGCACAGGTATCTCCATGATCTTACACTCCAGTACATTAAATTTGCATTCTGTCTCCTACAGATCTCGATTGTGTCCCTTGGTTTCCCCGGAAGATTTCTGAGTTAGACAAATGCTCTCAGAGAGTTTTGATGTATGGATCTGAGCTGGATGCTGATCACCCTGTAAGTGTAACACAGAATTGTCCTGTAGATGATTTGTTGGGTTATTTGCCAGTCAAATAAAAAACCTGTTGGCTGCTGGTTGTTTTAGAAGATGAGGATTGGTTTCTCTTTGGTTACTTCAGTGAATTCATTTTCTTTTACTGTAGAAAGATACACAAAATGCAGGTCCCTCGCAAAACTTATTTACTGTTTAGCAAGCATATCCTCTTTTGCACTGCTTGCATTTCAAAAAAAAAAAAAAAAAAAAAAAGTTGATAAAAAGGTTTCAAACTTGAGAATTTAGACCAATACAACCTTCAGTTCTGCCAGAAGTAGCTCTTGGGTAAGTATTACAATTGTCAGTAGGTGTCAGAGAAAAAAAGAATTATGAAGGAATTATTTGGCTCTCAGGAGGCAATTACAAAATAAAACAGAGAAACATGTTCCTGCTTTTGATGAATGCAGCAGATGGGAAGGTGTCTCCATTGCTTCCTGACTTTGGTGGCAGGAGACAAGCCTGCATGCACAAGTTATATCTGTAGTAGTGTCAAGTGCTCAATGCAAAAGACAGAAAAAAGGGGTTTTTATTGTTTTATTTCTTTTGGCTAATGGCTATAAATGCGTAACCTCTGAGTCTTTAGATGGCAGATGATTGCAAGCATTTGTGTTAAAATATTTTCCCTTTCTATAAATCCGAGTTTCTACCTCTGAATGACTTGACTGAAAGATACTGGTGGTAGATAGTTACATTAATTCCTAAAAAAGGCTGGATTAAACTGGTGTTGTCGGAAATTTCCAGCTGAAAGGAAGTAGGCAGTGAACTAAGGTATCTGACCATAAGACTGTCTTGTAATAGAATCAATTAAACTCCAGCTGTAGATGGTAGTTTCCTTTGATTTTTATTGCACGCATTTTGTGCTGTGTGGGAGCTCAGGCACAGAATTCTCACCCCTGTGCACACAAGCCAAATGGACACCATCACAAAGCTCCATGGCAGCCCCACTCTCTCTGGTGTCACCTGCCCACATACCAGCCACAATCATCATCATCACCTTGCTTGGTTCTCAGCCTCCTGTATCATATGGGAGCCCTTCCCATACTGAGGGTCCATAGTCAGGGAGCACCTTCCGGAATCCTGGTTTCTGACGTGGACTTTTTGATGACAAACTAGGATTTAATTCACATTTTCTCCAAAAGAAAAAGCCTGTTGATTGTCTTCAACCCTATACCATTATTTGGTTCAAACAGAGTTTGTAGAGACAACTCATTCCAGCTTTGAGTTTATGGCTGTGACAGGCCTTTAGACGCTGTTTTATGTTCTGAGCTGGTACCTTAATTAAATACTTGAGCGCTCTGCTGAAAATTTGCCTTCCGATTTACAGAAAACAAAAAAAGACATTTGCATTATATGAATATATATTTTACACTTGGGAAGACTCTTACCAACACAATTTACACACCATTTGTTAGCCTATGCAGCATGCTAGATGTAAGAAATGGGGTAAGAGCCCTTGAATCTGTGCCTGGCGTTTGAAAGGCCACTCCAGGTACCTGCCCTGTTCCTTTGCAGTGGCATGTATGTGCCGGAGGACCAAAGGGAATTATCCTTTCCAGAACCTGTCAGGATAGCACCACTTCAGCAGCTTAGCCTTAACCCACTCCATAATGACTGATGATCTCAGTCTCAGTTTCATTACACTTGACAGCCTTTTAAGTCCCCTGTGCTGTCTTCCATCACTTTCCAGGTCTCCTGAGTAGTCTTTAGCTGAGTAACTCAACATTTACCCTAAAAGGTATTAAGGAGACAAGGAGGCTCCCCCAGATTACAGCAGCTCTTTGCTAGTCAGAGACGCTTGTCTGTGTAGGAATGGAGGTTTGAAGGATTTCTGTAGTCCTGTGAAATTCTCCCATACTCTGCTCCAGCAGCGCAGCTTTGGTTATGGAGCAGTAAAATGTCTTCTGTGTTTTATGGAAGCTCATATAAGTATTTCAAATCAAGCAATGCTATCCTTTCATTTGTTTCAGTGTTTTGCATTTGTCTGTGGGAGCAGTACAGAAAAAAGACATTTTAATTTTCATATTTGACTGGGGGAAACTTAAATGTACTTTCTGGGCTACTAACTGGGTAACTTACATAACTCTTTACCCTTTTTTACCTTCAAGAGATTGGCAGCCCTACTTTTAAAATGGATTATTTTTCTTGTAGTCCAAACCAGAAGTGTCTTTGTATTTTATAGATATAGAAGAGACCTTGTTCTAGTTTTGTTATAGCTCAAAGAGCTGTAACTGGTCAGTGTGTATGTATTATACAACTCTTTTGCTCTTAATATGGAAAAGGTGTCAGCTTACTGTAGCCCACGAGGTAGAGCCTTTCCTTTGTGACTCAAGCTGGTGCTGGAGGCTGATGGTTCAGATCCCAATGTGTTGGTTAAGATGACAACTGCTGAAATAAGAATCTTCAAAATGAGTTGCATGTGATATTTAGATGCTTGATTCTAGTTGAAGAAAGATGTATGAAGAATAGGTAGATTATTGTGCTATGTACCTGTCTGTAAATCTCAGTTCAGACCAAGGAAAACATGAGTGAGATGAAAGGACAGGAAAAAAGTTTCCCTTTTCAACTGGGCTGTACCTTTGCACAAAACTCTCCTGAAAGAACTCCTGTGGAACTCTGGTGAGGAAAATAAAAAAATCCTTATTTTCTCTTGCAGTCCAATAGACAGTGTTAATCAAAATACAATGCAACTAAGTACTAAATAAACACTTCAATGATTTATTTCATAATTCTTACAGCTAATTTTATGTCCTTATTGTAAATTACTCTCTTCTTCCTTGCTTAAGGGATTTAAAGACAATATCTATCGACAGAGAAGAAAGTACTTTGTGGATGTTGCCATGAGCTATAAATAGTAAGTACTGGCATAATTCTTCCCTGTGCTGCTGACTAGTTAGAATTCATGCTCTACTTAATTCTGTAGGATGAAGTTTAACAGGAGACAAAGTCATCCTTTAAACTTTGACTAGTTTAGTGTAGGCGATAAATTACGAACCTGATGCTTGGAATCCCGTTACATTTTTGATATAGCTACAGGCAAGTAAAGCATTTGTGTCTTGGTTTGAAAGGACAGGTATCTGCTAGGGAGAGGCGGGGCCTCTCTAGGAATGGGGAATTCCAGTCCCTTCCCTCCATGTTATTATAATTTGGAAGATTAAAAAAAAACTTTTCAGTCAGAGCTATAGGGAAAGGAATAACAATCCTTTACTAGTAAATATAACAGGACAGACAGACGACAACAGCAATAATAATAATAATAATAATAATAATAATAATAATAATAATAATAAAAAACAGACCCAAGGACCCCGAGGGGCTTTGTCTCACAAGTCCTGGGCAGTCTGATCTCTTGGGATCCCAAGAGCACCAAACCGAAACGGGGGAAACTCTGGGGCTGATGGCTGGAAATGGTGGGGTGTCCCCAGCAGACAGGGGGGTGCCCTGGCAGATGAAGTGAGCAGTGCTGAAGAAGCCACGGCGGCTGGACCCGAGCTGACCCAAAATCCGGCAGGGCAGGCAAAAAACTCCGAATTCCTGGGCGCTCCAACAGATGATAGAATTCTCAGGACTGAACCCCTCTGTTAACAGTGGAATCCACGCAGCTACCAGTCGCCCGACCGTCCTCCCCGGAAAAAACCGAGAGCCGAAAAAGAACCACCACCCTCAGTTCCTGGGAGCCTTTCCCTCCCGCTAAACTAAGTGATCCACACCCTTTTGTACGGGTTAAGCACCCTTTAACTATCAGTATTTAGTCTCCTAGCAACTTACGGGGGGGAAAAATTCCACAGGAAAACTTAACACCCAACAATTGAAAGGCAAGCACTTTCTTTCAGCTTGCCTTTTTATTCACAGCTGCTTAATATTTTATTCACAGCTGCTTAAACTTTGGAAAATATTTTACAGATATTTGCATGTCTTACTGACAAACTGCTGAATCATACATATCTGGCATCCATACATAGTTGGAAGAGCTCACTAAACAGCAAGGTTATTATTTTATTTTGATGCGTATACTGAGTTGAGGCCAATGGCATGAGGTTCAACAAACCATGTGCCAGGTCCTGCATTTGGGTCTCAACAACCTGGCCTCTTCTCCCAGATAACAAATGACAGGATGAGAGGAAACGGCATCAAGCTGCACACGGGTTTTTTTATTGAAAACGTGGTCGGGTGTGGAGTAGGCTGCCCAGTGAAGGGTTCAAAAGGTGTTTGGATGTGGCACTTTGGGACAAGGTTTAGTGGTGAACATAGCAGTGCTGGGTTAACAGTTGGATTTGGTCATCTTAGAGGTCTTTTCCATCCTTAACTATTGTATGATTCTATGATTCTACTGGATGCTGCAAAATGCCATTTATCGGTTTTGCTAATACAACTCCAAATTTCTTAGAATTTAGTCAGTACATTCTATGTAGTTAGAGAAGCTGGTGACTGCACACAAGTACACTGCAAGTGTTTTCTCATTCTGATTTTTTTCTCCACTTCAAGTCAGTATTTTCAATTTGCTACAGTCCCTGGAAGTTAGGAAACTTGCTGTTCTACCTACAAACACCTACTGTGTTGCAATTTTCTTGTCACAGAAGCACTCAACTAGTTCTAATCCTACTCTGGGTTTTATTTGCAATAGGTTTAAGCCCCCCTTCTCAAGGGAAAGAACATATTAATTTCATCTTCTTTTCCATTTTCTTCTCTACGCTTCTTCAGGTTTTCCGTTTTTTCTCCTTTGAGATTTCTACCTATGTAGTTTAAGAATATGAAATGTGCAGTTTTTTTCTCCACTTCTAGGAGGCACATCCTGTCAGGAATCAAGTCAAAACTGAATTTTTGGAGGTTTTTCAGCATAAGGCTGTTACACAAGCTGCAGAAGACTGGGGGAGACAGAAGGATTAACTCTGCTTTGTGGCCATATATAATTCTGATTATATTTTTCCTTTGCTTTTGTCCCATGCCAGTCATCAAGTTATAACCAGTCTTACACATGTGTAGGTGCTAGTGTTCTTTCCCTTTTCTTGCCACAGTGGTATTTGTTTAGCTGGGTGCTCATGGCATCCATCCAGCACACTGAGCTGCTACCTGCTGGGGCAGGTATTTGTTAGTAGAGAAGCTCTCCAGGCTGCCCAGCTAAGCCCTGAGTTTAGCCATCTTTCAACTGTAAATTGAGGTAGCTTTTTTGTTAGAATGTTTGTTTAAAGCTGGTTGATTTATTATCTTAAGTCTAATGCTTGCAGTGAAGTTAGTGCTTCTTGCCTAGCATTTACTGCAGTGTGAAATGTCAAGTGGATACCTGTGGATGAGGGCAGGCTGTATGTGCTCTTAGGCCCTTTGAGTAATTGGGATAGCTCTCCATTTATCCATGATGGTAGCAGAAGTGCTATGCATTTCACAGCTCTAACTTGCTGGTAGGATCTTCCTTCCTTCTCAGGCGCCTAAGTGCTGGAAAGGCGATGCAGCCAGCTAACTAAGCAGTAGTTGGTCTTTTGCTTCAAAGTGTGGTAGTTTTGTCCACCCTAATGACTTATTAAAGAAATATGGGTATTGATCTAGTATCGATACCCAACTGTGACGGACAAAAACTCTCTAACAGTTTAAAGTTAGAAAGTGTATGTTTATTACGGCCGGGCAGCACGCGGGATATTTCCCTAATTCGCACTGCGAAATTCACAGGTAATTACAAAGCCTTTTATTTACAAATGTGTTGAATATCCAAAATACAAACGCGTATTCATACCCCTGTCACCTCCCATTCCTCGCTTGGTATGCTAATTGGCAAAAAGGCTGTTAAGCATGCGTACTTTGTTTCTTAAAATGAGTCGGGGGTCTATTCTGGGGAGGGGTCACCCAAAATGAGGAAGTAAGATGAGTCTTCCTCGTCCTGACATTTCTACCTTTTCAATGCATTCATGGCAAGTGATTCCTTGGTAGAACTTACAGTTTCCTGTGTTCAATGGGTCCTTTAAGCAGGAAATCTGCAGCTATCTTGTGTCCTATTTACCACATTTTGTTTTTCATTACAAGCACAACTACATAAACATAAACCTGACAAGAAATAAGTTACAAAATCCGGGGTAGCTTATCTAAGATCTGGCTTTCTGTTAACTGCAAACAAAGATTACATATCTATTTCAGCTAGTTCAGCAACTTCCTCAAAATTAACGTCTCATTCCCCACTTCTTCTTTGAAATGAGTAAATTCTTTTACTCAGTATACAGAGTCTTCCTCATCTATCCAAGCTGTACAGCTAGTGTCTCTCAAGACTAAGCCATACGCCTTTGATAGTGATGTTAGAGCTGCCACTCGTCGTAGCATCCTCCAATTCCAAACAAGTATTACAATGGCTAACACTAAACTTATGCTGACCAAAATAAGCAACACGACTATAGGGTGGATTAAGGTATTCAATATTCCGGTTGCTGTTGGTAACTACTCAAAAAGCACATCCCGCCAATGATGAGACAAATATTCCTCAAGCCTTTTAAAAACGCCTTTGATGGTCTCTGTGTCATGGTGTATAGTCACAGCCTTTCTTGGCACTGGTGGAGTAATCTTGTTCTGGTTCTTATGGTCTTCAGTACATACCTGAGTGATGTTAAAGTCTTATCGCACTTATCGCACACCCTTCTGTTTTGAGCCTAAACTCTAGACATGTACTCAAGCATTTATCACAGCATTCAGGACTAACCCTGATGAGTTTCATGGGTGGATGGTAAGCCTCGTGGAACCCATCCTGTACAAATGCATACTTACATCCCCAAACATTTCTTCCCTCCCACAAGCTTGCATTTGTGACTTTTAGTATCTTGTTTAAAGCCTTACGAGAGTAAGGATCATAAGCTCTTCCTTGGCACTGGTATATTCCAGTCACATTATACCTTCGTGGTATTGCATTGACTCCTGTTATGGATAAGGTAATTACTACAATAGTTACAACTTTCCACATAATGTCCAAAATAACTCTTAGTCCATTTATTCGTTGTTCCGAGTGGGCTTCAGCTTCAGTTCGTTATCGCCTGGTGTGGCTTTCCAAATTCCCTCTGGGGCTTTCTTCACTCGGGAGTGATGGATCCAGGCCTTCTGTTCTTGGATCTTGATTGCAGTGAAGGTAGTGAGGAGCACCTGGAATGGTCCTTCCCACTGTGGTTCTAAGGTTTTTTCTGCAAAAGACTTAACATACACCTAATCCCCAGGCTGTACAATTAGGTACTGGCCCATCCAGTTCTCTGTTTTGAGTTCCAGGCACATATTTCTCAGTTTCTCTAAGTTGTTTATTTAGGCCCACCATATATCCATGTAGGGTTTCTTCCCCTACTTGAATGGATGCTGTTCCCTCTTGAACTGCATATGGCCTTCCATACAATATTTCAAAAGGGCTTAGTTTCTCTTTTGCTCTTGGTTTTGTCCGAATTCGCAACAAGGCCAATGGGAGAGCCTGAGGCCAGGGCAAATTTGCTTCTTGCCCCAATCTTACAATTTGTTGTTTAATCAAATGGTTCATCTTTTCCACCTGGCCACTAGATTGAGGGTGGTATGGGGTGTGCAATTCCCAGGTGGTGACTTATTTGCTGCACAATTTTCGAAATAAAGTGTGGTCCCCTATCTGAGGATATGGTAGTTGGAACTCCAAATCGTGGTATTATTTCTTGCAACAGTGCTTTGGTCACCTCTCGGGCCTTAGCTGTCCTGGCAGGAAAGGCTTCTGGCCATCCTGAAAAGGTATCAGTTAACACCAATAGGTAACGATACCCTCCCTTCCTGGGCAGTTCTGTAAAATCAATTTGCCATTGTTGCCCAGGTCCACAACCTTTCCCAATTTGTCCCACTTTAGGCTTTGGGGTATTTTTAGGGTTAGTTCGGAGGCAAAGACTACACGCCCTGCCATTTCCTGGCCATGATTCTTTCTTTCAAATGGTTATACAGGGCATCTATTCCCCAGTGTGTTTTCTCATGTTCCCTCTGTACTAATGACCACAACAAATAGGAGGGTACTACAAGTTTCCCTTCTTCTGTTACAGCCCATCCTTCCTGGTTATAGCTTGCCTTTTCTACCTTGATAAGTTTCTTATCTTTCTTATTGTTCACTGGCTTACCTTCCATAGAAACTTTTCCCTCTGGAATCAATGCTGCCTCAACAGCCTTATCAGGTACCTCACCTTTTGCTGCTTCTTTTGCCTCTCTGTCTGCCAGCATATTCCCTTCTTCCAATTCAGAGCTCACTTTTTGGTGTGCCTTTATGTGCATTATGGCTACTCTCTCAGGTAGTTGTATGACATCTAATAGCCTCAGTATCTCTTGTGCATGTTTAATACTCTTGCCTTGTGAATTCAGCAGTCCTCTTTTCTTCCAGATGGCTCCGTGAGCATGAACCACTCCGAATGCATACCTTGAGTCCGTGTAGATGTTGATCTCTTTTCCTTTTGCCAGCTCTAGGGCTCGGATTAAGGCAATTATTTCAGCCTTCTGTGCAGATGTATTAGTTGGTAATGATCCAGACTCTATTACCTCTCTGCTTGTGGTAACTGCATACCCAGCATGCCTTCTTCCACTGATGACATAGCTGCTTCCATCAGTAAACCACGTGTCAGCATCCTCAAGCGGGGTGTCCTTCAGATCTGGGCGGCTCAAGTAGGTGGCTTCAATGGTCTCCAGGCAGTCATGGATCACTGGTTCTCCCATACACCCACTGAGGAAGGAAGCTGGGTTCACAATGTTAGTTACCACAATTTCAACATCATCTTGTTCTACCAGTATGGCTTGGTACTTCAGAAATCTCTGTGGGGAGAGCCAATGTCCCCCTTTTGCCTCAAGGACTGCAGACATTGTGTGATATACTAGCATAGTCATCTTCTGGCCTAGGGTGAATTTGTGTGCTTCTTGGATGTTTATTGCTACTGCTGCAACTGCTCTGAGGCACCCTGGCCATCCTTTAGCTGCTGTGTCCAGTTGCTTGGAAAGATAGGCCACTGCCCTCCGGTACAGGCCTAAGTTCTGTGCTAATATTCCCAAGGCAATCCCCTGCTTCTCATGAGAAAACAGGAAAAATGGTTTACTCACGTTTGGAAGTCCTAGGGCTGGAGCTGACATAAGGGCTTTCTTTAGTTGGTCAAAGGCTCGGGTTGCATCTTTTGTCCACTGAAGATCTCTGCTCCCTTCCGTGATCAGGGCATACAGAGGTTTAACAAGCAACCCAGAGTTATAAATTCACAGTCTGCACCACCCTGTCATGCCTAAAAAGGTTCTTAGTTCTTTCACTGTCTGAGGTTTTGGGGTCTGGCATATTGCTTCCTTGCGATCCTGCCCCAGAGTCCTTTGTCCAGCACTTACTTCGTAACCCAGGTAAATGACTGTTTGCCTCACCATTTGGGCTTTCTTCTGGGATACTCGATACCCCTGCAGGCCTAGAAAGTTTAGGAGGCTTACCGTCCAGTCCACGCATGTCTCCTGGGTCCAGGTGGCTATTAAGAGATCATCCACATACTGGAGTAACTGTCCTTCTCCTGGTGGAGGTTCCCAGGACTCTAAATCCTTGGCAAGCTGTTCCCCAAATATAGTGGGGGAGTTCTTGTACCCCTGTGGTAACACACACCATGTGAGCTGAGTTTTTCTTCCAGTTTTAGGGCTTTCCCACTCGAATGCAAAAATTTTCTGGCTGGCTTCATGGAGAGGGAGGCAAAAGAAAGCATCCTTTAGATCTAGAACAGTAAACCAAGTTAGTTCAGGTGTTAAACAGGTTAACAAGGTGTAGGGATTGGCAACCACTGGATACAAGTCTTCAGTTACCTTGTTAACAGCCCTTAAATCTTGTACTAATCTGTATGACCCATCAGGTTTCTTTACTGGCAGAATAGGAGTATTAAAATCAGATTGACACTCTCTCAGTAGTCCTAGCTGCAGAAAGTTCTCAATAACTGGGCTAACCCCTTCTATATCTTCTTTCTTTAGAGGGTGTTGTTTAACCCTTACTGGCTGTCCTCCTTCTTTAAGCCTGATTTGCACTGGTAGTGCATTCTTTGCTCTTCCTGGTATATTGGAGGCCCACACTCCTGGAAATACTTGATCCATTATTTTCCTAAAATTTTCCTTTTCACTTGCCACTTCAATTTCTTTGGTTATTAGCATTAAGTTTAACAGTTCTATATATTGTTGATCCTTTACCTCCAAACTAATTTCCCCATTTTTGAATATTATTCTTGCTTCCAGCTGCTCTAGCAAATCTCTGGCCAAAAGTGCAGATGGAGCATTAGGCATGTATAAAAATCAATGGATGCCCCACTGTTTTCCCAATTTATACTTCAATGGTTTGCAAAAATAAGCTCTTTCAGATTGGCCAGTTGCCCCCTTTACCATAATATAGTCATTGGTTACAGGTATTAGGGCCTTATTTAACACTGAAAATGTTGCCCCTGTGTCTATCAAAAATTTCACTTCTTTTTCTTTGTTCCCCAGTTTAACTATAACCAGAGGGTCCCCTAGGGTAGGGCCCTCCGGTCCCCTTCAGTCCTCTTTTACATGAGCAACTACCTTTTCCCTTTTCTGATCACCTTTTCTATGTTCATTACCCTTTCTTAATTCTGGGCACTGGTTTTTCCAGTGACCAAATTTCTTACAAAATGCACATTGATCTTTTCCTAGTCGGGGTGGTCCTTGTTTTGGTGGACCTTGCCCATGTTTTCCTTTTTCTCCTTCTTTTACTACTGCTGCTAGTTTCTTCATCCCTTGTTTATACCCTTCTTCCTGGTTACTAAAAACTCTCCAGGCCTCATCTAATAAAGTTTCTAAATTCCGTCTGTTTGGGCCCCGGATCTTCTGGAGTTTCCGCCTGATATCTCCTGTGGATTGTCCTAAAAATAAGTTTATTAATTGCTGTGTTCCTTCATCAGATCCAGGATCCAGGGTGGTGTGTCGGCGCCTTGCGTCTCGCAGGTGATCTAGAAATTCAGAAGGTGTTTGAGAGGGGCCCTGTTTGATAGCATATAAGGCTGACCAGTTTATGGTTTTGGGGATTGCTCTTTCTAGCCCTTTTACTATTAGTTCTTGGTATCTCTTTAACCGCCCTAACTCCTCATCATCATTAGGATCCCAACCTGGGTCTTGAAGGGGAAATACATCTTTAACATCCTCCTGTGTTGTCCTACAATCATCTTCAGCCAGATCCCCAGCTACTTTCCAAACTAATTGTTTCTCAGTTTCTGTTAAGGCATCAAGTAGCAGTTGCAGATCTGCCCAATCAGGCGACAAGGTGAATGCTGCTTAATCATAAACTTCATTTTCTTAGCAACCCCTATAGGATCACTTCGATAGCCCTTAGCAATCCTTTCCCAAATTTCTAAATCAATTGAGGAAAAAGGAACTTTAATCAGTTTTGTTTCACCATCAGAGGTTATTGCTTGTCTTAGAGGTGCTTGTATGACCTCTCTGGTTTGTTTTCAGGTCCTTGATGCTATAGGTCCTTGTGAGGGAATCTTAGGACCTGGTGGGAGGGGTTCAGGTTCATCCCACTCACTGTCACAGCTAGGCAGTGGTGGATCCCGGGGTTTAGGAGTGGGTGGAGAAACCCCTACCTCAATTGCTGTCCTCCCAACGGAAGATGAAGCTAAAGATGAAGTGGAGGGGGTTGGAGTCAATGATGGTTCTGAATTTGCATCCCCCACCACCCTCCTCCTTTCCTGCCTCCTAGGGGCTGGCTTAAGTATGTCTTCTGTCTCTTGTTCCAAAGCCTCTGCTTGGTATACTTTGTCAGGATGGGTGCACCTCTGATTTATCGAGCAGGTACTACAACACCGTTTGGGCTTCCCTTTAGTAGCTTTATTATCCTTTTCAAGGGCTAATACTAAAGGATCAGATGGTGACCTCATTCCACAATCCCTTTGTCATTCGGGATGATTCCTGAGAGTGAAAAACGTATCAGCATAAGCTACTTCTTGCCACTTTTGTTCACGCCGAAGGAAAGGCATCAATTGTAATAACGTCTCATAGTCCAGTGTACCGTTTACTGGCCACTTCACGCCTTCATCAAGTTTATATAATGGCCACCATTGTGTACAAAGCTTAGCAAGCTCCCTCTTAGTTTCAGTACCACCACAGCCCACCAGTTCTTTCCAGTGTGTTAAGATACACCCTAAAGGGCTTCCTCTGGGAATCTCTTTGCTCTCACTTGCCCCCATGTTTAGAATCCCTTTTGGTCCGAGATGTTACAAAACACAAAGTAGACGACTTCAATTGTGCTTCTCAGCACCAAAAATTTCTCGGCTATTTCTGCTAGCTCTGGGCATAAGTTCTGGGCTCTCTGCTTTCTGCACACAATCAAAGCCTTTTCTTAGAGAGACCCAACTCCAAACACCAACCGTTTTAGGTTCACAAAGAAAATAGCCAGGGCTCCCTCACGACCCCAAACACACTCTACCAGAAGTTTCAACAAGGTCTCGCCGAAAAATCATACGGATTTTGGCCGGGACACCACCCACAAATCCCTCCGTGAGGAGGAGGTGGGGGGGTAACCCTGATCCCACGCTGCCTCTCCACTCTGTGGTTAAGGACTACACCACCAGGACTTTAAAATATTGCCACACACTCTAGCAACTGCAAGCCTCACAAACAAGCAAAAACGTTTTTCCCTTTAACTAAAACACTCACTCGCCAAAAGAACTTCTTAGGGTTTTACAGGGATTTTAGAGACACGGTCCGAGACTGCAGAGCCTGGATTCCCCCGCAGTTACCAGGGAAACAAATCACCCCCTCCCAATTCCTGGGGCTGGCTCAGGTTTCAAACCTCCTTACGCCGCTTGCTCCTTTTAGTTCAAATATAAACAATTTAAACTTACACAAATGCTTTTTTTTTTTTTTTTTTTTCCCCCACCTAACAAAACGTCAGCAAAATCTTGTTGCCAAAAGCACTCGCTGTTCAAGCTCACACACAGTCTAATTCCCCTATAGCACACAATCATGATACAACACAAACACTTTAAATCCTTCCGTCCTGCAAACAGAGGTATCCCTCCACTGCTCAGGCGGGGAATTCAAAAGGCTTTTACAACTTCAAGCTTGCAAAACTCCTAAAACCATTTACACACGTTACTAACACACTCCAAAATCACACAAATCAAAACGCTTACACAAACTCCCACAGACCACGATACATACGGTGCACCAATAATTCTTCCACACCTGAAGACACAAACACACAAAACCACGAGACCACAGAACACGGATCCGTTCACACCACACACACTCCGTGCACTCGGGGCCGCAATCGGGATTTTCCGGGACCCACAACGGGACCCTTCGCGTCCCAGCACGGGCTCGCCACACGGATTACGGATTGTCAAGGTACCTTTAAACCACAAACTGTAACCGGAGCCACCGCTGCTCCTAATACACAACAACAACAACACCGGTTATTTTACTGCCGCCGCTGCCTCCTCACGGGACACGGACTACCAAACCACTGATACCAAGCTCCGCAGAGCTGTCACAACTTTTACAAACAAACCCAAGAGGCGTATGTTGTGCACGAGACGTCTCTCAGTGTCTTACCAACCGCCTATACCAAGGTACCTCTTTTCAAATATAAACATACCTTTTGTCCGTAGTTCCAGCAGGTTCTGGTCTTTTCCCGGGTGGTCAGTGGGACCGCAGGAGCCCTCTTCCCAGAAAATTCCGGGTGGGCGCCCAGAGGGGTCCTGGACCCCGCTGGCCCCACGGCCAGAGAGAGCAGTCTCCTGCCTGGCTCGCCAAAATGACTTATTAAAGAAATATGGGTATTGATCTAGTATCGATACCCAACTGTGACGGACAAAAACTCTCTAACAGTTTAAAGTTAGAAAGTGTATGTTTATTACGGCCGGGCAGCACGCAGGATATTTCCCTAATTCGCACTGCGAAATTCACAGGTAATTACAAAGCCTTTTATTTACAAAAGTGTTGAATATCCAAAATACAAATGCATATTCATACCCCTGTCACCTCCCATTCCTCGCTTGGTATGCTAATTGACAAAAAGGCTGTTAAGCATGCGTACTTTGTTTCTTAAAAAGAGTCGGGGGTCTATTCTGGGGAGGGGTCACCCAAAATGAGGAAGTAAGATGAGTCTTCCTCATCCTGACCTTTCTACCTTTTCAATGCATTCATGACAAATGATTCCTTGGTAGAACTTACAGTTTCCTGTGTTCAATGGGTCCTTTAAGCAGGAAATCTGCAGCTATCTTGTGTCCTATTTACCACATTTTGTTTTTCATTACAAGCACAACTACATAAACATAAACCTGACAAGAAATAAGTTACAAAATCCGGGGTAGCTTATCTAAGATCTGGCTTCTGTTAACTGCAAACAAAGATTACATATCTATTTCAGCTAGTTCAGCAACTTCCTCAAAATTAACGTATCACTAAAACCAAAAGAGAAACACCTTTTTGCAAAATAACATAAAGTTATCCTGCATATTTCCAGAAAATAAAACAAATAAAGGGAAGCAAAACCTTTTCCTTCTTTAGATTTTGAAGGCTTAAGAACATTTTTGCAGGCACATTGCAAAAATTACACAATCCAAAACAGAGGTTATTTGAGGACCAGACCTTGTACTTCAGCAAAACTGCTCGGATGTATTCCTTCATTCCACTCATCTTTTCAAACCTTTAAAAGATTTCAAACTTGTCCTACTATTACAAGCAGAATGAAAAGAAGAGGCTCCAAATACTCTTAGCTGGGACCAGAAAAACTGGGAGGCCAGTTCTTAGGGCAGTTACCTAACGTGTCAAAAATCTCATTCCTACTTCAGGTCTCCTGCACTGGTTATCCTTACCCCCAGGGACATGCTCTGTCTGCTGGTCTGTGCAGCCAGTCTGCCTCTGGGTATCCATGGAGGGACAGCCCAGGGAGAAAACCTCAGTATCCTGCTGCAGCGCAGCCCAAGCCATGCTGAGGAAAGACAGATATGCTCAGGGAAGACTGTGCTGCTGCAGCTGGGCTGTTTCTGCTACCCATGCTGTGGAACTCAGAGTTACTTTAGGTGTCTTGACACTATATCACAGTCTCATCACACTCTCTTCTGCTGTCTAATGACTATTTACTTATTTTTACAATAAAACCAGCTCTTTTACAAGGGCTGTTCTCCTTGGAGATAAACATCTTTCAGTGTCTTCCAGGCAAGTGACCTCCCTAATCACTTACTGAGGTTTGATGTGTTTCTACTTCTAATTTTCCATTGTAAAAAAACCAACAACTCCCACTTGTTTCCTTAAAAAACAAACAAAAAAACCAAAACCAAAAACACCCAGAGATTTGGCTGCAAGGAATTGGCTCCATAAAAAGTTGAGTTGAAAATCCCAGGTCAGCATTTCCTTTATGAATTGCTACTGTTCTATAGTCGTAGATGCTTTGCTTTGCTTGAACATAAAGTGGTGTCTGAAATGAGGAGAGAGAAAAAAACATTACTAAGTGAACTTGGAAGAGCGGGTATTTACTACAGCTGGCTGTTAAAGGAAAAGACATGTTAATAGAGCACAGCAGTGAAGATTCAGTGTATGAAATAAATGAACCAAAAAAGCCATAAAAACCCATATTCCTCCCTCTTTCACTTAGCTTCTATCCTAAAGATAGTGAAAATGCATTAATCTTGCTAATTAGTCCTTTGAGACTGATTAGGGTTTAGAAAAGTGTTGAGAAAATTAAATCTGTAGGAAACATATGATGTTTAAGAGGGAATTAATAATATGAGTCGATAGCTCATGACCATGGCAAAGTGGAAAGACCCTATTTTAATAAGGAGAAATAAAATTTCAGATTAGGTTAGCATGTAGAGTCATCTTAACCACAAGGAAACTGGCTATAGGATTGGCCATTTCCATGATTTATTGAGATCTTTGAGTGCAAGGTGGGTCTTGCATGTTGAAATAAGAAGTTAAGAAACACAAAGTTTGTAGAGATGAAGGAAAAAGATATGGATCCTTCCACAAGTCTGGCTGCCTTGATTCTCTCTATAAAGAAAGCAGTCTCATGATTAGCTGGAAGTAAGATCAGCTCTCCTAGGCATAAAGCCTGTTAAAGAATTAGCGTTCAGCGAACCTTGCTTCAGTACTAATGAATTTTTTGAAACAGTAACTAAATTACAAACTTTTTAGTGAGAAGGGAACAAGCTTCAGATCCTTGATTGTGCTTATGCCTTTCTAGTGCCAGGCTAAATAGAAACGTGAGCTTTTCTACTGGTAAAACATATCTTCCTACTTGATGTGCCAGTGCTGACCCATACTGGTAGTATCCATAGCAGAGGTCAGGCCTAAGGAGAAGGGATGAGGCTGAGTATTCTGGCAAGTGCAAGTGCATGGAGTAGCAACCTGTTTGTATCTGTCGTGTATAGTACAGTTCAGAATAGCTATGCTACGCTTTCCATGAGCTGGCAGGCAGCTTAGGGTTGATGAAGTGTTAAGGAGAAGGGCAGATACTAGACCTGAAGGACTGTCTCCCACTGCAGGATGGTCACAGAACCAGTGCAACTTCTGCGGGTGAGAAATACTTCACTAAATGTGTTGCAATTCTTGTCACGTCTGCAAAAGTGGCTGACAGGGAACTAGTGCATGTATTGGATATTCAGCAGTCCCTACCAAGTATGAGCACCTCATACAAAGTTGCCTTTGACTGACAGGTAACTGCCATGAATCAAAATCCTTTGATATCATGAAAGGCAAGGGGATTAAATGGTAAGTTTTCAATAAAGATGAAGGGACAACCCAAATGAATGTAGGGCAGATGATCCTCTCTTGTGCATGTAGGGACTGCATAGCAGCAATCAAATGTGACATGAGGGCTTATTCCTTGTTATCTTGTACAGTGGAGACAGGATTATGAATTGAGCAAGAGCTGGCAGCAAGAGCCCAGCACTGAGGTTCTCCTGCTGCAGTGGAACTGCCCATGTCTGATATGCCTGTTCAGCTGCTGTCTGTGGCACTGGGGAAGCTGCAGCACTGGGCTGGCTGTGCCCGTGTTGCCAGCCCTGTGGCAGGAGAGCGAGAGATAAGGACTGATGGAGCAAAGGAGGATGCTGTGAATCCCTTTGCCAATCTGTACATTGTTACAGTGCGGCAAAAAAAGATGCTTGAGGAGAAAGCAGATTGCAGAGATTACATATTCTAGATTGTGAATATTAAATCCAGAGGAACATTATAACATTTCTAGGGGGAATTAATGACGTGAGATGATGGCCCATGACCATGTCACAGGAAATTCCTTACAGGGAATACAAGGCAGTGCGAGTTGGAAGGAGCTCTTCACAATGTTCACACTGTCAGTCAGTTTTGAATTAACTGTAACTACTCAAGGCAAATCTTGGATGTCAGAAGCAGATTTGCAGGTATCCTGGAAGGCTTCTGCTTTCCAATGGCTATACATCTGTGCGAGCGGAAGGGGGCAGAGGAGCAGGACAAGATTAAAACAAAAGGAGAAGTATATTTAAAGACTTAGTTTCCTCTAGGCTGGGCAGCTGGCTCTGAGATGAGCTTCCTCATAATGTAGTCCTGCATGAATTCAGGGTTCCAAACATATCTACACATGTAAGAAATGAGTGCACATTTTTTTAATTGGATACATACATTTTTAAGTATCTATGTAATTGCCTAATCTTCCCCCAGCATTTGATGCTGTGTGAATATTATATATTTTACAGAATGCATAGAGAATGCAGTGTACTGAAGGTCTTACTCAATTTACATCTTAGACTCAGTCAGGATCTTCAGCCATCCACTTGCAAAGGTACCAGTGGAAGTAAGTGGAGGATTATTAGTCTGATATAGGAACATGGTATATAAGAAATCCATCTTTCTACTATGATACATACAAAGATTAAGAAGTAAAGAGATTGCTTAGTAAGAAACAGTTCTTAAGGAAATGATAGAATGTGTACATCATGACATCAAGAAATAATTCTAAGGAAGAGGCATCAAGCTGTCAATTAAAAATAGTTCAAATAGTTATAATAGTCTCATTTGCCTTTTTTAAAATGATACTTCTTGTGGAAATGTTGCTATCTACAATGTCTACAGTCTGGTTGTATTCAGATGTATTTTGAATTTTTTTTTTCCAATAGTGGTCAACCCATTCCCAGAGTGGAGTACACAGCTGAAGAGGTTAAAACTTGGGGGGTGGTATTTAGGGAACTCAGTAAACTCTATCCCACCCATGCTTGTCGTGAATATTTAAAAAACTTTCCTCTGCTGAGCAAGTACTGCGGATACAGAGAAGATAATGTGCCTCAGTTGGAAGATGTTTCTATTTTTCTTAAAGGTAAGATTCATATTTGGTTTCTCAATAGATATGGTTTAATGAAAACACTCTTTTTGCTAGTACGGAGTACAAAGCACGTTGAATGAAGACTCACAGCACTGTCAGTGGCCTTTGGTTTAGCCTGAAGTATCATTCTGGTCTTGTGTTCTCTGTGGCACAGAATGTTTTTGGGTCAAGAGAGTTTTATGTGGGTATTTGCAAGTACGAAATGGGGAGAAATGAATCAGTTGAACATGTAAGGCATGATGTTATCTTGGTACAGGGAGAAAATCCTTCAGTACGGTGAAAAGGAAGAGCTGAGTTGACACTGCTCTCTCATTGCCACAGATGGGGACTTCTGATAACCTCACTGGGCATCCTCCAAATATCCAGGCAGGAAAAAGAGGGAGTCAAATACCAAGATGACTGAATTAAAAGAAAAGAGCAGGTTTGGCATGCTGTTGTGTAGCCTGATGAATATTAGGCTTTCCTGAGTGCTTGAGAGAGACCTCATGAAGCTAATCCTTACATTTGTATATTGAAAAAGATCTGTTGGGCACCATAAGTGATGTGGTGCTTCTCTTTCATTTTATTTTTTTAAAGGATCAGTGTATTATATATTTAGGTTTGAAAATAAATTCTTATTTTTCATTTGCGACATGATATATCCCATGTGGACGATGTGGCAGATATGGAGCTGTTGTTTTTAGCTCTAGAAGAAAAGCCACCAAAGAATTAATTTAAGAGTTTAATTTCTCCTCAAAGTCCTTCAGATACATATATTTGTTTCTTAAATCTCTTACTCAGAAACTAAATTGTTATAAAGGTGGGTGTTTGAAAAAACCAACTTATGTGCTGGTAAAAGAATGATTAGCAAAGCATATTATCTAAATATATATATGAAGAAGCTAAAGAAAATACAGAATTTGTAATGACAAGCTCACTTTCCTCCGTCCATGTTTCATCCATAATTCTTGTTCATGAAAACCTGCGTTTGCTAGTAGCTAACTCATCATTCCTTGAATTTGATTGTGTCCTTCTGGGTCTCTCCTGTATTGTATTACGGTCTGTAAGGAATGATGACAAATTGTACAGATTTTCTCTCCCTAGCTAGAAATTCAAAATCACACACTTCTTTCAGAAATAAGCTTTCAGACTACATAGAGCAGGTAGTAGTATCTGTTGCAGAAAAACTTGAAATATTGTCCTGTAAAAACTTTGAAAGAATAAAGAAGAGAGAAACACATGCTTTTTGAAGTCACTGAGTCTGAAACTGTTTAACTCTAGGACTAATCTGTAAAAGGAAGACTGTTAAATATTTTAACTTCAGCTATAAAAATCTGTATTTTATTGATACAAAAATATTTTATCTGTAAAATAAGGGCAGATTTGTTTTCATCCTATTCTGTTCTGTTATTTTTTTAACATATTTTGCATATTTTCCAATATGGAAACTTCTGTTCCATTTGGTACCAGACATAAAAATTTTAAGAACATCACTTGCGTACCTTAGCTATTTTTTTTTTTTACAAAGATATAAAGACCAACTTTGAAACACCTCCAGCTGTTTTCATTATACATATGCTAGCAATGCAAAATACTTCTTGTATGTAATAATTGGAAATGATGTGTGGTGATCATCAAGATTGTTTGTGTCATGCTTCTGGTAGAATAATTAACAACAGATCTGTCACCAGAAAGTGATACAGTCATATATGTAATGTGATGTTTTATTATGTCCTTCACTTCAGAAAGGTCTGGCTTCACAGTGAGACCAGTTGCTGGGTACCTGTCTCCCCGTGACTTTTTAGCTGGCTTAGCGTACAGAGTCTTTCACTGCACTCAGTACATACGACACGGCTCAGATCCCCTCTACACACCGGAACCGTAAGTTACTGCCTTTGCTAAAGTACTGAAAAAATATGCTCACCAGTTTCTTGAAAGAAACAAGGGAATTTGCCAAGATTGAAAAGAGGAACCATTCTACAAAATGAAAGAAATTCTTCTTAAACTGTTGATGACAGAATCTTTCACATTGGTGAGCCAGAATTTAATTCAAAGACTTTTTTGTTGACTCTTTACAAGGGTCTTGAATGACTGGGTTATTTATATAGAGGGTTAGAAATACTATTTAAATTATGCTTCAGTGGAAAATGAGCCTTCACCTCAAAATTTTGAAAAAGTGTCCACATTTTCATTTTCTGCTGGACAACTAGAAAGAAGTTGTGGAAAAAACCCCCAAACCTGAATATCTTAAAAACCCCTTGCTTTCAGAATTTTAATTTGATCTTCTGTGCTCTCATTATTATATTTTTTGGACCAGGTTCCACAGCTGAACTTCGTTTGTCTCCTATAACACAACACAAGCAAGACATGGGGCACTATTCTCTTACCAAGAGAGAATATTAGATATGAAGCCTGTTCCAGGGAAATTGTGACAGAAATAAGAAACACTTTAATTATGACTTTTGAAGTAATAATTTGGAAAAGCATTGCAGATTTTCCAAAACAGAATATTGCAAGTTAGTGTGAAATATTTTGGCATATGGTCTTTTGATAAAAAGTGGGGAAAAAGAAGATCAAAGAGATTGTAGTTCTTTTCCTGTGTTATATATATTGTATTCTGTGCAGTAATTGCAGAACAGTACATGTCATTCAGATGATATGGAGGTAGTTTTACCAAAGGTATCTGCTGATCCTGTAAGTACAGGAGTGACATTTTTGCAGTGTATTAGTCGTGAGACAGTTGGCATAAAATTGGAGCTGTGGTTTAATCAGCTTGGACTATTTGAGTATGTTTGATCTTTTTCCAAATTTACACAAAGGATTCATACATTTATTTTCAGCTCCAGTCCTGTAAACATTTGGACTCATGCCTAAGTTTGATTTCATGAACTGGCTGCCAAAACCATGGAGTGATATTTTTGAATATAAAAGGTTCGATGGCACGGCATACTAAGGTGTATCTAAAAATGCAGTGGCTTTATTCTGGCAGGAGTCACCAGGTGGTGCTGTTAGACACCCATCTACCTTTTTCCTCAGCGTCTGAACTGGGCGAGGTACTTGCTGAAATGCTCTGAGGCTAGCTTTGTGTGCGTGTTTCTTCTGGAAAGGACGTGGTGACCCCTGAAGGATTTCGGTCACTTCTATAACCTCTGTAATTGGAACTTAAGTCTCTTAAATTTGTAGGCAAATTGATGGAATGGAAAATCTTGAGAGAAGGGCTTGGATGGAAGGAGAGGCTGAACCTCTTCTGGTCTATTTAAAAATATCTGTAGATTTCAAAAAAATAAATTATACAAGAGAAGTACTAGGCTTTGCATCAATGATTTTCTCTCCTGTGGGAAGCCAGTGTTTCAGGCTGCAGCATGTACCAGTGTTCAGCAAAGGAATGATGACATTTATTAACGTAGTACAAACTAGAAGAACATTTTCATCTACTGATAAGAGATTTAGGTACATAACTCCAGCAGGATAAAGGCAATAACATCTTCCAGGAAGCAATTAAGTGTGTCTGTGCATTTCCTGATGTTCTTTGGTTCATTGATTTGTGTATTTGAGAGTCCTGCAGTTTTCAGGATGCTGCTTACATTCAGAATTATGCAGTGGATCGTAGCAGCTGCTTTTTTGGTAACCTTTCTGGTCATGCTGTCTGGAAAGTAGATGAGTAATAATAACAATTGAGTTAGAATGAGGGTTTTTATTCCTTATTTGGGCTGAACTTAAAAATACAGGTTGTAGTATTAACACCTCTAAATATGACTAACAGAGGATTTAAGTTGTCATTTTCTAATGATGTAGTACCCTCTTACAGACCTACTGGTTCACATTAGTTAAGTAATGTGTACTATCAGGAATTCCATAGGAAAATTTTGAAAATCCTTTTTAAAATGTGTTTAGGCTTTCTTCAATAACATAGAACACACAGTAAGTGTTACCAGAAGTGTAGAGTGAAAGCCTAGTGCTTTTTTAAATCGGTGGCAAAATTAAATTGACTTGACTGGGGACAGCTCTTAATCTTCTGCAGTAGCTGCAATGCCCTGAGATCTCCTGGTTGATATATGGGGCCATAATGAGGTTTGCTGCAGGTCCCCCCACTGGTGAATGTTGTATTTCAATGATATAGACCTGGTAAAAAGGCTCCCTTTGACTTCAGTGGGCTTTCCATCAGATTTAACACCCGGGCTACAGAACCAGATACAAATTAGAGAGTTCATTTGGTTTGATCTGTATGACTACCGTATGCATTTTAAAAGATATTTCTTCCTGATTTTAATTATGTTTCTACTAGATTCACAGAGTTATGTAGATTTCTTCTGCTTTACTAACTAATTTTCTCCAAGAAAAATCTTTTGCTGTGAAAAGTGCATTACAAAAATCTTATTTTCTCTGAGCAACGTGTGTGAATAAATTAAAGGAACTTAATTATTTTCAGAATAAGACAAAACAAAAGAATCAAGCAAAGAATTATATTGTTTAGACTATCTATAAAGGGCCAGACTGGCAAAGAAGTCTAAAAGACTCCAATGACAATCCCAAATGCTGGTTCATGTTTCTGCCTGACGGATTTTGTGGGTTTGGGGATTTTTTTTGTTCATATGCTTTTTGCTTTAAGCTCCCCTCTTTGTAACTGCACTTTCAAAATACTACTTTGCATAGCTTTCATGGAAGAATCTACAAGCTAAAGGCATGAGAGAAATATCTCCTGCCTCCTCATTCTTTTCCCCTTGCCAAGAGAGACAAGTTAATGGGATTAGGCTTTGTCTAATTTTGTCTGCAAGAGTGGACATAACAAAGACCATGTGTCCCAGTGCAGAACTAGGAATAAATCATCTTTGCTTATTTGTTTCTGAAGGTTGTGGCTTCAGCATGGGAAAATAGAGATGTAGGCACTTGCTCAGGTGTCAGTAGTAGTGGTGCTGCTGTAGAAGCCTGTCTTCAGATGAGTGTGCTTACTGGAGCCAGAAACTCGGAGTCAGTTTCACTGTTTGCTTCTGCTTGAACTACTGATACAAAGCTAAATACATCTGGACTGATGGAGTGTAGCACAGATGCTCAGCAGTTAGTGTTGATTTGCCTGGTGGAGGTAAGAATTGGTGTGGTGGGCTTCCAGAGAATGGGCTTAGTAACTTAGTAACTTAGAATTTTTATGTTGGAAGTTGATGGTTGGAAAAATCAGGTTCCTCCAGTGAATTGCTCAGTACTGGGAAGTGGCATGTCTGTCAGACTGCAAACTGTATTCCCCAGCTGTCCTTTGCATTATTAGTGAGCTATAATCTTGCAGATGATAGAAGAAATTGTTGTGATTGGAACTGAATTAATTAAAGAAGGGCCTGTAGCTTTGATGATTATCCAGTCAAGTGATGCAAACCACCTCCTGAACAAAGAAATGGAGGCATGCAGAGCAAATCAGTTTTTCCAGTCTGAGTTCCAATGAGAAAGGGACTCCCATCTAGACTATGGGTCTCGTTGAATGAATTATTCTCATGTGAAGTTGGCTCAAACTTGTCACACACAACTTCAGAGAGGTGCTTGTCTCACCAAAAAGTGTGGCTGTAGTATGAGCAAAAGCTGATCTGCATCTGTCAGTGAGACCATTTGGACCGAGAAGGAAGACTTGTACGTGTCCCTCTGGTATTGGAACTGTATTTGATACACTTTTGGCGAGGCAAACTAGGAATACCAAAAACTTTAATCTTCATTTGTATACTCAGAAACTTCTATTTACAAGTATCTACCTACACATTATTGGTTCAGAAACTTCTATTTACAAGTATCTACCTACACATTATTGGTTCAGACTTCTTGGTGAGGATACTGAGTAAGAAAACTTTAAATTATATAGAGGGTTGTTTTTCTGCTCATGATTTATCTGAAATGTCATGTTCTGTGACTTTTCAAACAAGAATAGTTTGTAAAAGACAAATTGGATGATTTTGGGTAGAAGGCAGAAAACTTGGTGTTTTCTCCCTGGCTTTAAAACATTTGTTTGCAGCTTAGGACTTAAAAAAAAAAAAAAAAAAAAAAAAGAGAGAGAGAGAGAGAAATGTCTTTGAAGAGACAAAAGCAAAGGAAATGTCAGCTTGGATTTTTAAAGTGAACTTTACTACCAAGTCCATTATTTCCTGTGAGCAATTGCAGCAAAACTTTCAGAATTGTTTGAAAGCTTTTGTAGATGATGCATGTGCACTTCCGTTAGCAGTTTTTTGTACACTTATGTCTGCACTTTGTCATGACTAACAATGCACTTACAGATGTGAGCAGCTGTTCTTTTTGAAATTATTTGGATTCTCTGCTTTTTCTGAAATCTGCTTGCTGTAAAGTAGACTGCATAACAAAAGTACCCAGTAATTGCAGTAGGATCTTGTGACTAAGTGAGAAATTAGGCACACAGAAACCTCTGTAAGTATTGCCCCATATATCTGGAGGCAAGTGGCAAAATGTTTGATGTGAAGTGCTACCCAGGTACAGAAAGAGGAATGGACAAGAGGAAGAGGGAATGTCTTGGATTTTGATGTATGTGGAGAAAAAAGATGAAAACTGCACTTGTGAGACATCTGGCTTTCCCCTGGGCAGTTCAGTCTTCATGTCACCAAATTTGAAAGATTGTAGTGATCAGGCTCTTCACTCAATCTGGAAATGATGAGCAATTTACAGAACAGCTGGGGTTAAATGATATATACACTATTTAACAGAAGCAAATGTGTGTGCTTCTACCTACACGTGGAAACCATATACACAGAGAAGAACTACACTGTAAAAACCACGTTTTGTTGTAAGACGTCTAGGGTAGGGGGTCAGACTTTTGCAAAATGGCTTATGTTAAATTAATTATGGAATTATTATGGTATTAATTTCTGTAATGACTCTTTTCATTTCCATTCCCTTAGGGATACATGCCATGAACTCTTGGGACACGTGCCTCTACTTGCTGATCCCAAATTTGCACAGTTTTCACAAGAGATAGGACTTGCTTCACTGGGAGCATCTGATGAAGATGTTCAGAAATTAGCCACTGTGAGTCAAAATCTTTTTGTGGCATGTTCTCATCTCTCTTCCTTTTTAGCTGAAGAACTGATGTGCATTGTATTATTAGAGCTGTCTACATTTTCAGGTTCCAGGTGACTTATGATGTGACAATTACAGAGCTTTAGGTGTCTTTCTGTTGTTTTTAAGAAGACCAAAGCTGATCGCACTAAGTAATCAGTTTCAGTTTTACTTTCAATAATCACCATTTTTCATGGCTAACTGAGATGAATTTTGTCTGCTTTAAGGTGCTGGAAATGAGTAAGAAAGGTAAATTTGGAAAAAAAAAGAAACAAACATAAAACATTTTGATGTGTGATCTGATCTCTAGACTGTTAGCTCCTCCACAGGTGGCCACTTTGGCTCTTAGCACTGTTATTTCTGTACTCACTGTTCAGTTTTGCAGCTCTTAGTTGTATTCCAGTGTGTGACGGATTTTAAGAAGATGTTGCATCCTTTGCCTACTGCTCCCCTTGGAGAATATGTAGTTACTAAGCCAAAGCTGTGCAGTAGTAGATCTAGATCAAGACCAAGTGCCTTGGCCAGCAGCTGGGAGATGGATTCTATGTTGCATCAAGTGAGGCACAAGTCAGCAGACAGTGTGAGCTGTCTGTGTGTTAAAACTGTTAGATGCTGCTGAGACTGGAGCCTTCATAGCCTTTGTGTGAGGGACCCTGTCAAGTTGTCGTGAGCGCCTGCTCCTGAGCACCTGTCAGCCCTGCTCTGTTGCCATATTCCAGTAACTGGGATGCAACCTTTTGCATTATGACATAAGTTAGTGACCACTGGTCTTTACCACTTGCTTTGTTCAGTTGCTTTAACTTACTGTATATTTCCTTTGGTGGATCCTGTTAAAACTGAAGTGGCAAATAATTTAAGGAACTCTATTGGATTAAAAATCTCCATATTTATAAAGCTCCACATTTAAATGTTTTATCTTCTGAAAAATTCTGTGAGATTGATTTGGGGAATTGGTTACTTTAAAACTTTTGCAGCATACTGCTGCTCTTCTACACAAAAAGTGCAGTGGGGATTTAAAGGCTTGGAAATAAGTGTTGGATGTGGAGTCAAATTAGGTTCAATTAAACTTCAGAAGTTTTGATGTTCTGGCTTAGCAGAGGCTTAGAGTTCTGTCTGCCAAAAAAGGTTTTACCCCTTTGTTTGATTTGAATCCTGTTTGATTTGAATCTTCTGGCTCCTTCCAGAAGAAGCAACTAAATTTAATCATACTGTCTTCACTCCTTAGTTAGACAGGCTCAATGCCTTGCTCATGGCAAATTCTTCTCACATGATTCCGGGTGTGTTCCTTGTTTTTCTAATGGATGTCTGCAGAGAAGAAGCCATTGCTTGTATGGAGGAATCATGAAAGTTGAGTGGGTGTTTCCACCTTTGCTTGGGAGGGACTTAGCAGGAAACCTTCCTTGCCATAACATGCATTCTCAGGAGAAACTACCTAACTGGCTGTCCCTGTAAGTACTTTGAGGGAAATGGTATGTCCAAACGTTCACCCCAAAATAACCTTGGATGACATGGACCTGTTGCAGAGGATGAAGTTGGTACTGGGCTGTTTGGGTAGAGATATTAATATAAAGTGACCTCTGAATATTATATAAGAGCTTGTACTCATCCCCCTCATAGAAGTTTCCAGTTATGACTGACTGTGTCATCTGAACAATGAGCTGCTCCTGAATCATAAAGCAAAAAATAAAAGAAGACAGCTGAATCACTTTCCCTTATCACACTGAGAATCTGATATCTGAGTCAAAGTTGATTTCTCCTCCCATGCTGGAAATAGCTCTTTCAGCTGGAAGAGACGTTCAGAAAGAGTCAGAGGTGTTATTTTTTGTTGGAGCACAATGAGGGGCTGTGCTCCCCTGGGGTAGATGCTTGACAAATACAGAGATGTTACTTGCCCTAAAGTGTGCAATGTAAACAGCCAACTTGAGAGCAAGTAGAAAGAATACCTCTCGGTGGTGAGGGTGAGGAGGCCAAGAAATTCATTCAGCTGGGCACCAAATGTCACCTGAGGTGTCATTGACTAACATCTGCAGCATTCAGTCCCATTTCCGTCCTAGATAAAAAAACTGATGCAGCAAGCTGAGAAATGCCAGCCAAAAGAGTCTTAACACCAAAAAGCATTACAGGTTCCAGTGAAGCGACTTCAAAGTAAGTAGAGAAATGAATGGAGAGGGAGTATGCATATTAATGAGCTTGAATCAATATGCCCAAAGCAAGCTTGCCATTAGCCTGACCTGTTTCAAAAGATAGTGACATTAAGTGCTGAGCCATTACAGGGAGGACAATGGCATTAGGAAGAGAGGAAAACACCTCTTAGGAATGAATTCAGACCAAAAAGCAAAGACTTATTACAGGTGATTTCATAATCTTTTGCTCCATTCTGCTCTCGAGAAGACACTGTGTATCAGCTTTGATAGAGCTGCGCTTTGTGTCCTGCCCTGAGCTGCAAAGGAAACGTCTGATGGTTTTGTCCCTGCAGGGCTGACACGCTGGATATAGAGCAAGCTGGAGCCTGGTGCCTGGGCAGACTCGAGGTGTTTTGTAAATCGGAATTAGTCATGTCTGTGCAGCCCCATCGAGGGCAGGAATTAAATGGGAGAGCATTGCAGGGGCCCTGGTGCTGGCCAGCTGGAGAGAGAAGAATGGCTGCAGGGGAAGAGAGCTGAAAAGACAGAATGCAAGTTCCCTTCATCTTCTTGGGGCCTTGTAGTCAGATGAGGGAAAGAAGAAAGGAATTGCTTCTGCTTTGTCATGGAATACTGAAAGAGCCAAAAGGCAGTCTTTGTAGTGGTTTGTTGAGATTCCATTTTCATTTACAATGTTTTAGGAGAGTAAGAAAGAGGAAAGACAAAAAAAAATAAAAAGGTAACAGAGATTATGTTACTGAAACAGGCCAAAATATTTGCACCATCCACTTCTTTTCATGGAGTGTGGTATAATGCAGTTACTGGTTGAGTAAATACAATATTGACCATGCATGTCTGGGTTCTAATTATTATCATCATCATTACTCATGTCTTGTCCTATTCTGATTGATTTTCTAAAACTGCTTTTGAACTGTTTTTGCAGCATGTCTGGTTTTTCTATTTTCACATAGTACAGAAATAAAAAACTGCTGTCTTTTCTGCTTACCTATCAAATCATAAACTGTAGAGAGGACTTGATACGAGATGTTTCAACTAATTTATATAGTATATCATTTACAACATTTAACAGCATATAACGTAAGGTTCTGTCAGAAAAAATATACCAAAAAATACATCTTGATTTACATTTCAGTGTTAACTTTTAATTTGTGAACTTGGGAGCTGTCTTTTTAAAGCTGCAAGTTGCTAAGCAGGAACCTGCCTATCTTGCTAATGGCAGAAATGCCTCCTGACTCCTGTTTCAGCACAGCTCAGGTTGCCCCTTCAAGATGCAGTATGTATAGGATGTGTTTGTGAAGGTGAAATTCAGTGGGTGGCAGTTCAGAAAAGGGGTCAGCACAGTGTCTTTTTCAGGCAGTTCATCACCAGATCTTTCCTCCCAAGGATTTGGTCATTAGGGCCTAATTGGTTTCATTAAATTTTTTCCCAGTCATTACTCACTGGAAGTTATATTTAAACATCTAGTTCTTTAGAGCTGTAAAACTTTTATCTTTTCATCTTTCTTGATAATATTTGTTCTTGAATTTTCACAGCATGAGACAGTACAAATCAAGAAATTTCTTTAGTTCTGGCTGTCCTTTAAGTAGAAAACCACAAAATTTGCTTCTAAATTTGAAGGAATTGTGTGTGATGAGATCTTGTAAATGCATGTCAGACTAGTTATGAATCTAAAAGTTTTACCTTGCCTGGATGGTGACTGATGCCAATAGTTCATTTCTAAAGCTAACTTCAATTTATCTGCGTATGTATCACAAACAAAATATTTTAGAATTATATACTGAGTTAAAAACAACATTCAGAACTGCCTTTCTCTGGGTTGTGGTAATTCTTGTGACTTTACTTGCCTGTCTTACCTAAGGACCTATATTCTCTATTCTTGTTGACATCATTCTACTCCTTTTTCCATGCTGAAAATCTGGCACATAATTCAGGACAGTTCTCCATTATGTTTGCTGAGGAGATAACCAGAATGAAAGAAAAGGGAGCATTTTGGATGAAGACTGAGTAGCATTCGGTAACGTAGGGAAGACCCAGCATTCGTGGTCTCACTAGATAGATTAGCCTCTCATCTTCACAAATAACAGATTAGATTTCCCATGGGGGGTATTTGGTACTGCTAGGCTGTAAGTACAGTTTGTGAACTGGCTTACTGTCTTCCTCCATGGATGAACAAATGGAGCTGAGAAGAAAATCTGAGATTTTGAACATTCCTACTGTACATCTAAAAAATCAAGACCACCCGTGTGTTTCTCATTTATAGTTGTGAAATGATTGATAGGAAACTAACCACCATTGTAAGTCTGTGACCAGGTTCCCTGCTGAAAATATTCTGACATATAAAAATAATGAGGTGTTGGCCAACTGAAACCTGGTATTACAGCCCAAGTGCTATGGCAGTCACAGAGGATATTGAAATTTGACATTCAAATCTCTGCTTAGTCCTTTTTCTGTATCCCAGTTTAATGCCATTTATATGTGACAGGTGCCGAGAGTGAGCACAGTGAGTACCTTAAATCCAGTGGTGACATAGTGGACTTTGTTACAAAAATCTTACTTCTGGGTACACCTGTAGTTAGTGAATAAAGGAGCAGCAGCATTAAGAGCTGGGAGTAAATATGACTTAAAACTGCTCGAGTAAATTTTGATAGGCTTACAGAAGACATATGAAATTACTCTGATTCGGGCTTGATGTCACTTAAGGGAGAGGAATCAATTCCCAGGTTAACAGCTAGGATGATAAAGCTGAAATCAGGTATGATGGATTGCTATAGACAGACGTGTCCTGCTATACTATGATCTGTATGGTTCATCAGTAGATGGCCTGGGCAATGTTTCTGCTCCTGACTTTGACCAGGCAAAACCATCCATATGAAGATGTATTTGGAAATTACCCAAGTATGAAAACTGAAACTTTAACAAGGAGCAGAAGCAGATGAAATTTCATGGTTTTCTTGACCATCACAAAGTCACACAGGTGTGTGAATCAGGAGGAAAGGATAATGATGGATTATTTTGTTTGGGGAGAGGTGTTGCTGGGCTCACTGACTGCCCCTCTTAAACCATTCTGTAATTTGTGGGTTTGCTCTGAAAAATGTTCTAAAGGATTTAATAGAAAGTAATGGTCTCCATTTTTAAGGGTTTGTTTCAGCAATACTTTTCAATAAAGTAGCTGAAGCACTGATGTGAAGTCTTTCCTACATTATGCATAATCAAAAAGGTGGCCAGACAAGATAGTACGTATGTCAGAAAACAGGACTAAGGGGGAAAGAAAACAACTGTAGATTCCAGGGATCAATATTTAATATTTTAGAACACTGCAGTGGTCTCCTGAAATGCATTTTTACAGTCATTCTGTCACATATTTGTGGCACAAGAAGAAAAATATCAGCAGAGATACTTAACCAGCTTTAAACTAGCGCTGCAGATTGAAGAGTTCCATTACTGGAACTGGGAGCTAATTTTGTATTTTGTGCAGGAATTGTGGAAGTCTGCTAAGGCCTTTTTTCTGGGTATGAAGAGTCTGTTCCCAGGCTTGGATCTGTAAGAATTGTTGTGCTGGTCAGGGCTCTGGCTGGTGACTTGTGCCCATCATAAATAGCTGCTTAAGGGAGATGAAAGAACAGGATGAGCATATCTGATTATTTTCAAATGTTTTCCAAGCTTCTCACCAATCAGGAACTTGGAGAGCTCTTGTTCCCACAAATGTAACTTCTATGTATCGAATTATCTTGAAAGGATTTCTGTCTAGAGACAGCTATTTATGTTCGAAGACAAATTTTTAGTACCTGCAGTAACTTTGTCAATGACCTCTATGGCTCAACTATTCACTGTCTGTTGAACTGTCTCATTTTGTTGCTTTTAACCTGATTCCTACTAGTTTTTTTTGTATCTGAAGAGAAAATGATCAAAGCATCCCTGGAGGCTTTCGCTATGCCATCATGACTACAGAACACATTTTCTTGCTTAGTTCTCTCTTTTCCTGGGTAGGGAACCAATCATTTGTTTAGTCACTCGTCATGCTATTGAGGATGTTATTCCTCTCCTGAATCCTTTCCACCTTTCCAGCTAGAACTGGAAAAGGGAGAGGATATATCAGTCACCAGGCTGTGGAACACAGTAGATCAGCAGCTTGAACACCGACCTGAGATTTGATTAGGAGTACCACTGTGGAGTCGAGTCAGTTTTGTATGTGCTTGCTATAGAAGTGGGGACCTTTTGTGTGATAGGAAGACTGGACCTGGTGTGGTAGAGCTGACACAAGCTGTTGCTTAGGGATGAAAGAAATAGACTGGATGCAGAAGGAAAGTAGGATTCAGTGGATCCATCTTGCATCACCATACAAGGATGTGAGTCCCTCCAGTTTGTGATCAGAAAGGGGTAGGTCAACATAGGATGTGTTAATCTCAAAAAGAAACATGTGCTTTATACGGGGTCTCTCAAAGCTAAGAAGGTGAAAGAGTGCTCACCTGTTGCTACAAGGGTGTGCCCAGTTGGTCAAGTCAGTAACCTGCTTCTTGAAAGGATCTCATATTGCCCTAAAAGACAAAATTTTGTGCTCACAAGTAGCTAGAAACAGTGTTGTTCCAAAAAGTACTTATAAATATGTATCCTTGTGCCCAGCCCTGTAATGAGGAGGCTAGGTGAAAGAGAGAGCTAATTTGACTTAATTGGGAGCAGGGAAGAAATTAGAAACTTTACTGTAGAAATAATATAGTTCATTTTAGACAGGATGTGATTTATGAAGATCAAGCCCTAAGCAGTTAAAAACACTAAAGAAAAAGGCCCTATTAAAATAACAAATTGCAGCCAGAGACTGAGTTTTCTTCTATTTCTTATAGCATTTTGTTTCCAAAAGTGGTTAGATCATAATCTGTGAGGTTACTGAACTGCAAATGCGAATTTTCATGCACACAAGTAATACATTTTGACATGGAGGTTAACAAGAGAATGGTGCAAATTTCACACAGCACTGGCTTGCTAATTACATTTGTTTATTTTCAGAAGCAACTTCATTTTCATTAAGGAATTGCAGATTCTACAGTGGTAATCTTTGTCAGTAGTTCAATAGCTCACACTCTGAACACTTGCTCTGTTACAGTAGTAATGAAAGTGAGCCTGAAAAATAGCTTAGAAAAAAATTGTGGAATTTAGGAGTGTGTGCCAGTGGCAACCATCTTCCAATTCAGTGTTGGATCCAGTTGAGAAAGGTTGAGGAATGGGTGAAAGGAGTCTATGAATTTTGATAGGATTTTTTGCATATTTGTTTTCTCTTTTGACCTAGTGTTGAGAATGTATTAGCAAAAAGACATAAAGTATCTTTTATAGAACATACGTAACCAGGAAAAAATAACGTATCTATCATAAGCTTCCAGGGAGCAACAATAAGACAAACATTTTGGGTAACAACTACTAACAAATAACTCATAAGTTACTGGAATAAAGGTTTAAATAAGGGGGGGGGGGGGGGGGGGGGCGGGGAGGGGGGCAGGGGGGAAGAGCAATAAAGGAAAGTTTGTAGTATATTGCTGCTGCTGTTCCTGACTGCCCCTGTGCTTTCACCAGTATGTAGAAGGAAAGCAAGAATCTTGGGCTCTGTGTAGGTATTGTTCACACTCTAAGACATTATTTAACTCATTTGTACAAGACATGGCCGTCCTCCAGAACATAGGTATATCAGGTAGTGAAGGAGTTTAGTGTGTGGCAGCTCATTTCAGCCGTGTCTAGGTCTCGCTTAGGACTGAGGGAATGTCTGTGCTGTGGGTGCATAGGTGGAGGAGTTGGAGCCATGGAGCCAGAGTAGCTGAGGAATGCTGTGCTAAGATAGCTTTGGTGACTGTAGGAAGGGTTCTCTTTGGAGTAGCTCCCCGAATGCAGCCATCTGGTTACCTGGCTGGGACCCACAGTGGTGTTGGGATGGGCCAGCTTCAGGCTCTCTTTGCTCAGGGATCTGTGCATCCTGCTGCATTGTGCTGTGCAGCCATGGCTGCTACCCTTCATACCCAACCCTCTTTTCAGGGGTCAGTGACTCCATTAGGAGAAGGAAGCCAGGAGACTCTGCACTCAGGCAGAAACCAAAACAGTTATGTGTAATCACAAAGTATCACAGAATGGGTTAGGTTGGCAGGGACCACAATGGATCATCTGGTTCAATCTGCCTGCTCAGGAAGGGTTATCCTCGATCACATTGCACAGAATTTTGTTCCAGATGGTTTCTGAATGTCTCCAGTGAGGGAGACTCCATGACTTCTCTGGGCAATGTTTTTCAGTGCACGGCTGTCCCCACAGTAAAGTTCTTCCTCAAGTTCAGGCGGAACTTGCTGTGTAGCAGTTTCTGCCTGTTGTCTCTTGTCCTATTTCTTGGCGCCACTGAGAAGAGCCTGGCTCCCTCCTCTTGACACCCTGCCTTCAGATACTGATAGACATTGATGAAGTACCCTCTCAGCTGTTTCCTCTCAAGGCTGAACAGGCCCAGCTCCCTCCGTCTCTCCTCATGAGAGAGGTGCTCTTGAGTCCCTGATTCATCTTCATAACCGTTTGCTGAAGTTGCTCCAGGAACTCCATCTCTCTCTTATACTGGGGAGCCCAAAACTGGACACAGCACTCGGCACAGTGAGGTGTGGTCTCACTGATGTCCTCAAACTGTTCACTATTCTTTTTATTGTCTGGGATAGTTCAGTAAATAATTTTGCTTCTAAAAGGACATACATACATGTAGCTATTATGCATAACCCAAATAGTGTTGTATGGAAAGAGTCTTAAAATACGTACCTGTACAGAGCTGAACAGATGCCAACTTAATGTTCACAATCACAAGACTTGACATACCTCATGTGCTCAGTCTAACTATCTCACACAGCATGTTTGAGTGCTTTCTTTGTATGTACAGATTAAAGTATGGAAGTAAGACAAAATGCTTCTGGCATCCATAACTATGCCAAGGGCTTAATTCCTTAATGCTTCAACTTTGGAAGTGATTCTTATGCCTGTCGTCACCTTTCTATCAAATGGCATCAAAGGGCTAGATGGAATATGGTCCCATAAATTTTTAATTGAGATATTTTTGGGATATCTACCATAATAATTTTGCAAGTATATCTTAATTATATATTTATAAGTCCAATGCTGATGCTATAGAGGGCCAGGGGGCAGTTTGCCAGTGCTTTCAGTAAGCTAGGTCCGTGGGCTAAATACTAACCTCATTTCCATGTCTACCATCTCCTAAAAGATGTTGAGTTGTACACATGCAAATGAAAGTAGAATTCGTTGCTGTAAAATTAATTTTTATCATTTGCTTTCCAAAACATCTGATTTAGAAATAATGGTTTCTGTGGGGATTTAATTGATTCTGGAGGACACGTGATTTTGCAGTTGTGTCTCTTCCTTTGTCCAAACTTTGTGCTACAACATGCAACAACTTCTGTTAGCTATTTCTTAGAGCTAGGAGGCTTTCTGAAGTTATTGAATGAGGGTTTTTGTTTTATTTTTTGATGATTTTGGAAAGTTAAAGCAAGTACTCTAAACCTGAAAGCATTGTTGAAGTCAAAGACTTGGTTACAGAGAAGGGCCTTGGTTTTGGTTGTTTTGGTTTGATTCCAGCTGTGGCTGAAATTGTTGCAGTTCAAGATCAACAGAACTTCAACATGGTGGTGTCCTTTCAGGCACACTTTGAACAATGTCTTCACTCTCTTATTCTCTTAGTTTGCTTTTGCATCAGACACAGCATTAGTTTAGACTGAAGAACCTGGTTTCAGTTGTCAGCTGTAAGTTTTATATATTTTGTACCTTATAGAGAACTTTCTATAGACATTCACAAAGATGGCATCTACTAATAGTGCTAAATAAAGCAGTTTGATCTCAGAGCTTTTTCAAGACATGCTGGAAAGAGTGGGTCCTCACAGATTATTATTATTTTTCCCTGTAAATCATATTACCCTTTTTTTCCCTAGAGATTTTTGTTCCCTACCTTGAGTCAGTAGGCTGCAATTGTGATAATTATATAGTTTGACACATAAAAGTAGCTAAAATTATAGTTTAACAAGACATTTTACATCTCTCAAATGTAAACACCTTTATAGGATTAATTTTCTATCTTTGAGTAAGCACATTAGCTTATATACAGACCTATACTATATATCTGCAATGAATTTAGGACCTATACAAGAGCAGAATTCTTACATATCCATGGGAATCTGGTCACTAGTGACAATTTTTGAGTGATCTTTGCTATTTGGTAAGTCATTTTGACAGCACAGGCACTGTAAATTCCTTTGATTTTGGTACAGTGAATAGCCACAGTCTCTCTGCTCACAGGTATTTGCTCAGTATATTTTTCCACCTTGCTGAATACATGTTCATGTGATTTGCTTTGTGTTTACACACTGCTGGAAAGTAAGTCAGTGGTGACTCAGTTGACTACTCTGTGGTTATGATAGATTCATTTTACATGCCTTCACTGCTGAAAATCAGGGTGCTGCGAGAAGGTATTCAACTATACTTGAAAAAGATTTTGTTTGGGGCTGTGAAAAGCATCTTCAATTTAGATATATTTTTAGTAGCAAAATTAATAGATATTTAAAATTCCTTGAGCTACTTTTCTTCTTTGATCTGTCTGTCAGCTTGACATGAATAGAACTTACACTTTTGTGCTTATGCCTACTATCTTTTTTGCTTCTTTTTTGCAAAGCAGGTTGAGTTAATGCATTAAAAGTCACAAAAGCTTTAGGGAGTCCCTTGGCATTTCTGTGATTAAAAGAACATTGGGTTTAAATGAAGTGTTGCTGTTAGAAACTGTGATGTTTGAAAACAAGTCTGAGCTATTAAAACAGTTTTCAGTAAATAGATACAAGAAGTTAATTTTCTTTTTAAAATGTTTAGAAAATTAGTGTGGATGTTAGTAATTTTGAAATTAAGTCCTAACTTTTTTTTGCTCTTCAGAAATAAATTTGAAATGGATATGACTGTGAAGTAGTGCATTTTTTCCTTGAAGTTAGAATTTTAGAACGTCACTGGCCAGTTGTCTCTGTCTCTCCTCTCAATGTGTTTTTGCCCCCACAGTTACAGAACTTGAAAAAGGTCTGATATCCTTTCAGCCCCAGGAGGCTGCTCCCCTTTCTGAAGATATAGGCTCCACTTATTAGAAGATACATTAGGAGTTTTGCAGTTGATCATGTACACAAGAAGCTCATACCCCTCCTTGGCTAAAATGACATGGGAGGCTCAGTGGCTCTCCTGCATCACTCCCTGCAGTACAACTGTCATAGGCAGTAGCTGGCCTGCCAATTAGTGAGAGCACAGCCTGCTCCAGGGAATGGCATCACGAGAAGTACCACACGAGCCTGTTGCCTTCCCCAGGGGAACGCCTATTAGGGAGGACACTGCGGGTCTGTCTCTGGGCTGGGTGAGGATAGTCTCTAAAATGGCCTTGCAGCTCACAGTAATTAATTCTGACAGTGGACTGGCACGGGGCAGTGGTTCAGTAAACTCCCTGCTAATAAAAGTGAGGGTTGCCTGTACTGTGATTAGTTGCTTCACCTTTGCGACTTGATAATCTGTGGATTTACTAAGCCAGTCTATCGAAAGCTTCTCCCAGGATAAGTGGAGGAAAATCCTGTGCCAGTTTTTCCCCTTTTGTGGTCTCCTTAGAGCATTGCAGCATTTTCAAAAGGATGAACTCTGTCTCCCCAGCCTGAAGAGTATTTCATGGAGTGCTTCATGTTTGTGCTTTCTCATCTGAGTCACCTTCTTAGCATGCTTGCCATGGAGTGGAAGAGGGCCTTTTTAGAGGATGACAACACATGTTGGACTGGTGCTGAGTTCTACAGGTAACTGTGGTAAATGCATCCTGAGGACTGAGCTAGGCTTCTGTAGAGATTCTGGCTCTCGATGCTGGGGGAAGAGGAAGTGTCTGAGGTGGTTCTTGTGTATTCTCTGGTTATTCTTCTAAGCAAGGCAGTTCACAATTTGGGGTAACAGTCCTAGGGTCAAAGACCCATAAAATGACTATGCTGTCAGGCAAAAGACAGAAAAATGATCTCTTTGTATGTGTATTCGTTTCAAATTTTCTCTCACTTGTGTGATGCCTCCTGTTGTTGTTCAAGTCCCTGACTCTTTGCTGGAGGACTCATACTCCCCAAGCTGTAGCAGAAGCCACAAGGCTGAGGAGAACATTGTGTGGTGCTAGCCCTTGCCCCTGTAACCTAGCAAATCAGGACTCTTCTTGCTTTGATAGATTATGTTAATGCCAAGTCCTCATCTGTTATAAATGAAATGGACCAAATTCGATAAATCAAAATTTGGAATTTTATTGAGAGACAAAATGACAGTCTTGGACAGCCACAATTAAAAGGACAGCGTCGAGCCTGGGATCGGCGCCGGGTGAACAATGATAACACACTCTGCCAGTCTGTTATCCCCAAGTTCACATTTTCGGTTTGCAGCAGTCTATTTTTATACACTGGATCACGGAGAGAGACTCGGGATTTTGATGGTCCTTCCTCCGAGGCATCTTCATTAATCATGCAGGCCTCAGTTCCAAGAGTCTGAATAGATCAGCGGGGGAGGACAATGCTGTTAATGGTTGGGTCCAGGTGTGGTGTGGAGATGTTAATTTTTGGCAGAGACGATCTAGATATTGATCTGATGTAATCATCTGGTTCTCCGGGCTATCATCTCCGTTTTCCGTTGCCTTTTGTTCCCCTTTCAAGGATTCCCGGCAGTGGCAGTTTCTCGTTCCCCTTTCTGGTAATTCCAATCATGTTTTTCTCGTGTCCCTCTCATGTCTTTTCAGGCTAGAGAAATTCCTTTATTTTGTTGTGCCACCTTTCTCTGAGTTAATTCACAATATGCTGGTTTGAACAAAACTTAACTTATAACATGCTAGTTTATACAAAGCTTATATTTATATGGTTTGTATTACATTTTATATACTATTAACACGAATTAACTTTAGAACATATAGCACATCATCTGTAAGAGCAGCAGGACAAAGAGGTGTAAAATAGGAATGGAAAAGCCATAAAGACAGTCCCTGCTTGCAGCCTGTGAATTTTGAAGGATCTTAACAAACCAAGTGTGTCATATGAGGCAGCATAGACTGAAGAGTGTGGCTGGACAGCATTGATATGTTTACTCAGCTTTTTTTTTTTTTTTTTTTTTTTTTTTTTTTTTTTTTTTTTTTTTTAATTTGACTTTCAGAGGACCCCATCTCTTGTAGTCCCAACTAACGTCAAAAAACCTCACTGTCCCTGTTATGTTACCTATGTGAAATCTCTGGATGACTGAAATTTGAACCAACACCTTGAAAAAGAAATGAGGGAATACTTGCTCCAGCTAAAATAGGAAGCACTGAACGTGAATTTGAGTTAGATGTAAAATAAAGTGGAAAGGTAATGGCTCATTATTGCACATCATTTTTTCTTAATAACTCCACATGAAATTAATAAATTTTAAACCCCCAGGTTTTAGAAGTTGTTCTAGATAAGAGTCAAATGACAGGGAAGAGGAAATAGGAAGGACAAAGCATTAGAGCTTCAATGACTTATGTTTAACAATTATCTAAGCAGCAGTTTCTAGTTTCAGTGATCTCATCTTCTTAGCTGCATATTAAGCTTCAGCACTGTTAGTTAATTATGTTGAAAAAGCTAGGAGTTCTTTTTCTGGCATTGTTGAGCAAGTGTGCTTTTTGGGGCATTGATTTTTTCACCATCTCTGTGACCACTAGCTTTGGTGGAAGGGAATTGCTGCCTTGACAGGAAATACCAGACTTTCTGCATAAGTGTTGAGGTTCCTGATTCTTCACCTCCAAAGCACTCCAGGGTTTTCAGCCAAGGTAAAATGAGTGGGCTGGACAGACTTCATATTTGCACAGAGCAAATCTAAGTTCAGATTGCTTTGAAGTAATTCAAACATGGAGCAGAATGTTGTGTGACTTCAGCTCTGTGGGAACTAGCATCTCTTGCAACAGAAGAAAAATCCCAGAAGGTCTTCCTCCTCTCTCTCTCTACTTGCTCTTTAGAATAGCAAGAGGGCCTCCTTCATGTGAGAATGACCAACAGAAATATTCTCTCAAGAGACATAAAATTGTTAGTAGGAGTGTTCCCTAGGTCTTATTCTGGAAGTCATATTGCGCCTGCAAGGTTGGCAGCTCCATACACATTGTCTTGTCTTGGCAGGACTCCCCTGCTGGAGGTATAGTGTTACCTCCTTACTTGTGCTGCTTGAGGTACATTTTCTGCTTCATAACAAATACATGATGATAATTTTATTTTGGTTACCATTGTGAGTTTTTCTGCAGAAACTCCTGAAAAAACAAGCATAATTTCAAAATATTCATGAGGGGTTAAGCCCCCCTGAGCTCACTGTAGGCCATGCTTTCTCTGAGTGTGTCAAGCCTTGCATTAGAGGAATTTGCATGTAGTGGTGCTGTGTGCTGTGACTGCCAACAGAAATACAGAGGCTGGTGCGTGTCTACCCCAGAATGCTCTAATGAGCAGTGCCACATCTACTCAAACTATTGTTTATAAAGAGATAGTTTCAAGCATTCACCCTTAGTGAAAGGTGTGAATGTAACAAGGGAGATGAAGGGAAAAAGGAGGCTATTGTTGAATATATCCACTTTGAAATCCCTGAAGGAAACCTCATTTCACTGAGCCTAAATGCTTTTCAAAGTGCCAGATTAAACAAAATTCTCAAGAAGGAAAATCTGAAGAATTAAACTTTGTTGTTTTTTTTTTATTTATTTAGAAATGCTGTTGGTTGTGAATAGGGTCACTGCCTTTGTTGGAAATAGGTGGATCATCTATAATGAGACTTGGCTATCGAATTTTACTCCTTCTCTGCTTTTGATCTATTCACAAGCTCGTCATGAGATTTATTTGTTGTTCAAAAATCTTCCTGCATTTCAACTCAATAATGTTCCCACATGAATAGCTATCAAATAGCTGGTATTGCTTGAGGTCTGGATTCCAGCACTGGGCTGTATTGGCTAGTTGCCTGGGTTACCTGTGTTACATCTATCTGTTTCTTGTAGTAGAGCATTCCTGGTTCTACTCTACAGACTGTGAATTTTGAATAATTCAGTCAAATGTGAAATGCCAGCTTGGGTTTTAGGGTTTTTTTTGTGATGATTTATGTTTTTGAGATTGAAAAATAAGAAACTATTCAAAAATTTATTTGCACCAGCTCTGAATGAAGAAAGAAAGCACAAATGAGAGTCACATATATTTCTGAGCTGAGAGTTGCTTGCAATTTGAGCACCTTTTACAGGGGGAATGAAAACACTTTTATTCCATTAATTCTTGGTATTAATTTCTAACAATGGGATTCTTAAAACTCTTTCAGTGGTATATAATTATTTATTTATAAGATAATTACAACTATATGAGAGATTTAATCTCTAGGTGAATATTTTTTGAGCTAAAATACCAAAGGACTCCTAAAGAAAAAGGAATTAATCTTTGCATATTGTGTACATATCACATGCATTTGAATGAGTGGTCCATTCAAATTTGAATATCCTTTGAAATCTGAAATCCAGTAGAAATAAGGTAAATATATTTCTTAAGCATATTTATTTGGCACTAGTCTTTCAAGTACTTACATATATTAATAGCTGTATTGTCTTCATGGTAACTAATTTTATATACATATCAAGTGATTGTTTGTGCTACTACACATCAGCTTGGGTCATGTAGGTCCATGACTGGCAGTTCATGTAGTGCTGTGTCTTCTGCCCATGTACCAGGGTTGTGTTCATGCAATTGCACAATCTCTCATTCCTCCCCCTTGTAGCAGGGAGCACGAGTGAATCAGCTCTTGACATGCTTGGCGTTCGTAGGATTCATCCTGACAACATTTTCATAAGGTACTTTCAGAGAACAGATAAAATCTCATGCTATACATTGTGCTGAAAATTGCCAAGTGAGCACAACTATCAGCCTCCAGCTCTACCATATGAAAATTAAGCAAAGGGGCTTAAAAAAGCTTGAAAGGCCTTTTTATGAACAAGTCAGATTTTCTACTACTGACTCTGTGACACTAGGACTCTACGCCATGCACAAACTCTGCACAGGTCCCAGGAGGGAGATTCTCAAATGCAAAATGGTGTGGTGTGAGAAGGGATTTTCAAAGGCTTAGAAACCAGACAGGTGAGGAGAATTGAGCCTATCAGACCCTTTTTCCTGCCTTGGAAAATATCTAAGCACCCTCGAATAATGATTTTTTCTGTTAGCTGTCATAGCTGTCACTGATTCTTTCTTTCCCTTATGGTAGTCCAGTTTATAATGCAGGGCAGTATCTGAATGCAGAGAAGAAACACTGTATTTACCCTGGAGACCAGGTTTGGAGTTTGCCAGGGCTTGATGTTCTCTATATCTTTCCTATCAATAGCAGGACAACTGATCTGACTCCTAAAATCACACATGCACTTGGCCAGACAAGCTAGCCCAGTATCTTGTCTCTGACACAGGCTATTGCAGACATCTGCAGGACAGTGTTTGTCGAAAGCCATACAGTGGTATCTTCCTGATGTACTGCTCAACTTGCCAATGACTTCTGATTCAAGGGCTCTGAAAGAAATCTGCTATATTAGTATTTTATAACCCATAATTGGATTTTCTTCCATGCATCTGTTGAATAATTTTTGAACCCATTAGATAATGTTTCATGAGCATAACTGTAAAGTATCTTTCATATATTTTTGAATAAATAAGAGAAATAGAATAAAATTATACTGAAGACAGTTTTGTGCTCCTGGCACAGTCTTGATTGATATCACTTAGTATAAAAAATTATTTCTAATCCCTCATTTGACATTTTGGTTATCATCTCATTTTGCTGATTTGAATTAACAGAGCAGAGTTTTACTGTAAGGCTCTTTGAGAACTTCAGAATTTATAGAACATGGAAAGCCACTTTTCCTTCAAGAGGTTGTAGTTAATACACACTTCACCCAAAGATGAGGAACTGAAAATAAAGGCAGATAACCACATGTCACTGTAATTTATCTGGAGCCACAGTCTAGGGAGTATGCCATAAACATGTCCAAGATTTCATAGCAGGAGAGCCTGGATGCCCGTTTGTACCTGCATTCACCAGCTGACATGTAACAACAGTGTAATAATAAACTTTGTCTTCAGGTGAGGCTTCAAAAAAATGTTTTTATCTAAACAGTCACTGCTCTCTTCAGCCATTCTCACTCCAGTGCACTTACCCTGTGTGTAATACAGAGTATCACAACTGTAGTTTACCATACAAAGAGATGCATTTACTGGGGTATCTATGTGTCTGGTCTATAAAAAGTGTCGCTATGTAGTTAATATTTAAGCTCCTTATCAGTATGCCTCGATGTTTGTAGGCTTGGGAACACAACTTACCAAAGCCTGCAAACTCTGGTGCACCTCATGAGCCACCTTTGTGTGTCTGGGTAGACGGGTGGGGGAGCCGTGTGTTGCTGACTAACGATCTGAAGATGGCAGCATTGGGTGAGCTTTGCACTTTCTTGGCTAAGCAGGGCTCTCCTAAATACAAAATTGTAGTTGTTGCATATGACAAATTTATAAAACAGCTTTTAATTTGAAAGGCTTCTCTTAATGCTGTAGTTGGATCCCACAAGTTAGTAGTAGGCAGGCATATTGCCATTTATGTGTTTTATTTTAGTTAGTTATACTGGGAGTACAAGTCTTACAAATACGAAAGATTGGCTCTCACCAGAAGATATTAGCTCACAAATATGACTCCCTTTCATATCAGTAACTATTATAATAATTTTTGAACTAATGTAAAAGGAGTTCCCTCTTTATATACTGTCTGTCCATCAAGGAGGAAGTGGAGTCTACCTGTCTCATGGGCAGGATACTGTTCACCTGGACAGCAGGGATTGTTCTCTCCAGTGCCTGTGTTAGCTCTCAGCCTTCTGCGCTTTCCAGCCCCCAGAGTGCACGTCCTCAGAGGACTGGAGAACTCTTCTCCTTTCCTCTGCTGGCCCTATGGGTTGCCAAGTGGGCATTTCACTTTCTCCTGGGAACAACATGACATTGTTTGGTCTTCTTCAGCCTAAGAAAGTTCAGCAGTAAAGGTACTGCACATATGGGGACTAAGCGCTGCTCTTACAGATCTAAAACATACAAACACTAGACTCCTTTTTAGCTGCTATTGGTTTTAAGAGTGGAAATGAGCATGATCTCTGTGTTTTATCAGGAGTCAAGTCCTGCTGTATGTCTGTAAGAATGTTAATGTTCACAGCATAAGAACTACTACCTGATAGATTCCTTTAAGGAACCTTGAGGAAGAGGGGGACAAATTTAAAGATGTTAGTAGGATTTAAGTGTAAAGCTGAATAGTTAGTTTCTGACAGTGTCAGCATGAATACAACCAGGACTGTGGCCTACTGATAGCTCCTCTGGCAAAATATGCAGGCAGGGAAGTGAAGTTTGTACTCTTTGTGATAGGTCTTTCAGCTTCACTCATTACTTCTGTGGTGCCTTTGTCATTTTGTGTACCTGGCTGTTTGTCCTTGAGACAACATTTTGGAATCCAGTTGTCTTGCCTCTACTGAAAAAAATTATGCCAGCTTGGTTTATCTGAGTCAATAGCAAAGCCAGGGATGGAAATTTGATTTTTTTGGGTTTGTTTCTTTGTTTCGTTTGATGATTTTGTGCTTTCACCTCCCTTTACCGATACCTGTGCATTTGACTACTGTGGTGGAATCAGACTTAAGACATTTGAGGTCTCTGCCACTATTCCTTCTTCTCAGCTGACCAGGATCAGCAGGTTTGGATTAGATATGGGGCTTATGTTTTTTATATTTTTTTTTATTATTATTATATCCTTCTGCATAATGCTATGCTGTATGAATCACTAGCTCTACAGAAACTTTAATGAGGCTAAGCAATTAGTAATTTCTGAATTTCTAAAGACCTGTTGAACTTAAAAGAGCTGTTAATTTCTGGTCTTCTATATTTTATATGATACCCAGTCTGGAAGAGTTGGGAGTTAAGGAAGAAGTGAATGAAAAAACCAAAACATTGTATTAGGGTGTATTCTGAAGTTACTTTAAAAAAATTAAATTTACTACAAAATATTGGGTAATTTCTTATCCTATAGTCATATCCACTGCAAAGACATGTAAATCTTCTCAGTTCAGTGGAGTTATGCCCCTTCGCACAAAATCTGAAATTGCTAGATAATGTAATAAACACCAACATATATAAGGATGTGTATGTATATGTGCAATATTTTTGTATAACTTAGAATTCCACTTCCAAAACCTTCATATGTAAAAATAGTTACTATCTTAATCTCAACTGTTCGATCTAATATCAAAAAGCATGTGATGTGTTGTAACAAAACCAAAGTAAAACTCAGTACTGTGGGAGCAGAAGGAGCTGTGATCTTTTGCATTTAGTACAGTGGGCTGTCATTGCTTCTTATGATTTTCCTGACATTTAACTTTGTTAGGGGGGATGCAGCAAAGTTAGATACAATACTGTTATGTTGATTTCACACATCTCTTTTCACAGTTTTTCAGCAGTTTTAAGGTCAGATATGTTACCTGATTGAATGTAGATCTAAAAACCAATTGTTATTGTTCAAGTGAATTAATTTGACTGAATATAATTTTTTTCTGCAATTTAAGAAGCTAAATGCCATATTCGTTCTTTATTTATGACAGAGTAAAATCTAATGAAGGCAAAGGCCTCAACTCAAGAAGACTCTTAAGCAGATACATATAAGTAAATTCATTCTAACTCAACAGCTCTTAAATATGTTGCAGACTTTAAAGTTATATCAGTTTGAGCTTAAAACTGAGTGCTCTGAACTACATCTTAGAGATCTGCAGACGTTCCTAGACAGTCAGATCAACTACCTTGCAGGATTTTATTTTAAGGCATCTCATTTATTTCTGAAGGTTGCAAAAATCTCTGTAGGTTACTATCAGCACCTTTGATACCTAAAAATGACCTTGCTTATCTGTTCCTAGCTGGCCATTTTTGGGTACCCAGACAAAGAACAAAATCCCAAATTTTCATGCAGAGCTTCCTTACTGCTGAACACGACATTTAAATTATTTAGCAGCAGTAGCTGAGATTATATTCAAAGTAGGTAATTCTAAAGAAGTTGGACAGGCAAGTGAATATGATACTGATTGTTATTGCTGAAGTGCCTGTTTTGCAGCTGTACTATTTGTAGCTGAATATCTGTATATTTTACAGTGCTATTTCTTTACAATTGAATTTGGCCTTTGCAAGCAAGAAGGACAACTGCGTGCTTATGGGGCAGGACTTCTGTCTTCTATTGGAGAGTTAAAGGTATGTAAGCTTAAAGCATAGTAAGCTTTTAATCTTAACAAAATAATAGTTGGATATAAATATATTGACTGTCAAATAACAGTTAAAATTCTCAAGATAAAAAGCTTGTATTTAAAATACAGTATTGACCTAAAAACTTTGTTTGAAATATCAGCTGGCACTTGAAGCATGAAATGGACTTGTAAGGCCCAAAGTACCAAAGCAACTATAAACTAAAAAACTGATTTCTGTTTGAATTTTCATTTCTTGTCAAAGGAGGCTCAAGGGTTCTAACAGGTAAGAGTGCCTTGGGCTCTAAAAGCTTTGTTTGGATGAGAAGCACGTATTTTTAATACCCACAAAAAAGTGTTAGGAATCAGACATGATTCTGCTCTAAGTAATCCAGTGTACTTGAGTGGATTCATTATTGGTATGAAAAGAACAACATTCAGTAGATTAATCATATTTAAAATGAAGAAAAGCATATAAACTCACATTGAACTTACCTATGTGACAATACATAGAGCCCTACTCGTTTAAGGGCGAAAGTGTTTAACCTTGCATGATGTGAGCAGTTGAAGTGGATAATTTATTGCCTCTTTTAATGCCTAGAAAACATGGGGAACAGGCAAAAGGTATTTTGTCACAGCTGTAGTATTTGGGGACATAATACATCTCTCTGTTAGCAAGATGGGAGGGAAGGGTAAAGAGACAGAAGAGTACTATCTTCAGAGACCCAAATGAATGTTTGGCGGCTTTGCAGGTAAACATTTGGATTTAGAAAGCATCTACAGGAGAGTATTGAAAACTATTTTGCAGTATATCTGTTGTTTATTTGTATTTAAACCTCTTCCCACCCTCCTGGGTGGCTTTCAGTGAGCTACCTGGTGGTTTAATAGAAGTATCTCAGTCCCTTTTTGATGTTGTTTTACCTGTAGCTGTGAATATCTGTGGTGAAACTCATTAGTAAAACTGCTATTCTTCCAGTAGTAGAAAAATGTTGAAGAAAATTACTTTCTCCAGTGTTTTTTCTTTGATTGCATTAGAGTTGCTCTCAGTTCTGTGCATACTTTAGCCCCAGAAGCATGCTGTATCTGTCTGGCAATATTTTATACTCACAGTGTGATGGTTGAATAAAAAGAGATGGAGATGTCCTGCTTGTTTTCCTTTAGCTCAGCAACATTCAGTGCTAAGCCCCAAACGGCAGGATTTTGTAAAGAATCTGGCCTTTTATTTAAGCTAACAGTTAAGGTCGCTAGGTGATGGCCCTGAAAATACCTGCCATATCATTTACAACATCTAAGGGCATAAAAAGGAGGAAATGGATAGTCAAGAACATAATAAATCTTCTACCATCAATGTCATAAACAAATGCATTATTCTTGTCAAGTCTGCATATTTGGTACCACTCATTTGTGTGTTCTTTGCTCAGCAGTAAGCTCAGAGTATAAACGCAAAGAATTATCCTTTTGAAAAGCAACACTTAAAGCTAAATAATCTGCACATAAATGGACTGTATTGATCTGCTACAGTGTTATGGCCATATATATATCACATTAATTTTGCCATAAGCCAATAATATTATATACTTTCCTATTACACTACATATATATTTTGTAGATATGATGCCAGAAGGCGCTACTAGATCATCTGATTTGACCTCTTGTGTATCATAAGATACTAAGTTTCACCACATCTTGCATATACTGAACTTAAGTTAGAAATTTCAGTTACTGAGAAACTAAGCACTTGTGTGCTGAGGGAACAGAACAGCACTATACCACAAGTAGACATAGTCTCCATGAAGGGACTGATAAAGTGAAAAATATTCAAAAAGTCTGTGGAACTGTGCCCCAGGGTAGAAAAGAAGGTAAAAGTTAAGGGGGGAAAAAAAAAAAAAAACAAACCAAAACCAAACCAACAAACAAAAAAAAACCCACAAAAAAACCCCAAAACAAAACCCAACTACTTAGTTTTCTGATAAAATGACCATGGGAGAAGCCATTTCTAGGCCACAATCCTGGCATGAATGTGCTTCTTGTCAGCAAAGTATTATCAAGGAGATGATTAAGAAGAATGTCTGGGCACCCATGACTTTGGTGCACAGCCTTGCATCAAGTCATTGTCATTCTCTACTGTTTTTTGGGAAAGCAATCTCCCTCCTAGCACCTACTGGGAGGGCAAATTTCTTCCCTGACCTGAAGGAATGTCATGCTAGTTGACTGTTGTTGAGATCCTCATTGTAACTGAAATCCTTATTGGTGGCAGCAATTGCTCTGAAAATGATGAGAACAATGCTGACTATTTTGGTGGTGAGCGGGGATGAACAGGAGGCTCAGATTGCATGGCCATGACATGTCCCCCTCATTTGTGCAACGCTTAGACTTCTCATAGGTGTCAGAGTGAAGATGTCCTTTCAGAAGTAACTTCTGCTATACTTTAGATGGGGATGGCTGTGACCCATAGAAGTTCAAATACTTATGTATCCCTGCCACTAGGATCTTGAAATGTTGAGTTTTGCTACCTTGACTTTTGAGTCATAGAATAGTTTAGGTTGGAAAAGTTCTCTGAGATGATCAAGTCCAATTGTTAACCCAGCACTGCCAAATGTGCCACTAGGTCATGTCCTCAAGTGCTGTATCCACACATTTCAATACCGCCAGGGACAGTAACTCAACCACTTTCCTGTGCAGCCTACTCCAATGTTTGGCAACCATTTTAGTGAAGAAATTTTTCCTAATACCCAATCTAAACCTCCCCTGGCTCAACTTTAAGCCATCTCCACTTCTCCTGTCAGTTGTCACTTGGGAGAAGAGACCAACCCCCACCTGGCTACAATATCCTTGTAAGTAACTACAGAGTGAAAAGTCCCTTTCCTCCTGACTGAACAAACTCAGTTCCCTCAGCTGCTCTTTGTGCTCCAGACCCTTCCCCAGCTCCACTGCCCTTCTCTGGACACCCTCCAGAACCTCAATGTCTTTCTTCTAGTGAGAGGCCCAAAACTGGACAAGGACTTGAGGTGTGGCCTCACCAGGACTGAGGGACAGTCACTGCTCCTGCTGGCCACACTATTGCTGATACAGGCCAGGATGCCATTGGCCTTCTTGGCCACTTGGGCACACTGCTGGCTCCTGGTCAGTGCTGTTGGCCGGCACCCCCACGTCCTTTTCTGATGTGCCACTTTCCAGCCACTCCTCCCCCAGCCTGTAGTGCTGCTTGGGGTTGATGGCACCCAAGTGCAGAACCTGGCACTTGGCCTTGTTGAACATCAACAACTGGCCTCAGTCAATCAATCCATCCTGTCCAGATCCCTTTGCAGAGCCTTCCTGTTCTCCATCAGAACAATGTTCCTGCCCAAATTGCTGTTCTCTGCAAATTTACTGAGGGTGCCCTTGAGACTGCACAGTCATTTTTTATTAATATGCTTTTGTGAGTAAGAAGAAAAGGGTTTCTCCAACTTCTGTCCCTATCAGGTCTCTTTTCAATGCAGTGGTATGCACAGGAAATAAAATGGTGGCCAATTTAATGTATAATTTTTATAAATTTCTAGAAATACATGAGTCTATTTTCAGGGTAGAAATGGCCAGCAGTATTTGGGTTGTTTGGAGGAGTGAATGGCTTGTTCAGTCATCCTTGTTTCTGTATTATACTGCTCCACTTCACACATATGGTCAACAGCTCTAGTAACAAATAACTGTAAAATCTAGAGAAATGTGTGCACCAGCCTATCAATATAGGATTCCCTCAAAATCTTTTTCCCCACTCAGTATTTAGATCTAAAATTTCAGATAATGAAAAATGCATCTCCGTATGTGCATGCTATGAAAGCATCAAGTTTAAAAAAAGAAAAAAAAAATTAGAAGCACAACAAAATAAGGAGAAGATTAAAAATGAAACCTGGGGGGAAACGAATAATACAGTAAGTAGTTATAAAATGTTCTTCCTAATATAGTCAGGTTAACTCTAGCTAACACTATTACACAGTATGTATTTGGGGCTTAGAGATAAGGCAGAAATAATGTACATTTGAATTATTAAAACTGTTTCTAAAAAGCAGTTCAAATGTCTTTGGAAACTTTAATCCATTTAATTTGTGTGATGCTCTCTTGAACTCTTTCATTAAAGGAGTCTCCCCTATCAGCTTCAGTTGGCTGTAGATCAAGTCACACATCCCTGTTGTATGCTTTTATATTGAACAGAGAGGTAGACTTAAAATCTCTTTCTATAATTTTTTAAAGTCAAATACAGTATCCAATTTTATTCTTTTGTTTTAACGATAAGTTAGGAAGTGCCAGCATTAGACTTTATAACCAAAAAGATTAAAATGCAATTTTTGGCTCTGTTTTGGCTCTGAAGAGGATGAAGAAAACAACTCCTGGATTCCAGATGCTCATTTTAAGAATCTTTAAATAGAGAGATTTTCCATATTTTTCTAGACAATATATAAAATTGCACTCTTGAACAAAATTCTCTGGTAATATCAAGACATTGTCAGATTTGTAACTTATTTTATAGATTAGCAGGAAAACATTTAAGAACAGCTTTTTCAAGACTCTTTGTTCTCCCCCTGGGAAAACAAGGTGATAAAATCAGTACTGGCACACACACAGCTTCTCACCTGTGTTCCTATTCTGCCCTCCTGTACTTTTCACACAGTGCAGTATTTATAACTCATTTCAAGTTTTCCTCTTGCTAGCTGAAGATTTTACTTTTTGGGGGTTTTTTTTTTCATTTATTTTCTTTCCTAAAACTGAAAAGCTCTGAGTTGTATTATTGCAATCCATTTTTATACTCAGAGGAGGAATTACAAGACCAACCTCTTTTTTCATGTGTCAGTGATAGTGGTCACTTAGGAAGTGATTCATAGTTGTGCAGTTTAAATGCTTGGTGCCATCTGACATTCCCTAGTATTTCTGACCAGCTGCCACTGCAGAAGCATGTAAAAGTCTTCTTTAGATCCTGTGCTGTATCTTCCATTCTCTGTACAATGCATCAGACAGCCTAGGCCTTAGAGACTTGTGGTTAGGTACCTCAGTCACTCTTTTAACCTTTCATCTGGCAGGGAGTGGAGGCATTTCTTTATTGTTATGCTAATTTTCAGTATGAATGATTGTCTAATTCTTAAGATGTCTGATACTGCTGCTTTTCCTGAGAATCAGTGGTGATTCGTGTCAAAGCTTCACTCCAAATTCTTATTTCTTGAACTGAAGATGACTCACCAATAGTTTTATTAGCCTTACTAGTACAATCAGTATGAAAGGACCATTAGACACAGTTATCACAGATCCACAAGATGGTGAGATGCCCTATTTTAGCAAAAGCTATCTTCCATATGAGTGTTAGCCCTAACATCTCATTGGAGGTGGAAAACATAGAGGTTTCTCTTGGAGAAATACGTATTGGAGTTCACTAAAGAACTGAATGTCCAACCAAACCAAACCATAAGTGAATAATACGTATTTTAAAAATACAGGCCTGAAGCGGAAAGATTTTGCACTCACCAGGCCCTTTTTTTTTTTTTTTTTTTTTTTTTTTTTTTTTTTTTTTTTTTTTTTTTTTTTTTGTGATTATGTACTTCATAATGTTGGGAATGCCAAAGACCAGCATTTTACAGCATTGTAAAGTTTCTGATAAATGCTCTGGTCAGTTTTGAGTCAGTGTCTTAACCATTCTAGTTCACACTAGATAGTTTATGGTCTCTCTGAAGGTTTGTCTGCAGGTTCAGTCCAGTTGCTGAACTCTGGCATTTCTGGCCTCAGCATATCAACTCAACAGCATATGTTACAGATACCAGGCTGTGGAATTTGAAAACACCATCCAGACTCGAAAAGATGAAAACATTGCTTTGGTAGCCATGACAATTTCTACTTGATCTAAGAGCCAGAAGAACTTATCCCTGGAGGGGAGACAGGTATCTTGGGTGGGAATTCACCAGAATTTACACCTTTTGTTTCCAAACTGCAATCCTAAGAATAACTGCTCTGTTGTCACCCAGTTTTGAAGGTATGTCTGAATACTTAACCCTTGGTTTCCAGGGTGCACATGTGTTGCTGTCTTCATGTTCCACTCTCTAGAGAGTTACTTTGTGAAGCAGCAGCTCTGTTCATGTGTAGCTAAACTGGGATCCAGAAAGGATGAGTCATTTCGTATAGATAACCTGAGGAGAATAACTAAAAAGGCTTTCTCAGAGGACATCCCCTGTGACAGTCAGCCTTTCCTTCTCTTTAAACTTTCTACTTTTATAAAATTAGGGCTCAGTGAATGGAGAAGTTGTTCACAATGTGGGAGCCACAGTCTGGATCCCTTCTTGACGCTGATAATTTCAGTCGCAAGGACTAGGACTGACCCATCAGAGGCCATTAGTAAGTAGAGAGGTTAAGAGCGTCCCTCTTCCTGTTGAATCTTTCACAGTACAGGAAAGCATCCATGAGCCAGAAGTAGTCAGTTCCTACACAATCATGGTCTGTATCATACTCTTGATTCCCTCAGTCAACGTCACTCAGTCCACTCAGAGTTTTGAAACTTTGTGCTCTAGACATTTGAGGCATCAAGTCTCACCTGGAAGTACAAAGGCACCTTAAGAGGCGATTTTTATAGTTACCCTGCCAGGGAATCTATTATAATTCCAAGTGAAAAAGGCAGATTAATTTCTATAGAAGGTGGTAAATGCCTTAATTTATAAGCATTCTGCTACACCATGGCTACAAAGAGAAAGTGACAACAGGCATATGGGCAGGGGCCTAATAAGGTGAGCCTGTTCCTGCAGTCCATTTAGAAGAGTATGATGTCGAGAGACCATTTTTTATATTTGCTTTCAAACCTGTTTAACTGATGGCTGGCTAGAAACAGCAGATCTTGTGAGAAGAATGTAAAAAAAATTAAAAGAAAGTTAATTCTGTGACATTTTAAGATTCCATACATTAATTTTTCATGTATTTATTTTTGGAGAGAGAGGAGGTGGGAGGAAGAAGCTCTTGTTCCAGTTTTCTGTCCTGTTATTTGGAGACTTCAGGTTGAGAGCTAGTGTGATATTTTCAGAGCCTTTCACAGGGATTTAGGAATGAGCATAAGCAAGAACAAGGATAAAAGTTGTGGTGAATACCTTAAGGTTAATACTTTACCCCGCTATAAAGAATGTTCATGCAGGTAGAAAGTACATAGATCAGAGGCACCTTCGGACCTCAGGGACCTGCTTCCTCCCTGTCATTTCTTTATGCTTTTCATTCACATCTTCACTCTGTATAGACATCAGGAGACTAAAGAAGGTTGAAAGGTGACCTAAATATGCTCTGCTTCCTTAGCTTATAATTCTGTAACAGAGCACTGAGAATGAAAATATGTGTGGCCTAGAAGATAAGGTAGATCCAAAAGCCAACACAATACTCAAGCTGAAAGGGGAGCTAGGAAACATTGTCCTGGAAAATGTCTCCATACCTGATTTTCAGTTCTGAACTTCTCTTTTCTAGCGAATTGTATAAGTCATATAAAGAGAAAGGCTAATCAGAAATCTCTGCTCTGCGTAGCAGCATTTGCCATATCTGCCCAATGTCTCTTCTGTACTTATATATATCTGTTTAGTTATTTTATCTTTGCAGTAGTATGTGAAGCATTATTGCTCAGGTTGTGTGGGAGAGGAGTAATGCATTTCATTGCCTTGCAATACATTGTCATTATTTAATGTATTTTCAGATATGTAATTTCACTTTCACTGTCAGGAAAATAGTATATGATTTTGACCTGAAAATAAAAAGTACAGATTACATGAATGGTTTAGTCAGACCCAATTTACCCACCAAGACAAAGATGAATTCTGCTAGTTAAATGAGATTTTGGGGACATATTTGTAATTGTATAGATAATTTTTCAGTAATGTTTTTCAATGATTTTCCTTTTTCCATATGAATATTTACATCTGTATGTCTTGATGGCTGATGCATTTCTAATATCCTCTTTATTACTTTATTATTATGGGGAAAAAACCTCTCTCATAGTAAGAGGTTTTTAAATAACAAATTCTCTTCACTGTTCAAACTGAAAAAACTCTGTATGTAAAACAAGATGGGCTACCAATTAGTGGGAAACATACAGAACAGCAATATAAAAGCTGTACATAGGATCAGCTGATGTAGATACACAGCAATATCAAAATCCAGTTTAACAGATCTTGTGGTGTATTTTGCAGCATGCTCTCTCTGACAAGGCCAATGTGAAGACATTTGATCCAAAGACAACCTGTTTGCAAGAATGCCTTATCACAACTTTCCAAGAAGTTTACTTTGTTTCAGAGAGTTTTGAAGAGGCCAAAGAGAAGATGAGGTAAATTATTTTCCCTGACCCAAAAATCTAATTTTCTCCTCTTTAGTTTTTTGGGGGAGGGAGGGAAAGGAAGTAAATTTTCTTTTTTTTTTTTTTCAGGGACTTCGCCAAATCAATCAATCGTCCCTTCTCTGTGTATTTCAATCCATATACGCAAAGCATTGAGATTCTGAAGGATACCAGGAGTATAGAAAATGTTGTCCAGGACCTTCGCAGTGATCTAAACACTGTGTGTGATGCTTTAAGTAAAATGAACAGATATTTAGGGATTTGATATGTTTGGCAGTGTGATTTGCTGTCAGTTGCTCTTTCTGTAGCCAGTTACATCACATAAGATGGTTAATTTGTCAGAGCCATCAGTTTTTCCTTTACAGCTTGGCCTGTGGCTTGCATAATCATGTAGCTCTGTCTAACTGTAATGTGCAGACCAACCAAGGCAATGCTAATTTGTAAATGGAACATGGAATGTGGCAGAATATAATCATCAATTCTTCAGCACGATGTCATGTACAAGTATACCATTAAAAACTTTCCTGGCAACAGTTTGGTTTCCATAAAATTACTCACTTCAATGTTTAAGAAATGGTGTTGCTGATTTCATTAGGTCTGAGTGTATTTCCTCATTTCCCCTTCCCTTCCCTTCCCTTCCCAAGAATCCAGATAAAAAATGTTTGCAACATTTTAATTTTCTTTGTAAGAAAACATTATTTCTTTTTCTAGTGGTAAAGACACTGTTTTGTCCATATATCTGTTACAGAACTTTGAGTCTCTGTATGATACAATTTTTATACCAGTAGGTATCAGAGATCAGGAAGGATATGTATTGGTACTAAAAGGTCTGTAAAGATTATACATTATGAGAACCCACAACTGACAAATGTCCAATGTGGCTGAGCAATTGCAACGCAGTAAAAAATGAAACCTCTGACAGTTCATGTAGAAAGGTATTTGTAGTTCACATGTGTTACCTGTGACTGTCCTGAGAGTGCTTCCTTACTTCTCTTGTGTTTCAGGCATAGTTTTCCTTTTTTCATTATTCCACATTCAGCCTTGACTTGGCCATGCTTTACTGGGCCTACACTGTACCAGTATCAGAACATATAAAAGAGCGAATATGGAAGTTGTTATTTAATTATAGCTGAGATGATTTGCAGGTACTAGAATATTTGTGGAGTGATTAAATCATAGAAACATCCAAGCTGCCCTGCTTGTATCAGATGGATGCAGGTAATGCCTGACTTAATAAACTCTTAGGCTGGCAAGCTCTGACAGAAGTACAAGCTCTGTCTGGGGAGCACAGTGCAGAAATATTTTAGCTGGCTTTTATCTGGAAGTAGTAATTATGCATGTCTTTCCTTTATCTGGGTTATTCTATTCTCCTATTAGCCAAGATAATGGAGAGTTGACTATATTGTGTGGACCCTTGTTAATGGAAACCACATGGCTTATGCAGAGCATGTCAATAAGGGTGAAAATGTCACAGCTTGTCTACATATATGGAAAATAAGTATCTATTGAAGCTGCTCTCCCAGCTGAAAGAGTCGTGCAGAGACTCTTAAGTGTTGCTAGCAATTTCAGCATAAAAAAGGCACCACTTGGTAGTGCCAGCATATCCTTAAATAAGAGGCAATCTATAAGGATAATTTTCACAGGGATATCTGCTGCCTCCTCAAAGATAACTGTGAGATAACAGAAAAGGTGCGTTTTTGGTGGTTTTTTTTTTTTTTTTTTTTTTTTTTTTTTTTTTTTTTTTTTTTCCCCTGTGGATAGTCCCTGCTGCATTCTAATGCTGCTGTTAATAGGGTGTGGGAAAACCTAGTTTTAAATTCAACTGTGACTGCTGTTGGTACAAATGACGAGCTGTTGAGTTATCCCATAGGGTTCAGCATACTGGAGGAGTTTATAACCTCCCAACATTAGTGCTGACTGTTAGGTAGCACTTACCACAGAGAAATCGCTGGCAATCTTAGCAGGAAAGCTTCTCCCTCTTTCTTTCCATGGAATCTGATGAACCCCTTGTAGCACTTTCTGAAGAAAATGGACTGTACTGAGATTTTCTTTAACCAGTCTGAAAAAAATCATTGTGCAAGAAATAGTAGTTCTTATTTGGTTCAAGAATTGTCAAGGTATTGTTGCTTGCTTAAGTAAAATAAAGCCACAAGAAGCAACAAAGATTCAAAGCTTACAAAGTTACCAAGGCTTTCCCTTGAATCAGAATTATGCAAGAAAATGTTAAATACTTATAATGTCTGGATTTATACTTGACTTTTCTGAATAGCTTAAAATTAGAATCCCATAACAGTAAAACAATAGAAGCATATCTTTGTTTTGTTTTGTGCTGTTAGCAAGTAAATCTCATTATGGATTAGGGAGAAACCCTTGAAATCCAATAGTCATTCTAGGACTAATGATGGCAAGGAAACTGTCTACAGTGAAGATATAATGTCAATGACACAGAACATTGTCAAAGGATAATGGGCTCCTGCTGCTAGATATATGCTTAATCCAATGATTTTATTTCTATTATACAACATGATTAAAAATAAATTAACTATAATGGGCTAAGGAATAATAGTGATTAGGGAGACAATCACTCATTGTTCTTACATAGCAAAGCTGCCGTCTTACAGGCTGCAGAGCAAACTGGCTTTGGGCTTCAGCCAGTCAGGAGCCAGGACTGGGAAGGAATGCTTTAAAAAGTGCACTGTTGCACTTTTATGAATCACATAGTTTCAGCTTAGCTGAAATTCTTCTCTGTGGTTTTTATTAGCAAATTAAGATCAGCCATGCAGCAATCTCCTTAGATGACAAGCTCATTTAGGCATAATGAGGGAATTATTGACAGTTATCAAATTACACTAACGTTTTATTTGGAATAGTCCATATTTATATATGGTACTTGTTTAGCTTTAGTGAGCTGGACTCTGGAAATTGAACTTCTGGCTTACTCTCATTTATTTCCTGTGTAATTCTGAATGGATGTTTTATGCGTCTGAGATATATGCGCTTGCTTTGCCTGCACAGAGTAAATGGGCCCGAGCTTAATGAATGTAAAGCAATGCAGTGTTTACTACCATGCAAAGCCTAAAATGAAAAACAACACTCTGAGACATGGCAGCAAATACAAATACAAAGTTTCATTTGCAAACGTAGACATGGTTCATGCATTTCATTTAATTTGTTCAGTAGAGGGGCTGGAATGAGGAAGGTGTTAACATAATATATTGCGTTTTCCCTCTCCACTTTTCAAGACCTGTTGGGAATCCTGTTTTAAGTTCGGCCCAAAAATGCATTTCTCTGAAATAAGGTGTCATTTTCTTTTCTCTTGTTAGGATATCCTAATGTGATGGAGAAATTCCAGAAATTTACTGTACTGTAATATGTATTTACTGACGCGCTGTAATGGATTATGGAACAAAGTTTCCCGTCTTTGAAAGGACAGCCTAGCTCAGAGAGCTAAAGATGCTGAAGGCTTTCACCTACAGGCTTCTGGTACAAATCCAGTCCAGTCAGCAGTTAGTGAGAGCTGTCACCAGCCAGCAGCAGCTTGGCTTCTGTGTGATGAACTGGGAGGCTGTGATTGCACAGTTTGGAGTAGAGGAGACTGAGGGGAGGCGTGATAGCCTTTTTCAAACATGTAGAAATAGCTGCAAAATGGAAAGGACAAGCTGTTCTCCAGCTTCAAAAACTAATGACTTAAATTGCAGGAAAGGAGCATTATGTTACGTAACAGTGAAACGTAGGGGACAGATTGCCTGGGGAGACTGCAGAGCCTCCATAATTTTTCAAGAGAACAGTTTAGGCTGCTTTCTCTCGGGAGAGGGACTGGCACAGTCAGTCCCATCTTGAGACCAGAGGAGAGGCCACACAACCTCTTAAAGTCCCAGCCTGCAAAAGGCTTCAGAGAGCTCATAAAGAGCAGTAATGGTTAACAGCCACCACTGTGGAGCATTTATATGTCAACCACACTTCTGCCTTCTTCAGTCTTTGACCAACCCTAAAGAGTAGGTTCTTCATCTTTCTGTCTTTCCTTAGGGAATGAATAGGATCCATGGTTAGAGTGTAGCCCTGTATGCTGATTGTGGTGCTCTATTTCAAGTTCATCAGCCATTTGGGAGAGCTCTGTGTGTGACTCACCTGCTAGTTACAGCTGCCCAGAGGCAGAAGACCAAGAACGAGCAACCAGCATTTGTAGTTTTTACAAACAAGGTTTAAAGCTGTTCAACTTCATAAGCAAAATAGAAATTTGTATTTCATTCTGTCTGTGCCTGCCATTTAGTTGTCAGGAGGACTGTACTCCCTTGAACACTCTAGAGAACTTGGAGCTCTTCCAAGCTGCTGAACTTGAGTGCTCCAGCCATACATCAGCCTTGTGTCTTTGTGAAATCTGGGCACAGAGCATCCTGTTCTCCCTAACTCCCCTTATTTCCAAGGAAAAGAAACCCACTGGTGTAGTCCAGAAGGGAACTTTGGTTTAGGCCCCTGTCTTGGTTTGAAAGACAAGTATCTGCTAGGGAGAGGTGGGGCCTCTCTAGGAAAGGGGAATTCCAATCTCTTCCCTCCAAGTTATTATAATTTAGAAGATTAAAGAGGCTTTTCAGTCAGAGCTATGGGGAAAGGAATAACAGTCCTTTACTAGTAACTATAACAGGACAGACAAGCAACAACTACAGCAATAATAATAATAATAATAATAATAATAATAAATAGAACCAAGAACCTCAGGGGGCTTTGTTTCACAAGCCCAGGGCAGTCTGATCTCCTGGGACCCTGAGAGCACCAAGCTGGAGCAGTGGAAACTCGGCGCTGATGGCTGGAAACGGTGGGTTGTCCCAGCAGGCAAAGTGAGCAGTGCTGAAGAAGCCACGACAGCTGGGCAGGGCTGGCCCAGCTCCAGCAGGGCAGGCAAAGGGGCTCCGAATTCCTGGGCGTTCCAGCAGATGATGGATGGTGATAGAATTCCCAGGACCGGACCCTTCGTTAACAGTGGGCTCTTCACGCAGCCAGCAGTCGCCCGACCGTCCTCTCTGATGCTGAGTGCAGGAAGAGGGCACCCTCAGCTCCCAGAGCACTGAGCCTTTCCCTCCCCCAAACTTAAGTGATCTTCCCCCACCCTCACCCCTTCTTTTCTGTGGGTCGAGCACCCTCTAAGCATCAGTATTTAGTCTCTTAGCAACTTATGGGGGGGGGGGGGTGTGGGGGGAATTCTACAGGGAAAGAAAAAAAAAAAAAACAAAACCAAACCTAACCCCCAACAGCCCCCAGGGAACTTGGGGACTGCACCTGCTGTCCAGCCTAGTATCACGTTAAGAGCTAGGTAAGGATCAGTGCAATGCTCCTATACTCAGGAAATCAGCTTTCCCAAGCTGGAAACTTTTCTTCTTGTTTTATCGGAACAGTCTATGTCTTTTTAGAAATATGACAGGTTCCCTTCTAGCTCAGGAGGACCCATGATCATATTTCCAAATCATTTGTGAAGGGAGTAATTCTGCTATGTATATAAAAGTTATGCTCTGTGTTATCAGTCACTCCAGTTCTGGAGATGTTTCATGGGCAAATTCTTGCCTTCTCAGTGAAGAGTTGGACAATAATGACAAATTTGTCTTTTGGGCTTCAAAGTATGCTTGAGACAGGACTGTAAGAGAAAAGACCTGGTTATACAAGAAATTATTGGTGATTTAAAAAATATATATCAGGAAATAAGTTATCAGAAATTAGTACCTCCAGTTGTCATACCAAAGGCTGTAGAGATATCCTTGGCATTTTTATTGGCAATTTCCTGTTACTTAAATGAGCTTGAATGCTAAACAATGTTCTCCTCAATTGAAATGCTCTATGAAACCTCTGTTACTATATTTTGTATGTGGTCCTCGAGAAAACATAAGTAGGCATAATTAGAATTTAGTAATGTCTATTCAAAACAACTATATTTAGTTTAAAAAAGCCCTCCAACACCTTAGAGTAAGAATTCATATTTCTTTGCCATCAGCTGAGATATTAAGGTAAGACTGAAAATATGTGTTGGCATCGACATGGAATCTGGCCCAGAGGGTGGAATAAGTGTGAAATGGGTTATATAGTCCCATACTTTTAGATACAAGTGGGTGATGGATATTCTGGTGGACCTTTTTTCAAATGTAATCAGAAATCTCAAATGTCCAGAAAAAATGGAGAAGCTGCTGTTGCCACATTCCATCTTTGGAAGTAAAGAGCTGAGTTTGTGAAGCAGCAGGAAGTAGATTTCAGTCCATGTTAAACTGGCACATGACCGGAAACACAACCCAAATACGCCTATGTCACTGGCTTCTGTGTGAGCTCCTGTGTGAATACAATCCTGATAACAATGCAGCAGTAAAGCAGTCTAGAGCCAAACAGTCCTGTTTTTCCATAGCAGAAAATGTGGGTGATTTGAGACCAGCATAACACAAATAAATTAACTTATTTCATAGGAAACCTTTTAAAATATGGTATTATTTTATTTTTGATAAGAATTATATTGTGGAATGGTTCATGCTCTTTGTATTTTCTGTCTTGAGCTTTTCTAGTTGTCACCAAACTCCCTACTCAGTCTTGCTACTTTACACGAAAGTAGAGTAATGCTAAAGATGTGATGCTGCCATTTCCCAGGGCTTACAATTGATGGGTATGTCTAGTGCTACCCTCCCTCACCACCCTTCTTGCAGTGAATTGCAAACCTGAGAGATGTGAATAAGGTCAGTTAATGGTAATGGAGTTTAAGGTTATACACACAGTGGATTTGCCACTCTAGCAGAATTTCTCAGGGGCATCTATTTGGTTGAGTTCCCTTTTGATGATTACCCCTGCTGAATCACTTGAAGGTGGACTTACAAAAAAGCAAGTATCTCTCATCAGATGGGAACCAGGGAGCCAAGATCTCCACTGCTGCAAAGCCAGCACATGTTCCAAGAGAGGTTTCAGTGCCAGTGGCAGTCAGTTCAATTGGAATTAGCTCAAAATAGATTTCGTAGTCGCTGGACTGATAGGATACATTTTACCTGCAGGTCTCAATCCAGTCACTGTTTTCTGAGGTAGATCCATGTCTGCTGGAACAGGAGATAGAGCTGTAAGTCAAGCATGTAAAGCCTTACTTCATTTGCAGTCATTTTTAAAAAGAAAATGTCATCTCCAGAATAAAAATGCAATGTGCAGAAGGTGAAGAGGCAACACAGTCTGCTGTTTTCTGAGAGCTCATTCACTGCGCTTTCCCAGTGCTGGTCAGCACAGTTCAGGCATTCAAGGAAAGACTCGGCCTATGCTAATTGACAGGGGCAGAAGTTACGAAGCTGTCTGAATCTCAGAGAAGAGTTCCTGCTCCGAGGTGCTCCTGAGGCCTCAGGAGGCCATTGTTTGTCTTCTGTGACTTGTTTGTACAGAGTAACTCCTCAGGCTTTGTCTGTGGGTGTCTCTGTAGAGGGATCATTTAACACATGCTGTCATATGTGCAGGGAAGGTAGTAAAGAGAGGTTAGGAAGTGCCAAGAATTTTATTCCATAGCTCTCCTTTTCAAATCATCTCATACCTGGCTGATGCTTTAAAAAAAAAGAGGCCCATGAGCACCATCCATCCGTGCCTCCTTCCCACTGCAGTCCTCAGGCAGGTGTTCTGTAGGGCGTCATTCTCGTCTGTCCCTTCTCACCTCTTCTCTTCTCTGAAGCCAGCAGCAGCACACAGTGGATCTGAAGGGCCGGGTGAGCCGTCCCTGCTGTGACCCCCAGGGCGTTTTCCCGGTGGGACATCACAGTGCAGCTCCACGGGGAGTACAGTGAGTACAGTGTGGTGGTGCACAGCTCTGAGATGGCATGCACAGCCTCACTGCTGGAGGGACACACACCAGGCTACTCGGAGTGCTCAGTGGTGCCAATACAATCTCCCTCACCCCATTTCAAAGGCAGAATTGCTTTAAATAAGCAATTGCTTAGGAAGCCTAACACTTGGGACCATTAAAAAAGCCAGTGGCACCCACAGACTTATAAAGAAAGGGCATGGGCAACTGTGTGCTACCTATAGGCAAATATTGATTTTCTCATCACAAAGTCAGCACAAAATCTGGCATACAGATGATGTGGAGTTCATGCGGATTCAGTTTTGTTGCACCATCTCTCGAAAAGCTCAGGAGAAACAAAAGACAGTCTCTTTGCAGCTGGACAGGCATAGGGACCTCTATTTAATGTCTGTTTTCTTGCCATTACCTTATTTCCAGTGAGGAGGAAGAGCACTGTACTTATGAATGCTGTGTAAAAGCTGGTGCATTTTCACTGAGTGATAGTTTGGTCTGTCAAAGTCAGGAATGAAAACATGGTTAGAGGCAGTGAATTAAACCTCAAATGTAATGCCTCTGATTTGCAGAAGGGAAAGGGGAAGTGCTAAGTGAATATAGGAAATTGCAGCATTATGCGTTGTGAGAGCAATTCTTTCCATCCTTGTAGCTAATGGACTGAACAGAAAGTGAACAATTTATTTCATACAATGATTCACCAACACTTTGACAGGGTTTCCAATTCTGAGCTCAGTTTCATGTTCAGCTCCCTGTTTACTAGTGAAATAGTACAATTATCTGTCTACCTCTAACACTTTATAAGAAGGCAAGGCTGCAGGATCTGAAAAGAATAAAAATAACTGTATAAATCCTGAATGTTTAAGGCTGGAGGGAAGGGAAATGAAGCAAGTGTTATCTTTCCTGTGGTCTATTGGAACATTCCTCTAAAAATAAAGTTAAATTCCCTGGGAAAATAGGTCCAAAAGACAAATGCCAATGGAACTCGGTTTTCAATTTCTATTTAATGTTTCCCCCATCTAGGTTTGTGAAAGGAAATCACAAAACATTTCTCGTTTGAGTCCACTTGTCAAATTGTCGATAGTAAAGTAGCCAGAACTGTTACAGCTGAATTGGTCACATAAAACCTGGTGAAAAAGGGATGCTTCTCCCAGAGGCATTTAGTAAATGTGCTAAGCCGCTTTACAAGACAGGATGACATTTTTCTGCCGTTAACCCCAGTTTTATTGAGAATAGAAATCACTTGGACTATGAGGAGTTTTAGTTTTTAATCTCTAAATGTTTGTGAGCCAGTTCTGACTTCGCACATCTCTTGCTCATGGGATCAGTGTGTTTGAATGGAACAGCCTCCCAGAACAGCATAATTAGCCACTTATTAAGTTTGATTATTTTTGATATATCAGTGTTTATCAAGGCTATCTGGAAGGGGATTCTGGACAAATATATTTTGGAAGTCCGAAAGTACAAATTCAGTAGAGCTTTTAAAATCCAGTGAGTGTCAATGGTGAAAAAAGATAATGGCTATAAAATTGGAAAGGTATTAATAAGAATTACAAGATGAACATTTGAGGATTTAGGAGTAATTTCAAAATGCATAGGTAAAACAGAAAAAAATTAGAAGTCCGTAGCAGCAATTACCTGTTGCAGCCCCTTCTGCCACATGGCAGTGAGACTGTCACTTCATGGAAGAATCTGAGTCTATGGCTTATGCTTAGTAAAAAAATATGAGTAGAATGTTGATGCTAAAAATGCTGTTAGTCTGAGAGCCACTTAAATTGATGGCAGGAGCAGCAGTCAACTTGGGTGCTGAAGTCTGGGATCTGGCTGAGGAGGTAGGGTGGGTAGCAGTGGGCAACTGCCTTTATTGGGAATGGCATCCACCAGTGGCTTCAGAGCCTCTAAAGAGCAGGAAATTCATACTGCCATTTTGCACATTGTTCCTGCAGACTCAGGAGGGAACTCTGCATAGCAAGGGGAAAGTATCTGCTTTTTGGGAATAACAGAAAAGGGACAGTCATGCATGACTTGGTAGGGGAGAGGAATTTAAGATTATCAACAGCAGAGGAGTTCCCTAATCCTAGCCTATTAAGGAAAAAAAAAAAAAATCCTCATTTAAAAAATCCTTATAAGTCCTTAAAAATTCTTTGCAAATCCTAAGCTATGAGTACCAGTGTTTATGCACAAGAGGAGTATCCTCAGTTCCAGGGCTCCCTCAATGACGCTGGGGGAGAGGGAAGAGAGGTGCTGGGTTAAATGTCTGCTGAGTCTCTGTGTGAGTTTTCTGCTGCCCTTTCTGGAAGCACTGCTCTGGGCCTGGGTTTGCTAGGCAAGCCAGTAGTCCTGGCTTCATGGATGAGACTTGCACTGGTACAATTAACCTGCTCCCTGTAAAACAGAGAAATGCAGCACTCTCACTGAATTATAGGAGTGAATATGGGGCAACAGGGACAAATTTAAATTAGGTATTTACTACAGGGTGAAAAAGAATGTAACCTGTGAGTGTTTTTCTCTGTAAAATTAGTCCTGAGTACAGTTCTGCAAATGTAACATTACTTCATGCCTCCATTCAGTTGGTTGGCTCTCACTCTGTATCTTCCTGACTTTATCAAAGTTCCAGGCAAACCTTGGCAGATGTCTGAACTTAAGTAAAGTCAGCCATTTTGTTAGCTCTGAAATAAATCACGTATCTGGAGGAGCAGGAGAAATCTGCCTGATAAAATCTGTGGTAGTCCTTAGCAGTAAATCTCTGAGCTAAGGAGCATGTACTGTGATGGCTCTGAAGCTCTCTGGGCAGAATTTGCGCAAAACCATTGCTGTGACTTAGGAACTACAGCAGATTTCTCTGGATTTCCTTAATTCCTGAGTTTCGGCTTTCTACGGGGTGTGGTATAAAGGACAGGAATCACAAACTGGGAAAAAAAATGTTCCTTCTCTCTTGGTAAGCAACTGGTGCAAATAGAAAACTTCCCTTTTCAGCATTAGCAAGTTCAAGAGAGTGACTGTTGCACTTCCAGCCTCCCTAGCACTCTCATTTCAAAAGCTGGTGTAGACAGCACTTGTTTCCTGTGATTCCCTCTAGCAACCTTATTTTCAGTTGCCTGGAGCATGGTGCAAGGTGATTTGTGTATCTTTTTCAAAAAATGCCTTTATCTTTGGTAGTGTAGGAAGGACCTTTCTTTCTTACAGATTTGGGAAAATGTTCTTTGGTAAGATACCAGTACATCTACTTTCACACTTTTCCCCAAGTGCTTCACTGTTGGACATTTCACAGTTCTGGGACATGTAAAATCCTAAAGAAAAAACGATCTATTTTGGTCTTCTTAGAAGATTAAAGCAAAAAAGAAAGCTGATATTTCACTGCCTTCTTTCTCTCCAATGTTTAAATGGCCATTTGCCCTAATTAATCTGGCAGGTGGCTCCTTAGCTAGGCAATATATTTTTTCAGTGTGTGTATGTATGCACATGTAAAATAAAAAGAGGCCAGATTATTTTCTGAGCAGATTTTTCCATGGTCTCCTATGTCTCAGTTGCTGTGTTGGGTTCTAAGAAGCTGCATGTGTAGTTCTCATGCAGAAAACAGAGCAAACATAATGTAACTTAACCCAAATTGACTACCAGATGCCTCAAAGTGTTCAGGACTTGTAGTAAACTACTGTTTTCATTGGTCTGCCTCCACTCTGCCTTCTGATGCTTTTCCCTTTGATGCCCTGTGACCTCACGGCAAATGCGATGCCTTCTGCTCAGTGCTCTTGGGCAGATGGACAGTGGTGCCAACAAGGAATCTCAAGAGCCAGCCCACTAGACTCTCGCTTGTCATTCCTCAGAAGGATGGTAACTGTTCAGCTAAAGCTAATGGTTTCTGACAAGTGGTAAACTAGACTTAAAGAAATACTGTCTCCGTGAAACCAGAGTCTTCAGACAGATATTTAAAACTACACTTCTCTGTCAGCTGCCGGTGTTGGTAACCATACTTTGCCAGCTGATCACATCATAATTACAATTACTCTCCTAGTCCAGAGAAAAGACTCAGTTCATTGGTCCAAGTATTGATTAACTGGTGCGGTCAAGATTACTTTACTTCACGAGAGAAGCAATAACCATTAATAGTGTTACAATTACAGCCCAGAAAGAATGGTGATGAGAGGCTCGATTGGAACTTCAACAGATAAGGAGAGAGGCATTGTTTATATAATCCTGAAAATCTTAGAGCTTGCTATGTTAAAGGAGGTAATTGAGGGAATCAGAGAGGGGTTCATGTCCTTAGGTTTTGTGCTGGGAACATTCCCCATGGGAATCCTCAGAGGAAAATATTTAGCTGATGGGGCTGATGCATGTGTGGAGGTGTGAGAAGGCTATGTTTTGTTAGTGTGAAACCATCAAATACAGCCATACCTGCGCAGGATGGCCTTTTAATTACTGATCCTTGTCTGCTCTGCTCGGGCAGGAATGGGAAGGAGAGGCCATAGCACAAGGTGGCACCAGGACTCTCTTCTCTCCTCCTCCTCTTGCAGATGCAGGAAAATGTACATTTTCTTTGAAACAAAGTTTTGTGTGGAACAATAAAATTTTGCAGAAGAAAACAGCAAGTTAGAGCTCATTAAGTTTATAGGGCTGGTGTTGGTTTATTCCTAAGAGTGAGCTGCAGATTTAAGAATTTAACAGCCCCTTCAGCTCAGCAAGGAAATCCTGTGAAGATTTTCCCACTGTGGAAAAAGATCAGAAGAATTTTCTTAGCGCTTTGTGTGTAAAAGCCCAAAGTCCAAAGGCCAGGTCACTTTGTCCTGCCTTGAGAGTGCTCAAATCTCTTGGATTAGCAGAGCTTCCAAAAAGCCACAAATGGAACCTCATTTTTCTGAACTTCTGGAGGTGGTGAGGCAGGACATATAGAAAGGAAATAGCTTTATTGATGAAAAAATTATTGTCTGAAGTCAGTAAATTCATATCCTCAATCTCTTTGATCCCAATAGCTAAACTTCAGCTAATTTCAAAAGTCAGTCTGTTCCAAAACACAGCCAGTGCCTCTGCTGTTCCTGGATCGCACAGCAGGAATGTGACTGTTCCTACTGAATAGCAATTGCCTGTGGGCAGTGAGTGTGTGCTTATATTCCCTCATACAGCCCATGCTCCCACACAGGGCCGTATTGGTTTATGTAAATTCATGCTAATCTCAATATCTGTACATGTGGGCATATTTCACCCATCTGATAAGGATCAAGGGACACACCCCTTGCTATATACTTGATATTCAAACAACCTGGGGTTAATTTGATGCCAGGAGAACAGCTTTTAATTCCCCTTCTCAAGGCATTAAACTACCAACATTAACTTTCTGTGCTCAGCTCTTGGGGTCTACAAGGAAATGGTGTGAGCAAATTTGATAGCAGGTATATTGACATGTGAATGTAAATTAGGTAGAGAGCTGTAGGCAAAATGAATATCAGGCTGTGTGGTGATTTACAAAGGAAAAAATTGAACCAAATTAAGCTCAAGCTAATTTTCTTTTTTTTTTTTTTTTTTTTCCCTCATTGTGTTGATAGTTTGAGTGTTTGATCTGTATGCTGTGGGCAGATTGTTTGGAAATAGTAGATGATGAGTTCTTTTGTTAATGAAGATGTGGAGGGCTCTTGTGTCCCACTCTTAAATGTAAAATCTCTTTGCCAGAGCAAATCTTAAAATTAATTGGATTTATTTTCCTTTTTTCTTCCTTACCTATCCTCCCTCAAATTCTACAAAAAGATTCAGGCCTTCAATTTCACCAATTTGGGCCCATAATCCAGTGGTGTTCTTTTTATTTACAGACTAGATATTGACGAGAGAAATGTAGATAAAAAATAATCTGCCCAATTTACAGATACTGTTTTCATGCCTCCTCTTTACCACTGCTGCTCTTTTCCATTTCACTACAAAAGTTTTGTTAGATTTTATGAGGTATTTGTAAAAGTCAAGAGATTCCAGAAAATTTTACCCTTCTATTCAAGCTAAGGTAAAATATATCAAAACTTGTAGGCCTTTTCAGCAAAATCATTGCAAGCAGGTCCTGCCCTTTCTTAAACTGGTAAGGTGACAGCTTGAGCTCATCCTCTGAGTGCCACTGTGACAGTCTGATCTCTTGGGGAGAGTAGTGTCTTACAGACAGGCAGATCTCAGGCCATTTTAGTAATTATGGGTGAAAACTAACAGCTTGCCAGTGCAGATTTTTGAGTGCCCAAGGTGTGTGCTTACAGGAGGAGACTTCCCAGTACACTTGCTGCATTCAGTGGTTCTGCAGCAGCTTGTCCAGGGGGCCCCTGGAGAGAGCATCTTGTAAATAGAATACTCAGGAGATAATAAGTGTAATGGACAGCAGTTTTGCAAGCTCCTGACCCGCTGGAGTTGAGAGACCCCATGCTAGCTAATGCAGCTACATGATTGCCAGGCGCTGGCTGAGCAGCCTTTCAGTTGCAAACCAAAGTAATGTTCCCTCTACTCAAAGACTGTGTATAATGTTTCTTGATTGCTTCTACCAATAAATTTTCATCTTCCACCAGCCTGATCTTACCTGTTTGTTGCTTTAATGAGGCAGTGAAGTTCCAATCTCATTATGGAACAGGGAAGCACATACTGTCAACCTTAATATCAACAGCATGGACATCAGGCTGTCAATTTTCTGTTCATGTAGGAGTTAAAATAGCAGCCTATTAGCAGGAGAACACCTGTTTCTTCAACAGGGCTTTTCCTGAACTTAGGCATCAGCGTCAAAACAGAGTGTAAAAGCATAGTTTAGGCAAAGTGTAGACTCCTAAGTCAAAACTGTTACAGTGTGTTAATTTGGTCTATATTGTGTTTCATTTTTATATTGGGTTTTGTAATGTTTTTCTATTGTATCCCCTGTTCCCCTTGGAAACTGTATCACGTGGTTTGTCCCTGCTGGGCCACGCCCATCCTCACGCTGGAATGTAACCCAACTCTGTTCCACTCCCACCTTATCCCTGACTGGGTGGTGGCTTGTCCCTGCCTCTGGGCCCTTCCCCCCTGGGAAAAAGCCCCGGGACAGCCGAGGGCTCAGTCTCTCTGGCTCCGGACGGGGACAGAGCTCCATAGTGAGCTCCAACCGGCGCAGGCAGGACCCCAGAGTAAAGCCGTGATTTCCCCCAGACAGAGAGCAGACTCTGTGTCTTTTGCCATCAACGGTTGTCTGGGTCTCTCTAAAGAACCACCACACAAAATGTATGGAAAATGCCACCTCCTTTCCTATTGACATGCTGAAGGTGTTTGAATTCCCTAAGAGTCCCAAGGCTTGACTCCGGCATTTTCCAATGCCTAAATCTCTGGAAAAATCCAGAAGTACCATTGTTGGGACTAGGAAATTGCTTAGGTTCAAATGGGATTTCCAGTCAGGCATCTCCCTTAGCAAGTCTCCTGAAAGTCATGAACAACTTGATTGGAACCAGGAGTACTAATTTCACAAAATTAGGAAAGTGTGTTCCTTTTCCTCAGGCAGGGAAAATCTCCCTCCTCCTCCAAATACAGCAGCAGTCTGGAAGCAGAATTGACCAAAGACGTAAGAGATTTTCTGCCTAAAAAAAAGAGAACCCTTTACAGAGAAGAGAACTGCTTATCTGGGCTAGAGATCCCAGCCACCAATGCACAGTCCATCTCTGCCCTGATTTGGGCTCTGTGGATTAAGAACTGGAGAGAGCAAGGTGAAGTTTGATGTTAGGACATAGTTTTATTTCTCCTTTACCTTAACTATAGTTGTTTAGAGTGACTATTCCTCCCAGAATACAGTGGGAGTTTGAATTAGCATGGACACTATCTTTCCCTGATTAAAATATATATATATAATCTATCTATCTATTGCAATGTGTCCATCAGGCGTTTGACAAGTTAACAAGGCAGACATGACTGCATCACAGAGCACCAAACCTAGGCTTCTGTTAAGTGAATTTCTAACCACTTTTTTTGCCATGATAATCTTCCCACACTCTAACTAACATAATGTTGTCTGTTTGAGTCTGCCTTATCAGAAAATGGTGAACCTTTCAGACCATTCATCTCAGTGAAGCAACAACCTCTCACTCAACTGGTTTCACTCAATGTTAGTGCCACTTGTATTGCTGGGTGTTTTGTCTGAAGGTTTGGAGGGACATGCAGGGTAGGAAAGCACAGGAAAGAAGACCAGTGCCACAGAAAGGAAGGCCATCCATGCAGCCATCCTCTACGTGTGGTTGATGGATTAAGCCCCTCTGGTGACAGCAGAATAAATAGGGGCTGGAGCTCTGATAAGCTCATCCATTACAATCTCCCCTGAGAGCAGCCCCTCCACATATTCCACAGCTGTTAAAGGTAGAAACCTTTTCCCAACACCAGCTCAGATCATCCTTCCTGCAATCTGGGCTGGTTGCCTCTTGTCCTTCTGCCTTGTCCCACTCTTTCTGTGGCTGTAATTTGAGCCATCACAGAGACCGGTGTGAGTGAGTATTGTGAATACCCTGAGTGCTGTTAACCAAAGATGTTGGTGTTGGTAGTGACACCCTAGCAGCTCTCTGGAGGCTCAAGTCTTCTGCCTTCCCTGTATCCAAAGTCTGCATTTGCCCATGTCTCCATCACAGTGGCCCCTTCCCTGCCCAGGTTCTTCTACAGAAAACCTTCCCTTCCCCACCCTTTGGGTTTTCCCTCACCTTTTCCCTGAGGGTTTTCAATACACTGCAGTAAGATAGCCTTCTCTATGTCACTTAAGTGGGACTCTCTGCTTTTAGTTTCCTTTTTCTAAGCTGTTCACTTGGTCTATACCCAGAATTATAAAAGTGGCCACTTATAGGGACTAGGACTCCTGCAACACTGCTTCTCTAATGCTTCAGATGTGAATATTGTAACTTGTGCTCTCCAGCTTTGGAACCTTTGTTCTGGATGCATGACAGAGAAAAAAATCAAGGATATGCTGCAAAATGTTTATCTTTCTTCTTTTAAGTCTAACAATGAAACCCCTTGATATTTTCCTCCTCTCTCTCTGCGCTGTAGCTTTTTCACACCTGTCCGCTGAAGAACTCCTTCAGAGGCACTAAAAGGAGTCCCTAGTTCTTTGGATAAGAGGTGGTTAAAAAGGCTGTGAGGGGGAGATGGGACTATGGAGCTAAGCAAGGCTGAGTCAAGGCAGAGGAAAAGGCAGCATCAGCTGAAGTCAAGGAGAGGTAAGGGCCTGGAGGAATAGGGGAGGGCGGGCTGTTGGAGCCTGTCCTTCATTGCCTCAATAAATAACCCACATGGCAATAACAATAAATAATTTTATGAGGAGCTAGATAAGCTTTTAAGGGGGAAAATGGTAGGGGGTGTAACTGCAAAATTGAGAGGGAAAGCAGCTGAGATAGGTTTCTCTGTTGCTGTCTGTCCTCTATTTGGCAGCAGTTCATTTGTGAAAAAAGCAGTCAAGAGTAGTTTATGATGCTAAGACATTTCAGTGACTTACACTTGGTAAAAATCCTTGATGTTTCTCCTTTAGCTAGGTTTTGCTACTCAGAGTTAGAAGCATTTCCTGTCTTAAATCCTATTTTGCTAAACCTGGCAATGAGTAAAATCACAAGTTCCTTAAGAAAATCCTCTGGGCTTGAAAAGGGACGTGTTCATTACCCTTGTAATTAACAGGAAAACTTCATCTTGACAGGGCACTCAGTCCCTTCTTCCTACCTTCCTCACAGCTCCTTAATCACTAGGTGCCATTCAGATTGTGGATTGACACTATTTAATATGTGTTGTAGAAAACTCTGGTTATATTTCACTGTGAGACACTTAAAGAGCTGGGCCATAAATATTTCCATCAACCTGTGTCTCTTCCATCCCCAGGACTCCACTTCCTGCAATACAGCTAATCCCTCAAAATGCAGTTTGGGTTTTGCTTTCTGTGGAGTTGATCCTTATGCGAAGGGAAGGTTACCTTGGGAACAAGGTTAAATGATAGCCTCATGGACCTACTCTCTTATTTCCCCTTTATTTTATGATGGAAATGCAAGATGTTGTGAATGGTTCATCATAACATATGCCAGCAGAAGCATGCCAAAAATAGCAATCTGAAGCAGCACACGGTATGTAACGCTTGCATACTTCTCCGAGAGTTAGGGAGATCATTGGAACAACACATGTCAGATGCTATTACTGTCATATTGCTGGGGCCATCTGTTAGAGGCCAAGACCAAGACCTGCTGCTTTCCTGGGAACAGCAGCTCCACAAAGAACTGTAGCAAATTAAACTAAATCTGCTCAGGCCCAGGGAATTCATCTAAGGGATTTTCTTGTTTTGTTTTGAGATTTCATCAGGGATAAACCCAGCAGTATATTTTGGATATTACTCCAGGGGAACTCTGAGGACAGGCTTTTCAATTATTTTTTGTTTGTTTGCTATGGGGCTTTTTTTGAGGGACTAAATTGCAGGACCAAGATAAGGATTGAACTGTCAGGACAGGATGTGCACATTTGCACTCACAGCTGTGCTTCTTGGGAAAACATGTTCATAAGTAAAGTTCATACAAATGTGCACAAGAAATTCTTTGCAGCTACCAAAGAATAATTTGACAGCAACCTGGAGTTGAATATGACAACTGATTTATGCAGGTGATTACACAGACGCAAATTTTTAAAGGAAAGCAAAGACTTTTGAATTTCCATATGGAATCTGGATGCCATTTCCTCCTAGTGGTCTTCAAAATCTCAGCTAGGATACCTGTAAATGTATTTATTAAAAGTAAGATGAAGTTCTGTGTAACTTGGATCCACAGGGAATTTTGCTGCTGGAAGCAGTAGGCTGGATTTCACACGTACACTTACTGTATCAATATAGCTACTCATGCACACATTTATCTATTCATATAAAAATAGATAGATGTTTTCAGTAGTATTAGCATAATGGCACAGTTTTAGTTCCACTGCATTCATAGAAATTTATGTAATAAGCATATGTTTTACTGACATGTTTCATAACAATTCTAAACAATGTCCTTGCTACACAATTAAATGTATTGATGTGGAAGATTGGAAGTCTCTGTTATGGAGACAGACGTGGTTCAAATGCCATGAAGTGGGAGCAATTTGCAAATGTAGGAAAATTACATCATAGGTCTGGAATATTTTTGCACAGGTTTTGTTTTTTCTGCATGTTTGTGAAAGACTTGGACCCAGCTCCTACCCATTCTGCACGTTTCACTTAGTAGAGGAACTTGCACCACAAAAAGCCTCCAAAGCTTTGCTTTAACTCTGCTGCAGAAAGAGGTTCTGTTTTGAAATCTCAGGCTATGCTACCACAAAATAATTCTTTTCCTATGGACTAAGGATATTTACAGTGAGTGCCTCATTCTGCTTCTGGAGGAGCCCAGCACAGCAGGGTGCAATAGCAAGGGAGACCTTTCCATAGTGGAGGATGCTACAGTCTGGTACTAAAATAAGGAGAGAGCAGTGAGGACTCTGCAGGGCAGGAAGGAGATGCACGGGGAAGAGAGAGGACTTTGGGGGATTAATGGCTGGCAGCACCTTGTCACTCTGCTTGTTGGCTATTTCCATGTTTTACCCAACGACTGCTTCATGAAAATCTGTGGATGGTCCTTGGAATTGGAATAGGAACCAAGTCTCCATTTCCAGGACAGCCTTCTCACTGGCAGGATAGAGATCTGAAGTTTATTAACTACACCTTCAGGACCTTTTGCTTGTGGAGGTCAGACTCTGGAGAGAGGACAATAACTTTATGCTCACAACAATTTTATAATCTACTGCTGCTCCGTCCTCTGGGTCTCTTGCAGGAGACTGGTGTCAGAAAGATGCTGCTGCAGCTTTTGCCAGTGAGGAGTAATGACCCCAACTGCAGCACCCTCTGTACACATATCACTGTCTGAGGCTGTTAACAGTGCAAACTGATTATGCAGTGCAGAAGTACCAAACAACCTTCTATTTATTTCTTTTGCAGGAGAAATTCCCCAAGTACGTCTCTGTCGGTCCTCCCGACCATTTCGACTTATTGCATTGTTCAATCAGAAGTGTTAAAAATACATTTTTGGAAGCTTTGTTTGATAGAAATTTGTCATTTCCAAATTAATTTGGATGAGTTGGAAAGCTATTTGTTTCTTTGGAGGAGGGAAGCAGGGTGGAACTGAAAGATGGAATGGCAGTTTTGGAGCCAAGCAAAAGGCATGCTTGCAAACCGCAGGTACTGTGGAGATATTTGTGACCCCTGAGAAGTGCTAAGCTAAAAGAGAAGCTTCCACAATATGAAATAACTTCCCCTTCCCTCCCTCTCTGTTTTTAATCTGAGTATTTTTTGGGGTAGAATCAATTTTCTGATTTTGAAACGTGCCAAATGACAAACTCCCCGGACAGGGCATTTCAGCTCACTGAGACTGATGTTCTTGTCACTTTTACTGCCACCTCCAGCATAAATGGGCAGCAAAGCAAATTTCCCTGAGCAGCTGCTGGCATCTGCCACCAAAAGGGACTCTGGGGGAATCCACCAGCAGACTGGCTCCAGCCGAGGGACCACACAGCATCCAGCATCCCCATTCTGGGGCAGGTGTGCCAGTAGTCAGGATGACTGATCTCAGAGGACTGTCTTGGATTAAGCAAAAGCTTCAAGTGCATTGTCTGACATATTTTGGGCTGCAGAGGATAGTATTTTTTGACTAAATATGTGTTTCAACAATATGTTCGAACAATTCTGAAGATTTCCCACAATCTAAGTGCTCATGCTATCTCCTTGCTGGCACTTTGGAGTATTCTCCAATTTCATTTAATATCTTGCCTGTATGTGACCAGAAAAGGCTCCCCAAATGGTTCTGCTTTTAAATTCATGGAAAAAGAACAGTCAATTCATAAATGGTCTGGCCAGCATTGAAGCATTTTCTACATATTTCATAGTAAGTGGTAATACAGGACTTTCATAAAGCAAACCCTAAACCTTCCCAAACTGTGCTTTCCCATGAATGAATTCCATCACAAAAACTGCCTGCATGTGGACCGCAGGAGCTCAAACACAAGATGTGTTAACATGAAAGCCGTGTCCAATCTCAGTCGTGACACACAGAGAGAGTATTGCTAATCCCACTGCCAGACACTAAGTCATTCCTTGCAGCAAGAGGTTTGCTCAGTCCCAGCAGAGAAAGAGGCAGCTCCACCATAGGGGCTATCCAATTATGTGAAAATTTTCAAGAAAAGCTGTAAAAATATTTTCCTTCATGAGCCTGAGCTTGAGCTGTTTATCGCTACTGACACAGTATTTTTGTTCGGCTTGGCTTTTTGTGTTGTTCATGATGTGACAGTTTTCAAGTATTTAGCGATCGTAAGATTAAAATGTGCAGTGTAAAGGTGGCAGCAGCGTGACGTGTTTGTTTGCTGCTTTCTTGCTTGATTTTCCTAAGGTTAGAAGAGGCCAGAAGGATTCAGATAAATCAGAGCTAAAATGTCTTTTTTCAATATTGAGGAAATACAGACTTACTTGTTTACACTTGGAATATTCTTTAATGAAGGCAACCCTTGGAGCAATCGTATATATGGAGGAGGCTGAGGCTGGAGCTATTTCTCCTAAGGGAATTGTGAATTAATATGTGTTCCTCTCTTTTCCTCTAATTTCTTTCTGCTGGTAGGAAAAATTATATCCATAACGTAGCTTCAGTCCATGTCATTTAATATACTAGGCTGGTTCCCCTTTGGGATGTAGTGGAAGTGGCAAGAAGAAGTATGTTTAGAAAAGGAGATAGTTTGTCAAGATTTGAAGAGCATTTTGGTCAAAACAAGACCCCTAAAAATGCACTGGATTCAATACAGATTATTTTAAAAATGTTTTCTAGAAATTCTGTGCTGCTTTTGCCATGTCCTATGGTTTCTGGATTCAGGGATGGAAAAATTACAGTTTGCCTTACCAAGCCACAGTCTTGTGAGAAATGAAGACTGCCAAATAGCCTGTCCCTGCTGATGGCTGTCAGTGGGACCTCAGGAAGAGAAAAAGAGAAACTGGACAAATCCCTAGGGAGCCTTGCCAGCGCCCAGTGCTGGTCACCCAGCTCCTGGTGCTCTGCCTCTGTGATGGGGAGCACTTCTCCCTGGGGAGCTGATCTGGTGGTGCATGTTGGCTTTTTGGGTCCTCTGTCACTCACCAGTCCCTCTTTCCTCTGCCCACGTGGAGCTCCCCTACCCAGGAGCCCCCATTGCCTTTGGAAATGAGCTGCTGTGCTTCCCCCTTGAGGAGCAGCCACACAGGGAGGAGGCGGGTATTAAGCCCCTTTTTTGGCCTGAATATTACCTGGTTTATTTCAGAAGTGGTTGTTGCCTTTCACTGTGCCAAATTCCTGTTCCTAGAAAGCACACAGTCACAAAGCCGCTCAACACACTTTGACATTACTAGGGGGAAACCATTTATTCATTTTATCTGCTTTCTCCCCTGGGAAGTAGTCCAAATGAAAGTAGTCCAAATGCCTGAAGTGTCATTAGGAAAAGCAAGAGGGATACTGACAGTTCTTGTTTTGTAAATTGTCAAATGAACCCATTTCCCACTGCTGCTAGTGATGTCTTTCATTATGGCTTTAATGAAATTGCATTGACATATTTATGGTCTAATAAAAGAAAAAAAAGAAATACCCTGTAAAGGAAGTTTTCAGAAGCTGAAATGTTTTATTAATGGTTTCATAAATTATTTTGATTTTTTTTTTAGTCATAAACTTTGACAAAATGAGTGTCATATTATTCAAAACCACTAATGAAATGGTCTCTGGACTGTGCCACTTAAATCCTGTAAGATGTATTTTCTCCTGCTTCTTTAAATTCAATGCCCTTAATTTTTAACATCAATGGGAAGCTGGCTACAATGCATTGTATCTTCTTCCTACACAGACCATTTATCCACTATTATATTTTCCTATTTTCACTGGGAAAACAGCACTTTGACACACTGTTTTATGATTTATACTTTTAAACACCCACGTGATCCAGTTTTATTATGCCCTCAGTTCCTGAATTCAGCTTGGGTTAAAGTAGGGACTTAAGCATCTGTTTTGAAATTGTTAGGGATTAGCCAGAAAATTTTGTAATGACTCTGATGAGCATCTGTCAGTTTTTTGTGGGGCAGTGGTGAGAGCTGCCAGATGGATTGTCATGTCTGGTGGATCTAGATCTGGACTTTTCTTAAGTCTAGGATCCAATTTGTTAATTGTACTACTCATTTTCAGGACTGCAGTTCTGGTTTCAGTAATAGATGTGTAGAATTTATTTATTTATTTATTTATTTTAAACTTATAAAATGAATCTGACTGAGAGCTTTCTATGTTCACTTCACTTATATGAATCAGCCAATTACTCTAGCCAGCTCAATTAACATCTGAATTGGCTTTTACAAGAAAAAAAGTCTATTGGTTCTATCCCAGAGGTTACAGCAGACTAAGAAAATAAAGGTCATGTTATATTTTGAATTCAGGATACACAGATGTTATAGAAAGATAAAATCTGAAATTCAGAAGGAAAAGGAAGACTTATCTGCAGCTATGCTATGTACATATAGATGGTAACAGATGATTTACTGGCAGTATATATATATATTTTTAACAATGAAATATCATAAAAATAGGCAAAAGAAAAAAATAAAATGGACCAATGAATAATAATACATAGTCAATCTCTCTTAAACATGCAACTGGGGGAATATATGCTAGTTTCTTAGGATATGGCTAGTAAATATGTAGAGGCTTAGTGGCAAATCTGCCATCTTGGAACAATAGTTCCTATATCACAAATGAAAATAAGGATATATGCATCAAAAATAAAGAAGAGAAACAATACATATACCCCTGAGGCCTCTGTATAATTCAAATCAGTTGTCTGCAAGAGAGTTAGAAAGTACTTCATACATTCAGGGAATACGGCTTTCCATCAGAGAAATAAAATAGATATATCTAGGATTTATCAGCACTGGTCTCATATTTCCTTTCTCTGGGGTTTGCTCTGATGTCATTTCATAGTAGCCATGCTTTTCCCTTTGAAACTCACCTTTGTTAGCTCATATGCAGGGACAAGGAACATTTCAGAGGCAGAGCTCTTGGCACGGTTTTTGCTCACGTTGTATTTTCAGCCTGTTTCACATTTTTAGTCCCCTCCTCTGCCTGCTGAGCTGAGCAACAGCAGAGTTCACCATGTTTGAGGCACGTCAAAAGCTAAGCAAATGTATAATTTCATCTTCCATGAGGTGGTGGTGGGGGACATGGTGACACAGAGTACAAGGAGTTTGGCCCATTTTTTCAATAAAGGTGCATGTGATAGTTTTCAAAGTTTTTTGAAGGGGTTGTTGTTTTAAGCTGTTTGTGGCTCTTGTAAGTATATTTGTTTATCTGCCTGTTCAGGTGCACTTGTTCCATCTGCCTGTTGTCTACCTGCCTGTTTATGATCAGCAAACCCCAGGAGTGTGGCTGCAATGGCTTACATACTTACCTAGGTGTCCTGCTTAGATTTGGACAAGTTTTCATGCTGAAATCTACCCATTCCCTGTTTCCTGATTATACTCATAATATACACAGCACGTGAGTGAGTGTAGTCTCCAGGCATCTGGGTGGGATGTTCTGTTCAGTCTCACAAAAGGCCATGATAGCTGAGATGGAGTAAATGAGTTCCCTAAAGTCACATGTGGTGTTTCAGTAGGAGCAGGAGCTGCAGTGAATTTCTTTGGTAGCTCCTTGGATATATGACTGTGATTGCCATCAGCCAACAAGAACAGAATATGCGGGCGTTTGTGGTTTAACATGTGTGTGCTTGAACACCAATTTACAATATAATAATAATAATAATATGCATTTATGGTAATGAGTTTCCAAGGATCACAATAATATAGGCGAATATAGACATATAAGAATATATCTAAATGTAGATTTACAGTCCTGTGACCTGTCTTTTGTGCCTTGAAAGCACGTGAAGCAATTCTTCAGTAAACATGTGTAGGACTTGACTTTCATGTGATATCTCATCTGAATCTCAAATAGAAATCTGCATGATCTTAAAGCAACATCCTTACAAACTCATAGAGAAATAAGTTTTGAATTGTGATATATGCTTAGCCTCAATTACAGGTTGTGATTTATTAAAGAAATATGGGTATTGATCTAGTATCGATACCCAACTGTGACGGACAAAAACTCTCTAACAGTTTAGAGTTAGAAAGTGTATGTTTATGACGGCCGGGCAGCACGCGGGATATTTCCCTAATTCGCACTGCGAAATTCACAGGTAATTACAAAGCCTTTTATTTACAAAAGTGTTGAATATCCAAAATACAAATGCATATTCATACCCCTGTCACCTCCCATTCCTCGCTTGGTATGCTAATTGGCAAAAAGGCTGTTAAGCATGCGTACTTTGTTTCTTAAAATGAGTCGGGGGTCTATTCTGGGGAGGGGTCACCCAAAATGAGGAAGTAAGATGAGTCTTCCTCGTCCTGACCTTTCTACATTTTCAATGCATTCGTGACAAATGATTCCTTGGTAGAACTTACAGTTTCCTGTGTTCAATGGGTCCTTTAAGCAGGAAATCTGCAGCTATCTTATGTCTTATTTACCACATTCTGTTTTTCATGACAAGGACAACTACATAAACATAAACCTGACAAGAAATGAGTTACAAAATCCGGGGTAGCTTATCTAAGATCTGGCTTCTGTTAACTGCGAACAAAGATTACATATCTACTTCAGCTAATTCAGCAACTTATTATCTTAACTTTCCTAAAAATCCTTAGTTCCTCAAAATTAACGTCTCAGTTGAAGTGCTGAATTTCCCTGGTCTTTAATTTATAAAATGTCTTCCATTTCTTGCAACACAGAAATTCCTAAAACATAAACCAAGCCACAAATATAATTTATCGGCATGCATTAGAAGCCCATACAAACTAGGTAGGTTAGTTGATACCTCTAAAAGGCCTGGAATTGATTTGTTTGTTAGAATGGTATAAGTGTTCTTGGAGGTGTTCTTAAGATGATTTTAAATGAGACATTAATAAACTAACAAACTCTGTAATGTACGTTCACAAAAATGTACTGAGTATGGAGCGTATTTCTTACTAATTTGCAGAGGCTGATCTATGTCTTCAGGAAACACAGAGGTTTGAACTTTGCTATAATTTTAGTGCAAAATTTAGAACTGACCTATTCTAATGTCTACTAGATTCTCTCCTGTTTATTACTTTGTGTAAATAATTAGTGACCTGACAGGACTCCTGGTCCATTTAAATGGTGAGGTAAATGTGCCTCAGGCTGTATCAAAAGACAGTATACTTTTCATTTAATGTGAAACTTCAATAGTAACCCTCCCTGGGTTTTTACAGGATTGATCATTATGTTGGAGAAAAAAAAAGTATCTTTTTCGTGCATGCTATTTAGTTTTAAGAGATAGTAACACACAAGAATAAGAAGATATTTTTTTCTTGCACAGAAGTAAATGGTAACCATTTGATGAAACATTGTCACAAGTGTAGCAATTAAATTTCACTCCTCAGGTAGTTTGTTTTGAATAAAAATGTTGCAGAGTTCTGTACCAGTGTTTCCTATATAGCTTTGGCTTTTTTAGGGAATACTGGAGAACTGGAAATGCAGGCCTGTTTGTTCTCCAGATTTGCGAAAGAGGAATTGTACTGTGAGGCAATTTAGAAAAGAAAGGTGTTTGTGCAAGGAAGACAAATTTTAATCCATGCCTGACTTTATAAACGTCACCTTTGTTCTTCATTATCCAACACAGAACATGAAGTGGTTTTGTGTTTGTTAAATCATTGGTCTCGGTCCTACTATTGCCATTCAGGGTCTGCAGCCATGACATTGCATCTGTCTGTGAAGCTGAATTCAAAGCACCCTCACTCTGACTCAGAAAGCTTGGGTCAACTGATCACAATTTTCAGGAAAAGAATTTAACTGGTTGCTTGAGGGTAAAGGGATTTGCATTTGCTTATTGATCCCCTGATCCCCTCAGGCTGAGACACATCTACTGTGATGGCTAAACTTTTGATATGGATCTGAATTGATGTAGCTAATGGAGCTGGACCTCATGCCTCTGACCTTTCCTGGTCTTCCCTGTCAGACTGGACTGGCTATTCTCAAAACTGCACCTGAGGCTGCCTTTTCTGAAATCTATGAGCCAGTGCATATTGCATAGATCCTTTTTAGGTGTCTTTGCTTTAGATCCCACTGTTTACATTTATAGCCATGATGTTATGTGATAAATGTGTTAAAGTTAATTCGTGTTATCAAATTATACAAGGTAAATGTTGAACTGTATAAAATATGAATGTTAGAAATGTGCTCAAATGTACATAAAGTGAAGGTAAAATGTAGAAACTAAAAATTAGAAAATTTCCTGGCTTGGGAAGCACAGGAGGGACACGAGGAAAGTATGATTGGAATTACCAGAGAGGGGGCCTTGAAACTATTGCTGCCGGGAATCCCTGAAAGGAAACAAAGAACCACGGAAGAAGAAGATACAAGTCCGGAGACCAAGATAATCACTTCAGATGGATATCTCTACTCGTCTCCGCCGAAATTAACATATACACGACACACCCGGGCCCGGTCATCAACAGCATTGTTCCACCCTACCGGTCTATTCAGACCTCCGATACCAGGACTTGAATAATTAATGAAGACGCCTCGGAGAGGATAACGTCAGAATTTCGGACTTCACTCCGCGATCTTGTGTATAAAAAGGGACAGCCGGAGACCAGAAATTGTGAACTTGGGGGGATACCAGGCTGACAGAGCTTGTTATCCGTGTTCACCCGGCACCGATCCCGGGCTCGGCGCTGTCCTTTTAAATTGTGGCTTTCCGAGACTGATATTTTGTCTCAAAATAAAATTCTAAATTTTGATACTTTGAATTTGGTCAATTTTATTTATAACATGTTACAAGTATGAATTCTCAAATAACAAACTATTTCACCTGTAGACAGATACTAACAACCTTAGTATGGTGTTGCATCTGTAAACATCTGCTCTCCCCTGGTAGTCCAGAATAGCACTGTAAAAATCAGCTCAGGGCAGGAATCACCAGAATTCCCTGCTCACATGATGAGATCTCTCCTGGTTTTGTTGTAGTTTTAGTGGAACCTTTAGTTTCTTTTAAAGAAATGCCTACTTCTCACAACTCCTCTAAAAATCTCTCTGGTTTTCTGTGTGATAAATTGCCTCTAAAATAATTTCATGAGTAGAGCTGGTACAGTATTTCTGAAATGCTCATGCAGAGAGAGTAGGACCATTGCAGGAAGGGGGTTGCCTGGATCTGGTGTCTAGTAACTCTTCATCTATGATAGAACTTAGCACAGCTACAACAGGATGAATAAATTGTTCTCAGTCACATACCAGTGGAAATTTCTCTTCACAGCATCACTTTAAAAATGAAGCAGTTCCCCTAAAATTTTAAATTGATGTTCCAGCTGAGCAAAATAAGAGTAACTTTTGAAAGAGGATTTGATTTTTATACTCTTCTGGTTCAATATCCGGTAGCCTTAGGTATCTGAAAATATATCCTGACTACATAATCAGCCTATGCTGAAACCAGCACAGGTTTCATATCTCTCTTATAAATACAATTCCTACAAAGGCTGGTTGCCCTACCACAGTACACCAAATCACTGCACGAACTTACAAAAGTGCTCTGAAATAATTTAAAATGTAATTCTTTCGAATAAATGACATTCTCCAGTTTCGTAATATCATGTGGCTAAATGCCTCTTTCACTAATTCTGAGGGGACTACAAAGCTCTGTTTGTAAAATTTTGATTTTCCAGTTCTTGAGATTGGAAAATAGAATAGAGACTTGTCCTATCCTTCTGGCAGAATGGACAAATCATTAATTCCATTTCTGTGTGAAATTTATCAAAGAGAATTCCATTTGTATTAACAAAAAAGGTTATATGCCATGGCATTGAAAGGTCTCTTCTCGTGCTCTTACTTTTATACTTTCACCTTTATTTACATGTTCTTTTTAAAGCACTCTTACTGTCATGTGCATAGAAGCTTCAGACAAAGATTATCAGTGATAATTTCCTGTTAAGTCATGAGGTGCAGAAAGGATCCCCTGGTTTTCTGAACTCCTCAGAAAGGAGTCTAGGTGTGGCTGGATCCAATCCTAGTCCCTGACTTGGTCAATAGTTTATGTCTAAAGGATTATATAGGTGTAATTGAGCCTTTATACGACTTCATCCTGCAGGATTAAGGATGGCAAACCGATGAATTATTTATTTAAATTGATGATAATAATGATTTGACTAAAAGAATTTAGTCTTAATAAATTTCTACACAGTATAGATAGTAAAAGCTACAAGTATAGTAGACCATTTATTAAATCAATAATTTCAAAGCTAGCAAAATAATTATTAAGAGAGATTGATGTAACCACTACCAATGATTATGGCCAAGTATCGTTCACTCAGACTCGAGGTGTAACCTTGAGGGGCACTGCCTCTCAAGGGAGGAATCTCCACATGCACTCCTAACAGGAGTCCGTGCTAGAAGTCCCTGCTGTTAAAAAGTGGGACTATGCCTTTATAATATGAAGTGATTGACTGTCAATCATGTGTTTCTAGGCCAGCTATATCAGCCCAGCAGCTTTAGATAAGTTATCAGTACTATCACTTGTTGGTTCCTTTATCTGGAACTTTTTCTGCCACGTCCTCATCAGTAAAAGTTCCTGTCAGGATACATTGTTTTTCGCATTCTCAAAGTGTTTAAATTTGGGATTGTTATCGGTCTGTTCTCGACATTCTTTAACAGCAAAAGCAGCATGACCTTCCTTCTATGCTCACTGATGCAAACAGGTAAAGTTTGAGATGTTTTACCCTCAGTTAGGCAGAGGACCTTGCTTTGTGTATCCCGTAAAGAACCTACTGTGGTTTACTGTGAAGCCTTCTGCTTGTTCTTGTCCATTGCACTCAATGCACTTTATGTCAAAATTGCAAATACATCAATGCTGAATGAACATGTTTGCCCATCTTCAGAAGGATTGGGGAGGAGCAAAGGACTGCATGCAGCAGGCAAGCCCACTGCACTTCTATTCCCACCCAGCCTGCAAACTTCAGTGATGAAAAGGGTATTTGAAGGTTGTTTGACTAGGAGCAAATTTCCTTTTTTTTTTTTGATTCCAGGAAGAAAACACTCTATTTCCTGCTTGGTGGACTTGCCCCATTCCAGCAGGTGTTGGTGCTGGCTGGTGTATGTGAACACAGCTGCAGCTGGAGCGCTGGTGATGATTTGCAAGGAGTGCTCTGCTTCTGGGGACTGTGCTGTGCTTCCATTGGAGATCAGCCTCTGGATGTCACAGAGAGGCACAAGAAGAGGAGGGTTAAGGGTGATCTCTGATTAAAGTTCCATTTGCTGATGCTCTTCACTGATTTATATCCAAGTGCTACTTTGCTAATTAATGACTGCTCATGAAATGCCATGTGTCAGCAATGAATCACTTATTTTTGTTGCACTTCAGTAGTATATGGCTAATGAGCAAGGACAACTCATATAATTAAAGCCTAAAATAGCCCTGTTGGTAGGACACAATCAAGTGTTTATATCTTGCTGCAGTGTGTGGACTACAGTATATCACTTTCCTGTCTTTGCCTTTGGTAGTTTTATAAGAAAAAAAATGGAAAGTTGAAAAAATTTGGGATAGCAAATGTTTTTTCAATGGTAGTAGTATGAGGAATTGAATTTCATTTTAAAAGAAGTAAAATCTTGCCAGTTACCTGTATCTGGCATAATCTTATAATAAGACTGTCTTAATTATTGCCTCTAATGGGCCTCACCAACTCAAAACTAATTAAAAAAATAAATAATAGGGAGAAACTGCCTGGATGAAATAGGGAAGGTTAGTGCAAAGTTACTGAAAAATCTGTAGTTTGTGTTTCCACAGCTGCATGCAGGTAGGAAAAGTGAGAAACAAGCCCACTGCGAATGTGTGTAGACCACTGTTCATACTTTAAGCAATACCTTGAAAAATTTGCCACTGAACCAGTAAACCAGCAAATAGAATTTCTCCTCTTTGACCTGGTCAGTGCTAGCACAGCTGGGATCTTGTATTTTCATTCATGAGAGGTAAGATGAAGCCTCTGGAGAACATTTGGTCCATCCATGCACGCTGTCTCCCTTTCCCCACAGCGTTATGTACATCATAGTCTGAACCACGGATGTAGTCCACTGCTTTTCCTCACAGATAGGGAAAAAACCCCATATTTCTGAGAGACTGAGTAGAATCTACTAGCCAAAGAACCCCATGTTAGTACTGACATGCACAAAACCATTGCAAATGGTTTCTTAGGTGCAACAGTGGGAAAAAACCATCCCATCTTCTTTCTCAAGGAATAAATCAGTCTCTTTATGAACCCACTTATTCTGGTGAGCATATAAGGGAAGGGGAAGAATATATGTAGTCTACATTGAAAAGATAAGGCACGAAAGGGACATTATGAAAGGCATGAGAAGGACAGACCTTTTAGTTCTTAGTTTTGGATACAAAATTACTCAATGTTTAGGATTTTAGCTTTGTAATAAAAACCAGTTTTATGACACATTTCTTCCCACAAGAACCCCTAACATTTCCCTCCCACTCCCTTTTGCACACACTTATGTGGGAACTCAAGTTTCTATAAAGCAACAAAAACCTCAGCTGCCAGATGTGACCACTACTATGTAAAAGAGCAATAAAAGTGAACATCTTTTTTCCTCGGAATAGGTTCTGAGTAGTTTCTCAGTGTGACCAGATCTAATATTGGTGCTCAGCAGAAAGAATAGCTACAGCTCTCCTGTTAATGCAGTGGGTAGAGTCTTTGTATTGGCCTCATGCAGCAGCTCAAAAAAATCCTGTGAAATGAGGATCTTTTCAGAAATGACTTCTACAAATTCTCAGAAAGCTTTGTAAGTGCTCGAGAAAAGCTCTTACTCTGGGGTATAAAGCACAATGGGATTTTAATGTCTTTGTTTTCACAGGCCTGTTTAGGGAAAACATGCAAGTCAGGCTGAGTGGTGAAGACCTTAATCTCTTTATTGATAACACTATAGCCCTTCCCACCTGGGCTTGCTTGAGTGTGAAGTTATGAAGTGCCTGCACCTTATTCCATTCATGGCTCTGCTGCGATCTCCAATGACCTTCTGGCACTGGAGATTTCCCCAGTGATAAACTGGGAGACAATTCCTCCTGTTGACATCTTCTCTTCCATGTTTGTTTAACTCTTTGAATACTGTTTGCTTACACCAACGAGGCTGTGGATAAACACCCTCCATCAGAGCAGTGAGATTGTGAGAGATCTTGGATGATCTATTAATTTAGATATTTCTGATCTTTTGACATCCCCTTTGGTTAAGTCAAGGTTCTTTATAACTGCAGAGTGGAGGAAGGGATAAAAATATGAAACTGTCAGAGTATCTGCAAAGTGGCACTCCATGTTTTTTAAAAAAACATGCACTGCTATGGAACAGAAGTGTAATATATGCCATTAATATTATTGTCATTGAACACCCTCTAAATTGCAACATGGTGAGAAAAAATTGGTATGAAAACAAGAGAAAATGGAAACTGTAATAAGCTCTCTACATGAGAAGGGTAATCTACAGTTAAATATAAAGGCCAAACTGAAAAAAATGTGAAGAATGAGATATATTTTCTATTTTAAAGCTAAGACTGAATCTCTGTCTCTAACCCCCAAATCTGTGACAAAAACTTAATGATGTGAAGCAGAGACACCATGTCAGACTTCACTCTGCATCCCTGGGTCTGGATGATTTATCACTTGTAGCCATTCTGTTTGCTATTAATTAAGTGCAATAGTTAGTAAGTTTTAGTAAGTTAGCTTCCCTGTGCTCTGTCCCCCATTGAGCTTAGTTGAAAGTGAAAACAAAAGGCCTTTTTTGCAGCTTCTGTAAATTTGGGTCTCTAATGTATATCTTTGTTTTTGCACACTCAGAAAATGACAACAGGCAGCCTCAGTTCTCTGCTACAGGTGCTCCAACACTTGTGTATAGACCTGTTTATAAAAACTGATTAATTCTTAAATAAGCTGCATGTATTGTAACATAGCCATGAGGATGGATGTGATCTGGGTGGTATTATGAGAGAATTCTGTCATGCTTTCCCTCCTGACAGCAGACATATGGGCTTCTCTTTAGGTTTTGGAGAACAATGAACTATTGACTACCAAATGATGGGAGAGTGACGTTCAGTGTTGTGAAGGCCCTGCTGCAAGTGCCCTCTGGGAGACCATGCTCAGCACAAAGGTGTTTCTTGGAACTGGAACTGACTGCCAGTCAGGCTGTATCTGTTGTTCTGACTGCTTTGGAAATGTCAGTAATGTCAGCCAAAATGGGAGCCAAAACATTGTATTGCTACAATAATAATAAACCTTAGGCTGAATGTGAGCTACTACTACCTACATGGATGGGTTTCAGAGAATGCACCCCTTGACTCAACATTTCTGGTAAACACGTTCCTGCTCTGCTGGGAATTCAGATAGACACATACCTATGGCAAAGACCTTTTTTCTTTTTCAGCTCTGTTGAACATTATTTCCTGTTCATCCCATTGTGTCAAAAGATTGTTGGTCACCTTCTGGTTTATTTCTTTCTTTCTTCTACCCACAGAATATGAGAATATTCTCCCATTTTTCTTTTTCTTAATGGAAGGTAGAAAGAATGAAAGATAAACCCTACTAAAGAGTCTCTGGGCAGCTGGCTGTCTAAAAATTTGAAATATGCTGAAATACAAGATACAAAACAGATGACTGATTGGCTTTTTATTCTCCAGACAGCTGATTATATGGTAAATGCTTCCTTCTTTCTTGTACAGTGATGACAAATTGAAGACAAGTTGTGTTTGGGTAATGCAGGGGAACAGGCACTATTCAAACAGAGGGTGCAAAGGATTTTGATGTCTGGAAGTCCCACTGAGCCCTTCTGTTAGAGAGCTCCTCCATGAATGGAGATGTGCCATGTGAGTGAGCTGAGAAGGGATGCCAGGGGCCTAAGAGATGATGGGAGCTAGAAACCACAAGTGGTTTCCAGTCCTTTTGTCTGGGCTGCAAATGTTCATCTTGTATCTGTTCCTTTCTATGAGGTTCTCGAGGGTTCTGCTGCAATCCTGCTCCAGTGTAGTGATCCTATATGAAGGAGATATCTAGTTTATATTCAGGATAGAGATCTAAGCATTCCTATATAATTCTATGCTGAATGTCTGCCTGGCAGATTCTTGTGCTGAAGTTCTGAGGAGCCAGTCCATACAAGGTTCTTTGACTAACCACTTTGCTCCTCAAGTCATCCCTAAAGTTTAAATTACCCAGGAAATCCCTCAACTCCCAGTTCAGCTTATTAGGAAGTGTGAGTCCCTGGGAAGAGCAAACACAGCACAGGATACCTTGCATGCAGTGCTATCTTTTGTACGCTGATTTTAACAGTTTTCTGAAAAAGAGGTTCAATTACATTTTGCCTTGGAAGAGGCTTTCTTTCTGAGCTGCCAAACCCTCTCAAACACTGTTTACAGGCCAGTGCCTGCCAGGTTTTGATGTTTGCTGGAGGAGGTCCAGCCCGTGGGCAAGGCACCAGCTCCGGTTCCTGCTGGAGGGGCCAAGCAGCAGACGTGCCATGAGTGTGAAGAAGCACCTGGGGACATCAGAAAGACTGCATCCCACCCAGAGAGGTAATCTTAATGTCTAAGAGTGTTTCCCAGGGCCAGAATTTCTTGCTTTAATAAAAGTAAGAATTTTAGCTGGTTGAAATGAGGATACATGATGGGGAAAAATTTAGTTTTCATGGAATATTGTTACAAACACTTTATTATCACTTTTTGCACTGAAGTGGCTCATCATATCTCAAGAGAATCATCACTAGACATTTTGACATACTTTTTATTCAGTTCAAAAATTAACAGTGTAGTTTTAATGGAGCTCAAATAAACCCAGTACAAATACTGGGACACAAAACAACTATTTTCTTCAAAAATCAGGAAGAAAATCAAGCAAAAGTATATCTGAAGATTAAAAAAATAATTTCAAAGATAATAGAAAGATAAATTACTGAGCACAGCTATCATTCCTCCGAATATAATGAATTGTGTTTTATGACTTTTGGCTGTAATCACAATTAGCAATACTCAGGGCTATTTGCTTGGCTATGTGTGCATATCAAAATTTGTGTGTATGAGAGAGTAATAGCGGCTGTACAAATTAATTTCTTGTGAAGAGCTGATTGCTCCACCTGTTATGGTCTGTCTACATCCTATATTCCCATCAACTGTTGCCGATTAGTTCAGAGAATGTAATTGAAGAATGAAAATAGAGAGTGAAATGTCTGATTTATAGTCTGAATTGGTTATGCCCAGAGATTTTTTTTAATGGTCATTCAAATATTCTGTTATTAAATTGATTAAATAATTAAATGCTGCTATAAACATGTCAGATGGTATCACACATCAATTTTCTACTGCTGAGTGGGACCCTCATTTACTTCTCAGTATAGTCAGTATTACTAAAGTTGCTATTAGTCTTGGACAAGACTGCTAAAGAACACTAAGTAAAGAAGGGAGGGATGAAAATACCCTCTGTAAAAACTTGTCAGTGACAAACATAGCATGGACAGATCATGCTGTTTGCATGTGATTTGTCTTAAATAGATGGGCTTTCTTTGCTGGGATGAGCAGAACTGAAAGAATAACGGGTTCTAAAGGGAAAAGATGATTTTCAATGATTCCATGTTTTCTTTAAAAATAGTTTTGTACCAACACAATCACCAGACCACAAGCTGTACTGTTTATATGTTTATTCAGTTGGAGAACTGAATCTTTATTTGAGGAAGCATGAAAAGTTAAGACTTAAGAAATCCCTAGACTGAGACAAAGCCACTTGCTGTAAATCACAATGTTAGTAAAGCAGATATAGTAAAAACTGTTTTTCAGCAAAATATGTAAGCTGATAAAATCCAGGTGGACCCGGGGGAAATTAGCATAGCAAACTGTTATAAATATTGTCAGAGAAAAGGAGATCCAGCTGCTGTGCCTCACTTCCCACTCAGAGCTGAGTCACTGCAGGAGCTGTGCTCCCTTTGGAGCATTGTAGCTGATCTCCTTCTCTTCATATGTAATGGCAGCTGAATTCCTGTGTTTGTATTCAACCCTTTAATCTTTGTTTACACTGAACTTGCTCGGAGTCTATTTAAGCTGTGCTAATGGCTGTAGTCTGATTTAATGAATAATCTCTTGGAGATTCACAGTCATTGTCTGGGTTTACAAATTTCTGAAGGAAGAGAAAAACCTGTACCTGCCTTTTTGTTGGTTTTCTGACACGTTATTTGTCCACTTGCTATTCTCCACCCATGTGCAGAGAAGAAGGTGTAGCAGTTTGTATATCAAGCTGTGCTGGTTTTGGCTGGAGTAGACTTAATTTTCTTCGCAGTGAATAGTATGGGGCTGTGCTTTGGATTTATGCTGAACACAGTGATCCTAATACAGAAAAGATTTTACAGAGCCAAGGCCTTTCCAGATTTTCATACTGCCATGCTGGTGAGGAGACTGAGGGTGTGTGGGAGGTTGGGAGGAGATACAGCCAGGACAGGTGACCCCAGCTGAGCAGAGGGACACTCCAGAGCATCTGACATCATGGTCAGTGTATAAAGTGGGGGGAAGAAGGAGAAAGGGGATGACGTTTGGAGTGGTGGCTTTTGTCTTCCCAAGTAAATGTCACAGGTGATGGAGCCCTGCTCTCCTGGAGATGGCTGAACACCTGCTTGCCCATGGGAAGTGATGAACCCATTCCTTGTTGTGCTTTGCTTGCATGTGTGGCTTTTGCTTTCCCAGAGACTAAATATAAATCTGTGTATAAAAAAAATGTTAAAAAGAAGTTGAGAAAATGAAATTCTTTGATATGCTGTCATCAAGAAAATAGCCATCTGGTCAAAAGAAGATGATTCCTTCGCTGACACAGATCCCCTCTCAAGAGGGTATGTTTCTTGGAAAGATATACTGTGGCCAACAAAGTCTTCAAAATTAGTTGAGAGTTTTTGTTGCTGTCCTTTGCTGTGATTTTGGATTTTATATATCTCAGTTTTTAGGGGCATTCTGAATGCAGTGTATATATTCTGCCCCTAAGACTTCTTTTTCTCTTAATACATTACATTAATTTAAAAGAAAACCAAGGCAGAGGCCGAAGATCTATTTTTTGTATTTGGCAAATAGCAATTTCCATGGACAGGTTTGCCTTACAACAAATGCAAGCCTCTCATTTTTAAACATTCTTATGGACCCCAAGTGTCAGGGCCACAGTGACTGCTTCTGTTTTCTCATCTTTTTCTTGTTCACTGAGTATTTTGAGGAGTTCAGTGCTCAGTGATTTATAACTTGCTTGTAAAGGCAGGTATTCCTGATGCTGCAGTGATGGCCAGATGCCTGGGCACCTTGCTGTCATTTTGCAGATGCAAAGCAGAGGCCTTTTTGCAACTTATCATTAATCACAAGCCGTCGGACTCAGGTATAAAGATTGGAAGCTGCTTAATGTGCTTCAGGTTCCCTTTTCAGACCAGTTCTGAGCTGAGTGCACACTATTCTCTGAATATGTGTCAGAGTGGATTGCATTGGAGTTCTTCTTTCACTTGCTGTTGAAGAGATTAATTAAGAACTTACAATTCAATAGGCCATGAAAACTTGGGAATTTGACTCAGTCTGAAAGCATGTACTCCAGCTGAAAGGATGCTAAAGTAGATAAAATTGGCATTGTGATTTTGAGGCAAAGGTTCCTCCAGATTTATTTAGGAGAACAAGTTAAATAATATTGTGAACAAAAGAAGAAAGCTTATAAAAGGAAGTGCTTAAATACTGAAAAATAAAATTATTATTTTCAGCAGGAAAGAAGCTGGAGAAGGCCATTTTGATGAAGTCAGCAATGATCACTAGAGAAAATATACATGGAATGGACATCGCCACAATTCAAGTGGCTGGCTTTATTCCAAGTCTTAAAAATGGTAAGAATCTATATAGCTGCAGTTTATGTTTTTTTTTTTTTTTTTTTTTTTTTTTTTTTGGTAGGAATTGCTGTAACTAATAACAGATATGATTGGTATGTGGAAGGCAACATTTATCATTACTAAACGTGTTTGTTTATATTTACAGTTCTAAAAGAACTAGCCAGCAAGGAAGGTTTCAACTTGAAACAAATCTGCAGTGTTGTTAGAAGGCATGAGAGTAGCTCCTCTGAGATGCTCTCTTTCTGTCTTGTAAATACACTTTGGCAATTTTATGTAGTGCAGGGAGAGCCAGACGTAAGTGTCTGTACATCTCAGTTCACTCAGCACTATTCAATCTGAGAACTGGACTTTGGCATACATTTTATTAAATAGAAAACTGGGAAACAGAGAAAGTTTCTAAGCCCTGTGTCAGTGAACCATGCAGTAAAAGTGCAATTATAAAATGATAATAAATAATTATGCGCTTAGTACATTTGAGATATTCTGTGATTCTATATTGCAAAATACACATGCATTGAATTACAAAAGACTTAGTACCGAGGCATTTTCTGCTTTGTAGATTACTTTAGGCCTACCTACTAAGAATATTTTCTTTCACTAAAAGTGAATATTTTAAGATTTTCATGTGCATGAAGAAGTAAGCACTTACTTGTATCTGATGAGGAGATGTATATGACATGGTGTATCAAGAGTAAATTTATTCATGTGGCATATAATTGTCACTTTTTAGCAAGTGGAACCTCCTCTCCTTCTATGAACAAAACCCAAGACTCTTTTGTACTGTTTACTAAGTTCACCCTGATTCTTATTCTGTCAAAATAAACTCTGAGATATAAACTCTACTCCTCTGCAGAAAATAAAACCCCTACAACTTTTTAAAATTATTTTTGTTGTGAATGGAAATAAAGAAGGTTCAGAGATTGTCTGGGAGCTATAATCATAGAAATGTATTAATGAAACTGTCAAGTAATTCCTTTGAAGACACTTTTTAGTGTGTATTTCATACAAGGATTTTGCTAACCATCATTAATTGAAATTTCTGTGCCTCTGCTGTAATAAATTTGCTTCAGTTACTTGATCCTTTAAACGCTTCGATTACGTGGCTGCACTTGTTAAGGGAATTGTGTGAAGCTTGTGGTCTGTACTGAATTCTGTCTAAAAGCTGGGTCCATTGATGAGGTGTCCATCGATTTAGTAGTGCGAATATGCATCCTCCTTTCTGGGGGATGGAGAAGGGTGTGGAGAAAGAAGGCTGGAAAGGGTGTCTTGGGCATATATTTCTATAGGGCTTGGTCATTCTGCTCTCTTAATCAACTTGATCTCGTTCAAACAATGACTGAGCATGTGCCTGTTTCTCATGTGACTAAACAAGGATTTTAGCATAAAAATGGGCTTTTGAGCACAGGATCAAGCCCCTAAAGACACAGTAAGTATGTGACAAACGTGGCTTGCAAGGACCTGACAAATGAATAAAAAATGCAACAGGATGTGCATCGTCAGGAATCTTTCAACTGGAGTGCGTTGAATGAGGTTTCCCAGGGGAATAGTCCAGCCCCTCATGATCACAGGGCAGGATGTTTCCATCATGTGGTCAGATTGGTCATCATTCCCCATGTGAGAGGGAGGTCCCCAAACCTCAGCGATGTATTCTCATTACATAAGTGTTTTGTTTCCAGCCAGAGGAGAGGACGCTACCACCACCACCACATTGTAGTGGCCATAGAGAGCAGCACAGAGCTGGCACCTGCCAGCCAACCTTGGTGTTTTGGTTATGTGGTGAAGGTGCTTCCTTTTCGCCTTATGAAGACATGGCACGGGGCCATGGGGAAAGAGGGTAGTAGGGCTGGCAAACAATTCAATGTCGCAAGAGAAGGGATGGGATCAGGTCTTGGGTCAGATTCAGTTTTTGCATTAAAACAGATCGTTCATAGGAACTGGAGGTTGCCTGTGAGCAGCAGTTTGCCTTTTCCTGTGATAAACATAATAGAAAAGTTGTACACATGGAGAATCTTAGTTGACATGTGTTCCAGATTTCTAACAACATGGTAGTATACAGGGCGAGTAAATTGGTGTAAGTGGACACAAGCAAATCTAATCATTAATGACATCAGAAATGTCCCGCAGATCACACCTTCAGGTAGGCACAGGCTATAGCCAAAATCCAGTTTGTGTAGAAATGGTGTCTAAATAGGGAAAAGAGAGGGCCACCCAGCCCTGCACAAAACTTCTCCCTGCTTAACTGAACGTTTTCTTATCTGGCTTGTCCCAGCCTGAGTACCCAGAAGAGCCTGTCTGACCTCTAGGCCAGGAGAGGAAGCAGCAGTCTCCCAGGTGACAGCATCTTTTAGATGCCCAGCTCCCCAGGCATGCTGTGCCTGAAGAAACACAAGCTGTGTCCATTGTGTCCACCATCACACCTTCACAGTAGGTATCGGTGCAGTATTATGTCTTGGGACATAATTGCAACAAAAACCCCTAACAAACATAAAACCAACCAACCTCCCTGCCCTGCTCTCCCCCCACCCCCCTCCAAAACCCAACAAACCCAAAACAACACCCCAAAAATAACCAGAAAAAAACCACAAAAAACACCCCCCCCAAAAAAAACCAAACCAAACCAACAAAACAACAACAACAACAAAAATCCAACAAAAAACCCCAGTCTGTCAAAATAGTGGAGCCTTAAGAGTAATTTCATCTATAAACTGAAGCTCTTTCATTGGAAAACTTGAGGGAGAAAGTTCACACCGGGTAGCAGGACTTTCGATGTGAGTCATTGTTGAATACTTATGAAGTATGATCTCTTCTGCAAACACGTAATGCATGTGCAATTTTACACTAGGTATAAATCTTATAATTGCATGTCACCTTTTTAAATGCTGTAACAGGTAGAACTGTTCTTGGGCATAATTTTTAATGCTTTTTCTCTGAAAGCCACAACTACTGTTGAAATTCTGTGCCCAGTTATGAAACTGGAGCACCTGCCATCCACAGTAATACATGTCAGAGGGAGGCAAGAGAAGAATTAGTGTTTCATGCTAACTTGATTCAGTAAATGAACTCAAGTTATCTAAATCACATTATATCCTAGGGTAGCTCATATGCTTTAAGCCAAGATGTCCAAATACCTTGCTGGGCTGATAGGCTTAGACTTAGAGAATGCCTAAAAGAATCTGAAATAATTTCTGTTTCATATAGTAACTGCTGATATGAATTAGCTATAACCTTACCTTACACTGAGAAATAGAAGAGTCTCACCTTCAGATTAGTCATCCACGTGTTAGACAAGAAGATGACTTAAATTGCAACAGGGGTTCTCCCTAAGATAGTGAAATATCTCAAGAACAACCACTGGTTGATGAAGGCTTCTGGTGTGCAGAAGAAATGGCAAATGGGCTCCCTGAAGGCAAAAAAAGAACCTATAAAACCTACTATCATCTTGTCAAAACTAGGTAGATTAAGAATTTATTTATTCCAGCTGGATTTTCATGTTCAAACCCATTCTGTTTGATTACCTATTAATTCATAAGCAAATACTTCCTCCCCATACCTTTCCTTTCCACAATCAATTTTTTTTCTTCTCAGGAAAAAGAAAAAAAAAATCACAGCATTTGAACTCCCCAGTGCCAAATTCAGATCCCTATGTTTTAAGAACAGAATTCACTGGGAGGATATAAATTTCTTGCCAGCAGTGGATATAACCTGTAAAGAGTCACTTGCTGAGATGCAGCTTTTTGGGTATCTGATTACCAGCTCCTGAAGTGAAGTCCTTAACTCTCATATGCACTGTGCTGCATAGTGGTAAATGAAGATCCCTCCACTGAAGTGGAAAGCCAAGCAGAATTACTCACAGGGACCAGTTCAGAATTACTCAAGAGGAACCCATCCAAAATTGCTTTTTCAACATCAGTCTGGAGCTCCAGTGCTGAACTCAAGGTGATAGAAAAGCACCACCATCCTCATCCTAAATTTGTCCCTCTGATACCCATTTGGTCAAAGAATGGGACTAACAACTCTCTATTTCCTTGAAATTTGGAATTAACAAGAGACATTTGTGTAAAAGAGGAAGTCCTAGGATCAGGAGTCCAACTAATGGCATCTCCATACTGAAGGTCCCAAGCACAAAACTACAGGCTGGACGGAGCTGCACCACCATAAAGACCCCTGTGACTGCCATGTCCTACTGTTCTTCCCATTGGCTCCACGACATAGCTGCATGAAAAGAGCAGCAGAACATCCACTGATAGCAACACTAATTTTCCTCCTTTTTAAGTTAAAATGTCCTGGTTTAACTACATTTTGTCAACCTCCTTGAAAAACTGTTGGTTTGTCCCCAGCAGATGTGGACACAAGTCACTTCTGGGTGAGGAGGTCCTAAGCTGATAAGGATTTTGAAGAAGAGGATAACAAATGTGTCTTTATCTTTTAGTTAGAAATGAACAGAAGGAAGAGCCCCATTTGACATTTTATTAAGCAGGCACTGGAGGGTGCCCTCTGTATTTGCTTCCTTTTCTGTGCAGAAGTAACTTCACTGGGAATTTTGCTGTCAGTTTTCAGAGGCAGTCTTATTCACCTACTTTTGAACACCTCTGTACTTCAACTCTTCTTTTGTTCTTCTAGACAAATAGAGAACAGCATTTCAGAGGTTTATTTCTGTCTGTAGTTATCTACTGTACCTTTGCATAATTTGCATTATTTGAGGCTGTTCAGAGAATATGTACTTGCATTACTTTTGGGAACTGAAGCATGGAAGGAAAGAAAATTACATGTTTATCTCTATTTGATTTCTTAATTTGAGATGAAGGGATAAGTTAATTAATTGACAAAGGTTTTAGATTTATCCCATTAGAAGTTAGGGCTGGGAGTGCTGAGCAGTTAACTATTTTTGACATGTCAAGAACCTGAGAAGATTGCTTTTTGTTACTTTTTTTTGTTGTTGTTTTGTTTTTGTTTTGATTTTGTTTTGTTTTGTTTTGTTTTGTCACTTCAGGCCAGGGTACTTTTATATTTGTTTTAATATTTTTGCTAAGTAATAGGAACATTAATGGTATGAACAGGAAAGGATCTCCGCTTCCAATAGCTTACACTGAAAGGAAGTATAGAGATGATTTTATAGTACAATTACATTGCTCTGTTTCCATGCCTTCTCAATGATGTGGAGATTCAGAACTCTTGCTAGATTCTGGTAAAAGACAGCTAAAGTCAAGAAGATATGAATGAATAGGATTGCAGGATGCTAATAATGCAAAATAATTAATAATATTTATAACTAATAAACATAAGTAATAATTAACTTTTTATCTGGTCTGAAATTTTCAGTTTAAAAATCCAAGTCAGCTACATAATACTTAAAATAATTTATACTTCAGTGTCCTCTCTGCTCTTTATATTTGGGGGAGACATTTAGTCAGAGGCAGATCACTAAGTGAAAGCATCTGAGATTCTCTGAGGTTTCCCTACAGCCCAGCTCTTGCTCTGACATAATTCCCTCTGTATCTTTGAATTTCTAATCCCTTTTCCAGGCCATCAGGGCATTAGCTATGTGAAAGGCTCAAAAGTATTTTCATATTCCATTCAGGTATCAAGTTATTTAATCAAAACCCTAAAGAGTTACATCCAGACTTAGTTTGGCTCTTTATATTTAGCATAACCTAATACCAAGGCTTTATTTCCTCTAAACTATCTGATGATTGAATGCTGCTGCAAATTATTCTGGTTTTAGCAATGCATTAGTTCATCTTGTTCTCATGTGTCATAACTTCCAGAATTTAAAAAAAAAAAAAAAAAAAAATTCAGCTCATTTCCAAGACTTGCTTAGGTAAGCTTTATGACATGCCTGCACAATTTGAAACAATACATGACTTGAGGAGGAGAAGAACATCGGTGACATTTCATATTACCCTAATCACAAAGGCAATACATTGCCTAGCTTAATCCCTCTCCAGCCCACGTTGGATTACAGGGCAATTTGGACTGGAAGAGGCCTCAGGAGGCCTCTAGTCCAACCCCATACTCAGAAGTTCAGAACAGAGTGCTCTGGACTGTAACAAGAGTGTGTACTTCAAAACCTACACGGAGAGAGACTGTAGATCTCCTTTGGGTAACCTGGCTCCTCTGCTTGGTTGTCCTCACAGGAAATGTTTCTTCTGTCTGTTCTCAACTTCTGTGGTTTCACTTGATGAATGCCCTTTGCCTCTCATCCTCTGGACACATGCTGCTGCTGGCAGAAGCCTGGCTCCATGTCCTTGAAAAGCTCCTCACTGGTTCTGGGCACTTTTCAGTGGTGCCCTCAGAGACATTTCCTCTCTGGGTGAGCAAGTCCCAGTCCCTCACAGCTTGTCCTTACAGGGCACATGCTCCATCCCTGCCCACCACAGTGTCCCTGCCCTTGCTCCAGTTTATCGATGCCTTTCCTGCACTGGGGAGCCCCAAGCAGACACAGGGCTCCAGATGTGCTCTAACAGCTGCCCAGTACAGGGAAGAATCCCTTTCCTTGCTCTGCAGGCTGTGCTCCTGCCAGTGGAGCCCAGGGCACTGCTGGCCTGCACTGCTGCCAAGGCTCACTGCTGGCCTGGGCTGACCCACTGGTGTGCCCTGTGCTCCTGTGCGGAGCTGCTCTCCAGACTACCTTGTTGCAAGGATTTTTTCCTCCCAGGAGAACCACACTGCATTTGTCCTTGTTGAATTTCATAAGGCTTTTGTTGGCCCATTATTTGAACTTGACCTCAAGCAGGGTTGGAAATATACTGGGAATCAATTGAAAGGATACAATTTAATTCAGAGGTTGCTCTTGAATCATTCAGAATAGAAATTTAAATGCATTAAAGGGAGGAAGAATGTGCAAAGGTATTCCAGGGTATTTTTGAAATACTTGAAATACAGTGACTGAGTTCTTAATCTAGTTTTGTATGGTGTTAGCATAACCTAGGTTAGCACAAAACCTGCCTCCGGGGAAGACTCCACAATCCCTCGATGAGGAACAAATTCATTAGCTGCCACAGCATGGTGCCCCGTATCTAGCAACAGTCAGATACATTAAGTGCACATCAGGCATCTGAGACAATAGGAGGTGCTGTGTGCGTACTCACACGTATATACATAGGCACAGTGTGTTAGGATAGGACTGACAAAATGGTGATGGGATGGGCCTGCACATCTTTGGGAGTATATGCCTAGAAAATCCCCTATTTGTAATAGCATTGCACTAAAATTGACAAAACGAATGGAGGCAATTTAGGTCCTGTGTATAAACCAAGTCACACAGGCGTAGGTTCATTGTTCTACTCAATCCCTAAATTTGGCCTTTTTGAGAGTTATTTAGGCTTCAGGAAGGACATGAATTTAAAGTGAAATAGCTGTTCTAATTTTTCATGTAAACAAGCTCTTATTTGATTTTTCTTTGTAATTATTCAATAGCATGAAAATTAAAGACTATATTCCCTTTCAAAAATCTTTATTAAATATTTTGCCCAAATTACTTGATTTTATCATTTTAATGAATACAGAAAAAATGAATCAGCACAAAAAGTCATTAATTATAACGTGGCAGAAAACCGCTGAAATAGACAACAATAGACCTTTAACATGTTAAAGAACTTTTTACTGAGACAGACTATTGCAAAGCCATTTTACAAACTTATGCACGTGGGGCAACAGATTTACCAGAAGTTCATAATGCCCTCTCAGTGCTTTACATTTTCTCCTATGTATTTCAGTAGGAATCAACCCTGTTTGGGCTGGTTTATTGTAACCTATGTACATAAAGCACAGAGGAATTTACTTCAGAAAGTGGTTCCTGATTTTAGGAGCCATTTCTCTTTTCATAAACACAGCTTGATCAAAATTGAAGACTTTGTGAAAGGGAATATTGCACATAGAAGAAAGTCAAAGAGATTTTGAAAATGGATAGAGTTTAAAGTGGATCAGTACTACCAGCTACTGCAATCATTACAACTGAAGATTAAGTTATATGTCTGTGTGGATGATGCATTTGTAGCTCTGCAAAACTCTGGACATGGAGTTTTTTTTGTGAATGCAGTTCCTTTCTTGGTCCATTTTTCCAATAAATGGACTGCAATCAACTTTAGAAAAAGAATCTCAAACGATAGGTAACATCAAATCCCTAAAATCTGAAATGCTCCAACTGCTTAGAGAAGAGAGACTGTGAAGAAGAAAATTATGACACTGTCAGGAAAAACATACTCAAGAATGGAGAGGTTCAATTGCATGTTGGTTTTCTTAGAGAAAATGGGAAAGCAGCAATATTTTTTCTTACTATCTTAACCAATCAAAACATAGTAGCAGGACAATGTCCCGTCCAAAAAGTGAGGAGATGTGGTTTACAAATTAGGAGATAATATCTGTTGGTTAAAAAATATAATTTTATCAATATTTTGATTTCTGTTATTTTTAAATTATTATTTATGTTTTATTTTAAAAATTTCTTATACCAAGCTTCTTCAAGCATTTGGCTATCAATAGCATATTATTTTTTCCACATGGATGCTGAGATTACCTATCACTGGTAGCACTGCCTGGGAAGCATCAGATGGAGGAGGATTTAGGCTAAGTCTGAGAGAGACTGGAACGCTGAGAGTGGAGTGGACACTCCTGCACTCATGTGTGACTGGAAGACCTACTAGTGATTTCCAGGGGGCATGTTTTTGGATGGGCTAAAGTAGTTTAATTCTGAAGAATTCTGGAACTGTGTTGAATCACACCATATGGGTATTTGGCTAAATGATTCCCTGGCAGAGTTACAGAGCTATAAATGTGGCAATGCTTTTCCACAGTCACTCTTTGTGGGTTGATTCTATATTTGCAGAAGGGAAATGGTAATTGAGGCACAGATATTTGCTTGACAGATAATACTCATGGCAATAATCTCTCAGGCATTTATTGTGTACACAGCTATTGAGAACACTGGCAATTTTCCTTCACTTGATGACATAATAAAATACTACAATTAGTGCAAAATGCACTGAACATTCAAAATGTCGTCATCCAGTGATATTCATTGTTCCTGTGATTGATAGATTTTAGTGGAGAAGGATGATTAAGTGATACATATTTGCACATGTTTTTCTGTCAATGCTGATAGATTTGAATTAACTAAAGGCAATGTGATTTCCAGATTTTTGTTTTCGCACCAGGACCATTTATATTTGTTTGGAGCTTTCCATTAATCCCTGCAATTTATTGAGTAAATTGCTCTTTATTTCATCATGGACAGGTGCATTTCCTATGACAAACAAATGTTTGGTGTTTTGTTCCAGTGGTATGTCATTGAAAGGAAACAATGACTCGTCTGCATGCTTTAGGATCACAAGCGCAGGAAGTAAGGTCATCCTGCTTGCAGAAGGAGGTTGTACTAGCACAATGACATTCAGAGGGACAAGGTTGCTTCTCTAATTTTGTTAGAGTCAAGTGCTGTGACGGTGCAATGGCATCTAATGGAGTGAATAGTAGGAAGAGGACAATGTTTTTTCTATGGAGACAGAAATGGTAAAAGGAACTCCCAAAGGATCAGTGGGGGAGATAATGACGCACAAGACCCTGGTAACTCTTCCTTGTTACTGTCTAGCAGAATATTTGAGGGGTTTTAATTGCTTCATTCACTATCAGACACTTGCCATAAAGCATTAAATTACCACGTAAGTCTTCTGATAGATAGATAGCTATAGAACAAATGCATGCAAACCTTTATCAGCAGGAGTTTGGGATGCTTGCTGAGGCACATCCTCAGTTACCCAGCATATGTAGCATTTCCCCTTATTTCAGTGCCCTTAGAGGTCAGAATGCAATAGGGTAATTAGGTTCTCCTGTGGTGAATCACTTCATGGTTATCTGGTCCAAGCCCTGACTTGATGCAGGTCCATTGAAATCACACTGCTCAGGATCTTGTCCAGTCAATTTTTGAGTATCTCTGTTGAAGATGTGTTCCTGACACATTCTGTGGTCCAGGAAAAAAGGGAAAGCAGAAGGACTATTTCTTCCCCACTCTTCTTTCCCTCTTCTGTTCCTAGATACTCAAACCAGACGTTGGTGTTGATGCTGGAGGTCAGGGGGAATCAGGAAAAGAGGGGTTACTCAGGCAGTTGTGATCTAAGCAGGCTGCCTGGGACTCATGACTGTAAATGCAAGAAATTGAATTGCAAGCCCAGGCTTTATAGGAAACAACCTGTTACATGCAAGGATTATCCTGACCTGGGTCAGAGTCTCAGCACAGTCACACAAGCTTTTTGAGAAAAGAGCTGCTTCCTTCAGTGCAAGACTTTTCTGCAGCACAGTGGATATCAATAAAAATTTTGAGCACACAACACATCATGTGAAGACACTGTTTATGTTCAACAAAGGTATTTTTATAATTTAAAGAGACATTCTAGAGCTTGAAAGAATACAAGCTTGTATTCTTCCACCTGAATATCAATACTAAGAGGTACAAAATATATACACAGACTCATTCAGTGCAGCTCTGGCAAGGCTGTATTCAGTGAGGCTGGCTATCTTCACAGATAAATTACCAGTGCATGCCCGTCCGGCACAGAAAACCTTTCTTCCAGCCGCTGCATGACTGTGTTGTTAAATGCAGAATATCTGACTGTGTAATATGAGTTTAGCTTCAGAAGGGAGGTTTGCTTCTACTCAACTCATTCCATTCCTTAAACTACTATGAACTTGAATGGGGTGAGGGGGATGAAGAAGAAACGGAAGAGTGGCTCAGTCCTTCCCTGCCTCTTCCCCTATCCTGCACACCAGGGTTTGTGGGATGGGAACTGCACACTCTGTTCCTTGAGATTTGTTGGAGAAGCTGCAGCCCCTTGGAGTTCCTACTGCTGAGTATGTGCAGATTGCTTCGTTAACATGTTTCTCTAGTACTCACAGTAACTGCTCCCATACAGCAGTACCCAGCAGCTTTCTGAGAGCTCATCTTGTAAAAACCCAATGAGGAGACATAGCAATTTTTTGCACCTGTCAAAATCTTATTCCATTGCCAATGCACAGCATGTCACAGACACATATTCAATGGTGGGAAGTAAAGTCTGGTTAATCTCTGAAAAGCCTAAAAATAGTTCTCCAATCATCCCAATTTAATGGGTGATTCTTATGCAAGTAATAGCAATGTCTATAAATTTAAGGTAGCTGTGGATTCAACAGATACAGGGGCTTTCGTGTCACAATCTAGTGAAGCATAAAGATATGCATATACAGCAGCTTTTAAATTTCAGTTGAAACATCAAATTGCCATGCAACATCCACATAACTTTGTCACAATGTTTAGTGGGAAACACTTAGAGCAAAATATAACCCTCTCAGCTAAATACGTCAGAGAGAAATATTCATGTCTTTCAGTATGGCCATAGAGGCAAACAAGTTAAGGAAAAATGACATTTTTAATAGAAGTATTTATTTTAGGTTGATTTTGCAATGAAATACTTGAAAGCCCTGGAGTAAAATTGTAATTATTTACTGCGGGATTTAATTAAAATATGCTTACTTTGGAAAAAAAAAAAAATTACATCTGTCCTGAAATGCCAGTGCTACACTATGCCGGCAAAATAAATAAGGCAACATAATTTTGAAGCTCACTTTTATTGTGTGCATTCTTTGAAGTACTATTTATGGGTCAAATTCAAGAAGCAATAGAGGAGATCCCTGTGGATGAGGCATTTGTGCTGTGGGATGGGAGAAGCAAGCAACATCCACATGCACCTCCTCTATCTCTCAATGCCATCTTCTTTTCTCCCATGGGCAATGGCTGGTTGATCAAAATAGTCACAGAATTTCATTTAAAAATGGCAAGTTTTTATTTTCTTTCAATACAAAACCAGCAACAAAACCTTTTCTGCCTTACCTTATTCGTGTATTTCAGTGCTGCTGGGTTGGAGTCATGCCTATGAGAGATTGGCAGGGTTTGGCCCAAAACAGTTGGTGTAATAACCTGCCTGTGTGTAAGTAGGTGCCTGTTACTTGCACTCAGTTGTGGACAGATGACTTATTAGGGTTCACAGAACTTTAGGTCAGGATTGAGGTTACCATGGGTCCACAGAAGATTCTGTTAGTGGGAGATGGACCTCCTGGTGGACTCGTTGTAAAGGTAAAGGGAAGGCTGTACACATATCCCCAACATTGAATGTATTTTAAAAAAATTATATATATATATATATATATATATATATATATATATATATATAATAAATATAAGCATAACAGTGATTAATATTGATTAAATATTATTATTAAAATGCAATATTTCACTGGTAAGATGGTGGAATTGGCTGGCTGGAGATGTGGCCCTCTCAGTGACCTAATCTGTTCCAGCAATAATCTCGTGAAGTTCTCCACTGCTGTCTTTTAGGTGAGTTGCTGGACAGAAATATTTGTTGTGCAGAATATCCAGATATGATATATATGTGCAACCCATGGCTTCAAACTGATTGCATGTATCATGTGTGATGTACATCTTACATAGAAAATAATCACAGAATCATTTAGTTTGGAAGAGGCCTTTGGGATCCTGGCATCCAACCATGATTCCAGCACTGCCAAGTCCACCAACGAACCATGTCTTCAAATGCCGTATCTACACAGCCTGTAAATACATCCAGGTTTGGTGATTCAACCACTCCCCTGAGCAACCCATTCCAGTTATTGACAATCCTTTCTGTTATTAATTTTTTCCTAATATCCAATATAAATCTCCCTAAGTGCAGCTTAAGCCATTTCCTCACATCCTGTCACTTGTTGTCTGGGAGAAGGAACCAATCCCCACCTGGCTACAACCTCTTCTCAGGTAGTCGTAGAGAATGATAGGGTCTCTCCTGAGCCTCCTGTCCTCCAGATTAAACAACCCCAGTTCGGTCAGCTGCCTCTCATCAGACTTGTTCTCCAGACCCTTCACCAACTTTGATGCCCTTCTCTGGACTCGTTTCAGCACCTTGATGTCCTTCCTGTAGTGAGGCATCCAAAACAATATTCAAGGTATGGCTTCACAAGTGTCAAGTACAGGGGACAGCCACTGCCCTGGTTCTGCTGGCCTCACTATTGCTGATCCAGGCCAGGATGCCATTGGCCACCTGGGCAGACGCTGGCTCATGTTCAGCTGCTGTGAACCAGAGCCCCAAGGTCCTTTTCTGCCAGGCAACACCCCAACCACTCTGCACCAAGCCTGTGGCATTGCAAATACCACACTGCAGATGCACAAAAAGCCAGTGTTTTCAAACTTTTCTGATCAAAGTGCATAACTGCAAGAGTAGGCTGTATGCACGCATGTGAAAAATGGGAAACACTGCCATTGGCTATAGGAGAGTCAGGGCTTCCCAGAGCTTCTTTCTAAATGATCCTATTGGCTGAATACCATAAATTTCATCCTCTGCTTCTTCCAGGTGATTTTTCGATAATACTGATGGACAGAATAGCTTTTCTTCACACAAGTGGCCTCAGTTTCCAGTAAACATTGCCCATGAGGACACCCTGAAGGGGAATCTGAAAGAAGAATCTATTTCTATCTATCCTTGGCTTGCACATGTGTTGCTGTCTGCATTAGGTTAAGAAGTATAAAAATGCTGCTGACAACTCCCCTTAGGGATTCCCTTAGGAGTTCTTACCATGTGGAATAATTATCAGGGTGCTAGGGGAGCTTCCTTTCCCTTCAGGGACTCTGTTGAATAACTCAAGCTCCCTCGGTATTTGTACAGCTCTCTCTTTATGAAGGACCAGGATTTAAAACAAACAAGCAGGTATCTAGGAAAAAAAAAAAAAATAAAAAAAATCTAGCCATGTCTAAACAGAGGGTCCTGCAGCCAGACCTAGAAAAGAAAAATAAGTGATGTTAAGGGTGCATGTTTCCAGAGCAGCTCCTGGCAGGTTCAGTGGGAATCATTACCCCCTTTTTTCCAATGAAAATCAGGTCATTCACTGAGTGCCTGAACATGGATTTAACAACCTCACTGTGGTAGACATGGTTTTCCTCCAAGGAGCTTATGTTACATGTTTTGAAAAGGATACACTTCTCCCCACCCCATCTCAAAAAAAATTTAAAAAACCCAACTGCTGTAAATCAAGTAAAATTCATAACTTGCTTGAGGTATCACAGCTGTTGATTAAAGACTCAACATTTTTGGGAGCGCATTGCTGCTAGGAAGATAAAAATCTTTTTGACAAAGTTATGACCATAAAAATTGCAAGGCTTTAGTCAACAGTTAGAGAGGATTTGCATCTCCGTTATAATAAATAAAAATAACAATAGCTCACATTTATACGATGCTTTTCAGATTCAAAATGTTTTACAAACATCAGCTAATTAATCTTATTGAATTACTTTCTCCTGCAATACAGTGATATACAGTCCAAAGTGTATCTCATAAAAGGGGCTAATGACTCATAAAATGCAGCATTTTCCTCGCTGTGTGACTATCACTGGTTTTTAAAATGGCAAATATAAAAATCACACACCTTTATATTTATGCAGCCTATTCTTCAATTATTACATCTGTGCAGCGGCCACTGTGGTTAATTTGGGTTGAGAACATGACTGGAATTTAGATATCCAGTTGGAATTTCTGGTCTCTTCATTTCCTTCTCTGGGATTTGTTCACCTTACAGCAGCCTGACGAAGCAAATGGTACCCATCTCCTGCTCAAGGTCTATGGGCAGAAGGGGCTGCTCAAGGGGCCAGGTCAGAGCAGGCACCAGTCTGTGGGGCATAATGGGGGTTGCGTCCCTCTCTGCAAGGTCTGCAGAGACCAAGGAGGCAGAACACCATTGGCAGCTCTTGTAAATACTCCTGGAAGTGTTTCTTACCGTGTTTGGGAGACCTCAAAGGAATATGTACTGAATTTTCACTACTTCTGTATCCCTTTCCTTGTATACCCCATCTTATACAATGTCTCTGAAGGAACATGGATAAAACCTGTGGTGGTGCAAAGGTGTTCTTGACTACAAAATTTTTAGCACATATTTACTGATCAACAGTGTATTTGGTTTGCATGACAAGGTTTTGGTAGTGGGTGTCTGCAGTGTTGACTTCTGTGAGAAGCTTCCAGAAGCTTCCTCCATGTCCAGCAGAGCCAAAGCCAGCTCCAGGGTGGACCAAGGCTAAGCACATCAGTGACACGGTAGCACCTCTGGGGTAACAGATTTAAGAAGGGAGGAAACAAAGCCAGTGCATCATCATCCAGAGAGCAGAGTGAGAAAATGTGAGAGCAAGAACCCTGCAGACAGCATGGTCAGAGAAGAAGGAGGGAAGGTGGTGCTTTAGACACTGAAGCAGAGGTTCCTCTGCAGCCTGTGGTGCAGCTCATGGTGAGACAGGCTGTCGCACTCTCCTCACTGAAGGTCCACAGGAGAGCAGAGATCCACCCGCAGCCCATGAAAAACCCTACAGTGGAGCAGGTGGAGGCAACCCAGCGGGAAGCCTGTGCTGGAGGAGGGTCCTGGCAAGACCCATGGCCCTGTGGAAAGAGGAGCCCACAATGGAGCAGGTTTGCTGGCAGGACTTGTGAAACTGCGAGGGACTCAGGCTGGAGTAGTCTGTTCCTGAAGTACTTAAGTCTATGAGAGGGATTCATGCTGGAGCAGTTCTTGTAGAACTGCAGCACACAGGGAGGACTCAGGTTGATGCTGGTGAAGGGCTGTCTCCCAGGGGAGGGAGCCTATGGCAGAGCAGGGGAAGGGTGTGAGGGATCCTCCCCCTGAGGAGGAAGGAGTAGAGACAATGTGTGGTGGACTGACCACAGCCCCAGCTCCCTGTTCCTCCACACGACTCGGGGGGAGGAGGTAGAGAAAATTGGAAGTGAAGTTAAGCCCTGGAAGAAGGAAGGAGTTGGAGGAAGGAATTTTAAGATTTGGTTTTATTTTCTCATTGTCCTACTCTGATTTGATAGCTTATAAATTTAACTAATCTTCCCAAGTTAAGTTTGTTCTGTGCATAACTGGTGAGTGATCTTTCCCTGTCCTTATCTAGACCCACAAGCCTTTGGTTGCATTTTCTCTCCCCTGCCCAGCTGAGGAGGGGCAGGATTTTAGTGGGCACCTGACATCCAGCCAGGGTCAATCCACCACAGACAGTCAATATTTTTGTGAGAATCCTACCAGTCAAACCACACGGTTGACATATGGATGATAGTGGCTACAGAGTTTTTCCTGTGGTTTCCTGGGAAAAAAAATCTACTCACTTTTCATTCTAATATATTTTACTTTCTCTTTGACTTACTAATTACTGCTACAATTGTGGTAGCATGTTTTATAGTAAGAGGTAAGATTGATTGCATGGCTATGGGATTATCATGTGGGATGAGATGAGCTTTTGTTTTCTCTCTCTAGAAATCTTGATAGACTGCATTTTAGGTCTTGACTCTTATTTATATGAATGCTGCTTTATTCCTTATAGGTAATATCAGAAGCATTACATGGAATGCTCTATAAATAGTTTACTAGGCCTACAAGGCCCATTTAAGCTGACGGAATGAAACAAAGTGTCCTTAAACATTTATGAGAATCAGGCTGTTGGGGTTTTTGTTAACTCAGATCCATGCTTTGTTTAAATCAGTTTGTTGACTGAAAAAATGACAGCAGAGGAAACCAAAACCTATGCAGTTTGCTCTCATGTCACAGGCAGGTCTTTTTGCCTGACAGTAAATGAGGCGATGGCATCCTAAAATTTTTTTCAGCAACTTCCAGTATGTGTCTTTCAGGACACCGGCTGTGCCACTCAGTCCTGCCAGGCCCAGCCCAGCCCAGATCCTCAGTCAGCTCTGAATTCAAAACCTCAGCCTCCCTAAGAGCCTTGCTGTGACCTCAGGAGAGGAGCAATTTCCATTGTGGAAAGCCTCTGTAAATCAGCAGTGGGGAGAACGGACCTGGAGGCATCCAGCCATGGCTGTTAGCTGCTGGCACGTAGCCCCAACCTGCCCCTTTCCTCCATCCCTGTGTTCCACAGTCCTGCCTCCCATGGCATAGCTTTAGGTTTTCTAGAAGAAACCCCTACCTGAATAAGCAGGCTTAGAGGACTTTGCACACTCCAACAGATCTTGAAATGCTTTGCCTAAACTGTGAAAGGCCACTTTGAATAAAGGGGATAATTGACCTCCTCTTCTGTATTTGATGCATAAACGCTGACTCTGATGACAATATCTGCTTGCTGCCTTTTCTTTCTGTTACCACTGAAGAGGCACCATTATCATGGAAGCATGAGCCAGGTAATCTCTGGTTTGTGCTTGGTCTGCAGGGAAGCTGCATGCTCGAAGATGAGTGTTATCAGAGGCATGGAACAAGTTTTCTGCTCCAAGACCTACTTTGTAGGATTGTCCAATAGCAGAATGTAATTTTTCTTTGGGACTTCATCAGATTTAAGCTGACAGTTGTCAAAATGTGAGATGTAAATATGGAGCTTTTATGGTCAAAGTTATAAAAAGTTTGTTTTTAGGCTTGAAACCATGCTTTAGGCAGTAACACATGATGCTTCGGTAAAAGGTATGTTTTTCAGATCGTACCTTGCTTCTAGCAAGATATTTTTTGTATGTTATCACATCACATGAACAATGTTTATATCACAACTGAAAGAGTATTTTCATACTTACAAGAGTAAACTCTGTGCTTTATTTACTCATCTGAGAATAATTGTGTTTAGCTATAATTTCCAACTAAGCCTAAAAATAAGTGTTTGAGATACTTGAGCATGAGTTTGTATTTCTGACTATTCTTTACATTCAATATTGAGCATGGAGCCCTTTTTACATTATTAAACTGAACCACATTGTCAGCTGGGTGAGGGGAAAACCAATGAAGACTTTGCTGGTAAACAGGGATTTGCTGGTAAACAGCACTGTTCCCAACTTGCAATTCACATAAGCACTAAGGAATTGACAATAATGTATGTGCAACCATTCTGTGATAAGTAGAGAACAGTCTGGGATAAAAGTGACCCTGAGATTACCTCAGCTGTTTAGAGCATGGTGCTAATAGCACCAAGGGTTTGATCCCTGTACAGGACATTCACCGAAAGGCTGGGCTTGATGATGGTTGTGGGTCCCTTGCAATTCAGAATATTCTGTGATCTGTGTATCTTATCTTGAAATTGCCATGAAACTAATACAGAGAATTATCCCCTCTTTGCAAATACCTGTTTACACAAATGCTCTGGATAAATGCTCAGGATAATATGAAAAGGATAAACTCTCAGAAACTACAGAAGACCTCATGAAAAACAGGTCAGAATGTGGAGTTAGCTAGTGAGGAATTGAGCAGGAGAGGGAAGTCCAAATGGCACGGCTTACATCACATGGCTCTTTCAATCATTATTTTTCTTAAAACCTAAAAAAAAAAAAAAGATCCTGCAAAGACTCTAGAGTCTTTAAAGACTTTAAAGTGCAGGAGTCAAAGAGAGGGCCAACACTCCTCCATTTGGAGGTATTGAAAGCCACATCTTCACAAGCAAGAAGAGATCATTGTTATGATTTGTTTTGGGAGAGATGTATCTAAACATTTTTTTTTTTGCAAACACCCGCTTCGAAGCAGCATTGACCATCGAAATTTAGAGTATAAGCGTGTAGGCTGCACTTTAATTACCTTGTGGGTACCCAGGTCAGAGTCCCATGGATACAGAGATGATAACATTGCTAAGCAGATATAGCAGTACTGCAGCAAATCTATGGTTTTGACTGTAGTATACTCGTCATATCCCCTTTGACACCTCTTCTGGGAGAGCTGTTGAAGGGAAGGAACTTTTGATTTATGAGAAGAAAAAGACAACTGTGTACAGGAAGAGTTTTTGATGAGAAATTGTAATGTCCCTCCTCAGCCTCCTCACATTCTCTTCTGTCAACCCACACATTATAAATAGAGTTGTTTTAATAGATCTTATACACTTTCCTTTCAAGACTTTTACATAACTTTGATTGACATTAAGGCAATTACAGAGAAAATTCTAAACCATTTCTTAAACATAAAGAAATAGTTTATCTCCTTTTAATAATGCCTACATATTTGAAGAAAGATGAGCAACTTCTCTGTAATCTTGGAACCCCTGTAAAACATTCCTTTCACTGCATCCTTACTCTTGGGGATCTGCAAGGAATAATTAGGATAATTCTGTGTAGATTTAAGCCCCTTACAAGAGTTTATTCTGCCCAAAATTACCATAATTTATTTATGTATTTTTAAATTTCAAAAGCAAAGGACTCATTATAGTTAAGTACAGTTCTTCCAAGATAGACCAGACTAATATTTTACAACAATTGTAGCACAGTGTGGAAAGAACAGAAATAAACAAATCAGTTGGTGATCCACTATCATTCAATTTACATAGTAAAAACCAAATACAGCTGTCATCTCTAACTTTCATTGAAAATAAATTGAAAAAGTATATCATTCTTTAACCTAGCAAGGAAAGAGAGAATTGTATAATATTCTGCAATGCACATTGATTGTGTAATACATATATTACAAAGGGGGGGAGGGAACAGAATGAAGGCATGAGGTGACATAAAGTTGTAAAAGTAGATTATCATATCCCAGAATCATAAAAGATTCATTTGAAAGACACAGAGAATAAAGAAGAAAAAAAATCAATTAAGAATAAGCAAAATAAATAGCAAGTGTTTCTGTCTTCCTACACTGCTTTGCAGCTACTCTATCAAGCAGATAACAGGCTAGGTGAGTGTGGGTGTTGTAAAGGTCCAACTGACTCAAACCCTCAGATTTCTGAAATAGTGTATAACACTGAAGCATTACTTTTCAAGGATGCCAACATAATAACATAGACTTTTCATCTGGAAAGTAAAAGAAACCCACTATCACTTTTCTTCCAGCTTGGTGGATTGTAGACACAAAAGTAAAGCAAAGAGTAAGTGCCCATGGCTCTTTGTCAGTGTGTTCAGGGGCATAGGAAGTGTTAGTAGCCCAGATGAATGAGCAGGGCTGCCCTCCAAAAGACATCATCCTTTTCCCAAACACCTGACCTGGGAGCCAGTCATGCTGAGCACAGTTTTGTTCTTCATTGACCAGACTAAGCACTGACCCTGGTAATTTGGTGAGTTCAATCACATGACTCATGTCTGCCCTGCTACATCTGGCCACACCAACAAAGCTAATTCCCAGAGCAAAGAAATAATGATCAGTTTCCAATAAGTCTCCTCTGACATAGGAAGTTTTGGACCAAGCAGCTATGCAGAAAGACTTCTTAATTTTTGTCACTTATCCCTTCTACAGCTCAAATGTGGTTCATCCCAGACTCTATCAATTTGTGACTCATTACTACTGAAATCTGTAAGAATTTCATAATCACATATTTGGATTTCTAAAACAGCTCTATTGAGGTTTTCCATCTTAAGGGCCTCCTGTGCCAGAGGATGATTGATGGCCAGCTGACATGTCTGGGGTGCTGAGAGCTAATGAAACACACACTGATGAGAAACCTGCTCACAAAGATAAAGGGTTTTTTAAATAATTATACATAAAAATGCTGTCCAATTTTCCTTGGAGTAGCAGCTGGTCACACATTAATTACCCTTTAGAAAAGACCATTACAAAAGGCTAATAAGGTTTAACCCTGTTGAGGAGAAAATACTTGTCCTATAAAATATTTTTCAATAATCAAGATATAATGACTTACTTCAGAAAAAAAATGGCAGATTCTGTATTTCAGGGAAAGTAAAGAGTTACATAGTATTCAGCTCCTTCAAAGGACCTCATGAGACACAGGACACAAATTATATTCTAATTGGTTATATCCTAATTGTGTCAGATTACATGGAGAAATAAACAAAGCTTTTTCCATATAATATACCTGACAAGCATCTATTATAGCATTCTCCAGAAGCAATTTCCAGCAAGCTGTATTTTCATGCACAGTCTTATTAAAAAGTAAAGGAAACTGGAGAGCATATTTGACAGATAAAATTAGAAAATTAATGGACACAGATAATCCACTCAGATATTCAGAACAGGTGTATGAAGAAGCAAATTCAAAGGCCCAGGAGAGGAAATACTTCTCTTCAATGCATGAAGAGAAAAGTGAATGGTACTATAGGTTTGCTTTCTTATTCCTTAGCATTATTAACTTACATACATGCTCCAATAAGTACTGACCAAAACTGGAAACATTTTTGGTGAAATCCTTTATATAGACTAAATCTGACACAGTTTGGTTCTCCCTTCTTCTTCCTCTTTCCCAAAAATATCCATTTATACATTGTACTTAGAGTAAAAAGCACACAAATTTTAACTGAATGCAAAATACAATTATCATCACAATAATATTGCCTTGTCTGTAGACATATTCACATAAAGTGAATAATTTCCTGGTTTGTGAATAAAGTCGTATAATAATTTTGTTTTCACTTTAAACTAGCCTCTATTTTCTTGCAGCAATCTTGGAAAAATGTATGAAATAGTTCATACTTTTCCTCAACTATTTTTAAATACAAGATTTAAAGTGAATGTAAGACGTATGTACCTGTGCATAATTTAAATGTCACTATATGGAGTTCTGTGCATGACTATTCATTTTGGAACCACTGGCAAAGTTCATATGGATTTTGAACTTCACATCTGCCATAGAAATGCATATTAATAGAGGATGGACAAATCTGCAACTTCATATAGTGGCTACTGTATAAGCGACAGGTCTTATATCTGCTGGGAATAGTGGCGTTCGGCATTATTGTCAACAGATTCTGTTCTAAAGGATGCTATGTTTTCATTGTATTGAGCATATTCTACCTGAGTATATATTTTTTTACATAATTTCCTTAATTTTTATTGAGCAAAAAGCCATTTGCAAGAAATTATTTTCAGAATTTGTCACTGGATAAAATACTCTTTTGATGACGATTATGACATTTATCTTCAGCTTGGGAAGGTAGTACAAGAAGATAGCAATAAAATAAACTACAGTCTGTGGTATGGCTTAGATGTGGCATTGATTATGCAGCTGTGACTTTTTCATTGTGCCCCGGTTCCTGTCACCCAGTCAAGCTCCTGACAATAATGATTCAGGTTCTTTCTTACTGAGCATCCTTTTCTATTTCTGTAAAATGCTTTTGGCTTCTAAACAGGTGTAACCCTTTCTTCTGTACCTCATTAGGCACTTTGCCAAGGAGAGAAAGGCTGATTCAACTTTCCTGTCAAACCATCTCTTTTAAAGTGGCACCTTTGAAAGTGAGATCTGATATTTTGCTCATGTGTCTGGGCTCATGTTTGGAAAGCAACAGAGCGTTCCTGGTTATCCCAGAAATAAAATTCTTAAGCTTTAAGGCTGACATTGGAACATGGGGTTTTGTTTCTGCATTTCTCACTGAAAAATATATATTGTGTTTCAAATATTTCCAGTAAGTTTGACCACAGATAAATAGACCTGTCATGGTTTTCTTAAGGTGTAATTATTCATTATTCATCAAAAAAGCTTTTCAGAAGATCAATTCTGATCATTTTTGTTTGGGGAACATTTGCTTTGGAGTAAAAGGGCTTCAGCCCATGCAGAAACTGAAAAAAAAAAAAAATTAGATTCTTCATGTTAATATGGTTATATCTGGTGTGTTTATCTTTTACATATTTGGGCTGCAGTCCTCCTCAAAACCTGTTAGGATGTTCCTTGCTCTGGGGAGCTATCTCAGTGCAAGTGCCTTTCTGTGTACACCAATAATGACAACCTACAGTTCCACTGCCCACAGCCAACAGAGCTCCTTTTCTTGAGGAATGATGCCTTGTATGGCCTTTGTTTTGATTCTGTCAAGCTGCCTTGCTAAGTCATTTAAGATCCCTTCTGACTCAATGACTTACTGGTGAACAAAAGGCCACCTCACTCTATTCTCATCCTTTCCAAGATATTTTTTCTAGCAGAAGGCCTAGGCACAAATGTTCTGCATTGGAAGTCGGGCCTCCAGCCTCGTTGCAAGTTGGTGTGGGGCAGATTTTACACCTACACAGATCACAGTTAAATGATGGATGTTAAGGCTGAGGTTTATGCAACCAGCCACAACATTTAGCTGGACCATACCACCTCGAATAAATAGTGATTACATGAAACCTTCTCTAACTAGTTTTAATTTTGTAATTAAAATTAGTTAGAGAACGTTCCATGTAATTACTAATTAACAATTAGTTTGTTAAATATATACTGTAGTTGTCATGTGCCAAAGCTGTGTGTCCAACACAGGATTTCAACAATAACTTCCTAAGCTAAAGCTAAGCCTATTTTGCATATTTGATCTTAGTCTCAGTCTATTTATCCTCTTAGTTGCCTGTTTTTCCACCCAGTCAGTGCCTACACTTTGCTTCCCTCACCCTGCACTCAAGCCAGCTTAGGAAATGAGATCTATACTTTTGCTGTTGGAATTGCATGCCATATGAACAGTGATCAGCTGCCTCCAGCAAAGCACTGAGGGCCTCATCAATGGGTCACAGCTGCTGAGGAGTGCCCAGAGAGTGCACGGCTGGGAATCATCCCCTGGGCTGGTGAGGGTCTCAGCTGGGAGGCAGGAGCTGGCAGTGGTCCCTACCTGGCAGTGGGCCAAGGTGGGCTGACCTCAGCTGCAGGGTTTGCCTGGGTCCAAATCTGAGCTCAGCGCCATGAACCAGCTTCCTTGGCTTCCAGCCTCAGCCTGGGCAAAAAGGTTGTATGGGAACATCTCACTCATCCAAGAGCATGTGCAGTTGTGTCACTGTAACACCTGCACCACTGTAGTCTCCCTTAGACTGCTACCATACAGGCTTAAAATCAGTTATGTAAAAAAAATGAAGGAAGAAATTAATTTAAAGAGCTCCTGATAATGCCAGGTAATGTGCCCACCTATCCAGAAAAAGAAGATTATATATACAAGTTACAAAGACTGTTTGCAAACATTATCGTTAATATGCACACCTTATCAACATACATTGATTTTATACACATCCTTTAATTTAAATAGCTTTGATTTTCTGTCTGGAAGACAAAAGAGAACATTAATAGCCATCGCTTACTGAATTTACAGAGTTGTGCATTAGCTCCTCTAAAATGATCTTGTGTTTGCTATGCTTTAAATATTAATATTTAAAAGAATATTACAAATGCTGGTAACCTGAGTCATGTACACATTATAGAAATAAATTGCATATTTGATATTAATTCACCCTGTTACTTCCTATCATCCTCCATAAAATAGTACACTTCCTGCAAAGCTACCAATAGCAATCTCTGTGTGCCAGTTTATTACCTGTGTAGATATCATTATTCCCCTGTGACAGCAAAGTTAAATTCAAGGCATTTTTCATAAACTAGGAAAAATTACCTTTCCAGTGACATATGACACAACCTTCAACTACTAAATTAATCCAAGAAAAATTCTCTTTTGGGAAAAGACCTTGCATATGATATGTCAGCCTTAAAAATATTTCTTGAGAAAGTTAATTTGGAGAGGACTTTACAGCTGAGCACTGCTTTCTGTTTATATTTAAACTGTACTCTGCTACAATGCATTTCAGAATCAAAACTACAGAACAAAAATTTGCACTGCTATATTTCAGTTGCACAAAGACTGTTAGGCCCTCATGGTGAAATCTGAGACCTTATTGGAAATCTCGCATAAAATCTGTATTTGTAAATGTCATGTCATGATTTTCAGCACCGATGTGTTCCAAGAGATTGATGCCGTGATGAGGAGCCTGAGGAATGGAGACTAAAATCGAGGCAAGATATCGAGGGATTGACAGGGGAGTTAAAGTAGAATGAAGTGGTTGAAGCAAAAAGCATCAGCTTTGGAGAGGAGGGGAGGACAGAAGGATATTCATAGGAACACGTTATTTCCAAACTCTCACACAGATTTAACCTTTTTGTTGTTGCTAAAGATGTGTCTGTGAAGCCTGTTGGCACCTGGGCACCTTAGTGCTGGCTCATATGCAGGATGATAACGCAGAGATGCTACTGCACCCCACAGTTACTGAGAGGGAGTAGGTACACTGTGTCTGCCCGCAGCCCAAGGAAGGGTTAATAACTTATTTACCTCCCGTAGCTGAGATCAAGCTGTGGATCTAAACCTGCTGCTGTAAGAGACAGCTGCTTGGGCATTATGGAGCAGCAAATGGTGAGGCTGCAGGCTGCCCTGGAGGCTTCAGAGATACAGGCTGACAGAAGTGGTAGAAAAAACTGTGTGGAGAGAAAAACTGCCGAGCAGGGAGATGGAAAGTTGCAACAGAAAAGGAGAGGTAGGGTGATCTGCTATTGCTTGCTCTAAAGCTGTCAGGAAAGAACATCACTGGACAACCCACCTGAATGGACTAGAGTGTTTGAAGTTAGACTAAGGCCTTATAACTGAGTTTGTAAGCCCTTGTACAGGGTCACAGGGTGGTGCTCTTATGATTGGGTAGGATGGCATGGAATGGGGATGCTTGTCTTCACTGCAAGCTTGTACAGCAGGCTTCTGCCGCCTTGGTGAGATTCAGCTGTACAATACAGTTCAGTGGTGTGCAGAGACCCCGAGGCTAACTCTGATGGCAGCACTGTGTGACAACTTTGTCGTGCTTGCTCTTGCACAGGTGATCTGGCTGAAAAACATGTTGGAGCAGTCTGAACAGCACAGTGTTTAAAGCAGCTAAACCTCTTCACCCCAGCTGGATCACAGCTCTTCCAGGTGATGCTGTGCAATGTAGATCTGCTAAAAATACTGCAAAAGCAAGGCTCTGGGGTTTGCTGAAATAGGGTGACACTACTAGTCTTCTCTATCCTGCAGACCTGGAAAATTAAGTTTACCATCTGCATATCCATATAGTCTTAGAATTGAAATTTCCTGAGGTCTGGAGAACTTGCATTTCAAATAAAACCATGGGAAATTACTAATGTATGTAACTTTTCAAAAGCAAATTGAGCAGCTTTTTTTTAGGAAGGGAGCCACATGAAAATTGTTCCAGGAGTAGGGTGGGCAAGAAGGCCACATCCCTGCAAAACTGGTGTCTGTATTCTGTCACTGTCTGACTTGAACCTGGCTATATGTGAGCATAGCTGTCAGTGAGGTCAGACTGCACCCAGCAGTGCAGATGAAGGGTATCATGCTTGGTGTGTTTGGTAGGTGACTGACCTAGCAGAAGCATAGCTCATGGTGTATGCCTGTTGTTTCTGATAAAGCAGAAACTAAAAACCCCTCATAGAAAATGGAACTCAGTTCTAATAAGTCCTTCCCGAAAATAACACAAGGGCCTTCTGTACGAACAGTGGTTACAGTCCTGGGTATCCCATTACTTATTTCTTTAGAATATCTGTTTTGTGACATTACACCCACTCTCACCAGTGATACTTTTTCAGAATTTCAGAATGTCAGGATATCAAGCATGTAAAAACTCCCCAAACATATATGAATATCTCATTTTTAAGTATGCAGCCATTTCTCAGTACAGTAAGTGCAATGTTCCAACAGGCAGGTTGCCAGTCTATGTCTTCTGATGCTCATAATTATGTAAAAGCACCTGGTAACTGATCATAGTCTGGTGTTTGTGAAGGTTTGGGAAGGAAAAGTGGGGAAAGAGTGATAAGAATAACTGATGCATGGTGGAGACATGCAGAGATGGCTGTCTCTGTAACTATATTCTCTGCAACTGCTGAAATGTGGGCACAGGGTGAAAGCTCTCTCCCTTGCTGTGTGTCATTCTTCACTCATCCTTATTGTAACAACTTTCCCTCCTCCTGTCTTCTCAGTAGAGAAGTGTTTGCCCATTGGCGTTGTGCAGCGGGTGGCTGTTCAGCTCACAGTGAATTTTGGAACATGATCGGCTATCCCAGACATTGCTATCTCAGTGTTTCCATGGGGTGTGGCATCCAGACACCATACAGTCATCAACAGCTCTTTTCCTTAAAGGCTTTTCCAATGTTTGGAGGATAAAGATAGCAAAGGGGCTATGGAAGAAGGCTGTGGCTCTACTCAGAAGTCAGCTCCTGAGTTTTCTCCAGTCTGGGCTAGTGAGCCAACAGTTGGACCATCCTTTCTATTGCTTGACCTGAATTTACTGTGTTTGAACTTACCTAAGGCTCAGAGAAACTGCTGGACACCTACCTACTTGTTGGTAGGGGAGTTTACTGGGCTTTTCATGCTTGGAAAATTTCCTTGAACTTCAATCCCTGCTGTGGCATATGCTTCTGTGAAGCTCCTTAGTCTTGCTCTCTCTAAGAAATAGCTCTACGTGATCATGGGAAATGGCATTTTGTTCTGCCATGTTTTTTGCCAGTTGTTCTGATCATACGTCTTAAGGTTGATACCAAATTTCAGTAAAACCCAAGGCTACCATTTAACCCCTCTCCTTACCAGCAAGATTACCTGATATGTGATTGCTGGATTAAATTTAAGAGATTTTCAGGGATGACTTACTTTTCTTTATAAGCCTGTATTTAGTAGGAGAGAATGCAAAGGAGCTGGCTAGATTAAAACCAGAATCTGTAAGCTTGAAGTGTTTTTAATGTGTATGCAGAAAAAAATGGGGGCCTATAACATACGAAAAATTATTTTTCTTGTAGCTTCCAAAACTGTCAGCTTAAAGTCGAAAAGGATTAATGAAAGCAACAAAACCGGCTCTTTAAAAATTAGAAACCTCAGAAACATTCTCTCTGCTCCTTTCAAGAAGACAAACTGACCATAGTTCTACTGTCCACAGTCATCCAAGTAATGAATGAACAGTGTTTGAGCTGTTCTGTAAGGTGAAGGGACAGCTGAATCATTAGTGTTGTATTAAACAGTGCTTATTGTGACCACGCTCCAGCCAAGTCTTGATCTGAATGTCCTTCCCAGTACACAACCCCTGACATTTTTAATTTTTATATATGCTTTTTATTTCTCTGCTTTATCACCAGAATGAAAAGCTTGTGTGTGCAAATCCACCCTGAATTTAAGCAAGTATGTTATGATGCTGGATCTGATCATTCATCTTTCCCAAAAGCGGGATTAGTGGGAGTTTACAATTATCTAGCTTTACTTCTCTTGAAAAGGTGTTGCAAAATTAATGTCACTAAGATACAAAGCCATTTTTCTTGTGGCAAAAATCACACAAGTCAGACCTTGCCACTTACATTTTCAGAGTAAGTTTGATGATTATCCTTTAAATGAATATTGATTTCTTTTTCTGTAGATACCATTATTTTCAATCCAGAGAGATTGTTCTGTCTTCTTGCATACCTATTATAAATGAATAGCAAACATTTTCACCATACATTATTGTTTTTTTTCTTAAAAAAGAGATGGCCTAAACCCTTAAACCAAACCTCCCCCCTTCCCTACGGTGTTCTGAATGCCAAATCCAGACTGCTCTTAGGGCAGGAGATATTTCTGTGCTTTTATAACTGACTGACCCACAAGGTGGCACTAATGAGAAAAGTGACAACTTGGCTAATAAAAAGTGAAAACCAAAGGCAAAATACCATATGCTGAATCAGTATTATTTTAATTAGGAGCATAGTTCCTTTATTGTCAGTTAAATTTTATTTTGTGAGAAGCCTTAAAGCTATATAGCAGCAAGGATGGTTCATTGCCCCCATCCCACATCAAAAGTTAAGTTCTTAAAAGAATGAGCAAGACATACGTTGTTTGCTTATCAAAGCTCCAGAATCTTAAGGAAGGTTATTGTGATCAAAATGTAGTTTAATTAATTAATTTTCTTCTCCAAAAGAATAAGGAATTCAAATGAACTAAAACCTGAAAACTTATTTTCAGTCATTAGTCATGTTGGTAAGAGATATGACACCAGGAATTATTTATTGCCTGCAATTTTGACATATTTTCTACTGGAGTGTTTTGGTTGGTTAATTTTTCTGGTTTTTTTTTTTTTTTTTTGTTATTAAGTGCTCTGGTCTTAACTTCATAGGGAAATTATTTGAGTTCTGTGATCATGAATTTTATATCAACAGGGATTAAATCTTGCCACTTTGATGATGAATATGAATCCTCACCAAAAACATCTTAATAGTGAAACTCTTTTTGAGATCCAAGTTTTACGTGAGTAGTTATATTAACACTTTTCTAACAAGAAAGTAGCAGCCATGACTGCTGTAGACTTTTCGGTAGACTGCTGTAGACTGCTGATGTGAAGCTTACAATATAATGAAAAAATGATATCTGAGTCATTTTTAGATTTTTAAAACCAGACTAATTAGAATATTTTTAAATTTCCTGAGAGGTGTGCCTATGGAATCAGTACTATTATGGGCGATAGGGGGCAGGAGTTTACTTGTGGAAATAAACTCAAAATAATACTAATGCATTAAGAAGAAAGTCCTTAAAACTGTTACAAAATATTTTTCTCTGAATTGAGTGGTGTTACAGAATACCTGGTAGTGGGCTCTGAGGCCCATCAAATGATCAGATATTATATTGGAAATGTATTTTGATCCTTAATGAAATTGCAACTTTACAACCACCCTGGAAATCAAGAGTCACCCATGGATAGCTTGAAATACTTGAATCTAGAATTATTACTAAGTAGGATATTTTAATGTATTTTAAATGTTGGTTAAGTTATCAATGCTGCTGCTGCATTTGGAATAGTTTTATCACTACAAATAGTTACTTGTTTTGACTTCATTTTTTAAAAAATCAATAACTAGTATTCTACACTCCAAGTGCTTGTTTGATTCATTTTGTGAGGAAATGGAAGAATCTAATCCTCAGGATCCTCAGTAAAATCAAACCCAGACAAATTTTGGCTAAGAAGAGCACTGAGACAAACAATCTTGCCAAGTCAGCTGAATTCCTCTTTCATTTTGTAATTTGTGCCCCTCATTTATGACTCCCCTTTGGCACTGCTCAGTTTTAAAGGCCAGCCCAAAGAAAGTCACGTTATGGCAGGTACCAGAGTGCTTTCTTGGAATAAACTGTAAAATCACAGCAACCATAAACACACCGACTTTTTTCCTTGCAGTCCTTATTCAGAGGAAGTTTGGGATCAATAGTTATTTAGACTGAGGAATTTCACAGTGATTCTGTCTGTAGATGCTTGTGATTATTTTAACAGATCACTCTTCTTGAAGGATTGTTGTGGGCTGTACTTCCCCCAGCTGTAAATTTTGGCCACATTTCTGAATAAAACTGACTATTTTAGCTTATGCTGGACATTTGGCAAATCAAAGATCTCTAAGGTACTTTGATTGTGAACATCAGTGGAAGTGGTCGTTGAAGGCTGAGGTGAGTATCAGTGCACGTATCATTTCTTAGGGAGTCCATAGCAGGATACAAAAGCTTATGGTGGAGCTGACAAAATATATTTATATCTTTGTATAATGTCTACTGGACACAAATATGGGCCTGAGGCAGGTGATAGTAAAGCACAAGTATTCTTGCATAATGTGGGACTCTCTAAATAAGCTGAATCAGGAGACCCACAAGGAAACATCCATATTTTTGCCTTGTAAAATGGAAATGGGATATTGAAAGAAACAAAAGAGCACATTATGTTTATAATGACTATAATGTTAGAAAATACACAAAACTCAGTATTGAAATCCAGTTCCACAAGTGTGACTATTTAATGTAGAGTTTAAAGGATGAAGAGGTTATCCACAGATGTTTTTACAAATGGAGTTTAATCTAAATTTTAATGGAAGTAAACTCTTGCCTTGCCCACTACAATGTTTCCTGTATTTTTAATGAAAATGGTTCAGTAGATAAGACACAATCTAGACATATAAATGCTGGTTCTTAATACAATCTAGAGTTTCCACAAATAATTCCTCTTCTTCCCTTGAGACTAACTTCTTACTAGTAATTGATTCCAATTAGCCAGTTTTAAGTGTAATTATTCAGTGAAAGAAACAAACACGGTTATATCTATGCTTTCCATTCCACTACTAAAAACATGGCATTATTGAACTTGTGGAGTTGAAATGGTTCATGCTTGGAAAAAAGGTATCTTCAAGAAGCTGTGCTTAAAAACACTGAGGAAAAAAACCCTTGTAAATAAGTTCGAATATACTTTAACTAAAACTTGCTAGTGGAGAATGAGGACACTTGTTTTCCTTCTTAAATTACTGCTGTAATGAAGAGAAAGACATGTAAGGAAGAAAAAGAAAAATCAGTTGCTGAGTAGATGTGGATAAACATGAAAACAAAACAGAACATCTGGGGAAAAGAAGACATCTCATACACCCAAATTGAAAATTTAAAACATTTAGGTCTCATATGAATGTAGATACTCTTATCCTAAAACTTGAGAAAAAAACCCTGACTTTTGAAAAATGAAAAAGTATTATGACTTTGTAGAGTAGTAGTGAGTAGTTTAAAAGGACTGGAATATAAAGGGAATAAATTCCCCAACAAAGGATGGCAATGGTGTGATTTCAAGGCACAAGGTGAATGTAAAGCAGCAGGTGGTCACTGGAGCCTGGTGGTGCACAGACAATGCTCTACTGAGGCCTCCTCTGGTGCAACTCGAGAAGTGACAGGAAAGCAAGAGGTGATGATAAGTGAAAAAGGAAGGAGGGGAAGAGAAGGACCAAGGTTACTAGGGAGCCGTTCTGTCCTGTGGCAAACTTCCATCTTTCCATTCCATAGACTTTACACACAGCACCAAGCCCCTTCCTCATGTATCTGTTCCTTTAAAAAAGGAAACACAAAACTTGTCCAAGATAAAGTCATACCAAGACATCTGGACACCTCTACTTACAAACTAAACATAATTAGTGCTTACTGCCAATGAACTCAAGTAAAAAAGGTCATTTATACAGGTGACATGAGGGTGAAGGAGCAGAAAACAATGGAAGGAATGTTCCTTTTCTTGGGATGTTTAAGCCAGCACAAATCACTGTGTGTCAGCTTGTTTTACAATCCAGTGTTTTCACTTTTAATTAGAAAGTCTTTCCCTCAGCATTTTTCTTAGCAGCAATTTTTAAACTTAACAGAAGGTATATTCCCTAGTGCCATATGTTAAACCTGACATGTTACTGAAAATGTCTCTTGGAAAAAGCAAAACAAAAGAAAACCAACTAAAAAACCCACTAAAATAGGACCTCTGTCCCATTCCACTCTCTTTGGCCTACTTGTAAGCCTCAAGAGCACAGAGATGTCACGTTAGGCAGTGTCAATTCTTTGAGGAATTAGTCATAACTGAAAAGTCAATGGATGATAGACTGATAATATCCTCTTTGCTTCACTGGCAACCTGCATGGCTGGAAACAGTTATCCCCCACTTGGTCTTGTAAGTGACAGCTAGATGGAAGCTGTGCCTGTGGGGAGTGAGTAGTCCTAACACTCTGAGAGGTCACCTTGTTGATGTTTTTTGACCAATATATTAGTAGGCTGTGAAGTGTAGAACATTTTAGGACTTAAACAGGAAGGATTAAGACCTATGGGTATCCTTGACTTTAAAGTATGCAAGGAGAATCCAGCTATGACCAGAGAAATGCCTGACTGAGGCTAAAAGGGTCAGTGGAGCACTGACTGATGTAGTTTTTTTATCCCCTGTAATTTTTCCCAATATAAATTCCAGTTGATTTTGGGCTTTGCATAGAAGGACATGAAGGACATTTTCTGAGCCTCTTTTTTTTTTTTTTTTTTTTTTTTTTTTTTTTTTTTTGGGGGTGAGTAGTGTCAGTATTATAAAGTCTGTCTGTAAACCTCTGCTATATCCAGATGAATGAAGGACAGATCACTTGGATTAAGAAGCAGCACTAGTTAGGCAGACTCAGAAAAATGTAATGTGCCAATCCCTGGGTTGGATGAACCGTACCCAGATGCACGATATACAATGAAGTTGGTCATTTATAGTGCTTTTCTTCCAAGATTGTAAAGCACTAGTGTGAATACTGAGAGATGCTGCATGCAATCTTAACATAACATAAACTACAACTTTATGTAGGTCCCTCATCAGCTCTTTGGGAGCCAACCGATAAGCTGGTATAGAATTGGAAACTATGTTATCTGAAGTTCACCCATGTTTTTTCTGATACTTGTCTAGGGAGGGCCATCTCCATAGAAATTCAGTTAAGGTGAGACACACTCTTTTATTTTGTATGAGTACCTGAAACCCTAGGCTATAAGCTGATAAAATGAGATTGCATACAAGATGTTGACAGCCTAGGGGAAATTTTGAACAACAGTCATTATTAGGATTTGGCTAAAAAAATGATCCTTGATCTGACGTATTTTGAAACAGTCTTTGCAGAAAGGAGTTGCAAGCTTCAGAGGCAACACCCATGAAATCCATGTCTGTGTTTATAACGGTGGACAAATGAAAAACCAAGAATTTTTCCCAGATGTACATAAGCTTTTTAGGAGCCCCATGCCTTTGTATTTTCTTCAGCAAAACAGCTATATATAACAGTCTGTACACTAAACTACTTGCAGGGAGTAGCGTTTGAGAATGAATTACTAAGTTAATACCTTCTTTGACCTGTATCTGGTCAAGCTATATTTTAGAAACCTGTCATTACTAATATGAAGAAGCGGTTAATCTGGTAATGTGAAGTTTCAGAATGATGGATGAATCAAGGCACATGAGCTATTTAACACTATACCTAGCTGCACCCTCTTATTGTAAGTCTCCAGACTGACAAGCCCGAAGAGGAGGGGTTGCAAACCTCTCAATACTTTGTTTTAGCAATGATGAAATTCGGAGGTGAATCTAGACAGCCTTAATTCCCATTAGTCATGCCTTGTGCCAGTTTTTTGGAGTGCTATTCCAACTTGGCTTAAAAGAAATCAGCCTCATGGCTCCTTACTAGCATGCACCTTAAACCTTTTTTATACCCTCTCTCATACTGACCCTTCAATTTATAGACTATATACCCTCTCTCACACTGACCCTTCAATTTATAGACTAATATTGTTGAATCTAAATTGTGTGACTGACTCCCTTGGCAGGGATTGGAAGATTTCAGCCTGGAGTGTTGTTATCTGTACACGAAGAACGCCACAATGATGCTCCTGTGCTGTCACACATAGTTGTACCTCCCTCTTTACAAGTGGCAGTAGCCCAACTTCCCTGCTATTCACCGCTTTTCTGAGGCTTCACAAAAACCTTAACCCGTGAAACTTGTAACTGTCCAACTGTATTTAGTTAGATATTATTAAAAATTAGAAATGTTTATAAATGGGACATACTGTACCACTTTATTCTAGGTTACTTCTACTCTTGAATCACATCTTTGCCCGAATGTCTCCCTGCACTGCTGACAGGAACAAACATAACTAAAAGGGCAGTTCAGAGTGTGAGAGAGGGAAACACTGCCTATTTAACTAATGCCTGATACTGACAGCCTGCACACAAAATCTTAAAAGCAGTCAGGCACTTCCTTTTGTGCCCACTTTTAAAGGGTTTAATGAAACATAGAAACTGACATTTTAAACCTGTAGCTTTGGATGTTATTTTGCCATGTCAGTTTCTTTTTCTTTTTTTTTTTCTCTTTTTTTTTTTTTTTTTTTTTTTGTCCTAAATCACATAGCAATAGTTTTCTACCTTTCTGCATCAAACTTCAGTCAACAAACAATGAAGGCTGTTTTCAGATAATAAAATGTTTCTGTTCTTTGACCTGTTCTAATAGGTGGGCAGTCAATTATCACCACAGGAAATATGTGGCAATGCTAGTTATTGAGCAAAATCTTAGTCCTCCTAGGACATACAAACACAATTAGCAGGTGTATCAACATATTTCTAATTAAAAATTGTTAAGATTGAAAATATTTTTTAGAGTATGCTGCAAGATAAAAAGAAAGGTTCATTTCTTTCCAGAGAAACCTGTAAACAGTCCTTCCATAGGAATATATAAGGAAGCTAGTAAACTCCTTATATGAAACGGGTAATCCTTAAACTGGTTTGAGTGTCAATAAATGTTCATTTGTACTCTGCAACAGAGTGCAAAATGATGTAACACTTCTTGAAGATGTTGAAGATTCAGGGCAAAGAAAGATTAGGCATTTCCTCTTCAAGTAAAATGGCTAATATATCACATCTCATGAAACTCTTCAGATTTGCTCTGCTTATGCAAGAAGTGTATGACTTGATTTTTATTTTTTGTTCTTTTTCTTCTCTATGGAAAGCAAGGCCTTTATCCTGCAAATTGTTATGTACTTATGTATGCATTTAACTTGATGTACAGCATATATTCCCATAGATTCCACAGGACTGCATGCCAAAGATAGACACATCTGCGACTGCTTACAAGATTGGAGCTAAAGAGCTTCAAAAAAGAAAATGAACAGAGATAATTTTTGAAGTATGCAAGCAAAATAAGGGCAACAGAGACGCTTTCAGACATTGATCTAGATCCTTGCTTATATATTAATTCTGTGTGTTTGCAGATCCTATGTACAAAAGTTTGTGTGCAGGTAGAAAAAATAGGTTGATTCGGTTTTCCAGACAGGGGTTCACTCCTAGGAGTACTCAAGCCAAGTGTTGCTATGTTATCACAGGCAGCATTTAACACATCTTTAAGTCCCTCCAGCTCAGGAGCGGGGGTTCAGCACCGGCAGGAAGGAGGGTAAGAGAGAGTCCTGGGGCCGCGGAGTAACGGCAGGGGGATTTCTGAAAGTACCAGCCAACGCTTACTGCGAGATTTTTTTCTGAGCATATGAATCCTATCGATTTAAGTAGGAGTATTTATCCTTTTCTGAGCTCCATCCTCACGTTAGTACGACAGCACTATTGTCGTTCCAGCACGTAGTCGGCGGTTCTTTATTAAGTCTCTATAAATATGACACAGTAAGGGCATTCAGTATTTGCGTGGAGAGCACACGCATTTGTGTGTAATCCCGGGCAGTCCTCCGGCTCGGAGGCTTTGCAGCCTCCCCACTCCCGGCGCAGCGCGGCCCGCGCCCTCCGCCCGCCCCGGCCGGGGCTCCCGCCGCCGCCTCAGCGACCTCCCCCGGAGCCGCCGCGTGTGACACACCGGAGAGGAGCCTCCCTCGTCCCCGCGTCGCCCCCGCCCGCTCCCCCGGGGCGCCGCCGTCACCGCCGGCAGCCGGAGCAGCCGCTGAAGCCGAGGGGCGGCGGGGCTTGCCCGCCTCTCCCCCCTTCCCATCCTTTCCCTTCCTTCCCTCGCCTCTCCCCGGTGCCTATATATAGCCGCCTCTGCTCGAGCCAGCCGGGAGATTGCTCTGTACCTGCAGGAGACAGGAAAGAGAAAATAAGAGGAGCGACTCTCCGAAGCCTGACCCGCTCTCAGGAAGAGGAGGACGGGCACGGTCCGCGCCGCTGTCCGGTGCCACGGCCCCCGGTGCCGGGCGAGCCCCGCGGGGACGGGCCGACCTGCGCGCCGGCGCCCCGGGGGCGCGCATGGCTCGGGCGCTGCCGGGGCCGGGCGAGGAGCCCGACCCCGGCCCCGGCGGCTCGGGACGCGAGGGAAAGAGAGGTCCCTGCGGACGGCGGCACTAACGGGGGGGCCGGGACGGCAGAGCCCTCCCCCTTGGCGCCGAGTTGCGCTCGGCGACATGTGCTGAAGTGCCCCGCAGAAGCCACACAAGTTGCCTGCGCGGCGTGGCCCGGCGGCCGGACGGCGGGGAGCGCCCGCCGCTTCTTGCTTGACCCGACCCGACCTCGTCCCGTTCCCCTCCCCGAGGGCTGTTGCCCCGCGGGGCTCCCGGCGGCCAGGGTAATGCGGCTCGTCGGGAAGTGAGAGACGGTGCGTCCCGCGTGGGCCGAGGGCCCCCCTGCCTCGGAGTCTCCCATGCTTTCGGGGCCCCCTCGGGTGGCGGCCCCGCGGGAGGCGGGGGCGGCGCTGCCGTGATGGCCCTGGAGGAGAAGCGGGAGAAGCGCCCGCCCGTTACCCCCATGATGATCGAGGAGGAGGCCGCCTTGCGGAACGGCAGCCGGGGGCTGCCGCCGGGACCCTGGGCCGAGGCGGCGGGGCCAAGACCCCGCACCACGGAGCGACACATCGCCGTGCACAAGCGCCTGGTGCTGGGCTTCGCCGTCTCCATCCTAGCTCTGCTGGCGGTGACCATGATCGCCGTGCTGCTCAGCGTCCGCTTCGAGGAGTGCGGCGCCGCCGCCGACGGTCCGCCGCGGGCCGGCGGCAACGGGAGCCTCTCGGGGGCACCCCGGCAACCGCCCGGTGCGGGGCAGCCCCCCGGCAGGCCGGAGGAGGAGGCGCGGGGCGGGGAAGCGGCGGAGGAAGAGGAGGAGGAGGAGGAGGAGGAGGAGTGGCAGCGGCGGCGGGAGCCGCCGCCCTGGGCCCGGCCGCGGCTGCCACGGCACCTGCGGCCGCTGCATTACAACCTGATGCTGAGCGCCTTCATGGAGAACTTCACCTTCAGCGGGGAGGTGAACGTGCAGCTGGAGGTGCGGAACGCTAGCCGCTACATCGTGCTGCACGCACATCGCATGCACATCGAGGCGGTCCGCGTGGCCGAGGACAAGCTGGCCGGCGGTGTGCATGTGGCCCGCACCTTCTTCTATCCCCAAACCCAGGTGTTCGTCGTGGTCCTCAACCGTAGCCTGGAGGTGCAGAGAAGTTACAACCTCAAGATCATCTACAACGCCATAATCGAGAACGAGCTGCTGGGCTTCTTCCGCAGCTCCTACGTCCTTCACGGCGAGCGAAGGTAGCGGAGGGGCCGCGTCGATTCAAACGCAACTCGGTCCGAAGTTGGCGGCCCCAGCGCCGAACTTCGGGTAGGGCGGCGCTAGGACCCGGCGGCCAGGAGGGTGATGCCGCGGGCGCCGCCAGGAGGGTGATGCCGCGGGCTCCGCGCTGCCCGGCCCCGGCGGTCTCGCCGAAGGGTGCGGAACTCGGCCAGCTGCCCGGGGAGGGAGCTGCGGCGAGGGGAGCGACCGGCCGGCTGGTGAGCGCAGGCCAGGTCTCGCCTCCCCCGCTACCTCCCTCTGGAATCTCTGTAGGGCTCGGCTCTCAGGGCTGAGATGCGGCGGTTCTCGGGGACCGCGAGCCCTTGCCCGCTCCAAGCCACCGGCCGGTGTCGTTAGGCGGCAGTGAGAGCGGCTGGAGGGCGGCCGAGGCTGAGGGACTGCGCGGGAGCGAGCGGGAGCGGGCGGAGCTGCCTCGGGCTGCGGGGCGGTCCGGGCTGGGGCCGTGCGGGAGGCCGCGCAGGGGTTAGCCGGGGCCGCAGGCAGGTGAGCGGAGCGCTCCGCTTGGGCGGGGAGGGCTGCGGGGAGCGGGCGGCGGGTCAGGAGATGCCCCAGCGCAGCTCTGCGACGGACGGGTGCAAGGAACGAACTTGCAAGGGTGGCACCAGTGAAGCAGGCCGTCCGCTAGGTCCTTGTCAGGGCCCGGAGCAAAGACTCGGGGTCTGTTACACCCACAGACTCTGTCCGGCTGCCGCGTGCCCTCGTGTGACAGAGCCTTGTCAGGTTACAAGTAGCGTGTAGGGCAGCGAGACTTCTGTTTTGTTTTTATTCTGTTAGGTAAAGCAAAAAACTGGTGGGATGTGTTTTCATGTAAGGTGAATACGTTTACACTTGCTGCAGCTGGGCCGCTGCAGATTTACACCCTGTGACCCCGCAAACCTGATAAGTTTGCGGGCAGAGCAAGATTCAGTCTTGATCTGTATTTACTCATGTAGTTAAAACCCCTTGGGGCCCTGTCGAAGCCCTGTTGTAGGCAGGATTACTGTGGAGGGCCCCGTTCAGCCGGTTACAGAGGCTTTCTTTTTATAGAAGGTGTTTTCTAACCACACAGAGGCTTTGTAATGGAAAAGAAGGCAGGATGGACTTCTTGGTAGTTCTGACATCGTTTATAATTTTAGAATTGGATTATTTTTAAGCTGTCCTTTCTTGAAATATCTGTGCAGTGACAGGTTTTCTTTTCCTGAGTCTTACTCTTTTAGATTGTGGAAACAGTCTAAGTGAAACAAAGATGTTGTAGTTGGAAGAACTGGGCAAAAATACTAAGACATGAAAAGCATCCTCACCAACTGAATGAAGTCAAAAGTCCTTTTATTAAAACATATTTTCATTACTATGTTACTGACAGTTTAAAAAATCCTGATATTAGAACCACAAGCAGAATCAAAATTAACTTTTTGCAATTTGTCATCACAATGAAATAAAAAGGAAATTTGAAAAAGAATAGTTGTAAGAAAAGATGTGGATAAAATGCCTTTTATCACCGTTGACTGAATGGTTGGAGTAATTGGGAGTTCTTACAGACCTGTATTGAAATGGGCAAATCAGAAAACAAAATACTGTTAACAGCAGGGGGTATAATTCAATTCACAAATCTGAGAAGTTATTTAAGCAGTTATTATTCTCGTGTGCTTTGACTTTGTGTAGGAATAATTGAGCTGTCAGATAGGTGTGGCAATGACATTTCTCCAGAGTTACTGTACTACATTTCAATACTGATCCCCTAGTTAAGATTTAGAAACCAACAACAAAAGGTCTATTCACTCTTTTGGTCATTAGAATAGTTTAAGACATAGGGTGGAAAGCGATGGTAAAATGTTTTCACAGTGCTCTGTGTGTAACTTTTCAGATATAAATTACTTTGTTTTTAATACACTTAAGTATAGTTATGGGCAGAATACTTACCTTACATAAGGAAGCACTGCTGTATTGAAATCAGTGGCATGTTTTTCCTTTGTACCAGCTCACTTATATTTCTTTCAGTAAAACATTTTTAAAGCTATAGTCCTTGCATGGTTTTAGTTTCAGGAGTTTTTCCTTTTCAACTGCCACAGGCTTAATGACTCACTATAGTATAAAGCGTATAATACCCATTCTAAACCAGGGAACTTTTTTGATCAGTGTGCTCTTAGAGTAACAATTTGCATTCTGATTAATAACCTATTTTTTAATATGATATATATAACCATTTTTAGTCTTCTGTTATGATAGATAGACAGACTTGCATGCTCTGGGAGACCTTGCTGTTCCAGCAGGGCTTTGATTTTTTGACATCTTTATATTGAATTAAAATACAGCAGCCCCATTGGAGTAGTACTTGCTGTAAAAGGGTCCAAACCGTCATTTTTCACTTTTGTTGTACATGAAGAGCAAATAACTCTGCTGTGAGGCATCACAAACATACTAATGCCTTCACTTTATGATTTTTCCCCCTAAAGTTAGTTTCTCTGGCCTTCACAGGTGAACGTTGTAAATCAGCCTGAAATCTAAAAGCTGCGTAAAAGTATTTATTTTCTGACTGAAATCTTTCTTATGGTACTTGAAATGTAAAATGCAAGTGATATGCTACAAATTTACTTTGCATTATGTTTACTGACAGTAATCAACAGAAATATAATACCGAGCTACTGTAGAATACTGTATGAGTATGCAGGCATAATACAAATGAACCTTAGACTTTGGCATAAATGAAAAGGAAAAAAAAAAACTTTTATCACACAGACAAAACAAAGACATATTCTTTATTCTTGTAACAGCTAAGATGTCAAAATAGATAAGGTTGTTGAGGAAACACGTCTTTCTTTAATAGACAAGATGGAATTAAAACACCTGCAAGTTACTGCCATGGGTATTCCGAGAAGACAGACTGTGAGCCTTTTATTCTCTCAAGTACAGCCTTTTATGGTGATATTTTTGGGAACAGGAGGTAAAAGTGTTGGTACCCAGAGAGGTGTGTAAAGGAAAGGATGAAACAGTCAACCTGCCCTTGGCTTTTGGCATGCTGTAGAAGTCTGCTTGTTTTACTTGAACACAGCGTGAAATAGATTAACCGAGACAGTGGTTTGGGTTTAGCTTGTTTGTTTTCTTTAAAAGTAAATGGTTCTGGTTTTTTAAGCAGTTTTAAGATTTTGTTTGTTTTGCTTCATGGCACAACAAGCAAATCGATGTTTGATAGTAATGCACATGTTATAAATATCACTATTATTGGTAGTTAATGTATATTTAGTATGAAATATTGTCTGGTCTGTGTTTGCCCAGTTATGCCTATGTGGATATATCTGTCTATCTGTGAAAACACAGAAGATGAAGAGTTTACCAGGATTTATTAGCCTTGTGAAGGGATTGTTTCAGTGGCCTGATATGTATTAAAAGATGACTGATAAGATCTCTGAGAAGTGGGGTGAAGATGTGGAGAGGGGACAAGGGGAAGCTTCCTTGTTTAGACAGTATCACAGTATAGACAGTATTTCCTAAGTATGCGTTCACATGTGTGTCGGAGCTCATTAAAATTGTTAACTGCAGAGGAAAGTTCATCATTCTTACTTTATTAATAACAGGCCAGTACAGTTTTCCATGCTCACTTGAAGCTTCTGTTGATGTCTGTAGCTGTTTGGAATGTGCCTAGATTGCAGAATCCGGTCCACTTGAAATATTTTGCATATATATTTTGCTTCATTTAATTGGCTGATATGGCTTTGTTGCAGTAGTGCAAATCCACTGATAATACGGGATTTTTTTGGATTAACACTGGGATATCTGGCACCAATTTTTTACCCTAGATTTAGCAACCTTATCCAAAATGATGGTTTTAATAATCCAGGTTTTTTAATGAGGCAAGAAAAATGTGATGAATTCCTTCAATAATTATTAGCCAAAAAAGGCTTTTTACTTAGAAAAAAGATTGGTGGTAACTGCTCCAGTGGAGGAAATTTTTTTCAAGTTTTTAAAAAGTCATCCTTATTTGCAAGAGGCGATAATTCACTGGAAAATATATATCTAGTTCTGTCATGCACTACAGCAAGAAAAAGGTGTAACATTTCAATAAACTTATTTCTTCATTGCCTCCGAGATATGTGTAAAACCCAAAAAGGCTGTCTATAGCCTTTTTGCTCCGTCAGTGTTAGAGTGTCATATTGCAGATTAATGGTTATAGATTGATTAATAATAGGTGCCACAATTTTCATTACATCAAAGCTATCCACCCGTCCTTTTCCCTCAGAGGAATAATAGATGATTAGTCAGCCTCTAAAATTTTGATAAATATTTGCCTGGTATCTAAAACTGCACTGTTATTTCCACAGATGAAGCCTTGGAAGGTGAGACATGAATCAATATCACTCAAAAACCCTACATACATGCTACCTTCACATTTACATGGTTGGTCCATGGTAACTTTCTCATTCTGCATGCCTCCAGTAAGCAGTTTTACCAAACTCCATGATTCAGCCTTTTAAGTGTAGCTTCTTGTTCCCGCAAAAAGATCATGGTTTTCTCCAAATGTATAAATATAAGTCTCCATCCAGAAAGCTTCCTATTTTGTATCTGAATCAAAATTTATTTAGTTCCACAGAAAACAGTTACAGGGTTTATTGTCAAGCTGAAATCTTCCCATTCTTCCCGTATGTGCTTAATAAATACTATTACCTTCTTCAGAGATCTTTCCATAATTTGACCCACTAACTGAGAATATGGATTTGCTCTCTAGAAAATACACCAGAAGAGAAAAGCACATATAGAAGAATGGTGAAATACTTTGTGCTGGTTTAATCATTTGCTTTCATTTGTGATTCTGCAAAGCTCACAGAATGGGTTTTTTTGAATGTGCACAGACACAGCAGTGCTATATAGTACTATGTCCCAGACCTACAGGCAGCCGGTAGAGAAGTAATCAGCAGTGGAAAACAATGACCCTCCTGAGTGCACTGTGTGACCGTAAGTTCTCATGCCCAAAGAAAGGTAAAGCGCTCTGTCGGTGTTTCAGGGCAGAGTGAATTCCCTGAAGGCCGTTAAATCCTGGTTTGAACTGAGTGTGCTTGTTTTACATTGTATAACCAACAGGGGCTCACTTTTTTTCCCACATGTTGATGAACAATTCCGCTAGAGCCTGAAGTTTGATGCTATGTGAGGGTTGATTTATTTAATGTCATTGTGGTGTCTACAAATTTGTAGGGAATTTGTGGACCGCTAATTTGTATCTATTGCATTGCAGTGTTCAAACACTGTATATTTTGTACAGTTGTAATTTTTTCCTCCTTTAAACCACACTGGTCAAGCATGCTTTATTTGGTATGTCTATTAATCAAGTGCTAGGCACAGTTAGTAAACAATTTTTATTTTTGTTTTGTGCTTTTCTAGGTTTCTTGGTGTTACGCAGTTTTCTCCTACTCACGCCAGAAAAGCCTTTCCTTGCTTTGATGAGCCCATCTACAAAGCCACATTCAAAATCAGCATCAGACATCAAGCGACTTACTTATCTTTGTCCAACATGCCAGTTGAAACTTCTGTTTTTGAAGAAGATGGATGGGTTACAGACCATTTTTCACAGACCCCTCTCATGTCAACCTATTACCTGGCTTGGGCAGTATGCAATTTTACGTACCGGGAAACTGTCACCAAGAGTGGAGTAGTTGTAAGTATTTCTAATGTACCAAATACATTTCATTGCCTTGAAAACCCTCACTTTTTGTAAAGGGATTATACCAGCAAATACTTAAAATATTTTCTTGATTAGTATTTTTAAAATTTTCTTGTCTATTTAATGATTGTGTGTATTGCTTGGGACCTTTCCTGGAAGTTTATCTAACATTTTTGGTTTGTCTTGTGCTTTTTGTAAATGGTTAGCTTAGTAGGTGTGGTTATCAGATGAAATTTTAAACTTTTATATATGCTATTAAACTACACTTTGGTTTTCTTGGGAAGTTTTTTCTTGTTTTCCTGTAGCCTTTTCATTACCAGTGTTCATGAGATTATTAAAGTGGTAATACTGGTAAGGTTTCCAGTCTCCTTCCTTCGGTACTGACATGTCCCTTGGTGTGCTGTATGCTAGCTCAGGAGGCTGATATAGTAGTTTCTGTCTTAGATCTTTTGCTCAGGAGAGGACTTTGCAACCTATCCACTTCCTGGGGTTGATGGAAGCCCTAAGTTTATGGAGCTGTTTTTTGCAAGTATGGCATGATTCCAGGAGTAATGCCTTGAAGAAAAACAAGAGAGAAAGTCCTGTATTTATGTTAGTTTTGGTTTTGTGTACAAATATCAAGATCAGAACTGTATAACAAACCAAAACATACATGAGAAATGCTGTCAGCCTAATAGAATATTTCACAGTGCTGTTGTCTTGATTTTTCAGGTGAACATACAGAGAAACCCTTCCTATTTAGTTACTGTGAATAACAAAACAGGGCTAGTTCTGGAAGTAGAGGACTGGACAACAGTTTGAGCTGTGAACCTGACCAAAGGGGTGTTTACCGTATACTTCGGTGAATGCTGTATTATTTTGTGCAGTAGCCTGGGGTATGAGGAAGGGCTGCAGCATACTCATATCAGGAAATATCTCCTTAAACACTTTGAACCAGTGTAAGCATTGTGCTGCAGTAGAGGGAGCTGCTTCTCTGAGCCAAAGGTATTCTTGACCTTCCTTGTGCCAGCCGTCAGCACTGTAGAGCCATATGATCTGGCTGAAAACTAACCTGAAAAATAACTGAAAGTGTAATAAGTTTTCAGGCAAAACAGTTCACTGATCTGACTTTTTGTGCTACTACCAGAGTCCTAGTGTGGATTTGAGGCTGTGCTGATGGAAGGTAGATCCAGGACAGCACTGGCATATCTCATTTAGGCCATCCTGAAGGGATCAACAAAAAAGTTTTGTTTTTGTTACTGGAACAACTGGGTAGGACACTGGGGACTGTTCTTCATCCCTTTTATGCCATGACCAACAGACTGTGACACTATTCTTTGGTACCCCACAAGGAGGAAATATGACAAGGAGGTGGTTCTCCTGAGGTGCTTTAACCTATAATGATACGGGAACTGCTGAGACTTATGTAGTAGTCATAGGATCATAGAACAGTTTGGTTGAAAGGGACCATAAAGACCATCTAATTTTGAATCCCCCTTCCACAGGCAAGCACACCTTCCACTAGACCAGGTTGCTCAAAAACCATATCCAACCTGGCCTTGAGCACTTCTAGGGATGGGTAATCCACAGCTTTTCTGAGCAACCTGTTCCAGTATATCACCACTCTCACAGTAAAGAATTTCTTCATAACACTTAATCTAAACCTGCCCATTTTTGTTTTGAAACTTGTCCTTGTCCTATCACTGCTATTGATTGTAACAAGTATATTTGTTACTCCTTGTCCGATCATTGCTATTGGCATAACCAAATAGTTGAAATGTGGAGGATGGACCTCAGGACCATCAATTTGAAACATGCAACCTACTTCCTCCTCAACTCATTTTCTTGTAGTATTGTTTAGAGCTCATATCCTGTAGACTTTTGCTGCTTGAATATTTTTGATGTCTTGAAAACAGAGGCACACTTATGTCTTGTCGATAGCTTTCTGCTGTTCTTGTGTTTCCCAAAATTGTTCTCAAGACTTTTGATTTACCTGGAATATGAAGAAAAAGTCCAAGTATTTTTTTGTTAGAAATTTTTGGTTACTAGAGCCTTATAGTTATGTTGGTTCACGTGTAAGAGATACATATGTATACCCGTCCCAGTAGCTTGACAGTACCACTGTACAGAACTTTGCCAACAGTTATAAAAATTAGTAGGTTAATCTTCATGCAGACTTGAAGACTAAAGTCCTACATAGATTGAGATAGTCTCTGTCCCATAAAATTGTTTGGTTAGTCTAAAGTTTTAGCTCTTTTTTTTTCTATAAAGCCCTTACCATAGAGTATGTTAATGCCCAGGAATACCAAAATAGTTTGCACTGGGTTATTGGTTAAATATATCTTGCTATTTTTCAGTTCCGATTGGGTTATGATCATCTTTTATCATGGTTCAGTTTTGTTGTCAGTGTGTCTTTCAAGGTATGAACTCACGGCAAGTACTTCAGTTCAGAGCTGAGTTCTTTCAGATGAATTGCTGAGGTAATCCATCTTTTTGAGTCTCTTATATTGAAATGCCAGGAGCTCATGGACGCTACTGGGTGAATTTGAAGTTATCTGAATCCTTGCACATGAAATTTCAAATTTCTTGGTTTCCTTCAAAGCCACTCTTTACTAAAATACAGGTACCCCCATAACTTAAATGTATAATAACAGTAAGTTTGCTTCTAAAAATGAATGGATTTTCATGAAAACTACTCAAATCTTTAGCTGAAGCATCTTGATAGGCTATTTTTCATATTGGTGAATCTTCATTTTAATTAATGCAGTGTACATTATAAATGTCAGTAGGCACCCAAAAGACTCCAGCTTGCATGTACTTCAGCTTTTTTTTTGGCACTTCCATGAACCTGGTTTTGGTTCACAAAACATTTTGGGGAGAGTGGGCTGTTCTTTCAAATTTTGACAGCATGCTAATGATTATAACCTCACTTCCAGCTGACCAGTATTAATAAAATGCTGTGGTTGAAGGTGGATAAACTCTGAGGAACAAAAATAGCTGTGAGATGAAAAGCAGATTTTTTCCTCAAAATTGCTTAAATATTAACTGTTCATTTTTTCTCAAAGAATGCCACTGACCTCAAAAGTGAGTTTAAACCTAAGCATGACATTCAATACAAGTCAAGTTTTAAATAGAAACTGCATTTTGGAAAGCTTAGGTAGCTGATCAAAATACTTACATGGCTATAGTATATATAATTCTTGCATGAAGATGTTTTGTATTTCATATACTAAAATTAATTAGGGAAAGGGAATTAAGCAGTTCTTTTTTTAGGAGCATCCTACAGTGGATGTGAACCGTTATCACATCCATGACTCTTTAGTCCATGCAGGTCTGATACAAATTCCTTCCAGGTCAGGTAATTTAAAAGCAGAGCTGACTTTTTATATGTATTACAGGTATATAATGCTATTCAGATTCAGCATGGATTACAGGAAATTGCTGCAACTGCCTTTGTCTTTAGGCAGGGACTTTATTCCTGTGGAAAGGACAGTGGTGCAGTCATCTATGCTGCTATGGACTAGGGAGCAATGTAGTTCTACCAGGGTGGTGCCTGAGGTGATGCTGTTTTGAGGGAGGAGCGGTTCCCTTGCAAGCAGGCTTTGCTGATCAGTGGATGGCTCTAGCAGTTGTACCAGCTGCAGCTGGGGAAAATCATGGGGTCATCTTTGCACAGTACAATATTCCAGAAAACTCCACTTACCTCCACATGCTTGCTTGCTTATAGTCTTATGTTGCATTTCGTAATCATGTTCTTTGTCAGTAATTCTTAAAAGCAAAGTATTGCTGGTTGGATTATATTGTCTGTCACGTCATATCTCTGTCTCTTTCCTTCATTGTTGCCTTTATTTGTACTTTCAATCTGCCAGGCCTTTTCCTACTATTGCTTTATTTTTTTTCCCCTGCTTGGATCAGTGCTTCTATTCTCCAAACCCTCTGTTTCCCATTCCTTTGTCAGGTGAACATGGAAAACTTGCTATTTCCTGCATGGCTTTTCAGTGTCTTTTAAGTTATTTAAATTAATTTTCTTCTCTGTAAATTTTTTCTCTTTTTGAATTGGTGGAAGGAGGGAGCACATAATGTATCAATGGAGATGCATGTATTGCTGGAAGGAGAGGTTTCTGGGAGATTCATCTTCTCCTATTCTTCCTTTTTGCTGTGGATGGGATCGAGATAGGTATGGAAATAAAATGCCAACTGGCAACACTAGTTTCTAGTGTCAGGGGGAGATTCTGCTAAAAACAGAGAAAGAAAGTGTATGGGAAGGACTGATGTCAGGAGGAATTGTGGGTGCAGGGGTTAGAGAGACAAGTGCAGACAATACCAGAGCAGATGGGAATGAGCAGCTGTGAAAGAAAGTGGCTATCTAGCTGGGTGGTGGTGAGTGGGAGGAGAAATGCTTACAGAAGGCAGTACCCAAAGGGGAATTTTGCATGGTTTCACTTTTCCTACCCCTGCTTCTCTTCCAAAGTGATGGCACCTTTTGCAGGACTGGCAGGGTTTGCCTGACGACAGCTGGGTCAGCTGCTCAGGGTAGGACCTCCACTGTCTGACAGAACCCATGCGTGTTCCATTTTGAAGAGATCTTTATGATCTTTGCGTCTTTGGTTTCAGTTGTATTAAATGTAATTGCAGTGCCATCAATGCTGAGTACTTCGTCACGATGCCGAGACCTTAAGGCTAAGAAAGATCTTAACAAATGATACCAGAATAAAGTCAACCTTTATTGCACTGCTTTTGTTTTGTTATATATCTAAGATGTAATTAATGTTCACAAGCTTTACAGGACATTGAAGTCTTACCCTGGCCAATGAGGAGGAGCTGTAATAATCTGGCTAAGGGAAACTAAGATAATTACTGTTTCTGTAGTGCCTTCTGGCTTGCAGAGAGCCTGCATAAAGGTCCTGGCATTGAATTCTCTCAGGCATGTGCTTGGGGAGCTCACTCAGTTTGACTTAATGTAACTAAAAAAGATATAGTGGTCTCAAAAATGGGATCCACGTAGTAATAATTGCTTGATTCTGCACAGGAGAAAATTTATTTTTGTCCAGGAAGAGCTAGTGAACAGTCACATAAGCAGATTTAGGTCAGAATCAGTACATGTCCAGCAGCTCATGTTGGTTTAGTTCCAGCATGGGACCATGGTTTTATTCACATCCTTAAGACAAGATGACTGGATATCATGCAGTGCTTCCAGCTGGACAGCTGTGTTATTCCCTTATCTTAAGTGTGGTGATTAGTCCGAGGAGACTGAAGAGCTGACTTTCAGTAATAATCTAAGAAAAAGAAAAAATCCCCCATGTTGAACAGCAGAATAACCTTTTTCCTGGTGAGTGTCATCTGTTAGTCTCCAGAAAAAACTGAAAATATCAGTCTTTGTTTAAAATAACTATGGACTTACTATGCAGTTTGGCCAGTAACTTTTATGAAATTCTTGTGTATTTGAAAAACGTTTCAATATTTTTATCTAATAGCAAGAATGACCTCAAGACCAGGCAGTTTCTGTCAGCTAATGACTACCTGGGTTAAGGCCTGAGGCTCTTCCTTAGCCCCTCTCTTCAGCTGATGATAGTAACTACCAGCAAAGTCTCTTCATCAGTTACTATTTATTAATCAGTATTGAAGCGATTATACATGAGATAATTCTTTGTGGGTAAGCATATTGGTTACAGCAGAATGGTTTCACTATCAAAAGTAGAACTGTCTTTAATTAAAATGTTCTTCCTCTGCAGCATGAATTTAAGTCCAGCTCTAGAGCCTTGCTCTACATTTGAAGCCCTGTGAAGTAACTTCTGTGCCCATCACTTACCACTGGGAGGCCACAGCTTTATCTGATAAAAAAGTAAAAGATAACACAGGAAGCAGCAGGCATATTTCTAAAGTCTGGTACGATGCAGACTTGAAATATTTAGTCTTTATATGTCGGTGAATCTTACAATGATGCACATTTGTTTTTGCGCTTATTATTAATGTCCCAGGCTTGCCTTCTTCAGAACAGCTTTCATCTAACAGTTAAAAATAAAATGCATGTTAGAAAGAGTGTATTGGGACATATATGATTACATTGAGCTAGAAAAGCACACATGGATATGGATAGGTATATTTGTGCATTCTTTTGTGTGTGAAATTTTCTCTAGTAGTAGTAACAGCAGGCTGGTTCTGCAACTATCTTTTACTCAGTTCAGTGCTTACTACTGTAAATTATTTTAAGTGGGAAGCTGTATTGTAATACCCTAGGAATCCAAAGAAATTGTAGCTTTTTCAGATTCTCCACATCTATATTTTTTTATCCATTCTGTTTCAGGTTTGTCTATTGAAAATAACTTCTAGTTTATTAATTTTTAAATACCATAGCTACAAAACATACTACAAACAAACAGAAACCTATGTGATCAGCATCCACGCTAAACTGAATATGCCAGGGAATTTGTTAAAAACATAAATTGCAAACTTGCGCTCCATTGTTATTGACTTCTGGTTGAATTTGCAAGTCGAATGCACTAGGAAAACACTGTACATTTATTGTGCTTACTCCTTTAAAAATTGCTCTCCATGAGCACTTGTAGTACATGCTGTATTTAAATGTGGTATTTGTTTTTCTAATGTCAATGCCCAGGTGCACTCTGCAAATACTGCTGTGGGACTGAAAGACTTGAGTTTGGAAGCATTGTTTTGTTTTAGGCTAGGAAGATCACCTGTAAGTATCTGGGGGCAGTGGTGTACTTCGAATGTAGTAGCAAGAAGACTGTCAAAAAGCACAAATCAGTTTCTTAATTTGTGGCTGTTTTGTAGGTTTATGGCTTGCTGCAATTACAGTGAAGAGAGAGAGGCAGCACGATTCCTGGCCTGATGGTTGTCAGAATAGCTTCCTAATTGTAATTCTGTACATTCAAGAGCAGTTCAGCCTGTAGCTGCTTCATCTGGGGTCTCTGCTGGCTAATGAAAGAAAAGAAAGGTCTGAGAGTTAGTATTTCCCACTCCTTCCCTGCCATTTGCCCACAGGAGAGTGAAGTACTTCCCACATTACGAGCAAGGAAAGGAGGGAGATGTAAGAGACTCTATTTCCCTTCCCTTTCATGTGCTAATGAGCATATTCTTAGTATGTGCTATGACAATGCAACTCATAGTCAAGACTGAGCACTTGAGCTGTACTCTGCTTTTTGCACTATGATGTTTCATGTCTCTTTATGCTTCTTATGTTGCGCTGTCATATTTGACTTCATTAATTTACTCATCTGTCCTTGGCATCAACATGAATTCTGCTTTCTGACATCCAAGGAAGTAGTAGGAATCTATTAGCGTGTTTCTGTAAGTCATGCTTTTGCTAAAAGAACAAAAACGGTGTGCCAAATAATCTGTAGAAGGTATCTCACTCCAGAACATCGTAAAGGTGAAGACATTCCTGCACCAGCCTGCGCATCTGTCAGTCAAGCCAGTGCTTTCCTGCGTACCTTCTGTAGTAACTGTGCTCTATGCAGTGAAAATGGATTACAGACTTAGTTGACATCTAGTTGAGTGACAGATACAGTATTTGTTGATGGAGGAGAGTGATGTATGCTTCTATTTATTTATAGACCAGTGTCTCCTCCAGTGTTTAGGTAAGTTTTAATCACATTTTTCTTACAGGAGCAAGAAACTTAGCCTGTTTGTTTCCAGTTTTTATAGGTGGTGGTGGGAAAGTAACTGCTCATTTTGGAGATTCATGCCTGTTGCCCAGACCAAGCCCTTGCTTTTAGGGACAGTCAGTCAGGTGTCTGTAATGTTCACATTTTAGGCTTGCCTTGGCCTGTTTTTATGTTGGAAAACCTGCACAAATGGTACCTTATTTTTGCCATTGTCCCACTGTTTTTTGCTGCCTGGAGGTTTATGGTATTTCCCCCCATTTTTACTAGTAGAATACCTAGTCAATTTGATTTCCTTCTTAGGTATTGTAGCATTGACAGAACTCTTTTGCTCTTCTGGTGGGGTGCTTTCACAGTTCGGTACCTTTTGTGAAATTTTTTTTAATCAGTTGCTGGAATAGAATGAGAAGCTGGCGAGCAGTGCTACGGAAAGAGACATGGGGGTCCTGGTTGATAGCAATTGAACATGAGCCAGCAGTGTTCTGGCAGCCAGGAAGGGACAGCCGTGTCCTGGAGGGCATCAGGCACAGCATGGCCGGCTGGGCAAGGGAGGGGATTGTCCTTGTCCTGTTCTGCTCTGAGCTGGGGCAGCCTCACCTCGAACACTGGGGGGAGTTTTGAGTGCCACAATATAAAAAAGGCATTAAACTATCAGAGTGTCCAATGAAGAGCTGTGAGGATGGTGAAGGGCCTTGAGAGGAAGCCTTGTGAGGAGTGACTGAGGTCACTTAGTCTGTTCAGCCTGGAGGAGATTGAGGAGAAACCTCATTTTGTCTTCAACATTCTTGTGAGGGGTAACGGGGAGGCAAGTTCTTCATTCTCATGACCAGTAACAGGACTTGAGGAAATTGCATGAAGCTGAGTCAGGGAGATTTAGGTTGGGTATGCAGAAAAGGTTTTACCCTTGGAGTGTGCTTGAACACTGGAACAGGCTCTCCAGGGAAGTGGTCACAGCACCAAACCTGTCAGAGTTCAAGAAACATTTTTACAATACTTTCAGGTACACTGAGTGATTTTGGGGATGGTGTTGTGCAGGGACAGGAGTTGGACTCGTAGATCCTGTGTGATCCCTTCCAACTCAGTGTATTCTGTGAATTTGTAAATGTGCTTTTTCAGGGTCTAGCCTCCCTGGCTTCACATGCCCTTTCCTGGTACTCTCCAGGTGTTGTTTGCATAGGGCAGACTGCAGCAGTGGAAATAGTGAGGCTGACTGACTGCCTTGCATGCAATGCTCTCATTCTGAAGTTTATTCCAGCTCATAGTGGTTGCTCTGACTGTCCAACTGCTTGAGCTCAGCAAGTGGCCCCATCTCCTGGCACGTCTCTCATGCACTGGGGTGGGGACAGGTGCCAGAGAACCAGCTCTGTTGGCATGGTTCCACTGAATGGTACCCCTAGGAGATCCTCCACTGCTCCTGCCTGGCAGCTTTCTGGCTGCTGCATGCTGTTGAGACCTAGCAAGAGCGGTTAGAAATGAGAACTGAGCATGTTATCTTTGTATTTGGAACAGCATAATTTGAAAGCAGATTATGGTTCTCTTTGAAGGGTAAATGACCTAAAGTTTATTAAAAAAAGTTGTCCCACGGTGGATTATCATGAAAAATGTTTAGCAATGCATTTTGTTTCGCAGCATGCAGTGGCGCTGTGTGGCAATGTGGGACATAACAAGAAAACTAGTATTTTATTTATTCGAAATGACTGCGTGGGGGGGAGGATAAGAAGCTAAATGTGGTTATTAGAATTTACCTCTGGGGTTACCTGCACTTTTTCCCCTCTCACCTCCCTTTTCCCAAGCGTGGTGATAATTTGGTAGTCGCAGCAGCTTGGAATCTCGATTAAGAATTCATATCCTCAGGATGGCAAGTAGTACATCAGTTAATAAAGGTAAAACGAAATAAAAGGTGGAGGAAATACAAGCTGGAGGAGGAAGAAGGGAAATGGATTCCTATAGAATAATGTCAAAGGAGGTATACCTGCTGAATTATTTGCATACCACATGCGTTTCTTGTAGCTCTTCAATCCCCTGGCTACATAAATCACAGACCATTGTTGAACAGTAATAATATCAAACTGTGTTTTGTTTTACTGAAAAGTGTTTCTATATGTTTGAACTTTGATAATGTTTTAAGGTCATTCTTGCACTTTAAATACCATGGGGAAAGGGAAACTGATTTATACCTGATGAGAAAGCTTGATAGTTTTAGTTTTTTTGTCTGATAGATGTCTGTTTTTCAGATAGAAGCTCAAATCTTTATGTGGGAATGCCAGTGAGTGATGAGATGTACTGCTTAATGCATATGCATTCATAAATACTTAGATTTTGGCTACTGCTGCATCAGAGATGACATACATTGTTTTGCTTTTTTTTCCTCTCACAAGAATAAAGGAAGAATTCTCATTCTTCTCTCAGTTTCTTATTGAAATTATACTAACTGGAATTGGGGGTTGGACAGGGAGTGATGCCCAAACTTGCTTTTCTTCTCATCGTTAACCTTTGCTTTTTATTCCATAGAAATTCTGTATGCTTAAAATATTAAATATGCAGCTCTAAAGTAGAAGAACAGAGTGATCCCGAGGAATATATGATTTATTTCAGTCCACAGTACTTTTACTATACAACCTTTCTGCGATAAGCACCAGCAGAGGTAGTGGTAGCATTCTGCCCTTCTTTGTACGTCTCCTATGGTGCCATGCTCAGGTTGTATTCAGTCTTCATTTTGATGTCTTGTTATAACTGGAAAATGCGGACTGGTGGTTTGTACTTGTGTTCTATTTTACTTCCTCTGGCGCTGTTGAATGTTTATTTTTGAGCCAAGACCATAGGTCTGCAGTGGAAATTTAGACAGTTAATATAAGCCATTCTAAAATAGCATTGCAGTCACCTGCTGACCCTGATGATCACTTAAAAAAAAAGTTTTAATAGGTGGAGGATTAAGAAATAGACTGTATTAACTTTCTTTCTTAAAAATACTTCATCTCTTGTGGACAGCATGGCAATGAGTATTAACTTTAATAAGTTAATAGGTCCCAAGAGAGCAGAAAGATGAATCCCTTGAGAAAATGTATCTTGATGTAGAAAAAGGAAGTTTTAAATTTTTCCTTGTGCCTCTGTATTGCTTGACTTGTGATGATCCACAGAAGACCTGTCATTCATGGTTGCTGAGGCAAGTGCTGTAAAGTTTGCCAAATGAGCTGACATTAACTTCTGTCCACAGGAAATATGTGAGGCATACAGAGAAGATTGAGTGGTAGCATTGTGTTAAGAACCTAGTGCAAACCTTTTCAAAACAGTGATGTGTAAAGCATAAAGAGGCTTGAGAAAGTGAAAGGGGATGAAGACCACCTCTCAGAAAACTTGGGACTCCTTGCTATGAAACAACTGTGAAATGCTGAGCTAGCTTGGAACATGAGAGCTGCTTGAGCAGCAGAAAAAGTTCAGTGAAAGCATAATTTAGGTATGGAAATGAAGATAAGTAATTTGCATGGTTACAATAGGGCATATTATAACATTTGTCTTTACTACAAAATACTTTGATGAATCACACATGACTAGGAATGATTATACTACCATGAAGTATTGTGAGGATAAAAGGGATCTGTGAATCATAGTGCAGCTGGTAGTGTAGAGTTGCCTGGCTTCACAGTTCTGTTATTCAGGGTTGATGGCTAAGAAGAAATATCCTGAGTGCTGTTTTGTGTGTTCATTTGTGCTTTAGCGGCATTTGAAGTATTTAAATACATTTAATTATACGTTCTGTTCCGTAACTGATCTCACCAGTACAATGACACGTTGCAGTACCTACATGAGGAAGTCCGGAAAACAACAAAACTGATTTCCCAGCAGAATCTATCTGCTCCAAAAGATACTTCCTCTCAAATGCAGACATGATTTACTGATGCTGGGATATTTTCCATTACCTTGAGCTGTTGTTGTAATTGCTATTACAAGTTGAAGTGCTTTTCCACATTTTTTGAGTTCTGTCACCTGAACTTGGACTGCTCTATCTAGCATCCTCTAACCGTATATTTTAATGTCCTTTTCTTTCTTTTTTTGTGACTGCTTTGTGGCTTCTAGTCACTTCAGACTCACCATCTTTCAGGTCCAAGGAATTGTGTGTTTTCCATTCAGCAGATTTAGATCAAATAGTGCTGCTGAACCATAGATTGCATTTTACCGTTGTGAGTAAAGCAGCATAGCTGAAAGCTGCCACTGAACAGTCTTGTGTTGTTCCTCCCCCACCCTTGCCTGCGCACTTTGCTGTATCACTTCTGTCAAATCTAGTGATACGTGGTGGGGCAGTGAGCCTGTAATTATCCAATGGGAGACTAAAAAAACATTTAATGACCTTTTGACTGAACCATCTTGTCCAGTATATGGATAGTCTGTGGATCTAATTTGAGAGAAGAAAGAAATGCACAACTGTCCTTTTTAGTGATACACCATCATAAATGTGGAGAAAGAACAGTATAAACCTCTCTGAAGATGTTTTGCCACTCTTGATGACTTGTGGAGGTGTCATTGAGAAATATGACTAACTATAACTCTCTAACTTTGTGAAGCATTCCTCTAACCATGAGTCTTTCACATCCAAGCTGCTGTCATTATTGCCCAGATGGAGAAGTTATTGCCAGTGCTTTGTATGTGTGAATTACAAGCAAGATCCTTCAGAAGAGTGAGATGTTACCATTTCTCTACCTGTACCTCGTCTTCCTGACTATTAAGAACCTGTTAGCATTTATTTTCTGGAGTCTAGCTGTGTAGGTCACTATAGTTGAAGGAAAAAGTCCTGTTAATCCACAAGGAAGAGGCACTATTTAAGGGACCTGTAGCCAGAGCTGGTCTTTGAATCATGTTAGTTTACACTGAGATTTTTTTCCCCCAGTATTTATTAAAAAGCACAACACACCTAATGTAAGAACAGACACAGAGGAAAATATTTTCCTATGTCGTATATGGAAACCAGTTTAGAGAAGACAATCAGTGGAGTATTACTCCTAAACTATAGTTTGTCCCTGACCTGGTGTTGTATATGGGCCACTGGCTTAATAGCTGCCAAAGGACCTGCTCTCTGTGAATGTACATTATCTGGATTGGAAGCTGTTGCACTTCACACTTTGACAATTGATAGCAACAAGATCTGTATTTTACTTACATGTCTCATTTACTTAAATGCATTTATTCCACATTTTCTTTGTCTTCTCTCTCTTTTTTTTCCGTGATTATCAGGATTATCAGTGACTGATTGTTCTCCATTTGCTGTGTACTAGTCCTGAGTCTATAGACAGTTTAGCTGTCCTTTTTCAGAATTCAGAAGTACTTAAACTCTGTTTAGCCAGTGTATCTGTATACCGTCTCATATACAGACACGCACAGCATAGAGGCCTTTGGGATCTGAAGTGCAGCTGAAGTGTTGGCTTTTTGAAGCATCAGCTTTAGTATTTTGACTGTAATTCTGTTATATTTGGTTTTTGAACAAATTTTCATTCCACTTTATTTCAAGAGGGATGTATTGTCTCTCATGACATTAAATACTTAGGTTTTGTTTTGGTGAGAAACAGGGTTACGGCAGTCCTGATTCAATACTAACAAACCAATAATGGCAAGTTCAGCTGCTGAGCTGATAGTTGTAAGTAGTATGCACATTGCTGGTGAGGTGCTAACACATAAAGGATAACTACCATCAGGCTAGGAAGATTTTTTTTTTCCTTTATATTGCTATTTTTCCTGATTTTTATGGAATGCTAGCGATCTAAAAATATAACAAGTTGAATGCAAAAAAAAAAAAAAGTTAAAAAATCATGGCTCTGGTATGTGGAAAACTGCATTTTTAAATTATTTTATTTGTTTTATTCTTTGTTTAAATATCCAAGGCTACAGTGACAGGAATATAATTTCTGTTTTTATTGGGAAAGCTATTAGAACTATGAGTGAAACATGGTTAATTGAAAGTCCGTCTGTTCTAGAGAAGAACTGCCAGTGAAGTATTTAACTGATCTTTATATACCCAGATAATGCCAAATATACTCTTTTGGAAACCCCAAAATGGAAAAAGTTGGACCTTCTGTACCTGGACTTTAATCTGAAAGACGTTGTCTGTGGTTTTGTACCATTTTCTGCTCATCAGCATTCAGCAACACTGCAGGATAGAGGAAAAGTACAGAAGCATACAGAAAAGATAAAAGGAGACTGGGAGCAGAAAAGATAAATGACTTTGCTGTCAGTGCAGTATAATGAAAATCAAATCAGTGCTTGGCAATGCACAATTGCCCAGTATGGCTAACCCCAGACAGTGTTTTAAATAAAGCCCATGTCTTTTGTATTTTATTCTTGTATTTATATAAAGAAAAATTACTTTGCTATTAGTTGATTGCAGGGGAAATAGATGTCCTGATTCTGTAGAGTCCTCATTCCTGAGAATGAGTCTGACTTAGATATTTAGTGCCTCTTTAGTTATTGGCTTTGTCAGTAATGGAATTTTGTTGTTGCCAAGGTAAAGCCTGTTTCAGCCACACTTATATTGTTTGGACAGGGTATAAAAAGGATTCTGCAAATAGGATACATTAATCTTAAAAGTGTAAAGGAATTATATGCTTGATAATGCATACAAAAGATATCTAGGAGTTAATGAGCTGCTAGGTTCTGTTTCAGTGTGCTCACCACTGCTCACAATCCTTGCTGGCCTGGCAGGCATTGGCTGGATAGGATTGGCTCCATCCTAGAGACTATGTGTTGCTGAGCTGCCATCTTCCACCAGTTCTGTTAACACTGTTGATGGTGATGACAGTGGGGCCAGCTAATCATGCTCTATGTTTTTATACCTTTGTGTTGGTACTTTCGTCTTGAATCCTTGACCTAGTGATGATGTCTCAATAATATTAAAGTCTGTAATTTTCTGTATTGACAACAGTGTGTAACTGTTGTTATCTCCCTCCAGATGTCCTTTAAACCCTCTTTCAGTAGTTATACAGTTAGACAATACCAGCGATGAACCTGGGCATGCAGGCAGCTGAACCTCTGGGTGGTGAAAGAAGAGCTACCACTGAAGGTTATAGACTGTAGTAGTGGTGGTATCTACATGACTGAGTTACACTGCAATTGAAAGTAATAGTAGTAGTAGTAAAAAAAAAAAAAAAAGAATTCTGCAAATGTAACAATTTCATTTTATCAAAATAAATAATGAAAGTACATTTTCTGTTTTATTTCCAACTAATTTTTTCCAAGTTGTTATGCATTAGCACAGTGCTGTACTGTTTGTGGTAAACTCACAATGGAAACACTATTCATTTTGGGACATGCCTACACTGGAATCAAAACACAAAAAGGAATCCACAACAACTCTGAAAGACTTCTGCAAACTTGCATTTTGTTCCTGATTGGGTCTGACAATGTATTTTTAATGAAGTCTTGAACATCTGCAAACTGTTTGCAAGCGGGAATTTACTTGTTGAATTCCACAGCTGACTGTGGAATCACAGACTCTGTAATCATGAATGCTGTGTCTCCACAGTACCTATAGTACTACAGTGTATACAGTATAATATAGTTTGCAGTATAGTAATATAATAATCATAATAATAGCAATAATGAAATCCCTTCCCTCACAGTTAAAATTCAACGTTCTGGATAGCGTTTCATACTAGTATAATGTGCTACTGGCTGTTTATGATGACTCAAAATTACTTCAAATGGCCTCTAAACACCTTGTATAGCTGAAAATACATTTGTTTTCTGGGTTGTTCTTCTCCAGCTTCTTCATTTCAGTAAATGAATCTCAGAATCCACAAGTGTACAGGAAAATTCTGAACCAGAGCTCATTTTCAGATTACATTACAATATACAAACCTGTTGGGAACTCCGGTTTTCTGTCCACAGAATGATCTTAATTTGTTGCTAACTCTTATCACAGGAGATAAATGAGTCAGAAATTTTCACAGGGTGTTATTGTTTCATCCATTCCTTTACATTCTAAATATTTGTGTTGATATTGATGTAAGTTTTAAGTCCTTGAATATGTTCATATGAATGCAGTGCAATGTACAGTTAGGAAAGGTGCTGTTATTTAACAGGGCTAGGTACTGTATCCACTAAGGTCAGGTGTGGAAATACCACTAATTTAATTGGAGAGACTGTATAATTGTGATGATGCTGTGTAAAGTGGGACTAAATGCACTGCAAAGCAACTCTTAGAACATTGCAGCATTCAATGCAGACAAACCCTTAAATTTGTATTTGCTTTCTTATCTCAGTTTTCTTCTGAAGCTGCAGGACCAAAATGGCAGGAAGTGCTGTCACACTTTTTCTTTACTGTGCTTACTGGCTTTCTTATGTAAGCAACCTTGTAAATTGATCTATTTCTGTAATTCCCAAGCCTTCAGTGACCTAGGATTTGGGGTTTGTTCCAAAATATCTGCACTTTCCTGAGTGTGATGAAGATGCTTTGGTTTTTTGAGCTCAGAGGCCACCACCTATTAAACTTTTTTTTTTTTTTTTAACATTCATAGAGCTTTCAGGATGCCTATTGCTTAAGAGTGTGAAAAGCCCTTAGGCATCTCAGCACAAATGACAGTAAAAATCACTATTCAAACAAGAATAATTACTCAGAGTCTTGAGTGTGCTTTGCAGAATGTGCATCAGTGAAACCTGGGTTAGAGAAGATCATTGGAGTGGTCTTGGCTGCTGCTTAGAGGTCTGTGTTACAGTGTCCAGATACAGAAAATAATGTAGAAGAATGTGGAGAACAATGGCTGTTCAGCTGACATACAGCTATTGCAGCTCATACTTGACCCCATTCCTGTGTTGGCATGAACTCATCTGCTCTTTTTAGGGAGAGATGAGTAATTCTCAGTGTACAGTGCAAGTACAAGCATGAGGATCCCTTAATGGGATCTAGAATGGAAAGTGGGATAGCATTGTCAGCAGAGCATCGTGTCCCAGGTCGTTTGCTGTGTTGCAAGTCAAGATTTATTAGCTCAGACAGGGCTCTGCCGTACACGTGTCTCTGAGTGGTGCTGGATTGTAATGCACAGCGATGCTGGTGTGCCTGCCAGATCCTCTGTGCCATGTCTGCTGTTGAGAGGAGCTCTCTTCATGAGCAAGGTCAGTTAAAGTTGCTGAAGTTGCTCTCATCTCCTGTGTGTCTTCGAAAGCTTACCATTTTATGAGCTCACCGCCTACAGGCCTGCAGTGATCTTGTAGTTAGTTTGAGTTTCTTTTTCTAGTGAGTGAATGAGACTGTTTTATTTTGTTAGGGGGAAAAAAAAAAACCAAAAACAGAGGTGAAGTTTTCCAGTAATCATTTAACATAATTTTTGACTACGGACCTTTTTTACTTTTTGTCATGAGCAAGCTGGGCAATGGTAAAATGCAGAAGTCAGAAGACCTGTTTGGATTTTGTAAGTGTAATGCACAGAGGTGCATGGGCTGGGTAGTGCTTGGGAGACCCTGAAGTACATCAGCTGAAGTTGGCTGTCTCACTTAATCCCTTGGGTTGGGTTAATGAGATTGACTGGTTCTTGAACCAGGGAACATTTTAAGCTTTGACCTTCCATTTAAGAATGAGTCAGTCAGCACCGGGAGCATGCAATCCAGCAGCAATACTTCTCCCTGGGATTTCTTTCTTATTCCCTCATCTTTTTTTTCCCCCTTGCTCTACCTAATAGAAAATGGCAGCTTTGAACACTCTCATGGGAGAAGTATAGTAGATATTTTAGAGGCAGTAGCCTCTACTTGAGAGCTTTAGTGAAAACTGGCAGCAGAATATTAGTCAATGATATTTATACAAATGTTTTTCATAGAAGCTTCTGGTAGCAGTTTCCTTCACTTCGTAGACTGATTTGAAGACTCTCAAATTTTTATTAGTTTAATTTTCTCAGCCTAGCTCCTTTAGTCTGCTTTTGTTCTTACTAGTCTTTTCCCATCTGCATTGGTGTAGCAGTTTGTTTCTTATGGAAATCAAATTTTCAGGCTTAGGGATTCCAGTCTTCACTGGTACTTTGTTGCATGTATTAAGACTACAGGAACTGTGGGACAGATCCTGTCTTTCCTTGTCCTGCCAACAGCACTCAAACGCCAGACACTATGGGGAAAAGGGCTATTTGACATGCTGTTTTGATATGTTAAACTTACAGGAACCTTCCTTGCAAGGTCCCATTTTATCCTTTCCAGTGCTTTTATCTTATGGAAGCTTCCAAAAAATTTTGCATTTTTAGGTGTCTTATTTGCTAAAGTGCACAAATGCTGTTGCTGGCCATGTAGTGTTGATACTGCTGTGATAATTTTTCTTAATGATCATTAATCTGCAGATCCTCCAGTTGTAGACACAGTTTATGCTGTGGGTAGAGATATGACAAGAGCAAATAAAGGCTGCCATTTTAAAGGTTTACCTTGCACTGTGCAGTCAGGGTATGTCTCATGAGAGGGAATGCTATCTTAGACTCTAAGAAAGTGTTAAAAAGAGGGATACTAATGAAGCTGTTACATTGATGTGAATGTCAGCTGGAAGCTAAGCAAGGGAATAGCTTTCTTCATCAGCTAGGAAAAAAGAGAAGGAAGGACTGTTCAAACAGCAGTGATCTGCTCCACTGTCAGCAAAGAAACATATTTGTGCAGTCAATTTTATTATGCTAGGAACTAAAGTTATGATGGTAGTAAAAATGTTTTTGTATTCCTGTTTCCCTAATTGACATGCTATTTAAGACTTAAACCTTTAGTGCAAGTTCTGTTTTGTCTGCGATATGATCACTGTGCTTGATACTAGGTGTCAGAAAATTTTCTCTTCTTTCTATCTTCCCATAATCCATTGGACCATGTTGTTGCTTTGTGCTAGTTAGCTTAGTGGAAAAAGAATTGCCTTGGCTTTTTTGTAGGAATGGGTTTCTTTTTATAATTTATCCTGTCTTAACACTCTATTTGAATTTGATGATAACCAGCACATTGATATGAATGAAGAGCTCTCAGCAAATTGTTTTGTTTTAGGAAAATTGTATGATAGTCATCCAGACCTAGTTTGACCTCAGCTGCTTAGCTGATTGACTGGCTGTTTGGATGTAAACCAGATAAGGTTTTTGAGCTGTGACTGATGAGAAAGTGTTAGGAAGTTGACCTTTTCCATAGGCATGCAGAGGACATTGCTGATGAACTCATATCTTCCTGAGAGGAAATAATATCCTAAGTAGTGCAAGTTTTAAGGTGAGGAATGTAATTTGAATAATAAAATGTGCAAAAATATTTTTCATAATCGTCTGAGCATTTAATATATTGCAACAGATTTGATTAATAACCCTGCAGTTAAACATTTTATGATATTTTAATTTAAACAATTCACATTTTACATTAATGTGTATTTTGTAGACTAAAACCAGCATACTTCAGAGACATCACATTTATTTGCTTAAGTTTGTAAGTGTCAGTGTACTTAAATTTTTCAGCTTTTTCTGTCTTAAGGTGTAGGAACTTCAGTTTGGTACTTATCTGTGTCTCCTGGCTAGTGGTCAGGTGGTGAATCACTTTGTTTCCTGTTTGTGGCCTTGATCTTTCTCAAATGGGAGTCCTGACACAGGAGTAGTGTTGTGATTGATTCAGCCCTCTATTTTGTTTTCTCTATTTGTAATTGCAATTTGCCTTTGAACTTTTTTCCTCTTTTGGTTTTCATGTTTTACCCTGAGATTGGTGTTCTCAGGTGGGGGCTGAAATCCTTCCAGTTGGAAATGTTAATGATAGATAACTACCTCTCTCCTAATTTGCCTATGGTTTCATCTGAGGCCAGTTGAGAACATTATTAGTGCATTTAAGTTGTCTTGTTTTATTTTTATATTGTTCTGTCAATTTGGAGAGTTAAAAAAAAGCTTAGAAACATTAGTTGAGAGTGAGAACTAGAGCTCTTAATGAAGCTTTTTAGTGGATTTTAGTGTGCGCTCATACAAAAAATGTAATTTCTATATTCCCTATTTCATGGTTTATGGTTTTTGTTTTCACTGGCCAAATTGCTTGTCTCTTTGTTCCTTTTAGCCTGAAGGAGCTCTCACTGTTAATATGGTTGTTGCTTTTATTGGTGCAACCTGTTTTTGGTTGTGTTATGGCTTTTGTACCAGTCATAGCACAAAATTTCCCGTATGCATATTTTTCTCTCTCCTAAGGGCTATGTACAGGTTTTCACAAAATCCCCAGCTCCATCCAGCACAGTGCAGACTTGCCTACAAAGTGCTGTGTTTCCTCAATGCCAACAAGTTCTAAAGGGTACTTTAAAATTTAGCATCTTATAGCACTAATCTGTTTACCTTGCAAACAGTTTTTCTATTAAGTTTACATATAGCTCACAAGATACTTTTGCTGTGTTTCTCTTTCTTATTGCTGTTGTTATAAAGCGATGCATTGAATAAATGCTCTTGAGTTCACAGGTGGGCTGTACTCCTGCTTTGCTTTTCACAGAATCACAAAATGTGTAGGTTGGAAGAGACCTTCAAGATCATCAAGTCCAACTCATGCCCTAACACCTCAATTAGATCATGGCATCGAGTGCCACATCCAGTCTTTTTTTAAACACATCCAGGTACGGTGACTCCACCACCTCCCCAGGCAGACTATTCCAGTACCTTATCACTCTTTCCATGAAAACCTTTTTCCTAATGTCCAACCTGTATTTCCCTTGACGCAGCTTGAGACTGTGTCCTGTCGTTCTGTCAGTTGCTGCCTGGAGAAAGAGACCAACCCCCAGCTGTCTGTAACCATCCTTCTGGAAGTTGTAGAGGGTGATTAGGTCACCTCTGAGTCTCCTTTTCTCCAGGCTAAACAACTCCAGCTCCCTCAGTCGTTCCTCACAGGGTTTGTGCTCCAAGCCCCTCACCAGCCTCGTTGCCTCCTCTGGATGTGCTCAAGCATCTCAACGTCCTTCCTAAACTGAGGGGCCCAGAACTGGACACAGCGCTCAAGGTGTGGCCTCACCAGTGCAGAGTACAAGGGAATAATGACCTCCCTGTTCCTGCTGGCCACACCATTCCTGATACAGGCCAGGATGCCACTGGCCCTCTTGGCCACCAGGGCACACTGCTGGCTCATGTTCAGCTGCTGTCACCAGTACCCCCAGGTCCCTTTCCTCCTGGGCACTGTCCAGCCACACCATCCCCAGCCTATAAAGGTGTCCATTCAACTGTTTCAGGTATCTCTCCAGAGCCATCCTACCTTCCAACAGATCGACACATGCTCCCAGCTTAGTGTCATCTGCAAATTCATTAATGAAAGACTCAATACCCTCATCCATGTCATCAATAAAAATATTGAACAGAACTGGCCCCAGCACAGACCCCTGAGGGACACCACTGGTGCCTGGCTGCCAGCTGGATGCAGCACCATTCACTGCCACTCTCTGGGCCCGGCCATCCAGCCAGTTCCTAACTCAGCGAAGAGTGCTCCTGTCCAAGCCATGGGCTGTCAGCTCATCCAGGAGTATGCTGTGGGAGACAGTGTCAAAGGCCTTGCTGAAATCCAAATAGACAACATCCACAGCCAAATAGACAACATCCTGCATCCACCAGGTGGGTCACCTGGTCATAAAAGGAGATCAGGTTGGTCAAACATGACCTACCTCTCCTAAACGCATGCTGGCTGGGGCTGAGACCCTGGCCATCCTGTAAATTTTGTGTGATGACGCTCAGTATAAACTGTTCCATTATCTTGCCAGGTACTGAGGTCAGGCTGATTGATCTATAATTACTAGGATCCTCCTTTGCACCCTTTTTGTGAATGGGTGTCACATTGGCCAGTTTCCAGTCATCTGGAACCTTGCCAGTGAGCCAGGACTGTTGGTAAATCATTGAGAGAGGCTTTGCAAGCTCGTCTTCCAGCTCCCTCATCATCCTGGGATGGATCCCATCTGGGCTCGTCCTCCAGCTCGTCCTCCAGCTCCCTCATCATCCTGGGATGGATCCCATCTGGGCCCATAGATTTATGAGTATCCAAGCATCTCAGCAGTTCTCTGCCTCCTCTTGGATAATGGGGGGACCATTCCGTTCCCTGACACCATCAACCAGCCCAAGAGAACAAGTTGTCTTGAAGGCAAGTTGTCCTTCCACTGAAAACTAAGGCAAAGAAGGCATTAAGCACTTCTGCCTTCTCATCTGCAATTACTAAGTTCTCTCCCTCATCCAATAAAGAACAAAGGTTGGCCTTACCCTTCCTTTTACCATTAATATATTTGTAGAAGCATTTTTTATTGTCCTTACAGAAGTTGCCATTTTAAGTTCAAACTGAGCGTTGGCCTCCCTAATTTTTTTCCTACATGCTCTAGCAGCCTCCTTAAATACTTTCTGAGAGACCTGACCCTCCTTCCAAAGATGATACATCCTCTTTTTTATTCCTAAGTTCCTCCAAAACCTCACCCATCCAGGCTGGACGTTTGCCTCGTTGACTCGTCTTTCAGCACACAGGGACAGTCTGTTTTTGTGCCCTCAAAATCTGTTTTGAAGCACACCCATCTTTGCTGAACTCCTTTGTTTTTAAGGCTGCTTCCCAAGGAACTCTCTGAATAAGTCTCCTAAATAGGCCAAAGTCTGCCCTCTGGAAGTCCAGTGTAAGAGTCTTATTGGTGTTCCTCCTGATTTCACCAAATATCAAGAACTCTATAATTTCATGATCACTGTGCCCCAGTCGGCCTGCAACCACCACATCTCCCACCAGCCCATCTGTATTTGCAAACAGATCTAACATAGTCCTTCTCCTGGAGGGCTCACCCACCAGCTGCAACAAAAAGTTGTCCTCCATACACTCTAAAAATTTTCTGGACTGCCTCTTTTCTGCTGTATTAAGTTCCAAGCAGATGTCTGGCAGGTTGAAATAACCTACAAGAACAAGGGCTGATGATCCTGAGACGTTATCTAGCTGTTTATAGAATAAGTTGTCCCCCTCTTCCTCCTGGCTGGGTAGACGATGGCAGACTCCCAGCAGGATGTCAGCCTTGTTGGTCTTCCCCTTAATTCTTACCCATAGGCATTCAACTCCATCTTCATTAGTTTCAATACCTATGGCGTCAAAAGCCTTCTTTATATAAAGGGCCACCCCTCCACCTCTTCTCCCTTTCCTGTCTCTCCTGAAGAGCTTGTAGCCATTGAGTGCAGTGCTCCAGCTATGTGAGTCATCCTACCCATGTTTCTGTGATGGCAACTACATCATAGTTTTGTTGTTGCACCCTGGCATCCAGCTCTTCCTGTTTGTTACCCATGCTGCATGCATTGCTGTACATGTGCTTCAGCTGGGCTACTGATTCCACCCCTAACTCAGGCCTACCATCCTTGGGCCTGATTCCAGACAGCCCAGCTGCATCGCCTTCCCCCTTCAAACCTAGTTTAAAGCTCTCTCTTTTCTTGCAATTGTATTTTGTCAGTGTTTCCCTTTATTTGCCACAGCTTACTTTTTTTTCCTGTAATACTCATTAAGATTACTGCAAACATGTGATGAATAGGGTGAAATACATATGTACCAGACTTGAGTTTCCAAATGGTTGTGCAGAATTTATGTGGAACAGGAGAGTACTGACATGCCCTTGCATTCATCTTTGGTTTGTCAGGTACAGTCTGTCTCTATCTCCTCCCAGCTTTTTTTGTTATGCTCTGGACAAGTACATCACTTTACTCAGTAGCTGTTTTGTAGGGGACCACTATCTCTTAAAGTAATTACTTTTAAGTGAATAATAAAATAACCTTTGCATTTAAACAAACCTAAATAAGTCTCAACATGGTAGCCACTTGACAAAAGGTGTTATGGGAGTGGGATGGTTACTCTTAGACATGAGTTAATGCGGGGAACTTCAGGGTTCAGAATTCTTCTAAGGTAAGCAATTTCAGGGATTCAGGTCAACAGTTTGGCATGAAGTTTAGGTTATTTTTTGAAAAACATGCTGTGACTGAGGAACCTAAAAACAGGATTTATTTATTTATTTATTTTAAATTTGTGTTGGAAAAGGTGGTGTTTTTCAGAAAATGTATTTTGGGAATAGTAATTTGTGGATTTATGACAAAAAGATGATGCATCAGTTTCGGGAAGTAGTATTCAAGTTCTATTTCTGGCTCTTTTTTAGACTTTCTTCCTGATACTACACTTATCTTTCTGTAACTTTCATTTATAAAATGAAGATGATAACAGTTCATTTTCCCCATGTTTTGCCTGTTACTCTTTAGGCAGAAAGACTGACGATAGCAAACATCTCTTACTTCTATTTATGTAGTTGACTAAGCACAGTGGGATTGTGCTGTCACATTGACAGTCTCTAGGCAATGCCAAAATATAAATAGGCTGTTATGGTGTTTTCATATTATCATTTCAAATGGAATTACTCTATGCTAACCTCTATGTGCTTGTGCCAAAGCAGTCTCTAGCCAGGTGAAATTGGGCATTCTATAGGGCTGCTGAACATTGTAAGCCACTTGTTAGCACTTTCTTTAAATTTGTGTAATTCTTAAACTTTTTTTTTTTTTAACCAAGAGTAAGTAAAATATTGTTTATGAATGATGTGTGATATGAATGCTTTGACTATAAAATAGAGAATAAATAGCACAAGAGAATTCAATCCAGTCTCAGGCCAACCAAAGGAAATCAAAATTTGGTGTTAGCCATTGGGATACATCTACTGCAGATACTCTTTTCGGGTGGAAAAAGCCATTCTCACATCATCTTACCACTGGGGTTAGGTTACGTAACTTTTATGTGTCAAAATGTAAATGTGTCAAAAATGTAAATCTTTGTGCTTTGTTACTTTGTTACTTAAAGCTATGTTGATTTTTCACCACCTACAAAGGATTGGAAGGAGCTTTAAGCACTGTGAATCTCAACAATTTAGACTCTGAATTCCCTACAATAGCACTTTGAAAGAACTTGAATCTTGCTCCTAGGCTCAAATTTATCTGTAACCAGTCTGTTATGGTCCTCTCTTCTCTCCACAAATGTTTTCTCATGCTGTTTCTAGCACTGAACTTAGGGTGTCCAGGTGAGGAAGCTGGGCTACCTGGACACTACCCACCCGGTGTATTAGCTGACTCACCTGGCTGGCAGGTTGCTGTGAGAGGAGATGAACTCCAGTGCTGATGTGATAGAAGAGTTGAACCCAAATGAGTACATGGTGGTGAGATTGTGGCAGTCTTAGTTGACTGAAGTGGCTATGAAATGGTGTCTATAATTACGTTTGTTGTACATTAGTTGTTAACATGTTCACTTTCTGTCCCTGAGCCATTTCAACAAGATGATAGAGATTCTAAGTGCTCTAAATTAATCTTAATGGCACTGTGGTCAGTGACATAGCTAGTGTTTTATTGAATGCCAGCTGAGCACTGGTTGGATTTATATGTGAGTGCAGCTCATTAACTTACCAAAGTACTTTATGATCTCGAGTTAGAAATTGCAGCATGTCTGTGTGACAGTTTTGCCTCCCGTTAGAATATATTGTTGCACCTTTGGCTGAAGCAGTTGCATTTGTTTTGGTTCAGATGAGGAATTGATGAGGCAACTAGATGCTTGTCCCATGCAGTCATGTTTATTTAGAAAGCGGCTGCACAAAACTATTCCCCCTCTTTCCCTCTCTGAAAATACCTGGCAATCTTTTTGCTTAATATTCCTCATTTGCCCACTGACACTTGGAACTGCTGAAATTTCTCTCACTTTTTTCTCTTTCAGGGTCATGCAAAAGTTTTTGTCCAGGAATATCAGTTATTTCCATTCAAAGCTTCTTTCCCTTGCCCTGCAACAATGTTCAGGCCTCCCAATGCTTGTATTTAATTTCCTGAGATATCTCTCTGCCACTTTAATTCCCTCAGTGACCATTTCTTCCATATACTTTATTTTTAGTGATGGATTCTCTTATTTTCTCTGGTCTGTTAGATGAGTCTCTAATGAGGATTCCAAGATGATTGCTTCCATCCCATCTCTAGCGAAGGTGTTTTGTAAGAAAGTATCAGGTCATTGAATGCTCATTGGTTTCAGCTAACTCTTAAGAAAATTCTTCAAATTCTTAAGCATGTTTTGTTTTATTTATATTCAAGAAAGACTCAGTTGAGTGCTGTGTGTGACTGCTCAGTTTGGAGTAAAATGATCTTTTAAAGGTGAGCTGCTTCTGTATTCAGTAAGCACATTTCATTATCATGCACTCTTTTTTGAGTATTGCCTGTGATGGGTAATGAATAGGAGATTGAAACAAGGCATTCTTCTGTAATTTCTTCCCATTATCACATCTAACTATGTTCACTACAGCAGAATTGATATTTCAATACAGCTACCTCTCTCTCTCTCCTTTACTTATCAATGTTGTAAAATTTATTGCATTTGCACCACGCAGAACTTGTGGAGGTATGTGCGCATGTGAAACAATTCATACACATTCTTAGTGGAACCTGGCCTGTAGCTTGTTTGTGTGTGTAGTGAACTGTTATTTATTTTGAATTTATCACATTTAAAGACCCATTTGAGATGCAATGCCTTGGAGGAGTGATCCAGGGAGTTCACAGCCAAGGCTTCTGGATCCAGACATATGTCTGCTATGTTAAATGTGTGCTGCGATCATATCTTTATCTCTGTAACAAGAGTAAAAGCAATACCTGTGCCTCAAATAGTCAGTGAGCAAAATAATAATAAAAGATTTCAGATTTTCAAGTAAATCGAAGCATTTAAGTACAGAGGCAATCCATGTGTTTTTTTAGCTGAGCGTGTCACTGCTGAAGTCACTGCAGATGAAATAAAGAGCAAAGCACTATTTAGTCCCCTTTTATAAAATTTGTTAGTGCTGCTCTCTTGAAATGCTAGGGCCTTCCATAACTATAACGTGTAAAGGTATGTGTGAGGATAAACACTTATTTAAAATTAAACTAATGTATAAGCCCTTTCTGAAATGACATTTTTAAATCATTTTAAGATGTAAAATGTACCAGTGCTGGGCAGAGCCTGTGGGTATAGTCACACAGGGGACTGGAACTTGCCTCCCAAGAACAGTGCTTTATGTGGCGTCTGCTGGCTTTGAGGAAGGGATTAAAGAACAGACATTATTCCCAGGATGGCTTTGTTGACACCAGTTGATGAGCAAAAACATCTGTTTCATAATGGGAAACTACTCAAAGCTGCTTTAAAACACCTGACAAAGTTACTTTTAATTCTGTGTGAAGTAGGTGAGAGGGATAACTATCCGTAATTGTTAAGTGGATTCGTGTGTTGATACAAGGTTACCTAATCCATGCTTGCCTGAGAGAATGAGATTTATGGTCGTCACCAAGACTTACACTCAATTTCCATACCCTCTGTCTGTTCAGACTTAAGTACGTGTAGCAAAATGGATGAATACAGAAGAAAGGAGAAGGGGGCATCTAGACATTAGCAAAACAGGTATATATGCCAGTTTTGGAACATTAGCCATGTTTGCTTGGAGAGATGCTGTAATAGCAGGAAGCTAAATGAGAGCAAGGCTCAAGTCTCTTTTGGTTCCACGTGACTATCTGATATGACAGAATTCAGGAGTGGGAAAGGCTCTCCATTCATGTGGGTGCCTTTGGGAGTGGTTTTGTGTGGTGAGATGGTTGGCAGTATCTGTGAGATCAGATGGTGTCATCCAAGGGTTAGGATTATATATGCCTTTTCTCCCCTTGTCAGCCTCTAAGCTGACCTTGTACTGGATTTTGTGACAGAGATATAGCAATGGTTGCCACTGTGTAAATCCTGCATCGGGCTGTTTTTGAGATTCAGAGAGCCATCTGCTTTACAGCACATGAGACAGAAACGTGAGATCCAGTCCTGCTTCTCATGATCTGTCAGTGGCTATAACTAAAGCAGAGCCTTTATTTAAAGAACTTTTTTTTTTTTTTTTTTTTTTTTTTTTTTTTTTTTTTTTTTTTTTTTTCCTTGCTGTGCAACTGACTGATAAGGGCTGCTTGAGTGGTGATCTGAAAACATGAAATAGACACATGGCAGATGCTGTTGGTCAAGGTTCCCTTAGTAGAAGTGTCCCTAGCCCAGAATCTGGACTAGCAGTGATCCTCTACAGATCACTGTAACAATCTGCAGGATAGATTTAGACTAACATTTACAATGTCTCCAGAATGTTTGAAAGCCCCTGTAGTTAACAGGAGTCATTCAGATGAAGTCAGCGATGTTGTTTAGGCCTTTAGAGCCTGATGATCCATCTGCTTTTACAAGCCTTTCCTTGCTAAAACAGAGGTCCACTTTATTTCCTTGGTGCTGGATTTTTCATCCAGTGAGCTATGATTCCCCCCAGGGCATAGGGGAAGACAGTGATGGCAATTGCAGTGGTCTTAAAATATGGAAAATATGGCTGAACATTTAAAGAAAAGATGCCTTGCAGAATGAATGCAGACTATTATAGAGGGTTATTGTGATCAGTAAACTTTACTATAAATAAAAAAATACAAATGTCTTGATATGAAGCAAGATGATGTTCCCCTAAAAACATAACACCACTACAAGAACAAAGGTTTCAAAGGGGCTACACACATGAAATAGAAGATGACATAGAGAATAATGTCTTCAAAAGCAGGCTTCAAATGTAGAAGTGCATATTTAATTCTAAAGTAAGAGGTGGGCTCTGGTGTATGGCATGCTTCAGGCATGTAAACTTCTTACTGTAATATCCTAATTTCTGCCTGGTTGTCAGGTTCCTTAATTCCCTGGGAAATCACGTTGGCTTGTGGCAAAGGTTTTTAGTATCTTCTAGTGCCAGAAGAAGAACATTGTGCATTTCTCTCTGGTCTTCCTTTATCTTTAGTCAATTTCTGTGGGGGACAAGGTTGGACCACAGTCCTTTTGCAATTAGACTTGTGTAAATAATGGATTTTTCCTTTTCATTGCTGTGATCAAAATGCGGAATCTATTGCATATTCTTCCTACCTGCAGAACTGTACAAACCCTTTGGTTTGACCCAAAGTATTTCACATATGTGAAAAAAGTACTGCAGGTTTTTCCTTACCATTTTTCATCAGTTTAATCCTCTTATCCTTTTCACTTTCATTTTAATTAAAAAAAAAAAAAAAAAAAGGAGTGATTTTTAACATTTCAAAATAAAACAGTTCTATTTCTTTTGAAACTGTCTCTGGTTTTTATGTGGTGAAATTACCACTAGTCTTTGGTACAATGGAAACAATTTCAATTAACATACTATTCTCTAGAAATTAAGGTGTGTGTTGCTGTCTAGAGATGTACTTGTCAGAATTTTACCCATTCTACCTTGTACATAGTTACTGATTCACATTTTTTTAAGCTCTCGGAAGTAACAAGACTAGAAAAAGCTCTCTTTTCTTTTCAAGCTTGCTAGGTTTCTTTTTGATGGATAATTTTTACCTGCTGTAGATAGGAAGATTTTCTCATGCTCTGTATGTAATAACCTGACTTCAGTTAGATGAGGTTTGTTTTATGTATGTTGCACATTTGTTAGCATATATCATGACTTTCTGTGGGAAGCCGTTCTTATTTTACCACCACATTTATCTATTCTGGCAACCTGGTATTATAAGTATTTTTAAAATTTCTTTGACTTATTTTATGTAGATAATGCTGAAATACTTAAGACAGACTAGAGAAAATGTTGCAATATTTACAACTTGTTTGTAAAAGTATGCTGTTTTACACGGCAAATACTTTTGACTAACTACAGAGGAATAGGTTGTTTATCACTTATAACAAATACATGGAATGTACCATGCACTTTTCAGGAGTGTTTTAGTATTTTCCTGATAGTGCTGCCAAAATAATTCTAAGAACTTGAGTTACTAATACTTTAAAAATAATCCTTCACAATGATTTTTTTTGGAAATGTTATCTTAGTGTGGCTGAGTATTGAGTTTATTTGAAGTTCTTAGGAAACTACTGAGGGCCTCTGGAAGGCAAACAAGGGGAAACAACTCACATTTTTGCCCACTTTAGAAAAGAATGAGAAAATACATGTTGCAGAGATTTCATTTAGAATGTCTGATAACTTTCAGAGTTACTAACAAGTATCTTATAAAGAGGAGATTTGGGTTGTAGGGCTGCAGGCACAAACGTAGTTGCTCAAACTTGTGATAGGAAGGGGATGGTCAGTTTGGTTCCATTTGAGGGAGAAATGAGAGGGCTGGGTTTTTCTTCTTTGTAGTCAGAACTCCTATTGAAAAATGGCTAGTGGTTGCAAATGTATATGTAAAGGAGCTAAGACACACCCCCCCCCCCCCCCCCCCGAATTTAGGTTAACTGTGTGAACTTTGTTATATTCATAGGTATTATTACAGTATCATTATGAATATGATTCCTTGTTGTGGTTCTTTAGAGAGACCCAGACGACCGCCGATGGCAAAAGGAAGGAGCCTGCCCTTTGTCCGGGGAGGGGGAAATTACAGCTTTATTTTGTCCAGAGCTAGTTTTAGCTCCTTTCCTGTCCTCACCGGTGCCGGAGAGAGTCTGGCCCCACCTGTCCCAGGGCTTTTTCCCAGGGTGGACGGGCCCAGAGGCAGGGACAAGCCACTGCCCAATCAGGGATAAGGTGGGAGTGGAACAGAGCTGGGTTACATTCCAGTGGGGGAGATGGGCGCGGCCGAGCAGGGACAAATCATGTGATACAGTTTCCAAGGGGAACAGGGGAAACATTACAAATCAAATACAATGCAATATAAACCCAATTAATGCATCACAACAATTCCTCCTAAGATTTTTCTGATATTTTTCACAGAGGTACGCAGGGAACTATACTGTATCAGAACACCAGCAATATGCTATTAATATAACTGTTGTCCAAACAGAACCTACCTTATTATTTCCAAGATGTGGAAGGTGCTTGGTGCAGGTTGTTAAGTGGTCACAAGGATGAATGCCTGCTTTGAATTCCCTCCCTGCCTCTGCCACCAGAGTTGCTATGGGATGCCAAGTAAATCACATAAACTTACAGTCTCATTTAGTCATTTATCATGTATTACTAATTTTGTGAATGCTCAAACTAAGGCACTTGTGGCCAAAACTTCTGTAAAGTGTTCACCACTGCAGTAAGATATAATGGGAACAGTGCTGTATGTGCAGTAAAACTGTTAAATAGACTTGATATTGAGAGAGGTCAAGATAGGCACCCAGAATTACTCTGTCTCTAGTCTGCTGTTTATCAGTCTAACCTAATCTTGCAAAGATTATGAAGAAGAGCATTAATAATTGCAGGGCAGTAGGTGCCATTGTGGTGAGTGATGAATTACGCACTTACACCAGAAACCTGTTAGTCTTTTGTAGGAGAACATGTAGTGCTTTTAGTTATACATTTAGGCCTGACCCTGCAGAAGACTGTTTTTTCTCTTATTTAAATTACTGTAAAATCACAGTACAGTAGTCCAACAAAATTCTCAGTACAGTAGTCCAACAAAATTCTCAGTACAGTAGTCCAACAGCCTGTGGGAAAGTATATAATGACTGGGCATTATTGTTCAGTCCAGTGCAGTTTTAATGTAACACTACCTATCTGCCTTTTGAAATGAAAATAGTAAACAAAGCAAATTATTCTAAACACATCTCATGTCTTAATTGTCATTCTGTTTTATTTATTTAACTTTCTCTTTGGAGCAGAGTATTAAAACTTTATTACTTTTGACTGAGTATCTTCTTATAAACTAGGGAAATCCTATAGTCTTCATTTGATGGATTTGGAAGTAAGATATGGTCAAAATAAGCCCATACACATTAGGAAAATATCAGTGTGTAAAAGTTAGGGGTTTCAGTTTCAAACTTATGGGTCCCAGCCTTTAGGCTGAACTCTAGACCAAGCTCCTCACATTGTGAATGGCACCACACAATATGCCATCCAAAGCAGCTATCCAGGTAGGCAGAGTGTGACAGACTGTCCCCTACGGTAGCCTTCTGCCAACCAAAAGGGCATTTCTGAGGCTGGGGTGGGTCTGTGATGGTGTGTCTAAGGTTCTCCATACATTTCATGCTCAGTGGTCGCTGGATGAAAAACAGAAGCAAGACCCAGTGTTCGAAGACGGTTGACTGCTTTGACACTATCTGTTGCCTCAAAGCCCCTGAGAGACCTGGGCAGAGGCATGGGTAGTTTCTGCACTGTGTTCCAGCTTAGGGGGTGACCTGGGGTGAGCCGTGGAGGTTTGGCAGTCCAGAGCTGTTCTGGGCAGGCAGACAGCCACATGGGGAAACGTTATGGGCAAAACAGAACTACATTCAGCATTAGGCAGGAGACAAATGAGAGTCTGCAGCATTGCAGCTTTTGTGCCTTGGCTCCATCTCAGATACCATTAAATGCCTTTTCTTTATTTGCCAGGAGACATTCATTGTAATGCAATAAGTTGAACCTTGATTTTTTTTTTCTATCTGCTTATTATTTTCTTCCCTTCCATTGTCCTCTTTCTTATTATGGACAGATTTGGCCACTGTCAAATTGGATGATTTTTTGCATACTTGGTTGACTGACTCTTTTTTCCCCTAATTTGCTGATACAGTCAGCTGTGCCAGTAAAGCAATTATGCAAAATTGTGTATAAAGGTTTAATGATACAAAACAGTGTTCATCACAAATCTAATTGTGATTCTTAACATCCTTCCATAAACTCTGCAGTTAATACCTACTTTGTTAAAACCTGTATTTAGTTTAGTAGATAAGGGAACATTTAATGTACCTGTCACTGTTAACTTTGAAAGGAAGCAATAAATAAAAATAGTGATTTGAATGAGTTCAGATAACGATCTGTGTGCTTCCAGGTAGTGATTATAAGAAGTCTGCTTTATTACATATCTCGTCAGGTTACCTGTTTTATATTATGAATGATAACTATGTATGGTTGATTGTGCTCTGTGTCTAATACAACACAAAAATTAAATACAAAGATGGACATTGTAATGAAGCAAATTATATGACTCCATACTGAAACCCAAGCGACAGTCGGTTAAAAGAGAATTGACAGGTACACTGTTCTTAGGCTTGCTATCTGGTTTTCACTTGGATAGCTGAACTGGTTTAGGAAAAGAGCAGTAAAGCAATACTTGGTAATACTTTCACTGAAGCCAAAAATCACATTGGCTTTTCTTAATCCAGATTAGAACATTTAGAAACATCCCAAAGCTGGTATTTCTCCTTCATCTTTGCACTGGTATTTTCTGATTTCTGCACTGCCGCTTTCCTTGGAACCCTGGCTAGGATTTAATCCTACCACAGAAAGTACTGAAGAGTCAGATATTATTATTAGGATTGACATTTAGTAGAGTCTCATTTACGTCAGGTCATTATGTACTGCAGAGTGAGACCTGCCCCAGTCACTGGAGACAAAGCACACTCTACTTCCATCAGACAGGGTACGAGGAGGGAGAACAAAAAGCGGTTCTCCTTTCTGTCCTCTTCTTGGCTAGCAGTTCTAGGCTCTATGTCATCTTTGCATGAAGGAAGCGCTACAGACTATAAGGGCAAATAAGAGGTAACAACCCAGCAGTGCTTTCTGCTACCTCCCTAATCAGGGTCACACTTGGATGCTGAATTATGAAGGTGAGTTCTGTTCACTTGGTTCACTCCAGGTATTGAAATGTGTAGCAGTGTTATACTGAACAGACAGACCAGTCTATGGCTTACATAAACAGCTTTAATTTACTGCTTTCTGAAAACAGAGGCCTGAAGCAGTCATGGCGGTTTCAGGGATGTTAATTGTTTGTGTACATGAATGAGTTTAGAAATGGTCATTTTTGCAGTCTTCCCATAGCTCATTGAGGGTAACAGTGTCGCTGCCGGAGAAAAGAAGAGAATTTTTTTTTTTTTCTTCACAGTCTACTGATATTTTCAGGACTTGATATAATGTGCCTTTAACAAACCATGAACTTCTCTCCCACTGAGTCACTGCATCCTGCCTACATTCAGTGTAGGCAGAGAACCATTATAACTAATCCACTCTTCCATCATATCTCTAGCAAACACATGTATTTTCTTTGAATATTTATTTTGATACAAGGAGTGCAAGTTTTTTATTTAGCAGTACAAATAAGAGGAGATTGTGACTTCTGAACTCTGTAACTTTAATTGTGGTAGTTCTGGTTTTCAACTATGAAATGATTTGACAAATGTATGACAATCGTATTTGGCTTTAAGGGAATAATCCTGCCACCTCATAGCAACCTTAGAGTAATTCATCCACCTCTGCAGGTAGGATAAGTTTAAAAGGCAGATGCTGAAATTGGACTTTTGCTTTGTTTTTTAACAGGTACGGTTATATGCAAGGCCTGATGCAATCCGAAGAGGATCAGGGGACTATGCTCTAAATATTACAAGAAGACTCATTGAGTTTTATGAAGATTATTTTAAAGTGCCCTATTCCCTGCCAAAATTAGGTAAGATTTCCCAAAGAAAGTGAAGTTAACCCAGAAATGAGAGATTAAGCCAGTTATTTTAAAGGGTTGTAATGTATGGGATTTCAAGTTAAATGTTTGGGTTAATTTAGGAAGATCAGTAAATAAGAAATTTTTCCTTGTGGAGGAAGGGAAGCCAAACTATACTTTCTCCAACCTGGAACTGAAAGGAGCAGGAAGCGGTCAGTATTTACATTTATTAGACAACGTGTAGAGAACCTGAGACCTTTCACTGATAAGTGGGCTGGGTTGTTCTTTGTTTTTTTGGTGTTGTCTGTTTTGGTCCTTATTCCTATGAGATAGCCACTGGAAGATGTTTATTCTGTAATACTTGTACCTTGGTGCCTCAGCCTTAAATGGGGAGCAAAAGTGAAAATATTTATGGAAACTGGCAACCTGTAGCAGTGCAAGACTGTGGGCTTATTTTTTCTTTTTTGTTTTTTATGGCTCATTTGGCTTATTAATGATGATTAGTAGACAAGATTAATGTCTTGCTTATTGAAAAAATTGCTGTGAATTTGTTTTACTGTGACCTAAATGTAAACCCCATAAATTTCTAGTATTTTTTAAAAATAGTTTCTTCTCATCCTCCCTTTCACCACAATCAGTTGGTCTCCTACTCATTTAAATACTTTCCACAGTATTATTACGCACTCCCTCCTTTGGAGCATGTTTGGTAAAGATTCCAAAAAGCCTATTGCTCAGCAGCAGGAAGAGAGCATGTATTTGATCAGAAGTGTTAGAGTTGGAACCACAGGTGATCCTCCCAGGAAGTCAGGGTTTATTTCATTAAATCCCTTGCCTGCTGAGTAGGTTTATTGGACTTACAGCTAATGGTATAGGGGATAGATAATGTAATTGATGTTTCTAGATGAGGGTATTTTTATTTATGAATATTTTTATTTATTTATTTATGAATATTTTTATAAGTATGCTGTGGCATTTATTTCTTGGTGTCTTTTAATAACAGGTTACAGTCAGTGTTCTCCTACAGAAATATGCAGATGGACAAGTGTATGGCATATTTAAGTATACACAAACTTTCCGTGTATATGTTCATATATGTTTTCAAGTGTGTTGATAATGTTTTGTAAAGGAAGTTCTAGGCTTACAGGGGTCAAAAATTTAGAGGGAAAAAAAAAAAAATCAAGAACTTGTTGAATAGAAAAGATGGACATAGAACGGTTTCGGTTGAAAGGGATCTTAAAGATCATCTAAACATCCAAACATCATTACTACAGGTAGCTTATTGAGAATGCCCAAGCTGGCAGCAGTGGTAGTAACTGTACCTGCTTCAGAGTATCTTGAAACATTTTAACATATGGCCATTAAACCCAACATGGTATATCCATTGTCATTGTGCTGTGACATATCTTTTAAAAAAATCTCATTTTAAGTGAATATATTAGTTTGGATCTTTTTGGAATAGAATGGGAGGAATAATCACAAGTAAAACTATTTTTTCATCAAATATTTCCAGGAAAATTGTTAGTAGGAAATACTGCCTGAAGACTTTAGCCATTCAGTAGTGATACTATGAAACGAATTATTATCGAGAACATTTTTTTATAATATAGTAAGGTTGAATTTATTTAACATAAATATAGGATTAAAATTTTCTAAACTCAGTGATGTAAATATTTTTAAAAATTTTATTTGCATATTAATACAGGTATATTTGTTCCAATTCATCCAAACACTGATTGCTGTGTTTAAGTATATGCTGGTCTTTAACCTGAAAGAACACTGAATTTTTATTTTTGTTTTAAATTTGAAAAAAAATTCAAAGGTTAGAACGTTAGGGACAGTAGTCTGATGGGTGAATAGAAGGACTAAAAATGGTAGTACTGTAATCTGTCCATGAGAGATTTTGCGGTAGTATTGAAGAATTTCCCAAATGAAAAGACAAAACAGCATTAGCGACAGCAATGGAAAAAGCATGTGCATCAGGTAGATGTGTTGATACTGAAAATGCACCTCTGCTCTCCAAAAGCTTAGGACTCACCTAATTTACTGCTGTCAGCACTGAGAAGGATTGAGTACTTTATTAAGGTTTTAAGAAAATTGAGCATGTTTTCTTCGGTGGGGCATTTCAGAAGTTTTTGATTTCACTTCTAAATGTGAAAGTGGGAGTGAAAAATGAAGAATGCACTTTGGAAATCTTTTTAATGTCAACAGTTCCATAGAAAATGTGTTTCAAACATAGAGTTTTTTTTTAAAAAAAATGTTTCATGTACTTTTCCGTTCTAACAATAAGAAACTTAACAGAATGTAATTATTTTGGTTAAAAGCACAATTTATGTTTACAAAATAATTTTGCTGAAATACAAATACTGACCAGTTGACTGTAGGTGCTGTACCAGCTATTGAGTGAGACATTTTTAATGTCAGTGGTGTCCATGGGGCTGTCTGTGTGTGTTAGAGTTGGAACTACAGGTGATTCTCCATGGACAAGGGACCTGCCACCCTTGGCAAAGCACTTTGTCATCTATTTGGTCATCCATTTGAACTCTCTATATGGTAGGAGTATCTGAGGACATACAAACTCTTTAGATGTGTTGCTGTATCAGAAAGATCTGTGTTCATTTCTTCACTTCTGAGTCACTGAGGTCCACTTCCAAGTAATTTGAAACTAGTGCTCCTTACTTGAATTTATAGTACATCAGCCAGAGTTCTCTACAGGAAACAATTCCTCCTGTTGCTCTAGACTATGTGACGTTATGATTATGACCAGGCTTTCGTGCTGTGCTTCCAGGCAATCAGATGGCTGTGGCTAAGATTTTTTTACATCTTACATAGTCTGTACTGCCTTCTGAATGCACTGGAGAGGTAGATTTGTTTTCCAATTGATGTGAATTCTGGAAATGAATGTGAATTGGGAATTTCTCTAACTGGAATAAAGAATTTTCACAGTTAAAAGTTCTACTTAGCATTTAGGTCTCTGCTTTTTTTTCATATGTCATACCCTGAACTGGAAGGTGGTTGTGTAAGGTGTCAAACCAATAATTTTTATATGAATTTCATTTATAAAAAATAGATCATGTATTTTAAAAAAACACTGTTTTTTTTTTCTAAAACTATAATACTATCATTGTGTAAACATTAGTTGAAGTGATGGGTAGATAAACTACTGAATTTTATTTAATCTAAAAAGATATGCAGAAGGGTTTTTAATTATATTCCTATGGCTAGTGAATACAAAATATTTCTGTATTTGTATCACATGATTATTTTTAATCCAGTTTGCACTACACAAAAAACTGCTTTGTATGCATGGAGCTTTTTCATATGAGGGTCTTTGAGACTGGAGAAGTCTTGAATTTTTCCCTCTGAAGCCTTGACCAGTTGCTGTTTTGAAGTGCATAGAAACTTGAAAAGGAAAAAACAAACAGAAAAACCACCTTTAAAGAGAGGCTTCAAAGGTCGGATTAAAAGTCACACTAAGGGGAGTGAAAAGGTAATCAAGCCCTCTTGCCATGTCTACAGCTGTGATTCTTCAGTTGTAAATGGTTTGAGGTGGAGGGGGATGACTGGCTTTTCCAACCAAGACTCCATGGCGTGTGGGGTCACATGAGAGTGGAGTAGAGTGACAGAATCTTCTCCCTCACTCTGCTGGGTCACACTGCTTTTGATACAGCCCAGATTGGCTCATGTCCAGTCTCTGCTCCACCAACACCCCTAAAGGAAATATATTTTCAGACTTCTTGAAGTCCTTTTCTGTAGATTTGCTGTATAATAAACTTCGGAGTTTCATCTGGTATATTTTATGTGGTTGTTGTTTGGTGGGTTTTTTTTCCTTTACAGATATGGTTGGGGGTACTAATTACCTGCCTCATGCAAAATTTTTATGGTTTTATTTTCATTCTGCTTCGTAAAACAAGAAGAAGGACTTAGACAATGCCTTAAATTCTCCATATTGCCCCATATATATTACAATATACTAAAACCTTAAATTCTAAGTTTTTTAGCCAGTGAGATCACACAATACTATTCAAACTACACACCCACAACCCCAGTGTTACCACTCAATTTCGGAAGCCTGTTCCATGGCCTGAGATCAAATGCAGTACTTGCTTGAGGGTCAGTGCCTTTTCGCACAGAAAGCCTGAAATTCTCATCCTCCGGGGTTCCAACACCTGATCTCTCTTTGTTGCATTAGTGTTGCAAGTCTGATATTGTTTGCAGGAGATGGGAAAAGTTACGTATAGGAATAAAGTAGCCTTATATAGAATAAAGATGAATGGGCCCTGGTGGAAATAATCCCCATCTGAATGGAATATTTTCATTATGTTGTGATTTCCCTTCCTTCTTAACTGTGACATGAATAGAATCCATAGCTCTCAGATAAGGAAAGTGTTCAGACAGGAGTATTACTGAATTGCCAGTAGCAATTCAGTTAGCCCATAGTAAAAAGAAGGTGATCTAGTCTGATAGTGTCCCCATTGGCTAAATCAAATAATTAAAAAAACAAAAAAAACCCCAAAAAACAAAAAACAAAACAAAACAAAAACCCAAAAAACAAACAAACAAACAAAAAAAAACAAACAAAAAAAAGGAAGACAAACACCTGAGAGTGATGCTGTTATGAGAGGGTAATAGGATGTGGGATTGTGGGAGATTCCCTGGAAATATCAGGGCTGGTTTTGAGCCAGGAGAATCCTTTATTTGAATGTAAATAGATTTTTCCCAAGCTGCTCTTCAGTGTGTCATTTGAGCAGCTAGTACCAGTATAGAAGTGGGTGCACTGAATTTCAGCAGTGTCTATTCTTAGTTTTCTACCTTGTGAAAAACACAGATGCCTTCAGAAAATGATGCATTTTATCATGAGTTAGGAGAAATAAATCTTAGCCAAGAAGGTACCAGTAAAGGTAGCTCTTTTGACTAGAAAGAGAGGAAGCTAATCTGGATAGTTTACATTTGATCTCTCATTTTTAGATGGATAAAAGACAAGGTGAATACTTCCCTAAGATTTATAAAGTGGGGTAAAATCTTTGACAGACACAGAAACCCCGTACAAATTATGGGAACCAGCAGAAAACTTCTGTGAACTTCTACCTGGTATGAGATAGTTAAATGCCTAAAAGCACATTAATGCAAAATACTTTTTACATAGCTGTACTGAAGTAGTTTTCATTATAGTTCCTTTCACTTGCCTGAGCAGCGCTTTTGTACCTGATTGACCATGTCCAGCTTTTGAACTAATTTTATTTTTAAGAGAGGCTACAGAATTTTAATAACCTGTTAGATTAGAGTTGAGAGGGTTCATCAGATAATGACCAGCAGCTGAGACCTTTTATACCAGCAACTGGAGGTTTTTTTAAAGGAGCATGTGTAGGAAAAGCTTAGGCCTTTGGTCAGCAATGAACTTTGTGTTTGTATAGGCATTATAAACAGTAGCTTTTATTATAGGATAGGGTCTATATGCGATTAGGATACTTTGAGAGTTACTTTCTGTGCATAGTGTGACACTATGAAAGTTAGTGTGCAAAGCTTAGAGATACATGGCAGAAAAACAAATACAAAAGGCTTTGGAAAAAAGATAAATGATATTACTGAAGATAATGTGGTAGATATAGATGGTGCTCAAGAAAAGGGGTGTATGAATCCTTGGGCAGTATGTAGGAAGATTGGTCTGTTGCCCAACGTGGGGCATCGTCAGGGTGCAAAAGGATCTGGAAAAAACAATCTTTGATATCAATAATTGCCAAATTCCAGTTTTGGGGGAGCATCACTGGGGATTGCATCCCTGGTTGGAGAGAACCCATGTCCTCAATGACATTATTAATTTGATGGAGATCGTGGAGGAGCCGCCACTTGCCTTTGTTTGCCTTTTTTGTAACAAAGACTGGGGAATTCCACGGAGACGTGGTTTCCACAATGTGGCCTTTAGCTAGCTGTTCGTCCACTAACTCCTGAAGCGCCTTCAGTTTTTCTTTACTGAGTGGCCACTGCTCTACCCAGACTGGTGAATCAGTTTTCTAATTGAGTTTCTGGGTAGGGCAATCTTCAGTGGCCACAGCCTGAAAACGGAGGGGGCATCTGGAATGCCAATTGTGATCCCCCACTGGGCCATCAGGTCTCTCCCCAACAAGGGGTCTGAATAATCTAAAACAAATGGATGGAGTGTAGCTAATTGTCCATTTGGCCCTTTAATTTGCACAACACTTTTTGTTTGTTTTGCCCATTTCATTCCCCCTATACCTTCTACTGCCTGGCCACATTTTGCAGTTCCCAATGTGAGGGCCACATCCTTTCTGGTACAATTGTTACATCCGTGCCTGTGTCCAAAACCCCTTTGAGGTTTACTACCTCCCCACTGTGACAGACCTCACACCCTATTATGAGTTTGTCCCTCCCAGTAACTCATGTGGGTCAAACATCAAAGTGTTTGCTCATTGTGCTGTTTTTTTCAGGGAATGGGTCAGGTGCTGGAATTGCCTGAGCTCTTACCTGCCCCTTAGGCAGAAACAAAGGTGGGCGAACACAGCGCAGCCAGAGAACTGGTTGTTTAGGGTTTGATGAGATGAGACCTGGAAGGATCTTGATCTCTCTTGGTGTGTACTTGGTGTCCCCAAGGATGACATACTTACTGCCAACATGTTGCCAGGAGCCTAGCACTTGTAGATCCGCTGAACCTAAATGCCAGTCTGTGTCACTTAGGTGCAAGGACTCTGTCAGTTGCAACCTAAAAGGCTTTTGGAGACATTCAGTGGTTAGACAGGGTCTGCTCAAATCATGATCTGAAAGGGTCATATTTGGTGACTTCTGCTGAAAGGTAGAACTGGTTATAGCAGGATTATTTAATTTAACATTTGCATTTTCTAATTTTTTCTCCTCCCCCCCCTCAGATTTGCCCTATTTATATCAGCACGCTGGGCAAGTAAGCACTGACATTTTAGTTTTTTGAAAAATTCCCTTTGAACCCTTGAGACCTCCCACGCCCATTGTCCCGAAAGTCCAGAAATTACTTCTTTAAAGGGCATTGAGATGCCCAATGCCCAGCCTGATCACACAGGAGACAGGTCGTTCTTCTCTTGGGTGGTGGCTGTGGCACAGACGCAGGGGGCATGGCGTCTGCTGTGGCAGCTCTTTGCGGTGGTCTGAATACATCTCTGGAACTGTGGTTTAGGTGAGCTGTCATGAAGGGAACCTTGTTGGTACACACATGGAGCATGACATCTAAGGTTGGCACTGGTTCCAAGGACAAGCTGAGGATGGCTGCCTTGCACTGTTCGTTTGCATTGGTCAGTGCCATCTCCTCCAGGACCTGTTCCTGGACTCCTTCATTCTTAACCTGTAACTTGATAGCTCGGGTTAATTGCTCCACAAATGTTACAAAAGGTTCTGATGGAAGCTGCTTTATTTTACTTTAAGGTTGGAAGGACCCATTGGGCTGGATTGAAAAGAATGCTTTGATGCTCAGCATCTTTAATGTGCTCTAAAATGGCTAAAGGAATTTCCTGAGCTTGCTTGAGTGCTGCGACCCATTCACCATCACCACACAGATGTTCTAATCGAATTGGCAAATTATTATTATCAACAGCCGTTTCAGGATTTTGCCAAAGCTCTGGAAGTAAATCTCTTAATATTTTTTTCCATGTGGAGTCCCAAAGCCTAAACTGTGTGGACGAAAGGAGGGCAGAAAAAAGCTGCCAGAGGTCAAAGGGAACGATAGGATTCCCTGCTGAATTTGCTTTTAAAAGGCTGTGAAAGTATTCACTTTCGCGTCCAAATTTGGCCTGATCTTTGCACAAATCCTGAATCGCTTGTTGGGGGAAGGGGTCCCAATTACTGTGGAGAGCACCCCCACTTTTTGACTGTCAGTATGTGACAGGAGTGGCAGAAAAGCCGGGATCACTTCCTGCTTCTGAGTTCCCGGCTCCACCCCCCCCACCCCCACCCCCCCCTTCTGGGGCATGGGAATCGGGACTGTGGGCAGGGAAACCATGGGAACCAAGGGGCAGGGAGGGGCTGGAGGCTTGAGTCACACAGGGAAGAGTCGGAGGGCGGAGGTTTGAGGGTAGGGGGCAGTCAGAGGAGAGGGCAGTGCCAGGGGCGGCACCAAAGGGAAGGAGGGGTCTGGGGAGAGGAAGGGATTGCGAAAGGGATTGCGAGAAGGAGGGACAAACAAGGAGAGAGGCTCCTTGTGACTCAAGAGCACGTGACTTCGGCCATTTTGGGGGAACAAAGGAGTCCCCTCCATCTTGTGACTCCCCTTCCGAACTAAGACTAGCTTGGGGATCACTAAGATAGGTGTTTTGTGCTCTTGAACTGCCTGCAAAAGCAAACTGAACCTGGGGTTTACAAAGTGGGGAAGAAGGGAGTTTTGGGGAAAGTTTAGGGGTTTCTCGAGGAATATTTGATTTTGGGGAAGGGATTTTGGGGTCAGGATAGGGAGAAACTGAGGAAACGGGGGAAGTCTACAAGGAACTGCCTTTTTTTTTCATTTTGTTTTTGCATTGCAAATAAAATCTGCAAGCTCCAAAGAGCAAAATTTGCTCTTTCTTTATCATTAGGGGAGCTGGATTGAGACAGTTTTTTTGCAACAGCTTCCCCAAATTCTGGGGAGCTTATTTGCTCAGATGATACATCTGGAAATTGAGCAAATAACCACTGAAGGAAATTTTTTAATTGCTTCTTGGAAGAATTGGTTTTCCCGTCATCTGAGGCACTTAAAATTTGATAATAGGCTCTTTTTTGAGACACAGACGGCCTAGTACCCATTTTTGGCTCAGATTTTAAGTTTCTGTGTCCCCTTTAACTGTGGTTGGGAAACTGAAAGTTAAAAAACCCTCCCTGGAGAGAAAAGAAGCCAAAAAGGGGAAACAGTTTCCTTTTCCACCCTCCCCCCAGGCTGCCGAAAGAAACGTGCTATTAAAGCACCCTGAAGGTTTATTCTGAAAGCAAAAACCTTCCCAGAAAGGAAAAAACCCTTTTCCCTGAGGATCAATGCCTCTTAAAAGATTTTCCCTTAGAAAACTGAAAGTGGTACTCACCACAAATCCAGCGTTCCTTTCCTTTCTTTCCCAATCACTCCTTTTGCCTGAGACTGACCCTTTTTGGTGCAAAAAGAGCTTCCAGTCCCGGATCCCAGGGTCATCTTTCCACAAACACGTGGTCACTTTCTCTGGGAGCAGCTTGCCAGTCGGGGGCTTCTTTGCAGCACTCCCATGGGTTTTTTGAGTCCAAAGGAAAAAGCTACTGCCCTGGCCTGTAGAATCCTGTGTTTTGGAGACTCCACAGCGAACACCAAGCCTGACGGGTCTGTGTCTCTGCGTAGGTGGGCTACGTTTCGTGACTCACTTACCTGCATGCGATTCTTCAGCCACGTGCTCCCTGAGTGGTTCTTCCAGCTTTCTGGGAACCTCTTGTGGCTTCAAGCCGCACCTTAGGGCACCAGATGTGGTATTTCTTTATGAGACCAAACGACCGCCAATGGCAAAAGGAAAGAGTCTGCTCTCTCTCACCGGGTGGGATATAGCAGCTTTATTCTAGAGTCCTTTCCCCGTGGACACCGGTGCCAGAGAGAGCAAGGCCCCGCCCATCTTGGGGCTTTTTCCCCAGGGGGCAGAGCTCAGAGGCAGGGACAAGACACTACCCAATCAGGGAGAAAGTGGGAGTGGAACAGTGTTGGGTTACATTCCAGTGTGGGGGATGGGCACTGCTGAGCAAGGACAGACCACGTGATACAGATCAAAAACATTACAAATCTGATGAAACACAATATAAACCCAATTAATGCATTGCAACAGATTGGATTGCAGTAGAATGTGCTAAACTGTGATTTTTTTTATTTTGAAAATTGTACCTATAGCATTTAATATGAATGAAGTAGGTCATGCAGTAGATCTATATCAATTAGAGTACCAAGGAGAAAGTAATGGCCTTTCCCCGCAGAACTGAGGTAGAAACCTGATACCATCTATGTCTAAAATACGACACAAGTATTACACAATCTGTTCAAGTATGTTGTCTTATGATGGAAAAGGAAATGGCTATTGTTGACCTAATGAAACATGTAGTCCCCTTATGCAGTCTTATACTCTGGGCATTATTTAAACAGCACCTTCAAACCAACTGTATATTTACAAACAAGGCTAGTGGAATAACATGTAATGGAATAACGTGTTCATAATGGCAGTATTTGAGTAAATATGAAAGTTTATTCCTGACTTGCTTGATTATCTGTAGTTTTGGTTCATGGTTGTACGACAAACTTTAAATAATTTCAAGTTCAATTCATGAAGGTTCCAGTTTTCATTTAACCTTGCAGTGTCAAATGGAAGGAGGGTAAAGAGGCCTACTATGGTGACTCCTGTTTTTTCTGTCTTAACATGTGAAGTAGAGGATGTCCTGGAGAGTGAAACTCTGCAAGATCAAAGTGTTGTGCTGGTGAGAGGAAAAAAAAGGCAGATTATAGGACTCTACACATCGAACACTGACACAGTTCACTCAGACTTTTTGTTTAACATGTGCAGTTTGAGTATAGGTGAATTCTATTTTTTTTAAGAATTTTTGGTGTGAATTGATTGAGACAGGTTGTTTCACATATTTCAATAGCAGTATCGGCAGCAATATCTTCCTCTAGTATTTTCTTCTCATTCAGCATTGTGGTTTTTGGCCTCCCACATTTGATTTGAAAAGTGAAGACAACTCAGTTTCAAGCCGGACTGAGAAACAAGTTCAAATGAGTCTAAGAGGAACTATAAATCAATACAATGGAGTCTTTTTTCCATTCCTGTCAAAAAACCTGTTCTCTATGGGTTTTAGCCCTGCCTAGTGTTGTGCTTGCTGAACGCTATAGTTGCTGTGTTGGATCTCCAGCCTTGGAAGAGGTAATGTCATGACAATGTTCAGAGTCTTAATTTCAGAAGCAAAATTTTATTTAGCCTGAAAGTCGTACCATAGCCTATTTCCTTGGTCAAGACATCAAGAAAGCCTTAGAAGACATTTTTCTTGGCATTTCTCCCTCGGTGGAGGTATGTTAGGGTTTGCATAACTCCTTGCCTTCCTTCTCTTAGGGTAAGCCTTCTGTTTGAAGAGTTAACAAACTGATTTTGGATGCTTAACTGTAGTTTCAGAGCTAGTCTGTACCTTCTGCCACTTATTCAAGGTCTGAATGACTGGGGTGACAACTTCCCTGCAGAAAGACTAAAAGGGGATTTTAACGATACTTGCATTGTGTTGTTCCTTTTGCATAGGTAGCAATTGTTTTCACAGCAATTTCAAAAATCCTGCCATCAGTTTCATGCTGATTATTAGGACCTTTAGAAGTATGTGAATTTATTTATTTTTTGTATCAGTATCATTGCTAAAAGTAAAGGAGAAGAAGAACAATTGGGTTTTGGGTTTTTGTTTTCTTTTTTTTTCTCCCTGCAGCACTGAAGAAGTGTTCCTGTTAACTCTCCATGTTTTCAGTTTTAGGAGGATTGTGCTCCTTTGGGGTAGTTTATTAGGCTTTCCAGTTTGTTTTCCATTAGATGTTGATTTGAGGGCAGCAAATATATTACACTGAGAAACAGAAGTTTTCACTAGGCAAAACTGATGATAAAGCACTTTGCCCATTGCCTCACTTAAATTGATTTGTATTTGGCATTGCTTATTTTCTTATGCTTGTTTTGAAAAATGCATGTATGTATTTTAAAATGTTACCTATTCACACATAATGCAATGACAACTCCATAATTGTCCCTACTAAGAATATTCTTCACTATGAACCTTGTGCCATAAAGAAAATCGATGAGTGAAGTACACACGCACACACACTCAAAATAATGTAGTTAATATTCTTCTTAGTAAATTTAAAAGGTATGCATTACTGGTGCAGTGGGAGTTAGAAAAAAGATACCACTTACTGAAAATACCCTGAGTATTTCAAAACAGTTAAAAATCTTCATGTAGATGTGTAAAAATGACCTTTCACATCTTACTTCTGAACTGTAAAAAAACCGTATGGATACATATGTAAAGAATATACATTTTCATATATCAGCACAGAGCACGCAGTTTCTTTCAAGAGATTATGATAGTGTCTTGAAAAGATCATAATAACACATTAAAGTGGGACTTAAGTAGGCCAGAGATTTCTGTTCATACAAAAGATGTGAGAAGATTCAGTTCAGATGTGAACTGAATAAACCTATTGCTGCTGGCTAGATTCTGCTGGCTTAGTTATAAACCTTCCACCTGTACTAGCTAGTTTCTGTAAGCTACTGAAATTCAAAGGGATGTATGTGCTGACCTTCTATTGCTTTTGCTAAGAATATTGTAACTGAAAAATAGCCTAACACAATGAATTATGCTATGTTTGCAGTTCCACGCCTGAAGCAACTTAATTTTTACATTATGGAGACCAATTCTTTTCAGTGTAACAATGAAAAGATGGCTGAACAACTTTAATTTAAACAAGGGAGTTACCATTGTTCATTTTCCCTTCATCCCACTTTGCTTCCTTTGTGGTGGCAAGCTTCTTAAAATGGTAGATGGACATTGAAAGAATCATTTAATTAAAATTTTGTGGAGATCTCTGGTAGGTACTGCTAAACTTGCTTTCCCTGTTCTCTCTTGTTGTATATGAACTCTCCTTTTCTTTTCTTCTAATTTATTTAAATGCCATCTGCTTAAACCATAACACTTGCAGATTCAGGATCAGGTCTGTGAAGACTGCGATTACTGGGTCTTATCAGTAGCACTTCTAACAAAGCTGTCCTCATGAAGATGTATATTTGTCATAGTGATAGCACGCTTCAGGAAGTGTATTAAGCTGAAACAACTCCTACTGTTCAACTAAAAAATATGTTCCTTGTCGTATGCTACTGCTCACTGAAATTAAACTTGGGCAATATTTTAGTCTAGAAAAATCCCATTGCTTTTTCTTCTTGAAGTGTTTGGCACTGCTGCACACTGTTCTGTTTCGATAAGTTACTGGGCAGTTGAATCCTGAAGTGGGTGAGAGCAGGTGGGAAGGGGACAGGTGCACTAAAGAACTTAGAAATGTATTCTGGAGACCCTTGTCACAAGTTTCTGCAGCTATTGCTGTTTCTCGGGGGGGCTTCGATAAATCTTTAGAAACTGTTTCCAAATAATCCCTGAGTTTGTGGCTTTGTAATTGATCCTGAGCTGTGCAGCAGTAGAGAACTTACCAGTGGAATGGATTATGCCAAAAGAGCTCTTGATATGTATTTTATTCAGCAGGGGCTTTGATCTATCACCACCACTATGACACTAGGTTTCCTTTTGAAGTCATGTTGTAAAAGCAGAGGTAATTTGACAGAACTTTAATTATATGTGGCTCTTAATGATGTGACTCCCAAACAATAACAGAGATCAGTGGTTGAATTCCTCATAGGAAATTATGGGAGAGAGTTCCATGGTTTTTATAGTATTTAAGGACATTGTAATCTCTGTTTACATGTAATGCATTTGCAAATGGAGAAACACCACAGTTCTGTTGTCCTATTCAGATGCTCAGCTGAAAGCCAAAGAGTGCTAAGAGGTGAGGGCAGGCAGATGTTTTGCTGGTCAGATGTATATAAAATGTTCAGTTGTCAGATAGAATTTGAGTAAGCATTGGGGCAGTAGGCAACTGGAACTTGCATCCTTTCATAGTTAAGTATTGATGATTCATGTGAGGGATGTACAAGTGACTGAAATATTTCCTGCTTTAAAGTTGGGCTGAGAGGTGTTCTTCCTAGGGTGCTAATTCTCATGTGTGGAAATACGTAAAGCTTCACAAAACTGTCAGCCATAACTTAACAAATGTAGAAAAATGCATTATATGTCTTTTCACCTGTAATCTAAAAATTCCTAGTCATCTTTTCTCCATATTCTTGAAATGTTTTAAGCTTTACTTCTGTCTAAAAATAATCACAGACAATTGAATTTTAAGAAGAAGCAGGCTGTTACTCAGTAACAAACAGATGCATTAGAAATGCAGTTTTATGCTTCATGCCATATATGCCATATTTCCAGGATTTTCTGTAGAAACCGTACAACAGTTTCCAAGTGATTAAAAGGGTCTGAATTGTACAAGTTATGATTGATAACACAATGACCTTATGTAGCTCTTAATGAAACCTTCTAAAGACAAGAATGTTGCCGAGTGATACTGAAGGATATTTGAAATAGCTGTAAGTCTTTCAGAGTAATAGTGAACAGACAGCTGTCTGTAATGCTTATGTTGTATTTGAGAACAGCTGAATGGAAGTCCAGCCCAAAAAAATTCACTGCTTTATCTTTGTCAGTCTATTTCTTGGGAAAAAAAAAAAACAGAAAAAAAACAAAACAAAAAAAACAAAAACAAAAAAACAAACAAAAATAAAACCACAAAAAAAAAAAAAAAAAAAAACAAAACCAAAAAACAAAAAAACCCCCTTGCGCTTTGTAATCAAAATACAATTGCTATGTGACAGTTTTGATGTGGAGTATAAAATGGCCAGATCTTAGTACACAGCTGAAGGATAATTTAATGTTTCAATAATGAAGTGTGGAAAAATAGCATTACAAGTGAGTAAAATGTAATTTTAAACATGAAAAGCAAATGTTTCTACAAGTAATTCTAACCTCTTGAAATTTTACATATACCTGCCTGTGAATGTTCCTTTAATATTAATCTGTCTATCCAACCATATATCCTGGCTGTACTTTATGATGGCAAGCCTATAAAGCCTAAGAAAACATATCTATAGATAAAATTCCAGTCAGCAGATGCCACTTTTTGAGCCTCTCACAAACTATAGTTCCCGCCTTTCTGCTATCGTATATAACAGGTGTAAGTCTGATCATGGAATCAAGAAGTGTGCACCATGGGATAAGGAATCTGGGAACAGAGAGTCTTAGAAGCATGAGTTGACTTTGGAAATGTGGGTAATGGGAAGATTGGGTATGCTGGTTTTTGCTGGTGTAGAATTAATTTTCTTCACAGTGGCTTATGTGGGGCTGTGTTTTGTATTTGTGCTGAACACAGTGTTTAGAACACAGGGATGTTTCTGTTATTGCTGGGCAGAGCTTACGCAGAGCTAAGCCCTTTGCTGCTTTTCATGCTGCTGCACTGGTGAGAGGGCTGGGGGTGCCTGGGAAGCCGGGAGGAGACACACCCAGAGCATGTCACCCAAAGTGACCAAAGGGGTATTCCAGACCATCTGAAATCATGCTCATTGTATAAAGTGGGAGGAAAAAGGAGGAAGGCAGTGACGTTTGGAGCAATGGTGTTTGTCATCCCAAGTCACTGTTGTACCTGATGGGGCTCTCCTGGAGATGGCTGAACACCTGCCTGGCCCCAGGAAGTGACGAGTTCATTCCTTGTTGTGCTTTGCTTTTGTGCACAGCTTCTGCTTTCCCTAATAAACCATCTTTATTTCAGCACATGTTTTCCAGCTTTTATTTTTCTGATTCTCTCCCTGATACCATTGGTGGGGGAGTGAGCTACTCAGTGGTGCTTGGCTGCTGTTTGGGATTAAACCACAACATTGTGGTAGATTTCAGGCTTATCTGTGAGTCCCATGGAGAAGATGGGTCCTGTTCACTGGTTATGAACTAGTTGTCCCTCAATTCAGAAGTCTCCTGACCTTTTTCTAGTTGCCTCCTCCATTTACAAATCATCACTGCAGTTCTTTTTCATCAGACCCAAGAAAGATCAGGGAAGCAGACTGTCCTACATGCAGTTTTATAAGACATTAACTTCAGTGGTGTAAAGTAGTTTTCTTCCCTTTGATATTTTGGAGGTTATTTTTAACCATCTCTTTCCAGAGAACTGTTTTTCAGGCTGGTCCCACAGTTCACCTGCGCTGCTGAGAAGCTGTTGCTGTCTGGGCTTTCCAGAACTTAAGTCAGGTCTGCTGTCAGTATGCATGAAACTATAACCCTGTAAGATTATAGTCACAGATGGTAGGGCAGTGTAAAGCTAAGTGTAATTCCAAAGTAACTTGTAGCATTCTAGTGTATGTTGTGTGTGTTATCAAAATCAGGGACCTCAGCATCAGAAAGCCCCTGACTGCAAAATAAAAGTGGCAGTCAACCCACCTAGAGAGAAAGAAGTGTCTTATATTCTACCACTAGCAGCTCATTTCCATTATTCAAGTAGTCTATTCAAGTGTAAGTAAAAGTTGACAGACACAGAAGCTGTAAAATTGTTTCCCTTCAATATTCATATTTAGGGGGAGGGCTCCTGTAGAGAGGTAATAGAACTAGAGATAATATAAATGTCTCTCTTCATATCAAAACTTTTGACTTGACAAGCAAGCTGTTTTATATTTTGGAAGGTAATTCCATGCAGAACCAGTCTTTTGACAGCATATTCTTTGATCTGTTAGACTGGTGAGCTTCACTGAAACTCATTTTAGCACTCCCAGCTGGGAATTTGCCTTCACTGGGCATCCAGGATCAAGGCATTTTGACCTAGGGATTATGAACAAGTCCAGGTGACACAGTGGTATTCCATCTTTGTGTGAAGATGGAAAATTCCTGATAATGTTACTATTGGTTCGTGATATTAAAATGCAGGACCACTCAGGTATATTTAAAAGCTTTTTTGAATGTCTTTATCCATCATCACCTACAAGGGATAATGCCTTTCTTCAAGTTGCTAAAACCTCACTTGTGATGCAGTTCTGTATAAAACTGGATTTAGATAAACACCCACATGTGGGTGGGGTCTCTTCAGTAAGGCATCTTTCCTTTATCCTAATAGTCTAGCACCTTGTTCTTCTTTAAGCATGCTAGTGAAAGATATGTCATAGAAAAGTAGTAAATTTTCATTTGTTGGTGGTGTTCCCTCAATATCATGATTATGATTTTTTTGTCATTATCTCTGTTTCTCGTGCTCTGATGGAGAAATTGCATGAGTGCATTAATCTCATATACAGTTCCTTCTTTTCCAGTGACTGACTTTTCAAGAGGTCTGTGTGGAGTATCCCAGTAAAGGCATCTTATTCATCCTCTCACTGATCTGTTATAGGGGGCACATTCTCAAAAGCACCGACCATGCTGCATTTCTTTCAGCATGAATAGGTTGCCTTTGTGGTATAATCTATTACAAAGTTGCACCCGTAAAGTTTCTTTCTTTCTTGTTTTAGCAGATTTAGTAAAAAATGGAACAGCAGATGCACACATTGGATTTTATAGTAAAGAAATATTAGAACCTTGGCTTACACTTTTCTTTATGCTGATTGCAGAGTTTTACTTCAAAATCTAACCATAATATTTTCTTATTTTTGCTGTCTTGGGGAGGATTGACTGTATAGACTGAGTGCTGAGTATCATTATTATAGTGCTAATTGCCTTTGTTATCTTTTTCTGGTCTTTCTGTATGTGCCATTTTAGGATGGCAGTGCCACTGAGTCAAACTGTTTTCTCATTTGTACATTATGCTTCTCGGTGATGTACTGTGTTTTCCAGACTCAGCAGGAAGCTGAAGCTGAATCCTATACCAAGTTTAAAAATTATGTGTGCCCAAAATATAGTGACATTTTAACGGGTTTTAGCAGCATACTAAGATTTGTATTGTTTAAAAAGAATTTTTTCAGTAGCAGTTAAAATAAGGAAAAAATCCTTTTTCATCTCTTCCTATATGTATCTCACTTGAAGTCACACTTTATGACATTTGGGATTATGGATTTACTTGGACTTTGTCTTGAAAGTTTGGTTTGTGAGATGGACTGAACAGTTGAATCTGTGCATGCTAGCTTCTCTACACTACTGTGTTAACTTCTGCATTGCTGCCAATGTGATTGCGAAGGCAGTATAGTCATTGTACTTAACAGTATATAAATAACCCTTTGTTTATGTTCTCTGCTCTTGACATTATTTTTATGTCCACTGCAACTGTTCTAACAGTGAACCGATCTCTCCATCTTTAAACTCTAATACAGCAATCTTTGCTTGACATCTTCCTTTCATGTTTTTATACATTGTGATGAGCATTGAGATGGGGAATCCCAGGTTGCTGTTAGACTAGAAATTCAGTATGTGTTTGGAGAGCTGCCAGGAGCTGAGATGAGTTGCAGATTTGAGAATCAATATGAACTGCCTGACTTTACATGTGGGCTACCAACTGGTTGTCCTTGGTACTCAGTATGCATACTTGATTTATGTTTTTAACAGGATGGCACCAAATTATACACTTAAGGAAGGTGATTTCAGACATAAAGATAACACATTCTGTCTGCTTGATCTTAAAAGGTGATGCCTCACTTAGGCCTTAAGTTTATAATAAATCTGATTTAGAATGTTTTTAGTCAAGACATTTTATTCAATTGGATCAGACTTTATTGTCTTCCTTTATGTTTCTTTTAGATGTTGATGTAATTAACAAAAGTTAATTTCTTTTCCTTTCTTGTTTATTGTCCAAAACAAAAATATAGTATAATTTTAGAAGATGAGATTGTGGAGCTTTTGTAGGCTGTATTTATGTAGACAACTTTTTTTTTTAACAGGAGTTTTGCATATACAGTAAAGCTATAGTGTATAATCAGTGCACGAGTTTGTGCTTAAATTTCCCATTACTGCTTACAAAAACTAAGTAAAACGTATTGAGATCAGAATACTTTAAATTTTTTTGTACTCATCACTAATGAATAATGTACCGTGCTACTAATGGCACATTTGTGTTTTGTGGGCTGCCTCAATTAGGCTGTAATCCCATCAGCTATCATCAATCAAACATGGCTAGGCACGACTAGAGTTTGTGTGGATGCTGTCTGGTTGGGAAGACAGTCTTTTAATTCAGTTGATGTTCTGCTTCTGACCGAGTCAAATCTTCTTTTGCAGTAGGATGAAATAATCCCAGCGGAGTCCTTCACCATTTCAATGCCTTAAAATAGCTGCCCCTTTGGTGAGGTATAAGTGTGGATAGTTACATTTGGTGAAATTTCTCCATAGTGTAAATTATGTTTGCGTGTCAGTGATTCTCCCACAGCTAAAACCCCATTAAGCCAAAACCACTTCAGAATAATAAGTGAAGTGATTAAGTCAAAACTGAAGTGCTATAAAATCTGTCATCACTCATTATCCAAACTAAATTCTGTAGTTCAGATGAAATATAATTTGTAGTTTTACTTTTTCTTCAATGAATATTATTGTCAGATGCCCAGAATTTCTAAATGTTGTCTCTTGAATATATATAGCATAGAATACAAAATGAAAGTCTTGTGTTGTACTGTAAATGTTAGAATAAATTACATGCTATATATATTTTCACATGGTGATGGGTAAGGCTGGAAGAATATCTTTGTGACCAGAAATATATGACATTATGAAGTACAATGGCTATGAGGTTGCAGGTTTTATAAGGGCTTGAAATTTAGATTTATAAAAAGATTTACAATGTTGCTAAAGGGATTTTCTGGAATAGGCAACATTAGAGTGTAGAGTGTTACCCAAACATGTTAAAAGCAACATTCCTGCTGAATAATAATTGGAAAAAAATTCTTGTATTTTTTGTTTTAAAATAATGCTAATAGTTTTTGTTTTTCAAATAGCAGTAGACATTTTTGGAAGAAAGGTGGTTTTAAATTGTATCCAGTGGGGGTTTTTCAGGCCTGTTGACTGGCTTGACCTCAATGGATATAGAAAATAGTTATTTTTTTCAGTAAGAACATAATAGAAGAGGAAAAGTTGTGTAGCCCTATGGATGCAAATGAATAATTTGTCAATGGAGATTTCAATCCAGGAGCTATATCAACAAGTAGTTTTTGAATTTAAGTACAGGATTATTTTTTGCTGATGCAACCTAACATGTTAAAGTACCTCATTGCCCTGAACTTTTAAATACATAACTGGGAGATGCTAACAGGTGATTTGTATCTCTAGTGGTATTAAATGTACAGAATGTTTGATAACAGATGTCAATATCAGTGTGCTTACAGAAGAAATGTTTAAAATTCATATGATAAAATATAAATGAAGAAAAAGTTGAATGAGATGCAATACATATTTTTACTTGCAAGAGACTTTACTTTTGAACAAACGTGTAAACTGACCTTTTCAGCATTGACTGTGCTGAGGCTTATAATTCATAAGAGTGGAAAAAACCTCAGGTGGTTAAGTAATGGTTTGCAGTTGGCTACAGTAAGTTTTCATGGCAAAAATATGACCAGTACTTGGAATGAATTTTAGAACACCTTTTTCCTGATATCTGGTTGCAGAAGAAACTATTTTTCAAATTTCCTTCAATAGGAAAGAAGAATTTTGTAGAATATTTCACTTAATGGAAAGTGCTTCTGACAAAGTTTACTTTCATTTGTGTTTGATGGAATTTTTTATACAGATTTTCAGTCCTAGATTTTCAGTTTTGAGTAATGCTTTCCTCTCAAGTTTGTAGCTTGTATCCTGCATTGCCTATATGACAAGTAAACTGCAAATTGTATTAAAGTGCATGTATAGTTCATAATAGGGTGTTCTTCTGATTGATATATCATACTGTTAGATTTTCAGGAGTGCTAACGTTCATGCTGACACATGGTGCAACTGGTTGGGGTCACCTTCTCACCTATCATCTGCCTGAGGAATCTGTGGCTCGTTTGGACAGCACTTCAGTGTAGTATGGCTCTGTACAGCACTCTGCATCAGGATTTTCCCATCCTGGAAATACAAATATCAGTAGCAAGAGAAACAGAGCAGTATGCCTTTTCATTGTCATGTGGGTTTCCTAGAAATTACTGCCTTAAGGACCAAATCTTATGTTACTCAAATATAAATTCATATGAAGGGAAAAATCTATTTTCTTTCCAGATAAGAACTCTTCACTTGTGCTCTTGAATCCATGGTCTCTTTCTGAGTCCATAAAACTATGAAGTTTTCCTTGCTGGGTCCTCTCAGACTTTATTTTGGAGTGTAATTATACCATACATTGATAGATGTCAGAAAAGTCTGGATTATGAAGGAGCTCTGCCTGTTACTGCTTGTTCCTACTTTCCCCTATTAAAATGGTTATTAAATATTGCTGTCAATCAGCTTGTTGAAATGACTCAGGTAAAAATAAGCTGCTAGGAAAGATTCTCCTGGACCCTAGTGTAATAAATGAACAAGCCCAATTCCATAAATTAAAATTTAAGAATTTTATTTCGCGACTTAAATTCAGTCTCTAACAGCCACAATTAAAAGGAACAGCGTCGAGCCCCGGGGTTTCGGCACTGGGTGAACGTGGTAACGGACTCTGTAGCTCCGTATCCACTCTGTTCACAAAGTGTGCCCAGAGCCGCTGATTTTTATACAGCCTTTCGCTGAGAGTGGACAACGACCGTAGAGCTCTTGCTTCGTGGTTGCTTCATTAGGTGTTCATGTTCAGGTCCGGGGTCGGTTGAATAGATTCTCGGAGTAGAACAATACCATGATTGCCGGGTCCGGAGAAGGTTTGGAAATGTTAAATTGGGCCGGAACAGATAAGACATCAATCTTCTCTTAATCACTCGGTCGTTAGCAGGCCCATCTCTGGGGGAGACACAGCCTATCTCCCCATTTTTCCCATTCTTGTGGTTTTGTTGGTTGTCCTGAGGCTTTTCCCGGCAGGGACCCTCCTTGTCTTTCAATCCTCGTGTCCTCTTACAGTTCAGCTTTTTTTTTTTAACCCTAAACACACTTTTAGGTTCTACAGAGCTTAAATCCACCCGAACGCAGATTAACTTTATATTACATATCACCGTATTTAACGCGAATTAATTACATATCACAATAACTAACATGAATTAACTTTAGGTCACATATCACACTAGGATCTTTTAAAAAGATAAGCATTCAGTTTTTGAAAGATACATCAAAGTAGACACCTCACATCAAATAATTAATATCCTCTCCCCCTGGCCCCCTCTCCATCCCCCCCCCCTCCCCCCCCCCCCCCCCCCTAGTATCTTGTATATTAATATGAGGGAATATGTCATGAAAGGGTGCCCGGAATCACTTAATCAAAATGGAAAAGCAATGGATAGAAGTCAGCATTTCTCTAAACCAGGTCTATAATCACGTGGTTCTTTTTCAGACCTTTTTCTAAGTCAGATTTTTCCTGTGATTAGTTTGTTTTCTTTAGCTTTCTGCCAAGAAGCTGATATTTTATTAGGTTTCAAATGTTTTTCTGTGTATTCTTCTCATTTGGGTGCAAATGCATAAGTAGTTTGAGTAGCTAAAATTTCTGTTTGCCTTTGCAAATGAGGTTGAATAGACTCACTGTTTTTCAGTGTCTCTGGGATAGTATTAAAGTAGCTGGAGAGGTAAAGGGGCAGATTGTTATTTTTGCTAAAAAGTTGTTAATCGGGTAGGAATTGCTCTACCTCTGTTTTTGTTTGCCTCTCTTTCTCTGAGATCTTTTGTCAAGCTCATGTTGACAAGACAGCAGTGAAAAAGGTTGTTGAGAAGAAAAGGGCTGTAGTCCCTTGAAGAGCTAGAATAGGGGGCCCTGTACACTGACATCTAAATATGCTATAAGCCAAGTAAATTATGTGAAAAGAGACAGAATAATTTGTATTGACTTTTCACTGGCTGACAAAGCAAATTGTCTTTTCTGTCTTGTTGTGGAGAATTTACATTATTTGTTAAATGATTTCTAGAAAAGAGTAAAAGCATCTGGAGGAAATAATCACAAAGAAAAGCCCAAGGGGTAATCTTCAGATACAGCAAAATAATTGGAGCTTTAGCTATACAGGTTGTTTGAAGCATAATTCCATGACCAGAGGAGCCAATGGGAGAAACCTGAAATGGTTTCCACAGATATCGATTCAAAGCTTTGAGCTGGCAGAAACAGCCAGCCAATTTCTTTCAGCTCTTTTCTATGTAAAGAGTATTGTGCTTTTATCAAGTAATTTTATAAACTCAGAATTTCTTCACAAGCTCTAATCCATCCCTTAATTCCTGGCTTTGGACCAAAGAATGTTCTCTGACAATTGTTGCTTTCTTTTATGGCTAGAAACAATCTTTATTGCAAGGAAACACTACATAAATCCCTAGAAAGAAGCTGTCTCTTTATATAGATTGTTTCCTCCCATGTCAAAACCATGGGGCAAGATTCTCAAGACAGCAGTCTTTGTGCAGTAACAGAATGAATAAATGTCTTTTTCTAAAAGTAGATCTACACTCTGGTGGGAGGCTCTGGTGGATGTGGTTACTAAACCAGTCATGTTGTTCATGTGAAGGAGGTTTATGGCACCTTTGTGTTTTAGACAGGCTTTGCAGCATCGCACAAATGAGGTGCCTGGTGGGCTACTGAGAGCAGGAATAGTATTTTGCTTTAAATGTTGTTAATGACAGACTTTTGAAATGTTGGGGACCAAATGGCACATGGCAGAAAGCTTCTTCAAATTTGATTGAATCCCTGTTCACTAAAATCTGACTCCAGATTTAAGTTTGTAGATTGGTAGCTGTGAATTTGTATTCCCTTCTGGACTGGAGAAGCTTGTGGATTTCTGCATGGCCTATAATTAAATACATAGAAATCTGTTGGCAGCATAGATTTTTTGCTCATCATGTGCCCCTGTCCAGTTGTTGTCTTGCAAACCGGCAAGACTCTCCTCACTGCTTCAAGGCAAGGGAGCTGAATTGTACGCTGGGTTTCTGTAGGAGACTGCCAGCAAGGCTTCCCTTGGTTTCAGATAGATAGGCATCACTACCTTTTCTTTCATGGCATCACCCGCATGTTCTGGTTACAGGCTGATCTGAGGAAATGAGGACAAGAATGACATTACAGCAGCATGATTATTTGGTAGCCTTTTGTGTTTCTTGAACTGTGGGAGACAAAGCCAATGACATTAATATCTGCTGTTGTTGCTCAGTTATCCCACTCATTAGTGAATCATCATTTCTAGAAGGAGATTCTTTGGTCAAATGTTGTGTTATCTGGAAAGGGCTGAGTGAGTAAGTTCTTCCTCCTAGCTGACACTTCACTGAACTCCAAGAAGTATGTTTCCTTCAGTGTGATGACCTTTTGAAAGACGGCAAAGAAAGGAAATGAAAAAAAGGCAAAAGTCGAGTTTACTTTAGTTATTGATATTTAACTTTTGTGGTGCTTGCATAAGCATTCCAAGCTCTCTCTCTCAGGGATGAGGGGACTTATTTTTTTCTCCATCTTCATTGCAGAAAATGTCAAGTGATAGAAACATGTTTTAGTCATATTTCTGTCTGCTATCCATGTGTTCTTCTGTACGTGTGGTATATGTAAGCTGATTGATTTGTGGATCAGACTCTTCAGCATCAAAGCTGTTGCTTTCCATACTGTACCTTAAGAAAAAACATACAGAACTGTTCTTTTGATGTCAGGTTTCTGAAAGGGCTAAAAATGTCTTCAGTTAACTCTTGCTTGGCACACAAGCGGTATTGGCATCCTTCAAGCAAGTGACCAAGAAACAAGCACAGGAAAACAGAAATAGTTATATATCTCTGTGTGCCACTAGTTGCTTTTTTCTTTCCCTGGTCTGAGATTTCTTCTAAAATGCTGTTGGACAACAGCCCCAGAAAGATAACTTGTACACCTACTATAAATATTTTCACAGTAGTAAAAATGTCTTGTGTTAGGACCACCCTGAATGGGAGAAAATGCAGGGTTTGTTAGAGCCAAATTAAGAGAATGCATCATGTAGCTGGGGACACAGGCTGGAAAGAGACCTCCTTAGTTGTTACACTCAGTCCTACTTCTGTGTTTGACAACCAGCTGTATCAGCAACAGTCTTTTGATTCTGGTATTCCTACCAGAAAATGTTCCGAATTCAGAATTTCTTGACAGAAGTGTGTATTGTAAAGTCTGAAGCCTGAATTCTGGTAGTGGCAGCCAAATACTTCATTTTACTGTACTTTTTGGAAGAAAATGAGAACATTAATTTTAAAGCCTGCCATATAGTGTATTAAATATACAGTTTTTTGTTTCTTCTACAGTAAATTGTTCCTGACTTGGCAAAGGAAGGAGTGAGTTGTCTTTTAACAAATAGCTCTGTCCTTCTTGGACTTGATACATGTCACTGGAAATATAAGGAGTAGGCAGTAAGGAGAATGTGCAAGTAGGGAAGACTGAACCTAGGCCTTGTGTGTAATTCATTGCTTTGAAAAAAATCATTTTGACTTTTTGCTATACCTTAGGCCTGGAGCAGAAAGGAGAAACAAGTCAGAGAAAAATGGTTGACTGTAATCAAGGGAAAGTCTGACAATTTAGGCATGACATGGTAACCCATTTCTTCTTAGGGCCCCTAGCTACTTCACAAAACACGAAGGATGGAAAATCTGGATGCCCTGGGTTTGGCACTTATGTTAGATGCCACTGCTGAGGTCCAGAAGTAACAGTAACTGGATTAGTTATGTTGTTTTGTGGGATACTATCATATGGCTATTGTTTGTCTTTTTCAAGCTGTCATTCCTACATCTTTCCCAAATCCACTCAGTTTCTTTCTACTTCATGTACTGATAGGAGCCGTGCCTACCTTTACTACAGATAGTTCTTTCCCAGAGCTGGGTCTTAGAAAATCCACAGTGTTTCTGGGGAGGCAGATTAATTTGAAAACCCAGTGTTTCCAGTTCTCATCAAGTCCAGAACCTTTCAGGTCTTGTGAAAAAGAAGAGTCGGATGAATAAAAACATTAATTTACAGTAGATTATCTGAGACTTTTTGAGATATGTAACCCTCTTGCTCTAGCACATAATACATCAGCTGATTGACAGGGCTGGAAGGGCAGAAGAGAAAGAGAGGCAAACAAATGAGAAAAAGGAACAGGTTGTGCTATAGGCTTTTCACAGCTGTTCATTCTCAGTGGGGCTACTTACTGAAGCATTTGGGTAAAGTAAGATGCAAGAGTTACAAGGTTACTGGAGGGAATGAGAGATTGTATTTTCTAATTCTAGATTTCTTCCTGCCTGGATTGATGCATACAAATAAGAGCTTTCTTCTGGCAGAAGAAATTGTGGAAGTGAAAGAGAAGGAAAAGTGAAGAATTAGGATTACAGATCTGGGTCATAGGAGAAAAAAACGTGTCTTTTTACTTGGATTCATTTCTGGTCAGGGGTGGGTGAAGGAGATAGGGTGAAAATAACAGTTCTTAGCTGGAAAAACAACTGGTTTTCTAACTAAAAAATACAGTGTGGTAGAAACTTTTAAAAGTGGTTGAAGTTCAAAGTCCTTCCTTCTCTTCAAATTATCATGCTTTTTTTGCAAGCTGCAAGCTGCTGTTTGTGTTTAGGACATGAGAATGTTTGCTTCACTTTAACTCAGTTTAGGGCTGATTTAAAAATAACTGGTTCACTTCAATATGCTTCCTGTTGCCTGTAATGCTCCTTAAAAATGGAGTATTGGAGTATTGTATTAACTAAATATCCTGCTTCCAAATTCAAGGGCATAAAAAGAAGCTACTTCTCCCCTAAATGGTATTGAATAGTTTTTGATTCATGATTTGGAGAAGTGTCCTCCAGTGATAACGAAGGAAAGTCTTTGCCATGTGGTTGGTAGTGTGTGTTAGGTGAATGTCTGCACATTAGAGCATAGAGTCATTCTCTGTGATTTCTGAGAAATACATACAAGAAAAAGTGTAATATAATAGAAATGTGGATGTTTAGGAGAGTGAGGCAGAGAAAGACAGATCTGCAATGCTGGAACAGAGGCAGAACTCATATTGTGGAATGCCCTAGGGACCTGATTGTATCCATTTACATTTCTTGTTTTTCAGAGAAAACAACTATTTTCTATTTTTTTAACAGTAAATGGAAGTCTTTTTTTTTGGCTTATGGATTAGCATTGTCAACAAAGTACTCATGAGTTGCCTCCAGGTTGTTGCTGTAAGTTGAAAGCCACTGGCAATTTTGTTAGAGGATGAAACTGTTTAAGAGAAAAAGAAGGAAGAAAGGAAAGGAGAGAGGAAAAAACCCAGGGTTTTCTAGGGGATTGTTTTAAAGTGCTATCTCCTTGCTTTGCACCTGCTGAGAAATTAGAATTTAAGCTTGCCTGAGTTCCCTGTGGCTACTTGCTGTCAGTGCCTGTTTTGGCAACCTCTGAGCAAAAAAACATGAAACAGCTTTGATTCTCTTTCTTCTCCCCTCCTTCCATCTGTTGCTTCACTCTGGATCATGGGGTGTGCCAGCCTCCTTGTGCTGGGAGGGAGATCAAGCAGAGGTTGTTCTGTAAATGCTGACAGTGTTTGAGACCCCTATAATTGGCATTATCTGCAATGTCCCAGATATCAGCAGAGGATCAATGCAAACAGAGCATGGAGCAGCACTTGGAGCCTTTGCACTGGTATGAGTAAGTTTCTGAGAAAAAAAGCCTGGTCTTGCAAGCAAGGCAGCAAGAGCATTACTGTTCTTTGAGGCTGGTATCTTTCTGAAATCAGTTTTAGGGTAAAAGTTATGCAACCAGTGCTATGTAATTTTTTGCAGCATATGCCATTCTAGGACTAATGTCAGCTAAAGACAAAAATGTATAGAAAAGGCTGGTATGTGTACACTTCAGACTGAAAGGAGAGAAAATATTTGATCTTTCATTTTTTATTAACTAACCCATTTTCTACCAAAGCTGAGACAGAACAGGTGTGGCCAATTCAAGGATTCTGCCTTTCCTGGGAACAGTGCCAGGTATGAGTGACTCGAGAGTATGGGAGATATGACACTTCCTTCATTAGCTGTATACTCATGATTTTGAAGTGTGATTATGAAATCCTTCCTGTAACACGTGAATGTAAAGGTTTTACTTCATTCTGATTGCCATTGTTGCAGAAGTGAAGACTCCTGTCCTGGTTATAGGAGTGTAGAATGCTACCTATTAAAAGTTTATAAAGCTATGTTACATAAACACAGCTTTCCAAATTTGGCTGTATGTTTCAGTTGTGAAGGCTGATTTTTTCCCCTGTTGTAACATTTCATCCTGAGTTTTCTTTGTAAAGTGGGCAAAAACGGTAACATGCTTTTTTATTTCCTTGTTTTTACGAGAAAAGGAGGTTAACAACAAAGAAAAGAGTATTTCAGAACACTGAAATTATTTAGATAAGAATTATTCTGAAAGGTAGAATTTAGAATTAAACATTTCTCTCATTCTCCCTTCTTTCTAGTCTCCCCTATTTTTATCCAAAACAGTTTGAGAGCACAAAATACATTATTAAGGGGGCTTTTCACAGAGTGTTTATTGAAGAGGAGTACAAAACTGTAAATGAACTCATGGAGAACTACAGTTCATCAAGTCCTGCAAGGAACACTACTACTTCTGATGCTCATCAAAAGTGGTAGGAGATTGGTTTGAAATAGATAGAAGAAAATACTTTTAAAGTCTCTTTAGTGAAGTGCAAGAGAGAATTTTTGATTAATTTGCTCCAATAAGAGATTGGATGGAAGTTGACACCTTCTTATCAGTTTTTGAAACTGATTACTGTGGCTACTAAAAGTTCAATTTTTACTATTTTCAGGGTACATTAGCATCTTCTGTCACTGACTTTGCTGCTTCCTGGATGTTGAAATGTCACTTTTTACATGTTTGTTTATCTCTGACTGCTGGACATACTTGTGAAATAAAAAGGAAATGAACAGCTCTTGCAGTTTCCAAAACTGTCATGCTAAAATAAATCATAAGCATAATTTGGGAAACTTGTAATTAGAATTAGTTTTATTGAAGACTGTGTTGTGGTGGTTACTAAGCAAAAGATAGAACACAATTAATGACAGCCACTTTGAGTCACCTTGTATTATATGCCTTTTAACTGTTAATTTATTGGTGCAAAATTACAACGAGGGGGCAGTGTGTGCCAGTTCAGCGTATTTGGGTGAGCCATTCAATCACCTCGAACATATTTCCTACTTGGGCACAGTTTTGTATCAAGTGGCAAGGGAAGATAGATGTAGTCTGGAACTGTGCAGAAGAATGCTGTTTAAGGTATGTTCTAAGTTGGTGCTTTTCCTGAGAATTTTACTGCTTTACTAGCACTATCTTTGTTCATATACCTATACACAACCTTGACATAGTCAAGAAAAAACACATTGCAGCAGATCTGCTCTTCTAGACACATTCTGTTGCAGAAGAAGATCGGTGGTCCTGCTTCAGCCAAAGTAACAGTCAGACCCTGCAAATTCAGTTCAGCCAAAGTAACAGTCAGACCCTGCAAATTCAGTCAGTAGCACGCTGAAAACAATGTGGACGTGAACAGAGTATGAAGTCTAGGAAGCAGCAGGTTATTACAGCTTTATGTCAATGTCAGTATGTTATCTTCAGCCTCAGATCTGATCGCAGAGATGTATAGGTATGGTTTTCTGATATACTGTGCTGGTGGGAGAGGGAGGGTTAGAAAATTGCCAGACCTGCAAGAAAACAATTAAAAAAAAAAAAAAAAATCTGGTCACCTTCAATTGCAGATGCCTACTTAATAGTCACTTAGTTCAGAAGAAGCCAGAAAATACTTCCCAACTGCTTGCAGCATCCTTAAAACCTTTAGTACAAAAGCTAAAGGCCTCAAAAGTTGCAAAGAAAACAGGGGAGACCAAGAGGTCTAAATTTTCACTGTACTTGGAAAAACGTTAAGCAGAATTTCCTTTTTGAGCTTGGTAAGCTAATCATGTTTCACTGCACAGACTAGACCGATATAAGTATGGACCTGTACCACTATGACCTAGGGGAAAGTTTCTGGCACATCAGTGTGAGGCACTAATGGAGTGTCAAAAAGGTAGAATTGCTAATTCTCCTCAAGAAAGGCTGGTGAAGAGATTTCTGGTCTTTGATTACATGCACCCAAAGGAATTTCAAGGATTGATGACACAACTACTTTTCTTTCTTGGGGGTCACAGGAGATTCAGTTCTCTCTTCATTTTTTTCTTTACTCCCTTCCAGCATCCAAACACAGAAAATTGCAAATGTACCTAAGGATGTGAAAGCAGTAATCTAATATAGTTAGAAAGAAGATGAAGAGTTTTGATCAAGGGGGACAGAGACATCATTTACAGTACTAGGAAAGGAGACAAGTTAACAAATATAATGAGCCAGAGGAGCTGTGCTGAATTGACAGTAAGAGTTAATGTGGAGGCCAGAATGCCTGGATTTTTGCCAGGCCAAGTCATTACAGGGATTCATGTACCTGGAGATGTGCTCTCTTAACTGTGATTTCAACAGTACTTTGATGAATCAGATTGCATTCTGATGCAAGTCAGTTCTCTGACTATGGAAAAACACTTCAAGAGCTGAAACCTCTAGGAATGACACTTTGCTAATGCCAGAAGGACTGATACCCTATAGAATAAGTAGTGGAAGTTTGCGATAACTTTTGTTATGAGGGTTCCTTGTCCTTCTTCATTAGTTGCTAGAATATATTTCTATAATTATGCATTTCTCAGTATTGCATATGATTGCATTCAATTAATTCATTGAATCTGGACTTTTGTTTTCAATTGAAACTTTTTTATTAAAAAAACAAAATTAAACTAAGATGTTTATTATTTTATTAAAAAAATAGTTAATATAAAATGATGAGAGAATGTCTGTGGAAAAAGCTGAGTATCTAACATGTTAAATGCCAGATGGAAGGATGTGCTCTTCTAGATCCTAAAGTGACGTTTGGAATTTTTCATCTTTTGTCTGATGCATCTAAAGTTTTCCATTGGTTACTTCAAGTACTGAAGTTTTAAAGTACAGGTAATAATCTTGTACCTCATCACTTTGTCAAGCATAGTACTCTGTTCACTGAAATTTGTATTGTCACTGCAACACTGAATCTTTACTTGTAAATGAAATAGCAGTCCCTTGTGCAGCATATAGCTGTGGCAAGAGATAGAAGTGTCTTTTAATAAATATGTTTCATTTTTTCTTGCTGGTGGGATAGCTGGTATACTTGAAACCCCCAGTAATTTATCTCGGTGGATGACAGTCTTTGGTCATCATTGCCATACCTTCAAGCTGGCATCCAGCTGAACTCCCAGTCAGCACAGACAGCAAGGAATGTACTGAAATTATGTACAGTAATGCCAAGTACCCTGCCATTCCTGTTATCTTTGAGGAAGAATGCTTATTTTAAACAGGTTTTGAAGCTTTAAAGAAGGAGAAATTGGGATTGGAATATCCATAAAGAACTAGTTACAGCTGTGGATTTTTATTCCAGCTAGCCAGAGGAGGTTCAGCACCTTCGACAAAACTACGCTTGCTTGTTTTAGATCTATTTGAAATGCAAACGGAGGAAAAAAAAAAAATCAACGTTTACTAAAAGAGGGAGAACAAAACTGGCTTAAGGAGTAAAAGATCTTGAGAAGTAGCAAAACATTAGCATGAAAAAGCAAGCCACATTGGCCTCTTATAGAAATACCTGTAATGTGCTTTCCATCAAGTAAAGTCGTGAGATAAGGAAAGGATTCCTTCACTGATATGATTGTTACTGTTTAATTTAAACTGATAGATTTTTAATGCTTGCACCAAGAAAGAATCCCTCACTTCTCCTTTGTTTTTCTTCAGCCTGTCTGCATCTCTCATTTGCATTTTCAGATGCCGGTAGAGCACTAGTCTTTGATCTTTCACATGCTTAATGAGTTGCTTTAAGCAAGTCCATAGTCCTTTTGAATCTGATTTACATTTGAAGCAGCATCTGATTTATATTGTTCCAGCAGTGAAAAGGGACTGGGAGCCACGTGTAAACACTGTTTCATTCAGGCTGTTTTATAGCCAGTCTTTTAGGAGGAAAAGATCATGTCTTCAGTGTGAAGGAGAACTTGGTTCAAAGACTTCAGTGTAAGTTTTGCATACTTCCAGTGCAGATGATTTGATGACTTGTTGTCCTGGCTTACTAGGTTCACTACAGAACTGCAATGGTCCTCTGCATAATACTATTAAGATTTTTAAGAATGCTTCTATGGTGCACATTAAATTAGCTGTGTACTCTGTGTTGGCAGGAGTCAGAACAAAAAGACTTCCTAAATTCGGGGACTATTAGACTCTGATTCCATCCTAGGCATTCTTTGTGCCTTTCATTATACTGAAGATCTAGCAATTTATTCTGCTCCTTCTAGTAGACATTACAATACTTGTTTTGTGCAAGTTATTACATTTTCTGAAAAGAAAAGCCTGTATGCTCAGTCATGGTCTACATCAAACATTACCGGTGCAGCAAAATCTTTAATTGGACTTTTACTTTTAAGAGGAATGATCAGAAATTGTTTCTTCTGTAAATAATAATGAAGCATGATGGTATGGGAAAATTATGATTCTAACAGAGAAAAGTCATCATAATAGAAACATTTTAAAATGAGACCTGTATTATCTTAATGTAAATTATTCATCGGTTATCAACTTTTGATGAGGTTTGTGAACCTAACTTTGTTATGGTTCTTTATTATAACTTTAATATAACTTTAATGTTTAAATCTGTGATGCAGAGAATGGAATTCTACTCAGGGAAACCATTCTGATTTCTGTATAATTGGAAAAGTTTATGTATTCAGTGGGCTAGTAGTACTGAGACTAGACATCTGTCTCAATGACTTTGTAATGTCACGGTATAAAATTGTGCATAAACAAGATTGTACTTGGACAAATAGTGCTATTTCAGGACAAGAACATGGTACATCTGTTTTGGTATCTTTCTTGTTGCCAGGGGCTGATCAGGAAGATTCTCAGTTTCTGTACCTGACAGATTCAATTGATTGTACTGAATTTCTGTCTGCTTTATGTTCACTTTATTCAAACTTCTTTTTATGGCTTCTTTTGCTTGTTCAGTTTAACTGCTGTTTTTCCTTCAACATCTTTGATACTCATATGGTCATTCAATTCTCTGTGTCACTGCATTTTGTGCATATAGTTTGCTCTCAAGTAGAACTGCATCATGTAAAACTGTTTCGTAGAATCACAGAATTGCTAAGGTTGGAAAAGGTCTTTACGATCATCAAATCCAACTGTTACACCAGCACTGCTATGTTCACCACTAAACTGTGTCCCCAAGTGTCACATCCATGCATTCTTTGAACACGTCTATGGTCAATAATGCCATCATTTCACTGGGCAGCCTGTTCCAATGCCTGATGGCAGTTTCAGAGAAGAATTTTTTCCTAATACCCAATCTAAGCTTACCCTGTTGCAACTCAAGACCATTTCCTCTTGTCCTGGTGTGTGTTACATTCGAGAAGAGACCAATCCCTATCTGGCTACGAACTCCTTCCAGGTAGTTCTAGAGAGGAGTGAGGTTTTTCCTGAGCCTCCTTTTATTCAGAGTAAGCAATCCCTCAGCTCCCTCCCATCAAACTTTGTGCTCCAGACCCTTCCCCAGCTCCATTACCCTTCTCTAGACACACTCCAGCACTTCAATGTCCTTTTTGTAGTGAGGACCCCCAAATTGAAACATGGGACTCGAGGTGCCGCCCCACCAATGCCAAGTATAGGGGACAGTCACTGCCCAGGTCCTGCTGGCCACACTATTGCTCATACAGGCCGGGTTACCATTGACCTTCTTGGCCACTCAGGCACACACTGGCTCATGTTCAACTGCTGTGAACCAGCACCCCCAGGTTCTTTTCTGACCAGTTACTAGCCCTTCCACCCCAAGCCTGTAGCATTCCATGGGTTATATGTGCCCAGCATGGCACTTGGCCTTGTTGAATCTCATACAGCTGGTCATGGTGCATCGATCCAGTCTGTCCAGATCCCTCTGCACAGCCTTCCTTTTTACCATCCTGCAGATCAACACCCCTACACAATTTGGTGTTATCTCCAAATTTACTGAGGGTACACTCAATCCCCTTGTCTAGGTTGGCAATGAGGATATTAAACAGAACTGGCCCAAAACCACCAGTGAAACACCACTGGTGACTGACCATTGGCTGAGGATATCTCCATTCACCACCATTCCCTGAGCTTGGCCGTCCCACCATTTTTTTACCCAGTGAACAGTGCATCCATCCAAGCCTGAGCAGTCAGCTGGTCCAGCTGAATGCTTTGGGGAATGCAGTCAAAGGCTTTACTAATGTCCATGTAGAAAATATCCACAGCATTTCCCTCATCCACTATGTAGGTCACCTTGTCAAAGGAGATCAGGTTAGTCCTGCTCTTCAGTGGTTTTCAAGCTATAGTTTTCCCAGGGTGTTATTAATTTCCAGAGATCTTGAGAAATTCTCTGCAGACATTCTGGCTACTTAAAGTTCTAAAAGGCAGAGTACATGAACATCTAGGGTGTTAACATCTCTAATAACTGAATAATTGCTGAAGTGAGTTATTTTAATACCTTATGAGCCTTCAGCTTATTCAGTTCTTTATTACCTGAGCAGTGGATGGGCTTTTCCACAGCTTTTCTGTTTCTTCTAGATCTGTGCATTGAAGATACACAAAATATTACTGGAATAAGCCTGAGGAATTGCAAATTTCTTCTAGCAAGGTGTATTCACTTGCTCCCACTTTATCCTATCAAAATATTTCTCTTGTTTTTATCCATAGTCTCTATGACAACATTTCCTCAGCTTCTCAGCCCTTACTGTCTGTCTCAGGCAAACTTTTCATTTCTTTGTCTTGTTTCTAATCTGTTTCAACTTTATCTCTAAAACCTGGTGATATTTTTCAGCTTTTCCCACTGTGTTTCTTGGTACTCTGAGACAGGATCTTTCAGTTTCTTTTGCATCGTATCTTCATTTTTTTTTCCAAAGTAATACCATATTTCATTAGCTTAAGATACTGTTCTTCTGGTTTTCCAAGCTACCTTCTTAGCTTTGGTCATCACCCTGCAATTCGTGAAATGCAAAATATGTGGAGAAAAAGTAGGTATACTTCTTGGTCTGCAATTCTTCTGGCTGTTGAGTACTGAAAACAATTATTTCATTTGGCCATGACAAGAGTTCTCTGTTTACTCCAGAGTAGTATTCTAAGTAAAACACGGACACCAGCAGAAAAATATTTTACAGGAAATATATTAGTAAAAGTGCACAAAGTGCTGTTACTTAAAACATAGTTTTAATCAGACTTTAGCGTAAAGTACTCTTTTTTGAACTAAGATTGTAAGCTGTTGTGGATTTGTGGAGGCCTGATTGATCTTTGTTCTATTTTGCTACTTTAAATTTGAGGTAATATTCAAACTGTTTGACAAAGTCTTAAAGAATGACAGACTACTAAACTTGGAAAGGTAATCTGCTAACCCCCAGGGAACACAGAGATTGTGGTGTCTCAATCCTTAGAGATATTCAAAAGCCATCTGGATGTGGTCTTAGGCAACCAGCTCTTGATGGCCCTCCTTGAGCAGGGGAGTTGGACAAGGTAGCCTCTGGAGGTCCCTTCCAGTCCCAACCGTTCTGTGAGTCTCTTAGAGGTCTGCCCTGATGCTGTATTAAAGGTACTTCAAGAATTCAGCTTTATGTTTTTTGTCATCCTCTTTCTGAATTGGCTGTAGGGTTACAGGGAGATCTCCTTATCTCAGTTCTTGTTGCCTTTTCAGATTTCTACCATGTCTTTAAACAGGATTTCTCAGTAGTGGTTACAGTAGTTGCTGATTAAAACCCCTCTACATCTGGCACAAAATTGGTCACATAATCCATTATTCCAAGGAATCTCAGTACCTCTTCTATTGACTAGACATGATGATAATGCTGTTCTTGTACTTTGCCTGCACATCTCAATGCACTAACAGCTCTCTGTTAGTGCACTAAAATACTTCCAATATACATCCTTTATGCATTTTTTTTTTGTGTGTGTGTGTTTGGTTTTAGCTTGGCCTTTTCGTAATCTTTCCAAAGCTGTTGAACGCCTCTTGCTGCTCTCTCTTCCTGTTTTTTTTTTTTTCTGTAGGAAATGTTACTCTGTAAAACTTGATACCCTGTCTTTGCCATCATAAGATGAATGCATAACCTTTTCAAATGGCATCTGCCTGAATTATGCATATTAATCTAACACAGGAATACTTGATATCAATGGCCTCTCAAAATACTTCCTTTTGTAGGCAGTAAAAAATGTTCCAGTTTTCCACAGGTTCTTCTTTGTGCAAAAGCAAGGGAAAATGTAGCTACTTTATGTTTTCTTATTTGTTATATCCTGCAGTTGTCTTACTCTGCTCTAACTTTGAGAGCAGTGAGGCTGCAATGGGGTTCAGTTGCTGCAAGCCCACTGTTATCCTACAGTCGTTCATTACTGGTGTGTTGGGATTATTGGTCTCAACAGTCAGCAATGAGCTGCATACATTGTATTTATTTAGATCTTTGTATGATGCAAGTAAAGATTGATACAGAATGTAAGCTCTGGCGGAGGTCACATTAGACGCTGAAAAAATGCAAATGAATTACTAAAGTGAGAGGAAAATGTTATCCCCCACTGAAGTAAGAAGCTGCTTACCAGCCAGTTCAACAGGGAAGACGTTTTTTAGTCTAATAAACAGATATTTGCATATCTAAGGAAGTGAACAAGCACCATTAAGAAAAATGGACAGACCGTGTCTCAAAAATTGAGGAAACAGAAGGAGTCAGGATGAAAGATGTAAGTCTGTTTAGATCCCAGGAACATTTCAAAGCCTGTTGTGATTTAACTGTCAAAGGAATATGAAGATCTTGGGGGGAATGCAGGAATGCACCTGGAAGTACTCACTGAGTTCATATCTTGCACATGAATTCTCAGACCAGAACTTGTGAATAATTTTTCGATGATTGGGAAAATGTGAAACATGAAGTGTGCAAAAGGACCTGAGCTGTGATTACCTCCTTGTCAGTGCCAGCTCAATACAGATGTAGGTATGGATCAGTGTAACTACATTAAACATAGATTTTGTCTGTTTAGTGGTAACTTTAGCAAGCATTCAGCAGTGTTGTCCATTTTGAAAGCTATCAATAAAATGTATGGCTGATTTTTTACCAGAATTCGGCTTAAATGTGATTTAAGGGAACTAATAAGGCATACTTAATATAAAAGTATAGCAATACCATACCCTAGGGCATTTGTATATCATAAAAGTACATAGGAAATACTAATAGGAGTAAGTGTTACTGTCATCATCCCCCTTGCAGCATAGTCACTCTGTTGGTGGAATGGAGAGCTGTAATCAATCACCTTTTCAGTTTTTCTTCCCCTGCTTGTCCAGACTGTCACTGTGTGTGCAGCTCCACACGTTCTCTGAGCTCTGGATGATTTTCTATCTTGCGTCTATTTTCTGGTGGGATATTGGATTATCAATCTTACTCCCTGTGTCAGAGATCTGACTGATCTCCATAAACTTTGTTCTGGGCTAGATGGCTCCTGTTATTTGCCAGGCTTTGCTTTTCCTTTTTGCCTGAGGAAGTCAGGAGTCTGTTCCTGAAATACTCGGCCCAGGTCTGTCCCAATCTCTGCTGTTGTCAGCTCTGGTTAGCTTCTTGCCAAACTTAGGTAGTACAGTTCATTTGGTATCAGTCACCATCCTCTCTTTAGTATGTTGCTTTTCTTTTGCAACTTCAGATAAAATATTTCTTTCTAGGGTATTTTATTTTTTACAATTTGCCGTATTCTGTTTTTGTGACAGATTTTCATGTTTGGGTTCTACTCTCTGAGTTAATTGAAATTATTAAACACTTGCAGTATGTCTGGAACCACAACTGTCAGAAATAAGGCTACTTTTTAATTACTGTCTTTCTCGTCACTCGTATCACTTGCTTCCAGGTGCAGAACAAGGTGCCATTTTCATCTCTTCCTTTTGTTTTTCATGCTCAGGGGGATTTTCAGTTCTGGTGAAGGTTTCAGCTATTCTGCTTTTCCATCTTGCTAATTTCTTTGATTTTTATAACTACTCCCCCCGCCCCCCCCGCCTCTCCCCGATAAGCATGTGGGGTTAAGTCTGGGCCCAGATGCTTAAAAAACCCCCTCTTTATTTGGAGACATGTTACTGCCTGCCTCTGCATAACAGGATGTGAGTGGAGCCCGCCACTCAGCCTTCCTGCGACAGGAAAATGAAGCTTTTTGATGGCTCAGATCTTGGTGCTGCATTTTACTGTGGGAAGTACAAGGTAGCTGCACAGCACGTGATTGGCAGACTGTGCCCATGCTGATAAGTAACACTGAAGTAGTAAATTCACTTAGTTAAATCTCTCTGGGAAATCTAAATGCATCAAGAACTTCACCTTGGACTTCTGTATTCTGATCCATCAGGGTGTAATTTGAGCTTCTTGTGAATATGGAGTCTGTGACAAGACTTAGTTTGCATGGTTACATCCTTAGGTATGAGTGGGAAGGAGAGAGTTTGAACTTGCAATGAGGACAAAGTGACTCCTCTGTTATTTGAGTTTCTTTAGAATTCAAGATGGTGGGGTTTTATTATGTCATAGAAAGATACTAATTCTTTTATTAAAATAATTTAATAAACAAAGTGATGAATGGATTACTATTTTTAGTGTTAAGGTAATAAAGTTCTATGCTGATCTCCTATATCGAGAGGATTTGTATAATAATGTAATATAAACTCTATTCTAGGACTTAGGATACACAGCAAGATGTAAAAACACTCTCAGGAGCTATCCAGTACAGTCCATTTGCATTTCTTCATCTTACTCTGGAACAGAAGATAAATAGATGCAGTCCCCACAAAAACATTGCCTTCAGATGTAGTGAATATGATTAGGTACATTGTAGTTTTATCTCCAGGTGAAATATAAGATACTGCTAATGCTAAATAACTGCCTGTCTTTCCAAAATTCCTATTTCTACTTTTCCTGTTAAACTGTGCTCATCGCCTGTGAATGTGATCTCACTTTAAAGCAAACATAAAAGAGATAAGTCTTGGTATATAGAGTGTTGTACTTATGCAGACATCCATCTCTTTATTACTGTGATGCAAATCAGTTTAATGCGTGCCAGATGAAAAAAAAAATATCTCATTACTACTCTTAAGTAGAATGGAGTTCTGGAGTTTCCTGTGTACCTGCACCTTGATTTTGCAGCAAAGAGAAGGAATATGGCAGTGGCACTTGATCATTTTCTTTGCAGCAGCATTCATATTGATAGTGCTCGGTAATCAGTGTCATGTTGTTTTCAACCATAGAATCCTCATGCTCTATTAACTCTGGTGGTAGGAAAATAGCTGTTGGCAATTTTCCATCATGTCAGTGCTCTTAGTATTTACGTTAAAAACTGTATTTATGAAGGCAACAAAAGTATTTCCTGTTTTTCCCTCTCTCCAGATACCTCGGGTGTTGAGAGCTGGAATGTATTTTTTCTGTTTGTCTACTGTTTATATGCTATAGAGGATGCATATACAGTACTGTTACCTGGAGTAACAGAAACCTGAGCTCTTTTCGGTCTGTGTTCTGGTTTGAGCCATGCAGTTCCCTTTTCGAATTCCCACCTATAGCTGAAATGGAGAAAAAAAAAAAATTATAAAGAAACTTTGTTGAAGATTTTTTTTTCCTTGTTTCATACTGTGCAGCAATTCTTAATGATCGGTTCAGGTATTATTTTAAAAGAAAGACATTGTTCCTGTGCAGATCAATACAACCTAGATGATGCACAATTCATCCTCAATAGGCGATTGCATTCATTTTTCATTTTAACATTGAATCATTTGATATACTTTGAAATAACAAAGCAATGATCTATGGACTGGGGGTATCAAAATTGAAAGAAATTTAATAATATAATATGCATGTCAAAATCAACAGATTTCTATTTTATTTTCTTAATCTATAAACTTGCTATCACCCAGTGTCAAGGCTCAGTTGCTTGAAAACATAGCAAAGTTTTTCTCTCTGTGTTTCTGCATATTTTCTCTCCTTACCCTCCCCAGCTTTCTCTCACATTTTTTTCCCCTCTTGGATCCTTTAATCTTCATGTTGCATGAAACGTCTGTTATAGTATCAAACACTCTGAGAATCCATCCATTGTTTATGTCAGTTAATGTTAAGTAATACTTCTACAGCAGCAATAAGAAGCAATAAAAGACCCAGCAGTAAACTGCTGTGTGGTGGTGATTTCTCCTCAGGGTCTGCAACAAGCCAGTGGGTTTGACTGGAGTAATGGCAGACAGTTTGAGGCCTTTGCATTGACTCTGCGGGCCAGCGCCCGTGTGGGTTGTTAAGTGTCAGGCTTACAGAAGGGTAGTGCTGGTAGAGTCCTGGAGATAAAAACTGATGGGCACCAGAAAAAGCATTTGGCTGAACAGGAACGTTAATCATGGATTTCCTGTGGGGGTGTCATCCAGGGTCTTTGTGGCTCCTGTGCATTTGAATACTTCGGATGTACTAAGGTAAGATAGAAGAGTACTATTAAATTTAAAGACAGTTAATTTAGGGTATTTAGCTCCTAATTGCCAAAAGGGAAATACTGAATTGATCAGTTCTCAGGAAACATGCACTTAGTGTTTTCTGAAAATAGGGTGTTTCAAGGTGTCTCAAGGCAAACATTGGCTTGAGAGAACTTTTAACAGTCCTGGGATGTTTGTGTTTTTTGGTGTGTCATCCCATTGTGTCGTTCCCCTGCCTGCCTCCTCCCTACCCCCCCATATCTTTTTAACGGGATGAAAATGTATAAAGATGTCACTTGATTTTCCAGAACAGACTTCTCTGACATTTACTAATCAAACAGTGCAGAAAAAAAAAAAAAATCAGCAGCTTATTTAGATATTTCTTATAAGTACCATTATCAGTAGCTCTTTATCAGTAGAAAATTTGGATATTTCTTACAATAGCTACTGTTTGACTTCATGTTTTTTAATGAGATCTGACACTTTTTGTATTTGGCTTGTTCCTTAAAATTTGCATAAAACATGAAATGGTATTGTGCTACAGAAAAGCATCATCTACTTAGTAAAACAAATTACTTTGATTAAGGAATCTGAGTGGCAGAAATATACACCCTTTATAAATGGTAAACAGTTCTTTTTTTCCCTATTGATACAGTAGCATTAATTTACGAAATTGCACAAGGCCTTTAGAGAGATTTAATAAAGCTATTGATTGCATTGTGCAGTACTAAGAAAGGGCAGAAAACGTACTTATGGCATGACTTAAATAAACTGATACTAGTCCATGCTTCCTCTTAATTTTGTTGAATTTCTTGTCAGAAAAGTGACAAAAAATCCTGGGAGCAAGACATCTGCACCAATATCCTAAAAAAAGCTTCTGAAGACATGAATGAAAATAACATTGTGAGAGGCACATAGATAAATTCAAATTATTTTTGTAGTGTTACTTTTGTAATAAAAGTAGGGATTATAAGGTAAAAACATAGAGTTCATGGTTGACCGAAAATTCTTATCTCTCACTCTGTGTTCTCATTTACAGCTTGCAGTGTTTCAGGAGTTTCAGATATTTGTTTGGGAGACTTCTCACGCATGCTAACAGAAAATTTGCAGAAATAATTCATATGTCTTGGGGTTTTTTTTCCCTTAGTGCTTTTTAACTTCCACCATGAGTATTAGAAATTTAATCCTGTCATATTTTCTGGAGTATCTATCTCTTACAATACATTACATTACATTACATGCTGTTGTTGCGTTACAACCAGCAGCTAAAACAAATAAGATTGCAGTTAATAATGTTAATAAATGTGGATGTGGATGTCTGTTGGTTTTTATTCATGCACTCATATTTATATGTATAGTGAGAATGTGTGTATGTTATACCAATATCCAGTTTAAATTGGGGTGGTTAAATATAGTGGAATCACAGTGATGAAGAAGGTGCTTTGATGTTTGCAAAAGAGTAGGGTGGTACAGGGGGGAAAAGGCCCCACAAATTCATGGTACTCTGCATGACAGAGCTGGATCATTTTATGTTTAGTCCTTTTATGTTCTAGCCTTGCTCTCATTTAAAGTAAGAGTGATGTTCCAGTTTGTGTTTTGGGGAATATAATGGTTTTTAACAGGACCTAGAAGACACCATGACTGAGTGGCAAAGATTGAAAAACGGTATCATTTGTGCAAATTGCACAGATACTAAGTTCATAGACAAAAACAAACAAACAAACCCTACCAAACAAAAAACCACATCAAATGTGTATTTGCTTTGTGGCCAATTTAGGTGAGAAATTGCTGATTTCTATTTAGCACTAGGATGATAACTTGCTGATAATGTCAGAAGATTATATTTTGATGTAAGCTCACATAGTTAAGATGTCTTAACTAAATGTTTGGAAATAAAACAAGCTGTTGAGCTGTGTACAGTTTCTGTAACTTAATTTATTTTTTCACAAAAGTCACACAGAAATAAATTTTTAAAAAACCCAAGTGCTGTCCTTGTATTCAAATATTTGTACCAGTATAGCATGTTTTTGTGAGGCTCCAACACATTTTTGTCTTGTGATTTTATTTTAGCTGTATAATTTTTACTTGTTGGTCATGAATTTAGTTTCTGTGAAGGCCACGAGATGGAAACCCCTTATTATTCCAGCACTTCATGGGACTCTGCACTCTGCTGTATCAGGAAATCTCAAGTAACAGTTTTATGACGCATGAGGATATTATTCTCTGGAAGCAATAACACACATTTCTATTTCCCCAGCAATATCCACATAATCAAACATTCACAAGTGCTTTACAAAGAATTTAATTAAATAGTGTACAGAGTGACTGGATGCAGCATGTACACAAGCTGTTATATATTCAGTAGTTCCCATTTTGCAGTTAGTGCAGAACACTTTCATGCAGTAATATATGTGAATGATATTTCCATCAAAATGTGCATTATCACTCCTCCTTTTGTACCTTAAAAATGACACTAAAACCTTAACAGATGTCACCTCCAGGATCACAGGATACCTTGCTCAGGGCTCTAATGGTGTGATAAACAGGGAAATTCTTATGTTGAACCTTGAACATCACACATCGTTCCTCTGAAATCAAATGTTTATTACTCCCCAGAGAAAGATATAGATTATTGTGTCTTTTACCACAAAACTAGTCATGTTTGGAATTTTATTTAAACGTAGTAGAAATTTTTGAAGCTATCAAAGACCAGCCACTGAAAAATTAACATTGAGAGTTGGATATTCAGAATTTAGACGTGGACAATAAGTAGCAAAAATTTTTTTGATGATGAGTATTTTTACAGACCATTCTGTCTGTCAGCAGAGATTAAGAAAGTCTCTTTGGCATTAAAATGTAGTATGCCAGACCCTGTGCTAGAAAATGGTCGTGGGCTCATATTCACTTAACATTATTGGTATGCTCATGTCACCTGCAGGGATTAGCATTCTGGAAACTGACAGGGTTATCTAATATGTTTTGTTTTCTCTCTTCAGAAAAGCCCTTTCAGCAATAGCCAGTGTGTGAAAGGACTTTGCAGGCTTGCAGAGAAATTAAAGTGATTTAAAATATCCCTCTGTGGTTGCCTGTCTGCAAGGAGTTACCTGTCCATCAGATTGGAAGGTTTTTGTCACAGAGACACACAAAGCAGTCACACGCAGACGAGATTTCGCAAGGCAGAGGACCTTCCGATCCCAGCTCACAGCTGAAAACCGAGAGAGGAAGAGAACCCTTTGTTTATTCTTTACTTTTTATAAATTTGTGGGTCTAGCAGAAGATTGGCTTTTTGGGGTTTCCACCCCTCAGCCTCAGTGGCCAGACGAATTGTCAGTTACAATTGTTTTCAGGTTAGAAATATGCAAACAAAGGACAGGGAATGAAAAACAAAGGATTTGTTTATATTACTTCTGTGGGAAAGGTAAAAAAACTGCTCTAATATTCTACAGTAACTAAAAGATCTGACTCCATTTATGAAAATCAAAAGGCTAATAAAGAAACTCAGAAAAACCAGGGTAACAGGTTTTATTGGTGTCTCAGTGCTGTAAAGTGTCAGTCCAAACCAGCGAAGCAGTACCAATGACACAAATAGTGAAAGACAGTCTATAATTACCTTGTAAGTATGTTTACTGTGAGACCTCGCCCTTGTTTCCCAGTTTCACCAGAGTTTTTCCAGTTTATTGCTGGATGACACTGACAAAATCTATCCATTTTGACTGAAAAGAAAGACCAAAAACTACAAATGGACCCAAAGGAGAATAAAGAGACGAAAAGATTAGAGAAAAATAGGGACCTGGTCTTACTTTTGTGCTGGTTCTGTTCTGTGTTTGACCAGAAATTCTGAAAACTTAATTGGGGTAGATAAGAACGGTATTCATCTTCTGAAGATACCTTTTGGAGGAAAGTTTAATTGGTGTAGAAGTTATGGCTTTCTTTACAGAGTTGAGAATGGGGGAGATCCCTGTTTAATGTTAATGAAAAGTTGCCATTAACTTCAGTGATTCCACCCGGTAATGTTGGTGTCTTTTTTTTTTTCTCCATCTGTATTCCTTCTTTGTATAGCGGACAGAAGCTTTTCATTTTGCACATAATTTATAAAAAATTGCAGTTATTCTAAAAAACTCATACAGTTCAAGCTTCAACTGAAGAAGAAAAGGAAAGCCTGTAGTTTTGAATTTACTCACATACCTAATCTTGAACACCATGTTTTGGATTTTTACTTTATTTTCTTTAATTAAGCTCATGTTCTAGTGTTTGCTTTTCTATAAAATATTTATACTTTAGCATTTGAAATGTATCTCTGTGATTTGGATATTTTCTGCATGTATTTGGAAATAGCTGCTAGAATTGCCTTCAGTTCACTAGGAGGCCAGTATTTTTATGCTTCTTGAAGCAGGCCCTTTTTAGGAATGCCAGAATATATCCAAATTCTCATCTCCCAGTATTTCACTGCAACTTCCTATGAATCTTGGAGTAGAGCTCCTGCAGTCTCTTTGTTCTCCAAGCCAATTCCGTCACATGCATCGGCAAGCCAAAACAGACAAACGTAGGAGAGGCATTAGTGCTGTGATACAATTCAGAGTATTATTTGGTATAATTAGGGTGGAACTTTTCTTGATCATGTTAGGAAGTCACCCAGTGAAGGACCACCTAGACAGACTTGCGATAACTGCCAGTGATCTAACTTTGGAAGCAGAAGTAGTAGAGGCAAATGAGAGAGGAGTGTGGCAGCCAGGTTAATTAATTGAGAAGTCAGGCTAATTAGTTTTACTGGAGGGAGCACCATGCTGAGGTCACACCGTAGCTTCCAAAATTCTGTGTGATTTGTACATGGGTTGTACTGGACTTCTAATAGACAAAGAAGTTGTTTCTGGGCTCTTTCAGACGTTTTTTGCTGTGAAGCAGAATTGTGTGTTGGTTCATTCTCTATGGAAATTTACTGTAATTTTAGATTTCTTTCCAGACTGGTAGTCAATTTAGTTCCTTTTCAGTCTTCTGCAGTAAGATTTTTCTACGACATGTATTGCGGTATCGAGTTGTTCAACCTCATGCCAGTGGGAGAGATTCATTGATGCTTTTTTTTTAACTTGATGAAGGACCATCCTATCTTCTTCCTAATATTTTCTCACTTACTGAATACAAAACTGAAGTAAAGTTCAAGTTGCATATAGTTCCATTGTTCCAGCTGGCAGAGCTAAGAGGTGGTTGTCAGCAGTCTTGCTCCCAGAGGATGCATGCTATCAACAGTGAACACTGGAAGATGCCTCGTTTAGTCAGAATCGGGGATTTTGAACAGTTTGCCATTTTTCTTGATGTTATGAGACAGTATTTCTTCAGTGCACCCCTAAATGTCAGTCATTACATACAGTTTGATGTGTAAGATACTCATAAAGAAGTTGCTTTAATGAAAAGAAAAAAAATACTTACAGTAAGAGTCTGTGTTAGTGTGCTGATACGGCATAGTAAACATGAGAAGCAGTATCAAACCCAGAAGTAAATCAACAAGGTGTTGTAAATAAGCTGGAATCTGTATAGAAAGCTTCATTAGAATAACATGGTAATCATTTCTGAGCAGATAGTGACATAAGATAAAAATGAATATTTTTTTAATGTTTCCTAAGAAATATTACTAAGAGAGCATTTGGGGTGTTTTGGCCTTTTTTTTTTTTTTTTTTCTTTTTTTTTTAAAATTTTTTCCCCGTGTATGTGATTTAAAGTGCTTTTAGTGATGATTTTTGGTCCTTGTAGTAGATCTTCAGCATAGTAGCTGCCACAAGGAGTTAACATATATATTTTCTATTTCTAGATCTGTTGGCTGTGCCTAAGCATCCATATGCTGCCATGGAAAACTGGGGTCTGAGTGTTTTCGTGGAGCAAAGGATACTGCTAGATCCAAGCATTTCTTCTATTTTATACCTGCTGGATGTCACCATGGTCATTGTACATGAGCTATGTCATCAGGTATTAAAGGTGTTTACATATTTGATCTTAATGTCGGAAACCATGTGCTCTTTTCAGAAAGGAAAATGAATTTGTATTGTACACATGGATGGTTGTGATTTCTCTGATTTCTATTGTAACGGGACTCCTTATGACATGGAGGTCAGTAAGACACATCCCTACAATACAGAAACTCTGAGAACTCAAAATGGGGATGGAAGAGAAAATTGGTAGCAATGAACATGTTTCCTGTCTTCTGTGGCAGCATATTCTGTGTGTTTGTGTGTCTGTGTATTTGTTACGGGTATGTAGAATAGCAGATTGATAGCAGATTCATGCTAAGTTTCACGTTCATGTCAAAAAACCTTTTGGCTGAAGTCAGTTTAGTAGTATTCTTTGTCTTCTGTCATATATACATATATTAATTTTCTCTTCCTTCTCATGTTTTTTCCCAGTTTGGTATTGATCCTCTCTGTTCACTAATGGTGCATAAGTGAATCTTTATGTGCACAGAAACTATTGTGTCAATAAGAAAACTTAAAATAATAAAACCATACTACAATTTATTTTACGTTTTTCCCATCCTCTTATCTCAAACTAAACACATTACAGCTGTTAGTAATATTCACTTGAATGCAACTGTTACTGAAAAAATTTGCTACAGGGGCAGGAAATGCTTTCTTACACTCATAAGAGGCATAATCATAGCCTTCAGGTTAAAATGAATGAAATCCTACTGTGTAATCACCATGGCTTACATCTGTGACTTTACACAGTATTCTTTAAAGGCAATGCAAATTCTTAACACTTTCTGCGAATAAAAAGTACTGTGTAAAAGGGAGCCATTGTAATGACGTTCCGGCAGATGAACCTGAAAATAGTTTGGTTCATGTTTGTATTTCACATTAAATTGGTCGATGAATATGAAGTCCTCAACTAAAATATGAATTTTTTATTGAAAGTTACTGCTGCTTTGATCTTGATACTATCATCTGATTTTTCTATAAGCTCTTCACTGTGCAGTACAATACAGTAGTAGACAGTTCAGTTAGAAAAATTACAGTGCCTTAGGAATCATGTGTGGAAAACATATATTAGGTCATCAAGTCCCAGCTCCTGTTGGTATCAGATTTTTCCATCTGATGTGTTTGTAGTGCTGGGTTCAGTGCTCCTGATTACAGGGTCATATGGCTTCCCTTAAAACCTTTTGATTAAATCTGATAGTAACTTTCTCCAAGTGTTCAGCTTAAGTCTTCATTTTTCTGAAGTAGTTTCATTACTTCCAGTTATTCTTTGCACTGCTTTGATAATTTCCTCTGCTTCCAGAGCAATTTGTACTTAAGATGTGGGCAATTATCACACCATTAACTCACCAAGTTTGTTTATTTGATTCTTACAGACACTGAAGCCTTTTTACATTGTTCTGGGAATTTTAGAGGATCATGAAGTGCGCAAAAACTATAGCTGAATTTATTTTAGGGTAGAAATGTGATTATAAAGTGCATTTAAGTGACCTTAAAATTGCAGATGAGGAGGTTTACTTGTTGACCATGTTGCTATCACTTCCGGTGCTATTTGCTTAATTAAAAGTAACTTCCTCCCTCTGTTGCTGCTGTTTCTGTTGCAGTGCTATATAGATTAGGTCTTTGCTCAGCTGCTCACTGGACAGCTAGACAAGATAGAAAAATTCAGGTTAAAGAAGCATTAGTTCTACTTTTTGGATGCAGAATTGAGTCACACAGAATATGGATTATTCACCTGCAAGTAAAGTTTAAAGGGAGAAACATTCAAAAAATATAACCCAAAACCACTGTCTAGGACCTCCATCACATTGTCTTTATTTAGCCCTTTTTTCTACCTTTATCTTACCATACTCAAAAACCGGTCAAGGAACTCTAAACAATACCATTTTAGCCGAAAATGTAACAAGACCAAGTTGGGTCTAGGAACTCTTGCCTTTGCTGTTTAATTGTTATTTATTCACTGCATTTTTCATTGTCTTTTGCTGTGCATCATATCACCTGTTAACCTGTGGTGACACGTGAATATTCTTCCCCATCACTCCTTTTTACACACAGAATAACAAAAACTTACCAAAATCTCTCTGGTTCAAGCAAAACTAGAATCCACATCTCCTCATCTCCAGTTTTACCTTTTTATTTATTTATTTATTTTGGATTTCAAGGGAGGGGAAATGGAACTCTTCAAAAAAAAAAAAACCCAAAAAAAAACCCAACAAAACAAAACAAAACAAAACAAAACACAACTATACTTTTTTTTTTTAAAGAATTTTGTCATTGTCCAGTTTTCCTGACTTTAAACTCAGAACTTCAAGATTTATGGAACATATCTGAGCACGTAGTAAGCTGATCTATATGAGAGCCCTGTTATTTAGAGTAACACAGCAGTTGCTTTGCTAACGTTGTTTCCAAGATTAGAGAAATAAGATTAATATTAAAAATCCAGATTGTTGTCTTTAGATTTGACTGTTTAAAAATTGTAATTACCAAGCCTGCTCTGTATTAATGCTTGGCACAGTGCTCAGGTTAGATAGAAAATGAGACAGCACTGCAAAAGGACAAATTCAGTGGTTGCTAAAACAAAAGTAAAAAGTGTGCAGAGAAGGATTTCGTGTCCAGTTTCTTCACATCTGATTTTTCATGTTTGACCAGGTATTTTAGGTACCTGTTTTAGGAGAGATGCATAAAAGTTACTTTGGTAGTTTTGGTTTCAGTAATTTTGTAGGGTGCTCTTTTTTGATATTTCAGCTTGAGTGTTCTTTCAGAATTTTTTTTAATTAATTAAAAAAAAAATTGATCATATTAATATTTTGGCATAAAAGAATGTCCTCTGGGCTCCAAACTATGAGTTGGTCAAAACACATGTATTTGTACCAGCTTAATTCGATAGCTTGAAATAATTACCATAATTTATTAAAATAATTCTGTTAAGGTAGTAATGAGTTTTATTTGCGTATCATAGATCAGTTCCACCTATAGCCTTTGAAGAAAGAGTAATTTGAATTTATACATCATGATTTTTTCTGATAGTTTTCCCACCTGAGCACACAACTTGGAGTGACAGATTGAGTTATTGAGGCATGAAAGCAGAAAGAAAATTAAGAACTTCTAAATCAACATTTTTAAAAATAATCAGAAAAAAAACCCCATGTAAGAAAGAGCATCCTTTCATCATATCTGTAAATTAAGTACTTTCTGCATATCAGGTTGAACATAATGCCTGAGGGAGATGAGAACTTTATGTGATTAATACATTTCAAAATGAAGTGATGGTCTTCACTCCAGGCAGATAGACCCTGTAGTCAAATACACAAATAAATAAATAATTACTTAAGGAAATTAAATGCTTTACTTACAGTTTTCTGTTCAGATGTGTAACACCTAGGAAGATAATAGCACCTTTCTGCTGGAAAGTTTGGCTTTCTTGCTTACAGCCTCTGGGCACTGCTCTGTCTCTGACATCCATAACTCTCTCCAATATTGTTCAAAAGTAGTTTAGCAAATTCTCTACATTTTCATATTGATATCACGTCCTGGTTTAGTGCCTTTAAAACATTTCTTCCTTTAGGTAAATAATTTAAAAAATAGTTTTAATTGTATAATTAATAAATTAGCCCAGAAAACTCACAAAGGAGTAGAAGAAATTCTCTTTTGTAAATATTCAAATTACAGGACAGGATATTATGAATGTTACAACTTTTTTTTTTTTTTTTTTTAAATCTCTCTGGCTAGTCATAGTTCAAAATGACAGATTTACCACTGGTCTCGTATTTGTTCAGTAGTACTCCTGCAATTCGGGAAATAAACTGTGCTGTTACGTTTAGTCATTAGAAATCATTTAAACAACCTACTCTAGTATGAATTTAACTTCCATACTTCTTGGTGTATGAAAGCTATATTTATTTTATTGTTTCAAATTCTGAAAATGCATAAGCTCTATGAATATATTTCCAGCATTTCTTTGTCTTTTCAGTTAAATGTTCTTAGGATCAGGATCTATGTTTAGTGGCCCTGTAGAGAGCTAATTTATTGATAGCCTTCAACTATATTATGCATACTCAGTGTGCAATAAGTTTAGCTTCACATAGTGTATGAATATGACTTCTGTCAACCGCATCTTTTCTCTCTAAATTCTTAAGCTGATTGTCAGTGACATTCATTGCCATGTTTTTAATTTTTTTCATTCGAATTCTGTGTGCTGAACCTTATGTGGCCGTCTGGTAATCTTCCAGCTAGTCTGGTATTCGCTTGCTAGTCTATTCTTTGAAGCTCTAGTGTTCGCGTCACTGCTGATCCTCACTGCAGCATTGATGCTTCTGTGGTGTCATTCTCACTCCACAAAGAAGTGCACAGAAGTGGCATCTTTCATTCAGATCCCAGACAAAGCCTTCAAACAAGCCAGCTGTCATGAAATCAAGCTGCTTATGGGCCAACTCTGCTTTTATTCATTCCTGACTCTCATTACAGTTCAGCATCAGTTCCTCTGCTCTGACCTGAGTCTTTCCCTCTAAAGTACTTAATTGCTGCCCCCTCTCTGTATTTTTAGAGCTTGCTTACACATGAAAGCTCAAAATTATCTCCATTGATTATAACTAATATTTATAAATATTAAGAGAAAACTGGCAGATAATGTTATGTAAACAAACCTTTGGTATTTGTTTGATAGAAGAGAGGCTACAGAGAGGGTGAAATAGATTTTCATTATAATGTTGATGTTTCTGTTCTTACCACTGGTGTAACATTATTCAGGTTAAGCATTACAATCATTTAAATCATTTAAATCATTTAGATAATCATTTAAACAGGGTCATCCATCTGATTTCTTATGAATTCTTGTCCTCGTCTGTCTTCCAGTGATCATCCCAGCTCTGTGTAAAATCCCTCTGATACCTCCTGTACTGTGACATTTGTGTCCGTTGAGGTCTTAGCGACCAGAGTATGTAATGGTTGGGTTCTTGCCTTGCCCTCAGCTCAGACCCTTCTCCTCTTTTCAGCTGATGATCTTAAGTTACTTGTGGAGTATAGTTATCCTTGAGATTTCTGTCCTTCTTGCTAAGTTAGATTGAAGGGGATGTTGAAGAATCATCCAGAGGAAAGGGGAAAGGCAGGCAGCCCAGGTAGAGTTCCTTTGCATATACACAGGTGGGCTGTGCTGGTTCAGATACTTCTGCTTCTGGTTGTTGTTTGTGAAGGCTGCAGATGTTCCATAAATCATGTATGAAATTCTCCTAGGCCCTCATGGGTATCTCATGTACCCTATTATCTTTAAATGGCATCAACTACCTGCTTTTAGGCATCTGAGTCCTACCCAGAGAGCTGGCATTATTGTGTAAAGCAGGTTTCTTTTAGAAACCTGCCAAGGAGAGGAGCATCAGTAGTATTGTAAATCTTAGTGGGCAGAGAGTGGGGAGAGAAATGATAACATTTAGGTCTGGGGTGGAGAATGTGTTCCCATTCTCACATATATGTTTTTCAATATTCATGCATCATGACATTTCCATCTAATGGATCAGATTACTTGAGTTAGAAGCCTTTATCTGTCCAGTGTGTTAATCTGTTAAGCCTAGGTGAGGATCCACTTCAGAGAAATAAAGTTGACACTGTGATTACTGTCCTCAATGCTTCTTTTGCTCCTCTTGTTCATTTCTAATGTTTTACTTCATTAACTTATGCATCCTGTAATGTTGAATTAATTAGTACAGGAAAAATACAGTTAGTGAGTTTCACTGCATGGTAAATGTGACTTTTATTATATGCGTGTGCAGAATGTGTTTGTCTGGGTGAAATATATGCAAACATGGTTTCCTAAAGGCTGTTAAAGTTGTTCATTTGAACTTTTTGTTTTTCCAGTGGTTTGGCGACCTTGTAACTCCAGTTTGGTGGGAGGATGTGTGGTTGAAAGAAGGTTTTGCTCACTATTTTGAATTTGTTGGGACAGACTACCTCTACCCAGGGTGGAACATGGTAAGTGAGTTCTATTTTGTAATGTGGAAACTTCACAGAAAAGTTACTTTGTTGTTAGACTCCTGCTTCTGTTATGGAAAGGGACTACTGAAAAATACCGAATGCAAGTATCAGATGTCAAATGAAGCAAATTACTAGGTGTGAAATAATTTGACAGCATTCCAAAAGTGTGATCTGCAATTTTTTGCAAAAGAAATAATGTCATGTCTATCGTAACCCAGCATTAAAATAGCTACTGTCTGTCTGCTTAGAAATATTTTGGATTAAAGCAGTTATGATTTAACATGAACTATTTTTTAAAACATTGAGAACATTGAATTTTATCAAAAGGATAAATTGGAAAGAAATATTTGGCTAAAACATTCTGTAAAACTGAGCGTAATTTTTCTTACAGTATTCTATTCCCCTCTCCCTAAATATACTCTTTTTATCTTCCTGTTATTGTTTGGATAGCTAGAGTAAATCTAAATTAAAATGGGTTACATAAATTGAGAATTTATGTTTTGGTATGATTTCTAGCCATTCACAGTTGGACATGCTTTTTCAACCAGTGTGCAAATACTGGAGCTCTCTGAGAGAACTGGGAATTCCATGCTGGGACATTATTTTGGAGTCCTTCTGTTATGTCATATTGTACCTAGACAGGTCCCAATTTATATGAATTGCTGTAGTCTAGTATTATATTTATAAGAAAAATAAGAGAGAAGAGACCTCAGCAGAAGGAAAGCATACATGATACCATGTTGAAATTTCCTATAGATATTTTATTGTCCATTGGAGGCATGTTTATGTTTGTTAACCTTTTGTGCTTATATATGTTTAATTATGTGCCAAAGTATTTATTATAGATCATGATTGTCTGACAGATTTGTTGGGGCTTGAATGTTTTGCTTAAACTCTTAATAACTAACGTCTGATTTTTTTTCCCATTTCTGTGTGCTTTCTTAGGTGTACTAATCCCATTAACTTTTGTGTACCATAGAATGAAGACGCTATAATTATGAGTTAAAGCTAATTAAAAAAAAAAGAGTATACAGGTTACTCTTAAGTTAGTTATGCTTCTTGTGAAATTTGAATTCTTTGTAGTATTTTAGTTTTTTCTTTCAGGTGTCAATTTTGTTTTATAATTGGATTATGAAAAGGAAAACAGATCTTTATTTGAACTGAAAACTGTCTTGCATAGGTAGTCTTGTTGGGTTTGCCTGGCTTTGGCTTTATTAAAACTCATCTTTATAAAGAACACAACCTGAATTACAATGTAATGATTCTAATTATGAATGCAATGAAGTCTGGCAGGCCTTTGTGATTTTAGCATCGTGAAGTGTCATAGATGACAACATTTATACACTGAATTTTATCTTTAAATCATCAGTCACTTGTTCTTCACATGATCAGTCTAACAAATTCAGAATAACTTTGCTTTAGTAGTCATTTGGAATATAGTATATTTGCTTGAAATTTCTGTGGAATGAATATAATGTTCACTGTTATGCAAATAACATGCCCTTCATCTGAAATCTTGGCATCTTAGCAGAATACAAGCAAGAAGAGTGGATTGAACAAGGGATGGCAGTTAAACTGGAAATCAGGAATATGCTGCATAAATTAGAATTAACTACAGTAATATTGCTGTGCCTGAAAGAGTATTAATCTGTCAAGTTTTTCCTTAAATTAAAAAGAAGAAAGAGACAAAAACTCCTCATAAGGCTTTGGATATCTTTGGTCTTTGATATAAAAATGACCATATTGACATATTTAAATGATAAGAAAATTAAATGAAACTCATTATGAGTTAAACATGCTTCATTCTTTTGCACACGAGAGTAGGAATCAATACTGTCATGTTTCAGCATGTTTATTACATAGATTGTAGGAAAAAGAAGCAAAAGTTACAGTTACTGAAATTTGGCTTGCTGCAGATTTTATTATTATTATAAAGTGCATTTGCAGTTTGAGCATATTGACTGACATTTGTGAGCTTAAAAAAATTAAAGTGATCATGTATAAAAAGAGAAACTGTTCCAAGCAACTTAATGTTTTTCAGAAGAGAAGGATGAAGTACAAGTTGCAAAACCAAGAACTACAAACCTTATTTTCTGTCATGATGGCCAAACAGTGCAATATTCCAGCATTCTGGTTCGTGTTTTGTCAGTAGTAATTCATACCTGTTAATTATAAATTAGAAAAAATGTATGATGTATGTTACCTCAGCTCTTTGTGTCAGGAAAATAGTGATAAACCAAAATCCTCTTTATTTCTAAAGAATTGGGAAAGCTAGATAGCTTACTTCTTTCTCTTGTAGTTCTGCAGTGTTAACCTTGAATGTTTACTGAAGAAGCCCGTGGATTAAAATGTCAAAATCAGCTTATTTTTAGCTAACTAAAGACTTTTTGTCACATTCTTTTTTTGAGAAATGTTGAAGCAGAAGACTGGTAGTCCATTCCAGAAAAAGGATTTTTGTTTGAAAATGCAACTTGAGCAATATGTATGCATCTGAAAAAATGGGATCTATCCCCAGCTTCCTCCTAAGTTGTTGGACATTTATAGGTTACAGGCATGTAAGTGTTCACCATTGAGGCTTATAAACCACTAAAGTTTTGATACAACTCGTCTGAAGGTGCTTCTCATTTAGCAGAGCTGAGCATTTTTCATTGTCCATCTTATCTGGCATTCACAGCATTGTGAGAGGCTGAGACTCTAGAGAAGAGCTGTTGGGCATGTTCACACCTTTATTACTTAAACCAATAGCACCAAGTTCTGCACAAAATAGGGATCCATGATTTTTGTCTGGAACCCATTTATGGGCTTTTCCTTCTTCTTTGGATTCTTTAGCTTTCTTAAATATTTCTTCCCCCTGCCATTTTTGACTTTATCAGTTTTTCTTCAGTTGTCTCATAGACTCTTACAGCAGGAAAGATGAATGGATAACAATGCCAACTGCCATAGAGATACAACACTTTATTGAGCATTCCAATGTGTCTGGAATTTCTTGTGTTGTCTAGAAGGCGTTTACTGCCATACTTCATCATGTTTGCATAATCTTAATGAGAAAGGAAATCCAGTCCATATTCTGTCTCCTGCAGGAGAGCAGACTGAAGGGGGACCTCATGGCAGTCCACAACTTCCTTGTGAGGGGAAGAGGAGGGGCAGGCACTGATCTCTTTTCTGTGATGCCCAATGACCCAAGGGAACAGACTGAAGTTGTGTCAGGGGAGGTTTAGGTTGAATATTAGGAAAAGATTCTTCCCCCACAGTGTGGTTGGGCACTGGAACAGGCTCCTCAGGGAAGTGGTGACAGCACCAAGCCCATCTGAGTTGAAGAAGTGTTTGGACAATGCTCTTGGGCACATGGTGTAACTCTTTAATGGTGGTCCTGTCCAGGGCCAGGAGCTGGACTCCATGAGCCTTGTGGATCCCTTCCAACTCAGCTTATTCTGTGATTAAAATTTTGGGTGAAGAGCAGAATGGAGGCATTCTGGTGGAGGTGTCTGTTACCCATTGTAGTTAGTGTAAAATACATCAGAACTTTCCCAAGGAAGGGAATTTTTGCTGGTTTTAAAGCAGGTAGATGAGCTTTCTGTGCTGAGATCCTTAATGGTTATCTCACTGTCTTAATATTCTTTTTCAAAGCTAAGTCGCTTCAGATTAAAGCTAGAAATTCTCATTTCCTTCCTTTAACTAAAAAAATAAGTCCTTGCATGCTACTTCTTACCTCATGAAGGTGAAGCTTCATTTAATTTTGCAGGAAAGCTCTCTCTCCTATACAGTGATTAGACATTTGACATGGGAAGGAATTCACCGTTCTTCCCCTTACAGCCTCTTGCCTTGCATGCTCCCCAAATTAAGAGTTTTTGGAAATTCTTATTCTGAAATGCCTCAAATTCTTAGTGGTAGATCTCATTCTTAAAGGTCTGGGAAGTTTAAACTGTTGTTTCGGTGTTGTCGGGATGATTTTAAGAAGAAAGCTGTCTTTGCAAGGTATTCCTCTGAGATCAGAGAATTTCACTTGATCATGTTGTGCTCAGAATAGTCATCTGCATGTGAATTCCCTGGCTGTTGCTATTTCATGACTTAGAAAAAGATGAGATTTCTGTATAGGAGACTTACCATGTGGTTGTCTTTCCATGCGATCAAAAAGCAACTGCAGCTGGATGTGAGTTCTTGAGCTATATGATCTTATGACCGATACAAGGTAATCTCACCTCTGTGGAAGGAGCCTTTGCTGGTTTTAGGATCAGAGAAAAGAGAAAATTACAGTGGAAAACTACATGTTGGTAATTTCCACTTCAGAGCTCCGTCTTTTCTCATCTACAGTGCTCACCTTCCTCCTTTCAGGGGCCTGTTTGCAGCTGTATATTCTATCTTCCTCTTGGCTTGTTTCTCTCATATCCTGAAGTCTTTTGCATGTGGCTTTTTAAAGGAAGAAATTCAGCTGAGGCTTGCAGATCCAGGAATTTATTGGCTGATCTTTTCCCTCCTTATTTTCTGGTAGAAGGAACCATCATGTTTGTCCTTGAATGTCTCTGGTATTGGGGTAGATTTTGAGGACTATGACAGCAGGAATTACTGGCATGTAATTTGCCCTTAGATCCATCAAATGAGCATCAAATACTTTAGCAGTCAGTACCTGGCTTGGTGCTGAGAAAGCAATTCACAGAGCCCAGCTACCTTCTCCCTTTCCTTTATTATATAAAAGTTAGCTTTGCTGACAACTTTACTAGCTGAGTCAAGGTGTAGCGCATCAGCAATAGATTTGAATCCTATCTCTTCTTGATCCATTAATGCCTTGGGATAGGATTTCCCTCTTTCTTATTTACTTACTACTTTTATAATTAGGGATGGTCATATCTGCCAGAATTTTTCTTACTATTAAATGAAAAACTTTGTACCTGTATAGAAGGATATCTTACCTCCTTCCTTAAGTGAGCTGTGCTTCCTTTACATGATTAAGTTCAACAGTCTGGGCGATCCTGCCATTACTACAGACAGTTGAAAATAATAGTGAGATTGCATATCAACATGTTTGTATTATAATAAGTAAGAAATAGATAAATGATCTTAGTCCCCATCTTTCTCATTGACTCAGTTGAATAATGAGTGAATTCAGCCACTAGACACATGCACATCTTTAATGAGCTTTGCCTCATGTGCCTCCTAATGTGTTTGCCTCCCTCAGTAAAGATTTCTAAGGCATTGTTTGACTCCTAGAAAACCCAGAAAATCATTATAAGATTTGAAGTAGACTTAAGATATGGACCGATTTGATTTATTTCATTATTATTTTGGCATTTCAAACCTGAGCTATAGCCTGCTTGATTGTTCTCACCCAACATAAATATCATGCTGGCTCAGCATTGAGGGAGATTCAGCCTCTTGTTTTTTAAAACTACTTTCATCTTTTCTTTTTTGGTTAAAGGCTCCCCATGCTGGTGTAAAGTATGCCTTTAATTAATACCACATGGAGTGTTTTTTCTCCAGTAACTGCACAGTGAAGTCAATCCTTGTAGGATTTTTTGTTTTAACTCGACTATGGGGGAAGCTTTCGGTGTAAAATTAACTAGAATCTCATGTATAATTGACTTTGGCAGGAAAAAAGAGGTTGTAAAGGTAAGGTGCAAGATCTTCTGTTTCCTAATTACTAGCCCTTTTTAAGTATACCGGGTAAGAAGTCCTTATACTAAATTTTGCTTATAACTAAGAAAAAAATTACCATTTCTGCATTTTCTTCCCAAATACAGGTTTGCATTTTTTAATGCTCTGGCAAAGTAGATTAATATAGGGAATTCTTTACTTTAAGTAGTTAACTCTTAACAGTTAGAGATCAGACATAAGTGAGTATCAACATTTAATCAAGAGATTAAGTATGGGTTTGGAGAATGTCAGTGTCTCTTCTAGCTTCGTGTCATTTTCTGCTCATCTTGAGACAGCAGTTTAAATGACATTATGATGAGAGCTTTGGAGTTATGTGAGTTCAAACCTTCTGAGTTCATGGTTTAGACGAAGCTTTAGTTTCAGAAAAAAATCTTCACTTAGCTGGCTGAATTTCACATAATTTTCAATCAGTAGACGCTTCATCTTCAGTAGAGATGAGATAGAAACTTGCAGCAACTTTTGCCTCAAAGTAAGGAGTTATTACGGGGTTGACCTGCTGAAACAATGCATTTCATCAAGAAGTATGGTTGATATGGGAAATTCAGCAGAAAGGTTTAGTTGTATTTTTGAGGGCATTCTTAACTGAAAGACTGCTTCTCAAATTTTCAGCAATCCTGATTGTGCTACCACTTTATTTTAAAGTTGTGGCAGTGTGCAGTTGCTTGGAGCACAAACTGGTAAGTAATTTTTGGTGTCTGTGAAACATCTTTGGTTCCTTCAGGACTTAACTTGCTGAATCTTATCACTTTCAGGTTGAAACACAGTTTAGGTGTGCAAATACCTGAAAAGTATTTTCATGGATGGTAATCTCTGACAGTTGTTGCTGGGAGTTGACTCTGTATACCAACTACATCATAAAGCCACTTTTCATTTAAGTATTATTTACTGTTCCTTGAATTGAGGTGATTTTCCTTTACAGTTTTCCTGTGTGGTGTTTGAATTAGAGGGTAAGCTTCATACTTTGTTGCCTAATATTGTAAAATGCTCTAAAGACAAATGCATGAGGAAACCTCTCTGTTCATCTGTTTTCTTAATGACTCTATTTCAGTGAAGGCAACTACATACATGGTGACAAAACATGATCTTGGAGAGTGAAATTGGCCTTTTTTGTGAAGTGCTAGTGGTCAGTATGTGTTATTTCCTTCGTTAATGTTCCCTTTTTTGTACTGCATCTTCTCATTCTGTAGGTATGCATTTGGCATAATGCCTCTGGTATATGACCAGATCAAAGCTATATCTGATAAACAGACTGGAGAAAGGAAACAGAAGTTGAAGTAGCTGGCAGAATTACTTAAAAACTCCAAATCAGCTTTCCATCTGCTTGGCAATGTAAGCAGGTGGTCATGATTGAAAAGAAAATACACATCCAGTTCTCCTTCCCAATACTTAAACCTGCTGGTCTTCCTTAACGAGAAACTTCTAGGACATCTACCTTCTTTTGTAACAATAAAAGTTGTCAGTCAGTCTGAAAATTTCTCTACAAATTTTGCACGATCTTTGACAGAAAATGCAGAAAAGGGGGTTATGACGGTAGATACGGAACTGTTACATGTTCACAGCGGATCAATGTAGAATGTGTTGCAGCCTCCTTCAGCAAATTATACACATAATTGAAGCACACATCAGAGATGTAAATTAAAAAAAAAGTTTGTAAATTGGTCAATGTATTTACAAAAGATTATTATTGGAAAGCAAGAAAGAAACAGTGCTTTCATTCGCAAGTACTCAGGAGACTTCCTGTGCTATGACAACTTAGGATTTGTAAGCATGTAGACAGAAAGAACTTGATTTTGGCTCTCAGTGGATATTATCTTATATATTTTACCAAGCCTTAGACTTCCTCATACATTATATTCCTCTGGTTTGTTAAGTTTCATCCTGTAATATATTTTGTTAGAACTCAACTGCTGGTAGTGTATATGCTGGTGTTCTTTGATTGCTTTCAAAGTTTGCCCCTATTTCGTTTTCCGTAGGGTGCACTTTCCATGTAAACCCAAATATTGTGTCGTGCAAATGCTTGTTCTCTTAGGCATGAAAGATCACTTATCATCTTTGTATTCTTGATGGCTAGTAAAGCTCTTGTGGAGATGATATTTTCACAAAACTTGTCAGGAAAGTAATTTGCAGATTTACACACCAATGTTAAGCTTTATTCATGTAGATTTCGCAGTCCATAAAGTGTTCAAATGGCTGTCCCAGAACAAAGGCAATGCCTTTAATATTGAGGCCTTTGATCTCTTTTGCGTACTAATTATCAGTTTGGGCTTTCATTATGCTGCTTCTTTAATTCCTTCTTTTTTTTCATTTTAGGCCAATTTCATCCATTTCCCTGGTATTTCATATTAATTTTTAGAAATTATTTTTATGTGACTGTCTTTAAGTATTACATTATTGTCATACTAACTTTTACTCTTACATTATACCTCAATATGATACTGTAAAATGACCAGCAGTAACCCCTCTCCAATAAATCGTTATCCTGTTATACACAACAAAGTTTTCTTGAAGGTAAATGTTTCTTGAAGATACAGTCTTTCTTGCCAGAAATGTTATTTCACAATTGCCTTCTTTCCATTTAGAGATAGACTAGTTAAATGTTGGGCACGCTGGTGGAGATTTATATGTGAAGACTGACTGCTATCTCTCTTTTTCCCAAGAACAAGGTGAATTTGAGTGTTGCCTAAAGAGGAAACAGCACAGAAAAAGAGCAATCTTTCAGGAAAATCTTGTGCAAAGCAGAGAAGATCTTTCTGGTGAAGACTGAAAGAAATCATTCCTATGAAGAGACAAATACTTGAATCTAGTGACCACAGACCTTTGGGAATAATCAGAAAATGTAGATATTTTAAAGATGTGTTCATCTGATAAGATTACTTCAGTCCCTGCACCTGGAAGCATTCTAAAGAATAAGAAAGATAGCAACCAGAAGTAATTGTCATGTGTTTAATTTTCAACACAGGTCTGGTGTCTCAGACTTCGACTATGCACAGTTCAAGGAAAGCTATGAGGAGAAGAGATGAAGAGTTGGGATTCCAAGTGCATAGTAGGAAGACAGGGAGTAGAAGAACTTCCTTCCTCTTTGTCTTTAAATTGAGGCACAAATTTGTGTGGAAGCAGCTGTGTCCTTATTTCAGACTCAACTTGTGCTGCTGCAGTACTATTCCTACTCAGAGCCCTGGCCCTGTATTAGCATTGCGCTTGCATATGACTATTGACGCTTTCCAAGCAAGGCTACAAGACTCACCTGAAGCCCTCTTTTCCTCACAGGTGGATCGCAGTCTTCAGCTTTTTTCTTGCAGTTGAACTCCCTAAGGGAAGGGTCAGCCTGAACAGCATTTTGTCATTGTTTCAATGTGTAGCAGCAAACCCGACACCTATCATGTTGCCAGCTTTTTGGTCTCATTAAACACATTCCAAGATTGATTTCCTTTATAGTTTCTGTCCTGGGTGTTTCTTTTCTCCAGTAGGTGTCAGTTAAAACAGATCAATTCCACTGTATGCATTGGGTAAAATAACTAGGGAATAGAAAGCTCTTCTTCCATCAGTATAAGCAGCTGGGTCACACATATTGACCTTTTCCTCTTAATGTGATATTAGGACTTCAAGAGCTGAAGTAGTGTTTTGTCAACATAATTAAGGCAGTTTTAGTTTCTTTCTGCACTTCTGCTTCTTGTTGCCTCTTCAAGCTGCAGTCCCCTTGTCAACCAGCAGTCTATCTATTCCTCCCTCAAGTTATATTTGAGTCTCCTTCTCTGATCTGCTCTCAGGAGCTTTATACTAAAGGGAAAGGCTGGGAATGGTATGGAAATCCTTTTAGTTCAATAATTTTAGCTTTTTAGGTCAAAAGCCTTCTTAATTCTCACTGAACTGTAGGTTTGCATTTTTGGAGGCATACTAGCTATTCCATTTGTTTCCCAGTGTGACAGTTCGCTCTAAATTTCAAGGAAGACTTTTCAGCTATGGTAACTTGAATGAACGATCATGAATCTGAAATTGTACTTTTCAGTCCTTCATGACATGACCAGGGAAACAAACAGAAAACCGAAATGTAGCCTGCTCTTTTTATATGTTCCATGGTTTTCTTCTTACAGTTTCCCTTTATGTTTGCCATGTGCTGATTTTCTTGATTCTGGTTCTGTACTTAATGTATGAATTTGTGATTATCCAAGGTCCTTTGAATGAGTTAATTCCAAACAGTAACAATCTACTCACACAACTGTTTGTCTTCTGGGATCCAAAACTGAATTTGGAGACAAGTCTGTGTGTTCGCAACTGCATGTATTACATATCATACATTTGATGAAACTGGGGCTTTGTTACCGACTGATAGAGAATGTGAGTGAAGTGTAACCAAAACATCTACAATTTTTACACCTCAGGAATTTCCCCCTGAGTAGGACTGTCATGATAATGGTTCCTCTACACGTTTTTTCCTGTACAAAAAGGACAGTTACTAACTGCTTATGCCTGAGAAAATTCGGAAATTAACAATGATATGAAAAAGACATTGCCTTTTTTTTTACAAACCTTACCTCATGCAGCCAGATGAGAACACTAAGAGTGTGTAGGTAATTGGCTTTCCTGCACCCTGTGTTTTTAATTGCCTGGATATGCAGTCAGTTCAAGTCATTTCTTGTGCTCTAATGAATTTTAACATAAAGGTTTATTCCTAGGTAGATGAGCATTGGAAGAGCTTTTCAACTGTCTTATAAAAACAATTTAAAGTAACACATTGATACCAAAACCTTGCCACCCAAGAAATTAAACATAGAATTTATTATGTAATTGTGTGCATATTTTACCTGAGGACATCAAGGTGGCTTTTGAAAAAAAATGCAGCATTCACCAGAGTTTCTTTATATCATGGCAATAGGTTGACATTGATTCAGCAATTGTTATAATTTAGATAAAATTTAAGATACGTCATTTTGGGTGAAAAAACTTATTTAAGCGTTATGTAGTTTTTAATTCACTCTGCATTTATTTGTGACTTGAAAAAGCAAGTAAATAAAGCTCTTCTTTCCTGATACATTGGATAAAATACATCTGAATGAATGCAATCTGAGGAGTTTTAAGGGCATGTCATTTCTCAGCTGAAAATGTCCCACCTGGTTGTACTGTACAGGTGAGTGCAGCACAATGCATAGCATATACATGAACATTTCATTATTGTTGCTACCAGAGTAAATAGGCAGCAGTTTTGAAATACCTATGCTATCTATATTTATAGAAGGTATTGTGACAGATGCATATGGTGGATATTGTTTGGGTTTGTACCTGCCTCTGATGTAGCTATGACTTTGACTATGTCATTTAACTACATGCAGCTCTTTTCCCACTTGTGAAGAGAGATGATAATGCTTTCCTTCAGATACAGGTTACAAAGTTTGTAGATGGCTCACGCTCTTGAGGAGGAAGGATTTCTATACTATAGTTATGAAAGACAGTGCAAGCATCTGCTGTGACACTGCTGTGAGCTCGCTTCATTGTCCTGTCCCACACTGATCTGCTACATGAACTTGACACTAAGAGCCAAGTGACTTGAACTTCACTAAATAAAAAAGTAGTAATTGTATTTACCCACCTTAGTAAAAAAATTTTGTACCTGCATATGTAATGAGCTGGAGGACTTATAGCATCTATTTTTGTCATTGAAGACTTTGCCAGTTTGCCTCTCTCTCCACCCCCTGTAATTGTGTATGAGTAGTTATAATCAGAATTCCAATCTGCACATATGGATGCATTTTGATTCATTTAAGGCTCAAGTTTCATGACAGCAGAGGATCTCAAGTCTGAGTCTATTCCAAATACCTGTTCAAGATTGTAGGAGCTCATGGTGGTTTGCATTCAAAGCAGAAGGTCCAATTTTAGTCAATTGTAATAGTAGTCAACTGCCTCTAGTAACTGTGCATAATTTCTATATTTCTGTAAATATGTATTTGTCTGTGATACTACTGCATATGCTCTATTTCAGGAAAAGCAGAGATTTCTGACAGATGTCCTACATGAAGTGATGTTGCTGGATGGGTTGGCCAGTTCACATCCAGTATCCCAGGAAGTGCAGCAAGCCTCAGATATTGACAGGGTGTTTGACTGGATTGCCTATAAAAAGGTGAGACTAACTAAGCTTATCTATATGATACAGATACATCAGTAGCTGTAAGAACATCATGTTCCACCTGTAAAAGAAATACCATAGTAAAACTACATATGGGAAACTAATCCGTGTGGAATGCATTTGGAATATTGTACAGTGATTATAGCCAATTACATTCAATATATCAAGTGTTTCTAAATGTTATAAATAAACTTGGGAAGCTGTCAGAATTCAGTAAGAAAATTTAGGGCTTTTTATTACTATTTATTTTGTGACAAGGTCTGAATTGTGTTAGATGATTTAAAAAGCAAAAGAATGTGCAGTTTTATTCTATTGAAACTCCCTAGAAAACTTGCCAAGGTCTGAATATAAATGTAAAGTTTTTTCTATGCATGAGAGTTTTTCTGTCAGCTAGTGAAAACTCTGAAGTCATCACTGAACAGTGAGAGTGGAGAAACTGACTTCTGGTGGAGTGAAGGAATATGTATTAAATTCAAGCCATTTTAAATTGCATTTCAATGATTCGAAAGTCTTTTGGCCAGTTTCTGGATTCAACAGCTTCTGTGTTCTGGCCATAACATGACTGGGCTTGCTGTTAGCACATGGCCTGAAAGCTGGTGTTTCCCATCATACCACATGTTTAATCTGTACTACAGGCTATGACATATTAAACTGTGCCTGAGTATCATGGCCAAATGTGTTTGCTGTGTGACAGAGTGGCTGCTGCCTGCAGGCTTCCTGTACAGGAGCTCTCTGATGTTGATTCAGTTGCAAGAGTCTTTTGACTATGGCCTTTGTGTTTAATAATCTTTTCTTCATCATTATTTTCTGCCTGACATCAAACTGTAGCAAGGCAGCATAGAACTGACTTGGTGACTGAACCTCCAGTTCACCCAGTGCTCATTCTGGGCTGAAAAAGAGGTGTTATCCTCTCTTGTAGTCAGAAGTTATTCCTAGACCACAATAACTTCACCTTGGTCCTCTTCCATGAAAGGATCATATGCCTTTAAGGATGGGCAAATGAGTGTGTGTGTGGGGGCGGGGGGTAATATGTGACCATGTAATAGGTAGCTATGGTGTAGTATAAAAACACAAAATACCTATGAAAATATTTTAAAATGCTGCAGTTGCTCAAGAGCCCAAGTAACATTTTCAAAAATCCCTTACCTATCTTGGAAAATATTGCTCTAGGTCAATTAAGCTATGGCAGCCAGCAGCTTTTAGCATACTGAATATTCTCATTGTTTAAATCTTTCAGTCATATGCTTTCTGGTGATAGCTAGACCTTGGTAAGTTCAGAAGCTTATCTCACATGAGTATTGTCATATTTCAGTCTAATTATTTTTTCTAATTTATGCAGCAATAGTACTATTTTATAGTTAACTGTAGTACATGGCAATTTTATTTGAACACTTTGCAACCATCAAGTAATTTTCATTTACATTGAAATGACAAATAGGACAATAGGACATATCTGTATACCGATAGCTATTTTATGCAGGCTAATAGGATCAGTCTGGTTTTTGTAGAAATTACAGTACAATCTTTGTCTTGTATCTATCTATGTAGATGTTCCCTTTTCCAGTGTAGTAGTGGCCATGCCCAGTGGATACCGCAGTGTCTCTCCACTTAGCTGCTCTGGTGGCCAGTTCTCCTGAGTCTTAGGTGGCATTGGATGTGTTCATATCAGGGCATGATCCTGTAAATTTTGAGCCCAGTTACCAGATCTAGCAAACTGCCGTAGGGGATTGAATAGAACAATTTACTTACACACCTTCATAGGTGAAGAGATTAAAATAACCACTCTTTCACCTCTGAAGTATTTTTTTTCCTGTCTGGTAATTGTCTGCTATTCTTTGTAGCTGTTCATCCTTTTGGTTTAAGATACAAGCTTAATTGTTTAATAGGAAGCATACAAGTTTAATTAACAGCATACAAGCCTATTGTTTAATAGGAAGAAACTTTCTGGACTTACTTTGTAGCTGTTCTTTTCAGTGTTTCTGTACCTTCCTCAAAACACCTGACACTGTTCCTTCTGAGGATAAATTAGAGCAAATTCAACATACCTGACATCTTACATTGTTTCTTTCCTACAAAATCTTGTATGCTTGCATGCATTGCTTACACTGAAATTAGCTGTGGAAATAAACTCATTTATTAGATATTCAGAATAGAGCCTGTTCCTCTAGCTTTCTAGTGTCTGCCAATATAAATACTGTGGTGAATAGTAAATCAATAAAATCCAAACTGTAAAATTACACTGAAGGCTTTCACCTGGTCAGGTGTGTGTTCAAGTATTTTCAGGTGCCACAAAGCCATTGACACACAATGAGCCCTGCTGGAAGGAAATTAATTACTGGTGTTTCTGGGATGACTTTTTGGTTGTCTTTTGTTGAGTGACTTTTTAAATTACTGTAAAATAGTAAGCTGTCAGGATTTTTTTTCTGTTGACTCCACTAAACTTTGGGTTAGGACCATCAGTGAGGACTTTTCTACCGTCCTAAATAAAATATTTTTAAATACTTTACCACTATGTGCAATGTGTGTTCCGTACGTTTGGATTTTATTTCATTGTCTTTTAACATTTTTTTAAATGTCCATCTTGTGCTCCCTGAGCCCTTGGATTGCCCATGTGATCTCTATTCTCTCTTCACAATTTTCTACATGATATTGAAATGATGAAACTTTCTCCCATATAACTTTTGTTCAGTGACATGACAGTCATAGAATGCCATTGTTATTTCATTGTCTTTACTGTCATCAATATGGCATAAATCAGACACCATGAAAGTACCCATCTCTGCTAGACACTTGGCTGTCATTCTAAAGACATGCCTTTTCTTACACACTTCAGAAATGACCACTGAAAATGTGATATTTAATTGTCTCTGAGTTGAATATATTTTTCACTTCCACTTTCTTGTCTTTGGTGATTACGTGTATGAAGAAATCCATGACATAAACCTCTGAAGAATGGCATTCAGGTAATCCCACAAGCAAAGTGAAACAAACACGACAGCCTGGCAGCACACAATGTTTTTCCACTTAAACGGTTGAGGGTAAAGTTTGCCTCTTTGAAAAGCATCATACTAGTCATTCTTCAGGATAGAAGCATGTCATCCTCCACTAGGGCCACAAAAAAGTAGAGAAAAATGAGAAGTCGTGATAGTTCATTAATAAACAGTACTGGTAGATGATTCAAGGCTCTCAAGTTGCATCAGAGAGTGCATATGTCTTCCTAGTGCAGCTGGAAGTGAGATAGTGTCCTCCCACGATGATGGGAAAAGTGGTTATATCCCAAGTGCAGTAGAAAATATAGCCTGTTGAACACAAGAGTAGAACTGAGAATTGTTAAATTAAAGCAAAAAGCGTGACAGCCTTTCCACACCAGAAATAACTGACAGCAGGAATCATAGCCCTGGAGAGCTGCAGCATCAGAGGAGGAGCAAGTGCAGCAAGAATATGAGGAGCAACAATCAGCATGGAACAACTGGGTCTAATAAAATGGAGAAAGAAGCTAGCTGCATCTCAAAGGGAGCAGCCAAACCCAAAGCAACCTGAGGGAGAGCCATCTCAGGCAGAACTAAAGGAGTCATAGCCCTAAATGAGCAGCCACAGCCAGATAAGAGAAGGGATGAAAGGACATGCAGAGAGGCAGATAATCTGAAGTAGTTTCTGTCACCCTGCTGCCTGCTTTGAAGTGTGCTGGTTGAAGATTCTGGCAGCAATCAGTGCAGGCAAGACCATTATGATGGAGTGTAGCAATAAAAGTATCCCCAAAAGAATATGCCTTGGCAAGTGACAAACACTAATCAAAACAAGGAAGAGTATTACTGGAATAGGGAATAATATTCATTTTTTTTCCCTCCCTGTAAGCTAAATTAACCTCAGCAGTGAGATCAGTTACTGGCTGTGACTTTGTAATGCAAACAATTAATTGTTTCCTAAACTCTCATATGTATAACTTCCTTTTTTTTTAAACTCAATGCCACATCTTTAAAATTTCCTTTTTCTGCTTTTAGTGTCAAGTAATGGAAGGAAGATTTATTTCTGATAATAATAAAGGAAAACCATGCTTCCTGCTTCCCCTCAAAAGCAACACTCTACATTAGAGGATCTGTTCAACTAAAACTTTACACAAAGCAAAATGCACCACTTCCTTGCATTCTGGCGAGGGAGAATTTAAGAAATTGAAAGCAGTGGCTTGCTCACCCTTTTGAGTATAATTCTCTTTGAAAATTTGCAGTGTAGCATGTTCTGCAAGAATGTGGAAGAACAGGAGGGGTAATGCAGTAACTGGAAAGGCTCTCTAAAAGCTTCATTCTTTTCACTTCTGTTCCTCAGGCACTGCAAAGCACATTCACGCTGAAATAAAATAGAACCAGACCAAGACAAAAACCCCAAACCACCACCCCATATTCTCTTCAAGAGTAGTAGTTCATAAGAAAGCTAATTCATGGGTGCAATGAAATTGTGGTGATGTGCATCTATGAAGTGACAGAAGAGTGAGAGTAGCTCATTAACAATGAAAGCAATTCTAGATAAATCCTTATAAATTGTAAAATAGGTTTTATTTTTAATTTTGCTTTTAATTGAATTGATAACCTAAGATGGTATCAGACTAGTTGGAAGTCTTACAATACAATAGAGATGGCTTTGGAACCCACTCACTTGCCACAGTATAAAGGGAGAGCTTTTTGTTCTCCCTAATTCACCTGTACTGTTGTGTATGAGTGCCATTAAGCCATAAGGGTGCACATTTGCAGGATCCTGATTTTTCTCCCATGAGTTGTGAGTGCAACAGGTCAGGAGCCATTTGTTCCTAATGTATTGTAACAGAGGAAGTATCTTGTAATGAAAATAATGTCTTTCTGTTTTGATAAAAAGAGTGTAAGTTGTTACTGCTCCCGGTATGAAAGTCATTGAAACACAGTCAGTGATACCAATAGGTACAAGTTCAGAGCAGCCCCAAGAGTGCCTGTCCTTAAGTATGGAGGCTGTCCCAGTTCAGCCGGGGGGTGCCAATGCCTAAAGCTAGACAGGTGCTTCAAGATACTTAAAATACTTCTCTTAATTCAGCTTTGTACCATCCTGACTCAAGCAGGAGCAAATGGTCTTTCACCCTTTACACTGGTTAGTGTATGCTAGCTATCATTTTCTGAAGAAACATGGAAACTGCTGTGTGTGGTGTATAAGCAGTTACACATGGACAGTGCTTCAGGAGTGTTACATTCCACCTGCCAGGGACAATTGCATATGTGTTTGAGTGGAAATAATAAAGATGGAGCACAAATGCTAATAAAAGCATTTTATTTTAAAGAAGAGCTCATTAGACTAGACTGCTCCATCAAAGTAGAGTTATTGGGAAGACATGACCTGTTGTGGTACAAGCCTTTCTCCTGTTTCCCATGGAAAGGCAGTGGCAAATGGCAGCTCCCAAGGGCTGGAGGAGATGATCAAAGCAGAAATGGCAGCAGTGGGTTTAGACACTGTGTCCTGCCGTCCTTCCTTCCCCAACAGCAAGCCACTTGAAGGAACAAAATATTGCATCTGTGTCTCAGATGTTCTCATGGCTTAAAATAGAGTGTTCATAACGACAGGCGTACTTGCACTTGTACTTGATATGCACTTGCCTTTTCTGCCTCTCTGTTTCTGCTTTGTAATGATCATTTTCAGCAAAGGGCAAAGGAGAAAGTTACAGGTATTTCCTTTTTTTTTCCCTGAAGGAGTCCAAAAAACAATGGTGGTGTACAGGCAAGGGCTGATTTTGCTGATACACATCCTGGTTTAGATCAATAACAGAAGAGCAAAAGTTACAAGTGTTAAAGTAACTTGGAAGAAATTGTAAGAAGTAAAAATAGAAAATAAATTTCAGTTCATGAAACAGAGTGAAAGGAACAAAAAACTTGACATATATGATCCTGTAAGATTTCTATTCAGAAGGGGACTCTCTAGAAGAACCTCTGGCACACTGTTTTGTTGTTGTTGCTGTTCTTTTAGAAGGTATGTTTAAGTACTGAATAACTTACGAAGCTTAAAGGAGGTATTTAAAAAGAAATTAGAATGACAGGTTTAGTTATAGATAGTTGTAAATCAGTCTTAGGCAAATGGATTGAGATTCTTATGTGGTATTTAGTGAACAAAGAAAGAATATTAGTTTTTCTTGAATATTTTCATATGAAGGCAGTTAATAAAAAATATGTTCCTTTGTCCTTGTCTCTAGTGTCAGAACACGTAAGAATGAGGTGTTTGGTTGTGAGGCCAAGTAAAACTCCTGTTGTAAGTTGAGTCACAATGTTATCTGGGCAAGGGATAATATTTTATTATTCAAGGAAAATGATGTGACAATATCCAGCTGAAGAATATGATTATTTGTGGTCCTGTACCCCTGAATTTTCTTCTATATGTCATGTCCCTAAAATTTGCAATGGAATTTATGACTAAGACAAGCATTTCACCAAAGCCATCTTACTGTCTGACCATTTTGGTATTATCCAGCCCTAGAACAGCTGTGTTTGTCAGAACAGAAAATGATTATGATTTCCAAGTGAAAAGCTCTCCTTGAATATAATGTTGCTTTTTCAGTGATGTTTCGCCATCAGATAAATGGCATTTCATTCTGTAAAAACAACATACGGTGCCTTTATGCATCTGTGAGGATTTAATAAATACACAACAAGTTTGTAGGTATATTTGCTGATATGAAAAATACTGGTTTACCCATGCTGTAAGTAAAGTTTTAAAAACCATGTAAGTTTATTTTCTTTATTAAAATATATCCTGGTTTTATTGCGGAATATTAACATAATGTTAATTTGTGAGTGTGCACTGCAGTTGGAAATTCTGTTGCTTTAAAAAGTAAAGAAGATCAATTAAATGACTGTAATGGTTTTAATTTCGACACCCAGAAACACTAATTAATGCAGTGGTTTCACGTTCACTAAATTCTGGTCTTAGTACTCACTCTTTTTCTGTGGGAGAGAGACTAGGAGAAAAACAAAGCAGGCTCAACCTTAAAAATGAACAAATAGTTTTATTACCACACACTAAAAGAATAGAAAAAGAAAGTTGGGAAAAAAAAAAGTAAACCAAAACAGAACGAAACTCTAAAAACACTCTTCCCTCCCCTTACAAACTGTTCGCTTTCCTACAAAACAACATAGAGACAAAACTGGTAATTTTCAGTCAGTTTCACCATCTGACAACCTTTCATCAATTCTTTGGGAGAAGAGTCTCTCTTGGAGTCATGGATCCCACTGACAACTTAGAACAGTTCTCTTGTGGGTTTTAAACTGTCACAAAAACAACTGCCTGGGGAAACCTGCCTTTGTGACCCCTCCCATTAGCAGGTCCCCAAGCTGCTTATGGGTCACGGGTCTTAGACTTTTGCATACTGGGGTGTCAGCTTTTAAAGATGAATAATTCCAAAGCAAAGGATTCTTCATCGCAAGGTACAGAGATATCTTCTCACTTCTTCACTGGTGCAGAGAGCTTCTCATCTCTATCTCTGTTCAAGCATCTTATAGGATTAATATTACTTAGTCCATCACAAACACTCTTGCTCAAATCCACACACAAATCTAAACAATCATCTCCCCAAATGCATATCTTTCCCATGATTTAAAGGAATGATCTAAAGGTAGAGTTCATTTCCATGGCTCAAGTAAGAATGAAACAACCAACTCTTCAACCCTCTGTCCCAGTAGTCTTTTCACTCTCGCTCTACTGACTTCATGCTGTTTCTTCTTTATGTTCACTCTGTCCCTTTCTTTTCTCTCTCAGAGAAGAGCCAAGCTCTGCAAGCTTCATGTTGCCAGCAAAGGGTTAAATCTGCCCAGAGTTTTTTCTCTCCAGATGTTCAAGGCTGTGCTGGTGAGGGAGAAAAGAACTCGCGCAGAACCATCAGAGATCAGAGCACCCGGGTAGTCCAAAATCACAAAAAACCCAGGCAGGATCATAAATGCCTTCTCAGCCCACCCCTCTGTGTAAATTGGGGTGGCCTCAGCCTAAATGGTGCCCATAGCTCTTATCAGGGGCCCGGCAGAGATCTCTCCCTGCTCCAGGGAAGTTTAGAGAGAGTAGTTGTTGTAAAGCAGCAACCTCTCCTTCCCCTCCCCACCTGGGAGCCAATGGAATCCGGCCAGGCCTCAGGCCAGATCCTCCCCAAAAGGGGGGAGCAGCAGGCCCAGCTCGATGTTACCTGTCTCTCTCTCTGGCCAAAGGAAAGAAGAAAAAGGACTCATCTACAGGAAATGAAGGGGTTTTATATGGTGCTTCCCAAAGTCATAGCCAACAATTTTCAGTGGTCAGAACAGATGCCAGTATTCCAACTAACTCTCTGATAGGTCCCTGTCCTTTCTAAAGCAATTTCCAGGTCCTGACCAGGAGAATCATTCTACATTCCTCTATAACTCAAAAACCAAACTGTACTAACCCATGACAATGACTGTTTTTTTTTTTTTTTTCTGTATCTTTTTTTTTTTAGTCTGTATCATTAAAATCAATTAGGGATGGTTTTGTTTGAGCTTCTTTTAACAAATATAGTCCCTTAATTTTTAAAAGTTTTTGCCAAGTACAGGGAAACCAGTCAGAGCCACAATCAGCCAAGTACATAGATGTTCAACTTTATATGTGTAGGCGGTGAAATTTATTTGGGTTGCATGTATGCTTAAGGTACTTTGCTGCATCACTGAATGATTGTCTGGGTGAAGACCCTTATGATTGTCTCACATTGTGACATTTGGTACCAGTATGCTGCATGATCTGCATATACCTCTCTCCTTTTGTGCTTCTCACGGCTTTTATGTGGGTTATGCAAAGACAAGGCGTCTAGGAATTAATTTAAGCATTTTACATTTCTGTCACAGGGAGGAAATCATAGGCACATGTTTACTCATTTAAACAAGTATGTTCTGTTACCCTAATCAAATAAGGAAACATTTGCACTTATCAAATTCATTTGCATTAAGCTTCATTTTTTTCTTGTAATATTTGGAGGTGCCATTGGAGAATACAGAAAATAGCTACACTGTTGTATTACAGTGCTCAGTTTCTGAAAATGAAAGAGGAATTTAGTGTTGTGACTCATGATACAATCTAATTAATTCCCTGAAAAGAATTTCTCAGTGGGTACTTACGCAGTTCTCAGAGATGAGATAGTTTTGATAGAGACAGCCGAAGAATTCCAGAGAAGCTTTTGCAATTATCTCTGCTCTTACAACTTGATAGAAGTACTTTAGCAAAGGTCTCTCTGGAGCCTGCAACAGGATCATGTTGTAACTGATGTCATGAATAGGACACTCTTGTTCCGTAATTGTCAGAGTAAGGCCACGTAAGATAAAAGACTGTTCAGATGATAAAGGTAGGAAAGTAAAATACATTTCAGCATACCCTTCTGAGTGGGGGCTGAGGAATGGCTGGACTTCACCCTTTGTAGGAAAATGAAAAAAAAGGAGAGTATACAGTATATATGTTTGCTTAAGGAAACGCAGCTAAAGTGCAATACCTGTGTTTGAAAGTGGTTACCCAGTGTTCAGTTGCTCATATGGAAGAATTCAGTAAATTCAGTGCACTGCATGTAGTGTAATACAGCAGATCAGTTAATTAAGTTTTTAAATAATTTATTTACATACATATACCTCTGTCTAGGTTTGAGCAAACTCTGCAAATGTGACTTAGTCAAAACATACTTCCTTTCTGTTAAATATCTCCAAGATTCAACATATTTAATTTTTTTTTTAGATTTTATGGAATTTGTTTTTAAATGTCACATTTTTGCTATGTGTTTGATGTTCATTATTCTTTTGCTTTAATTCATGCTGTGTTTTTCCCAATAAGCTAAATTTCATGGAGTATCCAGCTGTGGTTGCTTAGTACCAACAAAGAATGATTGTTTTGAAAAACGTGACTTGGATATTACTTGTTGGCTAGTGTTCACATTACATAATTAAAGTGCAAATGTGCATTCTTTGTAAAAGTGCTCGGTAACATGCTCCTCTAATATTTGAAATGAACTTAGACTCACAGAATTATCTGACATTTTGAGAAACAAAGAATAATGTATGAATTCAAGAAATTTAAGCTGAAGTTGAATAATACTCACTTACTTAAAAGCCTCTTTAATTGTGGATATCCTTAGGCTTCCATTTGACAGAGAAGTCTAAAAATATGTTCAACATTTAAGAGAAAAAAATACAACCTGTATGCTGCTTTTATTACATTTGCAGTTCTGAAAGAAAATCCTTCTTTGTATGTTCCATGAAGAAGAGATAAGTTTCAACCAGTACTTAAAACACTTTAGCAAAAAATTGGAAGTTCTTCTGTGTTCTTAGCTGATTCTGGTGAGGTAGTGTATGCCTGACTTGTCTGTATGCAACAGGTGTGGCCCTGGCTTATTTAGTGAGGGTCATGTCATGGTCAAAGTGAGATTTTTAAGGATCTACCAGGGGAGTGCAATGAAATTTTTATGTTGGACTTCCCTGCTGAAGAATGGGTAAATTCCCATGCTCAGTTTATTCTTTGTGATCGGTTGCAGAAACCATCAATTGAAGTAGGTGTGTGAGAAACAGTAGCTGAAAGAACTGTTAGGAAGTCTGCAGATCTGAGTGGCATCCACCTGCACCTTCTGAAGGTAACCAGGTATGGAGCTGCAGAACTTCTGGCAGTGGGATGTAGACCATCCTGGCAAATAGTTTCTGTTCCAGAGAATTGTTTGGGCTGGTGAGTTTGTCATCCTCTTCCAGTGAGATGGGGACTCTATAGGCTATAAAGGGTAAGATAACTGAGCACATGGATGAATATGTTGATCTTGCCTGGTCATCACTGCTGTAAAGGGAAATTTGTTTTTGCTATCCAACTAAAGTTCTTGAGGGGAGAGTGAGTAGACAATGGATTTCAAAAACGTTTTTGACAAGGAATGTCACCAATAGCTCAGGGGAAATAATTTAAGGAGAGAACTATTTAATGTGAGTATACTGTGACTTATTAATTAAAAACCACCAATACTAGTATACATCAGGTATATACTAGTATATTGATTCTTGTCTTAAATTAGGAGATCTTTATGAAAGAATGATGCCTTTGTGTGTGACTGTATGTGGTCTGAGTATTGTTCTAATCAGTGAAAAGGAATTTGATTATGAGAACTTACTATTGATAACAATAGCTCTAATAGTATGAATAAAATTTATTGTAATTGAGGCAGAGGATGGAGTAATTTGCATTTCTCTTAGCTAGAGAGAAGGTAACCTTAATCTTGAATTGCAGGTTTATCAGCACACAGAAACATAACTGTGGGCCTTCTGTTTGTGTCCCATTGTATTTGAAAAGCAAGTGGCGTTATTACATATTAATCAAGACTGATTTTGAATTGACTACTGCACAATAGAAGAAAGTTAATAAATCACCTGTATTTAGTGTTGGTTTTGGTTTTGTTTATTTAATGAGAAGAAGAAAAATGGGTGGGTGGAGGTTATGTGGAAAATTGACATATTAAGTTTCTGCTTTAGAACTTCAGTAATGTAATTTTTTCTGGTAATCCAGTGTTCCCCTCCTCAGCATCTCACTTTCTGCTTATACCTTGGATACCATGAGGGTGTTTTTCTTACTAGGATCCTTCCTGATTTTAGTTTTTGTGTCACAAGAGTATTTTTCTGAACTAAATCAAACAGCTTTAATTCCTAAAGAGGTGTAGCAAGGTGGACATCCAGTGGAGATAAATTGAGGTCTGTGTAATTAGTATGATTGATACTTGGTGTTATGTGACATAAATTGATAGGTAAGACTGCAAGATGCTGTATCGGCCTTTGCAAACTCGAGGAGGTGTTTTTCCACTGTTTTCATATTTTTTAATGTTATTTCGTATTTTACAGGGTAAAATATCTTCAGAGAGATGGGTGTCATCTCACTTAAGATGTTCACCATGTAGACACCTGCAACTGAGTAGCCCCCCATCTCCCTGTATCATCAGTGAAGATAAACAGGCACCTTTAGAGTGAAATTAATCTGTCCTGTTTTAGATGCATGTCTTTGGATGAACCAGAATGAACTGAAGTGCTTGCTTTTCTCTCCTTTGCCTTTAAAGGAGTTCTAGGCAGCTGCCTCAGCTGTGTACAGCTAAGCATCACTTAGCTGCAATGTAGGCATTTGCACTCAGTCACATGAATCTCAGTCCTTTTGTTAAAACAAAAACAGTGAAGGACACAAAAGCACAACTAAAAAGAAAAAGAAGTTGATGTTGCAGGAAGAAATGAAAAATTTTATGGGAAGGAGGATGGAAAAGCTGTGTGTTTTCCAGGTCAGCCTGTTATGATCTCTTCCTTCCCCCAGTCTAACGCATTTACAGAACAGTTGATTATTTTGCCCTTACAAAAAGTCAGCTGTAGTTCATGGTTTCTGTTTTGTGTTGCTGACATTTTTGTCTCATGAGAACTTTTTAGAATAATGACATCATTTTTGGTTCTTCAAAGAATTATGCTGAAAGAGTTTCTAGCTTATTTGTATCTCTTCATATATGGCCTCTTGTCCCTGCTTCTTGGCTTCTGCATAACCCTGTGAGCTGATTTGCTGGGTTTTATATTGTTCCCTTCCCTGCAACTGCTTTACCAGTTCTTTATTTCAAGTGCACTTCTTTGTTCAGTATACAGCATCTACCTTCAGCTAGCAAGCACTCTGCCTTCTCTCCAGAGCCTTCTGTTGAGTTTCTTCTGACTACTCCTGCTAGTTTTCTTATGTAAAAGTATGGCGTGTAGAATAAAGCGAGATACGATTTTTGTTATTTGACTATATATACAAAAGGATCACACCAGTTTGGTACCTCCACAATTCAGGAGTTCCCCCAGAATAGGGGATCAATCTCTGTATGGCCTTTTTGGACAGTGCAGTTGAATTAATCTCACTGCACTTTAGATGACTGTGGCACAGATGTGTACATATGAGTTAGTCACTCAAGCCTGCTTTTAGAGTGAATTACAAGAGATGGGTGCTTTTAGAGTACAATTCCCCTGATCTGAGATTTACTTCAAGATTAGATAAAGTGCATCTAGAAGTGACTCGTAAAGCCCCTTGACTGTGAAGGAAGTCTAAACAACTAAAGGGATTATAGTCACAGGTGCTACAGATACCTGCATTGAATCAAGTGTATCACTTCCACGAGTGGCTCTGTAGCAGTACTGTGTTGTAGCAGTAGTAGTCATGTTTTTGTGGGTGCATACATTAGACTTAATTTGTTTCCTGTTAAACAAAATTCCATTTGGTACTATCATTTGTATTAGAAAATTTTTACAAGATGCAAATTGCAAGTGAAACAATTAAGGGAATCAAGTATAATAAAACTGAGACATTCAGTAAGTCATAGAATTAAATTGACTTACAGTAATTGTGATCTGTAATGATGTAATAGCATCAAAACGTAGGAGTGGGTCTTCAAAAATTAGTTAAAACTAATCTGGGATCAAGGATGCAATCACATTTTATGTTGGCATGGAGAGAATTAGACTGCATGGAGAGAAATAGACTAAATGCTTTAGCTTGGTTCTGCATTTTGTAGATTTTAAAGACATGTTCAGTTTGCATACAAAGGAATTCTACTCCTAATTTTGGCTATGAATTGTCTTTGCCATGTTGGGAGTGTACAGGTTTCTTCAGGGGAAGAAAGTGCTTAAACTTCCATCCCTTCAGGCAGTGTTGGCTCACAGACAGTGAGACTTTTCCCAAGAGCATTTAGCAAAAAAAGAGCTGTATGCACCTAATTTCCATGAAGTAGCCAGCATATTCTGCTTTCCTTTCCTGTAGCAGTGGAGTCACAATGCTGAGGCTGAGACAGCTTCAACTGTTATCATAGGTTATATGGGGAGTGTGCTGGGTGATCTTTGGCAAGTGATTTCCCTAGGGTGTGCCACAGTGTCCTTTTAATTTGCAGAATATTGGCATTAATCTTAGAGAGCACTTGTGAGATCTGCTAATGAGCAGTGCTTCACTAGGCCCAGGTAGTGCCATTAATCATTGGATGAATAACTAGTGTATTTGTCTGGATAGACATATTAAGGTAGGGTACAATGGCTTAAGGTGAGTCAGATTTTACACTGACAGGAACTAGGTATGTTTTTTGAATAGGAAAGAATTGCTTTCCACTAGACCTCTTAAACCAATGTGCTTTACCTCTTGACAAGGTACTGAGTCATCCACTGCCTGGAGGAAAGCGCTTAAATCATCAATAAACAGTCATTCTTCCCAGTAGGAGAGGCAGGTTTGCTTCTCAAGACAGCCTGTGCCGTTCCTCTGTTGGACAAAGGTTGGCAGAGCAGAAGTGGCTCTCAGAGTGAAGTGGGGAGCAGGCTCCTTGCATGTCAGGGTGTTCAGAGAGTGATGCTTGATAGCTTCCAAAGGGCATCTCCTGCAGCAGGACAGATTTGCTGGGATTTTTCTGGGGGTTTAGGTCTAGAAGAGAAGCTTTCGGAAGGTACAGCAACATAAGTCCTCTGGACTCCACCTAGTTTGCTGCTTGCCATGGAGATACGCAGTGGGAATGTCAATACGTTGGGCCATTCAGATGACCCCAAATCTATGTATTCTGTTTCTCCTGTAGCTGAATTTATTGCACACACCTTCTTCGCCTCCCGCAACCCTCTGTTTAGGGTCGTCTTCCAGGCTCCTCCTTTTAGTAAGCCACTCTTCTTTATGCCAGTTACTCTCTATACTTCTTGCTTTTTATCCTCCTGCCTGCAAACCTGTTTTGCTTCCTCCCTAGTCAGAGTGCCAGTGTTTGCTGCCTTATCCTGCTGAGCATTCCCAGAGCTGTGTACATGCTGAGAGCTTCTTCTCTTCTTATGAATGTATCATTGTTCATTGTTCTGCCTACTCTCAAAAGTTCAGGAAAGGTGAAATAAATGGATTCCTCCCATTTCATTTCCCTCCACAACAAGGAATTCATTTGCTCCTGTTTTTCTGCCATCTCTCCAAGACACTTTTTTCCCTTCATAAGGTTCTTTTGCTTTTTGAATACATTCCCTTCCTGAAACAAGTCACCAAAGTATTTGCTTTCCCTGAGTGAGGAAGATGGCAGAACTGTGACAAGTCTATTGTTCTGCAAGCTCTAAGTAGGGTTTCTGGGTTTCCTGATGGTAATTAATTGTTAAAAAGTACTTCTAAAGTAGCTGTGAAAAGACATCTTGAGAGAATAGTCCTGCCTTTTGCCTTGACTCTCCATTGAATCTTTGCTTGCCATTTTATTTTGTTTGCTGTATAATGGCCAGCCATAGTCCATCCAACATGTGTCTAAATGTTACTTGTAAGGGGAATTCTAAAATTTCTTTACATGTATATGATAGTTCTTGGTCTCTGGATAGAAGAAAAAACTCTATGGGCAAGATTATAGGGAACTATTTGCTTGCTTACTTTTTACAGAAATGAGTAGAGTCAAGGTGCTTATATAAATATGACTTTTGTTACTATGTGAAATTTAAAATGTGATAAAGAAACCAGGGAATCCTGGAATACCAAATAGTGAGTAGCAAAAGGGATGTGTGATGAATGGAAAAATGTCTTGTTGAGGATTTTGCCTGATATGTTTTATGGGTTTTTTCTTTCTGCTACAGATGTTTTGGCTTGCTCTGCCCAAGTTACTTACAGAATAAATAGGATTTATCTAGTTATGAGATTTTTTCCAATCTTCTGTTTATCTGCTTGAATAGATTTCTTAGCCATTTATCTGCTTAAATGTCTCTTAGAACTCTACTCTTTCTGTTTCTTTAGTAATATAAGGGCAATAATGTTTCCTGCCCTATGGTCTTGTCTGCTCAGGTAATAATCTGTTTTGAAAAACATTATTTCCTATTCTGCTATGTGTTCCAGACATGATTTTTCTTCCAGTAAGATAATATACCACCATAACAACATATCCTAGTGTTAATAATGCAAGCACCATGTTTTGGTTTATTCACTGTCAATTCCTAAAAGCAGCTCAATTACTCTGCAACCGATATACTTGTTGTTGCTGCCTATATGAAGGACCTGTGTTTTCTTACAACTTACTAATAATTTACAAATATTTTTGATTTATGTCATTATTTCAGGTGTTGTTAATTACAGATAATCCAATCAGTACATAAAAATAGTCACTGTATAAAAAAATCAGTGGAACATATGTAAAATGATCTAAAAATTGGACAGCAGTTAAATTTCCGAACTACCCTGAACTTTAATTTAGCAGGAAAAGACATAAAGTCTTGTTTTGAAAGCTGAAGCTTGATAAATTCAAGTGAAACCAGATACCTTCCAGTTAGTAAAAAGGTGTGTAGTTTCATTGTGAGAGTAAATATTAGTTGTGATACATTATATAGTACTCTGAAACATTATTCTGATCTTGAATTTTCTAAGATAGAAAGAGAAACCAAAGGGGTTTTTGCCTAAATTACTGTCTGATCTCTATTAAGCAGAATAAATGTTGTAATAGTCCTTTTGGCTTTAGAATCAGTAAATTTTTGAACCTATGTAATGTTGCTCTTTTTTTATTATTGTCTAATTGAGTGTTAACCTAATGCCTGGACCTTCATCTCTAGATGAGGTGGTTGAGTTCTAGCATCATGTTTTCTTAAAGCACAGTCTTTACAATCACAAGTGTCCTCTCTTGTATGGTGATCCAGTACTAAGTATAACATTTAAATATTTGGATTGGAAGACTGGTTGTCTTGAAATTATATTGTAAAGTGGATATTATAGCTAAATGGTCAGATCACTTACTTGTGCATTTACATCACTTGTGCAAAGGGAAAATACACAGCAATTGTGTTTTTGAGAGTGAGAACACACAAAAAGGATGCTTAAAAAGAGCTAGTTTTGCAAGTATCTGTGTGTTTCTTGCAGTAAGTACTGAGAATTATAATCACCTGTCTTTTAGAGCTCTATGCTTTGCCTGAAGGGGGAGAGGGCAAGGACTGGTATAAGTAGAGAAAGAGTGCTGTACAAGTATTTACCTCTTTGCAAGACAGCCTGGAAAATAACCTGACTATTATTAAGTCAAATATATATATATATATATGTATGTATGTATGTATGTATGTATGTATGTATGTATGTATGTATGTATGTATATCTCCACATCTTATAAAATTCTTAGGGAAATTAATCATTTTTAGTCACCAGATCTTGAAAGCTTTTATAAAGGGAAGTAGTATCACTGAATCCTGATGTACAATATTGTAATGGAGTTTAAAATATTTTGAATAAACACTGAGGTAGACTTGGCAATTGACACTATTTCTTTGCTCTCATTTAAAACTGGGCATTTCTGTTGAGTGCATAGAAGGGGTGGGGTCAGTCACCTGTGGAATTGACATATGCGTGCTGCAGCAGTGGGGAAAGTGTGTTGTTTGACCTGCACCTTATTCAATATATGGGGCAGGATATCAGCGATACCACTTTGCCTCCTCACTTTTCCTACCCGGCATTTGCATTATCTTCTCTCTCCCTCCCTCTCTGTTTTTTTGTTCTAGCACAAATAAAGATTGTATTAGCTGCAGGTTTTGGGAATGTTAGTGTTGGGTGGAAATGTCTGCTTCTGAGTGTTTTTATTGTGTTGTATCGGCATTCAAAACTGGTAACTTTGTTTCTCTATTATTTCCTTTAGGGTGCAGCTCTGATTCGAATGTTGGCTAACTTTATGGGTCACTCTGTGTTTCAAATGGGCTTACAAGTAAGTAAAGGCATTTCCATCTTTGTGTGGATGTGTATTTCTGGCAGTTTCTCTTGCTCTCTCTTTTTTCTTTTGAAGCTATATTTGCATCAATTTGTGGAAATGTTTCTTTTCTGGATTTAAAAGGACCATCTGAAGTACCACCATGTCCCTGAAGCTGAATTTGATTGAAGATGCAGTTTCACATATATTTCTTGGTATATGAAGTGATTGCACTTTAACAGGCATACAGTTTTGTGTAGAGTGCCACATAAAAGCCACTTTATCCATGTGACAACTATGTGAAGGACTAGCTGAGGATGTAGCTACTTCTCTTCACCTGGATTTGACTGCTGTTCTAACAAATAATAACAATATAAGTCAGCTGGAAAATAAGCAGGCCTAAAATGAGTAATGTTTTTCAGATAAATATTTTTGCCATCCCTTCCCCCGCAGCAAAATCCTTGAGCTTTATTTTTACCTTTAATAAGCATGGAGTGCTCTCTGCCTTAATGTTGTTTTGAAAACTCACTCTGTCTTTTAAAAGAAATTTAAAGAGGTAACATTTCTATACAAAGAGAAAGAAATTTTACATGCTGATTACTAAGGATGAATTCTTTTCAGCAATAATTCAGCACAAATTAGTGTTTTGTAAACTATTTAAAAACAAACAAGCCAAAGCATAAAAAACAGTACAATTCCCTCTATTCCATTGAAAACTGCTTGAGTAAATCATGTTACAGGCAGCTGTGATTGATGAATTATGTATGATGCAGCCTGCTACTTAGAAGTGTCCTTTAAAGTAAATTGATGTTCACCTGAAATACAATTATGCTAAGTTGGAAGGAGCAATCAATCTTATCTGTTCTTAGTAAGCTTTTCATTTTGAAATTTAAATAAACTATGTCTAGGATCAGGTCATTTTTTAACAGAATAATTCTACCTCTAACCAAAATAAATTGGAAGATAAAATATAAAACAAAAATTAAATTAATGCACTGGTCATGTCAGAGAGGTGTTTTCCACACACAAGAAACTTGCTGAGGAAATGCAGCTTTTTGGAGAGTTTACATTTCATTTAGGGTACCTTCATGAAACCCAGCTTGATCATTTGCTTAGTTGTAACACCAGATCAGATCAATTAGATAAATTTCTCATTCAGATGAGAACTCTTTAAATCAGAAGTTATCTTCCTAAACTCTTGTGTATGTCAAGGGTAAAACCATCATGTCATGTAAGACAGTAAGACTTCTGTCCTTAGTCCAGCAAATTCCATATTCCAGCCAGAAACTTTTGTCTGGACAGATCCATTCACAGAGGAATTTGGTAGCACTTTTTCCTAGTGGAGTATGTCACTTGGCGTTTTAGAAAGGAAAAGTTTTAGTGTGCACATCTTAAACCCTGTTTTTCTGTTTTCTTCTATGTTTGCCTGAGAAATGACAGCGTGCAAGTTGTCCTGAAATAGACTGAGGAAAAAGTTCAGATCAAAGAATAGCTATGCAGGGATTAATCATAATTACCATAAAGTTGTAATGAAGCTTTAGGTTTTTTTATTTGAATGGCTTCCTATTATTTCTGCTTTTCAGTGGTTTGGCTCTAAATAGAAAGCATTCTGTTTGCTAATGAGAGTCTATGAAAAATCTAACTGTGAAAGTCTGACTAGTGCAAGTCTTGGCATCAGTTCAGTAGGAAGATGATGATTTTAACTAAAACCAGTTTGAAATCCAGATAGAGATTTTCCGTGTGTATGTCTTCAAGCTGAACAAAATAAAACATAAAGTTCATAAAATTTTCATAAGCTACAAATTACACAGTTGGAAATATCTGTCAATCATTTAATTCTTTGTATTTTGCAAATCTAACAAAATACTGTTCCTGCACTGTACATTTGGGAGACTATAGCTTTGCTAATGATAAGGGAAACTGGAGGACTAATTTACCCTTTCTGTCATGCACTGCTTTAGGCATTTTAGCTCTTTGGCTTGGTACCAGCTTGGGTTTTTGAATTATGTTGCCTTGAATCCTGTTTTAACATGGAATTCTAATATTCATCTAAATGTCCTTTCTGCACAATAGCAAAATTGAATATTATTACTGTTTATAAATCTCTTCAAATGACTGATATTTTGAAAATGCACATTCCTCCTGTGTTATTCTAATGGCTTGCTGGGTAACTGAGCTCTAAAAGTCCTCCACAGGAGAATGCTGTGAGAAATGGTGGCAAAGGCTTTAGTAAAGTTTAGGTAGGCTAAATCCACAGCCTTTCATCCACAAAGTAGGTCTTGGAGGTCAGGTTGGTCAAACAGGACCTTTCTTACAGCATGCTGGCTGGGTCTGATGCCCTGGTTGTCTTGCATCTGCTGTGTGATGGCACTCAAGACAGCCTGCTCCGTGACCTTCCCTGGCACTGAGGTCAGGCTGACAGGCCTGTCATTCCCCGGATCATCCTTCCAGCCCTTCTTGTAGATGGGTGTCACATTGCTAACCTCTGGTTGTCTGGGACTTATCCAGTTAGCCAGGACTACTGGTAAATGATGGAAAGTGACTCAGTGACCAATGCCACCAGCTCCCTCAGTACTCTTGGATCCTGTCCCTTCTGATAGACTTCTGTGTATCTAAGTGGTGTAGAACACTGCTGACCATTTCCCTTCAGATATTTGGTGCTTCAGTTCTGCTCTCAGTCTCTTTCATCCAAATCAGGGGACTGGTTACCCAAAGAACAATTCGTCTTACTATGAAAGACTGAAACTAAGAAGGCATTAAGTGCCTCAGCCTTTTCCTCATTCTTTGTCACCATGTTATCCCCCATATTCAGCAAAGGACGGAGATTCTCAGCCCTCCTTCTGTTGCTAATATATTTATAGAAATGTTTTTATTGTACTTTACAGCAGTGTCTAGATAAAATTCTGCTTTGGCTCTTCAAGTTTTCTGCCCGCATAACCTTGCAATGCCCTTGTAGTCCTGAGTTGCTTTCCCCTTCTTCCAAAGCTCATAAACTTGTTTTAGTTATCTGAGCTCCAGACAAAGCTCTGTGCAGCTATGTCCTTAAGTATTTAACAAATGATGAAAAAGAGTAATTCTGAAGTCTTATTAAAGTAGCATAAATCAAAATGAGTAGTTCTTTATTTGTGTTTGCGTTGTTTGTGGTTTCATCAAAATCAAGGCATGATTCATCATCTTAGTAAGACCTAAAGAATTAGAGCTTTTATATAGGAGAAACTACAACAGATGAGGTAACCTTTGGGTTAAGGAGAGGGAAAAACAGGGTTTAGAGCAAGAAGCAAATAGGATTGCTATCTTTTTTGTTAATTGCCTGTTTTTTCATACTTGGCATGTGGACTTTTTGAAGAGCAGGTTGAGAGAGCTTGGGAGTGAAAAATACCTTTTTTGTCAAAAACCCAATTGTATTAAAAAGAAGAGAAAAGGTGATGGAGGAGAATGAGGCTCTTTGGTGGATATTCTTTACCAATAAACATGATCTGAAGGAAATGTACAACTGTGCATGTGATCTGTAACTGTACAGCAAACTGTTCTGTTAACGAGTCTTCAAGGAAGTAAAATGCTGGTAGAAATGCTCGTTTTTACAGTGTAGATGTCTTTGTAGAGATTCATATCTGTCAAGAATAACTGGCCTGTTCCTATGACAGTAAATATACTTGAAAGGCCATTTGATTATAGTGTGGCAGTTCCACAATAAAGTTGCATCCAAGAGACTAGTGAAGGTATGATTTTTGAAAAGCCCTTCAAAGATATGATGTCTTGAATCATAAGTCATTTCAAACAGGAGATTTAGTTACAGACAGAACATTCTCACTGTAGCATTCCATAGACAAAAGCAAAAGAGAACAGAATTATGTTGGCTGTAATGAATAATTGAATAATGACAGTAGTAGCCACAGCTGGTAACACTCACATAGGAGAAAGTTACAGCTATTATTTTTGTAGAAAATGTCTAATAAATCCTTCCTCTTCACAGTAGGTGATTTCTATATTTTTAAAAGTTCTGGCATCTTTCATGATGTGCAGTTTCTTACACACCAGGAAAATTCAAGAAGCGCACATCACTGAATGCCAGTACTCTTCTTACTGGTGTTGCTCTTTGGCCCAAAAGCTATTAATCAGGTAAGAAGGTGGTGAGGTTATGAAGAGGCTTGGTCAGCACCACTTGCTCTGATTATGTTTCTGAACTGCATAGATTGATAGAGGTAGAAGGCATAAGTTGGCCTTATAATTCAGTCATCACTTAGGGTGATAATGTGCAATATGATACTAGGTCCATGTGAGAGTTTCTTCAGTAGGCTGTTGTTTCAACTCTGTGCTTGAAATGGACAGTTTCTTACATGTCTGGTGTCACTGGATTGCATTTTTTGTGAAGATTTTACTGCTTTATGACAATGCATCTCTTCAAGTAATCAGTGCTTGGTGTCTATTTTTTTCAAATTAAATAGACAGAGAAGTACCACTGGTTTGAATGTCTGGTAGATGTGTTTAAAAAGGCACCTCAGTGCTATAATGAGATATTTCTGCCCTGGTTTATTTAAGTTTTCGTATATTTGATTTGATTATTTTGGAGTCTCATCTCTATTACTGTACATTTGTCAACACTGCATTTCATTTGCTGTGTGACAGCTCATTGATCACAGAGATCTGTATCCTTTTGAACTTCGCTTTCTGCTATGTGTGTGTTCATCACTCACTCTGATTTAGTGCTTCATCAGCAGTTTGAATTAGTTACCGTAGGAATCTCTGCTTCTGTGATAAATTAACTACCTTTTAGGCTTCACACTGTACATTTGGAAGAATTTTCACACAGTGCTCTGAATATATGCTGTCTCCTTTGGTGCTGTAGAGTGGCCGTTGTATTGAAACAAGTTAGTCAGCCTTTCACAGGGGCTGTCAGGGGAAGTGTGGTGTTCAGGCTATTAAATACACCAAGGTCCAGATTTCAGTCACTTCCTAATATCATACTACTGGCTATTTAAACTTCCTTTGATCTGCACTGCTTTTTTCTGCTTTTAAGACACCTTCAATGTGCATGAAAGAGTAATTAATGAAATATTTTAATCTATTTCCATGGTATTATATTATGATCTATCTTTCTGCATAGTGTATTAAACAGTGTACCCATTTAATACCTATTTATTGTAGCTTTATTACCAATTCATAACGGTTGTTTGCAATCTTTAATGAGACATCGTTAGAGACTTCCAGAGTTTTCTGTAAAAACATAAAAAATCTGCAAAGACAAACAAAAAAAATCAGGCATCTCAGGATCAAGGTCAGTGAAGCAGTGAAATGCGATGCTGCCTTCAGATCAACAATGCTCATGGAACTACCTGGAGTCCTCCTTTGTTCAGTCAAAGGGTGTAACTTTTGCCACCCAGGAGGAGCATCTTTACAGCTAGAGTACCTCTGCTGTTGCAGCTGGTGCATGTACTAGATATTGAGTAAAGTACTTTTCAACTGATCCTGCATCCACATCCTCTGTTTTAGAAAAGCAGAGTGTATGACCTTCAGGAACATCAGAGTATCACCATGGATGTTCTAACAATTAACTGTCTTGAGTTAGTTGCTACCAATCCCTTTATCTGAGAATGGTCAACTGAAGAACTTGAGCATGTTAAAGGGAAGACTTCAGAAATCATAGGAAATCTCATAGGAGCTGACATCATGATGTTCCACACTGCATATCATACAAGATTGTTAGCATCTTTCATGTTTTTTGCCGCCTCAGCATTTCTTTTGCTTCTAATTTACATCACTCTGGATTTTAGCTTACATTTGTTAAAGGAATTCAGCATTACATACTGAATTCCTGTAGCTTTTTCCACCTTAACTTACACAGGTCAATAAAAGACAGTAGGTCAGTTTCTTGCATAAGAACCTTGTAGAAGTTGACATGTCACAATATTTTTTTCCTTTGAAAGTGTTAAAGATGTATAGCATAGTAAGGGCCAGACTTGGGTATCACTCCAAAAATGGAAAATCTTTCTCTAACTCCGAGAATATTTGAGTATACTGTGTATAGTAAAAGACTAAGGCTTAAAGGAAAATTGTGTTTGAAGTTGCATAATTTAAATGTAAAGTTTTTGAGAAATGCTAAAATTAATTTTAGGGTTTTTCCCCCCCCCCCGTATGTGTACCTTTATCAGGTTTATTATGCAAGTACCCAGTGTTTTCTACATAGGACAATGTCTGATTCTATTCACAAGGTGGACCGTGCTAACTGAATTGTCCTTCTGTTCAATAGTTTCATATACTTTTAATTTGCTATGTAGCCCAGTTCCTAACTGCTACATTCCATTTTCTTAAACATCATCCAGTGTGGTATTAGAGTGCATCACCAACAGTTAATGCAGAGGACATAAAACCTCATAGGGAAGAAAGACATGGTTCTAGGGTGGTGATCTAGGCACAGGGAAATTGAAGTTAAAATTTACATAGTTGTGAAGTATGCAAAACTCCCATGTGACTTAGCACTTAGGGATCAGAAGAATTTATGTATTCAAAGCACAGCTTCCACTGGCATCATTGTCAACTCTGTGGGTGCAGTTCAGCCTGTGAAGACACCAAGGTGGGCCTCGAGAAAATTCAACTAATATTTCTTTAAAGAAATTAATGAGAGTGGAGTGCCTGTACATCTGAGGGGAAATTGGACCAGTGTGAATGAAATGAAAAAGAGCCATGAAATTTTGATATCTATTTTGAAACCCAAGAAGATACTCTGTTAAAATATTTAGCATTATAAACCACTTCAGATATTCAGAACAGACGTCACATCAGGTTCAGTTACAGAGTTCGGCTCTGCTACGAATGAGACCATTGTGCTATCCTGGTGTGCAACAAGCTGATCCATAGACAGTGTGAGGGTATTTGGTTTATCTACAGTTTAACTATTACCCTTTTGAAAGCCAAACATCAGCAGGGCTGAACATAATGCTCCCACAATTTTATCAGCCACATATCATGTGTTCTGGTGGTTTTTGCCCCCATATAACATTGGTACTCTGCAAAGGGTGCTTTTTCCTGAAATGTTGCATTAGCAGAGTATTCCTGTTTGGTAATTTTAACTCCTTTCCATTCCTTCTGCTCTGCTTTGTGTTCCTGGAGGATTTGGACCCGTTTTCTTCCCCAGCTGTTGGGAGTTGCTTGGAGAAGGGAGGTACGGGCTCTTTGCTTTCTGCTTCAGGGCCTGAGTCTCTCTCTGAGCTTAAGTAGCTGTGAGCTGTTAGTGCAGGGAGAGAGGGTCTCTATAGCTGCTGGGTTATCTAAAAGTGATCAGTGCTAGGAAAAAGCATTTTCCTGAAACAAGATCGCTTTCCTTTTGACCTTTGGAGCTGTGCTTCAGTGCATGGGGACAGGAGAGGAAAGGACACACTAATAAAAAAAGGTAAAATGTGATATTTTTCAGTACATTCTGGTGTTGTCTGCAATTTTGGAGAAGAATTCAATCTAAGATGGACTCTTTGAAGATAGGATTTCAGTTTAACCAGTTATACTTTGTCCACATTGGAGGTCGCAGCAAGAAAACATAAAATGTGGCAAAGGTAGGTGCTACTGAACCTCAATAGCCAGCTGTGTCTCCAATGCCTGCGTTCACAGCAACGTTATGGATGGTAGTGCCTTCATTGGGAGGAAGTTGTGGTGTTCTTCAGCTAGGATAAAATGTTACTTTGCTCTACTGCTAAAGCTTTTTTCAAAAAGAAAAGCAATTAGTATACACACTGTGTATAAACACAGTTTGTTTTCTTGGAACAGCATTGCCCTTTATGGCAATGTTAGAGTCAGTCATTTACAGATACTGCATGGCTATTCACTTGGTGTGCCTTCAGTGAGCTTCTTTTTGTTGCATATGAAATTCAGTTATGACTGTTTTCTCCTTCACTTTTATTATAGGAATTATTAAGAGGAAGAGTGATTGGTATGAATTCCCAGATAATGTCAGCAGGCTCAGCAGCTATTTACAAGAATGTTTTCTTTTGGAATAGAATTACAGTGTTTTCCTGATAGCACCTCAGTGCCAACCTTACCTCTGTTGCTACAAGGCAGCTCAGTGGATTTTACAGGGCACTGGAAATGAAACATTTTGTGTGTGATTTTGCTGCACTTACGCAATTTTCATTAGCTCTTTAGAAGTCAGTGGGGATTTTTTCAGAGCAAATACTGCAGGACTGAACTCCTAGTTAACACGTTATATATATTGAAAATCAATCAATCAATCAATCTACTTCAGTCTAGTGGAGGACATTCAGGAAAAAAATATCCTGAATCCATGCTGGACAAAACATGTTTTTGTGAAAACTTTCTCTTTTTCTATCTCTTTCTTCTCTTCTTCCTCCCTTTTTTCTCTTCCCCTACTTCTTCCTTCCTGTTTCCCTACATGCATTTAAAGCTAAGCTACTGTAGCTAGGTTGACTCACTGGATGTAAGAGCTAATGATTTTTAAGGTGTCTTCACTTCTCAAAGTGAAAAAAAAAAAAAAAGGTGCTGCTCTAGGGACTGAATTGTATGAAGGTGTTCTGCGCAATGAGAAACATTTGCCCGTTGATACAAACAACAACTTACAAGTCAGAGCTTTACTGTTGCTGCTTCTCTATCTGTTTTTCACTGTTACTGTACAAGTGTTGCAAGTCCTTATGATCTAGACACAGTGACATGCTGTCCTGGTTTAGGGACAAATTTGGGAGAAAACTCCTGAATAGGATCCCTCTGGGAAGCAAACCCAAGTGGCCCCTCCCTCCAACCGGTCCAGTAAAAAAAAACTTCTTTGGAGAAAAGTGGAAAAAACTATTTTACTTAACAAACAAAGTGCATACAAGTATAAAGAATGAATAATATGAAACAATAAAACCTCTCGTTCTGAAGTGAGATGGCAAATTGAGAAAGTCCTTGCCGTGGGTGTAGCTCGTCTCTCTCTCAGTCTCTCCTCAGTCCCAGTCCCTCCGGCGCTGCTGGAAAATGCCGAGGTCCAGGCCCCAGTGGGTCACAGGTGCAGCCCCCAGTGCTCCCCTCGGTTTTTTCAGTCCAGAGCAGGTTTAAACAGTCCCAAGAAAAAGGAAGAAAAACAGTCCAGGGAACTTCTCTACCCTAGCTAGCTGAAACTAACTGAAACCAAAAGAAATCTCTGTCCTGCAGTCTCTCCAAGCCTCCGCCGAACACCCGGCAAGAAGAATGTGGAGGAGTCAGGCAGTTTTCTCAAAACAAACTCCGCGCTTCTCCTTGCTCTTAGAACCAGTCTTAAAGGCACAGAACTCAATATACAGCACAAACAGAACAGACGATTGGGGATACAAGCATCATAAAGTTACCCTAGGACACATGCTTGCAGTAAGTTTTCTTGATTGGTTTGTGGACATCTTTTCATAATAGATAGCAATAGTTCCTTTCCAAGTCTGGTGTTTATATAGAGAAAATTATTACATGTACAAATTCAGTAAAATATATGCAGTTCAATTTCAGAGAGTGCTTTATTTCTGTAGGATCTGTTCTTAGCTCAGTAGTTTAGCACCACTACCAAATAATACATCATATACATTTTTCTTTAAAGCCAAGCTTTATATGCTAGCAGGTTTCTCACTGGACAGCAGATACCATCAGACTCTGCCATGCACTAACTTTGCAATCCTTCCAACTGTTCCCTTTAGACTTAGCTTGCAAACTGCTTTGCCTCTGCACTGCAACTGCTGCTGCTGTGTTTCAAAATGGAACCTCCCTCTTCTTCATATGAATAACTAAAAGGTGAAGTTGAATTTTACAAGGGAAATAAACTGCTCAATTTAATATTTCTCATATATTAACAAGGATTCTCAGCAAAGCAAGATATTTTAAAGTAGCTGGAAATTTGCTTGAATACAGATTTTTATTTGGTTTTAGATGCCCCATTTACATTGGGTTCACAGAATTCCACTACAGAAGATTATTAATTGAAAAATTGAGTTCCTTACAGTCATTTGAAGTTTTTCTTCTTTTCTTGTGTTGGAATGAAAATGAAGGGCCATGTCGATTTTAATTGGCTTATTTCTAATTTACTTTACTGGTTTCTTGTCATCAAGCAGCTGGTAGAGTGAAGAAAGCAATCGCATTGACTTAATGATGGCTCTTGCCTGCTTTCTTTTACTGGTTTCTCCTGTATCTCAGCCTGCATATAACAGGGCACAAGTCCTGTCTGGATCCTCTAAATGAATGTTATACTTCTAATACCATGGATGAGATACTCTCGACATGGCACTAAGTTTTCTCCCACAAAATCAATGCTGGAACTCCCATTGGCCCATATAATGCCAGAAATGTCAGTTCTGCTGATCAGATTATTGTTAACATCAATGGAAGTATAATGAATTACAAAGGAAAAAGGACAAAGTAAAATGCTATAATTATGTGGCCCATTCAGCATCATTGGCTCCAGAGAAAATTAAGATTTATTTCCATGTGTGGTTCCAGTTTCACTCTTTCTGACTAGTAGTTATAGCTTGCTGTTTAGACGTAATGATTTAATTGCAGATATGACATGTTGACTGGATATTTTCCAGCTGCTGCTGGTTTATCAGCATTATATCACTGATGAAAAAAGTCTAAATGTACCTTTTGGAAATTGAAGGGTAGAATTTCAGCTGGTGTACAGTGATAGGATTCCACCAAGTTCCTTCCCTAGGATTTTATGTGTTGACTGAGATAGTAACCCCAAGAGAAGGCAAAATACAGCTGAAGTGAATTTTTGTGTGATGGCTTTGAAGTATGTTGCATGCCTTTCAGGCTCTTTTAAATTCTTTTTACTAATTGTGAGTTTGAACTAGAAGTTAGCTAAGAAGCTCCTGATAGTAGACATTTTAAATGGGGTTGCACAAAAGTTCATTCAAAGCAGCAGAAGATAATTATAATTGGATTAGTTAAACCTCATGGTAGCCCCATGTGGACAGTTTAGAAACTGGAGTTAAATGTTATTTCCCTTTCTTTGATTTGTGATAGTGTTTTTATTATTATTTGAAGTTTCTGAGTTTAGTCTACTTCTGTTCAGTGTTCGTATGTAATTTCTAATGAAGGTAAACTCATTCACTGAAAAATTAGCTTATTGATGAGAAATGACACTACCAACTGTTACTTAAACATTTGAAAAGAACACTTGAGCATCACTTTTAGAGAAATACACTTCAAAATAAAATGTTTGTTCTACTTAAATGTGATGCACTTTCTCATAGCTATAGTCTGAAATCACCACTGTCTATCTTTCTGTCCAGTCTCTTTCATAATACTTGGCACATACTTGGACAGAACACTGGCTTAGGAAACCACTGTTCTGTTTTCCTCAATGCTGTCTCCGGCTGCTTTTTCCCCTCCATTCATGGCCATCCAACACCACTGCATTTATACCAGAGGAAGAGTTTGGAGTCCTCCTTGGTAAAATTGATCAAGGAAGGAAGTGTGTCCTTAGTGGGGAATGTTAGATTCACTCTTACACAGGCCATTTCAGAGGTCTAGTCTGCAAAGTAGCATCACAAACAGAGGGATGGGTCCAGGGAACAGCAAAGGTTATGGGACATGCTTAGTCCAGCTGTACCACCAAAGGATCATCAAACTGTAGCTCAAGGCAGGTACAGGAATGCATTTGATGCTGTGACTGTAACAGATGTGATAATTTTAATACTGAGTAAGGACTATCTACATAGTCAGGCCTGCTGTCTGCAGACATTACCTTATATTCCTTATGTGCTTGCTATTTCAGTATAATTTTGATGCTGGCTTTTTGTTATTGTAAGTTGAAATGCTTTTTTAGTTAGTTAAATTCTTGACTTTTGAGCAACTTTATTTTTTGTAGGAAGAACACATTTTAATGCAGTAATCTGCATTAAAAGTAGTATAGAAAGAAAATCAACATTTTTGATCCTCTGGTAGAAGGTGATGAAAATGTATTCTATGACTTTAGTGTATTCTGTATGTTGGCAGTTTCTTACTAGACTGCCTGAAAGCAATTTTGGGCACTTCTAGTAAAACAATGTAGAAAGTGATGCACTTATTTGGCTTATTTGTCCAGGAAAAACTTGTTTCCATATTTTTTTCTTAGGTGGCATTGCAGTAGTGCTTTGACAGCTGGTCTGATAATACCTGTTCTTTCAGTTTGGAGGTAGCTCTGCAGCTGGACTTACTGGTACAAATTATTTCTTGACACAAATGGAGTTAACCCCCAACTAATTTGCCTTACACAGTGTTGATCACGACCAGTGATCAAGGTGACCAAGGTGAATTTACCTACTCCTTACTTTGTTGCTTGTCTGACTGCCCAGACAGAAGTGTGGTCACTTCTCTTCCCTACAGCTGTTTCTTCAGGATTAGTCTGTTGTACAGCTGAAAATCTAGTTGGCTATTTTACCTTTTCTGTTCAGTAGTCTTCCTCTCTTACGGGAATCTTCAGTTTTGTAGCTTGCTGGTGGTGGTCCTTTACTACTGGTTCTCGCTCCCTTGTGTTTGTCTCTCACCTTTCCACTACCCTCTGACCCTTGCCCAAGCTTTATTATTTGAATGTTAGACATTGTTAAGATAATATGTGATAGCAGATTTGATGTTAGCAGTGTGAAGCAAGGGAGGAAAAAGGGACATGTCATAGTCAGAGAGTCAGCATCTGTCAGATGGTGTCTGGTGGCTTAAGATTAAGTATATAAATTTCTAGGAACACAAACACACTGGATTTGTTACCTGGAGCCTTAGAGCATGATTTCTACCTGAACTAAATGTTTTTATTTGTAGCGTTAAATCTTTGGTGATATACAGCAGTCATGTATAAAACCGTTGAACAAGAACATATTGTAGGCCAAAGGGAGGAGGATGTGCACTGAGGAGCAGAAATGAAATACAAAAAAGGGAGGTAGAGGCAAGTCTGCTTTTTCTGAGCCTTGAAAAAGGAGAAACATAGCCACAAGAACTGGAGATGAAAATAGTTGGCTGCTTTTTCCTCCCTCATATACTGGAATTTTCCAGTTATCTTTAGGAGAAAAATGAAGTTATTCAATATCAATCTGTTTCAGATCTCAGCACCACCCATGTAAGTCTGGAGCTGTTCATTCAGCTGAGCAGTTAACTTCATACAGATTAACTGAGGAAGGAGTTTAGTCCTAGATTTGATATTTCGGTTTCTGTTTATAGATGTAAAATCTCCCCTGAAAGTAAGGCACATGTTTGGAGACTTACTCCTCCTTTATACTTGCTTAACCTTTTGGTATTTTTCAGTCACTACTTTTGTTATTTGTGAGCATTATCATGTTTCGATAGTGGGGTAGTTAATTTATTTTGAAATCATCAGGCTTAGTTACTAGGTAATATTGCAAGGTAATGAAAGACTTTTCTCTTTTAAATAATCTCCTTTTCTTAAAAAAATCCAATACAATAAAAGGTCTGAAAGCTTAATCAATACAGCATTACTAAAACCATCTTTCAAAATCTTTTAGCATTTTTCACTGTTCCTACTGCTGTTCAAGCTATCTGCTCCAGTTTTAAAGAAATAATTTCAAAAGCATTGAACCTTTTAATTCTTTTTTTAGAGGGGATTAAGATTACTGTTTGATAATACATTATATTGTAGTCGAAATCCATTGGGATTTTTGGAAGGGTGTTACGTTTTGGTTGTGCAGTAAGTGGACTTTGTTTTTATTGTATCACAGAGTCAGGATATTTATTTGTTTGTTTATTTATTTAATGTTTAGACTTTCATGTTAGAAAACTGCATTGTCTGATTAATTTTTTTTTTATTGATAGAAGTGAATGGATCACATTCCATTATTCTTTTTGGCAAAGAGTGCCTTCATGTTTTAATGTGAAAATACTAGGAATGGTATTACAAGAGGATGTGTGCTGAAAATGTAAACCCAAATGATACCTTTTGGGTGTGTGTTTTTGATTAATTTTCATGTTGAGTGACAGTGCCCTAGGGTTTGCAAACTCTTCCGACTTTCTCCATAACAGTGAAAAACTTCAGAAGCAGCATTACAGTGAAGGAGATTGGAAGCGTTGTAGAAGGGCACTCTTGAGTCCTGAGTTGTTAAAGAGATTTGCATGCCATCTTTTGTGCTCACATACACAGTAGGGCTATAGCTGACAGGAAGGTGGCTAATGCATATCTTCATGCTCCAGCATACTCCAGTCGACGGAACAGCTTTTGTCTGTGATAGACTTGCAAGTTTATGATGGGAAGCAGCCTTGCAGCCAGATGGTTTTGGGCATATGTGTTTACGAATAAGTGGCTTTAAGTCACTTTGCCTCCTTTGGAGCTGTGCTGAGCACAGCTTAGATTCAGACAGCTGTGTTTTCAGTGTCACGCTCCTTTCCTGTTCTGTGGCTTGCATCTCTGTTTTGTTTGCTTCGGTTTTTCTGCTGATTGTACAGGCAAAGGGCGGCTAATACTCCTGCCCTGGAGAATTACAGTGAATGAGAGCATGTATTCTGCCCCCCTGCAAGCTGGTAAGACATATATGAGTCCCCAGGAGGAAAAATGGATTATATGCCTGCTTGTTCCATCCTTAGAATAGACAAGCAGGAATATATATACGTATAGATCTTTGGCTCCTATTATACTACTTCCTGTTGTGCATTTCATGCTGATATGTCTTTTCCTTTTTAAGCTGAATGCTTGTCAATGGGAGAGGAAGTGAGGCTCATCGTCTGGTAATGAAAGTTCAGGCAGGGTCAGAAACTATCTAAACTACCTTTGGAGTCAGCAGCTGGGGTGGCAGTGTAACTTTGCAGCAGAGCTGGGGGTGGTTTGGTCCAGCAGAGTTCTCAGTATAAAGCCAGTATAAGCCCTGGGGCAGATAATCATTCCAAAAAGATCTGTGTGAACATGAGAGGCTTGGGGAGAGTGAAGTGGGGAACAGTAATGCACTGTGTATTCTAATGCCAGAAGTAGGAAGCAACAGATGAAACCAGCGGACAGGCAGGCATTTGGAACAGGTATCACACAACAGATCACTGAAGTGGGAAATGCTTTTTCATGAGGTGTTGCAAATGCTGATTTGTTCAGAAAACAACCAGCCAAATTCACAGAAGATAACTATTAAATGCAAGGATACTAATCTGCTTAGGATTTCTTGAGCCTTGAAGAAGAGCAGTTGCGGGAGGTACCACTGTATGCTTTTCTAGTTTTATACTACTCCAGGTGTCTGCTACTGGTTATTGTTGGAAACAGTACATGAGGATAGGAATAAGAGGATATTCGATGAGACCTGGTTCAGAAGCCTTTTGCTCTTGTGGCTCTGGAAAGCCCATCAGATTTGAGATTGCAGCTACTGAAAGCCTATGTTGATGCACGGTATCACTTGGGACTGCTTTTGGGGCATGTGTTTGATAGCATTCCTAGTTTTATGCTGTGTTTATGCTCTTGATGCACCTTTCATGAAATAATGACAAAATTGGTGATTAGGTTATATGGTACAAGGATCCTACCAAGACATTGTGTTTCTTATTGTATATTCTTATTTCATGGTAAGGGTTAGGATTCCTGTTGTTTTTCATTGTGAAATAATCATGTTAGATTGGAGAATAATAAATTTTTAACTGAGTGACAAGCCACATTTAAACCTCCCAATTTATGTATTGGGAAGAAAAAAACCCAAACAAAACCAAATCCAAAAAAAAAAGGGCAGAAGCATTTAATCTCTTGGCAGTCTTTCTGAACACAAAATATAAAAGCCAAATACAATGTCTGGTGGTAGACTTGTAAACAGGATTATTGCCTGGGTGTAGTCCTCAAGTGTTCCACCCATTTTATTTTGCTCTGTAATGATTCTAAAAGCATCTCTCAGAAGGACCAATATATGCAGCATTTTCTAGTACTGCTTAAAATGTGGATCATGTATCTGTTGATATTTATTTACCTTGTCCCACTTTTGTTTATTCCTATTTTAGCTTTCTAATTTGCATTTCAGCTTCTTTAGCTTTGGAAGCTATTGAATGTTTCACTGTGCCTTAAATGATTCTGTATTTTTAGACAAAATGGAAGCACAGTGTGCTATAGGGGCAGCCTATGTAATGTCTTTTTTCTGAGTTGGACTTATGACATTGTTAAGACTCAGCATGGCATTTACAGAGTCAGTGTTCTCATTTAGCCTTCCTAGTCTGTGATTAAATGGGAGTTGTTGCTTGTTTTACTATGAGTTGGCTGACAAAAGCTAAATCTGTCACAGGTGCTACAATTTGTGTATCAGAAAATTTGCTTTCCAAATACTAATTATTCCCAAAGTATCTTACTTCACACAAAGCACAGATAACACAGTCAGCAAATTTGTCCCAGTTTTATTATTGTGCAGTAAATTAGGGTTTGTCTTTTACCATTGTGTAAAGTGAAGATGGTAGAAATTCAATTGTAGGAGAACCAGTTGATGTACAACCTCTGATCTGTTTTTTTCACTTAATTCTCCCAATCAAATGCTTGAAATGTATGTTATTCAAATAATCACTGCTGAATTACACTTCTGTAACTGAATGAGCTGTTGTCAAGGGACATGTGATGGTGGGAAACAACAGTGTTGTCTCTCCAGAAGTAAATTTAAAAAGGAAGTATTTTGTGCATGAAAGACCTAGACTCAATGATAATATGCCTAAACTATTAATTTGGGAAGTTATTTTAATATGACGGAAGGTTATTGGGAATTGTCTTTCTGGTTGTTATGGAAGAAGAATGGACTTTCAGTTACTGATACTATGGCAGAATAGGTGAAAGCATTCAGTTTATAACCTCCTCAGACTGAGTCACAGGTGGCATGAAAATACACTAGTAGGTCCCTGTGCGCAAGCACGGGTTTGGATTCCTGTTGCATGTCCTCCACTGCTCCCTGTTGTGGAGGGCCTTTGTGATAACCCTAGTTGCCAGGATGATGTATTTTTGACACTGAAGGGCCAGGATCTCCCTAGATAAGAGTTTGGAGTTCAGATGGACTATGGCTCAGTTAAATCTTCTGTAGTGAATCCAGCTGTCATCTGAGTGAACAAATTTTTGACCCTAGACAAAGCAGAATGACCTGCTAAAATAGCAACTGGAGCTGTGTTTCAGCAGCTTCTCCTTTCATTGCCAAGAATTACCGAGGAACCTTTCCCAAGATTAGATGTGTATTCTAAATATATATATATATTAAAGATATTTAGCTTATAGAATGACTTTCACTGAAAAGGAAGAGTACTGAATGCTGTAAATGAAAATTTTAGCAACATTTATTTCATTGCAAAGTAGCTTAAGAAACTGTTTATTTATTCCCTTAGGATGAACATATTGTATATTTCCAGATTTCTAACAAATGCAAACATTGATGTGATTTAACTCCTAACAGTAGTGATGCACAGCTCTAGTTGTTTGGCTTGTGGATTGTAATACTGATATTTATTTTTATTTTTATTTTATTTCTCTAGGACTACTTAACTATTCACAAGTATGGCAATGCGGCCAGAAATGATCTCTGGAACACACTGTCAAAGGTAAAATGCTTTAATCTATTGCACTGAGGGAAAAACAGAAATTTGTGATGGTGTTTTTCTTGGTGAGATCAGTAGTAAATGGTACATATTGAGATCTTCAAACCACAGAGCAAATATAAAAACTGATGCAAAGAAATTTCATTTGAGTTAACCTAGTGGCAATATTAAAAATATGAATTCTGCAGCATTTCTGTTCTTTGCTATGTTAAAATATATTTCCCTGCATGTGCTATGTCACTGATGTGCAGTGAAAGACTTAATAGAATCTGTCACTGACTTCAGTGGCAGTACACTGAGTCCCATAAGCTGGGACTTAAGTGCCAAGCTTTGGCATTTCCATCACATATGTTTGTGATTTTGTATGGAATTAAGATTTTTGTGAAGGACGAAAGTATTGAAGCTTCGAGGTATGGTGTAAGCAGAGAACTATTTTCTGTAACATTTGGCATGCTGTGGAGACCTATATTACTATATCCAGGCTTGGCTTGAGTTCTAGAGCCTGTTCAAGGGCTCCACATTGGCTATAACTTTTGTAAGATGAGCGAAGCATGCCTGAATTTCTCCCCTGTGGGACTAGTCTGAGCTAGTCTGAGTCTTCCCCAGAAATAAAGACTGAGTGGAGGGCAATGTGGAGAACAGTCAGAGAGTTTTGGCACAAGTACCAGTTCAAGCCATATAGGACATGACAATCTAGTTGTAACTATTCACACCAAAGCTAGGGTTCTGCTGGAGGTCGAGACATCTAGACAAGCAGGTATAAACTAGGTGTCCAAAATCTTGTTGTTCTCACTGAGTCTTCAGTTGCCGATTCACAGACGTCTAACAGCTGAGAAGCACGAGAAGCACATCTGGACTAGATGACTGGAGTCCCAGAAATCTAGTCCATATAGTCAGCAGAGCACAGAGGGTAATTCAGTTGGCTAGCCACTACATGATTGTTTTGTAGTAAGCCCGAACCACTGACTGTTGACTGGAGACTTGAGACAGTTGTTCAAATATAGGCAACTAGTGTCAGATTAGGTGCAGTAGGATGCTTAAGGCATCAGGTGTGTCTAACCAATTTAGCATAAGATATATGGGGAAATCTCTGCTATTCTGGAGTGGCAGGCAAAGGTCAAATGACATTAAGTCACCTACATGTTGGCAACTGAACCAAGTCCTATGTCTGTACTGACTGCTAACGAGAGTTGGACAAGTAACATACAGTCAGGCTTTTAAATCTATGTCTTAATCTGTAGCTGAATGTCACTGCAGGAAACTTTCTTGCCTTCCTTTGTTAAAGCCTCTGGGACAGTTCTGGGCAACAGGAGGTCGGATGAATGAATCTTGTTTTGAAAGACCAGCAGAATCCACAGCTTCAGTAGAAAAAAAATGAGACTGTATTCTGGTCCATAACCGCTATAGCTATATAATATGCTCATATCTACTGTTGCAGCTAATAATTCTGTTTGTATCAGTTGTAAATGCATTTGCTACCAGCCCCTTTGTTCCTAATGCAGTGCAATTGCAGCTTCAGTTCTGAAGACATCTTCTGCTTGTATTCATCAGAGGTTGCTCAGTCTGTGATCTTGGACTGTTTGACAGCTAGGAGCATGTCCGTCGCTGAAGAACAAATGATGTCTCCTTCTCCTCATATGCAGTCTCATCTCCCATGATGTTATAGTATCTCTTTGTGTTTCAGATGAAAATCCACTTGTAAAACAGCATTTTTATTGACATATGGAGTCAAATATGAACACATTAATCCTCCATGTGTTTTGACAAGTGCAGTTTATGAAGCAGCAGGGGATATCTTGGTATACATAGCCTCACTTCGGACATAAGGGACAGTATTTTCAAATAACTAGTCATTTTGATTTTCAGAACAGAGAAGCTCTGTATTTTTAGAAATTAGGGCCCTTCAAGTATGTCTTACTGTAGGTGCCTAGATCATCTAACACTGTGTCTTTTTTAACCTTTAGCTGGTTAAGAATAGCTGCCCAGTATTTCTGTGGCTCGTTAAAATCCTGTAAAGCAGGTTATTTCTTCTGTTACAGCAGAAGTACATGAATGATGTGGATAACATGACTTTCTGACTGTTACTCTCCTATCTGGTAATATTACTCAACATTTATTTTTAAGATACACAGAGCCTTAAGTTCAGTTATGTGGTGTGTGTATATTTTGTGTGTGTGTGTGTGTGTATTGGCATACACTTGTGATGGTTATTTTACCCTCCAAAACCATGATCCCAGGGACAAAAAAAATGAAAAAAGTTTTACATGTTGACGCTGCTTCAGTGTATTGAAACTTCTCTTTTCTTTCAAGGCTTTAAAAAGGGTTGGAAAATCTGTGAATATCCAAGAAGTAATGGATCAGTGGACACTACAGATGGGTTATCCTGTTATCACTATCTTGGGAAATGAAACTACAGAGAACATTATAGTCATCTCCCAAGAGCGTTTTGTTTATGATAGTGATACTAAACCCAAGGATCCTGCCCGTGGAGACAACAGGTACTTCTATTTCTCAATTACTATCTTTCAAGATGCTGTAGTTGTTTAAGTAAGTACTTTCTGTGTGTATTTTTATGAAAATATCTTTTTTATAAATCTGAGCTTTGCTTGGGGTCATTAGCATGTGGTGTTGCTTTAATTTCAACTGTAGTAAAGTTAAGGCTAATTAAAAGAATAGGGGGAAAAATGCCCATTTGCATCCTGACAGTTCTCTGAGGCAGTGTCTTTCATCACTCTTCTGTATCCTCCCCTTTTCTTTTGATTTTGTCACACTCCATGAAGTAATTTGGAATGTGATTGGAAGGTCTGATAGTTCTTAAGAAATTCTTTGGAGTGGACCTCTCAATGCTGATACATTGAGTAGGCAGATGTAAACATATGTAAGCTACAGACCTCGCTTGACTTGGCAAGCAGTCAGGAGCTGGACTGGACCTCTGTACATGGCAGGGGGTTTCAGCTCTTTCATTTTTGGAGCCAGCTGAACTGGTCCTATGGAAGCTGTTACACTGGCTGAAATCAGCATCTCTGTCTCTACCCCTTTTCCATTTATTAGATTGTTTTCTTCCTGCTCCCACCTGATTCTATACACTTCCTTCATCCCAGAGACAAGCTGACGTTCCTGGCTGATCCTGAGGAATCCTCATTGTTTCAAGCAGTTTTGGCATCGTATTTTAAGGCAAAGAATAGCTGTTGCTAGCTGATGCTAGAGAATTTTGAGATGGCTTTTGAAGTTTCTGTGTTGACCTGTTCATGCTCAGTGTGAAAGAGGGCACACTATTAACCTGGAATATTCTGTGTTTGTCCAGTAGATTGATTGACATTTCCAGAGCTTGTAGAATATTCCTGTTGAGGAAGGCCTATAATTACAGTAACATTTACTGGAAAGTGTTTAGAAGTTTGTTATCTTTTTCTAGAACATTAATACTATGGATCTCAAACATGACACACAGAAAAGAGTTGGTTTTTTGGCTGTATTGGAACCACCTAACAGGGTATTAAGCATCTGTCTAAATTCTGGGCTGAAATTAGTTCCTTTGTGAAAAAGAGATTAAACAACTGAATGTAGGCTGTTGTAAGTGTTCATGACACAGCTCAGTGCAGCAGGAGACAGATTCTCCCTTCCTATCTTGAAAATTTCTTTTGTTCAAGTATATATATGTGTAATGTAATGTGACTGGATTTTGCTATTCAGAAGAACAGCAATTATTAGTTTTTCGATTGACTAAAACAGGTATGTTAAGCCTTCTAAGTATTGTAGAAACTTTAAAAAATGGATTTTCTAGGTATTCAGTACTGATTGAAGTAACTGCTGCTGTAATTTATGAGTAAAGACTACTGGGTGTGTAGATGATACCAGGGTGATACGGTGTGTTGACCCTGGCTGGATGCCAGGTGCCCACAAAGCTGCTCTGTCACCACGCACCTCAGCTGAGCTGGAGAGAGAAAATATAATGAAAGACTCATGAGTTGAGATAAGGACAGGGAGACGTGACTCACCAGGTACCATCATGGGAAAAAGACTCAACTTGGGGGGGGGGGAAATTATTACCGATCAGATCAGAGAAAGGTACTGCATAAATAAACAAAAATCTTAAAACAGTTTCCCTGCACCTCTCCCTCTTTCCTGGCTTAACTTCACTCCTGATTTTCTCTACCTTGTTCCCCCCAGCAGTGCAGGGGAACAAAAGCAGAGCCAGCAGTCAGTTTATCACACATCTCTGCTGCTCCTTCCTCCTCAGGTGGAAGGCTCTTGCTACAGCATGGGGTCCATCCCACAGAAGACAGTCCTCCACAAACTGGTCCATCATGACTCTTTCCCACTGGCTACAGCTCTTCACAAACTGTTCCAGTGTGGGTCCTTCCCTCAGGGTGCAGTCCTTCAGGAACAAGTTGCTCCAGTGTGGGTCCCTTGTGGGGTCAGAAGTTGTGCCAGTACCCTGCTCCAGCCTAGGCTTCCCACAGGGTCATAGACTCTTTCAGGCTTCCACCTGCTCCAGTGTGGGGTCCTCCTGAGGCTGTAGTTGGATCTCTGTTCCTCCATGGACCTGACCGTGCAATTTGTTCGTGCACTGCCCGCAGTGGCTGGGTATGCACAATGGCCATGTGTCAATAATGTCCTTTCATACCATCAAATTAAGTAAAAAACAAAGGTTGAGATACTGAGAATAAATTTAATCTTTTAGTTGGTAGTGACCTAGATATTTTTCAGTTGTTTGGCTTTTTTATTTCTTTCTTTTCCACTTCTGCTTCAGTTATTGTGAAAGCAGTAGACAGGGAAAATCACATTAGTGTGTGGCCATTTGACAGTTCAAGATGCATTACTCTGCCTTGGTTTTTAATATTAAAAGAGCTGAACTCTGTATGACATGACACAATTTTTCTACAGGTTCACCAAGGGGGGTGGTAGCGCTGTTGCGCAGTGCAGCGTTCTGGGTTGTTCTGTGGGTGGCTTTGGTCAGGAAGTTGGCAAGGGTTTGCTGATGTCTGTTGATGAGATATATTTATGTATATATCATCAGCATGCAGGCTTTGGGGGTGTTACAGATCAGTGGCCTAATTCACAGTCTAATAAAGTTGTTGCTTCCCTCCCCTGCATGACCCGTGAATGTAGGCATTGGACTCATGTCTCCCTGGGGAGCCGTAATAGGCACTGTAAATAACGGAGAGCAAATGGTATTTATACCACATCTGAGGCCGTGCTCTTGCAGGGCGAGCAGCATTGGCTTCCTTAGGGTAGTTTATCTATGGATTAATCATGATGATCATTCTAAACACCATAAGAAGTAGATCTGTACAAAACAGAAAAATGTTCAGGTCCAGGCATTTCCAGGAGTTTATCATTTAAACAGACAACACAGTACACACTGGAGGGCTCCAGGGAAGGCTCTTAAAGCATCCATCTACCCTGTAGTCTTTCGTTATCCAGAGGTGGGGCTGTAGTTTGGTATGGCACAGCAATAAATGTCAATTCTATTGCCTTCAAAATGATAAGGAGTTTAAATTTTTGGTTCAGATGCTGTCTAGGCAAATTTAACTTTTCCTTACTGTAGCAAAAGTCACTTTCAGGGTAGGTCTTTCAAATGTATCTACTGCATAAGAAATGTAAATAAAGAGGCAACTGAATATTTTGGAACCATTCTGGTTTTATAAAATGTCTATGCTTTGCTTTATCCTGTGTATTTATGCAGCAATTAACTGTTAAAAATGAAATGTGAAGCTGCATATTTAATTTTTAACTCTGAAACCATGTAGAGGAAGAGAGAAAGAACAAGGAGATTTTTCTAAGTGATAAATGATAAAAGTGAAAATTGTTGATATGTTTGGCAGTGGCTGATGCCTAGTCCATTACTATGAGTATCTTTAATTCTTCTACAGAAGAGAATGATTACGCATTTTCCAATCTCCTGCATATTTACGCTCCTTATCATTATACCTGTAGAAAAATGTGTTTCAAGAGCCATATATATATACAAACAGTGATTTATTTCTGTGCATACAATTGACTGAATGGCTTGCCAAGCTCTAACATTTGGGCTGAAATTATAGAAGGTATACAATTATACTCCTTTGTAAACTGAACATAGATTTTACTTGACACTTATGCCTTCACATGATCCACAGTCCTTATTTTATGAGAAGATAAAACTAACAATGACAGTGTTTCTAGAAACATCATTCCTTAGAAGGGCCAAAATCACCACCTTGATTTCAGTGCCAAGGCCTGTAGTTGGTATAATGTTTCGGTAGCAATTTCAGCTTATGCAAGCAAAACTTTAAAACTCATACTATAACTGCATAATTCATATTCTATCCCTGTATAACAACCCTTTAGTTAAGTGTAGGTTTGGTCCTGGACTCCTGTATACCCCTATGAGAATAGATTATGCCCTTCCTTTATAAGGCTCCAGGAGAGAAGGTGATATTCCACCTGACAGGGTTCAGTGGGTTTCCCTGCTTACAGAAAATGACGATTTTAAGGCACTAGTCTCATCCATCATAACAAAACAGCTCACAGATATGACAAAAAATCTTACGAAAAATAATCTGTGGTCTAGACAATAAACCAGTTTTGATGAAATCCATAAACCTTTTATACACTATATTGAAGAGCAGACCAAAGCTTTCTGGTTGTGGGTGTGTTTTGCCCTCTAAAAATATACAGGGCTTGTCTCTGTAAAAGTGGAGAAGTAACCTTTCCAATGTTTTCAAAATAATTAAGTTAATGTTGCTGGGATAATATTAATTTATACAGTGTTCTCATCATGCATGCGGTTTCCATAGCTAATCTTTGCTTGTTCATGATAATATCCTAAAGGGGAATGTCTTGCTAGGCACTGAACACAGCTAGCTATGAAGAGAGATAAAGAGGAAGATGAACAGATTGGGATATGTACAGGATATGCCTACATGCTGTAGTGTGGTAATCCTCGGTGCCTTTCTCTGTGTAGATGAACTGGGGAGAATTCAGTTGAACAGTGCAAGCCGTGGACATGACCAGCAAAACCAGAGCTGTACGGACCCACGAGTCTAACACCCTGTAGTAATTGCAGCAGATGAAAGGCTTTACAGTGGGCTGTAGAGCTGCTCAGCAGTCATTCCAAGATGAATGATTAACTGCAGAATTTATTTCCCTTCAAGTCTCTTTTGAATTTCCTAGACAAAGCTCCTTTCTTTATTCAGGTTTGTAGAAAAAGGGCTGTGCTTGTCCCTTTACTGATAATGATTTGCATAGTAAAAGCCTTTCTGTGTTTGGATATTGCCTTGTGTATTCTTACATAGCTGGACAGCATTATTACTTGAGCAGCAATGGGGAACTTACTCTGTCCACTTACCAGCTAAGGAGGTGGTTAAACACAAACCAAAATGTTAGGAACACAAAGGGAATGCTGATTAGTATCTCTGCTATGTTCTTAGAGCAATTGCTGATTAATGTAACATATGTAGTATTAAATATGTAATAGAAAAAGGACCATAATAATGGACAAATATTGTTCCATAAACTGAGGAAAGAGGGCTAACAAAATAGAAATACAAAACAAGGTGCTCATTTACCTCCCTGTCTCTGAGAAATATCCTCTCATCTTCCATTTTCTCAGTCCTTTGAGTGTTTTCTTGTTGTGCCTTTCATCTTTACTATACCTGAAACATTGCGCCTGTATCAGTATTTCTGCCAGAAGCAGCTATTGTGTTGTTACCTAGGGAGTAGATGTGGTACCCCTAGTTCATCTGGAGTGACCTAAATGTCTGTATATCAGCTGTAGTAATGATGAAGGGAGGAGGCTCCAGGAAAGGAAAGTACCAGTGTATTAGGCACAGAGGAAATGGAATTAACAGGAATGAGATGAAAATATCAAGAGGCCTTAGTGGATCACAGAACTGTGTGTGAACACTGCCAGATATTGATTTCACCATTTTTTTTTAGCTGGTCCAGCAGGAACTTGAAAATACTTGTTCTTGCAGAAGAGCGTGTGGTGCTCCTTCTCTTGAAATGCACACTGGAGTAGAGGCCAGCTCTATGACACCAGTAGGTTTTGTCCTTTGATGTGCATAAGGACAGTACTTAACCCTAGCAGCCTGAGAGAGAACAGTGCTGTGCTGAGTGCTACTTCGCCACAGGAGCAAGCTTAGGAGCTACCTCTGTCAGTGACCTGGAGCAAGCCTGCCTGCCTTGGGCACGTGATGGAACGGTGCCTTTGCTGTGTTCACTAGCCCAGCCCTTGTGCTCTGCACTCCCTGTTGCAATATGTTTTTTTCTTTTCTGTAAAAGCCACTAGAACATCCTGGTTTTTTGTCTTGCTTTTCCATTTTTAGGAACTTTTCTGATTACTGCATTTTAAAAAAAATCTGAATAGGAAATACTCTTAAAATCTCTTCCAGTACATATCTGTGCTACTGTCTCCAGCAAGATTTTGCTGCTAGCAAAGACGGCAGAAATGCCAATTATAATTTAACACCTAATTTCCAAAACCATTTCACAGCTTCTCTTCGCAAGAAGCTCTTCTCACTGGGAAATGTCCAGGACGCTCTGATGTGCAGTATATAGGCAACTTTCAGTGTTAGAATGCTAAGAAAGACAAAATTAGTGTTATTGTGTCATTGCTTCCTGTGTGGTGGCAGCACTTGTATACTGATAGAAGTTAGGCTGACAGAGAAAAGCTGCCGTTGTATTTTATTGTCACTGCAGAATGTGCCACTTTCCTCATCTTATTTGCTAACATTAACTCCCAGGAATTGCTAGATACCCAGTCTAGTTAATTGACTCACATTAATTAAATGAATTTCATGCTGAGGAAGGGAGCATGCACTTGAGGGTAGTGCTGTGTTTTAATATAGAGTGAAGTCTTTGGGAGATGAAGAGGAGAGTAAGGGCAGCAGTGCTTGTGGGGAGCTGCTTAACATGCAGGGGGTAGGAGAGGCAACATGGCATGGCAGGGTGCAGCATGAGCCAGAGTTGGAACATAAAAGTTGTGTAGCTGGAATAAGTGAAAATAGAGTTCCAGGGAGATGGAAAAGGGGTTTAAAGTGAGGGCTTTAGTGAGGAAAAGACCATATTGGGGAAGGCCCAGATAGCATTTGGCAGAGACAAGTTTTATAGGAGTGTTGAGGGTGAATAAATGTCATGTTTTGTTGGCTTTGGAAAAATCAGAGATGTGAACTCCCCATTGTAGATCAGAGGATAAAACTTCTAACATCCTCCATTTTTTATGTTTTCTTCCTCCTTCTTTTTAAAGTTGCTGATAATAGCTTTCTTTTCTTACCCCTTTGCAGGAGCCTTTATGCTCAATAGTTGAATCCTAGGTTTTATGGAGGAGATACTTTGGTGGGGGACTTGTAGGAAGTTTACTGAGGAAAGAGAAACCATTATAGGAATTATATTTTAATCTTGCTTAAATTCACAGCATTCAAAGGGAAAATCAGAACTGAGCACTGGAATGTGCTGAAAAATATTTGGTACTAAGTCTCTGAGAACATACTGGACGATTGTAAACGTAGCTAAAGTGCTACTCTTATTTCTATGGATCTTTCTCAGTCCATAACACATTCTTGTTCTCTGCTCAGAGAAATCTCGGATATTTTGTTCTAGTCAAGGAGTTATACTTATGGGTAAAGGACAGCACAGACATTGGGTTTACATGATCAGCACCTCAGATGCAATTCTGCAAGGGTGTTTCTGCAAGGCAGAACAGAGGATGTTGGAGAGATTAAGAGCCTTTATTGCACGGTGAAGAGGCAGCTGTTAGGACGGACACTTAACGCTGCTAAAGCTTCTTTGTGTCCATCTTTGATTCGGCACCCAAAGTTGCTTGTCACTTTTGAAAATGAAGCCTTTTGTGTTTTAGGCTAAAAGGTACTCTTAGGCAGGGAGGGACAGCATGTGCTGCAAAAAAGAATTTGTATTTGTTCTTTGCCCACATCATTTTTCTAAATTTGGTAAAGTATGCTGCTAGCACTGGCACTGAAATGAGTGAGTTTTAGATAGCTTCACAATATTCTTAACCACTCCATTTATAATTTATTTTTGGATTAAATATTTAGCTAATATTACACAGAATTTTATAGAAGATTTAGTAATCAGATAATTATATTAGTTATGTTATGTTATTACCAGACAATGCTTTTTTTCCCCCCCCTCAAATTTGGTAATTTAATTCAGATTTACTCATTTGAATTACCTTGTGTCTACCCTTAAAAAACAAAAGGATAATGAAGTTTAGATAGGATGGCCGAAGGCGTACAGCTGTTTTCTAACAGAATGTGCAGGCTGTCATCTTAAGGTGGACCCACAGTGCAGAGCCACAGATGAGCTCTTTCATGCTAGGGCTGCTGCTACAGCAGTGAATCCTTTTTTTATGTCTGGAACTTTGTTTTGTTGTTACATTGGTAAGGGCATTATATTTTGCATAAGACTCCTGGAAAATGTTAATTTTTTCCCTTTCTCTGCTCTAGGATTTACTTACTGTCAAAAATGATTCCAAAGATTTTTCCGAAATCCTGAAGGGATTAGGAGTATGGCAGAGTAAAAGAAAACCACAAAATCTGAGTCTTTAATACATTGCTGTTAAACATGTTAATCGCTGTTATGACTACAGATGAATTATAGTGTCAATTATTGTTTTAAAATATATGCCTCTAAAATTCATTCCTCTAAAATACATTCCAGCAGTCCTATACTGACATTGAAGATACTTTCTCTCTATATCTTTGTATTTAGGTCCTTATAGAGTAAGAAACCTAAACAATCCATGATCCATCATATAAATAGTTTCTCTTAGAAGCAGCTAGCAACCTTTCATTTAGAGTATACCAATATGATTACCCTTTTTAATATGTTTTTAATTGAAAGCATATTTAATAGAAAAGTATATAAAATTAGCAGCTGTATTGATACAGACCTGCAAATCAGAATCAAGTTAGCCTCTTTCAAGACTAGAATAGGAAGATTACTAGGAAGATTACTTCCTAGTCACTCTCATGCAATCTTAAATATTTCTCCAAACTATAAAGATTACTCATGGTTTCCTTCATGTGTGCAGCTAGGTATAGTTTGTGTTCAAAATTATAATAGGTTCACAATTCCAAATGCCTTCCAAATCCCAGAGTTTTCCCTCTGTAATACGTATTACCTGTTTTCAAGTGCCCATCCAATCACAGCCTCAGACAAAGTAGATAAATCTTAGTAGTTAAGAGGCAAGAATGCTCTACAAATTGATTTCTGCTCATCCATGAGACATCTTCTAAATTAATTTCTATTAAAAACTTGAAATTCCTATCAAAATCTGATACCTCGGGTGTGAAGCACATTCAGAGCCACCAGGTGGTGAAGCCATTATCTGCCTGGCAGCACCTATCTCAACCAGACCGTGTTGGGTTGTTCTGGATGGTAGGTTGGTCCGACTAAAAAATTTAATCACCTCCATAGTAGGGGCATTAGGGAGGAAGAAGAGAAAAACTGATACAAAAAGCTCAGGTAGGTTTTGACAGTGTTTGGCTTAGATGGTAACAAGACCAGTAATTTCTGGGTACTAATGTGTGCCTCACTTGGAATTTTGTTTCCTGCTTACACAATACTGTGTGCGTATTACATTGCACCCTACCTTCATTATATCTGGACTTTTGACTGAAAAAATTACTGTCTGTATTACAGCCTTAAAAACAATGCTGGAACACTGTCTTTAATTCACAGAGTCCATCTATAAAACCAAAGTTTTGTAAAGGAGCATGAAGCTCCTCTGCCCAGTATAGTGTAACCTTTTTCTTCCAATCTTTTTCTGGTTGCTTATGTAGTCAGTGTTGTAATTTTTTTGTTTGTTTTTTTTTTTCTCCTTAGCTTACCTTGTTTTGGTTAACCAGTCTGTTAGTCTTGGGTGAGTGCAAAACCCCTGCCTGTAACCCCAGAATCCCAATGTCAGCACCATTTCCTTTCCTCATTTTTTTTAATCCCAGCAAACTGGATCCTACAATTAATGTGGTGTGTGTCACACTTACTGTGCCCTGCTGTTTCATTTCTGCACTGCATAGAGTGTTGCAGTCAGAAATTGTCTATCTGCAGGATTTTTGTCTGATTCAGACATCAGGAGGCCCTCTCCTGTTTATACAACTAAAGTACTGTCCTTTCTGGTTTCAAGTTAGCTCACTGCAACATGTTCCTTGATGAAAAAGTCTGCTTTTTCATCTGCCTTACAGGGAAATTCAACTTAATCAGTTACCTTTACCAGTGTTTCTCATGTGTTTCCCACTGTTGTTTGTATTAAACTCTTTCTTCTCACTTTTGAACTCAGGAATTAACATCATACTGGGCAGGTAACCAGTGAATACCTCAAGCTGTGTTCAGGGGATCTCAGTTATTTCAAATTGTTCTTTTTTATCCATTTTTAATTTCTATTTGTCTTTGCTACAAAGTTAGTGAAATTTTCCCTTCCTATCTGCCATCTTCCATGCTTACAGGGAGCAAAAAATCCCTTGACAGCCTGTCTCAGTGTAGGAGGTGTAATAATTGTGAAAGAGGGAATAACATCATCTTCTGTTGTGTTATGCCTCTGGGCACAGCCTACAATCACTTTACTGGCATGCATAAAATCTAATGAAATCTCTGTGTTCTTCAGTCTTGTGAGAATGATATTCACAACATGAATATATTGTCAGCTCCTTATCCATTAGACAGAACTAACACTCTTGTAGAATTGCACTTAATAAAAATGTGTGATTTCCTGTGATGCTCACATGAGCTTCCCCTGGAACGTGAATTACTCCTTACTGAATGAGATACTATACTGTATAATAACCTGGGAAAATCTCTATGATGCTTTTAAATTATATTTCCCAACACAATCTTTGTAGAAAGTGTGGCTTACAAAATTGTATCCTGCTGAGTTCTGCTTCTTGTATAATCTTTCTGTAGTAGGAAGCTCTGAAGCTGTTCTGTTGTTCAACACTTTTCACTCATTTTCCTCTCACCACCTTACATGTACTTGTGCTCTTAGCCTAGGATTAAATGCTTCCAAGTATCACTGCAACAAGGCTCATGATTTTATAGATTAGTTGAATATACGTTCAGGTTTTCTGTTAACAATTTATCTTTCAACCATCACTATCTCAACATTCAAAATTCAGTGAAAACAAAGGCTTTCTTTTTGGCTTGTGTTGTGTTTTTACCTCAGCCAGTATCTAAGCCCATGCAGCCACTCACTCACTCCCTGCACTTGGATGGGGGAGAGAATTGAAAAAATGAGAAAACTCATTGCTTGAGACAAAGCCAACTTAAAAGGGAAAGCAAAAACTGTGTGTACAAGCAAAGCAAACCAAGGATTTTAGTCACCTTTCCGTAGGCAGGGAGGTTTTCAGCAATCCCCAGGAAAGCCAGACTGCATTGTGCTTAACAGTTACTTGGGGAGACAAATGCTGTGATGTCCCCTCATCCTCCTTCTTCCCCCAGCTTTATATACTGAGCATGAACTCACGTGGCGTGGATCATTCCTTGGGTCACTTGGGGTCTGTTGTCCTGGCTGAGCCTCCTCCCAGCTTCTTGTGCACCCCAAGCCTCCTTGCTGGTAGGGTGGGGTGAGAGGCAGGAAAGGCCTTGGTGCCATGTAAGTACTGCTCAGCAATAGCTAAAACATCCTTTTGTTATCAAAACCGTTTTCAACAACAGTCAAAAAAATAGCCCCATACCAGCTACCATGAAGTGGTAGCCCAAACCTTGCTAATCTTGCTAACAGAAACTGTACTTGTCTTGGCAAGAAAAGTAAGAAATCTCTACTGTCTGCCTTCTATACTGATTTAATATCCAAATATCACACAATCCTTTATTTAGTTCATTATCAACTTTCTGTGACTTTTAATTTATAATAAGTATTAAAGTCATTAGCTGGAAACATCTGCAGCCATCCATCTAAATGCTTCTTTTACTTGCCACTAGTTGTGCATGTCTCTGGAGATTAGTCAGGTGTTCAACTGAAGTAAAAATACAAATGTTTAAATCTTAGTTTTTGTTCTGTAAGATTTACTTCCTTTTGAAAGGACAGATTTTCTCATTACTTTGCTTTTGTGGTTTTTTTTAATGTCTGAAATCCAAGCACATGAGTTCATGTAGATGACTCATAGCAATATATTCCCTTGATAAGAAATGCTAATGTCAGCATCCCAACCTGTTCAGGGAATCACCAGTGTTTGCAAGGGCCACACTGGGAAAGTGTTCCCTTCTCAGACCCAGTGCTGCTCAGCTGAGCATGTGTGTTTATGTACTTCAGCATTTCCATCTGGAGAGAGCTGAGAATGGGCAGCTAATGCCAAGGAGTCCTTGCCCCCTGTTTCTCATCTTCAGCCACTCTGGATGTACCAGGTAGTTATCTTTAACTGAAGAGACAGAGTTGGCATTTTGGGTATTAAGTTCTGGTGGTTAAAATAAAGAGATAGGTGTCTTAACCAGTGCATTATACTATTGGATTTTCATTTTTATGCTTTTTACTCTAAGCTATTCTTATGCCTATTTATGCCTCACTTTATCTCTGTGTTAAATAACATTAATCATATCACTCAGTGATAGGAGGTCTTAGATTATGTTCTCATAATACCTCACAAAGATTAGTAAGTGTTACCAATGAACAAGAAATGGATTCCCAACCCACAGAAATTTTCAACATATCAAAACATTTCCCTGCACCAAATCAAGACAAAAATCAAAGCAAAAATTGGGGAAAAATTGGTTTAAACGTTCATTGTAATTCTGTAATTTAACTACCTTACATTTCAGTTTCAGTCATCTTAACATCTCCCTGCAATTTTGTGAAGCAGCAAACTGAAAGTTCTTATTTAAAACAGTAGTTGTAAAATTTTGCAGCAGTACCTTTTTAAAATACTGTATTTGAAAATCTGTGCTGAAGCCTTTTTCTTACGAGCACCTTGGTTTTGAAAATTGGCCTTTTTCACTTAGAAATTAAGAAGTTTCATAGGGAAAGTCACGTTAATTGTGGAAGGTCTCTTTGTCAACACTGAGTGGATGGAGAGGCCTGTTCAGTCGCTTGCATGTGTGACTGGTGCCATTCAGGGTACCCTTGGGTGTCTTACTTTGCCTTGTGCTGCCACTACACAGGCAAAACAATCCTTATGGTCTTACAAACCATAGCAGATGTCTCAAGTACCCTATGACAGCTCATTTGCCATCGCCTGGAACAACTGAATTTATGCCAGAGAAACTCAGTCTTGGAAGAGTGGTGGTTGGTTTTTCACCAGTGCCAACTGATGGGTACATGATTTCTATTCTTCCAGCCTGAGATAACTCACATTTCCATTTCTCAGCCTACTGAGGTATTTGAAAGTACTTACAGCTTTTGGTGTTAAGCTTTCCTGAAAGTAATTCTGTAGAAGCTTTGCAGTGGGAGAGATTAGGAAAAAAAGCAGATGGCAAATAATTTGCTTCAATTGACTTGATTGATTTTGTGTGATGCCACTGAATATAGAGCCTGTATATCCTCCTTTGATATCATGTTCTACCTACAGTGAAACTTGTTTTCCTGTGCTCTGATCACATTAGAGCAAAAGGCTTTATCTCCTTAAGTCTCCTCCCACCTAAATAATTTTATGATTCAAGTTTATGGTTGCCACTACACTTTAAATTAATTATCCTTATTATATTCTGCTAAGAGGCAAATCACATAATTTGCTTTTGTGCAAAGACTTTTAATTTTGTCCCTCATTCTTCTGTTGTTAGATGTACTAAAAAAAAAAAAAAAAAAGTATTTTCTTAAATCTGTACGTTGTTCTATTCTTCTGCCTTGCCATAGTTCTCCTCCTTTGATTTCCTGGCTTAGTATATAATCAAAGACTATTAATAGATGTCTTCCCAATCCAAATGTATGTAGCTTCTTGTAATTTAACTGGGTTTTTGTTTGGTTTTTGAGGTCCAGCTTCCCCCTTAAATATTCCTAAAGAAATGAATGTGTACCAGGATAAGAGAGAAAAACTGTTTAGAAATATAAGCAAAAAGTGAAAAATTAGAGGATTGAATTTCTTAGTGGAAGGTCATAGCCCATGAGATTCTTGAGAAACCTGCACTGAATGTGTTTTCCTATTCAGCCATGAGATAAAGGGTGTGGAAGAGTTAGTTGTTGAGAGTTTTCTGGTAATAGGAGTTTTGTGAGTGTAATAAAAACAAGCATTACTTACCAAGATGTCAGAAGTATTCCCTAGTCTAGTTGACATGGTAATAAAAAGACAGATGGAGCTTAATGTTGATAATGAGGTGATACATATGGGGGAAGCAGTTCTAACTCAGATACTTAGTGGTCGGTTCTGAAGAAACTATTTTCTCTCAGGAAAGAGATCTTAGACCTCTGGTAGTGTCCTGGTTTGGGACAAATTTGGGAGAAAACCCCTGTATAGGATCCCTCTAAGGAAGCAAACCCAAGTGGCCCCTCCCTCCAACCAGGCCGGTAAAAAAAAAAAAAACCTCTTCGGAGAAAAGTGGAAAAAACTATTTTACTAAACAAATGAAGTGCATACAAGTATAAAGAATGAATAATATGAAACAATAAAACCTCTCCTTCTGAAGTGAGATGGCAAATTGAGAAAGTCCTTGCCGTGGGTGTAGCTCGTCTCTCTCTCAGTCTCTCCTCAGTCCCAGTCCCTCCGGCGCTGCTGGAAAATGCCGAGGTCCAGGCCCCGGTGGGCTGCAGGTGCAGCCCCCAGTGCTCCCCTGGGTTTTCAGTCCAGAGCAGGTTTAAACAGTCCCAAGAAAAAGGAAGAAAAACAGTCCAGGGAACTTCTCTGCCCTAGCTAGCTGAAACTAACTAAAAGCTAAACAAGATCTCTGTCCTGCAGTCTCTCCAAGCCTCCGCCGAACACGCTGTCCGCAGCAGAATGTGGAGGAGTCGGGCAGTTTTCTCAAAACAAACTCCGCGCTTCTCCTTGCTCTTAGAGCCAGTCTTAAAGGCACAGGACTCAATATACAGCACAAACAGAACAGACGATTGGGGATACAAGCATCATAAAGTTACCCTAGGACAGGTAGGTAATGTTCTGTAAACATCAGCTCGCTGTCCAGACGTTGTCAAGCAAGTAAGTACAACAGTAGGGATTAGTAGAAAAGGAGCATTTAAGGAAGTCTAAAGTGTGTAGAAGAGAAAAGAATTATGCCACTTTTAATCCATGGTAGATATGCCTTCAAAGCACTGAAGCAAGGCTTGGTTTTCTAACCTGAAATAGTAGGTAGAAAAAATACAGAGGTGGACAATAAGGAGGATTAAGTACAGTTTCTGTGTAAAGAGCAGCAGGATAGATTAGAAATCTTTAACCCAGAGGTCTGTAAAAGCAGGATAAATGAGGAGTGTGGTTGTTCACTTTCTCTGCCATTCAAATGTAGGTAAGCTGAATTCTACAGTGGTACTTTAATTGCAGATGTTCTGTCACTTTATGTGAAGCAGTCACATTGCTTGTATACTCCTTATAATGCAGGATAATAAGCCTCAGAATACTGAGCAGATGCCTTCATTGTTCTGTGAGTAATGACTAGGAATAGCTCAACATCTTTGTTTAGTTTTGAGTCCAGGGGTGAAGGGAGAAATGCCACTGGAAGAATGTGGTATTCACTGCCAGGAATGTCTGGAAGCTTGGTACATTATGTTTACTGGGAAGATGAATCTTGAAATTCTATGGATTTACATGCCAGCAAAAATATTTCACATTCATTTATGTGAAAAAGTAGTTAAAAAGGTGTGTAAAATCTGAAATACCAGGAACCTTACCTTTTAATTTTTAATTGCCTGAGATCTTTATTTTGTAAGAAGAGGAAATAAACTACTGCCCTTTTTCTGGCTTTGCATAGCTCTTTGCAAAGAATCCACTGAAAACCCAATGTTACTACAATTTCACTACTCATCAGAGGCAAAAGTGTGAGACATCATGTTTGTTTAATGTTTTATGGTCTCAGGATCTGCCCACAAAGGGATTTCAGTTTATTTTTTGCTGAAAATCAAGTTGTAACCAAGTAATCATCACAAATACAATAATTTTCCAAGTGAGATAAAGTATACTAATACTGCCTACCTAGTCATTATGTAATGCTCAAGATAAAATAAACCAAAACTATATAATCCACACAGGGCATAATTAGTTTGGTTCTAGTAATGCATTAGCTAGCTTCTAGTATTGCATGTACCTTGGCTGATGCATGAATTCTGATACTTTGTGAAACAAGTCCTTCTGATTAATCTTTAAGCTGAATGAACATGCTTCAATATTACACATTGATATAGTGCTACAAAAAAATCCACCAATGCATTCCCTTTAATTGTGCATTATCCTGTCAACCTAAGTTTAACTATTTCACGTGAGGAGTTTCTCACTTGTAAATCAGCAATAAAAGTTTTATTTATACAACCTTTCAACAAGATTCCCCTTTCCTTATATTTCTTGAAGATTGATCCATGTTATGTTCAGCACAGTTCATGTTAACATGTCTATTCTAGTTTTAGGTGTCTCCTCCTCAGCTTCAGAGATGTTTTATCTTAAATTCTTGAAATAGCCCTTAAGTTTTTCCACAATAAGAGGTTTGCCTTTAGCTCCCTGTCAAAGTGAACGGGTTTGATTGTGGAGGGACATTATGTGGGACACCTCTGTAGTTGAGCAGCGTTTCAGACTGAACACACAGTTCATCAGCACCATTTCACCCAGGGACTGAGTATACTATCTGCACAGGCATCTGTGTCCTGCAGACATAATCTTGACAGTAAGAGGACTAAATGACTTGTTTCAAGTCTTGCTGCCCTGGTCACTGGGCCCTCAAGGCTAGATTCTTATTGTCACTGGAACTGGTTTTTCACAGCAGGCAGCAGATGACCAGGCGGAACGGGATGCTTTTTTCCCCAGTTAGATACATACTGAGAGCATGCAGGTGGTGCTCTCAACATAAAAAGAATAAATAAAAGGTCTGCACTACTCTCAGACAAAGCAGGAGGAAAGCAGGACAGTGGGCGCACTTTTTCATCTTTGCTCTGTAAAGCAGAAGACTCCTGATAGAAAAGTGCAAGAAAGGTTTGCTTCTTTCTAGTCACATCTGGAGAACACAGTCCTTAGAGATCATTAAGAGACAATGAAGGAATGGAAGATGCTGTTTTGGAAGGTGAGCCAGATGCGCCTCCCTCGCATACACAGAAGTTAGCTACAGCTTCTTCTGCAACAGCAGCAACAGTTTCTCTGAGAATGACGGGGAATGTAAGGGGAAAACAGATAAACGGGGAAAACAGATACACAGAGAAAACAGCAGCAGTAAAGTAGGAAAAATGTGGGTTTTTTCTAGATGTCTGCTAAAAGGACAGGTGTGGTTCCTCTGGGAAGCCACTAACCAAGAGGGTGAGATTTGGAGGTCCTGGAAAGCACCAAGAATGTCAGGAGGTCTCTTGTATTGGGGAGAGAAAAGTTAAATTTTCCAGTACAAATATTCCCAACTAAATCCCACATGTTCTCTGGTGGGTAGATTTTGTGACACTTGTTCTGCAGCTAGATAACTTTTCAGAGAAGGATCTGTCTTCACTTCAATAGGATTTACCTTAGTTGCAGGCAATATAAAATATTATAAGGTAGTATGAAATTCTTCTCTGTATACATATTACAAGGTACAGAGTACCTTTCTGTGAAGTTCCTTCTCAAAATAACAGGTGTCCACGTATATGTTCATACATGAATATTTGTGGGTGTGTATATATGTGCTTAAATCAGCTACACAGGCAGCTCACAGTATCTTTTATTTTGCAGTTTAGCTTTTTAAGTAGGAGTTGCAAATGCAGTTTTAATTCATTTTTTTCAAATACCAATGTTCCTGTTCTTTCAAATAATGTAGAAACTCTATGCTAAATTTTGCCTTATTTTTCTCAATCTCAGTTTGCAAGGAACTTTGTAATTCTGGAGAGCTGAATATTTAGAGCTGGGTATGTTTCTAAAGGTGATGTATTGTGAAGGAGGCTTTTATGGACAGACGCTTAAACACTGGTGTGTGTCTAGTAAGGTCTAAGGTATTTAGGGAAGTAGTGAATGTAATTCAGTTGCATCACTTCACCGCATCTCCTGACTGCCCTCACCTGTTGAACCCAAGAGTTACTGCTGTTAAAGCAGCAAGACACAGTACACACTTGCATCTCATTACTCCAGTTCACAGTCCAGAATGTTAAGCCAAAAATGAAGGTAACTTTATGTGAAGTCCCCAGTTTGGGAACTGGAGAAGCTAATGCACCTATGGACATCCTTTTCTGCTGGATGTGCTTTGAAGTGTGATAATGTCCAGCACAAGGAGTGGGCAGACTGATAAAGCCATTAGAATCTTCAAATGACACAGTTTAATTATCAAAAAAATGTCTTCCAGAGCACATGCTTATCTGCAGCTTATCTTCAGTGCAGGATTGGAACTAATTATTTTCCCATTGTGTCATGGTACCAACATTCAGAGAACCTAAAATCATATGGAAACTTTTTTCTTCTTTCACATGGCAGTAAATGCCATGTTTTATTTCTAGTGTTGCTCTTAGCTCTTTTGGCTATGTGGTTGTCCAAGTATCTCCCCATCTTTGCTGAATCATTGCTGTATGGACCCAGTGTTTTCCTGCACATGATTCTGTTCCAAGCAGTGCATATTCCTGTGTGTGGTGGGGGTCCTTTGCAAATGAATGGGGAGCTGTGAGCCAAGTGTAGTGGCAGGGCAGGGCTCTGTCCCTCTCCCAGCCTCTAAGTCATGCCAGCAAGGCCACCCTTGGAAGCCAGCCCATATTGACCGTGGCTGTGGAACATTTGGGTGGTGTTTGTAATTCAGTGGAGGAGGCTTCTACGAAAGTGGAAAGGAGCAAACCTAATTTTTTCTTCAGTTCCGTGGGCTAGTTTTGCAATGCTGTGTACCAGCAGAAGAGAACTGGCCTGCACTCATCTTTGCACCATTTTAATGCAATCAGTCTAAAATTATATTCTTAGTTGGTATGAAAGTGGTACTATATGGTGATATCTGGGTTGGGGGAAGTCTCTTGCCATGCTGCCTTGCTTAACTAAGTATATATGCACACAGACTCCCATTGATCACCTACCTAAGGACCACTCTAAGGCTCCTGTACCATTACTGAGTGCTTTCCCTTTACTGATTTACAAAATGACAAGGCAGGCCTGTGAGGGAGATGTCTACTTTTTCACTGACTGGTGAAATGCTACTTCTGAGAGTTAAGAAGTAGAGGTGATGATGAAGACATAATGGGAATAATCCTTTCCATCTGTCCCTAAAAGTATTTGCTTCATACAGTCAATTTCTGTTTATTGAGATAAAGATTTTATTTATAACATTTATTTATTTATAACATTTACTTCAAATTTGTAATACCCTATAGGGGTACCAGTGTATCATCAGACCCATATGTAGTGTGTTTTGTCCAGTTTGCATATGCATAGGGTGTCATAAATGGTGCCAAGAAGTGGAGATCTGTCCCATTCATTTTGTTTTTATAAACCAGCAGCAGTGAAAGCCCATTGTAGCTTTCTAAGAAGTTGCTAGAAGAGTATGGTATTTTTAAACTTTGAAGTCCCTAGAAATCAAAGCATGTCTTATGTGGAGGTTTTCCCTAAGTAAATGGAAAGTGGTCTTTTTATGAGAAATCATTATTTCCTCTTTTGTGAAGCATTTTCTTAAACTAGGAAAAGCTTTGTTAAAGAGTCCTCGTATGATGATAATGTGTGAAAAATGTATAATATAATTTAGTTCGGGGTGTTTTTAATAAATTAAATAAATAAATTATTCTTTGTTTTATTGCTAATGCAAATGCATTTCAAAATCAAAGTAACTTGTTAGAATCCACAGGTCTTTACACTGCTACTGAGATGTGTTTTAATTTCTTTGGCATGATCCCTGATTGCTGTGAGAAGAATCAGTTCAGTATTTTTGTTCTTAGATTCCCCCTCCTTTGTCTTGCAGCTACTTGTGGCAGATTCCATTAACAATTGCAGTAGGAAATACGAGCCACATCTCATCAGAGGCAATTATATGGGTGTCTAACAAATCAGGTAAAAATAAACTTTCCTCCCAGTGGAATCTCATAAAGCATACTTGTGTTTTCCTCAAATGTATCTTTGGAATTGATCCTAGATAATTGTTTAGTTGCTCTGCACCCAGTTAACTGCTTAAAATGAATTGCGAAAAAAGCAGAGCTGGGAAGGGAGGGAGGAGGAATGAAAGATGAGCAACAATGTAGATTTATAACACTGAAGAATTTAGACAGTACAATGTAAAGCTTTTACAAAGAAATGTAGAGTGCTAAGTATTTTATGTTGGCAACACATATCAAATAATTGATGAATGCAATTCACTTTATTCATTGGTGAAAGTTAAATATAATATTGTATAATGAAGCAGATATGATGAGTATGACTTAGTACATTTAGAATTATAGCATTTTTAACTCACTCCATAGTCTGAACCAGGCCTAAGAAATGGTTGCTGTCATTAAAATTGTCCTTTTTGATCTATCAAAAGTATTTGTTCTCTCTATTAAATAACCGTATGCTGGACCTCAAAAGTGCATTGTTCTACTTACTACTTATTTTCTTCCTCCTCAGTTCCTGCATGATCATAACAATAATAGTTATTGTTTGGAGGAGAATGAGTGCTATGTACCCGTGGCTTTTTATCACGTAAGAAAAGGAAATCCACCATAGAAATTTCATGAAATATTTATCTATTTCCTTAGCACTTCATGCTACATTGTCTAACAATTTGGGACTAGAATTGAAAAGAGTGAGGGAACACATGTGGGGACTTGAATAGAATTATTATATAGAAGGGAAAAGAAGGATGCATGTATCCCCTTGACATGTGGACTGTAGACTCTTTTTTGTATAATTAGAAAGGTATAGAGATTTTCCTCTAATAGAAAATTAATGGGAGAGAGGAGACTCAAACCTGTGTGAGATGTTTTTTTTCTCTTTTGTGAGTTACTAACCTATATTATTAGTCACATAAAGCTTAGCAGCCAGAAGGACTGGAAATGGTGTATGGTCAGTAGAAATCTGAGTACCCCAGCTTCCTAGCTTAGTACCATTTAGTGGTACTAAGTATGTGTTTCTTTTCCCAGGTTGTTTGCAGCCTATGAGAAAGTAACATGTTTTATGCTGCCCCCATGATAGAATGATCTAGAAATGTGCCTGCAACCAGAGCAATTTTCATGCCTGGGAAACATACTCTTATCAAAGCATACAGGTTCTGCCTCACTTTTCAGAAACTTACTGCTTTGGCCATACTTTTTAACAGTAGCGGTTCCAAAATACTTCAAGACCTGTTCGCACTTTCAGAGTCTGTCTTAATGACCTGCTCTACTTTCATCCTTTAGGGCTTGATTGAACTCTCATTGAAGTTATTAGAAAGGTTCCCGCTGACTTCAGAGCGGGTTGATCATCCCATCTCATTAGGTTGCACATGCATGCCTCCCTCCCTTGACTCCCACCTTCAAAGTACAGTATATTACTATTATCTACATAGATGCTTCCTCATTGCCTTTTACATGCAGAGTGCTGTGGAGGAACAAGTCTATAAAACTGCTACCCTCTCTTTTAAGATCTACTGCTTCTATTGGAATGCCTTCGAGAAATCAACAAATTAATGATGGCCAGTGTGAGCAATTATTTTGGGCTGGCTACTATATGGAATTTAAAGAGAAACCTTTCCATGTCATCAGTCTCATGTGTAGCAAATCAATGACACTGTGATCTATTGTCATTATCCTTGTTCTTCCTCATTACTTTCACTCACTTATTCACTTGCTGTGCCTAATTGAAAATGAGACTGTCAACTTATAACTACAGCAAGAATGTCCTCTTGCTTCTACTCACTGTGGTCTAGCTCACACAAAGAATTTCTCAACATAGAAATGTCAGTAAGAACATGACTGAATGTAAACTCAATGTCTGATTGATTGTACATGTTGCTATGTGTTGAGGCTGGTATACATCGTATTGTGATATTCCTGGGAGTTTTTCAGCAGCTGGTATGTTTGTTTCATGGGGTTGGGGGAGAAATTCTGAGACTCCAAAGGACAATTTCCAGGTTTGATTCTTTTGGACTGGAAGAATCTTGAAGACTTTCTGTTGTACAGAAGACAGTTTCAGTATTGTTCCAGTATGTAGTCTTGGAAAAAGTCTGCAAGCTAGAGATGAAATAAACTGCTCCAGAGGATATTTGGAAGATTGGAAGTGGTCACATTGTTCTTCAAGTGAGTGTAATTAAATGCAGATCCTCTAATCAACTTTGGAGTAAATGCCGTTCATGAGGATTTTTGGGAAAGAGTAGGCAATTCCTTCTTCTTTTCTAAACTGTTGTGCTGAAGGAGTTTTCCAGTATGACTGGAAGAATGGTAAGAGCTAATGAACCTAAGAGCCATGAACAGTGACCGAATGAACAAGATAATGAACAGCTCTGTTGCTTGTTATGGTGTGTTGACCCTGGCTGGACACCAGGCACCCACCAAAGTCACTCTATCACTCCCCTCTGAAACTGAACAGGGGGGAGAGCATATAACAAAGTGTTCATGGGTCTTGGACAAGGTCTGAGTTAGAGATCCCTCATCAAGTACTGTCTCAGCAAAACAGACTCAAAATGGGAGCAGTATAATGAAAAATAAAAGCAGATCTTAATATGCCTTCCCCCGGTCCCTACCCCTCCCTGTTTCCCAGCTCTGCCTCCTCTCCCCCAGTGCTGCAGGGAGAAGGGAATGGTGGTTATGGTCACTTCATCACACATTGTTTCTCCCACTGCTCCGGGAGAGGAGTCTTGCCCGGGCTCCAATGTGGGATCCCTCCCTCAAAGTCACAGCCTCCTGTCAGGCATCCAGCTGCTCTGATGTGGGTCTCCTCCATGGGCTGCGGGTGGATCTCTGCATCCCTGTGGATCTCCATGGGCTGCAGGAGCACAGCTGCCTCACCATGGGCTGCACCACGGGCTGCAGGAGAATCTCAGCTCCAGCACCTGGAGCACCTCCTGCCCCTCCTTCTGCACTGACCTTGGTGTCTGCAGGGTTGTTCCTCTCACTTTCTCACCCCACTCTTCTCTGGCCACAATTACATCGGAGCGATAACTTTTTTTCCCCCTTCTTCTTCTTAAATATGTTATCATAGAGGCATTGCCACCAATTCCGGTTGGCCCAACCTTGGCCAGCGGCATGTCTGTCTTGGACCCAGCTGGTGTTGGCTCTGCTGGACATGGGAGAATCATTTCAGCTGCCAATAGGGAAAAGGGTTCTATTTGATGATTACCACTGTGATATCTGGGCATATCAATAAAATTAACCTTGTCAGTGGGTTATCTGAGAGAAATGACACCACAGCAGTTTTGAAATAGCTACATACAGAAATACATCAAAAAATGTTCCTTTGTTTTTGGTGGTATTTCAGATAATATCCATCAGGAGAAAACCCAATGCCTTGCCCTAGCTCACCAAGAATGGTTATTTGCTGATGTAAGAGTCTTTTCTTTCATGTACACCCACAAAGACAAAAGAGAGAATTATTGATTTTTGCATCCTCTCTGGTACTGTATCTGTGACCTCATCAAGGTATTGTTGGATACCAGTTGGTATTTTCATGAACAAGGGGTATGAGGCTGTTCTCCAGCTTTGTGAGAGCAGCATGAATTTGGGATGATTGAGTTGCTGCTCTGTCCTCATTTTGTCTGTCCCTGGCTATATGCCAGAGATTGTGAGCATGCGGATCACTGCTTGTTCAATATCCTGAGCAGGATCAGTTCAGATAACTGCATGTCACCACAGATGCTGGCAACAGTGCTAGATCTGTCCAATCTTCACAGCACTGAAGTGAAGGAACACACTGGAAATTACAGCTACACAGTGTATTTTTGAATTGTAATTCATTGTCCTTTGCAGGAAATCCTGTAGGGAGGACAGTGCCAGGCCTTAGCAACTTGTTTGACAAGGCGCATAATATCCAAGTTATTTCAAGTGTAATATAGCTCTTCCCACCTGTTTGCTGAAGGTATGTAAGCATAGTTTTGAAAGCTTTTCATTTTGCAAGTGCTTCTGCCAATCTCTCTTCTCCTTCCCCAGTGAACCATAGCATTTATGTAACCATATTTCTACTCATCAGTTCATATACAGACATCAGATGATGGTCCCTTTACTAGGTTCCGTTTGTCTGGTGTGTGAAATGGAGCTGTCTCATTTGCTCTCAGAATCAAAATAGGTCACCTCCACCTTTTTCCTGTTCACTCCCCATGGCCGTGGATGAGCCTGTTCTGCTTCAAGTGACTGTAAGCCAGTCACAAAAGAAACATCTTGTGCCAAACCTACCTATCCATGCCTAGGTCAGAAACATCATGCTAAAATGGTTGCAAATGCTCTTTGTGCCTCAGTCTTGCAGGTCTGCTGAATGATAAATTTTGCTGGCAGTGTGGAAATCATTGGTGTTACAGACTTCTGCTCTGTCATGTTCCAGGTCTTGTTTCTGTTTCTCCTAGATAAGTTGCCTCCTTTGTGGTTGCTGTAATGATCTGTGAACATATATCCACAGTGTTTTGGGATCAGCCCCAAATCAGTAGTGGGTAGAAAGCCAAGAACCAGTTTTGAGCCCATTCCATCCCTATGACTGCTAAGCAGGGCTTGTGGGAATGTGTTGGTGATTGCTGATCAAGGTGTACTAGGTATGGAAGCACAGGCTTGCCTATGCATGTTTCTGCAAATCCAGAACTGACCTTAGCCTCAGGTGAGGAGGTTTAGCTAGCATCCACATTTCCAATAGGTGAGCAGGGCTTTGGAAAAAGGCATACTTGCTGTTCCCTGGGAATCACTGCTCTGGTGCTCAGTCTCCCAAGTGGAAACATCTCCATGCAGCTCAGCAAGTGCTGCTGAACTGGCTGACACAGCTTTAGTCTGCCTCCCTGCTCTTTCCGTCCTCACCTCCTGTTCATCCGCTGAGCTGTTATGTTCCAGGGAAATACTCCTTTGATAGACCTCCCTACCTCAGTTGGCAGTGACTGCTGTTAAGATCACTCCTAGTATCTCCTCAGGATTGCCATGAGATGGGGGAAACAGGGCAATTCCCTTCCAATAGCAACTCCCAATTTACTTTGCCGCCTCCTACTAGATAATCTCATCTTAAAGCCACTCAACAGTCAGATTCTCCTCCAGGAAGTGTTTTGTAGAAGAGAGATGCTTCTGAGCTGGAGTCTGCTGGCTGCCTGCTGGGGAGCAGAGCATTAGTTGCAGCTTTAGAAAAATACCTTTTCTTTTCTGAAACACAGCTGCTGTGTTTTACCTGTGTTGCTTCCAGACTCCACTCTTTTATCTTTCAAAAGTAGGAAGAGGGGAAGCACTGTGAAGAAAGATCAAGATACAGGTCCTGCTTTGAACTTCAGCCAGCTGTAGTGAGGACCAGGGATACAGGACTTGGAATCCTGTGTAATTTTGGCCGAATGAGTCAGAATCATTTCCCTTATTCTAACAGCTGAGTGAGGATCCTAGCAGAAGACTGCTGTTTACATTGTGTATCACTTTAGGCATTAGCAGTTCCATCATATAGGAATATTAATGGATGGAAGTCTAATCTGAAGAAAGAATTATGTGAGATGGAACATGATCATGTTTCCTGATTTGCTCCATTTATTGCGCTAATCTCTGTACCGAAATATTTTCTTTCAGCAGGGAGCTATGGCAACATGGCAAGTATGACAGAACTTTTACTTCTGGTTTGTCTTCTCCCTGTATGAAAAGTTCTTGCAAGAAGATTTGCAGGATTTATTTAAAGCCAGTATAAGTTGTGAAATCCCACATGGAACACTTTTTTGTCAGAAAAAATTCTCTTGCTGTTGTTGTCAAGAAATTGTGCTATGCTCGTACAGTTATTTTTGCAGCAAAACGGAGTAATTCCCCCAGAAGGGATTCTACTAGCATAAAGCAATTTCTAGTATGCTAGAGGTTGTATAAAGTGAAGAGTTAAAATAACAACTGAGTCTGAAGACTTGAAATGGTACTGAAACTGTGTTTGGTCCATGCTTTTGGCAATACTCTCTTGCAGAAGGGTGCCCTTCTCCCAGACCTACCTCACACGTTGGTTTTGATGGAACTGAAGTTCCTGGGAGAGCTCAGAACTTCAAGCCACATGCACCAGCTGGAGGAACTATCTCACACTTTGAGAGGAGACAGACTGAGAATGAGACCCTAACTGATTTTTTTTTGCTTCAAAACAAAATGTCATAAAGTTTAGCCATTTCTTCCTAAAAGTTTCCTATATGTATGTGACAAAACTGGAAGTTTTAGAGCAGTGTTTTCTGAGGCATCCAAAAGATGACCGTGGAAAAACACTTTCTGATGGAAGGAGATTTAAAAAAAATTCCCTTTAATCTCAAATACAGTGGGCTATATATTTTAGATTGACTTTTGAAAGGTGAACTAAAACCTTCAAAGATAGATTTCATTCCAAATGAAATATTTGTTGTTGTTTAGAATGTCATGAATGGTTTAATGTAGGGTTTGACACTGAGTTACTACCTTTTCACTAACTATAATACTTTTAATAGGAAACTAATAAATGTGTATGTGATAAGTGGAAACATTATCCAGGTGTACAGAAATGTTTAGTGCCTGTAATTACCAAAAGAAAGAATTTCTTTTATAGGAAAGGATGAGAACTGACAGACACAAATATTAAATTCTACTAAATTATATAGAACTATATGAAGCACATGTATCAGGCAGTCCCTTAAAATAGCCACCTCTTTATGTGAATTGGGGAGGTTGAAAAACGTCTGTCCTTTATTTCAAGAGAAGGTCAATACATGAGTGGCTTTATTGAAAAATAATAGCAAGAGGTTATGGTTGTATTTAAACTGACTGAAACAGCAACAATGCCATCGTGCTTTGAAAAGATACTCTCCTCCTTTACAGAGATATGTACTGGGGGTGTTGCACAGCTGTTACATGTGAAATAGCTTATTCTGAACTTGTCATATTTGGCTGGCAAGTATCATTCAATACTCTGTTGAAGCATAAGTAATTTCCTCACTTTGGAGGTGAAAAAAAGTAATACAAATGCTCAAAGAAGGAAAGGTGTATGTATTTTTTTTTTTTAATTACACATAATTTTGAAAATTTCCATTTAATGTATTTATTTACCTAGATATTGTTTAACGTGTGCTGATAGCCTATTTGGTATGCTTTTGGTAGTATTATAGAGGCACAAAGTTTAACCAGTTACAAGTAGCTGCTTTTTGGAGTTGGTAGCATTTAAAGGTTAGTTTGCAACCAAAGAGCATGGGCAGAATGATGTACTGCATTCAGGTGGTTTAAGGTTACAGAGGAACAGGATTCAAGCCTTCTCTAAATAGGATGGAGCAATGGACTTGTTCTGACTTGGACCCAATGAAAAAAGGTTTTAAACAGGGGAGCAAGTCTTAAGAGAGTTTGCCTAGGACTGATCTGTACAACCCCTTGTGGAAGAAAGACGTGTTAAGTGTTACAGCCTTGATCCAAACCAGATTGTGTAGTAAAAGCAGCTTAGGTGCTTTGACAGTATGAACAACTGGGAAGTGCACTGAGTTTTGGGACTCAGTTCAGATTTTCTCAGTCCTTTTTCTGCAGGATATGTTGAATCCTAAAGAATGTGTCTGCTTGGTGCTTTACCACAGATAAAACAATAAGAGTTGAATTGAACAGGTATCAGCTGAATTATTCTGGGCTTAATATTTTTAATAGGTGTATTTTTTAGAGATTTTAATGGTTTCAAAACAACTCGGAGAAAACAGAACTTTATATTTAATCCTGCAGTTTTTTATTGGAATCCACGTGCATAATGAGGGTCCATGAATTTAAACATAGAATTATGTGTTTTTAAGATTTGGGTCTTGCTTATCTTTGTACTTATTGCATCTTAAAGTAGTAGTTATTTGTGGGTTTGCTGTTGCTCAAGGGAGAAGCACAACTTTTATCTGTAGCCCTAGTTAACTATTATTTCCTCATAAATTACTTTTTTTCATAAGAAAGGCTGAAACAAATAAATTTCTTTAGTAGGCCTATGTCCTAGATAGTACGTGTGAATTGTAAAGACTGCTAACTTTTTTCCCATTTGTTACCTCCAGGGAATTCAAGCACACCAAACAATTCCCTAATGGAAATACATTTATAGCAAATTTTATGTATTTCTTTTTTATTTTTAAAAATGAATGAGAAGACTATTCCTTCAACAGTGTACAAACTAATTTTATTGGTTGAAAAAAGTGTTTCTGAATTTTTATTGAGTTATCATTCATGGTTAGTTTTGTCAAAATAATTTACTAGATTGAAGACTTCTTCCAAAAATGTTGAAGCCTGATGCTTTGTACCATGATAAAAAAGAAGTGCGTGTTGTGAGTTCAGGACATTTCTGTTGCTGAAATTTTGAAATCCCTATTCCTGCAAATAGTTGTAGAGTGCCTGACTGAAAAAAAAAAAAAAGAAAAAAATTAAACTTTCAGCCCTAAAGTGGTTACATAAAACAAGGAAAAAGACAAAGAGCAGGTTAGGTGATAGAAGGTTAATTGGTCTAGCTCTAAAGAGGAGGCGCTCAGTGCTTAGTAGCTAGAAGCTGTACAACTGGAAGCACTTTAATTTAAAATCCAGTGTGAAAACTTAATCAAATACATGCAGAAGCACTTAAGAATAATTTTTTTTAATCACAGGTACTTTTCTCTCCATACCACATCCATTGAAGTTTTTGAGTTACAATTGTAGAAAACTATTTAAGCAAGGCCAGAATAAGCATACCAGACTTAAAGTGGGTACCTCTCATAAAAATAATATTTGCCAGGAAAGAAAAAGCACACTTGAAGTTCTGTGTGGGTAAAAGGCCCCCATGGGAATGTCAGTTGGCATCTCAGTACATCAGAACAGATAAAGGAAATTATTAATCAAACACAGTATTTTTGTTAGTCTTTGAATTAATTTTACTGCCTTCATGTATATTTAAAGAAGGAGAAAATGTAGCAGATGCATCTTTAGTATGTTTAAGTTTAAAACCAAGACCCCTTCCCTTCTTCTTCTTCTTTGCTTCCAGAACACCACAGAATTCCTGCTTTGGAAGAGGCAAGTTGGTTGCTGGGGAACATCAACCAGACTGGCTACTTCAGAGTTAATTATGATATTAGGAATTGGAGGCTGCTTATTAATCAGCTAACAAGGAACCATGAGGTAAGCTCCTCTTCTCATTCCTAAAATCTGCTTTCATAGATGAACCTTCGCTGTTTCATCACCTTCTAAATGGTTCAATTTTTGTGCTTGCCCCTCACAGGTTATCTCTGTCAGTAATCGAGCAGGCTTGATTGATGATGCATTCAATCTAGCCAGGTATGTTTTCCTGAAGATCATCCATCCTCATACACATTGCTGCAATAACTTACGCAACCATTAGCAGTTGAGCGTTTTTCAAAGTTAAGTGTGTTTTAAACAAGCTTTGGTTCCCCTCACCGGCTTTTTTTTTTTTTTTTTTTTTTTTTTTTTTTTTTTTTTTTTTTTTTTTTTGTATATGCACATATGGTCTGTAGCACATTCACTACTCTTGATCAATAATTGCTGTAGGCTATTTCCGAGTCTGAAGAGATTTGATCAATTTTGTACAAGTTCAATTTAACACTTTGCAGATAAATAATCTCTTTCCTCTTTCTCTAATGAATGAGTGTTTTTTCTTCCATTTCTCCTGGCTGTCCCACCTCTCCTTTCTTTTACCACTGATCCTTGTACTGTACTTAATTTGTGATAGAAGGCACCTTCAAGCTTCAGTAATTTTTTTTGCCCTAACTTGTACTGTTATATAATTTTCCCCCATATCATTCTTTTCTTATAATCTGCTAGAACAGACTTTTTTTCCTCTGTGTTGCTTTTCAAACATAATGGAAAAGCAGTTCCGTTGAGCATTTCAGGAATTAATGCAACATTTTGCGTTTTATTGTGATGAGAGCTAATAATTAACACATACAGTGCTGGTTTGGTAGTACCTTCTTTACAAATGGAGGCAATGGATTGTTCCCCATTTTGAAATCCAGTCTATTGATAGTGAAAGTGTAAAATGAGAGGAAAATAGTGGAACATTTGTAAGTTTTTGATTTTGAGGTACCCGGGAACATAGTATTAGTATACGGTTTTAATTGCACAGTTACAGATTTAATTGCAAAATTGCAAATAACGTGACTTTACTTGCACTGTCATGTCAAAGGTAGCATGAAAAGAATTCCTGATACTACTGTCTTTACATTTAACTACAAACGGTCACACTGGAGGTGTTTGGGCTTCAGTCACATCACTTTCACAGCTCAGTGATGTTCTAGCATCACTGCAGTAAAGCACAGTTGTGTGCCCTACTGCTCTGTTCCTGCTGCTGACATAAAGTAGTGATTAGCCCTTACTTAACGGTCCAGAGATGTAGTAGGGAAGATGGTATCCTGGAGAGTGGTGTATCCGTTTGCTTTTGGCACTGCCCTTGCTTTGTGACATCTTCCCATGGGTGACAGTAAAGAACTAGAAATAGGTCATTACATCAGACTTTGGTAGATCGTGATTTTTCTGCTCTCTAAGTAGAAAAATATTGCAGATTATTCAGAAATACCTAGACTATTAGAATCACCAAATGTTTAGTAAAGTCATAATCTGCTCCAATTTTATTTGATTTTGACACCTCAGAGAACTAGTGTGCAGCTATGCAGATCCAGTATGTCACCTCCTTTTTCCATGCACTGAATGCAGTCAGATGTGGCTAGACTTCCCTGAAAGTTCAGATCCTGAAAAAAGCTGTTTCTTAAGCTACTTTCTGTAGGTGAGTGTTTTTCTTCTGAGTCAGTATCGAGCCGGTGCTCTAGGATGTCTTGGTCATAGACTATTAAGGTGAGGTCATGGTTAAAGACCCAACCTGCATTGTCTGGCCAAGTTTTGTCTACCTAAAAACCACTCAAAAGATTAGATGAGTAATGCATTCACCACTAATTTTGTGAAGTACTTTCATGGAGATACTTGGGGATACTAGATCTGGCACCTTTTTCAGAGGTTACTGTAGAGCTTTGTGAAGTCTTTCGCAGGATTTCACATTATAGAAACTTGACTTTGTTTTCGTAATGATGATCTGCAGCAGACTGCTGCTGCATTTGATCTTCATGCACCGTGGAAAAAAGTAGTGGACCTATAAATGTATGCGCATACATGGATATCACTTAAGAGGAAATATTCTTCCAGTAGGGATTTGTAGCTAGACTCCTGTTTCTGGAGTCCTGTCAGTAGTGCTCCCTTGAGTGTGTGCCTCATAAGCCAGTCTGATTAGGGGAAGGATCAGTTTGCAAACAGTAGAATCATGGTTTGTAGTTCAAGAGTAGCAATAAGATGTGTGGACCCGGCTGAACTTGCCATATAGGGTATATTTCTTGTTCATCTTAATGTTGTTATATTATTAATCTATTGTCTTCCTATTATAAAAACCCTGAACCAATCTAGTGATGCTTAAGTTATTCTGATTGGCTGGCTGACAGTATGGTAACTTTTTAGGAAAAGCTTGGTGTTTTTTATTTTCATTCCCCTTCTCCCAGACAAAAAAAAGAGACCAGGAGTAGGTCTAATACTTGCTATGTTCGTTTATGATGAATAGGACTAGAAAGGCGTTGAGAGACTCCTAGCAGAGTGTTGAGGGCTGTCCTTGATGTCAAAGCATCAGAACTTCTTGAAATAAGAAAGCAGTTGGAAAAGCTCTTGCCCGGGACAGGCAATGGGAATTGAACCCTGATGCTGCAGTGTGATGCAGCTTATCCTGCCATGTCTGATGCTTTGATGTGACACAGCAGTGTTCCTATAACAAGCTCTGAGGGCTATCAGAGTAACACAGACACTTTCAATTTTCTGAAGAAGTCACTGTTCAAAAGGCCACCATCAGCCTAAAAGCAGCTTAGCTTTCCCTCCCTTGGCTGCAAGGCACAGTGCAGAAAGTTGTCCCACTTTATTTTGGAGCAGTACCATAGTTGGATGTTACCTGTCTCATGGGTGCTGTGCAGGTTCAGCCTTGTGTCGGATGCACAGCGAGCATTTCTCCCTGCCCGTATGACGTTACGTGATGGGGAGATTAAATGTGTACACTTGTCTCTGACTGTGACATGAGAGAAGGTGAGTAACCTTATTGACCAGACATAGAAGTAGTAATTGGTAGTTCAGATCTGATTTCTGAGAAGACTGGCTGTTTCTAACTGTAATTCAGTTCTCAGTTTTGGTCCCTAGTTGCAATGATGTATTTTCTTCTTGTCTACCACTATAAACATGCATGTTTTGAGAGAGGGAAGAGAACTGTAGAATACATACTTTAATTTTCATCCCTAGCTATTATTTTTAGTGCTAAAATAATGCATAAATTAAAACACAATTTCTTAAATTCCTGGTGGTACTTTCAAAAATTACTTCTAATGTAAACAGTTCTTTTTACTGTGCTGTGGAGGCAGTATTTCTTCAAAATACCTGGTCCTTCTTAGCAAGTTCTGAAGTACTTACTAGTGTGCTCTTGAACTTGATACAGATAATACCAAAATGTTTTGACTTGATTTTTCCGCTATTATAATATTGTCTGTCCTAAAATGATTATTTCTCTGTCATTATACTGCTAATTGATTTTGTTTGTAGAACGAGTGCAGCTCTTCTCTTCAGTAAAATTTAATAATATTTAGATCTGGAGAAAAATGAAAAAAAGTACTCATATAAATGGTTTTGGAATGGCAAAAAATTTTATTTTTTTAAGGTGTGTTTGATTTAATTCCTCTGAAATGTTTATTTTCCTTTTACTGTCCAGCATAGTGATTTCTTGAAAATAAACAACATTTTAAGCTCTATAGGTTTTAATTTTTTAATTATTTTTTTCCATTGTATATGGAAATACATTTGTTCATCTTCATTCTTGCTGTGTTTTGGTTAATACAACATCAATATCAATGAATAACAACAACAGAGAGTGGAATAATGACAACAAAACAAAGTTACAGCTTGTTTGTTTTTCAGATTTTTAAGCCTAATTCTTGGCTGTAGTGCATGCACATCCCCTTAAGATCTGAAAAACTGTAGCCTTGGCACAACATAACTTATGGCAATTCATATCCCATGTTCTTGAGCAAAAACAGCACCTTAACACTCCCTCTTCCTTCTTCTTGAAGATTCTTCGTCTTTTTTTTTTGTATGAAGTTTCAGTAGAATTTAAAAATATATTGGTTCTAGTTAATGGTACTGGTAAACATTGACTGAGAAGGCCCAGAAGCCAAGAGAAGACAAACAGAACCATGGTTCTCTTGTAAGCTTAAACAGAGCAGAGGTAAGATCAGGTAGTTCCAATAAGCAGCGTCGCAATGAATAACAAAGGTCGCACTGTTTCGTAAGACAATTTCTCACATCTTTCTCTTTCCTTAGGATAAGGGGTCAGTTAGTGACTATGTGAGGTGGGATGCCTCCCAATTTACTTTAGGCATCCCAAAGGTAGACCTGTAAATCTGACATTCTCACCTTGTAGTTCACTGACAGTTAATGGAGAGAATCATGCACCTGACCTCTCAAAACCAATTAACCACGTAAGATAAATGACTCAATGTTAGAAGTGTTGTGTCACCCCTGGTTCTTCCTTGATGGGCTCTAAATCTTCATAAAAGATTTCCCTCATTAAACTGGTTGACTTAATCTAGTATTATCTGAAAGGAATAGGTCTGGTTTATGTTTAATGTTAATCAGTGTTGAATCAGATGTGACTGTGAATATCTCTTTTACTGTCATCTAAAATAGCTATTGTTGTTTCTACTTCTGTAAGCACCAAATGGGGAAGCATGAAGTGGTGTCATTGGTTCTTAGGTGCCAATGATGGATGACTGTGTAGGAGTGCTGTCCATTACCATGCACAGATTAGGGGCAGATTGAGCTATAGTCTCTTCAAATGAAGCTTGCCTCTTCTTGTAGGCTTCACAAGTATGGAGAGCTGTATCAGAAATGGGCAACAAGAAAAAAAATGGTACCTTCAAAATTTTCTGTGAGCTAAGTGACTTCCATGCTGCAGATGGCCTTCGTAAGTGTTTTTCTCTATCAGAATTTCCTACACTATACCAAAACTAGGGTTCTGGTGCAAATAGATACATGAGGAGTCGGGATGATTGTTTTCCCGCTGTTAAACAATTCTTGGTGGCTTGTTTCTTTCCAAGCTGTGAGTTCTGCTGACTCTATAAAACCCAAGTCTGAGGGCAAGCGAAAAGGCAGTACCAACCTACTTTTCGATGTATAAATCCAAATTATCTCCCTTGACACACATTTATCTTTTAGTAGCTGGTGCATTTGACTCCAAGACTGATTCCAGAAGTAAAATACTGAAGTAAACTAATGCTGACTCCAGATTACTTTCCCACCAGCTTGTAGAGAGGAATTAATTTAAAAAGTAAGTCTTGCTTAATCAAGTACAGCCTTTTGCATCTGGAAAATCATGTCTTTAGAACCTCCTATTTTATTGTTTCTTAAAAAATTAATTCCTGGCTGTGGAGTCTTGACACTGAGGCAAAAAAACCATTTTATCCATTCAGCTGAGGCGGCACCACCCCACATAATGTTCTTATTTCTGGAAACTGAGAGTTATCTTGTAAGCATACTGTTCATATACTTCCATATAAAATCCAGAATTATTGCTGCTAAATTGGAAAAATGTTTCCTTGAAATTTCTGGTGGAAATACATGCATAGCAAAACTAAATTATGGAGTTGAAACGATCTTCATTGCTGTTTTCCTTCACAGGGATTCAGATTTCCTTTCTTGTAGCATTTGAAGTCTTCTAACCTATGTGGGCTAATTGGTTTGATGTTACATTTGTTTGTGTTACTTCAAGTCCTGTTCAGTCTAATGTTGGGAGAAGTCAAGGGATTTGAGGGTCCATGTAAAATGCTGGGGCTAGATAATAAGTAAGTGACAAAGATAGAAATTCTCAGCACAATTAATGTACTTCAAAATGCTTCAAAGCTTTAACAGCCGCATTCAGGGTTGTTGACTTTGGTTGGTTGGGCTATTCAGAAACAGTCATATAGGATCCATTTAAATTAGTAAACTGCAGTTTTACTCTAGCCTTTGTCTTTACTCCTGATTGCATTTTCTAAGAGTTCAACTCAGAAAAAAACGAGATGTGTTATGCAGCTCCCTTAATTAACGCCTCTGAGTACCAGCTAAGGGAGTAGTATTAGATCAATACTTTGTATCATGCTTGATTAATAGCGGTATAGATTTACTATTATAATAAATGAGTCCTCATCTGAATTATTTCAGCAGTTGCCGTAGTAATTCCCATTCACCGTCAGGCAAATTTTGGTGATGGTTCACTAGCAATTGATTTAGATATGGTTTTCAATAGAAGCTGTTTGGTTTCTTTTGACATAAATACTCTCTCAGTGGGCCAAAGCAGCTGGGCTTTTTCAGAGAAAATAGAAAGTTACAAGTATTTTAAGGTAGCCATCATACATTCCATATGTTACACATCAGTCCCTATGTTCTGTGACATATCACTGCTTTGGTATCTGCTTTACGTGGAGATTCATATTTCAGCTGACTGAAATGTGTTCATAGCAAGAGGAATCAAAGCAATTCCTGCAATTAAGCACACTAAAAGTAAATTCTGCTTTTGTAGTATGTATCACTTCTGCATCTGATCCTGTTACATAGCTAAAGGCAGTAAAGTAAATTGTACAACACATTCCAGGGAAGCATTGGTGCTGCAAGAGCATCTAGAAAGATAGAAATACCTGCCGAGAGTCAGGGAAGAAGTTGAAGACTCTTCAGCATGTACTAAAAACTAACTCTGTAGATCTGTTTAGTGCAGAGGGAAGGTCTTGGTGTAGTCATATCCGAGCAAAATTTGCCTAAATTATTAATGGTAGTTATGACTAATTATAGCAGTAATTGTTTTATCCTGTAAACTACATCAACTCTATTCTTGGCCAAACCCAGAATAAACTGCCAGGAAGACTTGACTCTAGTTTCAAGGGAGTGGCAGAGTTATTTTTAGTTAATTGTTGTTAACTCACTGTCTTTTTACCACATAGTCTCAGAGTTCAAGCTGATCTCTGAAGTCAGCTTGGTATGGATGTATCCTTGTTGCAGTACAGCTGCCAGGGGCTGCTGTGTAATGAGAGGGGAAGGGAACAGTCTCTGCAATTTGTTTTGGGAGCATTAATTGAACCAGGTCTTGAATTATGCTTCAAAAAATACTTGAGTTTGAGGTTAAACAAGAAGAGGAGTTCATGAGCAGAGCTTGCTGAAGACTTCTTTGCAACTTTGAATACTGGAAACAGAGCTAAGAGCTGCAAATATGACTTGAGGAATCTGTGTTGGTCGGGCAGGGGGAAGTCTTTGTAGAGCCTCAAAACCTGTGGCTTTCTTTGGGGGCCCTATCCTGTCATAGCAAGCATACATCCATTACCTGGGACTTCATCTTCTGTAGCCCTTTTTCTTCCCCACAGCTGCCTGATCAGCCCTAATCCCTATGTCACTCAACTGTCCTCTCAAAACAAGCAGCCTTTTTGACCCCTTACCCCGGAACCCGATTACTTTCCTTTCTGTGTGTCTGACAGGACTAATATAGAGAGCAAAAGATCCTTCTTCTACATTGTCGTAAAGCATTAATTGGGTTTATATTCGTAATGTTCTTTTCTATCTGTCCCTGCCCAGCAATGCCCATCCCCCTCACTGAGATGTAACCTAATCCTGTTTTATCACTGATTGGGCGAGGCCTCTGGGTCTCGCCTATGGCCCTGCCCCCTGGGGGAAAAAGCCACGATGGGGGAGAGGCCAGCACTCTCTGGCCTCGGCTCTCCATCGGGTGGGGTCTCTGAAGCTGAGCAGGACATATGAATAAAAGCAGAACTATCCCACCCGAAGTCAGGGAGTCAGGACTCTTCCTTTACCTTCGGCAGCCGTCTAGTCTTGTGGGGAAGGCTACACTACATTGGTTAAGGTAGCAAAAACAAGCCACTCGGAGAAGCTGGGGGTGCTGATCTAAACACCTCGACTTCCCTAGCATCAGCAAAGGGTATATGAATAAAGGCATGAACCAACTTTTCTAGCCATAAAAGACAATTCTCATGCCTCATTGACATAAAGAAAGAAGTTTGTTATCACAGGCTACTCGCTGCTTTGTCTGCTGTCTTGACCTCACTGCACCGTTGCTTCTCAGAAATGATCCTACTTTTTGAGCTTACCTGATTGCTGTTGACCAGGGTTGTTGTCTAGAGGAGGTCTGGTCTTTGTCCATGTATGCGCTGTCTGCTGGAATGTTGTAATAGATTAGCTCCTTCCTATCTGGCTAGAAGTGTGTTTTCCTCTACCCAGAAATCAAGTAATAAATGTCTGGAAGGACTAAGGCACAGGGACTGAAAAAACCTGGCATGCTGTATCTGCTGTACCCTTCCTAGGTGATCTTAGTAAAATCACTTAAATTGCTTGTGTCTTCTTCCTCTCTGCAAAATGGAGATAAGAGAATAGGTGAGGGTTTGAGAGAATTTCAGAAAATCTTTTTATTATAAATATGTTTATTGGAAATTGCCTTTAGAAAAGGAATATCTGATTCTGTAGATATTCTTGCAAACAAAATTTGGATCGTATGTGTGTGTTCTCAAGATCGGAATTCTGTGCTATCCATATGAAGTTTCTAGCTTTTGAACAGGCATTTCACTTGACTGACTGATTTGCAAATTATAAACCTTAGACCAGGTAAACAGGGAGTGATGAAAAAGTAGTGTGCATAATAGTAAACTAACTCAATTTTGATTCTGCTCAAACATGCTTTCATAGGTACCATCACCTGTTGACAACTTAGTGAATAGCTGTTTCATTCTACCATTCCCTACAAAAATCACCAAGAAAGAGAATAAATAACACTTCAAATAATCAAGTCATCTGAAATGGATGTCTATTAGCCCCTGAAATACATTTGAATTTCTTTACTTAATTTAACTCTGTGAGTTGCATTCTTCTCAAAAGTCATGGTTTCATGATGTTGAAAAACATGCATACCTTACTGCATAGCCTTAATTTTTAGCAGTAAGATTTTTCCTTTTTTTCTTGTATTACTCCTTTTTAATTCGTTTTTCTTTCATATGGGAAAGAAGGGGAAAAGAGAGAATGTGAGCTACAGTTTGACAGGGGTTTTTTTACAAGCATAGAGGGGTTAGATTTGAGGTTTTCTCCTGTTTTCAACAGAGGTGAGTAATTCATACTAATATTAGTCGTTGCTTATGTGGCAACTCTAAAACTGTGCAGGATAATTTAAGACACATAATACTCTGATAATTACATTGAATTTGAACTGTTCTTTGTAGGATGCTTCAAATGCTCTTGTGTGGAGTTGAATGTCACTTGAAGAGTCCTTAAATATTTTGCATGTGAGAAAACATAAGAAGAAGGCTTCACTTTAAACTCTCTTACTTCTGAATCTTTAATGTTGGAGAGATTAAATGCTAATTGCAAGTAGTTCTTAAAATGATCTTGTAAGCAAAAACTTGCTGTTGTATTCATCAAAAAACACATATGCATTCCTCTCCTGTTAGCATGGAAGTCCATACATCCACACCATACATACCATACAGGTACAGATCATAATGCCTCCATCAAGTCACTTTGGCATCTTAGAAAAATAAAGTCCTTACATGGTCCTTATATGAAGACAGCCCAGTCCTGGGAGGGAAGGATGAGGTAGATTATTCTTTGATACTGGAGATCACAGGGCCTTTTTTACAGATTGTCCATTAGTTTTCTATGATAAAACATTCTGTCTGCAGCTTCTGTGGTTGAACATGCATGCCAGTCATCCTAAGTTTTTAATCGTTGACTTCTAGCCTTGCAGGAGTTAAAGGGGAAATCTGTGACTACAAGAGTTAATTTTCCAGTTGTATGGGTCACCTTGCTCAAAGCTATTTTTAACGTCAGGATTCAACATTTATGTTTTTACTCAGCTATCAAGGAATTGCTGTTAAAGGGCTGTGGGAAAGAATATCCTGACTCCATTGGTAGAGACACCAGTCCTTGATAGGTCCTGAAAAAATGAAAAAAGCAGATACAGTTATATATATATTCATTGGTACCAAGTTTCTCTGTGAGTTATTCTAATCCACACACTTGATTGTTAAGGTAAAAGAATGAATCAATTGTTAAGAATCCTAGCTTACTTTAAACTTTCTCTGGGAGTTAATGAGTATAGTCTAATTATTCATATATTGCATATGCACAGAAATAGAACTGATGTTAATCTGAGTTGCCCATCTGTGTTCTGAAGAGCTGCATTTAGCCCTTCAAAATTACTCAGAAAAAAAGCTAGTCATGTTTTACACATTTCTACGAAACAGATGAAGCAGGGTGGATTTTAAACTAGCAGCAAGTAAATCACCTCATTTCCATTGTTTCTGTGATGCAGACCAGTTTGCTGCCAGCTTGGATTTTCTAATTTTGATTTAAACACATGACTTATAATGCCTTTGTTGGGTGGTGGGACGAAAGGATTTATGGTGCCCTTGTATGTGGGACTCTCATCACTGTACACCAACCCTGTCATTTTTGTGACAGAATCTGTTTGACTGGTGCTGGATTTATGATAGAGATAATTCAGAACAGAGTAATAATTTTCCCTTGGCAATTACACTACCATTTGGTACTTTGTCCCTAAGGGGAAAATGAATGTGCTGGGATCTGTCCATAAGTTCAGTGGCTCAGTGAAAAGAACAAATCAAGGTCAGAATGCAGTTGAATACACACTGATGTTTCATAATATAATCTAGATCTTCTGCTTTTGTCTGACTCATTAAAAGCTCATGTAATTTAAAGATTATTTTTGATTGCCATGAGATTTTTATTGGGAATTCTTTGTGAGGGATATTTCATTACCGTGTTCAGTACTTTCTTTTTCTGTTCATTGCCTCTTTTCTCTGTAGCAATGACTACTGTAGCAACTTCTTCAGCGTAAGCAGGATAGTGCCTTGCTAAGTATTGGTGCTTATGATATGATATGATATCATAAACCACATAATACTTATATATAACTTCTGGAAAATCTTTTTCCACCTCTGTCCTTTCATAAAAATGATAGATCACATTTTCAATACAGTTCATCAGCCGTCTCCTTCAGCATGAAAAACCTGCTGAACCAGGATGTTTGTCTAGAGATAATTTGTCTCATAACTAAACCAGATCTTTTTGCCAGTCCATGTTCCTGTTCTCCTCTTCTCCTCTTCAGTTTGGCAGGCAGCTGTGAAATCAGGAACACGGGTAATATGTCAAAACTCAGGTGGTGCTGTGTTTCTAACACATGGTTTCCCATGTAGTGGTAGCTGCAGAATGATTGACATGGTGGTAAAATGGTAGGTTTGGACAGTTACGTAAAAATTGATAAAGCAAAGAAGCATCTCAGATGTGATCTTTTTGCTTAAATTTTGCTTTTGTAGTCGTGTTTGAAATGACTCAGTATAGCTTAGAGAGGGCTTGTAGAGGCTGTTTTACGTCTAGACTGCTTTCTGTATGACCCATGATGTCAAAACAAAACTCTCTAATCTGAAACACTATAAAGAGGGATGTCTGCTTTTTGTAGTTTATACTGAAGATATGTAAACAACAGATCATTTTATATATAACACAAACTGGATCTGTTGGTAGTCTTCTATTAATATTTACGGGGCAAAAGATCAGAGCTACAACATTCTTATCTCCTCTTGGCAGAGCAGTACTGAAATAGTAGTGTTCCTAGGATATCCATTGGTAGAGGCCTATATAAACAAAACAAATTTCTGTTAGGAATGGTGCTGGTATGAACCTGCTTTGGGTAGGGAGACACTAGGTGAGTTCTTAAGGCTTTTTAAATTCCGGATAGCATAGATGAAGTTTTGTAAACTTTTTGCCTTTGAAAAATGTTTTACCTGAACATCAGTATGCTTTCAGCCACTGTTTATGCATCAACACTGTTTGATTTAACTATTTTATGTTACGATACTTGCCAAATTCTGCAGAATTTTTTAAGAAAGAGATAACATGCTTGGCTAAGATTCTCAGGTGGCTACTGGAGACATACCTAGAGAAAACTGTGTCTGTTTCAGACTAGGCATAAGGTCGGACATCACGGTATTTCTGTGGTGTTTATACTTGTTACCTGCTTTCAGTATAGCTCATAATCAGTTCTTCCCCTAGTGACAGACAATATTTCAATTTTCCTCCAAGATGGCTAGGCTAGAAAAGAACCTTGTCTTTTAGTCTCTCATGCATTCAGACTTTGACAGGCAATATCTGATAGTAATTTTGCTGGACTTAAAGATAGCAATATGATTGATGGCTAAAAAGGAGCAAGAAAAATAAGGATTTCTGTCACTGACCTTGAAAGAGAAAGTAATAAGTCAAGCTGCACGTGTAGAGTGTGAACTAAACATACTCTCTGTAGTACCTTTGAGTGAGCATTTCTAGGCAATGATATGACATGGGAAATTATTTTACAATTTTGCTTTTGATGGGAAGGTTGCTACTTTTAGTTTTCTTATTATTGTTACAATAATTGTGACACATTTCTGTTCAGCATTTCCACAGATCTGTGTTTTTTGACAGAGTTCTCAGAGATACTCAGACTCATTCTCTGTTCTGCCTTCTTTCCTCATTTTGGTTACTGTCCTCCTCCATAAATGCTTTTGCTGACCAGATCCTATCTAACCATCTTTGAACCTAGTTCTTCTGGGCTAGTGAAGGAGAATCCTAGAATCATGCCAGCACCCTTTGTCTGGTTTGCCACTGTTCAAGTGAGCCCAGTGCATCTTGCTGAATGCAATATTCCCTGGGAAGGAGGAGTTGAAGTCACTCTTAACACTGGACAAGCTTTTTGGTGTGAACTAAAAGAGTGTGATTGTCCTAAAATACAAAAGTTAAGAAACCAGTTGTGCTTTGTGAAGATGCAGAATATTAGAGCATAGCACACCATCAGTCACTCTGCTTTACTGAGGTTCTGTTTTCTGCTGACCTGGTTGTCATGGTGGTCATGCTACCTCCCGGGACACTTCACACAGGTCCTAGATCTGTGATATGGATTTTAGGGCTTCTTATGAATTTTATGGTTCATGGTTTATGTCTTTTGTGGTTTAAGGTGAGAGGCAACTATGAGTGTAAAAAATTAGCAGCCTTAGTGTTTGGCCTTACCCTTGCTAATTTTTTTTTTTTTTTTTTTTTTAATTTTAATTTTTTTTTAGGGTATTAAAACTGCAGTATATAGTTCATAATTTATAACATCCACATTATATGTCACGTTTTATACAAATAGGTGAAACAATAAATGTACAAATGTACATACTACCTTTTGACAGAAACTATTTAATGCCAAATAGTCTAGGAGTGCAGTGTATTTGGAGTAAAATGTTTATAAACATGGCTTAGCAACTAGGATGAAAGAATAGGGCTATCATGATTTTCTGTGGGCATCCATGAAATAAAAGTGTATAATACATAGAACATCCTGCCAAGGTAATGTTTCTGAAGCACTTACGTTTTCTTCCAGAAGGCTGCTGTCTTAACTGCCACTGTAAGAGGATTTGAGATACGTCTCTGCTTAAGTTCTCTCAGAGGTCAATCTTAGCATCTGTACTGCCCAGCATGTGCTGGCAGAAGAGTTTAACATTAATTGTAGCAACCATATCCACTTTTCCTCTAAACCATGATCTGAAGTGATGAATTTGTTATCCTTTATATGATAATGACAAGAATCTCCCTCCATCCCCAGGAATACTTCATCTCCCTTCACCCTCAAGAATCTCCCTTCATCCCCATCCCTTCTCTTGTGATGGATTGGTTGATCTGTGGTTGAGGGGGTGATTCTGATGATACTGAGCATAAGCTTCTTCTAGAGTCATAACCAGAAAGAGAAGGAGGGTCCGGAGTAAACAGGAAAAAAATCTAACTTTGCCACAATCTGTTTGTGTAAGTTGCACAATAATCTTAGGGAAACAATAAGAAAAGTGAGAGGGAGTGAGACAGGCATAATTGAATAGTCTGATAAATTTGGAAGTTAGAAGCAGTGATACTAACAGCCGTTGTGAGCAGGATGAGTGAGTATCATCATCCAAGAACCATCATTTTGAAACTCATCAGGAAGCTCTGAGCTCAGGAATAAGAGCTCGATCTCTGAGTTCACTTCTTAAGTGTCTTTATGGAGAGGTTAAGCTTAAAAAGAAATAGTCTGTTTGCATTTAGTATAGGTAGATCTAATTTCAAAACATGAGCTTAAATGACCATTAGTGCGACTATAATAAATATTAATCTGTTTATTCCTTAAGCAGCATGTTTCCTAGAGCTATTTCTCTAGTTCCTTACTCCACATTTTTTCATGACAGTAAAAATAATCACAAATTCTATTAGAAACTAATTATATATATGCAACTTAAAGCTAGTTTACCTCTTTGCTAACATTATCTCTGAGATTTTTAACTGCAGTCAGTCCAGCATGCTTCTGGCTCCATTAATTGTGTTTAGAAACCTTTACAAAGTATTAAGGCATAGAACTTACATTAATGATAGTCTGCTGCTTCAGAAACAAGACCTATTAAATGGAGTAACCTTCTGTCTTCAGATGCATTTGACTTTGTCCACTGCCTACTCTAAAAGCTTTACCACTTTCATTTCATATCTGCTCAGTTCCTCAGCTGGCACAGAGGACTCCCCAGGTGATTTTGTTTTTCATGCTTGAGTATGTGCTGGAATCAGAGTTGAAAACAGAGCTAATAAAATGTGGACGCAAATGGCATGAAGCAGACTGGAGAGTGAGATAGATCCTTTTGGAATCTGTTACATGAACTCACTTCTTTCCTGAGAACATGAAGGGAACAGAGTGTAGTTCTTCCAATAGAGAGTGTAAAAAATGAAGGCCTGCATGATGTGGTGTACATTGTGAGACAAACTATTTCAAGCAGCAAGACAGTTTGTACATGCTATTACAGCAGAGATAAAATTTTATATTAACAGGTATGCAATGGTTTATTTCTGTACTAATGTGTGTAATTTTGTTTGCTGTATGTTTGCATTTCCTCCACATTGATGGAAATGAAAGGAACATTTGCAGTGAAGGAGAAAAACTAGTCTGCAAAACTATATCATACTGTAGCCTGTTAAACTGAACTTTGTGGAATCTACCTTGCTGATTTTAACTGTTTGATGAAAAGAGAATCATTATCTCCTCTCTAGGCAGATTGTTAACTCCTTTTGGATTTGGACACCTGCATCAGGAGAAGAGTAGGCAATGTGTTTCTGGAAAGTTCACATCCACAGGGTTGCACTTTTTTTCTGTAATCTGGATAGTTAAGAAAAAGTGCTAGTCTGAAAAAGAAAGTGAGAGCAAAAGCTAAAGCTTGTCATTTTCTGTATTTGGTTTTTAAAGTAACTTTCAAATGCTTGTGTCTGTATTGCATTTTACGTGTAATGCTATTATTTCAGAACCCTTCCTGTACATTCCTTACATTCTTTCCCATGCAGGGGTAGGTCTTTTATGATTGCAAAAAACTGGACAAAATTTTAGCTGGTTGATTTATAAACAGCTGAAAAAACTCCGTAATTTTTATGCAAAGTGCTGGAACATCCTGAACCAAAGTGATGTCACTGGATAAGTCCTTCCGAAGTGGCTTAAAGATGGATAGAAGACAAGACAGTTCTAAAGGAGAGGGAAAAGAGTGAAGAGAATAACTGTAAAACTAAAGCTTCTTCTTCAGCACTAGTTTTTTCAATTGCCAATGGTCAGTGGAAATGTTTTCTTAAGCAAAATGCCTTGGGTTGTTGATTTTATGCGGTCAGCTTTCTATCGTACAAATCAACAAAGCAACGCCTTTGTTTTGTTTTGTATATTTTTTGATTTTCTTTCCTTGAAGGCAGTTGCTTCTTCATTTATGTTTTTCATCGCCACAGGAATCCTTTCAAAGTAGGGATAGCTTGTCTGGTTTTCTTTCAGGCGTGTTCATACCTTACTTCATCAAGTCAGTATGTGTCCATGTGTTGCGAGAGACTGCAAGTTACTATTTTTTAATCAGGTTGATTTTTATGTCATTAAAATGTGATGAGGTGATCATGGTTTTCGTTTTAATTTCATATGGGGGGGAAAAAAAGAAGTTGTTTATGCCCAATTGTGAATGTCTTCTGAAAACTAATTTAATACTAACTTTTTTTATTGTGTAGAGCTGGTTATTTGCCTCAGAATATTCCTTTGGAGATTATGAGGTACCTTTCAGAGGAAAAAGATTTCCTGCCTTGGCATGCTGCCAGCCGAGCTCTTTATCCTCTGGATAAATTGCTGGACCGTACAGAAAACTACAATATCTTCAATGTAAGAGATACAGTCTTCCTCTTTTTCTTCCCCTAGTTCTTCCTTTCTTCCACTCACTCTATCCATCTGTCTGTCCTTCCTGCCTTTCTTCCTTTTGCCTCTTACTCTGATATTATTGCCACGATTTGAACTGTTCCCCAGTCACGTACTGTAAGTGACCTAGGGTTATTAACTTTCTTCCTAATTACTCTTTATTTAAACATAGCAATTTTCAAGCTTTGGTTCATTTGCATTTGAACAGTGATAACTGTTATTTGAGGCATATATGACTAGAAGAGGGAAAGGTAATTATCTCTCATATAAAATGTTATGACAAATAAAGTGTTTCACTTAACAGAGTTAAAGTATTCTATTGTCAGATTTTCTCTTTTGAGGAGCCCCATGGTGATATTTAGGTGGGCGCCCAAGATCAGCAAGAACAGCAGATATAGGTACAACTGAACAGAATACATGCAACTGAAGAAAAGATTTGTAGTCATTATTTCATCCCAAAATCCATGGTGAATTCAATGCAGTTACTTTAATTAACAAGAATTAGATCACTGTTGAGTCAAAAGCCCATTCATAATTGGGTCCAAAGGGACAGCAGTAATAGCTTGTGATAGATAATTAAGATAGACATGGCATGTATTTTAACATGTACATGTAGCTACACTGAAGCATGGTTTATGAAGTACACAGGATTTGACTGCAGCCAGTTACAATTACAAACTCTTGGGGTTTTTATTCACTATGAATTTTATGTAGTCTACATATTTTCAACAGCCAGCATACGGTAACTTTATGTGATGTTGTAAAGCCTTCAAACGAAGGAGCTTTTTAAAGCCTGAAATGCCTAAGGATGCTTTTTTCCTCTTAAATGTGTAAATATTTGTTTGTGTGCATGTCACCATAGACACCGTGCTCAGAGGGGAGAAAGTTAGAAATGACTGTATATATATATGTAGAAGTTAATACATATATCTATATATCTATATAGATCTAGAGATAATATAGATACACGTACACACACACACATACATATATACAGAGTTACCTGATGACATGTAAAATTATTTTTGTAGAACATATACTGAGGCCTACGTGCAAACTGGAGCCATGATGAAAAATGCAGTTGAAATAATTTGCATATTTAGTCTGCTGTTAACTGCAAACAAAAATTCTTATGAGTCTGCCATTGCTATTTCACTTTTAAACATGGTTGTGTAAAGAAAACACAATTTTAATAAATAAAACCAGTAAAATTCACAGCTGGGTTATGTTTTATCAGTACTGATGGGAGTTTTGAAAGCTGAGGTGATAGCAGAGGAAATAAAAATCTTTTTAGTCACAGAATAACATACCTGCTAGAGAAAGCTGCAGTATGAATCTTCTTTTGTGTTGACATATATACATGCCAATGCATCTGTAATAATAAAATAGATGTTCTGCTATGCGGTTCTGTATATCTCGGTTCTCTTTTTCATATTGGTGAATTCCACTGGAAAAAGATTGCACTGAATACAAAGACAGTGATTTTCTTCAAAACTGGTCAGAATATGTAAATATGTCCACTGTGTAAAAACTAGAAGTCACTAAAATATATCTTGTGCTTGTTTTGTTCCTTAAGCACACCAGGAGCCTAAACTTAAAGCACAGTGGCATTAAGTGTACAAAGCTTTTTTGCAGCCACATTGTTTTCTGAAGTCAGTTGACTGTACCCACATAATGTTTTTGCCGTGGCTATGGATATTAAAACAGTGTTCTTTTAAAAGTGAACATGCATAGTGTAGTCAAGATTGGCCACAAAGCAGAAAGTAAGCTATTGACACTCTTTGCATTGTGAGTTCAAAGTAGCATGTAATAAACTTTTGAAATTCATGGATTTTAAAACAATATATTGCCTCATACTAGGCATCTAATCGAGTAGCTTATGTAGAGATTGCTTCTTACTATAGCAGTGAAGGAGGTTTATAAGTGGACAAATAGCTTTGCTAAGTCTTTGGAATTGGACATTATTTGACGGTACAGAGACCAAACCTCACTAGTCAGCAGTACTTAAATTTCTAGTAAAATACATTATTTTTAGCATTAAATATACTTCTCTTTTTCTCCTCAGGAATATATTTTAAGACAAGTGGCATCAATGTATCTGAAGCTCGGATGGCCAACAAACAATTTAAATAAATCACTTGTTCAAGCATCATACCAACATGAGTACTGTTATATTTACTATTTTTTATTTATGAGATATTATTACATAAAGGCACCCTCCTAAAACTTAGACATGTTTAGCATAAATCAGTCATAATTTCTTAGCTCTGTCACCCTTTGGTTTTTTCCTTTCTGAGTTGCAGGGAAAGCAGAAAGATGCTATGAGATGAATTCATCTTTCTTAATTTGGGAGAACACGCTGAGCCCTAACTTAAATCTGACTACATGGGATTTATAAGAACTTGTACTCATGTGACCACAGAGATCGGGAAGGGTGCCTAAGTGAAAAGGGGGGCTGGTTTTGATCCTTGACCTTTCTTTAGTTGTTGCAGGCATTAAATTGACACTGAGATTTGTAAAACCAGATTGTCTTTGATTGATATGTTGCCCAAATCCTGGTTGCTGTCACTGTTAAAAGAAGTAGTTTTTTGTAAACATTCAAACACATTTGTTAATGCAGCCTTATTGCTTTCTTTTAACTTTGACAGAGAGTTGCGTCGGGAAGTCATAATGTTGGCCTGCAGCTTCGGGAACAAACACTGTCACCAGCAGGCTGCAACCTTAATCTCTGACTGGATTTCTAGCAATAGGAACCGGTAAGTGGAGCTGAAATGCGTACCTCACATTTCTCCTACTGAGAGGCAGTGCAGCTCTTCCTTGCCTGCCTGCCCTGTCTGCTGTGTCCTCTTTTGCAAAGGTTTTTTTTTTTTTTAACAGGAGGAAGCAGAGGTTGCTGGCTGTCATTTAAAAATGTCTGTGGGGTTTCAAAATTAATTGTTTGGCTTTGCATATACGAGTGTGTGGAGGGCATTTTGCCCACTCCTGATAAATTACTGTTGGATAATTCTATGCAAGAAGATGGGTTTTAAGGATGGACTTAAAGAAAGATGAGTTAACACCATGTTGTCAGATAAACATGATACTTGTGTTGGGGTAAGAGAGCAGGAGGTGCTAAACATTTAAAGAAGTGAGAGAGATTAGATACAGAAGGACTGAGAAATAAGGAAGGATATGTGTTGAAGGGAAATGTTACAAGGTGTTTAAGGGTGAAGACTTGGATATTAATGTGATTCAGGAATACATGGAAAAGCTTGTGTAAGGTTTCAGAGAGCAGGTAGTATTAGAGCTAAAGCCTTGAGCATTAGCAGCACTGTCATGGTTTGACAGCAAATAAGTTAGGCTGTCAAGACACAGATTTATTCAGCTGAGGCAAAGGAACATGGGCCATAGATAGTGTCTGAAGTTTATCTTTTAAAGGCAAGCATCTAAGAAATATGAAATAACTGAGATTTCAAATTTCAAGTATGTAGTATCTATGGACAATGAGATGAGTGCAGAGTATAGGTTAAGACCAGAACTTCTTTAGAAAGAATAGTAGATTTTCTGATTATGTGAAATATTTGCACTGTACGCATTTGTATGTGGCATGATATTTTGGTATAAAAGAGAATATTTTACTTTTAAATACAAAAGAAGAAGGTAAGAGAAAAAGTCTCTCAGTTTTAATCACAGTCTTGTATTAGCTCAGCAAAAGGATCAGATCCCTCTAGCCATACAAGCAAGCAGGAGTCTTCAGGGATTTCTTGGACTTATCAGTGTTTTTTTGCAATTAATTTATCTATGTCTGTCTTTGTAATCTTTAAAAACACTTTACAAGCATATGCAGTTACGTAAGTATCCAAGTAGTAGTATTCCGTAAGTATCCAAGTGTATTTTAAAACCAGCCATGAAGGGAATTTACTTTCCTAAATGACTTTGAAACTTCTGGGAAAAAAAGATACCTTGAAACTATGACTATGTACCTTTAAGTAAATGTGTGTGAGATGGAGGATTTTCTTGTGCAAGGTGATACCAGGTAAATTTACTATGAAATACATACCCCAGGGTTTTATATGAATTCTTATCATAAGTAGCAACAATCAGTATGAAGCTATTCAAAGAGGCACTTAAAGAGAAAGAATCATTGGAAACAGTCTGCAAAAGTAATTTACTTAGATATTCATTTGCAAAATTAGTTAATCAAACCTAGGATTACCCATTAGCATGCACAGCAGTAGATTATTCAGTGTTAAAAAAGCTGTCACCCTCCAAAGCTACCTACCTGTGTCTTTCCAATAGGATTAAGAAAGGAGGCATCCGAAAAGAAAAGCATAACAAAACACAAGCTTATTGCTTCACTAACAGTAGCAAGAGAGAAAAGGAATAAATTTAAGGAGCTGTCTGAAGATTCATCTTAGCCTTTCAATGGGGCCATTTTTGGTAGCAGAAGATTGTGGTTGCTAGCATATGATGAGTATTATGATAAAAGCAGCACAGCAGGGCAGAGGAGAATAACTACTAAGTTAAAGCAATGTGTTTCTCAAAGGAGTTGCACAGTTTTAAAAAATGGCTGGAGCAAATAATGTAATTACAGAATAGAGACTGACAGCTGATAAATAGGGGTACAACTGACAAAGAAGATAGAGACACACTTTTATATATTTTTTAAGAATGTAGGATTTGTTCAGTCCCCTGTTCCAGAATTTCCCACGTTTTCCAGGGCAGTCTCACATCCTGAATGTAACATACGAGCAAAACTCATTTCCTATCTACTTACACTGAAGCAATATTACAAAGACTACTAGTAATAGCAGCTCAGTAAACATAAAATCATCTTTTGTTTCACAATAACAGCATTTGTAGGGTGTGTTGGTGTTCTCTCAGGAATGTTCAGTTGAATCAGAGTACCCCATAGCACCTTTACTCAGTATAAGCTCGCTTGGACCGAAACCTGAAAGTAAAGGTGAGGGCTCTTTTTTCCTGCTTTTTTACCAAAAACCTGATGATTCCACAATCAGAATTTAATTAGCATGGTGTTTGAGTCATGGTTCTGCCTCTTTTAGCACTTCAGAGACAGTAACTTGCTCAAGTGCAAAGGGCAAGCAGATAAGTACAAGATATGCAGAGGGCATGTCTAAGAGGTGCCATTTTGTATTCTTTCTCATCAACTGAGTGCTTTGCTCAGTTTGATGCCCTTAACTGCTGTTCATGAATTTGCTGCAAACAACCTCCTCAGAACCTGTATGATTCCCTCAGAGATTGTTTCCTCACAAAGAAGGGGAAACTCAGGCTGCTCCTCTTTCTCCAGACTTCTCTGACAACTGGTGAGAAAAGTTGGTGACAGGTACAGAAACTCTATGTATTGTTGCCTACTCCATTCCTTATCAGCAATTACTGTTAATGTTCTTGTGTTTGCCATTCCGTCTTCTGAAACAGAACCATGTAATTGACTGATCATTGCAGAAAGCCTGGTTTTGGTGGGTTTGCATGGCCAGAGCACAGAAATATAGTTCCAGAGAGCTCAGATATTTTATATATAGATATAATTTACGTGTCACTGTGACAGTAAAAATAAAGGGTAATTTACAACATTTCCACCCATCTCCTCCCAGAAACTTTGTTCTGGAAGATGACACAAACTTTTCAAAGTGGTAGAGACAGTGGAATAAGGTTTGTGTCTCCAGATTTTAATCAACTGAAAATTAAGTCAGTATTAAATTAAAATGTGATATTAAATACCACATACATGCACAGTCAGTAAATCATATAAAGGAGGTTTTTGATTCCCTGGCAGTTACTGCAGTTAAAGTTGAAATAACTATACCAGAGAATGTGCTATAAATAATACTGAAAAAATGCTAACATTCATAACTTTCTTAGCCACATTTTTAATCCATGACTTTTTAGATGTTCTTTTGAAATGCTTTTTCTGTTTTACTTGTAATATTTAATTTTGGATAAAGTGTTGGGTGGTACAATAACATCTGTGTTTTTATGTTTACAATTGCTGTGGTTTTTAGTAATTACATTTAATCTGGTAGGTCCAGAAATGAATTACCACTAACTTTTCACAATAAGAAAGTGAAGTAATCATGACATCAGATGCTGCTTGTATTTTGTAATTATATACTCTTTACTGTGCAAATAATTTGCCACTGTTCACCAAGTAAAATAATGGTCATTCTTAGCACAAGGCCAAAGGTCCTCTTTGTATTTCCAGTACTGTTTAAAAAAGCCATTAGATTTCCAACTAGAGTGCTGCAGATTTTCTTACGGAATTAGTGAAAAACCCCAGCTTATATGTGATCTTCAACACTAGCCTCTATGCATGAAAGTCAGCTGAGGGGCTGTGAAGACTCAAATTTCTAAAGTGACTTAGGTATTGCTTTGTTTTTGGATGCCTGCCTCATAGGGCAGAATCAGATGCTCAGTTATGCTTCTTACAGGGGGATTTGGGGCCTCTAAAAATGCAGCTCACAGAAGCCACTGTGCTATGAAGAGCCTCTTAATGTGAGACTCTGAAGCATGAGTGGGCCCTCTTAGGGTCCAGCACTACATGTAGTAGGAAAGATACCTATATCAAATGAATACATAAATGGCAATTGTAGAGTGTGGGGTTCTTGCAAAAGATACCTTTCAATATTGTCACTAAAGCAGGAAAAGGACCACTCCTTTTCTTTTCCAACACAACTGGTTGTGTCTTCAACACCATTTCAAACAGAAGTGGTGAGATTCCAGCAGTTTGTAGTGCTTCAGTTTAGTACCTTGGCCCTCTACCTGCCAATGCAGAAAGCAAGCCTGATGACCTGTCTCTGAGGTGTTTGGGACAGTATTAAGGTGCTGCAACACACTTTCCTCCTCTAGCTTCAGCTCAGCCACAGGAATTTATTTTCTTAGCAAGAGAAATGATATAGCTCTCCTGTCTAAAGATGAGAGAGCGTTCATCTGAGGGAGAAGGTGCTTCAGTACCTGAAATACCACAAATACTTAGTGTGCAAGTGGCTTTAGGTGGTATTGCTCATGACCACTTTTTCAGGGCAAAACACAATGGAAAAAAAAAAGAAGCATAACTGAGAAACAAATTTGTTTATACAAGGAGCAAACCAAACACATAACATCAGAAGCAGAAGAGACTGTAAGGAGACATCTTGTTTTGCCGGTTTAGGAATTGATATATTTTAATCCTTGCAGTTGTTAAAAAGGTTGTGATTTCTTTCTACTGAAGATCTGAGGTTAGACCTTAAAGTAGGTCTTGCAGTGTTTTAATAAATGAATTTAAATATTTTTACACTTTTTTTAATGGCTGATTGCTTGAAGGGCTGTGTTTACTTCTGACTTGATGGTGATATTAGAACAATCATTTTCACACTCGTAAATTGGGATATATGCTGCTCCTGTACTGGAACGATGGAAACCCTTGAAATTTACATGTTGACGTTCAGAGGAATACAAGCAGAGTAGAAAACATATAACCATGTTGAAATTTCCATTGTAGTTTGAAAATGTAAAGTTACTGGGATTCAATGAACAGCAGAATGTTGTACAAGAGAAGCTACTGTTGGCTGAAAATAAAGATGTTTGCTTCTACTTTCATTTAACTGAGCTCATCCCTGTGACGCTTTCATGTATGAATAAATACATTATTCACACTCCTTAGACATTACAGCATTGTGGTTCAGCCTAAAAAATTAACAAATTACCATTCAATGCTTGGCTGAGCTTAATAATCAGCCTTGTTAACCCCTTTAACCTTCACTGCATCTATTCTGAAAGAAAAACATGTTTCTAAGAGGATTAGCATTTTCAGACTTCTTGCCTTGGATAGGTTGAATAAACATGTATTTCTGAAGTTTGGGAGAGAATGCATGGAGAGATGTAACATGTAAACTCCTAAGAGGCGGTGACAGAGGGTAATATTCAAATACACACCATGATGACTCGAAGCATAACTTACCCATAGACATGAGAATGTTTTTGCAGACATCTCTGGGTGCAGGCACAGTTGTCTTCCAGCTATTCTTACCATACATTAGCTACAGGTTGCCACGTATACATTTCTGCTGGCAAAGTTGACTGTGGATGTATGCTTGCTTGGGGCAAAGTTAAACAGAATGATGTAAATGTGAATGTGTAAGAGAGCTGCTTTGATTTGAGACAGCTGGTTTTGCCTTCAGCAGAAAAAGGAGCACTTGTACTCTGATTCTGTTGGTAGAGCTGTGGTGCTGCTGTTCTGCTGACATGCAGCACTAAACAGTGGGAGATGATAGTATTGCGTCAGACACAGTTATGTGCAGATGTTCTGTGAGATGTTACTGGACGTGATGGAAGGTCCCGGCTAGTGATTGCTGCTTTCCTTTGCTCTGATTTTTAACTTTAGAAATGTAACCATTGCTATTTATTGTCATTGTTAACATGGAAACAAAATACCTTAATTAATTGCCTTAATATGCCTAGAAGACTTAGAGTAAATGTGTTTCACTGATGCTGATGTCATGTTACTTTGGGATGATTTTAACTTCAATGGAGTTTTTTGCTATTTCTACTATTAATCTTCTGTCACAAGCACTCTGATCAGTTTTGATAATGTTTGCAGTGGGGAGTGCAGGCTGCTGTACTGAATTAGGTTAAGCTAGCATCCATTCTGTAACCCATAGGTTAATGAAGTTTGCATTTGTCTTTGTGAATGATGAGTAGAGACCGATGGACAGTTCTGAATGCGAATACAGGTATTTTGAAACTGTTCTGGTCTAATCATCCGGATTGTTCCAAGAAATCTTGGAGTGCTGAGGTGAGGCCATGTCACAGGACCATGTCACAGTGGAAGCTTCAGAAAAGTCCTGTCTTAGCCTCAGATTTTGGCAGCAGTTTCAATTTAAGAAATCATTCTGGCCTGCAAGTACTAAGGATGGCAAATCAGGTCTATTTTAATAAAATGAATTATTTATTAAGGAGAAAGGTGATAACAGACGAAAGATATTAATCAGTTACGTACTATACAGTATAAAACTAAATGGAACTACTAGTAGATTACAGCATGACATAAGCCAGTGCATGACATCAAGGTACCTATATTTAAGCTAACAAAAGAAAGAGTATTGATTAAGTGTCAAATGTAACTTACCACCAAAATTATAACAATGTACACAGATTCCTTCACTCAATCTCTGTGGGAGTAACCGGGAAGCAAGCATCCCTACGCATGGGAAAAACTCTACACATTTCCTTGAAATGTGTAGAGGATTTCTGCTTTGTGAGAGTTTGGTGTAGTTTTTATAGTTTGTAAAGTGAGGTGTCTGTCAGTGAGAAATCCAGCTTATCTTCCAGATCTCACATCAACATTAAGATACTTATTGGCAGCTGGGAGATGCCAGACCAGTGTTAGCCCTATGAAGAAGGTGCCAAAAGAACTCACTACAAGACAGCTATTCGTGTTTCAGTTTTCTGACTGGTTAAAAAGCAACAGATAAGCTCTTGTGGGGAGCAAGATGCTACAGGCCAGAGATCACTGAAAAGAGAATAAGAGATGAACTTTGCTTTTCTGTCTGTGGGTTTCACGTCAGAACACATCTGTGTGTTTGCATTACACTTTTGGTTACTAACTAATGAAAACAGGATCTTATATCTCTGCACATTAATACTGAACAACCTAATCTAATATTTTAAAGTGTAATAATGTAGATAGGGGCTTTTTCAGTGGCTTCTGTTTGCCATTTCACTTCTGTCCTGCTGCTGTGATGGTTAGGAACATTGGTTAATTCTTTATCATCTTAAGAAAGATTTAAATAATGAAGTAAATGTCTTCCATCGTAATTTGAAGGATAGTGATAACCAACAAGCCAAATTTGTGACTTGTGAACCTCCACACTTGTTCATGCAGATTTTGTGTTTCCTCTACAAAGGAATGATGGATTCATGTCCATCCACCTGCCTGAGTTGGCAGTGTGCTTACTTGGCTGAACCTTTAACAACTCAGTGGAAATGCCACTAGAAAAACAGTGCAGGCTTGTATAGGAATGTGTTGCATGTCTGTAAACAAAACTCCCCATAGATCTGAGGGAGTAGCAAGTAACAAATTGCCATCCATTAATTGAAGTAATTTCAATTAAGTCTGGCTTAGGTGATAGAAAATCAAAAGCTTTTCCAAACAAGTATTTTTTCTTTCTTTTTCTTCCTCTATTTTTGTATCTAATTACTTGTGGTAGATAATTTTATTTCTGTGTTTCACATGGACACAGTAGTGCTACTGTCTTGCAACAACTTAGAAATGTACTTAAGTTTAATTGCCTACATAAGTATTTGTGAGAACATGGCCACAGGTTAATTACTTTTGTTAGTTTCTTGGAAGACTCACTGGGTTCTTTCAAGGGATTGATGCCTAGCAGCTATTTTTGGAAATTGTTAGCAGCAAGCATGAAAAAATGAGAGTTATTTTATTTTTTTTCATGCCTGAGTGTCTGAGAAATGTAAAAAAATAAAGTGAATCCCTTCTTCTGTGTTCACAACCCCTAGAAGCTTTAATTACTGAAAAAAATCAAGCATAGCTATCCATGCATTTTGAAATGTTTCTGGAGCTTTGCCAGCTAGTGTGAGCCAATGTTGCTGAAGTGATTTGCTAATTAATAGATTGTTACAACATTTGAGTAGAATCTTGCGCTCAAGTCAATAAAACTTAAGGAGGAAGAAAACACTGTTGAGTGCATGAGTTAATGGAGGACTTAGCACTCTGAAAGACCGTCTGGATCTAAACAGAGAGAGGACTTCATCTTGTAAAAGATAAAACTGGGCCTTATGGGGCAGCTGGTTCAGGCGGTGTGTTTACCTTCTGACTCCTTTGTTTTACTGCCGTAAAATGACCCTGTATGTGGTGATTATGGATTAGCAGTAATTAATTTGAAATCCGTAGAATTTAGAAAGATTATTCTTCAATTTTCTCATTCAAGGACAATCTCTCCCCAACTTTGCAAAACAGTTCATCAGAAATGACCATATTTTTGTTGAAAAACTGTCCAGAATGGACAAAGGCGTTTCTACTCAGGGATCAGTGCCACAAAGAAGTACTTAACTCATCACACAGTCATTAAAATCAGAGCTTGTTGAAGAGCTTGACTATGCTGGTTGCATATTCACTTGTGGGGGACCTGCAATGGGAATGGTAAGGAGCAGTAGCAGTAACCATCACTTGAGGGATCATGCACTTAATTCTCTTACAGTTTCTGTCAAACCCATGTGATACCTGAAACTTGGGAGCACAGGACAGGGACTATGCATAGCTTTGCCCCAGACACTCTTGAGTAGCCACATTCTCAGTTAATGTCCCCTGAATTTGAGGTGGGACAGGTGCCTGAATGTTGAGCCCATCACAGCTTCGTGCCTCAGTTTTTAAGGGGAAGTTCTGCCCTCCATCTTTAGACTGGGTATGTGCTATGGTAGAGGATCATCCCCTCGTCTTTCTGCACAAAAAGCAGCATGACTCCTGGAGTTTGTAGTAGAGAATCAGAGTATAAAATTTGGGATTGAAGTTTTTAAAAATAAGCTGTATGGTACACTTCTTTGTAATAGAATCTGTATTACAGATCTGCCAACAAAGTGCTAATACTTAATTCTTGTTTCTTATCTGAGCCTTGTAACCTATCAAACAAGATTGTAAATATAATCATCAGGAAAAACAGGCTGAAGTTTAATGTTAAATTGTTGCAAAAATAAGAATAAAGTTCCTGGTTAATTTTCTTTGTCAGCTAGTACCCTAAATGGTATTGAAACTTGTTACTTAATCAAGGAACTGTCTAAACTGTGTGCATTTACATTGTAAAAAATTAGAACACAATTTCCCCAGAAGATAAATTATTATGGTCCAATTTTATAAGTTTATCTTCAATTGTGAGAATATACTTTAAATAGGAGCAAATACGTACCAATTAATTATGACTTAGAACATTATTCTTAGCTCATTGTAGAGCTTTATAATTCACTCTTGAAAAAAAGAAATCCCTGTAAAAGCACAGCATGATTTTAATTAATTTTTTTCTGTTTAATTTTTAACTTTTTTTTCCCAAAGTGTTTAATTTTTAAACAAGCTTGGCTAGCGACATATTTCATTCTCACCATCATATCTCTAATGCAAGAAAAATAAAGCTAAATAAATTGGATCAGTATTCAAATTAAATTCATTTAAAGTGATGGTCTTAGACGTTTATTTTTGTTCTTCTGAAGCATCCATCAATCATATTAGCTCTTTAAAAATGAGAGCAGCCTTGAAGGCACAGATGATGTTTCACTAACAATAGGTTGTGTTCTGCAGTGTTACAACCCAAGTAGTACCAAAATAATGGTAATTTTATCCACTAGATTCAGTTAATACAAGGGGCAAACATCCACATGCTGATCTAGTGCCTTGGAACTGCAATTTACCAGGAACCTATAATACTAAAAAAAATGGTAGACTGGAGAGATTTCAGATATTTAGATAATGATAGAATAAGCGCCCACAATGCCTGGATGAGTGAGAAAGCAAAAATTCCCACAAATGGACAAAATTCAATTAGAGGTCTCTCTGTAGTGGCAATAGTTAAAGAGAAATTACTTTGGGGATATAGCATTTTCATAAGCAATTTTCATTTTCACAAGAGGAACACCCCCCCTCCCCCCCAGTGCTGATTACAAGCCTCTCACAGGAGTAGTTTGTAGTTTCATAGCTGTACATTTTGTAGTTTTTAAAGGTAAACCTTTTAAAAGCGGTATTTGTGTTCGATGTCTTGGTTTGTAGGGGCTGATTTTTTTCACATTATCCTAATTACTTAGTTTATAGGTACAGACCTAAAGCCTTCTCTGGAGCAGTTGATTGGATGATATTGATTAGATCTCCTGTGGCACTGCCAGTATACTGCTCCTGATTTGGTGGCAGTAGATTTTCTTAGCAAGGAAAATGGGGACATCTAGGCTATGGTCATGGGATCAGCTCCATCACTTGTCTTAAGGTCTCCTTCCTTCCCAGAGAGGCAAATGATCCTGTGCTTACTCACTACACTGCTGCTAAAATTGCTGGTGTTGGCCCTTAGAATGTAAAAAATGGACTAGCTGTAAGAGCCCATTCAACTGATATATTTTACTGTAAATTTTGAAAAATGCAAACATCACAAGTGAGGAGTGCTGTCCATTCGGGGGTTAGACATCCAGTTCTAGGTACATCTGCAGCTGTGTCTGTACTAGCCAAATGCAGAGTGACAGTCCTTCCAGCCCACAGTTCCTACCTGAATTAATGGGAAAATGGTACAAATGTTTCAGCTTCTATGCTTGTATAGGAAATGTAAGCAAGGTAGGAAATTGAAGGCCTAGCTGAGACCTTTTTAGAAGAAAACAGTACATATGCACATACTATATTGGGTCTGAATTTGTTCATTTAACTGTAGTTTGAGTTGATATTAATTTAGCAGTAATCACAGCTCTCAATCTTCCTATGGCACAGCTGGTTTTGTACTGGTATTATATGCTGAAAAAACCCCAACAGATCTTTCTGTTTTCGTCACTCCTGACAATATCATGTTTAAGTATCATTGTCACAGCACATCCTTTCTAACTTGTATGTTACTATAGGAAGATGAAGCATTTTCCAGCACAAGCAAGGAGGAATTTCTGGCTGCTCAGGTCCTGTTGTAAAACAGTGCAAAGGAGAAGAACAGCAGATTTGGCATAGAGCCCAGCAACAGAATGATAAGATCTCATACTAATTTGGAGAGCTTATGTTACCTGTAAGGTTATGTGGCACATTATGAGTTGATGAACTACATGACTATTTTATAATCTCCTGTGACAGCATTATGAGGAGAGTGGCAAGCATGTGTTACCCTTTAGAAAACCCATTAGGATGGCTTGGAAGATGCTGGTGGCAGTAAAGAGATACAAATGTTATTTTAAAAACCCAAAACATTACTGTTGGACAATAATTTTGAAGTCTCAGAAATGGTCCCTCTTTGTATCCAGTAACAGGAGGATGGTTATTTACCACAATGCTATTACTGATGTCTTTTGTAGAATCCCTCTCAATGTGAGAGACATTGTCTACTGTACAGGAGTTTCACTGATGGATGAAGATGTGTGGGAGTTCATTTGGATGAAATTTCATTCTACCACAGCAGTATCTGAGAAGAAAATACTATTAGAAGCCTTAACTTGCAGTGATGACAGAAACTTGCTCAACAGGTAAAAAATATTCTATATTTGAATCTGTTACTAATAATCATTTCAACAGTAATGGATCATCACTTGAGCTTTCATCTAAAGGAAAGAAATTTGCTTTTCAAGTACAAGCTTACTGTCTGTTTATACCGTCTTACAGTTTTGCTTCAATGCATATGAAAATTGACATGTAGTATCTTTTCAATTTCAGATTTTCCTTTGTTCATTGGAAATGTTTTAAATCGTGTAATAATTATTGGTATTTTTTTTGTTACCATGTCCTTTTTTCACCATGTCTTGACCAATCTAATCTTAAAGATTCTATAAAAGTGCACATGCAAAGTTGCAATCAGCTTTTATTGAAATCTTTTTACATCAAGATTTTTCTGATTCACCAATGTGTCCAGTCTTTGGAACCATAGAAATAAACCACAGAACTCACTTGAAGACTTCAGTAATTATTTTTTTTCTCTCAAGAGTTTTCTGATGGACTGATGTTAGACAATGTGTGTGAAACTAAATGTTCTTGTTTCTTCCACTAGACTTTTGAATTTGTCTCTCAACTCAGAAGTTGTCCTGGATCAGGATGCGATTGATGTGATAATCCATGTAGCTCGAAATCCACATGGAAGGGATCTTGCTTGGAAGTTTTTCAGAGAAAAATGGAAAATACTAAATGCTAGGTAAAGATAAAAATTCTTAGATTACTTTCATTTTCTTATCTTGATATAATTAGTATAAGTATTGTATAGGTGTGTATTTGTGTAAATTCCTGAATCCAATCCATTCTCTTTTATTCCATAAATGGAGATGTCCCTAAATAGGGAATACCCACATTTGAGTCATAAATGCATTTATTCATGGCTTATAACACACACACATAGAGACATTTGTCTCTTAGCAATCATCTGTATGTATATATTAGTGTATTGTGCTTGGGCTTATGATAATGAATTCTATCTATATGTCAAATGCTGCAGTTCTATTTTTACATAGACAAAAAATGGCAGTTCCCAAAGGAATGTTTCTGATTTAAAGTCTGATAGAAAAAAAAATCTTTTCAAAAATACTGTTTCAGCTGTGGAAAAAATGCACGTTTTGGAACATTTCCATTTTTAAAAGGATGTTAATATAGTGTCATCCCCTTTCTTTCCACTTTGTGTTTCAGGTGAGTTTCAAGTAATAGAGGAGCAACATTTTGAATTAAAAATAGATTAACAGAAAGGAGACAAGGTTGCTCCTTACACCTGCTTCTCTTTCTCTTTGAACAAGTGCTCCTACTCTGAAGCCCTGTCAACATTTTAAAAACCTTTTTGATTAATATTTTGATATTAATTCAATGAATGACAAATTTCTGTAGTTCTTTAGGGACAGCCTGAGGACCTGAAAGATGGCACAGCAGCCATCTGATACTGACAGATTAAAAAGGACTGCAGCTTGGATGAGGTTCAGATTCTCAAAGGCAGGTGTCCAAGATTTTAAGGCATCCCATGCCAGGTCACACCTTTGGTGTTGGCAGGAAAGACTTTGCAGATTTGTTCCATTCTGGACTTGTGACCAGCCAACTATTGTACTACAGAATATT